>NW_023425346.1:24785971-27323471 GCF_014108415.1 Molossus molossus
TCCTTTTGACCTCTGACTTGAGACATTTTAATGTTCTCATATTAAGCAGTTGTAATATTGTCTGGGTTGAAGTTTTGTTTCTGACACTTGGGTAAGAAACTCAATCACTTTGATCCTTAATTTCGCCATTTTTAAAGTGAAGATAATAGCACCTACTCTGAAGTGTGATAACAAAGGGTAAAGTAGCTACTGCAGGTAAAACAGCATACTGACCGCAATACTATAAATTTTAAATACGTTAGTTTTTATTAATTTATCAGGTAAAAAACACTGGATATAAATCCTAGCTTTTTTCCTTATGGATGCTACTTGACAGAAATATACTTTTTAAAAAATAATCATTCAGTAATATCTCTCTGCGTTTTGACGAGTGACCAACTTTACGTAGAAATTGCATATGCCGAGTCTGTTGTGAATAAACAGCAAGGGTGGAACGGCACTGAATTCTAAAAAGCAGAACTTGGGTGGATTCTGCCCTAATTGAGTTGTTTGTTTTGACTTTGAAAAATGAAGTACTTGAACAATATAAATTAGTTAGGATCCCAGTTCTAGAATCACACTGCCCGGGCTCTGCCACTCACTGCGCTGTCTCGCTAACTGAGTGTCGTCTTACTTAGCCTTTCATTCTTCAATTTCCTCATCTTTAAAATGGGTGTAGTGTTTTCTTACTACCCCAAGGAAATGCATAATTATTCAAATGCAAAAAAAAAAGTATTTGATAAAGAGAAATTTGCTAGAGTAGATTTATTTGATACCTTTGAGTAGAATTCAAGTATTCTACATTCCAAAATTCATAGCAACATTTTAATAATTAAATAAATTAATATATGTAAAATTCTTAAAATAATGGTTGGCACATAGTAAACATTATATAAATGTTAAAATTAATATTACTAGAGTATCATTATTAGAATAATCTTTCTTTTAGTTATCTATCTAGTCTATTAAGATAGCAATTAAACAATTAGCCTAGAGTGTTTTTTTAATGTTGTTACTTTTATGTGTGTTTTGCTTGTTTTGTTTTGTTTTCTGTTCTGGGAAGAATGACTCAGAATACAAATTTTAAAGAAACTTCTAAAAGAGTCTATGTGGAAATTGGGAATCTTTTCAAGCTATCATTAACAGGGTACGGGAGAATTTTCTCTTGTTTGCTTGTAAGACAAAGCTTGAACAATCAATGAATCCTTTTCTCAACAAATTATACATTGATAAAGGAATTTGCCTGCCTCCATATAATATGGTATCTACCCTTAATTAATTTATAACATAAATGGAATACTAAGACATATAGAGCACAGGTTTTATGTAAATTTGATTTTTTGTTCAAGAGGGTTTGGTTGGGGCCTGCCTGAGACTGACTGTTACAAACACTATGACCAACATCCTTCAACAAGGTAATCGGGATATTGGCACTCTAATTTTACACAGAAGTCAGTAACCATTAGAGATACTGATTACTAGCCCAAGGAAACACAAGACTATTTAAATGTAAGGACATTATTTGATAAAGAGGAACTTGCTAGAGTCAATTTCTTTGAAACCTTTGGGTAGAATTCAATTATTCCACATTCCAAAATAAACATTCACTACCATGTTGTTGTTACTATTATTCTTGCATAACTAATAATAGCAAGTAAAGAGTATGAATGTTTTTTGAAATCTGGTAAAATCTTCCTTAGGTTTCACAAAATACTCATTTTTATTTATCAATGAGCAAGGGCTCTCAACTTGTTTGTAGGTGTTTTTTTTAAAGAAAAATTTCAGTAGATAATGTTTTTTTTTGTATTTTTTAAAAGATTATGTGTATATATATATTTTATTCTAAGTGAAAAAAATAAGACTTATCCATATACTTCATATTAAAAGCAGACTTTCTCATACACTCTGTAAATACTTAAGACTGACATATTATTTTGGTTCAAATTAATACAATTTTTTTGGTAAACATTGTTCTATAAAAAACAACTTTCATAAATGGATATTATATATAAATATATGTTTAAAAACATATAGCTCATCAAAAGCTATACTTTTCACTTAAGTGAAAACATTCTTGAAGGTATCAATGTTATTTTCTACATTTGATACTTACCATTAAGGAAATAAAGATGAATAAGAGATAATATAAACTTTATGTAAATTAAAAGAGTAATTATATAATTATTTAAAACAAATAAATATGGTTTATTTAAAGATTTAAAGCAAATATACATGATATATTTATTTAAAGATCTAAAACAGCCCTGGCTGGTTTGGCTCAGCGGTTAGAGTGTTGGCCTGCGGTCCAGAGAGACTGGGGTTCGATTCTTGCTAAGGGCACCTACCTGGATTGCAGTCTGTCCCCGGCCCTGGGTCTTGAGGAAGGCATTCGATGTGTCCCTTGCACGTCGATGTTTCTCTCTCTCTCTCTCTCCCTCTCTCTCTTTCCCACTCTATCTGAACAAAAAATGTCCTTGAGTGAGGATAAAAAATAAAAAAAAAAGATTAAAAGAAATAAGACAGAAAAGTAATTTAAATTAATTTAAAAACTTAGATTAGATTTTAGATATTATTGCATTTATGGAAAAAAGAGAGAACAAAAGTTTTATAAATTTTCTAAAAATCTTTCACTTTTAAAAATGGCTCCAACATTAATTTTTTTTTTTTTCTTTATTGATTTTAGGGAGATAGAAAAAAAGAGAAGAAAAGAGAGATAGAAACATTGATGAGAGAGAATATTGATTGGCCACCTCCCTCATGCCCCCCACTGGGGATCAGGCCCACAACTTGGCCATGTGCCCAACCAGGAATCCAACTGGTGACCTCTTGGTCCATAGGTCGACACTCAACCACTGAGCCATACCCACTGGCTGGGTCCAAGATTTTACAAAATAAACAAAAAGGCTAAGGATGTGAACAGCGGTCTTAGTTTTGTGAAGATGCATAAGCTGCATATCCAGAGTAATTCATAAGTTTTGATGTTTTACAGTAGAATTTAATGAAAATAATAAGGGGTTAGTTGGAAATTATACCCCACAATAGCCATGATAAAAACACAGTGCCTGCATTTTTCTAATGTATCCAAGTTTTCCTATCCATATTTTGAACATTATTTTTCTGATTCGGAATAAAGTATTACAAAAGCGTCTGTATGAGTGCAAAATACGGGCACAGACCTTAAATCACTGGCTGTGCAGTATGTATGTAGACATGCCTAGGGCCAGAGATGCTGCACCTTGCCTCAGGGTCAGCACTTAGACAACTCTCCTGCCTCATATTTGTGTAGTTCAATTAATACAGATTCTCTGTCTGGCCAGTGTGGCTCAGTGGTTGGGTGTCAACCCATGCACCAAGAGGTTGCTGGTTCGATTCCCTGTCAGGACACATACCCAGGTTGTGGGCCTGATCCCCAGTGGTGGGCATGCAGGAGGCAGCCAATCGATGTTCTTTCTCATCGATGTTTCTGTCTGTTGGTTCCTTTCCCTTTCTCTCTCTCTAAAATCAATCAAGGAAAAAAAAAATACAGATTCTTTTCATGCATTTCATTGTGAATTGAGGCATCACAGCTCGTAAGGATCTGGCTGAGTGAATTAAGCTGATTTAATTAATGGTGTGGCAGTAAAATTTTCCAACTGAAGTTCTGATCTCGTGGGGCTACAGAAGTCCATGGTCAAACTAAAGTTTTCTATATCATCTATCCCCAAAATCTAGCTGAGACAGATGTTCTCATCCTCTTGTTCATTCCAGGTCCTTTCGCAGTTCAGTTATTAGGTCAGGGAGCATGAATATAAGCTACTCTCGATCAGAACAAAATGCTTTGCTGTTGTATTTAAAGAGATATGTAAAATGCATATAAGGGTCTTATATTCCAGATGAGCAGAATATATTAAAACACAGTGGTTTTCTTCTATTCTCCAAAGCATATGGTCAGGTTCATTTTGGGGGGAGGGTGATACAGATTGTCCGTGACATTCAGATATTTCATCTCTGATGCTGTGATGAGCATATATATGTTAGAGAGTGCCACAGCATGACTTATAGTCACCAATAAAATAATTTAAAGCAATGATCAAAATGAAAGTCTCCAAGAACTGTTAAGAACTGAGATCTTATCCTACTTTCAAGCCAACAAGTTAGCCCGTTATGGTTTCATGGATGACAATGCAAGTTGTGTGGGTCAGATAGAAGGGCTTTATTACTCATGGCACAGCAAGCAGACTAGTTATCAGCAGATAGGTGTCAGTCCCCTTTACTCCAAAGTCCCAGAGAAGTGAGTGAATTGGGCCCATATGTGTGCCTCACGAAGTGGGTTGAGCAGAAGAATTCTGAACTTGGAAACCCAAATCTTTTATAATGGGCAATAAGCAGGCATGCCCTTTGCCCATCTCTTCTTCCAAGGCACTTTCTATGCTAACACCATGCAATGATACTTCAGAATAAGAAGCAAACAGTGCCTCACTTTCAGACATGCAGAATGTGAGAGATCTATGGAAAATTGTCTCCCCAAGAATGGTCCTGAATAGTCACAATTTGGCTAGGCCGCAGGACATAGATATTTGGCTAATCATCAGTCTGGATATTGCTGAGAAGGTATTTAGGTGATATTAACATTTAAATCAGTGCACTCTGAATAAAGCGCATTACTCTCCATAATGAGGGTTGGTCTCATTCAATCAGTTGAAGGCTTTAAGAAAAAACAAATTGAAGTTCCCTGAGGGAAAAGTATTTTGGCTTCTAGACTATTTTTAAACTTGAGCAATGTTTCTCTGGGTCTACCACCTGATGACCCACCCTGCAGATTTTGGACTTGCCGTCTTCCACAATTATGTGAGCCAATTCTTTTAAAACATATCTCTCTCTATATATATATGCACATCATATTGGTCCTGTTTTGTTTTGTTTTGTTTTGTTTTCATTGATTTTCAGATAGGGAGGGAGGGAGAGAGAGAGACATCAATGTGAGAGAGACACATTGATTGGTCACCTCTTGCATGACCCTGACCAGGACCAGGAATTAAACCTGCAACCCAAGTACATGCCCTTGAGCAGGAATTGAACCCACAACCCTTCAGTAGGCAGGCTGAATCTAACCACTGAGCCAAGTCAGCTAAGCCTGGTCCTGTTTTTCTGGAGAACCCTGACATACCGTCCCCATTCCTAGAATCTGAAAATGACTTTGCTGAATGCTCTGGGTAGAAGAGGAACACTTTCGTAGTCATTCTTTTTAGGTGAACACTACAACATGTGGAGGGCAGAAAGGCTTCCTATTTAAGAAACCTCCTACAGATACATAATGAGTACATAGCTCATTTTACAATACTACACTGCAAATTTTTGGATACAATCAGAGTTGTATTATAAATATTTTTAAATGTTTTTATTTTCTGTATATTATGATGTTTTGATATCTTAAAAAAAAACAACACAAAACCCTGTCCATCAGGGGGTGGGGGGGAGGGGTTAAAGACTGCCCTTCCAGGGGATAGCTAATTCTTAAGAATAGCAAAGGTCCAACCAGGAACATGTCTTTGATTTGCAAACTAACCACTCCAGAGCCCTACCTCTTCTATCTAGTCCCTGTAACCCAGGAAGCAGTATTTCCCTGTATTAATAATCCCAGAGCATGGTACCAGGCAGCTAGTGACTGTCCCTAGAGTTTAAAGCCCAAAGAAATTATTCAGACTAGCCAAACCTAACCTGTTTATCCTGTCCTGCCTTGCCTTTTCCTTAGAAACTTTAATAAAGAGCGTGGCCTAATGCTTTCCCTTCACTTTTTCTCCTGTTCCTGAACAATTTAGCATTTTCCCCACGTGGTCCCACGTGATGTGCTGTGCCTTCCGTTTCTAGGACCTGTGAATATAATAAGCTTTGTTTCCCTGAGCCTCCCTCTGTATCCTCATGTGGCCACACCTGTCTAACCATCTCATGACAAAAGTACAAAATATGAGTTCTCATTGTAAGTGGGGAAAAATAATTTCCAGTAATGCTCTTTTGCTACCCAATTCTGCGAACCGAACAAAAAGTGCTTGAACTTCTGAAGGCAAAATATCACAGCAGCTATCCCTTCAGTCCTATGAAGTAGGTTAGAATTTATTAAGACAAAGTCGTGGAAACTTACTGCTTTAATACTAAATTACTCAGTTTTTTTTTTTTTTTCATAGCAGATGAAAAGGCAACACTATTAAAGATCACTTTTATTGTTAGCACTTTTTATTGTTATGTTTTCTAGTATATTTCCCATTTTGCACTTATTAATTTCACATTCGAACAGTTGCATCACTTCAATTGATAATTTTCACTGAACTTTTTAAACAAGGTTGCAGCACACAATTTGCTTAGGCATCATGTTAAGTGAAATATATGGATTGTTAAATTTCAAGTTGAGCTTAAAAGCCAAAGGCTGTACATCTTCAATGCATCATCATTACCATGACAAGGAACAAGTGTGTCATCTCATGTGACCATCCTGCTAGAGCTTACCGTACTGTCCTACATCAAACAAAGGTCTACTTGTTTCAGACTCAGTACCCACAGAGGAAACAGATAGGCAAAATGCATGTGCAGGTGATAGGTAAATGTAATAAAGCAAATCAAGTCCTTAACAGTAAATTATATCACAGAACACTTCTATAAAGATCTAACACACTTCTTCGTCCACAGGTAGCCTTACAAAGCAGTGATCCCTAGAAAAATATAATAAGGAAACTAGGTAGAAACCTAGCTATAAAGTCAGTACTTTGGAGATAAAAGAAAACTAAAGAATTATTTAATCTACTGTCTACATTCCACGAATTATGAAACAAAACTCCAGAACAGTGAAGTGCTTCACAAGGACTCACATTTTGTTAGCAGTCAATACAATAAGACTGGAAATTTGATTCATGTTCCAATGTACCTACCTACTTCATGTTAAAGTTTGATCTCTAGACCTGTAATGAAAAATCATAAACAGCAGCAAGAGTCAAAGACAGTTTGTATGAGCAATGACTCACTGGAAGGGAAAAATGGAACAGAGAGATGGGAAGGGATTAGAGACAGATAAGATTACTGAAGCAAAGAATTTTCACCAGCTTTCTGATAAAAAAAAGTATTATTCTCAATAAACTATAGCTTTATTTTCTTACCAAAATGTATGTGATGGCTGACAATAAAAAGATTCAACAAATGTGTATATGAAGGGAAGTCAAATATTAAAATTATGTATAAGGAGAAGGAGGAGTTCAATGGGGAAAAAAGGGGACATCTGTAATCCTTCCAACACTAAAAAAAATAATAATAAAATAAAAAAAATAAATAAAATCAAGTATAAGGAAAAACTGTGGCATTGTTATAAGAAGACACATAATACTGAGAAGATAAAACTACTAAATTTAACATGAAAAACAATGGTAAAATTTAAGGAAGGTCTTTAGTTAATAGTATTGTTGCAACATAAATTTTCTGGTTTCGATTATTATGATATTGTTTTGTAAAATGTTATTATTAGGGAAAATTGTGTGGAGAATATATAGAAACTGTACTATTTCAAATTTTTTCTACTGGACTTAATAAAAGTAGTTGAAAATTAATTTTTAAAATGTAATACAGCAAATGAATGAATGGTTTTGGAAATGCATTATTTCTAATATATAGTAGGTACCAAAGGCTAGATGGAGCACAAAAGGGAGAGAGCTCAAATATTACTATTAATGCTGTGGTTTGTAACAATTTTGGTACAGTAAGCTAAATGAATCCTCACAATTTCACAGCGAAACCATAAAGATAATTAGTGCAGAACAAGTCATCTAAAAAAGTATTCAGTATAAAACCACTCAAGATAGGTATGCAATTATGCAAAAACAAAACATAATCTGAAGCTGTGCAAGAAAACAAGATGTTGATTTAGAGGGCCTGGGAAAGTGTGTTAAGACAGGAACATCTCGGGAGTGTTCACTAAAAACCATAATTATTTTTTTTAATTAAAAAATATTGTCAACCTTCTAATAAATCATGAGAATATGTAAAAGTTTACAAGATTCCTAAAATGAGGACAAATTCAGTAAATACCCATATAAATTCAGAAAATCAAAAAATATTAATGATTGATCTTGCTTCTTATTTTAGAACAAAAAATAATCATACTTCGGTCAATCTTAGCTTTGTTTCAACAGTTTATTTACTTTTAAATATAAAGGCAGCCAAATGAAAGGATCCATTCATTCATTCAGTGAATATTGGTTGTATAGCTACTGTATGCCAGGTGCTGTTCTAGGCTGTAAGGATCTCTCAATGAGTGAAACAGATACAAACCTCTGAAATCATAAAGCTTACATTCTTGTAGCCAGCCAATAAATGAGCAAAATATACCTAGGATAGGTACTGAAGAGAAAATGTGACCAGAGAAAGGGGATAAGAATTCAGGTCTGGAAGAAGGAGTATGTGTAGATGTACAATTTTCGATGGGGTGACCAGGAAGGACTAAGGAGGTGGCCTGTTGAGCAAAGACCTCTGTGAGGTGAAGGAGAGAGGCATGGGGACATCAGGTGGGGCAGCGGTTCAGACACAAGGAGCAACGCATGCAAATGCCCTCAAGTGGGACCACGCCCAGGGTGGTCAGGTGATGACAAAGAAAATATTAGAAGTCACGGGAATATTACAGGTTATAGTGCTGATAAAACAACTTAAATGAACAATATATATATATTTTTATGTGTTTACCAGTCCTTATATGGAATATTGTATTCATTATATATAAATTCCTCCTGAACAATAGAGATAAGTGAGTTCTTCTTATGACTTGTGCTAATTTTGAGGGTCTTATCTTTTGGTATTGAGAGAGACAGTCCCCAGTGGACCTTCCTGAGTGTGTTGAACTGTGAGAAATCTACCTTCTGATACTAAACAATTTCTATAGCTAGTCACATAGGCAACTAAACAAAGGGGACTGTGGGTGACTGCTGTGTGACCATGCACTCTATAAGGCAGGGGACTTGTGGCCACCTCTTGCAAAGCTGAAAGCATCTTTTATCTGCCACAATAACTCTCTTGTATTTTCCCTGTAAAACTTATCTCTCCTCAAAACTTCCTTAGTACTATATCATTAGTACTATGTCTACATCTCATTCCTGACATCACTTTCTACCTTGTTAAATTTACTGACATGTATCCATGTTTCCCTGTGTTTTTACAGAACATGAGAGCAAGATAGACAAATAATTCATACTGGAAATTCCTAGGAGAGATCAGTATTACATGCTCGAACAATATCCAGAAAATAAAATATCAATCAATGAATGTAAGCACAATAGATTTGGGTGAAGAAAATATTGAACAGAACTGAGATGTGTGGCTAGATTCTTCACTCCAGAACACAGTGAATACTCTCCTATTGTTTCGATACGATTATCATTCCAGTATTTTCATAGAGCACTAAATATCTAGAAGAAAAATTAAATCTTTAGTTTACTTGATTATTAAATCTATTCAAATATTTAGAATTCTAGAAAACTCTTTGTTTTTTATAGATACCACCTAGTAATCAAGCAAATCAGAGAGGGAATCACATATAAGCATGGCCAGGTTTTCACTTTACTCAGGCTAAACATAGATCACAGCCCACGGTTTGATGGATGCCACCAAAGCTCTCAGGGGCATCAAAAGCAAAACTTTCATAGTTTTTAACTTAAATACCCTGGATGATAAAATGTTATTACTTTAAAAGTACTATGCAATGTTGAAAGTCAATAAAAAATAAAATATTTTCCTTCCTTGCCATCTCAGTGTTAAATATGCTAGGGAATTTAGATGTCAGGAATGTAAAGATAGGTAAATTATATTCAATAAACAATGAGATGAAATGAGATAATCACGCAAAGTGCTTGCCTGGCACATACATTTAAGACCCAGAACATTTTTTTTCCTTTCTTTTTATAGACAAAAGATACTGAAATGTGTGTGTGTGTGTGTGTGTGTGTGTGTTCACTCTTGGGCAGGTGGTCTAGGTTCCTTCGCAAGAGCACACTCTCCATAACCCAACTTGTTCAACTGACCAATCCTAGAAACCAAAAGTAACATGATTTTCTCTAGAAGATACAATAAAATATTGTAAGAAATAGCAACTAATAGGAACAGTTCTACAACTTGTAATGCACATTGAAGAAACAATCTCCGTCCACCTTGACAGCCAGTGTCAGACTGGGACTGGTGAAAAACAAACAATTTTTATGTACATTATTTCTATATTTTGTGATTCTGAATTTGGATTGAAAAATTAATTCATATAATGTTATTCACTGACCAGAAATATAACATTTTAGAAAATATGCCACATCTGCTTTTCTTCACACTTACAAATATAAATAATACGCAAAGTGAACCTGAGTTGTTACAATCGGAGGACAGGATGAGGCTGGAAGGATGCTCTCCCACTTCGTGCCCAGTCATGGCGCTGTCAAGGGGCCTCAACAGCTTTGTGCATGCTTTTATGTTCTTTTTTGTTGCTTTTTTTTAAAGAATTGTTTGTTTTGAAAAGACTCAATTTTTAGCCTTGCAATAATCTTTATTTTAAAATGTTTAAAAGAAAAATTAAGAATCTAGGTGATATTAAAATCATATTTCAAAAAAGTAGGAGCATAAAGGTGAATGAAAATAGTATTTGTTGCCACCTACATGTTTAAATGAATTTTCAAAACAATGTTACTGTTGTTTTCTCTAATATCTCCTTTCTAAGTATCATTTGGACCACAGTCTAATGTTTATTATGACATCTCCCAATTTGGTTGATGTCTCTTGCAGAATCAAAAGCAATAGGAACTTATGGAGACATTTGTAATCAGATGTAAAACTTAAAGTTTTGATTAGAAGCCAAAATTATGGGAGGAAATGATATCAAATTAAGTGTGAGAAAAAAAGTCCTCATATTTTACAATCAGCTTGATCAGAATTGTTTCCGCAACTCATGGATGCCTCAACCAGATCAATAGAGTAAAGGGAACAGAATGCAAGACTGAAGGATTTTAGGAGATTTCATTGAACAGAGATGTTGTTGTTCTGTAAGTCTCTAGCCTGTACCTTTTAAACTCCCAAGGGGGTAGGAAAGAGAGAATAGAGGGGTACTTCTCACCTAAACTCTAGTGATGGTGCTTCCCTGGGACCTCAAAGAGATCTTTGAATTGAGTTCTCTACATTTGGTTTTTCCACATCCACAAACCCCTGAGGAAGCCCTACATCTGAAAAAGCTCAGGTGGACTCTGGTGGCAGAATAGTTGTGGTTGATTTGCACTGTTTTTGCATTCCCATAGTTTATTGGGGCAGAAGTTTTGAAAATAATTTTGTGCACCAAATTTGGATCACACCAGAGAAAATGCTAACATAGGGATGAATTCGGTCCAGTACAACAGTCTGTCCAGCTGGGTACAGAGACTCAAATCATAACAGGATGCATATGAACTGATGGTTTAGAGATGCAAAGCCACCACATAGAGTTTTTTACACCTTGATTAAGGGAAATGAAATCAGAGCGAGCCAGCAGAAAACCTTGAAAATGCCTACACATACATAACACAGACACACAGGCATGCACATATCCACACCGCTCAAAAGAGTGTATTGTAAAGACTGTCAGGCTCCAAGAGAGGCCACTTTCTAATGGGACCAAATCATATAAGACCCTTGCTATCTCCCTGTCACTCCTTATCACTCTTCACCCTCTTATCCCTTCCCATCAATGTTGAGAAGTGAGTGGGCACTGGAAATTGACTAGCAAGCTGGGAGGGGTGGCAAGGAAAATAAATGCAAAGTAGAGAAAAAGAATGAACCAAATTTTCCTTCCTTCCCCTTTCAAGGCTTCTAGGTAGAAGACAGTACATGTGGGAAGTGAGGAAGGTTTGCTAACACATGACATTTGGAATTGGAATGTATTTGTATATGTAGTGAGTTGAGCATTCTACTTACTAAATTAAGGTGAGTTTCAAACTTAAAGTGACTGAGAGGTTTGTCTGTGGCCTAAGTGTCAGCAGAAAGAATTGGAATTTGGCCAGGTTTTGCTGTGGGGCGGGGAGTTTACTCACTGAATACATTAAAGTCAGTGGGAGGCAAAAATGAAGTTCTGCTTTTTATAGGTCAGAGTCACATTTTTCAATAGATTTGTTACACAGATAATGATTATGAGCACTCCCCTGACATTCTCTCAGAAGAGCCAGTTTCATTCAAACTTGATGAGCTTAAATTGTAGATATTTGAGCTAAAATTTCCTTCTTCAGAATACTAACAGCAATGTCAACCAAAATGATTTATCAAACTGTTCTAATCAAAATTTTGTATTAATTCTGGAACAGGACAATTGTAGCCAATGCTCACAATAGTAGCCTAGATGAATGAAGGATTCTGAAGTAACAAATAAACATTACATAATGCTGAGAATAATTAAGCAACTGGGTTGACTTTATTTCCTTTATTTTATTTCATGCTGAAAACTGGCAATTCATATAATACATACAAAAATTTTTACCGATCAGAATACTTATTAATATAATCATTATATTTGTAATAATGTTTCAGTGGTACTTTGGGGATTACCAAGTACTTTCACATTGCCTCTTTTGACCTTATGAGCAATTTAATATTAACAAGATAATGAACTTTTTTAATGGAAATTTATAGAGCTATCTAGAACTCGTGTGTGTGTGTGTGTGTGTGTGTGTGTGTGTGTGTATAGTATGCTGTGGCTGTTAATGCATATACATGCATATGTATGTCTATATTGTACGAAAACAAATAGAGGAAAATTGCCTTCTCTATGTTTACTAAAATCCTCCAACCACATGGTTAATTTTATTTCTTATGACAATATATTTTAGACAAGAGATTTCATTCTTCTTATATCCCTGTCAACTTTCCAGACAAAAATATATACATTGGCTTAAATTTTTTTTTAAAGACCTCATGTATTTTATGAGAAACACCAAAAATTATGAGAAATACCTATTTATAAACTGACCATAAAATTGAACCCATGTTGTCAGGACTCAAATTTCCAGTAAATTTCAGAAAAACATCTTACTGACAGTCAACAAGAGTCAGCTGTGCAAACAGGCTATGCAACCTTGCTGCTGAGCAGGATACTGTCCACTGGACTCTCAAGAGCTGCAAACACAAATCTCTTTTCAACAGTTTTAATTAGGAAACGGCTCATGACTGATGTATTCATCATTTTCTTTAGTGGTTGGTCAGAGTCTACATGTTTTAGTCTTAGATTTTTCTTTATGATAAAGTTCAGAGTTAAATCAGAAAAACAAGATTAATATGCACTAGTAATCTAACAGTAGAGTAAAAGCTTGCTCTGAATTTCAAAATGTTTTGCAAGGCATAATCACTAAAGTTCATGGGAACTTTTAACATAAGTCATTAAGTGATAGCTCATCATGTTCACTTCATCACTGTAAAACACAATATTGTGAGATACTAGACATTTGTAGTGAGTTGCACGATGGTGAAATTCACTGACATCCTAGAACAAATAGCGATCTCTATATTCAAAACTATTACTCTAAGATGAGTGGCTGTCCTAGAATTGATTATAGTAGAGGTCTGGAAATACTTCTGGAGTTCAACTGTGGGTCTTAAATTGGTAGTTGAACGTGTGTGTGTGTGTGTGTGTGTGTGTGTGTGTGTGTGTGTGTGTTTGCTAGTGGTAGTGAGGATTCTAAGTATTACAGTGATGAATTATCAGATAACACTTATGGCCTGGGTATAATACCACACATTTCAACATACCACTGGGCAAACTGTTGGATTCTAAAATCTATGGGGGAGTAGGAAAATGCTGGGGATGAACTGAGATGAAGAACAGGGCTTGACCCTTCAGATGCTAGACAAGCAATTCCATAAATATGGTTTTACTCTTTGATAATATATCAACAAATTAACTTTAAACATGCTACTTGGAGAATACGTTTGGCATAGGAAGACAGCTTCTCCTTCCCCCTGGCTACACTTCTATTTATAATATTAAAAAAAGGAAGCATATCTCGTACCCTGTCCAAAGATATTGTTTTCTCTTCTAATATACCTTCAGTTAAATAAAGGAAGACTGAGTATAGAAATGTGTACCTACTCCAAATCTCAATCAGGTTGAACGTACCCTAAGAACTATATAGAGTCAATATAGCAAGATGGTTAAGAGTACACGCTCTGTGTTAGTTCTTACAACTACTGTAACAAATTACCTCAAACTCAGTGACCTCAAGTCTCCAGTTTAATTATGGGATCTATTGAAACTACAGGTTTTCTGTTGTAACTTTAGGCATTAATAACTTTTGACCCCACCCCCAAATTCTCTGGGTGCAGCTTTAAAATACATTTAAAAATATAAAATGATATGTAAAAGTATTTTCACGTGCCTTCTATTTGGATATATGTATCCCAGAAGAATTAATTTACACGGTTTAAAAACAAGTACTGCACTAATAGAATATATGCATAATAAAGTGAATAAGTTATCATTTTTATGTGTTCCCTTTCTGCTGAAATTATAATTCAAACTACAATGAAAAATGAATCTTGAACAAAACATCCAATAAGATAAAAGTGAATTTGATCTTGTAAAGAATACCTATTTTCTTATGGATAAGTAACAATTATACCTGGCAAAAAATGGCTAATATGAATTCCCTGATCACTTTGAATAAATGTCCCTCCTGTTGACATCTTCTTTTACTTTGTATCACAGTATCTACTTTATTTTCTTTATTTCATTTATCATTTTCTTGTTCGGCTATGTGTTTATTTATATGCCTCTCACTATTTGGATATAAACTATATATTCAAAACCTATTTAGTACAACATTCCTATCGCCCAGAACAAAATGCCCAGAGAAGGCATTCAATAAATATTTATTGACTGGACAAAGAAATAAATCAAATAATTCATTTCTTTTAAAGTATGCTTTTTACAAAAAATTTGGGAGAAGTTCTGGAGAGTAAAAAAATACAGATTGGTAAATATTTTTTTCTCATATAAGTCTATTTTTATTAAATCACTAATATGTTTTGATTTCATCAATAAATTTAGTAATTATTGAGATATACAAACACACAATTTTTCTTTCTCATTTATTTAAGTATTATTTAAGCTCACAAGATTCCACAAAGTCTTTAGGGTATACCATATTAGGAGGTTTTTAATAAACCTCTGATATGAAAAAAAAAAAATCAAAGAATGAATGTAGATGGACCTTTGATTAAAATGCTGTTGTTGTTTTTTCCTTTATAAAAAAAAATCTGAGCTCACACAGATGTCCAAGATATTTGTTTTATTTACAAACAAAATCTTTGCAGCCTTGTTCTTCAAACTACACAAATTTATCTAAGACTGAGAATTTCTACCAAACCCAAAGAATCATTTGTCAAACCAAGCGTTGCCTCTCAGTCTTCAGGCTGGGCTGGAGACACTCTAGCTAAATGAGAGAGTACACAGAGAAGCTGATCTCTCTGGTTCTAAGAATCACAAATTGTCATTTGCCAAATGTAAATTCTGTTTCGACTTGTATCAAAATGTTAATCTTGCATCATATTGTCTATCACTATTCTACTTAGTGGTAAGAAAAAAGATAAACTAATAAAAATACATTAATGTCCCTTGTTACTATATTTCATGTGTGAAAATTTACAAAATGTTCTCATAGCCTTCAGACTGCCAAAGCAAAACTATACACATGTGCCTGGAAGTCAAGCAGCTATTATTGTTGATCGCTATTGCTCAGGTGAAATGCAAACAGCCACCAATGTCACTGGTAAGATATGGTTGTCAAAGTCAAGGTTATTAGCCAGACCATTCAGACACAACACTGGAACTGACACATTAAAAAACACACAAGAATCCTTTATATTATATTTCCATTCCTCTTGAAAATGTCTAAGTCAAAATTAGAGCAATCCAAATGTATCTACTACTTAGAATGTGCAAGTTCATTGTCCTAAAGTTACCAAGTCCCTGTCATCTGATCTCATCACAGAGGAAAGTAGGCAGATAGCTTCTGTCATGTCCAGTTTAAAGTAAAAATCTTAACTCTAACTGGACCCCCCCAAAATGACAAAAACGGGCAGGGGGGTGTATTTTAGCACTTTGTCACTCATGGAAACTGTACTTTTTATCATTAAAGGTTTGATTTAAAGTGAAGCAATGTGAATGAAAAATCTTTTGATGCTGCCCCCCATTTCCTTTGAAAGATAGCAGACCACCATTCATCACCTGTCATGCTGTAAATGATGTTAGTCTGTCTCTCTGCTTTTATTTTCTCTCCTTCTCT
The DNA here is from genome assembly GCF_014108415.1 of Molossus molossus. NCBI lineage: Eukaryota > Metazoa > Chordata > Mammalia > Chiroptera > Molossidae > Molossus > Molossus molossus. The sequence goes on from NW_023425346.1 coordinate 24,802,237, forward strand.
CTGATTCATTCTGCACTCCACTGCCAGATTGATGCTCCTATAATATCATTTGATTCACATTATTCTTTGGCTTAAAAGTATTTCCTGTCTCTAACCCCTTCAGGATTTTTATCCAAGACCCTTCATTTAACATTTATGGTGTTTTATTTCGCCACCTTTCATTTTTCAGTTCTACTCTATCACCATTATCTATAAACAAACCTGTAGTAATCCACTCAACATGCCCCTCATGCTTTCTGGAGAACGTGCCTTGTTTTGTTTTGTTTTCCTGGGATATTGTCCCCTCCTCTTTAACATTCTTCCTTTAAGATCTAGTCAAAATACCACCACCTCCACAATAAAGGTCACTGAGAATTCCCCCATAAAGTCATCTTCTCCCGCCTGTGGGTTCTCCTAGTCTGGATGTCCTTCATTCATCATATATTTCCTTGTGCCATCTTTGAACTTAATAATTAACCTTAATGCTTAAAACATTTTATATGTGCTTATATTATCTACAAATGTAGATCATGAGTTCCTTGAAGGCAGTACTCATTTCTTAAAAACCCTGAGAGCTAACACAATGTCCTGCCTAAAATAAAATTAATGATTAACATTCCCTAAATTAAGGTTCTAAATATTTTAGAAGCAGACTGTATATACAAGGAAACTGAGGTCCAGAATCATTAGTTAATATGCTAACATGACTAGCAGCCTGTCAAAGTTTCAATTTGCTTGATTATTAAAGATCATTTCTACTTATACCAAAGTTATATTATTTTGTTACTTGATTGGTTGTTACTAAGCCAAGTAATTCATGAAATCCACTGACTGTAATAAATATCTGTATATATGTTTGCATATATATGATAACATACATGTACACATTTATAAATAACAATAGGCATGAACAAGTCAAGTTTCTCCACAGATACTGATATTTCAAGGGCAACTCTAGATAACTGAATTTTAATGATTTATAAAGTAAGAAACAATATGCACGAATTGTGATGACAATGGGGACATTAATATTTTAATGCACTTTGAGTGACATGATCAATATGCTAGTGAGAATCAAATATTACGGAAGTCTCTGATGTTCTGCTAAAATCTCATCTTCTGCCACATAGAACTATAAATGTATAATTGCAAATCCATTTTGTTTCATGAAACTGGATAAATAGCTCAATTTAATTCCTGTGATATTTAAAATTTAGTGGATAGCCCGGCTAGTGTGGCTCAGTGGTTGAGCACTGACCCAAGAGGTCGCCAGTTCAATTCCTGGTCAGGGCACATGCCCAGGTTGTGGCCCCAATCCCCAGTGAGGGGCATGCAGGAGGCGGCCAGTCAATATTCTCTCTCATCGATGTTTCTATCTCTCTCTCCCTTCTTCTCTCTCTAAAAAATATATCTATCTATATGTATATAGATAATAAATAATAAATAAAATTTAGTGGATAATTGCAAGGTCAGTTTTATACTAAAGGTTTTACTATGCTGGTATGTGAAAAACATAGAAATAATATTACTGAAGACAATTAATAAGCATTTTTAAATCAATAGTAACTTGGGTTCTGGTTAGTTAGTTTGACATACTTCAAATTTATCCCTTCAAAGTGTGTTATCTCCTGGCAGCTTAACGTCCGTGTTACACATTTGCACTCACCATCTTTCAGGATGGTTTCTCGCTCGGTGCCATCGATCTTCTGCCGGCCAATTAGGAAGCTGGTGGTGTCAGCAAAGTAGATGTAATTCGTTTCTGCATGAAAATCTAAAGCACGAGGGTTTACCAGATTTTCTATGGGGATCATGTATTCATCAGCTATCTTGGTATTCAAGTCCATTCCTCTGACAATTCCTGGGCGTCCTTTCCCATAAAAAAGAAACAACTCATTCTTGGGTCCTGCAGAATGAAGATTACAAACGTAAACAACTGATGCTGCCTAATCTTCTTTGCACTGCATAACGCCACTGTTTAATTAACTGGCACAATTAGCATTTTTAAAATTCAATACCAAAAATTAAACTCTCAAATATGCCAAATGTATCTTGATGCAAGAAGGCCATCTAATTGCATTACTTTAATTAAAACAGAATTGACTTCTGTGAATAGATTTTATTTAGGCAATTTTTCTTTTGTCTGTAACTGTCAGTATAGTAAAAAACATGAGAGATCATTGGAAAATTTGTAACTGTAAAATGGACATTTATCAAAACATCCAGCACATTTAATTCTACAATTCATTATAATGTATCTAACATGTTTTGTAGCTACCAACTGTAGAATTCATTATATTTGACAATGCTAACACTTCAGAATATATAAAACACCACCTCCCTCATCTACAGACTGTCAGAGACAAACAAAAGCATCACACGGCACATACTTGTATGTGAATATATTACAGTTATCTAATCATGTGATTTTTTTTTTTTTTTTAAGGAATGAAATCAAGTGCTAGTTACAGCATCACTTTTCTCTTTGCATCTTAATTAGAATGTTAGCGGTACATGCCAGTAACTCTGATGTACCACACAGCCCTTATTAAAAAACAAAGCAAAACAAAAAACAAATGCCCAAAACAAAACTGTCTGCTGGGCTAAAATGTCAAAATAAAGTCTGCTTTTTCTACTGAAAGAACTAACTCTTTCACACTTTTATATAAAAACGTATGCAAGTTTCTCTGATTGATAGGGTACCCTATACTTAATTTGGTCTCTATAATTTTGAAGGAAGTACTTTATGTGAAAGAGAAGATTATACTGTTTTAGTTTTTAAAACTGAGGATACAAATGTCTCCATTATATTTGAATAACCATACCATGAGATTTTTAGTAAAATATCTACATTATAGAAAATTTGAAAAAAAGAAAAACTAATAATTCATAAACACAACACTCCAACACATACTAATCATTCTCTTTATTTTTTTCAAATTTGTGTTATTGAATATTAAGCATATATAAATAAATTTTATTACATTTTAACATATAGAGAGAGTAAAAATAAAACAAATCTCATGTACCTAGCACAGATACTTAAGAATATTTCCAAAACATGGGGTGGCATGCTTATGCCACAATTCCATCCAAGAGACATTGATACCCTGATTATTGAGTTTATCATGTATTTTAAATACATTTGTATTGATTTGAGAGAGAGAGGAAGGGAGAGGGAGCGAGAAATAGAAACATTGATGAGATGAGGGAGAAACATCTATTGACCGCCTCCTGCACACCCCCTAAGGGGACTGAGCCCAAAACCCAGGCATGTGCCCTGACCAGGAATCAAACTGGTGACCTCTTGCTGCATGGGGCAACAGTCAACCACTGAGCCACACCAGCTGGACTATCATGTATTTTTAAAAAGTTTGAGATATATGTTGTATTTATTATCCAAAAGTAGATTGTTTAACTTGACATGTTTGAATTACATGTGCGAATTCTCTTGTGAATTAATTTTATTTATTCATCCATTGTTGTTGTAGTCATTGTTTATTCATTTGCACAGCTGTATTGTATTCTTTTGTGTGACTATTTCAGATTTAAGTTATCTAGCTAATTTTCTAATGCACTCCATTTTAATTCTACGTTTATTATTATATCTTACTGTCAAAATTATGTTCTATGTTAATTCTTTATTTTAAGCCTTTCATTCTTTCAGTATGATCAGTATAATACATGATACTTTTCAAAATTATTCCCCAGTTGGTTTTATCTTTTTATTATTATAACAATACTGAGATAAGCACCTTTTCAACATACTAGTTTATACACATTCTTAGATGATCTTTAATATACATTTCCAGAAATCAAATCACTGAGTAAAGAATATTTACATTCCTCTTCCTCATTGTCCTCACAGCCTCTCAGTGTCTGAGAATTTTCTGAATAATGTATCATATTATTTTAAAGTAGTGTATGCTAATTTGAAAATTAACATTCTTGAGTATTTCCTACCAACTTCATATGCACAGATACTTTCTTTTATAAAATATACATATTTACATATGTATTTTAGTACCTAATTTTTAAAACATATAATGATAATTTGTTGCATGATTTAAAAGACTTCAAAACATTTTTCATTGGCAGTATCATGTTTCCTACTAGAGAGGCAATATAACATAGTCAGCTACTTACCTATTGTTAGGTATTTGGATTGTTTCTGCAGTCAAAAGTGGAATAACTTGTTAAAGGATTGTATCAATTTTATGTCTTTTTATGTATTGATGTCTTTATAATAGTTATAACAATTTCCAGTTCTGTTATCAATGCATGGTTTTACCATGGTCATTCTTGTTAACATTTATTTTTGATTTTATTTTTAATAGGTGTTTTCATTGGTAATATGGAAACCTGGTATTTTATTGGTTTGATGTATGTGTGTGTATGTACCTGTATGTATATTTTAAGTAAGAATGGTAACTATTTTCCCCATTGTTTTCTTTAATTACTCTTTTTAGTCATTTAATACCTACTTTAAAGTTTTTTTCTAGTGTGTGTTTCTGTATGGTGGACAACTGAAAACTACATTTCACAGATGTTCATATAGCCATGGTTCTGGTTTTGATTTAAGTACCCCAAATCAGATGTATTAGCTCAAGTTTGGAATATGGAAATGAGGCCTCATTTTGCTGCTTCTGATGATGTTCATCCAATGGAGAAATTGAGTTTTTCCACACTGAACTTCTCCCTTTGTGTGCATCAAAAGGCAAGGGAGAGGGTGACTTTTTGCTTTGTTTTGTTTACCAGTAGGGTCCTATCGATTGCTACCTATTTCTGGAGCTAAGAGTTTGGTGCAAGCTTCCTACCCTGAATCTCAGCTCAGAGGGTGTGTTTTCTAGTGCCACTGGTGACTTTCTGATGCCCTAGCTTCTGATTTGGGCAGATGTCCCAGCTCTAAGCCAGATTAGTTAGATGGTGGTTTTGAGGAATATTCTGAATGAAGAAACCATTCAAGAATCTCCTGATTCGGGCTTTTTGATAATTTTGTAAGCTCCTGTTTGCATTTGACCCTTTGTTTAAAATACCTAGAATTGCTTCTGTTAATACCAATGAACCCTGATTGACACTAAATTAGGGATCATTGAAGCTTATGCAACTCTGATTTTATACTTTTCCCCCAACACATCTGCATATATGTATTTACATGTGTATGCATAAGCGTCTATGATTATATTTTTACCTGACATGCCATCATTTCCCAAGTGATAACCAAGACAGTTTAAAGGCTGGTTATACACACATGTACACACACGCGCGCGCACACACACACACACAAAACTTTTACCTTGAGAGTTCTGACACAGTACCCTCAATTTTCCAGAGGATTTCTTGAATATCAGATCTGCTATCTGTACATGTCCAACATTTAATATCGAGTTAGAAATAAAAACAAAATACTAAAATGTATATACTTTATAAGAGTTAAGCCTCTTGGTTCTTGATTTAAAAGTATTTGTACTATTAATTCTAAGTGTTTGGACTTAAAATTATAACAACTTTAGTGATCTTATTTCATAGTCCTCATTGAGCTCATGGTACGAAAACAGAAAAAATACCAGGACAGTGACCAAAGAGAGAGCTGACAGCAATAAAAACCCACTGCGATGACAAAATGAAGACACAATGGACACTGAAAAAAGCAGTCACCATAACTTTAAAAACTATAGTATTTGGGGACATTTAACGTCTCCAAATGGACACCATTTCTAAAAGGGCCCTTATATTTCATGTGACCATAAAGATACCCAAGTAAAGACCTTACTAATTTTTGTGCAAAAATTTAAACTTAAAAAGTCATTTATAAAAATATATATATATTTATTAGCTTATTTAAATAAAGAATAATTAAATTACTCTAGTATGTCTCAAGAAGAAAACAGAGATACATCTATTAGATGCTTTTAAATAAAAAAGATTAATTAGCAAAGCTCCATTTACCTGGAACATTAAATAATAAAATAAATTTAACTTTCCAGTGACACTGGGTAAGGTGAAGCATTGCTTTATGTAAATTTCTGTTGGATTAAACAGCACAACTCTTACTAGGAGAAACATCTTGGTTCAGATAAGAGAAAATCTGGTCAACCAAAAATCTGAGCTCATTAGACCATAAGCATTTGTGCAGGATTAAAGGAAAGGGTTTTTCTAAAAAGCTTTCCTAATGTGTGTTTCCTGGAGAACCATAAATTAAGTCACTCTATAACCCTCTCTTCCTCTCTCTCTCTCTCTCTTTCTCTCTCTCTCTCTCTCTCACACACACACACACACACACACAAAATAAAAATGCTGATTTTGAGAAACCGACTGCCACGTATTTGCAGGCAGATTTCACCTGATGAAGTTTTATGCTATTACTGATGTTGATACTGCTAATTAATACTAAAAACCCTGTTTTGTAGCCGTAGCTGCTGGCAACATGTTTGATTTTGACAACATACTTTTGCATGACCTGCCATCACTTCCCAAGTTGAAGCCAGTCCTGCAGCGACAGGTCCGTGTTTTGTAACTGCTGCTGAGCAGACAGATGTGTGAACATCCCCCCGGCATTCCATATGGATCCACTTCACATGCATGGCTTCTGACTATAACAAATAAAAAACAGCACACTTGACATTCTCCACAGACAAGATAATTATGTGCATCAGTATGTGGAAATTTTTTACAGTACAGGAAGAAGAAGCCTAGCAAAAATAATTCAAATACCAAACTATTTAGTACCAGAATCAATTAGAAAGAGTTGACCCCCCCCCAAAAAAAGAGGTAACGATGTGCAAAAATCCTCTTATGACTGCATTTGTAAAAACAATTCTGAAAGATAATATGCTTTTATATTAATTTAAACTGCTAATATATAAGCAAAATAAAACTAGCTTTTTTTGTGCATGCTTGTACTTTTAAAAACATGCATGTAAAAGATATGGTAAAAGTATCTCAGTTTAGGTAGTTAGGCAGAAATAGGATTTCTTGACAGTCCTTTACATAAGTATCTAACCTAGATGAAAGGTAATTGAGTGATTATCTTTACTGAAAAGTGCTTAGACATTTTTTGTTTTTCAATTTTGAGTTGCCATTTTGAGAACATTATTATAAAATAAATTGTGGCATGTTGTATGTGTGTGTGTGTGTGTGTGTGTGTGCGTGTGCATCTGAAACTGTCAAAAGGAGAAGGCTGAGTTTGCATGTGGACACTGAGGAGTAGCGCGTCATTTTTGAGTGTAGAAGTTAGAGGAGAACAAAGAAGTAAAAGTAGCATATGAAGAGGATGAGAAACAGAATGATAAGTCAAAGAGAAAGGGCTACAGTAGGAAAATGTCAGTAAAATGTTATGAATTATTGTAATTATACTGATTTTTGATCATCAATCACTTGAAATTCCAACAAATAACATGGCAATTGTCTTTTAATAATAAAACTGCTACACTTTTAAAAGTTGTGTCACATTTTTTTGTATTCTTCATTCTCTAAGTGAAAAGATGAGTGAAATGTAATTGTGTTTCTCTCTCACCAAGAGTGTTGCTTCCCCCCCCCAATCTCATGCCATTTTTATATTAAATCATGTCTTTTTTCACATAGTTAGCAATTCTCCACTTTCTCACTGTCATTATTACCTTAGCTCTCTCTATGGGATCATACCTGTGAGCATACAAACGTGCCATTGTTTATGTATATAGAAAAACACACCTCTTATAACTAATTCCCACAGCAATCCTTCAATTAGTTCCCCATTGCTCTGCTTCCCTTTATATCACTTCTCAAAATTATTTAAGCTCATTTTCTATAACTCCTTTCTTTTCTATCTTTCTCACACCCAATCATACCCAGACATTTACTTTATCACCAGACTGCTCTTATCAGATCCCTGTGAGCTTCTGCTGCTAAGGCCAATAGCCAGTTGCATTCATCAAGCTTGTTCTGACTTCTCTTTTGGTCCTTCTTACCCTCTTTGACTCCTAATTATTGGAATGTCCCAGCATACATTTATTGAAACTCTTCTCCTCTCCATCTATAGTTACTTCCTTGGTGATCACATTCAGCTTCATGGCTTGAAATGTCATCTATATGCTGATGACTCCCAAATTGGTATCTCCAGCCTGGACTTGCCCCTGAGCTATAGACTCATGTATTTAAATTCTACCTCCTTGACATCTTCACCCAAATTTATACTAGACGTTTGAAATAATATGTAAAAATTACACTTTTTTTTCTTGCCCCCAAATCATTTTTATACTTGGTTTCCACGATCTTAAAAATAATTCAATGATTTTAATTGCTCGGCCTGAAACATTGTCATCACCTTTGACTTTTTTAAACCTACACCCCACATCCAATTCATCAGGAACGCCTGTGGACTCCACCTTCTAATGTATCCTAACTCTCATTACTTCTCACCACCTTCACTGCTGCTGCTTTGGTCCAATCCACCATCCCTTCAACCTTCCACCTTTGCCTCCCCACCCTGGCCCAGTCTGTTGTCAGCCCAGTAGCCACATTGATTCCTTTAAGAGGGGTGTTTTTTTCCTCACCCGAGGACTTTTTTTTTGTATTTATCTTCAGATAGGGAGAGAAGGAGGGAGAAAGAGAAAGATCGACATGAGAGAGACACATCAAGTGGTTGCCACCCACAGGACTCCAACAAGGGTGGGGGACAAATCGCAACCTAGGTACGTGCACTTAGCAGGAAACGAACCCGGGACTCTCTGGTCCGCAGGCGGACACTCTAACCACGGAGCAAAACCGGTCAGCTACATTGATTCCTTTGAAAAGCCGGTCAGGCCCTGGCAGGTTTGGCTCAGTGGTTAGAGTGTCGGCCTGCGGTCCAGAGAGACCCTGGTTCAGTCCCGCTAAGGGCGCGTACCTTGGTTGCAGTTTGTCCCCGGCCCTGGTTGGCTGTGCGGGTGGCAGCCACTCGATGTGTCCCGTTCTCGCCGATGTTTCTCTCTCTCTCTCTCTCTCTCTCTCTCTCTCTCTCTCTCCCCCACTCTGTATGAACAAAAAATGGAAAAATGTCCTCGGGTGAGGATGTGGAAAAAAAAAAAAAGGCCGTTCAGATCATGAGATTGCTCTGCTTGATTCTTCCTAAGGACTCCCCATCTTACTAAAAATATAAGTAAAATTGTTTACAATTGTCCACAGGGCCCTAGTTGTCATGGTCCGCCTTCATTTCTCCAACTTTTCCTACTTCTCTTCCCTTTGCCCACTCTGCTCCAGACAGGTGAGTTCCTTGCTGCTCCTTGAGCAGTCTGAGCATGCCCTTCCTCATAGTCTCTGTGCTTGCTCATCTCTACCTGCCTCTCCTTGAATTATTACAAGTCTTCACTCATTTTATCTTTCCAATGGGACTTCCGCCCACTATTCAATATCAACTTGCAAACTACCCTGATCTCTGACACTCCTTATCCTTCTTATCAGTTATATTTTTCCCTATATTCATGTTTAGATAATTCTAAATTAATTTTCATTTGAAGCACAAAAGGATGATAGACATTTTGGGTGGTAGCTTTTGTATTTTACATTATTCTACATATGATTGAGCCTTAATTATCCACAAACCAGCATCACTAATCTGTTATGCAAAATAATTAGTTTGTGTTTTTGAGATACTTAGAAACACTGCAGTCTAGTCATTAAAAATTATTTTTAGTAAACATGCATTTAAAAAATCATGTTCAGGATGTTAAATCAGAAGACCCCAATGACTACAGTAGAACTGAACTGATATTGCAAGAAAGTCACCTGATTTGAAATTTCTCTCTAAAATAATATATATATATATATATATATATATTAGCATTTAACATCTGGGTTTCCTGTCTACATGCATGCCCATGGAAACTCCTTCCCAAATCAAAATCTAGCTATCATTTCAATTCTATGGTTGCAAAAATAATTCACCAGGAAATGAACAATTTTTCACTTGGACTTGGGAAGGCAGTTCTATACCATTATGTCAAGAAGACATGTACACTTAGGTTAATCAAAACAGAGAATTTATAATTTACCCACTTGAGTATAATACAAAAGCACAAGGACCATATCCCCAGTCAATTCACCATTATGAAGGCTAGCATCTTACCGATTGGTTGAGTTCTTTTGTGATAAGTTCGGATTCCTCGAGCATTTTCCATTTTAATGAATGAATGAATATCAGTGGCATTGAATCGGTTTATCCTTATGATATTGAAGTTATCAGAAATGGTGGCATATAAATAGTCTTCAAACACCGTAATACCATAAAATTGTCTGACCTATAAAGAGGGGCAAAAATAACTATGATTTTTAATGATGCTGCTTTCAACTTGAAAGAAAAACAGATTGGTATTTACTAGTGTGGACTATTCCCACAGTAGGAGTCACAGCATATTATTGTTCACTGAATCTAAAAAAATTCAACATCACTCTAATTTTAAAAATTTACTCTGAGAATAACACATTATGCTATCATGAATAAAGCAATTGTGAATGCGTGGAAGAAAATTTTATTCATGTTTCATTAAGAAAACATGTTCAGTAGCTACTTTTCAAAAGCTAGAAAGAACCAAACTTTTAAGTATATTCATTAATATGTTTATGGCACTGTTATATAAAATTTGAGATTTTTATGGGCTGCTTGTTTATGTAGTCATGGGTATGTACAATCTGCAAAGCATAGCTCTGCCTGAGAAAGAACTGATGCTAAAGTACCTTGGAAAATTTGTTTAAAAGTTAAAAATCCCATATTTTAAGAATCCCAAGTTACATTTAGGCTAATATTTGTCTAGCATAAAAAATAATAAATGATAAATATCACATATTTGGAATAATTGTAAATAAAATGTCAACATTTTACTCAGAAACTGTATTCTTTCTAAAGCCTGTTCATAATGGAAATGGAACTGTTTGCTTCATATGGAACCAAAAAAATCCCCGAATAGCCACCCCAAATTTGAAGAAGAAGGACAAAGTAGGGATCACATTACCAGATATCAGGTTATACTACAAAGCGACTGTAATCTAAACAGCCTGGTACTGGCACAAGAACAGGCATATAGACCAGTGGAACAGAATAGAGAACCCAGAAATGGACCCAAGACAATATGCTCAATTAATATTTGACAAAGGTGGCGAGAGCATACAGTGGAGTAAAGACAGCCTCTTTAATAAATGGTGTTGGGAAAATTGGACAGCTACATGCAAAAAAATGAAACTAGACCATCAACTTACACCATACACAAAAATAAACTCAAAATGGACAAAAGACTTAAATGTGACTCATGAATCCATAAAAATTTTAAAAGAAAATGTAGGCAACAAAATTTCAGACATCATACGGAGCAGAATTTTCACTGATACATCACCTAAGGCAACAGAAACAAAGGAGAAAATGAACACATGGGACTACATCAAACTAAAAACCTTCTGCACAGCAAAAGAAACAATCATCAAAATGGAAAGGCAACCCACTGTATGGGAGAACATCATTGCCAATGATGTATTAGATAAGGGGTTAATTTCCAATATATATAGAGTGCTCCTACAACTCCACAAAAGGAAGACAAAGAACCCAATTAAAAAATGGGCAGAGGAGCTGAATAGACACCTCTCCAAACAGGACATACAAATGGCCAAAAGACATATGAAGAAATGCTCAACATCACTAATCATCAGACAGATGCAAATTAAAACAACAATGAGGTATCACCTCACACCTGTCAGAATGGCCGCCATCAACAAATCATCAAACAACAAGTGTTGGCGAGGGTGTGGAGAAAAGGGGACTCTAATACACTGCTGGTGGGAATGCAGACTGGTGCAGCCACTATGGAAAACAATATGGTGCTACCTCAAAAAATTAAAAATTGAACTTCCATTTGACCCAGTGATCCCACTGCTGGGAATATACCCTAAGAAGCCTGAAACACCAATCAGGAAGAATATATGTACCCCCATGTTCATAGCAGCACTATTTACAATAGCTAAGATCTGGAAACAGCCCAAGTGTCCACCAGTAGACGAATGGATAAAAAAGCAGTGGTACATATACACAATGGAGTACTATGCAGCAGTAAGAAAGAAAGATCTCTTATCCTTTGAGATGACATGGAGGGAACTGCAAAGTATTATCCTAAGTGAAAGAAGCCAAGCAGAAAAAGACAAATACCACATGATCTCACTTATATATGGAATATAATGAACATAACAGTCTGAGGAATACAGTAGACCCAGAAACATGGAAGTAGGGCACAGACTGACATCCCTCAGGAGAGGGTGTGGGGGGGGGGGGTGGGAAGAGATAAACCACAGAACTTATATGCATGTATACATAACCAATAGACATGGATAACAAAGCCGGGGATGGGAATGGGGTGGGGTGGGGAGGGGGGTGCCAATGGAGTGAAAAAGGAGAAACATCTGTAACCAAAAAAAAAAAAAAAAAAGTTTTTAATTTCAAATAAAAAAAAGTAAAGCTCAAAAAAAAAAAAAAAAAAGAGTAACAATGTTTATTGCTGTCCATGACACTTCAGTTGTGTAAATCTCTTCCTTGGCAGAGGTCTTGGGGATTGAGGGGAAGAACAAACATCCTGAAATCACAGAATACTTCCAGCAAAGCAGAGAAAGAATGAGTATACTGATTTTCCCATTAAAAGCACATGCTAAGCACAATGCCTTTGGGTATTCCTTGTGTTATACTTAATTTAAAATGGTTCTGGTCCAGGGTATGGTGGAGCTATTCATTGATTTTCTGTAGAAAGTTTGATAAAAAAGCACTTGTCACTATACTTTGGGATTATATTGTACTTATAGAGCACTTTTAGTATAGATTTGTGGTTAAGAGAACTCGAGGAACTATGTATGGCTTGTGTGTAAAAATATTTACAGAACAAATTACAAACGTTTCTATTTTAATCAGGAAATGTTGTTAATTCAGTCCTCTAAGCAAAATCATTTGATGTGTTATCTCTCAAGCCTCTATGACTCATCATTACTATTTATGATCGTCTCTTATGAGACATGATTAAAAGAAAACTGGCTTTTGTATGTTGTTTTGTATCATATCTTATTTTTTTATGTCTAGGCTAGAGTGAAAGACTGAAATTAGTGGTTTAAATATTCAATGTTAAAACTCAGATAATCTTTTTTTTTTAATGTTAGTGTTATTGTCCAGTAAACTTGTGTGTGTGAGAGCATGCATGTATTTACTAAAATCATTTTCAACATAGCTGACATCATATTAACTAAATATACCAATGGCCCAATTATGACAAGGAAAACTTTTTTTCTAAAAGTTACAAACAAGGTGAACTCTTTCATCCCCATTAATCTCATGCATGTTTTGCTCAAAGTCTGGGGCCATTCTTCTAAGAGTGCATGGTCCAGCTGTACCCACCTTCCACTCTACGTGACTGACAGTCCACATCCCAGGAGAAAGAGTATGACTACAGAGGGGGCAACTGAATTGCTCAGGGTAGAAAACATGCTCACACAGTGAAGATAACATTTTACCCACTGCCTCCCTGCCTGCTTTTAGAAGGGTCTATTCCCCCAAAAGTAAGCACATTGCTGCCTGCTCTGCTAACCAACCCCCATAGAGGTGGGAGGAGCTTAGAGTGGTGAATAGATAGACCATTCTTCCTACAGCCCAAATACTTAAAAAAATGTATCTGTTGGATTACATAGCGGCCGATTAAATATATGTTGGATAACTTAGTGTCAGGCCAGCAAAAACAGACAATACAAAGGAAAGACAATGGTTGATTTAAAACTTCAGACATTAAAAAACTGTTTAGTTTTGGGGGAAATCATTTGAATTTCTTATTCTTGTTTATTTTTTTTATTTTTTATCCTCACCCAAGGACATTTTTCCATTTTTTGTTCAGGTAGAGTGGGAGGGAGAGAGAGGAACAGAGAGAGAGGAGAGAAACATCGATGTGAAGGGACACATCGAGTGGCTGCCACCCGCACAACCAACCAGGGCCGGGGACAAACTGCAACCGAGGTACGTGCCCTTAGCGGGAACCGAACCCGGGTCTCTCCAGACCGCAGGCCGATGCTCTAACCGCTGAGCCAAACCGGCCAGGGCTTATTCTTGTTTAAAATTTTAATTACTTATAGGTAAAATAGAAGGTCCATCCTAACCATTTTATAACCATTTTAGAGATTAGGTCCTAAGGCCTGACAAAGAAATCAAAGGTTTTATAACAGCTGAAGGTGAGAAATACCTGGCTTCATTTCTAATATTGGAAATGTTATTTTTTTAACCACCCAGATTAGTGCATTTATTTATTTTCTGAGGAAAGGGAAAGAATATCATTGTCAAAAGCTGACTAGATAGGAAAAGTAACTTTAGGGAATAATTACAGAACATTCTTGCATTACATTGCAAAAGAAAACAAAGAAATTCACGTATTTCATTTCCGCAGAATAAGAATCTTACATGAAATTAGAGCAATCAGTGAGGTACAACTGAATTTGAAAAGCTACACTGGTGAATAAGGCTCATTTCAACTTAGAAATTGCCTTTGAGGGGTTCACTGAGTGTTATTTAATTTCTGTGACTATTTTCAAAATTGTCACAGAATTCTCAATGTAGGAAGTACTCGAATATATCAGAAGGCACATTTTAATCCAGCCTATTAAAATAATACTTGAGTAAGCAGGCATTTGCTTTTGTTAGCAAAATATCTCCAGTGAAAACATGGGATGAATCAGAGTTCAGTTTTTTATAAAGGAATTGCTTAAATTAGTTTTTCGTAAGATCTTTCCTATTCTAGAATTTTTTTTCTTACCAGTAAAGCATTTTGATTATGTTTTATTTGATATTTTTGTTGTTGTTGTTGTTTTGTTTTGTTTTGTGTGCTTTATTTGTAATATGGAGAGGAAGAAATGCGAGACATCTCCAGTATACAGAATGCACCGTGAGAAAAACATCTCCCGTGTCGGAAATGCATCACCATTTTTACAACCCATGACAGCTTGAATTAACAAGGAATTTTCAACATTGAGATTTGAGGTTTTCTTTCTCATGTGACACCATGCATTTTATCACTTTGCTGTATTTTCTAACAAAATTATACTTACTTGTCTGCCTTGAATAATAGTATGCCTGTTTTTGCCTTGGTAGTCTACAACTTCCACATAGTCCAAGTAGAGATCTACCCAGTAAACCAGTTTGTTGACGAGGTCGAGCGCCAGTGCAGCTGGCTGCTCCGTCTTGGAATCGATTATCCTGGTTCTGTTCATCCCGTCCATGTCGCATCGCTCCACTTTGGCCACGTTCCCGTAGTCAGTAAAGAAAAGTTTTCTGTTGAAAGAAAACTAAATGTTAAAGTCGAGGAGGGATAAAAGCATATTCAATAGAACCATCTGTAAAAAAAAAAAAAAAAAAAAAAAAAAAACAGAACTTTTTCTTCTAATTTATTTCAGTGGTTACATCTGTTAGCTTCCCATAACCGTTTACATATAATATCACTCATAAACAGAGAAATCTGTTGATGAATATTGCGGGCTTAAGGGAGCAGGTTAACCAACAACTGTAAAATTTCCTCAAAATGAATGATTATGGTGGGTTTGTTTGCCTATTAGGGGAAATGTTTCTTTAAGCCTCATAGAGCTGGTACATATACAGCTGAGTAGATGCATGCAGCCCTTTGGTACCGGCTTCTGTAGCCAAGTCACCAGGCCAGGCACGTGAGCTCCCCGGCTTTATCTTCAACCTGCTTTTCAAATTGGCTGGTAATGTCTGTCTCCTATAAAAGCTATTATGTGGAGCTCAATGATGCTACGAGTGGTAGTGAATTGCAAACCTGCAATGGAATTAAGCAGATGGAAAAAGCAAATGTGTTGTTTGTTGCAATAGAGATAAAACATAAATAACTCCCCCAAAACCAATCCCAAAATTTTCCAGATATTCCCCACACACAAAATTTGATGAAGAAAAATGCAGGCCGTTTCTTCTCATTTTCTCTTAGAAGAAAGAAAAATCTGAAAAGCAATGTTGACCTCTGAGACAAAAAAAAAAAATCCCCCCATAAGGGATTATTAGATGCTTCATTGTCTGATTTTTAATTAGTATTCACTGTGTGTAGTAAACACAAATCAATTTCAATTAGCCTGACAATATTTTAACAAGATTACCTACTAGTGAGACTAAATTACATTTGTAAGTAGAAGACCATTTGCCTTGACTTAAACACAATCTCAAGAATAACCTGATTTACAGTGACTAAGCAATATTAAGATTACCAAGAGTACAGAATATTTGATTTTCCAAGCTTGTGAATTAGTTTTTGGTTACTTTCTCAAGATCCTTGCATTATCCAACAGTTTGAGGTATTTTTCAAGCTTGATAGTATTATTTACCTTTAATTGAGCTCTTTCTGCTGTGGGAGGCTTTGACTAATTTTTAAACATTAATACACACTGTTCTGTGATAATGAGAGCCAGATTTTATCATGAGTATATATTTCACCTAATGTTCTTGAAAGATCAGTTCATCATAATAAGTTAAAAATCATTTTTCAAGTGACATTCCGTTAGGTAAAGAGCTGCCTATTCAAGTGAGGAGTAAATAAAAGGACATTTGGTGCTGTGTTTTATTGCCATGTTAAATGCTCAAACCTCTGCTCCTGAGTTCTCCTCCCTGTCTCGCTATCTCTCTGTCTCTGTCTCTCTCTGTCTTTTCCTGTTTCCATGTCACTTCTCTTTTTCTTCACTTGCAATTTGCTCATAGCTATCTCAAGTCAAGTTGCTATAAGGACTATGCAGTTTCTCTCTCCCTTTCTGTAGAACACTGCTCACTATTCCTGTTATATAAAACTCTCTGTCTCACCTCATACTAAAATTGCTCTCCTTATAGAGTTTCCTCTTCTGACTTGTCCATTTCACAGAACTGAAAGAATGCCGGTGTGCAGGTAGGCTGGCTTTGGGCATAGAGGCTACATATAAATAGTAATATGTAGCAGGTGACTGCAACTATCTAATGGTGTTGAAGAGAAAAGGTGACTCTGAAGAGATAGTGACTTCTCTGAAGTCATCTTAAGATGACTTAATCAGATGTGACATCAAAGGAAAAAAGAAAAGAATGCCAACACAAGAGTCATGGAGGCATGCTGTTGGAGAAAAAAGAACAAATAATTAAGATCAGAGATTATAGTCAAAGAAATAACACAGAACCTCATAGAAGTCTAAGAGAGAAAAGTTCCAGGATAAAAGACTGGGGTAGCTGGCTGGTCAATCCTTCACAAAATCGAGAAAGAAAGAAATAATACAGGATTAAGAACATGCCCCTGAATTGGGTTTTTGTTAAAATACTAGAAATTGTGGTACTTCTGTTGGGGAATTTTAATTACAGAAGAGTGGACCAGATGATGATGAAGGAGCTCAGGAAAATGTAAATTATTTTTCCAAGATTTTCAGTGATATTGACCTATTTCTATAGGAATGAGGCAGCCATTCTTACATGTATCCCAGGTCATAATAGAACTGGTTGAATAAGTTTCAATCAAAGTATGGGAAAAAGTATAAATATACAATCAATCAAAGTTTTACTGCTTTAATGAAAGTTTGAAATCAAAAGAACAGGAGGCCTTTGGGTACATGAGTGACACTGAACTCTAAGAAACGGACAAGAATCCCCAGCAGACAGCAGATTAACTAGTGTCCAGAGGAGATGTAACAAATTTTTACACTAAAATAGAATCTTTATGCCAAAGTGAAATTTCCCAGACTTCAGAATAGACTATGATGAGTTCTGTTCACTTATAATTGAAATGCAAGAAATGGAAGAGTCTTTCTAGAGAATAGCCCTAAAACCATAATACTGTAAGCAATAAATACACATAGTCACATGATTATAGAGATGTTTCTTTGATTGTTTTAGTACTGTTTAATTTTATTTTAAAATATCCTACTATTGTTACAGAGACATACTTCATTCCCAAGGCATTCTTTAATTGAGGCATTATGGTAAATGGCTGCATTATAATTAACTAACAAAGGCTAAAGCTTTAAATAATCTAAACTGTATATTTCATTTGTGATGAAAGTGTAGCTTGGTTGAAACTCACTATTTTCTTTCATATAAAATGTTTTTTCAAATCTTCAAAAAAAAGTAAATAGTGCTCTGTGAACCCCATTATCACATTGACCCTTACAATTATTTGTGAAACAGAAGGGGCAGACTGGTTTTATTTTGCAGATGAAATAGGCTCCCAGCCCACATGGTAAGCCATTGACAGAGACATAACACACATGTCTGTCATGCCCTTTGTTTCTAACTCACCATTTTGAATAATTTCAAACTATAGAAAAGTTATGAAGATAGAATAAACACCTATACCCTTCACCTAGATTCCCAGTTGTTTGCCTTTGTCCCTCTGCCTATTTCTAGTATTATCTGAGCCTCTTGCCAGTAAATTGCAGGCTTCTCCTAAGTACAGGCACATTCTCTTGCATAACTACAGTGTACATAAAATAAATACTTTTAACATTAATACAATACATAGTTTTTGCTCGAATATTTCTTGTTGCCCAATAACATTCTATATAGTTCTTTTTTTCTGATTCAAAAATCTAATCCAGCAGCACATATTTTATTTAACTGTCTTTTCTTTCTACACTCTTTTAATCTTGAACAGAAAACCTTCCTGTCATTCATGATGTTACCATTGCTAAAGGGTAAGTCTGTTGTTCTGAAGAATATTCCTATTTTGAGTTTCCCCGATTTCTTCCATAATTAGATTATGGTATGCCTTTTGAACTGAAATGCAATAGTTTAGTACTTTATGTACTTTATCATTACTGCCCCTGGGCTCAGAAACCATGGGTAAGGCTATGCTATGCCCCAGAAATTCCACAAAACAGAACATAGCCCTGGCCGGTTTGGCTCAGCGGTTAAAGCATCGGCCTGCGGTCCAGAGACACCCGGGTTCGGTTCCCGCTAAGGGCATGTACCTCGGTTGCAGTTTGTCCTTGGCCCTGGTTGGGTGGTATGGGTGGCAACCATTCAATGTGTCCCTTTCATGTCAATGTTTCTCTCTCTCTCTCTCTCTCTCTCTCTCTCTCTCTCTCTCTCTCTCCCTCCCTCCCTCCCTCCCTCCGACTCTATCTGAACAAAATGTGAAAAAATGTCCTTGGGTGAGGATTAAAAAATAAATAAAGAGAACATAGATGGTAGTTTGGAATCTCATTCAGTGTTTTCAGAACACTTAACTCTGTTAGCTTCCAGGATCCTCAGTCACCCTCTCAGCATCTCTCCTTCCCAGGAACCGAGTCCATTCCGCTGCTTCTAGAACAGCAGGGACCAAGTGTGACACTCTGCCTGTGGATGGTGAGATCATTCCCAGATCTGCCCTATGCCCCATTCCCTCAAGACTGCAGCACTGACGTGTCTTGTCTCCCTGTTCTTCCCTGTGGTATTAATTATCTTTTACTCTCCAGCATCAGGGAGAAATTAAATTGAGACTGCTATTCTCTTGTTCTTCACTTATTTTTGGAAGGTCATTCTATTTGATTCCCATTAACGAAAGATATTAAACTACATTCCAACTACTGTCTCTATTTCTAAGATATGTTTAACTATTAGTACATAAAGAACAGAAGACTTTCTTTAAAATGTTCAATTATGCATCCAGTTCTTTTTCTTATCATTCAGCTTCTGTAGTAAATAGTTTATCATTTTGGCTTCCTTATTTCATCAGATATGGGAAACTGATTTTTTCTGACATTTTTGTTCATTATATAAGTAGACTTGTTTTACTCTACATATATCAGATTTATAGAGTTGAAGATAATAACAAACTTTGGGTATCGTTGGCCAACTTGCCTGACATAAATCAGAAGTCTCAAAGGGGGCACCCACAGACAGTGACAGAGCACTGTGCTTACAGTTATGGCCCCCGTCATTCCCAAGCTAAAGCACACCAATTGTTACACATCCTGACATTGTAAAGCCTGTTTTTGTTTTTGTTCTTTACCTGATAAAAATAAGACTTACTTTTACTAGAGATTTTCACTTCAAATGATATACTTTTTATAGTTCTGGACTTTGTCAAAAGGACGCAGGTTAATTTAAACACGTGAGTCTTGTGCACCACCTTTAACTCCAGTCAACTCAAGTGTCCTTCTTACCACTGACACTTCAGATATAGCTTAATGATGGAATTTAGAAACTTGGAGGGCTCTCACAATAAAATTATCCATGATCCATTTTAAATGTTTTAAAATGAGGTTACATAAGATTTTGATGAGGAAAAGGATGAGAAAAGTGAGACATAAAACTAGGGGTCACATAGCCCAGCTGGTGTGGCTATGGATAGAGTGTGGTCCCATGGACTGAGAGGTGCTGGTTCAATTCCTGGTTAGGGCACATGCCCAGGTTGCAGGCTTGATCCAAGTATGGGATGTGTAGGAGGCAGCCAATCGATGTTTCTCTCTTCCATCAATGTTTCTATCCCTCTCTCCCTTCCTCTCTCTTTAAAATATCAATTCAAAATAAATAAATAAATAAATAAAAATTAGAGGTAATATATTGCCAGATTTTTTTTTTTTAATCACTGCTTTGATTAAGGCTTAAAACCCTATGTTAATTCATCATGTGGTGATGTAGATAACTGTTTTTCTTTACATTTCAGGAAAATGATGTATTATTCTGAGCAAGGATTGAATTAGAAAGTTTACATTTGTCTTGTTTTTAAAATAACCATGTTATCCAAACTACAGCAATAGTAATACAACTGCATTTTTTTCTTCCATTCCGTATACAAAAATTAAGCAAGAAAGCAATTTTTCAAATTAGATAAGTTAAAGTATATTCAGAATTAAAGTAAGAATAAAATATTTAGCACTGCAATTCTAAAATGCAATTGCAAATCTGAAAGAGTCATGAATCTTTGGAGTAAGAGGTTTACATGCAAATTCTATTAGCTCCTGTTACTTAAGGGATGTGGATAATAAACAATCAAACGATTTTGTCTGGCTAGTCAAGAATGTTCAAGACAGTTACTTATTGATTTTTATTTGTTTGGGCTTTTTGCTTTCATTGCTTGAAAAGTCTCTCTTGAACTTGGTTTTTAGTTCATACATTAACACACAGAAATTAAACTTGACATACAGACTCCTGCTCTCAGCCAACCGGTTACTCTACATCCTGGACTCATTCCCACTAATGATTCCTCCGAAAGTGTACATGTATTAGATGTGTCAGTCAGTGTGGCTGACCCATTCAACATCCATATTTATCTAAACCTGCTCCACCAGTCACTGTTCCTGAGAGGGGCAGCCTGGGTACCAGTGCCCTTCCTCGCCTTCCTGTTAGATCATTAGACCAAGGAGGAGCATGTGATACAAATGAAACCAAATCATAGTCTGAGCTAAATCACTGGGATCTTTTCTCTCAAAAATCTAACCCAAGAAGTGTGATGCTCACCTAGTGGGCAGTTGTGCTAACATGGTTATGGTGAGCAGGCAGGATCGGAGTGGGGTACTGAGAGAGGAGGAATAGCAGAGTACTGTGCAGACCTTGGTTAGGGAGCCATGAGACAGCAAGAGGGAAAGAAAGGAACCATGAAGTCCTTGAATGAGGAATTCTCCGAGACCCAGGGAGTCCATTTTTATGTCCTTACTTATATGAACACAGAGATTCTCCATAACCTCTTGGGGCAGCTCAATACATTTGAGCAATTTCAATGGGTTTCTATACTTGGGAGCTAAAGGGACTTGACTAAACCACCACATTGTTTAATGTTCTATTTTAAGATTCAGAGAATTATTGTTCTGAAGATTTTATACAATCAAAAATCATACTACTTTAGAAATATTTTACATTAAAATGTTAACTCTAAATAATCTAAAAATTTTCACATGTGACCTTCATATAATTCCATCTGAGCCACATTAATATATATATATATATATATATTTAAAGATATATACATGCGGCATACATAGAAAGCATCTGAAATATTTTCTATAGTCTCTCATGAAAACATAAGAAAAAATATATTAATAATAAACAGCAATTTTCACCTCTTCATTACTTTTAAATTCGATATATTACTGAAGCACAAATTTCTAAATTCCTTCCCCAAACCAAGCCTGGTAAACTCTCTCATAAACTCAAATACAGCCTCTCTCAGTTCCCACCTCACCCCAACACTGCCTCTAACTCATTATTTTAACCAAGTTAGTCTCTTATGCTTTTTTTTATAACTTTATTTTTTATTTTCCATATTCTGAGCACCACGAGTTAACTAAGAAAGTAATAATCCTTTCATTGTAAAAGAGGATTGATAAAAACATAGAGAAATACAAAGATTTGTACATCTTTATTATTTCCTCTTTTTATCTTTATCACATAGATATGTCATCAATGTTTACCATAGATTAAACAGTGGACATAAATACCAGCTCATCTTTTCCTGGATCAATGTTACCTGAAGGTGGAGCATTGGCCCTATTACCAAGGAAAAGGCTGGTCCACTTGCCCTGCTTGTGATCCATGACCACTTCCCCTGTTCTCCCAAAGAAAGAACGACTTGGTTTATATTCACTCACTCATTCCTACCACCCACAGCTACACTTAACATCAACTGCCAAATTTAACCACCTACACAGTGATGAATGGCACACTTGGCCTAACATTTCAACTACCTGGCAGCCTTTATTCTCAAGCTGTAATTGAAACCTTACAAACACATCTTTATCTAAAACAAAATCTTTCAAAATCCTCACCCTTGTTTATACAGGTCTCTGCACAAAGTGCAGTGTAACCTAATGTTCTGTCCACTGATACACCAACTCTCTTTTTTCCAAACGCTTCCAATTGACCATCTAAAACTCCTACTCTATGGTCACAGTCTCCCCAGTATCCTTAGACTATAATCTGAATATGTCTTTCTCCTTTTTGCCTTTACTGAAACTTAGCATCTCCTGACTTCATTCTTTCTCAGTAGTCATTGAAAATATGGACTCCTAACATGAACCTCAGGGGTAGATGTAAAACCAGTGCCCTCCCCAATACTAACTTCAGACTATTATTCTCCTCTTATCTTTTAACATCGTCTATGTTTTGAGGGTCTCATCGGCAGCCTGCATCACTGACAGCACCCATCTTCAAAGAATCCTCTGTTAACCTTCTGACTCTTATACC
Source organism: Molossus molossus (assembly GCF_014108415.1). NCBI lineage: Eukaryota > Metazoa > Chordata > Mammalia > Chiroptera > Molossidae > Molossus > Molossus molossus. Next base: position 24,825,347 of record NW_023425346.1, read on the forward strand.
TCATTACTTTTATTCGAGATTCAGCGTCTAGATTTTTCTTTTTCTAAGCACTCCAAACCAGGAAAGTCAATAGTTCTAATATCTACAGGATACCAGAACCACAACTTTCTTCCTTTTTTCCTTTACCCCCTCTCTGCCTATGGTCTTTTATTTCCAGGACCCTTCAATCACAAATTTCCATGGTGGTAAACTATACATTGTTTGTCATCACCAGAAATTTCACCTCCACCAAAGGAAATATGCCTCCCCCAGCAAACACACAAAGAGCATATTATTCTTGTTCTTCCATCTGACTATGCTTGCTCTCTGTCTTGCTCAGGTATCCTCACTAACACAACCCTTTGACTTCAATGAAAGCTTTTCCCCATCGACCCTCTCCATTTTCTCTCCAACCTTCAACTTTTCCTTGTCAGTTCTTCTGTACTGTCCTAGCCCCATCTGTTTAGACCAATAAAAGGCAAATATATATATTCATTTCCTCTCTGTCTCTGAAACTTGTCTTCAACAATTTCCTCTTTCTGCTGCATTTTTTATCTCTCCTTTTCTATTAAATCTAACCTTCAGCATATAAACTTGCTCTACTATTAACGATACTAAAATGAATAAAACTTTTCTCTTAACCTCAAACCAACCTCTATTTATAGCCCATTCTTTCTATGCTCCATTCACATCCAACCTTCTCCAAAGAACTATTCATACAAGTTGACCTCATTTTTCCTTTCAATCACTCTTCATTCTTACTGATATATGTTCCAACATCACTGTTCTTTTTTTTTTTACTTACAAATGTCACTGATCTCTCTAGCATCATAACAAGTTAATCCCTTCCTCTTTTTTGACTTTCCTTTCTCTCTCTCTCTCTCTCTCTCTCTCTCTATATATATATATATATATATATATATATATATAGTGTGTGTGTGTATATATATATAGTGTGTGTATATATATATAGTGTGTGTGTATATATATAGTGTGTGTATATATATAGTGTGTATATATATATATAGTGTGTGTATATATATATAGTATGTGTATATATATATATATATATATAGAGAGAGAGAGAGAGAGAGAGAGAGGAAGGGGAAGGTAGTGGGAGAGAGAGCGAGACATCAATGTGAGAAACATCAACGAGCAGTTTCCTGCATACCCCTACTGGGGGTGGAGCCCACAACCTGGGTATGTGCCCTGACCAGGAATCAAACTGGCAACCCTTTGCTGTACAGGACAATGCCCAACTAACCAAGCCACACCAGCCACAGTGACTTTCCTTCCTCTTAGCACTCTCTTGGTTTTCTTCCTGCCAAACCGATTTTTCTCAGTTAGATTTCTACCTTGCATTCTGTTTCAGGTCCAGGATTCTAATATTTCAACTATCTAAATTCTCTCATAAAAACATCTTGAAAGTTTCCATTACTTTTATTAATGCTGTAACTCATACTTTAAACTGTCTTTTCAGCTTAACTCATAAGCACAGCTGTCTTTTTTATACTTGTGCTTAAGTTATTTTATGCATCTCAAATTTAACACATGTAATATTAAATTCTTGTTCTTTCTTATCAAAGGTATAGTGCTTCTTTCTTCCCAATAGCTCATTCTAGAAACCAGACATTAAGTTCTCACATGCTCTAACTTATTCTCTACATGTAATGTATAATCATGTCCTGTCTATTCTATCCTCAAAGTACATCTCAAATCCATATATTTATCTCCTTTTTTGTTCGTCTTTCCTAACCTAATTACCATCATTTCTTGTCTGGAGACTTACAACTTATTTGTTTCTCTCCTTTAAACCATTTTTCTCATAGTAGTCAAAAGCATCTGATTAAGATGAAAAGTGGATTATGATTTATAAAATCCTCCTATAACTGCCAATAGAAATCAGAATAAACCCTCATATTCTTAACATTATCAACAACAGTTAGCATGCTCTAGTCTCTGCCTGTCTCTCCAGCTTTACATAGTTGTATTATTCCCCTATCATTAGGTATTGATGCCATCTGATGGTATTCCTCCATCCTTCTAATACCTCGGCCATTTTTCAGTTCCTTAAATAATCCATGTACATTCTTCCTTTCTGCATCTCGCATACCCTTTTCCCAGTCTAGAATGTAATTTCTGCCATGCCATTTCAATCTTGGCTTTAATTTTCAAATGAAATGTCAATTCCTGTGAAAGACTATTTCTGCTTTTCCAATATCAGGTCTGTCTGATTTAATCTCATGGCATCTGTATTTTTTATAGCACCCTTCTTTATTTTACTGGCATGAAACTGATATAGACACACAACACACCCACACAAATATGATATGTTTAAGATTTGTTTACTAAGTAGGCAATAAACTCCAAGAATACCAAGGCCGTATCTGCTTTACTCAGCACTGCATGCTCAGAAGCTAGTCATGTATTTGTTCATACTCAGTTCTCTACGTGTGTGCACATGCGTGTGTGCACATGTACATATATAGGCTCTGGAATGACTTCCTCATATTTGGTAATAAAATCTAAAACTCAGACTTGAAATTAAGTTAAAGGTGCAACACATATGAGTGAGGCCATTCTGGCATAGAAAAACAAGTTCGTTTTTCTTATTATCCAGCATAGCTATTTACAGGAACTCTACTTTGAACACAAATTATTATTCAGCTATTAATAAATTAACACTTTGTCTCAGTTTGTGTATACTGTACTACCTTTTGCAGAACTTGTGAAAAGTGGCAATTAGTTCATGGTAGAGTTTGGTATCCCTGTCTAGCTAACTTTCAGTTTTAATGGCATCTTCTTAACATTCATTTCTACTTACTTACTGATAGCATATTACAAAAGCACTTGCATGTATTCCTAAGGAATTTAGACTAGCACCATGTGAAATTTAACAAAAGTCGTACTTCTTTGTTTTCTTTAAAGTAAGATATTTATATAATCAACATGAATTTTAAAACTATAATATTCTGTCTTGTGAGGAGGATGGACTGAAAGTGTTAAGAGATTAGATGAAGAGATTCCAGTTTGGTAGTTATTCATTAGTACAGGGATAGAGATGAAAAAAATAAAAAAGAGAGAGATCAAGAAATATTTTGGGTCTGAATCAACAGAATCTGATAGTGAATCAAGTGGGGACAAGGATGAGTAGAGAGCAGCATTCTAGTGCAACTTTCATAAAACACATGTCTGGAATATATTGTGCCTTCAGGTTTTGCTCAGGAAGTCTACCTGTCTTGTGAGATCTCAAGCTGTCATTCTGCTTAACATGAAAATGGATTTTACAGTTTGGGCATATTACTTTTTATAACCAAGGGCAATGCTATCTTAGAACTACTTCAGGGATCAGATTGCAAGGGTCAGTACTCAAAGACTCATGCTCAATATACTTGATTCATGTGGAACAGTAGAATATTTTCAGTAATATATTAGATGTCAAAAAGTTACTCTTTGAGATATGCAGAGATGGATAACCTAATTTCTGCACTTAAGGACATCCTATTAGTTTAGAAAGGCTTTTCTTCTCTGAGCTCAAATAACACAGATGGCTGTCTCAGAAGCAACTAAGGTAAGTATCCATGAAGTTGTAGACCGCTGAATAAATCTGGTTCACTGCTATGCTAATTACTGGTAGCTGAACTATCAATTTCTATTTTAACTTCTTACTGAAAAAACATTCAGTGTACAGAAAAATGAAACTTTACAGCATAGTTTTCTTCCATATTATTTATTGTTTATACTTGCGTACACATCTCAGTTTGCTTTTGGAAAAGAATGTACAATAATATTGCAATGATGATTAAGCCATATGGTTACATAGATAAAATCACACTACAAAAAAATAATTTCTTTGTTTGATGTTAACTTTCCTAGCTGTGAAGGGCATTTATACTTAGAAAAAAATAAAGCCCTGGCCAGTTTGGCTCAGCAGTTAGAGCATCAGCCTGCGGACCAGAGAGACCCTGGTTCGGTTCCCACTAAGGGCACGTACCTCGGTTGCAATTTGTCCCCAGCCCTGTTTGGAGTCCTGTGGGCAGCAACCATTCGATGTGTCTCTCTCACGTCGATCTCACTGTATGTTTTCTCTCTTCTTCCCTCTCTCCCTCCCACTCTATCTGAAGATGAATGCAAAAAATGTCTTCGGGTGAGGATAAAAAAAGAAAATAAGGCAAAGTCCTATAAAGCAATTTCCTTATAAGTGGCAATATCCCAATGTCTTGATTTCGTTATAAGCAGAAATGCAGGATCAAGCATAGGCTAAGTGTGGTTAATACTGCAGAGGACACCCCCTCTCTCCCTCCCACTCTATCTGAAGATAAATACAAAAATGTCCTTGGATGAGAATAAAAATAAATAAATAAAAATAAATAAATAAATATAAATAATAAAAAAAAATAAGACTGCAGAGGACAAATGAAACTGGTGAAGGGAAATAACTACCCTCACTCACTTGGCAGTGTGAGTATTTTGCTAATGCTGAGATGTCTCTAGGCAGAATTTCCTGACCTGTATGATCTTCAAGGGTTCCATCAGAAACCACCTGTGTAGGGTTTGACAAATTTGTAGGTACACTAGTAAATATGTATTCCTATTGGTGCATTCTTTTGACAAGAGAGTTAATACTTAAAAAAATAGCCATGTTTTAAAATAGTGATTCTTAAATTTTGTTGTGCTCAATAATCACATGCATTCTTGCTGAAATCACCAATTTCTACAATCACTGTGGTGGGAATGTAGGCAGTATCTAACAAAATGAAATATGCATTTACCCTTTGATCCAGAAATTTATCTTGAAGATGCATCTTCACAAATAAGTGACAGCAAATGCACTAAATTATTCATTGTAACATTATTAAGAATGGCAAAATAATAAAAATATTTTTATCTAGTTCTCCTTTCCCCTCCCTATTCATCTTTCTTTCCAGAAATAGTAATTTAGCATCTACTGAGCACAAGGTTCTCGGAATACAGCAGGGAATTCTCAGGCAACTAGCCTGCACCTCTAGAGAGAGTAGGAAGCAAGATCAGTGAAGAAAAATGTACTTTCCAATTTACGAATACTCAGGGATGGTTCGTAGGGTAGGTCTACAGATTGTTGATTGACAGAAGCAGTGTTTTCTAAAAGCTCCTGTTAGTGTCATAGTCAACAAATTAAAACAGTAGGTTATTCAATAATGTTACTCTTGTCCCAATCTTAGCAATTTCTTACATGGAGGCCAATTCAATTTTCAAAGAAAATAGATTGTTTTAATTACACTTGTATTAGGATTTTCCTAGGGAGGTCTAAGGTAATTGTGTGCTCTTTAATCTTCATGTTTTATTTATTTATTTTTTCTTCTAATATCAGTGCCTATGATATTCAGTTTTACATGTTAATTTAGCCAAATAGAGTCTCCAGGTATTCAACCAAACACTAACCTAGATGTAATGGTGAAGATGTTTTATGTATGTGATTAACATCTATAGTAAACTGACTTTAAGAAAAGGAGGATTAGCCTCGATAAACTGGGTGGGCTTGATATAATCAGCTGAAAAGTTTAAGAGCAGAACTAAGATTTTCCCGAGAAAGAAGAAAATCTGTCTGTGGGCTGCAGCATCAGCTCCTGTCCAAGATGCCCTGCTCTTCCTGGGTGCCTGCCCAGAGGCTTCCCACGCAACTGCCTCAGCCCCACAACTGCATCAGCCAGTTCCTTGAAGAGATCTATACATATTTGCAAATCCTACTGGTTCTATTTTTCTGGTGAAACTCTGACTGATGAAGTGCTCAGAAATTATATAGGTGAATAAGACCCCTCCATTTATTTAGTAATAAATTAAACCAGATATTGACAGTTTCAGGTAACTAACCAGTAATTAGCAGAGCAGTGAACAAGATTTGTTCAGCAAACCAAGTGGAGAAAGTATAGGTCCTGGGGACATATTGTGAATTTCTAAATCCAGCCATGTCAAAGTGAGCACTTTTTATTTCATTTCGTAATCAAAGTCACTAAACTTCCCTGTTTGTTTGGGTTTGCTTATTTGTTTGTTTGTTTTGCTTAAGCTGATTTAAATGGGCTTTTCTAATATTTGCAACTGAAAAATTCTTATGTGATCAACATTCAGTGTTAAGGAAAATGGTAACCGAAACACCTGTCATCACTGCAAGAGATATCTGAGTCAGATGTTCCACTGACAACAAAGGTATTAAGCGTCTATTGCTGATGAAAATCAGCAATGTAAAAGATAAATATGAACTACTGTAAGGTAATTTTATTTGATTTAAGTAAAACCATATGAGTAATTAGTGCTTTTGATTAATACTCTCAGAAAATTCAGAAGTCTGAAAATACAATGTCTGTAATTTCCTCAGTAAATACTTCCAACTTTTACTTTGCTTGCCACAGGAAAAAGCATGAGTAAAAGATCAAAGTTTGTATCCCATCAAAAATAAAAGCAATGAGGCCATTAGAAATGCAAGCAATTTCCATCTGCCAGTCAGCAAATCCATATAGATTCTATAGGGTAAATTATCCAAATAACAATGATTAAATAGTCATCATAATAGGATTTCACCTGTTTTGAAATTAAATTATGAGGAAAACTTGTTTCCAAATATTTATAAAATAAAGATAAAAATTGTGCAGTTGAGTGAACAAGGTAGTGATCTAGTGGGCTTTGTGGCCTAATGCCCAATTGGCTAGTGACCAAGATACTCTAAATAAATTGTATTATCCACTATGAACCCAGTGAGCAGTTTCGAACATTTATGTTCTTGGTGAAAAACAGAATGCAGTGGTTAGGAAATTTAGTTTGGGATGTTTGAGCAATTCATGTTTTTTTTCTTCTTTTTTTCTCAAGACAGAGGCCTTTCCCCCACAGGATTTAGCTTTTGCAGCCCAGCTACCTTTGCATTGCAGCACCTAACCCCCTGACTCCTTCCCCCAGATTACGGACCAGTGGCGGACACTGAGCCATGAGGCATCAAATAAATCAGTTGCATAAAGTCAGTCAAGTTCTCTGACTTAGATTTTTAAAATTCTGACACAGAAAGCTAGTAGTATATGCTTATAAAACCACAAATTGCTATAGTTCTAATTATATTGAATTTCACTAATTATCTATAAATATCAAACAGTATTTAGCTTTTCTACCTTGCTTTTCCAATTAGAAAATAAAAGCTTTTGGAAAAAGAATTCAATTGTCTCCATAGTATTTAAAATATTTCCTGTGTCTGATAAACAAATGACAGCAATAACAACACTGTACTTCTGAGTTTCCACGGGAATGTTTCAGACCATGGAAAATGGTAGGTAGAGAGCTAACGTGAGAGGTGAATGGACACACGTGCATTATTATCACCCTTCCTATGTGTGCAGAGAGATGGGAAAGCACATGTGTGAAGTGCTTCGAAGCTGCTCACTGAGAGTGAACACAGCAGACTTCCAAGCTTTTTACTTCTTAATGTTTGAGCACACTCTACAACCATACCTCTAATTATGCTCTAAAAATATGTAACTTGTGTTTGTCCCTTCCTTCCTCCCTTCCTTCCCCCCTTCCTTCCTTCCTTCCTTCCTTCCTTCCTTCCTTCCTTCCTTCCTTCCTTCCTTCCTTCCTTCCTCCCTCCCTCCCTCCCGTCCTTCCTTCCTTCCTTCCTTCCTTCCTTCCTTCCTTCCTTCCTTCCTTCCTTCCTTCCTTCAACTTCCTCCTCTGTCTCTTTTATTCACTAGTTATGAGCAGCCTTTAAAGACAGATTTTTTCATTTCAGTTAGAACCTATGATCATTTGAGTATAATTAAAGTTAAAGTTAACTGGTTAAAGTTAGAGCACTGAATTCAGGTAAATTAATTCTGTGATGTATTTGTAAAACTCTCTGTGAAAGATGATGTGCCTTATTACGCGTCATACTACTTCCCTTGTTTAGAATCCAGCGTGAGCTCGCAAGCAGTTTGAAAGTAAGAGCTGTGATCTTTACAAAGGAATCCTACAGCTGGTTGGATATAAATCACTTCTAATCTTCTCAGTACCTACTCAATATCATCAAATCGAAATTTTCAACTCAGAATACCCAACCAATACTTATCTGGCCCCAAAAGTAAAAGTGTGGCAGAGACAGATCATATTAATATACCCCATATGCTAACCAGAACTCACCCTTTTGGAATCATAGTCAGCTCCCATTCAGGATATAAAACTCTCTTGAAAAGCAGATGAACTGGGTGCACATAAATTAATCAAGAAGCCAAAAATAGAGAAAATAAGACCATATGTTGGTGGATTCCAGTATTTCTCTCCCTGCCAGCCATTTGCCTCTGAAGCCTTGACCTGCTGAACTGTACATTGGTGCGGCTCTGGAATTCCAAACGCTGCTGTCTGGTGCTTCTCGCCTGGAGCAGTTTAAACCTTCCTGATTTTGTTTCTTGATGGCTGCTACTGTTCTCTCCCGATGCTTCATTTCATTTTTTGATTCCAGCCATTTAACCTGCCTCTAGCTCTTTAACATTAGTTTGGCTTTATAACATGATTGTCCTGTCTTAAAAATAGTTAATACGCTGAAACGATTAGCTTTGATGTTGCAATTCAGAACCATCTTTTGAACAAAGTTGGTAGCACATGTAAAAGAAGTGCACACTTTAGAGACAATTATTCATTTATTCTTTCCTTTAACAAAAAACTTATTGAGCATCCATTTGCCCGGCTTGCACTATCGTCATTCTTGATAGGGTATGGTTTATACAAAAGACACAGACTGATTTGAGTTTTAATTTCAATTCTGATTCCAAGTAACTATTTGATTCTGAGAAAGTTATTTAAATTCTAAGCCCCAGCTTCTTCATAAGTATAGTCAGAGAAACAATGCCAAGTAAGAATGCATTTTGCTGAATTAAATGAGATATAGAGTTCAGTATGTACATGTTTAACATGAACATATTTCACTCCTTCCTCATTTGCACACTTTTTATTTCATATGATGCTCTGCTTCCTTTTGGTTGAGGGTTTTTGGGCTGAGGATAGGAAATAAAAGTAATGTTATATACATGAGTTTAAAGTTATAAATGTCAGTTTGCTAGAGTAATAAGGGCTTGCTAAAAGAATTCTGATTTCAGGGGTTAGAGAGTAGATGTACTGGTTAGCCTCACTTTTATACTAAATAAGCTAATCAACTCCACAATAATTAAAAATGTAGGCAGCAGAAGAAAAAGTGAGATGCTGCTAAGAGGCACAGTACAATTTCTACAGAGCAAACACTGGCTGAGTTCTAGCAACGAGCAGGCACATGCAAGGAACTGTGATCAAAGTTGAAGAGTCATCTTCTGCCGTCAGGGTCCTTACAATCTTTTCACAGCTTTGCTAGAAACTAGCACTGAATTGAGTGTGTTGAAATCTCTTTGATAAAAATAAAATAAATGCATTTTTCAAATTAAAGGCCACCAATAGATAGTATACAGTAAAATTTTCATAGATTCGTGAAATCCTACATTTAAAACTATTTACCACTTTTTTCTCAATAAAGACCTGGTTTAATAATGAAAAAAGATAAATGTAAAAGAGATAAAATGAAAGAGATAGATCTCTATAGATGCATTCCAGAACAATTCTTAATTTACTTTTGGTATAAATAATTGGAAAGGAAAGAACATACTAACATCTCTAAGAGTGCAAATTATACAAAGTTTTACTAAAAGAGTAGTGAAATGCCAAGTCAATGCACATAAACTGTAGGAAAAGCTCAATAGTTTATGTATAGCTTGGCAGAAAAATAGCACATGAGGCTCAAATGAGCAAGCTTAAGGTAATGCATTTTGGAGAAAGTATTCAACATGATTTGGATAGGAAGCTGGGCTCTGCTCTTATGACTTACTCAATTGTTCCACACAGGTGATCTCATCTTACTGTCTTTATTCCAAATGGTTTGTTGAGACTAATGATTCTCTGAGGACATCAACCCAATGTTCTGCAGTGGCCGAAACAGGCAGGGCATAATCAAGAGGAGTGTTAGAACAAAAATGGAAAACATTATCCTACCCATATGACTCCTTTCATGAAGAATTTTAAGGAGAATTCTGTGCTTAGTTTTAGTTTTGGTGCTTCTAAAAATCTACAATAAACCTCAGTGGAGCCTTAAACATAATCTATGATCAGATGTGTCAATAGGGACAGAGCAAAGGTAGTATTGGAGAAGGCAGGTGAGCCTTTCTTGTACATATAGAATAAAATTATTGTATTACTGATAGTAAAAACAAAGGTTGCCCTAGTCGATTTGGCTCAGCAGTTAAAGTGTCTGCCCATGGACCAGAGAATCCCAGGTTAGATTCTAGCCAATAGCACGTACCTCAGTTGTGGTTCATCCCTGACCCTGGTTGGGGTCATGCGGGTGGCAACCAATTGATGTGTCTCTCTCACATTGATCTCTCTCTCTCTCTCTCTCTCTCCCCCTCCCACTCTGTCTGAAGATAAATGTACAAATATCGTCAGGTGAGGATTAAATTAAAAAAAAAAAAAAAAGACAAAGGTTGAAACGGCTCTGAACAAAACCTGTCAGATCATTGAGTTTATTGGGCTCTACCAGTCATAATTCATTGTGACCCTCTTCTCATATTCTTGCAATGGGGGTGGGCCAAAATTCATATATATTATTTTATGTGGCCCAAACGAATCCTCTCGAACCACCACCCTTCATCAAAGTGACCAATCAAGACAGGAATTGAAACCAAGAATGACTAACACATATCTTATTTATAAAATAATGACCCAAATTAATCAAAGCATTTCTCCTGAGATCCTGAAACAGGTAATCTATAGTTGTTGGCTAATAGTGGGAGGAAAGGAGGAAGGATATCCCGAGAAGACTGTTACGATAACAAAAACATTTCTAGCTTTACTCTCCATGAATCTATAACCTATTCAGAACTTTGTTGTTGTTTGGGATGCGCTTGATAAATTGCAATATAATTTAATAATATCTTTGATTACCATCATTGAGGGATCTGTGTTCTAGCAGTTAAATTATCCTGATGAAAACATAGGAAAAGCATAAACATGTTAAATAATACTTAACATATTTATCATTAAAATTGTGGTAAAATAAATGGTAAAGAATGAAAACGATGAAGGATAAGAACAAAAAATACAACTTTGCCCACTGATAATATAGTATTGAGACAAAGTTCCTATTTACCCTGAGAGGTGCAGTACAGCAAGGTAATTAAGATTATGGGCATAGGTTAAAGACTCCCTTAATTAAAATTCTGGTTCTAATATTTATTATCTGTGAACAAGTTACTTAACCTTCCTGTGACTGCATTAGTTCATTTGCAAGATGAAGAAAAACTATTTTTATATGACTGTTTTGGTTATTAAATAAGTAAATAAATAAGAAGGTCTTCGTAGAATGACTGGCATTAACAAAGAGTTTGAACACTCAAAAATATTAGTTATCGTTAATAAGAGCTAGATTGAAAAATGTTGCCCTTAGAGAGAAGGAAGGATGAAGTAGAGAATAGAGAGAAAAATGGAGAAAAAAATAGAAATAGAAGAAAGAGGGGCAGAGAGAAGGAGAGAGATATATAATTCTTTTCTGCTACACCATTTGAAATAAATTGCAGATATAATATTTCCCTTTTGCATGCATCTCCTAAGGAATGGGACATTCTGCAGTATACCCTGTTTTGGGTTGAATTGTGCTCTCTAAAATTTAAAAGTTGTAAGCCCTAATGCTCAGTACCTCAGAATGTGACTGTATTTAGAGATAGGGTCTTTTAAAGATGTAATTAAGTATGAAGGAAGCCTTTAGGGTGGGCCCAAATCCAATCTGATTGATATCCTTACAAGAAGAGGTAATTTGGACAATATGCCCTGTGGCATAGAAAGAACCCAATAATTAGACAGCCCCTTTCATTTAATTAATCTCTTTATACACAGAGACCCTCAGCAGCCAGTCAGTGGAAGGTCCTTTAATAACAGCAGGGTGGTATCAAAAGTATCAATCATCAGAAGATTGCTTTTTGCTCTGTATTGTAATGGCTGTGTTGCTACTGAAGACACTAACATATGTGGAAATGAGAAGAGACTTAGTGGTAGTTATTAACATGGTCTAGAGAAATTAGTGTTTGCAGAACATAGGCACCCACTTACATCCACTGATGTTAAATGTAGGCTTTTGGTGACAGAAATGTGTATTCATCAGCCTGAATTTCAGAGAAACAGAATGTGGAACAGTCTAAATGATCAGATGATTTCCTTTACACTTTCAGTTCTTATAAATAAAGTGAACTGAAGACTATTCATTCAAAAATATTATGTAGCACACATGACGCTGTTCACCAGTACATGCAGGGAACAGGATGATATTCATTACTTCTGATTTACATTCATTCTGGTGCTCCCTTTCTACCCATCCCTCAGTCACCCTATCAGACACCAAAAATAAAGCAAGGAAGGAACAACTTGGCTGTTCTACCAAGATTTCCCATATGTTAGAAAATCTCTTGCTTCCAGTTAAAATTCCTAAAATGAATGTTTCCCAACTATGTATTGCTGAATTTCAATGTCTTGGTGTAATATTAATAAACATTTTATCCATATTAAGGTATATTCACCTAATTGATGTTCATTCAATTACTAGATATATTTATAGTGTAAACTGAGGACAGCAACGTACAACGAACTGGGGTAGGTAGGCAGTCAGACAGCCAGGAGCAGAGCACGGAGGACGGGGCAGTCCAGTAGGTCAGCAGAGTGAAGAGCCCTGGCTGCTTAGCAAGGGAGACTTGGATGGTGGGACCTGGCCCCCTGGGTGAGCTTTTCTTCCCTAGAGACAATATCTAGGCCTCAGTTGTACTTTAGCTCCAGGCCCAGAAAAAACAGCAAAACCAGACAAGTGACAAGGTTGACCTCAGAACCAGTTGCATTGAATAATAATCTCCTGCCTTGGTGCCAACCAGTCAATCAGTAGAGACCTAGACCCTGAAAGGACACATCTTGAAACCTGTTAAATATTCTATTGAGATCTTCCCCTGAAACTTCCTCTAAAATCTCCACCCCTAAGGCCCTTAGGAAGGAGGACCCAGTGTGCTCTCCCTCCTGGGAGTACCCCAGACCTTTCCCTCCACCCCCCATGACCCCAGGCACTTTACATTACCTTCCTCACAGCCAAGCTCCAAGGGCCCTTCCTTTGCCTCTATAACTTGTTTCTTAAGCCCATTTCTTCTATGAATTACTTCTACCTCTGTGATTTTCCAAACAAGTGTTCTCTTATAGTTTGAGTCTTGGCTCTGAATTCTTTCATAGCCAGAACTCAAGTACCAAGGTTGCTGAACCCAGGTCTGGTCTGAGCCCACTGAGCTAACCCCTGATGTCATTCCCTCTGCTCCAAACAGAATTCAGAGTTAGTCAGATGAAAAGATACAGTTCCTACCACCAAGGAGGTCAGACCGTAGTTGAAAATCATCCATGTAAACAACCAACCAGCACTCAAGATGAACATGGCTCTAAAGGGGAAGGAATACTTACATCTGCCAGAGGGACTCAGGAAAACTTTAGAGTGTGAAGTTTGGGTGGAGACCTGAAGGGAGAATTGGAGTCTGGCAGGTCGGTTTAGAATGAACTAAAGTGTGTGCAAAGCCCAGAGAATGACTGAGCATGCTGAATTTCAGATATCAGTTCTGTTTACCAAGCTACAATCATGAATGAAATACTGAAGATGTTCAACACACGCCTTATGTTTAACTCTTGCAACGAGCTTTTGATGTTAGACATAATTCTTAAGGAAACATAAGTACAAAGAAATTAAACATTTTTTTTTCCAAAATTACATCGTATGAAACAGAAGTAAGCTAAACCCTAGTTTCTGATTCTAAAACAAGTTATTTTTCTATTCCAACAAATTGCCTTCTTGTAGAGGAAGGAGATAAGAAGGCATTTTTTTTTTAAATTACATGCTTAATCTACATAGAAATCTTTATATAATCCAGCAGAAAGTACTAAAAGATCTCTTCTTACTTGCACAAAGAAGACTTTTTAAACCCTTCCAAGTCCTAAAGGGTAAAATAAAGTTTTAAAGTAAATGTATTGTTCTCAAGTCACCTTTTTAAAAAGACCTGCTTGCAGATGAGAGCTGGAGACCTGGAGATTACTAGAGAAACCCACCTGAAACATAAATGCAAAGTCACCTTTCATCCTCTGGTGGCCACAGACAGCCTTCTATTATGTGGGGTAAGAGAGACTTACATTTCCTTCAGGAGGTCATAGCCACGTAACATCCTCTAGCCTGAGTCAGTGGCAGCACTTACTGAGTGCCTACTTTTTCAGGTACTGTGGGAAGAGAAAATAGCACTCGAACACTCTAAATGGGAAAATACACTCTTTGGACTTTTAAAATCAATGTTCAAATGGCTTGGGATATCATGCTTAGCCTTTGTAACTTATGCTGGAGGAAAACACCTGAAGCCCATAGTCTTCTGAGACAACAAAAATAACTTTTCTAAACCTTAAAAAAGTATAAACAAAGTCATCCATGCTGGATCTATGTCAGTCTTACAGACCTTCTTCATGACTTTTATAGACAGTCTGAGAAAATGGAGTAACATAAAAGACTTCTAACACTTGAACTCTACGTGACAATATTCTCTCCACTTATGGATATCCTTGGATTGTGAGGCAGTCATGTAGAGTCTGAAATCCACTGGAGTTTGAATAAAAAGCTAATAGCAGAAACAGTATCCACAGGAACTCTTCAGGCTCAGTGCACTGTTATATCTGGAGGTTAAATGCTTAGTATTGTTTTCTGTGATTTGACTTCTTCCGAATGTCTTTTCTCAGTGTGTGAGTCCCCCCTCTCATCACTACAAAATTCCATTTCTTCTCTATGAGCTAAAATTAGTGCACTTCTTAGAACCAATGGTAAATATCTCAATCCGAGTACTTTAAAAATATATTCTTTTGGCCCTGGCCAGTTTGGCTCAGCGGTTAGAGCACTGGCCCACGGACCGGAGAGTCCCAGGTTCGGTTCCCACTAAGGGCATGTATCTCGGTTGCAGTTTGTCCTCAGCCCCAGTTGGCAGCCAGTGGATGTGTCTCTCTCACATCGATGTTTCTCTCTCTCTCTAAAATAAGTAAAATAAAAATAAATAAAAAATATATTCTTTTGTAATCTCATTCACTGTCTGAGAATAATTAAACACTTAACGATGAAGACCCAATATGCTATTTTGCGTAGTGTTTGAAGAAAAGTAACACAAAATGTCCTTGTATATCATACCAAATCCAGGAAATAGAGGTATGAAATTCAATTTGACAGAAAATATATAGGCTTTCCTTCCTCCAAGTATTATAATACTCTCCCATTCTGAGTTGTGGACAGGGTAGCATCTTTTCAATGTATCCTGGTATATATATCTTTTCTGGGTTTCCCCAGAAGCAAACCCTGATACAAGGATGGAGCATAAGTTAGGAATTCAAGGAGAACTCAAGCAGGAAAGTGCAGGATTAAAACATAGAAAAGGAGGCAGCTATTGAAGAGTGTGCTGTCAACTCAGCTCCCACTGTGGGTGACTGGACTTTAATCCCACAGGAGAAACTTTGGGAACTGGGTAAAAAAAAAAAAAAAAAAAAAAATCTCAGAATTATCTCAGTCAGAAGGCAAGGGAGCTGGGATGTTTAT
Organism: Molossus molossus; assembly: GCF_014108415.1. Classification (NCBI taxonomy): domain Eukaryota; kingdom Metazoa; phylum Chordata; class Mammalia; order Chiroptera; family Molossidae; genus Molossus; species Molossus molossus. The sequence goes on from NW_023425346.1 coordinate 24,840,966, forward strand.
ATAGTACCTTCCATCCACCTGTTAGAATTAATTCTCCGCCACGTCTGGCCTACCACAGAGCAGCAGAAGAGTCATAGCTATGAGAGAAAGACCTCAGGCAAAGAAGAGCAGGTGGTGGCAGTCGAAAGTTGGGCTATTGCTCACTGAAGTGATAACAGCAAAGGGACAAGCATAGGACCCCTATAGTGTCTGCAATAATATGACAGTAAAACCAGGTTAAATTCTAATAATCAGGATAACTGAATAATTCAGGACAAGGATGTAAAGTAAGTGCCAAGTCAAATCAAGTGGTGGTGCCCTTCACAGAGCTAGAGTTCCATGTTTAGAAGGCTCCTGAGCCCATACATCAGGTCAGCAGGACATGCTTTATTAGACATTTGGACCATGACCTAACAGGATTTAATGGCAATTTATTTGCTATATATGTTCCATTCCTTGTTTAGAAAATTTCCCAAATGCTTATGTGTGATAAGCTTATTGAGAAGAGTAATCCATTAGCTTAGTGTTGATAGAAAAACAGGAGAAATAAAAGTGAGAAGTTTCCTCCATCTGGCTAAAGTAGCTGTAAATACTGGTTAAAAAACAAATTTGTGGACAAATTCAGAAATTCCTACCCTTCCTTCTGGTGAGAAACAATCTATAAAAAAATTAAAAGATTTGTGAAGCTATAAATTGAATTAATTATAAAACCTATAGACAATAAACTTTTTTTTGCTCTACATTGCATTATTTACTGTTATTAACTAGCTAGAATTCTAACTAATGCTAATATTTTAAATCTTCACCATAGCCCTGGCAGGTTTGGCTCAGCAATTAGAGCATCGTCCTGCAGACCAATGAATTGCAGGTTCGATTCTGGCCAAGGGCATTTACCTCGGTTGCAGTTCATTCCCAGCCCTGGCAGATCATGTGGAGGCAACCAGTCGCTGTGGCTTGATCACATCAATGTTTCTCTCTGTCTCTCTTTCTCCCTCCCTCCCACTTTATCTGATGATAAATAGAAAAGTATCCTCAGGTGAGGAAAAATGAACACATAAAAAAAAATCTTTACCATAGAGATGTCAACACTTGACCCAATGGTTTTCATATTATATATTTCTTCTATGTGAATTGTGTAGATTTGATGAATTCTGGCACAAAATTAGTTTCCAATCCAGCTGCTATTTTGTGCCAGGTTAGAACTCACTAAAAACAAAGTGATCTGCACTGCCACAAGAGACAATTTAATCTAATCTAATGAAGTTCATACTTTACTGTAGAATTTAAAAAAATGTCTTGTCTCCCAGTCACTTCTTTAAAAAGTTGACTCAGCCTGAATGTGTACCTTAGGTTGGTGGTTGGGACTTGGAATTATTTATCTCATCATGGTATATATCAAACATATGAACTACTTCACTTATTCTGCAGCAAACATGTTTGATTACAAATATTAAATAAAAAGAATTATAGAAGATTATATATCTAGTTTTTTTAGTTATATTTCCAGTTTCTAATAATGTTAATTTTTAGGGGGGGGGGGCTAAGGTGAGCCAATTACGTTTGGAGGATAGTAAATATGATAGCATTGCTGGTTGAGGTTTGGTCACGAATCATTTTCTTCTCAAATGAAGAATCTCAATGTGTTTGTGTCTCCTATACATTAAGGTGTAGAATCACCATAAAGAAGAGGAGTGATAAAAGCCAGATAATGTAGAGATTTGTGAGCCATTTAAAAAACTATGGCTTTTACACAGAATAAAATGGAGAGTCACTGGAAGGTTTTAAGCAGAGCAATGACACTTAAACTTAAGAGATCCACTTATGTTTAAAAACAATCACTCTAACTATTGTGATGAGAATGCAGGATAAGAGTGGGGTTTAAAAGACAAGTTAAGAAGTTGCTATAATAATGTAGGCAAAAGATAATGACTTAAACCAAAGCATTAGAGGTAGTTGTGATAAGTAGTAACTTTTTTTAAATCTTCATCCAAGGACATTCTTGCATTTATCTTCAGATAGAGCCGGAGGGAGGGGGGGGAAGGGAGAGAGAGAGAAACATCGATGTGAGAGAGACATATTGAGTGGCTGCCACCCACATGACCCCAACAGGGCCAGGGACAAACTGCAACCGAGGTACGTGCCCTCAGTGGGAACCGAACCAAGGACTATCTGGTCCACGGGCTGATGCTCTAACCACTGAGCCAAACCGGCCAGGGCAGTAGTAACATTTTTAATTTTAAATTATAACTGGCATAATTTGCTGATTTATCAGATGTAGGGAGTGAGAGAAAGACAAATCAAGAATTTCGACTCAAACATAATGACAAATTGAGTTACTATATTTGATCAGGTGAGTTCAAATTGGGATTAAATTAATTTGCTATGCTTATAAGATATCCAAGAGAAAATGTTGCCTAAATAGTTTGATATACATGTTTAAAATTCAAGTGAGGGGTCCAGGTAGATAATACAACTTGGGAATAATTAGTATATTAATGCCATTTAAAGCTACAAGACTAGATGAGTTCACCTAAGGAGTGTAGACAGAAAAGAGTAAATGATAGATGAGCCTGGGGTGCTCCAACGGTTGTAGTTCAGGTATATAAGGAAAGAACACACAGGACGCTGTGAAGACACAACCAGTGAGGTAGAAGCAGCACCAGAAGCCAGTGGGGTCCCTGAAGTCAGGTGGTAAAATGTTTCTAGGAGAAGAGGCAGTGATCAACTGTGACAAATGTTGATGAGAGTCCAAGTAAGATGTAAAATAAAAATGAGTTATTAAATTTGGACATATTCATCTGATTGTTGACCTTGAGAAGAATAGTTTTAGTGAAGAAGCAAGAAAGAACTCATGACTGCAGTAGTTTAAGAGAGAACTGGATGAGAGAAATTGGCTTTGAATAAAAAAGTTTGCGATGAGTTTTTCTATGAAGCAAAGAAGAAGGAGAAAAGAGTAGCTGTAGTCATGATTCTATTGTTTTCGTTTGTTTGTTTGTTTGTTTTTTAGTAACACATTAGGGGATGGGTGTCATGTTATTAACCTACGGGAATAATAGAAACAGGAATAAACATGATGTATTAAAAAGAAGGACTGATGTTTTCAAGTAACTAAGAATGGAAGGAAATTTGTGAAGAAGGAAAGAAACTGACTCTAGATAAGGGCATAGACAGTACTGTCAAGGTAACAGGAAGAAAGCAGAATATTTTAGGCACAATTGAGGGCCTGGTGGGAGGTATCTACATAAGGAATTTCTTATCTGCTGTAGAGGGAAGGTCATCAGAAGAGAATCAAAAGTGGCGAGGAGGTGGAAGACTGAAAAAGAAGAGACAGGGTGAAATAATGTAGTGTAGGAGGAGTAAGCATTTGGAATAAGATCTCTAACGGAACTTCTGGGCTTTAATATTGCTCACTCAGAGGACAGTGTTTAGGAATTTGAAATGAGAATAAAGACTATTATTGTTTGTGTTTATTTTTGCTGTTGTTCTGTTGGGTGCCATTTGATTCTTCCATCTATAATTAACTACCTGGAAGCATGTGTAGGGATGTGGAGAGTTGGATTTAACCAAGTTTGTTGTCTTGCCAAGAGAATAGGGTAAAGGAAGAGACGGCTAGGAGAGTTGATGTATAGGTAAATAGATAAGTTTGTGACTGAAAGGAGTTCAAAATTAATATTTGACAAGTTTCATTGTGATTTTCTTTTATAATCCTCAATCGAGGATATTTTTCTATTTATCTTCAAATAGAATGGGAGGGAGAGATAAACATCAACGTGAGAGGGACACATCCACTGGTTACCTCTAGCACAACCCCTACCAGAGCCGGGGACAAATCGCAACTGAGCCATGTGCCCTTGACTGGAATCAATCCCTGGGACTCATTGGTCTGTGGGCTGACACTCTACCACCGAGCCAAACTGGCCGTGGCTCACGCTGATTTTTTTTTTTAGTGCAAATCATCTAAATAACAAAAATTGAATATATAATACCCACAAAGAAGAAAAACATGAAGAGAGGGACTTAAAACACATTATAAAGGTCAAAAATTATTTACACACATTCTGAAACAAATGTGATAGCCTTATAAGTACAAAAATTATATAAACAAGTTTTAAATTGTCATTGTTTACTATAAAAATCTAAAACATTAATTATTAAACATGAAAAATACTATATTTACCTGTTTTTACCTTTAAATTAGTTTTGAAACGATTTTTATTCAAGATTTATAGCTATAATAGTACATATAAAATATGTTTATGGAACAAAATGTTTTAAATCACCTAATTTTAGTGTTTAAAGGAATCTGAGAAATCAACTGCATTTCCATCTGGCTTCCAGATTTTTGAGATGAAGTAAGACACAAACATAAGTGCCATAATTAAACCCGCAATCTGACCAGAGAAAAGACCTATGGAAGAGTTGCTCACCTGAGTTCAGAACAACACAATAAGTAACTAAAACCATTAAACCTCTCCAACTGACCTTTTTGGGTTCAAGCTTATACTTCCTGAAAGTGTGGACTTGCTACATCACCCATCATACCCATCCTGTTCTAGTCTATACTGAGAAAGCCATTCACTGCAGAAGGCCCAGCATCTAGCCCATAGAGAGGATGTCTAGGAACTCAAGCAATGATTGTAAGTAGGAAAAGATACAGGTAAGGATACTCTAAGCACAAAGGTAAGCTCAGCTTCAAGTGATAAAATGAAGCTGTAGTCAATCGGAAAATGGCTACAGGAAGGACTCACTGACAACCACTGTGAGGATAGAGGCAGTCTTTTGAAGGAAAAGCTTTTGAGCAGACTGAGGGGTGTAACGGGTAACGACTGAAATATGTTAGGAAAGCTGCCCTAAAAGTGAAGACATAGGTGTTCACTAGGCAAACAATGCGGCTGCCAATGCCCGTGGTACTGACTGAAGTTTATAAGATAACATATTTGAAAATGGTAGATAAAATACATAAGATAGACTAAGTTCTCCTAGGATACAATAAATTATTATTTTTTTATTCAAGACCTTGAGGAACTCTGCCTATGGTTCCCTTTCACTAGGATCTCCCATTTCTATCTTATTCTTTAATGATGCTGATGCAATTTATTTCTGTTCTATTTCAATTCTTAACCCAATCCATTCTGCTTTCACTATACCCTAATAGCATTATGGTGCGGTTGAGAAGTGTCTTTGACAGACCTTCAAATGGCAACACGAGCATCTGTTCTCGGTGTGAGTGTGACCTGCCTGTGCTGGGCAGCTGTCCTTTGGTCCATTGTTTCAGCAGGTGTTGTTGGCTAGGCAGGTCTTCGATGGCTGGTTCTGCTCCAAGTTCATGCTCTGTTTGCAGTGGTCACAAAAAGACCTGAAAGTCCCTAAAGACACTCTTCCCATACTGAGGAGGACCATTTGTCAAAGAGAGATAGGAAGCAATTCTATGCTGCTACATTCTTCAAACAACTTGACTACTGTCTTCTTATTCCTTCATGATTTACTTAAAGATGCCAGTCAGTAATAGCTAGAAATGTATTGAGTATCTTCTGTGCCATTTAAAGCTGAGGATTTAATTTAAACCTGGACCTTGAAGAACAAACATACTTTCCTATTGCACCTGTCCATATCAAATACATGTAATCAAATGAGGTTTGATGATAGTTATTAAACCTCTTACGACAACAAAGGCATTCCTACCAACAAATAGTTTCTAGACAGACTACCCACACAAAACAATGTGCTACTTTTTTTTTTTCCTCCAGAAACCTTCTTTTATTGAAAGGACACTCTTAGGAGTAAATGAACTATAAAACCAAGTAACACTTTAAAGGTAGAAAATTTAGATTTGTTTTGGATAACATACCCTGATGTCAAAGATCAGTGTTGCTGTCCGTGAGTTAAGTGAATCTGGTTTATATCTGGTCTTATGAAATTAGGCTTGTAGAAAGACATACATTTCTGAAGGCCTCTTGATTGTGTGTAGTAAATGGTAGATCACCTGAAGTGAGAAATTGAAGTTGGCCCTTCACTAAGAACAATCCAGCAGGTGTCCTTCTGTACATATTTCTGAGAGGGGCACACCATTCCTCACTAGTTGATTCTTGATGAGAGGTGCTTTGGTACATTATTAAATCCGGAATTTCCTAGCGTAACAGCTGACACTCAGTGGGTTCTCAGTCAATATTTGTAAGGTAACTGAAAGTTGTCAGTTTTTTATATAATACATATTTCTTAAACTTCTTATATGATTGCAGTTAACCACTGAACTTTATTCAAAGAAAATCTTTCAACAGAAAATGGAGAATCTGTCTATAGTGATTTATTTGTCATCAGAATACTATGTCCCTTCATACATCTTTTAAAACAAACAAGAAACTCTATGCACTGACAAAGATTTACCAATGCTGAAATTTTGTAAGTTTCTCTAACACTTGTCATTTTCTTTACCATTTCCAAAGCCTATATTAAGCAAATGTCTGTCAACTGATGTTCCTTCAAAAGGGAGAAGAATAGGAGGAGGAGGAAGAGGAAGAACAACAAAGAAGAGAAATTAAAGGAGAAAAAAAACCACCATGAAATTTAACTAAATTGGCAGGTGGCATATAGTTATTTTAGGAAGGTTATGTAGCAATGTCCATTCATTTTGCCCACCTTCTACAAACTTAGATTTAAAATGGTGAAAACAATTTACCTTTTTATAGTAAAATTTGAAATTACTAAAGCATAACATTAATTTTTCTCACTACATTATAGCCTGAATTGCCATGCAATATTTTCTTCCTAAGAAATATTGAAAATCAAATGGATATTTTACATGTTTCCTCATTATAAATATCTTGGTTTATATATGAACAATCTATTTCAGCTTTCAAATTCTTTTATTAATTTATAAAATTAAAATGATAAAACCTAAAATAATAGAATGATAAAATCTATTTTATGAGCGATCTTGTGACTGTTAATTAGGTTAACAAATTAAGTGAGCCTAAACCTATGTTTGTGAAGTAACAAATTCTCAATGAATGATAACGTCCCTCTACTAAATACTTTAAGTTGAAGATCCATGAGGAATGATATTGATAATTATTCCATGGCCTTGGGCAGACCAATACAGATTCTTTGAGCCCTCAATTATCCATCTTTGAAATGGTCTTTGCACTTCATATGATTCTTGTGAAGATCACATGAAATAAGCATGAAAGTCTTTTGGGATTTATAAATCTATATTAAAATGTAGCAGAAGATCAGAAACTAAACTGTCTCCTGCTCAGAGTTCTAATTCATACAATTTGATGACTTTAAAAGTAATTATAGAAATGTTTGGTAAGAAAGGAAAATGAAATATCATATATGGATTCAACAAGGAAATGATTACTTATTAGTATTTGGATATCTCTGGAGTATTCAGTTATAACCTGCATTTATCCTCGTAAATGTTAAAGTGCTTCTTTGAAATCAGCTGATGTGAGTGTCTACTTAGATAATTATTTTCTTTACAGGAACTGATCTCTAAAATACAAGTAAAGCGTCAGTAGATCAAGCAATTTACACCAGCACTTTAATTTCTTTCTAGTAAAATCTTCTTCAATCGTTTAAAAAAAATGATAAATGGGATCTTAATTGCACTGGAGGAGTCTCTTTAATGCAGATGCAGCCAGAAGAGGACAGAACTTCCTCTAACATTCCCACTGAAATGCCCACGGAGACTGGACATTTCTTTTGTCTTTTACAGAGCAAAGGGAAGAGATGTCACAGCTTTCTGAGGGAAGCATGCTCAGGTATGCATGCATGCACACATGCATTTGGACATGCACATATGTGTACATGTATGCAGGCACACTCACACAGCTTTTCTGCTAGGAAAGAAATTGCCTTAGCTGCTGCTAATAAGACTCCAACAACAAATGAAAACTAAGCTCTTTAAAACTAGGTAGTTCTCCCTGAGAACTAACCCACATGGGTAGTTGCAGAGGGCAGTGAGCTGAATGTAAACATCTGGTACACTGGTAATGCTATTAGATGCCTATCATAAGTTCAGACATGAAAAAAACATACCAGAGAGGAAGAAAAATGAAAACTAGAGAAGTGCCTAATTAAAGTGGTTCATAGATTCAAAATATTAAAAAACTGGTGGTTGCATCTATACACCAAGTACCATATTATCCTGTTGTTAATAATGGGAACCATTTTCTTATGAATATTTCAACAGGACAAATGTTGGGTTTAGTGAGTGGGTGTACATCTATATGAACATTTCCTCTCCTAAAATAAAAACTAAAAACAAACAAAAAACTAAAATTGGATATTGGCAGCCACCATTTTACAAATAAGTTCAGCTTTTTCAAGACCAGTTAACTTGCCTGATATCATATTATTAGTAAATGCAGAAGCTGGACTTTAAACTCATGTTCATCTGAACTCTAAATATTAAGTTCAGAAACTTTCAAATATACATGGAATATTGAATGGATTACCTAATTAACTCACATTTTCAATCCTGAATGGGTAACATTATTATTCTATATAACTAATAAGATATACTGATCCCTACCTATATGGCTTTGTCTGAATAATAATGATTTTTGTTTTATTTCCTGGCAGGAGGCAACTACTCACATGATCCCTTACCCTGGATTTTATATCTCTTAATACTGAACTTCCCAAAAGGTAGCCAAATGCTAAAATGTAAAACCAAATATTACCAGACTCTGAAGGCTGACGAGGAGAAATAAAGGGAACCTTGTAGGAACAGTGATGCTCAGTTAGAGTCAACATTGCACTGGCAAGCACAGTGCCTACGTAGAGTACGTGCTGAATAATCTCAGGTAACAGCATATTGAATGGAGCTTTCCCTAAAACTAAAATTAGAAATGAAAGGTGAAACAAATTCTAAAGAGAGTAAAAAACACTGGGATAGACATCTAATGGGCATTGGACCTTCATGGAACCAAGCAATCTTACTGCTTCTCTGTGTAGGAGCCCTCGCTGACTTAGATGATGACAGCAACGTGCAAAAACCAACTTTGCAGAGACCACTCCACTGTCAAAGACAACTAGCAGAAGACACAACTAGATCAAGACAGGGCAGGGCTAGGGCAGGCAGTATGCCATCAATAGATGACTGGTTATAAAATATCCCTATTTTCTTTGTCTTTCCACCCATTTGCACTGCCCATCTCACAACCAGGAAAGAAAAGGCTCTGCAGGCCCTGGCCAGGTACCTCAGGTGGTTAGAACATTGTCCCAATACACCAAGGTTGCATGTTAAATCCCCAGTCAGGGCACATGCAAGAATAAAGAAATGAATGCATAAAAATGCATAAATAAGTGGAACAAGTCTCTCTCTCTCTCTCTCTCTCTCTCTCTCTCTCTCTCTCTTTCTCCCCCCAACCCTTCCATTCTCTCTCTAAAATCAATTTTTAAGAAAGAAAAAAGGATTCAAAAGAAAGATCCTAGAACAAAACCATCACCTCCTTTACAAAGTGCTAATATTGGAGAGGAAATAATTCAAAGACTATACCCATCTTTATTGCCACTCCCTAAAGCCACAAGCCTGGAATATGCTGGAAGAAGGGAAAAAAAGGAAGAGGTCTAAATATAATATGGGCTTATAGTTTGGGATAAGGCTAGACTTCTAACAATGCAAGGTAACTGAAAAAAATCTCACCATCTTCCTAAGATGTTAATAAGAGAATGAAATGGCTTCTTTGACAGAGCACAGTTTAATTCAATGATCAGAAAAATAATAAAACTGATTTATATTTATCTGGATGAGACTGGGAAGAGACTTCTCAATAAATTATATATTTGAATAAATGAATGAAATATGAACGCACAAATTCATGGATAAGTGAATGGCAACATGGATAAAGGCATTTTTTTCTTTTATTATTTTTTTCAGGATCTTTATTTTAGAAGTTGCTAGGAAGCAATAATATGCTACTTACTACTGTTCTGTCAGCCCATTGCATTAATAAATGCTCTCCTATTCTCTAAATCAGACAGAATTTGTTTAATTTATCCTAAATTCCCCAAGTCTCCAAAGTGGGATCCTGGCATCAATGATGTATGATAATAATTCTTTGCCTTAGTGTCTCTACAGTAAAGAGAATGATGCTTTCACATGGTAATTGTAATAGAGAATATAAAAACAGTTTCACAAGGCTAAAAGATTCTCTAGTCATCATTTAAATGCATTTCATTGAATTATGTGAGATGGCATACACAATAGCTATACCCAAGGATAAATTAAAAATCACAAAGCTATGCAACTTCTTTAATGTTTTTGCAATCCAGTATCATAAAATTTATGAGGGAAGAATGTATGTAGGTATCAAATCCACCTTTTCAAGGTGGAGAAGACTAAATTTCGAAGAGGTAAATGAAATGCCAAGGTTCACAATGGCTTCATGCAGGGTTGGATCAAGAATCCAAGCCTGTTCACTCCCAAACACATCCGTATTCTTCTCCTTCGGCTATGTGAGTGGTAGTAGAGCCTCCTGAAGTAATCAATGTGAGATAAATATTATTAGTTGGACTGTAAATCTCATAGAATTATGACCATGTCCATGGAGAGAAGAACACATACATTTCTAAAATAAACTGGTATTTAGACTCTTGAGTTTTTCTGTACAGGTCATACCATGAGCCTGACACTTAAAGGCTTGCAGGAAGTCAGCGATCTGTGCACAATCACTGAGAAACAGAGGGGGAAAGGGGATTATGCAGTTACAAATATTACTCTCCCCATATCTCTCTTGCCACATAATAGCAATGGAGTTCTCTGAAATCCTAACATGCTCAGTTTCTCCCTACTGCCCACAGCTGTTACAAATATGATCGAATGGAAAGAATTACATGTGGCTGGTACCTGTTTGTTAAAAAAGCATGGGAAAAGGCAAACTAACTCAGGTCTCAATCATCCAGAAAAATGAAAGGGAAAGTATGATTATGATAAAAAAGATAAGTTAATCCAAGCATGCTTTTATATTTGAGGTCATAAAAAATTCTACCAAGTTGATGTCAAATCAAAATTTTGTACAATAAGCCATTTAAATGATTATAGATATCCAGTTGAGCTTGTCTGAAGGACTACTTGAAAACAGTGATGGCATAAAAAAAAACAAAAAAACAAACAAACAAACAGAAGTTTTTCTATAAACTAATAGTCATTACATAAAGTAGAGTGTTTTTCTTCTTAGTCATCAGCACAAGTTATAAATGTCAACCGTATTTTGATTCATTATTGTTAACTTATGATATCATCATGGTTATAAAAAAGCAAACTAAAGACAATGCTATTTTTATCATTTTAATTTCTTTCTTCTTTATGATTTATGATGAAATAAATGTCAGTAATGGTTGGCATTTGAGAGGTTGCTTCTTCCATCTCAGGCAGAAAATGCAACTCTAAATATCTTTTAAAAGGTTTATACTACATTATTCACAAATCTGTAAATTAGATGACTTGAAAGTTTGAGAGTTTTAAAGAACTTCAGTTCTTTCAAAATCATCCAAAGACTAGACTTGCAATCTAACAAAAAACATTCTTTACAATGAACATTAAAGTAAAGGTAATAAACATACTTAGTGGGTTGCATTGTCAAATGGAGGGAAATTATTTTTAAAACTTTTTATGTAATGTCACTTCTTGGCCACTCAGTCAATGTACTTCATCATATTGGTCTGTTTCACCTGTGGCAGCAACTAAATTCAATGTGGGCTTCATCCACAGATGGATTTATTACACTGTAACATAAGTGTGCTCACTTAATCTGGAGCATCCCCACATACAAATACTCTCTCTCTTTGAAAGCTCAGCAGCTGACTGAAAAGAAGAAGACATTTTTTTTTTCCTTAAATGTACACTTCTTCACCAATAGTTATGTTCTCTTTGTCAATAGACAGCGTTTTTAAGGCAGTAAGTTTGTTCGATTCTTAACAGTACAGCTGTGAAAGGAAGTGAATTAAATTGGAAGCTTTTCTTTAGGAAGAACACATTTAATTTTTAAATAAATATTTACCAGTAGAAATGGTCTAAATAAGCAATGTGTAATGTGTTGTAAAACACTGTTTTGAAACTGCACAATATTGCTATTGGTTTCTTTTCTTTCTTTCTTTTTTTGTTTTTAGTTGTAGCAAAATCTTTTTTGCAAAGTGGATTGTTGATAAGCAAATAATTTTCTACCAACTACATTCAGCATTGACATAGAGGTTGTCAATTCTATTGAGAACCATTCCTTTATGTTCTTTGTTGTCAGCAGAATATTTATTTTCCCCTTAGTTTCTTGCAGTTTCTTAAAGACTGTACTGCTTAAGACATTGTTTGAGCTTAGGGGACAGCATTCTTTTGTCCTCGAATGTTAGAAGTGGTAAGTGCTAAAGTAGTTCTTAACCGATTCACTTCTTTCCTGGTGCTCCTCACTCGTGATAAAGCTTGTCTAAAAATCAGCACAGCAAACAGTTCAGAAAACTGATGATTAAGGCCTTGACATCTGCAGAATGTGTTAGGCTGTTTTTAAGAGAGCTTGTTGTAGTAAATGTCCTAATTTGCTATGGCCTTGGACAAAAGCCAAGTGAGTGTGTATGAGAGACAGAGAGAGAAAGAGATGTACTTGAGATAGGAGTAGACATATATGACCAAGATTCACTCAAATGTAATGTGAACCCTGGTCTGTGTGGCTCAGTTGGTGGGAGTGTCCTCCCGTGTATGAAAAGTTTTCAGATTTTATTCCTGGTCCGGGTACATACCAGGTTCAGGTTCCATTCCTGGTTGGGTGTGTGCAGGAGGCAGGGAGGTAAGTGATGGATGTTTCTCTCTCACATCACTGTATTTCTTTCTCTTTCTCTTTCTCTCTCTCTCCCTCTCCCTCTCCCTCCCAGTAGAGGAAAGAGGGTGGACCTAGCTCTGTTGTTTTACTTCTAAAGTAATATTTTTATTGTTTTTGTTCATTCTCACTCCAGGATATTTTTCCATTGACTTTTTTTACATAGAATGGAAGGGAAAGAGAGAGAGAGAGAGAGAGAGAGAGAGAGAAACATCAATGTGAGAGAGACATATCCATGGGTAGCCTCCCACAGGAGCCAACCAGGGTCAGGGATGGAACCTGCAACCCAGGTACATGCCCTTGACAGGGAATTGAACCCATGACCATTAGGTCACAGGAGTGTGCTCTAACCCCTGAACCAAACTTGCCAGGGTGCATGGTCCAGTGACAAATTCCTGACAAAGGATTGATTAACAAGAGAAAATAATAGTCTATTCATATGCATGTGTAGCTCATAAAAAAACTGGCCTATCAAATGGCTAAAGCTAGGGGCTATGCCTAATTCAACAGGGCAAAGGGAGAAGGTGAAAAGGCTCTAGGAAAGAACAGGTGGATTTCTTTGGCAAAGACAAATGGGTTTCTTGGAGAATAAGTAGGATCTAAGCAAGTTTGGATAATGTTTGTTTATGCAGGTGCAAGTGATCTTTTCTGGGAGGAAATTTATGATAGTTTCACTCTCCACTGCATTCCTGGGAATGAAGCCACCCTAAAAAGAATTTATGGCAGTCTCATTTCCCAGGAGTTTCTGTGTTTAGTCAGATAAGGGGAGTTCTGAGAAGGTTTCTTTCTGCATCTGTTAAGTCTTAAATGTGTTCAGCTAAAAATAGACTCCATACCAACTTCAGGTTTACAAGTGAGCCAACCTATTACATATATTAGCCATATTTGGAGATTTCATAACAAGAATAAATTAGTCATTCAGTCAAAGACAGGCATCTTTACTCAACAGAGAGGAATAGTCAGTGAGAAGGATCAGCCAGGCATACAGTGTAAAAGCTGAATCTGTCCTAGTGATCACTGGGTAATAGATACCACAGCCAAAAACCTTCATGTTCAAGAGAATTTACTATCTGACTATTCTACAACAAAACCAAAATGAAAGCAATATACCTATTTAAAATGTAAAAAAAAACCAAAAAACAAAAAAACTTTAAAATTAAAAGTCAAATAAAGTGGAATAAAAACATGTAACAAAAACGACAGAGATAATGTGTCATGTATAATAAGCTTGCAAAATATCAATCAGAATTCTAAAACCCCCGAAGAAAAATAAGACAAAAAAAAAAAAGCAGAAAAAGGAATGCAAAGAGCAAATAATTATAGTCATCCTTCTTATTCTCATATTTCATATCTGTGAATGTATCTACTTGCTAAAATTAATTTGTAATCCAAAATCAATACTCACAAGTTGTTGTTGTTGTTTGTTGGATTTTATTTGTTTGTTTTCCAGTCCTTCATGGACATGCTTCGAGTGGCCACGGTCTTGATTTGACTGATGAACACCTTCCCATTTGAGGTCAAACAAGGCCATATTCTACTTTCTTATTTTCACTCTCTCATTCTGTATACAAATGTTCTTTCCATAGGATTTCGAGTACTACATATTTCTAATGTTTGTGCTTTTTGTTGGTGATTTATTTCACTGTTTAAAATGGCCCCACAAGTTTAATACTGAAGTCCTGTCTAGTGTTCCTCAACTCAACGATGCTGTGCGCCTTAGGGAAACAGATGTGTGTTAAGTAAGTTTGTTCAGACATGAGTCACAACGCTATTCACCATGAGTTCAATGTTAATAAATTATAAATGTATATTTAATAAGGTGTGTTTATACTAAATTATGCATTGATTGGATGCTAAAAATGTTGTGACCAGAGGCTTTCAAGAACATAACCCTGTATTTCCCCCAGGAGCAATGGTTCAGTATTGACTATTTCGGTGTTTACTGAAACTTTCAGAATATAACTATCACAAATAATGAAAATAAACTGCATTTGAAAAATTAAAAATTGATTGACCATCAGGAAAAAAAAACAGATTAAATAATATAAAGTGGCATTTTTTTTTTTAACTTACAAAATTGAAAGATCTTAATTAAAAACAAGTATAGTAGTATTAAGGAGAACATTGTTAAATCAAGTCTGTAATGCAAATATGGACTGCTACCATCTTCTGAAAAAGCTGGTCAACAATACACATAAAAACCTTAACTTGTTCATACTTTTTGACTCTGTAATGCTTTAGGAATTGGTACTGGTGCTGTTCTAGGCAGACAGACATGAGCAGAACAGGAGCAGGCCAAGTGCAGAAGATCACCAAGGTGGCAAGCCCCAGATGCCCAGCAAGGAAAAATGATAGGGTGGGACCTAGCCTCCAAGGGTGACATTTCCTCCCCTAGCATATCCTGGTCATTCAGTTTGGACCCCCTGACCTTCCCTCCCTAGAAATAACACCTAGGTCTTAGTTGTATTTCAGCTCCAGGCCCAGAAAAGCAGCAATCCCATGGCTGACCTCAGGACCAACTGCATTGGATAATGAGCCCTGACCTGGTGCTGACCAATCAATCAGTGGAGACCCAGACCCTGAAAGAACACATCTGGGAAGCTGCTGAATATTTTATTGAGATTTTCCCCTTCAATCTTCCCTAAAATATCCTCCCTTAAAACCCTCACTGTGGAGGAGCTAGAGCACTCTCCCTCCTGAAACATTCACGCCTTTCTCTTTCCCACCCCCCAGGCACCTCACCATCACCTTCCTCACTCCCAAGCTCCAAGGGCTCTTCCTTTGCCTCTATAACTTCTTTCCTAAGCCCATTTCTTCAACAAATTACTTCTGCTACCTCTGTCATTTTCTAAATAAATGTTCTCTTAGAGTTTGAGTCTTGACTCTGAATTCTTTCCTAGCCAGAACTCGAGGACCAAGGCTGCTGAACCTAGGTCCTGTCTGACCCCACTGGTCTAACACCCGTGCCTTTCCTGCGGCCTACAACCCTAATATGGAAATTACTAGATCTGTGGACAAACTTTCCCTTTATAATATTGTTAATTACAGTGTTATTCTTTTTTTTTTTTATCGTCACCCGAGGACATTTTTCCATTTTTTGTACAGATAGAGTGGGAGGGAGAGAGAGGAAGAGAGAGAGAAAGAGAAACATCTA
Organism: Molossus molossus; assembly: GCF_014108415.1. NCBI lineage: Eukaryota > Metazoa > Chordata > Mammalia > Chiroptera > Molossidae > Molossus > Molossus molossus. Next base: position 24,856,911 of record NW_023425346.1, read on the forward strand.
TGTGAAAGGGACACATCGAGTGGCTGCCACCCACACGACCAACCAGGGCCGGGGACAAACTGCAACCAAGGTACGTGCCCTTAGTGGGAACTGAACCTGGGTCTCTCTAGACCGCAGGCCGATACTCTAACCGCTGAGCCAAACCAGCCAGGGCTACAATGCTATTCTTATAAAAGACAGACATATAAAACTAAATTTCTAATTTTTTCCACCCTACATTTAAATAGAAACACAAGATTAGTCCTTTCAGAAACAGTACATGAGAAGGTGATGGCAAGAAAAAAATCTCTAGCAAAGAGAACAGTGAACTAAAGAGATTTACTGCTTTCAGAGCAACTAACAGCTCAGTTAAAAAAAGAAACCATGGATGTTTTTCAAATAAAGATCCACTAAAAGCTGTCTTGAACAATGGACAAAAATGAAGGTGACTTGTTTTAAAACAAGAACTCTCCTGTAGAGTTTCAGTGACACAATCCTGAATAAACATTCTTTTAAATAACAATTGAGCCCTGACCCCTGTGGCTCAGTTGGTTGGCATTATCCTGTGCACCAAAATATTTCAGGTTGGATTCAATGTTTCTCCCTCTCTCCCCATCTCCCTTGCTCTTTCTCTAAAAATCAATAAAATATGTGTGTGTGTGTGTGTGTGTGTACACACACACATATAAATAGATAACAACTGATTAGTTTGTTCCCCTTAAGAACAATTTCAGTTACTTTTCTTATAGTTTGAATGGCTGTTCAAGACTTAACTATTCAGCATATAATTCTATATAAGGTTTGCAGTTCAAGGCACTCTCTCTTTCTCTCTAAAATCTAAGATTTTGAAAGAGTTCCTTCTACCAAGGAATACCAACACTGCTACCTCATCTGTAGGAATAGATATTAAATTGGCAGAAAAGATGTTGTTTAAAATGCAAAATTTAAAATGCAAACAAAGTTATTTTATGTTTTTAATATCCATTTGTACTAATTTAAGATAAAATAAGTTATTAGATTTTCCCCATTAGAAAGCTATCCTTTTTTCTCATGCATAGCAGTCACTATTGTGATGTTCAGATGCAGAGACAGTAATATAAACACATATAGTATAAGTTTAGCTGTTAGAAAATGCATACAATTTAAAGCAATACTCCATATTCCCTGAGATATTAAAGACTGGTTATTTAACACATGATACTATCTATGGATCTATCATAAAACATTAAAGAAAAATTATTTTTAAAAAATTGTTTGTCAAGAAAATTAAACTTTTAATAAATGTGTGTGTGTGTGTGTGTGTGTCTTTCAAAAAGACAGGGATATTCATGCCAATAAAATGTCCTATCTTTAAATGAGGGGGTATCCTTTCCCTACCCCATGTTGGAGTCATGTGGGTGGCAACCAGTCGATGTGTCTCTCATGTTGATGTTTCTCTCACTCTCTTCCTCTCTCTCTTTCTCCCGCTCTATCTGAAGATGAATGCAAAAATGTCCTCGGGTGAGGATACCAAACTACATAAATAAATAAATAAATAAATAAATAAATAAATAAATAAATAAATAAGGAGGTGTCCTACATCTAGGCTGTAATCCATTAAAATGGACCTTTTGAAGGTAATTCTCTCTCTTTTTTTTTAATGCTCACCCAAAGACTTTTTTTTTTTTTTTTTGCATTTATCTTCAGATAGAGCAGGAGGGAGAAAGGGAGGAAGAGAGAGAGAAAAAACATCTCACATTGACTGGTTGCCACCCACATGACCCCAACCTGGGCCGGGAAAAAAAACTACAAATGAGGTACGAGCCCTTAGCGGGAACCGAATCTGGGACGCTCTAACTGCTGCTGAGTCAAGCAGGCCAGGGCGATAATTATCTCTTTAATATATTTGTACTAATATATTTTCATCTTGAAGTTATATTAGAAACATGATAGGAAGTAAAATCAGTGAGCAAAAATATAAATTTTAAAGAACTTTCACATATTTTGAAATAAAATTATAGTACAGTAATAATAACAACACTTTTTGTTTTTATATTAGTTTTCTCTTACAAAATCTGTGAACTTTCAAGAATTACATTTTTTAATGCTACATTTTAAACATTTTGCCTTGTGATTTGACCCCCCATTTTTGCATATCCCAGATTGTTCTTACTGACTAGGTCAACAATAGGCTAAACATAAGCACATTTATCTGCTTGCCACTCACTGTCATAGGAATGGACCAAAATTCAAGAAACCCACATCATACACTTGGCTCTGTTGCTATTAATTTTCTGAGGTGTGGACCGATTAATTAATCTCTCTTGACCAGATGACTGAATTCTCTGTCAACACCTAAATATTCTGCTTCTGTGGTTCAGAGGATAGGATTCAGGATTAGCAATTTGATGAAGGTAGTGACTCACCAAGTAGCATGAGAAATAATCATTACCATAAGAAATACTCTGTCTCAAAGACTTAGATCATCTTAGAACACATATTCTCAAAACATAGACAATGCTGTTTTGACTTTTAGTTTTCCTTCCCAGGGATAAGCAGTTCCCATTTTCTCATGTAAACATTCAGAAATTTTTTTGGTGTATAAAAACCGTTTCCTGTGCGTGATGTGATTTATAGGATGTAACTCAAGACCAAGCCACATTTAGATTTTAATAAATGTAAGATGAAAAAGGGGGAAAAAATCAAATTAATGACATAAATGGGGTTCGGGATATACTACACAGAAATATGGCAGGTAGGCCTATTGAATGTCTTAAATGAAGTAATTTGAGAAAACAGCAGAAGCAGGAAGATCACTCTGACCTTTGACCCTCAGCTTTCTTCCCTGAAAGAGGTAATAAAGCTCCCATGTGAAAAGGTTCCCTTCATGTACCAGGAGGAAGAAAGACATTCTAATCACCAAGATGGACACATTGGGGCTGAGAAATCCATACAAACACACTTCCTTAAACTAAACCTTATCTTCCTAGTTACTTCTTTATCAATTACTACACCAAGCTAAATCCATCCCTCTGTCTTGCCAATTCCTCAGAAATGTACTATTGTATAAAAGGTATAAAAGCTTTCTGTTCTGGTCGCTTCTTTGGGTCTTCAATCTCTTGTGATAGCTTACATGTATATGTTAAAATATAATAAAATCTGTATTTGTCAGTTTAATTTTCAGACCCAGCCAAGGACCCTAATAAAGTTGAGGAGAATTTTTTTCCTTCCCCTAAATATGTCTATCTAGTAAGGCGCATGGGGTCAAAACACATGTATTCCTTGTTGCACATTACCTTACCTTATGATCTGCTAGAATGTTTACTCTAACCCTGTCTCCCATTTGAGATGTGATCAGATCACACTCCTTCAGTCCCGACTATTCTATCTTCTCTATTCAATTTATATTATTCCATTTTCTAAAATATCTCCGCTACTTTTGTCTTTCCTTCCGATTCCTACTTACTGTTCAAAACTCAGCTCAAATGATTGCTCGTAGGAAGTTTGACAGACTTCCAAGACCTAACTAGGCACATCTCTCCTGAAACTCTTATTCAACTGCTATTTGGGGGGCGGGGGTTGTCTCACACACTAGACAGTGACTCTGAATGACAGGCAACAGAACCTGAATGTATGCATCTTTCATCCCTAAGTCCAAAATCCAAGACAAGAATCACTTTTCCAACGAAGAATGGCAATTTCAGATTACAGATACACTCTGTTTCCACGAGATGGCATTTCCATGTTCTTACCACATATTGATCCTACATTCTGATTTTCCTTTGATCTTATATTTCATGAGATTTCCAACATTTCAGCTCATTTTGCTATTTCCTGACCACTTACATCACCTAATTAGCTCATATAGAACATTAAACTCTCCATCCATGTTTACAACTCTGCTTCATATTTCCAACTGATTTTATTAAAATTTTACTCAATCCTTTTTCTGGATTATGAATAAAGATAAGAAGCAAACCTAAAAATTACTAAAGTACCTTTTCACTTATTTTTTTTTCAGCTGTCACTTCTATTTCCAAATCAATATAAATCAAAGTAACTTCATGTATTTTATGAATGGTAAAATAATGTAATCTCTGTAGAAAAGAATTACATACTTCTTCCCTTCACATTTCCTTTTTCTAGTTCAAAAGAAACATCCGAGGACATTTTTCCATTTTTTTGTACAGACAGACAGAGTGGGATGGAGAGAGAGGAAGAGAGAGAGAGGGAAACATCGATGTGAAAGGGACACATCGAGTGGTTGCCACCCGCACGACCAACCAGGGCCGGGGACAAACTGCAACTGAGGTACGTGCTCTTAACGGGAACCGAACCCGGGTCTCTCCGGACCGCAGGTGGACGCTCTAACCGCTGAGCCAATCCAGCCAGGACAAAAGAAACATATTTTAGATGTGGTTGAACTTAACTATTACTGCTGCTCTTGGAGATAATTCTTCATATTTTATGTTACTTTTAGTAGGGTGTGTTTTAAAAAATGTGTACTGTGGACTTTTAAAAATGTTTTAAAATCAAGATTTATCAGATTAAGGCAGCGATTTTCAAATAATGTGTCACAACCTTTTTTAAAATGCATAATTCCCAACTACTTAGTCAGGGCAACTGGCTTCTTTTTCCTTAGATTGCCAAAAAAAGACAACAGCCAGCACAACACTAGTTGTCTGGTGTGACTGAATTAAAATCGTGCCTATTTTTTGGTCAAATCAGCAAAAAATATATATATTTTTGTGTGCTGCAGAATTTTAGTAACTAATTTATGTGTGCCATGAGATAAAAAAGGTTGAAAATTGCTGGATAAAGGACAGATAATGAGTAGTTTTACTCTAAGCAATTTAATAAAAAAGTAGAGAAAAGGAAAGATATAAAGAAAAGAATAGCACAAAAGTTGAAAGGCTTAAAAACTTCAAGGGTTGATGTTATCACAACAGAGTAATATATTAAACTTTCTTCATTGCCTGTACAGATTAGTGTGAAGATGGGGTTGGGGAAAGTAATACACATTTAAAATATCTGAGTATTAGGAGAAATATTATCCCAAAATCATAAAATTGAAGAACAGTGCTCTAGTGTGATTCCAAATAAGTATTAAATAGGTTTATTGCTTCCAAACAATAGAAGTAATACATTTCTGTAGATGCCAGAATTAGAAATTCAATCAGTTAGCTTCAAGATGAATTAAACAGAATTTATTTTGCTATGTAACCCCACCAAATAAACAGACAAAAACATAAATAAAAAAACAAATCAACTACTAATTTCTAAGAAAAAAAAAAGTGCCTAGGTCCTTGTTCAACATATGGATTCCTAGGCCAGCTGAGTTTTGAGTAGTACAGAGATAGTATCATTTTTTTTTTTTATCCTCACCCGAGGACATTTTTTCATTTTTGTTCAGATAGAGTGGGAGGGAGAGAGAGGACGAGAGAGGGAGAAACATCGACATGAAAGGGACACATCAAGTGGCCACCACCCGCACGACCCAACCAGGGCCGGGGACAAACTGCAACCGAGGTACATGCCCTTAGCGGGAACCGAACTGGGGTCTCTCTGGACCGCAGATTGACGCTCTAACAGCTGAGCCAAACCGACCAGGGCAAGATACTAACATTTTTAATCAAATCTCCCAAATCAGGCAAGTATGAGAAACACTGAACTAATGGGTCAATTATTAGCATGAGATGGTTCTTGAGATACACTGTTTGTTGTTTTAAAGTAAAAATAAGAATTTGGTTTAAATTGCAAAAATAAGTTCAGACTTTTCTTGAATGTATCATTCATAAATTAACCCTTTTGGGCGTCTTCCGACGTGCATTAAGTTATTTGAGTGCAGACACTAGACTGCCTTTGTTCAGTGCTCGACAACCAATACTAAAGTCCAGAAACAGGTGCATTAATCTTGATCAAACTTTGTGTTAATAAATGCATTAATTACTGTGTATAGGAACTGCCTATGTGAGGGAATATTTTAATGCATTCAGAGATAAAAGTTAAGGTATTAGTGATTCAAACATACTAATGCACAGTTTGTATTAGATAATTTTTCTTGAAAATGGCTGCCAACTATTCCACAGATAAATAAATAAAAAACCCTTCTGATTGTTAGTCTCAGGTAATTCTAATGATCACATCCTACTACTAAATAACTGTTATCTTTTCCAGATGTACTCAGCAAAAATCAGTTGGCTTCCAACTAGGTACAACACTTATTTTCTTTCCGATATTGATTGCCTTTTTAACATAACACATTTTTCTCTTTCAAATAGGTGGTCAAGAGTTGATGTTTTTGTACAGTAGTTCACATATTACTAAACTCTCCTAGGAATAATTGGAATAAAATGAATAGAAATGTCCTAAGTATCTCTTATCCTGAGAGTCAAGAGATTAAAATAAGCAGTATTTTTCACTAAATCCAATTATATATGCTTAACAAAATTAATTCAAAAATAAATATTAAATGTACAGCCTGAATCAGACTGTATTCAAAATTTTTAAATATACACTATTGGATTTTTAACATTCACAACAATCCAGTGATGTATGTTATTATCTCCATATAAGAGAAGAAGTATCTAAGTAACTAATTTTTTTTGTTTTTTTAAATACTTGTATAGAAATTGATAAAGATTATAATTATGTTAATATTAAAATTAGAAATTCTCAAAAACAAACATAGACACATATCCTTGAAGTAATCACAGTAGAGCAATGTCTATAGTAAATTCTGGAGTTTTATATATAGTTTGTTTTTTTTGTTGTTGTTTTTTTTATCCTCACCCGAGGACATTTTTTGTTCAGGTAGAGTGGGAGGGAGAGAGAGGAAGAGAGAGAGAGAGAGAGAGAGAGAAACATCGATGTGAAAGGGACACATCGAGTGGCTGCCACCCACACGACCGACCAGGGCCGGGGACAAACTGCAACCGAGGTACATGCCCTTAGCAGGAACCGAACCCAGGTCTCTCGGGACCGCAGGCTGATGCTCTAACCGCTGAGCCAAACCGGCCAGGGCAAGTTTGTTTTTTTTTTTAACAAAAAGTCTGTCTTCTCGCTAACTGCTGAGGTAGTTAATTTGCATTAACTGGCTGGGTATAAAGAGAGAAAAAAATTACAGTAACTTTATGAGTTAATTTTGTGTTTCATAGTCATTGTCTTCCTGGGTTGCTACATGCTCCTTTAGCCAAGTTTCAAGATATTATAGATGGCCTTGTCAAAACCAGGCAACACATTTGTAAAATGACTGACACACCTCAGAAGAGGATGTGTGTATGTGTGTGGGGAGGATAAACCAGAGAACTTATATGCATGAATGCGAAACCAATGAACAGAGACAATAGTGGGGGTAGAAGGTGGATGGGCAGAAGGGTGTCAATGGGGGAAAAAGGAGAAACATTTGTAACAAAAATAAATTAATAAAATTATATATATATATATATATATATATATATATATATATATATGAAAGTTCTTCCACTCACTGGTTCTAAAAGAGAACCTAGTCCCTCTAAACTTGAAAGGAATAAGAAAAGGAAGGACTGAGGGCCTTCGCAAATCTCCCCAACAGACTCTCCTCCTAGAGACATTCTCTATATTTTATTTAAAGGTCTCTGTGCATAACCTTTCAAAAACATGTGTTAGCTATTCAAGGACTTTTCCATTAAAAGTAAGATGGCAGACACATTCTGTTCATAAAGTGAGAGAGAATAGGGCAGCAATACACTGACACTTGGGAGATGGTTATATTCTCTTCCCAAAGCACTGAACGAAATAGGCTCTTCTCGTGAATATGCATAGTCCATCACAGTCTCAAGATTACTGCATAAAAGTACTTTATTGCAAAGGAAAAGCACACTGTGTGGAGAAATCTAAAGCAATAAATCACAAAGTAATTTATGCACATCCTGTTAAGATTTTAAAGACCAAAAACACCTTCATTGTTAAACCCACGAGATCTTTCATTATTTTTTTCAATTTATTCAGAATGGCCATTAAGTGTTTACTATGTACATAAAACTGAGCCCAAAGAGCAGTGGATACTGAGATGGATTAAGTCTCATCTTGGACTAAGGTGGGTCTTTGATATCACTTTCAATAAGCAAATGAGTATCTAAAGTTCTATAATAATTATAATTCTGTTCTAGCAAAAATACTTTTCATAATTTGGAGGGGGGACACAGTTGCTTATTTTTTAAAAAGCAGAATGGAAATACTCAATTATTTATCAGTATGTTGCAGTATTAGTACCTTTCACTTATTGCAGCTCTCTACAGAGTAACAGAAGTTCTGGGAGAAAAACAGGCATTTAACCATCTGACAGCCAATGAATTCCACAACTGAAAGGATCCATTTTTCAAGGAAAGTAATGCATGGATTAATGCAGTTTGCTTTATACCAATTACTGATTTCTTGTAATGTAATGCAACCCTTAGTGAAAGAAAATAAATTTTGGTTTATTTTTTTCTGTTGAGAATCTAATAGAAAGGACTTTAAAGGTATGATTTTAGATCTTTTTTTTTTTTTTTTTTTTTAAGTAAATTTGACGGACACACACTACCCAAAAAGTTTTATTATGCCTGAGTTTGTTCATCACTAAAATGGGTATCCTATTTAGGTTGAAGCATATGAAATTGACAACATTAGACTATTTTAAACCTACATAAAGGACAATATTTCAACCCAGTTTTCCCTGTCTCAGATACCATATATCATGATTGTATAAAATAGAAAATCTTTGTAAACTCTTAATGGCTATCTGATATAAATAAGGTAATAAGATAAAACTGTAACATAAATAATTACTATTACCTGAAAAGTTTCTGGTGTTTTTATTTTGAAATCTAAGGTTTTATGATTTTATGACTTTTAAGTGGACTCATCATTTTTCTCTTGGCTCTAAAATCAAGAAAATGTGAAAGCAAAGCAACTCCTTTTACAGACAATGATTGTTTGTTTTGATTTATTTTACTCATTCTGCTTAATTATTCTAGACTAAGTCAGTGAGAAGCCTGACAGGACTTCAGGAAAAGTGGTTGTAGTCAGAAAACATCAGGTATTAACTAAGAGGACCCTCAATTCTACTTCACATTGTAGGGTCCACTATGAAATGCATGTTGGAATTCTGCCCTAAGAGCTTTTAACAATGATGAAAACGTCATATCAATTACTTTATTGGGAGTTTTAAAGGTTTGGCTTCTGGGTTAAGAAATGTATATGTTTTAAAGAGCATAGGGCCTTGAAAGAGACAGAGTTGGTATGGAATTAAATCCAAGTAGTGCCATTTACTAGCTATGAGGTATTGGCAAGTTGTTAAATCTTTGTAAATCTTAGCTTTCTCATCTGTGAAATGGAAAATTAGAAAGTAAAACTTCCCAGTTGCAGTCATGTTTAAATGCAATAATAGATGTGAGTGTTAAGCTATGCTTTGTATAGAAGTATATCTCTTGATGACTTATAATTATAATGTAATAAGAGAAAGTGAATAACTTTAAATACATTTTCTTTGCTTTACCACCAGATGGTGATTGTGTGTTCTTCAGTAATTTTTAAAGTATTAGCTTAGGCCTTTTAAGAAGTAAAATGTTGCCCAGCCAGTGTGGCTCAGTGGATGAGCATTGGTTTAATTCCGGATGAAAGCACATGCCTGGGTTTAATTCCGGATGAAAGCACATGCCTGGGTTGTGGGCCTGCTCCCCAGTGAGGGGTATGTAGGAGGCGGCCAATCAATGTTTTCTCTCATGGGTGTTTCTGTCTCTCCTTCCCCCTTCCTCTTTCTCTAAAATCAATAAAAAAAATTTCAAAAGTAGTAAAATATTTATAAATTTAGGATATTAACCTCTTATCAGATGAATTGGCAAATATGTTCTCCCATTCAGTGGGTTGTCTTTTAATTTTGTTGATGGTTCTCTTTACTGTGCAAAAACGTTTCAGTTTTATGTAGTCTCATTTGTTCATTTTTTTCTTCTTTTGTTTCCCTTGCCTGAAGAGATATATCAGAAATAATATCGCTATAAGAAATGTGTGAGATTTTACTTTCTATTTTTTCTTCTAGAATTTTTATGGTGTTAAGTCTAACATTTAAGTCTTTAATCCATTTTGAGTTTATTTTTACATATGGAGTAAGAAGGCACTCTAGTTTCATTTTTTGCATATATCTGTCCAATTTTCCCAACATCGTTTATTGAATAGACTATCTTTTGCCCATGGTATGTTTTTGCCTCCTTTGTCAAATTTTAATTGACTATAAAGGTATGAGTTTATTTCTTGGCTCTCTATTGTGTACCATTGATCTATATGTCTGTTTTCATGACAATACCATACTGTTTTAATTACTATGGTTTTGTAGTATATTTTGATATTAGGTAGGGTGATTCCTCCAACTTTTTTCTTCTTTCTCAAGATCACTTTTGCTGTGCAGGGGTCTTTTGTGGCTCCATATAAGTTTTGGAATATTTGATCTAGTTCTGTGAAATATGCCATTGATGTCTTGATAGGAATTATGTTGAATCTGTAGATTGTTTTGGGTAGTATGAACATGTTAATGATGTTAATTCTTCCTAACCATGTGCATGATATATGTTTCCACTTACTTGTAACTTCTTCAATTTCTTTCTTTAGTGTCTTATAATTTTCTCATTATAGGTCTTTTACATCCTAGGTTAAATTTATTCTTAGGTATTCTATTCTTTTTGAAGCAATTGTGAATGGGACTGTTTTCTTAGTTTTCTCTTCTGATAGTTCATTTTTGATAAATAAGACTGAAATTGATTCCTGGATAGTTATTTTGTATGCTGCTACTTTACTGAATTCATTTATCAGTTCTCGTAGTTTTGGGGTGAAATCTTTAGCTATCAACAATAAATGAACAAGCAACAAATGTAGGAGAGGGTGCAAAGAAAAGGGAACCCTCATGCACTATTGGTGGGACTGTAGATTGATGCATCCACTGTGGAAAGCAATATATACCTCAAAAACATTAAAAATGGAACTGCCTTATGACCCAGCAATTCCACTTCTGCGAATTTATTCAAATAAACCCAAAACACTAATTTAAAAGAATATATGCACTCCTGTGTTCATTGCAGCATTATTTACACTAGCTAAGATCTAGTAGCAGCCCAAGTGTTCATAAGTAGATGAGTGGATGAAACAGCTATGGCCTATTTACAGAATGGAATACTACTCGGCCATAAAATAGAAAAAAATTTAACCCTTTGTGACAGCTTGGATGGACCTGGAGAACATTACGTTAAATGAAACAAGCTAGTCAGAGAAAGACCCGTATCATATGACTTCACTCACGTGTGGAATCTAATGAACAAACTGAACTAACAAGCAAAATAGAGACAGATTCATTAATAAAGAGCCGGCTGACAGCTCCGGGGTCAGGGGAGGTTGGGGGCGTGGAGGGATTAAGGTAAAAAGGGTGGAAAACAGGAAAGAAAGAACCCAAGGACACGAATAACAGTGCAGTGATTGTGAAGGTGGGAGGGCAGGTGGAGGTGAAGGAGGTTATAGAAGGAATACATGGTGATGGGAGACAAAAAAATAGAATAAAGAAAAAATGAATTTTAAAAAATAAGTGAATTATTAAATATGCATGTATAATTGAGAGTTTGTTTAACAATTTTAAATACTTTATAATATCTAACTCTGGTTTCTAATTAGATTATTAATAAATATTATAAATCTTCTCTGTAATATATATACTTTTAAAAACCTTTGTTCTATAAGTTTTTAATTATTAATCTCTCTAAATAAGCTCTCTGATGTATAATAATCAAACTTTGAGACATGATTTGTTTGTGAGGTCTTAAATTTGTGTACTTTGTTCTGAGTACTATAATAGACATCTTCTTGTGAGTGAGAAAGGGGCTGCAAAGTAATCTGACCGGTGCAAGGGGACGGTGAGGGGATGGGGAAGACGGCAGGCCTCACAAAGCTGGTGACTACCAGTAACCACACAGGGTGGTCTGAACCTAAAAATTCCCAACTAGGCAGGTTTTGGTGGGTAGTCACATCCTAGGCGTGTATCTTCCTTGAGAAAGATCAAACTTGACTTGAAAAAGCCTGTCTTGTCTTTCTCATCTAGAAAAACGTACCTTTAAAGTGAGAGTGATATTCTTTTCCAGACCCCGTGAAGTTCCAACCACGGGCACCAGATCATGAGACCACAGAAACCCCACATGGTCTTGTCCTCAGACCAGCTCTATGAACTCCAAATGTTACATACAAACTGTCCTGTACCCACCAATGTAAGATATGTGTTTCTCCATTTGCTTTTTAGGCAATCCCAGGGATTTCCCTGCTTTGCTTTCTCCTACCCACTCAATCTATCACTACTGGATTTGATCATAACCCTTCTTATGTCTTCTCCTTTGGTTATTATTTATTTATTTATTTATTTATTTATTTATTTATTTATTTTTGCCTAGAGAAGGGCAATGTTTATCTCTTGCTCATGTACATGAAGCCCCGAACCAATTATTCCAGGGATGGCATGTCCATCCATGGTATCAAGACCCACACTGCTGTCTGGTTGCTCCAACAGTACCTGGTTCAGTGCTCAGCACCTAATAGTTCACATACTATCCAATTCCTCTCTGTATGTTTCTGGCATCTTTCGAGCTGCTTCCCCAACATTGGAGTTCACGGCAAGTGAATTTCAGTGGCCCTTTAAGATAAACACCTGGGGATCCAGGAGTCTTCCATCTCCCTCAGCCTCAGTCCCAACTGTTTTATTTTTGTTTGTTTTTATAGCCAGAAGTTATGCAAGGGGACTTCTCTTCATGGCACTGGAATCCTGGGCTGGGGGTTCTGGTGTGGGGCTGGGATCCCTTGCTTCCCAGGTGAGACCTCCACAGCCAAGATATCCTCCCAATTTTTATGTGCCACATGTGGGTATAGGACCAGCCTGTTCGGTACCTCTGCCACACCTTCACCCGCACACACACATCAATCTCAATGTGGCTTCTTCTTTGTATCCTTAGTCATAAGACTTATATTCAACTAGATTTCAGGTGGTTCTCACTGATGGTTGCTCTGTAGTTTGGTTTTAATTTTGATGTGGTCATTAGAGGTTCTGAGGGCCATGTTGACCTACCCTACCATTTGTCCAGACCCTCTTTTGATTCTAATATATAAAAGAGCTACAAAACAGCCATTCACTGAAGCATGTTCTCAATCCACTGAGATTTTGCTTCCAGGCATGTCTTCAAAATGATGGCTCAAATAAACTCTTATGAGACTTTCTACAGCCTGGATGTTCTTTCTTTCATTGACATTCTTCACATACACACAATAGCTTTGTTAGCCAATTGAAATACATTCCAAACCAGTAATTTACTTTCATACTTAAAATTCTCACGTATTTGGAAGATAGGCAACTAACTACTCCTTCTTCACAATTTTCTAGCTTCAACTCATCTAAACTATTTTGTGCTCTTCCCTATATCCTTTGTAAATGCTCTTCTATCTGAAACACTAAAGAAGAAAAGGTTTAAATAGGAAATAAATATATTTCCTAGAGATTGGAATAGCTCAGCTGGAATTTGTTCATTCTTAGCTCTTTTCAGGAAAAAAAAAGACAAATATATCTGATTTTTTTTTTAGACTGGAAAGTAGCTGGAAGAGAGGAAATGAGAGGAGAAACAGATAGAGAAGGGAAGAAAGAGGGAGGGGGAGAAAAAAGAGAGGGATGGAAAGAGAGAAAGCAAATAAAGCACATTTAAAAAATATTTGTTTTCCTATTTAAATTTTGATATTTTAGAATAAAATAAACTGTTCATAAAATATGAAACAAAAGCATAAACAAAAGTGGTGGCAGAGAAAGGGCTAGATTGGTAGTAAAACAAACTAGAGCTTGGTGATCTCACCAAATTTAGAAAATTATATGCACTGTTTATGTAAGTGTGATGCCAAAGGCCATTGATATTTGTTGAAAATATTTATTTTGCTTATTTCTTCTCTCCCCCTTTCCCTTCCTTCTTTCTCCTTCTTTAGTAGGAAAAATTATAATGGCTGGATACTTCTCTTCCTTCTCTCCCTTCAGGTATATGACATACAAGGAAAATTTTACAGAGTCTGAAGGTTGACTGGGTAGCAGCACATTATCTCACTTGGCTCCTACTAAAATGATGTATTGCCCACAAAAGCTGTAACAGAATTCTTTTAAGAAACTCAAACAGATATAAGATAGAATACTCTGTTTGTCTATCATTTGCGTTACATAGCTATGTCAATTTCTCTTTATGGAGCTGTTCTGTGATATTCTACTTTCCTTTCACTTTTATACCCAGTTTTATAGTTTCAAGATTCTTCTTTGTATTGCATTAAAACCTTACTTTATCTTATTCACCCATTTCTGCTTTCTACCTCACCTAAACTTTATATTATTTAGACTGGGCTAAGAGCTCATATCTACACCACTGAAGGGGTAGAGTGGAAAAAAAAAAAAAAAGAATTGCAAGAAATACTTAAATGAACCAATTAAAAGGCACAAAATGATCCCACTCAACCTTATATTAAAACAGATTTTTCATACATTGCAGGAAAATTAAAACAACTTTTTAAATTTAATAGCAAATAGGGGAAGAACCCAGGTAGTTTCTATTTTTGTGGATAATATATCTATGTCTATATACATATATATCTATATATGTATAACACATCATGAGATTGTATGTGAGAGTTGGACAGTATACATACGTATAGTAAGATTGCAAATTCAGCAATATCTTTTTTCTGGATACAGTTCTTTCACTTGTCCTTCCCATTGTTGTCAGTCTAGTGACCCAGAAAATCAAAATATATTTGTCACAGTCATCACTTAGGTGTGTTAAAAAATAACAAAATTAAGGATATGGAAAGAAAAAGGAGATATAATTTTAATGAACAAAATAGCAGTGAAAGAATAAAATTAAAAAATATATACTTTAAAGAATGAGGAACCATGCAAAACATTTGAATGCCTGATATAACAATCTTATTTTAAGAAATGACTAGAATTATCTTAAATTAAAAAAAAAAAAAAAAAGTGAAAATTCAATAAGTGGAGAAACAATCACAGAAAGGAAGACAATGCCTTGTCATAGAGTGTGCATGTTTTACAAATTATTGCATATATTTAATGCAATTGCAATAAATATCACCAAGTGAATTTGACTAAGAACTGGATTTTTTAAGTCTCAGAATGATAAACAGATAAAAATAAATTATAAAGATCTTTTGAAAACTGAAGAACTTGTCCAGCCAGACATTAAAACTTACTACAATATATACTATACAAATATAAATTCAAATGAATTAAAGACTGAAATGTATATGACCTGAAACCATAAAACTCCTAGAAAACTCAATGTCCATAAGTAAACTCTCTGACATTTTTTCAGCAACATCTTTTTAGATATGTCTCCTTAGGCAAGAGAAACTAACGAAAAATAAACAAATGGTACTCCATACAACTCAAATTTTTTTCTAAGCAAGAAACTTAGCAACAAAATGAAAATACAATTGCTTAATTGAAGAAGATATTTCCAAATGATACACCTGATAAGGGCAAATATCTAAAATATATAAGAAATTCATATAATTTAATAACAAAAAACAAACAATCCAATTAAAATTGGGCGGAAAACCTGAAAAGACATTTCTCCAAAAATAACATACAGATGGCCAGTAGACATATGAAAAGATGATTAGTTAGTAATCATCAATAAATGCTAATTAAAACTAGAATGAGATATTACCTCAAACCTGTCAGATGGTTATAATCAATAAATCAACAAATAACAAATGCTGGTCAGAATGTGGAGAAAAGGGAACCCTCATACACTGTTGCAAGAATTGTAAATTAATGCAGCCACTATGGTAAACAGCATGGAGATTTCCCCCCAAATAAAAACAGAACTGCCATATGACCCAGAAATTCCACTTCTAGGTATTTACCCAGAGAAAACAAAAACAATAATTCAAAGAAATATATGCACCCCTATGTTCATTGCAGCATTACTATTAATAGCCAAGATATGGAAGCAACCTAGGTGTCCACTAATAGATGTATGGATAAAGAAGATGTAATATATATATCGGAATATTATTCAACAAATAATAAATAAAATCATTTCAATTGCAACAACATGAATGGACCTCACTCTAAGTGAAATCAGTCAGACAAAGACAAATAGCATATGCTTTCACTTATATGTGGAATCTAAAAAACAAAACAAATGAATAAACAAAACAAAAACAGAACCATAAGTATAGATAACAAGCTTATGGTGGCCAAAGGGGAGGGCGCTGGGTGTTTGGGGTGGGGTGGAGAAACCTGACAACTGGGCTATGCCTACCTATGGGGCAAATAAGCTAAGAACTAACCTAGAGAGGGCTCAGTATAGAAAATAAATTAACTAAATAACCAAAACAAAACTTAAGGCTAGAGAAGAACGAGTGACTTCCTTGGTGTCTTCCAAGATTTAGGTGCCAGTATCTATTTCATTGAGCAGCACCTCTCTGTCATCTTACACACGATTGGGAGGCTACATAAGCAGTGTGGAGGCTAGGTGTCAGAGACATATCTGGGTGTGGATCCCAGGTGGCCCATTTACCAGCTGGATAATCTAAAAAAAAAAATCTTAACCTCCGGAAGTCTCAGCTTCCTTACCTAATAGCTGTTTTTTTATTCCCTAAGGTGGGAAGAGGCAGGGAACTGGTTGTTGAAGAGCAGGCATTAAATGTAGGTTATGGTCCTAAATTTTGTTTTAGGTAGTGAGATCAAAGGGTCTTTATCGTATTATTAAAAATCAATAATTAAATAAATAAATAGGTCATAAGTGAGCCAAGGACTATGTTTAATATAATTCTGTACACTAAAATTCTAACAGTAATAATTATAATAGTAGTAACAATAATAGTGATATATATTTTTCAAGATTGTTATTCCATTTAAATAACACATGCAGTGTTTAGCACATTGTTCAGCACCTTAAAAAAATGAGAAAGCAAACTGAGTAAACCTTAAAACTAGTTAATAGCACCCATTATGAAATGCCAAAGTTCAGAATTGTGGTTCATACACGTCAGTAAGATAAAAATCACCAGGGAGGCCTGCGAAGACAGAGATTCTAGGTTCTATCTTCTGAACTGTGGTTTTTAATTTTTTTTTTTCTTTATTGATTTCAGAGAGAGAGGAAGGGAGAGGGAGAGAGATAGAAACATCAATGAGCGAGACTATCAAATGTCTGCCTCCTGCATGCTCCCCACTGTGGATTGGGCCCACAACTTGGGCATGTGCCTTGACTAGGATTTGAACTAGCGACCTCTTGGTGCATGGGTCGATGCTCAACTACTGAGCCACACCAGCGGGGCTGAACTGTGGTTTTTAAGTATATACTGTCCCTGGGAATCTACTTATTTAACAAACTCCCACAGGGATTCTGATGCAAGTAGCCCCTGAATCACTTTTTGGAAAAACACAAGTGAAAATACAATAAAACTTACTATGAGGACCCTACTCACAACTTCAGAATGAAAGCATTCACATTAAACTAACACAAAAGATGGCTACTGCCCCAATTGTTATTTAACATTTTTCTGTGAGAAAAAGCCAAAAGAGAACAAACTAATAGGCATACAATTCTATATTCATCTATAAAATTATAATTATTTTTAGTTTTATTTCATACCTAAAAAGCCCAAGATGCTCAACTAAAAAACTTTGATAAATAAGAAGACAAGTTAATAAAGTAGATAGGCATAAAATTAATGTACTAAAAAGCAATATCTTTTCAATATACAAATAACAGAGTTAGAAATTTCACTATATAATAACAGAAAGATGATAAAATAAGTATATATTTTTTTATCCTCACTCAAGGACATTTTTGCATTTATCTTCAGATAGAGTGGGACAGAGAGAGGGGAGAAAAAGAGGGAGAAAAACATCGATGTGAGAGAGACACCTCGACTGGTTGCCACCCACACGATCCCAAATAGGGTCAGGGACAAACTGCAACGGAGGTACGTGCCCTTAGCGGGAACTAAACCCAGGACTTTCTGGTCCTCAGGCCAACACTCTAACCGCTGAGTCAAACTGGCCAGGGCTAAAATAAATATATTTTAAGGGATAAAAAACGAATACCCAATTACATGTAAAAATAAGCTATGATCAATAGCAAAATTATATATTAAAGCTATTGTGATTAAATGTAATGAATACAGAATTTAATTGTACAAAACAAGCCATTAAAGTAGTAAAAAATTGAATTAAAAATAATATTGGTGAGGATTTCGGAAAATGGCGGCGAAGTGAATGGAGCGACACAGACCATCTTCCAAGACCAAACTGGATTTACAAGGAAAATAAAGGCAAACCGTCAGGAAAGGGCAGCCAAAAGACATCTTGGAGGACCACTTAACCAGAAACACCCACTCAATCCTGGTAGGCTTGCGAGGACGGGAGAGGGGACCAAGAGCCCAGGGTCTGCAGCGGCCTGGGCAGGGGCCAGGGAACTCGGCGGGAAGTTAATCCTACCATCTCCCTTCCCATAGTGCACGGGCCCTGGAAACTCTGTAGCCTGCTAAACTCTCCTCTGGAGCCGCACAGACTCTAGGGCCCCAGGGAACTCGGCGGGACCGGGGAACTCGGCGGGAAGTTAATCCTACCATCTCCCTTCCCATCGTGCACGGGCCCTGGAAACCCTGTAGCCGGCTAAACTCTCCGCTGGAGCCGCACAGACTCGCGGAGACCAAGGAACTCGGCGGGAATTTAATCCTACCGCCTCCCTTGCCACCCTGCATGGGCCCTGGGAACTCTGTAGCCTGCTAAACTCTCGGCTGAGGCCCACAGACTTGCGGGCACCAAGGGACTCGGCCGTACCAGGGAACTCAGTGGGAAATTACTCCCACCGCCTCCCTTGCCACCCTGCAAGGGCCCTGGGAACGCTGTAGCCTGCTAAGCTCTCGGCTGGAGCCACACAGACTCCCGGAGAACAGGGGACTTGGCAGGATTAGAGTGGGTCCTCCCTGGTGCATCCAAACCCAGGAGAGGGAGCCACAAACAGCAGAACACCAACACCCACTGGGAAAACTTGGCAGACTCCAAAGTCCACTGTGATAACCAAAATGGTGAGAAACAGAAACAAAAGCCAAATGAAAGATCAAGAGACCTCTACAGAAGATGAAATAAATGAGGTGCAGTTAAGCAAGTTAACAGAACTAGAATTTAGAGCCCTGATGTTGCGGAAGCTCAACAGCATGTGTAAGGACATGAGCAACATGAGTAAAGACATAGAAATGTTGAAAATAAACCATCTGGAAATGAAAAACCAACAGGAAGAAATGAAGAATGACATATCAGAAATGAAAAACACACTGGAAGGTCTAAAAAGCAGAGTAGGGGAAGCTGAGGACCGGATCAGTGAATTAGAAGACAGGCTAGAAGAAATCAACCAATCAGAAAACCAAAAGGAAAAAACGATTAAAAAACAGGAAGACAGCTTAAGAGAATTGTGGGACAACTGGAAACGGAATAATATTCGTATCATAGGAGTCCCTGAAGAAGAAGAAAGTAAGCGAGGGCTAGAGAATATATTCAAAGAAATAGTGAGAGAAAACTTCCCTAATTTGGTGAAGGAAGAAGGCATTCAAGTTCAAGAAGCTCAGAGAGCCCCAAGTAAGAAGAACCAAAACAGGCCCACACCAAGACACATAGTAATCAAACTGCCAAAAATTCAAGACAAAGAGAGAATCCTAAAAGCAGCAAGAGATAAGCAACAGGTTACCTACAAAGGAAACCCCATGAGGCTCTCAGCTGACTTCTCACAAGAAACACTACAGGCCAGAAGGGAATGGCATGAAGTAATCAAGGTCATGAAAAACAAGGATCTGAATCCAAGACTACTCTACCCAGCAAGGCTATCATTCAAAATAGAAGGTCAAATAAAGAGCTTCCCAGACAAAAAAAGGCTAATGGAATACATTAGCACCAAACCAGCACTGCAAGAAATGTTAAAAGGACTGCTGTAATTACCAGGAGAAATGGGAAGGAAAATAGAACCACACTAAACAAAAATGGCAATAAATAAGTACATATCAATAACCACCTTAAATGTAAATGGACTGAATGCTCCCAGAAAAAGACACAGAGTAGCTGATTGGATAAGAAAGCATGACTCATCTATATGCTGTTTACAAGAGACCCACCTCTCAACAAAAGACTCACATAAATTGAAAGTAAAGGGATGGAAAAAAATCTTTCAAGCAAATGGAAAAGAAAAAAAAGCTGGGGTAGCAATACTTATATCTGATAAAATAGACTTCAGATTGAAGGTCATAACTATAGACAAAGAAGGCCACTACATAATATTGAAAGGATCTATCCAACAGGAAGATATAACCTTGATAAACATATATGCACCCAATATAGGAGCACCAAAATATATTAAAAAACTATTGGAGGACTTCAAAGGAGAAATCGATAGCAATACAATCATAGCAGGGGACTTCAACACCCCGCTCCCATTACTGGATAGATGCTCTAGACAAAAAATTAGCAAGGAAACAGAGACTCTAAATGAAGCACTAGACCAAATGGATTTAATAGATATCTACAGAGAACTATACCCCAAAACTACAGAATTCACATTCTTCTCAAGTGCACATGGAACATTCTCAAAGATAGACCACATGTTAGGGCACAAACTAAGTCTCTACAAGTTCAAGAAGATTGAAATTATAACAAGCATCTTCTCAGACCACAATGGTATGAAACTAGAAATCAATTGCAAGAAGAACATACAAAGACATTTTAACACATGGAAGCTAAATAGAATGTTATTAAACAATGAATGGGTCACCGAGGAGATCAAGGAAGAAATCAAAAACTTTCTGAAAACCAATGAAAATGAGGACACAACAATACAAAATCTATGGGATGCAGCAAAAGCAGTTCTGAGAGGGAAGTTCATAGCACTACAGGCCTACCTCAAAAAAGAAGAAAAATCTCTAATAGACTACCTAACCTCACAACTTAAAGAACTAGAGAGTCAACAAAAAGAAAACCCCAGAGCAAGTAGAAGAAAGGAAATAGTAAGGATCAGAGCAGAAATAAATGACATAGAGACCAAAAAAACAATTCAGAGGATCAATAAAACAAAGAGCTGGTTTTTCGAAAAGATAAACAAGATTGATGGACCCTTAGCTAGACTCACCAAGAAACAAAGAGAGAGAACCCAAATACATAAAATCAGAAATGAAAGAGGAGAGATAACAACTGGCACCACAGAAATACAAAAGATCATTAACAACTACTATGAACAATTATACGGCAACAAATTTGAAAATCTAAGCGAAATGGACAAATTTCTAGAAACACATAGTCTCCCAAAACTGGATCAAGAAGAGATTGAAAACTTAAACAGAACAATAACAACAGAAGAAATTGAAGATGTAATCAAGACTCTTCCAGCAAACAAAAGCCCAGGCCCGGATGGCTTCACGGGGGAGTTTTACCGAACATTCAAAGAAGAACTAATACCCATTCTCCTCAAACTATTTCAAAAAATTCAAGAAGAAGAAAGACTTCCAAACTCGTTTTATGAAGCCAGCATAATTCTAATTCCAAAACCAGAAAAAGACACAACAAAGAAAGAAAACTACAGGCCAATATCCCTGATGAACATAGATGCCAAAATCCTGAACAAAATACTAGCAAATCGAATCCAGCAATACACCAGAAAAATTATCCACCATGATCAAGTGGGATTCATCCCAGGGATGCAAGGCTGGTACAATATTTGCAAATCCATAAATGTGATACACCACATAAATAAATTGAAGAATAAAAACCATATGATAATATCAATAGATGCTGAAAAAGCCTTCGACAAAATCCAGCATCCATTTCTGATAAAAACGCTGAGCAGTGTGGGAATAGAGGGATCATATCTTGACATAATAAAAGCCATATATGAAAGACCTACAGCCAACATCATACTCAATGGGCAAAAACTAAAAGCATTTCCCTTAAGAACAGGAACAAGGCAAGGATGCCCACTTTCGCCACTCCTATTTAACATAGTACTAGAAGTCTTAGCCACAGAAATCAGACAGGAAGAAAAAATAAAAGGGATCTAAATTGGAAAGGAGGAAGTGAAATTGTCATTATTTGCAGATGACATGATACTGTACATAGAAAACCCCAAAGACTCTACCAAAAGCTTACTAGACTTAATAAATGATTTGGCACAGTAGCAGGATACAAAATTAACGTCAAGAAATCGATGGCATTCTTATACACCAATGATGAACTCACAGAAATAGAAACTAAGCAAACAATTCCATTTACCATTGCGGCAAAAAAATTAAGATACCGAGGAATAAACTTAACCAAAGAAATAAAGGACCTATTCGCAGAAAACTACAGGTCTTTGAAAAAAGAAATAGAGCAAGATATAAAAAAGTGGAAGCACATACCCTGTTCATGGATTGGGAGAATTAACATCATTAAAATGTCCATATTACCCAAAGCAATATATAGATTCAACGCAATCCCCATCAAAATACCAATGGCATACTTCACAGAATTAGAACAATTACTTCAAAAGTTCATATGGAACCAAAAAAGGCCTCAAATAGCCACAGCAATCTTGAAAAGGAAGAACAAAGTTGGAGGGATCACAATACCAGATTTCAGGTTATACTACAAAGCCACCATAATCAAAACAGCCTGGTACTGGCACAAGAACAGGTATATAGACCAGTGGAACAGAATAGAGAACCCAGAAATGGACCCAAGGCAATTTGCTCAATTAATATTTGGCAAAGGTGGCAAGAGCATGCAGGGGAGTAAGGACAGCCTCTTTAATAAATGGTGCTGGGAAAATTGGACAGCTACTTGCCAAAAAATGAAACTAGACCATCAACTTACACCCTACACCAAAATAAACTCAAAATGGATAAAACTCATGAATCCATAAAAATGTAACTCATGAATCCATAAAAATCCTAGAGGAGACTGTGGGCAACAAAATTTCAGACATTATACCCAGCAGAATTTTCAATGATACATCACCTAAGGCAACAGAAACAAAGGAGAAAATGAACACATGGGACTACATCAAACTCAAAAGCTTCTGCACAGCGAAAGATACAATCATCAAAACGGAAAGGCTGCCCTGGCCAGTTTGGCTCAGCGGTTAGAGCGTCGGCCTGTGGTCCTGAGAGACCCGGGTTCGGTTCCCGCTAAGGGCGCGTGCCTCGGCTGCAGTTTGTCCCCGGCCCTGGTCGGTTGTGCGGGTGGCAGCCACTTGATGTGTTCCTTTCACATCGATGTTTCTCTCTCTCTCTCTGTTCCTCTCTCTCCCTCCCACTCTACCTGAACAAAAAATGGAAAAATGTCCTCGGGTGAGGATAAAAAAAAAAAAACAACAACAACAAAAAAAAATGGAAAGGCTACCCACTGTATGGGAGAGCATAATTGCCAATGATATATCAGATAAGGGGTTAATTTCCAATACATATAGAGTGCTCATACAACTCCACAAAAGGAAGACAAAGAATCCAATTAAAAAATGGGCAGAGGAACTAAATAGACACCTCTCCAAACAGGACATACAAATGGCTAAGAGACATATGAAGAAATGCTCATCATCATTAATCATCAGAGAGATGCAAATCAAAACAACAATGAGGTATCACCTCACACCTGTCAGAATGGCCGCTATCAACAAATCATCAAACAACAAGTGTTGGCGAGGGTGTGGAGAAAAGGGAACTCTAGTACACTGCTGGTGGGAATGCAGACTGGTGCAGCCACTATGGAAAACAATATGGTGTCACCTCAAAAAAATTAAAAATTGATCCAGTGATCCCACTTCTAGGAATATACCCTAAGAAGCATAAAACACCAATAAGAAAGAATATATGTACCCCCATCTTTGTAGCAGCACTATTTACAATTGCTAAGATCTGGAAACAGCCCAAGTGCCCATCAGTAGACGAATGGATCAAAAAGCTGTGGTACATATACACAATGGAGTACTACGCAGCGGTAAGAAAGAAAGATCTCTTATCCTTTGAGACTACATGGAGGGACCTGGAAAGTATCATCCTAAGTGAAACAAGCCAAACAGAGAAAAACAAATTTCATATGATCTCACTGATTTGTGGAATATAATGAACATAACAGTTTGAGGAATGGGGTAGCCCCAGAGACGTGGAAGCGGGGTACAGACTGACAATCCCCTAAGGAGTGGGGAGGTGGGGGAGGGATGAACCACAGAACTTATACGCATGTATGCATGAACAGTGGACATGGACAACAATCTGGGGAAGAGGCAGGGAGGGGACAGGGAGGGGGGAATCAGTGGGGGAAAAAAGGAGAATCATCTGTAACAAAAATTAATCAATAATAAAAAAAAATGGTATAGGAGAAGTTTTATATTTATTTTGAAACAAAATAGAGTGGCCATAAAAATTTTTGATGAATTGAAAGAATTAAAAAAAAAACAAATCTATAAGAAAAAGAAAAATCAGAATTTACATAGCCAAAAACAAACTGGGAAACATTTATAACCCATACAACAAATATCTACTTCCTTTAATACATTAATAACACAAATAAAAAATAATACAATAGAAAAATGGGTACATGCAAGTGGTGTTAAATTATGAAAGGCTGCTTACTTTTATCCATAATAACAATAATACTATTTTCGCTTAGTAGATTAGTAAAGATCAAAAAGTTGTTAACACTGAGATTTGGCATTAGTGTAGGTTAGTGGTTTTCAACTCTTTTCATCTTATGGCACACATAAACTAATTAATAAAATTCTTCAGCACACCTAGAAATATTTGTTTTGCCAATCTGATGAAAAAAAAAAAAAGGTATAATTTTTATTCTTTCACACTGGACAGCTATTGTTGTGTTGGCTGTTGTCATTATTTTTTTAAATATGTTTTTATTGATTTGAGACAGAGAGAAAGGGGGAGAGATAGAAACACGGATGAGAGGGGAACATGATTGATTGCCTCCTGCACACCCCCTACTGGAAACAAGCCCACAACCTGGGCACATGCATACGTCAAAGCTCAATCAACTGAGCCACACCAGCTGGCCTGTTGTCACTATTTTTTAGAGAGATTAAGGAAGAGAGAGAGAAACTTTGATTTGTTGTTTCACTTATTTATGCTTTTATTGGTTGATTCTTGTATGTACCCTGACCATGTATCAAACCCGCAACCTCAGTGTATCAGGACGATGTTCTAACTAACTGAGTACTGACCAGGGCTCTTCATGTTTTAATTAGCCAATCAAAGGGAAAAGAAGTCAGGTAGTGCATGTTTTAAAAAATCTTGTGGCACACCAGTGTGCCCGCCATGGCACACCAGTTGAAAACTGCTGGTGGAGGGAAAGAAGCACTCTCATGCTGTTAGTAAAGTGTTATTTGTTCCCGCCTTCACAGAGGAGTATTCAGAAATGTACATGAAATTTAATTGGTATATAAATTTTAGCTCATTAATGCAGTTTCTTAAAATTTGGCAGAATTGATTTCTGTGAAAGGATGTTATATAAAGTACTGAAAAACAAATCATTGGACTCATAAGATAATTGACATTCAGTGCTTGAAAATTCATTCTTCTATTTTGATGATGGGTAATTTATTTGAAATATATAAATATACAAAAGAAATAATTTCATATTTTCAGCATTTCCAAATTTTAATTGTACTATTAAAATATAAATTATTATTCTTGCACAATCAAAAATCATCCCACGTTGGATAACAAAAGTCACTCCATATATTGTGTGAGATAAAAAAATACAGCATGATAATATTATTTGCCACAAACACTTAACAGCATGCATTTATGACTTAAGATACTTGTTTCTGCTACTGTTGTTTTTGTAACATCAAGTTTGAACCTGACTGAGAACGTGTAGCCAGAATGAAGTGATGCATAAAGATCACTGGCACCACAGAAGAATGAAAAAACCTCTTGAGATACACTATCCATATTTCAGATGATTGTCTCTAGAATCTCTTGCATTTTATTTCCAAATTAAATCTATTTAGTAATAGCGAAGATTTTATGGCTACCTGAAATGTCTCTTACTCACAGTATTGCATGCCTTTTTATATACTGGCATTGCAATTTTAGTTTTCTTTCCTATACAAAAACTCTGTTAACGATATATGCTAATATGATTCAAACAACATGCAAAAGATGTTAAGATCTAAGAGCTAATAAATGTGTAACTTTTTATTTCTCAACCACTCTCTTCCCTAGTTTCTTTTTCTGTAAAATGAGGATACTATCAAACTCATAAGACTATTGTGAAGATTAAAGGAGTAATAGCTGTAAAGCTCTATTTGGTTCATAATAAATACCCAATAAGTACTCATTTATACTTTTTCTTTCTCTGTAAATGCACGTACCAAAGCCATTAATCCCTTACTATACATTGCCCTTAGTGTCATGACAGGCATGTAATATGTCCTTTTTATATGTATGTTGTTTTAGTGACTAACAAATAGATAGATGAGTAATTTCTCCAGTTCCCATGACTTCAACTACTGGTGGTTCCCATTTCCTTGTTTTGAAAATCTTAAGCTCAGCTGGATCTTCTAAGATCCAGACCCAAATTCCTAATTGCCTACTAGACAACACCACCTAGATGTCTCCTGTATCTCAAGCTTAATCATTTATAATGGAATGCATAATGTCCTCCCCAAATGCGCATAAAACAACACACACACACACACACGCACATCAGAGAGAGACAATAAGTCTTCTTTTACTCTCTTTTTGTCCATCTCAGTGACTGGCACCACAATCCATTAAATCATCCAAACAAGAAACTAGGAAGTCACCTTTCATCCCTTCCCCTGTGCAACCAACACATACCTAGTCATTTTGCTCTGCTAATTCCACTGCCTTAATACATGTCAAACGATTTTCCTCTTCTCATCTACATTGACCTCCTTCATCTACCTCAGTCGACATACAGCCATAGATTGCAGGCAATGCTCCCTACTTCAGGATTTTACTGTTAGAGACCATTCTCCATATTCTACCCAAATCATCTTTTAAATGAAATCTTGTTATGTAACTTTCCATCTAAAAGTCTTTGAAGGCATCTTCCACAAGAAAAATACCTTAATCTTCTTACCTGGCACAGACCCTCTATTAGTGGCCCCTGGTTTGCAGCCTAGTCTGTTTTTCTTGCTAATTTTCCTCTTGAGTGCTCTGCTAAGGTCATATGAAACGTCTTAAAGTTTGTTCTCTCCCTGGCTCCTTTCTCCTCCCAACTCGTTCTTTTTTTTCTTTATATGTGTCTCCACCCAGCACTACTCCATTTTTTCAGTGCATTTGCATTTAACATTTCCTGTGAGAAACATCTCTTTCCTAACTAAACTATTCCTGATTGACTTATAGTAGTTCTTTGCAGCTCAGATTAAATATTTCCTTCTCTTTGGAGCCTGATCTATCCTTTAGGAGATTTGTTAGGCCTGGCTTGAATTCATTACCTTGAAGAGGGAAAAATAAACGTTTCAAAATACAGGATATAGTACACTGCAAACAGGAACAAGTAAAATACAGATCATTATTTACCTTTGGGGAAATTGGAGTCATCATACTAAAAAACAACAAACAGCAACAACAATGGGACATTTTAACATTTTAAATCTATCATGGGCCAGGGTCTGTGGTACATGCATTAGTATTCACATTCTATATTATTATATTTCACTTACTATCATGTCTTAGCTATATGGGTTAATCACATACCTGTAAACTCTAGTTAAAGAAACTACACTTTATAGATCCAAGGTACAGATGTTTGTCCCTGATTAACACATTGCATAGAAACATTTGCTGAGGCTCAAAATTGCATTTAACTACGTAGTGCATTGTCCTTATGATTTATTTCCTTCTAGTATCTGAAATATAATGACCAATGAGCACCAAGAAAGCTCCAGGTACTATTTTCTGTATCATGACTTTAAAAAGGATGAATTTTTAACTACAACTCAAAAGAGTGAAGCAAAAGAAGTAAACAAATGAAAAAAGACATTTTTGTTGGGAGAAATAAAATATTTTGGGGTGACTGTATATATACACATACACACATAGAACACAGAGGGACTTGACAGAACTAACAATGAACTGAACTTTTATTTGCTCTTGTTTTCTTCATTAAGCTATCTAGTTTAAGGAATCTCTTCTCCAGAACTGGTGAGATGGGAACAATAACTGAGTTAAAGTAGAAATGTATGCATGTGATCACCAGGATTGAATGATACTCCAGGCAGTACTAGAGTCCTTGGAATTTTTCCAGGTCATGTACCAGTGCCGAGTACCTGCATGTGGTTCAGCTGCAATACTGTAGAACAGTTCCCAGAATACTTCAGGGCGACAGCGTTTCTCCCACTGCCGGTCCATGTGTGCGCAGGGAACACAAACTAATTACCCTAAGCAAAACATAATTAAGGATGGAAATTTATTCCAAAGCCGCATAATACTTCCCACATACAAATGGAAATGATTTCTGAGTTATGTTTTGCATGATTTATTACTACCGTGACAACTTGTGTAGGTAACAGAGAATGAACTATATCAATGACTACTGATACAGAGTTAAGATCGAATGGAAGTAGGGATCCTTTCAACAAATTCATTTAGAATCTATTAAGGTACTGTCTTGAAATATAAAAAAGCATACAATCTATATTTAAGTTTGCACAATGCTCCATGCATATGGTTAGATATTTTATCAACTGACAGTGCCTGTCTGTGTGCAGGCCGTATTGCTGAGAGTTTGAGAGAGGGTTATCTAGAGGCAGAATAAAATTGGTCATAGGTCAAAACTCATGTTCTTAAGAAACTTGACCTATCTTCATTGTACTGATTCTGAATATTCACTGTTCACTTTCAGTAATACAACTGTTTCCAAGCTTGGATATAAATGTGTCAGATTCTTAAATTGCATAGTGTTCATGAATTTCAGAGAAGTAGAAATTAATCTATACAGAAGTAACTCTTTCCTATCCTCAAGTCTCTGATCTTTAAAGAGAACTTTAGTTATTTAAAGGCAAGGGACTTTAAAATTCATTTTACTTCCCACTTTAATATCTACCAGGCATCTTTCATTTATTCAAAATAATTGAGTAAGTTTCTACTATGTGCTGAACAATACACAAAGTGGAATGTTTGAGATAAAATGATGAGCAAAAGTATCCCCAAAATGATGATAAATTAATTAGAGAAAATGTACCTGTTTGCAGATATAATCAACTACATAATTTATTGCTAATGCTCTTAAACTGTCAGTTAGGGAAGGGAAAGGTATATAGGTTGAACCGTGAACTTGATTTAGATTTTCAGTGTAGCAGAACTTCTATCAAAGGTAGATTAAAGAGAAATATAGGACAGGATGATGAAAAAATTCATACAAAATCTATAAATTAAAATAAAATGCAAAATGCATTTATATCTGCTATCTAATTCTATGGACACTTCCCCCCTCCAGCTTGTAGTAGAAAATAAATATTAAATTATAAAGCATTCCGAACTGTCTAAACAATAATGCTAACAGAATTTGCACTTCTGTATTATTTGAAAAAAATAATAATAATCTACTATGAATATCAAATTAGGCCCATTTTAAACTATATGAAATGAGAGGCGAAAAAGACTTACTGGCTAACCTTGTCAATTTCTCTGTCATGGAATATTTTCCCCATTGTTATCATTATAAATGTCTGGTCAAATTTAGTTTTCAAGACTCAAGCAAAAGGTCCGAGGCACATCAGCCTAACAGACTTAGCATTAGGAAATTAGGTTATATGTTAGTCTCAGAGGGGGTAGAGTGCCCTCATTGCTGTAGGTTCTCAGAACTGCGGCCATAGATGTCATCATTCCTGGAAGACTGGCCAGAGACCGTGGCACTTCCTGGACGTAAGACAACCAACCAGCTTACCAGAATTTCTGACCCTTTCATAAGATTTGAAGCTGCACTTCTTCTTTCAGCAAGATATAAAGGCTTCCAGGAACTGCCTGCCTTAATAGTCAAAGATTTATTGAAGTTTTAAAAAAAGGTTCAATGTCTTGGTCCTCCAACATTTAAAAATATATGGTACACGGAATAATCATTCCTGCAACAACAACTAATAAGGAGCAACATTGGAATTTGAACCCACGTTTCAAGTTCTGGATTTAGGCTTTTAACCACTACACCTGGAAAATAGCCAAAGGGATATTTCATTGGGCAGATATTGTCATAACACTGCTTCACCTCTAAAAGATCCTTTGCATTCAATTCTTTCTTACAAATTTATAAGATGTAGCACCTAGAAATGATTCTCAAAAGGTCACCAGCATATATATTTGCATAATGATATACACAAATGTACTATTTGAATATTAACCTACATAAACAAGAGATTTTGTGTCTCTGATAAGTGGTGGCAACAGATGCTGATAAGCGGCATCTTGACTTAGATATTATTAAAATGTTGACTAGCACTTTGAATCTGATTGCTGATTGCCCAGGTGTTGGAGGAGGTCATCAAGAAGACTTGACTGCCAGGTGACCTGAGAGCTGGACCTTGACAACTGGAGGCTCCACACTCCCTCTGCTATCTTTGGAATGTGCCTTCCTTTTGCCTTCCCTATTTCCAGAAGCTGCTCCAAGAATACATTTAAAAATATATATGCTTTTATTGATTTTTTTTAGAAAGAGAGGAAGGAAGGGAGAGCGATAGAAATATCTATGGGAGAGAGAAACATCGATCGGCTGCCTCCTGAATGCCCCCTCCTGGGGATTGAGTCTGCAACCCAGGCCTGTGCCCTGACCGGGAATTAAACCAGAACCTCTCAGTCCATGATGAGATGACACTCAATCCACTGAGCCACACCGGCTGGGCCAAGAATACACTCTTGAAGTAGAAATGTGGTGTTGAGACTAACTGCACGGGGAATGTCACAGAATCCAGGTAAGGGCTCCTGTGCATGTGACTGAATCCAGTTAGAGCCTCACTGTAAAACTTTTAAGATTGGGGGCAGGGAGCGGACATCTATTCCTCTTTTGGTCTCCCAAGACAAGTGTCACTGGGAACGAGGGTGGTCTGGCTCTTTCTTTGTTCTCTCCCAGCACTTCCTAGAAAGGGAAGCTCCTAAGGAGTTTGAGAAGCAACACCTGGTCACTGAAACAAAATCTTCTGTATCAATGATAGTGATTTTAATGGTCTTTTCCAAGTTTATTCTTTATTTTAAATTCTCTCAAATAAGAAAAATAGCTGCATTCTATCCGTGTATTTGTTTGATTTTTCTCACTGTTTTTTACTAAGCAGTAGTTTATGTAGAATAAATGAAGCTTTCTCATGTCTCATGAAATGCTTAGTCCTGCACATGGCCTGGAGGGCAGATGACGGAAACTCACTGTTAATCACACTAAGCAGTATGCCTGACTCTCAGATGTACTTTTAAAAAATGAGGTTTGAGAAATATAAGAGTAAGAAAATACAGAATAAATTCTGTACAAGAATACAGAAGAAATGTTGTCTTAACTATGTGCAAAGGAGTTGGCTCACCAGAGAGAAGCCACTGCTGAAACAAGGGCTTTCTCAAATGGAAGAGAGATGTCATGTGGGCTGTTCGTTAAAACCCAAGTTTCAAGTGCAGCATCCCAATTTAAAATGGTAAAATGAAATTATATGAGATGAAATGAGAGAAAAATTATTGGCTCACTAACTAAAATTTCAGAGTTTTATCTGACTGCTTGTACAGCTGAAGAGAGAGGCTCATACTGCACCTCTGAGAAGAATCTGGGATCCACTCTCCTTTTCACTCCATCACTCTCTGGTGGTTTCCTCTGGTGTGACTTCATATTCAACTCTACGTGGTGGCTCCGGGCAGCTCTAGGCTTTGATCCTAACTTATACATCCAGAGAGAAGAGAGCTAGCTTCCTCCAATTGTTCCAGGATTACATAGATTTTAAAGATATTATCACACTTGTGGGTCAGATTTCCTTGGTTTACACAATGTCTGACGTTGGGCATGAATTTAGCTTCATAATCTCTAAAGTGCCTTAAGTTCATCTGTAATAATAGTAGTACCTGAACTTTTAATGCCTAAAAGGAGACTCTGTGCCTCAGAGTTTCAATCTGTAAATTGGGAACAATAATATCACCTACCTCATACATTTGTAATAAAGATTAATTAAAGATTATGTTTTCATTTTTAGTTAGAAAAATGCATTCTTTTTTCTTTTCAGTGCCTGTAGATTACTCAAATTTTTCTATACACTTTTATTTGTATTTAGCAAATAGAGTTAACTTGTAAACAACCTTTTTGCTCAGTTAACAGTAAACATTTTTAAGGAATTTAGTTTCCACTGCTAAAAATATTTGTATTTAGTTATACCTTTCAATATTTAATGATAGTTATAGCCCGTGCTCTTCATATTAATACACATGGATTATATCTTTCTATATATACATTTTCTTAACATTTATGGATACTATAGGCATTTGTCCATTTAACGCTAGGCACATTAATAAAAAATAACCAGCTCGTTCGGTGTGGCTCACTGGTTGAGCATTGACCCCTGCACCAAAAGTTTGCTGGTTTGATTCCAGGTCAGGGCATATGCCCAGGTTATGTGCCAAATTCCCAGTAGGGGGCATGCAGGAGGCAGACAATAGATGTTCTCTCTCATCAATGTCTCTATCTCTCTCTCCCTCTCCCTTTCTCTCTCTAAAATCAGTAAAGAAAAAAATAAAATAAAATAAAATAAAATAAAATAAAAAGGTAACCAGTTTTGTGTTTGAACTATATTGAAAATCTTACTAGACATTTCAAATGTTAGGTTTTAACTAATCAATGTCAACTCTTGTTATAATATTACAGGGTTTTCAGGAGAAAAGAAAAGAAAAAATAGAGAAAGTGAAAAGAAAAACAGTAATGTATATTCAAGATATAAATTTTAAATAGCATTATTAAAGTGAATTGATATATTTCTAGACTGACAGCTAGTCAGCTGATGTAATGGTACAAACTAGAATTCATATTTGCTTTGGTTATTCAGGGTCTACTGTGGCTTTATACAAATTTTAGAACCACTTTTATATGTCCATGAAAAATGCCACTGGAATTTTAATAGGGATTTCACTGAATCTGTAGATTGTATGTTGTATGAACATTTTAACAATATAATTTTTTTTTCAATCTAGAAGCCCAGACTATCTTTCCATTTATTTGTGTCTTCTTCAATTCCTTTTGTTAATGTCTTTTTTTTTTTTTTTTAAATCCTCACCTGAAGATATATTTCCATTGATTTTCAGATAGAGTATGCCGGAAAAAGAAAAGGAGGGAGAGAGAGAAAGAGAAAAACATCAATGTGAGAGAGACACATTGATTGTTGCCTCCCTCAAAACCCCATCCAGGGCTGGGGATCCAACCTCAACTGAGGTACATGCCCTTGATCAGAACTGAACCTACAACTCGTTGTTCCATGGCCAACGTTCTAATCATTGAGCACTCTGGCCAGGGTTCATTAATGCAGCAGTTCTCAACCTGTGGGTCACTACCCCTTTAGGGGTCAAATGACCCTATCACAGGGGGTCGCCTAAGATATAACTGTAGCAAAATTACAGTTATGAAGTAACAACAAAAATAATTTTGTGATTGTGCATCACCACAGCATGAGGAACTGTATCAAATGGTTGCAGCATTAGGAAGAGTGAGAACCACTGTAGTATCTTATAGCTTGCAGTGTGCAGATCTTTCAGTCTTTGGTTAAATTTATTGCTAGGTATTTTATTCTTTTTGATGCAATTATAGATGTGATTTTTAAAAACTTCGGACCATTTTTATTAGTGTATAGAAAAGCAACTGGTTTTTTACCTTGGTTTTGTATCCTGCAGCTTTACTGCATTTGTTTATTAGTTCTAACAGTTTTTTGGTGGAGTCTTTAAGGTTTTGTATATATATAATATCACATCATCTGAAAGTAGAGACTGTTTTTTCTTCGTTGTTTCTGATTTTGTTGACTTTTATTTCCTTTTTCTACCTAATTGTGCTGGCTAGGATATCCAATACTATTTTGAGTAAAAGTGGCAAGAGGAGACATCCATGTCCTCTCCTGATCTTAGAGGAAAAGCTATCAACTTTCAACTTTGAGTGATGTGAGCTATGGGCTTGTCATATGTGGCTTCTATTATGTTGAGATATGCTCCCACTATTCCAAATTTTCTGAGAGTTTTTATTACAAATGGATGTTAAATTTTGACTAAAGGTTTTTCTGCATCTATTAAAATGATCATACAGTTTTAATCCAACCTGTGTTAAGGTGGTGTATCACAATACTTGAACTGCAAATGTTAAACCATCCCTGTATCCCTGGAATAAATCTGACTTGGTCATGGTATAAGATCCTTTTAATGTATTGTTAAATTCAGTTTGCTAATATTTTGTTAAGACATTTGGCATCTATGTTCATCAGAAATATTGGCCTATAATTTTCTTTTCTTATTGTGTCCTTTTCTGGTTGTGGTATCAGGGTAATTTTTGCCTTGTAAAATGAGTTTGTAAGTGTTAAGTCCTCTTCTCTTTTTTTTTAAGAGAATTTGGGAAGGATTAGTAATAATTCTTTGAGTGTTTGATAGAAATTACTAATTAAAGTCATCTGGTCTGAAATTTTTTTTGAGAGTTTTTTTTGTTTTTGTTTTATTGATTCAATCTAGTAATTGATGTTCAGATTTTCTATTCTCTTATGATTTATTCTTTATAGATTGTATGTTTCTGGAAATATATTCATTGATTCTAGGTTGTCCAATATGTTAGCATGCAAATGTTCATAGTAATCTCTCATGATGCTTTGCTAATCTCTCATGATGATTTCTGTAGTATCTCATGTAATGTTTTCTCTTTCATATCTACTTTTGCACATTTGATGCATTTCTTTTTGCTTTGTAACTTTAGTTAATGGTTTGTCTATTTTGTTTATCTTAAAAAAATGCTCTCAGTGTCATTGATATTTTTCTGTTATTTTTTAGAATGTTTCATTTATTTCCACTCTGATCTTTGTTATTTCCTTCTATTAACTTTAGTCTTAATTTATTCTTGTTTTTTTTTTTTTCAGTTTCTTGAAATGCAAAGTTAGATTCTTTATTTGAGATTTTTCTTCTTTTAAATTAATGTAGGCATGTGTCACTATGAACTCCCTCTTAGAACTGCTTTTGCTACATTCCATAACTTTTGATATGTTCCATTTCAATCTTCCCCAGCTCTCCTTATAATAGTAAAGTAACTAGTCTTTCACAACTAATGGTTTATTAGTCATTGTGGCCAGTTTATATATGTGGCTACCTTTTTAACAATAGTTTAGGAGATTATTGATTATTACAATCTATTAGGTACTTTGCAGTATAGCAATGGTTCTTAATTGAAGACAATGTTATGCCACTCACCTCTCCCCTCCCCCAAAGATATGTGACAATATATAAGGTACATTTTGATTGTCACAACCTGAGGAAGAATGTATGTGACTGGAACCTACTGTCCAGGACCTAGTGATGCTTTTAAACATCTTACAATTTACATGATCACCTAAACAAAGGATTAGCTGGCTCCAAATGCCAACTGTGCCAAGGTTGAAAAACTTTACAATATTGTAGTATCCAATTTTTATGGACAGACCTATCTGACATGAAGAATTATATTCAAAGATTTAAATGATTAAAGCCATTTTTTATGGTTTGAAATGCCAAGAGTTCTAGTTTTAAAAAGACTTTCTTGCCTTGTATAATGGTAGAATAAGTAAGCCTCATTGTGTGTTGTAATAATCCACTTTTCTTTCTTAATTTCTTTTTAAATTTACTCTTAATTTCTATTAAATCTAAAGGGTTTGAGTGCATGTTTCCTTCTCTATCATTCCAGAAGAAACACAAAAGTGTGAAGGCAAATATTTGTGAGAGCTTTGGAGATCAGTGTTATATATTGATGTCGAGCTTCTAACTTTAGCCACAACAAACTAACAGATTAATGACAGAATAAACAGAAAAACACAACATATGAAACAGAACTATCCTTTTAGACACCTCATCCTGAAGATCCCAAAATTAGGACAACATTTCTATTTGGGGCTCAGATTAAAAGGCTATGAGTTTTATCCATTAAAGGAAGTCCACCTGACAGTTTCTTAGTTTGTTACTGAGTATGACTAAATCCTTCCATTATCTAAGTATGAAAATTTTTCTTAGAATGGTTGTATACTTTTGTCTACAGTTAGAGATGAGGTTTATGCATTAAGTTAGAAGGCTTTTTAATATTTGAATAATACTTCTAGTCAAGTTGAAATAACAAGAATTGAATTTACTTACTTACTTACTTGAAACAAAGAAATAATAGACAAAATACACAAACAGTGATTTTCATAACAATGAGCATCAGGTAATAAAAATCAGTGAGGTGAGAAGCAAATGACATAAGCCCCACTTTTTGCCAGCTGTTTCCTATACAGATTTTCCAGGCCACAGTACAGGGAACGAGCACTGAGCTGGAGCCCAGAAGACTAATTGAAGTGAAGAGACAGACTAAGAGTCCAAGAAGAACAAGAGAGACAAAGTGTTTAATATCAGACTACCAGAAGAGAGAGAGACACAGAAAATCTCACACATTTATAGGTTTTCTTCAAGTCTTCAGCAGTGGACACATACATATAAGAAAATTGCCCTGGCCAGTTTGGCTCAGCGGTTAGAGCGTCAGCCTGCGGTCCGGAGAGACCCGGGTTCGGTTCCCACTAAGGGCACGTACTTCGGTTGCAGTTTGTCCCCGGCCCTGGTTGGTCGTGCGGGTGGCAGCCACTCGATGTGTCCCTTCACGTCGATGTTTCTCTCTCTCTCTCCCTTCCTCTCTCTCCTTTCCACTCTATCTGTACAAAAAAAGGAAAAATATCCTCGGGTGAGGATTAAAAAAAAAAAAAAAGAAAGAAAATTGCCAAAGCTTCAGAAAAAATTACACAGAAAGCCTAGAGGGATCATTGCCTCGTTCTCATATAGGGCCAGAGATAATACATGTTCTTACCAGCCAGACTGGAAAACTCATTGGGGATAATATTTCAGAAGGTCTTGTCTTAGTAGTGGGAAATAATTAGCTCTAAACCTAACATTGCTCCAGACCCAATGAATAATAAAAAATGTAAGAACCAATGTAAGGATCAAACTCTTTTCAAGTAATAAAGTCCATCCCATAATAAAGCTCAAGTAGAGTTAAGGTATTACAATAATATTCAATACTTAAAGTAAAATTCATAATGCCGGACTTCCAATAAAAATTATCAGGCAGAAAGACACAACTCATAAATGGAAAAAAATAATCAATTAAAAGTGACACGGAACTGACATAAATGTTAGAATTAACAAAGGAGGTAAGTAGAGACAGAAAAAATATTTCTTATGACACAAGTCAAACTTTTAGGCATTAAAAACTACAATATGGGGGGGAAATACATTAGTTTGTTGTTGTTTTTTTTCTTGAGAGAGAGAAATAACAATGTAAGAGAAAAAACATCAGTCAGTTCAATCAGTTGCCTCTCATACACATCCAAACCAGGGATGGAACCCATAACCTAGGTATGTGCCCTGACTGGAAATCAAAGTTGCATTCTTTTTGATGTACAGGATAACACTTCAACTAACTGAGCCACCAAGCCAGGGCCCAGAAGTTGTTATTAATAGAACACTATACATAACAATAACAACAACAGCAGCAGACAATTAATTTAAAGGCCTAACAGAAACTACTCAAAATAGAACACAAAACAATTAAATAGCACTAGTGAGCTAGGAGATATTTTCACATGGTTCAATATGGGGGCCATTGGTGTCTGTTATGGTGGGGATAGCACAAAATATTTAAAGCACAGTGACCTAAAATTTTATAAATTTGAACAGAACTATAAACACAAATATTCAAAAAGCTTAACAATTTCAAATATAAATAACATGAAAGAAACTACAATAGGCACATCATAATCAAATTGCTCTAGGCCAGTGGTAAAGAAAAAAATTAAAAATAGCCAGAGATTTATTTTTACCACAGTCAAAAGAAAAAACAGAAAGCAACAGAGAAAAAAACCATGTTGTAGACAGAAGAAAAAAAATAAAGAAAAACATCAGATTTATTATTGAACACAATAAAATCAAGGTGACAGTGGAACAACATTTGGGAAGTACTGAAGGGAAAAAAATTGTCAACTTAGAATCTATACATAGCAAAAATATTTTTCTAAAACAAAGACAAAATGATGATGTTCTCAAACAAAAACTTTTGAAAGAGTCCTTCAGGCAGAAGAGATATGACAGCAGTTAGAAACATGAGTCTACACATAAAAATGAAGATCTCCTGGCCCTGGCTGTGTAGCTCAGTTGGTGAGAGTGTTTTCTCAATAGGACAAGGTTGCAGGTGTGATCCCTGGTCAGAGCACATATAAGAATCAACTAATAAATGCATAAATAAGTAGAATAGTAGATCTCTCTCTCTCTCTCTCTCGCCCACTTTTTATCTCCTCCCCTCCCCCCCTTCCTTCCTCTTTCTCTCTAAAAAAATCAAAAAAGAAAAAAGAAAGAAAGAAATGAAGAACACCAGAAATGATAGCCACAAGGCTAAATATATAACTTATAAATATATCTCTTTAAAAGATAAGCATTATAACCAAAATAATTTATAAAATATAAGGAATTAATGATATATATGTGTGTGTGTAAAATGCATGACAATTAATATCAAATCAGAGGGAAGCACACTATTGTGTACTTACACTATACTATTGTGTACTTATACTACACATGAAGTGTTATGTTGAAGATACACCTGCAAAACGTTAAAAAGGAATGTATGAATATTAAATTATTCACTAAATAAACCAAATAATTATTGCTAATAAGCCAATAAATTATATAAAAAATCAATTTTCATAAGAATACAATACTAATCATTTATGCACCTAATAACAGAGCTTTAAAACACATGAAGCAAAAAGTAATAAAACTGCAAGAAGAAACAGATACGTTCAAAATTTTAGTCAGGGATTTTAGTGCCAGTCTCTCAAATGTTGAGAGACCAAGTAGACAGAAAATAAAAATAATACAGCAAGCTTGAACAAAACAATAAACCTACTTGACTTTATGATGCTTATGGATCATCACACCAGCAACATTTTTTTTCCTCAAATGTAAAATAGACACCCAGCTACAGATATTTACTAAGATAAACTACATACTGGATTATAAAAAAAACATTAAACTTACTTTTACAAGCAATCAAGTAATATAAGTGTATCTCTGACCACATGAAATTCAGTTAGAAACCAATGACAGAAATAAAATCTCTGGAAGAAGTCCCAAATATCTGGAAACTGAAAAATACACTTTAAGTCACCCATGGATCAAAGAGAAAATAAAATGTGAGTATAAAAAGTATGTAAACATATATTTTTTAAAAGTAAAACCTACTCCAGAATGGGACCCCACTAATTTTAAGCAACGCACTCAAGGAGTGAACTCTGGGTACCAGAGCCCTGCTGAAGCAAGTCTTGCTCTGTGTGGTGCCCCATAAACAGCTGATCCTCCAAGGTGGTCAGAGGTCAGTGGTCAGTTGGCATAGCCAGTCCTTGCAGATGAGCAGCCTGAGTAAATTCCTTCCATTAATGTGTCAGTAGCAATCAAGACTCAGCTACAACAGAAGGGTATACAGTCCACACAGGGAGTGTAACTTGACGACCCAGCTGGGGTGATCAGGGAGGCTGTACCACTGGCCCTTACTGGACACCTACAATAATAGGCCACTCTGCCAATCCTAGGAAGATGTAGAAACTCTACTTAATACATAGAAAAAAACACAGCGAGGCAGCCAAAATGAGGAGATAAAGAAACATGTCCCAAATGAAAGAACAGAACAAAATTCCAGGAAAAGAACTAAATAAAGTGTAGATAAGCAATCAAACAGATTCAGAGTTCAAAACTCTGGTTATAAGGATGCTCAAGGAACTTAGACTGGACCACAAGAGCATATGAAAGGACCAGTCAGAAATAGAGGATGCATTAACTTAAATAAAGAACAAATTACAGGGAATCAATAGTAGAGTAGGTGAAGCCAACCACCAAACCATTGATTTGGAATATAAGGCAGCAAAAAACAACCAACCAGAACAACAAATGGAAAAAAGAATCCAAAAAAATTAGAGTACTGTAAAGAGCCTCTGGGACAACTTCAAGCATACTGACATTCACATCATTCACATAGGGATGCTGGAAGGAGAAGAGAGAGAGCAAGAAATTGAACACCTATTTGAAAAAATAATGACAGAAAATGTCCCTAACTTGGTAAAGAAACTAGACATGCAAGTCCAGGAAGTACAGAGAGTCACAAACAAGATAAACACAAAGAAGCCCACACCAAAACACATTATAATTAAAATTCAAAAGTTTAAAGTCAAAGATATAATCTTAAAAGCAGCAAGAGAAAAGCAGTTAGTTATCTACAAGGGAGTTCCCATAAGGTGGTCAGCTGATTTCTCAACAGAAACTTTGCAGGCCAGAAGAGAGTAGCAAGAAATATTCAAAGTGATGAAAAGCAAGGACCTATGACCAAGATTACTCTATCCTACAAAGCTATCACTTAGAATTGATGGACATATTAAAAGCTTCCCAGACAAGAAAAAGCTAAAGGAGGTCATCACCACCAAACAAATATTTTACAAAATGCTGAAGGGTCATAAAGAAGAAGATAAAAAATATGTACAACAAAATGGCAATAAATACATATTTATCAACAATTGAATCCACACACACACACACAAAATGAACAAGTAGAACAGAAATAGAATCATAGATACAGAGAACTTTTTGATAGTTACCATATGGGAGGAGGGTTGGGGGAATGGGTGAAAAAGATGAAGTGATTAAGAAGTACGAAGTAGTTGTTAGACTGAGGAACTGCAGAGGGAAAGGGGGGGGTAAACCAAACAACTTATATGAATATATGCATAACCGATGAACACAGAATGGTATGGGAAGGCAGGAGGGGGCAGGAGCAGAAAGAGAAGGTCATTGGGACGGGGTGAAGGGGGACATCTGTAATACTTTCAACAATAAATATAAATTTTAAAAATATCGCCGCCGTGGCTGGTTTTGCTCAGTGGTTAGAGCATCGGCCTGTGGTCCCAAGAGACCCGGGTTCGGTTCCCGCTAAGGGCATGTACCTCAGTTGCAGTTTGTCCCCGGCCCTGGTTGATCGTGCGGGTGGCAGCCACTTGATGTGTCCCTTTCACATCGATGTTTCTCTCTCTCTCTCTCTTCCTCTCTCTCTCTGTCCCACTCTACCTGAACAAAAAAATGGAAAAAAATGTCCTTGAGTGAGGATTAAAAAAATATATATCGTTAGATTTTTCCCCAGCCAGTGTGGCTCAGTGGTTGAGCATGAACCCATGCACCAAGAGGTTGCCGGTTTGATTCCCCCAGTTTGTGGGACCAGTCCCCAGTGGGGGTCATGCAGGAGATAGCCAATTGTTGTTCTCTCTCGTTGATGTTTCTATCTCTCTCTCCAAAAATCAATAAAGAAAAAAAAAATCATTAGATTTCTGTCAAATGATTTTTCCCCTATTGAGATGATTTACTTTGTTAATATGAATAATTCTATTGATATTCAAATATTAAATCATCTGCATTTTTGGAGTAAACATTACTAACTTGATCGTGGCCCATTATACTT
This sequence comes from Molossus molossus, assembly GCF_014108415.1. NCBI lineage: Eukaryota > Metazoa > Chordata > Mammalia > Chiroptera > Molossidae > Molossus > Molossus molossus. The sequence goes on from NW_023425346.1 coordinate 24,898,651, forward strand.
TTAATATATAGTTGGATTCAATCTGATACATTTTGGTTGCAATTTTTGCATCTACGTTTATGATGGAACTCTACTTTTCATTTTTTGTAATGTCTTTGTCTCGTTTCAAATTAAGATATTGCTGACCTCAAATAATGAGCTAGAATTACTTCCTCTTCTTTATTTTTTAAATTTGCATTTTAAAAATTAATTATTTAGTAGAATTTATCAATGTAACCACTTGAACATGGAGCTTTCTTTATTATAATAATTTTTTTCATAGTGTAGGACTATTTAATTACCTGTTTTCTGGTGTAAGCTTTGGTTATTTGTGTTTTCCAAAAAGTTGTACTTTTTCATCTAAGTTGTCAAATTTATTGGCAAAAGTTCTTCATAATATTCTCCTCCTATCCTTTTACTATCTGTAGAATGTGTAATGATGTCACTTTACCCTTTGGATGGTGATGCTTCTACATGGCCTGTAGCTGTCCATTGGGTGTGCTGGCTCTGGGACCTCCCGGAAGGGACAGGTCAAGGTCAGCCACGGCCTGTGTTCTAACTGGGGCCACCATACATAAGGTACAAAGTGATCTGCATATGGCTGCTGCTTGTGTTGGGCTTGGAGGTACCCAGGAAAAACCAAGCTGTGAACCAAGTCTGGCTGTTGCTAGTGGTGGGCCTGGGGCCACTTAGTGAGAGCTCTGGGCTCACTGAGGCCACATGCTGTTTGTTGGAGAGATTTTAGGAAAATCCTAAGCATGAGTCAAGACAGGCCAGTCCTAGGGTAAAGCCACTGAATACATCTTGGGTGGGCCCAAAAGTTGAGTTGGGCAGAGCCTCAGGGAATCACCAGGGTGGGGAAACAGTATGAGCCAGGTTGCTGGCATCCTAGATATGGTGCCCATCTGCCAGCCCAACGGGGGATGGGTTCACCACAGGAACGACCTCTGTCAACATGTCTGTGTGGGAGAAGCTGCCTCTCCAGCTCTCACCCCAATGCCAAACAACTCAGTTCTTCCTTGTATTTCTCAGGTGCCTTTCCTGTGCTGGAAAGTTGCCTCCCCTGTGCTGGAGCCCAGAGGAAGTGAGTCTGAGTAAGTCTGTGTGCAGGCCCTTTAAGAGAAACTGCCTGGGACTCTAGAAGCCTCAGCCCCCCTCAGCCTCAGTTCCCGTTGGTTTCTACAGCCAGAGCTGTGGGGATGTCTCTTCCTGGCTCTGGAACCCTGAGCTGGGGGGCCTGGTGTGGGACTGGGACCCCTCACTCCTCAGGGAGGACCTTCACAGCCAAGGTGTCCCTTCTGATGTTTATTCTTCATACATGGGTGTGGGACCAAAGCTTTGGGCCTCTGTCCCTCCTACCCATCTTGTTGTGACTTTTTAAATTTCAAAGTTGTAGGACTTCCATTCAGCTCAATTTCAGTTGGTTCTGAATGATGGTTTTCTGTAGTTCAGTTGTAATTTTGATGTGTTTGTGGGAGGAGGTGAGTACTACATTTACCTACATCACCATCTTGACCAGAAATCCAAATGTAATGATTTTTTATTAAACTCTCAGCAAACTAAGAAAATAAAAGAGATTTTCAATCTGATAAGGGGCATTTATGAAAAACCCTACACGTAACACACTTGATGGTGGATGATTGGACGTTTGCACCAAGAGCAGGGACAAGACAAGACAGGGATTTGCTCTTATTACTTGTATTCACACAGTATTTGAAACTGTGGTCATTGCCCTTAGGCAAGAAAGTGAATTAGAAGACAATCGGATTGAAAAGGAAGCAGCGATTTGCAGATGACATGGTTGTCTCTGTGGACAACCCAAAGGAACTCACCAAAAATATACTAGAATTAGGGAGTTTAGTGAGGTTAAGGAAAAGACACAGTATCAATATGCAAATGGCATTTGTATGTTTATAAACTTAGTAGAACAATAGAAAACTTAAATTAAAAAACAGTGCCACTGACAACTGCACAAAAATAGAAAATGACTATGTGAAATGCGTGAAAAACCCATACACGATACCAACAAACACTGTAAGGAGACATCAAAGATATACCTTGCTTATGTGTTAAAAGATAATATTGTCAAGATGTCAGTTCTCACTAAATCAATCACTTTAATCCAGTTAAGTCCAAGCTTACTTTCTGTAGAAACCGGAAAGTTGATTTTAAAATTTACATGGCAATTTGAAAGACCTAGCATAATCAAAACAACTTAGAAAGACGAACAAAATTGAAGGGCCAGTAGTACTTGATTTTAAAATTAGTAAAACTAAAGTAATCAGTATAGTATGGTATCGGTAAATGGGTCAGTAGAACAGAATAAAGACTTAATAAATCCACAACTACATAAACCACTGATTTTTAACAGAGCAGCAAAGGCAAGAACAGCTTTTGCAACAAATAGTGCTGAAAAAAATTGGATATTTATATGAAAAAAATATGTTGAATCCATAATGAACTCTGAGAATGTTCTCAATATATAGAGAGGGAATGAGTATTTTTCATGCACCAGGAAAGTTGTGGCCAGAAGAAGCATTAATTCTGATAAACACACAGATATGCAAATGTACTTTATAAAAGGTATTTGTTTATTTTTGTTTGTTTGTTTGTTTGTTAATCCTCACCTGAGGATATATTTTTTTCTATTGATTTTTAGAGAGAGTGGAAGGGAGTGGGGAGGAGGAGAGAAAGATAGAAACAGAGAAACATCGATGTGAGAGAGACATCAAATGGTTGCCTCCTGCACAAGCCCCTAACCAGGCAGGGATCAAACCTGCAACCCAGGTACGTGTCCACTGGAATGGAACCAAAACCCTCTGGTGCGTGGGCTGATACTCCAACCACTGAGCCTGCTGGCCAGGTCTATTTATTGTTTTTTGAATTTTGAACAGGTCTGCTAACAAAATTATCAGAAAATATTTTCCTATTCATTTCCAGAATGATTATATATTTGTTACCTGAAGAGAATAAGGCCTTAATAAACATAAGATCCCTATAGCTTTTTGGAAAATAGAAATACTGCAACATAATTGTGTACAGACTTTTAATTTAAATAATAAACTTGGCAGTTGGATCAATTTTTTATAGAGAGGAAAAGTGTTTGTAAAATTATAGTATGCATAAAGAGTTTTAAAATGAATGTGTTTGTCAGCCTCTCTCAAAAACAAATTGACATTTTATGATATCTTTAATTTTAGACAGAATTTTAGAAAAATCACTGACTTTTTACTTAATGAGAAGATAATGGCAATCTGTATGTAAAAAATGGGGTGATTTAAATCCCTTTCTCTAATTATTTTACCGTTCAATGCATTGGTTGATGCATTGGTTTCATGCGGGTTTCAATGTGTGTAGAAATAAACCGACAAATAGGCTTATAAATATTATAGTGTGTAATATACACAATGATAGTGGTTTTCTAAAATGCAGTATTGATTTTTCTAAAAGACATTGGTTATAAAGCATCAACTATCTGGCATATTATAACAAAAATCTAGTTTATAAAATATTTTATCTTCCAAATTCCTGCAATTGCTATGTCCTAATTTCCACGTTTGAGATGTAAAAGAATCTTGACATTTTCTCACTAGATGCTGTCTCATTATAGGCCTCTGAAAGTTGAAAAGTTGCCATGTTGACAGCTGTTCTAGACTTTTAGGCAAAACATTAATGATTGGTCTGATTCTAGCAATTCTCCTTCCTGTTTTGCAAACATTGGCTTCAGTTTTATGGCTTGAGCTCCTTTAGTCACTTGCACGGAGTTTAGCTTCCTGGTTGGCTACCAATATGACAGATTCTTTCTTCCCTAAACTTTGGCATAAAATAACTCATGAATTGAAAACATCACCCTTAATAACAATTGCACCTTACTTTTTATAGTGCTAATAGTTTAAAAAGTTGTGTTTACAAACATTATCAAGATTTTGACTGGGTGTTTTCCTGTTGTATAAGAATTTAAGCTAAGGCCCCAAGTAGAAAACAATGGAGCTTTAAATAAATTGTATGATTTGAATATTTAACTAGACTGGATTAAGTTTTAATAACTGAGAGACCAGAAAAATTATGGTATCTGTATCTCATTATGAGACAGGGAAAGTAGACATCAAAACTGATCATGATTGAAAGCAGTGATTAGAAAATAAACTAAAATTGTGTCATATTAATACCCCACTAAGTTGTCTTCAACCCATCCATTATCTCATTTCTTTTTTAAAGTTACCCCATGAAATAAGCAAGACAGGGATTAATAATAGTAATTTAGAGGTGAAAATAATCAATCTCAGAATATTCCTATTCCTTTTTCTTTATTTTACCTATACAAAAATTGATGAGCAGAGGTTAGTGACTGATAAAGCCAAAAAACAGAATCGAACCAAAACTTTGTCAATGCACCTTAAGGCTTCACATATTTGATTGAGAGAAGTGACAGTAGTTATTCTAATTCCTTATGTCTAGCCATTAGCTGGTCCTCTCTTGTATCTTTGCATAAATGACCTTTCCTGTTATACAGAGTTGGCTAAAGTAGGTCCACAGTTGTGAGTACATAAAACAGAATTTATTCTTATATTCTTATTATTTATTTACTTATTTTTTAATTGAATTTGTTGAGGTGACATTGGTTAGTAAAGTTATACAGGTTTCAGGCATACAATTCTACAGCACATCATTGTATTCTTTATTTGTATTATGTGTCTTCTTATTATTGTTAGTATTTTATATCCTTACTGATAGTTTATCTTTAGGCAATGATGGCTGTACTTTAACCTGCTCTTGTCCACCCATGTATAAAGGTAACGAGAGCCATGCGTGACCTTGGAAAAGCCTTCCTGGACAACTGAGTCACCTTTTCCCCACAGCCATGTTCCCATCATCCCCTCACCCTGTTTGACTTTCTTCGTAGTACATCACCCTCTGAAATGATCTTGTTTATTTATGTGATAATTTGTTGTTTTCCTCCTAATACTCCATGAAGACAGGGAGCTTATTGGACTTGTATATGGACAAATTCTTAGTGTCTTGAACGATGTGCGGAACATACTATTTGTGAAACAAATAGTTTCTAAGAAAGTGCCCTCAGGCTTGATGCCATCTCATTCTCTTCTCATTGATGAGAACTGCCTTTTCCCACTGATACACAGGAATGAAAAAACCACTGCAGCAGAAAACTCTACTCTCAACCTCTTGAGCTATATTTCTTCCAACCTTCCTACATTGTCTCGCTTCCCCACAACAAAGGTGACATAGAATTTTCTCTCTCAGTGCCAGGTTTCCTAACTTATTTTTTTCAAAAGGGGCATGTAAATCTCAGAGAAGTTAAATGACTTTGTTTAGGTATGAATAGTTAGTAATTATAGGAGCCTTAACTAGAACAAGGTCTTTTGCCTTCTCTTTACTTAATGCTGTGAAGGATAAATCTTCCTAGTCAGTATCTGGGTAGGAAATAATCCACCACAGAATAGATTGAGGATTTTATATTGCTCCCTATTGCACAGGTCTCCATTATTCTGGGACTCCAAAGTAAGAAAAGAAAGTCTGAATCTTAGTAAAAGGACATTTTGATATGTATCATTTTCATGAAGGAGAAATGAAAGAAGCAAATTCAACCCTGCCTTAAAGTTAATAATGTTTTAGACTTCTCCATAAATATTTAGATTAAAGGATTTAATTTCAGTTTTGCAGATAACAAATTCAAGACTCAAACTATTTAAGTTATTAACTTACCTGAAGTCACACAGGTAATAAGAACCAGGATTTAAACCCAATTATTGTTGTGGTGTGAAAAATATAGACTCATAAATGTGAAAGGAAATTGAAACATCCACAAAATAAAAGTAAACTTGGATTTCATACAAGTTAACTTATTTTATCCCTAAAAAAAAAAGAAAATCTTCTATAGCATGTCTCATCATTCATGACATTACATATTTTTTTCTTATCGGAAAGTTCCACTTCACATCTAAGTTAAACCTCTCCGGTTACAGTTCAAATCGACTTCTCATTTGAATGAGTAACAGCTGGTCACTTCATAATCATACACTTCATGACCCTTCGTATGCTGGAAGATCATTATTAAGTCACCATTCAGCCTTCTATGATGCGACAGGCCCTATAAAAGTACCATCAGGCACGAAAGCATTTAGAAGCACCACGAGGCACCATCATTAAATTCACCATCTGGTATAACTGGAAATGTCAGCGAATGGAGAGTGCACATTGATTGGCATACTACTCCTTATGTCTTGTAACAGGTCAGCAATGCTAATTATAATTACATCTTCATTGTAGGATTTTACAGCTTAAATGGACAAATGAACATACTCTCAGTTAAGTAACTACAGACTAAATGGAAAGTGGTTCTCAGGCTAACGTTTCCAAAAGCTATTAGTGCTTTTTTGTTGTTGACTAATAATCTCCAAAATCACCGAGTGCTGAGCAAACAGACACATCGGCTCTGCCTCCAAAGAGAACCTAAGCACAGTTCCAACTTACACTGTATTAAGTGATTTCATTTAACTGTCAAGAAAGTTCAGAAAATAACTTCCGCTTTTGCTTTTGGAATTTTACTTTGGTTATTATTTTAAGATGGACAACATTAGATTTATATAAAGTGATAATGTTAATAATGCCCTTCAGCCTCTCTTAGTTTATTCCAGAAGGTTTTTGCTATTAGAATTATAAACAGTCCACTTGAAACTAATATAATATTATATGTCAATTAAAACTCAATAAAATATAAATAAACTGTAAGCAATTAAAATTCATTATAAATGCAATGATTAAATAACTAGATAAAAATTTTGACAACAGATCTGTTTTTGATTTAGCATACCTCCAGCGATGAGTTCCACATGTGCCGAGAGGTGAAACTATACTTTGTGAAAAGGTATTTTTCACCAAAAAGTTTCTCATCACAGAAATGACACACCCATACTTCCCTCAGATATTTAGATTAATATGCATATACTATTGTTATTCCCAACCATTATTAGATGTTTACAGTTCTATGGATTATATATAACAGTTTTAATTTGCTAACATACTTAACATTAAAATATTGTTTTCCTTGTTTAAATTTTTATTTCTTTTCTATATATATTTTTTTTCACTTTGGCATTGGAATTTGGATTCTATGATGCACAAAAGATGTGCTCTGTGAAGTTTTACTGTTATTTTGTCTCACTAGTTTACTCTTACCACCTGTTATCCTTTCCGTTCCTTTATACAGGGATGGGCAAGAGTAGATTTACGTTGTGAGTATGCAAAACAGTTTATTCTTGCATTCTTATTTTTCAATTTTTTTATTATTTACTTGTATTCAACCACAAACCTGTATTCTCTCCCTTGAGTGATTCATTCTCTTCCCCAATGACTTTTCTAAAATTTTCTTTACATTCTCATTATTTTACATTTCTTTTTGATAGTTGTTAGGCTTGGGGAAATATTTGTCTTAAATTCAATGAAAGCACATTAATATGGAATGAATGAATAAGTGCATTTTAGAGCAAACCAATGTTACAGCTTTCATTACTTATAAAAGTCAAATGGCAAATGTTCAGTTTTCTTTGCAAAAATGAATGCAGCAATAATTGAAATTAGTCAAAAACTTATTGCAGAGAGGCCCTGGCCCGTGTGCCTGAGAGGTTAGAGCATTGGCCCTTGCACAGAGGGTCATGGGTTCCATTCCTGGTCAAGGGCACATACCTGGGTTACAAGATCGATCCCAGGACCCAGTTGGGGTGTGTGAGGGAAGCAACCAATCCATGTACATCTCTCACTTTGATGCCTCTCCCTCTCTCTCTTTCTCTCTCCCTCTCCTTCCCTTGCTCCCTTCCATTGTCTCTCAAAAAAAAAAAAAAAAAAATTAAATGGAAAAATATTCTCAGGTGAGGATTAACAAAAAACAACAACAAAACACCCATTGCAGAGAATACTCTATAGACGGATACTGTATTTCTTTCCTCACAAATGTATGGAGGTGATTAGGCACATGGGAAATCAATTAATTTTGTCTTGTTAAAGGATAAATAACAACTAGAGATAACAAGAGGATACAAACACTGAGGCATATATGATTATATGTAGATATAACAAATGAGTGTGTATATTTGTGATCTATCTATTTTGTCTTCCATTCTCTTGGCAGTAATAGGATACTGATAGCAAAGAAGATACTTTCCTCATAAACAGTGTTTCGGAGATACTTCTCCAATTTCCTGCCTATTTTGTATTTTGAAGGTACTAGGATTAGTGCCATTTGCTTGAATTTAAAAAAAAAAAAGTAAAAATAAGAGCTGTGCTAGTTTTTCTCCATTTGCTGGCCTCGACTCCGACCAGCTCTTCCGGCTCCGCTCTTTGCCGGAGGAGGCTGGTCCCTGCGGACTGCAAACCTGAGCCCCCTCCTAGCTAGCTTCTGATTGAGTTCAGCCAGCGAGTCACTGGTGGGAGATCAGAGGACAGAAAGAGATTTGAGCTTTAACTTCCTCCTCCTTGACAGCTTGGCTGCATTTTCTGGTAGAGGCTGCATTCCTCCAGGGTTACAGCTCCGTGGGCAGCGCCTCCCACGTGGCTCCCGGCTCGTGGGGCTCTGACAGGCCGGCTTCCTCTTCTCCCCTGATCAGCTTAGGGGAGACAACGGCTTCCTGCTCTTTCTCACATCTTCAGTTTCTTAACATCCTTTATTGGCTCCTTTAAATTTTTTAAAATTGATTTTAGAGAGAAAGGAAGGGAGAGAGAAAGAGAGATAGAAACACTGATGAGAGAACATTGATTGGCGCCTCCTGCATGCCCCCCACTGAGGATTTGGCCCACAACCAGGCATGTGCCTTGACCGGAATGGAACACAACCTTTTGGTGCATGGGTCAGCACTCAACCAGTGAGCCACACCAGCCAGAGCTCCTTTATTTATTTATTTATTTTTATCCTCACCCAAGGACACTTTTGCATTCATCTTCAGACTGAGCAAGAGGGAGAGAAGGAGGAAGAGAGAGAGAGAGAGAGAAGCATCGGTGTGAGAGGGACACATTGACTGGCTGTCACCCACACAACCACAACCCAGCAGGGGACAAACTGCAACCGAGGTACGAGGTACGTGCCCTTAGTGGGAACCAAACCCAAGTCTCTCTGGACCGTGGGCCGAAGCTCTAACTGCTGAGCCAAACTGGCCAGGGCTAAATTTTTTTTTTTTTTCACACCTTTGAAAGCAGTTTCTTTATTAAATTCTTTTTTTTTTTTTTTTTAATCCTCACCCGAGGACCCTTTTCCATTTTTTTGTTCAGGCAGAGCGGGAGGGAGAGAGAGGAAGAGAGAGAGAGAGAAACATCAACGTGAAAGGGATACATTGAGTGGCTGCCACTGCACGACCCAACCAGGGCTGGGGACAAACTGCAACCAAGGTACATGCCCTTAGCGGGAACCAAACCCAGGTCTCTGTGGACCACAGGCTGACGCTCTAACCACTAAGCCAAACCGGCCAGGGCTCTTTATTAAATTCTTGAACCACTTGGGGTTTCTGTCAGGACCTTGAGGGACAGGAGATCCGGATCTAGGATAGCAATAGTTGTTTTATCGTATTTTAGTTGGATGGTAGATGCAATAGGAACATTTGCTCTAAATATTTTGTTTACCTTCAGTTCTACAGTTTTATATACAGAGATTCATTCAGAAGTAAACATGTATTAATGAACAGATCATGTGTTTTGTTCGAAATGAAATATGCCAGGCACTTAATGTTAGCCGCTCTTGCTAATTTCAGTATGACTTCAGAGATTTCTGCCTCAGCGCTTTCCATTTAGTTTAAAATATCAATTGTCATATCTAGCCATGTTTGCAAATACATTTTCCTGAAATTCTGACTTCAAGCATACATTTTTAGCCTGCTTTGAGAAGAGGCATTTGCCTTGCTATGCCAAATAATGTCAAATGGTCCAATGGAGTTACTATTATGAAATAACTGCTTTCCCAGCAGTATCTATTCATGCAGCATCTCAGTTCTAGTAATGGTTGTGAATTAGACCTTGTGGCTTCACAGATATACTCAAGGTCAGTAATTGCCCATGTACCAGGACTATAAGCTGGTGTCCAGTGAAGTCTATCTAGTTCAGATACATACTGGTCTGAGGTTCCTAAGGTTGACATTTTTTAGTAACCATAAATGAGTTGAGGAAATCCAAAGTATCCATGTGGATAAATATGTAGAAATGTAACAATCAAGTTATGCAGATATATCCCTCAAGAGTCCCAGGGAACATTTCTATAGGAGTACAGAGCATCCAGTGGTGCAAAGTAATCCAGCCCTCAGGAGAAACTACTTGCAGAGAAGGTATCCTGTTTTCTCTATTGTGGTTTCCTGATATTGAACTGAAAGGCAGACAGAGGCAACCCTTTTCTTGTACTAGAAAGGTAAATGCATCATCTTTGAAAAGTCTGGTCTGGTATTGAGGACTCTAAAGATGGAGTTATAATGCCAATAAGGGGTAAATTGTCCCTATTAATGAAATACATTTATCTTAGATTCCGGTAGTAGAAGTTCTCAGTGAAACAATTATTAATGACTAGAAACGACTACAAAAAGGTACTAAACAGAGAGGAAAAGTAGAGTTTGTCTCGCAGAAACAATTGTAAGGGACAGAGAGCAGGCAGAATATTTAATGGCTGAAGTAAAGAGTTCATGAGGGATGGAAAACATTTTCAATAGAACCATAATTTACTTGGAATTAAGCATTTTTATAGATAAGCCTGAGAATAACAAGTATTTTGTTATTAGTGTAAATCTATTATATTCACCCTACTAATTTTCCTTCCTCTGACTGGTATGACCTGAGAAACCATTATTACCTGTGAAATCTAGACTCAGCCAGTTAACACTAGAATTATATTAATAGTCATAATTAAAATTTTGGTAGCCTTTGCATCTACCTATATAAAGTAGGATTTCAGTGCAAGCAATAGCTTTTTAAATTTCAGACAGAAGGTGTTGATCAAGTGTAAAGAATTTCCGAGGGCATAAATAGCTTTGTCTTAGATTTCTATTCTATATCTCCTTATAGGTGCAGCCTTGAGCCACTTGAGACTCCAAATGTCCTCCTTGAGAATAATAAATCCCTGCTCAAGGTACTGCCCCTGGTGTTCCCCAAACTACAAATAAAACATGAGATCGAAAGATGTTGTATTAGCTTCAGTCTTTACTACCCAAAAAGTCAGAAATTATTACAGGAAAGAGAAGAATGCTGTACTTCAGGGAAAAAATGGTCAGCTGCAGGTCAGCAAGTCATTCTCTCTCTTTAGAGCAGGGGAAGGGGGACAAACCCCAAGGAGGAAATGAGGAAATGGCCCTCCAAAAAGAAAGAGAAGTAGGGTTAAAAAACAGACAATCAAGCAATTAGTGCTATTCCTGTGCAATATTCCTCCAAACAAAATCTCTCCTGCAAATATTTTCACAGAGGCCAACTGAAGTACAGTGGTGGGCCAGTGTCTTTCAGACATCTATTTAGAGAGGTTTATTTGAATAGTTGGATAAATGCTTGCAAAAAATAGCTTAAGCACTATGAACTTGCAGTTAGAAAGGCTGGGAGTGGTGCCCTGCAGGTGTGGCTCGGTGGTTGAGCGTCGACCCATGCACCAAGAGGTCGCCGGTTTGATTTCAGTCAGGGCACATGCCCAGGTTGTGGGCCCGATCCACAGTGTGGGGCATGCAGGAGGCAGCCAATTGATGTTTCCATCTCTCTCTCTCTCTCTCCCTTCCTCTCGCTCTGAAATCAATTAAAAAAAAAAAAAAAAAAAGCCTGGGAATGGTGATGGTGAAGAAATAGAAGAGCTTGGTGTCATATTGTCTAGTTCTATTGATGAAGCATCAAGCAGAAGCTTAAGAAGCCACTGAACTGCCTCCCTAATGGGATTAGTAGGAATTGGGTTATGGGAAATGATATCAATGGGTAAATGAGATTTTTTAAATATTGGGTTGTCCAATTACACTCACAATTATCAGAGCTCTTAACCAGTGTCAAGATTTACTAATTTCAAGGATACATGTAAATTGTGTGGCATAGGTAAAGCTGGGAGAAGTCTGCCAAAGACACTTCCTATTTCTTCTCATACTCTTTCTTGCAACATTAGACAGTGGCTGGTGCAGATTTACCATATGGAGTTTCTGAAAAACTATGCAGTCACATCTTTTAGAAGAAATCTGTTTTGGTCAAGAAGCATCTTCATTTTAATAATTTGATAGTTAAATGCTTACAAAAAAATTCCTTGAAAGCCATGTCCCCAAAATCCATAAATTCCAGATCTGTATACCTTAACCAATCCTAGACAGACTAGGTATATCTTGCTAAAAACACTGTATAGTTAAGGAGAAACCATTTAGCCTAGAAGTCACAGAATTCTTGAGTACCTCAGGGACCCTACAACTTCCTTCATGACTTCAAGGTGGAGCCCTTTTTGTCTTCTAAGGTGACGGTCCTTTGGTGCCATGACTCTATTGCTCAAATCATATATCTGATAAGGGGCTACAATTATAAAAAACTCTCAAAACTCAATAGCAAAAAATCCAATTAAAAATGGACAGAGAATATGTGAATAAACACTTTTTCAAAGAAGACATACAGATGGCCAAGAAGCCAATGAAAAGATGTTCAACAACATTAGTCATCAGGGAAATACAGCCACTTCATACCTATTAGAATAGCTACTATAAAAAAGACAAGAAATAACCAGTGTTGATGAGAATATTGACAAAAGGGAACAACTGTTGGTGTGAATGTAAATTGGTGCAGTCACTATGGAAAACATTTTAAAAAATCATTTTTCGATACTTATCCAAAGGAAACACAAACACTAATTCAAAAAGAATGCACTTGATGATTACTGCAGCATTGTTTACAATAGCCAAGAAATGAAAACAACTGAAGTGTCTACCAAAGAATGAATGGATAAGAAGATGTCACACACACACACACACACACATCATGGAATATTACTCAACCATAAAAAGGAATAAAATCTTGTAATTTGTAACAATATGGATTGACCTTAAGGTAATTTTGTTAAATAAAGTAAGTCAGACAGAGAAAGAGCAATACTGTATAACTGTTCTTATATGTGTAATCTAAAAAAGCCGAAACAAGCCTGTTGATACAGAGAACAGATTGATACTTGAAAGAGGTGTGCAGGTAGGTGGTAGGAGAAATGGGTGAACTTTTTTTTTTATCTTAAATAAATTGAATAAAAAGGGAAAAATAATACCTATCTGACACTTTAAGCAAGTGTATAAAGTATAGTAAAACAATAGGTAGTGGATACCAGACTATTATTTCTGTTGATTTAAAAAATGAGGAAACTGTGGCAGAGAGACTAAGTAACTGTCCTGAGTTTATACAGCTGGCATTTGGTGGAGCCAGGGTCTGAACCCACGCAGTCTGATGCTAGCATTGGTGTTTTTAATCAACAAACTATGCCATCCTATCCAATATGGAAACCTCAGGGTAGTTAGTTATTGCTTGGCAAATCAAACATCCAGGAGTGAATATTTCAGTGAACCAGTGGGATACTACCGGCCTTTTACAATTTGCCTTAGAAGTCACCTAGTGTAACTTCCTCTGCAATCTCTTGGTTGAAGTAGTGATAAGCCCATTCAAATGTAGGACTGTGGAAGGAATGTCACAGTGTCAAACAATTGTCAGCCATGCTTTGACATCCTCACAGAGCGCTGCATACCAAGGACAATAACCGTAACATGTGATACCCAGAATGATGGGTTGGATTTTATTTGCTAGAATGATCTCACGGTTTCCTATATTTGGTCCTCATTTATATACAGTAGGGAATAGAAGGAAATCGAATCTTTTCTCTAGGCAGTTCTCTACTCCAGCTGTTTTCTTCTAATGCTTCCCTTAGATCTGACAACCTTCTAAATGACAACGGACAAGACTTAGAACCAAGTCATTTTATTGATGTAATTGCACCCAAATAGAAAATGTTCTGTTGTCTATATTCAAAACACCGTGCTAAGCCAATTTTCTCTAAATTCACCTCAATTTCCTCCCCTGGAAGGAAAATACAATGACCAAGTTTAAATTTTAAACTTTCAGATACTTTTGAGCAATACTCAGTGGAGAAAAAATAATATTGGGGTAAAGGGTGTTGATGTGGGGGGGGGAGCGCCATATGCGGGTTTTCCTTGGAGTAAAAAATGCAGGTTTCCTATTTTAACAACTTAAACATGCTACACTAATTTAGCTCAACTCTTCTGAAAACGAGTTCAATTTAAGTAAAATATATATATATATATATATATATATATATATATACATATATAATATATTGAAAAAACCAACACTCAATTCTCTAGTATTCTGTTTTTAATAAAAACCTGAGTTTGGCCCTGGTCGGTTTGGCTCAGCGGTTGGAGCATCGGCCTGCGGTACAGAGAGACCCAGGTTCGGTTCCCGCTAAGGGCACGTACCTCGGCTGCAGTTTGTCCCCGGCCCTGGTTGGTCGTGCGGGTGGCAGCCACTCGATGTGTCCCTTCACGTCGATGTTTCTCTCTCTCTCTCATTTCCTCTCTCTCCCTCCCGCTCTATCTGAACAAAAAAAAAAAAAAAAAGGAAAAATGTCCTCGGGCGAGGATTAAAATCCATAAAGGAAAAAACAAAAAAAAACAAAAACCTGAGTTTCTGACCAATGTTGCTTTAAAAAAAAAAAATACTTCGGTGAATGTCACTATTAGACTATTGAATGATATATCTTTATGTGCCTTGAGGGAACATTTGATTGGTACATGGAGAAAATTTTCAAAAGCGAAATATTTTCTTCTGGACCAGGGTGTAAGATAAAAATTCGGCATGCAGACAGGCGAATACAGAGTGATCGATCTGGGTCATCTATGATTGCTTCATTGCCAAGGTTAATTCTAGTTAAATGGCTGGCTGCTGAATTTGTCCTTTCTTTCACCAAGGCAAAATAAAAAACAAACAACAATAAAAAAATCTTTCTGCATTGAACAAACTACTCAGCAATTTATAAGTCCATTTCTACGTAAAAGTTTCTCAGCTAGAATCACACAGTGCAACTAAATTCCTAATGCGGCACTTTTTAAGTAAAAGAAAAAAAAATTAACCTTTTCACCTCAAAAATCCCTGTTGTTAGCCCTATGATTGGAAGACCCTCAAGTTACTTCATTGATGGACATCCCATAGTTCTTTTTCCTGCTCCTTAGATAAATTGGTGTTAACCTTTGGCTTCCACCAGTAAAGTGCACTTACTTCTGTAAAGAATTTTTCCTTCTTTCCAGATGGCTTGGCTTTTATATTGTTGTATTTGCTGTGCTATTTTAGCCTATGCTTTCAGAAAGGGCAACAAATATCTATTAAGTTATTCACTAATTGAATAAACTGTCATTCCAGATGCTATTTTGGTAGTAGAGATATAGTGGTAAATGAAGTATGATTCATACTATCAAGGAATTCACAATATGTATATCAGACAGGATAGGTCAAGTTTTGCTGCAGTAACAAACAAACCAATGCCTTACAATAATGTTTTTTTCCCAACTGATGCTACATGAAGTTTCTGGAAGATGTGTTTCTTATGGCCATTTTAGAATCTTAGAGAGATGGATGCTTTGTTTCAACGTATGCTTCCATAATTGCTAAGACAAGTAAAGGGAATATGATAAATCACATATTGGCTCTAAAAATCTCTGCCTCATTGGCCAAAGCAAGTTATACATGTATATTTAACATTCTGAGGCAGCAGAACTTCCTGATAGTCATAGGAATGCAGGGTCATTTTCATGAATATTATACTATTTTCATCTCCTATTTCATGCCATGAAATTGTCAGTTGGTATTCTATTTACAATCTAGTATAGTATTCTATTTAAAGGACTTGCTTATAATCTGCCTAATGAACATTGTTATAAAACAATTATTTTCTTTATTTTTTAGAATAATAATATCACCTAGGTCACATTTTTTTCAGTCCTATGACTCAATTTTTCAAAAAGAAATGATATTACTGTCATATATGCTGGGTCTTCTCTAGTCTTAGGGTAGTATTAATTCAAAATCTTAATATCCCTCTCCTGGTTATTCACTGAATTCTGTTTGTCATCTAGATTCAGCACATTGTGTACAATAAGTTGTTTCCATTTCTTACTTCTGTCCTCAGAACATATCCAGTTCGTACCCAAACATTAAAACAAACCAAACATAAAGAGAAGTCTGTTTCTGACTGATCTTATTAATTCTTAGACCTATGGCAAGAAGTCATTTTAATGTTAGCACAAATATATAAGAACAATGCTAATTTAATGAACTGTTATTATCAGGCTTTTTCAGTGCATAATTCTGCCCTGAAAAGTTAGAATAAATTTTGTTCTGTTCAAATGTGTGACACAGCAAGATAGGATTTAATTGGGTCATAATGTATCTGTTTTGCTAACATCTTCAAATCATTTCTCCTTATTTTTTTATGAAGCAGTATAGAAGAAAAAAGCATGGGTTAGTTAATCAAACAGACAGCCCACTTATTAACTGCACATACTCTTTGAGCCTCGAGTTTCCTTGTTTTTATAGTACAAATATAAGAGTAGCCATCCTACAGAATGGTTGTGAGGATGTCTGTAAATACCCAGCATAGTGTTTAGCACACAGTGATTTGGTTTTCGAAATTCTTGTTTTCATACACTCTCTACTGAAGTAACCATGGAGTTTGGAAAATGGTTAATAATTAATGTTTTTGGAAAAAGGAAAAAAAAATCACCGAGGAATAAATTATTCTAAATGAACCACTCTACTTCCTTCCTCAACACATGATGAATGTTCTGAGTAAGGAATAGAAGCATCACCAGTAAATAAGAAATTGGAACAGAGTGAAAGACAAATGACAGGACGCAGAATGACTGTCCATGCAAGTGGAAACACCCTGGCTCGCAGAGAGATGCCCAGCAGGGACTTTGCAAATGAGCCAGGCTGAGGCTTCATGAATCTCACCCCAGGGCAATACTATATGCTTCATTGTTCCCGTCAGATTTTGCCCTGAACCAAAACTACTCCAACAAGTTTTATTCTCAAATCTCTTACCGTCACAATATCTTTAGTGAATGAACAGGTGAAATTATGTATTATGTATGGACAAGTACATTTTTGTGTGCATGCACACACACAGACATGCACAAACACATACACACTGTTTCCAAATGTTTATTAATACTTTTTAGTACTGTCTTTGACATATTAGAATGAAATATTTATTTCTAGAATCTAAGCCTCAGGAAGCTAGGTTGGTTTGTCTAGTATCACATAGGACTCTCCTAACTTTTACTCCAGCCCTCCACTGGTTTGCTCAGTGGTGAGAGCTTTGACCCCACAAACTGAAGGGTCATGAGTTTAATTTCAGGTCAAGGGTACAAACTGGAGTTGCAAGTTCAATCCCTGAGGGAGATAACCAATTGATGTGCCTCTCTCACATTAATGATTTTCTCTCTACCTCCCTCCCTCCCTTTCACTCTCTCTAAAAATCAGTGGAAAAATATCATCGGGTGAGGATTAATCAAAAAACAAAAAGATAAAAATAAAGACATTTTACTCCAATAATTAAAGGTTTCTGTTCCAAAATAGACAAAGATGATATGAAACCCTCCCATTCTTCAAAGACCAACTTAAATATGATCATTAAACTATAATTTAAATAATAGCAAAAAAAAAATTTTAAAGGCATATATTTCTTCTATTTTATACTACCAAACATTTCAATCATTTGTTTTCATATTTTGTGTTTTCTACCAAAATATAAATTTTTAGAAAGCAAATATCTACAGTTTTTTGCGTTTTTCTATTCTTCATATAGCTGAGGAATTTCCTTTAAATTTTTGTTAATGAGTACAATTGGATCTATTTTGAGCACTTGGGGAAATCAGAAAATAGCTTTAAATTACATTTGGGTAGTCTTAGTCCCAGGATTTCAGAATCCTTTGTGATTAAAGAAACCACAATTCCTGGTGAAAGATACCGAAGAAAGTGGGGTGAAAGGAAAAAGCAAAAAGCCCTGGAAACCTTTTCAAGAGGAAGAGTGTAGTCAAGGAATGGAGATGTTTGCCATTCATTTTATTCATTAACTACTGTCATTTACTAACTGGTCTTCTTCTGTGAGAAAACAAACGTGACAGACAGTGTAGAAGTGTACACAGTTACAGTACAGACACAGGAAGAGGAGACAGGTCAGCATGGACGTCTGGGCACACAGACTCCTGGTGAGCTGCTTTCTCTCTGTTCAGTTGTTTAGCTCAATTGGTTATATGCTACTAAGACTAAAGAAACTATATTAAAAACAAAATAAAATAAAACAGAATGTGTTCCCTGCAACCCTGTTCCTGACACACCATATACTTTCTCATCCAATCCAACCAGAAACAAACGTACCACCATTTTGAACCAGAAATCAATATGTTTTAAAAAGTCTTCATCTGAGGTATGTTTTCCATATATATATTTGAGAGAGAGAGAGAGTGAGAGAGAGAGAGAGAGAGACATCAATGGGTTGCCTTCCACACTTGCCCCAAACAGGACCGAACCAGCAACCTGGATATGTGCCCTAACCAGAAATCAAACTGCTAACCTTTGATGCATGGGACTGAGCCACACCGGCCAGGGGTAACCAGAAAGCACTTCTTGGCATTGTTTAAATGCTTAAGCATAACTGAACACTGTAACGCACATTTAAATACTAAATGCTCATTTTATTAAAATATTTTCACCTTATTCTACTTATTCTACTTATCCAAGGGTTTAATGTTCTTTTTTTTTTTACTTTTTGTTTAGATAAATTTAATTACCATAGTAATTCCTCTCTTGTTGACACTTTCTTAAAAATGAAGATGTAGTATCTTATATCTTCACTTAGAAAAGAAACCAAGATGTTAAATAACTTCAATTTTTACATCTTTCAATGAGTTATTTGATCCTTAGCTTTTCTTTTGTCTATTAATTTGGAATAAAAGACCTCACAGACTCCTCTTTAGGCTGAATAATGGCCAACTTGTCACATAATTTCAAAAGCTTCTTTTTATGAGCTCTTGTATTATTGGAGTTACCACCTCTATATTTACCTGTGATTCTAGAACATTAGATATTCTCTCAGAATATTTTCTAACTGCTTTGTTTAATTTTGCACTTAGATGTTCAATATTAAAGTTGACTAGTCCACAACTGAACTTAATGTCGTTCCCACTGAATATGCTCCTTCTCTTTATTTTCTCTCAGAAGGACATCACCATCTGAAAATCCAAGCCAGAATCTTGCCTAATCTAAATTTCACTACTTCTTGTCTATTATAATGCCCCAAAGTCTCTAAAAATCAATTTCAATAGTTTATAACCACTGCTGCTGTTTTAGTTTAGGATTATATAACATCTTCCTTGTGTTATTTCAGTTGCCTTCCAACTAGTTTCTTATCTCTTTTTCTCTTCTAAACAATCAAGGAAAGTAGCAGTATAGCCTAGGGAAATATCTTTTCTAAGGCTTCTAGAGTTAAATGATACTCAATTACAATACATGGTACCTACAATTCTCTGCCTATAGTACGAATAAAACAGAAAAAAAGTAGCTTATAGAGTATTTCTAGATGACATAACAATTCACTGAAAAGTAAAATTCATTGCCAAATTTTTAGATATATAGGGAATAATATAATTGGACTACTTCTAAATAGAAACACAATGTTTTTTGCTTGTAATTAAAGACAGACTTTTTTTGAGGGGTGGGGAAAAAGGGGAGAAGTATCTGAGAGGCAAATATATACTTAATGATACCCTTCTTTGGAAAACATCTACATTAGAAATAAAGTTACTATTTAAAAGCTTTTAATTCTTGCACTGTTTTTTTTTTTATTATTATTATTTACTTGTATTTTTTTATTTGAGATTCAAAATAGCTATGTTAGAAATATATTTTGGTGGAAGGGTGCTGAACAAGGGAGTATACTTCTTTGCATTTTAACAATACTCATCTTTTAGTACTTTTGACATTTCACCCGCTAAGGACTTGCATCTTTTGAATTCTTAAGGACTTACTGCATTTCGGCAGCTCTAAGAACAACTGTGTTTCTGAGATTATACTTATATATTCAAATTATACACTGCATTGCTGACAGAATGTTACTAAAGTAAATCTTGGAATGTTAATAAGTTAAAATTATTCATGTAATATAATTTTTAAAATTGCATTTAGTAGCATTTTCTGAGTAACAAATGACTCAATTAACAGCATCAGTTAAATATTCAGCTTCTATAAAACTGTATGTACTTTTTAAAAAGTAACTTGTAAAACGAACAGAAGTTGATGTTAGAGACTGGTTTAAGATGGTGTCAGGACAGTGGGCCTCGACTCAACACTATCCATTCCTTGCAGAGTTCTTTTTTTTTTTTTCTTTTTTTTGCATTTATCTTTAGACAGAGCTGGAGGGAAAGAGGGAGGAAGAGAGAGAAACATCGATGTGAGAGAGACACACTAAGTGGTTGCCACCCACACGACCCCAATCAGGGCCAGGGACAAACTGCAACTGAGATACATGCCCTTAGCAGAAACCGAACCCGAGACTCTATGGTCTGAGGGACGACGCTCTAACCGCTAAGCCAAATAGGCCAGGGCCCTTGCACAGTTCTTACAGAAATGTAAAAGAACTCCAGTGTATCACCACGGGACACCACAGGAGAAATTTGACATTTCCATGTGGCTGATAAAACTGGAATGAGAAACATAATTAATGAGCAACCTATATATTTTGATCAAAATTAAAATAAAACCAGTGGCATGGAAGAAAATGAAACATGTTTTCCCTCTCCTCTATTCCCAGCTTCGAAATCCAGGTTTATATCAACAAAAAAGCAGGCAGTTGGCCCTTCAAGTTATGGGAGCTGGACTTGGAAGAACAGGGTGTTGGTCTTTCTTCCATCACTGCATTCCCTCCCACCAATGCACAGACTACAGCTCTGCGAAGGAAGTAGGAGGGGAAGAGGGCCATGGAAATGAGAGGGATGATTCTCAAGGAGAAATGCAAAAGCAAGAGTTAGGATGGGAAACCTACTGTAGATATACAATTTAATAATTTTGAGGATTCTTTGCTTTCTGTTAAAAAGGGTAAAATATGAAAACAAGGTAGTTGAAATAAATGTGAAATTTTTAAAACAAAGTTACAGTAAATACCTGTTTTCTAGAAAAAAATCTCAATTTTAATTACCATTTTTTGTTGGTACAAGGTACAGAATACTTAACAGGACACCATTTCTTCGTGCCCAGTGGAATCTTGTCCTCATTCCCTACTTCAACCATCCTCCATGCATGTCTAACAAATAGAAAAGTAGTCATATCGTCGCCCTGGCTTGTTTGTTCAGTGGTTAGAGCATTGGCCTGTGGATCAAAGAGTCTTGGGTTCGATTCCAGTCAAAGGAACATACCCGGGTTGCGGTTTGTTGCCTGGCCCTGGTCGGGGTCATGCGGGAGGAAAACAGTTGATGTATCTCTTTCACATTGATGTTTCTCTCTCTCTCTCTCTCTCTCTCTCTCTCTCTCACTTTCCCTACCTCTCACTCTATCTGAAGATAAATGGGGAAAAAAAAGTAGTCATATTGTCACATTTCACTGGATTGAGTATCATATTGTATAGTCATTAAAAACAAACATGTTGCCCTGGCTGGTTTGGCTCAGCGGTTAGAGTGGCGGCCTGAGGTCCAGAGAGACCCAGGTTCAGTTCCCGCTAAGGGCATGTACCTCAGTTGCAGTTTGTCCCCGGCCCTGTTTGGGTTGTGTGGGTGGCAACCACTCAATGTGTCCCTTTCACATCGATGTTTCTCTCTCTCTTCCTCCCACTCTATCTGAACAAAAAATGAAAATATGTCCTCAGGTGAGGATAGAAAAAACAAACAAACAATGTTTATGTCATCTATCATTTGCTTTTACATTTACAAAAGCATATACATATAAAATTATACAACATGATATCAATTTTAATTTGCTATACAATTATAAGACATGAATATAAAAGTTCATGAGATTTTATAAATGAATAAATATAAATGTATCTGATAGAAATATAACAATTTACTAACAGTTTATTCTGGGTAACACAATAATGCCTAATTATTACTTTTCTGGGTATAGTGTTAACTCACACATTTTCTATAATATCCACATATTATATATAGGAAACGGGATACCGAAGCTAAAAAACACTTTAGAGAACAATGGTCTTGCCTACTGTAGAATTAAGAAAACTTGGTCACAGAGAGGAAAACTATTAAACCAAGGTCAGATGGACAATAGCTACAGAATCAGAATGAGAATTTGGCCTTATAATAATTTTTCTATTGTTTTTGCATAATATGAAAAAAATAATGAAATATACAAACATGTAGAGATGGGTGTTCCTCCATTTCCACAAACATACAGTAATGTAGCCTATCACGACAGGATCCGTATCAATGAGGAGCTGACAAATCTCACTTACGCATATTCCTCCCATTAATTACACAAAAATTGAATGGAAAAAAGTTTGCTGCTAAATAGGCTAGGTATAATTTGTTTAATTCTATGGGGAAAAAAAAAGAGAAAATTAGGTAGTAATTTATGTAAGGACTTTATTCTATGAACTTAAAAATGATTTAACAAAAATTCTTAAACTATTTTATCTTTAAAGCACTCATTGATGTACCTCTTGTTATTGTCATTGGTTAGACAGGGATAAACACATTCATTTTTGAAAATGGCACAAAAAATATTGTTTTAATATGAGCATGTGTTTCACTTGCTTGGATCTATAAATACACCAGTTCTCATAACTAGGTAATTACTTTGCTACCTACCAAAATATATTTTAATGTGTTCTCCTTTTGAGTAGCTCTGCCAAATGTGTGAAATATTGGACATGCTTATTTTCTCAGTGAATAAAGAAAGAACTGCCATTTGAATATAATCATTCAATGACAAAAAACACATTGATCACAGCAATGCATTTTTTTTTCTCCTTTTAACTTGTTAAGTTAAACCTATAGTTTTTCCTACATGTTTCTTTTTCTTGCTCATAATTTATAATGGAATCTTACTTTCCCTCTGAAATAATTCTGGAAATTTCAGTGCAGCTTTGTATAAGACATGGTCAAGTACTTGCTGAACTCAAATCAAACGAGAAAGCAAAATATATAAATTAAACTGGGAAGCGGGTATTTAATGTAGTTATAATCATATCATTGTCTCTTTTTAAGTACATTGAAAAGATAAGTTCTGCCTTTTATAGACAAATTAGTGAATACAGAGAAAACTTGTAACAAGAGAAGCTCTACTGACCCCAACCTGTTCTCTCTTGAGTCTCTGCTCAGCTTAGTCTTTCAATTTTGTTCTCTCTATGGCCAAGAAAGATTTGAGAGACCAAGACATCACTTACGAGCTCCTTTTAAGTACACGCAAAGGTAATACAATGTCATGGTTTAAGTTATACTTCTTTTTCTTTTGCTTAGATGTAGTGCTAAGTCGCTACAACACACATTCCCTTTTACACTTCTGTGCACAGTTGGGATCCTTCTCACTGCCAACTACAAGAACATTCCTCTGATTCCCATTCTCCAGATATTAAAGGTAGAAGTGAACATAGAACATTTTGAGTCAAAGTACTTCATTTAAAGATTTTTTAAAAATCCAATGCCTAAACTGGTGAAGTATAAGCAATTTAGTAGAATCATCTGGAGTCTTTTTTTTTTTTTCCCCTTTATTGATTTTAGAGAAAGAAGAAGTGAGAGGGAGAGATAGAGAAAAACATCAATGAGAGAACACCGATTGGCCAACTCCTGCATGCCCCCCACTGGGGATTGGGCCTACAACGGGGCATGTGCCCTGACCAAGAATCGAACCATCAACCTCCTGGTGCATGGGTTGTTGCTCAACCACTGAGTCACACTGGCCAGACTCATCTGGAGTCTTTACCTATAGTCCAGAGTGGCTTCTATTTCTTTTAATTATTTCTTATAGCCAGTTTCACCCCATATTCCTTGTAAGACTCTTGAGGGATAAAATAATCTTAAACATTAGTATTCTTCATAGTGCCTTGCAACCAAATTAGTGCTTAATCAATATTTGCAGAATGATTAAATAAATAGGAAAATGAACAAATGTGTGTATAAAGCCATCTCTTTTCTATAGAAGGTGTCTAACTATGTAACTCCTGGCCAATCTCCTATTACCTTAAAACAATGTATTCCTAAATTTTAACATAGTTTCACTTTAGTAACTAACAGTAGTCTTGTTCTTTCACCTTGTTGAAAACTTGTAGCATGATTTTAAAGCTTATTAAACATGTAAGAATAGGATTGGGGGGAAACAATTTGATTAAGTGTTATAGACCATAAATTGCTGCTAATTCAATCTGTGGACAAAGGAAAACAGGAGTGTTCTAAGGAAAGTAATTTCACAGGGTGATCTGATCATAAATTCCTAATGGGGCAGGTCATGGTGGGAAGTCATGCCCCAGGCCTATAACTTTTTTAGTGAAAAGTTTATCATTTTCTTAAGCAAGCTCTGTCCTTTGTTTCTATGCATCTAGGTTAACACATTAAAAACAAAAAACAAACAAACAAAAAAAACAGCAACCCTCTTCAAGAGAGCACATAATCTTTCTAACTGTCCTGTAATCCAGTCTGTTTTGCTTCCCCTCATCTTCATGTAATCTTACTTGTTCCCTTCTTAATTTCAAATGCATAAGATAAATTGCAAAACTCTTATTCCTCGAGGGAGTAATTGAGATCTTGCTTCTAGGCATCAATTTGGCTCAAATAAACTCTTTTTTTAAACTAAATTTGCTGGGATCAAATAAACTCATAAAAATTTTCTACAGGTTTGGAAGTTTCTTACCTCGACAAATCTGCATCAGGACAGTATTTATCTATCATCTATCTGTCTGTCTATCTATCTATCTATCTATCTATCTATTTTTTTTTATTTTTTTACCCTCATCCGAGGACATTTTTCCACTTTTTGTTCGGGTAGAGTGGGAGGGAGTGAGAGGAAGAGAGAGAGAGAAACATCATCGTGAAAGGGACATATCGAGCGGCTGCCATCCACACGACCAACCAGAGCCGGGGACAAACTGCAATGGAGGTACACGCCCTTAGCTAAAACCAAACCCGGGTCTCTCTGGACCACAGGCTAACACTCTAACTACTGAGCCAAACCAGCCAGGGCGCATTAGAACAGTATTTAAAGAAACATGAGATCTTGAATATGATAGCAAAAGTTATGAAATCAAAAGGCAACAGTGTAAAAAGTGTTAACCCAATGTTTTGGGTCAACTGAAATAATTGAAAAACATAAGCTTCTCATCTAATGACAAAATTAAATGGAGCCTCCAAAATGAAAAGAAGTCAATCAATAACTTGGGTAGAAAAAGACCTATTGTTTAGTCACAAATTAGCATTTTTGCTAAGACAAAACACATACAATTAAATTTAAAAAGACGACAATAAAAACTAATAAAAGGTGTTCAACATCGTTAGCATTTAGAGAAATGCAAAGTTAAACTCTAATAAGATTCTATTATACACCTATTATGATTGCTAAAATAAGTTACTGACAATACCAAGTGCTGGAAAGGATGCTGAGCAACTAGATCTCATATTGCTAGTAAAATTGTCAGATTTCTGGTAAACTGTTGGCAGTTTTATATATATGTAAATATATAAATAAATATATATATATATATAATTGAATATGAATTTACAGTGTAATTTACTTAGCAATCACAATCCTGTGTATTTATCATAGAAAAAATAAAAATTTAGACCCACATGAAAACCTGTACACTGTTTGTAATACTCTCAAACTAGAAACAACCAAAAGGTCCTTCTATGTGTGAATGGACAGATAAAATGTGGTGCTGTGGTAGGCAGTCAGACAGCCATGAGCAGAGCAAAGGTGATGGACCAGGTATAGAAGGTCACCAGGGTGGAAAACCCCGGGTGCCTAGCAAAGAATAATTGTCGGGTGGGACTTTGCCTCCAGGTGACCTTTCCTCCCCTAGCATATCATTGGTCATGCAGTTTGGAGCCCCTGACCTTTCCTCCCTAGGGATAAGTTCTAGGCCTCAGTTGTATTTCAGCTCCAGGCCCAGAAAAGCAGCAAAACCAGACCAGCAACCCCATGGCTGACCTCAGGACCAGCTGCAATAAATAATGATCTCCTGCCATGATGCCAACAAACCAATCAATGGAGACTTAGAGCCTGATAGGACACACCTGGAAAACTGCTGACTATCCTATTGAGATCTTTTCCTGGGACCTCCCCTAAAATCTCTACCCTTAAAGCCCTTAGGATGGAGGACCCATCAGCTCTCCCTCCCAGGACCATGCCTGTGCCTTCCCCTTCCCCTTCCCCTTCCCCTTCCCCTTCCCTTCCCCTTCCCCTTCCCCTTCCCCTTCCCCTTCCCCTTCCCCTTCCCCTCCCCCTCCCCCTTCCCCCAGGTGTCTCCCAGGTGCCTTCCCATTACCTTCTCACTCTCAAACTCCAAGGACCTTTCCTTTGCCTCTATAATTTGTTTCCTAGGTCCATGCCTCCTACAAGTTACTTCCTGTACCTCGGCAATTTTCCAAATAAATGTTTTCTTATACTTTGAGCCTTAATTCTGAATTCTTTCCCCGCCAGAACTCAAGTACCGAGGTTGTTGAACTCAGGTTCAATCTGGTCCCATGGGTCTATTCAACAACAGAAAAATGCACCACTGATACATACACCACCACCAATGGATCTCAAGGGAATCAGGCTGAGTGAAAAAGAGCCAATCGCAAAGATTATAATTCTATAATCTTTTTTCATTTGCTTAACATTCTTAAAGTAACAAAATGTGATAACAGATCAGTGGTTGTCAGAGGTTAGGGTGTGATTCTAACGGAAAAAATATGAGTTTCTCTGTGCTGATGAAAATATTCTATATCCTGATTGGGTGATGTTTACATTAAATATGTACACATGATGTTTGAAAGAACTGTACACCAAAAAGTATACCTGTGAAATCTGAATAAAGTCTGTAGTTAATAGTATTGCACCAATATAAATTTCCTGATTTTAATAATCTACCTTGGTCATGTAAGATGCTATCACCAGGAGAAGTAGGATGAATGGTTTATGGGAACTCTCTGTGTTAATATTGCAACATTTGGAGAGTCAAATTATTTCAAAATAAAAGTTTAAATACAATGAAACAAAGGAAACTTTATATTTTACCATTTGCCTAAAATAGAGGGGAGTTACTATAAAATTCAACTTGGTTTTCTCCATTGCCTTTGATTTATTATCCAATTTGGCTGTTACTATTTGTTCATGTACCTCATAAAGAAACAAAATACTTTCAACACTGGACATAATATATAAAAGTTCTATTTTCCCACTTACTACGGAACTCAATATTCTTTCTGGGAAGAAATTGGATAAAATCACCAGAATGGTGAGCAAAAAATAAATTTGTCCAATCGCATCTGGTTTTTTTGTACAATTAATACTTCATTTGCAGATTCTTCTTAGGCTACATTATTTCTGAGAATGGTTAACAGGGTGAGATTTGATTGTAACCGAAATAAAGTAGTTTCACAAAGATTAAATTAATACACCACCAAAATAAAATAAAATATTGGGAGAAAATTCTCCAGTGGGTCTTTTATACTTCTGCTTATTTTTTAGCCAAGTCATTGGCAGTTTTTGTTTTGTACTATCTTTTCAAGGGTGTTTGTAGATTAGACAGTCTGAGAAGATAGAAACAGGGATTCCCTCTGGGGTAGTGGGCAGATTTTTGCTCAACCAGAATAATAAAAATAATGCCTCCCACCAGGGCAAAGTTTGGGCAGATTGCCAGCTGAGGTCTTTTAAATTGGTGGTCGCCTCCACTCAGAGTTGCTCAGCTGTGACACAAACGCACTGTGTGCATCTCATACACCTGGGTCTCCTCCGACATTGTCTGCTTGAGAATTGGGGAGCAAGGGGAACTGATGAGAATATCAGGCTCATGTGTGTGCTGTGCTGTGATGGGTCAAGTTTTTTGTCTGTGATGTAGGAGACTTTGAAACTCTGACAAGTTGACTTGCTAGTTTGTAAATAAGATAAAAGCTCAGATGAAGAAAAATGAGAATTTTAGGGAATTATACAGACTTCTGTTGAAATGTTAGGATTTCTCCTGGCCATTCCTTGGCATAGTGTATCTTTCTTTACCCTATGATGGCCACCTCAGACCGGGCTGAAAGGTGTAGCCTCTGGATGACAGCCTGTCTAGAATGAGATGAGCAGACTGACACTTAATTTTGACCATAATTTATAAATACGCTTTTGCTCCTGTTTCACATGGCCCTTCCAGACAAAGTTCTGGATGGAGTAGGAGAAGACTGGGGGAGGAAATAAAGTTGAAGTTATAGCTACTCCAAATTTGGAGGGAGAGCAAAAATCTAGTACTTAGAGGAGAGATGACTTTAGACTGTGGAGAGTATGAAGAAAGGAGAGACATTAATGAACTTTCAAAACTGCTTGTGGAATCTTCCTTTAGAATGTAAACATCCTGGTTCTCTTCTGTATCTTTTAAATGATGTTTGAAAAGGAGAGGAACCAATTTGAGCATTGGGCTCTTGCTGTCTGCTGTCCTGTGAGTAATGAAGTATTTTATCATTGACCCAAGAGTCTCAGATCTTCTGCCAAATTCAAGGAAACTCTGGCAGGCAAACGTGTTGGCATGCAAATAAGATAAACATCTCAGATTATCTGCAATTTTGACAAACACAAAATATTAAGAGGGCTCATTTTAATTATATGCTAGATTTCTAAATTTGAAAATATAAATTGAAAATATAGGAATAAAAACAATAATACTGGGTTCTGGGTGACTAAAACAGTGTTTTTGCAAGTGGTTTATCACAAGTTTACAAAAGCACGTGAAAGAATATCTGACATCTCACCATGCTTCCTCTTGGCCTCTGCTTTGTGCAATCTATGGTGGACAATTCAAAATGAGCTTTGAAGTTCAATATATTAATAGTATCTCACCCAGAGAAAACTTAATCTTGTTCACTAGGCGTACATAAGCTTGGAAAATGGACATGCCAAGGGCAACTCTCAACCAATAGAAAGAAGGATTTTGTCATGGTCAAGTCTCAGGTAAATAGTTCTGACAAGCAGTCCATATGCTTCTCTGAAAGTGCGAAGGAGAAGCATGCCCCAGTTCACTACAGTTGCCTTAGTAACAGCCTTTTATGGGCTTTTTCTCCTTCCTTGACTCTTCTTTTCCCCTCACTCTTGCTTCCTGAAATAACCACCTAAATAGCCAACCAAAACACTTGTCTGAAGCTCTTCTTTTGGGAAGTACATACTTTAGGACAAAGGAAACAGCTCATTTCACAACAGATATGCTTAAGTTGCATATTTATAAATGTCTTTGTGTTTAAATAAATTCACATATGTCCATGACATAAAATTAAAGGTTTATATTACAAGGTATATTTTGAATTTGATTTTACAAAATAAATGAAGAACCCCCCAACCTTGTAATAATACTATTTTACATTACAAGACAATATATGATAACTTGTGAATTTGCATTGGAATGCATTAGTAAGATGTCAAGGCAAAATCAAAATTATAACTCCTGGTTTGCACCAATTCCAAATTCTCATATTCTGCAGGAGAATATTATAACTTGGACCTGTTTAATGTCAGGTATTGGGAATACTCTAAGAAAGCATTCAAACTTTGATGCTACCTTGCTGTTTGTGTGGGAAATCTACATGGCATCCAATAAGAAACAAAATAAGACCTAGAAGCATTAATCTATATTGTTTTCATAAACCATTGGATTTTATTCCAGTTCTTATGTAAGCTGAGTGACATTCACAGAATTCACAGTATGAGTAAGAGAATTAGTAAATGCTCTACAAGAAGGCAGAAGGTGAAGATGAAAATTAGTGAAACAAATCTTACAGAGAAGTTAATGGTTCCATAATAACTTATTGAAGAAATGCAGTAACTAAGAGTTTTGTTTTGTTTTGTTTTGTTTTTATTGTTGTTAACTGGTGTTGAGTATGGAAATAAAATTCAGTCATTATTAAACTCTTTCTATGGTAATACTAAGTTGACTAAAAGTGGTAAAAAAAATTCTCCAGTTTGTATGTATATCCATCAGTGGTCATACTAGATAAGCTAACATAATGAATAGTAAAAACTAATACACATAACATTCTCTAGATAACAAAGCATTTTTATATAAGTTACCATATTTAATTTGTATGGCTTCCTAATGAGGATAAATGAAAGTTAAAATTGTTCACATTTTATAAATGATTCTTTTGAATGTCAGATAAGTGATTTTTCATGTAGTTTCATAAAAAACAAGCAGGATACCAAACTAGAACTCAACCCAAAGTATTCCAACCCAAGTTCCATTTTTTTCTCTGTAGTCATTATAACTATGCTTATTTGGGAGTAATTTTTCTTTCTGTGATAGTAACAAACAGAATTTGCTAAAATCCAGGTTTGGGGAAGTAGCTCTCAATTCCCTATAGCCTCATTAGAGAGAAAATAAACTCTGGCATTTAGAGGATACAGTCACTCTAAGCAGGAATAAGACAACTGTAAGTAGAGTAGCAGCCGGTCTAGAATAACATTACTTTTATAATGTTTTTTTGCTCAACTAACAAAACTAATTTTTTTATTTCTATTAGACCCACCATCCCAATGGTTCGGTGTTTCAATCATCATACTCTTGCTCTTAGTTTATTACATTTCATCCATTTTTTTCAATTTCCTCCAAGAACCCACCTTCCCAATAAACTCAAATAACAATTATAGACAACAACAAATCATCATTCATATTTTAAATCTGATTATTATAAAAATATCATTGTGAGTGAGAATGTGGAATGAATAAGACCACCTACATGAAAGTTTCCAGAGAGCTCTAATCTCTGGTACTTTCCAGAAAAATCACAGAATTTGAGAGTTGAAAGAAACCTTAGAAATCATCAGCCATGAATTAACCAAGGTTCCCAAATCCAGAACTGAAAACCAATGTTTTAACTTAAGTCAGGGCTCTTTCCAATATACTATTTGTATTCTATATCACCAACTCTCTTGTTTTGCTTTCTCCAGTTTTTCATTGTCTTTTCTCTGTTAACTCTTTAGTGATAAAATATTAATAGTATTGATTAAATACTCATATTTATTATAGTATGACCAAAAAGATCACCAATCCCAATGGAATATTATTATTATGAATAATACGAGTGAATATGTTTCATCTATTAGGTATACATTTACTACTTACAAGCTCATGAGAGCAAGAATTTATAAATACATTATTTATTTATTTGTTCATTTAGGAAGTACATTATCATCCTTTACTAATATAATTTGAAATTCTTATTAATCATTTTAAGTATAATTGAACCATAAGAAAATAGGAACAATAACATTCTTTAAGTAAGTTATTCCCATTTAAATGAGCTTATAAAGGAAAATAAGAAATTAAAAGCTCCATATAATTTGTGATTATATAAATAATCATGATTAAATTCTCACTCACTTAAAAATAAAATCATTTTTTATTAGGTCTTAGTTTACTCAATGCTTACTATAATAAGATTCTAATATTTTCTTAAATGCTCAGCTAACAATTGTTCATTGTGAGTTGAAATCAAAGTCATAGCTATTTCTAATAAAGTGACTTCTTCTACACAAAATATGTTCACAAAGTTTTTAAAATGATAGGTTTCTCCCATCTATGTACATGCGACCCTAGTCCAAGCAACCATTACCCAGTTTTAAACTGCTGAAATAGAATCATTACTAATCTTTTCATTTCCATTTAGCCCCCTACACACACATGCACACGCATACCATGTTTCATAACAACACAGCTTTCTCCATTGTAAGTCTCGCCAACTGGCTCTGCATTTTAAAATTTGCCAACCTGGCTTAAAGGCCCACCATGTAGCCTCAGCCTCTCTTGCCACATTCATCTTCTCCTTGCTCACTGTAATTTTTTTTAATTTACTTTTTATTGTTGACAGTATTATAGATGTCCCCCATTTTTTCCTACTTTGCCCCCTTCTAACCAGCACCCTCCCACCCCAGGTCTTTAACCACACTCCCATTTTTCCAGTTTCTCAAACTGTCCCTCTCTTGGTCTCCTTACGACAACAGGCTCGCCCTCTCTTGACTGTGCCCCTCCTGCTCCCTATCTACATGCCCACTTTCCTTTCCGTAATATCCCTACTTTATCCCTTGGGTAATATTTTCAATGTCATCTCCTCAGTGAATCATTGGCCAACTAACTTAACTAACATTTAATAGACAAAATGCTGCAGTTCGAATTGTCAAAGAGAAAAGGCCATGAGAGAAAATAATTGCAATAACTAATAAAAATTAGTAGTAATTAGTAGTAATAATAATGATAATATTTTGTTACAAAATAGCAACTTTTATGTGTATACTCTTCATTTAATTAAATTGTTTCTGTTCAGAAGTTTATAACTAAACAGGAATTCTGTAGTAAAGTTTTCTGGGTTCAAATTCTGACTTTATTCTTTAGTAACTGTTTTATTTCTCCCCACCTCAGATTGCTGATCTATATAATGGGTATAATAAATATTAATTTATGTTATATTTATTTTAATAAATATAATAAATATTACCTAAGCTTTTGTGAGGAGTAAATGACTAATACATGCATATGGATTATGAAGAACACTGCAGATAGAGTGCATGCAAAATCCCCTAGTGGTAATCATGACAGATATGAGGCTCCATGGCATTTTGTTATAAATGCCCTTAGTAAGGCAAAGTTAGCTGGAAAATATGGAGCATAGGTAAGTAAAAAATGGGAACAAATTATTTTGGTTACTAATCAATCTTGACATTTTTGTGGTCACCTGCCACCTAAACACACACATACACACATATTTAAAATCACTGGAGGTTTCAGAAAAGTCTACCAATGGCTCATACTGCAAAGTTTTCCAGGACAGCTGCAAATAACTGAAGTGTGTGATAATTGCACAGTCACTAATCCTGCTCTGCATGGTGCAGTAGCATGCAGGAACAGAAACTACCTGGCCAACAGCCACAGAATTATAGTTGTCACGTAGTAAGGAAGAGAATCTGCCCTTCCTAAGTACAAGAGTTAGAGTTTCATTACTGAATGTATCTAAATTAAAAACAAGAGGCAGCAAGTACAACATCAACCAGATTCAGATGTGGAATGGAGACAGGTTGGCACAGAAAAAGATACCACCACCCTCTGCACTGCCAAAAATTCATCAAAATCTGAACAAAGAAAAACTCCTGCTACTCTGGCTAAACATATTATTAATATGATCTTCATGATGTATTGGGGGTGTATCACTGACACAAACTCTTAATTTTAGAGTACCTATAGGCTGTTTGTGAACATTTCAACATACTTCTGTTCTTATCAAATAGTGTACAGCAATATCAATTTCATGGTGTGGCTTTCGATCGTCTCTTCCCAAACTGTGCTATCATTTTAAAATCTCATGTTGTTTTTATTTCTGTTCTATTTATTTATTTATTTATTATGGAGAGGTATGAGGACAAGTAAACCCAACAACCGTGAAGAAGTAGGTAAGATAGGGAGACTCATGAACTCATGTATGACATTTCTCAATAGGGAGCTGCCCTTTTGTGGGACAACCAAGCCACAAACTCTAGAAAAAGACAGCTAACGAAGCACTTCTCACCCTGGCTGGTTTGGCTCAGCGGTTAGAGCATCGGCCTACAGTCCAGAGAGACCCGGGTTTGGTTCCCGCTAAGGGCTTGTACCTCATTTGCAGTTTGTCCCCGGCCCTGGTTGGATTGTGTGGGTGACAACCACTTGATGTGTCCTTTTCACGTCGATGTTTCTCTCTATCTGTCTCTCTTCCTCTCTCTCCCTCCTGCTCTGTCTGAACAAAAAATGGAAAAATGTCCTTGGGTGAGGATAAAAACAAAAGGAAGCATTTCTCCTGCATGGGTGTCAGCTATACTCATGACTGTAAAGTGTCTCCCTCCTAATGCGGCTTTCTGCACATCATCTGCTCTCACATCCTGCTCCTGTTCCCAGCCAGGCTAACTGGGAGAGTTAACTGTGCAGAGAGGGCACGGTTAGGGGTCGGCTGGCCCTCTGTTTCCGTGGCCGCTGTGTTCTTCTCAAACTCTGACCTGAATGGTGGGAAAAGTGCAGGAAAAGTACTTTCCACTCCACCAAAAAAAAAAAAAAAAAAAGTATTTACCTACTCTTTCTTTCAGCCAGTCCAAGCTATTTTATGTTTAAAACTGAGAGTAAGTTGTCCTCTTGAATGCCACCATATTAAAAAGGGGGCCTCCGCATAGGATTATAGAGCCCGGTCATCACAGCCCCAGTATGAGATGCTGGGCGAGACTGTAACCTACACATTTAGGGAAACCACTCAAAGACACTTCAGCTGTACCCCTATGGCTTCGTAAGAGTCAATATGCTTTCTAAAGGTGTGGCATTTCTATTCAGGGAGTAGCCAAGACAGGAAGGAGACCGGGGGCTCGCCTAGATATTGCAGCTCAGTGACACACAGAAAGCATAGAGATGCTTTATAAAAATTTGACTGTAACTGAGTGAGAATGTGGAAGTTTTGGATGTCAGCACTGAAGCAAAAAAGATATTACTCTGAAAATAGCCATCTGTTTTCTGATTGATCCACAATTACAGGTATATGATCACTCACAACATATTTTTTTTCTCTTCCTTTCATAATAAAAACATGAATAGACTTTGCCTTTAGAGCATTAGGTTTACAGAAAATTGAGCAGACACATTTCCCATACACCCTTTTCCTCCTCATTCACAATTTTCCCTATTATTAACACCTGGTATTCATGTGTTACACTTTTTATAATTAATGAAACAATATGGGTTATGCATTATTAACTAAAGTCCACAGTTTACATTTGGGTGAATGTGTGGTACAGTTAATTATATGGGTTTTGGCAAATGCATAATGACATGTAGTCACCATTACAATATCACACAGAATGGGTTCACGACCCTAAGCTTTTTCCTGTATTCTATCTATTCAGCTCTCCTTTCTCCTCTGCCCCAACCTCTGGCAACCACTGATCTTTCCACCTTTTCTGTGGTTTTTCCTTTTCCAGCAACAAATTCTGTGTCATTTTTATTCATTTCATGGAGCTGACACATATGCAACCTACAGGTACCCACACTAAGGTTAAAATTCCCCACACTGCACACTCGCAGGTACCATTTCCCAGGTGGATGAGTACCCCGTCTCCTGGATGGATGCTGGCACACCACAGACCCCACAAGCTTCACCTGAAAGGTCCCCCACTTAAAGCTGACTCACTGTGGGGATAGGCAGTGGATGAGAGTGAGTCTGTGGGATGGCATTGCTGAGTGTGAATCCTGATGGCAACACTTAACTGGCTCTGAACCTCGTCTATAAAAGAAGACAGTAGTACTGAGTACTGCACATGTTACTTTGAAGATTAACTAGTCAATGCAGAGGAATGCTTGGCACAATGACTGGCTCAAAATAAATTTTCAGGAACATATCCTGTTTATATTCATCTCTTCCTTTCTCTGTCTCTGGCTCCCAGAGACAATGGGCCCCATCAGAATTTCAAATTCACATTCTGAATGAGTACAAAGCACACAAAAAACAAGATAGATAATGCAAAACTAATTAATTAACTCTACTTCTCCATATGTAAGAATAAAATAGTTTAGCCTTTAGGTGAATGATGACAGAATGAGAGTCTAGGGTCCATACTTGAGATTATATATGAGAACATGATCAATGAGATCACCTCCATCACGGAGAAGTTCACAGAGCACAGATGAGCTCACTCAGAACTCCATGTGACTTAGTGACCAGCAAGTCAAGCAGGACAAAGGGACAGAGTGGGATGCTTCATAAAGTATTGTGTTACACTTGGTCTCAGCTGGCTTACATATGCTTCTACAATACAATCTAAGAATATTAGGACAAATATACAATATAATGTTCTTCCTATTTCAAACCTTCAATAAGACTACTCCCAGAAAATGCCACAGCTCAGATATAAGCTTTTAAAAATACAATTAATTACAGGTGTTTAAGGTAAGGACACTAGTCCTTTAAATTTACTTATGATATAACTGGCTAAAATGAATATTCCTATTTCATTTGGAAAAAAAATTGAATTTGAGTTTTGATCATTACAAAACAAAAAAGTCTTATGAGTTATTGAGAGTCACTAGTATTCATATTAATATAATTAATTTTATTAAAATATAGTTAACATTACTCTTTAAACCCTGCAATATTAAGTTACTTGATAAATGTAATCTGACATATAAAATAAACTATGTAAATTAATTAAAAAAACAAGACTGCTTAAAAAATATTTTCTTTACTAAGCAATCTCAAATTTATGAATTATCAACCTGCTTATTCTATTCAAGTACTTGTTTTGAATAACAGAACAGATAAACATGAACAGATCCAAAGAATAAGAGGATCTAAAGAAGGCAGAGTGTTCAGCAGCTAGTCCTACTTTGTAACTAGAAATTCCCCATCTTCAATCATCTAAACCTATGTCTGTCGTATTTATTGGGAAGTCACTGAAGATTTTTACTTACAAAATATGCCCTGGCCGGTTTGGCTCAGCGGTTAGAGCGTCGGCCTGCGGTCCTGAGAGACCCGGGTTCGGTTCCCGCTAAGGGCGCGTGCCTCGGTTGCAATTTGTCCCCGGCCCTGATCGGTTGTGCGGGTGGCAGCCACTCGATGTGTTCCTTTCACATCGATGTTTCTCTCTCTCTCTCTGTTCCTCTCTCTCCCTCCCACTCTACCTGAACAAAAAATGGAAAAATGTCCTCGGGTGAGGATATAAATAAATAAATAAATAAATAAATAAATAAATAAATAAATTAGGAGTTGCTATTTAAATTCAGCATGCTTCAAGATTAAAAAAACAGCCCGGCCCGTGTGCCTCAGTGGTTGGCCGTCGACCCATGCACCAAGAGGTCTCACTAGTGCGATTCGCGGTCAGGGCACATGCCCAGGTTGTGGGCCTGATCCTCAGTGGGGGGCATGCAGGAGGCAGCCAATTGATGTTCTCTTTCATGGATGTTTCTATTTCTCCTTCTCCCTTCCTCTATCTCTAAAATCAATAAAGAAAAAAAAAGATTTAAAAAAATGTGACTGATAGCTACAGTTTCAGTAATTGCCTTGTTGAGGCAAGTCTCAGCTTCAATGGTGTAATCAATACAGTTTTCCTTGTCATGTTTGTCATCACCATCATCACCCCCTCCCCCATTACCATCCTTATCTAATATCTGCAGGGCTTTGGTAAAGAACCTCAGATTATCCATCAGGGAGAAGACAATTTTGCTCTCAAGTAGCTTGCATTCCATAGCAAATATTCAGTGATATTGAATCCATGCATTCTCTTCCGTTGCCATTGAAATGATCTATTTTGCTTTTTTTCCCCATTTGCTTGCTTGTTTCTTAACAGAAGCTTATGTTCAGATAGCCACAATTCCCCATACCCCTACCACCACCAAAGATCATAGGATTTAGGGATATTAAACCCACTTCCAGATCTTGAGATGGTCTCTAATATAAATCTGATATTAAACCCACTTCCAGATCTTGAGATGGTCTCTAATATAAATCTAATATAAATATAAAGCACATGATATTCTCCCAGGGACTGATCTTGCTCCAGGGATGAGAAAGCAAACTTTTTTAGGCTGTTCAGGCTGAAGTCATAGATGTAGAGACCATATTTATGGGGCCGGTTTCTTCCCTTTACCTGCTGCATGAGAATAAGTAAGCGATGTTCCTCTGTTCCCACTTGCAGCACCTTATGCCCATGGGGAGAAAGAATCAGGGTGCAGCAGTAGGTGGCACAGGGGAGGCATGGAAGGGCTGTGGATTTCCAATGATGTCACTGCAGCATCAGTTCAAGCGAGCCTGGACCCAACCAGCTTATTCTTCTTTGGCCTTCCTCTTCAGTGAGAAGATAAACTAGCTTATTGTTTAAGCCAGTTGGAGTTACATTTTTTTGTTAATGTCCAAAAGCATTCTAAAACATCCTATTATTACACTATTTCAACTGTCTTCTCTTTCTTTTCTGCCACTACTATTACACCCTCACTAACAATCTCTTTTGTCCTCCACTCTCAGAATGTCTGCAAACATTGCATTTATTCAGAGTTTGCTCAAAAAACAAGCAAACAAACAAAAGATAAATAACCTAGCACGGCCCTGGCTGGTTTGGCTCAGTGGTTGGAGCATCGGCCTGTGGACCAGAGAGTCCCAGGTTCGGTTTCTGCTAGGGGCACGTACCAAAAAATAAATAAATAAATAACCTAGTAAGTATCAAATAAAATCCAAGACACTCATTCTGGAAAATATGACTTTTTGTGGGTAGAAGTAGGAGCTTAAGAAGCACAAATAGAAGAATAATTATCATTCCGATGTCTAAAGGAATTGAAAATAAAATGTTCTCATGGTGTTTCTCGCCCTGTCAAAGAAGAGGGTATTTAAGTTCTAGGAATCTGAAACCAGTTATTTAAAGAAATTGCCCCATTGTGCGGATTTCTGTTATTTCAGTCACTGGCCAGGGTATAATCTACTTGTTTACCGAACTATATATTTACCAGGCAACTTTTAATAGATTATTTAAATTTGTGAAACAAGAGGAAAATTGAATTAATGCAAATGAGTCACTCAAGATAAAATGTTGAACCTGAATTCTGAGCATTCAGGAGAGTATAAGAAATTTTGAAAAAGTTGAACACACCCAATTTAAAATACCTTTTTGAAACAAAGGCTTTGACATACTAACCTGTTCTGCTTTTAACTTGCTAGAAACAATAAGACAACATAATAATAATGATAATAATGATAATTGTGGTTACAGTAGCAGAAACAGTCCTTTGTTAACCAGAAAATCATGTTCGTCTCTTTCCAAAATGTGGAGTGGTTGACAACTTCCAGCTAGAAACCATATTTTCTAGTCCCCTTGATTCCAGATGTAACAATGTGATAGACGGCACCACTGGAATGGAACCAGAATGATGTATGTCACTGCTGAGCTGAAGTTTTAATTAAACAGATCCTCTCTGTTCAAAAATCAAAGGGTTCTGAGGGCCAAGAGGATATAGGAACCACAAGACGAGAGGAGGTTCCCTCTTTGTTGACCAAATGGGGAGAAGCTGCCTGATGATTGGAACATATGCACTGGATTCTAACAAGAACAAAAATCAAATCTCCATTGTAACTATCCACTGAAAGTTATAGCCTCAAGAGTCACCATAACAGGTTCAGAGGCTGGTAGCACAAGTGCATAACAACCTGCACGGAAACCTACAATCCCCTGGCTCAATGGCAGGCTGGCAGCAGCCAGATGACTACGGTTCAGGACTGAAAATAGTCAAGGTTCAGAATATTGGATGAAAAAATTTCATCAGTGCCCTGGCTGGGTAGCTTAGTTGATTACAGTGTTGTTCCAATATGTCAAGGTTGCGGGTTCGATCCTCAATCAGGGTACCTACAAGAAGCAACCAGTGTGTAAATAAGTGGAACAACGAATTGATGTTTCTCTCTCTCACTCACTTCGTCTCTTTCGAAAATCAATAAATAAAGTTTCCCTGGCCAGTTTGGTTCAGCAGTGAGAGCATTGGCCTGCAGACCAGAGAGTCCCAGGTTCAGTTACCGCTAAGGGCACGTACCTTGGTTGCAGTTCATCCCTGACCCCTCTTGGAGTCGTGTGGGTGGCAGCCAGTTGATGTGTCTCTCTCATATTGATATTTCTCTCTCTCTCTCTTCCTCCCTCTCTCCCTCCTGCTCTATCTGAAGATAAATGCAAATACATCCTTGGGTGAGGATTAAATAAATAAAAATTTAAAAAACGTCATTTACAGTAGCTTGGAAAATATGTTGAGAGAAAAACATGTGCTTATTGAGCCTTTGGATTTAAGGTAAGAAACGTAAAAGCATAACATTAGAAGATGGGAGCTTGCTTTGGCATTGTGCTACCAAACAAGACAATGTAGGTTAGAATTGGCTGGTAGGTTGCAAACAAAGTGAAAGAATAGAACAAGTCCACAGCTGTGGCCTCCGAGGTTCGGAAAAGCCGTTTGCTTCTAGCTTTTGAATATTAAGAATAAATACTAGAAATGGCTTTGAGCAACAAAAGCCAATGAAGACTTTTTGATTAAACAGAGGAATTTAACCTTTAGAGAAAAGGTGTTTGCTTCCCTGTAAAGCATTGTTTTCAGACCCAAAGTATACTGCAAGAGTAAAAGAGAAAACCGAAAGAATGAGGTGGAAAGAAATAGATTGGGTTTGATAATTATTTCTAAAATATAACTTTGAGTGTGCTATTGCAACATAGAAATAATGGGAGAAAAGGAAATCAAAATTCTACTAATTTTCAAGGGACTTTATAACAACAAAAGCCACGAGCTTAGCTTATAAAAGTCTTTGTCTCTTTAAACCTTAAAACAACTCAAAAGGAGCAAGAAATAGTCTGAAATACATAGAGCCCCCATGGGGAAGATATTCCCCAAGTTTAACTTCAGCTACAGTATTGAGTGCAAGGGACTAGAAGGAACCTCCCAGTGGAAGCAGAGATAAAGGAGAACAATGGACAAGGAGAAATGCTGCAGGGAAAAGAAGCTTCTAGACAAGTGACTTTCAAACCACCAGGGCAGAAGGTCTTCACTTGACTTGCCTGGCAGGATTTCTTTATTGCTTTGTACCGTGACCACTGTATGACTCCAGCCTCTTGTTTCCACATGGCAATTTTTTTTTGTTATTCAATCAGTGGTCCATCAAATTTATATGGGGTGTGGAGGGAGACACCAGGTGCAGACATCTTTTCTTT
Source organism: Molossus molossus (assembly GCF_014108415.1). NCBI lineage: Eukaryota > Metazoa > Chordata > Mammalia > Chiroptera > Molossidae > Molossus > Molossus molossus. The sequence continues at coordinate 24,939,562 of NW_023425346.1, forward strand.
TGGTTCATAGTTTGCTGTATAACAAGTATCACAAAAGGACACAATGGAGAACCCTGGAGATCCTCTATTTCAACCTCAATGTAGTGTATTCTATGTATAGTAAGAAGGGTACATAGGAGCATTTGGTAGCCAGAAGAGAAAACTGTGGCAGAAATGACAAAGTAGTCATTAAAAATGAAGTTCTTGCCCTAGCTGGTATGGCTCATTTGGTTGAAGCATCATTCCATACACCAAAAGTTTGCAGGTTCGATTCCCAGTCAGGACACACAGACAAAAAATTGCATACTTTCACTTTCATAGTTGTCATGTGCAAGCCACTGCCTCGCCTGGTGCAACATTTCCCCGATCTCTTTACATCCAACTGTGTCTATATTTCTTCAACATGTTTTCCTTCCTACTAGTTGAGAACAGAATATTCCAAACTCTAAGAGATTCTAGAGTCACCAAATGGAAGGAAACATGATCCCCAGAATCATCACATGAAGAAAGCTATCCACCAACCTATAACACCCTCATCGTATTTATATTTGAGCATAAAATATAATTTTGTGTTATGTTGAAATTTTAGAGTTTATAAAAGCAAGTATAATTATTCTAAAGTAGTTGTTGTAAAGAATATTCTATTGATATCATTTGAACTTTAGTGTGGACTCTATGAAAATTATATTTGTCTAATGCAGTCATTTTTACTAATAAATTATTAAATGACATGTATACAATTGAAACAACTTTACCAAATTAAATTCATAATACAATAAATGTTATAAAATAGTACAGGATATTTTGCTTCCTTAAAGAAGTGAATCAAAGATATTACAAATTTGGATATTTTTTTTTGGTCATTTTAGAGTTCCAAACACTTCAGATAGGTCCCACACTGAATTTATGAGATAAATTGATTACTTAGCTATATCTTCAAATTAATAATTTCCCAATTCTAAATTGTGCAACCCAGACTGAAGGCTTCCAAAACACAGGAATATTTTTGTCACTTTTTTATTTCATTTTATGCCATACTAAACCAGATTTAGAAAGTCAGTATAGAGATTTACTAAAGAGTTTGGTTGTTGGTGATGTTACCAAAACTATTCAATCATTATGAAGAAGAACAATAATAAATATTGTTTGTTTTTATCAAAAAGCATTAAACTATTTTATGATGTAAAATGTATTTTAAATCAAGAGACAGAGGAAGAGAGAGGGAGGGAGGGAGACAAATCATTTGTTTGCTTCCCGCATGTGCCTAGACAGGCAACATTTTGGTGCACAGGATGACTCCCAACCAACTGAGCCACACTGGCCAGGAGTCATTTTGGTTTTAATTTGCAATTTCATAATGATTAGTAATGTTGAACATATTTTCATGTACCTGTTGGCCTTTCATATATCATCTGAATGACTGTTTGGGTTATTTGCATTTTTTTGTTGTAGAGTTGTATGAGTTTTTTATACATTTTGGATTAGAACCCATTATCAGATATATAGTTTGCAAATATTTCTTTCTCATTTCATCTGTTGTCTTCTCACTGTGTTGATGCTTTCTTTTGCTTTAAGAAACTTTTTAATTTAATGTAATCTCACTTGTTAATTTTCCACTTGTGTTCTAGGTACCATATCCAATAAGTCATGACTGAGACACACGTCAAGGAGTTTTATTTATTTTTTTCTTCTATGAATTTCATGGTTAGCGGTCTTACATTTAGGATTCTAATCTACTTAGAGTTATTTTTTTCTGAGTGGTGTAAGGTATGGGTTTAGTTTCATTCTTTTACATGTGGCTATCCAATTATCCCAGCACAATTCATTGAGGAGACTGTCTTTTCTACATTGAGTATTCTTGGCTCCCTTGTAAAATATTAGTTGGGTTTATTTCTGGATTCTCATTTCTGTTACATTGGTCTGTTTGCCTGTTTTTCGACCAGTACCATACTATTTTAATTACTACAGCTTTATAGTATAGCTTGAAATCAGGATGTATGATACCTCCTGCCTAAGCACAAATTTTGAAAGTGGTTACACAGTCAATTATCTCATTAAAACTGAAAAAAGACTATATACCCTCAATGATTGCTTTTTCCTTTAAAGGAATAAAAAAATCTTCAGTAAAAACTTAGTATTGGAAAATATTAACTTTGACTCCAAAGCAAGGCAGATTTCTCTCAAGTAAAGTCATTTAAAATCTGGCTCAAGGGAAAATATCAATTTTGGTTCAATATCATGTGAGGCTCAGCAGTGAAGCAGAATAAAATATAAACTAGCATAAAAGATGATGGTTAATTTTTAGTTCTTTTTATTTCATTTTTGATTGAATACAATTATATGGCCTATAAGAAAATGCTGAATTTATGTTATGCATAAGAGTGATAGCAATATTACTTTACGAAAAGTAACTTTTCTGCCTGATACATTATACAACTGAGAAATTGTATATAAATCATTGTTTAGCCTTTTTTGTTGTAGTAGAGAATGTTTTTTCATAAACTATAATAACCATATCTACTGATCTTAACATTTGATATTTGATGCATAACTTTGTTATACTCTAAGCTCCATAAGAGAATAGAGCATTATCATTATCTTGATGCCCTGATCACATCTATGTAAAGTTGTCCATATATTTTCAACAGTAGTAATACTGGACCATATTGACTTCCTTTTCATAAAACTCTATGTTAAAAATAATTTTAAACCAATTAAATTATAAATTTTTCTTTTCTAATAAAGGCACCGATTCTTCCAGTAGATAAATTACCTCTGGCAAAGAGTAAGAAAGCTTTCATGCACTTGAGAATCATTTTATAAGTGAAACAGTCATTTACCTATTATGACCCAATGGCTTAGAAATATTCATACAGTTTCATAGAGTGTTGGGGACTATTATAGAATAAAAGTTCATGTCAGTTTCTTAAACTATGTCTTTCAAGATAAAAGACATAAAAAATGAAACAGTCATTTGCATTGAAAAGAGATTAGAAAAATATTCCTCAGAATGAGCTGTAACAGTTTTGGCTAAAAGAAAATGGAGTTGCTCTCCTAGGAGAAAAAATAAAGAAATGGAACAAAATATTTTTTCATATTCCAGTTTTAGCTAAGTGAAAAGAGATATGGCATTGTCTGGAAAGAAAAACTAAAGACAAAGAGCTACACATTAGGAAGGACTATCATGTACCAGAGGTTGCAGTAGATGATGGTAGTTCATAAACCACTCTTCTTTCTTTCATGTTAGCTTGGTCCCAGTTCCATTCCCATGCTATTCCGTCTTTCATACACCAAGGTTAAAAGTTTAGGTGGGTATATTTCCCAGTTCTGAGCAAGAAGACATGAGGAAATGTCTGCTTTGTGAGCTCTTCTATACCCAAGGAAGAAATTGTTTTTTAACTAAATACCATATTTCTAAACAGGATCCATGGGTCTTCAGTATCCATCTTATGACCACAGAGGAATTAGCCTGAAAAGCACACACTAAAGTTAACACCACAGAACTAGAAGGTAGAAGAAATCCATGTTCTTAATGATATTGTTGAACCACTAAAATAACCAATCTAATGACTGTCTTAATATTAGATTTTAAAGTGAAATATAAATTCCTTCATAATTAAGCTTCACACCAGTGTTTTGTTTTGTTTTTTTTCTTTCTATTACTTTATTTGAGTGGACAGGATTAATAACAGTAAAAATTTAGAGAAGTAATTTCCTTGATAAGAAGTGATTGGGCAGTTGGAAAGACATTGAGTATATATAAATCTAGAAATAGAACTGCAAACCCAGTCATTTAGAGACAAATTTACAAACATTAGAAGAACTAGAATGAAAAAGAGAACAGCAAAGAGAACAGATAGACATATAGAATGCTTTGCATTAGTTTGACTTCAGGAATTAAATGAGTATAAAACAAAGTAGAAGTTGAACCAATTAGGGTTAAGTTTCCAGTGAAGGCTAAACTGAACATAAACTGCTCCACATTGCTCTTCTATATTCTCAGGCTACTATCAATATAACAGAAAATCATTTGTAACTGAATGAGATAGCAGTTAAAGAGAATGCCAAACATGAACCTCTATGTGTAGAAAGGTCTTGAGAGAAACTTAGAAAGAGGTTGAACCTAGACAAATTAATTAATGAGAAGAATCTGGGATATATATAAGGTAGCTAATATAGATTTACACCCTTACATAGGCTTTGAACCACCAACTCCAGTCAAGAAAGTGCAGACCATGAAACACATACTGGTTTATCCATGAGGTCTTGGCAACTCCTAAAAGTAACTTTAGATGGAAAAATAGCAGTTGGTGATAATCCTGAGGCACTTCGTACATTGGCCTGAATCACCTATTGTGTAGGTAATTCTCTACTAACCTAAATGCCATCCAGGAATGCTAGAATCACCAAGAGAAGACAGTAGTGTAAAACAAGAAATACGCAGAGATAGGTAGATACAATCATAGAAATATAGTTAATGTTATATAATAATAGGCACTTGGATTTATTGGTATAGATGACAAAACACATTGGTGATTTTTTGAATAATTCATAAAAATGTATTAAGATCTGGGATGTTGTTATTATACTGCATTAAGCACCCGTTGAGTGTAAGAATTGGGCGAATATCTACCTTGGCACTCTCCTCCATATGAGTTCAGAGGTCAGCTCACCTAAGTACTGCTCCTATGTGTGGGATTAAGATTCATTAAATGATATACTAATAACCCAAAATATACTTTTAGCAGTTCATTTTGTTTATCAGTTTTTTTTTTTAAAAGAAACGTTAAGTTCGGGATGTCCAAGAGAGAAATTACAGCAGGTCAATACATAAACTCAGGATAATGATATTGGAATGTCTCTATTTTTCTGTGTTTTCTTCTAATGAAGAGGATATATAAGAAGAATCTGTGGGTGACTATGTTTATATCAACTATAAGAAACCTATTTCTCCTTGAACAATGTGGAGATGTATCTGATTATAGAAACCTGTCCCATAGCTCTCTTGAAGTAGTAAAGGAGTCTAGAAGACTATTTAGCTATCTAGCTAGCTATAGAAATATGATTTTGTGTGTGGGTGGGTAGGTACGGAGGGTAGTTCTTCATTAAAAAAATCAGAACTTAGAATTTGTAACCTATCAAAATGGAAATGTGAATTTCAAAATATTAGGGACAGTCACGACTTGCAGATGAGCATGAGACCGACTAAGACTGATAACACGATGAGGAGAAAAAAGAGTACATAGAGGCTCATGTTCAAACCCATAACTACTTCAGTACCATGCATATCCTCAAATCAATAAGTAATGGTGAATTGTGGGAGTTCAGTCTGTAGTTGTAATTTGCCCACAGTGTAGTCTGAGGGGTTTAATAGCCAACAAATTGCAACAATTCTCCTCATGTCCTATTGCAAGAGAACAGTGAGTGCAGGTTCTAACTTGGAACCTGGGCTGGCTCGAGGAGCTCCCTAACATGGAGAGGAACCTGATGTGTACCCCAAGGATCTCCTTGTTACAAAACCCTTTCACGGGCAGGGGCAAGCCCGCTTCATTTTCTAGTTTCTCACCCTCACACAGCATTTCAGATTAGAATTTCGTCAGTCAGTCCTGCTCCCTGATGGCTGTTAACTTCGAGTCCATCTTTCATTCCTCAGCCATGATTAGTTTCACCAGCAGTGAGGATCCAGGTGGGAGATGAGAAAGGGTTCATTAACTATTAAAAACTTCCAATCACTCCTGTTTGAATTCAACTTCTGAGATTGAGTTTCCCTCCTCGACCTCCTCGCAGATGGCCTGCTCTAGTAGAGAACAAAGACAACACAGATCCCACCAACACTAACAGTGGGGTCCAGGATTCACAAATAAGTCCTGCAGATCACTCTCTGCAGGTTAAAAGTCCACCCTCCACTGTACTTGGAAAATATTCAAATTCTGATTATTCACATGACATGGGACATTCCCCCTCTCCCTTAGTTTCGCCATCTCATATAACCATTGATTTTGGATTCTATACATAGTACCCCAAGTCCTCAAAAATATATGTTTTCCAAATTTTCAATTCCAACTTTGGTACTATCATTAAAACATCCCTCTAATTTTATACAATTCTTCTAATAATTCTCATAGTTAGGATTAATTGATCCTTCTTTTTTCAAAAATGTTACAACAATTTTGACATTCGTGGTGAAATGAACTCTTATCTCAAGATTTGTGTGATGATTTTAATAGGAAGTTCAGGGCCACACCTTAGAAGCAAAATTATAAACTAGCTCCACAACTGTCCTCAGTTGTAACCCTCATTCGACCCAAATACTACATGGGTTACTATCAAAACAATGTCATATTAAAAAATACAGGAGAAATGACAAAGGAAACGATGATGGGATTTTATTCTTTTGTAAGACCATAAAGGTAATCCAAATACATGTTGCACAAAATCAATTTTTAAAATAATGTTCCCTATACCACAATTACTCTGTACAATTCCCCCACAGCTTCCTATATAGATTTCATATTTATTCACAGGCTATACCACTTGTTTTCTCATGTCTTGTTCTCTTTCTCATTAATTTCTTATATAATAGACTTAGTCTATGTAAAATAAACTATTTTAGGAAGCTTTGTAGTAAGGCATAATGGTATCAAAGATGTTGGAAACATTAGTAGTTATTTCTGAGGTAGCATGAAAAAGAGAACTTCACATATTCTACAACTCAGAAAATATTAGAATTTTAACATTTTTTACTATTTTTAAGATGAGAAAATAGGTACAAAGAGGCATGCAACATCACACAGCTAGTACCTGGTGAAACTGGAATTTGATCGCAGGAGAATGACTCCAGCATCAGACTCTTCATCATTAAACAAGCAGAGCCCCAACAGTCACTGCCAGCAATAGTATTTTTGATGTTGGTTAGGCTATGATCTCCATGCTATCTTCCTTATCGAATGACTCTATAACACTTTTTTTTTTTAAATTTCTTCAAGAAACAAGTGGAAAAAAAATATTGCTAAAATTTGAAAGGTTAAAGAAATATCTTAAGAAGCATCTCCAGAAAAACAGCCTGAATTAACAAGTCAGTGTAAACATCTTTAAAAAGCAAAAGAATGAACAAACAAGTTTAATAGCAATCTCTTTGTGCAAGATTTGGACGGAAGCCTGGATCGAGTTGTATTGAGAGTCCAGAGGAAATTAGTGCATTCAATCAATGAACAATATATTTTTTTAAATTTTATAAAGATAATAGTAATAATACTGTCAGAGTCCTTTGATAAAAACAGGATAGGAGGTTGAGAAAGTGAAGTTAAAGTATAGCCAAGTAAAAGATGTTTTTTCAATGGAGCCTTTGGAGAGGCAAGGCGCATCTTTTTCTATTTCCCTAGTTATTAAGGTCAAGCTCTTAGAGTCAGGTCAACTTTCACTACATTCTGATGTTTCCCAACTGAAGTTGTAGCAGAAAAAGCCAAAGATATATCACCCCGTACAATTAGAAAAAGGTAGGAGAAAAGGTAGGTGGTACATTTCCCCTTTAGTGGGTCACGCAGCATCATCCTTGTCTCGACTATTCAAATGACTTTGGAGCAGGCCCCAGATTAAAGTTAAGGAAAAAAACCGACTGTTCCTCCCCTGGAGAGCATCACATTAATCCTAGCCAAACTTCTGATGTTAACAGAAAAGTAGAACATATTTAAACGTGTTCTATTACATATAGGCCGATATTTATAGAAGAGTAGAGCTTTCCCTTCTCCGATTTCTACGATTCGTTATTGAAAAACTGTGTGCTAGAGGGACTGAGCACACTCAAACAAAACACTTCAAAGAACATATTATGAGAAATGATACGTAAAAACATTACATTTAAACAGTTGCTCAGCCCACAGGAACCCAGCACCAAGCAAATGCAAACAACTGAAGGGGCTCTCTATTCCCAATCCCTTTGACAAAAATAACAAACCACGGTTCTTCCCTGTAATGGGAGGAGAAATGGGAGCTTGAGAACATAAAATATGTTGCTGCACAGGAAGGGAGAGGATGTGTATATGTATTTCAGATTGGCAGTTTTGTTTGAAAAGGGTCTCTGGATCTTTGCTTTTAAGAATGGGGAACGCTAAGAGGGGTAGAATGAGGGGAGAAATACAATAGTTTCATCGTTTAACATTTTTGATGGACAAGACTGTCTAAAGGCTAATTGGAAAGTCAGCACTTGCAGGAAGAAACAGGCAAGCAAATACATTTCTAAACAGAATGCCAAAAGACTGTTGTTAGCATATTTGTACATTTCCAATTTTTTTCTTACTACACGTTTCCAACAACTCAAACAGATCAGTTTAAATACAACTTCTTTTACTAATGTCTTTTGAAGCATCACTGCAGTCAGATTGAGTCAAGAAACCATCTGCTACAAATACAAATAGAGCTACATTCAAGAATTATATTACCCAGCCTTCCTAGCAAACCTCTTACGTGCAAGCTGTTCTTGTCAAAATCAGAACCATTGTGATGATGCATCTTAATATTCAGTCAGACTTTAAGTAAAGAGTGACAAAAGTCCACATATGGATGACAGCTGTTTCTTCAGTAAATATTTTCCCATTTATTGAATGGAGGCTTATGGCAGTTCAGGATATGTTCCATCAGACATTTCAGTCTGAATTAACTGCCTGGTGACTATTAAAACAATAACAAGGATAACATTTCTGTTTTCAAAGCTTTGCTACAACTTACATCTGAAAAACCAACAGATACTCCAATTAAAGTTGTACAGTATGCCATTTTTTTTTCCTTTATTGATTTTAGAGAGAGAGGAAATGAGAGGGAGAGAGAGAGAGAAACATCCATGACAGACAACATCGATTGCCCGCCTCCTGCATGCCCCCCACTAGGAATCGGGCCAACAACTGGGGCATGAGTCCTGACCAGGAATCAAACTGGCGACCTCTTGGTGCATGGGTTGGCGCTCAGCTGCTGAGCCACACTGATGGGACTATACAGTATGCCATTAATTTGACAGTATCCTTGACTAATATTGGTGATGACAGAACCAAATTGATGACTCTACTTTTTTGCTCCTCCCCCTCTAATAATAGCATTTATAAAATTAAAGCAAAATCGATATATTGATTTTCTAATCATATGAGCAAAGTTGATGGGAATTTAAACATGTATGACTAATTCTGATCAGCTGTAAAACACTAGAAAAGATTAATGAGCCTTTAGCTAAAAGAACCTCAGATATGATCTCTTTTAACCAATAAAATACTTATAAAATTGGAAAGTCAATAAAAAAGTGAAGATAGACTCTGATGAAGAATTCAGTAACTCTATAATACATATCAGTAGTTAGAGAAAAAACAATTAGTGCCAACTTACGAGGTGACCTTAATGTTTTAGTAGTGCCTTGAACATGTGATATACCCCTTTTATAAATCCTAAATGTTGTGTTGGACAAAAGTCTATTAATAGTATATTTTTCAATTAGCATTTTTGAAGTTTGCTAACTTTGAGGTCGACTGCTAGCTAAGTAGACTTAAATTCTCCTATACGTAACCAAAACTATCTTGCTGCTCTTCTCTGGTGACTCCAAAGCCACTCTTGGGAGGTGGCAGGTTGTTTGTGTCTTAGGTTAGGCCTGCAATATTGATGTGTTAAGGAATCACTGTTTCTCAGCATCTGTATGGCAAATTGTGCCCTTTAATATAGTTTTTAAACCCAACATTTAAAAAACAATATTAAGCTTATAGTCTTATATTCCACAACTGTCATCAGTCTCTGATCTTTTTTTTGGTATGTGCTCCTAGTGGGAACCAAATCTGGGACTCTCTGGTCCACAGGCCGATGCTCCAATCGTTGAGCCAAACCGGCCAGGGGGATCTTTTTTTTTCTTTTTTTAATGAAAATTATTTCAGATCTCACACTGTATTACTCTAAGTCAAATAAGCCAGTCAGAGAAAGACAAGTATCACATGATCTCACCTATATATGGAAGCTAATGAACAAAATAAACTGACGAGAGAAATAGATCCAGAGGTATGGAAGCATGGAACAGACTGACGAACCTCAGAGGGAAGTGGGGGGAGGTGGGAAGAGATAACCAATGGGTGAGAGATAACCACTGGCGGGGAGGAGACATCTGTCTGTAATACTTTCAACAGTAAAGATAAAAAAAATTACAAAAATAAACAAGGATGTCTTACCCCGCTATCGGATCTACTGCTATAGCCTTAGGATTATGAAGCTCCAGATCGATCAGGGTGACACACACGGACCCGTTGTAATTACAAACAAAGATCCGGTCGCTGACATGGTCCACAAAGTAGAGATTTCTGGTGAGCCAATCAATCGCCATGTGTTCCACATCTGAAAAATACACACACAAAATCATTGAATCACAGGTGCAAATCTAGTATCATAAGCCAAAGAGTACGTAGGTCTGCCCAAAGCATCGCAGAGGACATTTTGGAAGTATGGGTAGTTTTATGATAGACACCTGCAAAGACAATTTCTTGCTATGCCAAAATAAGTGACTTAAGTATTCTATAAAAAAAAAAAAAAAAAAAAAAAAATGACTATTTCTTGTAAACATTCTTCTGGCCATCTAAAGACTGAGGATGATCTAGACACAAATGGATGAAGTGTATATAAATCCTAACGTAAAGATGTTTACAATAAAGTATGTCTACTAGTTTTTGTGTTTGCCCAAAATAGTTAATTCAACCCAATTGCCATAACTGGTTCAATGGCACAGCTAAACTCTTTAGTGGTAAGAAGAGTAAAAAAAAAAAAAAAAAAAATTAGTGAACTTAAAGTAAGTCCTTATGTTCAGACGCTCTTCTATTACACAAAGGAAAGGTGGAGAAGATGGAAAAAGAGATCTGTATGATCCTTTGTTTATACAATGTATCCAGATCTTGGAAATTAAGCAAAAAGAGGGGTGAAATGTTCTTTCAATGAAATAGTAGGCATTGTAAATCATACCTGCTCAAAGATTAATTCATTCTCTAGAAGAGGGATATTCAGTAGTACTTTCTGTGATGACAGAAATAGTCTATATTTATGCTGTTCAGTAAAGTAGCCACTAGCCAAATGTATCTGGTGAGCTAGTGTAACTGGGAAACTGAATCTTTATTGTATTTCATTTAAATTAATTCTAATTAAATTTTTTAAAAATGTATGTAGCTAGTGTAGCTCTAGAAGAACATTTGACTTGAGTACTTTCTATTTGATCAGATTGTGAAATTTCATGCTAATTAGATATTTATCTGGTGTAAAAGATAATCTCAAAGATTATGGTTTTATTATCCAAACCATTAACCGTGTTTTTTTTTGTTTGTTTGTTTTTTTTTATCTAACCTACAAATCCTATTTAAATACTCTTTTCTTTAAAATACTTATAAATATTTAATTCCACAAATGTGCTTAGAACAGTATCAGGCTGGTTTCCTTAATAATGCCATAAACAAATAAATTTCTGGGTTTTATTCCTTTCTAAATTTTTTGACAGTATGTTTTTATGTATGGAAATTATAATCTGATACCTTCTTGGTTGAGCTCACTATAGATCTATGATTCATCAACTAAGAAGAATGTCCTTCTGCAATCTAAACCTAAACATTCTTCCAACTCTATGCTTCAAAAAATTCCTTACTAACATGCTACTTCAGTGAGTGATATTCCCTCAACAGAAAGACTAATATAAATGCATGCGCCATTATTATAATCCATAATAGTATATTGTTAAAACAAAACAACAGAGAAAGCAGCAACTTTGTGCAAATGTCTATCAAGCCTTACAAGGACAAGCAGAAAGTGGATATTGCATTCATTGGATACACATTTTCAAACAATCGATTGCAGTTTCAGTCCTAAATTACACAGTCCTGATGGAAGCATAAGCATTGAAATGTTCCACACACCACATGAAACTTTGTTCTCACTAGTTCAGCAACCAGAATTTTTAAAAATATGAACTATTTTTCTGTCTCCAGAAATCCGTCAATGTATGCTTTGTTTTGAAAAATTTTTTTGTATTATTATATCAGTGAGAGCACAGAACCCACTGTTTCAAATGTCATTGCAAATACCTTGGATTCAGATAATGTGCCAGAGTACATTCAGTGACTCATTCCTCATGCCAGGCATACGGTTGGTTTGATCTACGCAATTGTAATTTCAGACAAAAGATCTGTTTGACAACATTCACACCTTCTTTCAACTTTGTATTATTGAGGAAAGATTCTCTGCTACTGAAACAATAGGTATTGTTAACAACCATCCAACTTTGAAGGAGCAAGTTCTCATTAAATAACCTGATAATTAGCCAAACATTTAGTAATTGTGGAAATTGATTTTGTTTTCTTTTCTTATAGTTGAAGATTTTGTCTTATAGTTGAAGATTGTTTATTAAGATTGCAGAATGAAGGCAATTAGGCAAAGAGATTAAATAAGTAAGCCTGGAGATAGATATATTTGGCCAAAATGATTTGAACATTTTAGGAGATAGGTACATTTTTCTAGATGGCAGATTCAGTATTTCATTTTCATTTTCTGGTATATAACAAAGTTTATTGGAAACTGCAGAAGATAACTATAATCATTTTATGATATTACATTACAAAACAATCTCTCAATTTTTAATAGTAAGACCTTTACTATTTCACTGTTACTAAAATGGTTTTAAATATTTTCTTGTTATTACATTCTCTAGTTAGCTTTTTGTTTGTTTTTTTATTCCTCACCCGAGGATATTTTTCTATTTATCATCAGATAGAGTGGGAGGGAGGGAGAGAGAGACAGAGAGAAACATCGACGTGATAGAGCCATATTAACTGGTTGCCTCTTGCCTGACCAAACTGCAACCGAGGTACATGCCCTTGACTGGAATTAAATCCACAATTCTTTGATCCACAGGCCTATGCCTAACCATTAAGCCAAACCAGCCAGGGCTCTCTAGTTAGTTTTTATTTATTCTTCTTCCAAAAGTCCCTCAGATTTCACCCTTACTGTTCTCTTTTAATGGCTCTTATTGTGGTCACTCCAAATTTCTTATTTGCAAAAAGCAAAGGTGACTTTTCTGCTTATACCTACAAAATAATCTGAATGTCAATGTTGATAAAATTTTAAATAATAATAAAAATATTGAAAGTATTTTGAAACTGTTAAATTGTTACATAAATATAAGTAACTGTTAATTTCTAAAACTCAATATTTCTTAGGTCAAAGAATTTAAAGTTGTACCCAGTAGAAATTAATTTTAGATTTAATAAAAAAGTAAAAAAAAAAAGAAAGCAAGCAAATACTTATGATTATCTGTAATTGATAACCTATACTTGAATAAATTGAATAAAATATTACATCAAATTTTTCATCATGACTAAAGCAGGTAACTAATTACCAGAGCTGGTGAAGGTAGACATTTTTTAATTCACTAAAATGTATATATACTTAGTGCTATGGACTCAATTGCTTTCCCCAAAATTCGTATATTGAAGTCCTAATCCCTAGTACCTCAGAATGTGACTGCATTTGAAAATAAAGTCTTTGAAGTGATCATTAGAATAAGGCCATTAGGGTAGTCCCTAATACAATCTGACTGGGGTCGTTATAAAAAGAGGAGATTAGGTTATGCCAAGAGAGACCAGAGGAAAGGCCATCTGCAAACAGAGGGAAGCCTCAGAGAAATCCAGTTCTGCTGACAGCTCGACCTTGGTGTCCAGTCTTCAGAACTGGAGAGAATGGATTTTTGTTGTTTGAACACTCACTGAGTGATATTTTGTTATGGCAGGTCTAGCAAAATAATATACCTACTTAAGTATTATTTAATAAGGTGGTCCATGCCATAAATTATTGAGAACAAAAATCAAGATCTTGCTAATAAAAAATATAAAAGAAATATCACATGTCTTTTTAATGTCATACTAGACCATTGTGTAATAGGTCTCTTCAAGGATTAGTTAAATCTTCTGGGGAACATACTTTTGTTTAACTTACAACTTAATAGTATTGATTAGGTCCCAGTCTCTGTGAGTTTAGATATTAATTTGTATATTAATAAATTGCAAATAATTTTTGTCCTATAGAGATAAAAATCATTTCCGTCAGGTAGTAAAAATAACCCGTTTATTGTCCAATGTGACATCAACTAGTTCTATATCTAACTTGACAATCTTAAACGAGCCTATTTTTCTTTCATTGATTATAAATACTTCAGTCTTTTTTGTTCTCCTTTGAACCAAATTTACCATTCTGCTGCTTCACTCATTAATGAGCTAAATGACTTGTTAACACATTTTCACTACATTTTTTTTATGTCATGTTTTTAGCCTCTTGAAGATTATACATTAACAAATTTTAGTACTTGATTTCTTCTTTAATTATCTGCTATGTGGTCTCCAACGAGCCAGAAAGAACACTTTTAAATGAATAGAAGGATTGGAAAACAGCGTAAGTAGTGAAACTTGTGAGGCGGGCCTGCGACCAGCCTGGAAGCGTGCTCCTACCTGAACAGGCAGGCTCAGACCCAGCTCACGGTTTCACACTGAAATGCTTCTTTGTTTCAAAGGCCACCAAATATGGATTTCTAGATTTCATTTGAAGTCTTCCATTATTTAAATATGGTCAACTTTTTTTTTTTTTTTATTATAAAGCATTTTGTGTATCAAAAGCCAAACAAACAACAATACCTGTCTGCAGCCAAACTAGATCAAAAGCCACTACTGTGGTTACACTAAAGCAAAGCCAATACTATGTGTTATTTAGTTCAGCCTAACCCTCTACTTTAAAGTATGTCCTTGAGAAAGTTACTAATATCTATCAAAGCCATTGTTCATATAATAAATAAACATAATGTTCATTTACACAGTGGTCAGAGGATTATATCAGACAACAAATTTTAAGAGTCTGGTACAGTGGCATGTAGTAGATATTCTACAAATATTAGTTGCCTCCCAGAGAGAAATAACGGACTACCCTTTATTTTTTTTTTATTGATTTTAGAGAGAGGGGAAGGGAGAGGGAGAGAGAGAGAGAGAAAATCAATGAGAGAGAACATCGATTGGCTGTCTCCTGCATGCCACCACTGGGGATCGGGCTCACAACCTGGGCATGTGCCCTGACCGGGAATCAAACCAGCAACCTCCTGGTGCATGGTTTGACACTCAACCACAGTCACACCAGCTGGGCTAAAGGACTATCCTTTAGTTTAAAGCTTTGTGACTGCTTATAATATGTATGTACTTACTAAAACAATAAATAAGTTAATACATAAGATAGACACTCAGTAGTTGTGATAATTTTTAAATATTCCACAAAGTTTTGGTACTGCTCCTTTCAAGTGGAAGATGTTTTCTTTTAAAAAAAATTTTTGTTTTTCCTTCATTGATTTTAGAGTGGGGGTGGGGGGAGAGACAGATAGAAACATCAATGCAAGAGAACATCTATTGGCCACCTCCAGCATGCCGCCACTGGGGATTTGGCCCACAACTGGGCATGTGTCCTGACTGGGAATCGAACTGGCAACCTCTTGGTGCCTGGGTCAATGTTCGACCACTGAGCCACACCAGCCAGACCAAGAGGAAGATCTTAATTGTCCTCCCTTTGATCTTGGGCCATTCTTCGTGATTTTCTTGTAATGAATATAATGTGGTTAGAAATGACAGTGTGATTTCTAAGGGTAAGTCGTAAAAGGCATTTTAACTTCCAGTTTGTTCTCTCTCTCTCTCTCTCTCTCTCTGGATCACTCTCTCTGCTGGAAACCAGCTGCTATGCCATGAAGATATTCAAACAACCCTGTGCAGCGGTCCATGTTTCAAGGAACACAGAGAGGCCTGCTACCAACAGTCACAAGAATGAGCTTGGAAGCCACTTTTCCAGCCACAGCTCAGCTGCTGCTGGATGCCCACAGTCCTGGCTAACATTTTGATTACAATCTCATTAGAAGCCCTATCACAACCACGAAGCTAAGCGACTCCTAACTCTTGTCCCACAAAAAGGACAGAAGAATATGTTTGCAGTTTTTAAGACACTACATTTTAGGATAATTTGCTATGCAACAATATATAAATAATAAAATAGTTAAATTCCTGTAGCTTTTATTTGTCTATTACCTCTAATTTTTAAAATTTTACTTTTCAATTATAGTTAACATACAATATTATCTTAGTTTCAGATGTACAACATATTGATTAAATATTTACCTTGTGAAGTGATGACCCCAATAAGTTAAGTACCCATTTGACATCATACATAGTTGTCACAATATTAATGACCAAATTCCATATACTATACTTTACCTCTCTGTGGCTATTCTTATAACTTGCAATCTGTACTTCTTAATCCCTTTCACCTCTTTCACCCATCCTACAACCTCCTTCCTATTTGGTGAACATTAATTTGTTCCTCATAGTCAGTCTATTTCTGTTTCATTTATTTATTTTGTTTTTTAGATTCTACCATATAGTGAAATCATATGGTATCTGTCTGACTTATTTCACTTAGTATAACACCCTCTAATATCATCCATGTTACCACAAAAGGTAAGAGTTCAGTATTTTTTATGGTTGAGTAATATTCCATTGTATATATGTACCACATCTTCTTTATCTGTTTGTTTACTGATACACACTTAGGCTGCTTCAATATCTTGGCTATTGTAAATAATGGTGCAATGAATACAGGGGTACATGCATTTTTTTCAAATTAGAGTTTTGGGTTTCTTCAAATCTCTATAGCTTTTAAAAATAGATTTGGTTGGTTTCCCATAGGTAGAGGTCATTTTTATTTTTATTTATTTTTTATCCTCACCCAAGGACATTTTTGCATTTATCTTCAGATAGAGTGGGAGGAAGAGAGGAAGGAAGAGAGAGAGAGAAATATTGATGTAAGAGAGACAAATCAAGTGGTTGCCACCCACACAATCCCACCTGGGGCCGGGGAAAAACTGCAGCCAAGGTACATGCCCTTAGCAGGAACTGAACCCAGGATTCTCTGGTCTGCAGGCTGACACTCTAACCCTTGAGCAAAACTGGCCAGGGCTGGTGGAGGTCATTTTTAGATTTACATCTAAACTAGATTGTACATAGCATTAATCATTTTGGTTCCCTTAAGTTTTCTGTAGTGCAGCTTAATGCTAAAAACAAAAACAAAAACCCCAAAAACAAAAAAACAGAGAATATTCCATAAATGCTCAAAAATTATCTCTGGAAAATTTAGAAATAACTTGTCTTAAAAATTTCTGCTCTAATTTTACTAAGTGTGGTTCTGTGCTGAAACAACTGCAATAGGGCACATCAAAGTCTCTTATATGGTCCCCTCCCCAAGAACCAATGTCTGATAGCATTAGTATTATAAAGAAAATAAAGCAGGGTAATGACTTACAAAGTGGCTGATCAGAAGGCATATCCTGAGAAGGATGATATTTGAATTGAGCACAGAATAACAAGCTGATAAGCACATGGAGATTTGGGGGCAGGGTCTACCAAGCAGGGATGAGCTTGGCATATTCTAAACATGAGGACTAAAGATGGGAGGAGCTATACCATAGCTAAAATACCAATGAATGCAAAAAGATGAGATAGCAGAGATTGCCAGGGGTATAGAAACTACAGTAAATTGATGAATTTAATAATAATTACATTGTAAAACCAGGTGGTTACTTTGTCTTAAATGTGATTTTTATCTTCATCACACAGTAAATGTATATGATTTAAAAAATCAAAGAGCTCATGAAGGCTTACAGAGAGAAAAAAAAAAAAAAGTCCACTTCACCTCCCTCTACTCTCTTCCAATTTTTTAGCGATTTCAATTGTGTTTGCTTTGATGATTCTATATCAGTTTTTTAAGGTTTAAGTTTTTACAGATTATATATAATGTATTAACTTTTTAAAATGTTTTCATTAATTTTTTTTTTTTTTTTTTTTTTTTTTTTTTAGAGAGGGCAGAACGGAGAGAGAAATAGAAACATCTATGTGAGAGAGAAACATCAATCAGCTGCCTCCTGCATGCCACCTACTGGGGATGGAGCCTGCGACCTGGGCATGTGCCCTGACTGGGAATCAAACCAGGATCTCCCAGTCCATGGGACAATGCTCAGTTCACTAAGCCACACTGGCCGGGCTAATTTATTAACTTTTTAACATACAAGATTAGGATTTATATATATATATAATTTATTATATATATATATAGAATATATATATATCCTCATCTTCTTCCCATATCTTTCTTAGTTAAATTAACATTCAATGTTTATGTAACTATGACTATATATTTTTTTGTTGACAGATGAAGAAAGTATTTTATTATGATTATACTTCCCTCCTTAAATAACTTTTTTAATTCTATTTTTTTCATTTTTCTTTATTAATTTATTACTGCATAATTCTATTAAAATTTCTAAAACTTTTCCCTGAATAGAAAAATAACACACAGTCATTTATTAATTTCTCTTTTTGCTTTTGACACCCTCTGATCTCCTCCTATGCTCTTCTTACAATCTGTACTTGGCTTGCTCCGTAGCCATGGTCTTTGGGATTCCTTTTAAAAAAAAATTTTTTTTAAATTAATTTTAGAGAGAAAGGAAGAGAGAAATAGAGAGATAGAAACATCAGTGAGAGAGAACATCGAGTGGCTGCCTCCTTCATGCCCCCCACTGGGGATCAGGCCCACAACCTGGGCATGTGCCCTGACCAGGAATTGGTTCAGCATCCTCTTGGTGCATGGGTTGACGTCAACCACTGAGCCACACTGGCCGGGCTGGATTTCCTTTTATCAGTCAGGATATTTATTATTTAACTCCTTCAGAAATTAATCATCCCATTTTCTGCTAACATAGGGGATGCATTGTTCCTGGCTGTGGGGACCAGGGTAGGATTTCTAGTAGCCTAGATATGCTAAAACCAGGTTCTAAGCTCATCATATTACTAGCCTTATCTTATATCTCCACCTTCACAGGGGTCCAGAGTCTTTATTTTTTAGCTTTTCTGGGATTCTTTATCTTGGTATTCCATTTGCACTGAGCAAAGCAAAGAAATATTAAACTTAATCATTTATCACTTAATCATCCACTTTTTATTGTCCAAAAGTATCTCACATGCTTTGTCTCCTTTCTTTTGATCTTAATACAATTAAGACATTTCTTTACTATATTTACAGTGGACTTAAAAACAAAAACAACAACAAAAACACAGAACAACAGATAAATACTTTTGAGCAATCTGCAGTATTTAACATAAAGTACTCAGGGACAGTTCCAAGCAGGGAAATTAAACATCTGCTTATCATTTTAAAAAGATCATTCTGACTGCTATGTGGATAAAGGGGATGTGTCTGAAAGCAGGTTACCAGTTAGGAACATCCTGCATTTCCAGGAGAGAGATAATGGCTTCAAAGAGTATCAACACAATAGTGAGGTTACGTGATATATATTCACCACATATTCGAAGGACTGCATTTAAGTTATATTCTAGCTCAGATGAAGAAGCCAAGCATGATAGAAAATTTGAAGACATCACATCACAGAAAATCAGAAACATTCCAAATATAGATTGTTTCCATCTACACATCTATTCTTGTATATTATGAATATTTTAAACCAACATTTTTATTTCCTCTCAAATAGTGATCCTCAAACTGTGATGTTGCCTTCAGATGAAGTGTGTTACAGTATTTCTAATAGCAATGCAGAAAACAGTAGGCAAAAATAATATTTTAAAAATGTTAAGATTATAATCTATTCGGTTTTCCTAAATTTATGTCTCTTACTTTAGGTGGATAATTAACATTTAGGATTTTTCCACATTTCTTTATTAAAACATTTGAAAATGCTCACTGAATGATAAGATGATGTAATTTCATATGTCACCATCTTTATCAAGAAACATGTACTTACTTTATTCCTAGATAAACTAAATACTATCCCTAAATAAACTGAATTGAGCAAACAGAGGCTCTGACTGCTTGGTATAATCATTAAAGTGGTATTATAGTAGCTCAATTTGGGTGTACTGTGGCATTCTTAATTATCAAGAGAGCCCCTGGCACATACAAAGCCCTTTTCTTTTCCTTTAAGAATTTCTTTTCGTTTCTTTTTTTTTAAACCTCACCCAAGGACTTTTTTGCATTTATCTTCAGATAGAGTGGGAAGGAGAGAGAGAGAGAGAAACATCAATGTGAGAGAGACACATCAACTGGTTGTCACCCATGTGACCCCAACTGGGGCCGGGAACAAACTGCAACCGAGGTATGCCCCTTAGCGGAAACCGAACCTGGGAGTCTGGGCCAACGCTCTAACTGCTGAGTTAAATCGGCCTGCGCGAATCCTGTTTCTTAAACACATAAAACGTGGTCAACGTGAGTATCAAGATCAGTTCTTCATGCAAGTAGTCACACAGTTCTACTTATATTGTGTGTCTTTATAAAAAATACAAGGAAGGTGCTTCTACACAGGCTAGTGGGCCAATATCAGGTATTCATACAGACAATGGATGTCCTTATATTTCTGTTAAGAGGAAAGAAAATGAAATGACTGAGCTTTTGAACCTTCTTCCATTTTATGATTCCACTATTTCTTAATTCCTTCTCTAACCCAAGCTAAACGCTAATCATATTTCCTTTAGTGGATGCATTTGAAAAGATGCCAGGGTTGTTCTCTCTACAGCAAACACAGTTGACACAAAGTGTCCTTTTCCCCCTATGTAGAAATTTACATTCATATTTGATCTATAACTCAAACAGATTCACCTCCTTTCCTTTATTATTTCTCCCCACTTTACTCATATTTAATCTATCAGAACATCTTAAGATCTTAACCTGAAACTATACACTTCTTCCCATCTGCTAATACTCAGCTTGGTCAGGACACTATTTTCTCTTCCCTGATGGCTACAATTGCTCAACTGGTCTCTCTGCTTCTCTTGTAAACCCTCTGTTACAGTCTTCACAGAGCACCTAAAGTGATCATTGAAAATCAAGTTATATCATGATACCAAAGAAGGAAACAGCACTATTTGTAGTCTGAGATCTATGTTACGGTTAATGACTAGTGAAGAAAAGTCTTAATGAACTGATAGAATCTAGGGATTTACTCTTCTGCATGCATGCTTTCAAAGTACATCATCAGTATTTTTATAAATATCTAAGTTTGCTGAACTTTAGCTCAATTCTAAGTCAAAACTTTATGGAGTGTTTCTCATTAATATATTGCCACATATGCCAACCACAAAATGAGATGTAGTAGGCTTCCAACTTCCATTTGTGTTGTTGTTCCTTCCACAGTTATTATTTTTTTTTTTTAGATTGTATTTCTTTTTTTACAGAGAGAGGAAGAGAAAGGGAGAAAGATAAACATTGATATAAGAGCGAAACATCAATAGGCTGCCTCCTGCACACCCCCTATCTGGGTTTGAGCCCACAACCCAGGCATGTGTCCTCACCAGGAATTAAACAGGCAACGTTTCAGTGCATGGGACAATGCCCAAACAGCTGAGCCACCCGGGCAGGGCCTTCTACATAGTTTTAATAAACAACAGGTTTTACCTTAAAATCTCTGTTTTCTTAGTTTCTAAAATATCACTCCTCTTCTTAAAATCCCCAGTGACTTCCCACTACACTTAGCATAAAATTCAAAGCCTTTAACATGGCTCACAAGTCTTACAAACTTCCCTTTTACCCCTATCTTCCTAGCTCATTCTACTCCAGGCACATCCCCCTCCTTTTTCATCAACCTGCAAAGAAAGCTCACAGTTTACGACATTTGTACTTGATCTTCAAGACAAGAGTATCTGAAGATGCATAGCTTGTATCCTCACTTCATTCAGGTATCCATTCAAATGTCAGTTTCTCAGAAAGGCCTCTCTCACGCAATCAATATTAAATAGAACCCTCCCCCCACAAGGCAACTCATCCTCACTGTTCTAAATTTATTTTCCTTGTATTATTCATAACTGATTGAAATTTACTACTTACGTATTACTTCTCTGTCTCCCCACACTAGAACATAAACTCCATATGAGCAGGAATTTTGTATTTCTAATTCATTTCTACATTCCCAATATTTGCAACACATTGACTTCTATAGTTTTACTGCACCCAAATCTCTAGAGTCTTTCTTTCTTGTTAATTCCTACAAAGTTCCACTTTTATGACTCAGAGGTATGTAACTTTGTGGTTTTTATTTCTGTCCTATATCTAAGAATTTACTGTCACCTTGGCATGGTTTGTTTCTGAGACTACTGGTCACCTTGACTGCTCTGCATGTCTTAGATTATTCTAGGTTATGTTTTGACTTAAGTCCCTGAAAACAGACTTTTGCCTATCCAGTGTAGCTCAGTGGATTGAGCATTGTCCCATGGACTGAGAGGGCTCGATCCCCAATAGGGGGTGTGCAGAGGCAGCCAATCGATGTTTCTGTTTCTATCTTTCTCTCCCTTCCTCTCTCTCTAAAAAAAATACACAGACTTTTGATTGATTATTATTGTTATTACATATTTATATTACATATTATACAATTACATATAATATTTATATACAATATAATAATTACTATATATATTATTACTATTGATTGTTTATTATTCACATTTGTCATATCTTTTAGTCTAAGATACAGTCTCAGGATCTGAATCATAACAAACAGAAAATGATGTATTTCCCTTGGGCATTATTTTCAATGTACAATAAGTAAAAGGAGAGTATACTAATGTATTTTAGTGGACTGATCCTGTAAATAAAGAGAGGTTCAGTTAGACCAATGTTATCAGTTGCACTGGATCAGGTAAATAAAATTTTATCTGAGAAGCCCAGTGACCAAATCTATATAGAATATTTTCATAGCTATGCTCACTATTGGCAAACATTTTAGATATTAAACTCATTCTACTGAAATGGCATTCGTTTTTGGAGACATATCCATAATAAAAATGAGTAAGTGCTTTTAAACTGCTTTTTTTCTGTAAGGTCCAGTAGTCAAAACCAATCACCAAATGATTCGTTCGTTGGACATGTCCAGGGGTTTCTCCACGAGTTACACTGAAGCATCCTGAGAGGTCTTAGGACTCTCTACATTGAGGAATGACACAGGAGTCATCCAGATATAGTCAAGCCCTGCAGTGTCAAGTTTACAGCTCTTCACCTCAGACATTTCATTCTAAAGTTTGCCTAAGACCTGTGCAACTGAAGACAGAGTGTTATTTTTCTGGGGATTTGCCCCTTGGCACTCCAGATGAATACACTAGGAAATAAATGCACTTCTACTTTTAGAATACGGAAAGAAGAATGTCTTCAGTTAGGTTAGGCTGCTACAATAAAATACCATAGACTGGATGTCTTAAACAATAAACATTTATGTCCCACACTTCTGGAGGCTGGGATGTTCAAGATCAAGTTGCCAGAGGATTCCGTGTATGGTGATGGTTCTGTTTCTGGTTCAAATAACCACCTTTTTTTTTTTTTTCCTGTATCCAAACATGGTAGAAAGCGAGTGAGCGCTCTGGTCACTTTGCTTTTTATAAGGGTATAAATCCCTTCATGGGGTTCTACCCTCATGACCTTAATTAAATCACCCTTTCTCCAAATACCATCACATTGGGGGTAGGACTTTAACATATAAATTTTGGGAGGACACAAACATTCAGTTCATAGCATACAGAACTACGGAAATCTCAATTCATATTGATATCCATATATAATAAATAAAATAATTGCTAACAGTAAACTCTAAATATTTCATAGCTATACATTACATCAGATATTTTCAACCTGTGTGCTATGAAACACTGGTGTGCAACAAGAATTTTCAAAACATGCAATAATACCTGCCTATTTAGTCAGGGACACTGATATATTTTCCCTTAGATTGTCAAATAGAAAAATGACAACAGCCAACACAACAATAGCTATTTAGTGTGAATTCATCAAAATTACACCTATTTCTGTCAGATCAGCAAAAAATATACTTTTTGGTGAACTGCAGAATTTTAGTAATTACTTTATGTGTGTTATGAGATGAAATAGGTTGAAAACTATTATATTACATAATAGCTCAATGCCCATCTTGGGTCCAATTTTGGATTGAAAAATACCTATTTTCGAAACTTCTGTTTTCATATGCAAATACCACTTGATCTCTGAGCAAGCCAATATATTCTTATTAGTCTTAATGTTCCTTGTTAAAGCTCCAACAAAAAGCTGTAAGAAAATTAAGTATTTGATGTATATCTGGCTAGAATGATCTTTCGGTACTTCTTAACTTTATATAATAATGCTTATAAATAAATGAGATGCTACATTCAATATAAACTACCAAAAAATGAATTGATTATCTGTACGAGTCAAGGGGAAACATTGGAATACGCAGATAACTGAGCTTGAGTTTGATTCTCCATGTAATTTTATGTAAATATTATCTCCTGGACATAGGATGGACAACATTAATAGAGAATCTCAAAATAATAGCTCAGGGTAAATGGAGAGATGATTATCTGCATAATTCACATGGTAGAAGTATTTTGCCTTAATTATCTGTACTTCAGGAACAAACATCTTTTTGCACAAATTATTGAAGTAAGTGCTATAACTTTCAATGGCATTTTATGCAATTGCAATCATAGTGCACTCTTTTAAGATACAAATCTTTGTGGTGATACCCATGGGTAGTTCTAATTTACTTAGTTATTCTTCTTAAAAATCAAGTCCTCAAAGCTCTAAGACAGAGCAAACCATCTGATATAGAGGAAAGGTTAAAGAAAAGCTTTATTTCATTTTTAAATGTCTTTTGAAAAATTTAATGGAAGTGGTCCTGGTCAGGAATTCACAGACAACTAAATATCTCTCTTGGAGACAACAAAAGGCGAACAATAGAAAGATCATTTATTTTCAAAAGCCACTTGTATGTCAGTGGAATTCAATGAGGACATCTTTCTTCCTGCTAGACATGACCCTTTCCCCACTGTGTCTAGGAAGGAAGATACTCCTAAACTTGAAGAGTTCCTAACATCACAATAGGTTGGGCCTCACTGGGTACCTTGGATAAATTATAGGGGTCTTTCTTTTAGGTAAATGGATGATTCCAAGGAAAGATATGGAATTGTGGAAACCATACTGTGACATACATACTGTGAATAAAAATAATGTGACGAAGTGAAATACCACCCCCCCACACACACACACCATGGAGCCACTTCAGTAGGAAAGAGATTTGTTTAATTTCTAAAGAAGAACAAAACATAGTAATGACTGGCTCCTATACTGAGTTGACTTCACTCCTAAGTAACTAAGGTAAAACAAGAATTTCTACTAAGAAATATGATATGACCTGTTGCTAAATGCTGTCGTTAAGATGAAAAAGGCTAACCGAATATTTTAAGTACAGAGCTCATCATTAGATTTGCAATTTAGGAATTATATTTAAGTTGTTCACCAAAGGATTACCGGGCATTTGGGAATTGCTCCAGGCTTACCAGACTCCCAGAAAAGTAATATATCAACCAGAATGTCAATTTGTGAATTTATTACTACTGATAGGGTGCCCCTCCAGTGGTACAATTATGAACAGATGCCATCCTAACAAATTCTTTCCTGGAATGATGGTATCGGAGAAACCAAATCTGAAAGTTATTAGAGACACACTTTTAAAAGGAATGAAAGTAAAGGAAATTCCACAGACCTGAGGGTTAGGCCTTCTAAGTTGTTTAAGGTGCTTGGAAAACTGACAGTGCTACACTATGGGATTCACCTTTTTGTCAAAAAAGAACCTGTGAGGTGTCCCTGACACAATATATGTTTTTTGACGTGAGATTCATATTTCATGAATGTATTTTAAATTTTTCACTCTCTGTATCTCCATCTTATTTGACATTGCTCTTTTACCGTCAAGAGGTTTTGTCATGCCTGGCCATGTGGCTCAGTGGTTGAGTGTCGATCCATGCACCAAGAGGTCACTGATTAGATTCTGGCCAGGGCACATGGCCAGACTGTGGGCCAAATCCCCAGTGTGGGACATGCAGGAGGCAGCCAATTGATGTTCTCTCTCATTGATGTTTCTATCTCTCTCTCCCTCTCTCTAAAATCAATAAAGAAAAAATATTTCATAAATTAAATAAAAGAGGTTTGTCACCATACTCTCGTCCAACTCATTGAAAAGATGTTACAATTAAATGAGAAATTACCTGATACTGGATACATTTCTAAGTTCTAGAATAACTTTGCTGCCATCCTAACCACTAGTTTCACTAATTAATGTCATAGATTTAAAATATATTTCATGACTTATTCATAATAAAAACAGCATCTTATTGTCCATGTTTCAGATTGGTAGATAAAGAGAACCTGCCAAATACTGTGTTCTACATGGCGTATAGCACTGTGATGGGATCATCAAGATATTCCCACTTTGCTAATTAAAACCCATAAATGAAACAAACAGGAATGAATCTAGACCAAAAGAAGACTAAGGGAATAATATTTAAAAGTTGTATACAGCATCATGAAAAATTTAGAGGCAAACATGTTTGTGTCTAGTGAATATGTCAAGTATATTTTACCAACTTCATAGGAAAAAAAATAAGTACAAACAATTGAAGTTTAGCATCTCTCTAATGTGTGCTTTGGTGAGTTTCAAGCATGTTTCCAAATGACAATAAAACAGTAATTGAGTTCTTCATAGCATGGCAACTGAACTAACAATAAAGACAAATTTATAGAGGAACCAAGTGCTGAGAGTTTTTTTTTTTTTTTTTTCAAAAGTGCAAATTCATCTAATGTTAGTGTAAAAATTAAAGAATAATGTAATGCCAATGCCTATAACATTAAGCATTTGAAATCAAGAAGGGGATTCTGCTAAGTCTCTAGATATGTGTCTTCAGATCAACATTTTTTGCTCTTTGAACTCTTTTTGTTTGTTTTTTTTCATTTTGAGCTCTCAATGGATGGCCTGATCACTTTGCTAAAACTCAGAGTTCAGCAGGGATGCATCGTATTAACTACCTACACACACACACACACACACACACACACACACACACACGGCAGCCACCTTTCGAAAAAGTCATTTTTATATTACCATATAAATATGCTAAGTAGAAGATGAGAAGCTTTTAAGAAGAATAAAGAGTTTAATAAACATGTATTTCCTTATAAAACAGCAGTTAATTAAAACATGTATCTCTGGGAATAGTTAGAATGTCCTCCTGGAGAATGAGCTTTGGATTCTTCACAGATGTTTCTTAGGGAGTAATATAAAATCAGTTACTACAATCAAGATTTTGTGCAGTATTTATATCTCTACTAATTAAAAAGTTCTAATTCTAAACACCTAAAAAAAATAAAATAAAAAACACAAACACACACAACTAAAAAATCACTGTTTGCCCTGGCCAGGTGGCTCAGTTGCCCATACACCAAAAGGGTTGTGGGTTTGATTCCCAGTCAGGGCACATACTCAGGTTGCAGGCTGGATTCCCAATGGGGCATGTGCTGGAGGCAACAGTTTAATGCCTCTCTTTCTCTCTCCACCCGCCCCTCCTTTCTCTCTAATATTGATAAAAATATATCCTCAGGTGAAGACTTAATAAGAACATCTTTTGGGGGAGAGGGAGACATCTACATCATAAAATACATATATTTTTTAAATCTCATTAATTTTCAAGATAAGCATGGTCATATTTCTTTTTTAGTTCTCAGCGAGGAGCTGACCAATTTCTGAACGTTTTCTAAAGAAATGATAAAACTAGAACTGACCAATTGTTGAACAATCTTAAAACTTATAAAACGTAACAAAAAGAAAACAAACAATCCAGTTTAAAAAAGGACAAAGGAGCCTAGTTCGGGATTTGTTCAGTGGTTAGAGCATCGGCCCACAGACCAAGGAATTGTGGGTTCAATTCTGGTCAAGGGCACCTACCTCAGTTGTGGTTCAGTCCCTGACCCTGGTTGGGGTTGTGCAGGAGGCAACCAGTACGTGTGTCTCTCCTACATCGATGTTTCTCTCTCTCTTTCCCACTCTATCTTAAGATAAATAAAAAAATATTCTCAGGTGAGGATTTAAAAAATAAATAAATAAAAATGGAAAAAGAACCTAAATAGATATCTCTCCAAACAGGACATACAAATGGCTAGGAGACATATGAAGAAATGCTCAACATCACTAATCATCAGAGAGATGCAAATGAAAACAACTATGAGGTATCACCTCATACCTGCCAGAATGACCACCATCAAAATATCATCAAACAACAAGTGCTGGTGAGGGTGTGGAGAAAAGGGAAACCTAGCACACTCCTGGTCAGAATGCAGATGGGTGCAGACACTGTGGAAAACAGTAATATGTTTTCTCAAAGAATTAAAAATGGAACTTCCAGTTGATCCAGTGATCCCACTTTTAGGAATATTTCCTAAGAAGCCTGAAACACCAATCAGAAAGAACATATACACCCTTATGGACTCCCTATTGCATATTTGCAATAGCTAAGATCTGAAAACAACCCAAGTGTACATCAGTAGATGAGTGGATAATAAAACTGTGGTACATTTATGTAATGGAATACTATGTAGCTGTAAAAGAGAAGGCTTTCATACCCTTTGAGACAGCATGGAGGGACCTGGAGAACATTATGCTAAGCAAAATAAGCCAGTCAAAGAAAGACAAGTATCACATAATCTCACTTACATGTGGAATCTAATGAACAAAATGAACTGAGGAACAAAATAGATCCAGAATGGATCTATTGCTAAAATGGAAACAGGGAACAACCCGGCAAAGTTTAGAGGGAAGGGGGTAAGGTGGTGGGAAGATATTCACCAAAAAACTTATATGCATAACTAATGGAAATAGACAATAATGCATTGAAGGCCATGGTTGGGGGGTGGCAGGATGGAGGGGTGAATAGGGGGAAAAAAAGGACACATGCCTGGATTTCAGGTTCAATACCTGGCCCTAGTCAGGGCACATGCAAGAAGCAACCAGTGGATGTGTCTCTCTCACACTGATGTTTTTTTTTTTTTCTCTCTCTCTCTCCCTGTACCCCTCCCCACCATTCCACTTCCTCTGAAAAAAAAAAAAAAAAAAATGAAAAAAATATCCTCAAGTGAGGATTAAAAAGAAAAGAAGAATAATCTGGTGTAATCGATCTAGGCAGAGGTGCAAATTAGTAAGGCTAAAACCCCCAAAATAAAGGAAAGATAAAAACCAGGGAATGGGGCTAATTCAGAAGCAAAGTCTATAAAGAATAAACAATCCTTTTAATTGTGGCTAGGCATGGCCTTCTGGACTTGAGCTGAATCTATAGATGGATTAAGACAAGGTGGTCAACTGTATATTAGAATCTGAACAGTGATATCAAATTTTGCAGAATATTGAACAATCACACAGAGAACGAACGTGTCTACTGTTTATCTGGAAGAGGACAATCTCGTTCTGAATCATCTTTCTTAATAAGTGATTAACTCAGAAAAAATTCCTATCTGTCTTAATCATCTCTGTACTTCATCCTGAGAAAATAGCTGGATCTCATTACTTTTGTGAACCTCACCATTCTGGGTGAATAGCTGAATCTGTGTCCCTACAACAGTATTCTACAAGAAAGATTTGGGGAAATAATTAGTTATCACACATGTGATTTCTTTGAATACTTATTGAAGAACCAAATTTGCTTACAAAATACTCTCAAACATTTTCTTCAAAATCTTCAACTATCAGGCTAAAATGCTAGACAATAAATACAGTTATATTTAAAAAGAAGAATAAAATTCAGTGAGAAATATAATCTGTAGCATTTTTCTCAGTGTTCCTTGGTTAATTAATATATTTTATTAAGCATACTGTTATCACTCTTCTTTAATTTCTCACAATATTGCTTAGGAGCAGTTTTCAATGTCAAGATAGCCCTTTCCAGAGGCCATATCAGATTCACCTTTTGAAAAGGTAGGCCTTTTCAAATGACACAGCTCATCTTGTTCACCCCCTTGGCAAGATTCTTATACCTCTTTCCTATTTAAAGACTTTTTTGTGAGCAGCTATTACTAATGTTAGTGAATCTAATCGATTTGGCTTGCTAAAATGTAAATTAATAATTGGGGCTCAATAAGGCAGTGTGGTGTTTAGCAAAAGCCATGAAGTCTAACCCTGCCCCCCCTCCCCCACTCCTTGAAGTTTGTCAGTCTGATCCCTACATCTATGTCTCTGGGTCTATTCTGTTAATCAGCTTATTTTGTTCATAAACCACTCTTCCAGAAGAATTGTGTAATTGTGTATAAAAACTGATTTGCTAGAAGGAAAATGCCAACAAACACAGGTAGTAGTTACCACTTAACATAAACCTAATAGTTTCCAAGGTATTTTAACAAAATCTGCAGTTGATAAGCTTATAATTATCAATTCGGTTTCTTGCTTTAAAAAAATCTCACCTTCACTATCACATTGTGAACTACCATTCAGTGAAAAAAAATCACAACTCTCATCAATGTGACACTGTAATAAACATTGAAAAGAAAGAATTACAACTACCTATGAAATTCACTACTGATGTAAACAGTGAACTGCATGTGAGTATATGCAAAACATGTGGTGAATATGTTTCTTTAAGTACATTCATACTTACATTAATAGCTCCCTCTAGCCATAAGGTGTGCTAGAACATCTAAGAATCCTGTCTACTGGTCTGTAAAAAAAATCTTAAAGGGTGGCATAGAAAATGAATTGAAACACTCACTGTGGAAAGATTGAAGGATATTGATTGTCCATTCATCTGTTAATCTTCCTGTTCTTGTTATCTGAATACATTTGAGCTGATTTGAAGATTCTCTTGATTCAATCCAACAAATCATATCTTCATTATAAATAAAATCCAGAGTATGAATTTCATTTCCATTGACTGAGGTCAGGGTTGCCATTTTACTTCCATTAAGATAGAAAACCTCAATGGTTTCAGAATTTGCAATTAACAGCATAGGCGGCCTGTCTGTAGGTTCTGCAATAAAAGAGAAGAAGAGTGAGTGCATTATTTATTAAGAGCTATTCTGTATTTTAATGCATATTTAAAATAAAAAATGCTTATAAAACGTATTTATCCATAACCCTTATGGATAAAAACAGTCCACTGAGCATTTGTATTCTTTATGTCCTTCGTCATAATGTGTTGTCTAGGGATGAGAACAGTGCTATTTACTTTCATTCTCGGTAATTAAAGGGAGTTCTGTGAGCTGTTTTTCTAGCCATGATGGTGGATCTGAACTGACCTCTCCATACAGTGTTACAGGCTTCCCTTGTGAGCAATGCATTCTTTTTTGAGGTGGATGTATGAGGTCAGAAATAGATTCTCTGGAGCGGAACATGCAAAGCTCACAACCTCATATAAAGAGCACCTGTGATCTCAGCCCCAGGAGTCAAACAATTACACATTCCCTTGTGACTGGGTTATGACTACTGAGCTCTTCCACATTTCTGCCCTATAGTCAGGAAAATAAGATTCTAAAAGTAACAGAAAAGTGTCCAACACTACTTAGTGAAGCATGCATTTTTACTTGCATTAGAATTGGTGAATATTTGATGAATATATACTAATTGACCAGAATTTCAATACCTTTTACTATTCAAAGGTAACAGTAAAATCTCATATAAAATTAGTGTTGAAAGGATTAGCTAGCCCTGGCTAGTGAGGTTCAGTTGGTTAGAGCATCGTCCTATACACCAAAAAGTCATGGGTTTAATTCCTGATCAGGGCACACATACCTAGGTTGCAGTTTTGTCCCAGTTTGGGTGCGCACACAAGAGGCAACCAATCAATGTTTCTCTCTCTCTCTCTCTCTCTCTCTCTCTCTCTCCCCCCCCTCCCTTCCTCTCTCTAAAATAAATCAATAAATCAATACACATGTCCTCAGGTAAAGATTTTTAAAAAACAACAACAGAAAAATCATTTTTAAAAAGTGCATAGCTATAAAATTATATTCAGAGTAGCTTTTGTGCTAATTAGAAAATAGAAAAAAAAAAAGAAAGAAAATCTTCAACTCCTTTTTTAAACCCTATAGCCAATGTCTCATTGAAACCTCATTGATTCTGATTTCTCACTGACTACTAAGACCATCCTGCTCCAAGCTGCCATCATCTCTTAACTAGATCATTCTAGCCTTCTAACTGTTTCTCTGCTTCATTCTATGCCCGTCCCTCTTTAGTGTATCTCAACAAAACAGTCAAAGTTATTATACCTTTAAGGCAGATCAAGTCACTCTTCTGCCCAGTTCCTCAAAGCACTCTCATTCCAACCAGTTAGGAGTCAAATCCCGTGCACTGGCGTATAAAGCCCTACCTGATTTGTATTCTCGTTACCTGCTTGATCTCATTTCCTTCATCTCCTAACTGCTTGCACCCACACACATCGCATTGCAGACACACTGCACTTCTTCCTTGCCCCTCTTTGAACAAGCCAGGTAAGCTGCCCAATCAGAGGCTTTCTAGTCTCTGGAATTACCATCCCCCATATATCAGAATGGATGGCTTACTTGCTCACCTCCTCTTAGGCATTATTTGAATGTCACCTTTCCTGAGAACGTCTCTAGCTTGTATAAATTGCAAGTTCCTGTACTCTCTATACCCATTTCTTGTATTATTTTTCACTTATCATCAAACATATATATCTTACTTATTTTTTCTGATTCATTATTGCTCTACTTTACTGAGGTAGCTTTAGCATTTGCTAAAGCCTGGAACCCAATAGTCATTCAATATACATTTTCTGAATTAATGAAAAAGGCACATGAAATTCTCGCATAGTAGAATTCTTTAGAAATATTCTGTGAAATGTTACAAAATAATTTTGTTTATTAACCTATGAATGGAACCTAGAGAAAGATGGAATATTCAGAGAAACTTTTAAACATCATTTGATGTTTCAAGAAGCTGATACTGAGAATTGTAAAGGTAGAAAATAAGCAAAAACATATACGATGACTAATGTAACTAAGTTCAAAGATTGAATGTATTATTTAATGGTCATTTGTGATGGGAGTAGGGTCATCAGTCTCCTTGTGTTTCTTTCAGATAGAACAGCCCTCCAGCCCTGGCCAGTTTGGCTCAGTTGTTAGAGCGTCGGCCTGCGGTCCGGAGAGACCCGGGTTCGGTTCCTGCTAAGGGCATGTACTTCGGTTGCAGTTTGTCCCCGGTCCTGGTTGGTCGTGCGGGTGGCAGCCACTCAATGTGTCCCTTCACGTCGATGTTTCTCTCTCTCTCTCCCTTCCTCTCTCTCCCTCCCACTCTATCTGTACAAAAAAATGGAAAAATATCCTCTGGTGAGGATAAAAAAAAAAAGAACAGCCCTCCAGTGAAGATTATTTTGGGTCTCTTCTCAAAGTTTTAAAATGTCAGCTCTAAAATGCATCCCAAGGCCTTCTAGGGCTATTTGCATTTTTACTCACCTAAGAAATTCTCTCAATCAAGGTATATGATTTTTATCCACCTTCAGAAAGACAATAAAAGTTTTTCACATTACAGAAAAAAAACAAAAACAAAGAAATGTAAACAACAATGAAAAGCTCAATGAGATTATTAAACAGGTGAGCCCAACAGTGTCTTCCCCATGGAGAAAACAGACTTGTCCTGGACTGCCTAGTAAAAACCAACAAACAAGAAGTCTCAAAAATGCTAACATTATTGCCCTGGCCAGTTTGGCACAGCGGCTAGAGCATCAGCCCACAGACCAGAGAGTTCTGGTTTCGATTCTGGCCAAGGGCACATACCTTGTTTGCGGTTCGTCCCCAGCCCTGGTTGGGGTCATGCTGGGGTCATGCAGGTGGCAAACAGTCGATGTGTCCCTCTCACATTGATATTTCTCTCCCTCTCTCTCTTTCCCTTACACTCTGTCTGAAGATAAATGTAAAAATATCCTTGGGTGAGAAATAAATAAATAAATAAATAAATAAATAAATAAATAAATAAATAATAAATAAATGCTAAGATTATTTCCCAACAAAGAGTTCTCTCAGAAGCATCAGTAAAATTGGGAATTACCACTGGTTAACAAAACGTAGTCACATGACTACATCTGAGCTTGGTTAGCAAGTTGACTTCTCTCCTAATCTCCAAGTCATCTTGAACCATGTAATACTTGCCCTTACAGTCCCTAATATGAAAGTCCAGAATTGGTCTCTTTTTACACTCACAGTTCTGTTTTGTTTGTTTGTTTTTTCTCTTTGACTATGGCACTCTGAAAACCTGCTGGGTCACAGATTTCTCAGGTAAAGAACAGGTCTGAGATGGCTGTGTTATCAGGTTAACAGATCTGACATTAATGACGGTGCTTATTTTCTACACTAGAAAACTGAAACAACTTTTAGTCAAGTTGCCTCCTGCAAAAATGGACCACTAATGAAAGCTTCTTTGCTGACAAGCTTTATAAGAAGCCCAGATGTAGACAATAATTTCTTAACTGGCTACAAGTCAGTATACTTAAGAATGTCATAAACATTATTTGGAGAGAGGCTGGAATACGAAGGAGCGCTGAGTTTCCCTGCGAAACTGAGATAAAAGCGAATGAATGATCAACACAGCCAATGCTTAATTGACATGAGTGGTTAATCAATCAATCTATTTGATTTTTGTAGCTGCTTTTTTCTCATATTTTATTTTATTTATTTTGTTCTTAATCCTCACCCGAGGATATGTTTCTATTGATTTTTAGATGGAGTGGAAGACAGGGAGGGAGAGGGAGAGAAATATCAATACAAGAGAGGCACATCTATTGGTTGCCTCCTGCACAACCCTGACCAGGGCTGGGGATCGAACCTGTAACCCAAGTGTGTGTTCTTGATTAGGAATTGAACCTGAGACCCTTCAGTCTATGGGTCAACTGATCTAACTGCTGAGCCAAACAAGTCAAGGCAGTAGCTGCTTTTTGAGAGAGTCAGTTGATTGTTTTAAGGCAAAACATATCAACCTATGATTTAAAGCTTCAAATAAAAATGAAACCAATAAAAAAGCCAGATGCTTTGTGTTTTGATTTAAATATGTAACTTTAAAATTCAAATGACATACTGGAAGAAGGAAACTTACAAAATTAGTTGTGATATCCTTTACTGAAGTAATAGTCCTGTGTCTCTGCTAACTATTAACTGTAATTTTCCTCTCTACACAAATAAATTTAAGGCTTATTATGGAAATTAGGAAAGCCATTGAAACATAAGAGGCCACAAAAATTATCAAGGGCTAAGGACATAAATCTTTTATTTCTACTTCATGATGAAAGCTGGTATAGGCCTGGAAAAGGTCATCTGTCTCTACCTGCACTGCTGATGATCACTAGTGTGCCTCAATCATTACTTCAGGTTTCCACATGTCAGTTAAAGAGCACAATTAGCTTGGGTAGTGAGCGTAAAAGACAGACCAGAATAAATGTGATGCTCTTATCAGATGCCATCCTTAGAGTCAGTGGACAGCCCCCCAAGGGAACAGGTGAAAAGTACATTAGATGTCTTCTATCAAAGGAAAGCCTGCATCAACACTTAATGAGAAGTAATATATATTAACTTTCTCCACAGAAGAGAGAGAAACACAAAGAAGCCCTCATACTGGAGAAGAACAATTGACCTCATCTGCTTTACCACTCCTCATATGTTAGCAGTAAAAAAAAAAAAAAAAAAAAAACGATATTTTTCCTCCCAGTTATACAGATGTGTATTTGTGCTCAGTATGATCAGAAAGTGATTATTTCCTATCATATATGTCATATTAATCAGCAGCACATTTTTGAAGACTTATCAGAAAACCATGAATAAAAAGAGAAAATTGAAAACAGAAAAGCTCATTTGACTAGATTCATAAAAATATGTATTTAAATTCCAAGTTACTATAGCTATATCTTTGTAAATGTATCCTTATCCTTTCAGTCAAAAATATACTAAAATGTATATGTATACTGTAACAATATTATTTCAACATACGATTGATGCTAAATATTTCAGAGTGAATAAAATTTATTTTTAAGGTTTCATTTATACTTCTTATTCATTCTTTCAGTTCTAAGAATATTATTTCAGCTAGTTTCTTTCTAAGTGATTAGAATTATGGATACAGATACTTATAAATAAATATAAACCTAATAAACATTTATGTCTATAATAAGTATATATATATGCACATGTATATTATCTAGCTATACTATGTTCTGATTTCTCTTAATCCTCCAATTGTAAATAATTATCTCCACTGAATAAAGTTCAGTAGGTATACTTCAATATTTGATGAGTCCATGATGAAAAAGAATCCTTGTGTCAACTGGATAAAAGTTTAAGTAATAACTTGCTTGTAAAGAATATAAAATAAAGAGAGTGAGATTAAAAGCATGAGAAAAGAGAAAATTGCAATCTATACAGCCCCCCAAAACTGTTTTTTATCAATATGAGCTTAAAACAATTGAAAAATAAATTTTGAGGGTTCTATTCTTAGTTTATTATGTATAAGTTACATCAAGTCTTCAAAAACAAACAAAAAAAATCGGATGAAGTTAGAAACAAGAAATAAAAATGTTAACAACTTGCAATAAAAAAATTTAAAAAAACCAACAACACACAAAAACTCCCAATGGACTCCAATGAAAGTGAACTACTACTATATGAAAAAAATAAAGAGCAGTCCATGTAGAGAATAATGTTTTTTAATTCTAAAATTGGGCAGAAAACAAAAATAGTTGAATATAAAATATTAGGAGGAAATAATCTAGTCTTAAAAAGAGAAAGAAAACATTATTCAAATAATATAATAAATTATAGGAAGTCAACCAAACCAAACTAAAAATGTTGATAGGTAATATTATATAAGTGAGGAGAAAAATAAGATATAAGGTTGAAATATTTTCTATTTTATTTTCAGGAACTATGTGACTAAGTTTTTCTTAACTATTTTTTAATGGACAAATTTCTTTACTGAACTTAGAATAAGAATACATTGTAGCATATAGCAAAGGAAACTATTTGATCACATTTTACAAAAGAATAAATAAAATATGAATCAAAGGTGGAAACATTAAAATTCATTGAAAGCAGTATTGGGCTAAACAAGAAACTGTATATTGCTACAAGTGTGCTATAATTTATCTAGAACTACTTTATATTGTCACAGTGTATTTATGTTGAACTAATGTTTGATGGGAAGAAAATGCTTTATTGTATTCATTTTACTTCTTGGTATTTATAGATATAATCCTGACAGTCTGCTTCAACAAACATATAATCTAGTAGAAAGATTAAGGTATATAAAAGGTCTATATATTTAAGTCAGGTTTGGTATATTTTATAAAAGATGTATAGTGACATTGAGTTTTAAGAAATGGTTAAGTATACTTTGCTATGGTCTGAATGTCTGTGTCCCCCAAATTTTTATGTTGAAATCCTAACTTCCAAAGGGAGTGGGATTAGGAGGTAGGTAGGATACTTTGGTAGGTGCTTAAATCATAAGGGTGGACCCTCATGACTGGGGTTCGTACCTTATAAAAGAAGTTCCCTAGCTCTGTGAGGTTATAATGTGTGTCTGTGAATGTCTGTGACCCAGAAGAGAGCCCTCACCCGACCATGCTGGCACTCAGATCTCAAATTTCCAGCCTCAAGAACTGTGAGAAAGACATTTCTGTTTTTTTATAAGCCACCCAGTTTGTTGTATTTTGTTATAGCAACACAACCAGACTGAGATAGATCCGTTTAGTAAAGCAAGTCAAAAGTTCTAATAGATTGCATTTGATCTCAGCCTTGTTTTAATGGAAACACAGGAATTGAACATGCAGAAATGAAAAATAAAAAGGTCGCGTGGAACAAACAGCTTTAACAAAAGCAAAGAGGTGAGCAAGAGTAGAGTGTGTGGGGAAGATACTGACCTCAGGTTGATTGTCTTCTGGTGGGTAGAGCATGTATGAGTAGTGGAAGTAATTCATAATAACAGTAACAATACAGAACTCCTTTCGAGCGTAATTTAGGAGCCTGATACTGCAATGCACACTTTATATTTATTAGATTATTGTATACTCACAACATATCTATAAATCAGGTGCTAACATTATCCACATTTTATGGATAAGGAAACTAAGTTGTACAGAATTTAAGTAACTTTCTTAATATCACATAACTACTAAGTGAAAAGAACTGTATTCAAAATCACAGAGCTTTGAGTAGCTGAGAAAGTATGATGAGAAAAGATTTCACAGTTACTTAATGTCAACATGATAAACTTATTTTTAATCCAGGAAGCAATGGGAAGTCATTATAAACTTTGGAGAGCATAACACGATTAAAACTGTGCTCTAAGAACAATTTGGAAATGATGCATAGGATACTTACTATATGGGCAAGTAGAATATACAGGAATGCATAAATTTTTCATTTAAAATTTTAAGTTGTTTTTGCTGTTTTTTTAAAAAGAGGTGTAATTAATCTAGTTATTAATAACAAGAAAGGAGCAAAAGGAAGGCCGAATATTATTGGCATGTCCTTCGGGCAGCTTTATCACGAAGCTAAAGCTTTACACTCCTCAGGGAGCCACTGGTCCATTCCCCGATGAGCACTGGGGAAAGGACTAGACAGGGCAAAAATAGACACATAGCCAGTAAAGTTGAGGGGACTAGCAAAGGTGCTTACTGTTGGTCACCCCTGGGAATAGGTCATTGGCCAGAATGGGAATGGCCACTGCAAGTGCGTTAGGATTTGAGATTTTAATCCCCTGAAAAAAGGAGTTTGCTTTCTTGGTTTATCTTGGTTACTCTTGGTGGACTCCTGGCTTGTGGGGCTCTTGTGCTCCTGCTCCCCTGCATTCACCCACATGGCCCGTGGCCATTTGGAACCCACACACAATGGACGAATGGATTACAACTAGCCTAATGTTGAAATGGACCCAGCTACAACATAGAATGGAAAATCTGGACACTCTCCTTGCTTTTAGCTCTACTGAATCCCCAGCTACACTTCCTCCAGAACTGGATTAAGGGAAATAAGACTGGGAACCCAGGGATGTAATTCCACACAAATAAAAATCACTCATCCCCACCATGTGAGTTTCTGAAAATTATTTTTCTCAAGATATTGTAAGGACCCCATCCCCCAGGACTCAGTGAGGAAAGGGGCATCCCAATCCCCCCAATATAGTGTAGTATAGATAAACATATCTGATGGGAAGATAAAATGTGAGTCTTATTTATACACTGCCTCAGTCATGGTATTCTGAAGTAAGGTTGGAAAGGAGTTAGGCGAAAGGAAAAGGTATCATTATTTCTGTTTAAGGTGATGCAAAACAGAAAGAAAGAATGGCCCTGTGTGCAAACATCCCCATTAGAAGCAGAAATCATTGGGAGAAAAGTAAGCAGCCGAGAATCACTAGAAGCTCAGTAACTTAATAGGCTCTACACATGTAAATAGAGAAATGTACTGATTTTATTTTCATCTATGAAGATAGTAACCCAAAATGATGAAGAAAATAAAACTTGTGGACAGCGAAATTAGATATCGTAATTACTAAACACAAAAATGCTATTTTAATTTCTCATAAAATAGGTGATAATAACTTAAAATCAATGGTGTTGAGTTCTTAAGTAGAAATGGGTTGGTATAATGAAACAGAAGTTATAAATTGTAGTGATTATTTTATGCAGACAATGAGAAATGTGAGTCAAGGATTATGTGGAAATTTTAGACTTGAGTGATGGTATTATTTTAAAATGTCGGGAAAAAAGCAGAGTCAGTTTTGAGAGATGATATATTTAGTGTTGGCACATGAATCCAGTGTGTGTTTTGTAATCTTGTCTTTGGCATTATAAAAATTCACCAATGTGAACTACTGATCAACTTGAATTAACCATAGACCACAAAACAATACAACCGCCCAGCCAGTGTAGCTCAGTGGTTGAGCATTGACCCATGCACCAAGAGTTAGCAGGTTGGATTCCCAGTCAAGGCACATGCCCAGGTTGTGGGCCCGGTCCCCAGTGGTGGGCATGCAGCTAGGTGGCCAATCAATGTTCTCTGTCATTGATGTTTCTCTCTCTCTCTCTCTCCTCACTTCCTTTCTCTCTCAAATTCAATAAAGAAAAAAAAAAATTAAAAAACAATACAACCTTTTTGTTGTTTAGACCTTACTAGGGAAATACTGGTACCTTCATCAGAGGATAGTTCAATTTGGAATGTGATTGTCAAGAAGTAATGAAATATGGTGTTTCTCAGGAATTAGACTAATTTTGGTACCACTGTAATGATCTGGTTATTATATAACAAGATAAGAGCAAAAGAGAAGACTAGAAAATATAGGCATACCATTTATATAGGCTTGTCAGAAAGGTGCAGTTAACACTCTCCAGGTCTATTTCCTACAGACTGATGAGGGGAGGTGGACAACGGTAGTTTAGATGCATGCCCAGCAAGGTCTGAGTAGTGTTGGAAGGTGTTTACCTGTCTGTCACACCTAGGAACAAGTCAGTGGCCAAAATAGGTGTGGCCACTGCAAAGACATAGAGCCTGAATATTTAATTGCTGTACAAAGAAAGATTTTCTCTGGCTTTCTCTTTCCATCCCTCTTGCTGTCCATGCCAGACTCCTGGTTTGTGGGGCTGCCATACTCTGCATTCACCCTTGTGGCCCACAGTCATGTGGACCCCATACAATGGACTAATAAACTCAATCTTGACTAATATTCTGCCAGACCCAGTTTCATCATGTAAAGGAAACTCTGGACACTGACCATGCTTCTAGCTCTGCTAAATCCACAGATGCCCCCTTTCTGAGACTAGACTAAGGAAACTGGGACTTTGGAATGTAACAAACAAACCCAAGGAATGTAACTTGATGCAAATAAAGCCTTCTACCACATCTCATTCTCCTGTGGGGACTTCTGAAAATGCTTATTTCAACTCCAAGAACCTCACTCTCACGAGTGGCAGGGAAATCTGGCTCATTGATTTCTCCTGCAAAAATTTCACAAAAACAATTAAAAACAATAAACCATGCCCACCAACATCCCCCCAAATCCCTTCTCATTTTACAAATTACCAGTCCTTACAATTTCCTGTTCCTTAAACAGCTGGTCTACCAGATCAAGGAAGTATTCAACCTATTATCTAAAAGGTCTTACTTGGCAAATAGTAAGTGTTCAATAAAAATGACATATTAAGGGATGTTTTAATATGAACTCCCCAATATTTTAAAAAATATTTTAGTCAATTTGTAAGTTTGAAAATGATAGTGTATTTCAATAAGTAAAATGAAATAATAAATTGTGATTTTTAATTAGAAAAAGTAAATAAATTTAATTGAAAATTACGGAAAGATTGTATTAGTTAATCTTGAAATTTTAGAAAATAATTAATTCAAAGTTTAGGCTATTGAATGATTAGAACTAGCAGATAGTCTAGAAAGGGTCAGTTCACTTTACTTTTGAATTTCTTAGTCACCTTTCTAATTGTAGCAAGATGGAACTACCTTAGCTGTATGCACACATTTTTTTTCCCCAATTTAGACATCTCTTTAAGTTATAGAATGGTAATGACTGAGATAAAATGTAATAGATATTGGCTCATTAAAAATCTCCCTTAATTAACTTCTATTCATAAAGTAGATCCTGTTTTAAGCACAAGACCTTAAGAAGCACAGTTATTTTGTCTCCTAAAAACAAAATACTGCCTCACTATTTTTCTATTCATTTAAAAAATATTTATTGAGCATGGCTAGCTTCTGCCAGGCACTGTTGTGGATGCTAGAGATACAGCAGTTAACAAAACTAACTCAATTCCCATTTTCACAGAGCTTATATTTTAGTGGAGGAAACAGACAATAAACAAGTAAATAACTACTATTTAGTATTATTTGGCAATGATGCATTCTATAAAGAAAGGTAAAGCATCGGTATTAATGGGAATGTGGGTTTATGAAACAAAGGGTTTATGAGAAAGAATGGACTCAAAGATTACTCTAACGTTTTGGTTTGAACAATTGGGTAAATGGAGGTGACGTTGACCATGATGGGCAACTTTGAAGAAAGCATTGTTACAAGGGAAGAAAATTATGAATTTGGAAAACACAGAGTTTGATATTTCTTTTATTTCCAAATGCAGATATTGAGTTGGAGCTCAATATCGAAGTGACTGTAGTATTCAGTATAGAAGTTGGGGATGGTGATAAAAACTTGGAGTTTCAGTCTCCATATGTTCTACAAAATCATGGAAGAAGGTGTGTTTTTAAAGTCACGAAACAGGATAAGAGCACTTTTGAAATCAATAAAGGAAGGGATGTTCAAAGGACTGAACACTGATTCATACCGAAAATACAGGCAAAATGAGGATAATGAAGCAAAACAAACTGAGAAGACATCTTGTAAAGTAAGAGGAAAACTCTAAGAATGCACCTTCAAAGGGGAAAGTATTCAAGAGGAGACAAGGATAAGGTGCTGCTAACACTGATAACTGAGTAACTTGCCAACTGCAGGTCACTGGCAACCTGACAGTAAAGGTGTTAGGTGGGTGATAAGAATGTAAGATCCACTGAAGTGCATTCGAGGGCAATGGAGAGGAGATGGGAAAGAGACAGCACAGCCTGCGAGTGCTTATGTAAAGAGAAAAAAGACATGGGCTGGTAGTGGAGACAAATGCAGATTTAAAGAAAGTTGTTTCATATCATCTCGCATGCAGACAGGAATAATACAGGAGAAGAGAAAATAATGATGAGTCAAGAAATAAAGAGGAAATTGTATACATCTACTTCTTGAACAGGTGAAAAAAGATGAGATTGATGAACAATTGCAGAATTGACCTTAGAAACAAAGTTAGTTTGTTCTTTGATTCATGTAAGAGGAAGAAGGAGTGATTAGTTCTAGATTCAAATAGACTGGTAGAATTAATGAAGTTTGTGGTGAGAACGTTCTCTTTTGCTTGTTTCTACTTTCTCAGGGAAATATAAAACCAGATCCTTATCTTAGAATATGAGAGAAGGCAGATAGATGAAAATTAATTATCTAGACATGGGAAAGGGAAAGGTCATTTAATCTATTTTACGATTTTCTAACAAAATTTAAATATACCACCTATATTTAAGATTTCAAATTTCTCTTATGTTATTAAAAAGACAGATTACTTCTAAGTACTCAGTGGTGATTATATACCAGACTTCTAACTACTTTCATAAATATTGCACATTTCTTTGTAATTTGACAGTTAAGCTGTTCTAATATTCTAAGGACTATTCAGCTATAATTAATTAATTAATAATTTGGCAAATATTATATTGCATGGGGAATGCAGGTGAAGGATTTGTGAGTCCTCGTGCTAAAAAGAAATGCTCAAACACATTTAAAAAATACAATCAATACAACAAATTTTCTCTTCTCTGGACTAAAATGACTCTAAGTGACTTGACTAGGGTGAATATGCAGAATATTGGTCATCAAAGTCAAGGGCAAGATGGACTGTAGAGGGAGGTGTGCCAATGGTAATTCTCTGTCTGCTGTTATTACCTTGCTGATTGGAATTGATATAGGGGATGCCTTGAAGGCTCTCCGAAAATATTTTTGTTCAGTTCCATTTCCCACCCTCCTCAGGATTTTAATAACTATATACTTCTACTTTTCCCAAACAAAGCAATTAAAAAGTTATATACATATATATGTCTTGCCCAATTTTAAAATTAAACACCCTATAATTTCTATAAATTTAATTTTTTTTTATCCTCACCTGAGGACATTTTTGCATTCATCTTCAGATAGAGTGGGAAGGAGAGAGGGAAGAAGAGAGAGAGAGAAACATCAACGTGAGAGAGACACATCGACTGCCTGCCACCCACATGACCCCAACCGGGGCCAGGGACAAACTGCAACCGAGGTACGTGCCCTTAGCAGGAACCGAACCCGTGTCTCTCTGGACCGCAGGCCGACGCTCTAACTGCTGAGCCAAACCGGCCAGGGCAATTTCTATAAATTTAAATATGCTGCATTAATGTTTATTTTTTTCATTTTATTTGTAGCCAAAGAAAGTGAGTTAAATTGTAGAGCATTTTATCTATGACACATTCTAAGTTGAGGATTTAATTAATAGTCCAATAGCTAGTCT
This sequence comes from Molossus molossus, assembly GCF_014108415.1. Lineage (NCBI taxonomy): Eukaryota > Metazoa > Chordata > Mammalia > Chiroptera > Molossidae > Molossus > Molossus molossus. The sequence goes on from NW_023425346.1 coordinate 24,983,580, forward strand.
ACAAAATATTAAATAGTATGACAGAAATGTGTACCTGTTTGTTGTGCTATTTGTAAAGACAAAGTATATTGATCGTTAATCTAGAGCCCATAAATGTAGCCATGTACTTCTTTAACCAAAGAAGTCCTCTGCTCTGTTGCAGCTAAAATGTTAAGTAGTAATGAAAATACAAGACAAGCATTTTTTCTATATGTGATATTTTCTTCATCTATGGGTAAACCAAAGGTGTCATGACATATAAGATACCATGTATGTTCACCTTTATCAATCTTGCAATTTTGTTGCTAGAAAAAAAGATTCAAGATGTCAAGAAAGGTACTAGACTGTGACAGTGATTTCCTCTAGCAAAAAATAAACAAACAAGAAAATAAATAAAAACCATACAGAATATTATACCGTAACATTGGCATACTCATTAACAGTGTTTGGATAGAAAAAAAACAGGTGTGATATTTGAATAATGAAAATTCCATCAGAAATTGTTGACCTATTCTGCCTTGAAATAGATTTCTAACCAAATGAAGGGCCAGAGAAGATGTAGGGTAGGAACATTCCAAAAACAAAAATTACAGAAACATGTTCAGTGGCCAGGCCAGATTTTCAAAGGCAGGTTGCAAAGCACTGGCATTTCTATAGGACAGTGTTTTAGGCAGTGCTGTCTGATTGCAGGAGGCATAGCTTGTCCTCAGCTGTACTTGCACAGAAAACACACACACTAGAATTGTGTTTATCGGAGGAGGGTTTTGGTGAAGTGGGCACACGTTTATGGAGATAGTACGGAACTTTCCAAACCTCTCTTGATGTCAATACAATAACAAAAGCAGCATGAGCCCTGAATAATAGGATAAAACGGGCAAAACACTTCATTGTCTTTGAATCCATTCCAGCAATTTGACTTTTCCTTTATTAATCTGCATCATCCCGATACCCTTATTCTGCTTCCTGAATGTTTCAGGAGGAAATTGTATAAAGCACCCAACAAATCTTTACCAAGCATGTACTATTTCCAGGCACTGAACTATGTCTTATGCAACTTACCACTCACCACAGTCTACACAATGTCCACCATGCAGACGGGACTGAGTCAGCAACAGCAGCTCTGGATTACTCTGCTGATGCTGGTCACTGGGCTCACACTTAGCTCAGAGATCCTCACATACCACCACCAGGGCATCAGGTATCATTCACAGTTATGCCTCAATGAAGTGATAAATGGTGTAGCAACTAGACCTTTGGACTACCTAAAAATAATAAAAGCTCTGAACAGTAAATCTTCATGTGTCCAGACATAATCACATATCATTCTGCAGGAAGCCATTCTTAGCCAGATGGTATACTAAAACACATCTGATCCACTAATCTCATAAGTGATCAAGGTCACTAAGACTCCATGTTACCCTTCTTAAGAACACTAACTTTTTAATACAGGGTGCTTCTTTTTAAAAAGGAAAAATAAAAGCAAGGAACTTACATTTTAATAACTGAATTCCAAGTATTATAAGTGGCTGATGAGATTCTGATACCCTGGGCAGGAAACTATCCCCTCTCTATACAGGCACCTGCCTATTCTTCCCATAAACGGAATCAGTCCTGGCAGAAAACTATGGATGATTCCTTATCATTCCAAAAGTAAAACTGAAACTCTATATTAATAGATAATAACAAAGTTAAAGGTTAGATGTAAGAGCCATAGAAAGTTATAGTTTGTGTTACTTCTCTCCCTTTTTCTTTTTAAGAATTGTAGTAAAGAAAACAGCAAGTGGTATAAAAAAATATTTCCTAACACTGGCTAGAAATATGCATCTCTGGATTCTATAAAGATTACTATTTGTATTTATTGCCACGAAGAGGTCCATTGCCTAAATAGTCTAACACTCCTCCCACCCGCTCCCAATCAGTGCACAACAAAGGTTAAGCTGTGATAGGATCTCGACGTTATTTAATGGGCTCCTTCTCTCACTGCGCCGTCTGCTCTGTGCAAGCAGGTGCACCCTGTCTCTCACGGCGCCGTGTGATGCGGTGCCTCCACACTGAGAGCACACATATTTAGTGCTCTTGACTCTGCTACCGTGCAGTATGATCAGCAGAGCCACATTGGTTCTGTAGAAGTGGATGGTGGGGGAAGTGTCTGAATTCAGCAAGTGGCTGGGACACTGAAAAATACAGTCCAATAAGCCTGAATTTATCAAGAAAACAAACAAAAAAAAGCAAACAGCTCATAAATTAAATACCCTTGGGTATTACTTTCACTCTTACAGATTCTACATGAGCCAACTTTCAGTCCTGGGTGTTCACATTCAACACATATTTCTACATCTAGATCAGTTAAAAGAAAGTAAGTTAAAAAAACAAAAAAACGTTTTGTTTTCATATTTGACAGGTTACCAGAACTCTAATAAAAAATATGTAAAATTATACAGGAAGTTTTACTTGATACCTGTAAATGTTTTGACAGTTAATTTTAAAAGATTTTTCAAGTGACAAAACCTAATGTTTAATTAAAAAATTGCTAGCTTTATCGTGTCCCATTCAAACACTCTATCATGACATTCATATTCTAGTATGTCTCCTCCTACATTGTTCTATCAAGTATGCATATTCAAATTAAAGTTATTTTATGATGTACATTGTAGACTTTCTTCCATTTGGAAGTGACTTATTTTGATATCAAATGGATAGTTGGACTAGATTACCTTTGAAGCTCTTCCCAACTCTGAAATAATTGGTTCGATATTTTAGTAGTCATGTCAGTATTACTAAGAATAGGAAAGAATTTTTCTGCATTGCATGAATTAACAGAAATCGACAGCCTCTTGCCTGACATTCATCCCTTCCTTGATCTTCTACAGAGCCCAGTTCCTCCCCCTATTAGAGTTAGTTCTTCAAGGTGCCCTTAAGGCTTATGAATTTTATTTGGATTTAAGGATTATATTACAAAGAAGGGATAATCAATTAACTTAATTGATTTACCTAATTACTATCAATTGTCACACTGAAAATAAGACCCACACACAAACTTTGGGGTGAGCATTTGGGGAGCAACCATGACACCATTCTGCTCCGAACCAGTTGGTCACCTTTATAATAGCAGCTTCCCAGCCAACAGACTCCGCCTCTCTCTGCCTTCCTGCACAAGGGTACAGCTCCCTGAGACTTTATTTCCCCATCGTCTGGTAAAGCCTTTGCAGTTCCTTCCTCTTGGGTCTATTTCTAGTTTCCCATTGTATCCTTTGGGCTTGATATTTTTATATTGTTCTTTCTTTCTAAAGCCTAGAGATCCATTTCACATATCAACTGTCTCGCGTCAGCTCATTCTAACCTACCCTGGTCTCCCACACGCTCTGTTTCTGAAAGCCCTGGAACTGTGGCCTGACTTGGAGGAAAGTCAGGTGCTAGAGTCCAATAGGGTGAATTATAGAGGAAGAAAAAAGAGGGTCTAATGTAAACAGCCAAGTAATGGACAGGAGGAATGACAAAGCTTTAAAAAAAAAATGTGGTTTAATTTATAACTTTTCCTAGCACCCTTCGGTCACAGCAACACTACAGTATGATACAATTGTCACAAAAAATATAAAGCTGATGAAATAAATAACATTTAACACATAGCTACAGTCAAAAATATCCTCCTGTTCACTTGTTATCAATATGAGAAATATAAAGCAAAATTAATAGTTTTCCTTTAAAAAAAAATGTTTTTCTTGATGTTCGAAAGGCAGGGAGAGGGAGAGAAATATTTATGTGAAGCGAGAGTAAAGTATGTGTCAGCTGCCTCCTACACACCCCCTACCAGGGAGAGAACCCACAACCGAGACGCGTGTCCTGACCCAGAATGGAACTAACATAGGTCAACACCCAACCAACTGAGCTACACCAGCCAGGGCAATAGTAGTCCATTGAACTGTACAAACATACTGGTTCAAATACCCATGTGAACTTTAAAACTAGTCAGTTTATGTTATAGATGTGTGCCTATTTACTTTATTACTCATAATTCATTTTCATAAAACAACAAACCACAGAAACTTTCCCATGGAAACTGTGTGTTTTTCAAACTCTGTAAGCCAGTACTGCCACCAAGCATAGTACCTGAAAGTGAAGACATTTATATACTCTATTATCAATGCCAGAGTCATCAAAATGAAGTACCATTCCATTATCATGCACCAATCCTGTCTGATTACACTCTGTTCTTGTCAGAAACCCTCTCCAAGCAGAAAAAGAAAAAATGCTTCTTTGTATAGTGTTTATTATATTACAGTCTCTTCATTTATCCACAGCAATACTGTATGGATCAATACAAAGAGCAAAGAACAAGCCTTCTACTTCCTTACTCCATCAATATTTAAAACCAGAACTCTCAGTGGTGAGTAAAGAAGAACATACAACCTGACCTAATTTTTCTCAAGGACTGCCCTGAACAATAAATAGGGCTTCATAAACCAAGTCATCAATTCGAAGAAATAAACTAGGAAATAAGAGATTCTGTCTTGGCAATTGTGTATACAAATATGTTTTGTAAACAATTAAACATACTATTTCAGGAAAATCATTGAAATTACAACATGAAACTATGTTGTAACATGAAACAGCAGCAGCAGCTTGCTAAACAAACCAGTGCTTTACTCAATCTGGCTTCAAAAAAGAGAATCCCATCCCACACCTATTCCAGTTGTTAATAAATGGGGTAGAGGACAGATGGAGGAAGGCAGGACCTGAGGGAGGGTGAGTGTGTGAGAGAGTGAACTAGTATGTGACAGAGTATGAGTGGACGTGAAGGTTGGCAACCAAACTCTTGCAGTGCAGAGACGCGGAGCAGAAGGTCCCTGTGCTGTGGACGGGAGCAGCCCGCTACCACAGTAAGCAGCTCTTCAGGGTGCTTCTCCCTGCCCCACGGGGAGGTCCCACCATTTTGGAAGATCCTGGGTCTTCCCTGGGAGGAGGCAGTGGCAGCAGCTAGGGCCCAGCAACCTGAGCCCAGCAGTGCACCAGTGGATACCCTGTGTCAACACAGACCCGTGCACAGTAGCGAAGCTTTCAAGGTGCCAGTTGTGGAAACCGCAAAAGACCGGGAGCCCAGCACCATCCCCCACAGTAGCAGCCAGATCAGAGTTGAGATATATCTCCAGCAACAGAAGCTGGGGAGCAGAAATCCATCACCAGGCAACAGAAGCACAGACCAGCAGAGAACCATCCTCCAAAACTACAGCAAAGGCAGAGCAGGAGCTGAGCCCCACTGGGCAGCAGCACTCCCCAGCAACCAGCAGCAGGACCTGGGGCTCCATCGAGGCCTGCACAACACAGCTGCCCACAAGAGCACCACAGAGCTGGGGGTCCAGAGGGACCTGTGTGACCCAGCCTCCCAATGTGAGGGCAGGGAGTGAGGCTCCTGCAGGGCCTGAACAATACAGGTACATCTGGCACCAGTGACCAGCTGCGAACACAGCTTCAGAGGGGCCCACACAATCCAGCAGCAGCACCTACCAGAACATACCAATACCAGCCCCAGTAGTCAATCCTCCAGGATCCACAGCAGTCAAGACGCAACACACAACAGAAGAGTCTGGGAGGCACAGTAGCTTTATTTGATATACACTGAGCTGCTTACAAATCCAAACATCCAGCTACCAGATGGATAAAATAAGGAGACAAAGAAACAACACCCCAAAAAAGAAAAAGAGGAATTACTAGAAAAGGGACTACAGAAAATGGAACAAAGCAACCTGTCAGAGAAAGAATTCAAAGCAATGATTTTAAGGGTGCTCAAACTTAATACAAGCAACTTAATAACAATTATGAAGAGCTCACTGGGAACTATTTCAGCTTAAAAAAAAAGAGGTAGAAGCTATGCATAAAAATCAAGAGGAAATAAAGAATGGCATAGCTGTTATGAAAAAATATGTTAGAAAGGTTCAATATTAGATTAGAAGAAGCTGAAGACTAAATCAGTGACTTAGAAGACAAGGTAAAGAAAAACACCCAAATAGAGCAGCAAATGGGAAAAAAAGGTTTAAAAAGCAGGAGGAGAGTTTAAGGGAGCTGTGGGACAATACCGGAAGGAGAAGAATTGGGGAAAGAAATAGAGAATCTGTTTGAAGATATAATGACAGGGAACTTCCCTAAACTGGTGAAGAAAAAAGTCACATAAGTCCAAGAAACACAGAGCCCCAAGTAAGATGAACCCCAGAAGACCCACAGCTGGACACATCATAATAAAAATGGCAAACATTAAAGGCAAAGAAAGAATCTCAAAGGAAGCAAGAGAGAGACAAAAAGTTACCTACAAGGGAGCTCCCATTAGACTGTCAGTTGATTTCTCAATAGAAACCATGCAGGCCAGAAGGGAGTGGCATGAAGTGTACAAAGTAATGCAAGGCAAGGGTCTGAATCCAAGACTACTCTATCCAGCAAGGCTATTATTCAAAATTGAAGGAGAAATAAAGAGCTTCACGGATAAAAAAAAAAAAAAAAGCTAAAGGAATTTATCACCACCAAACCAACACTGCAAGAAATGCTGAAGGGACTGTTGTAAGAAGATGAAACAGAGAGAGAGAGAGAGAGAGAGAGAGAGAGAGAGAGAGAGAGAGAGAAGCATAAAATTAAAATGGCAACAAATAACTATCAATGATAACCTTAAATGTAAATGGCTTAAATGCTCTAATCAAAAGACTTAGGGTAGCTGATTAGATAAGAAAACATGACCCATATATATGCTGTTTACAAGAGACCCCTCACACACACACACAACAAAAGACTCACAAAGGATGAAAGTGAAGAGATGGAAAAAAAATTTCCAAGCAAATGGAAATGGAAAAAAAAAAAAGCTGGTGTAGCAATACTCATATACGACAAGATAGACTTCAAAACAGGGGCCATAATAAGAGACAGAAAATGTCACTAAATAATATTAAAAGGATCAATCCAACAAGACAATATAACCAAGGTAAATATATATGCACCAAATACAGGAGCACCAAAATATATTAAAAAACTACTGGAGGACTTCAAGGGAGAAATCAGTAGCAATACAATCATAGTGAGTGTCTTTAACATGCCAATGACACCACTGGATAGATCTTCTAGAAAAAAACATTAACAAGGACACAGAGTCTTTACAAGACAAACTAGATCAGTTGGACTTCATTGATATTTACAGAACATACATTCTGCAGAATATAAAGCTGCAGAATATACATTCTTCTCAAGTGCACATGGGGCATTTATGACCAAGTGGAATTCATCTCAGGGGTGCAAGGATAGTACAGTATTCGCAAATCAATAAATGTGATACGCCACATAAACAAAATGAAAAATAAAAACCATATGATCGTATCAATAGATGCTGAAAAAGCATTCGAAAAAATGTAGCACCTATTTCTAATAAAAACGCTCAGCAATGTGGGAATAGAGGGATCATATCTCAACATAATAAAAGCCATATATGAAAAACCTACAGCTGACATCATACTCAATGGGCAAAAACTAAAAGCATTCCCCTTAAGAATGGGAACAAGACAGGGATGCCCACTTTCAGCACTCTTATTCAGCATAGTACTGGAAGTCTTAGCCATAGCAATTAGACATGAAGAAAAAATAAAAGGAATCCAAATTGGAGAGGAGAAAGTGAAACTGTCATTATTTGCAAATGACATGATATTGTACATAGAAAACCCCAAAGACTCCATCAATGATAGATCTACTAGAGTTAATAAATGAATTTGGCAAAGTAGCAGGATACAAAATTAATATCAAGAAATCAATGGCATTCTTTTTTTTTTTTTTTGGTAGATCACAACTTTATTTTTATTTTTTTTAATTAATTCATTTATTTTTGTTACGGATTTTTCTCGATTTTTCCCCACTGATTACCCCCTCCCTCTCCCTCTCTGCCCTGTCCCCAGCTTTGTTGTCCATGTCCATTGTTCATGCACACATGCATATAAGTTCTGTGGTTTATCTCTCCCCCACCACCCCCTCTTCTGGGGATTGTCAGTCTGTATCCCACCTCCATGTCTCTGGGACTACCCCATTCCTCAGACTGTTATGTTCATTATATTCCATAAATAAGTGAGATCATATGATACTTGTCTTTCTCTGTTTGGCATGTTTTTCTTAGGATGATACTTTCCAGGTCCCTCCATGTTGTCTCAAAGGATAAGAGATCTTTCTTTCTCATAGCCCATTTGACCCAGTGATCTCACTTCTAGGAATATACACTTAGAAGCCTGAAACACCAATCAGAAAGAATATATGTATCCCCATGTTTGTAGCAGCACTATTTACAATAACTAAGATCTGGAAACAGCCCAAATGTCTATCAGGAGATGAATAAATAAAAAAGCTGTGGTACATATACAAAATGGAGACAATGGCATTCTTATACACCAATGATGAACTCACAGAAAGAGAAATTAAAAAAAAAAAAAATACCATTTACATCACAGCAAAAAAATTTACATACCTAGGAATAAACTTAACCAAAGAAGTAAAGGACCTCTTCACAGAAAACTATAGGTCATTGAAAAAAGAAATAGAGGAAGATATAAAAAAGTGGAAGCACATACTCTGTTCATGGATTGGAAGAATTAACATCATTAAAATGTCCATATTACCCAAAGCAATCTATAGATTCAGTGCAATCCCTATCAAAACACCAATGACATATTTCACAGAACTAGAACAAATATTTCAAAAGTTCATATGGAACCAAAAAAGTCCCCAAATAGCCACAGCAATCTTGGAAAAGAAGAACAAAGTAGGTGGGATCACAATACCAGATATCAGGTTATACTACAAAGCGACTGTAATCAAAACAGCCTGGTACTGGCACAAGAACAGGCATATAGACCAATGGAACAGAACTGAGAACACAGAAATGAACCCAAGGCAATATGCTCAATTAATATTTGACAAAGGTGGCAAGAGCATATAGTGGAGTAAAGACAGCCTATTTAATAAATGGTGTTGGGAAAATTGGACAGCTACATGCAAAAAAAAGGGAAACTAGACCATCAACTTACACCATACACAAAAATAAACTCAAAATGGATAAAAGACTTAAATGTGACCCATGAATCCATAAAAGTTCTAGAAGAAAATGTAGGCAACAAAATTTCGGACATCATACACAACAGAATTTTCACTGATACATCACCTAAGGCAACAGAAACAAAGGGAAAAATGAACACATGGGACTACATCAAACTAAAAAGCTTCTGCACAGCTAAAGAAACAATCATCAAAATGGAAACGCAACCCACTGTATGGGAGAACATCATTGCCAATGATAAGGGGTTAATTTCCAATACATATAGAGTGCTCATACGACTCAGCAAAAGGAAGACAAAGAACCCAATTTAAAAATGGGCAGAGGAATAGACACCTCTCCAAACAGGACATACAAATGGCCAAGAGACATATGAAGAAATGCTCAACATCACTAATCATTAGAGAGTTGCAAATTTAAACAACAATGAGGTTATCGCCTCACACCTGTCAGAATGGCCGCCATCAACAAATCATCAAACAACAAGTGTTGGCAAGGGTGTGGAGGAAAGGGGACTCTAATACACTGCTGGTGGGAATGCAGACTGGTGCAGCCACTATGGAAAACAATATGGTGTTACCTCAAAAAATTAAAAATTGAACTTCCATTTGACCCAAGTGATCTCACTTCTAGGAATATACCCTAAGAAGCCTGAAACACCAACCAGGAAGAATATATGTACCCCCATGTTCATAGCAGCACTATTTACAATAGCTAAGATCTGGAAGCAGCCCAAGTATCCATCAGTAGACGAATGGATAAAAAAGATGTGGTACATATACACAATGGAGTACTATGGAACTGTAAGAAAGAAAGATCTCTTATCCTTTGAGACGACATGGAGGGACCTGGAAAGTATTATCCTAAGTGAAATAAGCCAAGCAGGAAAAGACAAATACCACATGATCTCACTTATATACGGAATATAATGAACATAACAGTCTGAGGAATACGATAGACCCAGACACATGGAAGTAGGGCACAGACTGACATCCCTCGGAAGAGACGGTGGGGGCGTGGGAAGAAATAAACCACAGAACTTATATGCATGTATGCATAATCAATAGACATTGACAACAAAGCCGGGGTTGGGGCGGGGGTGGGGTAGGGAGGGGGGTACCAATGGGGTAAAAAAGGAGAAACATCTGTAACAAAAAAATAAATTAAAAAATTAAAAAAAAAAAAAAGGGGCCCTGGCCAGTTTGGCTCAGCAGTTAGAGTGTCAGCTTGCGGTCCAGAGAGACCCAGGTTTAGTTCCTGCTAAGGGTGCATACCTAGGTTGCAGTTTGTCCCCAGCCTTGGTTGGTCGTGCGGGTGGCAGCCACTCGATGTGTCCTTTTCACGTCGATGTTTTGCTCTCTCTCTTTCTTCCTCTCTCTTTCTCCCACTCTATCTCAACAAAAAATGAAAAAATGTCCTCGGGTGAGGATAAAAAAAAAAAAAAAGGGCAGAGGACCCAAATAGACACCTCTCCAAACAGGACATACAGATGGCCAAGAGACGTATGAAAAAATGCTCAACATCACTAATCATCAGAGAGTTGCAAATTAAAACAACAATGAGGTATCACTTCACACCTGTCAGAATGGCTGCCATCAACAAATCATCAAACGACAAGTGTTGGCGAGGGTGTGGAGAAAAGGGGATTCTAGTACACTGCTGGTGGGAATGCAGACTGGTGCAGCCACTATGGAAAACACTATGGGGTTACCTCAAATAGTTAAAAATTAAACTGCCATTTGACCAAGTGATCCCACTTCTAGGAATAAACCCTAAGAAGCCTGAAACACCAATCAGAAAGAATATATGTACCCCTATGTTCATAGCAGCACTATTTACTATTGCTAAGATCTGGAAACAGCCCAAGTGCCCATCAGTAGATGAGTGGATTAAAAGGCTATGGTACATGTAGACAATGGAATACTATGCACCTGTAAGAAAGAAAGATCTCTTATTATTTGAGATGACATGGAGGGACCTGGAGAGTATTATGCTAAGCAAAACAAGCCAAACAGAGAAATACAAATATCACATGATCTTACTTATTTGCAGAAATTATTGAACTAAACAAACTAATGAACAAAATTGACCCAGAGACATAGAGGTAGGGTACAGACTGACAAACCCCAGAAAGGGGGGTGTTGGGGGGAGATATACCCCAGAACTTATATGCATGTATGCATAACCGATGGATATAGACAACAATGCTGGTGAAGGGGCGGGAGGGATGGGGAGGAGGGTGTCAATGGGGGAAAAAGGAGAAACATCTGTAACAAAAACAAATTAACAAAAATAATTAAAAATAAAAATTAATAAATAAAAAAAGAAATATCACTCTAAAAATATAATGTAAAATAAATGGGGTAGGAGGACATTCATTAATTTATTCAAAACATTATGATTTGAAAATACATGAAGTGAAACCAGATTTAGGGTAAGTTAGAAGAAGTCAGATGGAATATGATGTATTATAGCTTTCTCTATTATTCCAAAGCTAATTAAGCCCACAAAAAATTAATAGTATCCTATTGTTACCATCCCATCTGAAGGCTACTTCATTAATAGATCAACAATACTCACTGTTTCCTATGGGATGAACACAGGGTAGAAACTATAGGCTTTATTTGCAGATAAGAGGTAAAAGAAAGCATTTTGAACCATGAAATTTAAATACTTAAGAATGGAGCACTAATTTTAGTTAGAAAAGTTCATGTATTCCTTCCTTCCCTCTCTCCCTCCCTCCCTCTTTCTCTCCCTTCTTGCTTCCTTCTATCCACAAATACTGAGTACCTACATGTTCCGGGCAATGATCAAAACTCAGTAAATAACAGCAAACAAAATAATGAAGTTCCATAGTCTAATGCTTACTTTATTCTGGGGAAATCAGATGTAAAACTAATACATAAATTAGCTCATTTCAAATGGCAGTGTTATAAAGAAAATTAAACTAGAATATCACGTAGTGCTATAGTAGGTATGCATCATTAAATAAAATCAGGAATTAAGACAGTGATGGAGAATGTACACTCAAATAGAATGGTCAGAGAAGGTCATTCTGAATGCTGACATTTTAGCCAAAACTTGAATAAGAATGTGAATATCATAGACAAAAGCATCGCAGGCAGATCAAACAGAAAGTGGAAAAAGATTTCAAATCAAGAGCCATGTGGTTGGAGAAGGACCAGGAAACCAGTATGACTGGTGTGTGATAAAGGGAGAGTAGTGGGAGGTGAGATCTGAAAGGTCAATGGAACCAGACCATTAGGCCCTTATGGGCCCCGTGAGCAGTTTGAATTGTATTCTCAAGGTGTCTGAAAGTTATTGGGAGATTTTTAAGCAACAGATTTTAACAGATCACTTGAACTATTATGTGGAGTATGAATTTTGGAAGGGAAATAGAAACCAGTTAGGAACCTATTGCCTAGTCCAGGAGAGAGTTGGGTAATTCATATCAATTAATCCATTCCTTTTGAACAGATTTTTGCTAATTAGAAACTTGCTGTAATAGAAAGCTTCATGTGATGATCAGTGACAACTACAAGAACTGCTCTGGATTTCTAAGTATGGATCAACGAATTAAAGCAAAAATCTCTTTGTTTAATGTCTATATAGCTCTACTACATTTCTAAGATAAAGGAACTGCAAAAAGGAAATACATTTGGAAGGACAAAAATGATGATAACTTACCATTTTTGGCTTTGCAAGATCTGTTGTCTGGCTGCATTATGTAGCCCTCCACACAGCTGCAGGCGTAGGCTCCGTGCGTGTTTACACAGGTCTGGCTGCACGTACCATAGATGGCGCATTCATCTTGATCTAAAAGGGGAATCAGCATCATTTCTAAGCAGATTTGTTGTTGGACTTTTTTTTTTTTTTTCTGTGAAGAAAACTTTTTCTTTTCATATTTTGGAAATAAGCGATTGTTTTAAAAAGGAAGGGCCAACTCCAACAAGTCTTTTCAAAACCAAACTAAATAAAATAGTAATACATACAATGTAAAAATCCGCTAATTCATTAGTGCTTTAATAGTTACAGAGATACAAGATCAAGCTTAATATCATATCACTTATTTTTAAAGAAGGTGTATTTGCATTTTTTTGATGGGCAAGCTAGAAGTCCTTGGACAGTTTTGCAAAGGTATAAAATGCACTCCAACAAATATATGTTAAATAGTTCTAGTGTTTATGACACTGACTTCTTCACTATTTTAACAAAGAATGAGTCTAATAACATAATAACAATGTTTTCAATAAACATATTAAATAAGAGTTCTGAGCCAAGCTATGCAAACTACCCTCACTAAAAACAAAACAAAACAAAACAAAAAAACAGCAACAAGAACAACAAAAAAACAAACAAACAAGAAAAAACACAGAGAAAACTATCCAGCACTTGTTAAAACAAACAAACAGAAAATGTCATCTTAAATGAACCTGATTTAGTATGCAGGGTCCTCCTTTCACTCCCTCCCTCCTTCTGCTCCCTGTACTTTGTTCCTGCGGCAACTTGTTCGCATCTCTACAAAGCGGGCATTTAATGATTCTTAACTATCCAGTCCAAAAAAAAAAAAATTCTGCCAGTTAATAATTTAGACAAATATATACATTTAGTCTGTTTTATATACCAAGCACTACACTAATCGCTAAGAAACCCACATTGATAAAACATGGTCCCTACTCTTAAGCGAAACAAGCCCAGAGAAATATAATTTCAATTCTATAGCTTTCTTTATAGTAGAAGCATACTCTAGTTACGATAGGGACATAGAGAAGTTAAGTGAAACTGCTTGGAATTAGAGGGAGAATGCTAAGTAAAGGCTGTGTACTGAGCTGAGTTTAAGGAATGAGCTGGATTTCCCCAAACTGAGTAAGAAGGGATGAGGTGGAATGGGGCATCCCAGTTGAGCACGTGGAGAGGCACTGTGATGACGTGTGGGGATGGATTTCAGAGAAGTGTAAAGAGTCATGTAGAGTAAGGGCAAGTATGGAAATGGGTAAGAGATGACGTGGGGAAAGTAGTTTTAAGGCCAAATAATGAAGTTATTTGTGTGCTAAACCAAAAAGTTGTGCATTATACCTAGGCATTGGGAAGCATTAATTAGATGAGCTATATGATCAAGCTTGTATGTTAAAATTAAAACATGCCCTGGCTGGTTTGGCTCAGTGGTTGAAGTATTGGCCCACAGATCAAAGAGTTGTGGGTTCAGTTCTGGTCAGGGGTACATGCTTTGGTTGTGGTTCAGTCTCCAGCCCTGGTCAGGGTCATGTGGGAGTTGTTGATGTATGTGTCTCTCTCACATTGATGTTTCTCTCTCTCTCTCTTTCTCTCTCTCTCTCTGCCTCCTACTCTGTCTTAAAATAAATGGAAAAATATTCTCAGGTGAGGATTAAAAAAAATTAAAACACACAAAAATGTATTGGTGAATGTCAAGAAAAGATTCTTCAAAATTAGTTATATACCAATTTCACATAAGAAATTGTGTTTGAAGTCACATTTTGAACTAACTCAGTGGCGATAAAAATGAAAACAAGAAAATTGACTCAAACATTTAAGAAGTAGAATCGTTAACGTGAAGACTAATTGAATATGATGAAATTGAATGGTGGTCCAGTTTTACATAAAGTATAGATTTGAGAGGAGATACCATAGAAGGAAATAGTGAGTTTGGTTTGGATGTATTACATTTAAGAAATCTGTAGGGAATCTTTTTTTTTTTTTTTTTTCTTTATTGATTTGAGAGCCAGAGGAAGGGAGAGGGGGAGAGAGATAGAAACATCGATGAGACAGAACATCAACTGGCTGAATCCTGCTTGCCCCTCACTGGGGATCAGGACCACAACCTGGGCATGTACCTGAGTGGGAATCCAACCAGCGACCTCTTGGTGCATGGGTCGATGCTCAGCCACTGAGCCACACTGGCCGGGCCAGAATTCTTGAGTAAATAAATAACAAGTGGTTGGAACTCTGAGACTGGCCAGAAGGGTGAGATCCGTCCTGCAATATTTGGGAATCAATAGCATATGGATAATAGAATGAAAACCAAACCAAACAAAAAAGCAAATAGTAGAGGGTTAAATCCCCCCCAAAAGATAGAGGAAATGAACAAAGCTTGGCTAGAACAAAATAGTACAAGACACCAATGCTAAAGGGAGGAAAGATAGAGAAGTCCAGGAGCCTCCTCTGAAGGAGACTTCAGGAGAAATGTAAGGAGTTAAGAAAGGTGAGTGTTTCAAGAACATAGCAGTGATGTACTCAGTGAAGAAATCTGTAGTGTAGATATTAAAACTGTCATTAGGTATTGGCAGTTAGGACACTGTGCAGCGACCCTGGCGCAGTGAAAAGGGTTTGCTGCCTTAATTGGCAGGTGGATCTTCTTAGCTGAAATGAGCTTTTGCTTTGTGGAAAAGCAATATACAAACTTTGAATATACAGAAAAGAATATATAGAAAAGAATATACAGACTTTGGCCTATTAACCCCGATTCCTCATTGGAGCTTGGAAATACTGAAGTTGAACAGAGGTTGGGACTCCTGAAAACAATTCTTGAGGAAGGGAACGAGGAAAAGACAAACCAAAAAGAAGAGAGAGAAGCTAACAAGATGGCTGATGAGGTTGTGGTATAAAGTGAATTAAACAGCTGGGTTACAGTAAAATATATGTATTTGTGTTTTGTCCTCAGTTCCTCAAACTCTTGTCATTTCCTGAGCACTAGGAGAGTGTTTGTTATTTATACTGAGGGCCTTTGGAATAACCTGGGGTCTATGCCACTGAGAGCACTTAGGGTGGAACTACTAGAAAATGTAAGGATAGGGCCCAGTCACTTCAAAGACCAAACAGATAATAGAGGGTGCGAACTCCCAGCCCCACCCTGTGACTCCCCAAAGCTACGAAAGGCTTTCACTAAAGAAAAGCAAAAAGATGACTGAGAAGCTAAGGGGCCATTTTGTTTTATTAATTAGAAAACTATGCATTTGTATGGCACTAATTTGCACGATTCTCAGATTTCTTTAGCTTTATATACTAACTAGCTTGCATTCATGGATGGCCTGTTTGAAGTAAGGAGCTTTAGGGATAAGGAGAATGGCTTTAGAAGCTAAGTCTACAGTGTTAAAGAAAAAAATGAACTCTTGTATTTGGTAAAGTCCAGTCTATAGCGGCAGAGATGATTCTTATCTATTTTCACGGATGTTTCAACTTTAATAATTATTGGTTTTTATTTTAGTTGTCCTGATATGATGATGTTGTCCAGGAGAGCAATATGATGGGTGATTTCTTCTATTCTTTCACCTTAGCCAGAACGTACTGATGTGACGTTGATGCAACTCCACACAATTGGCCTCAAAGGCATAGGCGAGTCATTACTTGTAATGCTGCGGTCTTTCTTCCTTTAAGGACAGAAAATGTCCTGGAAATACGGCTTTCTGAAAGTGTAAATGCTATTCAGACCTGGTCATTCAGGAATGCAGAGAAAGATAAAAGAGCCCCCTGTCCACTGGTGACCTTCCATAATGATTGCTGTATAATTTCTTATTTTTGCTCAACAGAGGAAATTGATTGAGTTTATCTTTGTGCATTCAATTAAGAGATCCAGGAGCAGAGATCCATGCAAAATGAGATGAAAACCCTGATTCCTACAGGAGTCAGGTGTAGCAAAAGAATAAGAAGTTTGCAGTAGATATATTAACCTACCCTGTGTGAATGACAACTGCTGTTTTAAACTAAAAATTGCATATCTTCCTATTCTTGTTTGGCCAACTTCTGTGACTATATAGGGTCTAATCTTGCCAGATCTTCTGATTTTTTTTCTCCAAATGTGACCATTTGAGTGCAATCTTCTGATGTTTAAGTGTTGGCTTAAACATAATGTGAGTCAAATAAATATATCAATTTGGTCCCATTTATAGTCAGATGATGCAGCCACTGGATCTGATAGACATTTAACAATAACTGTTTCTATAACTTTTGTATAATGCAGAAAACAAACAACAAACTGCAAAGTCAAGGCCCAAATGTTCATTAAGAACCAATGAGCCTCCTCAGATTAAGAATTAATGGGCTCTGAAGGCCTTAGTTTTACTCCACTTCTATTGCTGAGATGGACGAACATATGTAAGTCATTTAATTTCTCAGGGTATAACTTTGCTCACTTTTGTCATTAGGATTTTGAACAATATTCTGTCTGAGGAATCTCAATTTTAAGATTCTGTTTTAAGGTAAAGGTGATAATACAAAAGCAAAGGTTTAAAGTAGTATTTAAAGCACCAATTTATTTGGAAAATACTCTACTAGTATCTCTAGCAATGAAAATATTCTTTAATATTATATATAGATTCTATATTTTATGGTATATATATGTATATATTCTAAATACCATATAAAATAATATAAATTTATATTGTGGATATATCATATATAAATATGGAGAAGAACCCAGAATTGTTCATTATGGCAAAGTGGAGTAATTTCAGAGAATAAACATTTGTTCTAGAATATTCACACAAAAAAGAACTAAAACATTAAAAATATAAGTATTTTTATGTTCATTATTATTACTAGTGATAAAATGCCAACTGTCAGAATTACCAATGCAAAAATTGTAAAGACTATTACATGATTATTAACCTAACTTAGTAATAAGAACGTTATACTACCCTGCAGCTATATAATAGGCACAATACAATTAGAAAGTTAAAATTATTAAATTTAATATTTCTTTTTTATTTATTTTTTAATCCTCACCCGAGGACATTTTTTGTTTGTTTGTTTGTTTTTTTCAGATAGAGTGGGAGGGAGAGAGAAACATCAATGTGAAAGGGACACATCGAGTGGTTGCCACCCACACAACCAACCAGGACCAGGGACAAACTGCAACCAAGGTACATGTCCTTAGCTGGAACTGAACCCGGGTTTCTCTGGACCACAGGCTGATGCTCTAACCGCTGAGCAAAACTGGCCAGGACAAATTTTTCAATGGTTAATCAAAATACTTCCGATTGTTGATATTTCCCATGTTTGACATTATTGAAACATGAATTTGAAAAATGATTGGTATAAATGCATACCTATAATATTTATGTTTGCGGTTGTAAGGGGAGTGTCAACTTTTAAATCTCAGGGAAATAAGTAATATAAACACTGTGTGGAGCACAGAGTAGGTACTCAAAGATAGTTCATTAGATTTCTGTTCACTAAACCTCTGTAAAATAAAAATATCACCTATCATACTTACCTTTACAGCTTCTCCCATCTTCTTTTACTTCAAATCCATCCTCACAGTAGCATCTTGTACTGTTTCTGACCACTGCACATTTATACTGGCAATTCAACTGCTGGCAATTGGGTAACAGTTCTGTAGAGGAAAAACAAAAATATTACCTACCTCTATATGATCGTGCACACATAGATTGTGTTTAAATTTAAATACTGTTAATATTACTCAGTGTGTCCTCCAAAATTTCTGTGATTGGTTGAAAGAACAAGTGGTATCATTCCTTCTAAAACAGGTTGCTTTGCATTTGAAGTATTGTTAATAATATTTCAGGTCTATCTGTCCAGTCTTTCACTTTTTAGCTTATGATGTATGTTCAAAGTCACAAAATCCTTTCAAATTCTGGTAAATTATATTATTTCAAGAGGAAAACTGTCAACTCAGTGGTTGATTTCAGCATTTATGCCATGCCTTTCGTATCTGACACACCAATTGATTTCCTATCTTTTGAGGGTTTGTTTTGACTTACCAATCCATGTGTAACCTTCATAGCAATCAATGTGAATATATTCAATTTCAATAATATATCTTTCACGAGTTGCAAAATATTAGACAAATACCGAACATAATATATTTTGTTATAGCTGAATTCTTTCAGAGCAAATATATCATTTAAGCAAAAATTAGAAAGCACTCAGAGAAAATTAAGATTCAATATGATAAATGCATGAAACAGCTTAAGTGACAGGAGCATATTCACCACACAAATAATTTCTAACAGGAGTAAGATTTGCTAAACCAGAACAATATATGGATGGAACGTATAACTGATTTTTCTTTTTGAAAATAAGGTATTAATGGATTGTGACAACCCTCCTGTCCCACCCTAGGAAGAAAAATAAGGGTTCTGAAAGTTAAACTTAAGTGATTCAAAATATGTTTATATTTGTCACAAGTTTAGCTGCTGCTACAGGAAAATAATAATAATAATAATAATAAAAATTTTAAAAAGATCTAATGTGGAAAAGAAAATCAAGAATATTTCAAATTGAAAATTTGGCATTTTACTAGAAATTTTATTATCTATAGTATTTTCTTAGCCCGATTACTTTTCAACTCTTTCGTGTAACTATTTCCTGCATCTTCTCTACTTAAAACTCCAAATCGCCTTTCTAATGGTCACTCACATATGGTAATTTGGCTTCCTACTTCTCTGAAAAAAACTGAAGCATTCAAAAAAGATTCTCCACAGATTTGGACTTCATATTTACCCACCTCTGCATATTCTTGTCTTTCTTGCTTTCTAAACGTGTTTGGACTCACGATCACAGCCCAGCTCCAATTCCTGTGCACAAGTCCATGCCCTCTCACGTAGTCCAGGATATAACTTCAGCTACTCTCTGCTTCCTCTCATAATCATTTTTTCAAATACAATGTACTAGAGAGAACTAGAGCCCCGAATCTTTGTCAGTTAACTTTTGCCAGGACATAGTCGTGCCCCTTTGTTTAACTATTGCCTGTGGCTGCGTTTCCTCTACAGAGGTAGAGCTGACTAGCTGCCTCAAAGACCTATGGCCCGCAAAACCTAAAATACTTACTATAGCCCTTTATAGAAAGTGTTTTGAGCCCTGGCCAGTTTGACTCAGCGGTTGGAGTGTCGGCCTGAGGTACAGAGAGACCCGGGTTCGGTTCCCGCTAAGGGCACGTACCTCGGTTGCAGTTTGTCCCCAGCCCTGGTTGGTCGTGCGGGTGGCAGCCACTCGATGTGTCCCTTCACGTCGATGTTTCTCCCTCTCTCTCTTCCTCTCTCTCCCTCCGCTCTGTCTGAACAAAAAATGGAAAAATGTCCTCGGGTGAGGATAAAAAAAAAAAAGAAAGTGTTTTGACCCTTGTACTAGTTCAATCTCAGCAATGAACATGCTCTTATTTTTCCCCAACTTAAAAACAAAGAAGAACCCTGACCTCACTCCCCCTACTAGTCACATTGCCCAATTCCATTTGTAACAAAACTTCAAAAATTATCCATACTTACTGCCTCTCTCTACCCTTCTGTTTCTATCTTAAACCTACTCCATCAAACTTTTACATTCATTGCTCCACAGAAATGCTCATGTTAGTATCTCCCATGACCTGGATGCTGACAGGTGCCACGCCCTATCTCAGTCCTCATCTTTCTGGACCTATCAGCAGCATTAGACACAGGTAACTACTATCTCCTGACACAGATTTATCACTGTGCATCCAGGGCTCCACACCCTTGGTTTTCTTCCCATTTCACAGCCTCCTGTGCAAGAGTCCTTCCTCTTCTTGTCAACCTGATGAGGTTGGGGTACCCTAGGGCAGAAACTGATCTTTTCCTTTTGTCTATCAGTATGCTACTGCTGAACTCAACAAGTATCATAACTTCCCCTTTCACGGAGACACAACTGTAGTATCATAACTTGAAAGCTAGTGTGCCCTCTTCAATTTCTAATTTTTACTGCTCTGATTATAATCAATACTTTATATTAAAGTTTCTTCTGCTTGAAAACTTGGAATATGTTTCCTTGATATAAATTCAACCAATATACAAATCAACTTTATCTGATTTACATGTTTGGATTTGGGATCAATGCTAAATTCATGCTAATATAAATGCTAATATTTATATAATGCACATAAAGTAGGAATGTGGTTTATAAAAATGCATTATTAGTAAAATATATGGAATAAACAGTTCTTTGAAAATTATGGCATTTCTGCTTTGCATTATCATAGCCATTTACATTTTGGTTTCCCCCACCAGTGTTTATAGTTACAAATTACAAATCTGTGTCGGGTTCTTTAAGTATGCAAACTTTTGAAACCCCACAATGGTTAAACATGTAGCTATTATTGTAATTTACATTTTACAGATGAAGAAACCAGTGGCTGGTAACCCAAGATTACACAGCAAATATACGACAGAGCTGGCATTCACAACAAGGCCATTCTAAATACAGCCTATAAACTGATATCTTTACGTTCTGATGCCTATGAAATGAGACCTCTAATTTCCACTGCACAGTCTGGTGATGGCTGGAACCAGAGTGTATCTTTTTTTTTTGGTTTGTTTGTTTGTCATTCTAGACTTAGTAATGTGCTACAGAAAACAAAAGTGTTTCATAATTTTTATAGGATAAATGAATAAATAAAATAGCTTAAATATAGAATGAAGATTAATGTTCTCAGGTGTCCTTTCTACTTTATTAACTTAAACTAGTAGTTCATTTACATCTTTAAGTTAGGAAATTGAATTGTCAAATCTTGTTTGATTATGGTGAAATCATTCCAAAATCGCCATGCATATATGTGCTACTTTAGTACAACATTGATTGAGCACCTAGTTAACATTAAGCACTCTGTTGGGGGTCCATAGATACAAATTGCTTTATACAAATTGCATGATTACACCATGAGTGGGCAGTGGGTTGGGTGAGGTGGGAAGAGTTATGTTAAACAGCAATAATTCATAGCAGAAAAACATATATGCTAAATAAAATTGCAAATTCACCCTGGCTGGTTTGGCTCAGTAGTTAGAGCATCGGCTCACAGATGGAAGAGTTGTGAGTTTGATTGCAGGTCAAAGGCATGTACCTGTACCTTAGTTGCAGGTTCAATTGCCAGCCCCTATCAGAATCATGCAGGAGGCAACTAATCAATGTGTTTCTCTCTCTCTCCCTCACTCCTTCCCACTCTACCTCAAAGAATCAATGGAAAAATATCCTCTGATGAGGATTGTAAAAAAACAAACAGATGCATGAGCTGGAAAAAGAAGCATTCATCCAGATACTGAAAATAGGGGTAGGTATCTGAAACACAGTTGTAAAATAAGTTTGCCTTAAGCTAAAATTTAAATGATCAGAAGAGTTCAGTAGACAAAACATATGAGAGTGCACCCCAGATAAAGCAGACAATATAAGAAAATAAATTGTAAAAACATGAACACATACCAGAAGTACAAACATTGACAAATAACTGTGTGTGGCTAAACCATATTGTTGAATGTGGTAGGAAAGGCTACCGAAATTGTTTGGGACCAGAGCAAAGTGGATTGATTCTTAGATTAAGTAGAATATTCTCTCTTGGTAATGGGAGTCATTGCTAGTTATTGAGGGAAGAGTGATTTATTCTGACTTTTGGTGTTTGAAAGTACCTAATAGCAGGGAAAAATTGAGTGAAAAATAGTCAAGGAAGAAAAGCCAACTAAAAGGCTAGAAATGACAAAGGCATAAATTAGGACCAGGGATATTTAGATGAATGGATGGCCTGAAACCTGGTGAAGGCATAATGACACTGTGTTAATATTACCAATACAATGAATTAAGAATAACAGGAGAACTGGAAGTTTGGGGAAAATAATAAATCATTGATTGCATAGTTTAAAATGTTGATGAGATAACGGCCAGGAGAAGGTTGAGAATTTGATCTATTTAAGAAAAGAAGTTTGGACTGGAAATGTAAATCTGGAAGTCACAAATGTAAGGTTGGTCACCAAAGATGAAAGAGGAAAGAATCATTCCTTATGGAGAATTTTTATAGTAAATTAAAATCTAAAGAACTTTTATATATGAAAAGCAAGGGAAAAAGTGTTGAAAAAGAAATAATCAAATATATAGATGAAGAACCTAGAAAGCTTCACAAAATTTAAGGAAGAAGAATAGTTTATCAAAGTAAGCAGAGCCATTAATGTTATATCCTTAGAGAAATATGCTTGGATGAATTCTAAAAAATGCACTGGGTTTCCTAATAGGATCAATAAAGGCCTTTAAAAAGGGTTTCAGTAGAGCAGAGAAGGCAAAGATAAATGTATTAAGAGGTTGGAACAGAAAGAGGAAATAGGAAAAATTTCTCATAGAAAAGACTTAAACATGTATGGGCTAAAGGGAAGAAAGGTATAGGTATGACCTAATTTCTTTAGTTTGTACCTTACAGCAGGCATTGTTAACTCAGTACAGTGATACCTCGGTTCTCGAACGCCTCGGTTTTCGACCAAATCGGTATTCGACCAGGAGATTCGAGAAACTTTTGTCTTGGAATCCGAACAAATATTTGGAACTCGAACTTCCGAGATGAGCCGAGTTGAGCCGAATGGCGTTCATTCGGCCCAGCGCGCCTTGCTTGCGTCATCAGTGTGAGTGCAGAGAGAGAGTCACGCTTTGTGGAGTCTGCTTTCCTATTGGGTTTCATTGCTTCGGTTCTCGAACAATTCGGTTCTCGACCGTCCTCCTGGAACGAATTATGTTCGAGAACCGAGGTATCACTGTACTTTAAATTTACTCTTTTTTTCCCACTTAATCCCTGTAGCTCAACTCTCTTTTCCCCATCTCAATCTGAAATAGAAAACCCACAGACTATTGTTTTCAACTGTCTCCTCTCTCTAACCCAATCCAGTGCACGCTGATAAAAATTAACAACGTGAGGGAAGTGATGGGCAGAACTGTGGAGAAATAAGAGAAAGTGGGAAAAAAACGATTGTGAAAATCCGGACCTCACACATAGTTTTGAATATCAGGTGAGGGTCTGGTGGTTGAAAACAGCAACCAGAAAGGGTCAATAAGCAGCTGATTTATTGAATTTATCTTGTATGAGAATTTGTGTATGAGCAGAGAAGGGATAGGGAGAAGATTAAATGGTATGTGATACCAGGTAAAATGGTAAATAGTAATTCTTCTAGCAGGTCATGAAGCACTGTGAAAAACTGACAACATAAAAAACTAAAATTTAAAAATTGCCTTGACTCTGTGAAAGCAATACTAATTATTATAATGTTATCTGTTAGAACTGCTTACCCTTTATGCTTAATTATGTGCAACACTGTAATGATTATATATATAGTTAGAAATGCATAAGATTAATTTTGCTAGAAAGCTTATTAGCATGGAAGAAAAATTGTGTGCTTGGATCAGTCTTCATAGGGTACTTTTTACGAAGCACAGCCTTTGGTTTATGCAATGTTACCGTTGGTTTGGATCTTAGACTGAAGTAGGAAGACCACTCGTATGTAAGGGGATAAAATATGCAAGTCAGAAAACAGATATGTAAACATAACATTGATCTGTATTTCTCAGCATTATCATAGAAGGAAAGTGTCCTTTTAAATTAAAGGAGAGTAGCTATTATTTCAGGAATCAAATATAATTTAATTGATGAAGACTCACCCAACGCACATCCCCTGTATTCTGTTATTTTTTAAGGAATATTTTTATGTCCTTTTCAAAGTTGTATAAGACAATATTATAAAAATGTAGTAAAACTTTTCTATTAATTGCAACTTAACAGTATACAAGTAGTGTGTAGCTTTGAGGTATCTAAGTTTCTAAGCTATTCTTTAACTTAGAACTAGATTCAAGAAATCGATTTCTGAATTTGTATTACCAATAAATAATTAGTAAGAAGAATTCTAAATAGATAGAAAATGAATTCATACTCAATCTCATATCCCTTTCCCCACCTTTTGCTTTTCTCTGCACACTGGTGGAGAACTATGGGTAAGGCCAGGGTCTATGGAGCCAAGTGCCTCAGCGCTAACCCTGGTTTTACTCATTTTAAGCGATGTGAGTGTGACAAAGAATAACTAATGTTCACCAGTCCTGTTTCCTATTTCTGGGCAAATAAAACAAAGATTGCCCAGTTGCCTTGCCATACATCTGGCTTCTAGACAATGTTAGGTAGGCATAATCAGTGTGTGCCACTTTGTGAAGAATTTAGACAATCTCCCTCTGTCTTCTCTTCACTTGTCAGCTCTCTGGATGCAAGGAATCCAACAGAAGACTCATAGGGCCTTGAGATGGTAGAGACCTCAAATGGAGGGAGCCTGAAACAGAAATGGGAGGCAGCCACTGGACTTAACTGGACAGAGATAGAGGTGAAAATTTGGATAACAGTTACATCATACCCCACAGGTATGTTAGTCACATACCATGGTGACCAGTAAATGACATAAGTTCTATACTACCTATTTTTCCATATCTCTAAAATGGGGATAATAATGGGAACTACCTCATAGGGTTGTCATGAGGTTTAAATGAGGTAAGTCATGCCAAGTTCTTAAAATTTTGCCTGCCAAATAGTAATTCTTTTTACTATCATTATTTTTATTCTCATTGAACCATCTATGGTTAATCACCCATTCAATATAACAGAATATCTATTATCAATACTCATAATTTACACACTCTTCAGGCAATTAGGAGCTATGTTTCTTTTTACAACAGAAGGGCTTTCTCTTTTGCTCCTTTACTTTTGGGTGTTACATGACATAGTTCTACTTTTGCCCCAAAATCACGTGTGAATTTTTTATGTCTTCCAGAGAAGGTACTTTTTAGGTAAATGCTCCTGAAATGTTTACCTGATTGCAAAGTCCCCAAGAGATATGAAAACACTAACCACAGAAAAGAAAGGTTTTTCTATCCTGGCTAACTTGATTCTATAAAATATGAGTATTATTCTCTGAAGCAAATCAATGTACATCCACATTTAATTTTCTACATAAACATGAACCAATTAAAATTCAGATAAGCAATTTTCAACAAATAGCTATGGTAGTCTTTAGGGATTGTTATGTTTTTTAACAACATTGGGTTTTACAACACATTTCCACAAATGGATGCAGGTATGATTTAGGAAACACATAAAATAACTTGCTAACCTGCCTCAGAGTAAAGACAGAACAGTAGAATGGTGATGAGAAGCTGGTAACTGGTTCCAACAATTACCAGATTCCAACAATTACAGTAATTACAAGTTATTACTGTAAGAAGGATTCTTTCCACATTAGTTTTATGTAAATATCTCAAAGCTGGAGAACCACTGATTGCAACTTTGTATGTGTAGCCATCAGATCATCCATAGTGTAGTTAATAGCAATATGCTGGAAGCCTTTATGACCTAAATTTGAACAATTCCCATTGATAGTATATTGGACTTAGTGGGATAATGAGAACACAGCTGTGCTATTGTATTCATGTGCTTCTAGGTTATATGTTTCTCCCTGACAGGAAATAAAAACTTTTATAAACTCTTTGAAAATACAAAAACGATATAGGTACCTTTCCAAATACATAAGTTAAATGAGACATTATTTTACAAGATGGAATAATGTTTTATCCTCAGTTTTAGTAATCATATTGCTCCAGTGAATTTGCCTTATACAAAAATGCCTTTTAACCAACAACTATAACCCTCTAGTAATGAGTAAACAATTATTCTTTTTTTTTTATGTAGCACTTAAAAAAAATATTTCCTTCACTTCTTATCCTTGGAATTTGAAAAGCCGATACAACGTTGTACATGCCAGACAGTCCCTGTTGTCAGCAGGTCATAAGCTTGTCACGTCTAGAATGGTGACGATTTGTGCCACATCATTCATGCGCTCTCTCCACTGCCTGGGCCTGGGACAAGGCAGCGGGAGCCGCCCGCAGGGATCTGACTCCTGTTTGTGACCGCTAATGTGGATCTCTCCAGAATTATCTGCTTATTGCTCAACTGCAGTCCTGGCCTGCCATTTTCAGAGTATTCTCGACATTAAGGAATTCTTTTAAAATATTTTTTGTTCCATTTTTTGCTAGGGTATAACTTACATACAGTAAAGTGCATTCTCTTTAGTGTACAGTTCCGTGACTTTGGGCAAATACATACAGCTGTGTAAGCAATACCATCGTCAACACATAGAACAGGACCATTGGGCCCAAATAGTTCCCTGGGCCTTTCTGCACTCATCTCCCTTCCCTCCTGTCGCTGTTTGGTAGTCACTGATCTGCTTTCTGTCTCCATAGTTTTGCCTTTTCCAGAATGTTATATAAATGGAATCATCCAGCCTGTGGTATCTTTACTTATGTATGTGTGATTTATCCATGTGGTTTTATCAGCAGTATTGCTGAATAGTATTCCATTGTATAAATGTATCTCAGTTTTTTACCCATTTCACAACTGACAGACATTTGATTCATTTCTATTTTTGGTTTATTGTGAATAAAGTTGCTATATACATTTGCATATAAGTTTTACATAAATATAGGTTATATTTTCATTTGGTTAAATATGGGAATGCTTACTTATATGGTAAAAGGATGTTTCACTTTATAAGAAACTATCAAACTGTTAATTTTCATGTAGAATGTAAGTTTTGAATCAAGGTGTTTTTTGTTTTGTTTTTTTTACATTAAATGTTGACGTTTTCCAGCATCGTTTGTTAGGAAGACCAACATTCTCCATTGAATTACATTTGCATCTTTGTTAAAAATCAATTGATTACATAGTTGTGCTTAAGCTACATGTTTACCCTTTCTCTAATATCACATTATTTTTGATATAGTAAATCTTGAAATCTGGTAGCCTGAACTCTCATTTTATGTTCTTGTTTTCCAAGATTACTTTAGATACTTTGGTCCTTTATAGTTCCATAAATATTTTAGAATCAGCTTGTCAGTTTCTATGAAATCCTGCTAGGATTTTAGTTGGAATTTTGTTGAGTCTGTAGATTTGATAAAATTGACATCTTAACACCATTGAGTCTTCTAATTTATAAATATGGTGTATAGATACACTTATTTTGAGCTTTTGGGACTTTTTTTCATGAGTTTCCAGTAACAAATATGTTCAATTTATACCTAAGTATTTCATAGTCCTGGTGCTGCTATAAGTGGTATTGTTTATTTCAATTTCCAATTATACATTGCTAGCATTAGAAATACAATTGATTTTTACAAATTAATCTTGTAGTATATGACCTTGCTAAACTCACAGAAAGACACAAATTACAAACAGCAGCAAGGAAAGAGGTTGTCACTACATACACTACAGCTTTGAAAAAAAAAAAACTATCAACAACTTCATTTGACATCGATGAAATAGACAAGGTCCTTGAAAGACACAGACTACCAAAGCTCACCCACAAAGAAATAATCTAAATATTTCTATATTTATTAAAGAAATTGAATTCTAATTAAGACCTTCCCACAAAGAAAATGTTAGATCTAGAGGGCTTCACTGGAGATTCTACCGAACATTTGGAGAAGAAATTATACCGATTCCATGCAAACATTTCTACAAATCAGATGGAAAAAAACAAACACACACATTTTCTAACTCATTTACAAGTGTAGAACTACCCTGATACCCAAATCATACAGATATATTCTAAAAAATAAAACTATAAAACAACATTCCCTTTGAACATAGGTACAAAATTCCTAACAACCCAACTCTAGCAATATATAAAATAATAATATATCATGACTATGTGAGGTTTATCATGTTACATAAGACTGGGATAGCATTTGAAAATCAATTAATGCAAGTCACCATATCAGTAGACTAAAAGAGAACAAACATATATCCTTTCAA
Source organism: Molossus molossus (assembly GCF_014108415.1). NCBI lineage: Eukaryota > Metazoa > Chordata > Mammalia > Chiroptera > Molossidae > Molossus > Molossus molossus. The sequence continues at coordinate 25,012,196 of NW_023425346.1, forward strand.
TAGTTGCCTAAAAATCATTTAACAAAAAACAGTACTCACTTATCTGACAATTTCTTGGCATGCTATCAGGAACAAGTCATAACAGCAAGATACCTGCTCTTACCCCGTACAGGCCAGTGCACTAGGGTGAGAGGGGGAAACAAAGCTTTCAGCCTTACAAATTAGAAAGAATGAAATAAAACAATCTCTATCTTCAAAAAACACAATGGCCTACATAGAAAATATTTTAAAAACCTACCAGAAAGCTTCCAGAACTAATAAGCAATTGTTTTAAAATCCCATTTAATAAATGAGTGTAAGTTATCACTTCACAATTTCTGTTTTGCATAGTAATGTCCTTATGGGTTTGCTACTCTCTCAAAAAGAAAAAGCAAAAATTTTTATAATTTTGAGTATACTATTATGAGGTGAAAGTTGTAGCATGGTCATGCAGTTTAAGAAAATATTTTGTGAGCTGAGTTTAAGGTTTATAACAGATTGTATATGTCTTATTTTGTTGTAAAATAATGTGTGTGTGTGTGTGTGCGCGCGCGTGTGTGTAAATACTCAACACATACAGATCTCGCCATCTTTTTTGATAGTTGTATATTATTCTATTTTAGGGATGATTAGTAATTTAATAAACCAATTTCCTACTGAAACACATTTTTTTGGTAAGGTAAACACAACTACCTGTTTAAATATAGTTTTACTTTTCCTTCTGAAACCACTGAAGAGTCGTTTCTAAGAAGTGGTTATCTGGCGAGACTCTAGGTCTTACCTCTCCTTACACCTGGTTAGAGACTCGAGGTCTCACATCTGGTTAGGGCCTCATAACTGGTTCTTACCAGTGGAAGTATGTAGAGGTGATATGTATCTCTTCCCCATCAGAAAGGTTGGGAGTGTACACGCTTCTCCACTCCCACGCTCTGCCTGGACGAGTCACCTCACTACCACAGTGGTCATGCTGTTTTCTCATACATTTCCTGCCTGCACCTGGAACACAACTCAGGTATGCTACCACGTATAACTTGAAATGTATAAACTAAATGCAAACTAAACCAAAGTGACAACAACAAAAATCTTGAGAGTAAACCACACCAACCCTGAGAGATTTTCCTGTTCGAGGTTTTATCTGCAAGTTCAGGCTTCACTGACAGAAGGGGCTCCCCTCACACCTCGCGGGCTCGGCTGCGTGGGGACGGCTTACTTTGGACTCCAAGTACAATTATTTCTAGTATTTACCAACTTCGGGTTATTTTAGTGACATTCAGAGTTCTAAAATTTAAATATACAAAACATTTAAAATTTTTATTACAGAGGAAATTAGAATCTAGTTATCAAGGCCCAAATCAAATTATGTTACAAAAAAGACAGACTAGGCTTCAATATCCAGTGGAAAAATTTGCTAAATAATATACCTGTAATCTGCAGGTATAAATTATTAGTGAGAATACTGTGCAAAAAAAAAAAAATGTTTATTTCCGTTTTATCTATGAGAGGAGATGAGAAGTTAAAATAAAGCAACACGTGCTTGTGGGGTTTTTTCCTCAGGTTAAATTACATGAGGATAAATTACATTACTAACATCATAGGGATGGTGTAAGGTTTAAATGCAGTCATTCAATAGAAGTATTTAGCTTAGTGTCTGAACATTTTAAAACACCCATTCTATGTTGGCAGTTATAGTATTATAATTCTAATCATCAACAACATCTCCACCAAAGGGATCCCAAAATATTCACGTCCATCTTTTGTGTATATGAAATAACAGACCAGGCACACAGGCTTTCTGAAATGTGCTCTCTTCTTAAGGTAGAAGATATAGGTCTCCTTGTGACATCTCCCACCAGACACTTAACTGTGGACTAGTTTCTTACATGTTCTGAGATGTAGATCCAACTGAGCAAATGTTTTGATAAATTTGTGTGCATATTAAAATCATAATGAGAGCCTGAGGAAAATACAATTACCCAGGAAAAATTGCATACATATAGTAAAAGAATTGTTCGTGCCTACAGGTAGAAGGGTAAGAAAATGAATGTATAGTTGAAGAAGAATTATATAAATTATATATTACATAGCTTATGTGAGATAAACATAATAAGATGGAGTTAGTAGTAGCGATTGGGTTGAGAAGCTGAGGCAGCATGAATAAAGAAACCTCCTTTGAAAAGGGAGTTCATCAATTCTAGCAATATCTGCATGTTTAGAAGGTTAGAGGTACTTGTGACTAAGTCTATTTGCAAAGTGAAGATAAAAGTCGTTTATCTTTTCCTTCAAAGGACAAACACTGCTTTCTTAAATACTCATACTAGTCCCAGACCACAGAAGGCAACAATAACCTTAGGAAGGTATCTGTTAAGTTCAACACAGTGAGAATGAAAAAAGAAGGTAAATGAACACAGTTCTTGGCACATATGAGGTCAAAAGACATTCACTATGTTAAACACAGCATTAAACACACCTATTCACTTCTGCACTTTGTCAATCCCTAATAAAATAAAAGCAGTAATAAAGGTACAAAACCATACAATAAGAGAATGGGAAAGGAGACTAGAACCAAATAAAAAAACAGTTATCAAAAATTTAGAAGGAAAGAAGCAATAAATGAGTGTTGACTGACAGCCTTTTCCTGTGCTAAGGAAGTAAATCTAAGCCAAGGGTAGACGGAGATGAGAGGGATAGTGATCTGGGCTGCTCCGTTCCAAACACTGAGACAGTGCACTGTACAACTCCAAGGGCGCTATTAAAATAAACTGTGAAATGAATGGAATGTAAGTTGTGTGATATGGAAGCCCTTGGAGACAGCCATGCAGCAAGCAAATACAATATCAAAATCCTGGGATGGCTCAGGAATTCGAGGTACTTAGCCCCGAATGGAGTAGAAAGGGGAGTATGATAGGGTGGGGATCGAAAGGAAAAGTTAGACATCAACACTGCCTCTTCTAATCCTTGCAGCAGAACACTGAAGGCTTATTCTCTGAAGAGATGGAAGCAGTTATATATATATTTTACCTGGAGAACAACAGACACAGAAAAAGGCAGGGGCATCACCTTCAAAACAGAAGGACCACACTCGTAGGGCGGACACGCTCCCACAGGAACAGACCGAGAATACTGGGCTCCAGCTGCTCTCACCACACACAGGGCAGAGGTCCCATGCCAAGAGAGGCAACCATACCCGCCTAGAATGCCACCTGTAAAGTAGATGTGTCACCCTGAGAAAAGTGGGACAATGTACCCATCTCTAGCTCCAGAGCAAAGCTAAAGAGATTTCGACCAGGGGGAAAAGCAGGCTTTTAAAAACTGAGAGCTGGGTCTTTCTTCGCTTGGGAACTGACTTTATTTGGAACTGAGCATTGGGAAGTTCAAACCTAAAAGCACTGTCAAAAGCGATAAAGATTTTGGTGGTAGTTAAATAAGACAATAATGGTAGCTCCATGGGGGCAAAAAGCTAAAACAAAGGTCAGCTAGAATCAGGGGAAAAGATAGCTAAAAAGAAGCATTCCTCTAGAGTTAGAACAAAGTTCAAAAGCTGCTTCTGAAAAGTGGTCAAAATTTTATTGAATAAGACTGTGGGGCAATTTATGTCAAAGTGGTTTTTAAAAAATTAAATTTATTGGGGTGACATTAGTTAATAAAATTAGATAGGTTTCAGGTGTATAATTCTATAATAGATCATCTGTATATTGTATTATCAGCTGACATTTAGTGCATGCTAACTGCTGAGTATGATAACAATAGAGGCACACAGCTTAAAAGAAAAAAGAAAAAAATCAGGTTATCAGACAGTCAAAAAGGGCCCTTCTTGCCCAGTCGGTGTGGCTCAGTGGTTGAGCGTCGACCCATGCACCAAGAGGTCACTGATTTGATTCCAAGTCAGGGCACATGCCCTGGTTGTGGGCCCGATCCCCAGTGTCATGAAGGAGGCAGCCAATCGATATTCTCTCATCAATGTTTCTATCTCTCTCTCCCTCTCCTTTCCTCTATCTCTCTAAAAAAAAAAATTCAATAAAGAAAAATTATTTTTAAAAGGACCCTTCTAAAACAACATTATCCCAGGGTGGCTATGCACATGCCCAAGTCTATGCCCTGACAGGGGTGACAAGGAGACAGCATACTGTGGGGAGACAGGCTTCACTGGAGTAGTCCAGTCCACATAATAAATAAACATACCAAAAAATAAAACAAAACCACCAAGCCCCATAGTGAGGGACAGAGAGGCACAGTATCTATAGTTGTTAAAATATGGTTCAAAATTCCCAGTTTTCAACCGATAACTATGAGACATCCAAAGAAACACATACAAGAAAAATAAAAGCAGGCAACAAGAATTGATTTTCAAAGGGCCCAGGTGTGAGAATTAGCAAAGGCACAAAGTAGCTAGTATAAATTTGTTCAAAAAACTACAAAATATGCTTAAAGAAGTTAAAGGAGAATATGATAACAATAGCACAAGTGACAAAATAAGGATAAATTGGACTGTATTAAAAGTGAAAATGTGGTATATCACAGTCCTCTATCAGAGTGAAAAAGCAATCTAGGGAATGGGAGGAAAATATATAAATATATTTTAAAATTATGTAGCTGATAAAAAGTCAATATCTATAATTTATAAAAACTTTTAGGACTCAATAACAACAAAAATAGCCAATTTTAAAATAAGCAAATGACTTGAATAAATATTTCTCTAAAGAAAATATACAAATTTTCAATAATCACATGAGAAAAAGTTCAACATCACTCATCATTAGGTAAATGCAAATCAAAACCATCATGAGGCACCATATGATATCCATTAAGATGGCCATTATAAAACACAGAATTTAAAAAATAAACAGAAAATAACCAGTGTTGGCAAGAATGTGGAGAAATTGTGGTCCTGTGCATTGCTGCTAAGAATATAAAATGGTGCAGTCACTGTGGAAAATGGTAGGACGGTTCCTTAAAATGTTAAACAAAGAATTGCTGTATTATTCAGCAGTTCTATTTCAAGATATGTCAGCAAAATAATTAAAGCAGTGATTTGAACAAATATTTGTACACACTTGTTCATAGTAATATTGTTCAAAATAAAGTGAAAACAACGCAAGTGTACATCATCAAGTAAATAGATAAACAAAGGGTGACATACATATACGATGGAATATTATTATGATGTATGCTTCAACATCAATAAACCTTAAAGATATAATGCTAAGTGAAACAAGCCAGTCAAACAAATACAAATATTTCCTGACTCCACTTATGTGTCCCTAGAGTGGTCAAATATGTAGAGATAAAATAGAAGCTGGGGGAGGTGGTAGAAATTAGTGTTTAGTTTTTGTGCCATTTTGATTTGGAGAGCTAAAATATTCTGGAGGGCTAGTGGTGATAGTTGTACAAAAATGTGACTATTTAATGTCACTGAGCTGGATACTTAAAATGGTTAAAATTATAAATTTGTTATGTATATATTATCACAATAAAAAAAGTTAAAAAAAGAGTTAAATGAAGTTCTGATGATGCCTCATCAAAAAGAATATATAAACAGAAAAATAGAATTTATTCACATGAATCAAAAGAAAATTCTGATTCAAAAAGAACAAAAAAAATCCAAAATAAAAAAATTTACTACAGGGGTTCTAAAATAAATTTAAACTAAAAGTTTTGGTAAATATGTCAATAGATTACACACTCAAAAGAATAAAGAAAAAAATCTTTAGAAAAACAAAAAGAGTTTCAGATAAATGTATGACATCATTAAGCAGATCAACAAGCAAATAATGAAAGTACTAAAAAAGAAAAAATAGAAAAAAAAAACAGAAATTAAAAAACATTAATAGATGAAAATGTATTAAACTTGATGAAAAATATTAATGCATTTAAAAAACTTTACAATCTCCAAGTAGGATAGATATAAAGACATCCACATTCACGCTGAGACATGTCATTGTCAAAATTTGAAAACAAAGACAAAGAGAAAATCATGAAAGCAGTAAAATAAAAACTATGTATCACATACAAGGAAGTCCCAACATGTGTAACAGTTGATTTCTCATGTGAAACAATGGATATAAAAAAGCGGTGAGATAGCATATTCAGAGTGCTAAAAAATGCAAACCAATAATCTTATATCTAACAAAGCTATATTTCAAAAATAAGTGCAAAATACAGATAGTCCAGATAAACCAAGAAAAATGTATTGCTAGTAAAGACAGTTCAACAAGAAATATTAAAGGCAATTCTTCAGGCTGAAAGCAAGTGACTCTAGATAGTAAATAAAATTTGCATGAAAAATGGAACATTAGTAATGATAATTATGAAAATAAGCATAAAAATATAAGCACAATTGTTCTCCTTTTTCTCTCAGTTGATTTAAAAAGTGATATGTACATAAATGTAGTATTGGGCTTATAACACAACAATGAAATATGTATAATAATTGCACAAAACAAAGAAGAAATAATATCATATAATAGTCATTCTATAATGAGAAATGTAAATCTGAGTAGATTTATAAAGTTGAGACATGTATTGTGAGACTCAGAACAACCACTAAAGAAAATAACTCAAACACGATGAAAGAACCTATTAAAGGAATTAAAGTATTACATTAGAAATAGTCTCTTAATGCAAAGGAAAACTGTAAAGGGACACAGAACAACATAAAAGACATAAAACATATAGAAAACAAAAAGTAAATGACAAACAAAAATCAGGCTATATAATTATGACATTAATGTGAATGGATTAAGCATCCAATCAAAAGTCAGGAAGAACATAAGACTAGATTACACATTAAGATCAAACTATATGCCATGTACAAGAGAAACTCTTTAGACTTAAAGATACAAATAGATTGAAAGTAAAAAGATGAATAAAGATATATGCAAGTAGCAAATAACAATGTTGGAATGACTATACAAACAGTCATCAACTGGGAAATAAAAAATATGTTATTAGAGATGAAGAGGGATATTTTATAACAATAAGTTCAGGAGAAATTAGATAATTCAGCAATAATATTTGAGGACTTCAATGTCCTACTTTTGATAATGGATAGAATAATGAGGCAATAGGTCAACAATAAATGAACACATATAAACAACTAGACCTATTAGACATCTATAACCTCACACTCAACAACAGCAGAGTACATTTTTCTCAAGCACTCATGAAGCATTCTTCAGGATAAATTACATTCTAAGCCATAAGTCAATATTCTATAAAGTTAAAATTATTGAAATCATACAAAGGAATTCCAAAACATAGGGAATAAAATCATGAGTCAATAGCAGAAAGAAATGTGGGGAATTCATAAATATGTGGAAATTGAACAACACACTTCTGAATAACCAATGGGTCAAAGAAGAAATCATGAAGTAAATTACACAATAGTTTTAGATGAATAATAATAAAAACATAATATACTAAAATGTATGGATGTAAATAAAAGACTGCTTAGAGAGAAATCTACCAAAAAATAAATAAAATAAAGAGGGAGCTCAGATAAATAACCTAGTCTTTCAAATAAGCCAAAAAAAAAAGGTAAGTTCCCACATAGAAAAGCCAAGACCTAAATAGCTTCATTGGCCAATTCAACTAAATATTTAAAGAAGAATTAATACCAATTATTCACTAACTCTGGCAAACAATTAAACTGGGGAAATATATCCCAACTAATATGAGGCCAGTGTTATGCTGATATCAAAGCCAGAATAAAATGTAAGCATATAAAACTAAAAACAATGTCACTACAAAAATATCACTGAATATAAACACACGCAAAAATCACAAACAGCAAATACTAGCAAATCAAAAATAGCAATATATAAAAAGGATGCTACAGCCCTGGCCAGTTTGGCTCAGCGGTTAGAGCATCGGCCTGTGGTCCAGAGAGACCGAGTTTGGTTCCTGCTAAGGGCACGTACCTCGGTTGCAGTTTGACCCTGGCCCTGGTTGGGTTGTGCGGGTGGCAGCCACTCGATGTGTCCCTTTCGCATCAATGTTTCTCTCTCTCTCTCTCTCTCTCTCTCTCTCTCTCTCTCTCTCTCTCTCTCTCTCCCCCTCCCTCCCCCTTTCTCTCCCTCCAGCTCTATCTGAACAAAAAATGAAAAAATGTCCTCGGGTGAGGATAAAAAGAAAAGATTATAAAAGGATGCTACATCATGACCAAGTGTGATCTATCCAAGAAATGCAAGGTTGGTTTATTAATAGAAAATAAATTCATGTAATAGAATAAAAGACAAAAACTGTATAATCATCTCAACAGACATATGTCAATGATGGTTTGCTTGGGTTTTTGTGTGTGGTTTTTATCAATCATACATTTGCTTGTAAACAGATAATGCACTATGAACATGCCTCTCTACTAATGAAAACCTTTCAGGGTTTGAGGTCCATGTGTTCAAACATTTTAAGGAGCTTTTTTTAGGTCTGAGGAATCTTTTGCTAAACCCTTCGCTGTAAATTAAATTTGTTTGGGGGATCTTTTTTTCCTTGCAGTTTCCTTTTCTCTTGCCCCTTCTTTAGCTATGGGTTCCTGCTTCAGTTCCAACTCCTCATTAGTCAGTTCCTCAGGAACCTCCTCTGGGAGCTTCACAACGTCACTGTCATTCACACCCAGGTTAACGTTGTTTGTCACCTCAACTGCAGCCTTGTTCATTTCTGTAACATCTCCATTCTTGCCAAATCCTTTGAGTGTCTTCTTTCAGTTGCCATTCACATAATGTCTGTTATGAAACCACCATTTTATATGTGGTCTTTTGTTGACTAAAACTTCCCTTTGTGGACATGACCAGATGAAGAAAAAGACTCAATATTCAGCTGCTAATATCAAGAAAGTGACATGGTGCTTAGTATTGTTGCTTCTGTTCAACAGGTTACTGACTAGGCAATAAGCAAGAATAAGAAATAAAAGCTATCCAGATTGGAAAGGAAGAAGTAAACTATTTCTATTTGCAGATGACATAACCTTATATACAGAAAATCCAAAGCTACAATAATCAAAAGTGTCCTACTGGCATAAGGATGGACATCAAGGTCAAAGGACTAGAACTGAAAATGTAGATATAAACTCACACATCTATGTTCAACTGATTTTCAATAAGATACCAGAAAAAAAAATCCAATGGAGAAGGAATACTTTTTTCAACTAATGGGTCTAGTCCAACTGGAAATTCACATGTAAAGAGACAAAGTTGGGTCACTGCCTTATGCTGCATAGAGAAATTAAACCAAAATGGGTTAGAGACCTACGTGTAAGAGCTCAAATGGGAAAACTCTGAAAAGAAAACATGGGAGTAAATCTTTGATTCTTTAGGTTCAGCAAAGAATTGCTAGATACAATATCAAGGGCAAAAGTGATAAAGAAAAAAAAAAAAACAGATAAACTTTACTTAAAAAACTAAAAAAAAAGTATTTTTCAAAGAACACTATCAAAACGTTTCAGGATGGCCCACGAATGGACGAAAACATTTGCACATAAAATCTGGTAAGAGATTTTTATACAGATAATTAACTCATCATTCTTACATTATAATTCTTATAAATAATTTTAATTGAATTTATGGTAGTGACATTGTTTAATCAAAGTATGCAGGTTTCGGGCACACAGTTCTACACGACATCATCTGTGTACATTATTGGGTGTTTACACTCCAAGCCAAGCCTCCTTCCATCACCATTTATCCCTCCTTTACTTTCTTCTACCTTCCCCCACTCTCCATCCCTCTCAAAATTACCATAACGTGGTCTATGTCTATGAGTCTTTTTTCTTTTTTCTTTGCTTAATGGATGAATGGAAAACAAAATGAGGCATGTCCATAGATGGAACATTATTTGGCAATTAAAATAAATGAAGAACTAATGTAAGGTACATCAATGAACCTTTAAACCATTAAGCTGGTGAAAGGAGGTGGTCACAGAAGACTACATAGAGTATACTTCCATTTACATGAATTGTCTAGACTAGGAACATCAATAGAATAATGGTTGCCTAGTGCTGCGGGGATTAGGGAGAAATGCGAGTGATGGCTAGTGGCGCAGGGTTAATTTTGGGCACAATAAAATATGCTAAAATTAATTCTGACTATCGTTGTAAAACTATGTGAATAAACAAAGAACACTGGATTTTGTAGTTTAATTATGTGAATTATGTGGTATAGGAACCATATTTCATTAAACATTTTATTAAAAAATTGCATAAAAAAGATTGGGTATCACAATGGTATTGGACATTCTGTAGTATTATTGGAATGAAGAAAACAGTGAAGTAATGCCTAAATTCTAATAAATAATGATTCCCAGCCTCTACTATGCAAAAATTACCAACTGAGAGACTAAAGATTTTTTTTCAGGCATATAAGGCCACCAAAAATGTATCACTTAAGCATCTTTTCTCAGGAATTTATATAAAAGCATCAGTTCAGGAAGATTTTTTTCCTTCATCAAAAATAAGAAGGTAATTTAGAATGTAAACTTTGTATAATGTAGGCAAAGCAATTTCCTTGGAGGCTGGTGAAAAGAAATTCCTGGATAATACATCTGCAATCAGTTTAAATTAGGAACAGTACACAGACAGCTTTGGAAGGTATGTCAACAAGAAATTATATATATAGTTCTGAAGACTAGTATTAGATGATAATGATGACAACAGTGAATATTCATTAAACAATAACTGTAATATAATTATAGTGGAAGAATGTGTGTAGGAGATGGGTTAAGAAGGGAGTTTTCTAAGTAAGAAAAATAATCATCTTCCAGGAGAAAGCTGGTTAATTAAATCTAATATATATATACCTGTTATTTTATAAATATGCAGTTTGAATAAAAAAGGGAAAAGGGCTAAAAGTGTGGCATCCTTGGGGAGCAGGGAGCAGGGATGAGTGGAATGAGTCAGGTGACAACTCTTCTTCATTTAAGCCATGTACATGTATTTCTGTGATATCAAAATGATTAATTAAAAAAATAGAGCCCTGGCTGGTTTGGCTCAGCGGTTAGAGCATCGGCCTGCGGTCCAGAGAGACCTGTGTTCAGTTCCTGTGAAGGGCACGCACCTCAGTTGCAGTTTGTCCCTGGCCCTGGTTGGGTCATACAGGAGGCAGCCACTTGATGTGTTCCTTTCACATCAATCTCTCTCTCTCTCTCTCTCTCTCTCTCTCTCTCTCTCTCTCTCCCCACCCCTCCCTCCCACTCTATCTAAACAAAAAATGGAAAAATGTGCTCTGGTGAGAATAAAAAATACAAAATACAAAATACAAAAACCAGCCCAGCTGGTATAACTCAGTAGTTGAGTGTCAACCTGTGGACCAAGGGTCACCACCCATCATGGCACGTGCCCGGGTTACGGGCTCGATCCCCAATAGGGGACATGCGGGGGGCTGCCAATCGATGTTCCTCTCTCATTACTGTTTCTCTTTCTCTCTCTTCCCCTGTAAAAATCATTAAAAACATATTTTTAAAAAATAGAAACCAGATTGTACCTCTCCAGGGTTTTAATTCAATACAAGCATTTTTACATTCTGGGGTGCTTTCTGAGGGGTTGCATAAACAAAAGTGTCTTTTTAATGCATTTTCTATTTTTGGTAAAGATGATCTTAGTCGCTGTTTCTTCATTCAGTGTCTTCCACATGTGTTTTAATCGCATTGTCTTTTTCTTGCCTTCAGCATACTTATGAACAGTTGAGCCAACACTTAGTGATACAGTTCCAAACTGTAATTAACTGGACAGCAAAACTGCAATTAAAATTTTAGCTTTTGTAGACTATACAATCGGAAAATATACAGACAGACAATTAAGGAAAAGATTAGCATATTACTACAAGTGCTATCCACAGGAGGAGATTATATATATTTGCAGATTGGAAGGCAAACTAAGTAAAACTCCAGAACAAAATATATTAACTTTACATGACATTTCAATGACATGTAAGAATAATAAAATTTGTACTTCTTAATAATAGCAATTTTAAAATGAATGTAAGAGCTCAAGCTTATCTTTCCAATGGAAGTACTTAAGCAAGAACATTTATCTTCGCTCCTAAGCATGATTCAAACTGCATAAAAATCCTAATTCTGCCCAATTTTCATTTCTTAGGTTTATTAAATGCATTGTACAAAGGTAGAAATACAAATATAAATGTAAAAAAGTCTTCCATAGGAAAGGTGTTAAGTCTTTAGAAAAAATAGCTAGGGCTCAGGGCTACTGATGAGAAGAGGCGAGAGGAACCACGAACAATGACAGAAAGAGGCCGCTTGAGTCCCAAGAAAAGTCTGCTTAAAATACACAAAGCGCCTGTTAATATTCTAGGGAAAGCCCAGTGCCACGCACGCTTCCTTGCCTTAGCGCTTGCAAAGACAGGTGTCTTCGTACAAATAGGACAGCTATTGGGATAGAGGAAGGCTTTGGGTTTCATTTAGATTGTGATACTTCAGAGGACTGATTACTTTGGCTTGTTTTTAAAATTAACTAATCAAACATTTAATTAACTACTGTATATCTATTCTGCCACATTGCTTAATCAAATCAACACAACGAGGTTTGAACTATTTAAGGCTACAATCTTACCCCCAGGAAGGAAGACGAGTATGACACTGCCTAAAAGGGTGCGGGGGTCTCCTTATCCACCAGCTTACTTGTTCTCACCTAGAAAATAACTTATACAGAAAGAGGACCAAGGGAATCCATGACACCCACTTTTACGAACAGAAATGTGATGATACATGAAGCCTAGGGAAAATGAGGCCTCATATCTCCATCCATTAAAGTTTAGGAGAGCAACTTTTGTCTGGACTCCTGTTCGTTTTCCTAGAGCAAAATATTGAGGGGGCCAAGTGACTCTCCTCTCTTTCAGTTCACTCCCTGCTCTTTCCTTCTCTCTCTCTGTCCAGTCCTTAGATCTGAACTGAGTTCCATTATGATTCTTAATCTTGCAGTCATGTGCAGAACACTCACAACTTAAGACTGAAGCTGAAAGAAAATATCTGCTTCATTTTTCCTTGAAGGAGAGGGGCATTTCTAACGATCTCTGCGATAATTCCTTAAGATGACTGATTCAAGAGTTCTGCTTAATTTATGTCAAGAATATTTTTCTATCATACTTTATAACATCTTTAGTTTTGTAAATAGACAAGACATTTAAAATTAGTTTTTTGGTGGACAGGTTCTTGTACAAAGTTTGTTTGCAGCAATCAAGCAATAAAAGGTAAAATAAATTTATCATGAACATAACTTTATTTATTTATTTATTTATTTTAAGGAAGAGAGAGTGAGAGGGAGAGGGAGAGGGAGAGAAAGAGAGAGAGAGAGAGAAACATCGATGTGAAAGGGACACATCGAGTGGCTGCCACCCACACGACCCAACCAGGGCCGGGGACAAACTGCAACCGAGGTACGTGCCCTTAGCGGGAACCGATCCCGGGTCTCTCCTCCGGACCGCAGGCCAAGGATCTAACTGCTGAGCCAAAGCGGCCAGGGCATGAACATAACTTTATAATGTTCTACATATGTGAGTATTTGGGGAATCAAGGCATAGTCAGAGTAATGCATACTAGAAATCTATAATGCAAGTCACAAAAGTACCCCGATGCTGTCTCAAGGCATATCTTCTCTCTCCGTGCCGCTTTTGAAAAGGGCCAAATGATAGGTATTATGAAAGCAATTATGCAAAGACTCAATTGCCTTCCAGGATAATTCAATTCTGTCCTTTGTGTAATAAAAAGTAGTTTGTTAGGCATATTACAAATTAGAAAGCAATTGAGTGAAAGTATTGCAAGGACAGGTATTATATCTGTCTGATACACTCAATGTCTCAGCAGAATGTCTGATGCATGGAAAATATTATTAAATATATGCTGAATGAAAAGTGCATTTCTAAAATATTTCATTTCTTATTGGGGCAAATGGAAAAGGCAGTCCTCTCAAAAGGAATATGGCTCACTCCTTTGCCTGTTCATATACGCGAGCTCTTTGCATGTGAAAATCCTGACATCTCTACCAGATTGTAAGCTCCTGAACCATAAAGATGATAGTGTTTTATTACAAATTTTTATTACATTAATAACTTGATAAATGGTTGATATTTATCATTAAACAATGGTAACAATTAAACCTGAAATCTGTTTTTTTTTTAAGTTGAAATCAATGATTCATGGCAATTAGACAGTAGTTTCTGTTAACTGTCAAGCAGGTTTCATTCATTCATTCACTACTTATGGATTATATGATACATAACACTGTGCCAGGTATGTCCTGGTGATCAAAAGTGTCATCCGGAGCTGACAGTCCACTGGGGAGACAATCAAATTATAGACTGAAAGACATAAAAGTGGCTGAAAGGAACTTTGTGCTATGAGAGGATTAATAAGGACAGTGGACCCATCCGGGGATGTTACCAGAGCTCCTCAAGGAGGCAATACAACTCGAATTCTGATTTATTAGGGCTTAACTTAACATAGAGTAAATCACCAAAATTTTGTTAAAATGTAGGTCCTGGTTCAGAAAATCTGCTATGGTGCATGAGACTCTGCATTTCTGACAAGCCCACAGATGAGGTCCACTTGAGATTATTCAAGTACCACACTTTGAGTAGTGGTGATATTTGGACGGAAGGCAGAATTGGAAAAAACTGTGGTTACCATTAGCAATTCATCTTCTACGGATGCAGGCTTATAGGCCTTGGCTCCCTCTCTGAATCTAGCAGATGTGTGTTCCTACTGAGTTTAGCAGCAAAACTTCAAGTAAGCATGCCTGAATCTTTTTATAAGAAGGAAAATCATGATTATGGTTAATTCTAGAATAAAAAAGAAAAAAAGAGAGAGAGACATTGGGGATTTGTCATCTTTTAACTCCTCCGGTCACTTTTCCAGTGACTGGGTTCTGAGAATGATGCTTGCAGAGGCCCTGAACTATGTTGCTTTCCCCAGAGCCCCAGGGGGCCAGGCTGTGGTGAAATGTGAACAAACATCAGCTCCCACATGGCCTGTTACTTGACTTTATATGAATGTAGAAGACACAACCTCCATGGCGTGAAAATTAGTATTCTCTCGCCCTTTGTGTCTTTGAATAGGTTATGTCCCCAACATTCATCTCTGCAATATATGCTAACACATACATGAGTAGGCTTTGTTAAAAACTAAACACATAAACAAAAAACTTCCAGAAATAAGCAGCATATAAACAAATAAATACTCTTCATTATAACTTTATTTAGGATGGAGATACTTAATATTGGCTTGTTTAAAGTCAACGGAATATAATATTAGAAATGATTTACTCTGAGAATAATATTTTATTTTGTAACAGTTTAAAAAGGGGGGAATTATATTAAGACAAAGTGATACAGGTAGTTTCTAAAATCCACCATGAAAGTAGACTAGAAAGGAGCTGATTTTACAACAGGCACTGCAGAGTAGTCAGCTGATTAGAGTCTTCCCAGCAAAGACCCAGCCCGTATTTGTATTAAGTCCTGAAAAGACAGTACCGCAACAATTTTGTTCTCTCTTGCTGATTTATATTTTCATGAGTTTACCTGATCTTATCATAATGTTATTCATTTCAATGTTATTACTCAATATTCTCACTCAAGATACCAATGTCTAGACAGGCCTTATCAAATAGAGTTTGTTTTTCCTAGTTCATATTCCCCAATTTTAGAAGTATATTTCTTTTATAGATTAAGCTTTTTACTCGAATTTACCCTAAACCTTATTTTCATTCATATAGAACCTTCCAGGTTTCTTTTCTTACTGCAAAGTGTACCTTGATTGACAGGATTCAATTGCTGGGTGGAAATAATGCAGCTGACTTTTATCTTACATGAGTATGTCTTTTTATTAGTTCTACCTTTATGTAAGAAAGAATATGACAAAAATGTAATTATCTTAGGTAGGTAACCACCTGGGCTCATAATGATGTCTAGATTATAGAATACTGACCTTGCAGGAAAGAATGAGAATTCTGAGTAAATTACAATGGAGACAGGAGTAAAAGCATAAAATGAGTTCAATGTAAATATGCTGCTCAGTAACCCTAAACAAGCTACGTGTGACAGGGAGCCATGCACCTGACCACATATGCCTAACAAAGGATGCAAAGGTGTTAACAATATGTATACTTATAAAAATCTTTAAACTTGATGAAATCATAATACAGCAGGCAGTTTTTACAAAGAGCAGAAAGAGAAATTCAGAATAATGTTAAACCAGTTCTTGAGAAGCCAATTGGTAAATTTACGTAATAGAACTCTGACCACGTTCATATTCTGCACTGTAACAATAATCAAATATACATTAAATAAACCGAGGAGCACAAAAACAAAGGGCTAACAAGCTAGTGTGTAGTAGAGTAGTTAAAATATGATCTATTATGACAAACTGATTGGTTCACATTCACAGTCTGCTACTTACTAGCTATGTGAGCTACCCGAAGAGTTTGCTTGACCTTTCTAAGTCTCAGGTTTTTTCATCTGTGAAGTGATCATAGGAATATTAACTTTACAAATCTTTCAGAAAAAAAATAAAATTAGATAGTGTTAGCAACGTACCAAGTATATTCTGATTCTTGGTAAATAATTACTTTTATGAAAAATATACTTTTACATTTGTAGGAGTCTTTTTAAGGAATCGTATAGCACCTGTAAGTTTCTTGAGTCTGTGGAATTACTTAGTGATACTTGCTCATTATTATGATGTGCAAGGATCTGGAGAGCTATGAGCATAATCCATGACCAGAATATGGTGGTGGTTAAGATGTTAGAATCAGAGTTGAGACTTACCCTATGACTTCTACTTATGAGTTGGATGACCTTATAAAAATAACTGAACCTACTTGGAACCTATTTTTTTCTTTTTTCTTTTTTAGAGGCATGGGATTGCTAGAAGGATTAAATGGCAGAATATGTACAAAGCACCTGCCACAATTTTTGAGACATGTGAAACCAGTAATTATGTGGTTTTTAACAGGTCATTTATTCTCTCTATGATCCTGATTCCTGTGATCATCTGTGAAACAGAATAATAGTATCTATCTTAAAGGGCTGTTATAAGAATCAGGTATCAGTCCTGACCAGGTAGCTAAATTGGTTAGTGTGCTATCCTGATACACTAAAGATTCAGGTTCAATCCCCTGTCATGGCACATACAAGAATCAACCAATGAATGCATAAATAATTCAAACAAAAAATCGAGTTTTCTCTCTCCCTTTCTCTCTCTCTAAAAACAAACAAAAAAACAGAATCAGATATCTTCCATAGAACATAGCATAACTTTTGGATATCTAATGGAATATACTGAATAGTTACCATGCATACATTAAAATTATGCTTCTCAGAAAAATAAAAAGATATCTTAGCAATTACTTTAATAAATTTAAATTATTAATGTCAACAATTACTGCATGATTATTTTTCTAATGTGAAATTTTACTTTTTCTAATTTTTATTGGTATATTCTTTAAACATCCTACTTACTACCAAAACTCCAAAATATGTTTCAGTTAAAAGCAGAAAAACACTTTTAGTAAAGAGTTTCTTGTCCTAGGACTGATCACTAATCTCAGACTTTAACTTGTATCTATTAATAGGCATGTTTGTGTTACTTACTATAGTACAATTTTGAAGATAAGTATTTATTGTCAAGAATAAGTAAATGACAAAGCAAATTATTATATATGTGTATATATATGCATATATATGTATACATATGCAGGTTTATATTTATTGAAGTCCTGATTTAAATATATATAGCAATAGAAAACATATTAAGTTAATATTTAAAGCATGACATCAAATTGCAGATATTCTAAAGTTATTGTTATATTTAAAAGTTCATAGGAAAGAAGACTAACAGGGAAAAGAACACAGAAGTAATTATGGTGTTAGAGGGGACTTCATTCAGCTTCTTCCATTTTCCAATATTTTTTTTCTTGGTTATATTGCTTTCATGATTTAAAAGGTCAATTTAAAAAATATAGAATATATGTTAAATGATCACAGAATTCTGATTCTAACATTTAAGAGTTAGAAAAATTTTACTTTGAATTAGTATTAACATAGACAAACTCTGTCTTAAGAAAAATCAAAATTAAGTTTTTAAACAAACTCATAGTAAAATATTTTAATTTTGTAATGGCTTATCATAAACTATCCTTACTAACTAAGTTGCTTTGAAATAAAAAACAAATTTAATTTCTTACAATGATGATACATTATAATATTTTTCAGAAATATAATTTATAGTTAAAGAAGATCATTTCTCTTTTTCATCCTTTTTGTCCTCAGTGAGAGAATTAACTATTTTAGAATTAAATTGCATTTGTTAAATAAATTTGGCCAATAAATAATTTACTCATTATTTATGCAAAATTTAAAAAAATTGCATTTAAGTAGTTTTTCTCAGTTTTCCATTGGCTTTAGTCATTTTATAAATATACTTTTCATAGAAGCTAACATTTCTTATTAGTGTGACATCCACCTTCAAGAATCTATGTTCAGTATTTCTATATTATGCCATTTGCTAATATTAAATAATATTCTTTTTCAGTGTTCCAAAATCTTCCAATTTTATAGTTAATGTTTATTTTATACAGGATGGAGCAAAAGTAAGCTTACAGTTGTTTGTATAAAAATGATACAATAATTACTAAATAATAATATGAGTGATTCTGCATTAAGTATACTCACAAGTGTAAAAATATTTTTGCCCACACATATTTCTATGGATTTTTTTGCCAAGCAACTTACTTTGGTGCTGTTCCCTTAATTTTCATGAATGTAATTCCCATTCCATCTCATTTCAAATTTGTATGTCTCTAAGAATTGGAGCAATTCTAAAAATATTCCTTTTTGCCCCCTAAAGAATTATTTTGTTTTATTGTTTTATTTATGCCCTATTTCATCATTTCTCTTTTAAATCTAAGTCTTCTCTAGATTACAGTGAATATCTAAAATTTATTTTGGGTATTTGGGGTTTTAACTCATTTCACAGTGTAAGGAAGGTGGCATTTAATTTTATTGAAATCCATAGCAGTCAATAGGGCAATGGCTCACTGACTCCTTGACATCTCTTTAGTACTTGATTCCTCTGATCACTAACTCGGCCTTGATCTGTTGAAGACAGGCATGAGATTCACTTCGACAGTAGTAAATTAGCTTTTACTTTTCCTGAGCCACCTCCTATTAAGCAGGAACTTCCAAGCAACTATCCCCAACTTTTCTGTGAGGGAAGGAAAAAATAAAAACAAAACCAGGGGGGGAATCTGGCCTCTAATTCCTTCCAAACTTAATTTTCTGTGGCTGACTTCACAAGATTTCTCTCTCAAAGTACAGCTTTCTAAGGGCCCCTTAATGAATTGTGTTCCTCCATGAGAATTCATTAGCTGAGCCTGTGTTCTTGTTTGATTTCCACAAACATAATAGGCGAAGAACTTCTGGGTAAAAAATAACCTTAAGTTTTCAATAAAATAAGTAGAAGGTAGTCATTATTTTGTACTATGTTCTCTTCAAAGTTCAGTACAAGGAAGCATGATTTGTCCTTTTTTTTATCCACACCCGAGGACATTTTTCCATTTTTTGTACAGAGAGAGTGGGAGGGAGAGAGAGGAAGAGAGAGAGAGGGAAACATTGATGTGAAAGAGACACATCGAGTGGCTGCCACCCGCTCGACCAACCAGGGCCGGGGACAAACTGCAACTGAGGTACATGCCCTTATCGGAAACCGAACCCGGGTCTCTCTGGACCGCAGGCGGACGCTCCAACCGCTGAGCCAAACCGGCCAGGGCATGATTTGTCCTTTAAGAGCTCATCTGTGGTCATAAAAAGCCAAAGATGTAAAATTGAAAGTACACTAAAAAGACGTTATTGAAAACTTTTCCTAAATCTTTATTTTACTATAATTTTTTTTTAATTATTTTTAGAGAGAGAAGAAGGAAGAGGGAGAGATAGAAACATCGATGAGAGAGAACATTGATTGGCTGCCTCCTGCATGCCCCCCACTGGGGATTTGGCCCACTGGGAATCAACCAGTGACCTCTTGATGCATGGGTCGATGCTCAACCACTGAGCCACACCAGCTGGGCTTTTAAGCTTATCTCTATTACAGATGTCCCCCCTTTCCCCCCATTGACCCCCTTCTTCCCACTCCTGCCCCCCTCCTGTCTACCCCACACTATTGTCTGTATCTGTTGGTTATGCACATATGCATATAAGTTCTTTTCCTAACCTCTTATTTTAAAATGAGGACAGAGAGGCCAAGAAATGTGAAGTATACCATAGTCATTCCATAAGTTAGGCTAAACCAAACTGCAGTCAATATTTTTAAAATATTGGACTGACTAATCCAATAGCTTTATGAACAAATCATGCTTCCTTTCTAAAAATAATAACACCCAACATTTAGAGAGAACTTTTTATGTGCAAGTCAAACTGCTTTTTAAGTAGTGAAATTTTAGCCTTTACAATAACTATAAGATATAAGAATTTTCATTATCCACATTTTATGTATGAAGAAATTTAGGCACAGAGAAATTGACTTACCTAAATGACAGAGACATTTTATGGTAGAACTGGTATTAAAAAGGCAGCCAAATCCAGGATCTAACATTCTAAGATACTATTCTATAACTACCTGCCGAGTTTAAAGCTCAGTTAATTAAATTGATCGAATATTAGCTACTTGAAGACAGAGATTTGTTCTATTTTGTTCACTGCTGGTTGTCTACCTAGGGCCTAGAAGAGTGATTATGATAGCTACTCAATTCTTGACTGTTTATTGAATTGAGATAACTATATATAAAATAGCATTAAGTATGTGCTGATGAAGTGCTTTATAATTCTTGGTTCCAGAGGAGTAATGGGAACAATTATTTTCTTAATAAAAAAGATACACCTCCACTATCTATTATTAAGTACAATCTGAAAATAGTTTATGGTCAACATTACCGAATCTGATTTTAATTAAGCTAATGTAGGTTATTAAAATCAGTTCCATGTGATTTTATCAACATAGCTTTCCTTGAATCTTGTGTTTGTAGTAGGTCCCTATCTTTAGTCATGAAATACCATCATTCCTCCATCTATTTTATCAATGGTTTTAATTACATGGTGATGTAAGTGATTATATTTACTCCCTCAAAAATTGTATAAGAGCAGGGAACATGTCACTTTTCCATATAGCAAACTGTCTATCACAGAGTAGTAAATAGGTCTTAAATAAATGAATGACCAGAAATAAGTGACTGTACAAAGCCTTTAGAGGTGTGTAGTGAAGAAAGTGCCCTTGTTCAAAGAAAGGTTTCACATTTGCCTGTATCTTTCAGGAGAAAATCTACTTTATAACTGGTAGGAGGGTCAATTTCGGGCAGGGGTGGTCATGCCAGAACAAGTAATTATGTGATTTAAGATGGAATTTGGGACTTGTGGTATCAATTGACCCGGAGATTGATTTCAACCACATGGACAATCAATCAATCAATCAATACTATGTAAGAAGGACCCAAGGAAAATTCTGGATACTGAAGGTCAAGTGAACTTTCAATGCTTAGCTGTCACACACTGATATGGGGTCAGCCTTACAGAGGACAGCAGAAGCTCAGCACTTGGAATCTTCCCAGACTTTGCTCTACGAGTCTCTTCCTTCGCCTGATTTTCATCTAAAGCCTTTTCCTCTAATATATTGTAACTGTGAATATAATAGCTTTTAGAGAGTTATGTGAGTCCTTATTGTGAATTATTGAAATGGAGAGTGGTTTTGAGAAGTGCCCAAACTTGCAGTTTGTGTCAAGGTGAGAGTGGTCTTATGGAGTTGTGCCCTCAACATTCAGAATTTGGATCACTCTAGAAGCAAATGATGCTTGTAGTGCAATTGTCTGAGCGGAGAGAAATCCTTATGGTAGACATGGCCTTCTGAGAAATGTATGTTTTAACTCTGGGATAGTCATTTAACCTCTTGGGTTTCAATTCTACTATCTGTAATTTAAAAATAACATGAGGGTACTTCATAGGTTATTTAGAAAAATATATATAAGGGATGACTGATTGCCCTAATTACAGCATATCTAGGTACTATATAATAATAAATACAATAACACTCTTTATTTCAAATGTGTGACCCTCTCTAAGAACTGGTACTTGAAATTTAATTATCATAATAACTTTTATATAGCTTTGTAATTTAGATAGTCCTTTTTTGGTGAGAGTAAAATTCCCAGTTATGAAATTAATCCATTTATTCAGTTTCAGAATCATAGGTCATTGAAATGTCATCCATTTTTCTCATTTCTGGCAATGATTATATGTAGAATATCTTCATAGAGAATGAATCCCATTTTTAAATATTTCCCAATAAATGCGATTCTAAAACTTACCTCAAGAAACATTCTATAAGTAATCAACATTAAACATCCCTGTGCCTGTTAACCTAATTAGGTAAAAAAGAAAATAGTAATAATAATATCTATATTATATGTTTTAATCAAAATATTAATTGGTGGGCCCAGGATTTAATATTTTTAAAGGTTCTTATGTAATTGAAGTGGGCAGCATGGCTTTGGAGTATGCTCACATACCAACAGATGCCCAACGACTCAGAAAATCCCCATTTGAGCAAATTCATACAAATTTTAACATTTGTTTCCCTTGCCTTTTAGTCAATTGAGGTTACATTTTGGGCCAGGGGCCAGACCTGAATATAGAAAAGCACCTCTCTGAAACTCATTGTATGAAATGGGATTATAACTGAGCAAGCTGAAGCTAATCAATAGCATTAGATGATGCTTGAAAAAAGATTATTCTACTGGAAGGAGCTCTTAATAAAAACGAGTCAGAATTTTTCAATGTTTATTATTCTCCAAGTGAAAAAAGAGTTTGGGAGTCATTGATATAAATGGGAGATAGATGCTGTTGAAGAGGAAGTGTTTTATATAGCTTGGAAGAACTATTCCTCACATTTTTTCATCTACTTACTGATTTTCGAATCTACTAGGGTAACTTTGTTATCACTTATTTAGCATCACTGAGACTTTAATATTAGTCAGGTTATGCCAGGGATACATGACTATTCTAAACACTAATATATATATATATATTTTATATAAATAATGAACTAGCCTTTGGTTTTATATGTTGATTTCTTACATGGTAGTGCTTACAATAGCAGATTCAAATTTATGTTATAAACTTGAGGGCTACAGCCAGAGCTATGTTGATGTCCAGGCACTGTGATGAGGCCCAGGGTTGGAAACCAGCCTTACCTTCCAAATTGTCTCTAGATAATATCTCAATAAGGGCAAACCAGTAGAAATCTAATTCTGTTCTATAGTACATATGGTCTCAATGTGTTTCCAAATATATGTAATATCTCTATAAAGCATACTTTATTCTTATTTTGCAAATAAAAGATCTGAGACCTACAGAAATAAAAGGACTCGCCACCATGGGAAAACAAGTAGCCAGTTTGTGCCTGCAATAGCTCACTTCTTGAACAGTGCTGTTACCCCAGGAAGATGTCAAGGTTCTTATATACACACATTGACATGGATGCTTGATTGTTCCAACATCCTTCACACTTGCAGCTGTGTGAGTAGCCTACAGCATTTTTACAGCAATCCCGTACTATGCAATAACTTCAGCATTAGGCCTCTGGTGAAGTAATAAATCAGTAGTCTAAAATAATACACCATTTCTGGATAAATAGATATTACAATTCTTAACTGCTTTAATTCTGATATATTGGAGAGATTAGTCCTTTATTTGTGCTTATTTTCTCGGCTGAATATAAAGAGGAAAAAAAAAACAGTCACACCAATTTAAAACCAAACCAGAAAATTATGCACATAAACAAAACAAAAATATGAGTACATTTCTAAAAAATAAAACATCAAAACAGTTTGAAAATAAATAAAGTTGTCAACAATTCCTAGGAAATTTAAGTCCAGCATTCTCTCATAAGTAGGAGAAAAATATTTTGTCAATTAAGCTTTGTCATTTTTTAAATATTTGGTGTTTGAAATACAATAGATAAATAGAAATAACAGTAATACAAAAGATTAGACATGTTAACTAAAAAAAATGTTCATAAACAAAAATATAATTAGAACTTTTGTTGAGGTATACAAATCAGTCAGTTACCCAAAATATTTCATTTCCTCAGTGTACCCCCCCAAATTATCCTTGCTCTGCAGATTATATGATTAACTTTTCCATAGTTGTAACTTTTTCCTAACTGTTCACTTTAGTCATAGAATGTATTAATTATGTTGAAAATATAGGAGAGTTCTATTGTTAGCAGGAAAGCCTTTTTCTTTTTTAATATTGCATGCTGACATATGGCATTTGTTTCATTTTCTACCTACTCTTCATCAAAGCCTTTATAACTAAACCAGAGTTTGTTTAGTTAAATAACTGTACCATCCATCAATGTCAAATCTACTTGGATTGACTGTACTTCAGATAAAATGACTTAGCCTTACCTAAAAACTACCAGTTTATTAATTAAGAAAAAAAAAACCCAGTAAGTCAATTTCCACCTCACACTTTCGATGGAAGAAGTAGGAAGACATGGACATATAATGAATGCTAAGAATTAAGTGAATGGTCTTTATTTGTCTAGTAATCCCAATGCCACAAAGAGACATTTGCTAAGGAAAAACAAGCTTAAACATGTTTCATATTCACCCCAATCCCTGAATGATAAGTATAGATCTATATTTTTAGAAGTGAATGGCTCAAAAGTGAAATTGCATGTTGTTGTTGTTGTTTTAAATAGATATTGATACTTCTGGGAAACTTAATGAGGTAGTAGACATGGCATTTTGGGCTATGTGGAATATATTCCCCATTATTTTGATAACCTTTTTATCTGGCCCCTTCCTTAGGGAACATGTGCCTTTGGTGTGACTCCTCAATTAGTCCAGGGTGAAACATGTGAGTTGGGCTTAAAATAATTAGCCCATCACATTCCTCTCCTCACAGTAACTGACTCATGAATGCAAACGTGAACCACTACAAAGAGGGCATGCACCTGAGAAGGCTTAAACTGTGCTTCTGAGGACTGAGAATAGAGCCAACACAGTCGAAATATTTAGAGATAAAAGTTGGCCCTTGGGGACACTTTTGAATCCAAACACATCTCTGCTTTTCTGATAATGTTTGTCAAAAAATTAGCTTTCATGCTGAACACAGTTGGAATTAACTTTCCTTGCAAGCAAGTTATTTCTGAGCACAAAAGTTATCAGTAAAACTACATGCATATCTTATTCTTCAGCTCCAAAAACCATCTTAAGCCTTTATTTGTGCCAATATCTACTATAACTTTTGGATTTTCAATAACAAAAACATAATGGATTAAGTGATTTTTGTATTTGTCGGTTTATTCAGATCATGTAAAACTGCTTATTGCCAACATCAACACATATTTAACTGAGCCTGAAAACCACTTGCTGGGTTAACATGTGCTGTTGATATTACATAAATTGAAAAAATAATTTATTTGAACAAAAAGTAGCCAAATTTTAGATTTATAGTCTCCTTCCACAATTCCACACAGCTTGCAGCACATTCAATATACAGTATGCCAAATTGTTTGTTGCTTTTTGAAAATGTCCATATCTCAGAATATTTCTTCCTCACATAGATATATATAACAACTTTCTACTATATAGCTTGTTCTCTCCCATAGAATTAAGACAAGTTTTATTGAGTATATATATTCTGGGAACTTTCACATGTTATATAGTTTCACCTTCACTAAAGACAATATGAGATGCTATAAATCCTATTATCATTTCAAGATAGTAAATAATGAGGATCAAAACCACAAACCTGGAGAGATGGGTCCCCTCAAGATCAGCAAAGTCCATGTTGGAAGGGCCCCTTCCCTGTACTGTTACCTATTCCAACCCTGGAGCCCACCCGTCAGTGGAGACCACGAGGGTGCACACCTGGAAAACTGATGAATCTTCTGTTGGAGACTATTATGCTAAGTGAAATAAGTCAGTCAGAGAAAGACAAGTACCACATGATTTCAGTCACATGTGACTAATGAACAAAATAAACAAACAATATACAAACAGAGTCATACATAGAGAACAGACTGACAGCCATCAGAAGAGAGTGGGGCTCAGGTCTGGGTGAAAAAGGTGAAGGGATTGAGCAAAACAACATCAACAAAAAGACTCCCAGACACAGACAGCAGTATGGTGATTACCAGAGGGAACAGGGGGTGGGACGATGTAGAAGAGGTTAAAGGAAGGATAAATGGTGATGGAAGGAGAGTTGACTTTGGGTGGTGAACACACAATACAAGTTTTAATTAATGTGTTATAGAATTACACACCTAAAACTTATATAATTTTATTAACCAATGTCATCCCAATTAAAAAAAAATAAATGGGTAAAAAATTAAACACTTTAAATCTAATTAATTCAACTTGAATTGAGAATTTGTTTTCTACTACATGGTATTATGTCTGCCATATCTTGGAATCTTGGCTACAATCACGTATATGATACTGTCAAAATTTTCCATCCATTTTCATTGACTCTGACTTAGTTGGTTTGTTGGTTTATTTTTCACCTATAGATTAGCTTCTGTAAATATCAGGAAATGTGGCCCTGGCCAGTTTGGCTCAGCGGTTAGAGCGTCGGCCTGCGGTCCGGAGAGACCCGGGTTCGGTTCCCACTAAGGGCACGTACTTCGGTTGCAGTTTGTCCCCGGCCCTGGTTGGTCGTGCAGGTGGCAACCACTCGATGTGTTCCTTTCATGTCGATGTTTCTCTCTCTCTCTCCCTTCCACTCTATCTGTACAAAAAATGGAAAAATATCCTCGGGTGAGGATAAAAAATATATATATATATATCAGGAAATGTGGGTAGCAATAATTTATCTTGCTTCTAGTTTTTAAATTTTCACAATAGAATTCTAATTGTCTTAATTTTTTGTTTGTTTGGTTTTTGTTACTACTCACCGAACGATATTTTTTCCCATTGATCTAGATGGAATAGAAGGGGCGGGGGGGGAGAAAGAGAGAGAAACATTGATTTGAGAGAGACACATTCATTGGCTGCTTCCCATATGCACCTGGACCAGGGCCAAGGAGGGAACCCGCAACCCAGGCATATGCCCTTGGCCTACAATCAAACCCTTAACTTTTCAGGATGTGGGCCAATGCTCTAACCACTGAGCAGCCATCTTATTTTTGATCAGTTACTGTCTTCTCTTATCACAGATAGAGTAGATGTGGTTGATAGAGGGAGCACCTTTGTAAAAGAAAGGGGGTAATGAAGCACATTAGGGTACTGGGAAGAATATTAGGGTACTAGGCAGTCAATATATTATAAACATAAAAGATTGTTTATCTTTTGATAAAGCAATGAGACTCAATAAGAAAAGGCCATGTATTTTACTTCATGTTCATGTCTTATTTTAGCAAATATAATAGTTAAGAAACTGAGCTCTGTAATTAGAGACAGTCCTTTTGAGCACTCATTTGAGCACAGTTTTTTTTACAACTGTGATCTTAACAAAGTACTTGACTTATCTATGATTCATATTGCACTTGTAAAATAAAGATGTTATTAGTTTACACCGCACAGGCTTATTGTAAAAATTAATTTCAATTATTTGTTTTAAGCATTTAACATAATGCGTAACACATTGTGAGCTATATACCCTTCATTCACTAAGCAAGTTCACAAAGACCAAGTGTTTCATTCACAAAGATCAAGTTCTGGCAAGTGGCACTTAGAGATCCTAACATAAATAATTAAAAATGAACAAGAATAACTGCTAGATAAATTTCCATAAGTTTCTGTCTTTATCTTTCACACTAGATACATGTACAGAGAGAGAGAGAGAGAGAGAGAGAGAGAGAGAGAGAGAGAGAGAATAAACAACAGGTTTTAAACTTCATGACAAGAGGTAGTTACCATGTTTCTTTAACTGTCTTGAGTAAAATAAAGTGATGTAAATTATAAAGAGAAACATAAAAGACTATAGAAAACACTGATGCCCTAGATTTCATGAAAAGCATTGTGATGTTTGAAGTTTGGAAGCAATGGGAAGGGAACAATATTAAAACAAATCTTATTACCACTTCAGCCTTTATCTGGCTCATTTCATTTCACCTCCTTTGGGATGAAAACAGGATCTTGCTCTCCATTTTGTCTCATAACAGAGAGAATGACATCCATTAAGAAATGTGGGTGAGTTCTAGTCATCTTCCTTCTGATTCACAGTCTGCCTTTTAAGTTATTCTAGTCTTATCCTCTCTCTCTCTTACCAGTGTTTCTCTTCCAAGAAGCATTTGACTGCATATATAAATTCTGGGCTTCAAACACATTATTTATCTTCCTATGTAGGCCTGTGTGTTTACATATACAAAATAAAAGGTTTCCACTCATTTGTCTATTGTCATTTCTGGTATCTCTGTGGTACAGAAAGGTACACACATGCTGCTTTTCTTCTTTATCATCTTTGTTCTCAAGTCTCATTTAACCTTGAATTATGCAGAACTAACTTACAGATCTTCAAACACATATCTTCAGAAGATCACTATCCTTACCCTTATAATCTTACAATTCCTGGAGAATTTTTTAGGAAGATTGGTGGACTGGGCATGTTGGTGGTTTTACCAAAAATTTATCAAGTAATTTGGGCATTTTTCAAAGCCAAAATACAGAACAATAGTTGTATTACTGGGCATTTTTTTTCTGAGATGGAATCTACTTACTACTTATTTTTCAGGATTGTGAAGATAATTGACAATTCTGCTATAAAAATCAAGTTATATAAAGTAGCTTTATATAAAAATTTACGTTGTAGATGATAAATATATAGAGAGATTTTAAATGTGTGCACATACTCATGCACACACACAAGTGCTAAAGTAGATTAAAATAGATTGTACTATTTAAATCAATATCCATGATGAAAGTAGATGCAAAAATCCTCAACAAAATATTAGCAAACACACAATACATTAAAAGGATCATAATAATTCACAATGATCGAGTAGGAATTTTTCAGGGGATGCAAGGATGATTCAACATCTGTCAATCAATAAGATAGACCATGTAACAAAATGAAGAATAAAAATCATAAGATAATCTCAATAGATAAAGGAAAATATTTGAAAAAATTCAACATTCACTCATGATAAAAAAAAAAAACAAAAAAACTCTCAACAAAGTGTATCCAGAGGGAATGTATCTCAACATCATAAAGGCCTAGCACAACTATCCCACAGCTAACATCATAATTGTAAAAACTTAAAGCTTTTTGCCTAAAACCAAGAACAAGACAAGGATGCTCATTCTTGTCACTTTTATTCAGCATATATTGGAAGTCCTAGCAGAATATAGGCAAGAAAAAACAATCTACAGATTCAATGCAACCCTTACCAAAATTACAGTGTCATTTTTCACAGTAGAAGAGCAAACATTCTAAATTTGTATGAACCACAAAAGACCCCAAGTTGCCAAAACAATACTGAGAAAGAATAAAGATAGAAGCATTATGCTTTCTGGTTCCAAACTATGTTACAAAACTATAGTAATCCAAACAGCATAGTATTGACCTAAAAACAGACACATTAATGGAACAGAATTGTAAGCCTATTCTGATCAATTAATTAATAAACCCATATATGATTATTTAATTTAAGACAAAAATAGCTAAGAAAATAAAATGGGAAAGCGGCAGCCTCTTCAATAAGTAACATTGAGAAAACTGGACTGCTACATGCAAAAGAATAAAACTGGATAACACTCTTATACATACACAAAAAATAACTAAAAATGGACTGAAGACTTGAATGCAAGACCTGAAACCATAAAACTCCTGGAAGAAAAGAGGCAGTACAGTCTTTCACATTTGTCTTGGTAATACTTTTTTGACTCTGATTATAAAAGCAAAACACAAGCAAAATTAAAAAGTGGGACTACATGAAACTAAGAAGCTTTTTCTTAGCAAAGGAAGTCATTAAAAAATGAAAAAGCAACATACTGAATGGAAGAAAGTATTTGCAAATTATAAATCTGGTAAGGGGTTAATATGCAAAATATATAAGGAGCTCATACTACTCATGAGTATAAAAGCAAACAATATGATTAAAAATGGGCACAGGATCTGAATAGACAGTTTTCTAAAGAAGACAAACAGATGATCTACAGGTGTTCAATATTAATAACCATCAGGGAAATGCAAATCAAAACCACAATGAGATATCACCTCACATCTGCTAGTATGGCTATGATAAACAAAGACAAGAAATAAGTGTTGGTGAGTATGGGGAGAATGGGGAATCCTAGTGCACTGTTGCTGGGAATGTATATTGGAATAGCCCTCATGGAAATACAGTATGGAGATTCCTCAAAACATTAAAAATAATACCACCATATGATCTAGCAATTCCACTTCTGGATATGTATCTGAAGGAAATGAAAACACTAACTCTAAAAGATATCTGCACACCTCCATGTTTATTGCAACATTACATAGAATAGCCAAGACATGGAAACAACATAAATGTCATCAATGAATAAATGGACAAAGAACAATAAAATATTATGCACATAGACACACACACAGAAAATGGAATACTATTCAGCCATAAAAAAACAGAAACTCTGCCATTTGTGACAACATGGATGGACATGAGGGCATGTTGCTAAGTGAAATAAATCAGACAGAGAAAGATAAATAGTATAGAATCTCATACGTAGAATCTAAAAATTTAATATAAAAAAATTAAAAATAAACTTATAGACTGGTGGTGGTCAGAGAGGAAGGCTGGGGATAGGAAAAATGGGTGAATGTGGCCAAAAGATAAAGACTTCCAGTTATAACATAAGTAAATCTTAGGGATAAAATGTGCAGCATGGTGACTGTAGTTAATAATATAGTATTGTATATTTGAAAGTTGCTAAGAGTGTAGATCTTAAATGTTCTCATAAAAAATTCTACATATGCATGGTGATGAAAACTAACTAGACTTATTGTAGTAATCATTTTGCAACATAAACATATTTGGAATCATTACGTTGTACACCTGAAACTAATATAATGTTATATGTCTTATCTCAGAAAATCAGAGATTTGTTTTGTCTGATGCTTTATGATGAATCAAGATAGAGGTATTTCCATTTTCCTAGAGAGGTAATAATAGATGAATCCCTTACTGGGAGACATTTTTTTCTCTCCCTTGATTAGGTAGTTGCTGTGAGTATAAAATGTTAGATACGATAGCATTTTACCACAGGTATGGTCCCTAGAAAGCTTTAGTTTCTTATTATTTTATTAAAAAAAATAAACACTTGACAAAAAGTAATTCAAAATATATCAACGACAGTGAAAGCTTTCAGAGGTGGGGGAATGAAAAAGAAATGAAGGTATTTTCAGAACAAGCAAGGAATTGTTTACTGCTTTGCTTCTTTACAAACAGGCAGTGCACACTTGGCTGAGGGGATTTAGGTCAAAACCTGGGAGCCAAGAAACACTCTTTTCTTGTCCCTCTTTTACTCTTTCCTGAATTCTGAATACTTTTGGAATGAGAAAATAGAACTCAATTAACTGGCAGCTTATGCTTCCAAAGGTGGCACTTCAAGGAAAAATCACTCTCAGTAAAAGCACTTAGTGGTCACGGGAAGAGGGTGGTTATGTTGGAAGCCGAAACATGTATAAAAATAACTCAGAGAACTGAGCTCTTGGTGACAGTGCTTTGCAATTTCTTCTCTGCGTTCCCTCTACCTTTGCTCTTATCACTAAGTGGTCTCGGTTTCTTTCTTATTTTTCAGGCATCACTCTTGTTGTTTTCTTTCAAATAGCTGAATTCTTTTTGCCACTTTTTTTTTTTTCCTCTCTCTCAATCTTTCAGCAAGTCTTCAAGCAGCAGTTCCAAATTAATTCTGCTTTTAATTCTGTTAGGACACTTCTCTGTTCCTTAGATTTCTCATTAACTTTTTATTTGTTGTCTTGTGGGTTAGATTAAGAAAACAAAACTGTAACCTTTTGTCAACATTTTTATGTTTTCATTTCTTTCAGATGAAAACAAATGCTGCTGGTCAATGACTTTGACCTTCCTGTATCTGTTTCATGAATCCTGAATAGAAACATACTCTTTAGGGCACTGGAGTTTCAAGATCTTTCAAAGGATACTTGATATATTTCTGTGTTGATATGAAACTTTTTCTAAGACTTATGTCATACACTCCCCCCACCCCCCCACACACATAAATAATCTTGCATTATTTTTGAAGTTTTTTATTTTTCATACATGCAACTACACAATTTCACGGTCACCAATTCTTTCATATAATGGCAAGTCAAATACATCATGCTTAAGATATACAACTTAAAAATATTTCTGTGGCCCCTAGTAGATGTATAGTTAAAAGAAAATCAAAGAGAGTCCGGGCCGGTTTAGCTCAGCGGTTAGAACATCGGCCTATGGACCAAAGAGTCAAGTGTTCAATTCTGGTCAAGGGCATGTATCTCGGTTGCCGTTTGTCCCTGGCCCTGGTTGGTGTCGTGTGAGAGGCAGCCAGTCAATGTGTCCCTGTCACATCCATGTGTTTTTCTCTCTCTCTCTCCCTTCTACTCTAGCTGAAGATAAATGGAAAATAAAAAAATTCTCCTGTGAAGATTTTAAAAAAGAAAACCAGGAGACTTTTTTTTCCTTGCAAAGTAACTATGTTTTGGTTTAAGAGGGCTTTTTTTTTTTTTTTTGGTACGTGCCCCTAGAGGGAACTGAACCCATGACTCTCTGGTCTGCAGGCCAATGCTCCAACCGCTGAGCCAAACCGGCCAGGGCTAAAAGGGCTTTTAAAATCAACCAATGCCAGGCCCGTGCGGCTCGATGGTTAAGCATTGACCCATGCACCAAGAGATCACAGGTTTGATTCCTGGTCAGGGCACATACCCAGGTTGTGGGCCAAAACCCCAGTGAGGGGCAAGCAAGAGGTGGCCAATTGATGTTTATATCTCCCTCCCTCTCCCTTCCTCTCTCTGTAAAATCAATAAAGAAAAAACAAACAAACAAATAAATTTAAAAAAGTGATCAACAAGACATCTTCAGGAAATTTGGACCACTCCCCCGAAGCCTAAGGCTTTAACATTACACATTCTGAAATTTAAAAATAAAATACATTCAATGAATCAATAAATAAAAGAATAGGAAGAAGAGAAGAAGAAGAAAGTGAGGAGAGAAAGAAGGAAAAGTAGAAGGGAAAAAGGGGTGAGAAATGGTGGCTAGCTATCTCTTTCCTTTGATATCCAAATAAACACTGAGAAACTGTCATGGTAATCTCACAAGGAGCTCGGGATTTAGAATCAAAGGAATACAGGTTTAGTGTTATCTCTGACACTTATTTGATGAGATATATAAGTAACACAAATGTGAAAAAAATGAACATAATAAAGATTACCACTCAGGATTTATATAAAAGAACTACTGTATATCATAAATGCATTTTACATATTAACTATTTATTACATACAAATCCCCGTAAACCCTCTTTCTAGAACACTTTTTCTGAGGACTTCTTCAGGAAGGAAATGTCTAATGCCCCGAGAGAAGGTTCTATGACCTTGATTGTCATTCATATTTGATCAGAGACTAAGTTCATTGGCCTGATACATATTCTAAAACGGCCTTTCAGAATTTTTTCTATTTCAGTTGTCCCAGGAATTACCTGGTATTGCAAAACTCAGAGGATACCTCCGCAAAATGCAGACAATCGTCCAGCTGCTGCCTCTGCCTTCCTTTTATATGTCTACATTAGTATCCACAAGACTTTCTGGCTATTGTAATTTTTCCATTTGTGACCAAGATCTCAGATGAAAAATGACCTTCTACCATAGGGCTCAATAGTAACAACCTTTTAATGTCATTGTATCACTGATGTTCCTTCCCAAGGAAGTTGGACAGGAGATCAGATTCTGACAGGAGAATAATCTACCGGTAATTCAACAAAGGCTCGATTCTATTTGAGTTTAATAGGAACTAATGATTTTGACAAAAATAATCCTCTCTCTTGGATAGCCTTGTAAGACTTTTCCTTTTAAAGTCAAGCTCTTTTGATTGCAGATGTCATGTCGCTCGCAATACTAGTTACAAGTTTGTTTTTTCAAATGAAAAATGAAGTTTGAGTACTTGATTGCCTTGTCATTCCACAGCATCATTACCATGAGAAACTATTTTTCTCCCGCCAGTCACGCTGAAAACAGAAAGCAATAACTGTTTTCACTCCGAATTCTCAAAATTATTTTCATTTTGAAAGAGACCAGCAACGTTGAAGAAATATTGTGTAAGTAAACTAATTTAAAAATGGAACACCCAGAAAAATAGCAAGCCAAGGGCAAAAAAGGAAGAACTACCTCATAGAAACAATGATGGAACAGTCTTTTGTGTTGTAAAAATATATCTCCAATTCCTCAGAGTTGATGGAAAAAATACCACATATACCTCAAAAGATGTTCTGGGAATAGAAGTAAATAGAAGAAAAAGGGAAATGAGCCACAGGGAAAGATACTATATCCTCAGTAAAAATAATCTGCCACGCTTTCCATTTGCAGTTTATCCTAGTCCTAGGAAAAGCTTCACAGCAAGTCCTGGGCTGTTGGCTTTAGGAACTGGCAGTGTTTATATTTAGCAAAGTGCAATGATGCCAACTTATATTAGTGATGATCTAGAAAGGTGGTTCCACAAAAGGGATTGTGGAGCCCCAGAAGCCTTGCTGCCTGCACTAGGCAGGGTCTCGGCAGGGGCATAGTAAGTGTTCAATAAATACTTCTTCTTTTGTTGTAATTGAATGAGGTTGCCACATTTCACTGAAACATTGTATCTCCATATCATTTCCCAGTCTCCAGACCTATGGATATTTTCTTCACTGCATAGATTTTGACTTTCAATAGTGTTTCCGTTTTAGTCAGCTAGGGTTGCCATAACAAAATACCACAGACTAGATGGCTTAAACAGCAGAAATGTATTTTCTCAGAGCTCTGGAAGCTGGAAGGTCAAGATTAAGGTGCCAGCAGGGCTTGTTTATCTTATGGACGCGCTATTGGTTTGCATTTGGCTCCTTGCTGGCTGTGTTCTCGTAGGCTCTTTTCTCTGTGCACACAGGTCCCTGGTTTCTTTTCCTCTTCTTATACGGACACTGGTCATGTTGAATTAGAGCCTCACCCTTATGTCCTCATGTCACCTCAGATACCTCTTTAAAAGCCCTATCTCCAAATATAGGCACTTTGGGACTAGCGCCACAGCAAATGAATTGGGAGTGCCCACAGTTTAGTCCATAACATCATCTCCTTTGAAGATAATCTTCAAACAGACTAGTAGATTAGAGAGAGGACGTACTTGGGTGCCAGACAGGACAGGGTGTGAATTCTAGCTGGCCACTTATTATTCTAGCTTGATTTTGGACAAGATAATTTAAATCCTTCTCTGTAAGAATGGGGATTATTAATAATTGCGCAGTAGGCCTGTTGTGAAGATTCAGGAGATTAAGTATGAAAATACCTACGAGGTACTTAGTAACTGATAGTTGTAAACATTTCTCTCTGATGTTTTTATTTTAGGTGTTAGGATCTCAGGATTGCTCTGAAGGCCCAGAGTACCATTCTTTATGTTATCTTGAACTGCTAAAAATTAATGTTTTAATCAATCTGAGCAATTTTTTCACTGTAGATACTCTAGCTACCAAACAAACAAAACAAATAAACAACAACAATAAACACCAATAGCTAATATCTCTTATTTTCCAGGCTAACCTAGATTTCTCTAAATAAAAGTTATGCTTATCAACTAAATTCATTCATTCTATTATTAAGGCATTTATTTGATAGACATTAATTAGATAAGCTATATGTGAGATACTTTACTAGGTATTATATGATTACAAGGGTTAAGAAATTATATTGTTTGTTCTCAATGAAGTTAAAAAATGTTTTATGAATGTAAGTTTGCACAAAACAATAAGAATTCGAAGGGTTAGACATAAAAACTGGTTTATTAGAATGGAGTGAATAAGGATCGCTTTTTTTTTCTTTTCTCTTAAACATCAGTGTGAGAGAGATACATGGATTGGCTGCCTCCTGCATGACCCTGACCAGGTCTGGATGAAACAGCAACGGAGGTATACACCCTTGACCAGAATTGAATCCATGACTCTGGTCCACGGGCTGACACTCTAACCACTAAACCAAACCGGCCAAAGTGAAGGATCACTTTTTTATACATGATTTGGTGATGGTTTTCTTTTTTTTTATCCTCACCCGAGGACAATTTTTTGTTTTTTTTGTTCAGATAGAGTGGGAGGGAGAGAGAGGACGAGAGAAAGAGAAAAACATCGACCTGAAAGGGACACATCCAGTGATTGCCACCCGCAGGACCAAACAGGGCTGGGGACAAACTGCAACCGAGGTACATGCCCTTAGCGGGGACCGAACCCGGTTCTCTCTGGACCGCAGGCCGACGCGCTAACCGCTGAGCCAAACCGGCCAGGGCTGGGATGGTTTTCATTTAGAGATCAAATTTAAAATAATTTTTCAACTACGGGTAATTTTTTTTTTTTTTAATTAGGAAGTCATGGAAAGAGGCCAATAAAGAAGAGGGAATTCTTTGAAACGTTTCCACACTTTAAAGATGTAACAGAGTCTTTATTCTCTCTCCTGTGGCTCTTTCTGAAGGTACAGACATTGGCTCTCTCACCCGACTTCCAGGAAACGGAGGTCATTTAAAGGCTTAGAAGAGGAACAACACCACATGTTTGAGGAGAAGTTCGCATATGGAAATAAGAATGCTACTTCAAAGGTTAGTCTAAGTAATCAGGAGCTCCTTTGAGAGATGAACACTGTACTTGCCAAAACAACTGTTAAATCTTTGTTTTTATTTGTTGAGATTAGCTGATTTTACAAATGCTTCATTTAAAAATCTGCTGATAAAAAAAAAAAAAAACACTTTCCAATATTTTAAACTCTAACTGGAAAATGTGCCCAGTTTTTATTTATTTTAAAACGGTATCACTGTGATAAATTTGTGTTCATTAAGTCCCAAAGGGAGAACAGCTTTTCAAAATTGCTGTAGCTTTCTTATCATGCAAAAACAGTTGTACAAAGTGAAACTGTTTCTGTCTTCCTTCTGCTTAACAAGACGAGGCTTTCTATAGAAAGAGATCAAAAGTTGTTTTATGCCTTTCAATAGATCAAATAATATTGACAAATACCTATTTCTACAGAGCACTCAGTTCTAACATCTAAGGGCCATATTGTGTACCTGAATAAAGCAAACTGACATAATTTTATACTATAATAAAAAACTTGGTTATTCTATATCTCATTGTTTTTCAGTAATGTATCCTAACATATCTTTATTCCTCTACCATTGAGATTGTCAAAGCAGGTGTATTATGGAATCTCTAAAAGATACTTTCGTTTTCTACTCTTGTATAAAAGTACCTCAGGACATTTTCAACTACCACCTACAATTTTAAATTATTTCAGGTCACCTGGCCGATGTGGCTCAGTGATTGAGCATCAGCCCAGGCACCAAGACGTCCTGGTTCGATTCCTGGTCAGGGCACATGCCCGGGTTGTGCCCGATCCCCTTAGGGGGCATGCAGGAGGCAGCCAATCCATGTTCTCTGCCATCAATGTTTCTATGTCTCTCTAAAATCAATAAAGAAAAACCATTTTAATTATTTCAGGTCATGTGAGACAAATCTGAAACTGAAAGTGTGAGAGGACTTTTTTAGTGTGTTCATACAATGTATCAGGTACATTGAAGTTAGGGGAAGGTTAACTCATTTAAGTGAAAAATGCAGGCACAGCTATAATATCAAACTGGGATTCCTCATGGAAGCTGCTCAGTAAGCAAAACAACATTCTTACAAGGTAATTTGACCTTGAATAGGAAGCATATTTTTATCAATTGACTGTAAGCAACATTGACTTTGGAGTTTCGCCAGATCATCACATGCATATTCAGGTACACAAAGCAGTTGTCAAAGGCAGTCTTCTTGATCCACATGCGGTCTGTCACTGCAGATCAAATTGGAACCCGCAGTGCTTTTCTTGTTTTGATTTTATATAGCAACATGTAGTACATGAGTCACATCTGTCTTGCTGGGTACCAGGGGGAAAGACAGAATACAGAGGCTCAGTTAAAATGAAGGGCTGGGCAAAAGTAGGTTTACAGTTGTGAGTGGACAGAGTATATTTTTGTATTATTATTTATTAATTATTCTGTTACTTATTTATATTACAATGGTAAACATACTTTTCCCACCCCTGTATAAATTAGAAACCATGAATCCTGAGCAACTAGATTTTTAACTTTAATATGAAATAATACCTCTTCAACTGACGATGTTCTGATTTAGAGCAGTGATTCTCAAAATTGAATGAAAATAAATTTTAATTAAAAACAAATTCTAAATAAATAAATAAGCAAAAGCAGTGATACTACCTACTGTGGGTAGACACTCCTGCCTCATGTGCGCTCTCCTGCTCCCTGGAGTGAGTACATGCAACAGTCAAGTGCCTCCGACCCATGGCAACCTGCAGCGTGGATCTGCCCTGCAGCACTGTGCTGGCAGTTTTGTTTTTGTTTTTTAGAGAGAGGAAGAGAGTGAGAGAAAGAAAGTGAAACTTCGATGTGAGAGAGAAACATCGATCAGTTGCCTCCCCTGCACTTCCTGACCAGGGACCCAACCTGGAACCTTTTGGTGCACAGGAAGACGCCCAGCCACTGGGCCAGCAGGCCAGGGTTGTTGGCAGTATTCTATTTTTTCTTTATTGATTGGAGAGAGAGAGAGAGAGAGAGAGAGAGAGAGAGAGAGAGAGAGAGAGAGGGAGAGAGAGAAACATCGATGAGAGAGAACATTGACTGGCTGCCTCCTGCATGCCCTGCACTGGGGATCTGGCCCACAACCTGGGCATGTGCCCTGACCAGGAATTGAACCAGCAACCTGTTGGTGCATGGGTCAATGCTCAACCACTGAGCCAGCAGGCCAGGGCTGCTGACAGTATTTTCAAACACATTTTATGAGATGAGGTATCTGCAAGTCACTAGCAGACCAGTACTGTTACTCCTACTGGAGGCAGCTTGATGGGCTTCCTCATTCTCTGGACATGCTACTTACAGGAACTGCTACTTCAAGCAAGATTGAAGAAAAACATACACATCTCCAATGATACCTGCCCCTTCACTGTTTATTAGTAAATGGTTTAGTGGAATGTCATATGAGGATTTTGTTTCACACAGGTAAGGAATAACCTTGTGCACTGTGTGGTTCAGAGGAGTGGAGAATTGAGTTTAATAATACTTTATCGTGGTTAGTGTGGCTCAGTGGCTGAGGATGACCCATGCACCAAGAGGTCACCAGTTTGATTCCCAGTCAGGGCACATGCCAGTCAGGGCACATTCCCAGTGGGGGCATGCAGGAGGAGGCCAATCGATGTTGTCTCTCATAGATGTTTCTCTATCTCTTTCCCTCTCCCTTCCTCTCTCCCTGTAATCAATAAAGAAAAAAAAGAGAATACTCTATCTAAAGGAGTTCCTTTTCTGAGGGTTTGTGAGACATAGAAAATGTATTTTGTCAGAGTCCCCTCCTTGTTTTCTTAAAACTTTGTTATTTGTTAAAAGCTTTGTTAACTCATTAAACACATCTTATTAACTATAATGTGGCATAAATACATTGTGCGACGGGTTAGCATGAGAATCTGAGAGTTGGGGACAATGTGGCAGCCACTCGGCTGAAGACTGTGGAGTCGGTCCTCATGCAGTTCCCCTCGTTTCAGCAGCCCTGAGCTGTATGAGTCAGGACTGGATGAATGAAAAAGAAATGCATTGGCTCATTACATTAAAACAGCAAGGAGTCAGTCACAGTTTTATTCAAAGGGTGAAACCACATCATCAGGCTCGCCTTTCTCCACTCCACCGCTCTGACTTTTCCTTCACTAATGGTTACACTCCACAAAGGATTTCTCAGCAGCTGAAACTGCAGGTTGTTTCAAAAGATAATATAAACTCCATTTCCAATAATACCAAAACCAGTTTATTGTTTCTCACTGATTGTAAGCAGCTCCTATGATCATCTCTGAATCAATAGCTCTGACCATTGGGGATACAATGTTCTGACTGTCCAGACCTGATCCACCTGTCCACCCTGAAACCAGACATGAAGGAAAATCCACCAGGAGTAGGTGAATTGAGGGTTGTGACAATCATTGTGGCACCAGTCATACCTGTCAGTGAGGGACGCATCCTGACTGACAATCCCAGATGCTTACTGCCCTTTGGGTCTTTGACTGCACCTGTGCTGTGGCCATGTTCCAGGTGTGCTGACCCCAGACAATTACTGCACGTGATGGGGAGCGGGAAACTAGTGCAGCCCACTCCTGAGAGACAGGTGACTCCTTCGATGGGTGGCATTTCCCAAGGACCCCTCACTGGCTTAGCTGAACATTTCTTGGAATGATGCTTCAGTCTGAAAATGTTCTCTCCTGTTCTTCTCCTTCCCTCTCTCTTACACAAGTATCAGAACTGATGGCAGACTGAAAGTTATCCTCACTTTTTCTTGTACCTTCCCCAATAAATCTCTGGCATGTTTAATATTGATATAGTGTCTGTTTCTTAAAGGACCCAAAATATTGTAAGAGTATAATGAAGTGATTCTCCAAAGAAAAAAAGTAAGAGAATGATAAACAGAAAGTCAAAGAAAAAAATAATAGATATGAAATTAAGTGTATCTATAAAATGATTTTCTGTGCTTTAACCATTTATTGTCCATAATATATGTTCTGAGGAGTTTCCTCTATATATCAAACCATTATTATGTCCATTGTGTCTCTAAGGTTAAAAATTCCTTCATAGGAATAATTATATGTCTTTGTTTTCCTGTAAACCTTTTTACAACAATAGTAAAGATAAGGTTCACTATATATGCTCAGGGAAAAGGTTTCCATATATCTGAAGATATTGTGTATTAAGAAATCATGAAATAACACTTATTTTATCAAAATACCTGTGATGAAGCATCCTTTCCAGGTTGTAAGGTTATCTTGACAAATATTTTATTTAGGTCTTTCTTACTACAAACACCAGGATTTATCTGTAAAATTTGAATTACTGTAAAACATATCCAAAAAAAAAAAAAAAAAAGATTCCTGGAATATATAAGTAAAAAATTCTTAATCCTTTTATAGCTATGAAGGATGTAGATGAATGAAGGGTAACTTTTTCCATTGGTCTTTTAGAGAATATTAAAGTGAATGCTAAAATCTTATATTCTAAAATTTGTATACAAAGCTATCTCATCTCCATTAAATATGCACAGGGTAGGAAAAGCAGCTATTTTAGCATATTTTATGAGGAAAAATATAAATAGGAGGTAAACAACTTGCTCAAAGCCCCACAACTAGTCCTAGCAGTTTGTTCTTCTGATTACTCATAAATCATTACCTCACCTCCTGTCAATATGGTACCATTTCCTGGACCTACCGGAGGCAATACCCCCTTGGGCAGTGACTCCCTTGTCAATAGTGGCATCAACGATTAATGCTTGGAAATCTTTTAAATTAATATTAATTTTGGAAAATATTAAATCAATGCATTTTAACCTTGTATCCTAAAACTTTCTACTTTTGAGCCTTAGTCCTGAATTTTACCAACCAGACATGTTTCTTGTAAGCAAGACAATAGGGTTATGAATGGGCAAGGGGAAAGATGTTTCTAATACACTATTTTTCTGACACAGCATAATACAGTAAATACTAGGCCAGAGGTGTGCTTCCATTTGAAATTAATGTTTAATAAAGAGAAAGAAAAGAAAATATGTACCTATCTGCTGCAGGGATATTTTGGGGAAAAGAAAAGAGAGAGAGTGTGAGGTCAGAGCCCGAGCTCCAGATGGCACCAGTCCCTGGCCAGGTATACAAATTGTTAAGGGGAAAATCCAAGAGTAAGGAGGACATTGCCTCATTCTCCTTTGAAATCTGGGAAGAAGCAGCTGTAAAAGTGACTCTTGAACCAACATGGATCGTCCCTTAAACCACGAAGAATATCCTTCTATGGTATGAGACTGCATTGAAAGAGGGCATATTTTCCAACACCCTAAATATTACCTTGTAGAGGAGAATCAGAGGAGGGGTGGGAACTAAGTATTTTTGCCAAAAACCTGACTACATTTGCAATCTCTCCTCCATAGCACAATTATACATCTATCCCTTCTCATGCCATTATACCTAGAGCCACAAATATAGGTTTGAAGGCATCTTGAATGTATTAGAACTCAAAAGCTATGGTACCTCCCTTTGAAGTTACTGATTTTGCAAAATAGTGTACCCAATAAAAGAAGAATTTTGGAGTCTCAATATTCTACAATAAAATGCCAGCTCTGTTAAGTTATTTTCGTTTGAGAATTTTTTTATGTCTGTTCACTTCTTTGAATAACAACAAAAGCACAATAATATCTTCCTCAGTAAGGTATAAATATTGAATAATACATATAAATGCTCATTGCAGTGTGAGATATTCTGCTGTTACTCCATCACCACAACCACCTCTGGCTTAGCCATTTCTTTGTAAGACAGGCAACCCAGCTGGGGCAAAAGAGGAATCCTTGATACAGAGGAAAACCCTGTGGTGCTCCCTTGCCTATGTTGTTTTTGTTTTGTTTTTTCCTCTTCCCCACCTTAAAACTCAACACTCTATGTAGTTCCAAAATGCCTTCAATCACACCCCTGAAAGACAAAAATACTAGTACTAGGAACTGCAGTACCAATCTCCTCGCATGTTTCTCATAGTCCAAAAGCCAAGTATAAAATACATCTTTGTTTTTAGTGATCCAATGAAACACTTACAGGCACCATAAATCTGCCATTTTAAAGAAAAAAATACAAAACTTGCAAATATCCTTAAATTTAAACCAAAACTCTTGTGATGTATGACATGTGGTTGTTTTCATACTCTCATTGTTGTGTTCCCTAAACTCCTGTACTCCATCCTAAGGCATCGTAGCTCTTCTCCAAGTATCGCAACCTCTCTGGATACAAGAAATCCTGAAAACCTTGTCAAAATCCATAGTTTCACAAAATTTACAGGTCATTTTTGGGGACTCAAGAGGCTTCTGCCTGTTTCAATAAACATCTAGACGTCTGGATGTTAACCCTAGCTTGGCTGAACCCCTAGCACCACTAGTCACTAATTTTCTGGTCCGCTGGAGCATTACATAACTTTTCCCTGAAATTTCTGCAAATCCAGAGCCCAGAGGAAAAGGAAAAAATAAATATTATGGTAGTGTAAAAGAAAAAAAGCTAAAACAAATCAAAATCTCCCCCAAACAATAACACTAGCAAAACAGTCACTGCGTAATCTAATCATAAAATATGTATGTAAAATAAATGTCCCTGCTTTTATGTACACTAAATTACAGAGGAGAGAAAAACAGAAAGAACCTTCCTAATGTATTGTCAGTGTGCCCATGCAGATATGCCCTGGTTTTCTCCATGGTTTGCTGTGGTTTTGAGAAGTACTTTTTGCTTCTGTCATGGTATTTCAGATTCTTGACTCCCCAAAATACTAACCATCTATCATCTATTTCCCTTGATATGTCAATTTTAAAAATAAATTTTATCAAAGTATCTGTAAAGGAAAACATATTTACTTCAAATTAAGAGGATCTGGGGCTCTGGCCAGTTTGGCTCAGCGGTTAGAACATTGGCCCGCAGACCAGAGAGTCCCGGGTTCGGTTCCCACCAAGGGCATGTACCTCGGGTGCGGTTTGACCCAGGCCCCTGTTGGGTCATGTGGGTGGCAACCACTCAATGTGTCTCTCTCACATTGTTGTTTCTCTGTCTCTTTCTTCTTCTCTTCCTCCTATTCTATCTGAAGATAAATGCAAAAATGTCCTCAGATGAGGATTAAAAAAAAAAAAAGAGGATCTGGGAAGAAAATGGGTTTCAGGTTGGGGATCATTTGTGCTTCTCATGTATTCCTTTTTTATTTTATGTATTTTTATTGATTTTACAGAGAGAGAAAATGGGAGAGAGAGAGAGAGAAACATCGATGAGAGAGAACATCAGTTGGCCGCCTCCTGCATGTCCCACACTGGGCATGTGTCCTGACCAGGAATTGAACCAGCGACCTCTTGGTGCATGGGTCGATGATCAACCACTGAGCCACACCGGCTGGACATCTCATGTATTCTTCACAAAGGCTCCGCACATTTGATATTATCTGATCTTTCTAATTAATGCTACTGATTTACTGATTCAAGACAAAAACATAATATTGATTTTGAGGATACTTTTCTTTTTCCTACATCAAAAAGTCTAAATAACAAAGTAATATTATGTCAATAATCAAGAGCACAGGTGTTGATTCCCTTCTATATAAAGAATGTATTAAGTATTTATTGATAATCCCAAAGTCGTGGCAAATACAAAACAACACAGTAAGTTTTCTTTCATTTGAATTTTTCATATGTACAGTTCCAAAGCAGAATCTTTTATTCAGGATGGTGTTGCTTCTTCCCTCCCCAGTGGGCAATCTATTATAAAGACAGAAGCTTTCATTCGACATAGGGAAAAGAAAACTGAGTTATAAAGAACCTTTCTTACAGA
This sequence comes from Molossus molossus, assembly GCF_014108415.1. NCBI lineage: Eukaryota > Metazoa > Chordata > Mammalia > Chiroptera > Molossidae > Molossus > Molossus molossus. The sequence goes on from NW_023425346.1 coordinate 25,056,775, forward strand.
TCGAATATTTGTAACCTCACAGCTGCATAGCAAATCTTTTTTTTTTTAAAGAAACCCCAATCATGCCTTCGAATTCACAGATAGAATATTAATGACCTCTTTCTTTTGCAAATCGGGTTATAGAGCAATGCCATTGCTGCAATTTCAGGGCTAATACCACAATCTGATGAAGTAGATTTTCAAATTTTATACAACAAAAAAACCCTAATAGACATGGGCTTTATGAAGATACCATTTGGAAATATTCTAAATTAATAAAGGGCTCTAGGAAAGAAAGATTATTTCTGTTTATTAAATGCCCTTTCAAGGGTTAATCTGAGTTTTAAACATTTTTGCTGGAAATCTTCTCCAAAGCATCATACTTTTCCATGATTATCCAAATAGTCTAATTATGCCAAGTTTATCTCTTGAGAAATAAAGTCATTGCAGACGGTCACAGCCTATACTAGATTGTATAGCCCTGTTTCTGTGTAAATGATTTTTTCTTATCTGTATTTTCAGGTTGATTGTCTGTACAAGTCTTTGTCTTCCATAGAGTATTTTTCTTCTAATTTAGATAAAAGGGGAAATGAACTGAATTTGTTTGGCCTCTTGTGATGAAAGGCCCAATAGGCACAGTTTTCTCATGATTGGGAAAAATGTGCATAAGTTAGGGAATTGGGATTGAGTTGGCCTCTATGGCTTATTGAAACTTATGGAAGCAGAGAGGCCAGAAAGCTATATGGGAGAGAAAGGGAAAGACTGAACTAGGAAATCAGTGTTTGAGCAGATGACTAAGAAAAGACCAGCCACACTGGATTGACAGTATGCATGGCTGAAAAAAAAAAAATACAAGTCTATATCACCTTATCCAAAACTTCAAAATCTCAAAAACTCAAAATCTTTTTTAACCTGGTATAAAAAGTCCTATTAGAAGGTTTAGGAAATGCATACAAAAGCAATGGACATTAACTCAATGACCACCATGTGCATGGTGCTTTACACAAGTGATTTCCCGTATTCATATGAAGTGAATATTCACTCATAAAGACAAACAGCCATGGAGGTTGCCACCTGTGGAAAGGGAATAAGAATGCAAACCAAAGAAAACATAATGCTTATTGTCAAGAATATATGGTATGATAGAGATGAATGACGTTTTTTGTTTGTTTGTTTGTTTGTTTGTTTGTTTTTTAATATAATGCAGTTGAAGGACTTTGCTAAAGGTATTTTCAAAATTCATCTAGATCAACAAGAGGAAAGATTTACAAAGATAAAGCACTGCATGAGCTGAGTTTTTAAGTTGGTAAATAGGAGTCAAGGAAAGGCCAAACATCATTTGATGACTAAAACATCATCAATGATGAGCTAAAACATCATTTTGAGCAGTCTTGGGAAACTTTGAGGCATGGGAAGCAGGACATGCTCAGGAAAGTGGAACCAGTTGAGATAACTGCAATGAAGGGCTGGTGTTGGGGAAAGGTATAAAATGTGGTATTTTTGCAGAAAAGTGGAAATGCAATAGCCAGAGATTCTCAACCAGTGAAGATTTTGTCCCCAGAAAACATTTGGCAATGCCAAAACACAGTTTTCTGTTGTTACAATGAACATGAAGCACAGCTGGTATGTAACAGATGAAATCCTGAGGTGCTACTAGACTTCTTACAAAGTACAAGACTGTCCTCTCCCTCCCCCAAATAATTATCTGGCCCAAAATGTCAATCGTGTCAATGCTGAGAAATCTTGATGTATGCCAACCCAAAGCTTGGAACTTTATCTGGAAAACTCTGATAAATCATCGAAAGGTTTTAGGCACTGCAATAACACGATTTTCATTTATAAGCATCATTTTGGCAGCTGAGTTGAGCTGGATCGGAAAAGTGAGAGGAAATATCAGAGTGGGGGTCCTGTATTCCACCTATTGCATCAACATAGTAGGAAAATGATGGCAGCGACAACAGAGGGAAAAAGAAACTAACAATGAAAGATGACTGTGCATGGCTGAGAAAGGAAAGAATGTGGAATGACTCTCAGATGTCTGGATTAGGTCATTATAATAAAAATAATGTTATTCAAACAAGGAACAAAGGAAAGAACAGTGTTGGAGAGGAAAGATGATGAATTTGGATTTAGATTTCTTAAATTGAGATCCCTGAAGGACATATGGAGTGTATTAGCAAGTAATTTAATTCCAAAATCTGAGGAAAGCCAAAGGCAGGGTCTCCTATTTGCAATCTAAAAACTGCAAGAACAGCTCCAGTGTAGTAGGTAACAGTGATGGTTGTAGTAGTGGATGGGTGGTAGTTGGGGAAACTGCACACTGCTGGGAAGTATATCAGGTAAAGTAGAATTCACTTCTTTAAAAAGAGTACTGTGTCAGAGAAAAAGGAGAAATATCTGTAACAAAAATAAATTAATAAAAAAGAAAAAGAAAAAGAGCACTGTGTATAGGCAAGCAAACTGAAGGGCCACACATCTTCATAACATTTCCTTAGCTCACAGAACTAGGTTCAAACCCACATCTACCGTCCTCAGAAAAGAAATGTTCTTTTTCTACTGTAGAATGCTACCCCTGCTCCACCAAGCTCTTTACATATTCCTTTTCAGGCTTCTATCTAAGAGAGAATATGAGATGCTTAATCAGAGTTAAAGACATTGATTGAACCATGTTTACTAGTGGGCATGATCAATGAATGTTTAAAACATGATCTGTCTTTTTCTCTTCTCCTCAATATAGCCAGATAGATAAATTTCTTATGCTATACCTTAGAAGCATGCTAATTATCCAATTTATTTCCAATTATATTCCAATCCTCCTCCCTCCCTCTCTCTCTATAGGTGTGCGTGCATGTGTGTGTATATGTGTGCGTGTATATATGTGTGTGTGTGTGTATATATATAGTATCTATATGTACACACCTGTACACTGCACACACACATGCATTCATGTACATAGACAGGCAATTGAATGTTATCCTTAACGACACCGCATCTGTGATCTTCACTTTCTCAGCTGTGTGACTTTTGACAGAATACTTAATCTTTACCTCACACTTATTATCCGTAAACTACAAAATAACAGCACTTACCTTAATGAGTGTTGTAATTATTAAAGGAGACTATGTCTATAAAACACTGAGAATTATGCGCATCACCTAGTGCACTATACAAGTACTATTGACTGCTTTGTGTTCTTTCCCCACTGCACCCTCTCCTCCTGCAAGGCTCCATCCCTCCGGAGGCTCACAAAGTATATTTTTGTTTTCAGGTTCCTGTAATATGCAGCACATCTGATGTTTTATTTCAGCGACAGTGGCAGGTTTCACTTAAGACTAAGGATTTAGGTGCTCTGATCTTATTTGTAAGAGAGGGCTACATCAGGGTATCCTTCTTTGGAAAGCTAATCAAGTTGGTTTTCTATATCAGTTGCTTACTGTCCTGTGAGTTACTCTCCTTGCGGACCCTATAGTATACAGAGGAACAGAAGGGTAAGATGTTGCTAATCCTTTACCTATGGCCATTATATCATGAACACAGGGCTCAGTCAAATAATTCTAATTCAAAGAGAGATTTTAGCAGGAGCAATCTGATTTGAGAAGGCAGGAGTGATTATGTGTGTACTCTGGCACAAAGATGTGGTGAGTTGACCCTTGGGAGGCCTAGATTTTTGTACTGTCTTTTAACCAATGAACTGGCAACCTTGTTTGAATGACTACCTTTAATTATTTTTAGAAAGAGAAGAAAGGAGAAAGAGAGAGAAACATCCATGTGAGGTCGGCTATCTTCTGCATGTCCCCTACTGGGGATCAAGCCCGCAACCCGCGCATGTGCCCTGAATGGGAATCGACCCGACAGCTGTCTGGTGCACAGGGCGAACCCTATCAACTGAGCCACACCAGCCACAGCACGACTGCCTCTGTCAGCCTTCTGGCTTCCTTATTTGCGATAGAAAAGTATCATGGTAATAATCTCTGGAATCGCCTTCAACTCTTAATAATTATACCATAGGAGTATAAACTTTACTGTTGGTGGTTTTATGATAGTTATAACATTTGTGTGTATATTCAGTTTGAGGCTTAAATCTAGATGTAGAATAATCAACGACCTAGATATATGATAAATCTGAGAGTTCTTGCTCATTTAGGGTAAAAGTAGTTTATTACTAAAGAAGAGATCGCTGAGTCAGCTTACGTACTGAGAAAATGTATTGTATGGAAAATCATAGGAGGTTCTCTTTAAATATGTGTGATGAACTTATTCCCTGAGACACCTGCACTACATTGACTTTTTTTGAATATTATTTAAAACAATCTAGGAATTTAACATCTAATTTCAGAATAGACACATTATGTAGTAAAATTCCTATACTGTGGAATCGATTTATTAGTACATAATAAAATTAGAGCAATAGCTTGTTCTTTTTCTAACTCCAGGGAGTATCTTTCTAGAAGTTTTCAAAGTCTTTGCTCAACTTGTTTGTAAAATGATGTTATTGTAAACTTCAAGTTTATTTTTTTAAAAAGATATGAGAGTATTAGTCCTTTCCGGGCAAATCTAAGGAGTTACACAGTTTACTTAAACAACAAAACAATAATAATACGAAATTCTACTTTTTTACTAATAACCTTTTAAACTAAATGAGGACCTCTATCTAAATTCAGCATTCCGTCTAACTAGTTTCTTGTGGGTAGAAGCAGACTTGGATCTGGCTTTTGCCAGATGTGTTGATGTTTGCTTTAACATATCGTCTCCATCCTGCCTTTCTTACCAGTCTCGTGCCTCACTCTTCCCTGTTGTCACAAGGTCAAGTAGTTTCCAAGCAGCTTGGTGGTGCTGCTCACTTGGCTCATCACAGTCCCACAGATTAGCCTTCTGAGGAGACGAGGAGCTCAGATGAATTTAGGCGGGTTAGTATCATGGAACAGAGGCAGAAAGAGCTTTGTGTTCCATTCAATCCTCCTTTCCCCGCAAGTCTTATTGGGGTGATGTGGAGGCGGGTCTTCGTAGATGTTGCACCGGACTGTGCCTACATCACAAGGGATGAAACCTGAGCCCAGGAAACTCCTCTTCTTATAAAAAGGGTGCAAATAAAATCAGACTGTTCTCCCCTCTGGAGAGACACATTGTCGTTATCGCCAGGAATGCAATGAAATCTTCTCAAGGGAGGGTGGGTAGATATCTTTATCTTTGCTATGTGGGGATGTCTCTGGAAAGAAAGACATCCTTTATCTTGTAATATCTAAGCATGTAAATAAATTTGAGCAAATTGCCTGTTAACACCAAGATGTGAAGAAATATTCAAAGTTAATGAAGAACGTCTCCAAACCTTTATTCTTTTCACCTTTTTGTTTGTTTGTTTGTTTGTTCTATCCAAGGTCTCCGACTTTAGTCCCCTAAACCCATTATATATTTCCATGCTACAAGCAATGCCACCTCTTCTTCATTTGGCAAACTCACTCATATTTCAAAAATTATCTCCAAAGTCATCTTTCCTCTGGATCGACATGCTTACCTCCACATGTTTCAATACCCTGCCCATACGCCTAAGTTAGCTATAATTGTTCTTTTTTTTGTCTGTCTTCTCCACTAGACATCAAGCTTCTTGAGGATAAATTTTATTTCACAGACTTAACTACATATACCTATTTCCCAGCACAAACTTTGATAGTTTTGTTACACTAATTACTTTACTAAATTTGAGCTTTTCCTACCTAGCTTACTCATGAAATATATTCTGTCAAATTTGAATATGGTGTCATACCTAATTCCCCTTTCTCTTTTCTTGGTGCTGTGTGGTAACACTTACTCAATGACCAGATTTGTCATACTTGTTTTCAGCAGTATGCTTCACTATATCTAAGGGGAAAGAGAATCATGGACGTGTATGTCTACATCTGGCCTTTGACTTTTTTCTTTTTTTCTTTTTTTATTGATTTTAGAGAGAGAGGAAGGGGGAGGGAGAGAGAGATAGAAACATTGATGAGAGAGAACATCGACTGGCTGCCTCCTGCATGCCCTCCACTGGGGATTTGGCCCACAACCTGAGCATGTGCCCTGACCAGGAATCAAACTGGTGACCTCTTGGTGCATGGGTCATCCTCGACCACTAAACCACACCAGCTGGGTGGCTTTTGACTTTTTATAAAGTATTATAGAAAACTTCATTGCCGGTAGTTTTTAGCTAAAGTCTGTGTTGTAAATAGGGTGGTGAAGGCCTGGGGTGGGGCAGGAACTGGGTGGAGGGGGTCAATGGAGAAAAAAAAGGGGGATATCTGTAATACTCTCAACAATAAAGATAAGAAATAAATAAAGTCTGTGTTCTGAAAATGCTTAGGAGAATGTTCTTACTGTTTTGTGTTCTTCCTATTCACACCACATTTTCTTTTGAAAATAGATGAATCAAATTCATACTACCCCTGACAGCATTTCTTAATTAGGTTAATGTAGTGTTTTGTCATTTTTTGTTTTGTTTTGTTTTGTTTTAAATGTTTAGCTTTTTAAGGAAATATAAAAGAGCGTGTTGAAGCTATTTCTTGTTCTCCTTAAATGCCTTTTTGTATTCCATACCTGACTTTTAAAAATGAAAACTATGAAAAAGATTGTGTGTCAGGATACAGTAATCACCAAAGCATGATAAAAAGTTACAGATTTACTTTCGACTTATTTTGTAATACATCTATTTTCATATTAGTAAGCAATTCATTTTGATTTTCATATTGTTTATGTTATTTTTTAGCTCCTAGTATCTGTGTTCTCCCATGATTGTTACTTTTTTTTTTTTTTTTCTAAAACAAACAGAGCACAAGCACAGCATTTCGTTTATGTTTCAACTCATAATGCTAGACCCATCAAGACAATTATCAATTTTTTTCTTTATTGATTTTAGAGAAAGAGGAAGGGAGAGGGAGAGAGAGAAAGAAACATCAATGAGAGAGAACATTGATTGGCCTCCTCCTGCATGCCCCCCACTAGGGATTTGGCCCACAACCTGGGCATGTGCCCTGAATGAGAATCGAACCAGCCACCTCTTGGTGCATGGGTCGACACTCAACCACTGAGCCACACCGGCTGGGCAAAGACAATTTTTAATAGTATATATGCACCCTTATGTTCATAGCAGCATTATTTACAATAGCTAAGATCTGGGAACAACTCAAGTGCCCATTAGAAGATTAGTGGATAAAAAAACTGTGGTACATTTGCACAATGGAATGCTATGCAGCTATAAAAAAGAACAATCTTATTCTTTGAGACAGCATGGATAGACCTGGAGATTATTTTGCTAAGTGAAATAATACATTTATGTCTGTCCAAGTTTCCTTTTTTAACATTGTACCAAAGAAATTAATATACATGATTACTGAACTTCCTAGAAATAGTGATATTCATACACACCCATTTTGATGGTACAAAAAAAATCAAGTCTACTGATTAAGATGATTTGCTAAGGGGCTTTATTAGATTCAAATCTCCATCTTTGTAAAAGATTTTAAATATTTCTATTATATCTTATTCTGACATCTATCACCTTAATTTTGACTAAGACATTGAATAAGACACTTTACTGAGCATTAAAATAAAATCATTGATTATTTTTTTATTCTAAGCTATTCTGTATCTGTTGTTACGTGAAAGTAAAATAGGTCTTACAGATTCAGAGATGAGTTTAAAACCAGATTTTGCTATCAAAGAATTCACAATCTGATGGAGAAGGAAGACAAAATATAATCATAATATAAGATAAGAGCTGTACCAAGATGACGCGGAAGCCAGAAGAACAAATGATACTTTTTATCTAGAAAAAGAAAGTCTGTGTATTTTGAATGGAAGTTCAACAGGAAAGAAAAAAATAAATATTCTAGGCTTAGACAGCAACAAAGTAAAAAATAGGAGACACTAAAAATCATAGTATTTATAAGAAAAAACCCCACTGACTTAGCATGGTTGGTGTTTATCATGACTGATGAGGAAAGCTGAGATAGAGTGGGTTAAGAATTGGTGGTATTTTGGAATGAGACTACTAAAGACATTTTGTGCCACACAAAGGTATTTGGAATATATCATTCAAGGACTAGAGAGTGACTGAAGAATTTTAATCAAGGTTAAATATAAGCATAATCTGTTTTAAGACATAAACACGATCTCTATTTTCACAATCTTAAAATCCACTTAGTGAGACAGTTCAAAAAGAAATACAAATAAATTTATATTAAACATTAAATTATGAATATTTTCTGATAAATTGCATAGACAAGAGGTATTACAGAATTTCAGAAGTCAAGGATATTAACTTGGCAAATAGAACTGTGGAATTTCTATTATATATTTCTGGAAGAAAGGCACACAAAGAGATGGGAAAAGGAGAGAGGTATACACACTGTGTGTGTGTGTGTGTGTGTATGTGTACGCACATGTGCTTGTGGACAAATACAGGTCTGCATATATCAAATAAAGTATAGACATAAAGTTGATTCAATTGTAATAAATTAATTTTAAAACAATACAAAGTATATTTTTACTTCTTCATATGTTTTTTTGTTTTTGTTTTTGTTTTTGGTGTGGGACTGTGGTCCAGACTCAATAAAATCCTCAGTTATTGTAAATCAATCATGTAAATGATGGGAAGCCTCAAAAGTTATTTAAGCCAGTCAGAGGAAGACAAATATAACATGATCCTACTAATATGTGGAATCTAATGAACAAAATAAAATAAATAGATCCAGAGACACTTAAGCAAGACCAGACTGGGAAACCTCAGAGGGAAGGGGTTGGGGCTGCAGGAAGAGATTAACCAAAGAACTCATAAGCATATATGCATAACCCATGGACACAGGCAGTGCGGTGAAGGCAGGGGGTCGGGCGGGAGTGGGGAGGAAGAGGTCAGTGGGGAGGGGGGGAAATAAACGGACAACTGTAATACTTTCAACAAGATAGATCCATTTAAAAATATATTTTTTAAAAGTTCTTTAAATAAGGGAGTGCCATGATCAGATTTTCCAGAGCTGCCAAAGACAAGGACTAGTCTGGATTTATGAGAGAGAGGAAATGTCAGAATGATCCTGAATTTACTTCCTTGGCTACTTGTTTCTTTCTGCCTTCTTCAATAGTGACATTCCCCAGAACTCTCTTGGGCTACGACTTATCTTGCTCTTCTTTTACAATTTTTAATATTTTCCTGAAATATCCTATGGACACCTCAACATCCATAACTTCAAAATTGAACTTGTTTTCCCCAAAGCACCTGTTCTTTTTGTCAAATGAGTTACTACTTTCTGCTCAATCACCTAAGTCAGAAAGATGGAAATCATCCCAAATCTCTTCTTTTCCTTTATCCCCTTACTTTATAAATCCTATAACCATATCTTGTCAGTTTTTGCCTAAGGGATATTCTGACACTATCCAACTTTCAGGGATTGCTATGTCAAAGAGTCACTGAAAGTAATCATTTGTGGTATTCTTTTTTTGCACAGGGAATTTTTATTCCTAGAATACTTTTTCTTAGATACTGGCTCTACAGAATGAATGCTTAAATGTTCTGAAAAGTTACCAACAACTTCAAAAGATGCTCATGGGAGAAAAATAAATGGAAACATTTTATAATTACAAGCTTGTGGTTTGCTGGAAAGAGGACATGTAAGTCCTAAAAGAAAAGTGGGAAACAGGCGTCAGTCCAGCTATTAAGACAAAATCCTTTTGTATAAAGGATGCAAAATACATGAGGCAAAGATATATATTTTTAACTTTTAAATTAAATCACTCAGGCAAGGAAACAATTTTTTTAACATTTGTTGCAAACATTAAGAATTAAAATGCTGAGACGCTGAACTATATATATGAATGTCTATTAGATACACTCATCTGACCACGCTCTTAGCTGTACCTCTGCATATACTAGTGTTCTCAGTGAGGTAGCTGAGGTGCAGAAATCAGGTGCTGACATTCAGAGAGCTAATCAGTGGCAAAGTCAGGATTTGAATAGATCAGACTGATTCCCAAACCCATGGAAGTCTCTATTATGCCATACTGATTACATAGAGTTTTTAATACCTTAACCTATTATTTCCTGTTGCTGTGTGGTGTGTGTGTAAGTGTGTTTTGTTTTCATTTTCTTTCTTGATGCTACATTAAAAATGGGCTAAAGAGATTGTAAATATATTATAAATAGACTAGACTTGGTAAAACATTATGCCACACGAGTCAAAATAAATGAGACAGGCATGTGCCATGAGCATTTCAGGCGATCAGTAGCAGAGGGCCAGGTAGATTATGTAGCAGGAACCATAAATCTGAACTAGGAAACTTGAAAAATTAAGAGTCAAGAGACCAAGAAATCTTAGATGAAATGGAGTCTTTGGTTTTGCAGTTCAAAGTTGGGAGCAGAGGTATTAGCATTCCCTGGGAATTTGTTATAAATACATAATTCCAGGCCAAAACCAGACCAATAGAATCAGAATCTGCATTTCAACAGATGTTTTGCAGGCATTAAACTTTGAGAATCAGTAGACTATGGCTCCGGGCAACAAAATTCAAACAGACATAAGCGTCTTAGTAATAAGCAGAGAAATAATAAGCAGAGAGTGACAGGAATGGGCAGTGATACAAGGTAGCCTGTCTTGTATGTGCTCTAGCTACTGGTAGAACCAGTCTCATGTTGAAATTGGTACACTTTCAATTTAAAATCAAACAAATTACAAGATTTATTCTCAAATCATTTTCTCTCGAGGAGGGTCAGAGTCACACTTTAATAGCAAGAAGTATCTACAATATAAAGCATCTCAAACCTCTAGTCATCTCCCTTTTTGATCACTCTACCCCATTTACAATTTTGTGAGGAACTAACTTCGATGACTTCTATGCAGACTTGGGTGAAGAAAAATTCCCTTCAACTTTTGAATAGTTTGACATGATGTCTGTTAAAGTAGAAAGGATGTCGACTCTACTTTTTCTGATGACTTGCAATTTAGTTACAACTTTATTACAAACTCCACATGAGAAGCTCCAGGCAGCCCTATCTGCTGACTACATTCATTATTTCTCAAAATTTTTAACACATTTCAAAGTCTTAGCATACAAATCCCTTGTTTTGCTTTGTTGTTATTTTTTTTTAACATAAAGGTGAAAAAAAGAGTACATAAATCTTTAGAAAATGAGGCCTTTGAAAACAGCCAGAATAATGTTATTGTCAATACACTAAAGACTATTCTAACACTTTCGTAAAATTCTTATCAAAGCAAGAATGCCTTTAATAAATACAACTACCCTGATACAAAAACAAAAAACAAACAGATTAATTGTACATACTTTTGAAAATTTCTAAACAATTTTATGTAGCATTTCATTAATTCAGCTGATCTCTGTAATAAGGGACTCCAGCTATTTCTCTATCATAATTTCATCGCTGACCTGTCAGAGAAAAGGAGGGAATGCAGTGTTAGGATTATCTTAACTCTCCAGTCGTCATCAAGGAAGGACATTCACAGCAGTACACAGGAGGACTGGTCTTTCAGCAACATTCATTTCTCCTTTGATCCAGATGCCATTTCAAACAGAAGAAAAATTCCAAACTCATGTGAACACCATACCTAAGTTTTGATGCCCAGATAAAACTAAATCCAGGGGGTCAAAGTGGCCCAGAGACAGAATGAAACTATGCATGACCAGAGAGCAGGAAGTGTTGAATGATTCGGGAATCAGTCAGGTTTCACAAGATGGGCAATAAGAGGAAAATCAAAGTCACTTTATTTCAATTAGATTTGGGGCCCTCTCAAAATTGTAAATGGAGATCTGTCACTCTTTTTACCCTGATAGTAATAACCTACCAAATTCCTTCATCCCTGGGAAGAGTCTTGATATTCTGCTTCGTTTATCCAGATTTTACCACCCTGGAACCTAACATCTGAGGTGTTTTTTTTTTCCCCAGTTATGTAGAATTATCTTTACACAATCAAAGTTTATATCTATGCGGTTGAAGCAGTTCCTCTTTATATGGTGCCTCAGGGTCCTGGGTCATCCCATTTTGTGATACTGAAATCTTTAAAACACCACAGTGCAAGAGAAAAACTGTGAATAATCTGCAGAGTGTTTTAGGCAAGGCTTAGACTTGGTCTACATCATTCCCATCTACATTCATTAGGGCTGAGCCATGTGGTCTCTGCCTAAGCACAAGGAGAGCTAGGAAATATAATTGTGCTATATATCCAGGAAAAGAAAACGGTGCCACTTAACATCTAGCCAATCTCTGCCATGCCACCGAAACATGGATATAAGCATATTAAATGTAGCATAAAACAAGGTGCTATAAGAGGGAGAAAATAATGAGTAGAGTACTGTGGCGAGAGGGAGAAGGAAGAGAGAAAGACAAGAGTCAGAGTCAAACCTAGATGCAGGCTGATCTCTGCTAATTTTAGTGGGGAGAAATTGGAACCCTAGCTGAGAACTAAGTGTATGTGTATGTCCATGCATTGTGTGTGTGTGTGCATGTGTGTGTGTGTGTGTAAAATTGTCATTATGGAATGTTGGTTAAAGTATTCTAAATGGTGTTTTTATACAGTTCAATATTTTTAAAATCCTGTAGGAATTATTAGAGGTAACTAGAATGAGAATTCCCTACATCATTATTGCATTCAATATTCTGATGCCAATAATGGCCAAACAGGCTTTGTTTAAAATTGTTCATTTCTCTCTGGGTATGTGCTAAACATCACTGCAGCTGCTGATTCTGTCTGTGCTTGTCTCCTCCACTGTGAGATAGAGGTACCAATAGTACCAAACTCAAGGTGATGGTTATGTGCAAATATAGTAACTTACATATACATGCTACACTTTTCTTATACTTGTCATTGATTGACAACTCAGAATTTAAAATCTAGATGATTCTTATCACTGGATCATTTTGAAGCCCTGGATTTTGTTTTATCTGGACATCAAAACTCATACGACCTACTCCATTGGTGATCTGTTCATATGTAGAATTACATTGAATGTGTTTTTTTTGTTGTTGTTGTTGTTACTGTTGGCTTTTAATATTTAACCATCTTTGCATTCCTGAGATAACCCCCACTTGGATATCATGTGTTGTCCTTCCAAAATATAGTCTTGGATTTGTTTTGCTAAAAATTTAAGAAATTTTATATGTATCTTCATGAGGACCATTGCTCTGTGGTTTTCTTTTTGTGTGATATTTTGCCTAATTTTGATGTCAGACTAGTGCTGGTCCTTGCAAAATTAGTAGAGAAGTAGTCTCTCCTCTTTAATATTTTTAAGTTTGTATATTTTTAACACTATTTCTTTCTTAAATGTTTGTTAAAAATTCAGCAGTGAAGTCATCCTGTGGCTTTATCTGTGGACAGAGTTTTAGTCACATATTAAATTCTAATAAATAACAAAGCTATTCAAGTCATCTATTTCTTCTTGGGTGAGCTTTGGTTAGGTGTCTTTCAAAATATTTGTTTCAACACAGTTCATCAAATATATTAGTAAAATATTGTTAGTAATATTCTCTTATTATATCTTCATTATTCATACAATTTTTATTGATGTCATCTTTCCTGATATTGGCAATTTGTATCTTCCCTCTCTTTTTTATAATAAGTTTGGCTAAAGGTTTAATTTTATTAGTCTTCTCAAAAACTTGCTTTGGTTACACTGATTTTTTTCTATTTGTTTTCCATTTCTTATTTTATTTTAATATTTTTTATTTCTTAAATCGTGCTTACTTTGGGTTTTACATTTGTTCTTTATTTAGTTTCTTAAGATAACTGCTATGTCATTTATTTATATCTATCTCATTTATAATATAGATGTGCAGTGCTATATTTTGATATACTTTACTTTTTGTTCAGCTCCAAATACTAACTTCTCTTTTGATTTCTTTTTCTTCTATGGGTTATTTATAAGTATGCAATTTAGTTTTTAAAAATTTGGAGACTTTTCATAGATGTAATAATTTCTAATTATATTTTGATTTTCAAAACAAATTCTTTATATAACTTAAATAGTTTAAATTTGTTGAAATTTATGATCCATAGAATGGTAATACCCTATGCCTTTGAAAACAATATATATGTATTCTGCTGCCATGTGGTACAATGTTCTAAAATCATTAAGAAGATTAAGTTGATTGATAACACTGATCGAGTATTTATTGATGTTCTACTTTTTTTTTCATTTTTTTTTTTTCATTTATCTTCAGATGGAGAAAGAGGAAGAGAGGGAAGGAGAGAGAAAGAAACATCGATGTGAGAGAAACACATGGAGTGGCCGCCACCCACATGACCCCAACTGGGGTAGGGGACAAACTGCAACTAAGGTACGAGCCCTTAGCGGTAACCAAACCCAGGTCTCTCTGGTCCGCAGTCCGACATTCTAACAGCTGAGCCAAAGCAGCCAGGGCTGTTCTATTTTTCTATCAATTGTTGAAACTGGGTTTGAAGTCTTTAACTATTATTGTGGATTTGTCTATTTTTGCTTGTGATTGATTCACTTCTTTCCCCCATGTATTTTTTTTCTTTTATTGATATTAGAGAGAGAGTGGACAAGAGAGGGAGATATACAAACATCATGAGAGAGAACATCGACTGGCCACCTCCTACGTGCCCCCCACTGAGGATGAGGCCCACAACCTGGGCATGTACCCTGACCAGGAATCGGTCCAGCGACCTCTTGGTGCATAGGTCAATGCTTAACCACTGAACCACACCGGCCAGGTTCCTACATGTATTTTTGAGGCACTGTTATTAGGTGTATAAATGTTTATGGTTATTATGTTCTCTTAATGATCTGGCCCCTTATCATTGGAAATGGCCCTCTTTATTGCTACTTTTTAGTACATAGACCATCTTTCTTGTGTGTTCTAACTTCCCCATCTATATTTTGTTCCAATTCCTTCTTTTGTTCTTTTGGATTAATTCAGTTTTCTCTCTATTATTTGTTGATTAGCTGAATTCTCTCTGTGTGTGTCTGTGTGTGTCTGTGTGTGTTTTAGTGGTTTCTTTGTGAATTACAAATATACGTCTTTAACTTACCAAAATCTACCTTCAAGTGATATAAGACCACTTCACTTATAGTATAGAAACTTTACAACAATATGTTTCCATGTCTCTCCTATCCTTTTTGCACTTGGTGTCATATATTTTACTTATACATGTGTTATAAACTTCATGATTCATTGTTATTAAATAGCCAATTTCATTATAAAATATTTGATAATAAGAAAAATTCTTATTTATACCCATGTACTTATCATTCCTTACTTTTGTGTAATTTCAGATTCTCATCTGGTATTCTATTCTTTCTTCTTGAAGTCCTCTATCATTTCTTGTATGCCCACTACTGGGGATCGAGCCTGAAACCCAGGCATGTGTCCTAACTGGGAATTGAACCAGGACCTCTCAGTTCATGGGGCAATGCTCAACCCACTGAGCAACACCGGCTGGGCAGACATTTTTAAAATATATTTATAGATATCATGAGTTTTGTTAAATGGTTGGATTCTTCTTAATCCTTATTTTAAGCTTTGTTTTTTGAAAGGAGGGGCAGAACAGCATTTAGACAATCATAACATTTTCTGAACTACCAAGGCTAAATACTTCTGATAAGACTGTGTTAATCTGTGAATTATCAAGTGTTCTACCCGGCTGATAGAAGCAGGCACTATTCCCAGTCTATATGAGTTCTGTAGTTTTTCCTCTAATTTTTTTTTAATCCTCACCTGAGGATATTTTTCTATTTATCACCAGATAGGGTGTGAAGGAGGGAGGGAGGGAGGGAGGGAGGCGGAGAGAGAGAGAGAGAAAGAGAGAGAGAGAGAGAGAGAGAGAGAGAGAGAGAGAGACATTGACTGGTTCCTTCCGCACGACCCCGACCAGGGCCGGGACAACCAGCAACCAAGGTTCATGCCCTTGACTGGAATCAAACCAGTGACTCATTAGTCCATGGGATGATGCTCTAACCACTGAGCTAAACCAGCCAGGGCTTTCCTCTCATTTTTATAGCTAGTTTTTTACCTAGTGTTGTGTAGGTTCCTCAGAGCATGTTGTCATCTGAACAATGAATTTCTGTATGCAGCTGCTTCTCCCCAGCTCCCTTTCCTGGAACCCAGCTGCCTTCTCCTCCCAGAATCCCCAGCTCTGTCTCTTCCACTCAGGGGACAGCTGGAGTCCGCTGTGGGGGAAACTCCCTGTGTAACAGCTGGACCACCGAAGGGCTCACCTTATTTGCTTCATGACTATCAAGGGAACATCATCCTTTGTGACCTGATATTCATTATCTTGAAAATCATTTTCATATATGTTATCAATTTTATTGTTATTTAAGGTGAAAGGATAAACAGAATCCCTGTCACTTACTCTTGGCTGGAAGTGAAATTTTCTTATTAAAACTGAAATGAGATGATGTCACTGCTTTACTTAAAAACCTTCTCTTTCCATGTCACTCAGTAACAACCAAAGTGCTAATGCAGCTGTCAAGGTCCTACATCAACTGGACCCTGTCATCATTCTGAAATCATTCACTACTACTCTCTTTTTCACTATCGGTGCCAGCCACAGGAGCCCACCGCCTTTTGTTAAATGAGTTGGGCATGCTTGTCTCTCCTCTCAGGTCCTTTGCCCTACTGTTTACTGCCTGGAGCGATCTTTTACCAGATGATCATACGGCTGGTTCTTCAAGTATTACATTCTCATCAATGAATGCTGTGGTCATCCTATTTAAATTTATAACCTAAATCTTATGCTTCTTGTTCCCTTCCTTCCTTTCTTTTTTTTCTTAGCACTTATATCTATATTCAACTTTTCTAAACATATATCAGATCTAATTCTGGCTTGCCTATTACTCATGCTACATTTTAAGTCAGTGATAACATTTTTCCATTTTATTTGTATTCTGATAATGCAGAAAGAATTCAAGTGGTAATTGGTATGACTTAAAAAATCAATAGAAATCAGACTTTAACATAATGCAATCTCAATTCTTTTAAAAAATAGAACAGGTACTTCATCCACTAGGTTAAAGAGTTTTGATTATTTTATCCATTGGGATTTGTAGTATGTGTAAAATTAACTATATGGTAACTTTTAACACTCTCAAAATAAAATAACAACAGGGAATTACATGAAAAATAATTTAAAACTTAATATAGAGCTATTGAACTATACAAAAACCTATTCCTTTGTTCACATAAAGGCATACTTTCAGGTGTCCATGTAAATCAGATTTAATTTAATGTGTTTTTAAGTTTTAATAAAATCAACTCAGTTCAGAAAACTACTGTGACATTCAATTTACTTTTCAGATAGAGCAGAACATTTAGCAGTACCCGAGAGTGCTGTATCATGGTTTATTTCTGATAAAGAGGAATCATTCAGCTACTAATATTTTCATCTAGTTTATTTCCATTTTTGCTGTGATTAAGATCTAGTAATATTTTTGGTGGTATAACAAACTAAGAATGGAATATTAAAACTCCATTCATGAGATGAAAGATTGCAAAATTTTACCCTGAAAACTTAACCATCCAAAAGTTTAATAAAAATAGGTACATTAAATAACATGTCTAAAACATTTCTTGAGATGATAGCATAGCACTTCAGAAAACAGAATGGGTCTATCAAATGAAATCAGGTACTGAACACCAATCTAGCTCAATTTCATCTACTGTACCCATATCAGACTGGATTGCAGGAAACTAGAATGGTCAAATACATCTCAGAATGCTTTTCATACTCACAGTGGTTTTAAAGGCAGAGTTTCCGTCTAAAGTTTCCAACTAACTGCCATATCTATGCACCTGCTTTTCTCACAGTGTAGGTAACATGACAAATATGTGCCACTAAGAGCAGAAAACGCAAGAATAAGGTGGATGGTGGGGAGTTGTAGAAAGAGACATTTAGAACACAGTGCAAATACATTTTGAATTGTGTATTGGAAACAGATATAAATTGCTTTTAATATTAAAATAAACTATTTACTAAGCACAGAATTATTCTCACTTTCATTTAGTGAATTAGATTTCAAAGCAAAGGGGTACCAAGATAATATTATGGCCATTTAATAATAGTCTAAAATTTGTAACTAAAAACATTGCTACATGTGGGGAAAATTATTTTAAATCTCCCCAAGAAAATGGCAGTTTACTATCATTTTTTGTAGCAATGATTTGGATCATTTGTCAGTGTCTCATTTTCTTTGTTTCAAGCAGCATTAGTGAGCACACTGACATGGAACAGGTCTGCTTTAGAGCTCATCTGGGAGAGATTTGCTATTGAAGGTGTCAGGTATTGAAGGTGACTTGTTATGAGGCAATCACACTATGGGACACTCCCAAGGGTCCAGACCCTCTTGTAAGAAACTCTCAAGTGTCGATCTGTGATTTTTAAGTAGACGGAGAGAAAAAACAAACAAACAAAAAGCACAGAGAAGCAGCTTTGAAGTCATTTTTAACAAAAAGGGCTCTTAATCTTGGGGAAGTTGAGGCAGGTGGACCACAAACCTCTGTAGTTTACTAGAACCTTACCAATAATTTGATATAGACCCCATCCTTATATTCTACCATAAGGGGCATTACCCTAGAGGCAAATACCCATGCAAGTTCAGCCTGTGCACATCCTGGTACACCGAATGTCGTCTCTGACACTGTATAATCACGTTCCACACCAAAACCAGTCGGAGATTACTCTAAGTTGTATGCATGCTTTATTTAAAAAATGACATTCTGAGGTAGGAGATACTGTGGAGGATGGGGTTATAGTATTATTAAATGACCTTTGAGTCCTTCCCTCAATTTCTTCTTAATATCTATCAAAGAGTGTAAAGTGAACAGATAGAAAATATAAACCGAAAATATAATTATTTTCTATTAAATGAACATTGCAAAGGGGCCAGTACGGGGTAGTGAAGACCAAGGTGGGGTTAGCACTCTGAAGGCATGGGTTGAGTTTCTTATGAGAACAGTGACGAGACATAGAGAGAGACTCAGGAAAAGTTACTAGAAAAAGGAAACATCTCAAAGAAAATGGATGAATGAAAATATAACCTATTCCAAAAATTTGCCCGAATTCACCTTTGTTGGGACTGGACTGACCTTTTCCCTCCGATTCCGGATGGTCACTTACACATATTAAGGATTCTGAGGTGTGCTGCTCTTTGCAACTAACTTAGAATCAGAAATTATAGACAAAGTCTATTTTGGTGAGAGTCTCTAAAGCTCTGGTCTCAACATTACATTTGGAGTAAAATAGAACCATCATATTATTCATCCTTTGCAAGGAACTGGGGGCTTTTCATAATTTCTTCAAAGGTTTGTCACGTTGAAATCCTTTTTGTAATACAAATCAGGTAACCTTGAAAAAAATTGAGTCCCAGTTGAACATATTTTGTACTCGTCTGATTGAGTCAGGAATTTTCTTTCTCAAAATATGCATAAGCTGAGCCATAGACCGAGCCCGTGTCAGTGTGTTACAATGGCACTGAGGACTGGATGAGGAATCAAGAAAATCTAGGGAGTCAAGAATCAGCCTTTTTTTGTTTCATTCTACCACTAACTTCTCATATGTCTTCAAGAAATTATTGAATGTTTTTGAATCAAAATTTTCTTATATATAAATTATACTTTATGACATTTCTCCCAACTGAAACATGTATTATTTTATTAAATTTATATTTAGCCCTTCTAGTAAAACTCAAAATTATTATTTTTTATTTATACTTTTCTTCGTATTTTTTTTTTCTTAAATTCCCAGATACTGATTGAGCCTTGATGTCCTAGAAATAAATAGAGGGGAAAAAAATCACATCTTTGCTAAATGTCAATTTAGTATGGTGCTTACTTCTTTCAGAAAATGTTTTCTTATGATCAAAATCTATTGCATAACCTACAATTTTTTGTTTATTTATTTAGTTATCAAATGTAGATAAAGCCTACTATGTAATAGACACTGTGCTACCCACTGGGGACACAAGAATGCAGACTCCGTCACATACTAGTGGGGAAATCAAACATAGAATCAATCCTTGCTTTAATAGCATAATAATAGATAAGAGAAGGAAGAAGAGCATCTCATCTCATGTTGAAATAGTTCAAAAGGGTTTAAGGGTGATTAGAAAATGTGATGTTGAAATTCAGGCCCAAATGACTTACAAGAACTAGCAAAAAATAAAAGAAACGGTGAAGATACATACAAAGCAGTGGACAGGCTAGATAGTGAAGGTGAGGAGAAAAGCATCACAGCAACACAGGTGGACGGTTGAAGAATCATAAACATCCTGGAGACCAGAGGAAGAAGGGGGTATTTGGCTAAGTGAACATGTTCATTGCTACAGAGAAGAGTGTTTAAGACAAAAGTGTGGGTGATTACTTAAGAAGTAAACAGGAAGCTAATGAGTAATATAATAATCTTGTACTTTAGAAAGATTATACTGGCTGCTGTGTGAATGACTGAAAATCAAGTTAGATCAGTTTTTAGATCCATGATGCACCATTGTATTAATGGGTTCTCCTTTTCAGCATGCAATACATGTCACTAGAAAAGTAAACCCAAAAAGTCTGCAGCTATTTTAAACCACAGGCATGCTGCTGTGCTCTGTAATCAATGACTACTTATGAATAGAAATACCTGTAAAATGTATTTAAGCTCATGGTATATTGTTTTAAACACCAGTTTTCTTTAGTAAAACTTTTATTTTGAAATACTTTCAGATTTACAGAAATGTTGCAATGATAGTACAGAAAGTTTCCAAGTATTCCTTACTCAATTTGTCCTAATATTAATAAATACAACTTAAACACTGATGCATTTTGTGTACCTATTTCAGAAAACACATTATTCTATTCAGTTGATGGCTTTTCATGAACTGGGACTAACTCATGGTTAATTGATGCAAAAGTAATAAAATATTTAAGCAGTTTTTTACAAAAAGTGATACAAATTCACCTGTTATTATTGATCCAGAAGATTATCTTATAAAGTAATGGTTGTCAAATTGTACACTAAGGCAATATCGGCAGATCTTTATTAGAACAGATGTACTACAGTCTCAGTCATAATACAAAATTCCATCTATGAATGATAGTAAATCCTGGTCTATGATTTTTACTAGAAACATTGGTTTCCCAGTAACCATATATCTGATGTAGAGTCTCAGTAGCAGAAGAAAAGATGAAGCAGAATGGCGACGGACTTAGGAATTAAAAAGAACATTTTATTAGATTTATATTAAATGTGATTAAAATTTTATGAGGGATTCATGGTCTTATCTTCCTGTAAACATCAGAGATAGTATCATTTGTTCTATGTAAATCCATATTCTATTTACTGTATAAGTAAATAAACTAGTTATAGATCATACAGAGATAATACTGTTTTGTTTTTTTCATCATTTTTCAGCTATGTGTGGTAGACAAAATACTATCTCAGTTTCTTTTAGGGGGTACACATAGGAAGACTATATTTCCAAAAAAGCCTTGTAATTAGGTAGAGGCCTCAGGACTGGGTTCTGGCCAACAAGATGTGGGCATAGGTGACATATACTTCTAGAGATGGCCATTTATGTTAACTCTACTGTTGCCATTCCATTATGACTTAAAAGACCAAGTATTTTTGATGGAAAGTTCCTGGATCATTTCTGAGTAATGACTTGGAGAGGAGCCACCAGCCACCCAACTTGCATAGGACGATGAAATTAAAGAAAATGAAACTGTTTACCATGTTCTGATCATCTGTTATTCTGAACACAGGAAACTATTAAATGAATTAACCATGTTTACAGACAAGCTTATAGATTAGCAGCTTATGCCTAAATATTATGAAATGATATAAAATAAAAAGCCCTTGGATATTGAAACTTTTAGTGTAATTCTCAGAAATTCTTTTCTTTCTAGTATTCATTATCTTCACCCATTGATTCACTATGCCAAACATTCAAGATCCTGCATCAGAATGCTAAGAATAATCTCAGTATAGCTACTTTCATATCACTGACTCACAATAAAAGTTATTTTACTCTATCACACTGATTCTTGAGAGATCCTAATTAAAATGAGAAAAACAACAATGAACTTCAGTAAAAAATAGAAGAAATTTGATAAAAAATATTATTTTCATTTCTTTCCTAATTAAGTCAAATCAAATTAATTTTTGGAGCATGTGCCCAGGAGACCATCAGATATGGCATTATTATGAGCACAAAGATGTAGTTATCTTGGAAAAGTTAAGCAGAACCCATCACTCAGGGGTTCACTGAGACAATACATAAATAAGTATACTCACTAAACCAAAACCCTTCACAGAGAACTTAAATGTTTACTAAAAATTTATAAAAAAGATCATTACTTATTCAAAGCTTGAGCAGCTTAGGGGTCTTTAAAGAGAACCATTAATGAAAGTTGATACAGCCCGGCCAGTGTGGCTCAGTGGTTGAGCATCAACCCATGCAAGAGGTCACTGGTTCGATTCCCCGTCAGGGTACATGCTCAGGTTGTGGGCCAAATCCCCAGGGGAGGCATGCAGGAGGCAGCCAATTGATGTTCTCTCTTACCGATGTTTCTATCTCTCCCTCTTCCTTCCTCTCTCTCTAAAAATAAAGAAAAAAATTGAAAGAAAATTGATATATTAGAATACAGATATTTTTACAGAATTAAGGAATGTGTTTTCAAACAGTTGTTTTATTAGTATTATTTCTTAATAACAATTCAAGGGGAAATATCTGACAATATGAAAACACGGAGAAGTGTCAATACCACTTTAGGGCCTGAGAAATTACTGTTGAACATAGCGGCAATGTTCACTACCTCAGCAGAAACAGCTTCAAATAAATTAATATTCAATCAAACCTACTACTATGTATAAAAATATTGAAAATGATGAAGTGAAGAGGTGAAACTATATAGCAATAATCTAAGAAATTATCTAGGGCACTTAAATATTCATTCTATAGCAAAAAATCTTTCATAAGATCACTAGAAACTGAATTAGCAGAGTGAGAGTCAAATTTTAGATTTAATCAGTCACTGGTAGAAAAACAGAAAAATTGAACTTTATTTTTTTTTTTTGTCTGAAGATGTCTTTATTAATTTATTTTTGTTATAGATGTTTCTCCTTTTTTCCCCATTGACACTCTCCTCTCAGTTCCCACCCCCTTTTCACAGGATTGCTGTCTGTGTCAATTGGTTATGCATATACGCATAATTGAACTTTTTATCATTAATTTTCCTTTTATTATTGAAATGTCTTCTTCTGGTGGGTATTCCACACCTTTCACAAATCCCCCTGGAAAATTAATTATGTGCAGTACGAATTTTTATTTCATATTTGTATTTTATTAGAGAGTTGATATATTTGGACAAAAGTATCATCACGTACTAAATGAATAGAATAGATAATAACAAAAACTGTCCTTGTAACCATCTGTCTACCAAGCTGCTATCTACAAGAATTATTCCTTTCTATTTCATATCATCCTATTATTTTCCAAGTGTAACATTCTTAAGAACTGACATTTTAAAAATTATGTTTAATGGATGGATGGCAGATTAAAAATAGTAATGCCACCAATTAAAATTGGTTTCTAGCCATATTTTGTGCATATAAAATACATTTTCTAAAAAATTAAAAGCCCAAACATCAGGCCAGACTCTAAATTAATTATATATATATATATATATATATATATATATATATATATGCGCACACACACACACACACACACACACACACACATTTCAGAGGGATTGCCATAACATTATTGACCTTAAATACCACTACCCTTTTTTAGACACTCCGCATATCTTTCATTCAGATTATTTTCTCAGTCTCACGGTAATAAATATTTGTCATGCTTTTTTACTTTCTATGTTTTGAACCTTTGTCCTATGTTCTGATAAGCCCATATTTTCTAGAAGAACACTCCACACAGTATACAGCCCATATTTCCAATAATGCATTTGCCCCACCTCTTGGAGCAGAGCAACAGCACATTTTCTGTCATTGCTGTTATGTACAAATGTACAACCACTTCACACTGAATCAGAGGTAAGTTTTGTGAAGAAGCATGAAGAGCACAGTCTTTGTTCTGGTGAGGATGCTGTGATCGGAGGTAGATACATTGGCTTCCAAAGATAACAGTGGTAGCAGTCTGAAAGGCAGAAAGTAGTACCTGATGTTGGTGATTGAAACTGTGTGTCTATCCCAGTGATGACAGTGATAAGTTTTCATTGGACCAGTTCTACGATATGATTTGAGGACTGCTCTAAGCTGCATAACCTGCAAGTGTAATTCTCTGGTACTCTTAGAGAAACTTGGAGGTATTAAGCATACTGTTAATGAATCTTTTTTTTTTTCTGCTAAAATTATTCAGCATGGTTTTAGTTGGCTTTCAAATAAAAATGTTGACTGATTTGAAAGCTGAGTGTAGTGATTAAGGAGACTTCTGGTTTATCTCATTCTGAGAAGATGACAATGTCTTATGTAAATATAAATAATTTGTTATGTATGTGCAGTGGGGGAAATCTGTGTAGGGCCAAAGGGATGGACAATGGGAGAAACTCTTGACTGAGCCAAACAGCTGTTTCCTTGTTCTACACTCTACCCAAGCTTCTTTCTTATCATCACAACCCATCTCCAAACATAGCAGTAAAAACCCCAGATACTTGCTTCATCAGCTTCCTTTTCAGTTTCAACATGATAAGAAATAATACCCTTAACCGGAGCCAGAAGAATTAGACATGATGGAATATGTGTTTACCTTTTGGAAGAGTGTTTTTCTGTTCTTTTTAGTAAAAAGTAACTTTTGAGAAGAAATGCTTGTTTTATTTGGCACTATTTATTTTGTTTGTTTGTTTGTTTAAAATGGGACTCCTGAAACTATACCATCTAAGTTGACTATCACCTAAGGAACAAGCCATTATACTAAGGAAGTTCAGAGCTAAGCCATGAATAAAATCCTAAAACTACACTACACTCAGAATTACGATATTGAGAAATGACAAATACCTTATTGTTGAATAGATTTAATTACATATGCTGTAAATTACAGCTGAAAAGAATGTCACAAGGTACCTTCAGAAAATGAATAAGTAATTAGCACATAAAGAGTTCATTAACATGTAAATACACATATTTAGTACTACAAATGAAATCATTGGGTAGAAAATATTTTCCCAACTAAACAAACAAATAAAGAACTTTCTCTAGTAGTACACATATAACAATGCTGGACCCAAATACAAAACTCAAAGAAGGTCCCAAGTCATTCTTTTTTAATTATGAAATGTTTGTCTGCTGAAGAAAAACAATCCTCTTCCAGAAACTTTCTTCAAAGACATAATTATACAGAGAGTATTCAATGATTTGTCCTTTTAACATATACTATTTTATACTTCTAAATGTGGTATCAACTCATTTTCAGAAAGCAAAGCTATATTACTTGAGATGAAGATAAAGTTAAAGAGCTGGCAATACATTTATCTCATGTTCCAAATATTCAGATTTAGAATCCTGAGTGTTTATTTACATAGAGACTTAATTTCAAAGTTATTAGACAAACTGAAAGTATAAACAGGAAATGTAAAGCAACCTCAAGATTTATAGCTCTAGGAAAGCTTTCACCATGAAGTTTGGAGGGATAAATAAGGAAAGCAATATTAATGGAACCTAGGAGCTGAGAGCTTCTGGCAAAAGTTAGAACTTTGATGGTATTTCTGATCAGGCTAGAATCAGAGAAAATGCAGCAACCACTGGAGTGGCCACCTGGTAAAAGAGAAGAGGAGAAATACCCAGGCTTCTCTCTTCCCCTTTATCCCCAATCATGCCTCTGCCTTCTCCTCAACCTCCCATTGGCCAACTCTAACCTAAAAGTAGTTGGCAATTTAGTTGTCTACTATTGTACTAGATTATTAGTTTTCTAGAAGTAGTTTTGGTCACCACTTTGCTCTTTACAATTAGGACAGTGAATAACATAGCACTTAGGAAATATATCTTAAAATATGTTTTAAGTAAAAGCATCCCTTTTTTGTAAAATTTCACAATCTCTCTCATCCTTTTATAAAGAAAATAGACCAAAATAATGAAGACATAATCAAAGTTTTGCATGAACATATATATATCAAACACTGCAGTCTACAAGTGTACATAGCACACTGTGTTTTCCTGTACCAATAAAACACTTTAAAAAAAATCTTCACCCAAAGGTATGTTTTTATTTATTTTAGAGGGAGCAGAAGGGAAAGAGAAAGAGAAAGAGAAAGAGAAAGAGAAAGAGAAAGAGAAAGAGAAAGAGAAAGAGAAAGAGAGAGAAACATCAATCAGTTGCCTCTCACACCCCAACTTGGGATGGAACCCACAACCTAGGTAAGCACCCTGATTGGGAATCAAACCTGCAAACGTTGATGTATGTGATGATACTCCAACCAACTGAGTCAACCAGCCAGGGCCATAAAACACTCTTAAAAAGATCAAATAATTACTCACAAAGAAAACATATTTACATTTCAAAATATATACTTGTATATGCCAGGGTTTCTAATTTAATCATTAATTAAATGAATAAATAGAATGCTTTAAAAGTTCATTTAAATTTCAGAAGTTTTAAAATATGTGTATTGCAGAAAACAAATCTATGATTACAGACAATTCAGAAAATAAAAATAAAAATGAGTAATGTAGGCCATGTGATCAAAGTTGTATTCAGAGGCAAATATGTAGCCTAAATAATTTCATGAAAAAAAAATATGAAATGAGGTAAGTTTAACCAATACAAGGACATAAAAACAAATCAAACCTAGAAAAAGTAAGATAAATAAAATAATAAAGATAAACACAAAAATCAATGAAAAAGAATAAAATAAATCATAAAATTACTAAGTAAATCCAAAAGCTATTAGAAATATACACATAATTTTATTTAAAAGAAAAATAACACTGATGGTGGAATGGTAATGTACATATACCTATATGTGAGAAAAAAAAAGAGAAAATCTCATTGTTATAAGTGCTATGCACAAAATAAATTATTTACTGGGAAAGGCAAAGTGTCTAATTAAATCTAATAAAAATAGTAATTAGAGTAAAGGTAGAGGATATATATCTAAATTAGGACCATGTGCTAAAAGCTTTATTTCCCAGCTAAGACATTCATTATGCTCAGTATTGGAAGTTAATGCCAACATTATCTTGAAGGCATTACCAGCATTTATTAAAAATGTGATTCCAAAATAAATGTCAGCACAGATTTACTCCATACAATGAAGCAGAAAGTTGATACCGTCTTCACTTAAACAAAACTTACTTATTTTTCATGCTTTAAAACAATGTTTAAATACATGTTTTCTTAACCTTTTTTAAGAAATAACCATTTACATCTTTTCTGTCAGAATAGGTTCTTTCTGGTCTAAAATTTTCAAATCATATTAACATATTTAAAGTACATATAAATTCTATTCATAGAAATTATAACTTTCAGGAGTGATTTTCTTAGAGGAAAAAAAGTGAAATAAATTGCTTTAAAATCTCTTAAGAACCACAAAAATTGTAACTACTTAAAGTAAAACATACCCTGGCCGGTTTGGCTCAGTGGTTAGAGCGTTGGCCTGCGGTCCGGAGAGACCCGGGTTCGGTTCCCGCTAAGGGCACGTACCTTGGTTGCAGTTTGTCCCCGGCCCTGGTTGGGTTGTGTGGGTGGCAGCCACTCGATGTGTCGCTTTCATGTCGATGTTTCTCTCTCTCTCTCTCCCTCTCACTCTCTCTGAACAAAATATCGAAAAATGTCCTCGGGTGAGGATAAAAAATATAAAATAAAATAAAAGTAAAACATACCTAAATGTGTCACAAGTATTAAAAATCATATCTCTTTCTTTGCATTTTTTAAACTAATTATTTCAGGGCTTGAGGTACTTGCTAGTTGTAGGGAGGGAGTTTTTCCTCTTTCAGACCTCCAAGATAACTTTTAACACCTTACAAAATAGATAATGTGGGGTTTTCTGAAGAAGAATTCCTAAGTCTTTTAGAACTGTCTATCTGAGCAAGGTCTTTACAAGACCCTTTGTAGATGATAGTTACTTAAAAAAAAAGTAAAAGTCCATCACTCATTTCGCTCCACTGCATCACTCCATTGTCACTTTTACTTCAGGAAGAACAAATCCAGAACCCAAGTATGTTATCCTTTTACTTATTCGTCCATTTTCTTTTTATCCTCACCCGAGGACATTTTTTTTGTTGTTTTTTGTTCAGATAGAGTGGGAGGGAGGGAGAGAGAGAGAGAGAGAGTGAGAGAGAGAGAGAGAGACATCGAAATGAAAGGGACACATCGAGTGGCTGCCACCAGTACAACCAACCAAGGCCGGGGACAAACTGCAACCAAGTTACATACCCTTAGCGGGAGCCGAACTCAGGTCTCTCTGGACCATAGGCCACGCTCAAACCACTGAGCCAAACCGACCAGGGCTTATTCTTCCACTTTCATACCCCACACACAAGTATCTGACCCAGACAGGGGAAGTTTTCAGTTCCATTTAACCATCCTACTCAACAAAGATATATTAAGAGATGAAGATTTAGTAACTACAATAAGCCAAACCAACCCCTATAACTTGTGCAGAGTAGGTGGAGTGCCTATTTAGAATGTAAGAAAGAGAAGTGTGACTTCTTAATTTAATATGCACCTTCTTTGCCTTTTTATGAGTTCTTTGTTGAGCATTTTACAGTTACACTTTGATCAACACCTTTAATAGAACTGTTTGTATGGCCCACTTGATCAATATGTAAACTTGCTGTAATCCTATTAATCAGATAAAAATATATATTTAATTTATGTTTTGGTTGGTAATAATGAGGAGCATTACATTTCGGGAAGAACAGTCTTAACAGGTGCACGGGGCGAGAGGATGGCATCTGCAAGGGGCCAACAGATGGACATGGCAGGGGGAGAGGACCACCAGGTAATCAGCACATGGACACCGTAAAGGGAAGGCAATTCCACTGAGCAGTGAGTGACTAGACCAGCAGTAAGTCTTTGCCATTTTGGCATATGGTAGGATGCTCATTACATGAGCTGGAATTTGTACTATGACATTTTTGGCCAAGGCAGCAAGAGATATTTCTAAAATCTCCATATGATATTTGGTTCAAAATTATATTTTCACAGACAATTTTGCTAATCCTGCCTTAACAAGTTTCACTACTCTTTTGGGTTCCCAAAAGACTTGGGCACTTCATACGTATTAATTTTGAAACTGGTTTCAAGGTTCATCCAATTCACCAATAGACAGAACATCAAAGTGAATTTTTTTTTTTTTTTAATCCTCACCCTAGGACATTTTTTCATATTTTTTTTCAGATAGAGTGGGAGGGAGGGAGAGAGAGAGAGAAACTTCGATGTGAAAGGGACACATCAAGTGGTTGCCACCCACACAACCCAACCAGGGCTGGGGACAAACTGCAACTGAGGTACATGCTCTTAGCGGGAACCGAACCCGGATCTCCCTGGACCGCAGGCCGATGCTCTAACTGCTGAACCAAACCAGCCAGGGCTCAAAGTGAATATTTTAACGCCCTCACCAGCATTTACAGAAAATAATGCAAACCTTCAAGTAATAATGTATTTCATTTTGGCATGTACCTAATGGAAGAGTTGACTCACTTATTCATTATAAATGCTTTGAGAAAATTTCAGTAGTTTATTAGATCATGACCAGCCCCTAAATCTTCCTATAAATGCAACTCTGATAATTTCAGTCCTTAGCTTAAAAATCTTTTCTTTTTCATTGCCCAAATAAAAAAGTTCAATTTGTGATTCCAAATTAAGGTCCTCCACAATCTTGTGCCAAAGCTTCTTAGAATCGTATATCCTATGACTGCTTTGTATAAGCTCTATAGCTGTTGCTTTTTCCCAAATATGACGTATATGTTGTCTCTTCAGCCAGCCAGGACATAGCATTTATTTCTATCCAAACTGAACTAGTCATCAAGCCCAGTTCATTCTCCCAAGGCCCACTGCAGTTCTTTTTTTTTTTTATCCTCACCCAAAGACATTCTTCCATTTTTGGTTCAGATAGAGTGGGAGGGAGAGAGAGGAAGAGAGAGAGAGGGAAACATCGACGTGAAAGGGACACATCAAGTGGCTGCCACCCACACGACCAACCAGGGCTGGGGACAAACTGCAACCAAGGTACGTGCCTTTAGTGGGAACCGAACCCGGGTCTCTCTGGACCACAGGTGGACGCTCTAACCACTGAGCAAAACTGGCCAGGGCCCCACTGCAGTTCTTTAAGTTTTCTTAATGAAACACATTATGTTATTGCATTAAAAATGTATCTTATTTGTTACTAAATTGAATTAAGTGTAGTAGGTGTTCAATGAGTATGTGATAAATAAATTTCAGAGTATATCCTGACTATCTATTCAAAGTAACTGACATGTCCTTGAGGGTAAAATATCATTTAATATTTTTATGCTAATGAATTGATCACATTAATCTAACACAATACTAGTAGATTTTAGCTACTTCATTAAGACTTTTACATGTACTTTTTTTGTAAGTAGCACTTATAAAAGGTTGGGGAGTACTAAAAATATATTTTTAATTAAATGTTGAAGAAACCCAATAATAAATTATTAAATGTATATTCTATAAATACATGGTTTCTCAACACAGGTAAATTCAACATAAATTGTTTTCAATTTACGATACTCTCCAAGTAAGTGGAATCAATTTATAGGGTTTTGTGGCTCAATTTATTTGCCTCTCCATACCACGTTTCTACTTCATCCAGAATTCAGTTCTTATTTTGACACAGTCAAAGGAGAGTACTTTTCAGTATATAGTGATTCACATGTCTGTTAAGATTTTTTGTACTTCGATAAAATATAAGTGTAAATTAATTACATGTGGAAAAAAAACACACATAATCTCCAGGAGTGTAAAAAATATAATAGTTATCTCTCTTATTTTTCTGAACAAATTCAAATAGTTATTATTTTGAGTTGGATAAGTATACAACTACTGATTTTCCTATTTTTTTATTATTTTTAAAATTCTATGTTCTGGAGATTTTAGCTTTTTAAAAAATTGATTTTAGAGAGAGAGGAAGGGAGAGAGAGAGAGAAAGAGACAGAGAAACATTGACAGGCTGCCTCCTGCATGCCCCTTACTGGGTATGGAGCCCAGAACCCTGGCACGCGTCTGGAATTGAAAGTGTGACGTTCAGTGCGTGGACAACGCTCATCCCAATGACCCACACCTGCCACGTCCCTAATTGTTATTCTCTGCGTTTTTCACGTATTGCAGCATATCAATTCCACAGATATATCTCAAAATTAGAGAGTCTCTAATACATGTAGACATTTGGAAATAATCTCCATAACTTAAAAGTGCAAGGAGTTACTTTAGTATACAATATTTGGATTTCCCCTTTCAGACAACTAAAGAAAGATACACAAATTATGCCTGGGATCTGAAATCTCATATTGATCATAAATTATACAGTTGTAATAAACACAAGAACTAAAGCTTTCATATATACAGATTTGCTAATTTCGTCTGGAGTATCGAGCAATGTAATGGGTTATATAAATCTATTTTACATGTTTCTCAAGACACTTTCAGTGGGTCTCAATGACACTAATTGGAAACTAGCCATTAATTTCAAAGGGTGAGTTTAAATTTGCATTTTCATTAACTAACGTATTTATTTATTTTTATCTTCATTGTTGAGAGTATTACAGATGTACCCCACTTTTCCCCCTATTATTCCCTTCCTCTTGGTTCCTGTCCCGTCTCACCCCAGGCCTTCACCACCCTGTCGTCAGTGTCCGTGGGCTATGCATATATGTTCTTTGGCCAATCCTTTCAGTTTTCATTCAGTGCCTTCCTCCCTGCTCCCCTCTGACACCTGTCAGTCTATTACATGTATCCAGGCCTGTGTTTCTATTGGTTCTTGACCTTCTAATTTTTTCAAAGTAAGTCACGGTAGAGGTTTCTTCAGGAAACCATGACAGATTTGACCATTCTTAAGTAAATATCTCCTCACCTAAGAAATATCTTCAAAATGACCAAAAACAGCATAGTGTTTTCAAATTCCTTATTTTTACAGTTTAGGGAAAAAAGAAAGAATCTTCACTATGATTGAAGGGGAGGATACAGTTCACTATGTAAAAATAGGTAATTTCTCTCAAGCTCTGTAAAAATTTAGTTCAATTCAGTCTTTGGTATCCCATTACAACACACATTCAGTTGATTCACCTTTTAACTCAGTTGAAAATACTGATTCATGCCTGGTCAGTATGGCTCAGTGGATTGAGCGTCATCCTATGGACTGAGAGGTCCTGGTTCTGTTCCTGGTCAGGGCACATGCCCAGGTTGTGGGTCAAATCCCCAGTTGTGGGCGTGTAGCAGGCAGCCAATGGATGTTCTGTCTCTCCTCTCTCTCTCTCTCCCTTCCTCTCTCTCTAAAATCAATAAAGAAAAAAATATAATTATATGTGCAATAAAAATAGAATTTAAACTAGATATATAACTTTCTCATGATAAGAAGCTACATTGAAATAGTTAAATTTTTTAGTTTTAATAATAACAGAAATATTCTAATTTTTAAAGTATTTTGGTAATTTTTAGATATTTTAAATAAAGGTTTCTAATCATCAAAGCCAATTTATAAGCATCATTTAATATAAGTATGAAATGATTGAAATGCAAGACCATATTTAGCAAAGAAAAATATCCTCTTATCAAAATACAACATCATACTACAAGATAACAATGTAATTTTAATAACTTTACAAATGGTTCATGCAAACACAGGTGTAAAAGCTTCACTGCTGTGCAATCAGTGTGAATGTTTATACTTCACCATGCCATTAAATATGGACTTTGTCTCTTTATAGATTCCTTAGTTTGCTACTAAATCATTAGCACTTCAAATTCTTAAAAAATTCAGGTTATTGCAGCTAGTTAAATGTAAGAGTAAAATAATTACTTTAGGATATTTAATGTAATCTAAAATTAAGTGGAAAAGTCAGTTAATCAAAGCAGAAATTATAGAAAGTCTCAAGCTACTCATTAAGGTCTCTTATTTATAGTGTGCATGTCTGTGATTAATTTGTGAATGCCTGAGATGTGGGAATTTACACATGTGGTCTGCCTGGAAATGTGCTATGCTACTTGAAAGGAGGGGGGAAAAAAAGCAAAGTAGTGAAAAATAAATTGCAGCAGAGGAGAATGCACAAAGAGGGTGAGCATTTATCAAATATGTTAT
Organism: Molossus molossus; assembly: GCF_014108415.1. Taxonomy (NCBI): domain Eukaryota; kingdom Metazoa; phylum Chordata; class Mammalia; order Chiroptera; family Molossidae; genus Molossus; species Molossus molossus. Next base: position 25,089,992 of record NW_023425346.1, read on the forward strand.
ACCACAGAGGGGAAAAGTTCCTTGTTGGTGGAGAAGTTCCTTGGCTTTTTTGGACTATACATACATCACGTCAGCTTAGGAAATATCACAGATAAATATTGCATTGTGTAATACAGTATTCTGAATACAAATAAGGGAGAGATTTTAAATGTCAATGCATAATGGATCTCTCACATGTGGCTTTTATTCTAATTTGTTTTGCTGATTTTACGCTTGAGAATGATACCCAGGCTGTTAGCTACTGAAATGTTGTTACCCTCTCACAGTTGTGATTTCTTATAAAACATTTAATTCAGACCTTCAAGTTCTAAATCAGAAAACCATGTATATCAATTTAGAAAGTTATTATGTAAGTATAGGTGTATCTTATTGACAATGACTTCAATTGGATAACACTTAAACTATTTAAAGTACAGTTTCCATGATATTAAAAATAATGTTATATAGATGATGTGGAGAAAAGGGAACTGTGATGAATTCTTGTTAAGGTTGTACATTGGTATGGTCATTATAGACAACAGTATGGAGGTTCCTCAAAAAATTAAAAATACAGCTACCATCTGATCTAGCAATCCCACTTCTGGGTATGTATCTGAAGAAATTCAAAGCACTAAATTGAAACATATGAACTAAATCAAAATCCAAAGTACTAAACCAAAAACAATGAACATATGCACCCCTATGTTCTTTGCAGCATTATTTACAATAGCCAAGATATGGAAGCGACTTAAGTGTCCGATAGATGGAGGATAAAGAAGTGGCACATATACAGTATAACAGTAATCAGCCATGAAAAGAAGCAGAATCTTTCCATTTGCAGCAACATGGATGGGCCTAGAAGGTACTATTCTAAATGAAATAAGAAAGAAAGACAAATACTATATGATTTCACTTATATGTGGTATCAAAATAAATGAATAAATAAACAAACAAAATAGACAAAAACTCGCCCTGGCCGGTTTGGCTCAGCGGTTAGAGCGTCGACCTGCGGTCTGAGAGACCCGGGTTCGGTTCCCGCTAAGGGCACGTACTTCGGTTGCAGTTTGTCCCCGGCCCTGGTTGTTCGTGCGGGTGGCAGCCACTCGATGTGTCCCTTCACGTCGATGTTTCTCTCTCTCTCTCCCTTCCTCTCTCTCCCTCCCACTCTATCTGTACAAAAAATGGAAAAATATCCTCGGGTGAGGATAAAAAAAAAAAAAAATAGACAAAAACTCATAGATACAGAGAACAGATTAATAGACGGCTGATGGAAAGGGTTTAGAAGGATGGGTAAATAAGGTGAAGGGATTCAAAAGTACAAATTGCCCGTTATGAAAAGAGTCATGGGGATGTAAAGTACCACATAGGAAATATAGTCAATAATATTGTAATAATAATGTATGGTGTCAGCTGGGTACTAGACTTATCAGGGTGATGAATTCATAAGTTATATACATTCCTAATCACTGTGCTGTATATCTAAAAGTAATACAATATTGTATGCTAACTGTAATTGAAAAAAAAAAGTTATCTTAAATATTGCTATGTAGAGATATACCTTTTTCTCTATGGGTTAGCAAAATTACATATTTCAGCTACAATAATTCATCGTCGCCCTGGCTGGTTTGGCTCAGCGGTTAGAGCATCCGCCTGCGGTCCGGGGAGACCCGAGTTCGGTTCCCGCTAAGGGCATGTACCTCAGTTGCAGTTTGTCCCCGGCCCTGGTTGGTCGTGTGGGTGGCAGCCACTCGATGTGTCCCTTTCACATCGATGTTTCCCTCTCTCTCTCTTCCTCTCTCTCCCTCCCACTCTGTCTGTACAAAAAATGGAAGAATGTCCTCGGGTGAGGATAAAAAAAATAAAAAATAAAAATAATTCATCGTCTTTGCTGGAAATAACATTTTTCACATAATATAGAAAAATATGCTAATATTAAAGACTATATACAAAGTTAGAGGAAAGACTTTCAGCCAAGATGGCAGTGGAGGTAAAGGCTGTGCCTGTGTCTCCCTTGAGTACATCAAAAGTCCAGCTAAATCATAGAACAGTAGTCCTTGACAACTATGTGATGGCTAGCTGAATAGAATTCTGATAATTGAGGGTATAAAGAGGAAGCCACATCAAGACTAGTAGGAAAAGCAAAGAAGCAAACAGGCTTAACCCAAACCCACGTGTGGCCATTAACAATCCAGGACTCTGCCCTCGCCTAGCTTTGCACGCACCTCCCAGGGCCAATGGAGTGACATGGTGTCAGAGATGCAACAGCCCTCTCCTCTGGAACCTGGCTTCCTGAAGCGGCTCTTACACCAAATTTGCAAAGTGGCTGTTGCAGATCTGGTGCTGAGGGGGGTGTGGATTAGGTCCCATCCTCAGGTACCTATTCATTTTTCTTTAGAAAAGGCCCCCTCACCCTGATACTGTGCTGGGGAGTCACCACTGTGGGCTGGGTAGGGGGATGCCTAGTGGCAGTGGGCTGAGTACCAGGAATGGCAAAGCTGGCCCCACTGGCCAAGAGAAGATAGAGACCCCTGCCCACCCCAGTTAGCTGCCTCTGCTCCCCAACCCAGCTTGGCACCCAGCCCATCCACCCACCTCGGAGTCAGACAGGTACATAGTGCACAGACGTTTGTTTTAAATAATCAAACAAATAAGTCCAAAAAGAAATTTGAAGGGATATGTCAGCAGTGGAGGTAAACGTTGAGGAGTGAGGGGTCCAAGCCCCACACTGGGCTCTCTGCCTGGAGCACCACTGTCGGGAAGAGGAGTCCCCACTGCATCTGGCTGTAAAGACCAGCAGCAATTCTGTCCAGGTGATACTGAGGCCTGCTGTGGATGCACCTGCCCCTTCGATGACTCTGGCACAGACTCACTCCTTCACCAACACTTGCCCTAAGCTCCAGCAAAGTGACAGAAGCTCAAAGGTACAAGAAGCATTCAGGGAGGAACTGAACTGTCTGGCTTCAGGTTGAGGCTGAACATGCAGCTCTCTCTAGGACTGAAGTGTTGGCAGGTGCAGTGCCCCTTTGCTGAGCCCTCACACCACACTACTGGCAGTGTGTGCAGGTGCCAAGTCTGACTCTTCAATCACATGGCTAACATTTACTTCATCTTGAACATTACCTGAAACCCCACTCCATTCACTCATGCACCGACCTGAACCTATTTAGCAGCTACTCCCCACAAGTGGCTGGCCTTGGGTCATGCCAAAGAATTTTCTAAAATCTCTCAAAAGTCCTCAAACTCCAAATAAGCAGCAAATGGTCTCAGTGTGATCTGTGCATTCTGTTAAGTGGCTATAAGCCTGCCACTAGTGGTAGTTGGCCTCGGTTCACAGCCTAGACTCTCCCAACCACCTCCAAGCCCAGCATAGGCAGCAACCAATGCAGATTAATTTGTAGCCCTTACCAGGTGGCCCTGCATCAGGCGTAGGTGGCAGGTGACCTTGGCCTCCACTAGAGTTCTTTTCAAGATATTCCACACCAACATACTTGGTGGCTGGCTTGAGACCACAACAGATTATCACACAATAAGCTCCACAAGTGACACACCCAAAGAGTGGACATAGCAGGCACCAAAGCTCCACTAAAGTGAGCCCCACTACATGGCATCAGCCATTGCACCACAGCTCATCCACTGTAGCCATGGATAGTCCTTACAGCTAGTAGGCCTGAGGGTTAATCCCACCCACTGACATGCCAACAGCAATCAAGGCTCAACTAAAACAGTAAGATACTCAAAACCCACACAAAAGACACCCCTGGAACACCCAGCTCAGGTGAACAGGGAGATTGCACCACTGGGCACCACAGGACACATACTATTTAATGTCACCCTGCCAAGACAGGAAAATATAGTAGAACTACCTAATATATCAAAACTAACACGGGGAGGGACCAAAAATGAGACAAGAAATATGCCCCACATGAAAGAATAGGAGAAAACTCCAGAAAAAGAACTAAGTAATATGAAGGCAAGCAATCTACCACATACAGAGTTCAAAACAATGATAAAAACAAGGATGCTCAATAGACTTAGGGAATGAATGAATGAACTCAGGAGGAACTTAGACAAAGAGATAGAAACCATAAAAATGAACCAGTCAGAAATAAATAATACACTAACTGAAATAAATACTACCTTAGATAAAATCAACAGCAGATTATATGAAGCAAGAGAGTGAATCAGCGATTTAAAAGACAAGATAGCAGAGAACGCACCAATCAGAACAGGAAAAAAAAATCTAAAATGAGGACAGTCAAAGAACATTTGGTGTAACATCAAGTGTAAAAGCATTTGCATCATAGTGGTGCCAGAAGGAGAAAAGAGAGGAACAAGGGACTGAAAACCTGTTTAAATAAATAATGACTGAGAAATTAACCTGGTGACAGAAATATATACACAAGTCCAGAAAGTGCAGAGAGTCCCAAACACAATGAACTCAAAGAGATCCACACCAATGCACCTCATAATTAAAATTCCCAAGGTTAAAGACAAGGAGAGAATATTAAAAACAATAAAAATAGTTACATATAAGGAAGCTCCCCTAACACTTTCAGCTGATTTCTAAAAAAATGCAGCCCAGTAGGGACTGGCATGAAATATTGGCAAACGTACTCAAAAAGATGAAGAGCAAACACCTACAACCAAGATTACAGTATCTAGCAAGGTTATCATTTAGAGTTGAAGGAGAGATAAAGAGTTTCACAAACAAAAAGCTAAAGGAGTTCATCACCACCAAATCAGTATTACAAGAAATGCCAAAGAAAATTTTTGAAGTAGAAGGAGGAGGAAGAGGAGAAGGAGAAGAACAAAGAGAAGATAAAAATATAAATAATAAAATGGCAATAATTACATACCTATCAATAATTACTTTGGCCCTGGCCAGTTTGGCTCAGCGGTTAGAGTGTTGGCCTGCGGTCCGGAGAGACCAGGGTTTGGTTCCCGCTAAGGGCACGTACTTCGGTTGCAGTTAGTCCCCGGCCCTGGTTGGTCGAGCAGGTGGCAGCCACTCGATGTGTCCCTTCACGTCGATGTTTCTCTCTCTCCCTTCCCCTCTCTCCCTCCCACTCTATCTGTACAAAAAATGGAAAAATATCCTCGGGTGAGGATGATAAAAAAAAAAAAAATTACTTTAAAAGTAAATGGATTAAATGCTTCAATCAAAAAGCATGGAGGTGCTTAATGGATTAGAAAAGAAGACCCATACATATGCTACTTACAAGAGACTCAGTTCATATCAAAAGACACACAGAGCCCTGGCCAGTCTTGCTCAGTGGTTAGAGTGCCCACCTATTAATTAGAGAGTCCCGGGTTTGGTTCCTGCTAAGGGCACGTACCTCAGTTGCAGTTTGTCCCCAGCCCCATTTAGGGTCATATGGGTGGCAGCCACTCGATGTGTCTCTCATGTCGATGTTTCTCTCTCTCTCTCCCTCCCGTTCTATCTGAAGATAAATGCAAAAGTGTCCTCAGGTGAGAATTAAAAAAAAAAAAAAAAGACAGAGAAAAGACACATAGAGACTAAAAGTAAAGGGATAGAAAAAAATATTTATTTCAAATAAAAATGATTAATAAAAAAGGCTCAGATAACAATCCTTATGTCAGACAACATAAACTTTAACACAAAGGATATAACAAGAGGCACAGAGGACATTTTATAATGATAAAGGTATGAATCTAACAAGAGGATATAACCCTTGTAAACATTTATATGCTTAACATAGGAGCACCTAGATATAAAAAGCAAATATTGATGAACATAGAAGAGAGTAATAGCAGGAGACTTTAACACCCCACTGACATCAGTAAATAGATCATCCAGACAGAAAGTCAACTAGGAAATAGTGGCCTTAAATAACATATTAGATGAAATGAATTTAATTGATATTTTTGTAGAGCATTTCAACACAAAGCAGCAGGATATACATTATTTTCAAGAACACAGAGAACATTTTCCAAGATAGACCACATGTTAGGCCACAAAACAAATCTCAATAGGTTTAAGATTAAAATTATATCAAGTATCTTATCCAATCACAATGGTAAGAGACTAGAAATTTATTACAAGAAAACTGAAAAACACAAACACGTAGAGGTTAATAACATGCTCATAAACAATGAATAGGTTAACAATGAGATCAAGGAAGAAATCAAAAGACACCTTGAGACAAATGAAAATGAATACATAACAACACAGAATCTATTGGACACAGCTAAAGCAGTCCTGAATGAGAAAGCAGTACAAACCTACCTTAGGAAACAAACAAACAAACAAAAATTAAATAAATAATTTAACCTCATACCTAAAGGAACTAGGAAACAAAGAACAAACAAAGCCCCAAAGAATTAGAAAGAAGAAAATAATAAAAATCAGAGTGGAGGTCAATGAAATAATGTTTAATAGAATAATATAAAAAAATCAATAAAACCAAGAGCTGGTTCTTTGAAAAGTTGTAAGATTAACAAAATTAATAAATCTTTAACCAGCCTTATCAAAAAAGAAAAAGGACTCAAATAAATAAAATCAGAAATAAAAGAGGAGTGACAACGGAAACCACAGAAATATAAAAGATTCTAAGAAAATACTTTGAACAATTATATGTTAACAAATTGGAGAACCTGGATAAAATGGATAAATTCCTAGAAACACACAATCTTCCAAGACTAGATCAAGAAGAAATAGAAAGTCTAAACGGACTGATAACTGATAACAAAATCAAATCAATAATCAAAAATCTCCTCTCTAAAAAAGTTCTGAACCAGATGAACACAATAGAACAAAACAAAACGAACTCATAGATACAGAGGACAAGATGATGGTTGCCAGATGGGAATAAAATTAGAGGAATGGGTAATAAAGATGAAGGGATTAAAAAGTACAAATTGGCAGTTACAAAATAGTCACAGGTTTGTAAAGTACAGAGCAGAGAATATAGTCAGTAATATTGTAATTATTATGTATGGCGCCAGGTGGGTATTAGACTTATCAGGGGGAATCACTTCCTAAGTTACGAAAAATCTATCCACTATGCTATATATTTGAAACTGATATAAAATAATATTTAATATCAGCTGTAATTAAAAAAAATAATGTTTTTAAGAATAACACAAAGTGCTTAGTAATATAATCAGCATTATGTTGTTGATTACTCTCCAAGACGCTAACAATATCAAATCGTTCCTTAGGAACCATAAACTGAAATGAACTCAGGACCAGTCCCCACATCCCTTAATAAACCAAACCAAAACAAACAGAAAAAAAACAAAAAAACTGTCCGAATAGGAGCAAAAGTTATTTAAAATACATTTAACACCTGAATTAAAATATATTTAATTTCATACAGCCCACCATCTCCTTTGAGTGAATACCATCTCCAATCAAGACAGAAAATATGCTCTAATAAACTACTACCTAATTTTCAGATGTTAGCACTAAAAATAATTATCATAAGTGAAATAATTTTTAAGAATAAGACTAAAAATAAAGATTTATGTTTTCTTCAAGTAATTAAGAATCCTCTTTTTCAGTTTCAGAAAGAGTGAATTCAGGGGTCCAAAATACATCACGTAGGAATCAATGTAGAATTTTGTTAAAGTTGTACTTAATTTTATCTCAGAATTTCTAGTCACACAAAATTTAATGCTTTATTTTTACTGTTTACTTATTTTTAGACCTCTACCATTATTATATCATGATAACCCTTTACATTTTTCTTATAACTCTTCCAAGACATATTAGAGTAGAAATTGTTTAGAATCTGTTTTTAGATACATTTTCTAAAACATACAGGATACATTTCTAAAGGTTACATTTCTAAATATTTGAAATCTGATACAAAAAATTTAATAAATAATCAAATTGAACACAAATTTAAATCTAGAACAATAAAAAAATAAGTAAAAATCTGTACATTACTTCAGAATAATTAATTCAAAAGAATAATTCAAAAGAATTATTCAGATGTTTACATTATTAAAACTAAATTGCATAAATCATAGGATGAGAAAAAAATGTAAAGCCTTATCAACTGAACCTTGCCTTTTCCTACTTTAATCAACCTAGATAACAAAAATCTATATATTCTTAAATTTTGGTATGTAATCTCAATACACTGTATTGAAGAGTATGTATTTCAACCTTTTTGTACATCAAATTTTCTAAATGGGCCTTTTAAGATTGTCTTATTCAACTGGGCTTACATTAGATGTTTTAACCCTTGAAAAGACGGAGTTGTGTTTTTCACTTATGCAACATATTTCTTTAAATCTCCTTCTAAATACAAAATACTTTTAAAATATGAGCAATTTGATATATATTAAATTGTATATATGTTCAGATAACTAAAGAGTTGGGGGGGAAATTATACTTTTCAAATATTGGTTTAATAAGATAAATTAGATTCTGTCTTTAAACTATTGTTCTATAGGACAGTCCCTGAGTAAAAAAAGAGAAGCACGTTCAAAATATGTAATATTAATATGTGATTTAATATATAATTCTATGTATTTTATATATTATATTCCATGCATATTGTTATACATAAATATAAATCTATACATATTCTAAATACTAAAGACTTTGAAAATATAAATGCAATTTAATAGATATTAAATTACATATATCATGAAACATAATTTAATATAGATTTATATACATATTATGTATTAAAATAATCTGTACATTACTTCAGAATAAGTAATTCAAAAGAATTATCTATAAATAATACTATATATATATATATATATATGTATGTGTGTGTGTGTGTGTGTGTGTATAAAATCTCCAAAGAAGCACTCCATTTCTAGAAAAACTTTAGGTCGTGTATATATTCCACAAACATGTAACAATGAAATCATTTTTGAGCAGTATCTGTGAAAATATATAGTAGCCTTCAATGATGTAATTTCTTTAATATCAACAAAATCATTGTTACTTTGAATGTGCTTCCCTTCCTTTACCTGGACTGTCCTGTTGAACAGTACAGACAGGATTTAGATATCCTCAGATCTCTCTCTTTTTTTCTTTCTTTATTGATTTGAGAGAGAGGGGGGAAGGGAGAGGGGAAGAGAGAGAGATAGAAACATCGATGAGAGAGAACATTGATTGGTTGCCTCCTGCAAGCTCCTCACTGGGGATTTGGCCCACAGTCTGGGCATGTGCCCTGACCAGGAATCAAACTGGTGACCTCTTGGTGCATGGATCAATCCCACCCACTGAGCCACACAAGCTGGGCTCAGATCTCTTTTTTAAAGTACCTAGATACAGCCCTGGCTGGTTTGGTTCAGCGGTTAGAGCGTCGGCCTGCGGTCGAGAGAGACCGGGGTTCGGGTCCCCCTAAGTGCACATACCTTGGTTGCAGTTTGTCCCCGGCCCTGGTTGGGTCGTGCAGGAAGCAACCACTCTATGTGTCTCTTTCACACCAATGTCTCTCTCTCTCTCTCTCTTTCTCTCTCTCCCTCCCACTCTATCTGAACAAAAAATGGAAAAATATCCTCAGGTGAGGATAAAAAATTAATAAATAAAAAAATAAAGTACCTAGAAACATATAATCCTATCCAGTTAGAAAATTTTGTGTTGGATATTCAACATAGAGGTAAATGCACAAATAAATTTCAAATCATAATTTGATATTTGAAAGATTTGCTAGCTTATTATCTACTACAGTTTTTTGAGGCATAATAATCAAATTATTGTTTATAGCTAAATATATTTTGTATCTTTTATTTTCCTTTCATGGAATACTATACTCACTATACTTACAGTGAATTGCATTTTAGTATTACCAATGAGCTTGTAATGGTGACATTTTATGAAATACCTTTGTAGTTGTTTTGAGAACACTGTCAACCTTTTCTCTAAATGCTTCCTATATAATGGCACCACACCAAGCCCGAAATACCTTTAAGCAATTAGGGAAATCTGTCTTTCTTTTACTGTCTGCTTTCTCCCCCCACCTCTTTCTCTCCTTTTTTTCCCCAATAATGATAATTATGCAACTGACCGTGACTTCTTTTGGTTTTTACTCTCCTGAAGTTCCTAACCAAATCTGAAGCTGCATTATAGGTATTACCTTCTAGTTATATATTGTTCCCAATTCTGGAACCTTTAGTGGAAAGAAAAAAAACAAAACAAAATGAACAAGTGACTCATGGAAATAGTTTTTTCTTTATTAAACTCATCTGTTTCTTTACTATCAATGTGTTGAAGTTACTATGAGTTCCAGCCAGTCTTCAAATGGACTAACAGCATTTTTGTTGATTTCATTCAAAACAATTTTGCTTTCTTGTTTCCAACTTTAACCCCTTTAAAAAATTATTGTTTGCATATTTTTAAAATAAGTTGTCATTTAAAACATGAATGTGAAACAAATCGTTTCAAAACCGAATTCTGTGAAGTAATTCTGGTTTTGCCCTTTTTAAATTAAACATAGCAACAAACACTCTCTCTGCATATGTTTCTGTAGTTATAAGGGCAGAAAATGCTGTGTATTGTCTACCAATGCTATTCATTAAAAATTTCAGAGATGAAGGAAGAAAATGTCCTGTATCTATGCTGCCCAACATACTAGCAATTATCCACAGATGGCTAATGAGCATTTTAAATATAGCTAGTGTGACTGAAGAAGTGAATGTTAATTTTAGTTAATTTAACTGTACATATAGTCACAAGTGGCCAGTAGATATCATATTGGACAGCATAGGGCTAGATTAATGGTTTCCAAAACACCATTTTGATCATGATCCCCTATTAGGATATAAGTGTATTTATTTTTAAAGTATACAAGTACATAGTATATTAACTTTTTAGATATATTATAAAATGTAAACAAAAGGTATTAATTTTGAAACAGAAACTAAACATTATCTTTAAATAGATGTACAAAATCATGAGAGTGTATATTCTCATTAGCCAGTTTTTTTTTTGTTTTGTTTTGTTTTTTTTAGGGAGAGAGGAAGGGAGAGGGAATATACCATGACTGGGAATCAAACTGGTGACCTCTTGGTGCATGGGTTCATGCTCAACCACTAAGCCATACCCGCCAGGCTCATTAGCTAGTATTTTTAAGACACAATTAAACAGAGGATGAATTATAGCCTCAATAATAATACATATAAATGTGTACACCAGATAGGGTTTTAAAGTTTGTAATTTTAGGCTAATATTTTTGTCAGATCCAATTATCATATCTCAGTGTTTGCAGAGTTCACCATCGTGTCTAGATACCTAAAAGCTACCTGAAAGCTATTGCTAGATAGTACAAAGGTCCCAAGGTCTGGGCAGTTATAAATATTATTACTAAATGTTATTCTTGCTAAATGTTAAATATAGCACAGTATTTTGCAGACCAGCTATAAACAGGACAGCTTGACAGGAACTCAATTGAATAAATGTAGCCAACTGCAAAGAAATCAACACTTAATTGACCAAATTATATATCTAAGCAATGGCTAAACCTCTCTTCTGGAGACAGAGTTGTGGCTATATGTCACCTGTCTCCTTTACTTGCTGCAAGTAAATAAAGCTACCTACCTTGCAACAACCACATCTCATTCTTTTTTTTTTTTTAGTTGATTTATTTTTGTTACAGATGTTTCTCCTCCCCCCCCACCATACCCTCCTCCCTATCCTGCCCCTGACCAAGCATTGTTATCTATATCTATTGGTTACACACACATACATATAAATTCTTTGGTTTATTTCATCCATCCCCCCTGCCCCTCTCTATGAGGTTTGTCAGTCTAAACAATACTCTTTTTTACGTCTCCAGGTCTGTTTTGTTCACCAGCTTTTTTTGTTCATTATATTCCACAAATAAGTGAGATCATGTGGAATGTGTCTTTCTCTGATTGGCTTATTTCGCTTAGCATAATACTCTCCAGGTCCCTCCATGTCATCTCAAAGGGTAAGAGATCTTTGTTTTATACAGCTGCACAGTGTCCTTCAATAGAGCACCCCAAGTGGTGAATCCTTTGAGTTCAGTAACATTATCATGACCTCTGAATAATAGGTTAAGCTACTGTCTCAGGGAAAATCTGCAGTATGGGTTACTAACAATAGCCCAGTTTCTTTTTCTTTCTTTTTTCTTTTTTTTATCCTCATCTGAGGACATTTTTTCATTTTTTTTGTTCAGATAGAGTGGGAGGGAGAGGGAGAGTGGGAGGGAGAGGGTGGGGGAGGGGGAGGGAGGGAGAGAGAGAGAGAGAGAGAGAGAGAAACATTGAAGTGAAAGGGGCACATGGAGTGGCTCCCACCCACACAACCCAAACAGGGCCGGGGACAAACTGCAACCGAGGTACACACCCTTAGTGGGAACCAAACCCAGGTCTCTCTGGACCACAGGCCAATGCTCTAACCGCTGAGCCAAACCGGCCAGGGCGATAGCCCAGTTTCTTGAATATGTTTTAAATAGTCTGTATTACTTAGACTATTACACAGAAAGTTTTCAATATTATTTTCAGACATGTATTAATTGTTTACCATAGGTATTCCACATATAATTTTGGACGAAGAAATTATTTGCACTTTAAGGACTGGAGTTGTTTTTAATAAGTAGGAGTTCTGAAGAACACATTGTTTTTTTTTTGTTTGTTTGTTTGTTTTTAATAGGCTGTTGGAATGCAAGGAATGAGTGAGCAGATTCAGGTGGTATAATACAGTCATCCTGCTTGACTTGCGAGCCCTGCCAGTCTAGTCTGTTCCAATGTCGGCACTGTCTTCACATATGAAGGTCATCACTCATAGGAACAGTGCGCTGAGGGTGGGAAAGGGAGAGACCAGATGACCCAATGATCTGGCTCTGCGTAACTTCTGTGGTTAGTAACAGCACAAAGACATCTGTTGGAAACCAGATCAGTGGCACACAAACATGAGCAGGCCCAAAGAGGGGGTTTATTTTGAGACTTTAATCTCAGCATTGGTTTATGAGTCATGGTGTCAACATGAGAAGGCTGGTAACAAATTCTCCCTCTTAGAAGGATTTAGTGAGATCAGTCTATGCTCTGGGAAGAGGAGGATCTTCAATCTGCCAAGTCATGTGATCTCAGTGAAAGGTCAGCACCGGCATTAGGCTGGGGCACACAGTGCCAGCCCCAGGGAGACTCCCTAATTCTCCACAGACAAGTGCTCATCAGCCAAATTCTGTTTCACAAGGGTCTCTGCTGTTCCTCTGAACAGATTCAGATTGACGTCTTCGGGGGCAGCATGAGTTTTGATTTCTAGTTATGACACAAAATCTCCTAGAATAGTACTGGGCAAGGCTTCTATATAGCACCAATTTTGAAAAAAAAAAAAAAAAAAAATCAACCCTATGTAAGATTATATTGGGTAAACACTGTGAGGTCAATAAAAAAAGCACATAGACTAAATTTCTATATTAAATTTCAAAACCAGCAACACACACACACACACATCGTTCTGAAGGAGATTATTAGAATCAAGGTTAAGGAAGAGCTTATAAAACTCTAACAACATTGAAATCTCAGTTGATTATATCACCACAAGCCACAAAGGAGGTTGACAGCGCTGCCTTGTTCAGCCTTATCAGATAAATGTACCACTTTTTTTTTAGTGTCCCCTGCCTAAACTTATTTATTCTCAGTCAATTCCCAGACCGAATTAACAATTTTGCCCAGTGAAAATCTCCCAGACCCTATGTTTCCTGACTGTGAATTACACAAAATAAACATTGTATCTCTATTTCTCTTCTTTTCAAAAAGTAATTATTCCCTCACTGTCTTCCTGCCTTTCCTGCTGTGAGTATACTTATTTATTCAATCAAAAGAAAAGGACAACTGTAACACAAATTCATTGAGCTCCGGCTTGACTTGGGAGGGCTGAGAAACTTTTAAAAAATTAACAGCACGAATTATTCTCTAGTTTGGAAGAGAAGCTGTGAAGAGTGAAGCTAGAAGAGCAAGTGTTATGTGACAGCAGTGAAGATGCCCACTGCACACAGAGTTAATACAAAATAAAGGGAACAGGTGTCTCATATACATTTTTTTTTTCCTGGCAAATATTCTATAGTCTTGTTTTCTCAAAAATACCAAAACATTAAGAGTTATATTGTGTTCATTTTTACATGTATAAACTAGTAGTTTTAGCTCCTTTAAAATACCCAATCCTTACTATGAACCTTATCTTTTGTCTTAACTATTGTATTCAGAAAAATAATTTCATGTACATTTTTAGTCTGGGTGTACTATGTCCCTGACTTGATTTATAAGTTATGATGACCACCTTTAAATATTGAACAATAATTGAAATATAAATCTCAGCTTATCAGGCAAGGTTCTTTATTTTTAACTGCATAATGACAGGAAACCACCTCATGTAAAACCTAAATTTTACTTTTAAACAGCATCCACTGATGCTTCTAAAAAATATATACGTATGTTTACATAATTATGGCAATTTCAGGACTTCTCAAGTAAAATCACTCACTTTTAGTCTGAAAAGATCGTGAAAATGGATGAACCTTTCTTTTAAATAAATATTCTTTGCCACTGGCAGGCATTTGTGATTTAAAACTACTCTCATAGAAAACCCTATAAATCAGGTTCATAATAGAAATTGAGACCTTCTTTTTATCACAATAATTGTTTAAAATGTGTTTAAAAAAAAGAAATTGTGACTGTCTCCTGATTGTATGCATGTAAACCTCGACATCTGTTTCCACACAGCACGGCCCTGAGGGGTGGACTCCCCCCAGATGTTCAGAGTGTCTAAACTGCAATAGTCATGGTCATTACAATGTCTATGATTCGAATACTAAATGATGTATCAATGTCAGCATATGTTATGAGGAATTTAGGAGCTGGATAATTGGTATAAATGCACAAATTTACCTTCTTTTTCCGTTGTAAAGTTTGCGCTTTAAACTTAGACAACTGAAAAAGAATCCAAATTCTGCCTTGTATTCCGGGATAACAGTATTTACATACTAGGCATCAATCTTTAATATTTGTCATCTAAGTCCAAAACGCTGTTTATGAGAAAGTGAATTAATTCAAGACAAGACCCAATCTCTGCAGTCAAGGGAGGAACTTACATTACAGGCTGCCTAGGGATATGGACATTAAATGATTAGTCACAATGCATTTGAATAAATACTCATATAGAAATGCCTAAGATACCATGAGGCCACAAAGAGCCTCATGGCCTGGGCTGAGGATGAATGCCTCCATAGAGGAAAGACCTTTGAGTAAATTCTTAAAGGACAGCTACACAACTTCTAGGCTTATGTGGTAAGAGGAGGAAAGAAAACCTGAAGTTTTAAGACAGAATAAAAAACAAAACAGACGAGAGTAAATAATACTGCACTAAGGAAGGATAGTTTTTTTTAGAATGTCAACGTGTAAGCATCAGAGAAGTGGAGGAACCATGTAAGAGAAATAAACCTGGTGATTTCTGAAGTATTTAGAACAATTTAAAGCGATTTAAATTTATTTATTTGTACTGATAAAATATTTTTATTTGATTATTTAATAGTGCTTTATATTCTTTTATTTTTTTTCCCCTCAGTGATTGTGTTCTTCAGAATTCAAGGATGCAGTTGCTAGGGAAAGGTGTGTGTGTCCTTAGGCAAGTTGTATAACTGTTGCATTCTTCAGCTTCCTCTTCTTTTAATTGGGAGAATAATCTGGGAAAAACTCTATGGTATTCATTAGTGATACAATTATTCTGGAGGCTGAAATCCTTAAGGCTACTATTTTTATGATTATTTTGGTTAACTTTATAAACTGAAAAATGACTGAATGCATTTTTATATTCCCATATAATGAAATAGAAATAAAATATAATTCAGTATGAAAAGGTAGGATCCTGCCTAGCCGGTGTGGCTCAGTGGACTGAGTGTTCCCCCCATGGACTGGTTCAATTCCCGGTCAGGACACATAGCCAAGTTGTGGGCTCCATCCCCAGTGGGGGTGTGTAGGCAAAAGCCAATTGATGTTTCTCTCTCACATCAATATTTCTATATCTCTCTCTCTCCCTTCCTCTCTGTAAAAAAATATATATATATTTATATATATATGAAGTTAGGGTCCATAAAAAAAAAAACAAACACACAGAACAAATACGGAATAGCTAACATAATTACTACAGTTGACCTTCAAGTTGGGGTTGATCTTCCTTGTAGCAGTGTGAAAAAGGACACATTGTCTATTATTTAATCCTCATTATCAAAAATAGAAAGCACACAAGGGCCTAAGGAAAGCTTTCTTTTGAATAGAATCTTAAATTAAATTTCTCACATTGTTAGTGGGATTATCAAGTGATGATGTGGGCAATATTTTGAAGCAATTGTCATAACTAATGAAACATTACTTTTAGTGGCTATAGACAAAGCCAATGATAAGACTTAGTTATAATAACATGGAGACATTTCAATGAAGGACTAAGCTAAAATCGATTATCACTGTTACTCTCTGATGAACTGACATTATTCAAGAATAAAATTTGTAGATTTGTTTGCTCTTTCATAAATATTATTTGCTCAGCTGGCATTTTGATAAATGCTGGATAGGGAAATAAGTTGGTATATCATATTCACATTAAAGTTAACACAAATTAACACTGTGTTAATGGGCACATTTAGAGTAGACATAAAATATCTTTGAATAAAACACAAATGTGCAGGCCAGACATACAAATAAGACATATAATTCTATTATGTAGACACTAACTTGTGTAGAAAAAAGATAATTTGGAAATGTAACTTTGTTTTTCTTTTGAATGTCACATAGATAGGATTTCGATACATTTTCAGAGTAGTTGTACCATGGAGAAAAATTTAATAAAATTATTTGTTTTCCTTCATATTTAGGTATTTCCCTTAGCTAAAATTAGTGACAACATATGACTGTGTATAGTCTATTATTACTTATATATCTATTTCATTTGGCTTCATTTTACTAAGATAATTATTTCTCTTCTTTAATACTAGAAATTATAAATGCAGCTCTTGGTATCTCCAGTAAAATATGGGGCCAAATTTGAAATTTAGAAAAAAAAAATTGACAATTTTGGAGTAATGCATTAAAGGAAACTAAGTCAATGGGCAAATAGAAATAAAAAACAAACTTGTACTAGGTCAAAAGACATTTTGGATTTTTTATTCCTATATTTTAAGATGATGCTAATAAGTGAATTTCTACATACGAGTCTTCTTATATGAATAATTTGCACATGCTATTAATAAAATACTAATTCAAACATTAATGGCTAACGGATCTCTGACATTGTGCTGCATTCTGGTGGAGATTTTATATATATATATATATATATATATATATATATATATATATATGACTTAAAGTCTAGTTGAGAAGGTATAAACATAGACCAATACTTACACTTCAAAATTAAACTGAACACCACTGAAGAATGGGGACATATCTAATCCGTTCTGCATTATATCTCCTTATGTGCAACCTTAGTGATAGAGGCTACTTGATCAATATATGTTACATAAATAAACAAATGAAGGTATGGACCCGAAAAAAATCCTGAGAAGAAGCACTAAATGAAAAGTGGAGATTCCAAATAATTTATTTTAGGGATAAAGAGAATACAAATAAATCCAGTGAATAATATTTATCCATTTAAAAGTTTTAAAGTCCTAATGTCAACTACAATAGGACTTTCAATTGTTGTTGTTGTTTTTTAATTGTTTTTCTTTATTGGTTTTAGAGAGAGAGTAAAGGAGAGGGAGAGAGAGATAAAAACATCGATGAGAGAAAACATTGATTGGCCCCCTCCTGCATGCCCCACACTGGGCATCGGGCCCACAACCTGGGCATGTGCCCTGACTGGGAATTGAACCTGCGACCTCTGAGGTGCATGGGTAGATGCTCAACCACTGAGCCTCACAGGCTGGGCAAAATGTCAACTGTTTAAAAAAAAAAAAAATTGTCTTATGGTGTTGCTCAACACGAATAAGACAACTGAATTGAAAGTATGGCCAATGTATAAAAACACATCTATTGTAAGCTAAGGAGCAGGTATACAGGAAGGACTATCTAAAACAATGTTAGTAACAGCTGTACAAGTGCTTTTAAAGGCATTTTCTCATTGAATCCTCAGCTCACTTCTGTGAAATACGCATTATTAATTTTCTCATTTATAGGCAAAGAAATCGGTGCTTAGAAGTGGCTTATTTACACACACACCTCTGGTAGTTCGCAAAGCTAGGAAATGAACCGGGTCTGTCTGACTTCAGAACCCACAACACTGTAGTAGTTAATGCAGACGATGTACAAAGAACAAGAATGACTGATACACAGTTGCAGTAATAATACAGTAATAAAAAAAACTACCCTTTACTAACTGCCTGCTATGTGTGAGAGACTGTTAGACATTTGACCTATGTTATCTTCTGTTAATCCTTACGTCAATTTCGGGTTTAAGCATTATTTTCATGAATTAAATGACAAGAAAGCCAAGCTTCAGAAATAAGGTGTATAACTAGCTTAAGATGGTCAAATGAATAAATGATGGAGATTAGACACCTGAGCCAAGTCTTGGACCTAAATACTGCAGTCCATCTTCACAATGGCCCCAGCGGCCCAGACACTAAGCTTTCTGTAGTACTGTAAAAGCTAAATTCCTTAATATAATCTTTTTATTTAAAATAAAAACCACTATCACTTTTGGTTTGAATATAATGGTTTGAATACCTTCATGTAAATTTTCAGTATTTACATTAAAATATTGAATTTCATCTCTTCTCTGTACATAAATGTTCCAATGGTTCCCCTTGGCTTCCTAGTACCAAGGCCAAATTCCATAGCCTGGCATCTCTGACCTCCATACTGTACTCCACATTTAATTATCAAGTCTCACATGCCACTGTTCCACTAAATGCTTCACTCGGTCAGATCTGCATTCTTTCAATACTCTTAACTTATTTTTATCACTTTTATCCTATTTCAATTTGGAGAGAATGCTTTCCTGGTATCACGTTTTTGAAAATTAGCAATTAGATTTACAAATGCACAATGTTTTGCAGCATCCTGTGACCTGTCTGGCAAGCCCATAAAAGGTGACAAAGTAGCCCCTTACTAACATTAAAGCACAGATTTATAATCACGTTTTAATTTCTACCGAGATGCTTTCAGATAATACTTCTGAGATTAGTTTCATTATCTGCTTGCAACTATTATGTAACTAGCTACTTTATAACATCCTTGGGGTGAAAAAAATGCCACAAATGTCGATGTCATTATCAACAATGCTAGTCACTGATATCGTTATTACTCTCCTACAAATATGGTTATAGAATAAAACAAATCTTCTATACAGAATATTGCGATAGTTAGTACTAAAATATCTAGACCTCTTGTTATTATTTTTATTGATAAAAAAATGGCCTGCATTACTGGGTTTGTCAGAATACTGCAAACACCACATCTATCCATCACAAGGCAGGATGGTCTTCTGGAGGTCTGTGTGGAGCAGATGGTCAATGTCTGTCGCCAAGGTGCCTGCCAGTGTTACACTGTATTTGCTTCTGCTAACTATGCAAGCATCCCCGCTAGTACTTTACCTTTCAGAGCCTGGCAGTTATTCTCACATTGTCATTATTATTTTATTCTATTTTGTGATGAGAAAGACAACCATGGATTTCTAAATATGTATGTCCTCAGTTAAGTATCAACTTGGCAACTCTCTTGGCTTTGGAGATATTTTTTATTGCTCATAATGAATTTCTTTGCCATATGTTCAGACAGTGGAGAAAAATACTTGGTACTAGCATATGTTACAAGGACTCCAGCCTTATTTTTTTAAGTCCTCTCTGCTTTGCTGGAGGACTTTCAGTGTATTAGTTATCTAAATTCTACGTATGAAATGGGGAGGAAAGGGGCAACTTACTAGCTGCTTCTTAGAATGAAGACACTGGATAAGAGATATGTGCCTTCATTTCCAAAGATTTCAGGCAACAATAGTGTGAATAAACTCATTTCTGAGCCCTATAGAATTAAATACAGAGGAAAATGTATTGAGGCTCACTGTGAAGATTCTGTCTTAAAACTAAAAATAGCTAGCTAAATAAATAAATAATAAGCTTTTGTCTAGTTGGGAAACAGATGCATCCATTAAACTAATGTGACCCTGATCGCGTTTATTTCTAATAAGTTTTAGTAGACTTAGTTGCTTAAAATATTTTAGAATAAATTATAGCAGTCTTTATTTTGCATTTCTAAATAGGGGCATCTAAATTGAAACACTAAATAAAAAAACAATGTGATTTATTTTCCTCCCTGTTTAATTCAACCATTTGAGTTTTACAAAAAATCCCCTTAGTAAGAGCATATAATCTTTATTTTATGAATATGAAATTCTGGTCATTTTGTCTATGCGAGGCTACATTTTACATGAGGGCTAAAGTCAGCTTCCATCTTTCTCAGAAATTTTATTAATACATAAAAGGAGTTTGGGATTTTACCTAGAGTTCAAAACAATCATTTAGTGATTCATGGAATACTGGAATGAACTGTTATTTACTTCAATGAGACAATGGCTTAGATATATTTTGAACCTAAAATTTTTCAGGAGCTGCTAATCTATTATGATACTAATTTCAGAATCTTTCAAAATCCCTAATTCCACTACTTGCTGTAAAAATCTATTTTAAATTTGGAATGCTTAAGTAAAGAGCTTTTATGATATGGCTAATTCAGGATTCTCAAAGATCATTTTGAGTGTGTCTTTGTTTCATTTCACGGTGCTGTATACATATACTATAAACATCTCTGCCAACTGCACCTCAGGGGTAACCACAGTTATGCTGTCCTAAATCTAATTCCATTCTAAGAATTACTGGCTTAAAATAGGAATACAGTGCATTTTATAACCCTTTCACGAAATGAGAAGACATTCTTACTCTTTTGCATTTCTGGATCTCCAAATCCTTAAGGTAATCTATATAATGTGAACATTGTTGTATGAAAACAAAGTCAGGGTCCCAGATGTGTCTAAATCATTAGGTCATAAGAAGTAAATTACTTGTCAATACAATTACCCACTCCCGATTCATCGCAAACATATAGGTGATTAATTGTTCAAAGCCCCAATCAATAGCATTCAGCATTGTAGACCTGAGGCTAGTTTTCAAAATAGAGTCTTGTTTGAAATTTTAATACTTTTTAAAATAAATTTCTTTGATGGGATGAGGATGGTAGCAGTTACTTTAAGTAAAATCAGTTTTGTTTTTCCTGCTTTTCTATTGCCATGTACACTTCAAGGTATTTTACAAAAGTTACAGTTAATTCCCAAAATAATAATCCTAAAAAAAAGTAGACAGAGTGAGAACTGGAATGTGTAGGAGGAAAGAAAGACTAAAAACAAGTTCTAAGAATCGAACATATGGATTTGTTGTGCATTTTAGCTTTGGAGTGATGTTTTGCATGTCAGATGAATTTACTTATTCTGAAAATGTAGATTTGAGAGTATAGATGTGATAATAAGTTAATACTGATATTCTAGCTGAAAAAAAATATGTAGAGTTAATTGTCTCTAGGTTATCATCAAACTGAAATAATGCTGAATACATAATAGCACAGCTTGAGACAGAAATGAATAAATTATCAGTTAGTATAGTTACATTGGGGTTGCCTACAGCAGGCTAATCCGGATGGGACTCAGGAATCTTCTTCAGGATCAGCATAATTCAGTGCTTCCAGAAAGAGTCAAATGCAAGCGATTAGGTTAAAATAAAATCAAAACAACTGTCATCTTCATTTGGGGCAGAACTTGATTAAAATTGGAAAAAAATTTGTTTTGACATTTGTATTTTTATTGAGCATTTAAAAATCTGAGAAAAGACTTTATTTCAAATTTGTCAGGGGTTAAACAAAATGCTAGGCCACACTGTACTAGAATTACCCAGTATATTTCTCTTGTTTGGATCCCCAAAACAATAGTTCTCAACACTTTGGAAAATACTGCATTTTAGAGCAGTTATAATGCTCAAGGGAATATCATTTGGCTAACAATACACAAAAACTAAACTATTATTGATTGGGATGATTGACAATCATTATAGAATGGTATTAACTTACTTAGAATCACATGATTTATAACATTTTAGGTACAAGAGTAATACAAAGAAAACAGTTATTTAAATGGTTGCTATAATACTTTGAACAGTCAATTAGATATACATATGAATTTTGTGTCTGTATAAATGAAAGAAGATATTTGTTTTAAAGAGAAGCCAAAATTATCAAGAAAATGTGACTTCCACATAAGAAAATAAACTACAGATATTACCATAATGTTTCCTTTAATATAGAAATGGATTTTATTATTATGCTGGTACAATATACTGCAAATGAGTAGGGAAGTTATAATAGAAACTAATGTCTAAAAGTCCAGATCAATATAAGAATTGTGTCCTATTTTTGTAGTAAGAATATGGAATTTTAGATAAGCCAATACTTAATTTCCCTATCACAAATTGATATAATATGTTAGTAAAACATGGCCATTTCAAAATTATTAGTGATGTATAATTTTGCCATTTTTTGCCATTCTTCACATCCTTTTCCATACAGCTTTTCCCATTGCATAGTATAATTTGTATGTGCTTATTTATTATAAAACATGACTATTTAAAACTTATGTCAACATGTTATATGGGTAGCAGAATGAATAGAGCAACAATGAACTTAATTCTTTCTATATGCCTTCTTTTTTTTTTTTTTTCCCTTGTGAACATTGTTTCATTTTTTTAAAGTAATTTATTTTTGTTACAGATCTTTCTTCTTTTCCCCCTAGACATCCTCCTCCCTACCCCCCTGCCCCTGTCAAGCATGGTGTGTCTATGTCCATTGGTTTCGCACACATGCATATAAGTTCTTCGGTTTGTCTCATCCCTTCTCCCCGCCCCCTCCTCTGAAGTTACACAATGGAACACTGTATGCTTTCTTCTAAGTACATGCTTTTAACAACCAATTTGATCCCTGCAGCAAAACAATGAGGTAGATATTTTTTCTATTTTACAAATAAGAAACCTGAGGCATAAAGCCTTTACTCCTAATCCTAAGTAGAAGGACTTTCTTCAAAATAAATTATTTGCCTTGTTTGACTATAAGGAAAGTTACTTTCATAAGTTTTAAGTACGGGAATATATAAATATGTTAATGTGGGGATGTAAATAGGATGATCATATAAATTATTATTCAAACCAAGATATTTCTAAGAATGAAAGATTTTTTAAATACCCTGGCTAGTGTGGCTCAGTGCTTGAGCACTGACCCATGCACCAAGAGGTCGCCAGTTCGATTCCCGGTCTCGGCACATGCCCAGGTTGTGGGCCAGATCCCCAGTGGGGGGCATGCAGGAGTCCGCCAGTCGATGTTCTCTCTCATTAATGTTTCTCTCTCTCTCTCCTTCTCCATTCCTCTCTCTCTAAAATCAATCAATAATAATAATAATATTTTTTTTTTAAAAATCCTACTGAGACCATAGGAATAAACAGCACTATACCCAGACAAATAAAAATATAGATCAACATAGGTATAATGAAGTAATGCATAATTAGCCATTGAAAGCAGAATATGAGAATTATTCTATTTCCAAGTAAGAAATTATATTGTATTTAATTTAATGAAAGTTAATGTATGCAATCTTAAATTCAGATATTTATGCACACAATATATACACACATTATATAACATATTAGAGATACTTATTAAAATATTAGTGCATAGTTTTTGTTTTCTTAAAGAAACCTTTTTATTTAATCTTCACCACAGGATATGTTTTTGTTGATTTAAGAGAGAGAGGAAGGGAGAGGGAGAGAAGGAGAAACCTAGATGCAAGAGAGAAACATTGAAGGGTAACCTCCTGCCCCAACTAGGATTGAACCAACAACTGGGTATGTGTCCTGACTGAGGATCAATCCTGTGACCCCTTAGTCTATAGGACTATGCTCCACACACTGGCCAGGGCACTAGTGCATAGATTTCAAAGCATTATAGTAGTAGAATCTAGTTGTTAAGAATGTCAGATTAAAGTATTTGCTTAAAATCAACTCAATCCTCCACAATAGGTAGGCTTAATGGTCATGTCTATATCATATCTTAGGTGTAACTTACATGTGACCCTTGTAAATGGATGCAATAACTTGTATAAAACACATTTTCCCCATACTTAAATGTCCTATAAGCTTACTGGATGACAGATCTTCTTGAGAAAGGTATTGTACCATAATCTTGCATTTGAAATCCATAGACTAGAATATTTTTTAGAGGCTTCTTCAGAGAAAACCACATCTCCAATACTTCTTTTCCAGAAAGTCCAACAAAATGAATTTTCAAGGGATAACTTGAAATGATATGTTTTGCTTTAGATGTTCCCATGGGTAGCACCTTCTTTCTGGACTGTTACTAAATAGAAACTCTCATTTGGCTGAGCAATAGCTTTGGCTTTAATTAAATTTTATATATTTTGATCATGAAAGACGTCACATTTAACTTTAATAATTTCATAATTTTCAATGAAACAAAAGCAATATTAAGATGTATTTAATCCAATTCAGTGAAGTACGTGCAAAATGTGTTTATCTTGACTTTTCCATCTATGGTCCCAGTGCTAAACAAACAGAAAACATAAAATGAAAAGCAAAAATAAAGATCATCACAAAATCAAACACTAATGTTGTTCCCACTTAACTTCAAGAGAAACTTTGTATCATAAGTCAGGAAGCCACCTTTATTACAGAAACCATATCTTAAGAGAGTTTCCAGGACAAATTCAGGGTAATACAAAACATAACTTCCACCAGTTAGTCATACATTCCATCATCTGGATAGAGAATAAGCCTTGGGTTTAGGCAAGATCTCCATAGCTGGTTTCACTTAACATTTGTGTAATATGACGCAGTTTCATTCAAACTATTTGTGCTATATTTTATCATCTAAAATGCAAGTAGTTTGGACCAATAACATTTTAGAATTTTTTAGACATCTGTGACTCCAGGAATATCTTCTTGAAAAGTCGCTATGAGTCAAGTAAGCTAGGTCCATATTTATTATCACAACTAGGAAATTTCTCTGGAAATAGTCAATGCGTTAATGTATTTTTTTTTTAATTCTTAAGAATATAGTAGATTTTACAATTAAAAGAAGGAACAATAAAATAGCCTAATGGTTTTGCGGTTCATTTTTAATGTCATGTATAGGAACACAGTAAAGGGAATACCACCAGTAAAGTCAATCCTGATCGGGTCTTGACACAAGCTATACTAGAACTTGGCTAAAATGAACCTTTTCTTTACTCTACCTAGAAAATTAAAATAAAAGCTTAGACAAAAATACCAACAATAAAGGCATCTCATTCTGTTGATGAGTAATTCTGAGTAGCCAATGTCTTCACCTGGCTACAGGAATGGGCGCTCAAAGGTAACTAGATTTCTGCATCATACACCCTAATGGAGGGACAGTTGGTCTGGGGCATTACAGGTACATGTTGCCTACAGCCACACAGGAGGAGAAAAAGCTCACAAGTAAATCAAAATCTAAAACCTGAGTATTTTCAGGGGGAATCAATTATGAAAGTTTGGAATGAGTTTGTTTATCAACACATACCGAGCTTTAATATGTAACAGAACATGGTATAAAAAAATAAATTTATGCTTTTTCATATATATATATATATATATATAGCACAGGCAAAGTTCTTTATATTGATAAATGAATCCTCAAGATAAATTTTCATTTGGTTCAATTCATTTCTAATGGCTTACTCTATCACAAATGGGTTTATTATGCTTTGAATGTTATTTACTATAGCTTTATGTTTTCTGGTTCCTTTCTTTTTCTTTCATTTTGTCATTTTACATATAAATAACATATCAAAGTTTATGTATTCTTCCCCAGGAAAATTTATACATTAATATTCTTTATATTTCCATGAGATTTAAATTTACATTAAATAAGGTATTTACGTTGACTTTCTCTCAAGTATACATAGCCGTATAGATGAAGCAAGACTGCTGTAAGTGCTGCCCATATGGTGTGGCTCAGTGGACTGAGTGCTGTCCCTGCACCGAGAGGTGGCTGGTTTGTGCAGGGGACAGCCGGTCCATGTTTCTACCTCTCTCCTTCTCCCACTCTCTCTCTCTTAAATAAACTTAAAAACACATTCAAAAGTAAAGATTGCAACACGTGCTATTACAAACAATGTCTCTGAATGGCACCCAGTGCAATGCAGAGTTTATGGTCAGACTGGTCTAAATCAGACTTCCATTTACTAGCCTCATGGTCTTGAATGATACTAGTTTCTCAAAGATTTACTTCTCTCAATACAAATATCATATAGTAGTATCTATCATTCCAGTGATTCGGAATACTAAATTAAATTAAATAAAATATGCACTAGTCCAGACACATAATAAATTATGTTGAACCATCTCCAACAAAATTTGGTAGCTAGTTAATTAGATGGCTGCATGTACAGTGGAAAGACTTTTCATAGAAGCATACTTGGGTTTGAATTTTGGCTCTGTTACTTATCAGTGCTGACCATGGGTAATTTACATAACATTTCCCAGTTATTCATTGGTTCATTAGAAAAACGGCAAAAATAAAACTAATATCAGAGGATCATTATGAGATATACATGAGACAACTTTTGTAAAGATATAACACATAAAAGATGTTCAATATGGGTCAATTCATTCCCTCCCTCTTCCTATACAGTTTAAATTTGGCCCATAGCACACTCCTGCAAATTATTAATTCATTCAAGAAATATTATAGCACAACTCTGTGTAAGAGATGAAGATGTGTATCCAGTATCTGTGAATATAATAGTGTGAAAGAGAGACAATAGTGTTATTCTTATGAAATGTATTCTACAAATCAAGACAACAATGGAAACATATAAATGAATAAAATAATTTCACACAGTAACAAAGGCCATAAAGAAAATGAGGACGATATGGTAAAAAAAAATAATAATTATATGAGAGAAAATTTTAGTTAATAATTTGGGAGTCAGGGATGATATCTCTGAAGAGGTGCTATTTTAGCAGACTTAAAGAAGGTTACAGCCACACAATAAATTGGAAAGAGATCATTTGGTAAGAAAAAGTAAAGTGGACATAGTTGGACATCATAATTAGAGATTATATAGCTGTACTGAGCTTATTGTAGGGGAATTCTTGTTTTATAGAAAAGCAAAAGGTAGCGAGGCTGGAGAAAAAATTAAGATCCAGAGTTAAATGTATATTTTTAGAAAGAAAATGCATTATAAATAAGACATACATCATTTAAAACAAATCTATTTTAATACAGATACTTCACTTTAGATTTAAAATAGTTACATGGCTTCCAAAATCCGAGAAAATTCCTTAGATAATGTAACCCAAATTGCAATGTAATAAGCTAAGTTCTCTTCTTAGTTCTATATGTCTTTAAAAGAATTTTTATTGTAACACTTACAAGGAAAATAAATATTGAAGTGACATAAATATTCAGCAGTAAAGAATATGTGAATAATATGATTTCTCATATAAATGAATATTATAAAGCTATTTAAAAAGATGATGCAGGTCTATATTAATATGAAAATATAAAAATAAAATAAAATATTTTACATAGCAGTATATGTAGTTTAATACAATTTATGTACAATTATATACCTGTCTTTAGACACCACATTTTATGTGAGAATATGTGAAATCATAGCTATAAATCTATTTCTACATCTCAAAGAATGTTCAGCAACATAACATGTTTATTATGGGTAACTTCAGGCAATGGCATTTTTTTTTTTTTTTTTTTTTACTGAATTCTTACTTTAAAAATGATGCCCTATGTTGTGATTTTGTTTACAATAAGATTATAAGTTGCTAAAACAGAATATTGTCCATAAATTTTAAAATAAAAGAGCCTAACAATAAGTATATTGGCTCCTGTTTCTCAAATGAAATAATCATGATTTAGCAATATTTTTCAAAATTTCATCTTCTATCACAGCTTTCTATTATTTTAAGGTATATTACAGTGATAATGTGTTTATTTAAATTTGGGTATCATTCTACAAGAACCAAAAATGCCCATTCATTATACATTTTTTATTATACATTTTTAAAACTATCTTAGAAATGCACATTTTCTCTCTTAAAAATATTGAGGTAGCCCTGGCCCATTTGACTCAGCGGTTGAGCGTCGGCCTACGGCGGCCTACGGACCAGAGTCCCGGATTCGGTTGCTCCTAGGGGCACATACCACCAAAAAAAAAAAGAAAAAACGAAACAAGGTTCCATGAAAAAAAATATTGAAGTAGCAACACTTTGCTAAAATGTTTTACTTTATTGAAATTGTATAGTTCTATAATTTTACTTTCAATTTCTAAGAGGACAGAATTATTTTAATGCTCTTATACACCCCGGAGTCTCAGATAAGGAAACAGAAAATAAAATATTCTACAGACACCAAGAGAATAGTACTGACTCAATAGTTCAAATAAAGCGTTAGCCATTTAGCCTAAGGATTAGGTCTTAGTGTCTCTAGCGTATGATATCATTGAGAAATCATGAAGCCACTGAAAACTGAAAGGTAAACTAAAAATTCAAAGTAGTAAATGTAACATCTGTTCTAACTTTGGGAACATATCAGTGTCAGATATAAATATCCCTAATGTCTGTTTTTTATATTTTAAATGAATTTGGGAAGGGTGGGGAGACACCTCTGAGGAGAAAAAAAACAAAACAAAACAAAACAGAAATGTCAAGGTTCTCAAAAAAACTGAAAATAACTGTTTTCCAATTCATCCCTTGAAACGGGTGTGACATTGAGTCGTAATATATGAGAATTACTGTGAAAACAGAATTTAAACCGAATACATTTGCAAACATCAGACTTGCCTGAACGGATGGAATGTGAAACTTCAGCTACTTTTGAGCACTTAGAGCCCTTGGGACAGTGCGCGTGCGCGAGGACCCCTGTAGCTGCCAGTGTGCACGGGTCCTCTGTGCTGCTAATGCGGTTGATCCAACACATTCCCTTGGCTTTCATCGGACGTCCTCACACTCCAGTGTCAAAAATTGATTATTATCAGAGACAAGAAAAATAATGGACTATGGAGCATGGCTGATCAAAATATTGCTCTCCATATGTCAAGAGAAAAAGAGTGCTAGAATGTATTGATTAGTTAAAAGCATAAACAGAATGCTGTGATAAGAATTTTTTAAATACTTTTTTCTCATGCAGGGAATTTGATATTGAACCAGAATATAAATAGAACAAGGTTGTCACTGTGTTTTCTATAAAACTACTGCATCTCATATCAGACTGTCTGAAAATAGGGAAAAAAAACTAAAAACAAAAACATTACATCATTGTTAAATTTACTTCGGTTGTGAAAAATGATCAGTCCCAAATCACATACTGCTAATAACCAAACACCAGGTAGTGTTGCCACAACAGGCAACTCTTTGGAAACTGTAAAACTACCAGTATTGGGTAATGCAGTGAAACACAGACTTCTCACCCAGCCTGAGATGATGGCTTTTAATTCCGGGGCATACTGACCTCTTCATCTGAAACAACCTTTGTAGCTTAAAAGCCCAGCTAAAGTAATTTTCTTCAGTTAATCAAATGTCCTCACTGGGGTTCCACAGCAGGAAGGTAAATTCATACAAATGAGCTCTTTTCCCACCTGCAGTTTCTCTTTGGTCCTGAACAACATTATGCAATCATTTATTTTATATGAAGAATTATCCCTGATAAACATAAGGTAACTTTCCTAAACAGAAGTACACACTCACGAGGGTCTTTAACTCTAAGCAACCAATAGAGGGGAGTTGAGTAGTTTCTTGACTATGTTATTGTCATAATCAAGCATTATGTTTTATCAAGATTTTATAGATGTATTGTACTCAACACAACTAAGAAAGATTTTTCTTATACTTTTCTATAATTTTAAGGTAGACTTTTATCATAAACCACATATTTCCAAAAGGATTTTATTTATTCTGCCCTCCTAGAGTTTTCCTAAAAGTTTAGAGAGGAAAAAATAAAAAGAATAATAATGAAAAAGAGGGTAATAAAAGGAAAAAATCTGTGCGGGTACAGTTTATAAATCCTGAATCCCCCATACATATACCTTTCCAATGATAAACTAGGGCCTGCAGTAGTGGGAAAGCTATAACTTATAGGGTCTGTGGTATACGAGATAATGGTTCTCTAAAGCTGTATGTGTGCTAATCCCATGAACCTGTGAATAAATGACCTTATAAGGCAAAGGGGACTTTGAAGATGTGATTAAGATTAAGGACATAGAGAAAGGGAGATTATGCTAGATTATCCAGGTAGAATGAGTGTAATCATGAACCCTTTAAAATGAAGAAGCAGTCTAGCTGGTGTCTCTCAGTGGTTGAGCATCAATCCATGCACCAAGAGGTCACCAGTTCAATTCTCAGTCAGTGCACATGACTAGGTTGCAGGTCCAATCCCCAGTGGGGGGCATGCAGGAGG
Organism: Molossus molossus; assembly: GCF_014108415.1. Classification (NCBI taxonomy): domain Eukaryota; kingdom Metazoa; phylum Chordata; class Mammalia; order Chiroptera; family Molossidae; genus Molossus; species Molossus molossus. Next base: position 25,120,454 of record NW_023425346.1, read on the forward strand.
TGGCCGATCTATGTTCTCTCTCAGAATGTTTCTATCTCTCTCTCCCTCTCCCTTCCTCTCTGTCTAAAATTAATGAAGGAAAAAAATTAAAAATAAGTAAATGAAATGAAGAAGCATACCTGGCTGTGGTCAGAGGTACTGGGACTATGGAGTAATGGTCAGAGAGATGCTACTACAAAGGCTTTAAAGATAAAAAACCAAGACTATGAGCCAAGCATTATGGGAAGTCTCTAGATGTTGGGAAAGACAAGAAAATGGACTGTGTTCTAGAACCTCTGGAAAGGAATGCAGCCCTGTCAGCATCTTCAACAGGAGACTGTTGGATTCCTGACATACAGAACTGTAAGATAATACATTTGTAATGGTCTAAACCACTAAGACTGTGGTCATTTGTTACAGAGCAATATAAAACTAATACAAAATCAAAACTAAAACCTCTCCCCCATACTGTTTTTCTTATTGAGATCTTAACAAAAGATTAGGTAGATAGTGGTGTGTTTACATGCTATTATTTGAAAACTTCACTTGTGAAAGACACTGTGAAGTGGATATTTATTTTTGGTCTCCTCAGTGTCCCTTTTCAACTCTTAGTAAAATCCATCTTTGGGATCTTCTTTCTTATTGTGTGCCTTCTTAGGGGAAGTGGAAATCCCAGCTCCAACAGATCTTGCTGGGGTGATGCAAGTATGTTATCCAAGCTCAGTAAATCAAGTTCTCTCCCCAGAGGCTTTGCTTCCTGAGCAGGAATTAAAGAAGGGCAGGAGGTGAAAAGTGCATTCTACATTCCAGATGCCCAGAATTACTCTAGTTTCGGTTACAATGCTTAATATTCATCTTTCCTGCCTATTCATCTGATATTTCTCCAAATAACAGAACTGGTTTTTGTGGTTTGCAACAGAAGAGTCCTAAATGATCTACACAGCATTAGAGTGAATGAGTATGCATATCATTGGGCTTTTAAGGAATTTATTTTGACAAGTCTGACATAATTGAAGTATATTTTTTTATAACGCTTTTATTACAACCCTCCTTGGTTGTACAGCCCCCCACATCTAGATTGATTCCTAACATAAACCATCACTTTGATTTTCCCCATTTTGTACTTTAGATCTCATCAAAATAGACTGTGCTGTCTTTCATAGTCCATCAAGAGAACTGCTAATCCAAGAACTACTAGTCCAAAGGAGGTGCTAATGCTCATCCTAAATACATATACCATTATGCCCAGATAGCCCCAAATAAAACACATTTTTCACAGATATATCATGATGGTATTAAAAATAAATGATTATCTGCTAGAAGACAATGAATTATTTTTCATTTTACTTTATTTTGAAATAAAATGTATTATTTCTTCTCATACTACTTATCTATATACTCAGGGAATTTTAGTCTTTGACTTTCGTGAGTCTTACAAAAGCAGTAATTCATAAGTAACCTTCACAGGAAGCCAAATAGTATTGACAATACTTACCATGAATACATTTCTGTTCTGCTTTTTATTTAAAAGATTACTCATAAGGAATTCTCTCTCCTCTGTCACTTCTTTTTTTATCTTATTTCAGAAAATAGTTACCTGGATTCAATGTTTACAAACTGCCCCCCAGCCCAATCCTTACTTTAAAACTCTAATCCCCAATGGGATGATATTAGGATATAGGATCTTTAGGAGGTTGCTAGGTCAAGGGGGTACAGTCCTCAGGATGAAATTAGTGACCTTATATGAAGAGACACAAGAGAGCTTGAGTACTCTCCTCTTCTCTCCTCCCTGCATCCCATTCCCTTCTTTCCTTCACTCTCCACTGTGAAGAACGTAGCCATCTGTAAACGGGGAAAATTACTCTCACCGGAACACAACCATGCTGGCAACCTAATCTCTGACTTTCAGCCTCCAGAATTGTGACAAAAATGTTTATTGTTGAAGCCAACAGTCTATAATAATTTGTCACAGCAGTCTGAGCTAAGATAATTGGTTGTATTTGTGATCATAAAGAAAGAGGAGATGCATTAAGGAAAGTTTTCAGGATAGTAAAGTCATTAAGATTTAAAATCAGAAGACTAAATACAGATGTTGATTTTAACAAATACAACAGAAGCAGACTCTTCTGCTTGTAAAGTTCTTGAAATACGTAGAAAATGCAGTTTAAATCTCCTAACTGTTGCCATCTTAAATATAACCTCCCTAATAGTAAAGTGATGTTTTTTCAGTGAAATGTCTCTGGACTCAAGAAAACAGGTGAAAAATGACAATTTTCCAAACCGTCTGATCAATACATGCAATGAAAATATCATTCAGTACAGAGAAATCAGTTCTAGAACTTGACTTCCAGTTGAGGTTTTCTGCCAGTCAATAGAGCAGTGGTTAAGACTGTGGACTCCACACTCCATGAGATTGCCTGAGGTCAAATTTTGGTTCTGCCCCCACTCACGAGGTAAGTGACCTCTGGTTATTTACTTCATGATCATTTCTTTCCTTTTTTTTTTTGTAACATGACGAAAACAATAGTCTCTCCCTCATAAGGTTATTGTGAGAATTAATTGAAGCAAAACATGCAAAAAACTTAGCCCACAGCAATTTTTCAATATTTAACAACTATTATTTTTATCATCATTATGTTTACATGTCCACCAGTAATTTGTAAACAGTATTCTGTGGGATCTTTGGGGAAGTTGCAGAAGGAAAGAGCTTTTCCATGTACACTGGACCCTCTCCCCAGCCTCATGCTTCAAGGAGAATAACACTACTTAAATGTGCTTTCTAAAACGGTAGTCTCTGTAGAGGGTGAATATGAAAAGTTTCCACTGGGGAACAAGTCAGAAATCCATGATTTATGAATTAACAGAGTTCTTCCTAATGTTTGGATTTGCTTTGTAAAGATCATGCATTTATAACTATAAACGCCTCTCTTCATGCAGTTTTTGCTGCATCCCTTATGCTTTAGAGTTTTATTTTTGTATTTGCTTATCTGAAGATATTTTCTGATTTTCCTTTGCATTTCCTTTTTGACCCAATTGTTGTTCAAGAGTGTGTTGTTTAATTTCAACATACAAGGTTGGGCAAGGGTAGGTCTACAGTTGTTTGTATGGAAAATAATGCAATAATTAATAAATAACCATATAAAAATAAACTCTGCGTTTTGCAAATGACTACTATAAACCTACTCTTGTCCACCCCTATATATATCAATTTTCCAGTTTTCCTTCTACCATTAATTTATAGTTTAATTTTATTGTGGTTAGAATATATACTTGGTATTATTTTAATATTCTTAAATTTGCTAAGATTTGTTGTGTGAGCTAACGTGATCTATCCTTGATAATGTTGTGTGTACACTTAAGAAGAATGCTGCTGCTGGTGGGGTGTTCTATTAGATCCGGTAGTTCCATTTGACAGATGGTGTTGTTCAAGTCCTCTGGTTTCTTACTGATCTTCTCTCTAGACATTCTATGCATTATCAAAAATGAAGTATTAAAATATCTTATCATGTTGCTGTGTCTCCCTTAATTTCTGTCAGCATTTGCTACATATATTTGCTCTGATGTTAGGTGCATATATAATCATTATAAAATGTGAATTGACAATTTTATCATCACATAAAATCTTTGTCTCTTTTGTCAATTTTTGAATCAAAGAATAATTTGAAATAAATAAACCGCCTCTTTTTTATTATCATTTGTAGGGAATCATTTACCATCCTTTCATTTTCAGCTTATATGTGTCCTTAAATCTAAAGTCTTTTGTAAGCAGCATATGGTTGCATCATGTTTCTTTGACACATTTAGTGATCCTGTCTTTTCACACTTTATGTCTTTTGGGAATTTTAATTCATTTACATTTAAAGTAATATTGATTGGGAAGAATTTATTAGATTCTTTATTGCTATTGTGTTCATTGTTTTCTGCCTTGTATTAAATGATTTTTATCTTTCTTTTTCTCTCTTGTCTTATTTTGTGTTGTGTTTATTTTCTTGACGTGATTTGATTTGATTCCTTTCTCTTTCTTTTTGATATCTCTTATAGGTATATTCTTTGTGGTTTCCATCTTATAGTGGTAACAATCTATTTCAAGCTGATAACTTAACTTCAATTGCATACAAATAGTCAACATTTTTATTCTCCTACCACAATTTATGTTATTGATGTCACAAATTACATCTTTTCATACTGTGTATTTGTAAAGATAATTTTATAGTTATATTTTTCATACCTGTCTTTCAACTTCAATGTCAAGATTAAAAGTGATTTATTCATCACTATCATAAATTTATAGCATTACAGTATTCTATATTTGTCTATAAATTTACCTTTACTGGGAAGCCTCACACTGCCATGGGCTTTGATGTGGTTTAAGTGTCCTCTGCTTCAACTTTAAGGACTTCTTCTAGCATTTCTCATAAGACAGTTCTAGTAATGTGAACTTCCTCAGTTTTTGTTCATCTGGAAAAGTCTTTACTTCTCTATTTTTAAAGAATAATTTTGGCAGATATAGTATTCTTGTTTGACCTTTATTTTTATTTATATTTTTCCGCTTAACAGTTTGACTATAGCATCCTACTTCCTTCTAGCCTGAAAGGTTTCTGCTGAAAAAAATGCACTGATGGTCTTGAGGTGGGGGAAGGGTCACTTTTAAATGAAAGTTGCTTTTCTCTTCCTAATTTCAAATTTTTTCTCATTGTTTTGACTTGACTATTTGTCTCGGTGTGAATTTCTTAAGGTTCAAATTACTAGGGTATGTTGGGCTCAGGGTATCTGCATGTCCCTTTCCTTCTCCAGATTTGAGGACTTTTCAGGCATTATTACTTCAAATAAGCTGCCTACTTCTTTCTCTCTTTTTTCCCATTTGATGGTGTCGTATACATTTCATAAGCTTTCTTCACTCTTTTTTATCTTTTTTTTTCCTTTTTATTCCTCTGACTAGGTAATTTCAAATGACTTGTCTTTCAGTTTACTGATTCTCTCTCCTGCTTAATCAAGTCCATGATTGAGCCTTCCCAATAAACTTTTTAGTTCAATTATTATATCCTACAGCTCCAAAATGTATTCAGTTCTCTTTTATGTTTTCTTTTTGTTGACATTCTCATTTCGTTCATGTATCAAATTCTTGAGTTCCTAGAGCACCTTTATAAAGATTATTTTGAATTTTTTGTCAGGTAATTTATACACTTGTTTCTTTGGGGTAGATTTTTGGAGACTGACTTTGTTTCTTTGAGACATCTTTCTTGTTTCTTTGTGTGTCTTGCAACTTTGTGTTGGGATTTGAACATTTAAAAACACAGCCACCATTTCCAGTCTTTACAGATTGGCTTCATCCAGGGGAAGAACCTCACCAGTCAGCTCTGCCAGAGATTCTGGAGACCACCAAAACGTTTTGAGGGGGCAGGGGTTACGCAACTTTCCCCTGCGACTGTAATTTTTCTACTCAAGAAGCTCACTGGTTTCTTTTTCAGTGTTGCTCCATCTGTTCTCTGCATGTGGAACTGCAGGTTTCTGGTTCTATAGCATCAGTCCACCTTGCCCACCCTTGTTCTCAGTAGCAAGCAGGCATCCAAAGTATGTCAGCTCCTTGTCAGCATCACACGTCAGGCAGGAGAGATGTAAGGTACTTGAGCAGCCGTCTGAGAATCCAGAACACTGGGTGTGTGCTCCATTCCCTTCCCTCCCTCCTGAGAGAGAAGACTCGGGTTTCTCTCTTTCTCTGGAACAGGCCCGAGTTGTGCCAGTTACAGCACGCCACCCCTCATTCTCTGTTCTCAGCAGCCCCAGGCATCCAAACAATGCCGGTTTTATCAGCACTCCAAATGAGGCAAGACAGAAATGAGTTCCTTGGGAAGCCTTGTAAAAAGCTGCAACATGGATGCATATTATCTTCTGGAGGGAGAAACCATGATCTGGGGTGTTTGCTGCCAGCAGTAAGCTGTGCTGGTTTGGAAAGAGGCTGATGCTGGTAAAGTGAAATTGCTCTTACTCGTCTCAGTGCAGCTATACTTGGCTTTGTGCTTGTCTGGGGCAGTGATTTCTTAACTGGATTCCGGAATTCGTATAAAGGTATTTTGGTCCACGTATCATTGTTAAATTAATATTTCTGTAGGGCCTTCCCATTCTGCCATTTTACTGAGGTTACTTGTGGAGATTTATTTTTACACGTTTAAAGGAATTTGCTTAAAATGTGTCTTCTTATATGTGTTTGTTTCTCAGTTTAACTAGATCGATATTTTGGAAATAATAATCAATCTATGTTAAGGGCTAATCCAATATGTAGCAAATATGTCTTATAATTGGAACCTTTCACACTTGACCTCATATTGCTCCTGTCACTGATTCTGTGTTTAGTAATAACTGGTCTTTGCCTAGCATGGGCCCTATGAACTTTTTTACTGTCTTTGCTAGCATTCCTATTCTCCCTCCCAGTTACACTTTTTCTTTATGTCTGCATATGAAAAGGATTTCCATTTTTAAGGTCCACATCAAACATCACTTCCTTCAGTGAAGACTTCTCTGAGTTTTCCTCACTTGAAAGTAATTTCTCTCACCTTTAAGTTTCCGTCTTGTTTTAGGAGGATGACATAACACCAGAACATAACATTTCCGAAGATAGAGGTTTTTGTTTTGTTTATTACAGAATTCAATATTTCCTAAAGTAAGTCTGACATATGGTCAGTAAATCTTTTCTGAATGAATGAATAATTTCTGACAAATGATACAAACTTAGTGTGTCTCAGAGATTTACTTGTTTTCACTTACAAAATGGATATAATAGTACTTATCACATAAAATTATAATGAGAGGGAAATAAGTTAATGGACTTGAATTACTCATTAAATGTCAGCTCTTAGTATTATAATTATTTTTCCATGTACAGATGTTCACCATAGCACTTAACCTTAAGATGGGTTTGGTATATAGTTGAATTTCAGAAAAATCATACTTATCAAAGAAGGAAAAAGTTGGAGGGAAAAATAAGACAGCTATAAACCAAAGTTATAAGTCAATGAACATACACTGCAACCCTATTCTCTTGTTTCTGAGAATGTTTCCTTGCAAGTTCTCCTGTCTTCATATCTACTATTAATTTCAGCTTAAGTCACTAAAATATCTTTAAAAACTTAGAGATGATGGCCCTAGATGGTTTGGCTCAGCAGTTAAAGCGTCACCCAGTGGTCCAGAGAGACCCGGGTTCAGTTCCCGCTAAGGGTGCATACCTCGGTTGCAATTTGTCCCTGGCCCTGTTTGGTCATGCGGGTGGCAGCCACTCAATGTTTCCTTTTCACGTGGATGTTTCTCTCTCTCTCTCTGTTCTTCTCTCTCCCTCCCACTCTACCTGAACTAAAAATGGAAATATGTGCTCGGGTGAGGAGAAAAAATAAATAAATAAAAAACTTAGAGATAATGAACATTTGAGGTGTAGACATGTTTTTTATTTAATAAAAAACTTAAGAAGAATATAAAATAGCCTTTTGCAAAATATTTCACTAATTGGTTCTCCATTTTGGATTATATTTCATCCATAACTTGTAAGTACATACGTATTTTTTCTCTGTATCCTTTCTCATACTTATATACTTGAAGATGTTGTCATCTTCCCTTACTCTCCCTTTCTTCTTTTTCCATGTTTCACATTTGTGAAATTGCCTAACTCTCAGTACACCACCTCATTTCCTATCATTCATGGGATTCTTGATGGCACAGAATATCTGTGAAGAAAGAGATTAAATTGGAAGCACTCCACTAATTTCTCAACTGCAAGGATTGATGTTAAATATATTAAAAAGGGAAATAATTAAGCTGCTTGATAATTGAATTAAATGTTATAGTAAAAATATCTGTAGATGAAAGTGATGCTATCCATCACATTCTAGACTATTCTTTTTTATGAAAGAAAACATACACACACACACACACAAATGGGAAATTGGAAAGAAGAAACAGGGGGTGAAAAAAGGTAAAGAGGAGAAGGTAAATATTTAATTTCATGTCCTATTCAATGACTTCTTTCCCTAACCCTACCTCCTGGCAGGCAGTTGCCCCATGGGACTGCACTATGCAACCTATCAGCACTGGCTGATGCACAGGACGCTGCTGGTCCTATCTGAAAAGCAGCTGTTTATAATTGCCCTCTCACCAGGCAACAGCCAGAGAATTTTGTTCGGGGCAAATATTTTTTACAGTTGATGCACAGATGGAGAGAGCAGTTAATGGGCAACAATAATAATTATCTTCCACAGCATGCTCAAGGATTCAACCACAGGCACTGGTAGAAGTGGGAATATTTAAACTGCTGCATCAAGATTTTCACAAATATTGAATTCATAAGATGCATAATAGCCACAATCAACATCCCCAAAATGTTCTAGCCCACCCTTTCTAGTGAAAGAGGATAGTCATCTTTTTTTGTTCCTGCAGTCAAAAATTGCTTGGATATCTAAAAAGCTATTTGAATGAAATAACAGGCTTACTTACAACTTGGTAGAGGTAACAAAATAACTCACAAATGGTGCCTTTGTATATAGGTTGCTGGAATTCATTATGCATATAGTAGATTTATAATAAAAATATTTATAGTAGATATAATATATGTATATATATATTACTTTTCTGATTTTTACTTTGTACTGTGTGGAACAATATATTCTTTAAAACCAATACCGATGTTCTATTTCTAAATAACATTTATTACACATATTTTTTAGGTATAAATGTAAAAGTACTCTTGGATCTTTGAGAAAGAACACTAAGTAAAATGTATTTATAATGACTTTCTGTATACCTCAGTATTAGTGGATTAGACATATCACCTCTATTTTAATTTATCTTCATTGTTGAAAGTATTACAGATGTGTGCCTCTCTTTCCTCCATTGTTTCTCTCCACCCTGCTCCTGCCCCAACCCAGGCATTGACTGAACTATTGTCAGTGCCCAGGGGTTATGCATATAAGCATGTACATTATTTGGTTAATCTCTCCCTGTCCACCCCCATCCCTCTGAGATGTATCAGTCTGTTCCATGCTTCCACGTCTCTGGATCTACTTTGTTCATCAGTTTATTTTGAACTTTAGTGAGATCATGTGATACTTGCCTTTCTCTGACTGACTTATTTCACTTAGCATAATGTTGTCTAGGTCCCTCCATATTGTCTCAAAGGGTAAGAGATCCTTTTTTTTTAAAAAAGATTCAATCAAAAGACATAACATTTAAATAAAACTAAGAGCATAACCACTGTCAGATTAGGTTGATGATACAATGAAGTTTAAGAAGAAGCAGACTCTAAGTTTTTTGTTGTTGTTGTTTTTGTTTTTCACTTTATTAATTTTTATGGAGAGGAAGTGAGAGAGAGAGAGAGAGAGAGAGAGAGAGAGAGAGAGAGAGAAATATAGATGAGAGAGAACATTGATTGGTCACCTTCTGCATGCCCCTGACTAGGGATTTGGCCCACAACTTGGGCATGTGTCCTGACCAGGAATCCAACTGGCAACCTCTCAGTACATGGGTCAATGCTCAAGCACTGAGCCATACCAGCTGGACCAGACGCTAAGTTTTTACAGAGCTAACCATTACAAGCCTTAATCTTCTTAAATAACTACTTCAATGACACCCCTTACTCTACTAGCACTTGTAACTCTAAAGACTGGACTTTCTGAATCTTCATAATTATACTCATTCAAATTTTCAAAGTAAAATAATTGCCCTGGCCAGTGTGGCTCAGTTGAATGAGTGCCTTCCCCTGCACTGAAAGGTCACCGGTTCAATTCCAGGTCAGAGCACATGCCTGAGTGGCAGGTTGTTCCCTGGTCAGGGTGTGTGCAGGAGGCAGCCAACAATGTTTCTCGATCACATTGATGTTTCTGTCTTTCCCTCTCCCTTCCTCTCTAAAATGAATAAAAAACATATTTTAAAAAATAATTTCAATATATGGTTTACTTTGTGAATTTTAGTGATATAAAATATTTAAAAGTTTTTATAATTTTTACTCCTTTAAATTTGAGCACATTAATCTCATGAATACTTTTTTTCTCTATAACTTTTGCTGTAACAGTGTTCTACAGGCCAAGGTTCAGCATAAAGCCAGACTGTTATTAGCATATTGAACACTATCTGAATCTCTCAAAAATGTACTCAGTATACAGTCCAATGGCATTAGCCCTTGGGATGACATTGTAGTAGGTTTCAATGAACCCGATTTACTTTGAAAACCACAGGATTAAAAAACCATAGTGCTGATGTTTCAAATAAAATAAGCATGCAATTATTTATATTTGAAATAGAGATTTTAGAAAAATGACATTCAATTTGAGTATTCTGAAGTATATGAAATAATCAAGTCTCTGTTAGGGTCTATCTCCTTATTCTAGTTCCATAGTAATATACCAGCAAATCTTCTTCGCAATGACAAAGAAAGAACAAATCTACTTGAATGCTTGATTAAAAATTCTCAGTTTGGAAACAATAACCTGAGGCTATAAGAGAGAAGTTGGAAAGTGATTTTTCACCTGCTCCTTTTTCTTCCAATTATTACCTGCACATTTCCCTTAGAGAGTCAGTTACTTTCACATCAATGTCTTACTTTTTTTTTTTTTCATTTATATATTTATTTAGGTTTTAGTGAATTATTTCTTTAGGTTGAATTTCCTAAGGAAAGCAGAAAGAGTGAGGTTTTGTTATAACAAAGATAAATAATCTTGTGTATATAGAAAATTCCCAATATTTTATAGTCTTACTAGAATTCATGCAAAAGCCTTTATTATACATAAATTTTTATTCTATAGTTTTTTACACTGAACCAAGAAACTTAGGCATTAAATATATGATTAATGTAATCTTAATTAATTTTTAACTTTGGAAATGCAAATACACATTATATTTATGTGTAAACATGAATAAAATATATAATTTATCTATAGAAATATAATTTAAGAATGATATTATAGAATAATGACAAAAAACAACCCATAAAAGCTCATTTCAACCAATGAATCAATAAAAGGTCACACTAGAAAAACAAGGCAAAATGACCAGTATATGTTTGACAAGAATGAAAAAAGATGATGTTTAAAATTGTGGATTTGATTATATTGTCAGCAGATTTCAAAATTTATCGCAAAGTATTGTCTATATTAATCTCCAATACTCAAGCATACCTCTATTGTTACTGTAATATAATACAAATGTGGTAATAATCTCTAGCACCTACCAACAAATATGTTTAATATAAATGTTACATATGTATGTATATATATTAACATATGAAATGTATTTACTTAATATATGAATCATTTTCAATATATGTTTTATTTTGTTCATTTGGTTGGTTGATTACTTATTTCTGAAATTAACTATGGCCAAAAACCATTATCATTTACAAAATGTTCTCTACTTTAAATAAATTGCTGAAATAAAAGCAACACTTATTGCTATCATGAGTACATTTCCCTCAACATAAAAGCCAAACAATGTTCTGTTATCGCACTGATGGTACACAAAAGTCAAGAAGGATGTCATCAACGGAATAAAAATAAAATACTCAGTATGTTTCATTTTAAACTTTTGAAATTTAAGAGTATAATTTTTACTATTAGTAATGGTATATTTCATTCAAGTTATAAAAGAATAAGTCTTCCTCAACCAAAAAAATAAAAATAAAACATAAATACCCAACCCTTATGATACTGTCACTATAACAACATTATTAGCATCTTCATATATAGCTTTTTAAAAAATATATTGGGGTGACATTGGTTAAAAAAATTATACAGGTTTCAGTTATACAATTTTCTATGTCCATGAGTCTTTCTATTTTTTTTTCTTTTGCTTAATCCCTTCTCACCCAGCCTCCAACCCTCTCCCCTCTGACAGGTGTCAGTCTGTTCTCTGTACCCGTGAGACTGTCCCTACTTTGTTTTCACTTATATGTGGCATCTTCATATTTTTTAATGCATTGCTTTTTTTTCACATTAGAATGATAATGTGACTACCATTTTGTATCTGTTTTTGTTTTTCATTTGACAATCACTGAAGTGATTTCTTGCTTCAGCATGTTAAGTAAATTAAGTAGTTTACTAATTGAATCCCTTTCCTTCGTAGCTTTCTAATCGAATTGTGATGAGTGATTCCTTCCATCTGGTTCTGCAATGCATTCACAGCTTCACAAAGTCAATATTATTGTTCAGCTCCTGAGATCAACCTTTCCCTTTGACAAATCAGACATTAACAGTAAGAGAATGTCTGTTAAGACCCAATGGTGAGCCCATGCTACCATAGGTTTCAAAAGCTCGGCTTAGTTCCTGAGATAATTAGTCTCTTCCCAGGGTCAACTCCCCTCACTGTTCCATATGTACAGACAGAAATATCAATGTGACAACATTCTGGCAGCAGGCATGGACCTGAGTTCTTTCATGGTTTTTGCCAGTCACTATTAAGTATATTTTTATTTTGTTTCTTGTATCTTCTGATTATTAGAAAGCCTAGAACTGCTTCTACACAAAACTTTAAAACAAAACTCCAAATTCTACACTACTCTCTTCCAAAAGAATTCACATATGAATAACTGCCTGGATTGGTTAAAGTTTGCTTTATACTACTTGAACTACTAATTTTGTACTTAGGTTATGGATATGGTTTCTGATTTATAACCTCTGGATTGACCAGGGATCTCTCAGCAGAGAGATTGGTGCTATATAAGGCATGCTTGATTAGCATTCACTCTTATATCTGAAAGACTGGTTATTTCACCATACGGAAGAAAAATTACTGTCGAGACACATGAGAACAATTCTTGGACAATCTAAATGAGTTGGATAGAATGAAAAAGAGCCAGACTGTTAGACTGGCAGCATCCCTGGCTGTGTTTTGCCCAATAGTTTCTGCTTCCTTAAACAATTGAAAACAATCAGACCCTTAAAAATTCAATTTCCACTGAAAAATGCTACCCTATTAGTTTTCCCTTCTGATTCAGAAACATTTAACCTTTTTAATTTACACATACTGTTTTCTACTGGCACTCTAAAGTAATCAAGTCAATAAAAGACAAAATAACTGTAGGATTAAATATCAAGTGGTTTTTGCATGATATTCTAATAACACGTATTTTACCAGAAATGAACAAAATCTAGTTTGATCACTCTGGGGGAGGGAATTATGTTAGTTAAGGTTTGATAAGGTGGAAATGACAGAAGTCTGCAAATACTGAGTTAAATAAAACTGTAGAATTTCTTAAAAGAATGTAAAATTATCAAAATAAGTGGCCAAACTTGGGCAGCCACTGTATCAGTCTGTTCAAGACCCTTTAGTCTTTGACTTCTGCTTCTTTTTTTCTATTTGCTTTATTCTTCCTTCTTTGAAGATTGTGTTTTCCTGTGTATTGTGTAAGCCTACCTCCCACCACCCCACCAACAATGTTTACCATCTAAGATTAAGACAGTAAATGTATAAAGTATACAAAAAGAGGGGGGGAAATGTACTACCTATGAGTGTCTATCACAGTTTCCTAAAATAAATGTCATTTGAATTGTTATATCTTGTTAAGTATTACCCTAGAGTTTGTTAAGCAGTTTAATGTAAACTTCAGTTGTGTCTTTTTACTTCTGTACTAGATGCTAATTTTTTTTTTCTTTATTGGTTTTAGAGACAGGGGGAGGGAAAGGGAGAGAGATAGAAACATCGATGAGAGAGAACATCGATTGGCTGCCTCCTGCATGCTCCCCACTGGGGATCCAGCCCACAACCTGGGCATGTGCCCTGACCAGGAATTGAACCAGCAACCTCTTGGTGCATGGGTCAATGCTCAACAGTTGAGCCACACTGGCCAGATTATTGCTGTATTTCAATTCTTGATAAATAGTGTTTGATTTCATAAGAAATCTTAAACATTAGTTCCCTGTCAGAACACATGTCCAGGTTGTGGGCCTGCTCCCCAGTGGGGGACTTGTAGGAGGTGGCCAATCGATGTTCTCTCTCATTCATGTTTCTGTCTCTCTCCACCTCTCACTTTCTCTTTCTCTAAAATCAATAACAGAAAAAAAAAATACAGTAATAATCCAAAATAAAATGAGACAGCTAATTTAAAAACAATTAATGGGCTGTAACAAATCTAAGGTAATTATCAAATGACAGCCAGAACAATTAAGGTTATTATACTATATTTGGCTAGACTTCATAAAATGACTGACATATGCATTCTGTATAAATTGAGTCTCGAAATATGTGCAAATTTCAATACCTCAAGTACTTAAAACTTAATAATATTAATTTTTCCAATCCATGAACCTGGAATATTTCATTTATTTTAATCTTTTTAAATTTCTTTAAACAATGTGTTGTACTTTTCAGTGTTCAAGTCTTAAATTATATTTATTCAATAAAATATTTTAATGTTATTATTTATTGAATTGTTTTAATTTCATTCTTTTTTTTTTTTTTTATCCTCACCCAAGGACATTTTTCCATTTTTTGTTCAGATAGAGTGGGAGGGAGAGAGAGGACGAGAGAGAGAGAGAAACATCGACGTGAAGGGACACATCGAGTGGCTGCCACCCGCACGACCAACCAGGGCCGGGGACAAACTGCAACCGAGGTACATGCCCTTAGCGGGAACCGAACCCGGGTCTCTCTGGACCGCAGGCCGACGCTCTAACCGCTGAGCCAAACCGGCCAGGGCTAATTTCATTTTAAGAATGCTAATTGCTAGTAGATAGAGAAGCAACCATTTTTTATAAATTAATCCTGGGTGCTACAAATTTGCTGAAATCCCCTACAAGAGCTAACAGAAATTTTATGGATTCCTTAGGATATGTACACAGGCATACCTTGTACAGTGTGCTTTACTTTTCCACACTTTGCAATTACTGCATTTTTTACAAATTTAAGGTTTGTGACAACCTTACTTCGAGTGAGACTATTGGTACCATTTTCCCAACAGTCTCAGATGAAAGATTTTTTAACAGTAAATTATTTCAATTAAGGTATGTACATTACATTTTAGATATAATGCTATTATTGCACACTTGTCAGACTAAACTATAGTGTAAACATAACATTTATATTCATTGGGAAACCAAAAAAAATTGTGCCATTTTCTTTATTGTGGTTGTCTAGAACCAAACTGACAAAATCTCTGAGGTATGCCTGTATATAAGATCATGACATATAGAAATAGAGATAGTTTTATTTCTTTTCCAATCTGGATGACTTTTATTTTTCTTACCTAATTGACCTGGTTGGAACCTCCTGTACAATAATACATTAAAATGGCAAGAGCAGCTATCTGTCACTTTTTCCTGATATAAGGATAAACTCATTCAGTATTTAACTATTAATTCTGTTGTTAGCTGTAGGATTTTTGTAGTTATACTTTATCAAATTGATCAAGTCCCCTTCTACTAGTTTATCAATCATTTTAATAAAGAAACAATATAAAATTTTTCCAAATGCTTTTTCTGCACCTATTAAGATGTGACTTTTTTTTTCTTTTCTTTATTAACATTAGTTGATTTTCAAATATTAACCAATTTTGCATTCAAGGTAAGTTTCACTTGGTCATGGCACATAATCATTTTTATATGTTGCCAGATCTGGTTTGCGAATACTCTGTAGAGTATTTTTGTGTCCATATTCATAAGGGATAATGGTCTCTAGCAGTCTTGTAATATCTTTATCTGATTTTGGAATCAGGGTAATACTGACCTAATAAAATGAATTGAGAATTGTTCTTTTCTTTTCTAATTTCTGAAATAGTTTGTAAAGAATTAGTATTAAGTCCTCTCTAAATGTTTGGTAGAATTCACCAGTGAAGCCATTGGTCCTAAGCTTTTCTCTGTGGAAAATTTAACTATTCAGTAGTTTTAGTGTTATATGTATATTCAGATGTTCGATTTCTTCTTTTTTGTTTTGTTTTTTTTAATCTTCACCTGAGGACACTTTTGCATTCATCTTCAGATACAGCAAGGAAGAGAGGGAGGAAGAGAGAGAGAGAAACATCAATGTGAGAGAGACACATCTACTGGCTGCCACCCACATGACCCCAACTGGGGCTGGGGAGAAACTGCAACTGAGGTACGTGCCCTTAGAGGGAACCAAACCTAGACCTCACAGGACCACGAGCTGAAGTCTAACCGCTGAGCCAAACAGGCCAGGGCTCTATTTCTTCTTAAGTGAGTTTTGGTAATTTATGTCTTTCTAGGAATTTACACACTTCATCTAAGTTATCATTGTTGGCGTATAGTTGCTCATAGCATTCTTTTATATTTCTTTTTATTTCTGTAATGTTGGTAGTGATGATCTCTCTTTAATTCCTGATTTTAATAATTTAAGTATTCTCTCTTTTTTCTTGGTCAAGTTAAATTTGTTAATTTCAATTTGTTTCAGACAACCACTTTTTAGTTTCATTCATTTGCTCTATTGATTCTACTCCATATCTCATTAATTTCCACTACAAAGTTATAGCTTTAGGTTTAGTTTGCTATACTTTTCCAATTTCTTAAGGTCAGGTTATTTATTACTGATGCGTTTTATTTCTTAATATAGATGTTTACAACTATAACTTTTCCTCTGAGTACTGCTTCAGTTGCATCTCATTATTTGATATTTCTGTCTCAAAGAATGTTCAAGTTTTCCTTATAACTTTACTCGTTGGTTATTTAGGACTGTGTTTAAATTATACATATTTTTATAGTTTCCAAATTTCCTTAAGGTTATTGATTCCTAATTTAATTCTCTTTTTTTCAGAGTACATATTTTGTATAATTTTAACCCTTTTCAATTTACTGTGACTTGTTTCTGGACTGTCATATAGACTATCCTAGAGAATGGTCCTTGTGTGCTTAAGAAGATTCTTCAATCTGATGTTAGACAGTGTAATCTATAGATATGTTTAGTTTAATTGGTTGATTGTGTTGTTCAGATCTATTTCCTTATTGATCTTTTGCCTACTTGTCTTATACATTTTAGAGAATAGTGTATTGAAGTCTCTGACTATTATTGTTCAATTGTCATTTCTCCTTTGTATTCTGTAAATTTATGCTGGTTGATTTTTAATTCTCAGTGCTTTGACTATGCCATTCTACCACCTTTTAGCATCTACTATTTCCAATAAGTCAAGTTTTGTTTTTGTTGGGGTTCTCTTTATGTGATGAGTTGTTTTCCTCTTACTGTTTTCAAGATTTTCTATTTATATTTAACTTTCAAAATTTTGAATATGTTGTATCTGGGTATAGATTGCTTTGTATTTATCCTACTTGAAATTTGTTGCACTTCATGAACATTTCATATTTTTCATCAAATTTGGAGAGCTTTCATTATTTCTTTGAATTTTCTTGGGAGAGTGGTTTTCTCTCCACATCTTTCCTACTCTTATTATGTGTATATTAATGTACTCAGTGGTAGCCCTGTTCATTTTTCTTTACTTATTCTCTATTCTCCAGGTTACATAATCTATCTTGCCAATTCTTTTATTTACCAGCTCATATATACTCTTGAATCCCTCTAGTGAATTTTGTATTTGGTTTTTATACTTTTCAATTCCATATTTTCCATTTGGTTCTTTCATTAGTTCCTATTTCTTTATATTCTCTATTTGCTGAGACACCATCATCAGACCTTCCTTCAATTCATCAAATATTGTCTCCTTTAGTTCTTTAAACAAAATTAGAAAAGCTGCCTTGAAGATTCGGTCCTTAAGTGGACCAGTTAGATCCCATCAAGGCATTTTATTGCCATCTTTTTTCTCCTTGTGTATGGATATGTCACAATTCCCTGCTTTTTGTTTTTGTTTTGTTTTGCATGTCTCTTTTTAGCTGAAAACTTGTAATTTTAGATATTATAAAATTTCTGAATACTAATCCCAGGTAGTGGTGTGAGTTGTTATTGTTATATATTTCATTTGTTTGTTTAATGACTTGGCTGGACTAATTCTGCAAAGTCTATTCCTGCAATGTGCAATTTAGAATGTCTATGCTCAGATTTTTTCCCTCAGATTTTTCTTTTAGTCTGGCTACCTAGGGTTCACCCCGGGTCAGCACAAGCCACTTATTGGACAAAGGTCATGCTTTAGGCCCTCTGTCAATTAAATTTTTACACTGTAAAAGTGAATATGTATCAGCTTACAGCTGCTACCACACATTATTGTTTTGCCCCACACATTCAGCCAGGGACTTGTAGCTTGGGGTTTTCCTCTTTGTTTACTCCTGAGAGTAATGTATATGCCCTTCGTATAGTTTCCACAACAGGGAGCTGAAGGAGTGGGAAGGACAATGGAAAGGCAGTAGATCATGGTTTAAATGCCGCAGCCTCTTGCTGTTTTGTCAGAAACGAAGTAAATTTTCTTGAATGAGTATTTCTTCATTTGCTTAATGCCCTTAGGACAATTCCCAGAGACTTTAAATGACTGGATTTAATAAAAAGATTTCATCAGTTAAATTGCTGCTTTCCTGTGAAAAGTCTGCCATATTTCTTCCAGAAGTTCTTCCTTCCCTTGGTGTCATTTCCTTAATCCACAGCACTTTTATTTTATTATTTTACTTGAATTCGAAACCTACCTTAATAACTTAAAAATCAATCAGAGATATTATTACTTTTTGAGATATATTTCTAAATATATTCTTGCAGGTAAATATTTTAGGTTTTTTTAAGCAGCAGTTCATGCTCCTAAAGAAAAAAAAAGTAAACTGGTTTTATTGGCAGCATTTCATGTTGAGTAATTTACATTAGTAACTAAAGCTACACACATAGTTTTATCAGAACATGGCATCTGTCTCTTCAGACAAAAAACACCTTTGGATGAGGATAATATATTGTGCCGCATCACTGGGTTTCTCATCTCGGCATTTTTGTAAATCTAATTATGAGATATATGCAGCAGTTGCTAACTCCCATTAATGAAAACAGATGCCTCAATGACCTCCATTGTACTGAGTCTAAATAAACTAATACTCTATCTCCAAAGCACACCCAAGCTATTTAAACCTTTCTTCCCTGGCTGAGCATAAGAACTACATATTATCATAAATCAAAGCTTACTGATGTATATATGACAATAGAAGCAAATTATTAGAGTATGAACATTCTTACTCCCTCCCCACCCACCCACATCTTTCTATAATAGAAGGCCTGTAAATGGCTTTCTCTTAGGGAGGTTTGTATTTTAGAATAAGGAAGAATTCTTGGGCTAGTTGACAAAGGACCAGTATCTTGAAAAGTGAAAGAAGTTTTGAGGATAATTTTGAAGAGATTAGTATCAGTTGCTTGAATGGGAGATAAGAAACAAAGAGAGAAGAAGAGATTAAAGTGTTCCTATGATGTAAATATCTACCTCATGATATATAAGAATCATATGTAAAGAGCTTGAATTATCTTGCTATTGTTCTGTGATCTAGAGTCTTTATTTGACCACAACTTTATTCTCATTTTGCATCATTTTTTGTCACTGCTTTCAACAGATTTCCAAATATAAATATTTAGTGCAAATTATTATCAATAACATGAGCCTAATTTTTAAAATTATATTCTAGGGAAATGCCTTGGGTCTATAATCTTTTTTTCAGAATATATTGGTGTTGAGAATTGTCAGGAGAGACAAAATCAAAACTGTCTTCTTAGCATCTTAATATAATGTATGCTGTTTTTATAGTCACAAAGTATTCAAGCATACGAGAGAAGGGAATATGCTATGCACATTTAAAAGCCTGAACAATTCCTTTACAAATTTTGATATGCAAACTACTGGACCCAATGCATGGCCAGTTGACTAAGTATTTACCCTAACTGTACTTAACAAGTTTGCATTTAAAATGCAAGTAATTATTTGCATATTATAGAGCACCCTCTGCCTTTTTTCTATCACATATAAAGTTCTCATCACAGAGATTCTGGATGGCAGCAATGCCTTGACTGCGTAACATTCGGAAGGAAAGCATCTAAATTAAGCTATTTTCTACAGCACGTAGAAAAAGATATTTCTAAATTAACATTTAAATGAAGATTTTTCATTGAACAAGTAACTTCTTTCTCTGTACATGGGGAACTTTGTGGAGGGGTTAAATAGATAAAGATTTTAGGTCAACCTCAGAGTCTCTTCACCTATGTTGCCATAGTATCTTTGGTCTATGGGTTGTACTACTGTGTACTCTGTGTGTGTGTCTTTGTTGTGCACATATGTGTTTGGGACATAACAGTACCCAGTAGGTATTAAAGTGAATAAATGAATAGATGGGTGAACACCTCAATAATTCTAACTAGGATTGTGTTGTATTTACCTGCAGATCCAGATTTACTACACCTCCGTGTCTCCTACTTCCTTCCTCCGTTCTGTGGGAGGGTACCTGGAGGATAGCTATGGAGTAGGGAAGAACCGCTGAATGGGAACTGCTTAACATATCTCATGTAGGTGACAGGCTGGATATTTAGTACAGAATAAGAATTCAGGGTTCAACCAGGAGCACTGAAACCCCAGAAACAATGGAAAGACCTGTGCTGGGCTGAGAACCAGAAGCAGCAGCCAGATCACCACGAGCAGTCAGCGCTGCACACAGAGGAAAGCCAAGGAACTGGACTGAGTAACAGAAGAGGCAGTAATAGTAAAAGAACTCGATTTGGTCTTAGGGAGCAATTAAAAATGAGAGTTAATATTTTAGTTGCACAGACAAGGAAAGGGCTTAGTCAGGAACTTTTGGACATGCATTTTATTTCTTAGAGAGAACAGATCTTAGGATGAAAGATAGGACTTTACACGGCCTTTCTAAAATTGTGCTTATAGCATTTAAATATTTTATGTTGAGTTGTAGAAACAAAATTGTGCTTTTAGAATATTTAGAAGCATGGGATTTAGAATTTGAACTATTTAAACAAATTTTTAATAAAATTCTACAAACTTGAAAAACCAAACCAAATAGCAAAACAATTTAATTTTAAAATGTTATGAGTTTTAATTATTTTGAACTAAGGGGAAAAATGAATTTCTTCTTACATCAGCATCTCTGTTTGGGGCTGTGAAACAATTTATTAAGTACAAGAGGAAGACATATTAACTTTATGTATTTTAATATTTTTTTCTTTATTGATTTTAGAGAGAGAGAAAGGGAGAGGCAGAGAGATATAGAAACATTGATGAGAGAGAACATTGATTGGCCGCCTCCTGCATGTCCCCCACTGGAGATAAGGCCCACAACTCAAGCATATGTCCTGACTGGGAATCAAACCAGCGACCTTTTTGTGCACGGGTTGATGCTCAACCACTGAGCCACACTGGCCAGGCAAGACATATTCAATTTAAAAGTGCACATGCATTAGCATAGACTCTCTATATTATTATTTCTTTCTTTATCAGTTTTCTTGCAGTGTTGACCAAAAGTAACAAGAGAAAGTTGTAAGCCCACTTGTCTAAAGTGAAGATAATTTTTCCTCTTAAAAGTCTGGCAGACATCCTTTATGATTCCACTTTAGAACTAGAAGAACTATGATATGATCAAATTTCCTGTGTTTAGTTTTCTGCAAAATAATCAAGGAATTTGTAATTCAAAGTGAAAAAACAAACAAAACAAAACCTTAAATATATATCCAGTCCTGGATGGTGTGGCTCAGTTGATTGACCATCAACCTATGCACCAAGAGGTCACTGGTTTGATTCTGGTCTGGGCATATTTACAGGCTGTGGGCTCGATCCCCAGTAGGAGGCATATAAGAGGCAGTAGATGAATGTTTCTCTCATCAATCTCTCTCTCTCTCTCTCTAAAATTAAAAAAAATGTATATACATATATATGTGTGTGTGTGTATTCACATACTAGGAAAACAAGTTTAAAAAAGAGTAAGTCTGAGTAAAGAAAAAAGGTTAATAAGAAACCTTAATTTCTTGCTTCAATGCAAAAGTGTCCAGAGAAAGCATCTAAAAGTCATTCTGTAGAAATATTGTTTTCACTGAACAAATTAGTTAACTAAGACTTCCATCTTAAAACAGACTAAATAACTCACCAAGGGAAAAACATCAGGATATAAACTTAGCTCATTGATTAACTAGCATCTTTTACCTTTAAACTGCCCAAATGATTTAGTATGAACTTCTCTGTCTCCTTGTTCACATTCTAGAACCATCATCTATAATAACTTTCAACCAAATTCATAATAATAAGACAAATTTTCCCAGCCTCAGTTTCCCTACATCAGAGGCCAAGATCATTATTTCTTGTGTCACAGAAATAAGAAGGTTAAGAAGACATTAAAAAAAAAAAAGGAGAGATAATAACACTAAAATGAGACTGAAGTAACTACCAATTTGTACTTCTTAACCCCTTCTCATTTTTGAAGGAATATGTCACTAATATTGTAATAACTATGTATGGTGTCAGACAGATTTATCAGGGGGATCACTATGTTGTACACTTGAAACTAATATAATATTGTACATCAACTATAATTGAAAAATAAAGCCCTCGTCGGTTTGGCTCAGCAGTTAGAGCGTCATCCCGTGGACCAGGGAGGTGTGGTTTCCGCTAAGGGCATGTACCTCGGTTGCAGTTTGTCCCCAGCCCTGCTTGGGGTTGTGTGGGTGGCAGCCACTTGATGTGTCTCTCTCATGTCGATGTTTCTCTCTCTCTCTCTTCCTCCCTCTCTCCCTCCTGCTCTATTTGAAAATAAATTTAAAAAAAATAAAAATAAATAAATAAAAATATTAAACATTTAATTTAATTTTTTTAGAAAAAAATTCTTCTCCTTAGAATCTCATGTTAGTCGGCACTTTTCTAGAGAACATCTATCAGTAACAAGAGCAATTTCAATAATCCCTTGTTTGTAGATCACGTTGAAAATTACAGGTGCCATCGCTTTTGTCCTTGAAACCCCTCTTGGTGATCCCGGAATCTTTGGTACCGTTGACGGTGGGCAGAGACGGATTAGTGGCTTGGTCACGATCACCGAGTGACCAAGGCAGGGTGTGCCATGAGCCTGTGTCTCCCACTCCAGGGGCTTAAAAGAACTGAGTGCTTGCTAATGAGAGGACTGCCTGTTTCTAACGCATATGCTGTACCTCATGGCTCCTCCAGCCTCTGAAGGCCCCCCCCAGGCAGTGCCCAATTTGACTGTCGCCCACAGGCCACAGCATTGGAAAAGGGCCACGCAGCTCAGTCCACCCTGCATGGAGTCAGCGCTAATGGGGGCTGCCACTCTGTTACCCCACGTGACAGCGTTCACTGTCTGCAGCATGATCTGTCCTGTGTATATACTTTACACACCTCAGTAGGCCTCCTCCTGGATGAACTAGAGTACTGTGTTTTCCCTTCATCACCAAGCTGTAACCATATAGAGAGACATTTGAAGAATGCATTGTATCTAGACATCTCTATTTTGTGAAAAATGAGGTTTGATTTGAACGGGTGACAGCAGTGGATCTCAGGGGGGCTCTGTCAAAAAGCAGTTTTGGTTGTGGAAACCGTGGAAGGGGTGATGCTCCAAGGACACTGTTAAACACTGCATTGTGCACACAATGTTAATAGTGTGAAACAGAGAAGTCCCGGGTTACAGAAACACCTGTTTCTCATTATTGGTTTTATACCTGATCATTAGAGAATCTCAGGTAACTTAGAAGCACATTCAAACCTCAAATACCACGAGACCAACTAATCAGAATCTTAAATTTACTAGAAATATTTTTTTTCTGCTTTATACTTTAAAATAATAAAACAAGCCCTCGTCAGTGTAGCTAAGTTGGTTGGAGCATCCTCCTGTGCACAAAGTGTCCCGGGTTCAATTCTGCATCAGGGCACATACTCAGGTTGCAGGTTTGACCCCTCCTCAGGGACTGTACTGGAGGCACCCAATGGACGTTTCTCTCTCTCTCTCTCTCTCTCTCTCTCTCTTTCCCCTCTCCCCCTTTCCTCTTTCTCAAAAACAGAATAAAAACAAACAAACAAAAAAAACATATATTTGGGTAAGGATTTAAAAATAATAATAAGAAAAAAAAATAACAAGACAAGGAGGGACCTGGAGAGTATTATGCTAAGCAAAATAAGCCAGTCAGGGAAAGACAAATACCACATGATCTCACTTATATGTGGAATATAATGAACAAACCTATGAACACAATAGATCCAGAGACATGGAACAGACTGAGGAATCTCTGAAGGAAGGAGGGTAGGTGGGAAGAGATTAACTAAAAAACTTATATGCATGTATGCATAATCCATGGACGCAGACAAAGCTTTGGTGAAGGTGGGAGGGTGTTGATAGGGTATAAAAGGTAGTGGGGGGGGGATATCTGTAATACTTTCAACAATATAAATTAAAAAAAAAAAAAGACGAATTAGTTTTATAAAAGCTCACTTCAGCAATTTTGGTTTAAGAAGTAGTCCAGTGTCTAATCATTCCTAGCTTTCTAGCCTTTAAACATTATATATCTGCAATATTTTATAACTGGAACTGTTATACAGAACAAGCAAGCTGGGACACTTCCAGAAAAATCGATTCACAAGGAGAGAGTCACTTTTAACAAAATGTAGTCGAATTATGAAAACAGGAACATTGAACATTACCCTCTAGAAAGTTTTTCAATAATGAAAGTTGAAACAAAAGAGACTTTTTTTCAGGTAACAGTGTGTTGACCAGAGAAATCTATTCATCCGAGCATCTAACTCCAGTTAATCAAGATTTTCAATTACTTTGTGTGACTTTTAATCCATAAATGTTATCTAAGCATAAGTAAAAATGATAGTTTCAAAAGAACTCTTAAAACATCATCCAGGGGCAGGTACACCACCTTTACAGGTACATGGGAGTCTATCAAAATTTCAAAAATCTATGGAAAAAGACATAATAACTTTTTGTTTTGTTTTGGTTTGTTTGTTTTTTTATCCTCACCCGAGGATATTTTTCCATTTTTTGTACAGATAGAGTGGGAGGGAGAGAGAGGAAGAGAGAGAGAGTGAGAGAAACATCGACGTGAAGGGACACATCGAGTGGCTGCCACCCGCACAACCGACCAGGGCCGGGGACAAACTGCAACCAAAGTACGTGCCCTTAGCGGGAACTGAACCCGGGTCTCTCCAGACCGCAGGCCGACGCTCTAACCGCTGAGCCAAACCGGCCAGGGCAAAAGACATAATAACTTTTATTGAAAGACTGGAAATGCTTTTGCCTTCCAATTTCCAAATTATACACTTTATAAAAATGAGATTTGAAAGCTAATTGCAACATTCCATAATATGATGCTTTAATTAAAATATATGTAAAATAGTCTGCATTTCATAATTATACCAAATAGCAAAATACATTTATGGGAAAATAAAATTATGGTTTTTCATATATCTTACTTTTCAAAAAATGATTTAGTTTTACAGCACAATAGATAAACTAATAAAAACTCATGTGAAGAGCAATGTAAAATATACTGAAAATAGTCTGGAAATGCCGTAGGTTTAATCTTCATTCATTCTTAAGAAGTTTGGATCTTCATATTTTGCAAAAAAACTTTTAGGCCATTCAAGCTGTTCTAAATTTTGAAAGCTTTTCAATGTACCAAACAAGGCTGATGAACTTTCCTTAGAGAAATATGCTTACTGCGGAACCTTTGTTAATGAAGATTTGTGGCTTTACATGACATATCACAGGCAACATTTACATTGTAATTAACAAAACCATGGGAAATCTTTCTTTCCTTAATTTTAACAGCCATTACCCTTTTTTGTTGTTTGTTAAATCAAGTAATATATTACTTGGCAAGACATTCTTTTTTCCCAGGCAGAAAGATAAACAAGAATTTATTAAACCTATCTACTCTATAAATTCTGCATTTCTGCTTGATTATTATATAAAGTCCACGTTGCATGAAACATTTATGACATGTTCCAGCATGTAATTTCCTTTACAATGTTATGACTATTGAAATTGACATTTGGCAGGCGGTATGCAAACGTGAATAATTTTTAGACTACCCGGATTTATTTAAATATTTTACTGTAAGAGAAAATATCTTTGAAATTGGTGTTCGATGAAATCCAAGAAACTTCCTTAAGTTCGTCATCGTTTTCCATCTGATTCCATTGGCATTTTGGTTTCTCTCTCTTTCCAGGCTCTCTCTCACCCCACTTTTTCCTCCCTGTATTATCCCCATTGTACTGGCTCAAGGGATCAGAAAAAGAATGGATCTTTTTGGTCAAGACATATAAGAAAGAAAAGACAATTAAAGAGAGGAAAGAGCTTAATTTAACAGACCTGCATTGACTCTGAAATATCACAAATATTGAATACATTTTGGTCAAAATGTTAACTTCTTTCAAGTTAAACAGAATAGTAATGTTTGCTATGAAGATATAGACAGATAACACTGTTTTCTGTGGGGTTTTTTGAGATGAAGTGAGTTTTCCCAGTTTAAACCAGTGTTTCTCAAATGCACTATTGATGTTTGAGACCATGTAAGTCTTGTTGGCAGGGGATGTCCTATATATTCTGGGATGTATAAAGCATCCTTGTTTTCTATGCATTAAATGTCAATCGCATCTTCCCAGATAAGACAACCAAAAATGTCTCCAAATATTGCCAAATATTCTGTGGGTGGCAGAATTACCCAGTTGGGAACCACTGGTTTAAACAGATATATCTGAATGCAAATACATTCATTATTTTAAGGAGATGGCGAGGAGGGAGAAAAAAAGAAAGAAAAGGAGAGAGAAGGAAAGAGAGAGAGAGAGATCTTACTATCAGCACATTGTCTACTGCTTTAATTTATGCCAGTTCTTTCCTAACACACATTTAATTTGTTCTGATATTAAAGTTAGTTGTGAATTACTCCACTGGTTCTAGAGTCTCGCTAAGGATCAAAGTCCAGTTTCAGTATATGTCAGTTTTGTAGCCCATTGATTTTGGAAAGGATATTTAAACTCTCTAATCCTTGGTTTCTTCATTTGTATAAATTATAATAGTATTGGTACATAGTTTCTGTGGTTAATACACATATATATAAAGTAAGATGCACAGTAAACTATAAACTGTTTCTTATATATCATCAACTTCATCATAACTAATGAATCAAGTCCTATTTAAAAAATAAATATGTTATGTTTTTTAAATAATTATATAGTACTGTTATTAGTGCAATAACCTGGTTATTATTAGACAACCAAAATTGCCAGGAAGCTTGCAATTCATATTTCAGGTCTATTCCCTGAGGGGGGGGGGTGTCTAAGGCAGTTGAGATGCATGCCCAGTAGGGTCTGAGTGACATGGGAGGTGCCTACCTGTCCATCACACCTGACAGTGAGTCATTGGCCAAAATAGACATGGACACTGCCAACCAGAGAAACCTGAATATTGAATCTCCTGGGAAAAGGAGCTCCCTTCTGCTTTCTCTCTCCTTGCTGCTGCTAGTGCTGAACTCCCAGCTTGCAGGGCTCCTGTGCCCTGCCCTGAACATGTGGCCCAGGGCCATGTGGGACCCCCATAATGCACTGATGGGTTAAACTATACTAATCTGGACAAAGCTGCGCCATGGAATGGAAACTCTGGACTTTGCCTTTATTTCTGGCCTTGCTGAACCCACAACTACCCCTCTTCTGGGACTGGACTGAGGGAACCAGGACTTCACAACCCCAGAAATGTAATTCCATGCCAAGAAACACCACCCATTCTCCGGTGGGGGCTTCTGAATATGATTATTCTGACTATACCCCAAGGGTCTCCTGCCCATGAGTGTTGGAGGAATCTGGCCCCTTTATCCCTCCAATGACAATACTAGGCAGAACATGAAAATGATGAAAGATTAATATTTTCCAAGTTTTACTAAGAATAAAAATGTTTTAACTCTAACAGTGCCATAATATTAATTTGTTTTAAGAGCATTTATTCACTTAAGTAAATCTTCAATGACTGTGAGCTAATTTGGTGGGAGGTAGTATAAAACTTTAATTGGGTCTACTTTTGCAAATGTAATTTTCAAGGCTAAGATTATTTCTTTCATGTACACTATATTTATTAACTCTAAGGACTCAGCCCTCAAAAAAAAAAAAAAAAAATTAAAGCAGTCAGAGTAATGGTGTAAGTTTAAAGTATTAAAGAGTTTACAAACTATTCCATATTCCAACAAAACATATTTCTACTAATAGGTATCAGTTTAAAAATGCTTTAACACAACTGTTTATTTGGCCTCCACAATCCGTGCAGATGCACTTCTAAACTAAAATAATCTAAATATTCTCCAGCGAGAATGTTATGCTTGTAGAACATGCCCTGAGTGGGTGATGTTTGAAGCCCTAACCCAGCTGTGTTTACCTTAAACAGAATACAGTTTCTAACAACACAGAGCTTTGAGTTTATACTCTTAATGAACCAGCAGCATCACCTTAGAAACTCAACATTGAAAAAAAATATTTATACTTGGAACATAGACAGATTATTTAAATTATAGAACAATCCACACTAATAATTGGAAATCTACTTAAACAGTCATATAGATATTGATTAATTGAGAGAATAGATGTTGAATGCTTACTCTGCATCAGTACTCTGGGTTGATTTATTGAACAAAACAACAAAGTTGTCCTTGTGGAATTCCCCTGTAAAATTATACCTATTGGGTGGCTTATTTATTTCATTTTTTTCCATAGAAGAAACTATAAGCTATGACAAAGATGGGTCTCAAAGAGTTATTCTCTTGTATAAAAGCATGCACTTAAGACCTTCAATTATCTTTTCCTGTATAATATGCCTGACTTTTGAAGAACTTACTTAATTATCCAACCTAGAACTTTTGTCAAAAGAAACTTCTTATCCCAGAGTATTTTGCCAATATTCGTTTTGAAACAACTCAATGAATTCCAAAATCCAAAGTAATCTGAAGTGAAATTGTTGCAGAGAGCACAGGGAAGCAAAGAATAACAAGTTCAATTTTCCTTAGTGACCTTTTTGGGTAAATTCATTAAATTAGACTGAAGTATTTACCTTTCACTCATCCCTTCAACAAGTATTTATTAGATGCCTCTTTTGTGGCTAATTTGTTTGTTTATTTATTTTTGAATATTTTTTCTTTGATTTTAGAGAGAGAGAGAGGGAGAGGAAGATAAATAAACATCAATGAGAGAAAACATCGACTGGCAGCCTCCTGCATACCCCCACTGGGGATTGGGCCACTACCTGGGCATGTGCCCTGACCAGGAATCCAACCAGCGACCTCTTGGTGCACAGGTCGACGCTCAATGACTGAGCCACACCGGCCAGGCTTTTGTGGCTATTTTAAATAATAGTTATTGGAAAGGGGGGAATGTTGTTGTTGTTTTCATAACTAACCCATTACCATGATGTAAGGCTATACAAAGTTCAGAAAAAAAAAAAAAAAAATTATGTGGAGTGTGTGAGTTAAATGTACAACATTCTCTAACCATCTTGAATTAAGGAGGCTTGAAAGAAAGAGTAAGAGTTGTAGAGTACCACTGAACACTTCTCCAAATTGAAAGTGTACTAAGAAAAATGCCTATAATTCTAACGCCGGCCTGGGAATGAGCATTCTCAAATTTGGGTACAAATAATATTGTACTGGGACTGCTGGGTATAACTTGAAATATTGGTAATAGTTGATCAAAGACACTGTTTTAACTGGAAATTCTTGGATTTCTGGAGATAGAATAGAGTGCATTTGCTATCAATTATTCTACAACTGCATACATTTTTCCTTCAACTTGATCAATCTCCTCAATGCTTAATTCTACATTGTTTTCTCTAAACCACAGTGCAAGTACTAAATACATCTTCATTAACATGATTTTGTCCAAAAAGCAAAGCCTCTACCACCTAGCCATCCTGAGATCTTGGAATAAGGCCTAATCATCTCTAATCCTTCCCAGTAAGGAAGTTTCCTAGGGAGCTGCAATGTTGTCTTTTGTATTTGTCATCACTCTAGAATCTACTTGCTTTCCTGTAGCTATTCCTCTTCATCCTTGGCTGATAAACCAACTCTAATCCTTTGATGCCATACCACTGAACACTTGCTGGTTCTTCTAAGAGGTCATTTCTTTCTCAGAAGGTAATCTACTTTTCTTATCTCACATTCTTTTATAACTCCTGGATGTAACCACTCTTTCCACTTCTATGCTTCCCTTATGTTACCACTGAAAGAAAATATTATTTATGAAAGGTATGTTTTGTATAAGTCCTCCTTCAAAATACCATACTGTCCTGAATCAGAGGGACGCAGTGAAAAGAATATGACTTGGATTTGCTTTCCCATGTCTCTGATTTTATTCACACAATTTCATCAATCTAGAAAGCTTCTTTGTGCCTTTCTTCTTATTGCTTAAATCAATTTCAATCCCATTTCTCAACTGATATTAGTCCTCCACAGTCATCCAATTTTCATTTTCACTTCATCCAAACTCTAATAATAGTTGTACGTGTCATGAAACAAATGTTTATTGAGATGCTGTTACCAGATTCTGTGCTGATATGTCTAATATTTATATCCACAAATAATCTTATAACATCCATCATCTTATGAAAATGCTTCCATAATTACTTTTAAATGCATATATTAAAAGTCTTATTGGTATTTATTATTTTCTAGTGTATATCATCTCATCAACTATTCAATGTAATTTTTTAAAGTGTAAGAATTATGCCCTGGCTGGTTTGGCTCAGCGGTTAGAGCATCGGCCTGCGGTCCAGAGAGACCCGGGTTCGGTTCCCGCTAAGGGCACGTACCTCGGTTGCAGTTTGTACCTGGCCCTGGTTGGTCGTGCGGGTGGCAGCCACTCAATGTGTCCCTTTCACGTCGATGTTTCTCTCTCTCTCTCTCTTCCTCTCTCTCCCTCCCACTCTATCTGTGCAAAAAATGGAAAAATGTCCTCGGGTAAGGATAAAAAAAAAAAAAAAAGGAATTATGTACTATATCTTATTGCATTTCTTCATAATCTTGCCTCCAAGTATGTATTTTAAATGTTTAATTAGAAAAAATTAATGGATATTTGGCATGTAATTTTTGTTCCATGTAAGAAAAATAAAAAGGATTTAAAGTATACAGTCTGTCCCTAAATCAAAATATAATTTTGTAAGTCACTCAATTAAAAATGCCCTGTTTATATTGAACTAGACCTTCCCAGATTCTGCTGCCAAAAATATTCTTTTAGTCATGCACTTTTATGAAAAAAATATTGATATTAAATGGCAGAGATCATACAAAGTTTCTCTCATGAGTGAGTGAAAGAGATGCTTCTTGGAAGAGTGAAAGCAGGATGTGCTAACCGGAACTCCCAACCCCTCTCAGCCCTCCTGCCCACGGCCCTGCGGGGACCACCACGGCGGAACAGTCTGAATGGTCTGTGCCAACCAACCACAGCAAACTATCTCCAATCACCCTTCTACCATGACTTACATTGACATTTAATATTTTACGTCGAAATTGAAACCTCAACAATATTTAATATAATATTACTTCAGATTTACCCACATATTTACTAACATCTCTGTTCACCATTCCTCTTGCATTTTAAGATTGTTATTTGAGATCATTTTTCTTCCATTTAAAATAGAACTTTCATGCATTGGCAGGTTTGGCTCAACGGTTAGAGCATTGACCGGCAGACCAATGAGTCACGGGTTTGATTCCGGTCAAGGGCACATACTTCGGTTGCGGTTCATCCTGGCCCTCTTCAGGGTTGTGTGGGAGGAGAGTAGTCGATGTCTCTTTCACATCGGTGATTCTCTCTTTCCCGCTCTCCCTCTCTCTCCCATTCTATCTGATGATAAATAGACAAATATCCTTGGGTTAGGACTAAAAAAATAACAATAAAATAAAATAAAACCTTTAGAGGAGGTGGTTCAAGACGGTAGCATAGTAGACCTTGAACTCACCTTATTTCATGGACAAATCAAATTTATACGTACATGTGGAACAATTTCCTCTGAAAAAGACCTAAAAACTTGAGGAATAGCTCCTCCACAATAAAGAATAAAAGGACCACAGGGAGATGTGTAGGAGATCAGAGACAGTTTCACCAACATCCCTATCCTTTGCTTGACATCAATCAGAAGAGACCTAAAGAATACAAAGCTTCTCTCTAAGGAGGGATTGAAGTTTGTGCACCACATCAGGCACCCCAAACTAGGAGACCGGCATTGGAGAGATGAGACCCAAGATGTTTGACTTTGAAAACCAAGGCAGAGAATGTGTGGGAAACCCAAAAGGTGGTCAGGAATGAGAAGTCTGCTCTTAAAGAGCTCAGGTACAGACTCACTCACCATGGGACCCAGCACAGAACCAGCAGTTTAAAAAGCAGCCTAGCCCATACACGAAGAAGAATCATTACCGAATACTTCAAGTGTCTGGCAGAGGTGCAGGGGTCCACTCCAGCTTTCTCAGAGGACAGGTGGCTCTCCAACTTGCTGGTGCGGGCACTAGCAGGCACCCTTTCTGCACCCACACTACTTTGCAAGCTCTGGAGGGAGCACTTGGCTTGACCCCACACACTCCTGCAGCTCTTCTGCAGTTGATGGGCTTGCCACAGACCTCGGCTCCCCTCTGTCCCTACTAAAACCACGGGGTTTGGTAGAGCTCTGGACTTGCAGCAGCCATGCTGAATGAAACTGATAGGTGTGCTCAGTCCACACAGAGATGGCCCCTGGAATGCCTGGTTTTGGTGGCCAGTGGGTCTGCTTTCATGGACCCCAAGGGATTGAAACAATTGACAGACAAGTCTTGGCAGGCTATCATCCCCAGGGTACAAAACAGACAGACTGAAATACAGTCCGTCCCCTGCTTCCTGTGAAAAAAGCCTGTTCAGTTGTCCTGGAGCTTCAGACTGAGGGGCAGGCTCTGCATTTACCATGTGTCTGGAGGCTACAGAAGAGGGCGGGGCAACAGGTCAGGAGCTGGTGTCCCTGCTCATTCCCATGGCCTGTAGTTCACCAGTAAGTCCCAGGAGGGAGCTTATATGCTCACCTGGAGCCCCAATTTATGCAATTTTCCAAGATGAAGCGGGCTATGGAAATCTTCTCACATCACCTCTATATACAATAGTTAATAATGTTGGCCAAAGATTTTCCATCGTATCTTTTTTTTTTTTCAAGCTGTCATTGCATTCAAGATCTGACAGAAAATTTCTGGTCACAAGTGATTATTCAACCTCACACTGCAGAATCACGATCGCCAATAATTTTGTAAATATGAACTTAAACTGCCTCTTATTTTAGGGAAGAAAATGCCTGTGTGCTATTTTAAAACCTTTTAAAATATTGATCCATTTAATCAATTCTGGGAGGAACTTGATGTCTGATCAAAAACCTTTGAAAAGATTGATCCACTTAATCAATTCTGGGAGGTACCTGATGTTTACCTATTTGAATAAATATCTCAAAGGCACCATTAGAAAAACAGTGGAAGAAAAATTCAATTTACATATCTCCCTAAGAGCTGATTTCCAAAGTTTTTCCATCTCCTGCTTTAATAGATGGAGTACATCATGCCCAGTGGGCACAGAGTTCTTCTCTTTGCTGCTTATTCAGCCAGCAGTCAGCATCTTCTCAGAGTTCAGCCTGAAGTGTTCCAGCCAGGAAAACATGGGCTTGGGCAGGAACCACAGACACTGCAAGTATTTACACTTACAGTGACATTCAGTTGTCTTTTGTTTTTGAACGCAGCCCGCAGAACTGCTAAAAAGTTGGGGATGGGGACAAGAGTGGAAGCAAGGGATCCTCCATCCAAATAGATCTACTGAATCATGGAGCAACAATGCATTGTGTATCCTCAGCATCTAACTTAGCACATACACAAATGATGTTGAATATATGAAACAATAAATTAATAATCATTTTGAATACAATGTATCTTCTAGATACTCTGCTGAGTGTGAGAGGTACAAAGGTAATGAAGCAAACTAATACCCAATTTTAGTTATCTGTTGCCAATTAAATTTGAAGATATGCAAATCAATATAGTATCATTCATTCAGGGAATCCATCTTTTCCAGTGCACTATCAAGCTATTTTATATTATCAACTAATTATCACATTAGCTCATCAAGTTGGGGCTTACTGTCCAAATAATAAACGAGAAAATTAAGGCTCAAAGTTGCATTTTCATAACTCCTTTGTCTACTGGCTTCAGAATGAGGTTGGCAGCAGCAACTAGAATGGGAGAAGAGGTGGGGTTTTCCTCTCCCTCTCTACCTTATTTGCATCCCTAGCATCAGCTGCATCTCCTCTATGGCTGAGGCTGTCCTGGGACATGTTGGGACCAATACTACAGCATCTTCCCTTTTTCTCTCCATCCAGGAGGTGATAGGGGCTTCCTGTTAGTGCTAATCTCTAAGTTATCTCACTACCTACTATTGATTTTTAGTTCTTCCATCAACTATGTAAAGGTTTCCTGCCTTAAGTTTTCTCTGTTTAAACACAGAGTGATGTCTGTCATTCTGTATGGATTCTGATTGACATACCTACGATCTTCATATCACAACACACTATTTAAAATACAAACTCGCGAAAGGGTAAATAACGTTTTACAGGGTAAAGGAAAAAGCTTGCAAAAGGCAGAAACTGTGAAAAACGCGTTGCTTGCGTGACCTTTGCTTAGCCTTCTATAGAGTGTGGATTATCCAGATTATCTGCAAAACAATGAATTACCAGCAGATGCAGGATGAGATACCAGACCAGTCCAACTGCAAAGTGGACAACGGGCCAGTTGGAGTACGTCAGCAGGAACTGCCAGAAGCTAAAAGCAGAGCACATTACACCCCAAATGATGTCTGAGGCTGACTCATTTTTCGGGCTCAGCCCACCTGCCTCCAGACACAGGCATTGAAATTGTATTGCTCTACATTAGCCTTGCATTGTGGATGTGATCTCCCACTGGCTCAGACAATTTACCTTGTAATATTGTTCATATTGTTTTGCAATTGTTGTTTACAGGTCTGTTTTCTCCTTGCCTAAGAGTATTTGAGATTAGAGACATCATTGTATTTTTGAATCTTCAACACCTAACACATGGCCAAATACATTATAGATGCTCAGTAAATATTTGTTGGATAAATGAAGTAATAAGTGAATGTAATGTTAGACAGATGTGAGAAGGGAAGTTCAGTTCCCGAAAAATCTACCTACAGGTATGAAGCCTGGACTGAGCTTCCAAAGAATAGGAACAAGATCTTAGCAAAGGTGTTTTAAGGAGTGGGAACATGGTAGACAAAACTAAAAAAAAAAAAAAAAAAAAAAAAAATTCGAATGATTGCAACTTTACCCTTATTGAAATGTTATCATCAGCAACTGGTGAGTGTTTTGGGTAAGGTGAGGGAAGGAAATATACTTATGCAGTTTTAGCAGGCTTTTGGGGTCTCTATACAGATCATAACAGAGTTAAAGAAGGTAGCTGGAAGAATAGTAGGTTAGAGTACAATGCAATGAAAGCTCACTCTGGGACATGAGTTTGATAGGCCTGTGCAGAGTTTGTGTGAAGTTTCTGGGAGATATTCAGAAACACACACCTAGATCTCAAGAGAGTAAGAAAAGTAGACATGGGAGTCAGAAGTAATAGGAAAAGTGAACAGGATGAATCAGAAAGATAGTAAGTAAGAAGCACAGGCAGAAGATGGAAGGTCAGAGAAGAAAAAGATTTTGGGAATTGTGGTGGGAAAAAGCAAAAAAAAAAAACAAAAAAAAGAGAGATAATCTGCAGATGGCCATAGGGTGCAAAGTAATTCAGGAAAAAAAATATAGTAGTTCATCAGCAATGAAAATGCTCTAGAATAGACAGATAAGCATCTAATCTGAATAAAAAACAAAAATACGATGTATAAGCTTTTTTCCTTCCTCTTAGAAAACTGGCAACAAAAGAAATGAGTGAGGGGACATTTCCTGAAGGGTAAATATCTTATAACAAGAAGACTCAATACTAGCTCCCACGTTTAGCCCAGGTTTCTGTAAAAATAAGTAAGAACAAATAAATGTAAGAGAATGTCCAAGACACTTGGTGTTTTGAAGGGTTTCTACCTCTCTTACCCTTGAACCAACATCAAATTCTCAATATAGATTAGGGAAAAAAGGGTGACGATTGGTTTGGCCATCACCACTTGGACAATAAAATACTGTTGAAAATGAAGGTTAATGAGCCCTGAAACTATTGCTTTTTCCAATTCATTGTCTGTATTTTGGAAAGACATTGAGCCTAGTGTCATTCTCCCCAGGGCAGGAGGTGGAGGGACTAATTTAAGTTAGTAAAAAAATAAAACATAGCAATTTTTCTGCTGCAGTCGGTATATGTAGTACCTGGCCAAAGCAAATGTGATTTTTCAAGGTTAACTCAGTGTTGTTTTCCCCCATTATAAAAGGAGAAAATTTAATTGCATTTTGTGTCCCTAAGTCACTTTAAAAAAACTAAACTGTAATGAAAATCAATTTTCAGCTAATAATTCTTCTATGACACACTTACTTACAGACCAGTTGCCTTAGCATTTCGGACACAGTAAGCTAATCACTTATCAAAGAACAGCTTTGCCCAGCCTGTGTGTCTCAGTGGATTGAGCATCGTCTCATGGACTGACAGGTCCTGGTTTGATTCCTGGTCAGGGCACATGCCTGGGTTTCAGGGTCAATCCCTAGTAGGGGGCATGTGGGAGGCAGCTGATTGATGTTTCTCTCTCACACCAATGTTTCTATTCTCTCTCCCCTCTCTCTCTAAAAATTTTTAAAAAAAAATAAAATATTTAAAAAGAACAGCTTTTGCTTGAACCCAGAAAACAGTGATATACTTCCTCCTACTCTCTCCCCAGTGTGTCGTACACAGGTTCATATATAAGTGGATATAAGTGATTGAACTTCTCAGGCTGAAAGGTGGTTTATTTCTACTCTTTTGCACAGCAATCTATAGGATCTATAGGAGGGAAACTGGCCTCAGAGCTATGGTTGTCAGTGAACAACTGCTGTCCAGGGTCCTAACGCAGATGAAAAGGCCGTCCAATAGCACCCTGACTTAGAATGCTAGTTCCGAATAATAAAGCTGAGCTAAAGTTTGACTCCAAGCTGGACAGGACCATCTGCTCAACACCCATGTAGCTGAAAGAGCTCCCAGGGAACCTACCACTAATCAATTCTCTCAGGCAGTAGTGTATGTTGAACAGAATACGCAAGTGTCTTTAACTTTGGCTGCAAAGGCACAACATAAAAAGTACATATATCCTATTGCAAATAACCTTGCAAAGGGATAGCTTGGTTCATCTCACAAATAAATTGGAAGCTTTGGGCACAAGGCTCGTGTTTGCTGTAGCTATGTCTCTCCTTGTGGATCCTGTTATCATTCAGTTCCAGATACAGAGTTAATAAATGTCTTGGGTTGAAATGTTTATACAGGCAGATGTTCTTAGCCTAAACCTAGAGCTGAGAGCCTTGTATTTAGAATCTTAGGAGGAAGCAAGGTCAAGGCCATGGCCTTCACTTTCCTACCCTACTTGAGTGTCAGGAAACAGGATGCTGTGGATAAATAGCAGACAAGGGAGATAAAGAACTTTTGTGTAATCATAAAGATAAAAATTCCGAAAGGTTATGGTGTCACCTATTGGTCTCAGAATTGTAAAGCAGAATAAAATGTTAAGAGAAATTCATTCCAGCATTCAGAAACCTAATTCTTCTTAAATATAAGCTAGGTACTAAAACTCTTTATGGTGTTTTTTTTTATGTTCTTTTTGTAAGTAATAGACATCAGATTTCATTCTCTTCAAAGGGTTAAATATTTCTTCTTTTCAAAAATGGCCTATCTAATCACCCAAGGTAATCAATTTTTCACTATTCTAATAACCCATTAGAGTCTTTTGCTTTTTCTGGTTACAAGCATTCTAAACGAATCAAATGATAATAACAAAACATTCCCCCCTCTTTTATGGAGCAAGCCATGCAAAATATCAAAGACAGATCATCTCTGATATATGTTAGAAATGGTAAAAAAAAAAAAAAAAAAGCCAATATACTTGAAAGAACAGCAATTGTGGGGTTGGGAGGACTAACTAGAGATGAGACCAGACCACTCAAAAATAATAATAAGGGACCAGATTATATAGAGTTTCATATGTCATTTATTTTGTATATAATGAGGAAATAGATTTGGTTTTGAGGAAAACAGTAAAATGTACTGACATACTCTTATACAATTTTTTAAAATATCACCTAGTGACTCTGTTGACAATACAATATGGTATGGCAATATTGTAACAAGGAAAACCAATTATGTGGTTATTGCAGTCATCCAGGTATAGGATAACTGCTAGATGGCAGCAGAACTGATAAAAAGTGATCAAGTTTGGACATATTAAAAGGTATATCTAATAACATATTTTGGTGGATTCCATTTGGGGAATTAAAAGAATGATGTCAGAGCTCTCTCCAATATTTTTGGTGAGAAACTAAAAGATGTGTCACTGACTGAGATGGAAAAGAGCTATAGGTGTAATAGTTCTGAGGAGTGGACAAGATATTGGGCATGTGTGCTAGAGACATCCAAGTGCACATGTTGAGAAGGCAGTGGGATGTACACATCTGGAGTTAGAGGGTAGTCTGGGCTGGAAAAGTTGGGAGTCATTGATGCATAGATGACATTAAAAGCTGTGAGACTAAATGAGACCACTAAGGGTGTAAATTAAGTAAAGAAGAAGGCCAAGAACTGAGGTTGCATAAGAAATAGATACAGCCCCCTCAGCGTGGCTCAGTGGTTGAGCATCAATCCAGGCACCAGGAGGTCACCAGTTTGATTCCTGGTCAGGGCACATGCCCAGGTTGTGGGCCAAATCCCCAGTGGGGGGCATGCAGGAGGTGGCCAATCAATGTTCTCTCTCATCAATGTTTCTGTCTCTCTCTCCCTCAAATCAATAAAGAAAAAGAAAGAGAGAGAGAGAGAGAGAGAGAGAGAGAGAGAGAGAATAGATACAGAGGAGATGGAAAAGGATCAACTCGTAAAGTAAGTAGAGTACCAACAGAGTGTGGTGGTGCCCAAAAAGCAAGTGAAGAATGTGCAGTTAAGGGGGAGAAAGTAGGCAGCGATGTCAGAAATACTACAGAGACATTAAGAGAAAGTGGCTGAAGTTGACCAATGGCCATGCCATTACAGAGGTCATTGGTGACCTTGATGACAACAGCTGCAGTGGCGTGGTGGACGTGAAAACTGCAGTATGTTAAACAGAGAATGAGCGTAGGAGAAACTGAGACAATGAACAGAGGAGAAGTGACGAAATAGCACAGTAGATGGCAGGAGAAATGAAGTAAAAAAAAAATGTTTAAGATGGAAAATATAATATTAGATCATACGTTTATAAAAAGTCATCCATTCAAAGTGATAAAGGGTTACGTAGGAGAGAGAAGAGGGCATTGAAGCAATGTATTTGACTAGTTCAGAAGACATGGGACCTTCTACTGGCTTCAGATGAAACTATGGACAGTTCATTTATAGCAACAGGTCAGAAGGAAGAGCAGGTAAGTGCAGACCCCCCCCCCCCCAATATATATATATGTGTGTGTGTGTAGTGATGGAAGTCAGTGTAAATATTTTCTGAGATTTTTTCAGTTTTCTCAGCCCCATGGGAAGTAAAATTATTAACTGAGAGTGAGAATGGGTAGAAAATTTTGATTTTGAAAAAAAAAATAACAAGATACAAGTTTGACTTCAAGGAGAGTAAGTGAACTGAAAATATATGATTGACTGATAACAGTAAGGCTGTGGCTGAGGTTTATGGTCATGAATTGTAAGTGAAACCAGTCAAGCGTGGCTATTTGTTCTTTCCAGGCAGGTTCCGTTGCACAGGCAAAGGTCAGGGCTGGATTTAACTAGGGCTGTCTATAGCTCTGCCTGTTGGGAGGGAACAAGAGAATAGCTAGGGAGCTGAGTTACTAAGCTGTGGGATGAATAAATGATAGAGCATGAAATAGAATTAGGAGGACAGCAAATGCATCAAGGGTTTCTAAACCTGTGGAAAGTTGAGAGTGTAAATGAATATAATCTTTTAATGGATTTTGGGGGGAGAAGTACTAGAGGTAATAAGAGTTACTATAGGTAGTAATTTAGAAAGGTAGTTGCTGAGGTCAAAGAGAGGGCTGCATAAAACTGAGATGACACGCCCTGGCCAGTTTGGCTCAGCGGTTAGAGCGT
This sequence comes from Molossus molossus, assembly GCF_014108415.1. NCBI lineage: Eukaryota > Metazoa > Chordata > Mammalia > Chiroptera > Molossidae > Molossus > Molossus molossus. Next base: position 25,160,525 of record NW_023425346.1, read on the forward strand.
CGGCCTGCGGTCCGGAGAGGCCCCGGGCTCGGTTCCGCTAAGGGCACGTACTTCGGTTGCAGTTTGTCCCCGGCCCTGGTTGGTCGTGCGGGTGGCAGCCACTTGATGTGTCCCTTCACGTCGATGTTTCTCTCTCTTTTCCTTCCTCTCTCTCCCTCCCACTCTATCTGTACAAAAAATGGAAAAATATCCTTGGGTGAGGATAAAAAAAAACTGAGATGACAGACAGCTTGTAATGATTACCAATGGCAAAGTATAGATTCCAGAGAATGGCAATTGGTGTGACTAATTGATGTTAGCTAAGGAAATTGAGAGGTCAAGATAATATAAACAATATCTCAAAGTATATTAAATTTGCCAAGAATTCAGACAGAAGTAGTATTGGAGAGACAGAGCTACAATTGCTGAGAGAAGAGGGAATGACCTGGGTGTCAGTAGATACTAACAGCAATGAAGAGTAGTGAATAAACTAATCTAATGGCCTGAGCTAGAAAGCTGGACATTTTTAGGGAGGAAGGAAAATGGTCTGCATGCAGCTATAAAGAGGAGGGAGCAGGTTACGCCAACTTTGGGTGCAGTGGTAGGAGAATTGTTGGGGTAAAACAGTTTTAATTCAAGAGATCTGCAAGGGAATCAGAAATTCCAGGTGTTCTTTATCAAGAAGCTGATGGAATCTTTGAGTATGTAGGGTGTCCTGCAGATGGTGAATTGCGAGTTTCAGAGGGCACATCGGAAGACTGGGAACAGAAGACAAAATGAGAGCCTTATTTTATTATTATAGTTACGTGGTGATGGCCACACATGTGGAAAAAGACATCAGAATAAGTACTGGTGGGCTCAAGACAGAAAGGTGAGGGGTAGAGAGCTGTGGCACTTCCAATTAATTCCTAGTGAGTATTATGGAAGGCACAAAGGAGAAGCTACTAAAGTTTATGCCCAAGACATTGATTGAAAATATTGGCAAAAATAGTTCTATATCCCTTGGACTTGGAGTAGTGAGGATTTAATTGTGAAGTTGATAGGACCATTGAGTGGGGCTCAAAATTAAGTTATCTGAGCCAATAAACCTTTTCTTTTTAATTGGCATGTGAAAGTATTATAAACAATTGCAAATGAAAGACACTTAAAAGTACACTTGGAAAACTTTTCAATGGACTTCTTGATTATTTCTTACCTAGAGATAAACAAACAAACAAATAAAAAAAACACAAATAATGTGACTCAAAGTAAATTTAGTTTATTCTAACCAGGTCCCCTCTCAGTGATATATATACTTATAATTGATCCACAGCAATATTCCTCTAGGGCAGTGATTTTCAACTGATGTGCTGCAATAATTTTTAAAACATGCAACACTTGACTATTTAGTCAGGGACCTGACCTCTTTTCCTTTAGATTTTCAAATAAATAAATGACAACAATCAACACAATAGCCATCCAGTGTGAATGAATCAAAATCATACCTGTTTTTTTGTCAGATTGGCAAAAAATATGATATATATATTTTTTTGGTGTGCTGCAGAATTTTAGTAACTAGTTTATATGTGCCATGAGGTGAAAAATGTTGAAAATCACTGTTCTAGGGAATTTGAGTTTCAGGTCCAATGGTAGCTTCTATAAAGGCAATAATACATTCCTATCAGTGCTCTAACCACATTAGTTTACAATGACCTGCTAAAGAGTTGTATACACACACAAAGATGGGAACCCCTAAGGCTAAGGGTCATCTGCATAGCCCCAGAGCCCAGCACAGTGACTGGTCGGTATAGGAATTTCAGCAAATATTTATTCACTAGCATAAATATGCAACTCTGAAGAAAACAAGTCTCTGAAACTCTAACAACCAAGAAGATAACTGACCTATGCAACAGTTGCTGAGCATGCTTTTAAATCAAATAAGTATTTTCAAATAATGTATTTCTTCCATGTCCCTCCACCCTCTCAGCCCTGCTTTTGGAAAGCACAATCCTACCTTCCCCATAACCAATTTAGCTCATTTCAACTTAGACATGGTTTTCATCATTTAACTACAAAGGTGACAAAAATATTAAAGTGAATACTTCTTTGTCATCATATAAAATAGTTGACATTGACTCAACTTTGGAAATTACCCTCTACAAAACTATTTTTTTTTCTCTACTTACTCCAGCTTAATCTACTGCATGCATACTCAAAAATGTAATGTTCATTTTATACCATTTTTCTGCCATTTGGCTGTTAACCTCAGTGAAACCTCATAGTTTCCAGGACCAAAGCATTAGGTTTCAAATCTGTTTTAATAAGTTTGTATAAATCAACACCCCCTCCCCCAGCAAAGCCTTCTCTCAAGCATAGGATGTTTTGTCTTTTATCTGCTAGATCATCCATCTGTACATCTTTCATTTTAGTTCCTTGTCTATTCCATTCATTGTGATTGCACTAATGGTACCTCATCTGCTCTATATTCCTAAATTAGACCTCCACGAAGGTATTTTAAAATAATTATAATTTAATTCTAACAGTACCTAAAGCCAAACATGTATTTGATCTTTAAAAATTGTTTTTCCTTTATTGATTTTAGAGAGAAAGGAAGGAGAGGGAGAGAGAGACAGAAACATTGATGAGAGAGAATATTGATTGGCCACCTCCTGCATGACCCCCACTGGGGATCTGGCCCACAACCTAGCCATGTATCCTGACTGGGAATCAAACAGCGACCTCTTGGTGCATGGGTCGACGCTCAATCACTGCGCCACACTGGCAGCACTGTATTTGATTTTTAAACATATTGGTTCGATTACAACTTCATACTTAATCTTAATTCACATATATTTTACAGTAAGAGCAGATGAAAGTACTTCATTCTTCCTTTATATTCCTCAAGTAAAGTAGTCTCTAACATATCAAAAAAGAATGTTTCAGTTTTGTTTCATGCCTTATTTGTTACTACAGTATATCAGTAGTAACTAGTTGTTTAAAGCCAACAAAAGCAAATCATTTGTCCAATTGAAAAGTGAACAAACAACTAATATGATTTAAAATAGCGATTACAGCATGAAATATGATCCTAAATATTCACAGAAATTTACATCTATGACAAAAACATATGTTGTAATTTCTTTTTAAAGAGCCAGAAAACCCTTCTGACACAATTTTTTAATTGTGAATTTATTTAGATTGAAATAGAGCTGAATACCAAGCAAAACTGAGTAAATAGTAAGTAAATACCTTTCCTTGACCTCATAAAAATAATTAGATGACCCTTTCATATTCTAAAGTCATAAATGTAAACATACACCAAAAACCCTTGGGCAGTTCCTGTTTATATCAGTATTGGTCCTTTTGAGACACATAGTACATTGATTACATGTAATAAATTAAAACCAAATATCCAAAAAGTTATACCACTGCCAAGACACTGAATTAAGTGCTAACTGCCTCTTCAAAAGAGTGATTATATATCCAATATGTACTTGAATAACAAAAAAATATACTATAATTTAATATATTGGAAATATTTATATTTGCTTTGGGAAATGTTATTCATGTCCAAAATAAAACAATGGCACCCAAAGACAGAAAAAACTGTTGAAGAGAAAGAAATATATATGCTGAACTAAATTTAGGAAGAAAAATCCATCCAATAATCAACTAGAAAAAAACCTTAGCATGAATATTTTAGCACAGGAACAAATAAAAATAGTCATTGACAATAATAAAGAATATCTCTGTGTCTAGATTCTATTAAAGTAAGACTTCTATGTCATTCACCCATAGTAATTATTTCTATTTCAGAAAAAAAATAATTATGTATTAATAATTAAAAAATCTATGTTTGAATATATGTGTTTCAAGTTGTCTTTAGGGGCTATGAAATCCAGTGCAATGTATAAAATAGAAATATAGTAATTCTAGTCTGGCAGAGATTGCTGACTATAATTTGATAACGTTTGTCTCAACTCCAGGTTCCTAAAAGACATGAATTGTTGGGGAAAAAAATGGTGGTGGAGTGAATAGAAACTTCACAGACCATCTCCCAGGACCAAACTGGAATTGCAATGAAAATAAGGACAAATCGTCAGGAAGGGGCAACTAAAAGGCAGCTTGGAGGACCACATAACCAGGGTAGGCTGGTAGGCTTGCGAGGACGCGAGAGGGGCCAGGAGCCCACGGTCCGCAGCAACCTGGGCTGGGACCAGCAGACTTGGCTGGAAGCTGCGTCCAGCGGCCGCGCCTGGAGGCTGTGTCCTCACCAGGGTCCTGTGGCCTCGGCTGGGACAAGCAGTTGCCTCAGCAGGGACCTGCAGCTGCCTCGGCTGGGTGCTGCGCCCTCAGCTGGGTCCTGTGACCTTGGCTGGGTGCTACACCCTCTGCTGGGACCAGTGGCCTCAGCTGGGTGCTACGCCCTTGGCTGGGAGCTGCCCCCTCGGGTTAAAGTCCCAGGCAGCTCCACAGCACAGAGCCCGGACAGAGGCTAAATTGGCAGCAGCCACTCACCTTGGGCTCCAGCAGAGGGAGGGCAGACTGGACTGGAACTGTGTGGGGACACTCGGAATTTGGAGGGTGCTCAGAGCTTTTGCTGAGTGCAGCCATGCAGGACTGTGGTCATCTTACTCCTTCCCAGGGCCCTGGGGAGAGACAGCGGCCCCTCCCTCGGAGAATCAACCCCACCCATGGCCATTAATTGCTAATTGAGGCCCATTAACAACCAACATCTGCCCCACCCTCAGGAAATGCTCTTATACTGAGCACCTGAGGGAGTTTTTCAGTCAACTCAGAAACCAAGGTTCTTCAGGTGACTACTACTAATAGCCTCCAGGCAAAAATACTAGAGGATAACTACCATTCCCTGGGCTAGCAACTCTAACCAGGAAAGCTAAGACTTGAGAGTGGAGTTTAAAGTGGGTCCTCCCTGCCTCATCCAAACCCAGGAGAGGGAGCCTCAAACAGCAGAACACCAACACCCACAGGGAAAATTTGGCAGACTCCAAAGCCCACTGTGATAGCCAAAATGGTGAAAAACAGAAACAAAAGCCAAATGAAAGAACAAGAGACCTCTACTGAAGATGAGATAAATGAGGTGCAGTTAAGTAAGTTAACAGAATTAGAATTCAGAACCATGATCCTGAGGAAGCTCAACAGCATGTGAAAGGACATGAGCACCATGAGTAAAGACATAGAAATGTTGAAAATCAACCAGGTGGAAATTATAAACCACTAAGAAGAAATGAAGAATGACATATCAGAAATAAAAAAACACATTGGAAAGTCTAAATAACAGAGTAGAGGAAGCTGAGGATCAGATCAGTGAATTAGATGATAGGGTAGAAAAAATCAACCAGTCAGAAAAACAAAAGGAAAAAATGGTTAAAAAACAGGAAAACAGCTTAAGAGAACTGTGAAAGAACTGGAAACATATAACATTCATATCATAGGAGTCCCCAAAGAAGAAGAAAATGAGCAATGGTTAGAGAATATATTTGAAGAAATAGTGACAGAAAATTTCCCTAATTTGGTGAAGGAAGAAGGTATTCAAGTTCAAGAAGCACAGACAGCCCCAAGTAAAAAGAACCCAAACAAGCCCACACCAAGACACATAGTAATCAAAATGCCAAAAATTAAAGACAAAGAGAGAATCCTAAAAGCAGCAAAGAGAAGCAACAGTTTATCTACAAAGGAAACCGCATAAGGCTCTCAGCTGACTTCTCAACAGAAACACTACAGGCCAGAAGGGAATGCCATGAGGTAATGAAAGTCATGAAAAACAAGAATCTGAATCCAAAACTACTCTACCCAAGTAAGGCTATCATTAAAAATAGAAGGTCAAATAAAGAGCTTCCCAGACAAAAAAAGGCTAAGGGAATACATTAGCACCAAACCAACACTGCAAGAAATGTTAAAAGGACTGCTGTAATTAGCAGGAGAAATAGGAAGAAAAATAGAACCACACTAAACAAAAATGACAATAAATAAGTACATATCAATAATCACCTTAAATGTAAATGGACTGAATGCTCCCATAAAAAGACACAGAGTAGCTGATTGGATAAGAAAGCATGACTCATCTATATGTTGTTTACAAGAGACCCACCTCACAACAAAAGACTCACGTAGGTTGAAGGTGAAGGGATGGAAAAAAATCTTCCAAGCAAACAGAAAGGAAAAAAAAAGCTGGTGTAGCAATACTCATATGTGATAAAATAGATTTCAAAATGAAGGCCATAACTAGAGACAAAGAAGGCCACTACATAATATGGAAAGGATCTATCCAACAGGAAGATATAACCTTGATAAACATATATGCACCCAATAAAGGAGCACCAAAATATATTAAAAACCTTCTGGAGGACTTCAAAGGAGAAATCAATAGCAATACAATCATAGCAGGGGACTTCAACATCCTGCTGACATCACTGGATAGATCCTCTAGACAAAAAATTAGCAAGGAAACAGAGACTCTAAATGAAGCACTATACCAAATGGGTTTAATAGATATCTACAGAGAATTACACCCCAAAACTACAGAATTCACATTCTTCTCAAGTGCACATGGGACATTCTCAAAGATAGACCACATGTTAGGGCACAAACTAAGTCTCTATAAGTTCAATAAGACTGAAATCATATCAAGCATCTTCTCAGATCACAATGGCATGAAACTAGAAATCAATTGCAAGAAGAACATACAAAGACATTTGAACACATGGAAGCTAAATAGCATGTTATTAAACAATGAATGTGTTACCGAGGAGACCAAGGAAGAAATAAAAAACTTTATGGAAACCAATGAAAATGAAGACACAACAACACAAAATCTATGGGATGCAGTGAAAGCAGTTCTGAGAAGGAAGTTCATAGCACTACAGGCCTACCTCAAAAAACAAGAAAAATCTTTAATAGACTGTCTAATCTCACAACTTAAAGAACTAGAGAGCAAACAAAAAGAAAACCCCAGAGCAAGTAGAAGGAAGGAAATAGTAAAGATCAGAGCAGAAATAAATGACATAGAGTCCAAAAAACAATTCAAAGAATCAATGAAACAAAGAGCTGGTTTTTCGAAAAGATAAACAACACTGATGGAAGCTTAGCTAGACTCACCACAAAACAAAGAGAGAGAACCCAAATACACAAAATCAGAAATGAAAAAGGAGAGGTAGCAACTGATACCACAGATATACAAAACATCGTTAACAACTACTATGAACAATTATATGGCAACAAATTCGACAATCTAAGTGAAATGGACAAATTTCTAGAAACACATAGTCTTCCAAAACTGGACCAGGAAGAGATAGAAAACTTGAACAAAACAATAACAACAGAAGAAATTGAAGATGTAATCAAGACTCTCCCAGCGAACAAAAGCCCAGGCCCGGATGGCTTCACGGGGGAGTTTACCAAACAGTCAAAGAAGAACGAAAACCCATTCTCCTCAAACTATTTCAAAAAATTCAAGAAGAAGGAAGACTTCCAAACTTGTTTTATAAAGCCAGCGTAATTCTAATTCCAAAACCAGAAAAAGACACTACAAAGAAAGAAAACTACAGGCCAATATCCCTGATGAACATAGATGCCAAAATCCTGAACAAAATTCTAGCAAATCGGATCCAGCAATACACCAAAAAAATTATCCACCATGACCAAGTGGGATTCATCCCAGGGATGCAAGGCTGGTACAATATTCGCAAATCAATAAACGTGATACACCACATAAATTAAATGAAGAATAAAAACCACATGATCATATCAATAGATGCCGAAAAATCCTTAGACAAAATCCAGCATCCATTTCTGATAAAAACGCTCAGCAATGTGAGAATAGAGGGATCATATCTAGACATAATAAAGGCCATATATGAAAGACCTACAGCCAACATCATACTCAATGGGCAAAAACTAAAAGCATTTTACTTAGGAACAGGAACAAGGCAAGGATGCCCACTTTCACCACTCTTATTTAACATAGCACTGGAAGTCTTGGCCACAGCAATCAGATAGAAAGAAAAAATAAAAGGGATCTAAATTGGAAAGGAGGAAGTGAAACTGTCATTATTTGCAGATGACATGATACTATAGGTAGAAATCCCCAAAGACTCCATGAAAAATTTACTAGACTTAATAAATGAATTTGGAAAAGTAGCAGGATACAAAATTAACGTCAAGAAATAAATGGCATTCTTATACACCAATGATGAACTCGCAGAAAGAGAAACTAAGAAGACAATCCCGTTTACTATTGCAGCAAAAAATTAAGATACCTAGGAATAAACTTAACCAAAGAAATGAATAACCTATTCACAGAAAACTACAGGTCATTGAAAAAAGAAATAGAGGAAGATATAAAAAAGTGGAAGCACATACCTTGTTCATGGATTGGAAGAATTAACATCATTATAATGTCCATACTACCCAAAGCAATCTATAGATTCAATGCAGTCCCCATCAAAATACCAACGGCATACTTCACAGAATTAGAACAAGTACTTCATATGGAACCAAAAAAGATCTCGAATAGCCACAGCAATTTTGAAAAAGAAGAAGAAAGTTGGAGGGATCACATTACCATATTTCTGGTTATACTACAAAGCCACTGTAATCAAAACAGCCTGGTACTGGCACAAGAACAGGCATATAGACCAGTGGAACAGAACAGAGAACCCTGAAATGGACCCAAGGCAATATGCTCAATTAATATTTGACAAAGGTGGCAAGAGCATAAGTGGAGTAAGGACAGGCTAGTTAATAAATGGTGTTGGGAAAATTGGACAGATACATGCAGAAAAATGAAACTAGACCATCATCTTACACCCTACACAAGAATAAACTCAAAATGGATAAAAGACCCTTTTAAAAAGAGAAGAAAAAACCAGATGAGCTATGTGTATAGTGAATTTGTTACAACCACCAATATTATTCTCTGACTTTCATTCCCCTTAGCACAGCATGTAAATTTCTTCATCTTACTCTTCTCTTACTTAGACATCCAGAATTTCAATTTTAGACCTAATGCAATTGGTATCAAGTTATTATTATACTGTGTATTCTCTCTCCGACTCTCTCTATTCCTCTCTTTCACCCTCTCTCTCCATATTTTATTAAATATATTTTAAATATATTATATACATTTAAAATTAATCAATATTTTGTTTATTCTCTATAAACATTTTATGAGTGCCTATAAAATGGCTACTTATTCTCTAGAATCATGTGGTAAAAATGTCTTTCTTAAATGTTATTTCACAGATTTAAATTTATTTGCAAGTATAAAAAGTAGCTGAATTAATCCTGATAAAATTTGGAATTTAAAGGAAAACTAATTAAAGGACCCTTCCAAATAAAAGTAAACAGAAATAAAATAAAATATTTGGTATATATTTGATTGATTGGAGATTGTTGGTAGAATCGGGAAACAAAATAAATCAACAGGAATTTTACCATCAGAAAGAGAATAAGATAACAAAGTAATATAATATTATTTAGCTTTCTCCACATATTAAATTATACAAAAATGTATACATGATGACAAACCACAATAAAAATTAATGATTAAAATATGTTTGGTTAAGCCGAGATGTAAAATGATAGCAAAGATTTTGAAATTCACAGTTATTAAAAAGCTTCAAGTTTAAGCCTAAATTTGAAGGACTAAAAATGTAAAATACAGACTGAAAAAGTATGGTATATGGGGCAGGGAGTCAGGAAAGCAGTAGAGGAAGAAAGAAATAATGAAGTAAAAAGGTGAAAAAAGAAATAAGACAGAATAGGAGAAAGAGAGGGAGAGGGAGAGAGCAAATCTTCCTCCAATAAACCACATTTATCTGTTTGTTTGTTTGTTTTTTTCCTTTTTTCCAAGGCAGCAGCCAACCCTTCCAGGCTCCCCGGGGCCTCTCCTCTGTGGACATTCAGTCTGGACATTTGGTAACGGTTTGCTGCAGCACGACTTGACCTTTCTCTTATACTTCCCAGGTGTACTGAATCTTTTTAAAAAATTTATATAGCTTTATATCTGGAATGAAGCTTAGTTTATTGTCCAAACATCTCATTTTACTGGTTTTCAAAGCCATAGAGCAGGTTAATGACCAGCTTTCTCTATCCTTCAGAAACCTTTTGTAACATTTATCAAACACAATACAACTGTAACACCTATCTGGTGCACAATCAACCGTTTAATTGCTCTACTGAAGCACATATAGAATAAACTTCTAGTTTCTGCCAAATATCCATTATCCCCTTGTCCAAGTCTTATTTTATTGAAACAGTGTTTGTACACTTAGAAAACTACATCTCCCAGCCTTTCATGCAAATGAGTATGGCTGAGTGTTGAAATTCTGGCCAATAGTATGATGATATAAATTTTGGAGTTTAGCTTCTGGAAAGTACCTTAGGAAAGAGGTTTACTTGCTTCATAGAGACACTTTGTTTCTTTTCCTTCCTCCTAGGATGGGGAGGTACTATTTGGAAACACAGTGGCCATTGTGACCACTAGCTTACCTAGAGGATGCAAAGCAACTGACAGGTGGCCAAACAGAAACAGAGGCATCTATAAAATCATCATGAAATAATCATATCTACCTTGGAATATCTCTCTATCTCTGGATTTTTTTTTTTTTTTACATGGCAGAAAAATAAACTTCTATTTTTCAAAGTCTTTTAAAGATCTGTTATTCACAGCCAAGGATAACTGCTAACTGATACAGCATGAGTGCACATGGCAATGCTAACCTGTAAGAAAATATGCAAAGAGAAGGCATGGGAGTTCACAGCTGGGGCAGTTGATTACAGTGGATGCTAGTCCCACCATTGACCTGCATCTTCGTTGGGAGAGGTGGTTTATAACGTTTGAGATTTGAAAAATCAAGGCTACCTGGAGAAGTGGAAGAAAAACATGATTAAACTACAGGAAAACAGAATCCGTTGGAGGAAAACAACTAAAAACTGCCAGGGCATGGAGAATTTTGTACAATATGCAAGCATTTGCTCAGAATGCAAATTGCTCAGCACTGACTGCCTTACTAAACATGGTTGTTAGAATCTCTCTCCCTGGAGGCCTTCCAAATTGGTTAGATAGCAATCTGTCTAGGCAAATTTGGGTTCAGTCCAGCCTAAAGGCAGATGGATGGACTTGATAACCTCTGAAAGTCCCTTCTGGCCCTATTATTCTACAATTCAGTTTCATACGAAGAGAAAGTTATTGCTGCTTCTCTATTTGTAGATGTAGTCATTGAGGATACCTTTGCTTTCCTTCTGCATACTGCAGGTATTACTGGTAAATAAGAAGAAACATAACTGAAAGGAGAAAATTACGTTAGGCAAAATGTAAGAGTGAATCTTCCTGACAAAGAGCACATTGTATGAGGCCAATAATCTCTGCACACAGTGTGGTACACTTCACCCCATGAGTTACTGCATGAGAGGCCCACGCACTGTTGCAGTGTATCACTCTGTGTGTTTGTCTCTCTGCCTAGTTGATTGAGTCCTTGTAGTGAAGTGACCCAGGTAGAAGTTAAATGTGAAGAATTTAAGTGTTCCCGATCTAGGATAAGATGTATCCCCAGGAAGAAAAAGGATGAACAAAACCAAGACACATTTGCATTGACAAGTACATCTCAAAAGAGAAGTCGCACTGTGTTAGGCGAGATTACTAGGCTTTGACCCAAACATGTCTCTCAGTTCTGCACATTTTGTTTTGAGTAATTAATTTAAGTGAGTGGGATACAAACCTGACTTACGAAAAGGAGCTGGAAGTCAGTGGTCTGAGAATAGGGTGCTGTACTCAAAGTAAGAACGTGACTAGTAGAAACATCACCTTACACTGGTTTTGAAAATGGGAACATATAAATCAAAATACAGATGAAAGGCCTAAAACTATTTTGTTTTTAAAGGATAGACATTTCTTTTTTTTAATTGATTTTACAGGGAGAGGAAGGGAGAGGGAGAGAGACATAGAAACATTAATGAGAGAGAACATTGATTGGCTGCCTCCTGCATGCCCCCCACTGGGGATTTGGCCCACAACCTGGGCATGTGCCCTGACTAGGAATCAAACCAGTGACCTCTTGGTGCATGGGTTGTGCTCAACCACTGAGCCACACAGACCAGGCAAAATATGTTTTGTTTGTTTTTTAAATTTTTGAAATAATCATTTCAGCTGCATATACAGTAGGAAAATCTAATAGAATACATACAAAAACAAATTTTTATCTATAATTTGCATAAAATAAATTTTACATACAATTTGTGTATAGTAACTATTAACTATTTAGCTATTTAGATAGAAGAGCATTTCATACCTATTAATTTCTCTCCAAACTTCTTTGAGACCGCTTCAGTAATACCTAATTGACCTAAATAAAAATTAGACAATTCAGGTTCTTAGTGTTTCTGCTCTGAAAATATTGGATAGTACTCTGCGCCATTTATTGAATGGTATAGATTTTTTTCTTGGCATTCCCAATTGGTTTTGTACCTGTAGTCTGAATGAGAACACAGCACACGTTTCAGCTAATGGAACTGAGAAGTGCTCCTTAGGGCTTGTCCTTCCCATTCTTCTTGTATCTGACACTCAAACCTTGGCTCACAGTAACACTGACCTGTTTCAGAGAAAGCTCTGTGAGCAGAGTGATCTCACTTTGGTTGGCATCTCGGGGTTCCCACAACCTAAGATTATCAGGAATGATTCTCCAGTCCCTGTGCCAGAGAGAGGTCAACTATTTGATCTTACATTTTCTCTTAATCTCCAACCTAATGTAGATTTAAGATGCAAATTATCAGCTAATGTAAATGTACTGGGGGATGTACTGTCCCTCAAAAATTAGTCTGTAATGAGTTTCTTGTGTCTAAACTCAAATAAGCAAATATATGTAGAAAGGTTTGAAGAAACATAAAATATATACAAATATGTCTCTCTATCTCTCCATGAATGAAAAATTAATAATTGTTTGATTTGATTATGATGGGACTAATTATGGGGAGCTGGGAAACCACCAGTTTCATATCTCTTTTGTTTTCCTGAAGATTGTTTAGTACTTTGAGCTAGTGAATTAGGATGGCACAAATATACATGCACTTCAGCGGAATAAGGTTCACCTTACAAGTTATAACAGTGGGCTGGAGAAAAGGCAGAAGTAGTGCTTTTCTTTCCTGCAATTTCGAACACATTAGATGTCTAGAATTGAAAACACTGCCTGAAAGGCGTGAACATCTCAAGAAATCCCCCTCTAAAGAGTTCTGTAAGACTACAGAATTCCAGATTGAGTTTGACAAATCTCACATTTTTCAACTATTTATGGTTACTATTCATTGGAATTGGAATGGGATTGTGTTGCTTTTTTTTCCTTTAAAATTCAAACTTTCTCCATTGAGTTTATTGAGAAATCTTTCCTTATTCCTTCCAGATCCCATTATAAAGGTTGAATCCTAATGAGTTATTTATTTATTTTATTGACTTTCAATTTTTACCAGTGCAGATCCATTTCAAAGACTTAAAATGAACTTCTCCATTTTCTTTCCCTCATCAGGTGATGGTGCTAATTTTTTTCAAGAGGATAAAGTTAATAGATTATTACTAGTTTATTATAGAATATTTCAGCTTTTGTTCACTCAGCACATTTTTTCTGCTCAATCATTTAATACTGACAGGGAACATGTAGTTGTTTGAGAATGTTTTCAGTTGATTTTCTGCATGCCATCTTGCTGCTTTAAGAATGGGTCAGGCCCTGGCCGGTTTGGTTCAGCGGTTAGAGCGTCGGCCTGCGGTCCTGAGAGACCCAGGTTCGGTTCCCGCTGAGGGCGCGTACCTCGGTTGCGGTTTGTCCCTGGCCCTGGTCGGTTGTGCGGGTGGCAGCCACTCATCACATCGATGTTTCTCTTTCTCTCTCTCTTCCTCTCTCTCCCTCCACTCTGCCTGAACAAAAAATGGAAAAATGTCCTCGGGTGAGGATAAAAAAAAAGAATGGGTCAGAAAGGATGCTGAAACACCAGACTTTTATGCACTGTTCTGAGTTGACATGGGAAGGAACCAGTAGTCAAAGTGAAAACTCAAGGTCATTGTGTTCACCCCTTGCTCTCAAACTGCATTTTTGTGTGACTCCCAGGGATTCTGTTAACCTCAGCTACTTGAAATTCCTTATATTTTTAAATATCAAGCTGCTTGTGTCAAAAACCAAATAATGATCCAACATTTGGGCTCAGTAGAGAGCTGAATGACTGTTGTAATTTATACTTTTGAATACATTGAAACAGTCATATATTTTTTAAAGTTAAGGTGTGAGAGGCTAAAATGTAGGCATCGAGAAAGGTGGCATTTCAGTAGCTTGCTAAAGATGGGAGTCTGGTTGCCTAAAATAGTAAATATACCTTCCAAATTCCTAAGTTTCATCTGATGAGAAATTCACTTGATACGGCTCTCCATGTCATCTACTTTGACATTCACTTACATGAACCACATCCAAGTGATACATTAGAGGATAACACCTAACATGCTTTGTTTGGGGAGCTGATCGATGTGCAGGAAGAGATGGCTGTTTAGCTCAAAGCTTTATAATGATAAGAATACTCGTTCTTACCTCCCAAGAATAAATCACATAACCCGCTACGTGCAAAAATTCTAGTTTTCATATGTTTAATCATTAAACAAGATCATACAGTATTCTTATATTGAAAATAGATTCTGGGATCATTTTTCACTCTCTCTTTACAGTTTTTTTTTTTTGCAATGCATTTTAAGTGGGTCATACTGCATCCTTATTGTAATGTAACAACTCTATGTTTAATACCAAGTTTGTTTGTTTGTTTGTTTGTTTGTTTATTTCGCTCCAAACTCATCTGTGTTTAATCAGGATTCTTTGCTTCAACGTTACCAAAGAATTCAGAGCTCTCTTGAGCATACAATGTTTTCTTGTGCACTTGTGCCCGTGTGTATATAGCTCCCTATTTTTGAGACATTCGTCCTTTCTTCATTTGCCTACCCAACTCTTAGAGTGAGACAGATATTAACTGTAAGCTATCTTGGGCAATTTTTCTGCATTCCCTCAAGCAAAATTATATGCTCTTTATTTTATTCTTCCTTAGCAATTTTTACCTACATCTATTATGACATGTGGATTTCACTAAGGCAGAGAAGAGGATTTCCATATTCTCAGTGCTTAGGTAAGTGTCTGAAACTCTGTCCATGCTCAATAAAAGTTTACTGAAGTTAATGACTGAATTGAATATAGAGAAAACTTTATGTGTTTCTATTAACACATGAAAAAACAATAAGTTTGATCTCATACTTATTATGATTACTTACAACCTCTTCTTTGTATTTTTATTATATCAGGAAGAGGGGGGTGAAGAAAAGATACAGATCAGTGATGAGGCCCAGTGCCCATGAATATAGATATAAATTAACAATTCAAAAAGTGGTGGGACTATTAACAAGTGTCTCCTGGTAAGGAGAGATTACTGTGGGTGGGGAATCTGAGTTCTTTAGCTTTTTGTGGTTTCACACAGGCCTCTACCTAGAAGGTTGGTATGTTTGAGAAACAGGGTACAACAGGAGTTGTTTGAACCGAGGAGTAAAGCTCTATATCAAAGCAATTGCTATCCTTCTCCTACAGATGTTAGACAAACAGATTAAATATTCTCTTGGGGTGTGAACTGTGATCTACTTAAAAATTGAAATCAACTGAAAATAGAATACAGTTCAGCAATAAGTGAAGATATGTAATGGACCAGGATTCTCACCACAGAAACGATTAAATTAAAAAATATAAAAGTAATGTAAATTAGAAACTGCTAAAAAGAGAGGTAGATACAGAATGTGAGATGGTCTTTTAACAAAGAATATCTTTTTTCTTGAATTAGATCCTTCAATGTTTGATCATTTTAAGCTACTAGTATGTGTAAACACCATTATTTTATATTTACAAAATTTTCTTGTTTCCAGTTATTCTTAAAATACTTTTGTTTGGGACCAAACAAGACTATTTTATATTACATTAACATTAATCAAAGATATAAATCCACTACAAAAAGATTCACTTCCAATACGTAATAAATTGTTTGAGATTATCCTTTGAATGCTGAACTATGATATAGAGCCAAAGGACTTTGCATCTTTTACACACAAGTATTCAGTTACCTAGACAGCTATTTCTAGAAGTCAATGTATACGCACAAACTTTGAAACCTAAATTTCAAGTCTCTTAAGCAGAATTAATTTAGCATTTACATCTGATGGGTCAGGGTTAAGAAGTCAGATATCTATACAATAGCATATTTCTAATTAAAGTTTATAAATCTAAGATTGAAAAATGAATATACATACTTATACATACACACACACACATACTTAGGCATGTGTGTGTGTGTGTGTGTATATATATATATAGTATAGAAAACTATTTAGTATAGTTTTCTAGTACTACACTAACCTAATTTTATATAGTGTCTTTTGCTAACATAAACACTATCTTTTTTTTTTTTTTATCCTCACCCGAGGATATTTTTCCATTTTTTGTACAGATAGAGTGGGCGGGAGAGAGAGGAAGGGAGAGAGAGAGAGAGAAACATCGACGTGAAGGGACACATCGAGTGGCTGCCACCCGCACGACCAACCAGGGCCGGGGACAAACTGCAACCGAAGTACGTGCCCTTAGCAGGAACCGAACCCGGGTCTCTCCGGACCGCAGGCCGACGCTTTAACCGCTGAGCCAAACTGGCCAGGGCTAACATAAACACTATCTTTAATAGCCTTGCAAAGGGGAGGATATAGTTGTAAAAGACCTATTCTTTCTAGAAATTTTGGCTTTGCTTCAGAGAAGCATTAATTTGTTTGTAAAAGCAACAGTGTTAAGGATGATGGCCTTTCATTAAACTAATTCTATTACTTAAACCAATCTCTGAGAGTTGAGATAGATTTGAGACCATCTGATCACCTTAGCATACCTCAACACAAGGAAAAGAATATAACAGGATCTACTCTGAAGTTACAGAAACTTTAGTAATAAAAAGTAGTTAGAGCCAACAGACTGACAAACCTCAGAGGCAAGGGGGTGGGGGGAGACATAAACTAAATGACTTGTATGCATATATACATAACCGATGGATTCAGACAACGGTATGGTGAAGGCGAGGGGGTTGGTGGGAGCAGGGAGGAGGGTGTCAATAGGAAAAAAAAAAAAAAAAGAGAGAGACATCTGTAATACTTTCACAAATAGAGATAAATTTTTAAAAAAGTAGTCAGAGCACACAAATGCAGGTCCTCTGGGCTAATTCCAATTGTTTGTTTTTAGCTCTAGGTTTATCAGTGTTCCTAGTAACTCGAGTACACACTGGTGAAGGTTCCCTCCGGGTGTTTACGCTTTGTGTTGCTGATAGATGCACTTTCTATATAACACTGCCTGCAACTGTATTTCTCCTCCATACCTTTGTTTTTGGACTCTGCATACTGAAATTCCCTACTCTCGCTGGAGAAGCTCACTTTAATTTAGAAAGAGATCGGCAATATTTTTCAATGGGAACTTTTAAATTGGGAACAGAACAAGATCTGCTGATATAGAAGGGCACAAGTAAAAACAGCAATGAAGTGGTCCAAATACATTTGTCTTCTTCACCAGCTTTACCAGCTTCTTTCTTTCCTTCCTTCTTGGAAGCTGTGCATTAATGTTATAAACTCATTGTTGTAATGACTCAAACCACCACCAAAGGAAATAAAGTATTTCCTTTCTGGAAAAAAAAATTAAAAAGGATTCCTGAATATTTGAGCTAAGATTTAATTTCTAACTCTTATTAATTGTATTCAATTTTCTCAAATCAATTAATTAAATCTAATTAATTGGGCTAGATTCATCTTTTTAATTATTTAAAATACATGAAGTTTAAACAAAAAATGTTAAGGATTATTAATTTTCCTGTGTTGAGTCACTGCGAATAATAAAGGCTGTCATTTATCTTGATCCGTTTTGAGAAAAGCTCTAATTTGTAAATTACCTCCAGGATTTTTCACCACTTTCTCATTTGACTTTAGTTTTATGAATAGTAATATAAAAGAAGAAACAAGTTGATATCTAAAATACATATGTTAGAATAAATACATTAAAATTATGGGAATCTAAAATAAATGCATCAGAACCAATTGTGGATGGATGGAGAAAAATGTAATTTCACATACTAGGAAAATTATATCCCAGCTGGCAAGTAAAGTAAAATAATCAAGTGGAATTTAAAAAAAATTCTTAATACACATATTTCAAGGAGTTAGATGACAGATATGAGAATTTTATTTTTCTTTAGGGTCCTGATCAATTACACCAATTAAATATATTACACATTCAGAATTATGTAGGAAAAGGTTCAGAACAGAAAACAGAGAAATCATAAAAGAACAGTATGTGCATATCTGTGTGCTTGTGGGGTGACCTCTCCAGATGTCAGAGAGTTTTATTCCCTAACCAGTTTTAGTAAACTCTTCACACACTTTATCCCTTATATGCACAAGGAGATCGGTAGTTTGCTGGAAATTAACCCCATAAGATTACATTATTATTTTTTCTAGAGACGCAGGAGATAGAATCCCTTTTGAGGGACCGGAAGAGTTCCCATATTCTTTTAACAGGGTAAGAGCAGACAGTACTACAGAGACTGTCGTTCCCTTGCATGACCATTTTCTACTACAGTTGTGACCTAACTAAGGTTGTGAATAAAAGAGGGCTTCTCTTGCTCACAGCCACTTTCAGTGCTAACATAATGAATTATCTTACACATATAAATTTTAAAATGGTGTCTTGACACATCTCAGTCAATCTGGTCTCTATTAGTTGACCTGTGTTCAGTTCTTCCCGCATTCTTTGTATGGTTACAAGG
Source organism: Molossus molossus (assembly GCF_014108415.1). NCBI lineage: Eukaryota > Metazoa > Chordata > Mammalia > Chiroptera > Molossidae > Molossus > Molossus molossus. The sequence goes on from NW_023425346.1 coordinate 25,179,350, forward strand.
ACTTTTGTGAAAATATTCTGTGTTGAGAAACCTTGTACTGTATAAAATGTGTTTTCATTGCTCATGAAATTTAGATATAGTGATATTACAACCAATATAAAATACAATGTAGGAAGAGATACAATTTTCTAAAATATAATGTGGTGATTTTGAACATTCTTATTATAAAACTTTTATAAGTACATCCCTATATATAAGTATACCCTTATACAAAAATCAATTTTTTTCTTCAAGTGGAGCTAAATTATGGAGATTAAAATATCAGTGTCATAGAAAATCATTAATAATAGATATTTTTTATTACCCTCACCAGGGAGAAATTGATTTTTCTAGGAAACATTCAGAAAACAATTTAGTTGATAAGAAACCATTCCCAAGACTCGAATATCACTTCCAAAATGTTAAACATTTCCCCCTATTAATTTTCATAAAGGATACAAATTTACAACCAAGTGTGAATTCTTTATTAGAAAAAAAATATATAAATCTTTGAATCATATCTTAGGCATCATGTATAATCGCTTAAATTAGAGTATGTGCTTAGAACAAAACCAAAAGGAAGACTTGGAAAGAGAAGTGATTTAGACAGAACTATTCTGCAAAGGAAACACATTTCTAAAGATGAATGCAATGCTTGATTAATCACTTTCTTTTCTTTATTATATGTCTATATTAGATGAGAAAGTTCCTTAGAGACTTGATAGGCTAGTGTCTAATTATATCTTTAAAAAAAATTTTTTTTTTATTAGGTATAACTCAAAATTGGAAGAAAAACTGAAGGTGGGAAAGTGGACTCAGTCAAAAGGAAAAGATCTTTAACTTCTCAGTTGGAATCTTCCCACAGACCAGAGTAACTATACGACTCTTTAGAAAGAGGAGAAAGACCTAGGGGACCCAACTGATCTGTGGTCTCCAGATATCCTCACCACTTGATTACCTCTCTAAGATTTACTCTTTTTTTTCCTCCTCAATCGAGGACATTTTTTGAGAAACATTGATGTGAGAGAGATACATCGAGTTGTTGCCACCCACACAACCCCAACCGGGGCCGGGGACAAACTGCAACCAAGGTACATGCCCTTAGCAAGAACCAAGCCGGGACTCTTCGGTCGCGGGCGGGCGCTCTTACCGCTGAGCCAAACTGGCCAGGGCTACTCTTTTTAACAATGTACCTCTCCTTCCCTGATCTTGAATTCAGTTTCCTTCAGCTCAGAGTTGGGAGATTGGCAGCCAGCAAGCCCTGTCCGGCCTCTGGTTTGGCCTGTACATTGTGGACTACAATATTTTAAAGAGCAGTAGCTGAGGTTGAACATTTTAAACATATACAGATGCTGAGCTCCTGCTGAAAAATTGGAACTTTTGGTGACCACAGGCAGCAGTTAGTATGTATGAATCTGCCCGCAGACCAGACATGCATTTGGAGTTTCTACAGTTCCTTCTACTCCTTATTGCCTGACTGTCCTCACCATGAAGCACAGGTTTGTCTGACATCAGCTTCAATAAGCATCCTTTGTGTTACGCAGCTCGAATTTGAACCCTGTGGTTCCGTTGCTTTTTCCCTGGCTCCCTCTGGCGGCCTGATTCGCTTGATTAATACCTTGATTTTGTTTCCAGATTTTAATCCTCGACTTTTTCCATTTCTTTGTCTCACATTTCATTCCCACTCTCTAACCAGTGTTACTAAAATGTGCCATTTACAATTAAGTTTTCATTAGCTCTGAGATGTGTATGATTTATCCTCCTATTATTAATATATAGGCAAATCCTTGACCACTGTAACATTTAGTAGTGAATTAATTAATTAATCAATTTTAATTACAAGAAAGTTAGTATAACTTCATAGAAATGATATTCAGGAAAATTATCCCAAGAACACAACCTAGTAACATATTTGTTGTTGAGGGTTTACTTCAAATACTTTTTGTTTAAGCAAAGGTTCAGAGACACAAGCATATACCACTGTATAATATCAATCAACTGTGACAGAGACTTTTTATTTCTTCTTTGCTCGAAAGTATTCTTTTCTATGAAGTACATAATCATTTAAGATCCCAACTTCAAAGTCCAAGTGCGTTACTTTTTCTAAGGCATATTTTCCCCCCAGTAAAGCACAAGAGTTGAAGCTTTGAAATGCATATTGAGTATGTGTGCAATAAAATATGTTTTCCCAATAACTGATATTGTTATGGTTGAAAGAAAAATCAGGTTATAGGTTTTCTTTGAACTTTCATTAAAACTGTGAAACACTTAATATTTCAGTTGCGTTGTTACGCAGAAGGACTCACCCCGGCAATGGGCTCCTTCGTCAAACCCATCGGAGCAGTCCGAGACACCGTCGCACAGCTGGGACAAATGAACACATCTGTTGGCCCCAAGACAAGCCATGTGATTCAAGGGACACTTGATTTCTACCTCTTCGGGACCTGAAACAAATGTTAAAAGGATCAGATTGGTGTGGATTATCTTTGCTTTTTAAACTTATTATTATTTTATTATTGTTGAAAGTATTACAGACGTCCCCCTATTTCCTTATTGACCCCTTCCTTTCCTCTCCTAACCCCCTCTTGCCTTCCCCAGACTAATGTCTTCACTTTTTAAAATGATACTAAAATTGTTAAGCACAAGAAATTACTAAAATTAATTTACAAAACAAAACTATAAAAATCATACCAGAGGCCAACTCTGTTTCCAATAGACATTGAAATTAGCCTCTGTGATTAAAAAACTTACTTTAAAAAGCTGCATAAAAAAATAAAACATTGTGCGTTGTTCTCAAAGAATTCATAAAAAACACAAATATTCTTTCAACCCTTCAAGTATCATGATTGAAAACTTTGAGTCATTGTTCTGTCTTTTGTCCTTAGAAGAGTGGACGAGGCACTTAAACCTGTAAATCTTAATTTCTCCAACTGTGAAATACGAATAATGACAACTTCTTGGCAGGGTTCTTATTAGAATTACATCAAGTAACAAAAACAAAAGCATTTTTGTAAAATTTAAACATATTTGTGAAAACTTAAATGTTATTTTATTTTAAAAAAGCTGTTTTCTTTATTGATTTTAGAGGGAGAGGAAGGGCGAGGGAGAGAGATGGAAACATCTGTAAGAGAGAACATCGATGAGAGAGAACAATGATTGGCCGCCTCCTGCATGCCCCCCACTGGGGATTTGGCCCACAACCTGGACATGTGCCTTGGCCAGAATCAAACCAGTGACCTCTTGGTGTATGGGTCGATGCTCAACCACCGAGCCACATCAGCCGGGCTTATTTTATTTTTATTCTCTTCAGTAGGAATACGAAGACTACCTAGTTATGTACTTATTATATATGGATTCTGTTGTTTTAGAAAGGAGTCACTGAGCAGCTATAAAGCAATCACATTTGCTGACAAGTGAGGATGTGATGATGCACAGGGTATACTCCTGAGTTCACCTGCTGCTGGTAACTGCACTTTGTATGGTCACCCTTGGTGCATTTAAAGATATATTCAAGTCAGAATGCACAGTCTTTTCTCTAAGGTCACCAATTCCAAATCTTCATCCAACATCAAAGTCTTATATTGTATCTAAATTTCTGATATATTATTTCCAAATCCCATCTAGGTTTCTTCCGTAGGCACTCCCTAAATTCCCCATAATTATTCTGAATCCTGCCCAGCTCTCCTAAACCCAAATGCAGTCATACCAATATGACTACAATTACGTATTAATCTGACACTGATTATGGTAACAACTCATTCCATACCCAGTCACAGTTAGGTTTTAACTACATACAGTCCTAGCAATTCCCATGGGCGATTAATTTAATCAACTAAGCATTACGTTTCTCATCTGTAAATGGACCTATCAACTGAGTCAACAACCCCTGCTTAATGGGGTTGTTGTGAATGTCAAAAGTTATCGATAGCAAAGCACTGAGCACTGTGAGATGCAGGCTCAGAGGAGAAATTCAAATTCGACATGTGTTAATCATGTAAATAAATGCAGTGTAGTGGAGAGGCTGACAGACTCGGGAGCCAGATTCTTGGGTCCAATTCCTGGTCCCACCCCTTGTAAACTGAGTAACTGGAGCAAGGCATATACCCTCCCCGGTGCTTCACCTGGTTGTTGTGAGGATGATATCAAAAGCTCCTAGCATTTCTCTTGCCAAGCACTAAATCTTTGCTATTATCATAGTCAAATTAAGAATGTTCCAAGAAGGCGAGTTGTCTTTTGGTAAACACTTGCACCTCATAAGTATTTTTTTTTTTTGTAAGCCCCCAAAAGAGAAAAAAAAGAAAACAAAACAAAACAAAGCTCAAAAATATTGAAAAGGTCAATCTAATATATTCTAGGATGTGCAAAGGTATGAGAATAGCAGAAGAATTAGAAGATGAAGAAAAAAGAATTACAAAAGTATTACACAAGAAAAAATAAATTATGCTGGAGTTGTCAGAAATAAGATGTGTGGTTTTGAGATGCCTTATCAACCATGCATTGCAGGGATATGTGATTGTGTTTGATGGTAAAACAGCTTTCAACCTTTTGTGTTTGAGGGATGTAGACACATTTCTATGATGTAGCTTCACTAGCTGAAGTGTTGCCACTAACGGGTATCTCTATATTTTTTCATTTATATTTACACAATCACTGCTGTAAAAGGCTGAGTTTTGCTACACAACTCATTTTGCTATAACGTGTCTTTGTAACTTGAGTATCAATATCTTAAAAAAATAAGTATTTGTTTCCCTGTATAACTAAAGTACAAATACACAAATTGAAATCCAATTCATAATGATAAAAGTGAAAGTCTTTTTTTTTTTTTTTTTTAATCCTCACCTGAGGATATGTTTTGATTTTACAGACAGAGGAAGGGAGAGGGAGGGAGAGAGGGAGAGAAACATTTATGTTAGAGTAAAACATTGAATGCCCCTACTGGGGATGAAGTCTGCAACCTGGGCATGTGACCTGATCTGGAATTGAACCAGCAACCTTTTGGGGCATGGGGCTATGCCCAACCAGCCCAGCCACAATGGTCAGGGCCATCTGTGATATTCTTTCATCTTGATTTCCATCCACACTGGATAAATCAGTAAGACAGCTGTGCCATGGTTTGATGGCTTGTGCCTTAACCAGCTCTCCCCAAATTTTTATATTGAAGCACATAAGACTAGGATGGTATTGGCAAATTACACTAAAGTAAATAGCAGAAATCAGTTGGAGAGGTTTTTCAGGCCTTAGCAATTAACCTCATAATTAAGAGAATCAATTTCTGAAACCCCTTTGACCAGTGCTAGGACACTTCAGTGGGAAAATTCTGCTAAAACCAGTGTTTGGTTGTTCTTTCTGGAAAATAGGAATAGAGATGGGTCAGTGTGAGCAACAGTAATGACTGCCTCAACTAAAATTCTCCCAGAAGCCAGGTAATAGGAACATTTATTGTACTCTCGCTTTGGGGACCAATCCGTTCTCATTTCCAGTCTTTATTTGTGCAGCAGTCACTGTTATCATATGGGGCTCTCTTACTCTATATCCTGTAAATGGCGAGAAGACGCAATCTGACATAACCTTACAATATTTAGCTTTTCAATATTGTCTCCTGTGGAAATTTTCTAGTTATTAAATTGAAGATCTTATGAATTCTAAGAATTCCTAGCAATTGCCTTAAAAATTAATTTCCCTAAAGTAATTTTAAACATTTTTAGTGCCATTATAACTAAGTAATACATTATGACTTCTGGAGCATCATGAATTTGAATGCAAACGCTTCATCTTTCTATCTTTATGTTTATATATATTTTTTAAAGAAAAATTTTTCACACAATCAGATTCAGTTTTCAGGAAATATGGACAATCATCTTTTAAAAGGCAACAGGTAATTCCTATGCAATGATGTATATGGAAATACTGCATTTTATCATCTATTATTCTTCTCACAGCTGAGAAATCAAAATAGAGCAATATATGCCACTTATAAAAACTGTAGATCATGTGAGACATTATTTACTACATGTTGTTTGGGGAAATTAGTATGTAACATAAAGATACTTAATAGTGTACATCTCATTAACATTAAACCTATTACATTTACAGAAATAATTCAACTTTCCTATAACATCTTTATTTTCTAAGACCCTGTTCTCCTTTTTAAGCACAATTTACTTTTACATGTGAACTATTTCACTTGACAGACTATTTTAAGAAGAAAAATAGTTAGAGAGATTAATAGTATTTCATGGAAAATTAAGATTGGATTTATGAGTTTCAACGTTTAAATAAAACAATATTAATTGATATAATTTCTCAGTCTCTATAAATACACTTGAAGATACAGGAATATGAATCACAATCTCTAAAGATACATGTATACTCAATCTAATAGTAAGCTTATTCACATGAAATAATTTCTGTGTGAAACAGTTCTGGTGATGGCCTGTGTTTTTACGTATTTCAAATGGATGTTGTGAAGCTTCAAGAATGGGGAGGGATGTAGAAGTGATTGATTCTGTCCAGCTGAACTACCCTTAAGCCATATCTGACATCTGTCCTGTTTTTACAGACCCTGGGGAAGGAGATTTTGCAGTTTTGCTAACTTGTTTCAAGGTTTAAAAATCCTTTTCATTAGTCCTTACTCTTCAGAAGTGTTAGAGTAAGAAAATTCCTTGCATCCAACATACAGTGCTTTATTTATTTATTTAATATATGAAAAGCATGCCTGGCCACCTAAGAAAAGATTATGCCATATTAAAGTGATTCTACTATGACCAAAGTCACCACTGTGGCTATTACTATGAGTATAAGTAAATAGATGGTTAGTTAAGAATCTTCTACCTAAAACTTTTTAGACAATATCAAGAAATACTATTATGAGGGGGTCAATTGGAAAAAGGAAACATCTGTAATGCTTTCAACAATACAATACAAAATAATAATAATAATAATAAAGAACTATTGTTTTGTTAAATGAAGAGCCCTATATTTCTGTATGTATGTGTGTGTGTGTGTATGTTTGTGTTTATGTACTTTTCTGCTAACTTTTGAATATATCGATGATATATTTTTATCCATTTAATTGACTATCAGCATCTGAATTCAACACACATATATTAAGTAATGCACAGAAACTGTAAACATTTGGAATATTGTCAAACTTGGCAAATAAAAAGTATTGTACAGACATAGCAAAAGTATTGTTGTTATTAATTACAGCTTTAGAGATAAAAACTTTATCAGGCCAGTGGACTGACTGTCTTGCTTCCCGACCTTTCATTTAAGGGCAAATAGATAAGAAAATAAAGGAAATCACTGTTTTATGAGTGACTGCCATTGCAATATTGCCGTTCATTAATCCATGCAAATGGATGGAGCATAGCTTGGATGATGTTTAAAAAGTAGTGTTATTTAGGTGTTTTAAATGCTCCTTTATCCCTCTCAATGTATCATCTCATCACCTTACTTGATTGCTAGATTACCCCACTCAAAAGGTCTAAAAGGTCTTAAATGTTTTTTCCTCTTCCTCCTCCTCCTCCATGTCAGTTAAAATAAACCTGCATGCTTTTTTAAGAGTCCTGTTCCCTGCTAGCCAACTTGATAATCTAGGTGTTACTATATTTGCATATACATTTCTTACAGAAATGATGGATTAATTAAAAGATCAGAATTGGAGGCCGTCTGTGAAAATGACAGAGGTCCTTCTGTTTGAAAGAAAGGAGCATTTCATTGATACTGGTGGCACACTTCTTGGTGACAGTTGTGTTGATTTCTAAAGTTGACTCTTGACTCTCTATTGAAATAAATAAATATGTATTAAATCAATGAACCAGAAAGAAGATGCCTCGTTTCAGTTTGCAGAAATCTAATTGTGTTCTAGTTATTTTATAAAACTCCTCGTAAGGAAAAGATTATCCCAATCTGCAGATAAAATAACTAAGGAAGTAGAAGGTGTAATATTCCATGTGGGAGTATCTTTCTTCTGAAATACAGGATAGAATATAAGGGTTTCATCTCTAAAGCCAGTGCTTTCTTCTCTGGTCCTGGGTCACTTTACTACTGTAACCCAGGGACAGCTCCTGATTGCAGTTTCAGGTTCAAGGCAATGTGGAAATAATGCCCAGTTTGAAGCAGGGATGACTCCTGGTAGGAAGCATGTTCAAAGACTCATACCTGACAGGAAAGGACAAGCCAAAACCAGACAGATTCACACATCTCCCAGAGAAAAGGGATTTTACGGCAACAAAGGGACAATGAGTAAGAGCAGCCAACTGGTTCTTCCACCCATCAGAACAGCTGAGAGTTGTCCGATCTTTGATTCCACGAATGTGTTAGAAATTGCTTCTGAGCCAAACTGTGAACATAGAAGCATTTTTGTTGCCACTCTTAAGAGAGTTGTTTTTTTTTTTGTGTGTGTGTTTTTTTTTCCAGAGCAATCTTTAAAGGAAGAGGATTATTATTTTTTCCAGTCTCTTCCTCTATAGGCTAAAATAATACAAGGTTAGATGCAGATCTCAGGTTAAGGCCTGAAACCAAAGGCAGGTTAATGTCAGGTGAGTCGTGGAAGAAAGGACTTCGGTGGCGTGTTGCCCAAATGATAATAGTCACAAGTCAAAAGGATTCTAAGTATATAAGTGATCGCCAAAACCCTTGAAAGACATTCTTTGATTTTCCCTCAAAACACAGTAAGAAAAACAACATTTCATGACAAAGTATATAAGAAACCAAAACCAGTAAACACAATGTCGCTGAAGCTCCTGATCTCAGAACAAAGAAGAGCTACTCTGAGGATACACTGAACGGCAGGCCTCACTTCTCCAATTAATTCTTCACCAAAATTTAGACAAGATGAAAACGCCTCCACATAAACTACAGAACAAGCTTCTTTTACTGTGTAGGTCTCATCTAAGACAACATTAAATCGTACATAGGCTTTAATAAACAAAAACAAAAACAACCTATCGGATTTAGAGAGAACTTTGTTCCATAACCCTTGGTCAAACAACATAAATTCATTGTGATATGTATAGACAATGAGTAGAAACATCTTTTCTGATTTCATTGGTACGTTTCTCAAAATAAAAGTTACTTAATAGGAGTTATTCATTATTTTTTGTTCTATAAATATCAGAAAATAAATCCTGATATTTGCTTGGAATGAAGCGGTAAGAGAAAAATGGAAAAGGAAAACGAGTAATATATGCCTTGAATCGCTGCATTACATTTTGGAAAAAAGTCTATGTTGTATGTGAAACAAACAAAAATTGTTTGAGAGGCCTGATTAGCATGCAGATGCTTTTCCAGTGAGAGGAACTAGGAAGAGCATGTGTAGTTAATCATCTTTCACCGGAAGAACCATGTTGAGAGACACGGCGATTCTTACATAAATCAATAGAGACTTGAGAGAAAGACAGACTGTTAAACAGTTCAATTTAAAAGCCGTAGGTTGGCCCTGGCCAGTTTGGCTCAGCGGTTAGAGCGTCGGCCTACGGTCCAGAGAGACCGGGGTTCGGTTCCCTCTAAAGGAACATGCCTCCGTTGCAGTTTGTCCCCGGCCCTGGTTAGGTTGGTTGGGTTGTGCTGGTGGCAACCACTCGATGTGTCCCTTTCACGTCGATGTTTCTCTCTCTCTCTCTCTTTCCCACTCTATCTGAACAAAAAATGGAAAAAAAAAAAATGTCCTCGGGGAGGATAAAAAAATAAATAAAATAGGTTGTTACGGACAGCCTTAAACATAACAGTCTTGAATCATTTGCAAAGTATATACATTGTGTATTTCAGACCAGAATCAAACTGTTGATGAAAATTATTCTTCAACATTTAATTTATGCCATTCAAAATGATGTTAACTCTAAAAATGATTTTATGATGCACTTTAAATAAAAACAAAGTTTTGAAAAAAAAATTGCATTCTGTAAAAGTAGCATTGCATTAATAGGATAACTGCTGTTTATTGACTAGGCTCTGTGGTAAGCACCGAATGCCCATTTTCTTATTACGTCCATATAAGAATACTCAGAGTTAGGTCTTATAATTGCTGTTTTATAGATGAGTAGATTGAAGATTGCAGAGGATAAATACCTTCAAGGTCACAGAGTCATAATGATATTATTTGATTAATATGTTATTGTATCTTAAAAACCTGATTATTTTTACTACTATGTTATATCCATTGTGTTAACCATCTCAATCCCATATACCAAAGAAACAAACACAGCAAATTAATTATAATTATAAACAAATGAAGCCCAATGATACATCTCTGTCTGTCTGTCTGTCTATCTGCCAGCTTTGCTTCTCTCTTTCTTTGTAAGGTAGATTACAGAAGTACCTTGAGGAAGAGGGAAGAAAATCCTGTTAGAAGTCAAGGTTGTTAAGCCATGCTATGTCAATACCAAAACAGCTCTTATAGTCAGGGGGTGATACGTAATTATTTTAACAAGAGATGAAATACACTTTACAGAATAAACTATAATGAATTGTGCTTAGAAGAATTTGTATTGTCTGTTTTCAGCAAATTCTAACTATGAACATGGTTCCCACATGCATGCTTTGATAACAAAGTATTTGTTCACTGTGTTATCTGGGGTGTCCTCGGTAACTACGAACACGTTTTCAATGGTATGTATTGCTAAGGTAAAGCCAAAATCTTTTCGTGATCAACCAAGGGAACCGCAGCACAAAAGTCCTTCCTTTCATCCTCTAAGCCAGTCTTTCACTGTGGGCTCATTTCCACTTTGATGGGGCATCTTCTAGATCAAGCAGACTGGCCACATGCCCACTCTACCGCTCCCTGGTGAAGTGCTGCTACTTCTGCTCCTTGGCAGAGCTTCACCGCCTGGAATCCTTGGCAGTTTGGAGCTCAGCATAAAGGACGCCAACATAACAGGTTCAAGTACCATATGTACAATTATCTGCCTTTCTGTTTTGCAGACACTGATTTTACATCCTAACATCTGCCACTCACATATCCTCTTCATGCTAGAGCTGAGACAGGGCAAGTTCGTATCTCTGAAGCAATGCAAATCCCTAAAAGGGAGAATTGATACCACTTATGATTCACTTTCATATTTAAAAAGGCAGAGCCTTGGCCAGGTTGAAGTTTGAGTTCAACGTGCCAACCAAAAGCACTCAGCCGGATTCTCCGTGGGAGACTGTGCTGAAGCACGGCAGGGCCTTTGAGTATGCTCATGTAACTGCTCCGGCTCATTAAATCACACCTTGCTCTCCTGTTTTAAACAGAGCTGGAATTCTCCAGTCTATGTGAACAACAAAAACAACTGCTAAATAAACAGTATTTGCTGAATAGTGAGTCAGAAAAAGAAGTTTATCTTTCCTCCTGGAAGTCATCTACTGGAAGTACCTACTCTTCGCAAAATTTTATAAAGCAACTACTCTTTTCTCGGCATACTGGGTATAGAGGTGTAAACTGAGTAAACAGAGATACAAAAGAAAATGAGATTGAGGCTGAAACACACACAAACACTAACCCACAGAATTGTAACATTACTAATAATCTTAATGAAACTAATACACTAAATGATTCCTGAATCATCTGAAAAAGTAATGAACTTGTGATAACTGTTATTTCAACACTAGAGAGGAATTTCTTATATTCATGGACCATTCTAGTGATTTATAACATTGCAATCCCCTCTTGAGAATTCCTTGACTCAGGAAAAAAAAATCTAAGCAAAAAAGCAACAGCAAAAGGAATTTTCTGATAATCTATGTTGAGGATTATACAAAGATGGAAAAAGAAATGAAACATATGTATCAACGTAATACAAGGCTTGGCTATTTTACTGCATCATTTTATTTTGTTTGAAGAACTCTGAGGCTGGTCAGCTTTACACTAAATTTTGATCTACAGTAAATACCATTGTAGCAAAATTCTAGTGAGTCTCACCTCCTCCACCAAATCTCTTTTTGTCAGGTATATTTGCAAAGAAAACCACTGATGTGTTTTTGTTGCACCTGCCCTTCCTGACCTTTTATACTCATGGTAATGAACAGAAAAATGGTCAACAGGACCTGAAGCAGAAAGGAAGAGGGACAGAAAAGGTCAACAGAAATATACAGAATGGAAAATCAGACATTGGGTAACAGAATTGACTCAGTTTTTATCTTGCCCTACATTCATAACATGGCTTTTGAAATTGGTCTTTTCTACATAAGTATGAATAGGTACATGCAGATAAATTATTTCCAAAAGCACAACATTTTTCTTTTTCTTTTTTTAAGTTTAAATACTTATTTATTCTGTAAATAAACTATAAACAATCCATTTGTGAGCTCAATACCTTTCCCACAAATAATTGGATTAAACCCTATTGAAATGGACCTTGGCAGACTTGTGTGCTCATATGTGCAAACACACACACACACACACACACACTAATTTGGTAAAATAGAAAACATTATTTTGCTACAGGCAAAACTGTATATACAGAGTGGGGCAAAAGTAGGTTTACAGTTTTGAGGACATGAAATAGAGTTTACTCTTGTATTATTATTTATTAATTATTGTATTATGTTTCATACAAACAACTATACACTTACTTTTGGCTCATCCTGTATCTGTCATTTTGGGAAAACAGTAATTCTTTATAGCAACATTTCCTTTTGATATCACCTATGTTCTTATTATGGTCTTATCTGATAAGGTTGATTAATGACCACAATTTAGGTAAAAGAACACAGTGTTTAATACAGAAGAGTAATCCATAGAATTTCTTTAAGAATGCCTCATTTATATGTACAGTTGTTATGGAAATGCTGTGTTTTATTAGAATATTTTATTTAAAAAATAAATATCCAAAAGCTTCCTTAAATACAAAATAAATAAATAAATGACCTCAGGACAGTGTAAACATTTTGATATTTTATACTGGAGTGCATGGAGGGTTTCATCTTCTTTGATGTTATTCAACATATTTTACCATTTTGCTACCCTGTTCTCATTTTCATGGATTACATCTCCCATGAACATTTCTCCACGTTTTACACTAAATGTTCGGTCAACATCACACTCAGTCGCACTCTGTGTTCTAAGACTGTGCTGCCTAAAGGGGAATGTACACGGGAATCACCTAGGGATCAGCTTCACGTGCAGAGCTGGGGCCATTAGCTCCTGGCCGGTGCAGGAATTCGGCATTTCCTTCAGCTGCCAGGTGACGCCAGTCCGGGGGTGCACAGCCCACACTTTGAGTAGCAATGTTCTAGCACCTGCAAAGATGGGTCTGAAATCCAGGGCCCCTTTTCTAAAAATGCCTCGTTGAAATGGGGCCTAAACAGTGGAGCACATGTTTTGTTTAACCACAAATTAAACCAAATGTCACTTAAGAGAGGCTAGAAGCACAGACTTTGAAGCTTTTATTAATATTAATATACTGACATATTCTAGAGAGGCTGATCTACAGCATGTGCTCATGAAAGATTTTGCTTCTGGGACAGCATATGTATTCATATCCTAATGAAAATCTTCCAAAAGTTCCCCAGGGATCTTATGTTGTCAAAGCAAGAAATAAGAAAAAAAGTGTCATGAGTTATAGAAAAGGATATCAGCTATAAAACGTGAGAAATTAAGCAAGAAGTCCACGGTTGCTGTTATTTGTTTTTATAAACTGAGAATGGATAGTGTGAAAGTACAAATGAAGACTGATCATATGATGTCAGATCTGACAGCTTGGTTAAAATCGTGCTAGTCACTTCTCCATTGACTGCACACGGTAAGTCAAGGGTGAAAGGTTTGCCAGCTGAACTCAGAGCTCCAGACTGAGACACGCTGAGGCAGAAGACCAGCTGCCATTTTATCTGCAAGTCCTATGTTTGCTATAAATATATATGATTAAAAAATACCCCCCCACACACACACGCACACACATGCACCCACACACACGTCCTGCTTATTTCCCTTTTGCATCTTGCCTCCATTCCCTCCCTTCGTTTTTCAAAAATTACTTCTGGGAAAATTAAATGACTGGTCTAAGTCACTGGGAAACTGGAACTAAGGATATTTCAAACACTTGACTTAGACCAACTACCTTCTCTGGTTGGCTACTATAATTGTTTTCACCTCACTGCAGATAATAACAGCGCTTTCATCAATATTTAATGAAGTTGTTGAGAAAACTAGTCTGAATTCACCTGGTGTCCTAGTTTAAATATAGAAGACCTGACAAACTTCAGAGGAGGGGGTTTGGGGCAAGGGAAGAGATAAATTAAAGAATTTATGCATATAAGCATAACCAATGGACACAGAATACAACGCTAGGGGGCAGGAGGGACAGGAGGAGGGTGTCAATGGGGGGGGGGAAGGAGAAACATCTGTAAATAAATAAATTAAATAACAATATATAAATAAAGTATAGAAGACCTAGACTAAGGAATTAAGGAGGTGTGGGAGTTTGCTGTTAGCCATGTATTGGTGGAAAGTGAGGGCAGATGATGGGTCCCGGAGAAAGATCCAAGTCAGGAAATGATAGAATAAGCACTGTGGAATGATTTTTGTTTGTCCAAACTTCTCTTTACTTTTCCCTAAGCCTGATATGCCATAAAAATGCTTCCAGAATTGAATAAACGTCCACTATGCCTGAGCTCCAGAGCAAGTCTACTGAACAGTGTGCAAACTGCAGCATGCTGAAGAAAGAAAGACTGTCCCACTGGTTGATTCGGCAATGCATAGTTGTAATATTGTACCTTTAAGGTATTTAACTTACATTATAACTTTATAACAATGCTAAAATACAAATCAATCTTTAGGAGGTAAATTCATTCTGAATCTTACGAGAAATGTCTCTGAAAGTGAAAATAATACAGTGGTCGTACAACGACACGTAGAATTACTCAAAGATTGTTATTATGTGTGATGACTCTTCAAAAGTACATTTCTAAATGCTTGAGATTTTTGGTTTTACACATAAAAATAGAAAAATTTGAATATCTTAGAACCAGGTATACCTGTATAACATTAGTATTTGATGCTAAAATACTATGAAGTGCATAAAACTAAGGGCAAAATTTATGATCCTAATAAAACATAGCCATTAAATGGCTTAAATTGCTGAAAAGGAATAGTAGTATAACATACAATTCTTTTTTAAAGTAGGGAGAATTTGTTACTCTGAAATTAATGTCTTCATCCATAGCACTTTAACAACTTGTTCTGTGTATAAAGTTCTACTAAGGAATAATTGTGGGGTAAGATTTGAATAGTATAGTTTCATATGCTACAATTCTGGACCTTTTTTCAAGACATTTTTTGATGTAAACTCTAGGTCACTGTCATTTTGAAATATAAATCCTCTTGCAAATTCTTTACATGGTAAAATAACTTTTCACAATGGTGTCCCTCTATATTTTTCACTACCTATTACGGCATCAGTGAAACTGCTGAGAAAATAAATTTTACAAAAGACACAGTCCCTCAAAACAGTCAAAATCATGTTCCTAACCCCCACATTTTACCTGCAAAAGAGCTGCTTCCTGGCTAGCATTTCGAACATCACATGATGTCTCATATTTCATTAGTCATTTCGGGGAAGCATGGTGAAAAGAAACATCTCCAAAGCACTCCAAAGCTAACCAGTTCCCACAGGTGTGTAGTTAATGTTTGCCACAGACATTCTGAGTGAGGTCTGCCTTTCAATAGGAATGCTGCTGTGTGTGTTTTGGTTGTAAATTCCTAAAATTTAGTGACGGCTTCTAGAAAGTCGGCCTTGACTTGGATAAGCCAATACCAACCCCAGCCTGTTTCATGCAGGCTCTGTTTCATTTCCTCATACCTGAGCAAAGTAGTCATAGATTCCTCTGTCAGCAATGTCTCTGACCTGGCTTTGTTTCTACTCTGGTCTGAAAAATTAGAGAAGACAAGCTACTGTTGAATGCAGAAGAGATGCTTTCCTTTGATAATGACATAGCTAGTATTAAATGGAATGCTCCCCACATGCCAAGCAGTGTTCTAAAGGCCTTTGGAATGAGCTCAGCCTTGTGATCATTCTTAGGGGCACACTTACTATTCCCCTTTTACAGGTCAGGAACAGAGATCCAGGAGTTAAATATTGTATACAAAGTCACATCTATTATTTTGTGAAATCAGAATTCAAACTCAGACATTTTGGCTCCACGACCTACACAACCACCCACTATTATCTCCTGCCTATTAAACCCGTTGAGCAGAGCAGAATCTCTCCCTTCCTGTAACACTTATGCAATTACTTGTTCACATTGTCTGGTTCTTTTGATTCTGTATGTTTTGTATTATCTGTTAATCCTACTTGAATTTTCTCCACTTTACTTTTCTTCTCCTCATTGGAAGGTTCTTTTTTTTTTTTTTCCCCCCCCAGTATTATTGAGATAGTTTGACATGTAACCCTGTACTGGTTCAACTTGTACAACATAGTGATGTATACACACATGTGTATATAGATATACAGCAAAACGGTTACCACAATAATTGAGTTAACATCAATCACCTCATACACTTACATTGTTTCTGGTTATGAGAACTTTTAGGATTTACTCTCTTAGCAACTTTTGAATACACAATCCAGTGTTGTTGATGATGGCAACCATGCTGTATATGACATCCTCAGACCTGTGCACCTCATCGCTGGAAGATTGTACCTTTTCACCACTTTCCTCCGATTCCCCACCCCAACCTCCACGTCCGGCAGCCACCAAGCTGTTCGCTGTTCCTGTGTGTTTGTCTGTTTTTTTAGATTCCACGTGTAAATGAGATCATACACTACTAGTTCTTCTGTGTCTGACTTAGCCCAGTGCCCTCAAAGTCCACCCTTGTTTGAACAAACAGAAGGATCGAAAGGTCTGGGTTGGACTCTGTGCAACATAGCATAATAACCAACAATTTAAATGAGGACTCAGATGTCACATTTTTAAAATTCACAAATGAAGAAAGCTTGGAAATATAGCTAATATCTGGGATATTAAAATAAGTTAATTTTAAGCGGTCATGATTGACCAGAAAAGGCTAAACAAAGATTAATATACAGTTCCAATTTGGAATTAAAAAGTAAAATATATAAGATCTGTTTTAGACTCTGCATTAGTCTGCCCTATTAGATGTGTATTTTTATGTAATGTTTTTTCAATCACTAAAAGAGACAAAGTTATCTCTTTCTTCAGAAAACCTATAGCGCACTAGGTAACATATTAGAAAATGTCAAACAATGTTTTTAATTCCATAGAGAGAAAATAAAGTGAATGAAAGCTGGGAATTATGTTTTAAGTCAATGGCTGAGAAATTGAGAAAGATTTTCCTGGAGAAGGGAAGCCGGAGAAGGAAGATGGTCAGGAAGGCTATTATCAAAGGAAGACTATTGTTACATGAAGGCTTCACAATGAAATTCCTCCAGAATTTCAAAAGAAGGCACTTTTTGATGCACCCGAGAAAAGGCTTGCGAACAATTGTGCTTTAACACAAGGGCATGGTCTCCTGAGGGAAGGGCTTATTTCTTCTAGACAAATCCCAGCACAGGTCTCATCCTTCAGGATGGCCGAGCTGTAATTTGTCCATTGCTTTACAGATGAACGAGACGATCACACAGCTCCTTTCAGTGATAGATTTCTCAGAGCCTCTATTTTCCTCATGACCCTTTGGATTTTAGGTTGTTTGCCCTTTGCCATTTCCCCCATGTTTTGCAGATGAATTACTTATGGAAAATAATTTCACGAATCATTCTAAATCACTCTTATTTTCACATAACAACAAAAACATGTTTATTATAAATCTCCAAAATATCATCGAGCTTCTCACAAAGTTGGCCAATAATGACAATCAGCCATTTCATTACCTTTCTTTTTCCACAGAAATATATTCCTTTCTCATTCAAGAAACTTTCATTTTCTTTGACACTGGGGAAGTGGTGGGAAGCTTAAAAATTTTGTTTTACATATTTTATTTTTATTGGTAATAAACTGATAAATTCAAGGCAGAAAATGGGTGTACATGATATAACTCCATACTAATCAATAACATATTCTTTACTTGTATTCTGAGTACATGAAAGGTAAAATCATAATATATTGTGTGGAAAAAATACAATGGGCTGTAAATAGCTTCCGGTGTCCTGTCAAGCTATTGTCATTGATTCTGCTTTATATTTAAAGCACTAGAGTACAATTAATTCATTTTAGATTTTATAGGTAACGACCCATGCAAATTAAACTGGAGGAAAGAAGTAACAACTTTTTGTTGTTGTTGTTGTTGAAGTTGTAGTCCTGGTAACTTGAAAAGAATTTCTGCAAACTTAGCTTTGAAATCAGCTGCAATACACAAATGAATGTCTCCATTCTAGTTAGCAACCATATGGGATGCATTCATGATGTAGTTATGACAAAGGTCTAAAAGAAATAAGCATTGTACTTAGTGACATCGTTACAACTTTTGAAAAGTTATAGCTGTACCTAAAACTTACATATTCTCTGGCTCAGCATAGTCTGGTAGAAATAACTATAGACTTGGAGTAAGATACCAAGGCTTGGCTCTGGTACTCCACAATGAAGTCTAAGAAAGTCATTTAAACAAACTTGTCCCATTCCACCATCTCTTAGATGTTTACGGATTTAAGGGCAGAGACAGGCACCTGTCTAATTTCACAGTATAACCTATGAGGAGTAAATGTAGTAACAGATATAAAATGTGTGTAAATATCCAAATACTCTCCAAAAATGTAAGATTTAATTCTACTAGTCAGTAGATCTGCCTAGTTTGGAATTTTATTTCAAAATTTTTCATATCTTCACAGAAAAAGTATCAATTTGGAGATTTTTTCCAAATATTCTGTAGGAATCAGTATACTTCTAAAGTAACAGAATATAGCCCTGGCCGGTTTGGCCCAGTGGTTAGAGTGTCAGCCCGCGGACCGGAGAGGCCCAGGTTTGATTCCCGGTAAGGGCACGTACCTCTGTTGCGATTTGTCTTCAGCTCCAGTTGGAGTCATGTGGGTGGTAACCACTCAATGTGTCTCTTTCACGTCAATGTTTTTTTTCTCTCTCTCTCTCTCTTCATACCTCTCTCCCTCCCACTCTATCTGAAGATAAGTGCAAAAAAAGGTCCTCCAATGAGGATTAAAAAAATAAAAAAATACAAAATAAAGTAACAGAAAGTAGAGGCCAGAAAATAAGCCTAGATTCTCCCTCAGAAGAAGACAAATAATTTTGCCATACTTGACAAAATACAGCTGGTATTCTAATATCCTGGTCACCTTCAACACAATGGAAGGAACCCCCAAACTTTAAGTATTTTTGTTTTTATTAATATTTCCATCTTTACCTCTTTTGTTTTTGTTTTTTTTATAAAAATACTCTAGAACATGTGAGACCTAAAAAAATTTATTTGATTTAAAAGAAAATATTATTTTTCATGAGAATATGAAAATAGGTATAGATTGCAGAGATATATGCAGTATCACTATTATCAATATAAAGAAAAATTTAGCTTATGAGAAATATTTTACCAGAATTATTAAAAGTAAACATAATAATAAAATTTCAAAGTCATGAAGCTTATTTTTATGTTCATATTAATTTGAAAGTCATTTTTAAACTTTAATGCTCACCCTGACCAGTGTGCTCAGTGGTCAGAGCTCCAGCCCATGGATTCAATTCCGGTCAAGGGCACCGTACCTGGGTTTCAGGTTTTATCTCGTGGATATGGGAGGCAACAAATCCATGTGTCTCTCTTACAGAGATGTTAATCTCTCTAATTCCCCTTTCTTCCTCTCTCCCCCTCTCTCCCTTCCACTCTCTCTAAAAATCAATGGGAAAAATATCTTCAGGGGAGGATTAACAACAACAACAATAATAAACTTTTAGGCACTTCTGCATGTAATTATTAGTAGCATAAAGAAAGACTGACCTCACCCATGATTTGCTTGAACTACAATCTTTAAATGCATATAAATAGAAGAATAACAACAATTATGACTTTTACATCAAAGAGAAAAAAAATAGTTTACTTTCATTAATATTTCTATCTTTACCTCTATTTTTTTGTCAAAATAGTTTAGAATGCATGAAACCTAAAAAAAAAATCACTTGATTTAAAATAAAATGCTATTTTATCTGAGAATATGAAAATAGGCATAGATTACATATATATACTTCAGTATCTGTTCAGCTCAAACATACTTGTGACATACATGCTGCAACAGTATATACTTGCTTACTCTATCTAGTATGTAACAAAAATAAATCATATATATGGATTAAAGTTTATTCCATACCATGGAATGTTTACAGTGAAAGTGTGAATTAAAATATACTGATTAAAAAAATATTACATTAGGCTTCATAACTTTCTAACAAGAGCCACTGGAATTATTCTATGCATATCCTTCATTTTAATTAGTATGCTATCCTCACCAAGCAAAATTGTAATTATATCTTAGTTTTTTTAGTTATAAAGTAAGTTTTGTAAATGGAAAATGTGTGCTAATCAGCTGATGCATATCATTTAGTCTGTATTTCTCTTTGGAGAATTAGTAACATTCTGCTTTGTAGATCAATTTCTTTCAAGATTATTATGTGGGTTAATTCCTAAGGAACTTATCTGCATTCTCAGAATGTTCTGACTGTATCAAAGCATTATGTTCTCATGAAGCCTTCTCTGAGCTTTCTATGCATGTGCTTAGTTCCTGTTTAACTGCAGTTCCTAGAGTACACTTGTGATTGCTAAGACTCAGGGCACCATTCCAAGGACTATTAAATATATAATAATCTACCTATACCATTTATGGGCATTCTCTATATAGCAACCACTGTTCTTAACTAGAAAAGAATACTGATTTCCAAATTTCTAGAATATTGTTTTGCCTCTAAAGACTGTATCATAACCTAGCTGCTTGGAAAGGGTGACATCCCTAATTATGCTGATAGGAATTCAATATCATTTGTCATTGTGATTAGAGAGAGAAGAAAAGTCTCTTAGTATGCAGAAAAGCCTCAAAATGTTAATATTCTTTTCTTTTGGAAAGACATTCATAAAAGCTTTGTTAATGGATTTCCTTCAGATTGAATATAACATATTAAAAGCAGGACTTGTGACTCTTGAAAAAAAGTCAATGATGTTTTTTGAAGATGGTCATTCATCATTAGTTATAAGGAGTCTATTTGTAATTTGAAGTTTTAATTTAATTAGTGTCACTTACTTGAAGGCTGCCTTGTGTCAAGTTCTGTAATGATACCCTATCTGTTTTTCCTACAGCGAAGGTTGCTAACAAGCATTTCAATTGGAACAAAATGATAACGAGAAGAACTACGGAAGTGTTAATTACCTATGCAATTAAACTGCCTTATATGAGCACTGGTGTAACACTCTACTGTATTTACATATCTAATGGGTATGAATCTTCAGTTGAAAATACCTATTGGCACTATTTATGGCTTTGCAGTTAAATTATGGCAAGAGGTAATAGCGTAGTTTATAGGCTGTGTCTACAAAGCGTCCAGTAAATTTTCATTAAACAATATACTTATTGAAGTCTTTGTATTAGTCTGTAACAATATAGATATGTTATACAACATACATTGCATTTTTTGGACATATATAACACAGAAAAATTTTTTTTTCTTTTCAAAACATCCTTTGAAATCTTTTAGTATTAATGGAATCTGAAATGTTATTAAATAGTACACTTAGGGACAAAACGTCATAAGTTACTACATATACATGTTTTAAAAAGTAAAACATATAGTCCTATTTGCATTTGGAATGTATCTAAATAAAGACTCCATGTTCCTTGAAACCTAGCCATCCTTCCTTTGCTCTTTTGCAAATTCTAGTGACATGGGCTTCATATAGGTGGTGCTCAACAGACGTTAGGTTAATAGTTACTTTTACAGAAGATGTTTCACTCATCCGAAATAGGATGTTCATCATATAGGCAATAGCTATGGAGATTGGGCTATTAATTTGGAGAATATAGTCCATTATTTATAAAGAGATTTCATAGCATTATACCTAAAGTTTAACAATGGATTTTGAAGATAGAAATAGAAGGATCTTTAAACTTTAAAATATACATTTCCAGAAATATAGTTTACTATGGTTTTGCAACACAAAAATGACTAACCCAGGCTTTCATTGTTATGTTATTTGTTTAGCACATAGTAAAGATTTTATTATTAAAACAAAAGATCAATTTATGTTAAACAATTACAATAAATTCCATATAATGAACGTATTTGTAGCCTACAGTGTTAAAAAATGATATAGATATTTTCCAATTACAAAATTATCCAAACAAAATTATTCATAACAGTGTAAGGAAGGAATATCTAATATTAATTAGCTCCCATTAAAATAATGCGTGAGGTTTGTTATTGCGAATGCAGCCATGCAGTAGAGCTGTCAGAGACTTCCCTTCAGCAGCGCACACGTTTCGCGTTCCAGAATTATGGGCCAGTTCATCAGGGCGCGCATTAAACTGCTTCAGAAACATAGGACCCGTGTGCATATATTTGGATTACATTATTTTAAAATTCTAGCTGCACAGACTATATATTTTTGAATACCCACTATGTGCCAATCAGGGTGCTTGATGCTTTTCCAGAACTCGTTCAATTCATTCTTCCCGAGTGAGGTTCCATCCTCTCTTGTACACAGAAGGAAAACCTACAGACTAGGTAATAAAAACTGCTCCAAGCTCACGCAACTAATGAGTGACACAGTTTACATAGGGCGTCTCACACTCTGGCATACCCACCTGCCCTTGGTCTGGTAAATTCAAAGACAGGTTACCTGTCACATAGTTTGTTTTTTGTTTTGTGGTGTTTTGTTTTGTTTAAGTAAAGGATAGTTAAATACATTTTGAATAGCATCAGTAATTACTAGGTAAAAACATACATTTTCTTTTCAAACAGTAAGAGATACCCGAACACCATATTCATTATTTCTAGAGCCCAAGCAGGCTTTGTCTATTTTGAAGGGAGAAAGACGTCTTACTAACCATTACAATGATTGGTTTATTTCCCCCTTAAACTATATCCATCATAGTGAATGGAGCTTATGGGAAAATAATCTGTCCTGATATAAAGCACTCACTCCAACAATTAGAAGAGCATAAAATGGAATTGGCTTCCCCCTGAGAGTCCGATTCACAGTCAATCGCGTGACAGCCCACAGGCTGTCCAGGGCAGTTATGGTCACAAAGCCAGTGACATGGACTGCCTTTGTAACTTTGGTGTCTCTCTCTCTCTGGAAGAATAAGGACCATCTCTTTTTGTTGGATCAAATCTCCTTTGTATTTAATTCAGAGAATAGTCAGTACACTTTAGATCATCAATAAATGCAATGATCTGGATGATCTGTCATTCCGAGGTCAGAGCAGCGAGTAGCTGAGGCTAGGTTTTCTGACTGCGAGTTTAAGGGTCTCCTAACTACACAGCACAGAGCTGGCTGCCATTCCCCAAGGGGTCTGGCTGGGAAAAGAATCAAAATCTGTTGTGCGGTTATAACAGCCTATAATGTCTTTTTTCACTGACTTAGTTCTAATTTATATTTCTCTAATACATATTTTGTGGCTGACGAATTAGAGATACAATCTTTTTTCTTCAATCAAAACAGAAATATCACAATTTTATGAGCACAAACACCTGGCTTATCTGGCGTAATCCATCTTCCTCACAGACAGCATCCCGACTACAAGAGGTTTCCAGCGCATCACGATGCAAAGTCTGTTTTCTTAGGTTTACATCTGAAATTATTTTAAGGAACATTCCACTAAACTATTGCTTTAATTTGTAATTAAAAACTCAACGATCTATCAGAACAGTTTGGGGGTAAAGAAGACATATTTCTAAACTCCATTTCCGTGTAAAATGGGATGTCGGTGGGAGACTGGAATGCTGCGTTTTCACTGCGGGCCGAGGTGTGGCTGTGTTCCGTTAGCCCGCTATCCAGACTCGGCCTGCGCGTGCTGACGCCCCGGGCACCCCCTCCACAGTGACCTCAAATATTTGTGGAGAGGCCTGATGAATATTGGAGCAAATGCAAGGACTTCTGGCTAAAAGAATAACGTTAACACTGGTCACGTTTCATTTTTTGCTGCTATAAAAGGAAGGACAATTTTATACTTTCCATTTGACTTGGAACCTATTTTCCGGTAACCCCTACAAACACATTTTCGTATTGGCATATTTTTGCCCAAGAACCCACCAATGGAGAAATCAGTTACTTAGTAAATTTCCAACCATTTGGGCTCACTTAAACATTTTTATTTTATTTTTTCCATCACCATCTATACCCTTTATGCCCTCCTCTTTCACCTCCCACCCCTGCAGGTACCACACTGGGCTCCATGTCTTGAGTTCTCTCTCTCTTTTTCTTCCTTTTTGCTCAATCCACCCCGACCACCAGATCTGTCTCCATGCTCTCTATCACTCTGTCTCTATTTTGTTTAATCAACAGACTATATAAGCAAAGTAATAACCACAAACAGAAAGAGTAAATGCCAATGATGCCTGACTTGTAAGTTTCTCCTCTTTTTCTTTTCCTCTGGAAAAGTACGTTTACATTTATTTACTTTATATGGAATTCAAGTTTCCATCACCTCATGCCCTACCCTCTCTGAACCTGTACCTTAATAGTAGTGATGATGACAAGTAATATTAGATTACATTTATTAAGCCCTCAGCATATGTTCTGAATGGCACCAAATGCTTAAGATGTAACAGCTTCCTTCTTACAACAGTTTGGTGAAGGTGAGTCTTTTTACACTAATGCAGAAGATTGCTGATACCCTCTGCACCCCTTACAGTTGTCCTTCCCCCTTTTTCCTGGGCACATGGCCATCTACGTTCCCCAGCCCCCTTTGCAGCCTATGTGGCCATGGTACTATTAAATTCCCACAACTGTAAGCAGAACATAAATTCATAACTTCCCAGGCATCCTCTATAAATATATATATATATATATATATATAAATATGAATATATATATATATATATATATATATATATATATATATGTGTGTGTGTGTGTCCGGACTCACTGTCAATTTTCTTTCAGTGTCAGAAAGTAACAGTGACAGGAACACTATTGGAATTATGTGTTGAGAAAGGCAGAGACAACCCTCTAGCCTAGGTTCCTGAATGACCTCATGGAGCTGAGGACATCCATCTGTCTGCCCAAACTGTTACGTTAGAAAAAAAATCCCTTTGAACTTCTGTAATTTAGAATCTCTTTGTTACAGCAGCTTAGTTTTAGTGACTATAACCGATATTCCACATGATAAAACCGAAGCTAAGAAAAGTATACTTACTTTCTCAAGATCATACCACATATATATATAGTACATCCTTAGTTTAAAAAAAAAAAAATCTTTGGGTAATTTTCCATGAAAATCCAAAATAGTCTTACTGGGGTTTAATATGGATTTTCACATTCAGCTCTTTCTTCAGCCTCATACTATGCTTGTCTGTGCATCCCCGGCAGGGAACCAGGGAACTGACAAAGAGAATCTAGATTATTGATAAATTACTGCAATGAAAATTAGTTACAACCTTTCTAAAACTGGAAAATACTCCCTCTCTGTGATGACCTTTTCCTATATTTGTCCTAAGATGTATTCATTTCCGTTATGATTGTCTCAGCTCCTTAGCCTCAGCACCCAGCACAGGATCTGATGCATAGGATATCCTTGATAAATGTTTTCCTTTGAAAGGATAATTTAATAGCATCACTGAATATCTATGATTCACTGTGTGAATTAAAAAATCATAGACAGTTAACTCAGAATAGAAAAACCGAGACGCTAATAGCCTTAAATTGATTATGATTATTTAACTTTTTTCCCCAGTATTTTAAAATATGATTTAATAACCATCATCTCAGCATTTTAGAAATTAGTTCCTTAATTTTAAGTTACTTCAATAATATTTTTTTCTGAATGGATAAAAGTTAAATAATGCTATAAATGAGCAAAATTATAAAAGTTGGCTTGCTTAATTGTATATATATTTTTATATTCAAATAAAAAATATGACCTAAATTTCACTGGCCTGTAAATGAGTTATCTAGTCAGGGCAATAGCGCTAGGTTATTAATTTCACAGTACATACACACACATGCATATGCTGAAGTGATATTTGAGGAGATAGATAGATAGATTAATTACAACATGCATCCCTAGTCCTTAATCTTTTTTTCTTCCCCACAAAATAGTCCCGTTTAAGAGAAAGAACTTCCATTAAGACATCCATACCTTTGAGTTGAAATAACAGCAAAGAAAGAAAGTTTTTCCAAATCTTTAGTACCTTAGGTTTAGGCAATATTTTATGTTTGAAATAGTATTATATGCTTCTTCCCTTTTACCAACATGTGTCTTGGATAGGACAAATATGCTTTCTATTTCATGAATGAGAAAAATGAGACTCCAATCTAAAATCCTTCCCATAGCTATTGGATCCCTCTTCCAGGACCTTATCCCAGGTGTACAAAAGGTTCAGAAGCTGGATGTAGGGCTCTGTTCAAGCCCCTCAGAGAGGCCTTCTGGAGTTATTCTAACTAAAATGCTATTGCAATCACTATCCCTTCGCAGTTATTGGCTTCCTTCATCACCCTGGTGCTTGCATTATTTTTATATTATGCATTGATTTGTGTTTCTATTACCCCAATCTTTCCCCTTATACTCACGGTCCCATCAACACACACACACACACACACACACACACACACACACACACACACTCTTTGGTGTTTAAAGTCAGCACTGAGTCTTTTTCAATATCCGCATGAACCATGACAGATGACTAGCTATGCAAACAGATCACTGAAGACATTAGGCATGCTGATTCTCAGAGAGTTAAGACCATCATTTGATATATTTTTAATCAGACTTTAGACAAGACCTTTCAAGAAAGGGCCTCAGCTCACAAAGAAAACTGCCTTCTAATTTACAGCTACTGGTTAGAGACTGGAACCCACTGGGGGGATCACAAAGAGGATTCTTTAAGCACCCTAGTTTCCAAACTGCAGTTTCATAACCAAAATCCATTGCTAGTAGGACATCAGCTATTGTTATTTTATTTTTTTTAAAAGTGCTAAAAATTCAACAGATATTTATTAGCCAGTAAGAAATACAGACAAGATTTTTATATGAACACTTACTCTAGGAAACATTGAACTAAAAATTCTGACAGTGATTTTTTACTTTGGCATGAGCTGTTACATGTAAGACTATTCATGAACATAATATTTATTTTTTAAGCTTTTAAGGGCCAGTGTACAAGGGGAGATAAATTGATCCTAATTTGCATGACGATTATGAGAAGAATGTAAAGAGTTTATCATGGGTAACTTAACAAGGTGTTAATGAGTGAGAAGTCACATTAACATGAACACACAAGGGACCTGCAGTTAAGAACATTCTCATGCATAAAACTGTGGGTTAGTACCTACCAGAATGTGAAAATCAGCGTCAAAATCTTTCCTTCAGCTTGCAGTAAGACTCTTATGTTGTGGAAATAAAACTTTTAAAAAAAAATTCTATTTTCTGTGATGATTAACGGTTTTAAAATGCAAAACAGAAAACATCAGGATGTGGTGCCTATTTTGTGTGGAGTTATCAGGTGTTTCACTTATCATTATAAAGATTTAATCTCAAATCTAGGCCAACTTTCATCAATTTTACAACAACCTATTTCTGGCCCATTTCCTACGGGTTGGTCAGAGGAATTTTCCAGAACTCTGATGGCTTTCAGGGATATTTGCTTTGTATATTCTTTCTGTAACATTCAGAAGCATTTCAAACGTGTTGATTTTTATCTATAAATTCCTATAGCAAAATAAAATATTATATATTAATTATGCTCAGATGTCCTGTTTGTATATATGTGTGATGATGTACTATTTTCATTATTCAAGTGGACCATTACAGGTGTCTTAAAAACTAATCACAGTGTTAGATCACACAAGGCCTTTGGCTCACAATTAAATTTTATAAATCCCAGATATTTTTCCAGATTGCTTTTTGGTAAACAAATATATTTATTCTAATCAAAGTGTAAAAATGATAAACTTAATCCAATATGATTGATTTTGTTAAATCTCAAAAATTTAACTATACCAAAGTAAAATTGGTCAATTAAATTATTTTAATTTAGTTTTTTTCTTTGGTATAGATCAGACTCGATTCCAACTTTATATGACTGTAGTACAAAAATGTCTACTCTTTCATGTTGTGTTTACATGAGGGATTACTTTTATTATAATGTTAAAAGTAACAAATAAATCATGGGTTAATAGTTGCTCTCTTTTTTCCCTAACCTATGTATTGACCATGTCTTAGAAGTACAAGAACTTCTCACATACATACACACCACACACACCTACACATAAACTCATTCATAATACTGTAAAAAAAAAGATCTCTTGATATTGATGACTGATCTCTAGGCTCCAATCGAAAATGTTTCCCCTTCCAAAGGCACGCTCGAGTTGAACTACTCAACTTTGCTGCAGTGCTGTGTCTCTTGCCCTAGAAATATTCATTGTAAATTCTCACAGAGCTGGGAACATACCTGTGAAATCCACTGTGTGTAGAACATTAAAATATTCTACATACAATACCAGTTCTGATTATAGAAAAAAAATTTAATTGGTTTTTGAGAGGGAGAAAGGAAGAGAGAGAGAAACATTTATATCGGTTGGAGGTTGGATCCAGCCTGCAATTTAGGAATATGGCCTGATTGGAATGAAACCCGTAACCTTTTGGTGTATGAGACAATGCTCTAACCAGCTGAGCCACACCAACCAGGGCTGATTATAGAATTTTTTTTTGATTATGTGAACCCCATCTTTTGAAAGCTCCAGTTACATTTAACTCAATTCTCCAACATGAGTCAAAATATGAGAAAATACCACGCCAGTGTATTTGTTTGAAAGCAGCTCCCAAACAATCTTCTTTGATGTTTATTCCTCTAAAAGTGAGTAAATATATGAAATGATAATCCCAGGGAACAGCAGGCTTTAACTAAAGAGATGTCATTTGTGCCTGCAGGATTTTACTTGTAAGGTATGGCATAGACTACCAGAACAAGCAAACTTTTATTGAAAGGATGAGAGAAAGCTGTTGGAAATTAAAAACATAATCATAACCCTTTTTTGGAACAAACTGTGGTACTGATACAAATACTATTTGATTGCTAACTCATCTAGTCATTCAACTAATATTTACTAAGATCCTACTAAGTTTCATTGTTAGAAATGAGGTGGTAAGCAAAAGAAGAAAGAAAGAGAGAGAGAGAGAAAGAGAGAGAGAAAAAAGAGAGAGAGAGAGAGAAGGAAGGAAGGAAGGAAGGAAGGAAGGAAGGAAGGAAGGAAGGAAGGAAGGAAGGAAGGAAGGAAGGAAGGAAGGAAGGAAGGAAGGAAGGAAGGGAAAGAAAGAAAGAAAGAAAGAAAGAAAGAAGAAAGGAAGGAAGAAGGAAGGAAGGAAGGAAGGAAGGAAGGAAGGAAGGAAGGAAGGAAGGAAGGAAGAAAGAAAGAAAGAAAGAAAGAAAGAAAGAAGAAAGAAAGAAAGAAAGAAAGAGAAAGAAAGAAAGGTGAAGCTAACAAAACTGTAGGGAAGATAAACATTAATTTAATTAAATAATTAGAAGAATGGTTGTATGGTTATAAACTGAGCTAGGAGAGCTTAGTAAGTTATTTAAATGTGTAGAAATGACACCTAAAGGGGAATGCAGAGAGCTCTCAAACAGAGGAAGGAAATAGTCCCCAAACAAACCCAAGGGCAAAGCAAGGAAACCTGCGTTGATGTTAAATATCTGGAAGTTAAAAGACTTCCATCAAATTCTTGAGGTGAGGCTAGAAATCTGGGTGGGTCAAAGTGGTTAATGTAACATACATCATCATATTCAATAATTTCTTAAAATGAGAATTATTAATTTTAATGAATTCTTAAAATTTTCTTGGAAAACAGGCTACTTTATTTCTCACAGAAAATTTGAAAGAAAATTCCAAGTGAAGATAATTTACTTGGGAGTTTTCTCTAAACAACAGTAAATGGCTACAGATATTTAATATGAAAAGCAACGGCAAAAAGTTTAATTTTAGTTTGTTTTTAAGGTGTTTGTTAGAGGTTTCTTTCGTAATTTTGTAATGTGCTTAGCTTTACCTCTTCCAGGGGCATTGACATGATGAGAGAGAGCCTGCCATTGATTAAATATTAAGTTAAGGCTGCAGCACTTCTTCCCCACAGCGAGCCGAGGGAGGCAGACATTTCCACTGCAGATAGAGGGTGGGAATGTGGGGGAACCAGTCTCCAGCCGGCTTTTCCTCTCCCTGTCCTGGAGCTATGGGCTTTACATAAGTTTACTATTTAAGACTTTTTGTCTGAGGGGAGACAAAACTAAAGAGAAAGCGATAAAGTAGTGCTACCAAGACTACTTCTTTAACATTAGCTGAAAGATTCATTCACAATATTTAAATAAGACAGTTAGCCAAATAAACTTAACGAATGGTCACGGGTTTTATTTATTTATTTATTTATTTATTTTTTATATATGTTTTTTTCTTCATTGATTTTTAGACAGAAAGGAAAGGAGAGACAGAAAGAAAAAAAGAGAGATGTTGATGAGAAAGAACATCAGTTGTCTGCCTCCTGCATGCCTCCAACCTGGGCATCGGGCCCACAACCTGGGCATGTGTTCTGATGGGAAATCAAACCTGCAACCTCTTGTGACACGGGTTGACACTCAGCCACTGAGCCATACCGGCGAGGCTGGTCACTGCTTTTGTTTGTTTGTTTGTTTTTTAATATTTTGTTTTAGATAGAGTGGGAGGGGGAGAGAGAGAGAGAAATATCAATCTGAAAGGGACATATTGAGTGGTCGCCACCCACACAACCCAATCAGGGCCGGGGACAAATTGCAACCGAGGTACTTGCCCTTAGCAGGGACCTAACCCGGGTCTCTCCAGACCGCAGGACAACGCTCTAACCGCTGAGCCAAACCGGCCAGGGCTGGTCACTTGTTTTTAATGCACATCTATCAATCAGATGTGTGGGATCCACAGCTGTTCAATGTCAAATATAAAGGTCATGACAGACCACAAGTGGAAAAAGGTTAACCATTTGTGGGACTTTAGTCAATGATATAATACAATATTTATTGAATTTAGTTTTTAAGCAATGCTTGCCTGCTTCTAATCTATACAACATTTATAAAGAACTTATAAAACTTGACACCAAAAAAACCAAACAATCTAATAAGAAATGAAAAATGGATCTAAATAGACAATTCTCCAAAGAAGACAGACAGATGGCCAATGGACATATGAAAAGATCCTTAATGCCGCTAGTCATCAGAGAAATGTAAATTAAAACCACAATGAGATATCACCTCACACCTGTCAAAATGGCAACCATTAATAAATCAACAAACAAGAGTTGGTGAGGATGTGGAGAAAGGGAACCCTCATGCATTGTTGGTAGGATGCAGATTGGTGCAGTCACTATGAAATGCAATATGGAGCTTCCTCAAAAAATTAAAAATTAAAGTATGACCCAGCAATTTTACTCTGGGAATATATCTGAAGAAACCTAAAACACTGATTCAAAAGAATATATGCATCCCGAAGTTCACTGCAGCACTATTTACAATAGCCAAGATTTGGAAGCATCCCAAGTGCCCATCAGCAGATGAGTGGATAAAAAGCTGTGATACATTTGCACAGTGGAATACTACTCGGCTCTAAAAAAAAGAAAGAAATCTTACCCTTGACAGTGAGGATGGACCTGGAGACTATTATGCTAAGTGAAGTTCACTAGTCAGTGAAAGACAAGTGCCCTAGAATTTCATCCATATGTGGGATCTAATGAACAAAATTAACTAACATAATAGAAACAGACTAATAAATAGAGGAAAGACTGAACGCTGTCAGAGGGGAGGGGGGTTGTGGGACTAGGTGGAAAAGGTGAAGAGATTAAGCAACAAACAAAACAAAACAAAAAACCTAACAGACAGAGACACAGTATGGGGGGTAGGAAGCGGTAGCAGAGGGTTAAGGGTGCAAAATGGTGATAGGAGACTTGACGTGGGTGATGAACACACAATACAATATACAGAAAATGTAATATAGAATCGGATACCTGAAACCTATATACTTTTATTAACCAATGTCACCCCAATAAATTAAATAAAATATAAAAAAATAAAAAAATAAAGAATGAAAATAAAAATAATATTAATGAATCGCTGAATTCTCAGTGAAGTATAGCCAGTAACCCGACAACATTTTTGTTGTGACCGGCAGTTCTCCCAGCTGGAAGGGTCCACTCATATTTCAGTTCTATTTACTTGAGCTGTGAAAATCACACCTACTAAACCCCAAATTCAAAAGTATTCTCTACCCCTGAAAAGCCTTGAAAGCCAATGGCAAACTGAAGTATAAGTCCCTGGAAATTTCTTTGTCAGTGTGTGTGCCCACAGGTGTACCCACATAAAGGGCTGTTGGATGTAGGGATCATGGAAACACACATTCAGTACAGGAAAAGTAATTCCTTGGTTTGGCAGTGTTTTCTTGCTGATAGCCTCTTCTGCTAGGACATCCTTAACAAAGAAATAGGATACGTGAGAGGATGGGGAGGTTGGTAAATGCTCGCCATGCCCATACCGGTGGATTTTGTTTACGAAAAACCCTCTGTCAGGGACAAGAAAAGAGCCTTAAATTTCCTGTTAAGAATGTCAGACAAAAGAAATTGCATACACACATATAGGTAAATATGTGTGTGTGTGTGTGTGTGTGTATGGGTGTGTGTGTGTATTATCTTTAAACAGAAGGTGTTTTCTTTTCCACTTGCTTTCAGAAAGAGGCTGTCACATTTTTTCCTGCCACTCACCCCTGCAAGCTGCCACGTTGGCTGCAACAATGAGGTCAGTGTGGAAGTAGAACAAAGAAACTGGGTGCATTTGGACTTCGACAACAAACTCATTCATGGCTCTGGAAGATTCCGAGACTTTAGCAACATAGTAAGTGCTAAATAAGAGCAAGGCAAATGAATTCTGATAAAAACCAAACTTAGTGATTTCAAAGACAGGGAACCAGAGCAAGGCACTTGCTCGTGAAAGGCTGCTCCCCCGCCCCCGCTCATCGGGAAGGGTCTGCAGGTACATCCTTATATAAAAAAAAGCAGAATCACTATTTCCTTATAAAACCCAAGGTACTGAACCAAAGCCATTTTTAAGTAGATTTTACATAAGGGGAGCGGTTGTTTTTAAAACTTTCCCTGTTTTTACATTTCTATTCATTCTGTATTGTATTTTTCAGGCCAGCATTTTTTTTTTTTTTAAAGAAAACTCAAATTCTGGATTTGGTTCCATAATAGACCTCAAGACAAATTATTTTCTGATCTCTGACCAACTGCTTCAATTATAACAGCAGCAGGAAATTGGAAGGAAGAGGACTTAAAAGGGTAAATTTACCTCTGCCTTATATTTTCAAAAAGTTTTTGCTCTCCTTGATGATCGAGATCATAAACCACCCCCAAAAAAGCGAACACGAAGTATCTGCAACCTTTTTCATTAACACAACCTTAAAGAGTGCTGTTTTGAGGTCCTTCCTTTTTTCTTATTTCTTTTATTTTTCCTTTCTTTTTGCCATTGTTGCCTGGATGCTTTTGCAGGAATAAACCAGGTCAGCGTGTTGTTGGCAGGCTCTCCTTGCCTGTCCCTTTATCTGATTCCCTTGGTGATGGCAACTTTTCACTCAACTTTTTTTTCCTTCTTCTTTAATGAAAAGAGGGTACTTAAAGTGCCAGTACTTTAGGGCACAATTCATGCACAGCATCTCTCTCTTCATCTCGCACTAGGCTTGCTCTAGGCACACAACTGCCTTTCTATAGAAATAAATTAATTAAAGTTAAACACTCCCTCTGTGCCGAGAATGACTAGGTGTGGCAAGGTCACACGGCAATGTCACCTTGAGGATGGCAGTTTCACGTTCTTCGGTTGGACAGTTATGCCCGCCCTTTCCCGTTCTCCCTCAGCTCCCCCAGGCCTGTGCACAAGGATTTTAAATAGCTGGTTTTCAGAAGTCTCAGACGAACAACATCATTCATGGGCTCCTCACATTTTCATCCATATGTTCAGATATGTAAATTACAGTCCTTCTGGCTTTCCCCTCCCTCACCCCTCCTTCCTTCCATCCCTCCACCCCAAATTTTCAGAGACTAGGAGCCAGCAGTATGGACATTTTAATCCTTAACTGGAAATAAGTACTTTCTTATTGCTATGACCAAATGTAGAATATGGATTATGCCAACTGTATGATTTTTACTTATTTATAGATTTAGACATTTAGTGTTTCTGATTTATAGATATATGTATACTCTATTGTTTTTCTACTTGTTATTTATTTTGCATCAAATCAGGTATTAACTCCAGATAAGTAATTTAACATTTAGAGTTCTTCATTAAATTAAAATTATTAATATATTTAGTTCTGAGATATTTAATTTTAACCCATGTTTTTCAAGTCTGGTTTCTATTAAGAAAAATATTTTTAATCTAGGTTCAAGAACAGTGATGTTAATCACAGCATTTATATCATTTACCAGTCATAATACACTTTAAAAAATTTGTAATTACAGTTTACATTTAATGTTATTCTAATATTATTCTGTATTAGTTTCAGATGTACAGTGGTCAGACAATCATGTATTTTACAGAGTTGTCCCCTCACTATATTTATAATATATTTCTAACAAATCTATGCCAGGTGGTTATGTGTTTGGCACCATGCTGAATTTCATAGGCACTCGACTGCATATTCTCTCCTTTTCTTCTGAGTTTACATCGTTGACTCCAAGAATGAATGCACCTGTTAAGAAAGGCTCCTGGAGTCTGGCTGAGCTCAAATGGAAAATCAGAGTCCCCAGCCAGTGTTAAGCAGGGGCCTCTCACACAAGCTGCCCTTCAGGGAGAACCTGCACCGAACTGCCTGCCTACACCGCGTCCCTGCCCTCTGGGCCAGACCTTATAACAGAGTTCCTGACACTGTACTTCAAAGAACAGGACTGAGACTTTCCCCATCCAATGGGAGCTGCACAGCGATATCCTCATTAGCATCTTCAGCTACCAATTAGAGCAGCTCTATTCCGCCCAATCAGGACAGTGATTTTTGGAACAAACTGTGAGGATTTGGGGGTCCTCATTTTCCTGAGAACGGACCCGTCAGGAACCAAGGGCCGGGACTTCTTTCTACATGTCAGCCACCCTCTGGCTCAAGCGCACACTTTCAGTTGTCATCGAAGACTGCACTTCCCGACCTGGGACTCTATGTACCATCTGAACTGGAGCTGTCCGCTGGAGCACATGAACGAGACCACTGGGGCTGCCTCACCCGAGCTCTTTCAGGGGCATGCTGTTCCACAGCTGAGCTCTGTCAGTGGCGCTGTATCACTATTGAGCTGCCTTGCAGCTGTGCTGTTCCATAGCCAAGCTGTATCAAAAGTGGGCAGTTTTCACTAGATAAAGTCTCTGTTCCCTCACTGCACCCCAAATTGGGGACCCCTGTTGGCACTGAATTGGCAGTGATAACCTTCAGTGGATAAGATCGTTAGGATAGAGTAGTTTTTATTTTTGCCTGCCTAAGAATGCAACATCAGTCCCATCTTCTGTCTATAGCCCCTGGTTTTCCTTTGGTTCCTGGGGTCATGTTGAAAAAAAGGCCTATAGCCCTGCCGGTTTGGCTCAGTGGTTAGAGCATTGGCCTGTGGTTCAGAGAGGCTCGGGTTCGGTTCCTGCTAAGGGCACGTGCCTCGGTTGTAGTTTGTCCCGGGCCCTGGTTGGGTGGTGTGGGTGGCAACCACTCTATGTGTCTCTTTCACATCGATGTTTCTCTCTCTCTCTCCCTCCCACTCTATCTGAACAAAATATCGAAAAATGTCCTCCGATGAGGATAAAAAAAAAAAAAAAAAAAGAAAGAAAAAAGGCCTATATAATCATTTCCTCCCTCAACCTCAAGATTTCAGGATTTGGTTTAAGAATTAGCACACGACCAAAGTTCGTACAATAAAGTCAACCTCTGGATTAAAGTGCGCTGTTCTCTGTGAGATATATGTATGCCTGAAACTACTGGTGACCAGATTTCCACTGAACCAAATCAGCCTCAGAAGGAAGCCAGTCCTGAGAAACCAAGAGAGGGAATAAAGCACTCTCTCTCTCTCTCTTTTTTTTTTTTTTTAAATTGATTTTATAGAGAAAGGGAGGGAGAAGGAGAGAGAGAGAGAGAAACATCGATGAGAGAGAACATCAATTGGCTGCCTCCTGCATGCCCCCCACTGGGGATTTGGCCCACAACCTGGGCAGGTGCCCTGACTGGGAATTGAACAGTGACCTCTTGGTGCATGGGTGGATGCTCAATCACTGAGCCACACTGGCCGGGAGAAAAAGTTAATTTTTGACAACATATTCTGAGGTTTCAGATCTGGATATGCCATAAGTCAGATATCCTAAAATTTTATTTACATGATCTATTAGATTATTTTGTTTGTTTGTTTTAGCCAGTTTGGACTGATTTTTGTCATCCTGATAAATAAATAGGAAAATGAGACCACAACATATGATACTCAAAATTGGTTTCTCTAAATGTGGTTCACAGTTCAGCAACAGCTATAGCTCCGGGGAATTTGTTCAATGCAAAGTTCCAGCCCTACCCCCACCACACCAGACCTACTGAACCAACAACTGTAGAAGTGGAGTGGGCTTAATTAACCTGGGATTTAACAAGACTTCCGGATGATGCTAATGCAAACCAGGTGATGTTCTTGTGTGACAACCAGTATTTTAACTCATTTGTATCTAGAGAAATGAATGT
The DNA here is from genome assembly GCF_014108415.1 of Molossus molossus. Classification (NCBI taxonomy): domain Eukaryota; kingdom Metazoa; phylum Chordata; class Mammalia; order Chiroptera; family Molossidae; genus Molossus; species Molossus molossus. Next base: position 25,216,155 of record NW_023425346.1, read on the forward strand.
GAGGTTAGACTGCATTCCTCTTTTTCACAGATGTTTCAGATGCATTAAGTAAACATTTTCAGTTGAGAGTATGGGTAAGATCTAGAACAGAAATCAGGTTTGAGTAGCAGATGAAAGGAGAAGCAGAACACAGAAGAAGGGGCATGTTGCCAATTCATTAGGTTCCCCTGGACACTTAACAATGTAAGATGGAATAATTTATACACAAAGTGAATCTTGAAAATCAGACTCGTTTTTATCATGGGCTAGAAATATTTTACTTGTCTCATAAGTCAAAGAAACTGTGGACATTCATAAAAGCAATTGTGAGCTAAGAAACAGTCAAACCTTTGAAAAGGGAAAAGGATCAATAGGAGAAGTCAAAGGCTCAGATATTGGAAAAGTGAAATATGTCAGTATAAGGCCGAGTGTGAGAAGCTAAGAGGAGGTAAAACCAAGAGCCAGGACTGAACCAATGAAAGTTGACTTTTAAAAAGTTTATGTTTGACAAATTCTATTGCCTTCTGCAAGCTGCATTTTGCAATCTGAGTTGCTTTAATTTTATCTGTAAGCAGCCACTTCCGCAAATGACATCTGTTTCCATGGATGCAGAGAACCTGATTCTCACCAACAAGGTAATGACATGGAGATAGGTTTAAAGGACTGTCAGATCTGCCAGGAATCAGTATATCTATATATCTATATATCTATATATCTATATATCTATATCTCTATATCTCTATATCTCTATCTCTATCTCTATCTCTATCTCTATCTCTATCTCTATATCTATATCTATATCTATCTATATATATATTTTTCTCCCCCAGGCTTTGGTGATCTCTTCTACTCTGGAGAACAACACCTCTAAGTTGTAAGAGCTCTGAGGTGGTCTTCCCTGACCACCAGCTTGTTTTCTTATCTGAATACAAAATCAACTTCTTTTTTTTAATCCTCATCTGAGGATATTTTTCTATCTACCTCAGACAAAGTGGGAGGGGGAGAAAGGGAGAGAAAAGGAGAGAGAAAGAAACGTTGATGGGAGAGGGACACATCGACTGGTTGCCTCCTGCAAGACTCCGACCAGGGCCGGGGCCAACTGCAACTGAGGTAGGTGCCCTTGGCTGGAGTCGAACCTGCCACTCACTGGTCCAAGGGCCAACTCTCTACTGCTGAGCCAAACCAGCCATGGCCAGAATGAACTTCTTTCCAGGAAAATCAGGATAGAAATTAAAACTAACATAGTTTTTATAGGAAAAAACACATAAAAAGTCAAGTGTCATACATCTCAGAATTTAAAAGTGCTTAGGGCATGAAAGTGAAATGATAATGACATTATGTATAATGCCAAATTAGATTTGTACATTTTAATAGGATGTAGGAACCCAGAACATATAAATATTTTAAATTGACTGGTGGGTTTTTTAAATGGCAGTGCAAAGTAATTAAGAAGATAATTTTTGTTAGATTTGGCTAGCATGAGGCAAATTTCAAATCTTTACTTTCTAGTTATCGTAGTTAATGTCTAAACCTTTTTTGGTTTTATCTGGAAAATCTTAAAGACAATTGCTAAGGGTTGCAATGAGTCAGTGAGTTAACACACACAAGCATTTTGCATAGGGTTCAACACCCATAAAAATCAATAAATTATTGCCCTGGCCGGTTTGGCTCAGCAGTTAGAGAGTAGGCCCACCGACCAGAGAGTCCTGGGTTTGGTTCCCACTAAGGGCATGTACCTTGGTTACAGTTTGTCCCCAACCCGATTGGGGTCGTGGGGGTGGCAACCACAAGATGTGTTTCTTTCACATTGATGTTTCTCTCTCTCTCTTCCTCTCTCTCTCCCTCCCACTCTATCTGAAGATAGATGTAAAAATGTCCTCCGGTGAGGATAAAAAAAAATATATATATATATATAAAAATAATCAATAAATGATTAACAACACTAATAAATATGTGTATGGTCACGTGTGTTCTTTTGTCCTTTAGGCAAACTACATCAAAATAAAATCAAAGAGGTACCAAGTTATAAATAATTTTTAAAAATTCTTTTTCCTTTATTCAACATAAATTACTACAAACTTAAAAACAGAAAAGAGTGGGTTGAGCAAATTCTAAATAATCATTCAGAGCAGTTTTACATATTTTAATGGCTGCTTGGGAAAGCAAAAGGACACTTGATAGTATCAAGAAAAAGGGATTACATGTTCTGTTTGCTACCAAAATAGCCAAGTGAGGTCCATTACTGTCTTAGGATGATTCATGGATTCTTTGCAAAATGCAGTGCATGCTAATTGAGCACCCACTGTGTGCTGTCACTGCACATGCTTAACACTCAGCCAGTGTCTGTCACTTGCAATTGTCTCCAGTGAAACCTGCAGTAAGATCCTTTGTCTGGCAAAAAGAGATTAAGTCTCAGTTATTTTTCAGTATAAATTTTCCATTGCAGTGTCAAGTATTTTAAATCTGATGTGTGACTCCCCAAAGCACGATTTAAGGACACTAGAATTATCTTAAAGAATAGCTTTTTGAACTTCTTTTTCCTCCACTATATTGTATGGTCATCAAGGGTAAGGCCTGTATATTTTATGTTCCCTAAATCTATCTCAAAACCTTGGGCATAATAGATACTCAATAAATAATCATTGTATTCCATTTATAAGTTCCTGTGGAAGCTATGGACATGTTATGTTGCCTTTTTTTTTACTTTAACAACTGAGTGGCCATCTGTTGCAATGGAGTATATTCATGGAGACAATACCTATTGACAATGGACTAGGGCTCATTAGAACTCATTTCAAGTCTTGGCTCAGTCTCAATAATCACTTTCAAGTCAATATTCTATGCTGTAATTTCTCCATGTTTAAATTTGAAATAATATCATTGGCTCTTCTTAAATTTTAGAAAAAGATAAGGATTATGGCTATGAAAACAACATAAATATTATTCAAATACATTTTTAGAAGAGAAAAACATTGCTGGTTGTTTCAGGGTATCATTATTTTACTTCTTAAAGACAGAGTCTAGTAATGATCTAGGCTTTCGTACCATACTCTTATATGTATCATGTGTGAAGAAAAAGTATACAGACAGATCATCTAGACTAAAATATCTAACTATTTCCCACCAATACTAACTCCTTTCTTTGGCTGTGGAATATTTTTCATATTTAAGAGTCTCATAAATTTTAAATCCCTAAACTAACAACACTGACCCAGAGTCAGTTAACTCCTTGGATATTAGTGAGTTTTGCATGATATTCAACTGCAACAAAATACATTGGGATCTCAGTAATAAAGGAAAAAGCAAAAGAGAAGATGATCTGAAGGAAAAGGAGAAGGAAAGCTTAGTTTTTCGCCCTTTAATCTAATGGACAATTAACATTGAATTAGGAAGTACTTAGAAATAACGCCTGGATCAACAGCATGAATGGCTACCTTTTATTTTTTTTTCTGTCTCAAATATTTCCCTTCTTTATTGCTGTAACTGTGCAATAAATTGTGTAGATTTTTAAATGGTAATACATTTGTCATTGTTGCTACCACTGTCACCAATAGAAAGAAACTATTCAGGGTCTTTCTTTTTTTTTAAATACTCACCTGAGGATATTTTTCCATGTATCTTCAGATATAGTGGGAGGGGGAGAGAGAGAGAGAGAGACAGAGAGAGAGAGAGATTGATGTGAGAGGGACACATCTATTGGTTGCCTCCTGCACGACCCTGACCAGGGCCGGGACTGAACCACAATGGAGTTACGTGACCTTAATTGGAATTGAACCCGAGACTCTTTGGTCTGCAGGCCAACACTCTAATCACTAAGCCAAACCAGTCAGGGTTATTCAGGGTATTTTAATGCTAAAATTTATCTCCCTGTAAAATTATTTTTTCAAGAAACTCTGGGATGTTGGAAACCGTTTATTAAATGCTTATGAATTCAATGGTCTCTCATAGCACTTGTCAGAAATGCATAGAAGAATGATTATATTGGATCGATGCTGACATAATTAAATGAAAAGGAACTGATGTCCTATATGAAGTTATTCACTGATCATATAAGAAAACACTTATACACAGTTCTATGTGACAGGACTATTTTTGTAAGTCCTTTACATGTAAGACTTGCCAGGTAAAATGTAGGAGATAAAAAGTATAAATATATTAATTTAGAAAAAAAATAAAATAAAACATTTAATAATTAGTTTCAAATAAGCAACAAATAGTTTTTTATCATAACTATGTCTCATACTAGGTATAGTATTATTTATATAAAAATATATGTATTCTTTATCGGAAATTCAAATTTAGCTTTTATTGTTTTATTTTCTTTTATTTCTAAGCTAAGTCTGACAACTCACACTAAATCATTTAATCTTCATATAACTTGATGTTAATAATATCAATATTTCATAGATTTAATGACACTGAGACTGTGACTATCTATTCTATCTATTCTTTAACACAATTTATGTGTCAAAGCTAGTCTTCGAAGCCAAACATTTTGAGTCTAAAGCTCTGTTTTTCTGTTTTGTTTTTAATTAATTTATTTTTGTTACAGATGTTTCTCCTTTTCCCCACATTGACACCCTCTGCTCCACTTTCCCACCCCACCCCCCCTTCACAGTATTTTTGTCTGTGCCCATTGGTTATGCATATATACATATAAGTTATTTGGCTTATCTCTTCCCTTCCCCCCTCCTCTGAGGTTTGTCAGTCTTATCCCTACTTCTATGTCTCTAGATCTATTTTGTTCATCAGCTTATTTTGTTTATTATATTCTACAAATAAGTGAAATCATGTGATACTTGTCTTTGACTGGCTTACTGTTCTGCATACTGTCTCTTTAGGTTCAAGAAATGCTGTTTTTGTGTGTGTTTTTAAAACTATTTTTTCTTTATTGATTTGAGAGAGAGGATGAAAGAAGGAAAGAGAGAGAGAAACATCAATGAGAGAGAACATCAAATGGATGCCTCCTGCATGCCCCCCACTAGGGATTTGTCCCACACCTGGGCATGTGCCCTGACCAGGAACTGAACTGGCAACCTCTTGGTGCATGGGTCAACACTCAACCATGAGCCACACCTGCCGGGCCAAACAATGCTGTTTTAAGATGACACTAGCTACACATTCCTACAAGTGTAAATGAGAGTGACTTTAGCAAAGCCATATTTAATCAATGTTTCTCTTTAGTAAGCACATGAAATGTTTTCTTTTGTTAGAGTGGTGAGTTATGGTCAGACCCAACTTAAAAGGAAAGACAAAAATAGTTAAGGAATGACATTCCTAAATTTCCAGATCTCAGAAAAGAAAGGCAAAACCCCACAAATCCATTGTATCTACATTGCAGTTTTCAAATTTTTGATCCAGTAAGTGCTGATTACAGCACTTAAAATTGAAATTAAGCCAAGCACCACTTAAAATTAAATTTTTCTATTTTGACTGCAACACGAAGAGAGTGGCTCATTTCAATTTAGATTCTCCAGAACTTCCTTGTGCTTTTACTTTTTATCTAGCAGTGCCCTGCACAGTCCTTATACAATCTACAAACCTTTGTCTCCCTGACAAGCACTGCACTCCTCATTCCTGCTTTGACTGTGTTTGACCCCGACGTCCCAAGCCTTGCTTTTCAGTCTGATGCAGTTCATGTCTCTCTCTCCTAAACTGTTTGTCTTTATTCTTTTATGTTTACCCTTCCTTCTTTTCCTGAAACTTATAACTTTTCCATTACATTCTGCTTGCTAACAATACATTTTTCTTCTTCATTAATTTCTTTTCTAACGTCCATGCATCGATTTACCTTTCTCTATTGTCCACATTTGTGTGGTTTCTACTTGGCTCTGTAATCCTACCTTGAAAAGAGGACAATTAAATATTTTCCTGTACCGACTTTCCACCCCATTCTCACTCCTGAGTGGGTAAAATTTGAAGTTTGTCGCACAAAATTAAAGAAATCAAGTGCCCATTAAAATATTGCTCATACTGCTTTCTACTTGCTCTTCCATTTGATGATTTAATTGTAAGGTAGGTCTCAGCAGCAGAAACCCACTAGGAGTATATTTTTTGAAGTACCTGGAACAGTACCTGTGCCTGGTGAATGGTTATTGGAAGAATAAATCACCGCTATACTTCATTTGTTCTGAGCCCAAGCTGCTCAGAGCAGCGTTGCTTGTCTACATCCACTTGTATCTACATTTCATGCCTTTCTTTGAACGCATACAAAGAAATGGGAGTAAAGGGTATATAAACTGTTTACAGAAATTAAAATTGTGTTTGCTTGTGCGTGTATACAGTTTCTGAAAGGTACTGGAAGTTCAGGAATAATTTATAACCTCAGACTTTTGTGTTCTGCAGTATCAAGACTGGTAATTACAGATAGAGCAATATAAATACATTTTAAATAACGATTCAATAATTGATTAAACCTGGTCACCTGGTAGACCCGAGTCTGGGAGTTTTTGTGGTTGTTTACTGAAGCAGAACCCCATTGCTTTTTCCAGGTCCAAACTAATAAGCCCTCAACTCCATGTGAAGATGAATGTATTCTTTGTTTAAAAACTAAGGAGTTTATCTTCTAGCAGTCTTGCCACGAATATAATAAGGCAGGTTTGTCATTTACTTTAGCTTTTGCTTATAGTTTCTTCCATATAAAGACATGACAGAGAAAAATATTGTTTTTGGCCTTCATTTTATCAAACAGACAAATACAGGCATTTTTCACAAAAATCCTCTAATTCTAGTTACAATCAGGGGAAAAATTAGTAACTTCATTTATTTACCGTCTTTATCGATTACTGTATTGAACCATATGAATCTGCTGATAAATGCAACTGCCTCCGATCAACAAAATTGGAATTCCATCAAATTCAACTTAGTAATTTAGTTAACAAACATTGTTGGAGACCTATACTTCAGACCCTTATTACTTGTTCTTCATACCAAAATGAATAAATGCTGTTTTCTACTTATAAAAAGTACAAAAATATACTATGCCATACAGTAAATAATAGTTCTACAAAACTAAAATTTTGCCCTGGCCAGTTTGGCTCAGCGGTTAGAGCGTTGGCCTGCAGTCTGGAGAGACGTGTGTTCGGTTCCTGCTAAGGGCATGTACCTCGGTTGCAGTTTGTCCCTGGCTCTGGTTGGGTCGTGTGGGTGGAAACCACTCGATGTGTCCCTTTCACATAGATGTTTCTCCCTCTCTCTCTCTTCCTCTCCCTCCCTCCCACTCTATCAGAACAAACTATCAAAAAATGTCCTCAGGAGACTTCCGGTCAAGATGGCAGCATAGGTAAACGCGGTATCGCGTCCTCCCACAACCACATCAAAGTTACAACTAAACTACAGAACAACCATTATTCAAAACCGCCTGAAATCAAGCTTAATGGAAGTCCTACGACTACGGGATTAAAGCAGCAGCCACATCCAGACTGGTAGGAGGGGTGGTGGCTCGAGGGCTGGAGGTGCGAAGGGCTGGTCCCACACCCACGTGTGGCGGATAAAAATCAGGAGGACACCTCGGCTGGGAAGGTCCTTCCTGAGGACTGAGGGGTCCCCGTCCCACACCAGGTGCCCCGCTCAGGGTTCCAGTGCCAGGAAGAGAATCCCCATCACTTCTGGTTGAAAAAACCAGCGGAAACTGAGGCTCAGGGAAGTTGAAGCGGCTGGAGCCCCAGGCAGCTCCTTAAAGGGCCCGCGCACGGACTTATCGGACTCTCTCCCTCTAAGCTTGGAGGGGAGGCAGCTCCAGGGGCACCAGAGACATACAGGGAAGAACTGAGCTGTTTGGCACTGGAGAGGGAGCTTTCTCCAGGACAAACGTGCTGTCAGAGGCCTTTGTTCCTTTGGTGAGCCCTTCCCTGGGGTGGCAGACAGTCGATATATCTGGGACTCCAGCAACCTGGCTCACACTGGTAGCCCCGCCCTGCTGACTCCCTGAGGCCCCGCCCTGCCCCACCCAACTTTCAGGCCCACCCAACTTTCAGGCCCACCCAAGCTGTTGCCAGTTGCTTAACCATAGGATTGGCCTGTCTTGGATCCTGCTTCAGGTTTTTCCTAAATTCTTTCAAACAACAGCATCTGGTCTCAGCCCCACACTGCTCAGTAAGTAATACACAGAAACAAACACAGGGAGGCAGCCAAAATGAGGAGACAAAGAAACGGGTCCCAAATGAAAGAACAAACCAAAACCCCCAGAAAAGAACTAAGCGAAATGGAGGTAAGCAACCTAATAGATGCTGAGTTCAAAATACTGCTTATAAGGATGCTCAATGAACTTAGTGAGAACCTCAGTGAACTTAGTGAGGGCCTCAAGAGTATAAGAAAGGACCAGTCAGAAATCATAGATGCACAGTTAGAATTGAAGGAGGCATTAACTGAAATAAAGAATAATTTACACAGCTTCAATAATAAAGTACATAAATCCAAGGAGCAAACCATTGATTTGGAATATAAGAAAGCAAAAAATGCCCAATCAGAACAGCAAAAAGAAAAAAGAATCCAAAAAAAAAATGAGAATAGTGTAAGGAGCCTCTGGGACAACTTCAAGCGTGCCAACATTCGCATCTTGGGGGTGCCGGAAGGAGAAGAGAGACAACAAGAAATCGAAAACCTATTTGAAACAATATTGGCAAAAAACTTTCCCAACTTGGTGAAGGAAACAGACATACAAGTCCAGGAAGCACAGAAAGTCCCCAAAAAAATGAACCCCAAGAGGCCCACACCAAGACACATCATCATCAAAATGCAAAAGGTTCAAGACAAAGATAGAATCTTAAAAGCAGCAAGAGAAAGGCAGCTAGTTACCTACAAGGGAGTTCCCATTAGGCTGTCAGCTGATTTCTCAAAAGAAACTTTGCAGGCCAGAAGGGAGTGGCAAGAAATACTCACAGTGTGAAAAGCAAGAACCTACAACCAAGATTACTGTATCCTGCAAAGCTGTCATTTAGAATCGATGGCCATATAAAGACTTTCCCAGACAAGAAAAAGTTAAAGGAGTTCATCACCACCAAATCATTATTATATGAAATGATGAAGGGTCTTTTTGAGGTAAAATATAAAATATATGAACAAACAAAATGGCAATGAATACATATCTATCAACAATGGAATCTACAAACCAAATGAACAGGTAGAACAGAAACATTCTCATAGATACAGAGAACATTTTGTTGGTTGCCTGATGGGAGGAGGGTTGGGAGAATGGGTGAAAAAGGTGAAGGGATTAAGAAGTACAAATTCATTGCTAGACTGACAAACCTCAAAGGGAAAGGGGTTGGCGGGGTGGGAGGAAATAAACCAAAGAAACATATGCATAACCAATGGACACAGACAATAGTGTGGGAAAAGGTGGGAGGGGGTGAGAGTGGAGAGGAGGGGGTCAATGGGGAAAAAATGTGGAACATCTGTAATACATTTTACATTCAACAATAAAGATTTAAAAAAAAATAATGTGCCTCTATTTGTTTTTAACATTTCTAGAATATACTTTACCTTTCAAGTCTTTGTAAATGGAGTATGTTAAATAACATTTCATCCAGTCTTGATGACCTGGAGCTGTTGTCTAACTCTCCTCACATTTATAGATATTTTATATAATATACTACCTAAATTTAATCCTCAGCGATCACTGTGATGAACTCCAAGGCTCAGGTGAGGTCTAGAGGGATATTTGTTCCTCTTTTTTTTTTTTTTTTTCTTTATTGATTTTAGAGAGAGAGGAAGGAAGAGGGAGGGAGAGAGAGAAACAGAAACATTGATGAGAGAGAACATCGATTGACTGCCTCCTGCATGCCCCTCTCTGGGCATATACCCTGACCGGGAATCGAACTGGCGACCTCTTGGTGCATTGGTTGATGTTCAGCCACTGAGCCACAATTGCTGGACCTCTTCTAAAGCAGATATGTGCTTTTGGAAGTGTGGATTGGCCTCCAGTATGTGACTCTCTTCTCTCTTAGTCATCACTTCTAACTGCTCACTGCCCTGACTTTTCTCCTTCCCCTTCTCTGTCCAGTTGGCTTCCTTCTGTCCTGTTTTGATTTAGAGGCAAGACATCCAAGCATGTTAACTTTGGGTGCACACTGAGATTAAATGGGTTCTGAAAGACTGTTTAGGGGGTTGTTCCATAATATATCAAATACATTTAATAAATATCTGTTGTTCGCCCAGAGTAACTGGCGATAAATTCCTGATAGGGTGAGTGGTTAAGAGAACTCTGGATAAGTGAAGTGTCACTTAAAAAGCATTTCACTATTCATAACAGAGTGAAAGTTGCTCTACAGAGCCTCCCCCAACCAATATAGCTGTCATTAATCTTGGAAAGATTTTACATAAATACATGTGCAAGTACGTTTGCACATATGCTATATTCAAATATTTTGATGTACGATAAACACATGATATGTAGTTTGAAAACTTTTTTACTTTATTTACTATAAGTCTTTCTGGATTAAATTAGAATTGTGGTCAAATCTAACGTGACTTCATCCCTGGAAATGTTAAATCAACTGAAATCAAGATGTACAATCTCCTTTCAGGGGTGGGAATCTTTTTTCCGCCAACGGCCATTTGGATATTTATACCATGATTCGTGGTACATAAGAATTATCAACTTAACAATCAGCCTGCTGTATTTGGTCAGACTAATTTGGTGAGGGGTGTGATGTTAGCGGGTACTGGTTTCACAGGCCTCAGATGGCCTGCGGGCTGGACGTTTCCCTCTCCTGATTCTAGAGGAACTGGTTGAGTTACTGGGAGCTACCAGATGACTTCGGACTGTAGTTATTATGAGAAAAATGCAAATATCTATAAGGCAAGGTTTATAATAGTTTTTTGTTTTGTTTTGTTTTAAATCCTTACCCAAGGATATTTTTGTGTTTATCTTCAGTTAGAGTGAGAGGGAGGGAGGAGAGAGAGAAACATCAAAATGAGAGGGACCCACCCACTGGCTGTCTCCTGAATGACCCTGACCAGGGCTGGGGATAAATCCCAGTGGAGGTACGTGCCCTTAACCAGAATCCAACCCGCGATTCATTGGTCTGCAGGCTGATGCTCTAACTGCTGAGCCAAACTGTCCAGGCCTATAATAGTTTTCTAAACTCAAGTACCATTTGTTTTATTTACAACCATATATAAATACCTATCATCTAACAACAAATAATAATTTAAATTCACTTCATTTTTACTGCATACAATCCTTAGCCCAAGGTGTTTGTGTAAAGCACAAAATATTTTAGATCCTGGCCTAGTAGAATGTTATCTGGCAGACACTCAGTCTGCCTTTAGAATTGTGTCAGATTTTTTGTCTGAAACATATTAATCACGTTGACCTTGCGGCTTGCCTAGTGACCTGGCCTTAGATCAATTGATTATGTGTCTCTTACCTAAGTACTGGGACACGGTACCTAAGCTCTAGAGAAACACAAAGACTTAAAAAAAAAACTTCCCAATTCTGTTTTTGTGATGACTCTAAGCAAGTATATCTTTGCTTTCTTAGCGGAGAAAATGGCCTCAAGAAAGTTACCTCATTCTTAGCTGACCTCTTTTCAGAACTTATTATGGATTTGATGTAAAAGATACAGTGAGTATCCTTGAGGGTTTGTTTTCTTTTGAAGAACAACAAAATTAAGAAGAAAAATCAGACAAAAGTGAGAGAGAAAAGAGTGAAAATAGTCAACAATAAACATTTTGGGTTTTTGAAACTTAAGTACTTTTAGAACCTTAAATGTAACACACATACATATACCTCTCTAGGATTCACCTTGAACAACCTCTGAGATAAGAAAATCTTTACTGTATTCTTTAGATATTCCTGGATAATAAACTTAACTTAGATTTAGGTATAGAACCTGATTGGATTTAGGTATGGAATCTGACTTTCCCTATATTTGATTTTTCCCAGTAATTTTTCTAGTTACATTTGATTTTACATTGCCAATAAATCCTGAAAAATATACCACTATTGATCACATCGACCTTTATCATTATTCAACAACATGAACTATCTAGAAAAAAAAAGTTGCTACATAAAAATATATTAGTACTGAGAAATAAAATACTACTACCTTTTTTAACAGCTGGTGTTAGTGTGAAGCACTGAGAACTTGCTGAATATAAACGAGAAAAATGATCTACTGTGCAAACCACATACTGTTTATGTGGTTGTATATAGTGGTGACGACAAGTAGTAATTTCAAAGCTACTGCACAAGATCTCATGCAATTTACTGGGGAAAATAATGATATATTGCCTGAACACCATTTAAACCACGGAATAAGAGGAAGCTATTGTAAACCTTTAAGGTATAAGCATTGTAATTCTAATAGTAGCAGTCTGATTACCACTTGGAATTGTAATTATATAAGAGGAATCCAAAGTCTTTGTAATACTAGTCCAGGAATATTGTTTTGTTTTGTTTTTTTAGCAGAAAATACTATTATAAAAGTGATGCAGTGGTGGATTCTAGTATAGCTAATGTCTATGACTCTTTTCCAAATGAGGTTGATTCATTAATAACATTATAGATTGAATTACTTCTTCAATCTGGAGGATGAGAGCATGCAAAATGGAGAATGGGTTTCCATAAAAAGGTCAATATCACCACAGTGCAGTTATTACAGAGAGGTAACAGAACATTAGAGAACGGTTCTTTTTACCTGTCAACTGATTCTATCTCTGACCCTTGAGGAATGGTCTCTTCAAATACTTACTTGGACTATGTATTCATTTTTTATTCATTTCCCTGTCAACAAATGGTTATTGAATATCTCCTACTGTACTGTTCTAGGTGCTGAGAATACAGCAGTGACCAATTTCCCTATTCTCATCGGATAATAAACACGCAGAACAATGGATAAAGTCAAATAATGGCAATGCCATGAAGAAAAGAAAAGAGAATAACAAAGTGGGGAAGTTTAAGAGTTAGGGAGGGGACAAGTATCAGACTGGTGGTCTGGAATGATCTCTCTTAGGAGGTATCATTTGAATTGATGCCCAAATGATGGGTGGGAAGAAGCTGTAAGGAACATTCCAAACCCAGAGAGGGAATTCATGAACATAGTTCATCTGAGGAACAGAAGAAGCCCACTGGGAAGGGAAGGGCAGAGTGGCCAGAGAAAAGTTAGGAGAAGCAGGCAGGACAAGATGGCTCATGTGAGGCTTTAGAAACATGTTAAGATGTTTGCATTTTAACTTCAATTGGAAGTCGTTGATAGGTGGTAAGCAAAGAAACATCATAATCTGATTTATGTCTAACAAGAATAATTTAGTTAAGCATTTCAACCAGGACATGTCAGAAAAAAATATCAGAAAACATGGGGCAACAAAGCGAATATAGCTATATTTGATGCATGCAACTCTAGAATCTAGATGCATTCCTAGGGGGAGTTACTGCATGAATCATTAACACATACTGGGGAGAGAGTAGCAAATTGACTTCTCGATCCAAGTCATTTTCTAGTACAAAAAGGAATATTTGTTTTATCACCTAGATGTTTTTCCACGTATTTCTGACTCTTTAGTTTAACCTCTAAACCTGAAACCTGTGTGTCTGTTTTCCAAGGAGCTCCTGACATATTGAACTTTATTAGATAACATATTAACATAACTTGGCCAATATCTCCATTTCAAATTGTATTACTACAGACTAAATAGCACTGATATGAATGTTTACAGCTTCATAAAACCGGCTGTGTCATGTACAATGGAAGCTATGGTTGCCTGCATGTTGTAATATTATTGTATTACAGGAAGGTAATTGATTTGCTTAAAACGTTGGAACAATAAACCATTTCTCAGAAAAGATTGCTGCTTAACCAAGAGCACACCAAAGTCAATATAGAAAGACAATGCAAAGAAATTAAATTTGGATATGTTTTGTAAAGCAAGCTGGTCCTGTTACATGAAGATGGATTAGACAATGTAAATAATTCAGCATGGTCAAACCATTGTGAACCATTTCTGATCTGACAGACTCAGGTTCATAATTAAAATCAAACCCAAAGAGTATTAAAACTGTTGAGTATAGAGATGTCAAAGTATTTTGTAGGACCATAGCACAACTGTGTGAGGTAGAGGCGTTATAGATCTTACACTGACATTCCACTATACTTAATTATGCTTCTTTTGTTGAAAACTTAAATGATGAGTGCTAGCCCCTGACTGAAGAGTAACTGACTAGAAAATTCACTATTTGTAGAAAATTGCTACCAATTTTATCCTTAGTAGTTCACCAATAGAGTATATTGGATAATAGATAAATACAATTGCTTATTGGACTAGCTTAGAAAGAATAAATTTGTAGTGTTTGAAATATCTATAAGATGTCCCTTGTAATCATGTAAATATCTTTAGAGTGGACAATCAATTGTATGGTTGTAATATGAACATTCATTAGTCTAAAGAGATGGTCATATCAATACAATTGGTTTCATATTTAAATAAGAGTATCTGTTCAGAAGTCAATTAGAGTTTCAAGAGTTTAAGATGTAGCCATGATTAGAACTCATTTTCTCAGGTGTATTTTGGGCTCCTTTCTGCTCGTTTGGATTCCAATGCATGAACTTAGTAAATAAACTGTATTACTGTTAAGCATAGTTAATCAAGCCATTCATACTTTCTTTTTCTTTCTTTCTTTTTCTTTTTTCTTTTTGGCTTAAAAACAGACATTTATTTCTCATGGTTCTGGAGGCTGGAAGTCCAGGACCAAGGTGCCAGCAGAATTGGTGTCTTGAGAGAGTCCTCTTCTTGGTTCATAGATGACTGCCGCCACCCATACTTTTCAATGCTGTATGCCTGACCAAACATTTCCCAGTCTAGAAAATAACACAAATTAGCTATCTGATTTGAAAGATACATTTTTATTACTATGCCCAATCTCAAAGATAGAAGGGTTATTTTGACAAATCACTGTAATTTATTTTCCTTTTTCCTTCAGGTATGAATAGTATTGGTATTCTGAGCAACAACAGAGTGTCAGGTATAGCAGTATTGTCTCCTGATACAAAGGATGAGTTGTTCACATGCAAAGATGCATATACCTCTTTACTGGTGACAGGACAGTCATTGTTTCATATGAATGAATTTTCTCTTGAACAACATGCTACCTTTCCAGGACCCCTCATAGCTAATAAGATAAACTTTCAAAACAACTATTTAGAAGAAAAACTGACAGCCCACAGTCAGTAAACATGTAAATGTGGGGCATACACAGAGCTCAGACATGAATTTCACCTTCCTTGCATGGTACTTGAGTCAACTGAGCCTCTTTTTTTAAAAAATTATTTTTATTAATTTGTTTTTGTTACAGATGATTCTCTTTTTTCCCCCATTGACACCCTCCTCCCCATCCTCTCCGCCCCTTCCCCAGCTTTGTTGCTTATGTCCATTGGTTATACATACATGCATATAAGTTCTGTGGTTTATCGCTTCCCCCTAACACCCCCTCTTCTGGGGTTTGTCAGTCTGACCCTACCTCTATGTCTCTGGGTCAATTGTGTTCATCAATTTGTTCATTATATTCCACAAATAAGTCAGATCATGTGATATTTGTTTTTCTCTGCTTGGCTTATTTTGCTCAGCATAATACTTTCCAAGTCCCTCCATGTCATCTTAAAGGATAAGAGATCTTTTGTTCTTTCAGCTGCCTAGTATTCCACAGTGTATATGTACCATAGCTTTTTAATTTACTCATCTACTGGTGAACACTTGGCTTGTTTCCAGATCTTAGCTGTTGTAAACAGTGCTGCTATGAACATAGGGGGACATATATTTTTTTCTGATTGGTGTTTTAGGCTTCTTAGGGTATATTCCTAGAAGTGGGATCACTGGGTCAAATGGAAGTTCAATTTTTAATTTTTTGAGGTAGCACCATATTGTTTTCCATAGTGGCTGCACCAGTCTGCATTCCCACCACCAGCAGTGCACTAGAGTTCCCTTTTCTCCACACCCTTGCCAACACTTGCTGTTTGATGATTTGTTGATGGCGGCCATTCTGACAAGTGTGAAGTGATACCTCATAGCTGTTTTAATTTGCATCTCTCTGATGATTAGTGATGTTGAGCATTTCTTCATATGTCTCTTGGCCATTTGTATGTCCTGTTTGGAGAAGGTGTCTATTTAGGTCCTCTACCAATTTTTTAATTGGGTTATTTTTCTTCCTTTTGTTGAGTTGTATGAGTGCTCTATATATTTTGGAAATTAATACCTTACCTGAAGCATCATTGGCAATTATGGTTTCCCATACAGTGGATTCCCTTTCCATTTTTTTTTTATCCTCACCCGAGGATATTTTTCCATTTTTTGTACAGATAGAGTGGGAGGGAGAGAGAGGAAGGGAGAGAGAGTGAGAAACATCGACGTGAAGGGACACATCGAGTGGCTGCCACCCGCATGACCAACCAGGGCCAGGGACAAACTGCAACCGAAGTACGTGCCCTTAGCGGGAACCGAACCTGGGTCTCTCCGGACCGCAGGCTGACGCTCTAACCGCTGAGCCAAACTGGCCAGGGCGATGATTGTTTCTTTTGCTGTGAAGAATGTTTTTAGTTTGAGGTAGTCCCATGTGTTCATTGTTTCCTCTGTTTCTCTTGCCTTAGGTGTGGTATCAGTGAAAATTCTGCTGTGTATGATGTCTGAAATTTTGTTGCCTATATTTTCTTCTAGAATTTTTATGGATTCACGAGTTACATTTAAGTCTTTATCCATTTTGAGTTTATTCTTGTGTATGGTGTAAGTTGGTGTTCTAGCTTCATTTTCTTACAAGTAGCTATTCAGTTTTGCCAACACCATTTATTAAAGAGACTGTCTTGACTCCACTGTATGCTCTTGCCTCCTTTGTCAAATATTAATTGGAAATATTGTCTTGGGTCAATTTCTGGGTTCTCTGTTCAGTTCCATTGATCTATCTGTCTGTTCCTGTGCCAGTACCAGGCTGTTTTGATTACAGTGGCTTTGTAGAATAACCTGATATCTGGTAATGTGATCCCTCCTATTTTGTTCTATTTTTTCAAGATTGCTGTGGCTATTCGGGGTCTTTTTTGGTTCCTTATAATCTTTTGGAGTGTTTGTTCTAGTTCTGTGAAATGTGTCGTTGGTATTTTGATGGGGATTGCATTGAATCCATAGATTGCTTTGGGAAGTATGGGTATCTTCCAATCCATGAACAAGGTATGTGCTTCCACTTTTTTATATCTTCCTCTATTTCTTTTTTCAATGACCTATAGTGTTCTGTGAAGAGGTCCTTTACCTCTTTGGTTAAGTTTATTCCTAGGTATCTTAAATTTTTTGCTGCAATGGTAAATAGGATTGTTTTTTAGTTTCTCTTTCTGTGAGTTCATCATTGGTGTATAAGAATGTCGTCAATTTTTTGGCATTAATTTTGTATCCTGCTACTTTGCCAAATTCATTTATTAACTCTACTAGATCTTTGATGGAGTCTTTGGGGTTTTCTATGTACAATATCATGTCATCTGCAAATAATGACAATTTCACTTCTTCCTTCCCAATTTGGATTCCTTTTATTTATTTTTTTCATGTCTAATTGCTGTGGCTAAGACGTCCAGTACTATGTTGAATAAGAGTGGCAAAAGTGGGCATTCCTGTCTTGTTCCCATTCTTAAGGGGAATGCTTTTAGTTTTTGCCCATTGAGTGTGATGTTGGCTGTAGGTTTTTCATATATGGTTTTTATTATGTTGAGATGTGATCCCTCTATTCCCACATTGCTGAACATTTTTATCAGAAATAGGTGCTGGGTTTTGTCAAATGCTTTTTCAGCATCTATTCATATGATCATATTGTTTTTATCTTTCATTTTGTTTATGTGGTGTATCACATTAATTGATTTGCCAATATTGTACCATCCTTGCATCCCTGGGATGAATCCCACTTGCTCATGATAAATATTTTTTTTGATGTATTGCTGGATCTTATTTGCGAATATTTTGTTAAGGATTTTGGCATCCATCATCAGGAATATTGACCTATAGTTTTTTCTTTGTAGTGTCTCTATCTGGTTTTAGAATTAGGATTATGCTGGCCTCATAAAATGAGTTTGGAAATGTTCCATCTTCTTGGATTTTTTTTAATAGTTTGAGGAGAATCGGTATTAGATCTTCTTTGAATGTTCAGTAAAACTTCCCCATAAAGCCATTCGGGCCTGGGCTTTTTTTTTTTTTTTTTTTCTGGGAGTTTCTTAATTATATCTTAAATGTCTTTTGTTGTTATTGGTATGTTCATGTTTTCTAACTCTTCCTGGTTCATTTTTGGGAGTCTGTGTGCTTCTAGAAATTTGTCCATTTCTCCTAGATTGTCCAACTTGTTGGCGCATAATTGTTTATAGTATGTTTCAATGATCCTTTGTATTTCTGTGGTGTCAGTTGTAACTTCTTCTCTTTTGTTTCTGATTTTATTTGGTTTCTCTCTTTTTGTTTTTTGGTGAGTCCATTGATCTTGTTTATGTTTTCAAAGAACAAGCTTTTTGTTTCATTGATCTTATGAATTGTTTTTTTTTTGGTCTCTATGTCGTTTATTTATGCTCTGACCTTTACTATTTTCTTCCTCTTACTAGCTCTGTTTTTCTTTTTGTTTACTTTCCAGTTCTTTACATTGTAGGGTTAGAAAGTTAATAAGGAATTTTTCTTGTTTCTTGAGGTAGGCCTGTAGTGCTATGAACTTTCCTCTAAGGACTGCTTTTGCTCTGTCCCACAGATTTTGTGTTGTTGTGTGTTTGTTTTCATTGGTTTCCAGAAAGTTTTTAATTTCTTCCTTGATCTCATTACTAACTCATTCATTGTTTAATAATATGTTATTTACCCTCCAAGTGTTTGAATTTTTTTTGTGTGTTTTTATTGTAATTGAGTTCTAGTTTCATGTCACTGTGAAGAATGTATATTCTGCAGCTTTGGGGTGAAATGTTTTGTAAATGTCAATGAAGTCCAACTGATCTAGTTTGTCTTGTAAGGGAGTCTATGTCCTTGAGAATTTTTTTTTTTTATAGAAGATGTATCCAGGGGTGTCAGTGGTGTGTTAAAGTCACCCACTATGATCTTATTGCTATTGATCTCTCCTTTGAAGTCCTTCAGAAGTTTTTAAATATATTTTGGTGCTCCTGTATTTGGTGAGTATATGTTTACCAGGGTTATATCCTCTTGTTGAATTGATCCTTTTAATATTATATAGTGACCTTCTCTGCCTCTTATTATGGCCCCTGTTTTGAAGTCTATCTTGGCAGATATGAGTATTGCTACACCAGCTTTTATTTTATTTACATTTGCTTGGAGATTTTTTTCCATCCCTTCACTTCCATCCTGCGTGAGTCTTTTGTTGTTAGGTGGGTCTCTTGTAGACAGCATATATATGGGTCATGTTTCCTTATCCAATCAGCTACTTATGTCTTTTGATTGGAGCATTTAAGCCATTTACATTTATGGTAATTATTGATAGATAGTTATTAGTTGTCATTTTAATTTTATGTCTGTGTTCCTCTCTCTTTCTGTTTCTTCTTCTCCTTACAACAGTCCCTTCAGCATTTCTTGTAGTGCTGGTTTGGTGGTGGTAAATTTCTTTAGCTTTTTTTTTTTTTTTTTATCCATGAAGCTCTTCATTTCTCTTTCAATTTTGAACGATAGGATTGTTGGATAGAGTAGTCTTGGATTCAGACACTTGCCTTGCATTACTTTGTACACTTCATGCCACTCCTTCTGGCCTGCAACGTTTCTATTGAGAAGTCAGCTGACAGTCTAATGGGAGCGCCCTTGTAGGTAACTTTCTGTCTCTCTCTTGCTTCCTTTCAGATTCTTTCTTTGTCTTTAATGTTTGCCATTTTTATTATGATGTGTCTAGCTGTGGGTCTTCTGGGGTTCATCTTGCTTGAAACTCTGTGTTTCCCGGACTTGTGTGACTTTTTCCTTTACCAGTTTAGGAAAGTTTCTGTCATTATTTCTTCAAACAGGTTCTCTATTCCTTTCTCCGATTCTTCTACTGGTACCCCTTTAACACGAATGTTGTTATGTTTTGTATTGTCCCAAAGCTCCCTTAAACTCTCCTCCTGCTTTTTATACACTTTTTTCATTTGTTGCTCTATTTGGGTGTTTTTCTCTACCTTGTCTTCTAAGTCACTGATTTGGTCTTCAGCTTCTTCTGATCTACTATTGAACCCTTCTAACATATTTTTCATAACAGCTATGCCATTCTTTACTTCCTCTTGATTTTTATGCATATCTTCTACCTCTTTTTTTAAGCTGAAGTAGTTTCCAGTGAGCTCTTCATAATTCTTGTTAAGTTGCTATTAGTTCTCATTAAATTGTTTGAGTACCCTTAAAATCATTGCTTTGAATTTTCTATCTGAGAAGTTGCTTTCTTCCATTTCCTGTAGTTTCTTTTACAGTGATTCTTCTTTTTCTTTCCTTTGGGTGTTGTTTCTTTGTCTCCCCATTTTACCCACCTGGTAGCTCTAGATCTGGTGAGAGATGTTTGGATGTGTAGGCAGCTCACTGTATATCAAAGAAGGCTACTGTGCTTCCCAGACTGTTCTGCTGTGTGTCAACTCTTGCCTGCTGTGGATCCTGGTGGATTGACTATGGGGGCTGATATTGGTGTGTTCTGGTAGGTGCTGCTGCTGGATTGCATGGGCCCCTTTGAAGCTGTGTTCCCAGCTGATCGCTGGTGCCACCTGTAGCTGTATTGTTCAGGCCCTGCTGGAGCCACACTCCCTGCCCGCACCTTGGGTGGCTGGATCACAAAGGTCCCTCTTTATCCCTTGTTCTGCACTGCTCTTGTGGGCTGCCGAGTCACACAGGTCCCTCTAGATCCCCAGCTTCCCATCACTCTTGTGGGCAGCAGTGTTGCACAGGCCCCGATGGAGTCCCAAATCCTGCTGCTGGTGGCTGGGGAGCGCTGCTACCCAGTAGGGTTGAGTTCCTGCTCAGCCTTTGCTGCAGTTTTTAGGGATGGTTTTCTGCTGCTGATCTGTGCTTCTGTTGCCTGTGAATGGATGTCTGTTCCCCAGCCTCTGTTGATGGGGTTATATCTTACCTCTGATCAGGCTGTGGGGGATGCTGCTGGCCTCCCAACTGTTCGACCATTTGCAGTTTCTGCAATCGGCACCTTGACAGCTCCACTACCATGCTCTGGTCTGTGTTGACACAGGGTGTCTACTGGTCCGATGGTGCCAGGTGCACTGGTGGGGTCAGGTTGTTGGGCCCTAGCTACTCCCACTGCCTCCTCCCAGGGAAGACCCAGGATCTTCCAAAATGGTGGGACCTCCTTGCAGTGCTGGGAGAAGCTCCCTGAAGTGCTGCTTACCGTAGTAGCTGACTGCTCTGGTCCACAACAGAGGAAACTTCTGCTCCATGTCTCTGCACTGCACGAGTTTGGTCGTCCACCTTCACGTCCACTCACACTCTCTCACACACTCTCCAGTCTTGCCCACAGCCATCTTTTTTCTTCTTCTTCTTATCATTATATGTACCAAGATCCCAACTCTTTCATGAGAACTGAATGCTGAAAGGAAGCAATCTCTGTTTTGGCACACAGGTGTATTTATACAAGTGTACACTTATACACTTACTTAATAAGCCAATTACAAGTAAATGCCATGTATGGGTTTATTAAGCTGAATGAAGTCAGCCCATAAATAAGTTCATTCTCACATTACATTCAAATTTTAAACAAACAAGTATCAGAATCTCCTACTGAAATGAGAATGCCACTAACTAATATTGTCAGAAATGGCCATTACTACCTGACTGTCTTAGCCACTGGAAAGCCCTTCTGCTCAGGAAGAGGTCCATGTGGACAATCATTCTGTTTCTTTTTGTTATAATGACTCAGGTTTGAGGGTATTGGTACCTACTCGCTTGCCTGCTCTATCACCAAGTTACACCATGATTGTCAATGACATTCGGATTTTCACGTAGTATCTGCCAAGTTAACAAATCTACTGTTTGTTTTCCACCCATGTATATGCCCTAAGAGCTTTACATGTTTGTAGGTAATCTTTTTTTCTTATTGGTTAAATTTTTCCTATTTATACATTATATCTGAAGGTGATAGAAACAAGCAATGTTTCATTAAGAGTTATTAGTCATTCTCTCTCTCTCTCTCTCTCTCTTTCTCTCTCTCTCTCACACACACACACACACACACACACACACACACACACACACAATTTATGAACACTTCATTAGGTCCCAAAACATAGTCATAATTTTCAATCACTTTCTGAACAAGAGAATTTCAAGGTAGTCATTCAAAGAAAAGATACTTTGTGCCCCAGCCCATGGCTCAGTGGTTGGAGCATCATCCCATACACCAAATAGGTTGTGGGTTTGATTCCCAGTCAGAGCACATATTAGGTTGCAGATTCCATCCCCAGGTCGGGGCACGTACAGCAAGCAAATGATTAATCTCTCTCTCTCTCTCTCTCTCTCTCTCTCTCTCTCCCCCTTCCTCTCTCTAAAATCAATAAACATATCCTCAGTTGAGGACAAAAATAAATAAATAAATAAATAAATAAATAAGCAGATGCTCTGAATGCATGAAGGTATTTGTCCTATTATATTAGTATGTAATGGAGCCGGTCAGCGAGAATTTAGATGAGAACTGAACACCTACCAGAGACTATAGAGTGGGAAATAAGACTGCTGATTGATGAATAGTATTAGCTACATTCAAAATAATTTAAAGCTTGTGTAATTATTTACAGATTTCTATTGGAAGATTCCATCATTCTCTTGTATCATCATTCAAATATCAAAATGTCAGAGAGGTTTTTGACAGATGATTTTTACTTTTCTAAAGGCTGTTAAGTAAATAACCCAATGGGAGAAGCATTTGGTAGTTTTTCAGGAGTGCTTAAATCTCTCTTGCTATGAGCGAATTAATTTCAAGTTGTTACATAACACAAATCATTGCTCCTGAGGTCTCAATAAGGCACGGTCTTCCCAACTCCACACTCACAGAATGGGAAAACAGATTTGTGTAAACATGAAAGTGTTGGTCAGGGTCTTATTGGTACTTACCGCCTATTTTGTACCAGACTTATACACCCTGGGACAGGGAGCTTTTTACTGGTGGTTGGCAGTTCCCCAGAGGTTGCAAACTAAAAACAGAAGCGAGAATGCTGTAGTGCATTTCAATCCCCTTCATATTTCAAACAGGGCATTTTCTTTTTGGTCCTAGACCCAGTTCACTTCAGGGCATGGGGCTGAGAAAGAAATCTGTGACCTCATAGAGGGACTATACTTTCCTTTTTTTTTTCACTTATTTTTTTTGTCTCTTTGTGGTTTAGTATATCTTTTTTTTTTTTTTTCAACAGCAACACCTTTCCTTTAGTTTCTAAAATTGGTTTCTGGCATTATGACTCCTCTTTTCAAGGCCTGCGTTGTTTTTAACACGTACACAGCTGTCAGTTCCTGCCAAAGCTCTCTCCCACAGCTCCGCTGCCCAGTCATTTCTGCTAGTTCATCTTCTGATAATTATCTGACTGCTCTCTTTTCTGGTACGGGGCTCTTCCCAGTGTCTGCTGGTAGCACAGTGAATAAGCAGGCTTGACTCAGCGGACCCCTCGGTGACCTGCCGCCCCTCCTCAGCTGGGGCCGTGTTTTCTAATACACCTCTCTAGAAGCAATCTATTTCACAGTAGTTGTTGAATGCTTCCTTTTCAACTCCTTATGCACATAAAACCCTGTAGCACTTACTGTCTATAAACACTGTACTATGCATTAGTTCATGGTTAAAATAAAAACTTTCACAGAGCAATAGAATAGGGTAGTGCCAAGACCATCACTGTTTTGTAAATATGTTTGAACTCGGGGGGATATGATTCTAGATTCTCCTGTGAGCTTTCTGAACTCAAGGGAACTGCCGTTTCTAGGATTTCGGAAATGGAAATGGTAGTAAAGAAGATGTAAGATGGACCGAGATGTAGAATTAAGGCTTTTTCAATGTTTTAGTGGAAAATAGAGCAAATTAATTGAAATCAAAATGAAAGAAAGGAGCTTCCTGTCAGATAAAATTTTACCCAAGAGAAAATTTGAGGCTTTTACACAAAAAAAACCCTTTTACATGCCTCATAGTGGCAATTCAGTAAATTACCATCTTGAAGCTCTTAATGATGCCCCAATAGTCTAAAAAGGTTAATGAACCTCCAACAGTATCTATTTCATCACTTCAAAACCCACTTGAACAATTAAAACAACAACAACAAAAAAGTCCTTTAAATGTGACACAATTTGAGCAGTTCTGAAATATACTCCTACATTTGTAATCATTAATTACTTTATCAACATCGACAATTGTGTAGCCTAAGTATATACCTATTACAGAAACTCTATTCACTTTTATCAGTATAGTTATCATTTCACAATAAAACAACACATGCAAAAATAAAACTCTCAATATAAATGCAAGATGGTTTAAAATTCAGTTACAATACTTCTTTATAAAAAGTAAAGGTTGAAGATGGACTATTTGACCTACAATTGCCTCAAAATCACAACATTTCAAAGTTTTTAATTAAATCACCTTTCCATGAATTGGGAACAATGTTTCATAAACAAATAATTTTTTTTTTTTTTTTTTATCCTCACCTGAGGATATTTTTCCATTTTTTGTTCAGATAGAGCGGGAGGGAGAGAGAGGAAGAGAGAGAGAGAGAAACATCGATGTGAAGGGACACATCGAGTGGCTGCCACCCGCATGACCAACCAGGGCCGGGGACTAACTGCAACCGAGGTACGTGCCCTTAGCGGGAACCGAACCCGGGTCTCTCTGTACCGCAGGCCGACACTCCAACCGCTGAGCCAAACCAGCCAGGGCCATAAACAAATAATTTAATTACTTTAAGTCATTTAAACATTCAGATTACCTGAATGTCCATCTACACTTTCCCAAATTTTTGTCTAATGGTTAGTGTTTTAAGATATATAAAATATAACTAAATTAAATTAGAATTCCAGAAAACATCAACAATAATTCCAATGAATAAACCTGAGAAAATAATTTTTTTAATTTTATGTCCTTCAACTTTACTTGCAATTAGCATATTTTTTAATGAATTCAATAGTTGTTTCCATTACTGATAGCTTACTTGTAGTTATTAAATGGGCCCTTGTTTCTTTCTATTAAACATTATAAGCTTGCATGATGAAAGTATTTAAAAAATATTTTGGGAATGCTCTACTGAAACTAATATTAAATCAATAATTAGGGAAGCAGCCCTGGCTGGTATGGCTCAGTGGTTTAAACATCTGTCTGGCAGTGAAGGGTCATGAGTCTGATTCCCGTTCAAGGGCATGCACCTGTGTTACAGATTGCTCCCTGGCCCTGTCGGGGCACATGCAGGAGGCAGCCAATAAATGTGTCTCTCTCACATCAATGTTTCTCTCTCTCTCACTGGAAAAAATATCTTCAGGTGAGGATGAACAACAACAAAAAAATTAGGGAAACAGAAGTAATGAGACACAGAATTTAAATGGCCATGTGGCAGAGGTAAAGACAATCGAAATGATCAATGAAATAACACACAGTCTTTCAGACATCTTGGGAGGGTCAGGTTACACATCCAATAATGCTCTAGCATAGCTTTGCAAAGCAAATTGCTAAGAATGTTGATTGGAATCTCCACTAAAAATGAAGATGTTTATTTTGGGAAACACATTGAACATTAAGAGACTTATTTGACCATTTGACCAGCACTGTAACAAAATTGATGGCAATTTAAGAGATAAATTGAAGAAAATATTACATTATTTTTTTTCATGCCCTAGAAGAGGGAACACTGTGAGTAAATTATGAGCCTGACATTTAATTAGAATCAATGAAAATATACCATCAAAGTATCTGTGCCAGAGACCAGGAAATTAAACTGTCAGGAGGACACACATTTCTGAAATAGAAAACCTTGTCACCAGTATCTGTCGTATCCATCCTCTTGCTATAATCTATAATGAGAAAATGAAAATAACTTTTTTTTCTTTTACATCAAAACCCTCTATGGAAAATTTTTTGGGAAGGTCTAATTCATGAGGAAAGAAATCAATTCAGGTCTGTAATATTCTGTTGGAGTTATAATTTTGGATTATGGTGAGAGTACAAAGTTTATTCTACTGCCTTTTATGAAGTTTTATTTTTTTTTGTAGTCAGTTTTCATTATCTGTAAATATATTCTTTCAAATATTTATTAAAAATCTACTTTTAGCCAGGCCAAAAAATAAATAAAAAAGAAGAAGAAAAGAGAAAATAAAACAAACAAACACTATTTTAAAAAGGAAACTAATAAACAATTGTTCCAAATGAAGGAATCACAAACTGGTATGTGAGAGCACATTCTGTCTTATTTAAAATATTTCTTTATCACAAAATTGAAGAAAATTAAATTATTTGAATACAGTTAGATTCATTTGGATGTAATCTGATTTGCTAACTTGTTGAAATTACAGTAGATAAAATATAATCAATATAAATATATGAGTTAAGGGAAACCACATAACAAAATTGGTTATCTTTCTCCATGGTTTGTTGGGATTTTAGATAAATAAATAAACCATAGTCAGTAGGATGTGGCATCATTATTTATTTGGAAAAATAAAAATAATTGATATTTTAATACTCAATAACAAGAGGAAAGAAAATGAAAAAAGTAACTAGGTTTCATTGGAATTTGATCATTTTTATGTGCACAGATATAAATCAGGATTATGAAAAGGGAAAATGAGGCTGACTGTTTAATCATTGTTCTATAATGCAAAGAACACTGGTCAAAGAAAATTGATTTGAATTTCAATTCTACATAAAACTGTATTATGTATTTCCCTAAATGTTAACGGGTCATGCCGATACATAAATTTAATTTGTCTCTGTATCTACCGGACACAGACATTCATGTAGATTTGTTCACACACAAAGGATGGGAAAGAATGCTGGTGTTTGTGCAAGGAGTCCATGCAACCACCACTTGCTTGCTGATCGGAGCATAATTTTTGCAGACTCTAATATCTCAGATAATCCTAAAGACATTCAATGTCAACAGCACAGATAAGGGAAGTAAATTATATAACAATTTGGTATGTCCCTTTATCTTCAGTTATTGTTATTATGTGAACTTTAGTTCAAAAATATTCCCTCCCTAGTTTCTAAACGACAAGAATATGGTTGGCAAAGTTCAAACCTTTAACCCCTCTTTCCTAGAATTACCACTAAAAACCCTTTTCAGCTTTTTTATTCAACCAAATCATCACTTATTGCTTTA
Organism: Molossus molossus; assembly: GCF_014108415.1. NCBI lineage: Eukaryota > Metazoa > Chordata > Mammalia > Chiroptera > Molossidae > Molossus > Molossus molossus. The sequence goes on from NW_023425346.1 coordinate 25,243,370, forward strand.
GCCATCTATTAACACTAAGTTATGAACCTCAGATCATTCAGGTTTTGGAAATGTGGTTCTCTTTAAACATTAAGTACAAATGGGTCAGTGATGCATCCATATCTACTCACAAACAGTGTCTTCTGTCCATCGGTTTCATGGATTAGAGAAAGAGACACATGGGAAAGACCTTTTTCTGAAAGCAATTGTTTTACAAAAAATGCTTCAGTGTAAATATTCCATATATGTTCAATAAGCCATATGTTCTTGGCACTGAAAGCCAAATTATAAAAATAATACATCTGAGGAGTTATAGGAATGCAAGAATTATGATCAAAACAGAAATCAAATTTCAATTATTTTACATCACCTACATTCTAGGGTTCGAACACAAAGTCTGTACAAATAACACAAATCTGGTGTACATAATGGTGCCTCGGTAAGTTGTTCTTAGATTTAGGTCAGAATGTGGTCCGACTATAGAACTGAATATGTTTCCGGCATTTAGAGAAACAGAGGAATCAGATATTATGATTCAATTCTTCTTCTGGCCATTTCAACCTGCTGTCAGAATGGGAATGTTTCTGAAGCATAATTGATGACATGAATTACATTGTGGACATGACCACACCATTACTTCTACTTCTCTGGTTTTCTCAATCAAATCACGTAAACAATTTCATCATTTCCATTTTCTAGTTCTCTAAGTATTTTCCCAGTCACAAGCTATAAAGAATTTCATGTTTCTATTTCCTAATTTTCTAGGTATTTTTGACAACCAAAGCCTGTAATGAATATTTGCTATTTTCATCGTCTAATTCAGGTAATGGTTGAAGGATTAGACTGGGGACCCATAAACCTTTCCTCTAAAGAACCAGATCATAAATATTTCAGGCTTTGTAGCCCATATTTTCTCTGATGCATCTATTCAGCCCTGCAGTATATCATAGTAGTCACAGACAACATGAAAATAAATAAGAAAGAATCTGTTCCAATATAATTTTCTTTATGAATGATAAAATTCGAAATTAATAAAATTTCATGTGTCAAAAAAATCTATTGATTTCATTTCACACATTGAAAACTGTAAAAATCATGGGCCTTATAAAAGAACCCACAGGTTAGATTTGGGCAGCAGACCATAGTTTGCCATGACCTGGTTTAGGCAACACAAAATTACAGAAATTAAATGAGCCTGTCAGAAACCCCCCATGCCACCAAAAATGTATGTTATTATATCAAAAGCATCTTTGGAAAAGATATATATTACAAATAGCCCCTAACTTAAGCTAGCCTGCTCAATTAATGAAATAGGATTTAAATCTTATTTTTTGCCTAATAAACATCAAAAATTTATCACACATATTATTTTACTTAATCCTCTCTTTCTGTAGATAGAGAAATTGAAACTCAAAAGCCACAGTCACACAACTATCTACCACAGACCTAGGAGGGGAAATAAGCCAAAATCCTATAAAAATTGAGCACATATGGGGGATAATACATTCTTTTATACAAGAATGACAAAAATATTACCCCTTACATTGACTGACAGATACAAAATAAGTCCCTTTCAAACATCATCATCATGGACAGATTGATACTTACAAGTGTATTAGGTTGTACTCTCTAATTTAAGTTTTGAATGGAAATACAAATATGTCCATATTTGGCTAGGTTTAATTTTGGAATTTTTAAGAGTGTAATTTCAAAGGCAATTTAGTTAACAAAAATGTTTAGCGTTACCTATGTTAATAACTGGAGTCCCATAGGCAAAGACAATGTTATTTCTGAGGTGCTCTTAGCTTTTTTAAAGGAAAACTCTGTGATGAAACAGTTCCTGACTCTCTAATTTACTTCAACAGCAGTCTGTAATTTTTAACTTATATACCTAAGGATTTAGTTAATGTCTGTAAAATGTAAAACAGAAGATTTTTATAGTAAATGCCACATTATGATCAACTTATGCTATTATAGGATCATTAAAATATAGCTATTACCAAGATTCTTTGTATTTTTTTCCCCCAAATTTCCTGTTAAAATCTCTTGTGCTCATAGATTAAGCTGCCAAGACCACTCTTCTGAATGTGACGTTAAAATGACATGTCAGAAGTGGTGGATCATTCTATACTTTTAGTTCTCACAAAAAAACAACAACAAAAAATGCTATAACAGTTGGTATAACATAAAAATAAAAGATATACAGGGTATCCTACAAAGCTGCTCAAAAACATAACATCAAAAAAATATGGCCAACATAACACTTTAAAATGTCAAGAGACAATCATTGGAGTCAAACTCCTCAAAAAAAGAAGCATTTTGGTTATAAAGCCACAAGACTACCTAGTCTTTACATACTAAAAGGAAGTGGGTACATAACGAGAGAATAATTACAATCCAGATAATGTCCATTCCTTCTACAGTCACCACCCAGAGCCCTGATATCCTGCTGTGTTCGGAAAGAAGCATAATCATGTGAGCAGGCTCTGTACCCAGGCACTCCCATTCTGCTGAGACAGATATGTGAACAAATTTGTCACAATTTTAACATACTTTGGAAGGAGACAGAAGACTAATTCTGCTTGTGGCCATTAGATAAAATGACATTTGAGATACATGCTAAAAACAGTAAATTGGAAAGACTGGTGTAATCTAAACTCTTCATATTTTTAGTAGCTGCCAAAGTATGCTATGCCCAGCAGATTCATAAACTGTGTGTTGTTGGTAAAAATAACCATGTCAAAGTGCATCTCTTTTGTTATAACATTCACACATTCAGATTGAGCACAATCTTGATAGTTCAAATTTAATTCTCAGCCTTGGGTATTCAATAACACACATGTTGCGAGTGTCAGAATTCAAACAAGATCTACCAGTTCTTCCTTGGACTATACAATGTGGAGTTAGTGTGTGGTACTTTTGTGGCTAAAATAAATATATACCTTATTACTATTTTTAAATAAAATAGTTAGATACTTGGATAGTCAAAGGTAATAGCCAAAAGCTCTTATGTAAAATAAATATAATAGCAATACCCATCTTTCAAGATTGTTCTTGAGATTACACACAATAATTCAATTTAAAATTTCGGTGGATTCTCACACATTTCTTGTGTCAACTTTCCCATCTTATTATAATTTCATATTTAGAAAGACTATTAAAGACATCTTTTCAAACTTTTATCATTTTTTAAACATAAGATTATGGGGATAACATATATTCCTTTTCTTCTCTTCACATAATCTTTAAGCAAATGAATACTATGATTTTCTGGAATATTATATTTATCTTTATAGAAATGAACATCTACCGCACCTCTGAAATTGAAAGTAGGTATGATTTCATTTTTTCTGACCTTTTCTAAATAAGAAGACATAAAAAAATCAAACCCTCTAACTATCGTAGTGTAATTTGAAATATTTTGTTAATCCCACAAAGGTGTAATATTAAATTGGAATTAGCAGTGAATTTGGAGGAGGTAGAACATCTTCAGACTGTTCTCTTTCTCTCATTTAAGAAAGCAAAGTGTGAAATGACCTTTCATTTTTTTCTTTTCTTCCTGCTCATTGAGCTAGACAGCTAGCTTTGTTAAACAGCCTCCCCCACTGCTGGCCCTATTTGCAGCCATGATGGAAACAAGGACTTACATGGGAAAGGTTAAAAGTCCAAGATTACCATTAGGTATTAAAACAGAATGAGGTGGCTTTTTATGTACTGATAGAGAAATATTCCCAAGCTACTTTATTCCGTGAATGGAAAAGCAACACCGAGGTTATAGAACAGTGTGCCCATGTGTTATCATTTAATTACAGACTAAACATATTTATTACCCACATATGCATTAACTACTTCTGTGAGGAGACATGAAACCCCAGTAGATCGCTGTCTCCTGGGGAGAAATCTGGGTGTTCAGGGTGAAGTAGCCGAGATTTGACAGCAGAAGAGATGCTGCATTGATAACTTTGAAGGTGGAGAAAAGAGACCAAAAGTAAGGACTCTGGGTGGTCTCAGAAAACTGGAAGGGGCAGGGAAACACATTCTCCCCTAGGTCTTCCAGAAAGGAACACAGCCCTGCAGGCACCTCGATTCTAGCCTCAGGAGACCTGGGTGGGACTTCTGACTCAGAGAACAGTACGTAATACCTTCGTACTGTTTCAGCCACTAGGTTGTGATCACTTGTTACAGACGCAGTAGATTATGAATACAATTTGACATCTCAGAGTGCCCCCTTTCACCTCTTGCGAGTCTCACCATCCAAGTCCCAAATCCGGATGCAATTAAATCAGATAAGCTTCCAACTTAATATGATTTTGTCTATGTCACCACCATCAAATTTGAGTCACTGGTAGCGGAGTGACTCACTCACGCAGTTAACCCTCACTGAAGCCACCTCTGCCCTGGGAGCCATAGGAGCCCCTTGCAGGTGAGGGAGGAAGCTCAAGCTTGTGCTTGAATGAGCCTCGTGGTCAGAAAGCCAGTACATGCGGAGACTGAACTGAGGCCCAAGCTGCCTCACTCCTGAGCCACAGCACAGTGTCCTCCTTCAGGAGTGGTTAGCCACTTTTGTTCCTGCCACCTGCTCGGTCTGTATCGTAGATACCTTCTTCTTTCGGCTTATCATTCTATCCAGTCCTTCCTCTTCCACAGATTTTGTTTTGTTTTGTTTTGTTTTGTGCTTTGATCTGTCACTTGCATTCAGTGTCTTCCAACAGAATTAATTCACTCACCCTAAATATATACTGAGCACCTACTATGTGTATGGGATTATATATCACATTTACACATAAAGCAGTGAGGAAGGAGAACAGACCCCTTTCCTAAGGAGGACATTTCTCCCTTGAAAATGGGCATTGAGGTCTGAAACATCACATTTAAAAGCCTCTTCTCAGTTTTGCTTATTTATGTCAAAAGTTTCAGCTTTCCTTCTTTTCTGCTGGCTCGCAAGTGGAATTCTTCAGTTCTGATTTTTTTGTTGTCTGAGTTTGAATTTCCATTACTCTCTTGGGTATAGTCTCATGGTTAATCCTACAGGTAGCACAAACAAAACACATCGAGCACTGCTCTACTGAGCTCTCAAAGTGCTTCTTGACCCAGTGTTTTTTATGAGTAGTCACATCTTCCAGCATGGGCTAGGTTACCTCAGAGATCTTCCGAATGCATTTCTATCCCTGCACGTGCCATTGATTTCACATCTGTAATGTCTTTTGGATCAATATAATCCTCACATCTTCATTTTTAATGCTTTGGTTCCAGCCGTTTATTTCTATCTTTTTAAACTTTTAGCGCAGCCTGATAATTGGTCTCCCAGTTTTAATTAACTCATCTTCCCACATTGCAAGCAAAGATAGTCTTTTAAAACAATGATCTGAGCATATCTTTTTTTTTTTTTTTAAACAAAACTATTTGATGATTCCTATTGCCAACAAAATAATATCTGAATTCTTGGGCCTGCATTTACACTTCCTTATCAGCAGGTCCAAGGTACTTTATCTGCCCTCTTGGCATCCCCACGTTCATATCTGCTTCTCAATCTAATCACCAAAGACTACTTATCATTTTTAAGCACAATGGATTCCCAAGACTATGCTTTGCTTCATGTGTTCCATCTAGCTGGCTTGTTGCTTTTCCCAATTAACCTTCCCTGGACCTCAGCCTTTACACTCTTCTCAGTAACTCTTTCTATTTCTAGAAATATATCCCAAGAAGCCTGAAACACCAATCAGAAAGGATATATGTACCCCCATGTTCATAGCAGCACTATTTACAATAGCTAAGATCTGAAAACAGCCCAAGTGTCCATCAGTAGATGAGTGGATAAAAAAAGCTATGGTACATATACACAATGGAGTACTATGCAGCTGTAAGAAAGAAAGATCTCTAATCCTTTGAGATGACATGGAGGGACCTGAAAAGTATTATCCTAAGCAAACAAGCCAAGCAGAGAAAGACAAATACCACATGATCTCACTTATTTCTGGAATATAATAAACTAAACAAACTGATGAACAAAATAGACCCAGAGTCGTAGAAGTAGGGTACAGACTAACAATCCTTGGGAAGGATAGGGAGGATAAACCACAGAACTTATGTGCATGTATGCATAACCCTTGGACACAGACAACAAAACTGGGGATGGGGTGGGAGGGGATGAGGAGGAGGGTGTCAATGGGGGGGGAAAAGGAGAAACATCTGTAACAAAAATAAATTAATAAAAAAGAAGAAATTTAAAAAAAACTTTATTTATTTATGTATTAATCCTCATTCAAGGATATTTTCCTATTTATCTTCAGACAGATTGGAGGGAGAAAGAGAGAGAAACATTGATGTGAGAGAGACACATCAACTAGTTGCCTCCTTTATGACCCACGCAGGACTGGGTACCAAACTGCAACAGAGATATGTGCTCTTGACTGGAATCGTTCTCAGGACTCTGGTTCGCAGGCCAATACTCTAACCACTGAGGCAAACCGGCCAAGGCAATTACTCTTTCTCTTTAAAATCTTCCTTGATTTCTCCAACGTAAGTAATCCTTCATTCTTTATTACCTTAATTTATTATAGTAACCAGGGATCAAAGATAAGAGATGGTTCCTGTCTTTAAGGGACCTGTCGTTCAGTAGAGACATAGACATGAAAAGTGACATTCCAACATACAACATAGTTTCTAAAAACTGGTATGCAATAGGAACTGTGAGCCCAAAGGAAAGCCCCTGGTACCACCTCTAGCTCTGCTGGGTACAAGTGGGATAGGGACTGGGAGGGAGGAGCCAAAAATACTTAACAGAAAGATGCTCTTATGTCTTGAATACATAACATAAAATAACAAAGGTTTCAAAGTCACACATGAGAGACCTGTATCTGAAACCTGGCGATGTTACATATTAACTCTGCAACCTTAGGCAAATCATTTTATGTCTTCTAAAGTCAATTTTCTTATCTATAAAACAGTGATAATAATATACACCTTTTGGGTTGTTACAAGATTTCAATGAGATGTTGCTTTGCAAGCATCTGGGTTAGTGCTCAAAAACATGATTTTAGCCCGGCCGGTGTGCCTCAGTGGTTGAGCATCAACTCATGCACCAAGAGGTTGATGGTTGAATTCCTGGTCAGGGCACATGCCCAGGTGGAGGGCCCGGTCCCCAGTGGGGGGCATGCAGGAGGCAGCCAATCAGTGTTTTCTCTCATCGATGCTTCTATCTCTCTCTTCCTCTCCCTCTAAAATCAATAAAGAAAAACAAAACATGATTTTACTTTCCTTGCTGTTGTAGTCTTAATGTCATTATCATTTTGTTACTGTGAGTGAAGGATGACTGGGAATTAAACGCGTTTAATAACATGGAGGAAGCTGTGTTTCAAGCAGCATGTGCAAAGGTATTTAGGCATAATGCTGAATTAAACGTGGGTTAGCTAGGGTCATTCTTTGGAGCTCTTTCGCGTGCTTCTGAAATGCTTACCTGCTTGCTCGCTACCCAAAAGACATGCTGATCTTTGAGGTTTTGTCTTTTGCTTATTGTTAGTGTACTGCTGAGTTAACAAAATTCAGCAAAATCTTTCAGCTCAGTATTTCCGATAAAGATCTTTAACCTTGAGCAGGATTCCTTTGGTACATGACCCCAGACTTGTTCTGCCTGCATGTTTATCCATATCACCCTGCTGATTTAGTAAATCATTTTGTTTTGGTACCAGCAGGGTGCCTTCTTTACGTGGCTATATATGTAAGTACTGCTTGGTGAAGTTTCGCATGGTATTGCTGAACAATAAGACATCCTGTATTTCTGTGGCTGCTTGTGGCAACAAAGAAATACCATTTTCTGATTGCATGCCCTAAGAACTCAGGCATTTCTACCCAGTCTTTAAAATGATGCCACGTACTTTCCTGAATGATGAAGTATTTTATAACTTTTGAAGCACTAATGGGTTAACAAGACAAACAATAGCATGCAATTAGAAAGATATATGGTCATCAACTACAGCAGTAGGTCGTAGTTTATAACGATGTATTCTCAAATCATGTACTTAACAAAGATGTAATAGTACCCACTGAATTGAAATATATGTTATAGAAATAAATTCAGTTGCTTTATTTAGAAGGAGAATTACAGTAGGGTAGTTAAGGGCACAAACTTTGGGTTTAGAAAACAAAGGTTCAAATCTTGATTCCATAACTTGGTAATTATAAGACCTCACTTGGGCACCAACTTTCAGTATCCATACTCCCAAAGTGGGCATGATAACAGTATGAACCTCAGGATAAAAGGAGAAATTGCACATTAAGGCCTGAGAATGGAATCTTGCACAGAGTAAGCCCTCAGTATTAGCTAATTTTACGATTGGGGCAAAACGCACAGTAATGGAATACTGTCACGATATCTTTGGACATTTAACCAAAAGCAATAATTATAATTATTAAAACTTGCTTTGGAGAAAATCACAAGGGAAAAAATAACTTTTAAGCCCACATAACTGATATCTTCAAATGCCAGCTCCCGGTGCCTAACCAGACACTGGTGGTGTTTAGGTTAAGTATTTGCAACCCCTTCATGCCCAGCACTTTTTAAAAATAATCTCATGCCTCTTCTTTGATATGGATATCCTAGTTAAGATGTCACAGTGTGGTAGGAAACTACTTGGAAGGCATTCCTCTAAATTCTAGTCATTACCTTCTTTTTTTTAATTTATTTTATTTTATTTTATTTTTGTTACAGATGTTTCTCTTTTTTTACCCCATTGACACCCTCCTCCCCATCCCCCCCGCCCCATCCCTGACTTGGTTGTCTCTGTTCATTGGTTATGCGTACATGCATATAAGTTCTGTGGTTTATCTCTTTCCTCCCCCCACCACCCCCTCTTCTGAGGGTTGTCAGTCTGTACCCTACTTCCATATCATTACCTTCTTATTACTAGGATTCCTTTTTTCATTTAAAAAAAAGTTAATGGTTCAGCGAGGAAGATGCAGAGAAGATTGTTGGGCATCATTCAGCTACTACTCAAATCAGGGCTGTTCCTGGGAGTGAGATTTAACCATTACTTCGCTTTTGATTAGTGGTTGTTCTCTCTCTCTCTCTCTCTTTTTTTTGGTTTTTCATCTCCTGGCTTTATTTACTAGCCATGGGCCACCTAGGTGAGAAAGTTAGTCTCATTTCTGTAAGTTTAGTTTTGAAGTATGAGCACCATAACCTACTAAGTACCAGCTATGCACACTAACGTATTCCTGTCCACGGGATTCTGTGTTTTAAAGATTACTGAAGTTTAACACAACCAGTATGATTCCATATAGATTTCTAGGTCAGAAAATGTTTATCCTCCTAACTTACTTTAACATCACCACCAATGCACAAAGGTGAAAGAAAGCTGGTTTGCATAAAAGTCTCCCTGTAAAATCCAGATAGTCATACCCATGTCAGCCTCTAGTTTGGTTCTGCTTATGCGGAAGGTTACCATGTGGGGCAGCAGGGCGAGGGTCACGGAAGATGTCCTGGATTATTTTACCATAATTATTTTAATTATTTCGAAACAAGCAAATTTAAAACACAAACGTTACTCATGAAATGAGAGTATAAACATCGCAGCTCAAAATTTAAAGCAAACTGTGAATGGCTTGAGGAGAGCTTGCGAGTCACCTGGCAGATGATGCTTCAGTCAGGGGACCGTGAGGCCCAATGGAAAAGGCTTGTTTATACACAACGTTCATCTCTGACTCTGGCAGGGACAAACACTACATGGTCTTGTCGCTTCTGTTCTCCCCAACTCCCAGACCAAGAAGCCTCCGAATTGGTTTCAGCGACAGGAACGATGTCAGAAGGAAAAAGACCCACCGATTTTGTGAAAACCAGCGAGGACTTATTTCAGCCACTGCACTAAAGGCGCACTCACACCATAGCGGTTCTCTTGACCGAAGGAGCATTTTTTTTGCTAACAAAAAGTTAAAAAAAAAGAAAATTTTATGGCTTGAACATTTATGAGCATTCGCTTAATTTATAAATCAATAAATTTACAAATTTAGTTTTCCATATTTAATTCAGTGACAGCTCTTTCCAGCAGACCTGGGGATGCACTTTTCTGCTTCCTTTTAGTTACATCTTCAACTTGAGCGTGAAGCTTTTGTTAAGCTTCTCTTTTGCTATGTACTGTGCCTCCCGTTTCCCTTTACTTGTGTAGCTAGCCTTAGTGACTATTGCTTGAGCGCTTCAAAGTGGGGGTGCAGGAGTACCTCTATTTCTTTAAACAAACGAACTAACTGAAGCATTTCATTCAGCACCAACTGTCAAACTCTTACAGTTTATCTCTGAATGGTGAGATTATAAGCACTTTCAATTTATTAGTTTTGATTATTTGTCTACATTTATAATTATTTCAATAATATATTACTTTTGAAATAAAGAAAACATGCAAAGACTGTGCATTTTTAAAAATCTGTATTTTTAAGTATCTTCAAAAGTGAATCTCCCTCATTTCACCTTGTGAAATATGTGATTGTATTCACATCTGTTGTTTTTGGTAATCCTCACTGGAGGATATTTTTTCCATTGATTTTTAGAGCAGGTGGAAGGTAGGGAGGGAGGGGAAGAGAGAGAGAAATCTAAATATGAGAGAGACACATTGATTGGGAGTTGGGGGTTGATTGAACCTGCAGCCTAGGTACATGCCCTTGATCAGGTATTGAACCCAAGACCCTGTGGTGTGTGGGCTGATGCTCTAACCACTGAGTCTTGCCAGCCAGGGCTCTATATGAACTTCTTAATATTCTCACCTACAATATGTACAAATATTGACCTTTATAAACAGATTTTGCTCCTCCACTAAAAAACTTATCAGATGCATATTTATTTTAGAATTTCTCACAATACCTTAGAGAGTGGTTCTCAAAAAATATGGTAATGTAGAAAAAGAGGAATCTAGAATTAGGATTCATAGCTCTGTAATATTCAAAATCCTCAAATTATACTTCAATGTAGGTATCTTTTGACTATTCCTTTAACATCTCCCCCTCCATAATTTTTTATTTTTCTAATTAGACATTTCACCTATCTCTTTTTTTATCTAGATTACCATCCAACCTTTTTTCCAAGCCTCTTGATACTTAAAAAGAAACACATTCAATTTAAATAAGTTAGTTTAGACCACTAAACTTAGAGCGTACTATTTCCCTCCTCTAACAACTTTTCTCTGTATCATACCCATTCCTTCAAATTCTAGCACAGGTCTGAACCACAGTTCCCACTGGAAGTGCTTTATAATATATGATATATTGTATAATGTACTTTATTCACTTATACTTTTGGAATATAATTTTACTGAGAGAAATCATTATTCATTAATATATCATCTGAGTTGATACAACAGAAATATGCTTCCTATTATATGATATATACACTCATTGAATAGCTAAATTTTATCAACCATATTGCAAAATATTATTTATATTATTTTAAAGTTTCTGTGCTAGAGACAGAAAAGTTATGGTTTGCAATCTTAGCAATTATGTTCAAAGGTTATATAAATGGTACACGGAAGTTTATTTTTTTGTTGATATGGTGCAAGTGAACACTGTACTAATAATTATGAAATATGAAATGAAAATAAATGCATAAACAATACATTGAGGGTTCTTTTTTGCTTAGTGTGGTTTCCTATAGACTAAGGATAATTCATAATCAATAAATATTATTTTAAGAATTTCCTCAAGACTTCTATTTCTACAAATTCTCAAGGAATGATATTATTATATACTAGATTTAACTCTTAATTGTACATTATAGGAATTACTACCACCCAAGTTTACATCAAAAATATCATTTAAATAAATTGATTTTACTGATTTTTAATTAGGAATTTGTATAAATAGCTCACAAACAATCACCAAAATGCAAATTTACTGGTTTAAAATTGTTGGCTAAATTAAAAATAAAAGTTCTGTATTACTTTCCCTGGAATATATTCAATTCTAAACTGTACCATACTTATAATGGAAAAGAACCATTTAGCTTAAATAAATCTTCATACTCAACTTCGACTCCCAAAGTTTGCCCCTATTAAAGATGCCCAGGGGGAAATGACAATCCCATGAGAAGATACTGGTTATTAGGATACATCATAATATTCTCATTTAATGAAAATGACAAACACCCTATTATCTTCAGGAATATTTCTGTGCTGTGATAATGAATTTTATGTGCTTGTCATTAACAAGTACTTAAAATTTAGATGTCTCTGCCCCACAAAGAGTTCATTATTTGACTGTTGGCACCAACTGAGTTTCCAATGTATTTTGTAATTATTTAGTTTAATCACAGTGTGATATTTCATACAAATTTTTAAGTCTTTCTTTTTAAATATGAATATCTATAATTCATTCAAAGCCTATTATCAGGATAACTATGTTTTTATCATTTGTTTCTTTGTGAAAAATTCAGTATCATTGTTATCAAAGAAACTAATTAAACTAGGGGTCAAATAAAATGTTTTTATTCCTTCAAACTGTACTTAAATTTTTTTATTGGCCTCATGAATTATCTCTATTAGAAAATGACAGTTCTTTCTTCCCAAGCCCTTACATTTTTGGAGTCCAAAGGTCCAGCATCTCAGCATCTCGAGTGACACAAAAATGCATTCTTGTATTGAGAGTATTAAAGTGGAACAATTCTCTATGAATCTAAGATCATCTTGATAACATTTAAAACACTTCATGGACTCCAAATTTAATTCAAAAAAATAATACAATCATAGTAGAAAAGACAATAAAGAAAATTAAATGTTATTTCCTTGGACTAAACATCAGCTAAACAAAGTTTTTCTGCAAATTATCTAATATCTGGTTGTACAGTCCTGATTTAGCACTTAGATTGATAAGATACTCATAACCTTTTAATATAACAAATACATAGTAATTTTAACATGATTATTATGTGTAGCATTTCGTAAATTTCCTTTGTATCAAATGTTTTTCTTAAGAAAAAAATATATATGGGGAGGAAAATGTGTTCTGAAATTCATCGTATGTTTTTATTATTTATTTATTTATTTTTTATTTTTTATTTTTGTTACAGATGTTTCTCCTTTTTTACCCCATTGGCACCCTCCTCCCCATTCCGCCCCCCCCCCCGCCCCGCCCCAGGCTTTGTTGTCCATGTCTATTGGCTATGCATACATGCATATAAGTTCTGCGGTTTATCTCTTCCCACCCCCCCCAACCCCCATCGTATGTCTTTAACCAATGGAAAAGGGTTTGATGGGGCATGGTGGCCAGGGGACAGTGTTTGGAAAAGAGGTGAAGACTCCTCTCTCCATGGCACCACAAAAAGGATACTAACATATTAGAACAGGTAAGAAGAATTATGTGATGAAGGGATCCAGAAACCATGTCATATAAAAAATATTGAAAGAAGACCAGAAAAAGGTAATATGTACAAAAGCAATGGGGAAATGTGCCAGAGGTGGGGAAGAAGAGGTAATGATTTCCCCTTGGAAGTGCCAGCTTATCTTACCAATTGCCAGTCTAGCACCAGTGAATGTGCTCTATAGAACGATGACTATTAGCTTAATAGGAAGTAATTCCCAAAGACAAGGACTCTCTTCCTTCTGATATAAATTGCTGCCTATAACTGATAATGTCCAAACTGAGGCAGGGCAAGAGATAAAGAAGAAGGAATTTTCTAAAATGTATTTCAATTTTAAGACATGCAATGTTGCTGCATAATTACTCAATGTACAAATGAAAATTTGGTAATAAAGTCTAGAGAGTTTGTGGGCCATATGAAAAATTAAGTCTTAAGATATGGATACCAAAGGGAAGAGGCACAAGGAAGGAGAGCACTAAAAAGAATGTCTCCAGTGTATCTTCATTATTCTCATATAAGTATACATAAAGACCCAAACATTTGTGCATATTTGAAAAATTATCTCAAACTTTTCCCCATGGGTTTCCATGGGGAACAGCGCTGACCTCCATGCTTGACCTCGAGTGCAATGTCAAGTGGTTTTTCTCCTGGGTAGACTTTCTTTACCTCTGAGGCTGAGGTGCCCATTCTGATATTTCTTCCACCTGCCTGTATTAAACAGTAATTACCCTGCACTATAATTATTCACGTTTCTTTATCTCTACTGCAGTCTATAGGCCTACTAGAAGGTAGGGCCCATAGCTTGTTTGTTTGTATTCACAGTGCCGAGCTCAGCACCTGGCGTGGAGCAGACACTCAATATGCTTATAGTATAAGGGAAAAGGGAGGGAGGGAGACAGGAAGAAATCACTGTCATTGGAATGTATTCATCTTTTATATGCCTTTGCCAGTACCCAATGATGTTCTACATTTAGGACAGTGTTGAATGCTTGTTGTATGACAATTCACAAACAAAACTAATTAAAATTACTTTATTAACAAGGTTTCCAGTACTGATAAAAAAACACAAAAAAATTATCCAAGGTTTGTTTAGTGTGGAAAAAAAATTGCCAATCCCATTGGTATATAAAAAATGCATTAATAATACATTTGTATTTGCAAAGAACATGTCTGGAAAATATAAGAAACTGCTAACAGTGGTTTTCTTGAATAATGGAAGGGAGGATTGGGGAGTAAGTTTTTATTATTACTTTCTATAATTAGTATGTAAAAGAAAAGGTATACTTATATTAAGACAAATGATACAGATAATAGTAGAAACTCTGTAGGTTAAGAGAATTTAAAAATGCCTTAATTATGTATTTTAAAATTCTCTAAGAGACAATATTTTTCTATAATCTAAATCTTTCTAGGGGCCAAACTTAATATAAATATTCTTACAAATACCTAATTGGATATATTTCAGTGTTTTGTTTTTTTAAAGACCGCATTAAATAAAATTCATTTTATTTCTTAACAACGAGTGGTCTAGAGGAGGACAACCCAGTGTGGTCCACAGGACTGCAGCCTCTGACCACTCCTGAGGGATGCCCATTCTTGGGCCCCACCCTAAACTATCAGATCTGAATCCTTAGGCAGTAGGACCCAGGAATCTGTGTTATATCAAGTCCTCAGGTGATTCTAAAGCATGCTTAAGTCTGGGTAACACTGCTCCTGAGAACTTTATTCTTGAGAACTGTACAACCTAACAGCACCATCTGTTGGTAGTGACCAGAACCAAGACGCAAAGTTACAAAGTGGAATATGCTTACACTTTTAGTTTCTACCAGTTGTCATGCATGGTATTAAAGAATGAGAACAGACAGAATGACTGATGAAAAGGTACCTACACATATAGATGCACCCAGTGCTCTCTCTCTGAGAAAGTTTACAACTTATTAGGCATGTGTGTGAACAAAGAAATAAACTGTATTACTTTTTTTTTTTTAATCCTCACCCGAGGATATTTTTGCACTCATCTTGAGATAGAGCAAGAGGGAGAGGGGGAGGAAGAGAGAGAAACATCAATGTGAGAGAGACATATTAACTGGTTGCCACCCACACAACCCCAACCGGGGCCGGAAACAAACTGCACCAAGAATGTGCCCTTAGTGGGAACAAACCCAGGCCTCTCTGGTCCGTGGGCCGATGCTCTAACCACTGCTCTAACTGTCCGGGGCTGCTTTTTTTTTAAGTACAGAAAAGCAGTTGGTGGCACACACAAGCTTGTAGCCATCAGGTTGATCAGAGGAAGTCAGAAAATGCTCTGAAATAGTGGAAATATTTAAACCAGGTCTTGTCAAAAAGTAGCCACTATTATGTGTAAAAGTAAATAACTAAAAATAAAACAAATTTAATAATTCAAGCCAATACTTACTGAGTACTTACTATGTACCAACTATTTCTGGGTCCTTGTCCTTGGATCTAAAGATACAAGACAATTAGCCCAGACTAAAAGAGAGTAGCAGGCAGATCCTAGGCATTCAATAATTCTCTGGTTCAATAAGTGAGCAAAGATGAAAATACTGTAGATTTGGTAAAATTCTTTCTAAAAGAGGAAAATTTTTAAAATGGCATTTTGCCTAGGATTTCTGCAATTTACAAAGTTGTTATTATCTGGATTACTTGTTTATTTTTATAAATTTTTATTTTATTTTATAAAATGTTTAATAACTGTTTCAAAAATGCCTCATTAAAACCTCTTACACTACTATATAGTAAGCAACATTTATGAAGTTTTGCCTGATGTAGAATGCTGTATTTTATATCTGTTTCACATATTTATATAGACATTAGTCTTTGCAGAGGCAGTTCAGCTCGGCCAGCGTGGCTCCGTGGACTGAGTGTCCTCCCATGGACTGAGAGGTCCCGGTTTGATTCCTGGTCACGGAACGTGCCTAGGTTTCTGGCTTAATCCTCAATAGGGGGCATGCAGGAGGCAGCCGATAGATGGTTCTCTGTCACACAGATGTCTTTCTCTCTCTCTCCCTTCTCTCTCTAAAAAAAAAAAAAAATCAATAAGCCATATTAAAAAAAAAAAAAATGTAAAAGCAGTTCAGCATTTCAAATCATAGGCACTTCCAAAAACACACCTTTTTTATACTGGGATACTAAAGTGGATTAAAGGGTAAGAAAACCAGCTTTTTAATTTTCTTATTTCTGCAGGGAGGCTGTTAGGTAAAGCCATTCCATTTTCTATTGGTTTGTGGTAACTGCACACATTCTGGAGTTGTACCACCCAATCCGCATCTTTATTGAAACTGATGTTTGTCATAATAACCATTACTGCTGATGACCCGTGAGCCAGCATAATTTCAATGTTTTCATGTTGTCCATTAATATCAGTTCTTGTGCTTCACTTGGGACGACCACAAATAGGTTTTTGTGTCCGCTGCCAGGATTACATTAGGTAAAAATAAAGACAATTAGCTGTCCTTCCTCGAAAGGAGGCACCGGTATTTAGCCCAACACTGAGATGCTTGCCAGAAGCAACCTACGCTCAAGCACAGAACAAACCCACGATAATGCCAGTTTGTCAATTACCTTTTGGGAATTCACTCATTTTCCAAACAGGATTTAGAAATAAGGTATGTACTGTTATTGATGTTTAATCACTGTAAATGTTCTGATTATCAAGGTACATTCTCCATCTGCAAGATACTGAGTAAATCTTGGTCATACCTTTGCAAAATCCGGACATTATCTGAGTGATTTGCTTGGGGCTGTTTATCAACAGCTGAGTGCAAACATCTATTATAAACTCCTTTAATTAGATGAAAATAGGACCTTATATATCTCATAAAAAATACCAAATTTACAGAACACCTTTGGGGGTTGGAATTGGTTAAGAACATGAGATTTGGAATCAGACAAAGACGGGTTCAGCTTTCAATCCTGTACCTTACTTGGTTGTGTATGGGGAGGTTTATTTCTAACCAGCGCAAGGGTGTTGTAAATATCAGAGGAGCACCAGTAAGCACTCAATAGTATCTCCATTTTATAGATGAGGGATTTAAGGCTCAGAAGCTACTTAACCTGCTCAGGGCATAGCAAGTAAGTCAGGAGGTCTAGGCTACAAACCTCTTCTAGATGACCCCTAAATGCAGTTGGCCCCATGTCCCACTCCCATAAGAAAGCTCTCTTGCAAAAAGAGGGGTAAAACCTTTTAAAAATCAAAATAAGAAACCAAAAGACAAAAACAATAAAAAACGCAGCCACCACTGTTTGCAATCGTTGTTGTTTAATTACTGATATTTTAAAAATAGCTAACAGTACATATTCATTAAAAATATACAAACAAACTTGAAGTTTGTAAAAAATAATTTGAGAATTCTGCGCTCACTTTTTCCACTCATCACTGTTAGGCTGTAGTGCTTATCTTTAGATTTTTTTCTATTAGTAGATGGGTTAAAAGTGAGTCATTTAAATGAAATATCCTTCTGTGGCCAATATTAAAAAAAAAATGTTACTTCTTTCTCTATTTACTTCCATTCCTCTTCCCAAAGGATTAAGTGTAAATAATATGCTTACTTCTTAGCCACTCTACTCTGCTCAACAACAATAACAACAAAATGGCTAAATAACAAATACCCATGGTGAAAGGAATATTTAAAGAAAGTTTCATACACTTATTGATTTCTGTGCAGTAGAGAGGTCCTTTTCTGTTTCCACCAAAATGCCTGAGCCAGCCAACAAATAAACCAAAAGCAATGCCACAATGCCAACCTAGGAAAACAACAAACAAAGAAGAGTATACAAAGAAAAGTACTTCTTGAGCTAAGAGTCCAAATTTTATGAAAATAATGCACTAAAGAAAATAAACTAACATTTCAGCATTGCATGGATCACTAGCGTAAGATACTAGAAAAAAAAACGTGGGTGATAGAAATGCAATACTTCTTTTTATAAAGTATTTAAATAACTGCAGACAGGCACTACATTTCCCAGTATCCTTGGCAACTAGACATGGCAACATGACGAAGTTTTCATGAATGGAATGGGAATACACGCGATGAATACAACTTCCACACCAGTTTCTTTAGGGAAAACCCCTGTCCTTCACTTCCTTTCCCATTTGTCCATGGGCTGGGCTGCAGATATAATGCACAACCCATCCAGAACTCTCAGAAATACACGAGACACAAGAGAATAGGTACCCGAAGCACTCTTGCATAATAAACCTGCCTCCTGCAGTCAGACCACCTCCTCTAGCTAGACTGCTGCATGAGAGAGAAACAAACCTTCGCTTTGCTTGAGCTATTAAGTTTTTGGATTTTCTCATTATAGAAACTTTTCCTGTACCATAACTGATATATAAACAGGCACCTACAATGGGAAACTCTAACAACCAAAACCTGATAGCTCTCTGTGAACAGGGAAGAAACAGATAATCCCATTCAGCTATTGCTACATACATAGCAACATAGTTCCTTTTGACCAGAATGTTGAAGTGTATTGGCTTACTTTTGCTGATACTAAGACTCTAAAACAGAGATAAAATCAGCCAATATTTAAGAATTAACTTGTTTGCAAATAGAAACAGACTCCTAGTCACAGAGAACAAACTGATGATTGCCAGATTAGAGGGGGTTTGGGGGGGCTGGGTGAAAAAAGTGAAGGCATTAGGGGGTACAGATTGGTAGTTAAAATAGTGATAGGAATGTAATACAGCACAGGGAGTACAGTCAATCACATTATAATAACAATGTATGGTGTCAGGTGGGTACTAGACTTGTCAGGGGGATCACTTTGTAAATGATATAAATGTCTAACCACTATGCTGTGCATCTGAAACTAATATAAAATAATACTAAATGTCAATTGTAATTGGGGGGAAAAATAAAAGAATTAACTGGTTTGCAACCAGATGAGGCAAAGAAGACTCCTGCTCGAAAGGATGCTCTCTGCCCACAACCCAAACCAACCATGAATCTGGAAGCTTGAGACCTTGCAAGTTGGCAAAGGTGAACTCAGAAGGTAGGACTTGCTGCTTGTCAAGGCCTCACTTTCCTGAGACCATTGCTCTTTGGAATTCAAATGGCTCCCTTTCTAATAAACCTTTTACTAGCATGTACTTAGCTTTTAGAGTGCCTTAAAGGGGAGAAATAACTGTGAACTAGTAGGTCTCCAAGGTTAAACAGGTATGGACTAGTAGGAGATGCCTAACCTTAGGGTGGTGATTTACTTCTCCAGAAACCTATGTTGGGGTGAGCTTCTTAGGAAAGGCCACTTGACATCCTCTCAACATCATTCAATTGGTTTTATCCGGAAAGCAAGGCAGATACATTTTTTCCTCAGCAAGCTAAAATAGGTCAGCTACAAAGTGCCAAAATAGTTATTAATTGAAGTACTGTCACCTTAAAAAAAAATAAAAGTCATTCAGTCTCCTCTTCTTCACATAAGGTGGGGTTCTCTATGCCTCCTCTCAACAAAACAAACTTCATAGTGAAATTGTATTCAAGCTACATCCTAGGCAGCCCTAACAAGAATATTAATTTGCAGTTTAAATTTACTTTGAACTTTAAAGTCAAGACATTTTGTCCTGTTACATCATGGCTACAGCATCCAAAATTAAAGTACAGCTACAATAGTGAAGCAGGTAAGAAGCAAGTCAACTAAGGTCAATCTTAACTTTAGACCAAATTTATGCACTAATGGATTCAGGCAATCTCTACTCAATATCTTCAAGACCTAAGTGGGTCAACAGGCTAAAAAAATAGAAAATCATCTTCAGCATAAGATCAAAATATCAAAAATCAATATGCTGTTCAGTTCTTACCTTTATAACACAGCTCTATAAGTCAGTTCAAGGCCATAGGGGATAAAATGTTAAGAACTGATACATAGAGCTAACTCATTTTGGCCGAAGCCCATAGACCTAAATATGTTCTGTCAATATTCCTGCTCCTAATTTTAGGCCTAAATTCTTAATATTACTTATCATTGATCTCAAGAAACTTGAAATAAAAAAATACTAATTTTTAATCTAAATTTGAATTGTTTTGATGAATTATTTTCATGAATATTAATTAGATAGTAATATTTGGCCAATTATTTTTATTTTATTATTATTATTTTTTTAATCCTCACCCAAGGATATGTTTTTATTGACTTTAGAGACAGAGAATGGGAGAGAGAGAAACATCATTATGAGAGAGAAATATCAATTGGTTGCCTCCTATATGCACCCCAACTGGAGCTCAAACCCACACTCTAGATACACGCCCTGACCTGGAATCGAACCCACAACCTTTTGGTGTAAGTAGGTAAGTAGGACGATGCTCCAAACAACTGAGCCATCCAGCCAGAGCTGGATAATTACTTTAAAACGGATATTTAAAATGATATTTATTTTCTCCAGCCCTTTCATTTCTCAAATTTAAGCTTTTTTACCTCTATGAAGAATTGTGATTTTTTTTTCTAGAACATTGTTAAATGGCTACTCTCAAAAACAAATGTCAATTCTATCAACCGTCTATGATTGATTTCCATCAGCAACATATCTGTCAACATCCTTGTTATTTGGCTTGTCAGTTTATAAGAATACTGACCACTTGCCCATTATCAAAACTGAGAGACTATCACCGTCAAGTAAAAGTGATGCTGATGAAATGAGATGTCACTCTATGTCATGTTTGATTGTGCCTCTTCTTGTTACTGGATCCCACTTGAAGGAATATGACTTGGTCCAATTAGATGTATCATTATTTTTTAAATTATTTTTTACGGCCAGAGACAACATCAAAATGTAATTTTTAAATGGACTGAACTGCCTTAGTGTCATAAAGGAAATTTGTTTCAAATAGGAAATAGTATTATAGCCAGAACAATGGCACTGACATTGTAGGTTCACAATAAATGATACTTTTCAATGACCAGGAGGACAATCAAGTAATTGGATCTTGGGCCATAATTGTTCTCAAATGCCTTCTAAAAAACTTATAATGCATTCACTTGAAAAAAAATTATACTTACCTATGTAATACTGCAAATATTAATGATTGTTTTATATTGTTGAATTCGGGACATTATTAAAAACATGAAAAATTGAAGGTGGAAACAAAACAATTTAATCCGATTTCCTTATTTTACAATTAAATACAATAGAGCTCAGAGAATATAAGTGAATTTCCTATACTCAAAACCTTGAACCATAACTTTGGACTCAGGCTAAGCTGTCCCTGCTTTACCATCCTGCCTTTTCAATCACTTCGAGTTTGTTGTTTTACTCCTTTGACACCTGGGACAAGCAAAAAAACAAAAGAATGGTTAAAAAACAAAACAAAACTAGAAAACGTGTTATCTACAACCATTCACAATATAATAAAAGAGCTAACAAACTAGTCTACCCACTTTAAGATATGTATGTATCTAACAATATGGTGCGTTCATGTCAAAAAAACATTAACTTCATTTTCTTTTCCCTAAGGCAACCTGAATAGGGGGAAAAAGTTCACTTGGGAAGAGGGTGTGAAACTTTTTAAACCAATCTTATCTCGGAATTAATACTTAAATACCTAAGCCACTGGATTGCTTTTCCAATTTGCTGGGCTTGTAGGTTGTCTACAACACTCATACAGAATATACATCCTTTAGACATTGCATTTTATTCAACTTTTCCAAAGGGAATTTATATAATAATTCAACTGATCCTTTCTCTGGCTCACTTAGCTAGCTTGGATCAGTGGATTACAGGGAATTTAGGCCTAAATCTAGATCAAAGTCTGTTTATGTTGTAGCCCACTGATGATGGATTATTCTTTAGGGGAAGGAGTAAAGGAGGAAGATTTTTCTAGGTGATGCAATCAACATGATTTGATGAATTGTGGACATGAAAAAAATTACATATTTTTTTAAAAAGTGGCTACCTTTTGGTTAGAAGTTGTTATAGGAAATCATTAACTAGTTGAAGGTCAGAAGATTAGTAATAATAAAGCATAATCAGTATATTTAAATATGAGTCAGAATATACTACTAGGAAATACAAGCTATACTTTCCTCATAATCGTAAACTCCTGGGTTACAAGGAACTCATTATAGTGTTTTTGAAATATAAAGATCTCTCGTTATTATTTCTTCTTACTTATTCATAAATTTGCTAAAACAAAACCTCCAGAAAAAGGTGGGCATTTGCAATTAAAACTGATTGATCAAACTGTGAATTAACCAGTCTAGTTTGTGGCATACAAACAGAGTAGAAATTGGTCAATTATTGTAAGCTTTTCAAAATGAGATAAATTATGTTTTATTTTTAAATATTCCTAACACCTTAAACCATAGCAGACAACGAGTGTTAAATACAATCCTTATTGGATGACATCCATCACATTGTTAGCTATGGCATAGATTTATATATCCCATAAATCATTATGTGCCTGAAATGAAATTCCATATAATATCTACTAACATAGAAATTACATACACTAGAACTTGAACCAACTTCCGTAAATCCCAAATGTTTCCTCAAATAGATTAGCATTTATAGAGAAAGGTCTGGGACTATTTTATGTCTATATGTTGGTCTATCTGTGCTCAACATTAATTTAGAAATTTATATAGCAAACTAGGACAACTTGTGCCTTAGGGCAGAAAGGCAGTAAAGATAGGAATCTTGGCAGTTTAAATGTCCTGTCTTTGCGAATATTCCCATTTATTGCCTTCTGCATTTTCAATTTTACCTCTTTATAATGATATAGACATTTTCACTCCCCAAAACACATCTACTAAAATGTTTCAGAAAAATTAAATGTCTTTGATTAAACATGTCATAGCTTAGTCTGAGAGTGAAATCACAGGTTGCCAATTTTTTTTTAACTTTCACAAATCATTCTTTTCTTCTAATCTCTAGCTAAAGTGTTAATGGCTATATTTGATAATACAAGGTTAATCCCCTTCCACTATACTAAATTAATTTGTTTTATTTAGAAAATTAGGCAAAAAAAGTGTAAGCAAATTATTGAAAAATCTACCCAATAAAAGTTTTAAGTTTATCATAATTTTAAGATTTTATTATTTTTCCAGAATCAGTACCAACTGAAGATATTTAACTTCTATGGGTTATTTGTAAATTCATTTAATAAATGTTTACTGGTGCCTGTCTACTTTGCAACAAGGACTATACAAAATGGAGATGAAGATAGAAATATAAATAAAATAAAGCTTTTAACCTCTAGGTGTTTGTAATTTAATCAAAGAGAGAGACTACACACAGATCTGCTTTTATCATTGGGTCTAAAGCAATCAGTTATATAAAGGGAAAAAGTGATGCATGATGCAGGTTGAGAGTTTGATCTACACTGACTGAGAGGATTCGGGGGAAAATTTGTGAACACATGCCTCATGAACAATGTCAGAGACTGAGACAAATTTCTCTTCTGGAAAACCTAGATAATACTCCCGCGCTTGAAGAATGGTCTTAACACTAACCCAAACAGGGATTTCTTTTCTATCTCGAATAGTTGTCTGCTTTTACAAGAAGTAAACTCAGCTAGGCTAATGCACTATGTTTTTCTCACTCCCTCAGTGTGGCTCTAACCACGTCACCGTTCCTCCCCTCTACTGACCTGCTGCATGTTCGTGATTCTGTGTTGCAGGTTACTCACCAAACTCCATGCCTGCTTTTGCATACTTGATACCATGTCTGGTAATCGCTACATAGTTCCATGTTGTGGGAGAGACAAGACAGACAAAGTGTAGACTAGATCATTTTGGGCACCTGCAGGGGCATTACAGGCAGAGGGAATTGCACAACCACTGGCCCAAACTCAATAAAAGAAGGAATGTTTAAAAGAAGTTTGTGGGGATTCTGCCAGCTGCTGAATATATATATTCCAATCATGTATTCTGAAATTGTGAAAATTACCAGATGATGGGTTTGGGGACCCACTTGGCCTGCTATGAGACAATATGAACTAAAACTCCATTCATCACCTGACCTCCATAAATCCCTAATCTGACTGGTGACAGTTTATTATTAAATGGTATGCTTGTAAGTTTCATCAAGCAGAGAATAATGTGAAAGTAGTATACTTTATGAATTTATACTGTAGGAAGAGGTCAAAAAAGAAGCATGAGTTCATTTTAGTACATTTAAGAACAGTGCCTTATATATTAATAATATACGTGTTTGTAAAGTGAAACTTACCCATAAGGATGTAATGATAAGAATAGTTAATATACTAAATATAATCATATTGATGTTTAATAAAATAAAGTGAAAGAATAAAATGACAAAACATTTAAGATTAACAATTCATTTATGTTCACTAATGTAAAAGTTAGGTAATCCAGAAAAAAAAATTAAAAAGTGTCTGTGCTGAGCAATGCTTATTCTGAAGCTGCTCTAACTGGCTCTATTGTGTAGGTCTGCTATTAGAACCACCTAGATAATTGTTGCTTACTTCTGTAATTTAGGACTCCATTGAGGTCCAGTGTTTTAGGCAGAGTACTCTTAATATTGAATACCATGAGTTTAGGCAATAGTATAACAAGAATGAATAAGGACATTTTTAAAAATGTTTTCTGCCACAATGTTGCTTATACCTGTAATGTATTCTACAGGGCTTAGCTTATTTACCCCAAACCAAGAGACATGATTCAAATAAAATTAGAATACTTTTCCCCACTATATTTTTCTTTTCTGACTTTTTACCTGAGGGCTAAGGAACATGACATTAGAAGTGGAAAGGGACAAAAATGGATCAATCAAGTCTTTTAAGAGCAACAAAGAATCTGCTATACCTTTTTTCTTTATATTCAACATAAGCAAAATATAGCAAGTAATGATATGGGATCCAATACAGATATTATTATCATTTTACTGGCTTGAATAGCCTATCCGACCCATATTTCTACCTATATAATTTATTTATCCCACATTTAGTAATAAAGTTAATGGCATTTCAGACTTCTTAACGTTTCCACACTAATGTATACTTCATGCATGGAGGTATATGAAATAGCAAAATATGACAGGCTGAGAATAAACAAAACCTAAGATTATACTAAGCAAATTAAAAATTAATAAGGGCATTATTTATTATGCTTTATAAGTAAATGAAATCTTAACTGACTACTGATTTTCATCTCATTATTCTTCCTCTGCTTCCAGAAATACTAGTTCCTTAAGATCAACCGTAATTGAAAATATAACTAACTTTGTTAAGTACCAGTTTTTTTGTGCTAGCCTGGCACTTTATAATTTGTCTAATCTAACTTTCACAACACTTTTCCAGTGGTTAGCTGATTTTCTTCTTTTACAGAGAGGTTGTAGCTTGCCTAACATCTAAGGAGTAACCTCACTGACACTATGCTAGACAGAAAAGGGTATTGAAATACATTAAATCTAAGTGTTCTTCATCAACGCACTGAACCACATTTCAATAGGAAAGAAACTAACAGAGCAACCCAACAATCACCTTCCTGGATTCTGAAAAAATTCACACGCAAAAATGAGTAGTTAGGAAATGAGAGCTCTACCAATATATATACCCAATAAATTAAAGAGCAGGAATGATTTTAAAACAATAAAATCGCATTTATAGAAAAAAGTAGAAATACTGAACTTGT
Source organism: Molossus molossus (assembly GCF_014108415.1). NCBI lineage: Eukaryota > Metazoa > Chordata > Mammalia > Chiroptera > Molossidae > Molossus > Molossus molossus. Next base: position 25,269,294 of record NW_023425346.1, read on the forward strand.
ACACAAAAACAGGATTAGGAACATTCCTATAACATTTAAAAATTAATAAAAAATTGCATGATTTAAATCTGGAAGAATGAATGATGGTGAACTATATATTTGCTATCAGCTTAACTGGCGTGCAAATATATCCCTTATTCTTTATCAATATTGTCTTGAATAATGGATGGTCTTCCAGGAGAGTAGCTTTACTATAAAAAAATTGACTCTCTTTGAAATGTAAAATCCCCAACCTTTGTTTGGTTTAGTTTTCTTGTCTAGGAAGCAAAGAAATTTCTTTAACATTAAGATCATAGTATCATTATTAACAATTACAGTATAGAAAAGGTTGTTTTAATTTACTTTAATCAATAATAATCCAGTAATACCTATTATTGTTAGGTAAACAAGATCATTAAATACTCTAGGAATTAGAGGAAGAGTAAATTATTATAGTGTAATTCAATCTGAAATCCACTTGATTTGCTACTATAAATAAAACTTTTTAAAGAGGCATATTTAATTGAAAAAAAATCTCTAATTCTTTGGCTATCTATTATCATCAGAGGTATAAGAAAAGGCAATTTCTAAGAAGAGCATGTTTCTATCACTTTAGAAAGGGGAGTTAGGGAAAACTCCACTGAAGAGGTGGGTTTAAGCAGGCCTGGGAAGACAGGAAAAGTACATATTCAGAAAGAAAAAGGAAGGTATTCTAGTGGAGAGAACACAGTCCTGGTTATAGATAATATACTTGAAAAACAAAATTTATTATTTTATGAAGCCTCAAAACATCCCTAAAATATCAGGCAAGAATTATTTCGGTCTGTGGTGGAAGGTATTAATCGCATAGATAATTATAAAAAAGTAGGCCAACTTTTAGCTTCTTTAATGTCCCAATTTTATTATCTGATGTAACAATGTCTTGTATACTATATAATGGAAATCTATTTTAAGCAACATTAAAAAATCCTACACAAGAGAGAGTAGGATTCAGTCTCCCTTTCATGTTGTTGAAGATATTTAGACTGACTGATAATCCAAAGCGTTATTTTTTTTAATTGGCTGGCTGGAAAATGCCAAGGAAACAAGTGTTAACTAGTTTGCATTGAACTTTATTTTCTCTCATTTGATACCATCCGTTGTTCTTGTTTTTCCATCAAGGACAACTTGGAAGCCCACGTGAGATCAAGAAACATTCAAGAATGTGAGAGAAATTCAAAACAATGTTTTCTTCAATTCCATTTTTCGCATACGTTTGTACAGATGGCATTTCAAAACATTTTTACTATATTAAAAAAAAAAAAAATGTTTCAGTCTGGCAGTTTGACCCTGAAACACACATTAAGCCTCAATCATTTAAAGGCAGTTGTTTTAAATGCACACTGAGGTTTTTTTGTTCTGGTGTCATTAATAATATATTAATCTCCACACATACACACTCTGTTTCAGGTGCCTAACAAGAGATAAAAAGACAAAATGACTGAGTTTTTATGGGCAATGGAAGTAAATACAGGACAGAATTTCAGTATTTTTAACAAGTGATGTGTTTGGTTATTATTATAGAACAAATACTTTTAAAATGTATGTATTCTATTTTATATAACATGTAACTTGCAAAAGTATATAGTGCCTAAATGGAAGGAGCCAGAGACAATGAAAAATACTAAGGCACTGAATGTTTGTGAAGGACAGGAATTAGAGTGCATTTAGATCAGTGTTTTAAAAACTGTAATAAAATAGAAGTTTTCAATGTTTAGTAGTCATATATTATTTTAAAGCATATTATAAAATACCTCAAAATGTTAATGTGTATGCCATCATTTTAAAATAAAATTAAACAAAAAATATTTAGAAATATGTTATACCAGAAGTATGCAAATATAATAAAATGTGACATGTAAAAGAATGAAATTTGAAAAATATGTATTGTTCTGATAGGGACATTGGACCCCAAATAAATATGACACGTGTTTGAGCTCAAATAGTAATAACTATTTGTTCAAGTAAATGATTGGAGAAAACCTTTTCTAATATTATAAAAGCTAATTACTCACCTATTATATTATTTAGTCAATTCAAGATATAAGATTCAAATGATAAATCTAAGTTACTGGTGGCCCCTTAAAGTTCTAATCATACTTGCAAGTGGAACAATGATCATCAGCGGCTATTAAAAGTTTATATTTTAATAGGTTGTTCTCAACATTAAAAGTAACAACCTAATCCATATTTCATAGGATGAAAAAAAGAAATTTTCAAGTTTATCTCAGTTTCTTTTTGAGACAAGGAAGATCATTCAAATATTTAAATAAGAACAATTAAGAAAAGATGATAAGAATTTTTCTTTGGATATATGACTAGGGGAGTTATCACTATAATAGGTGTGACCTACACTACCAGAGAAAATACTCCACAAAGTCAAGGACTATATAGTTCACTATTCCTCTTCATTTAGCCCACATCCTAGAATGTGACAGTTTTCAATATGTATCTTATAACTTGATAGGCAGGAAATTAAATTATACAAGAAAAATTATTTCAACAGTTCGAATGCTCTACAAGTGGATTAAGCTGCTGGAGGGGAGGGAGGGTCCCGTGCCAGGACCATGCTTACTCAGGTAAAGGTGCCAGGAGGCCTTCTCGTGCCTGGGCACAGTGGAGACCTAAGCACCTGATAGACACTTGCATAGATTCCCGCTAGTGCCTTTCAGCTATGAGATTCTACGATTATTTTTCTATGAAAACCTGGGACATGTTGAATTATATCACCTCTTACAAATCATAAAGGCACCATTGAATAATTTACTACGTGCATTCATTGAATTGTAGTTTTGTAACTTTGAAGAATTAAGTGCTCCTAAAGCATGATTAGCATGTTCTCCTGGCAGAACATAAGCAGTTCCTCAGTAAATCCTCATAAACTGTCATATCATTGTTAGACTCATTTTAGAATTAGCAAAACCAAGCCAGGAAGGCACCGCAAATCCTCTGCCTTCCTAACCTCAATTGCAATGATTTCCAGGATTTCACAGTATATCTCTCAGAGCCCAGATATTGGTAATGACGTTTCTGTTCATATACATACAAACTTATAGGGTACAGAAATGCACACTTTTCTTTGTGTTAATAGCATACATAAAAGGGGGGGGCATAGACCATCTATTTAAATAATGTTTAGCTGAATCTGAAGGACTTGAAAGAATCAGTCATTGTCTCCCACCTTTGCTAGAAGAAGCTCTCCCAGACCACAGAGAATGCCTGGGTCACAGGTGAATGGACACTCCATTACCTCTCATGTACATGTACACCCCAAGGCCTAGTCATCAGTACTTATTACTGAGTTCATGAATGAAATATTAGAAATGTTTCCAATTCATGCATACTGAAAAGGGCTGGTGAAAAAATAAAAACTTCTAAAACTAAAATACTTCGTTTTGGAGCCCAAATGCATTTACTTCAATGCCCTGTCGACTGATTCAACTTCAGATGGTAACAGGAAGAAAACAGCACGCACTGCCTAAAGAAGTAATAAGTAAGAAACATTTGAAATAGAAGCCTTGGAGACGGCAAGGAACTTAGGTAAAGGTTTTAGAGTAGGTGCGAAAATACCCGTAAGTAAAATGACCCGGTATGTTGAAACATAATTCTGTAACTCCCATGGCAACATCTTGGGGAACTAAGTTTATAAGCACTATATTTGCAATATATGTTGGTATGGGTTTCCAGAAAACCCAGATCAGTCCCAGGAGATCCATTTTATGTTGTAGTCATGAAGTAACATAGGTTATCAATTACGAAGCTGTACTCTTTCTTCAGTCAGTGGCATTCTGAACAGTAAACAAAAACAAACAGAACTCTTTCGAAATTATCGATAGATAATTCTCCCCCTTCCATAAATGCCACCTTATTTACTCTTCCTATTTCTAAATACAGTTGTAAGCAATTTCTGTACCAACTATCCCAGTGCAAGCAGAACAGATTCAGAGAATAATAACTCATTGAAATTGAGGCAGTTACAGTCACATTTGCACTCCCGGAAGCTGGCGGTTTCATTCTCCAGAGACAGGTGCATTTATCACATTCACAACCATAGTAAAATGAAATCATCAACTAAAGGGACTCTGGCTCACTCATTTTCCTCCAGAAGAGCCAACATACATTTCAAAAATTTAAGAAGAGAAACTCCAGACTCTATTTGTTTGAGAGAAGGAGAAAGCCTGGAGAAGTTGATAGGCAGTGTCAAGGTACTCCGTGGTACGTTTAGAATGAAGGACGCTCTGGACCCTTAAATATTGCATTCGTATGGCATATGTGAAGTCGTAAATTAGAACAGGGGGAGGATCAAGGCTGAGAGAGTAGACTACCATAAAATAACCCTTTAGGAAATCTTTGACATTTCAATTGTGATCTCATTTAGTGTGTACCATTGCCAAGTTTTGGTCCCTAGTCATGCTTCTTTCCCTACTAAAACAAAGCGGAACAAAAATGTTTTTGTTTTAATGTAGTTCTAAGCTCAAGATTCTTTGTTACATGTTTTGTTTTTTCCCCCACATATAATGCACACATCATCCTTATTTATCATCTCTTCTGTATGAACTTTAAATTGATCGTCTTTGTCCGACAAGTAATGAGAATTTGAAATGGTACAGAATTTAACCATTTTCTTCCTCTACAACTTGTTGTTTTTGTTTGCTTAAGTGTATCCTTAATCTCATGGCAAAAATAACTCAGGTTTTATTCTTTCTTTCTCTTTCCTGTTTCCGTTTCAGAAGTAGGAGACATTTTACTTGCACACCAAATTCATTTGGCTTTGAGTGATAATGTTTAGTATATTTTGCTTAGAAATCCTTAATTACTTTTATAACCTCAATAATTAGAAATGCCAAAATTTAAAAACGTATTCATTCTAGCTACGAATTTAGACCCACTGTTTATCTAATATGTTTATGTAATATGTTTATATAATATGTACATAAACAGTTTCTAAAAGGCAAAAATATATATATTGCATAGATGTCCTAAGACCTGACCATTTCTTCCACATTAAATGATGAACACTACAAACTATGTCACTGATGAGCTGCAGAGGCAGCTTCTTGGATGTAATTAAAGCATAACTGTGCAGAGCACTACTGACCTTCTTATGCTAGAAACATAAATATGTGTGATCTTCAGATAATGTGTTTACTTAGTACGCATTTTTATTCTTATACAACATTTTAGAGTATTCTGGCATGAATTCAGGAATATCAGTGTTTGTGAATTAAATTGATATGTATGGACGATGCCCCAAATAAATTAGAACAAACCTGGGTTTCCTCAAACTAAGAGTCTTTCTACTTTCTGACAGTCTCTAGGTGATGCTAATAAATGCTTAGACCCTTTGAAAGACTATATAAAAATAAATGAGAACATCAACAATAGTAAGAACACTACTTAAGCAAACAAATGTCACTTCTATTATGGATTCTCTAAACATAAAGTTATCCTTAAATACAACAGACCGCACAGAGGATTAAACTTGATGGACAAACACCCTTGTGTTTTGAAAATACACTGCCCCCCCTTACCTGTGGTTTCACTTTCCATGGTTTCAGTTACCCGTGGCCAACCATGGTCCAAAAATATTAAATAGAAAATTCCACAGATAAACAATTCATATGTTTTAAACTGCATGCCTTTCGGCAGCGTGATGAAATCTAGTGCTGTTTTGCTTCGTCCTGCCAGGGCTGTGAATGTCCCCTTTGCCAGCATGTCCACTCTGTATACGCTCTGCCCCCATCTCGGTCATCACATGCCAGTGCCTGTATCCAAGTCACCCTTGTTTTACTTCACAGTGGCCCCAAAGTGAAAGAGTAGTCATGCTGGCCATTTGGATATGCCAAAGAGAAGCTGTAAAGTGCTTTTTTTGGGAAGTTTTTGATTTAATAAGTAAAGAAAAATACTGTATGATGGGGTGGCTAAGATGAATCTTCTATCCATGAAATTATGAAAGAGAAAAAAATCCTTGCTTATTTTGCTATTGTGCCATAAGTACCTGTTACAGCCACTGTGTGATAAGTACTGTACTTATTAAGATGGAAAAAGCCTCACATCTGTGGGTGGATGACATGAACAGAAAATGTGTTCTGACTGACAGCAGTCTGTTGTCTCAGAAAGCATTGAGCCTATACAAAGACTTCAGCAAGGGATCCCCTGAAACAGTGACACCGAGCCATTTACTGTAAGCAAGGCTGGTTACACAGATTCGGAAACAGGTTTGGACTGAAAAAAATGTAAAAGCTACTGCAGAGGCTGCCTCTGCTGATGAAGAAGCTGTTGCATGTTTCCAGCAAGCAGAAGCTGATTAGGGTTCGGTATTATCTGTGGTTTCAGGCATCTACTATGGGTTTTGGAATGTATACAGCACGGATAGGGGAACTCCTTAAGTCCCAGGAGTTTCACAGATAAAGGCAAAGAATTATTCTCCAGACCTCAGTGATGCTTATCAAAATGGGAGAAGGCAGTGATTACCACATTGAAATATAAAAAGATTAGCCTTTGTGCTTTCAAAACTCAGATAGTTATCAGGGATTACTGTGTACTGGTTATTGAAATGCTTCTGCTTAAATGCTAACACATCTCCACAAAATGTACCAGGTATTCTATTAAATGTATGCACTTTACAGGAAGCTGTTTGAGAATTGATCATTATTATAGAATGTATGTTAGTCAGTGTCTAAAACAAGGTTTTTTAAATTTTTATTTTCCAGGTTGGAGCACTTTCCATGAACTTTTATAAACCTGTATTTTCTTTTCTCCAATAAAGATTCACACTTTTTAAATAATGCTCCCAATAATGAAAAATATTTCTACTAATTAGGATAATCTCTAATCTCTAGCTCATGAGTTCTTATAGTAAGCTTTTTAAAATGGCCTTTATTGAAAGTTGTGTTCCTATTTTCTTCTATTTCATTTCCCATGCTTCTGTGTATTGAGCAAACAACTGAGACAATCATAGGCTCTTTGCATTCAAGAACTAACTGTAGCCCTTGCCGGGTGGGTCAGTTGGTTGGGAGTCCTCCTTGCACTGAAAAGGTTGCAGGCTCCATCCCAGGTAGGGGGAGTGCCGGAGTCAGCTGATCTATGTTCCGCTCTCACACAGATGTTTCTCTTTCTCTCTTCCTCTCCCTTCCTCTCTCTCTAAATATCAATAAAAATACATTTTTAAAAGAATTAACTTGAAGTTACCAGAAGAAAAACAGAGGAATTCTTATGACCCACATGTTTTGCTGCTGCTCTGGGAGGACGCGAGTGGAGAATGACCTAGATACAAAATGTAAAGCAATGAAGGACTACAAAGGTGAAAAATCAGTGCTGGTTACTGCTCGCCAGCCAGGCAGGCCCATTCACCGAGAGCTATGATCTTGAAGAACAAGAACAAAATGACATAAGCTCTTAAAGGATCTGCATCACTGAAGGCAATGAGACTAACAATTCTAAAAGGATCTATATCAGACATGGAGAAACTTCTAATGACCAGGATCGAAGGCCAGACACAGAAGCTATCTCGTTCAGCACCATAATGACCACAGTCAAAGCAAAAATGTGTGATGTTGAAATAAAAGACTAACTCAAATATAATGTTGAAGTCACCGCTAATGCTGGGTGGTTTAAACAGTTTTACAATTATTATTCATTACATGATGTGAAAGTGGGTGCAGAGTCTGTGAGTGCTAATGTGAAGCCAGCTAAATAATATTGGAAACTCTGGATAAGCTGATTATGGAAGAAAATTACTTGCCAGAGCACAGACTCAATATGAATGATAACCTCCCTATTCTGGAAACAGATCACTGAAAGGACTTTCATCTACAAGAAGGCCACTTTCATGCCAGGTTCCAAGGCTTTTAAGTACAGGATAACTGTCTTGCTTGGGGTCAAAGTTATAGGCTACAAAGTGAAACCCTTTGTGATTGGCACAGTGAGAACCCCAGGGTCTTTAAGCAAAGCAATAAGCACAGAGGACCAGTGTACTGCAGGATAATAAGAAGTCATGGATGACCAAACTCCTCTTCCAAGATGGTTTCTTAAATTCCTACACAGCATAATAAAGAAGTCATGTTTGGAAAATAATATACCATTTGAGATTTTTCTTATTGTTTCCAGACATCCTCCTTTTAGTGGTGATCTTCATCCCAATATCAAAGTAGTGTTTCTTCTTCCAAACACCACCTCTGTGATCCATCCAATGGATCAAGGAGTTAGAGAAGCTTTTAAGGCCTATTACCTGAGGCAACCTTTGCCCAGCTATTGTTGCAACTGAGAAGACACTGTTATTACAGTTCTTGAAGAACCACATGTATTAATTACTGCATCAAGAACCTTGCTTGGACTTTGGGTAATGTCACCAAGGAGTGTATGAGTGACATCTGGAAGAAGACACTAAAGAGGTTCATCCATGACTTCAAAGGATTTGCCAAGATTAGGACTTTACAAAAATCAACAAGGCTGTGGTTGAGTTGACAAAAATCTTTAACGTGGGTGTGGATGACAATGCCATTGAGGAGCTCCCAGAGGTGGTTCCTGAGGAAATGACTAATGAAGAGTTGTTAGAACTGGAAGAGAAATGAAGAGCTGAAGAAGAGGCAAGAGAAAAAGAAACTTCAGGAGAAAAATTAAATAAGGACCCACAAGGAAATTCACAGTGAAGGATTTAGCAGAAGCTTCTGCAGACCTCAACAAGCTTCTTAAAAAGTCTGAAGACATGGGCCCCAACACCAAAAGGTTTTCATTAACAGAGAGGAATATTCATGGTGCATTATCTACTTACAAGCAAAGTATGATGGGAAAACAAGAAAGGAAAAGAAACCACACAAACCACCATGAACATATTTCTGAAAAGGTGACACCTCCTCAAGAATAGCCTCACGCAGGTCCTTCAGGAGGTGTAGAAGATGCATTATCATAGGAGATGACAGCTCCATGCCTGCTATTGCTCCTGCAGATCTTCCAGTGGGACAAGATGTGGAGTGGAAGACAGTGATGTCGATGATCCTGACCCTGAGCAGGCCTAGGCTAATGTGTGATTGTGTCTCGGTTTTTAACAAAAAAGTTTAAAAATTTTTTAAAAATCATAAAAGCTTACAAATAGAAAAAAAAAAGCTTATAGAATGCAGGTATAGGGAAAGAAAAATATTTTTGTACAGCTGTAAAATATGTTTGTGTTTTAAGCTGTGTTATTGAGTTAAAACGTTTAAAAAAATAAAAATGTTTATAAAGTAAAATAGTTACAGTAAGCTAAAGTTTATTATTAAGAAAATACTTTTTTTTTTTAATATAAATTAGGTGTAGCCAAGATCTAAAGTGTTGGTCAAGCCTACAGCAGTGCACAGTGTGTCCAGGCCTTCACACTCACTCACACTCACTCCCTGACTCACCCAGGGCACCTCCCGACCTGCAGCTCCACTCACAGTAAATGCCCTGTACAAGTGTTCCGTTTTATACATTTTATACTATACTTGTTATTTACCTTTCCATATTTAGATATGTTTAGATACATAAATACCATTGTATTATAATTGCCTACAGTATTCAACTTAGTAACGTGCTGTATAGATTTGTAGTCCAGAAGCTGTTAAAATTTAAAAAATAAACTAGAAGAGTTTTATTTTCATATGATTGGCAAATGAGAAAACATAGCCTTTGGTATGAATTGAAGACACTTTCCAGATTGAAGGGGAAAGGATTAGGTTTTTAATGGCAAGAGTTGCAAGGAGCTGCTGGTCAAAGAGATGGGTTGCTAGGAGAAACAAGACTACAGACTTATACCATGCATTTCCTGATTGCTGGGGGTAACTGGACTTTTCAACAGTCAGCTGACTCAGTGGTCAGCAAGTGGGGCTATGATACATGAACAATAGATAACATATGATTAGGCATCTGTCAACTTCCTAGTTCTGGTTCAGGCTTGTAGAACACAAACTTTTGGGTTACATATCAACAGAAATTAAACAGCACTGCCTGTTCTACAGGCAGCTTTCAAGTCGAAGGAGCAGAGCTGTGCTCTGTAACAGCTGCAGAGTGAAACCCAAATGTTAGGCCACAAATAATATTAAATTCTTACAAGTCAGAGCAATAGGCTAGACCACATTGTCTAGGTGTGTGACAGGATATACCATCTAGGTTCGTGTAAGTATATACCGTGATGTCTGTACCATGACAAAATCACCTAATGATTATGGTGCTCAGTAAGTATTCCCCTTGTGAAGTAACACATGACTGTAACTACTTTTCAGCAATGAAGCAGGTACATAGTTAGGGTCTGAAGCCTTCTCATCAGAAATGCAGTGTTTAAAGATTATTTTTCCATGATCTTAGTCTGGGATGATTAAAAGATAAAATAAGTGTGTATGTGTGTGTGTGTGGGGGGGGAGAAAAGCCAAAAAACTGGACTAAAGTGGAGTAGCTTTCACCCAGTAAAACAAATTAAGTCTTAAATCATTTAGTCTAGAATTTCCTGATCAATACTATGGAGGTAATTTTCCTAATCAGATCCCTGTAGCATTCCTTCAAAGGAAGGTGCCCTTGCCTGAAACAATCTTTTATTTTGCTAATAACTTTCTTATCCTGTCCAGTTTCTTCCTAGAAAAAACCTCCATTTTGTATAACTTCTAGGAGCACCTCTCTAATTACTGGATGGGGTGCTGCCTGATACACGAGTCATTTAATAAAGCCAATTCTATCTTTAATTTTACTCTGTTGTATTTCTTTTAATGAGTAATAAAAGTGTAAAACATTATTGAAGTAAAATAAAATGTCTCAGCAAGAAAATATGAAATTCAGAAAATTTCAGTGAGGTATTTCAGAACAAATTAGTTTGAGGATTGTGACCAAGAGCAATGCCTACACGCTTAAAGATAATTTGTTCACAATAAATATTCTTTTTTATAAATTCAAGTCAAGTGAACGTCTAATACAAGACAGTTCATAGAAAACAAAATTAATTTTTAACTTAAAATGAATGGAAATCAGAAATAGGTAGTAAGCTGAGTAAAAATTGCTGTGCATTGTCTTAATAATTTCAAATCCACTTGTTTAGGACTAAACCAAACTTTTAAAATTTGACTTATTTAAAACAAACACACACAAAAAAAGATTTTTTGAGGATACAGGTAAATGAGATAGATGGCAAATCTTGGATCATAATAGTTCATAGTACAGAAATGACTCAGACTATTTTTTGCAATGAAAGTCACAAGACTTGACTTCCTGCCATTTACCTGCCCTTCCCTTTTTGGAAAAATTCAGCCTCAACTCACATTCCGTGGTTATGGTATTGCCTCACCCCTAGTGATTCACCCTTTCATCAAGGCGACGTTGACCCTCAGACTTCCAAGGGATGAGTCTTCTCAGCACTGCACCACCACACTACCCAACCAGAGGGATGGTCATTGATGCCTTCTTCAGATGGATTTATGATCAAAAGGAAAAACTGCAAGAAAAAGGTATTCTACAGAAAGTAGCCTCACAGGATAATCGGATCATAAATTCCTAACTGTGTAGGTCATGGTGAATAATCATGCCCCAGACATAACTTTTTTAGTAAAAGACTTATCTTTGCCTTAAGCCAGCCCTGAACTTTTTTTTTTTGGCATGTAGGTTAACACACATTTGAAATAAGTGTAACCCACCACCAAGAAAGTACATAATATTTGTAGCTATTTTAGAATCCAATCTTCATCTTCCTGTCATTCCCTCCTTAATTTCAAGGGCATACAAGAAATTGTGCAAGTTTTACTCTCCCAAACATTTGAGATCTTGCTCTCCTGCATCTGTTGTCAGTTTGGGCTTAAATAAACTCTTATAAAAACTCTCTACAGGTTTGGATGTTTCCTACATGGACAGAAGTAAAGTTGTTTTGATATAAGAATGAGGTAACTTGTTCCAGGATGTCATCATCTCATCTGCTGTCATTGATAATCACCCCACAGTTCAGCTTCGGAGGAACCCTAAGGGAGGCTCATCAACGGAAAGGGAAGAGAAGCCACTGGCAAGGGAAGAGTGAGATCATCAACACTGAGAGTTGGTGACGACTCTATGAGCGTGTAGATCTCGGCACTGCTATACTTTGCGGCCCTAATAGCTTCTGCTGTGACAGGTGACTGGCCATCAGTGCTGCTATACCAAGCAGTAATCCCTGGAGTGATAACCCTGGGAGCAGCCTAGTCTGTCCACCAGCACAGGTGTCTTCATTCTCTAGCAAGGGGATCTTACAACGAAGAATTTCGGTTTTTGCACTAGAAGCTGGAAGTCAGCTTGTGGTTGGTTAAATCATTTCTCCAGAGAAACCAAACTCTCATAAAAAGATACACCTGTTAGATTTGGACTTTGTTCCTTTATCTCCCATTGCTTGGAACAATAGTGTAATCAACTTATCATTTGTTTAGAATATGTTATTTCTTTATTTGGCTTATTAAGACATATTATCCTGTATACTATTGGCTTGTGAAATTAATTAAAATCCCCACAGTGAACCTGTGCTAAAGGCAGAATCAGTCTCTGAGTATAACTTTGCCACACAAAACAAAACAAACCAATAATAAACAACAAATGATAGAAGTCTGGTAAATATTGAAAACACGTGTAAGGAGAGAGACAAATCATAATAATACAGCCAGGGATTACAAATAGAGGTATTAAACAGAGAACGGGATGGTACTTGGGAAATACATGAGGTTTTGCTTATGGTAAAATAAGTGAAATACCAATACACAAGTGGTGGATGAAACAGGAAACAAGAATGAGAAAAAACAGCAGTGAGTATAAAAAGATAAGACAGAAATAAAACTAAAGTTATTAATGCAGGTGATTCTGATAAATCCTTACCTAAAATAGTGTGTTTTCTTTTTATTTCAGATAAAGACAAATACGGATCAATAAAACAATTTTCAAGTTAAATCCAAGAATACGGTGAGGTAGGGCCTACTGAACAGGTTAAGTCAGTTATATTATATTTTTGTGTCTATAGATAAGAATCAGCTGCCCTGGCTGGTTTGGCTCAGTGGTTGGAGCATTGGCCTGCGGACCAGAAAGTCCTGGGTTCGGTTTCCGCTAGGGACATATGTCAAAAAAAAAAAGAATCAGCTGCGATGTATTAGCCACATGATTACATAAAAGAAAAGTGAGTTGAGAGTGTCTTTCCTTAATGTTTCTTAGGATGGAACCAGACTTGATAAGAAGAGTTACATGTTAGACAAAGGACCAAAGATGTTGAGAATTGATGATACTAATTTATGCAAAGAGGACACAATCTATTCTTACTTTATTCACAAAAAGTATATCAGAATTTAAGGGAGAAAGTCAGTGAGGTACTTACAACTTTCAATATTATGATATATGTATATTTTTATTAACATAAATTTTTATAATCCAAATGACCAAGAGCTAAGTATACAGCCAAGTATAAATACTGTGGAATGTGTAACAAGATATATGTCAAATCATATGATTTCAGTATAGGTAATGTTAAAATTAGGCAACCTTCTATAACATGGATAAATCTTGAGGACATTATACTAAGTGAAATGGGCCAAGCACAAAAAGACAAACACCATGTCAATCCACTTACATGAGGTACCTAAAGTACTCAAATTCACAGAAAGTAGAAGGGTGGTTACCAGGGGCTGGGATGGGAGGGAGGGGAAGGGAGGGGGGAAAGCACAGCTGTTGTGTTATGGGCTTAGAATTTCAGTTTTGCAAGAAGAAAAAGTTCTGGAGAGTTCTTTCACAACAACGTGAATATACTTGCCACTGAACTGCACACTTGAAATTGGATTAGATAGTAAATTAAGACGTTTTTTAACCACATTTTTTTAAAAAGTTAAAAAGTGGGCAAAATGGTAAAACTAGTGAAATATCTTAGATGTGTCTTCTTTCTGTGCCACCCACAACCTCTGCAGTTCCCTGCAAGAGGCACACTAATTCCCAGCCCCCTGATTCGTCCGTTTGCTCAGTCTGTCTGGTTCTATCCCGCCTCTGCTCTTGCCCTGAAATGTCCCCTCGACTGAATCTCTCTCCAGTATCCTACTGCAAAATGTCTTCCCCTTGAGTACAATTCTCTTATAAACTGATAGTCCGCTGGTTTCCCCTAAGTTATCTATTCTAAACTATTTTTCCTATGCTGTTTATGCTAAAATAAATTATAAATATGCTGTCCTTTAATTGGATAAGCCTGTCACAAAGGAGTGTTATAGAAGAAGTCCTTACCTAATGCAAAACTAGTTATGTTGACAGACAATGTGCTTGTATCTCACAATGCTGAGCATGTGTGTCTGATGGGTTACAGTTGGAAGAAGAGAATAATCAGGTTGGAGTTGGAAGAAGGGAGTGATCAGTCTTTAGAAGAGAAAGACTTTCAAGTTAGTTGCCCTACTTCTGTAGGGATTAGGAATTGAAGGCATGCTAGCAATATATGAGTTTACCTTCTAAATGTGTGTGTGTGTGTGTGTGTGTGTGTGTGTGTTATTCTTGGATGGCCTAGTGAAGCTACTTTTTTTTTTTTTATCCTCCCTCAAGGACATTTTTCCATTTTCTGTTCAGATAGAGCAGGAGGGAGAGAGAGAAAGAGAGAGAGACATTGACGTGAAAGGGACACATCGAGTGGCTGCCACACGCATGACCCAACCAGGGCAGGGGAAAAACTGCAATTGAGGTACGTGCCCTTAGTGGGAACCAAACCCAGGTCTCTCTGGGCCACAGGCCGATGATGATTTAACCACTGAGCCAAACTGGCCATGGCGGAACAAATAACTTTCAAATGGGCTTTGATATAACATAAAATGCATCTGATCAAATAATCATATCCTGGAAACAGAATAGTCTAGTTAAATCATTAAATCTTTTCAATTTATAGTGTACTTGTTCTTCCCTTATATTTTAGTAAGATGTTGGATGTGAATATATGGCACAGATCCTTTAAGTTGTCAAAATTTCTTTATTTTTGCATAGCAATCACATCTAAACTATACAGAATAAAAGACTGAAAGCCTTCAAAACCAATACTGCTAAAAATTTTTGGATAGATTTTTAACAACAACTCTGATCTTACTGAGATATCCATTATTTTACAGTACTACTTAGCTTTTTTATTTTGCATAAATATGGAAGGATTATGAAAATAAAATAAAAGATTGGACTCCATTAGACTAGAGATAGCTTTGGTCTATCACAGACTGTGCCTTAAAATAAATCTAAAGCACTTTATGGTTAAGCTAGCAAAAAAGCAGTTTAATTTCCCATTCAATCACAGTTTAGTACTTTCTAGAACAAATGAAGTGATTGAGAATTTTGTTCTATGATGATATTTATATTTGCACTTCACAAACACACATGCTTAAATGCCACTGAAAAATTCCTGTACGCATTAGAAAGAAAGAGAGAGGAAATGGTAGTTTAGGCAGATTGTAAGTTAAAAACTCACTATTTGCAAAAAAGAGCTTGAAAATGAACTCATTCTGCATCACACACCTACAAATGTTTGTATGTTGGGAAGAAATAAAGAGAAATGTACAATTAGCGACCAATATGCAAAGTACATGGACTGTAGAGCTTATACCTGCTTATTTTGCCTTATCAGCAAAAAGTATCTATGTGTCATCTGTATCTCACAGACTTAGAGACACTGAATAATTTATATTATGCTAGTCAATAGTCTACCACATAGGAAAATCAACAATTACAGTGCATTGCCAGAAGACAGTTGAAAAAGCACATGCTTTGAGGACTGACATGGCCTTTTATCCTAAGTGTACTATTTTCTATTAATAGAGCTTCTGAACCTTTTTTTTTTTTTAAAGCAAGATAATGTCTGTCTCAAAGAATTGTTATGATGAAAACATTAAATAGCATCTATAAACCAACTAGAGAGTGTCCAGTGCATATTAGTTTCTCCATAAATATTAATAACCTTTTCTCCTCTCCAATTAGGTTATTCATGAATAATATGTGAAATTTCTTTCTCTTCTATCACAGCAAAACAAAATACACACTAAAATGTCTATACAATCTTCCTCTTTCAGGATAATTTGTTTCTGAAAACCTAGGGGCAATAACTGGAATTTAAAGACATAATTCTTATTGAGCTTAATGGTATATAATTACTTTAATAGTTTAAAACACATGTGATATACTTAATGCTCATGTGACTAAAATGTATAACAAAATAAAACAACAAAAAAACAGTGAAGAAAAAGCAATCAATGAAAACAATGCAAGTGATATACCAAGTCATCACTATTATAAACTAGATAACCAATAGTATTGATAAGAAAATGTAAATGTTAATACAATAAATACATATACCAGGATTTCTTTCCTTTCTCTACGCTTAGTTGTTTAGAAGACTGGGAAATCCAAATTGGTTCTCTACATGCTAATACTTTGTTAAAACAAAATAGATGTATTAAGTTCCACTGTTCATTAAGTTGGGCTTATCTTGGAATTTGACAATATCGTTATCAAACAAATCTCTTTTGCATAGCATGTCTTTCTCTCCTTATGGAAAATCAAAAATATAATTTCTCTTAAGATGTACATTCTTATTCAAACACTGATAATCCTTGTCCTAATTTTTGTTCAAATGTGTCCACAATATCCGAAAGAACAGTGTGCATCTAACCCTTTCCACAGAACCGAAAGCTCTTTTCGAAGGGCCTTAGAAGCAAGAATAAAAGTGTTACATGTAAAAAAAAAAAAAAAGTTTTTGATATATTTTTAACTCAATTCAGTGTCTCAGACACAATCTGATAATTATTGATGGTGTTATGAAACTTAGTTATGAAATCTATAATTATGCTCATTGTTGATAGGGTAACAATGCATTGGCTTCTAGGTAGATGTAGTTGAAGGCTCCCCTCACTTTTTAAAGGAGAGTATATCAAGGCCTAGAAAACATAATGCAGACCACAGAGCTAGACCTAGAACTGAAACTCTGACTATGTCCAGTTCATTTCAATGTCTCAGTCACCAGACGAACTGAACGGGGCACAGAGCACCATACTGAAATTCACCATCATGTGAAAAACTAACATACATTTACAAAGAGTGTTTGAGCTCCTCCCTAGCAATGGGTTAAAGGTAATGAGAACATCCTGCATTTGATATGTAGGCTCCCTTTGTGGGTTGCAGTTTCTTCATCTGAAATTAAGCTTCTAGGTGTATTGCAAGATAATGAAAGTGGGACAGGAGCACTGTGCTTGCCGTAGAGGGTGCATAGTGTGGGCTAGTTCTCTCTCCGCAAAAAGGAAATGAAACCTCAGTGAACAAAAGGGATTTTATATTTTTAAGTGCGATTTAAAATATGTAAATAATAATCAAGATGTTATTCCAACAATGATGTGGTTATTTTTCTGGAAGGGGAAAGAAATGTCATTGTTTTGTGCCATTTTGGAAGCTAAGTGGAGGCACAAGACAAAGACAACAGGCCCATGTGAAACAACCTGCAGCTTTAGTCAGCTCAGAAGAAGGCTGCAGGATGGGCAGCCACCTAGGCACAGCGGCCGTATGGAAACATTCACTGACATGTTATTTCAAGTTATGATTTTGAAGCTGGGTAGATTCTAAAAAACTTGGACAATCTCATTACCCAATAACTATATATTTTATACCAGTTGCTTAATTTTATAAGTGGGATGCACTTGTCATATTGGGTAATGAACAAAAAGTATCGTGAAAATGGAAAGTTCAGTTCTCCAAACCTCCTTTTGTTTGTTGTTTTGGTTTTGTTTTGTTATTTTTTGTTTTGTTTTGTTTTTAAGATGACAATTCTGGTTGGAAACCTATCAAAGACAAATTGCATTCTTTTTTTTTATTTTCTTAATACTGTTCAAACTGCTGAACCCAAGTCACATTCCCTAATGACCTCTGGCCATCATTAGAAATCCCAGTTATTGTACATGATGTCCTTAGGGATTATGAGAGTTTTGGAGGTCTGTTTACCCTTATTAAACAGCTCAGTTCCTGTGCTTTTTGAGTTTCTGTGTGGGTTTTTATAATAGATTTTCTGTCAACTCCCTTGTTGTCGCTGTTCACAGCTCTCCTTGTGCGGTCCTCACAGCTCCACCCCCCTTTTCTAGTCTCTGCTCCCTAATAGGCAGTGGGTTTGGCACCCAGATAACTAAGCTTATTAAAAATGTCGGTAAAATAAGATTTTGTAGCATCTACGAGAACAATCATAGGAGAAAAATGCATTTGCTTTGTCGCATGGACTTTGTGGTCACAATTTTGAGAGTGCAATTTTGATTATGTATATTTTATCATTTAAATCTTGCTTCTCGGCTCTGTTAAGAAAGGTTGGCCGCTATATCGCTGCATCCTGAGAGGTGGAGTGCTACTCTTTTAAGTTAAGTAGACAGACTGCTGCATCTATATCAGGTATGTTATGCAGACAAGTTAGGTCATGTCTGGAAATGTCGGGGTGCACATCTGGAGAAAGGCAAAAATAGTTACTGAAAGTTAAGCAGCATTATTAAAATAAATAGCATTCTTTGAAATTTAATTTAAAAAGTCACAAAATTGCACAAGTTATTAAACTTGAAAAATAGTGCCATACTTTGTTATTCCTACTTCATCTAAAAGTCTGGTTTGGAATGGAGTGGCTTATTTTAGCAGCTTTTCGCTGCACCCTATCCTGTTTGCAAATGTAGAAAAAGCATGGTTCTTTCAGCTGGTTCCATCCAGCAGGAAAGTGTCTCACCACTTCACAGCTAAAACAAACAATTATCGGTGATGGCCTCATTATAAATTGCTTTCCAGGGGCATAATGTTTTCTTTTTCTTTTTTTTAAAAAAGAGACTTAGATATATGATGCAGATGACCTAAATTGTATTTGCCCCACATAGGGGAATTTAAAGCTCTGTCTGAATTACCATCCTTTACAGTGGTTCTCAACCTGTGGGTCATGATCCCTTTGGGGGTCAAACGACACTTTTACAGGGGTCGCCTAAGACATAACAGTAGCAAAATTACAGTTATGAAGTAGCAACAAAAATAATGTATGGCTGGGGTCACCACAACATGAGGAACTGTATTAAAGGGTCGCGGCATTGGGAAGGTTGAGAACCACTGTACCTTCGTATATTCCTTTGTGACACAGAGGCTGAATTTTAAAAACTTTTGTACAGCAAAAGCAATTTATACATATAAAAATACTCAGAGTGCCCTAGGGGTTGTTCATGTTGCAGAGAGGCAGAAGACGGGTTTGATTTTAAGTTTCAGCTCCAAACATTTATGGCCTAAATGAAGATGTCATTCTGAATTAAGCCTCAAACATTTTTTTATAAGCCAGCAAAGGTATCATTTCTAAGACGAACTATAAAAGAGGGAAGCCAGGCTCCAGCCACTTGCACTCATCAGAGAATTGCTTCTCCCTAAAGAGAACAGATTTCAACTGCCGACGCCTGCCTCCTTCTAATTCGGGCACTCGTGTTTCTCTTCCATGAATCCCCTAACAATTTCAATCAGAGGAGATATTTTATTTTTCCCTCCTGCTGCTACTAGATATGTCTGGCTGTTGATGTAAAATCTTTGCCACATGGCAGGGACTGCTCAGGGCTGCATTTCTCCAACCCCTCCGTCAAGGACACCAGCTGAGTGTTATGGGAGTCCCACTCAGTGTCCCTACACCCCTTGTCTCCCTATTCACACCGTGTCTGAACACAAACACATCCTTTAAAAAAGCCTTTGACACTTCTCCTTTCTTTACCTACCTGGCTGTTTGTGAAGCCTGAGCCGACAGTAGATACCCTGCAGCTCGTCTCCTCTCCACCTCTGCCCTCCCCCCCCCCCCCCCCCTGCATGTTACAATTTGGTGGTGGTTCTTCTAAACCAAGCAGACAGAGGATTCACCTGCGGCAGTGCCAAGAGCAGGGACTTTAGCCTCTCCTGGTGCCCTTCGCTCCCGTTTGCACCCCTCTCTCATGCTCCCTAGTCGCTCCTAATCTCTATAGAGCCTCATGCATTTGCTGCACCCCTAAAAGCAGCCTTTCACCCCGGCTTCTCTTGTGAGGAAAGATGGAAGAGCTAAAATACTACCTTCAATCAAAAATCAGCGTTTAGCTCTCATTCCTTCAGGCTTGTGATATGAGCCAAGTACTGGCCATGAAATAGAAAATCATCATAAATAATTATGTATTAAAGGGAAAAAATTATTTTTGAGTCCCAACTCCCAGGTAATACAGATGCGCTCCAAACGGGGTAATCGGAAACCTAGTATTTTAGTGAGGTTTTGATTAGGAAGAACATTTTAAGGTCATTGTCAGGCTATTGCAGAGAGGTGTGTGTGTGTGTGTGTGTGTGTGTGTGTGTTTGTGAGTGGGGTAGTTGATATGAGGCAATTAGGCAGAGACACCTAAATGCAGTTCTCAATTCATACAGCATAAATGTCTGGTGTGAATAATCAAGCCCATAAAAAAATATTGACTATGCAGTTTAGATTGCCCTTTTTTTTTGTAATTTTTCCATAACAGTATTTGGCAGATAATAACCATCTGTTGTTTAGCTAGTTTTATACCAGTGCTAGCATTGATGACAGGGGAAAAAAATGTTTAAAAATAAATACAAAGTCCAGGTTCTTTAAGTAACACAACTTTTCAGCGCTTATTAAGACATACAAAAATTCTCACTTTCAAATTGTCTGACCTGAAATTCCAACCTAAATGACAATTCAGTCACAACTCCCTCTTGAAAGATTTCTCTGATGCCCTGGGGTGACCTCAGTCTCACACCCCATCCGCTCCCCACCACACTGCACACAATAACTGGTCATTCACTTGTTTTATCCTTATCCATTTATGGGGCTTTCTTGCTTTTTTTTTTTTTTTTCGTAAGCTTCCTGAGGATAGTAGTTCTATTTAATTCCTCTTAAAGCTCTGCCAGATTTTATATATATATATATATATATATATATATATATATATTACATTGTATATGTATGTATGTGTTTATTATGTGTATACTCAATACTGCGCTTTAGGACTTCCATTATATAAATCGTGGAGGGAAAACATTAAAAATAAAGTAACATACTATACCTTTAATACTGCTTAATGGAATCCCTTTCTTCCTCCCATGCAGGCCCACATTTGAGAATCTAAATCATGTTTTACACATATCCTTAGAAACTGTTTGTTTGTTTTTAAATATATTGTTATTGATTTTTAGACAGAGAAGAAGGGAAAAGGAGAGATAGAAACACTGATGAGAGAGAATATCGATTGGCACCTTCTGCCTGCCCCCACTGGGGACCGAGTCTGCAACCCAGGCATATGCCCTGACCAGGAATCGAACAGGCAAGCTCTTGGTGCATGGGTCGATGCTCAACCACTGAGCCACACCAGCTGGGCTAAAAACTGTTTTTTAAGCAGAAAGAATCTTTGGTGCTTTGAAGTATAGTTTAGTGCTCAAGAAAAATCTATTTAAATCCTTTATTTCTATAATTGGAGTGTTACTAGTATATATTAATGTTCCAAAGTCAGTTCAGGACAAGTTTTCTGGAGTTAGCTTGTGCCAAAATGTATGAGAGAAGAAGATCTGGTTGTTGTACAAACAATATTCTAGCGAACACACTGCATAACAAACCCAGATAACAATATTTCTGCAAATGGATGTTATTAGGGATTTCAGAGGGTGATGGAAATGTTACCTTCTAGGGACTCTGTGAAACCTTTAAGAGGCTGTACAAAGAGAAGAAGCGCAGATGAGACCCAGACTGGGGAAAGATAATCCGCCCTCAGTGTATTACCGCCAGGAGACTATTTCATTACATTATTCAGATGCTATGGATGGCTAAAGATATAGATACAGACGACACAGATACAGAGTGTTCCTGATAAGAAACATATTTATTCTTCCAGTATTTTTAAATTTATGTCTCAAATAAGGTATTCTGAATACTCTTTTCTTAAGAAACATATCTAGTTTTCTTAAACGTCGAAAGAGAAGAAACGGGTCACTTGGGATAGGGGATGGCGAATGAGATGAGGAGAGCAAACCTTAGCCATTCTACGGAACATCCTGGTTGGTAGATGAAAAACACTGAGGGAAACGTTGAGAATATGCACATTTTGGTAGATACATAACTGAAGTTTCTAGGGTGTCCCAAAGATTCCTGAAGTCTAGCAGTCACTTAAAACTCATCAGAAGAGGAATTGTAGTTTTCTCCTGAATCTGTGTGTAACCAACACAGAGATTTGTGATCAGACTAATCTGCATTATAGATGGCCGATTTCAAACATTCAATTACAAAGTGATATTTGGGAGGAAGGAGTGATTTTCAATTTATCATGATTGTCACTGATTGATTATACTGATCAGATAGCCAACCAAATCAATTCTTTTCTTTAAAAATGTAAATAAAATCTGCGTTATTTACATTTGATAGAAACCAAAAAAGAAAAGAAGTAAACATTTTAATTAATTTCTAGCGTGTTTATCATGTTGATATCATACAACCAGCACTCAATCTTAAACATGACAAAAAGAAATGTGTATCACCCTATTGTCAAGAATATGCCTAGCTTTGAACAGTTGTTTATGGAGTTACCAGGATTTTCATGAATTACTGACATCTGAGGGACAAAGGAAACTTCTTACCTTATAATAATGAACTATTTTCATTAAAGTTTATACTAATAAAAAACATTTAAATATTTTGGGTCCCCTTTTAATATAAGTATTATTAAAATACTAATTCTTGGAAGGTATAACAGTATAAGCAATTTATTTAAGCCAAACATTGCTTTTTTTAAGAAAAGCTAACAAAGAAACATATACTAACCTATTAATATGATTACATTTTACACACAATATGGAATTACAAATATTAATTTTAAAAAATAAAATTGGAAGACAAAATATTGGCATGCATTAGTATGATTAAATATTGCTTTTTGAAACTTTTCTTTTAGTTAACAGTACCTACTGAAAATATAGACATGTATTGACTGGGTCAGATTGTAAAATATATTTCTTACTGAAGGTCACAAGCAAAGTTTAAGAGCCACTTTAATTATATTACAATGTCACATATTTTCAAGATGCTGGTTTCTAGACTTGTTTACATGAAACGCTATACTGAGATGGAAAACAACCAAGTTGGCTTCATGTATTAGAAATTGCAGTGGTAGAGCATTTGACTGCAGAAATTGGTAAACAATAAGACAACATCCTATCAGCTTTTTAATTTGTGTTAACAACCTTTGGCAGTAAAGAGATACTATATTAAACACACACAAAAATGTGACAGACTTTTAAAATGTAGAATTTATTCTGTTACTCATGAACTATAATTCTTATGTAACATTTTGACAAACTAGGATACAAATTAGAAAAAGTTCTGCAGATAATATGACTCACATGTCTCCTCAATTTCTCTAAGCATCTGCTACTCAAGGGCCATATGGATAAACAGAAGTCCCAGGTGCCATTTGCCATCACAGCACTCGAAAAGCATCAACTTCATGGAAATATGTTATTTGAATGCCCTACATATGTTAGAAACCTTAGTTCATATCAAAAAAACATCTGATGTTGCAGGGTGAGCCTTAGAGGTACTTGAAGATTAAACTAGTCACTGAAAGTTAATCAAAATTTATCTGCCTTCATTTTGAAGATAGTATCAGTTGCAGTAATTCAGACTGTGTGACCTTAACTATGGAGAATCTATATTTATTAAGCTGGTGATCAGAAAAAAAAAAAACTGCATATACCATTATAAAATTTATGAGACTATAGAGACTATATTAATTATATTTTACGTGAACTCTTATTATTCCAATACTTCTAAATACATAACCACTAACAAGCATATGCAGAATAAGATGCATTATTTTCACAGATGAAAATAACTGTATTTTCCTGACTTCCCAAATCACAGAGAATGAAAATGTATATAGTAAACTATGCCTAAAATTATTAATCTTACCTAAGTTTATTTATTTATCTTTTAATCCTCCCCTGAGGACATTTTTCCATATTTTGTTCAGATAAAGTGGGAGGGAGGGGGGGAGAGAGAGAGAGAGAGAGACATCGACGTGAAAGGATCACATCAAGTGGCTGCCACCCGCATGACTCAACCAGGGCCAGGGACAAATTGCAACCAAGGTATGTGCCCTTTAGTGGGAACCAAACCTAGGTCTCTCTGGACCACAGACCAACGATCTAATCGCTGAGCCAAACTGGCCAGGGCTCATCTTACCTAAGTTTGATACTATTATCAGCTACTTCAATCCTTCTCCAGAGTATTTGTTAATACACTTAATTTTGCTAAGTAAAAAAATGCAAAAGTTGATTTTACTGAATAAATGACTATATCTTAAACAGAATACAAATTATTATTGTTGTTATTAAAAATAAAAAGTACTTTTAGTTAGAATAAGACTTAAGCAGGATCCTGAATTTAAGTTCTAAAAAAATACTTTATAAAAACATGAGAACTTATATCTTCATGATGTTAGAAAAAGTCCTCTCTTTTTATTTATTTTTAATTGAATTTGTAGGTTGACATTAGTGTAGTTTTTTTTGTTGTTGTTCTGAACTGAAAGACCCAAACAAAACCTATTTGATCAAACGTCGAAGGGTGAGATGATTTGGGATAGATGGATATATAGATGCTAGAATTCATAATGATCTTCTTTCCCTATCAGTAACATATAAAAATAATAATAATGATAATAATAGCACAATAATTCTTAAAGCACATTCAATTTAACCATAGATGAACTATTGATCTAAATTAATTGTGATGAGCTTAATTACATTCTATATTTTTAAAACTTGTTAATAAATTTTATCACTTAAAGAGGATTTAAGTCCACTGTAGGAATTTAACTTCTTTTCACTGAAGAAACAGCAGTGCAAGCGACATAAAACTAAATGTGTACCCTAAATGTTTAACCTAGATGCAGTAGACAAACATAAGAATGGTACGAATCATACCAAACAAGATGTTCATAATATGGCAAAGGAATGTGCCATATTCTACAAAAGGGATAAACATTTGGAACATTACTTAGTCCATGTTTTAAGTAAACCCCAGGTAAAAGGAAATAGTGTATCAAAAGAGTTATTATATGGCTATTACCAGATTAAATAGTTATCTATCCATATAATGTATGAAATTTAAATTAATCCAAAGTTATGCAAGTACAGATTTCTTCCCTCATTGTCAATGTCAAACATAGTGTCAGTAGTGGGTAACAATCCACACAATATTTCTTAGGTTTTTCCTCCACTTTGTTGTTTCTGATACCAGTTTCTCAGTTCCAACTCTCGTCATCTGCTTCCCGATACAGCACGATCTACTTTCATTTCAAATCTTCTCTTGTCTAGACTCCGGTGAGAACTCCGCTGACTGGTGCTTGCAACTGAACCACAGCTACGGCATTCTCCTCCCGATGGCCTCTCTGGTCCTGTGGCCTCTCTCGTTGGGTGTGCCTTCTCCCCCGGAGAGCTGTATGCTTTGCAAGCTATATGCTGCGCCCTGGCTGCATGTGCTTGTAAAAAAAAGTCCTTCGTTCGTCAAAATCAAATTTGTTCTTAAAATCTCAAATTCAGTTTCTTTTATGAAGATTCTTTCTGAACCTTCTATGATGATTTTAGCTTTTTCTCCTTCAAACCTCACAGCCCTTTGTCCTTCTCGTCAGGCACTTGTCACAGTATTTTAACACAGTGGAGATACATCATATAGTATTTAAATTATGAGCATTCAACGGAATGCATCAGGGCTACCAACAGAAATGGGATTTTATGGTTTTAATTAGTGTCTGATTTTGTGTTTTGCCTTATTTTGTTGTTTGTTGTAGGTATTAAAAGACTTTATACACCAGCCAACAACCTTCGGTGGGACTTACCCAAACAGACACCATTCTGTTCAGAATACAACAAGGTGCATTGGGTTTGCGGGAAGATAGAGCAATACATAACTCTGTACCCACAGGAATTCACGAGCAGTTTGTGAAATTTTAAAAGCTGGTTTTTACAACACATGATTTTCATATTAATCATGGACTTTGGAACCCAATTATTGAGTAAGAGTCTACTTATTTACAGTACCCCCCCCATCTGCAGGGGAGACATTACAGGACTCCCAGGGGATGCCTGGGACCACGGAGGTGCTGCACCCTAACAACTGCTTCAGCGCTATTGGAGTTGCAGCCGCAGCTTGTTCATGGGCAGATGCGGCCTCTCCAGTAATTTTTACGTTTTTTCAGTCTAAACTCTTTTTCTGAATCCTTGTAACCATTTCTTATTTGCTGTAAATGGCTTGGTGTCACTTATTTCAGAGGGTCCCTTGTTGAAGTCTTCCAATAGGCTTCCTATAGGCTCAATGCTTCTGACACAACACAGTCATTAATCAGAACACACTTGCTGTTCATGCCTCCCACCCCCAAAATGGAATGCTTTCTCCATCTTAACCAAGCACTTACCACAGGCTATGACCATCACCTTTGCATTTTGAGATGTTACAGCAAAACTAGAACACGCTTCTTTTGCCTTCTTCACCATTTCATCGATAGAAGAGTTGTTCTGGTCTTACCAACTTAGCATACAATTTTTTTTCCCTCCATCACTGAATTGAGAACATTGGCGTTTTGACTTAATTGGCACATCCAAACTGCTGGCACCAGTACTTTTGCACTTTGGGGCCATTACTAGGTACAATACAAGTTACTTGAACATAAGCACTGCAATACTGCAACAGTTGATCAGACAACGGAGATGGATACCAAGTGACAAATGGGTGGGAAGCATATGCAACCTGGAGACTCTGGACAAAGGCATGGTTTATCTTCCAGGCAGTATGGAGCAGGAAGGAATGAGATTTCATCTTGCTACTCAGAATGGCATGCGATTTAAAATTTATGAATTGTTTGTTTCTGAAATTTTCCATTTAATATTTTCAGACCATAGTTTGACCACGTGTAACTGAAACCATGGATAGGGGCGGAGGGCTGCTTTATTTTTTGTTTCATTACTTTAATGGGCAGTATAATCAGAAATGTGGACTCCATCACTGAATGCCACAGTCACTTTATTAGTACCTCACACATACATGTCGCTTAACACATTTTTGTTATTTGAATAAAAAATAGTAAAGTTGTCTAAACAGTTGTAAAATATCACATGGAAAACAAGCTATGTATTAATTCTAATTTTTAAAAAGAGTACAAGTGGACTACTTTAGGAATTAATTAAGAGCTTACAGGTCTTTGAAAGTATAAGTCATTTGAAGAGTTCTTCAGATCTTGCCTTACTTCACTTTCTAAACTGAAAACTCCTTAAGGACAGTAATGATAGAATGTATCTTGGTATCTGCTGAATTGCTTTAGTATGTCTTGTATTAATCTTGCAAAAAATAACTGAGCTCCATGTTATGCTTCCAGAAAAAAAAATCTCAGCAATCAAGACAAGGCAAATATAAAAAAAAAAAAAAAATTGCAGAAAATAATTAACTTACTGTGCCCTTAAAGATTGAAACAGTATAGTGGTCTAATGCAAGTGCAAACAGTGAGCTCAGTGTAAATGCGGTTGATTGAAATAAAGATGAAATGAAACAGTGTGTACATAGAGGGGTGTACAGAAGCCGGAAGACACTCAGAGACACCATACTTTTAAGCAGCAACAGTACCATGCAACCGAGAAGGTGAAGAGTAGTGGCCCATCCACAAGCGAAACTCAGCTAAATGATGGCTAATTCCACAACCTCAGACATGAAGGCCACACTAATAACAGCCCTTCCAATTGTGACACTCTCAAATACAAAGGGAAACCAACTCCACAGAAAGTCATTCTTTTTTTAAATCAATGCATCCCATTCCTCTCTAACTCTTCCTTCAAGGGCCCTAATTTGGGAAAGTCACTACTTCAGCTCAAGTCCAGAGAGCTGCATTTTGTCCTTCACACTCATCAACCCAAGCAGTCGTATCACTTTTGTTGGTAACCACTGTATCACTTCCAAATTGGCTTGGGATGTTGAAAAACAGCATTGGAAGTAATGTGCATAAGAAAAATATCCAATTTCTCTCTGGCATTTTTTATTTTCCTCTTCAGCATTTTGATTATCTATTTCATTTCAGATTATAGCTTATTTTGACTCTGAAAAGGACTTTCCTGTTGTTTACATTGAAAAGGCAGATTTCAGGAGGTTCAGATCCACAAGCTCCCTTTTAAGTAATAAAATATAACCCTGGCCCTCAGGAAGTTTTAAACGTGAACATTAATTTTTATTTCAATTGGACTATCATTTAAATATTAGAATAGGATAACTATGGCTGTAACTTGCAACTTGAACACTTGAACGGATGAAAGATTATTTAGCTTTTAATTTGAACTTCCTATTTTATGCTATGTACAATTTGACCCAGAGATAAATGTTACAAAAATATCAGCTATGTAAGGTGAGCTACATCATGGTACAATGACAGCTCATGTGTCATATTTAAAGAAACATTAGATTAGAAATTTAAGTTTTTTCTTGGTTTCTCAAAGAATATCATGGAGAAATTCTATTTGTAAAACAAAGTAAATCCTCTTGAAATTTGACTTCCTGATTTCCTTGTAACCCATATGCCTAGCAGTGTCCCCAGATGCTCTTTTCTATATAAACTCTCCCTAACTTTCTAGCCTGGAACACGAGTAATGGTATTTTCTACCTACTCACCCCATATTCATCTTTTAATCTATTCAGTATTGTTTCTCCGTAGCAGTCTTCTCATTCTGGTGTAAAGCAGTCTCCTCTTTCTAATATCTCTAGTTTTGTAAATCACCCAGTACTCTGATCAATATCACAAAAAAAGTGAAAGCTTTCAAGTGGTAGAAGAAAGGGTATAAATACTCAATGATCAACTGTTTTCACAACTCCACCCACTTCCCATTTAAGGGCTTTGGTTAAAGAAGTCTTCATTATACCTTGGAATCACCTAAAGAGTTTGTTTTTTTTAAAATACACTGCCCAACTACTTCCCCAGACCAATTAAATCTTTTCAGACAATTTAAAGAACCTTTAGAATATAAATGATTCTAATACAAAACCAAAGTTGCAAAACATCGGTTTAGAGATTTGTGTTCCACAAAGGAGGGCATCATATTTTTCTTCTACAGGGTTTGGTCATGGAGAAGTGGTGGTGGCAGTATTGGGAAAAGGAAAGGGGGGATGGTAAGGGGCGACTGTCGTGGGCATCTGTTGGCGTCAGGATTTAAAGCAGATTGGCAAACTGGAAGAATCTGTAATCTGAGTCTACTGCACATGATAGTCACCATTAGATTCGAGGTCAGGCCCTATGTCTCTGTCTGACATATCCTGAGCAGGAAAACATCAGTCAACTATATTACCTACAATAACACTTCATTCCAGGGTCTCTGCCTTAAAATAAGAAAGGCTTTTCATTCACTCGATTATTTTCTTAATGGATTCAAGGTGTAATGACATGTTCCTCTTGCAAACACAGAGCTGTCTGCACCCCTACTTGGTCCTAAAACTACTGAGACTGACAAAGCCAGGCATTCCATAGTCCCTCTTGTGCTCAAGGCGATTCAGTTGGCACAGCCTCCAAACAGAACCGTGTGTTACCTGTTGAAGTGCCCATCTATCCACATTAATTTGATGTGGTTGGACTTTAATCCAATACCTAGAGTTGAAAGCACACTTGTAGCTATACAGGTACCTTGAGTCTATCTCCCTGTTTAAATATGAGTTCTCTAATTTGGTGTTAATTTTATTTCTGAAGAACCTCAATGTTTCCCTCATTTTCTGACTCTAAATCAATTAGTTTCACAATAGTGAAGATTTAGTGAGGATTATGTTTAAAATAGACCTCAAAATTACTGTATTCATCTATCTATTTACCTACCTATTTACTTCTCTATATATCTCTCTTAATGACTCTATGTAAAATGGCTCTACCCATGTCAAATATGTCTACAAACTGTGTTAAACAGCTTCCCTGGAAGATTATTGTTGGAATCTCTCCATTCTCCAGGTACAATTACCATATAGTGATATAGTGTTGACTTACAAATTTGTATTCTACATATGAATGCAGGTGAATCATCTTGCCATCCTTAGGTTTCTAGGCCAGTAAAATAGGTTGCAGTACAAACAGGAGCTGGTTAATTTCAGACCACAAATAATCTCTAATTTTGAACTGTTGACCTTCACCTTGCTGTATGTGTCTGCCTTTCATACCATTTCTAGAATATTTTTATAGCAAGCGGTACCAAGGAACTTAAGATCCATTTTTTTCTGGGGTTCCACAAGGCACTTCACCAAATTTCTCAAGTTAGTAAAGGCCAATAGCCAGTGTCAGCAGTTCTAAAAAAGCAAAATGTAGGAGCAGCCAATTTCCCAGGGCATCCTCTATCACTGGAGCAGGGAAAAAGCCTTGAACAAGCCTAAACATAGCTGCAATGACCTCTATCATCCACAAAGGACTCCCATTGAAGAATGTCTCTGTCCATGGAGGCTGTTTCAAACATGTGTCCTGTTTTCAATTTCATAAGAGAGCCCATTTGGTCTCGAAGTGGTGTCTATGCTTCTCTCTGCAGTAGCATTCTAAGAAACCTAAAGAGTTTGTAGGGTAGATCTTTACCTTTTGCACTATGAGTCGAGTGAGATTATAACCATCATGTTTTGAAGCACTGACTTTCTCAAAGTACAGCTGAGTACTAAAATCTTAAGCCTGGATTCCAAAATATAATGCATGTACAATTAGTCAAGGATCTCATATTTCCATGTTGGTGAAGTCAAACAGGAAAAAATATTTACATAGTACAGACAGTAAGTCTTCACTTAACATTGTTAATAGGTTCTGTGACTTTAAGAAAAATGACATATAACAAAACCAATTTTACCATAGGCGATTTATGTAAACAAGAGTTAAGTTCCTACCGTATCTCAACAACTTTATGACAAAACAATGTTAAACAAAAAGATGTTATTCCAGAACCTGATATAAATTAACCAGTTTATAATTCTCTCAAAATTCTATAAGGGAAAATTCTATTCAAAATGTATTGCTAAATTCCTGAAACCTATTTCTTCCTGTTCTTACAGTAGCTCCTAAAATATGTATCTCTCACTTTATGCTCCCTAGAACCCTCTCTTCAAATAACTCATTTGTCCTCTCTACTAGTCCAGTTCGCCTTCACTTTCCTGGATTCATAGTTTCTTCTAGTACAGCCAATTTTGAAGAAAGAACAGGCAAGGTCTAAACCGATAAATGCTTTCACATTAACAATGTTTGCTTTTAAAAGGAAATTCTTGCATCCAATTTAGGTGAGAAGCACCAACAAGTTTAAGATGTCACATTAACAGATTACAGTGAGATTGACAGTCCTAAAACTAATTGGTTAAGATTAATATTTTACCTATTTTAGCATAGATTCAATAGTAAGTAAATATTTATTAAGAAGCTTCCATGTACCAAGTACTAAACATAGGTCATTGCATTGATTTTTAACATTATTTTGAAATGCATTGTTAAATTGGGATTCCTATTTGTCACACAAATTCCAGAAAAACAGTGAACCATTTCCCAAGCAAGGGACTGGAATAACCTAGGTTGAATGTTATGGCTTATCATTAGTTTGTAGTAAAGTTAAGCATCGTTGTATCACTTTTAGGTATTTTAAAGAAAGACCAGTACCTGACTGAAGCAATTTAATTAAGTGAATACAATCCAAGGTTCACTGTACGGTACCTTTCATTTCATAATAAAAGGCTATGTTACTAAACTTTTGAGAAAAAATTACAGTAGTCCCAAAAAGTTCAGTTGAGTATGTGTGTGTGTGTGTGTGTGTGTGTGTGTGTGTGAGAGAGAGAGAGAGAGAGAGAGAGAGAGAGAGAGAGAGAGAGATTTAAATACTCACTACTAATCTTTAAGTCAATTCTAGATTCTACAATAAAGGTGCCCCCTCTTATGCTTGATGAGTCAATTCATATTACCATAATTTCATTTGCCTGTATCTTACATCAGAAAATACACACAGAAGGAAATTTTTCTGTCTCAAAAACAATTGTAATGAACTCATTTAGAATTTATCTCATTTACATTTTCTGGGCTAGTATATTTAACAGCTAATACACCCATGTTACAATATCATAACTGACCAGTAAGTAATCCACTTGACTCAAAAGTTTATGATATTTAATACTTTTAAATAAAACCCAGTGAGTCAATATTTGACTGTATCTTTATTTTAAATCTGTAATTGTACACATCATATTCATTAAAAAAAGAAATCTTTCTATAGATCTAGTTCAAGTAAATTCCTTCTCCTCTCAAAACTCACCTAGAAGAGCAATCATAAATCATATTTTAGAGAAAGCTCTTTGAGGATAACTCTTCTAATGAATAATATTTTCTTTAGAATGAGGTCTAAACTTGAAGTTCTGACTAACGAATGTTAGATTCTAAGATCCAGTTTTGTGAGAAGGAGATGGCCTTAGGGCTTTGGCTGGGTTCCAGGGAAGGAATTGCATTGGGCCTTCCAAATTTTTCATAGAAATTTCTTATTTTTTTTTTCTTTTTATCCTCAACTGAGGCCTTTTTTTTCCCATTCTTTTTTTGTTCTGATAGAGCAGGAGTAGGAGAGAGAAACATCGACGTGAAAGGGACACATCGAGTGGCTGCTACCCACACGACAAACCAGGGCCAGGGACAAACTGCAACTGAAGTATGTGCCCTTAGCGGGAACTGAACCCGGGTCTCTCTGGATGCTCTAACCGCTGAGCCAAACCGGCCAGGGCTTTCATAGAAATTTCAAATGAATAGAGGTTTATTCCTTGTATGTTCATTAGAAAACGCTACTAAAAAGTGAAGAAAAAAAACTTATGTGTGAATATATGTATAGAGAAGATGACAGGTAGCTGGAAATTTTTGAAAAGGCCATTGACTGTCATATGAAAGAAGGTTTGCACTGTAGGAGACCTGGAAAAATCACTGCTTCTGAGCCTCAGTCTCCTGATCAGTCTAGGTGTTATTTCTCATCACCCCAAACTTCCCTATACCCGTTGTGCTCAAGAAAACTGAAGACAATTAATTTTTGACAAGAAAAATATTATGAGATGCTCTAAAAGAAATTATAGTGGGCCAGAGAGTAAGAGAAAGAGGCAGAACAGGTGACCAGTCTAATAATAGTTGTGGCCAACTGACAAAAGTTGGCTCATATTTCTGAATTTATGTTGAAGCTTTGAACCAACTTCCAGGAGTCCATTACCTCCTCTGGACACTACTGCATATATGTGAACTTACAGGAGTATTGCTTGTCACCAATCAAAAGTAGTAAATAATTCTTCCTTAGAGAATGAGCGCCTACCATAGACCTCCCCTTCCCCACCTCCCCCTTCCCCTTTATTTGTAGCCAATGTAGTTTCTTTCAAAACAATTTATATATCTCTCTCTAAACATAATTTATAAAAGCACCCATCAATTCTAGGATGCTGGACATACTTGTTTTTTCTACCTAGCCATACCGCTGGTGGTTTAAATTCCATGCCCCATTACCTGTTTCTTTTCTGGCTAGCATTTGGCTCAATAAATCTTAATTTCAAAAACATTTTCAGCTGTGATGGTTTTTGTTTGTTTGTTTAACAATATAAATGGCTAATATTAGATTTCCAAGGAAATGCCATTTTTTTAAAAAAGGGGATTTACTAGAGCAGCAAAAAATTTTATGATAAAATTATATCAATTATTATATAACATAGTTGATCAGGTAAGACACATAACATAATGGTTTCAAAACATCTGGCTGTTAGGCCAGTCAACTTCCTAATTTGGTCTGCTTGTGAGTCAAGCTCTGCATAAAGAGGACATGGTCTAGTCAAAAGAAAGTAAACGAGGATTTTTTTGAAAGGCATTACTATAAAGCACATTTAGATTTGCCATACCTATTTGTACAACTTGGAAGACAAAAGAAAACGATGCCCATAGGCCAAATCAAACAAATGGCCTTTTTTTTTTTATGACCCTTGAGATAAGAAGGATTTTATGTTTAAAGGGTGTAAAACAGAAGAAAGTTGAATACTAAATGGAGACAAATGTGGCCTACAAAGCCTAAAATATTTATTATGCAGCCCTTTTCAGAAAAAAAAAAATTGGTAAGGCTTAATTTAAGCTATTTAAAAAAGGCCCTATTTGAATGAATTCTTTATCGTTAATTTAGAGGAGAATTAGATAAGTCCTGTTTGAGCTTGCTGTTCATTCTCAGGTTTATGGGATCAATAAAGGCCTGACATCTCTTCAGCTAAATCAGGTAAGACCACCTGGAGCTCAAGCCTCGGGCCAGGTCCCTTTAAGCAGAGCAGCCCAGAGAAGCCTGGCTGGGTCTGGCAGCAGACACGGAGCCCCATTACATGATCCAGTGGGCTCTGCCACCATAAACACACAGGTAAAGGCTGAGCACATATTCGGCAGCTGTTGCTGCTAAATAGGAAAATACACTTTCCATATGCCAAGCAAGACGTAAGAAAGGTCACCTCAGCAGCAAGCTCAGAGGTGGTTTTTTGTTTGTTTGTTGAGCATCAAACAGGATATATATACTGTCTTGATATACCCATGTTCAATGTCAGAAGAGAGTGTATGTTTGTTCTCCTTTTTTTTTTTTTAAGTTGTTACATCATTTAGCTGCTTTGATTTTTATTACAATAATAAAGTTCAATTTCAGTGTGGCAAATGGAAAAGGAATAAAAAAATAAAAAGAGAAAAAGAAACATTGAGCCCAAATGAATAACCCTCAGCCTGATATTGCTTCATCAAAAGCCTCTGAAAGCCTCTTTGTACATGTTTGGAGCAATTTCTTTCTTTCATACACATCCAGGTTAGAGAGGGGTTCTTTCCACATTTCAGCTCTGTTGAGTCCATCATGGTGCTGTTCCACAGGGAACAAAATCGACCACATCGTTTCTATCCCCAAGAACTGTTCACCAGCATCAGGAAATGTAAATGACGATTATAAAGTTTCAACAAATACTGATACACACTGTACTGTTATTTATAAGAGTGGACACTGAAAACAATGTATATGATGAAACAGAGGAATTGGTTAATGTATGCAAGTAATAACATTTCTTTAAGTTGTCACACTAGTGTTTGCAAAGCTTTTACTGGTATGATAAAATATTTAAAACAAAAACATTAAACTGAAAACAAAGTTTAAAAATTATAGGTCAACTATGCAGTGAAGAAAAGTTCCCAAAATAGAGTAACAGAGATGTTATGGGCTGAATTATACCCCCACCCCAAATACATGTGTTGAAGTCTTTACCCCCAATAACACAGAATGTGACTGTTTTTGGATGTACGGTCTTTAAATAGGTGACTGAGTTAAAATAAGACCAATGTGGGGGCACCTAATTTAATGGTCCTGGTGTTCTCATAAGAGGAAAAAATTCGGACACACAGCGGTCTCTCAAATACGTGCTCACCCAGGGATCTCCACAGAGGAGAATCCATTGCAGACACAGGGAGAAGGTATCTGCAAGCCAAGGAGAGAGGCCACAAGACAAACCAAACCTGCCAACTCATCCATGTTGGATTTCTGGCCTCCAGAACCGTGAGAAGATAAACTTCTGTCCTTCAAGCCACCCAGTCTGTGGCATTTTGTTATGCCAGCTCTAGCAAACTAATACAAAGAACATGACAAAATATTGTTATTAATATATTTGGTTGGTCAAATCATGCCTGAGTTTTATGCCTTTATGCTTCCTCTCTTTAACCCATTGCTTTCTTTTATGCCTTGCCTTCCTCTCTGTTCTCTTTTCCCCTTCCTTTCTTGTGTTTTTCTACCAAAAAGTATTTTTTGAGCACTTACTGTGTGGCCAGCCTCATGAATAGTTAAGCATTAGGCTATTAGAGCAGGATTTTATTCTTATCTTTACAAAGTTTAATCTGGTAGATTTTAACTGTATATTATTTTTAAAAAGGTATGGAAAAATCTGTGTCAACATTTCCTAAAACACACACACACACACACATGCATACACACCTGTAGTAGGAGTTAATTATATAGAAACATATTGCTGATTATTCCTGCAATAACAAAAACATGGTCTGTGCCTTGCTGTTTCGATAGGGGAAGGGCAGGCATGTCGTAGAGGAACAGGACCACAGTTGTTTAATGATTATTCACCTTACTAACTATAGATATGAGGTTTCTTACAGACCACGGGAAACTGGAGAATGTGCTGCAAGAAGACAAACAGGGCAATAAACAGAGAAGATGCCTTAGAGCCCAGATGAGTATATTACTCAGAAGAGACAATACATTTTGAGAACCAACAAAGGACAAGACACACTTTGACTTGTTGCTGTGCCTGGACCCTGACCCCCCTCCAGGAGTTTGCTTGAGGAATGTTGACCTTTCTCCAGTCCTGGGAACAGGTGGAGCTGTTTTAACACCATAGAAAATTAACTACCTGCTATTGGATTTCAAGGTCCTGGAAGGAAACACAGGGACCAGGGACCCTGCAGCCCTTACTTGCCCTCCTGCCCCCATTTGCACACAGCCCCTTTCTTACCTATCTTTATATAACCAGCCGACCAATATGGAGTGTTAGGGGGAATTTACAGGATGACCTGCTGTTCTCTCCATACTTCTGGCATTATTGGAAAAAATGCTCATATATGATTTAACCCTGTCTCTGCTTTTTTGTTTTTTTTAATTTGTTTTTATTTTTTTATTGTCCATCCTCATCCGAGGATATTTTTCTATTTATCTTCAGACAGAGTGGGAGGGGGAGAGAGGAAGAAAAAGGGAGGGAGAAAGAAACACCGATGCAAGAGGGACACATCAACTGGTTGCCTCCTGCACAATCCTGACGAAGGCCAGGGATGAACCACAACCAAGGTACATGCCCTTGGAGGAATCGAACCTGCAACTCATTGGTTCACAGGCCAATACCTTGCCATTGAGCCAAACCTGCCAGGAAAACCCTGTCTTTGCTTAATTTGGCTCAAGTAATGACAGGTAGCCTTGAACCCACTGTGTCCAGTTACAGTTTGATAAAAACTACTGGATCAAAGGCAGCTGTAATCAAAGCAAATTGTCTCAGGTTGCTTTGTGACAACAGTTTGTGAGCTACCAGAGCACCTGAACAACAATTAGCGATGTTGATAATCACTAGAAGATAGCAGCCAAGCACTATTTTTAAAGATAGATTTCTTGTTTCTTTAGAGACTACTTCCAACCTGTTCTCATCCTACTTTCACTATAAATAAGACCTCACATCTAAAAACATTCCCTCTTGGGAATCAGTGGGGGGAAAAGGAGAAACATCTGTAACAAAAATTAATTAATAAAAAAAAAATAAAAATAAAAACATTTCCTCTTGCCCAGCCAGTATGGCTCAGTGGATGAGCATTGGCCCATGCACCAAGAGGTCACTGGTTCAATTCCCAGTCAAGGCACATGCCCAGGTTGTGGGCCAAATCCCCAGTGGGGGGCATGCAGGAGGCAGCCAATTGATGTTCTCTCTCATCGATGTTTCTCTCTCTCTCTCTCTCTCTCTCTCTCTCTCTCTCTCTCTCTCTCCCCCCTCCCTCTCCCTTCCTTTCTCTCTAAAATCAATAAAAAAAATTTTTTTTAAATAAAAACATTTCCTGTAGTATCACTGTATTTTCCAAAAGTTTTGATGAGGAGGAGACATAGTAATCAATCAGAAGCAAGTTTTTGATAAAATCCTTTGCCATAGCTTAAATGGTGTTGGGCAGATTTCTGTAGAGGGGCACTTTAAAACCCAGGGCATATATGGATGCTCCAGATGGCACCTGTCAAAGGAACGGGTGGTGGTCATCGGAGC
Organism: Molossus molossus; assembly: GCF_014108415.1. Lineage (NCBI taxonomy): Eukaryota > Metazoa > Chordata > Mammalia > Chiroptera > Molossidae > Molossus > Molossus molossus. The sequence continues at coordinate 25,307,107 of NW_023425346.1, forward strand.
CACAGTGCACAACTCTGCGTAAAATGAGTGGTTCCTCTTCAGGAACCATCACATATACAGTTTCTCTCTTTAGTCTTCAATACCTGCTATGGTAGTCAGAGTAGCATTGGGAGACAAGACCGCCACTCCATAGGGACATTACGGTCAAACATTAAATATGTGAATGTGCTCATAGAGATTATACATACTGGAGCCCCCAGGCAAAGGCCAGACATCAGAAAAATTATAAAGCGTATCATTTGGGGGTTGTCACACAGTGGTGACAATAAATGGGTAATGAATAACTTTATGAAAAAAACAAAACAAAACATGAGTACTTAGTTTTTCAAAATGTTACTGATATAAAGATGTATAGCACCCAAATAACAAATAGTAATAAAATGTGCAATACTCTTCACTGTAAATTCTCTATAGCCAATTGATTCACCTAAAATGCTCCCGTCGATTTTGCCAAACTCTTGTTTTTGTAACCAACCTATGCATTTAATTGACGAGGAAACATAGTTCCAGAGCTGTTTTGAGAGCTGGAAGAATATTTCTGCAACTTCTTGTGCTATTCACAACGTAGCAGGTACAGCCATGGCACTTTCAAATTCAATCTATATTTTAAACATGCTTTATCCATTACTTTATTAAGTCCATAGTAGAACAACAAAACAATGAGTCAAATCCTGATTTCCTTTGTTTGTAATTGTCATGGTATAACTAGCCCCATGGTGGTCAACTTCAAGGAATTGGGAAGATATGCTCAGGAGAACACATTTATGTAGCTATTTCCAGCATGCTATTACAGTGGTCTTAAAATAACTGTAATGGCAAAAATAATTAAAAGTAATTAGAAAGTAATGAGTTCTATTACCTTTGTTTTAAATATAATTTATTTAACTGCAAATTGTAGTATTTATTTTTTAACCATGACTGAGTTTGACAATTGGCTCTCAAAATGTAAACAATTGGCTCTCAGGGCTGGTACAATCCAGCTCCACCACCACACCGCTTCTTCCAGCCGACACTGTATCTTTAAACCTCTTTTCTCTCGCCCTGGCCAGTTTGGCTCAGCGGTTAGAGCGTCGGCCTGTGGTCCTGAGAGACCCGGGTTCGGTTCCCGCTAAGGGCACGTACCTCGGTTGCAGTTTGTCCCCGGCCCTGGTCGGTTGTGCGGGTGGCAACCACTCGATGTGTCCCTTCACATCGATGTTTCTCTCTCTCTGTTCCTCTCTCTCTCTCTCCCACTCTACCTGAACAGAAAATGGAAAAATGTCCTCGAGTGAGGATAAAAACAAACAAACAAACAAACAAAAACCTCTTTTCTCTCTCATGATAATTTCCCCCAGTGCTCACAGAACTCTGTCTTTTCCTTGAGCAATTCTAACATTTCTTCTCCCTAAATATGCCTGTGCCTGATTTTCTGTCTTTCTTCAATCTGATCTTAATATTATAGCTTTAGAAATATGATGAAGTAACTCACACAAACTCATGTATGTCTATGAGTTACAAATAGCTAACATATGTCCTATTCAATAACAGTGTAGTATTGAAAATTCGTAAACTAATCTCTAATGGTGGAATTTAAATTTTTAATGGTACGCCAAAGAACAAAGATATTTTGGGGCAGATACTTCACATTCTAGACTATAGTATATATAAGTATTTTTTTTTTTAATTAGTATTCTAGTCTAGTCAGTATAACTATTTGCAGTTCTCATAACTTTGGAGTTAACAATCCTACTAAATAGTTAATCTTTTTATTGATACTATTTTATACACCCATTTCACCATTACTCTTCATTCCTCTCTGTGATGCAGCTATTGTGAAATACACTTTCCTAAGAATGCCCCCTTCAGCCTCCAGGTATTTGTTCAAGTTCTCTCTCCTTAGAGACCCTCTCCGCTCTGCACCCTCACTCCTGTGGGTCCCCTTCCTAAGTCAGGTGAGCAGCCCCCGCCCCTCCTGGAGCAAGCAAGCCCGCAGAGAATCCCACAGGGAATCCCGCAGCGCCCTGTGCTCACCCTGGCAGGGATACTTGTCTCATGTGACTGTATGTGCATGACCACTTTTCTACACCACTTGTCTGGGAACTCTACCATGAGGGTCGGGGTGGGGAGGCAAGTCGGCCTCGCCCCTCAGTATTTTCTGAAACCCAGAATGACGCCTCCAGCTTGTCGGCAGTGGGCAAATACTGGTTGAATGCAATGCTGATGGTTCTGTGGAGGAGAAATCAGAGCCTTGGGATTATAAACATGCTTTCTATTTGTTTCTCTCTCAGGTTAGAACTGTATTATTTTAAAGGTTTTAAAACTAGGGTACCCTGTGTTTGACTGCATTTGATTGGATAGGCAACTCTTCAGCAATAAATAGCAGCAGCTCACCAGACACAGCCTTCCTGTTCCCAAGCCTTCCGGGACACAGAGAGTGGCTAAGAAGCCCTGCCTAATCGTCCAAGCGAGCATAGAAGGCTCTCTAGTCCCTGCAATCCAGCTGCACGTTTGCCTGCTTTATTCTATCAGCTTGAGACATACTCACACTCCACGTAAGATAGTGACAGAAATCTTTTAACCACGATTTGCCAGGAACAGAGTAGCTACATCTCCTCATCAGTGAATGTGAGCCAAATGTGAAAATAAATGGAATCTTGACAGAACTTCCTGATTTCCAACCCAATATACTTATTTTGCAGATAAGGCCAAGTTATGACACATTACATCATCTCCCAGGCACACCGCTGAATCGGAGCCTCATTTCCAGGAATCATCACCAGAAAAGAGACGCCTTTGGTCAAAGCAAGCCAAAAAGGTTGTGTCTTCCTGAAATCCTTCGGGAAGGCAATCCTATTCGAATTGAAAACCGAAGCGAGTCCCCCTTGCAGTGTTGGAACCCCAGAAAAGAATTGCCCAGTATTCAACACTATTACTTTGCAGCCAGTACAGAAGGACAGGCATTTGCTCACAGTTGAGCTGCAGGCAAGAAAAGATCATTATTTATAACAAGCTGATCTGCTTCTATATGATTAACAGATGAACAGTGAATTAATGTTATTATCTTAATATTGTTTAAATGGCCTCTAGATGTGGTGTGAAACCAAGCCCGGCAGAGCGGTTAACGCAAAGTAAATGTCAATCCAAGAGAGATTTCTGGGAAACATTTTTAGCCTGACTAGAATTTGCTTAATTAATGGCCTCAAAATGATAAGCTCTGACACGCCTCTGTTGCATGGTCTTATTTTATTTGGGGAAACAGGATAGAGCCTGATTTCATGGGATTTTCTTCAGAGACAGGTAAAACTGGTAAGCTTTGGGGTAATTATCAGCCATTTTAATGATTTCTTCTTTTCAAAATATAGTTCATGCCTTAGGTTATGTGACGAAAATAATTAGGCAAGTATGAAGCTAGAAAGGTAGCATTTTATTATAATTTGTTGTTTTAACTGTCTGCTTGAACAGGACTTTGGGTTTTAAGACACAAACAAGTTTTCTATTATTCTGCACTAGGGTTTCATTAAATGACCGCCTCAGAATTAGTCGTCCATAAAGGTAAAACTCTGTGTTAAGACAAGTTTAGATGGGATCATCTTATGAATTGTCCCGAGGCGAGAAGGGTCTCTTTAAAGTGGGATAAATTTGAGACCATATCTCAGGACCTTGTTCCTGCCCCCCCAGCAAAAGTCAAACATAAGAAACCCTGATTAGTTATTCTCCCCGGCATTTCTTTCTTATTATCTCTTCAAAATTAAATTGCATACAATAAAGTTATGGGCATAGAATAAGCTGAAGGCAGAGATGTGTGAAAAATAAATATTTATAATCTGGACTACTTGAGATTTAAAATCAGAAGAATAATATTCCAAACTAATTATCAGCAATCTGGGATATTTGCAAATGATACCAGTAATGTCTGGAATAATAATAGAAATACAACCAAAGCTACCGGAGGCTTCAGAATAATATGGGATATGAGAGAGAGTTTTCCATTTTCGAAGTCTTCACACTGAGCGGTAGGTAACCACTGGATATCAGATCAGAGATAGTGTAGGTACAGCCCCTAAAATCTCCCTCACTATACTCAGCTTTCCTGAGAGGACAGTGGGAAAGCTAGCAGTGTCTTCACCCCCTCATTAGGGTTCATTATTTATTTTTTCATTGATTTATTTTAATTTTAATTTTTATTAATTAATTTTTGTTACAAATGTTTCTCCTTTTTCCCCCATTGATTCCCCCCTCCACCTTTTCTCCCTCTAGAGTCCCCTTTTCTCCCTCTCCCTCCCTGCCCTGTCCCCAGTTTATTGTCCATGTCCGCTGTTCATGCACACATGCATATAAGTTCTGTGGTTTATCTCTCCCCCTCCACCCCCTTTCTGGGGATTGTCAGTCTGTACCCCACTTCCACATCTCTGGGACTACCCCATTCCTCAGACTGTTATGTTCATTATATTCCACAAATAAGTGAGATCATACGATACTTGTCTTTCTCTGTTTGGCTTATTTCACTTAGGTTGATACTTTCCAGGTCTCTCCATGTCGTCTCAAAGGATAAGAGATCTTTCTTACAGCTGCGTAGTACTCCATTGTGTATATGTACCACCACATTTTATCCATTCGTCTCCTGACGGACACTTGGGCTGTTTCTAGATCTTAGCTATTGTAAATAGTGCTGCTACAAACATGGGAGTACATATATTCTTTCTGATTGATGTTTCAGGCTTCTTAGGGTATATTCCTAAAAGCGGGATCACTGAGTCAAATGGTAGTTCAATTTCCAATTTTTTGAGGTAACACCATAGTGTTTTCCATAGTGGCTGCACCAGTCTGCATTCCCACCAGCAGTGTACTAGAGTCCCCTTTTCTCAACACCCTCACCAACACTTGTTGTTTGATGATTTGTTGATGGCGGCCATTCTGACAGGTGTGAGGTGATACCTCATTGTTGTTTTAATTTGCATCTCTCTGATGATTAGTGAGAATGAGCATTTCTTCATATGTCTCTTAGCCATTTGTATGTCCTGTTTGGAGAGGTGTCTATTTAGTTCCTCTGCCCATTTTTTAACTGGGTTCTTTGTCTTCCTTTTGTTGAGTTATATGAGCACTCTCTATATATTGGAAATTAACCCCTTATCTGATATATCATTGACATTTATGCTCTCCCAAACAGTGGGTAGCCTTTTCGTTTTGATGATTGTACCTTTTGCTGTGCAGAAGCTTTTGAGTTTGATGTAGTCCCATGTGTTCATTTTCACCTTTGTTTCTATTGCCTTAGGTGATGTATCAGTGACAATTCTGCTGCATATGATGTCTGAAATTGTGTTGCCTACAGTTTCATCTAGGATTTTTATGGATTCATGAGTCACATATAAGTCTTTTATCCATTTTGAGTTTATTCTTGTGTAGGGTGTAAGTTCATGGTCTAGTTTCATTTTCCTGCATGTACCTGTCCAATTTTCCCAGCACCGTTTATTAAAGAGGCTGTCCTTACTCCACTGCATGCTCTTGCCACCTTTGTCAAATATTAATTGAGCATATTGCCTTGGGTCCATTTCTGGGTTCTCTGTTCTGTTCCACTGGTCTATCTGCCTGTTTTTGTGCCAGTACCAGGCTTTTATTACAGAGGCTTTGTAGTATAACCTGAAATCTGGTAATGTGATCCCTCCAACTTGTTCTTCCTTTTCAAGATTGCTGTGACTATTGAAGGTCTTTTTTGGTTCCATATGAACTTTTGAAGTACTTGTTCTAATTCTGTGAAGTATGCCGTTGGTATTTTGATGGGGATTGCATTGAATCTATACATTGCTTTGGGTAATATGGACATTTTAATGATGTTAATTCTTCCAATCCATGAATAGGGTATGTGCTTCCACTTTTTTATATCTTCCTCTATTTCTTTTTTCAAAGACCTGTAGTTTTCTGCAAATAGGTCCTTTATTTCTTTGGTTAAGTTTATTCCTAGGTATCTTAATTTTTTTGCTGCATTGGTAAATGGGATTGTTTTCTTAGTTTCTCTTTCTGTGAGTTCATTATTGGTGTATAAGAATGCCATCGATTTCTTGACTTTAATTTTGTATCCTGCTACTTTGCTAAATTCATTTATTAAGTCTAGTAAATTTTTGATGGAGTCTTTTGGGTTTTCTACATATAGTATCAAGTCATCTGCAAATAATGACAGTTTCACTTCCTCCTTTCCAATTTGGATCCCTTTTATTTTTTCTTCCTGTCTGATTGCTGTGGCTAAGAATTCCAGTACTATGTTAAATAAGAGTGGCGAAAGTGAGCATACCTGCCTTGTTCCTGTTCTTAAGAAAAATGCTTTTTGTTTTTGCCCATTGAGTATGATGTTGGCTGTAGATCTTTCATATATAGCCTTTAATATGTCGAGATATGATCCCTTTATTCCCACATTGCTGAGCATTTTTATCAGAAATGGATGCTGGATTTTGTTGAGGGCTTTTTCGGCATCTATCGATATGATCATGTGGTTTTTATCCTTCATTTTATTTATCTGGTGTATCACATTTATTGATTTCCGAATATTGTACGAGCCTTGCATCTCTGGGATGAATCCCACTTGGTCATGGTGAATAGTTTTCTTGGTGTATTGCTGGATCCAATTTGCTAGTATTTTGTTCAGGATTTTGGCATCTATGTTCATCAGGAATATTGGCTTGTAGTTTTCTTTCTTTGTAGTGTCTTTTTCTGGTTTTGGAATTAGAATTATGCGGGCCTCATAAAACAAGTTTGGAAGTCTTTCTTCTTCTTGAATTTTTTGAAATAGTTTGAGAAGAATGGGTATTAGTTCTTCTTTGAATGTTTGGTAAAACTCCCTCATGAAGCCATCCGGGCCTGGGCTTTTGTTCGCTGGGAGAGTCTTGATTACATCTTCAATTTCTTCTGTTGTTATTGGTCTGTTCAAGTTTTCTATCTCTTCCTGGTCCAGTTTTGGGCGACTATGTGTTTCTGGAAATTTGTCCATTTCACTTAGATTGTCAAATTTGTTGCCATATAATTGTTCATAGTAGTTGTTAACAATCTTTTGTATTTCTGTGGTGTCAGTTGTTACCTCTCCTCTTTCATTTCTGATTTTGTGTATTTGGGTTCTTTCTCTTTGTTTCTTGGTGAGTCTAGCTAAGGGTCCATCAATCTTGTTTATCTTTTCGAAAAACCAGCTCTTTGTTTCATTGATCCTTTGAATTGTTTTTTTGGGTCTCTATGTCGTTTATTTCGGCTCTGATCTTTACTATTTCCTTCCTTCCACTTGCTCTGGGGTTTTCTTTTTGTTTGCTCTCTAGTTCTTTAAGTTGTGAGGTTAGATAGGCTATTAGAGATTTTTCTTGTTTTTTGAGGTAGGCCTGTAGTGCTATGAACTTCCCTCTCAGAACTGCTTTTGCTGCATCCCATAGATTTTGTGTTGTTGTGTCTTCATTTTCATTGGTTTCCACGAAGTTTTTGATTTCTTTCTTGATCTCCTCGGCGACCCATTCATTGTTTAATAACATGCTATTTGGCTTTTATGTGTTCAAATGCCTTTGTATGTTCTTCTTGAATTGATTTCTAGTTTCATTCCATTGTGATCTGAGAAGATGCTTGATATGATTTCAGTCTTCTTGAACTTGTAGAGACTTAGTTTGTGCCCTAACATGTGCTCTATCTTTGAGAATGTCCAGTGTGCACTTGAGAAGAATGTGAATTCTGTAGTTTTGTGGTATTATTCTCTGTAGATATCTACTAAATCCATTTGGTCTAGTGCTTCATTTGGAGTCTCTGTTTCCTTGCTAATTTTTGTCTGGAGGATCTATCCAGTGATGTCAGCGCGGTGTTGACGTCCCCTGCTATGATTGTATTGCTATCGATTTCTCTTTGAAGTCCTCCAGAAGATTTTTAATATATTTTGGTGCTCCTATATAGGGTGCATATATGTTTATCAAGGTTTTATATTCCTGTTGGATAGATCCTTTCAATATTATGTAGTGGCCTTCTTTGTCTCTAGTTATGGCCTTCATTTTGAAATCTATTTTATCAGATATGAGAATTGCTACCTCAGCTTTCTTTTCCTTTCCTTTTGCTTGGAAGATTTTTTTCCATCCCTTCCCTTTCAACCTAAGTGAATCTTTTGTTGTGAGGTGGGTCTCTTGTAAACAACATATAGTGAGTCATGCTTTCTTATCCAATCAGCTACTCTGTGTCTTTTTATGGGAGTATTCAATCCATTTACATTTAAGGTGATTATTGATATGTACTTATTTATTGCCATTTTTGTTTAGTGTGGTTCTATTTTTCTTCCCATTTTTCCTGCTAATTACAGCAGTCCTTTTAACATTTCTTGTAGTGCTGGTTTGGTGCTAATTGCCATTTTTGTTTAGTGTGGTTCTATTTTTCTTCCCATTTCTACTGCTAATTACAGCAGTCCTTTTAACATTTCTTGCAGTGCTGGTTTGGTGCTAATGTATTCCCTTAGCCTTTTTTTGTCTGGGAAGCTCTTTATTTGACCTTCTATTTTGAATGATAGCCTTGCTGGGTAGAGTAGTCTTGGATTCAGATCCTTGTTTTTCATGACCTTGATTACTTCATGCCATTCCCTTCTGGCCTGTAGTGTTTCTTGTGAGAAGTCAGCTGAGAGCCTCATGGGGTTTCCTTTGTAGGTAACCTGTTGCTTATCTCTTGCTGCTTTTAGGATTCTCTCTTTGTCTTGAATTTTTGGCAGTTTGATTACTATGTGTCTCAGTGTGGGCCTGTTTGGGTTCTTGTTACTTGGGGCTCTGTGTGCTTCTTGAACTTGAATGCCTTCTCCCTTCACCAAATTAGGAAAGTTTTCTGTCACTATTTCTTTGAATATACTCTCTAACCCTTGCTCATTTTTTTCTTCGGGGACTCTTATGATGCGAATATTATTACGTTTCCAGTTGTCCCACAGTTCTCTTAAGCTGTCTTCTTGCTTTTTAATCAATTTTTCCTTTTGGTTTTCTGATTGGTTGATTTTTTCTACCCTGTCTTCTAATTCACTGACCTGGTCCTCAGCTTCCTCTACTCTGCTTTTTAGACCTTCAATGTGTTTTTCATTTTTGATATGTCATTTTTTATCTCTTCTTCGTGGTTTTTAATTTCCAAATGGCTTATTTTCAGCATCTCTATGTCGTTACACATGCTGTTGATCTTCCTCAGGATCATGGCTCTGAATTCTAGTTCTGTTAACTTGCTTAACTGCACCTCATTTATCCCATCTTCGGAAGAGGTTTCTTGTTCTTTCATTTGGCTTTTGTTTCTGTGTTTCACCATTTTGGCTATCACTGTGGGCTTTGGAGTCTGCCAAATTTTCCATATGGGTGTTGGTGTTCTGCTGTTTGTGGCTCCCTTCTGGGTTTGGATGAGGCAGGGAGGACCCACTTTAAACACCACTGTCAAGTCTTAACTTTTCTGGTTAGTGTTGCTAGCCCAGAGAATGGTAGTTATCCTCTAGCTTTTTTTGCCTGGAGGCTATTAGTAGAGGTCACCTGAAGAACCTTGGTTTCTGAGTTGCCTGAAAAACTCTCTCAGGTGCTCAGTGTAAGAGGATTTCCAGAGGGTGGGGCAGATGCTGGTTGTTAATGGGCCTCAATTAGCATTTCAATGGCCACCAGGTGGGGTTGAATCTCCTAGGGAGGGGCCACCACCTCTCCCCAGGGCCCTGGGAAGGAGTAAGATGACCACAGTCCTGCGTGGCTGCACTCAGCAAAAGCTCTGAGCATCCTCCAAATCCCGAGTGTCCCCACACAGTTCCAGTCCAGTCTGCCTTCCCTCTGCAGGAGCCCAAGGTGAGTGGCTTCTGCCAATTTAGCCTCTGTCCAGACACTGCGTCGTGGAGCCACCTAGGACTTTTTACCCGAGGGCGCTGCTCCCAGCCAAGGGCGGCCAAGGCTGCGGCACCAGCCGAGGGCATAGCACCCAGCCGAGTTCTCAGGACTCAGCCGCGGTCACCAGACACAGCTGAGATGGCAGCAGCTTCCAGCCAAGGCAGCTAGACCCAGCTGAGGGTGTAGCACCCAGCCGAGGTCACAGGACCTAGCTGAGGGTGAAGTTTCCAGCGGAGTACCCTGGTCCCAGCCGAGTCAGCTGGTCCCAGCCCAGGCCGCTGTGGACTGTGGTCTCCCGGCCCCCTCTCACGTACTCGCAAGCCTACCAGGCTTGAGTCAGTGTCCCTGGTTATGTGGTCCTCCAAGCTGCCTTTCGATTGCCCCTTCCTGACGATTTGTCTTTATTTTCGTTGTAAATCCAGTTTGGTCCTGGGAGATGGTCTGCATAGCTCCATTCACTCCGTCGCCATTTTTCACTCCGGGTTCATTATTTTTTAAGGCAGTCTACAGTCTTTCTGTCCTTCTCCCTCCCTTTGTTGACAATCATCCAGTAAATTTATCAATATACATATATTTTTATTTTTCCTGCCTGCTTATGTCTTTTGCCTCCAGTAGTTTGTAGCATGTAGGGGACATTACAGCTCTCTTGGGTTCTGCATTCCTTGATACTAAAGCCAATATTGCTATGACCTCTGGCAAGTAAGCATGAAATGACCCAAAAGTTGTACTTTTTAGGAAAAAAAAAATTCCTGTAATAATCTTGCCTCTTAATGAGTCTGTATTTTAACACTGCCACTTATACTTTTATAGTTTTGCTGCTTATTTATTAAATTTTTAATTATTAATCTGAATGGATTTGAGATGCAGATTTTGATCAGTCTAGACTCAAACTCTGGTAGCTCTATAGCAAAGTATATCTATACTCTTACTGACTCCTCATCAATAATAAGAAATCAATTTGAGAATTCTATATCAGAGTCCATCCTACTTTCCAATTTGGTTAACCTTCTTAAATATTCTGGGCAGAACACATGAGGCAGGTGAAAACGATGCTTTTATTGCAGTATTCCAACAAGTCTTTTCCAAGTACGTAATGGGATAGTTTCAAGGAAAGTGTTAAGATTTAAAAAGTGCCATGATCAAAATCATTTGGAAGTTCATTCATTTTCTTTACTGTAAGAATTCTCAGAATCTCTAAGAGGTGAATGAGCACTGTGAAGCACAGAGAGGGGAGACAGAATGCTACATAAAACAAATCTAATTGATTATTGACTTGTTTACTTATGCAGTACTTTGACAGACCAATTCTTCACTGAACACACTTTGGGAAATTCCACTTCATTATAAGTTTTCTGGTGAAAATCAGTGTGGAATCTGCCTGTCCCGGGGAGGAGAAATGACAGCATGTGTGTAAAAAGACAGCACTCACCACCTTCTGATATGCTAAACAATTTACTACCATGGCATGTGTGATGGGTTGAATTGTGTCCGCTGAAAAAATATAAAGTCCTAACCCTGGTGCCTGTGAATGTCACCTTTTTTGGAACTAGAGTTTTTACAGATATTATCAAGTTAAGAGGAAGTCATTAGGGTGGGCCCTAGCCCAAGGTGACTAGTGTCCTTACAAGAAGAGGTAAGTCTAGACACAGAGATAGAGTCATAGTAGACAGCAGCCACAGGGAAGGCCGTGTGAAGATGGAAGCCGAGAGTGAGGTGATGTGATGCACCCGCAGGCTAAGGAATGCCAAGGACTGATGGCTATCACCAGAAGCTAGGAGGGATGCAGGGACAGTTGTCCTCAGGAGCCAACAGTGCTGATGCCCTGAATAGAACAGTCTAGCCGCAGGACTGAGAGGATCAAGTTCAGGTGTTTCAAGCCACCCCGGTTGTGGTATTTTGTTATGGCAGCCCCCGGAAATGAATAGAGAGTTTGCTACTCAGAAGTGAGGTGCTTCTAATCTACGACATATATCTAAAAAAATGGTTTCTGGAATTGTGTAATGGGTAAAGCCTGAAAGCCTTTGACGGCACTTAATTGAAAGAACCTAGATTGCCTTGAAGAGACTGTTGGTAGAAATATGGATGTTAAGAATGCTTTTGGTGAGGAGTCAGACAGAGTGAGGAGCATATTGGGAAGTGAAGGAAAGGCGATTCTTGATATCCAGTGGCAGAGAACTTGGCTGAATCATTCCTTCTGCTGGGAGCCAAGTAGAACTGGTAAATGATAAACTTCAACATGTAGCTGAGGAGATTGCAAAGTAAAGTGTGGAATGCACAGCCTGGTTTCCCCTTTCTGCTCACAGTACATGTGAGAGTAAAGAGATCATTTGAATAAGGAATTCTACCGCAAGCTTGACTCCAACCATAGCTTATACACCATTTGTATCACTTATGGTACATCTTTTCCCTCCTCTGCAGTGTAACCCCACGAGTTCAGATAGCCTAGTCTGTTCTGTTCAGTGATATTCCCCAACTTCCCACTTGTGCAAAGAATAAAATTAATGCATAGAGCTGAAATTCTCAAATTGGGCCTATCAATTTTCATGCCTACTTTTCCAAAAAGCTTATAAAAGATTTCTACTTCTTATAGTTTTTATAATTGGAAAAATATAATTACTTCAACTCCAAATGAAAACAATTTATGTGACTACAAGTACATTGGGCTTTACAAAAGAGTTATTGACATAAAATAAAAAATTAAAATGTATGTAATACTGAGACTCCAAACAGGAATGCTAACCAATCAAGGAAAACAAATAATTTATTTCATAGAAATGCAAATTTCAAGCCATATATGAAATGGGTTCTCAAGTAAGGTTTTAGCATTTTATTCTTAGGATGAGCTCTGGTAACAGCTGGAAGACTTGAACAGTATACATCCTATAAACAGTAATAGCAAGACGACAACAATAACACCACTCCTGAGCCATCCACAGTACGGTGATCATCAGAGAGAAAGGGGGTGAGGGAGGCAGAGAGGAGTAAGGTGGAAATAAATGGTGAAGGAAGGAAACTTGACTTGGGGTGGTGAGCACACAGTACAATAAACAAATGATGTGTTATAGAACTGTACACCGGAAACCTATATAATTTTATTAACCAATGTCACACCACTAAATTCGATAAAAAATAAACAGTGATAGCAAATAAAGATTCAAGCCTTCAAAGAATACATGCACCATAAAAAAAATGATGCTGTCTTTCTTTTTTAAGTTAATCAAATGCCACATTACACAATTGTTGTTTCTAATAAACAACATGAAATGATATAGACTTTACATGAACCATCCGATGTTAGGCAATGAAAACAATAATCAAATTGACTTTTCTCACACCCATTCTTTTTTTAGTAGCTCTCATACATAGACGTACCTTTGCTTTTAAGAATAGATGATGCTCTGCTATCAATTAATTAAAAGTTTTACCTTTTTTTTTTTGTTATATATTTATATATCCCATTTTGCTGCAATCGAGATCTTTAGGTATACTGCTTAGAAAGATATTCGTAAATGTAAAAAGACAAAAAAATTGTTATGTTAATAAATATAAAAACAAAGATTTAGAAAATATTCTCTACACTTCTATTTATAAACATAGTTAAATTTTTAGTGTTGTTTTTTCTTTATTGATTTTAGAGAGAGAAGAAGTGAGAGGGAGAGAGATAAAAAAACATTGATGAGCCAGAACATCCATTGGCCGCCTCCTGCATGTCCCCCACTCGGGATTTGGCCCACAACCTGGGCATGTGCCCTCACTGGGAATCGAACTGGTGACCTCTTGGTGCATGGGTCAATGGTCAATCACTGAGCCACACCGGCTGGACCATAGTTAATTTTTTTTATGTTCACTGCACATACATGCTTTCAATCATCCATCTGTTGTTTCCAATTTCATGCGTTATTAATATTTTTCAAGTTTATCTCTGTAGATATCTCTTGAACACTTCCATTCTTTGTGAGCCTGTTTTTGCTGCTTTACTCACCACCACTTGCATGCACTGTCTTATTAAGGCTCTAAACTGTTGCTCTCTAATCTTTCTGCCTTCCCCTCCCCCACTCCTCATCTTCTCTCAATTGTATTTCACAGGTCGTCTCTTCCTAGTTTTCTCCATGGGCAAGCAGACTTATTCTTCAGGCTCCTGCACAAACATCCAGAGGGCTAGCTCTTTCCCAACTCCCACAGGCAGTTAGTCCCTACTTCCTTTCTCCTATTTTATTTTAGCATCTGAGGCATATCTCTGTGAAATGGCTTAATGTGTTGTAATTATGTTTGGGGATCTGCTTCCTCTATGAGATTGTGTGCTCTTCAAGATAAGAACTGTATATTTTTATACTTTTCTCTCTAGTGTTTTGACCAGTACCTGAAATATCTTAGAGCCTCAATAAATATTTATTGAACAAACATATAAAAAAGAGAAATTTTGAGAGCAGAAGAAAAAATCAAGTCAATAAGATATTTGTGCTATTGCTATACTAAGTCAAAGCATTATGGAAAATAAATAGACTAACTTATATGACCATTTTTATTTCTCTTGGTGCAGTTTTGGGAATCTATTTAATGTGGTGAGGTATCATTTGGCTGGACTGCAGAATGGAATTGTGCATATCAGCCTTTAAAGTAATTTTCAGATATCAATGTGGCTATTTTTATTTCTTAAAAAATGTCCTTGGATTTATCACATCAGTGCTTTCCTTCTTAGTCAGTTTCTTCATGTCTTCTCTCATGATTATGGTAAGAGAATATGAGTTTTTCTCTTCAGATAATACAAATGGAGTTACCCAGGAAAAAACTTATAGCAAATCCTCCTACTATACTGATGAATTAACAAGATAGGAGAATTACATTTAAAAATTTAAGTATCATGTTTATGTTATGTTATTTTTCTTAGTTTACTTTTCTAATATAAAATTTTAAACACTCAAAATTATTGCGAGAGTAGTACATAGAACTATGTTCCTGCCAATCAGTCTCAACAATTATTAGTGTTTTTAGTATCCTATCCAAACTGTTTTGTTTTTTTTTAAACTTAAACCAAAAAAAAAAAGAACTAATAGGTAATTAGTAATAGTTTTATAGGGAGTCTGGGCTATGTTTTCAAGAAGGGAGTGAAGACATGATGTGAACTTTTTGCAGTGAAAATCAGAAAAACAAAGCCAGTTTGCAAAAGACCCAAAGAAAAGACATGCGTGTTTGCCTGGTGTGAGTGAATATGCATGCATCCACAGGAATGCATTTATTTTGAAGTCTACCGAGTGAAGAATAGGACTTTGCCCTTATATAGAAAATTATAGTCTTCTCTATGTGCTTTGCCCTCAGTCATTAGTTGTCACAGCATTACAACTTTTAATAAATTGGTGGTGATAATAATTACAGTAAGAAGAAAAAGAGAATCCTTGTGCCTTCCCTATCTCTCTAAAAGTGGGATATATCCCCTCTGCCTTGGATTCATCAATAAATGGAATTGCTGTTTATTTCAACTTAAAAAAATGTTCAATGTCTTGTATAAGCAAGACAAGTTAAATCATTTTCATTATTCAGTTATTCACATTCCTTCATTCATTAAACAATTTACTTAGCTTCTCTTATTCTCTCTCATAGTAAACAGACTTGTAAGTGAACGATGTGATAATAAAAATAAAAATTAAGTGGAATAAGAACATCTGTGTGCTATTTCTGTGGTGTTTGTCTCTCTATCTAGAGAGTAAGTCAGTTACCATGTTACTGTGACAGTCTAAATATAAGAAGTAAACGATGCTATGAGAATAGCAGTGGAAGTTGAAAGTATACTGCACTTGATATATTTTGTCCTGCTGAGCTTACCTGACCCTCTGCCCTTAGCCTCTGCTGACTCTGTACACCTAGGTGGCCAAAGTCACTTTTCTGTACCCTATATGATAGAATTATAGTGGGCAGCTGAATTAAGGGAATCCTTCCAGAAGCTAAGCCATGCCAGTTTGCTTTGTTTTCTAGAATTTGAACTAAGAGGAAATATACTGGTACCACAAAAGAAATAAACGTATGGAGTTCAAGTAAATTGCATTAAAGTAAAATATTATAGGGAAGACTTAAGGAAATAAATCTGCTGTGGTCCCACAGGCCATCTTGAATCCAGACTTACTCTCTTATTAGAGTTCTATTGGTTTCTGGCTGGTTAGCGGTTCCTATGTTAGTTGATTTATGTCTACTTACAACTTTTTTTTAAAATTTCTAACTGAGGATATTTTTCCATTTATCTTCAGATAGAGTGGGCTGAAGAGAGGGGGAGGGAGAGGGAGAGAGAGAGAAAGAGAGAGACATTGATGTGAGAGAGACACATTGACTGGTTGCCTCCCACACAACCCTGACCAGGGCCTGGAATGAACTGCAACTGAGGTACATGCCCTTGATCAGAATCAAACTCGGGACTCTTTCTTTAGTCCACAGACCAATGCTCTAACCACTGAGAAAAACTGCCTAGGGTTCTACTTACAACTTTTGCCCAACCCTTCAACTCAACCTGCTTTTCTCTTGAGCTTCTTCTTCTTTTTTTGGAAATTTCTGGTCTTATAATCTAAGAGCTTAGGCTTGAATAGATAATATTTACTCAACTAATTATCTGCCTCTACTACTATATTCAGAACTCTCATTTTCACATTTGTTTCTCATTGGAAACTATGGACTCTTTAGCAACCATAGGGGCTGTCATATAGTATTTTCACATCCAGCTTATAGCTTGGGACCTTAAAAGGTTTCCTAAATCTTTGTTAAAATAAATAAATAATGCAAATGAGAGACACTGGGGAATAGAATCTAAGGGAAATAACATTTGATTGAATGAAGAGAAGCCAAAAATAAGTCTGCTATTCAGTTCTTTTGTATTATAATCTGTCTGATGGGTTTCATTTAAATTTATGCTAGGGAATGTCCTGCTTTTTTGAAAAGTATAATAATCAACCACATATTGAAAATATGAGTTATTAAAAACCTAAGAGGGCTTATAAATTAATGAACTCAAATTATCTGGAGCTTAGTTCAACAAGAGTGGCAAAACAATAATTTCTCTCCCCAAATACAAGATGAGATTAGAGGATGCTTGGATTCCTTTGGGACATGAGATTAAATTGGCTGAACCAAGAGTTACAGTTTTTATTTATCTCTTTAGGGAAGCAAACCTTCGGGATGTATCATACTTGAAACTGGAGATAAATGACCACTCACTCACTCTAAAACCACCGATTAGCAGATTTAAGGGCTAATGTTGATGCTTGTGTAATATAATTATTTCATGCTGCTTATAAATGGCAATTATTAAAAGTCAATATACTTTGTATAGCCATGGAAGGATGGCAACGAAGATTAGCTAAGGAGTAATTTGTGACATCAACTTTCCCTTTCCAGGAGCAACATTTTAAACAGCTGTTATATAACATTGATTATTCTAGCAGCCTAATTGAGAAAGGCATGACTGACTGCATCTCTTAAAGATGATCATTTTAATTCCCCTAAACCATGAAACTAATAGAAATGGCATGTGGAAGAAGCAATAAAGATTTTCTTTTCTTTCTTGAAGTTCATTCCAGACACATTAGCTACTGGAAGGAAATGACACAGAATATGCATTTTTGCTCTGTTATTATAGTGAGTTAAAAATAATTTTCTGATGTTTCATGTATAATTACATTGAAAGTGTTAATATAAATTTTATAGAATTATTTTCTGTTTAAATCATTCATGGTACAATAATACTGTGACAAAATCAAATATGCTTAACCATTAGATATATCAAAACTTATGGTCTTTGTTGTGATCATATTTTATATAGCTCTCTTTCTCCTGCCCTCCAATTTTTACACACTTTTTGGACACATTTAAATAATGATACTCTTTGAGAACCTATTCAGTTGAAGTCTCTGTTATAGTATTGATTTTTGTAGTGGCTTGTATCAGGTTAGTTGGACATACTGGGAAAGTGCCCAGACTTTGGCAAATACCCAAACTGAACTTTCCTCCAAAGAGTCAGGAAGGATTTCATTAACCTTTTAGTTAAAAAATAAAAAGTGTATTTTTCATTTGTTCAACTCTAAGGCTATGTATTCCAGGGAAACAAAATAGCCATAGCACTGTAATCCTTATTTACATCAGGGCTTATGTTTGAAATAATTAGAATGTTAGAATTATCCCTATAGTCAATAAGTGATTGGTTGCATCCTTCATACTTTTACATACATAGCACATATGTTAAAGTATATATGTTTACTGCATTCTATGATGATCATCAGTGCTCATAATAATGTCGTTAAGTCAATGCAATATTTTGAATTCCTTTTTCAAATAGCAAGTAAAGATTAAGTGAAAAAGAGAAAAAAATATTTTTCATTAAATTTATTGGGGTAACATTGGCTAATAAAATATATATGTTTACCACCTAAGTGAAGTCTCCTTCCATCATAATTTATCTCCCCGTTACCCTCATCTACCTTTCCTTAACCCCCATTTCCTCTGACAATCACCATACTGTTGTCTGTGTCATGAGATCTTCTTTTATTTTTCTTTGCTTAATTCCTTCACCCTTCTCACCCAGCCCCCAGGGCCTCCCTCTGACAGCTGTCAGGCTAGTGTTTGTATCCATGAATTTGTCTCCACTTTGTTATTTTATTTTGTTCATTAGATTCCACATATATGTGAAATCATATGGTACTTGAGTTTCTCTGACTGGCTTATTGCATGTAGTATAATACTCTACAGGTTCATCCCTGCTGTCACAAAAGACAAGATTTCCTTTTTTACAATGGAGTATTATTCCATTCAACAAAATAAAAAGACAACCCACTAAATGGGAGAACATATTTGCTCATATATTTGATAAGGGATTAATATCCAAAATTTATAGGGAACTTATGAAACTCAACACCAAAAACAAACACACAGTCCAATTCATAAGGGCAAGGGACCTGAATAGACACTTCTCCAAAGAGGACATACAGATGGCCAAGAGATATTTGAAAGGATGCTCAATGTCACTAATCATCAGAGAAATGCAAATTAAAACACAATGGATATCACCTCACACATGTTAGAATGGCTCTCATCAATAAATCAATAAACAACAAGTGTTGGCAGGATGTGCAGAAAAGGGAACCCATGTACACTGTTGGAAATGCAGATTGGTGCAGCCACTGTGGAAAGCAGTATGGAGTCGCTTCAAAAAATTAAAAATGAAAACAGCCTTATGACCCAGCAATTCCACATCTGGGAATATATCCAATAAAACCTGAAACACTGATTTGAAAAAATTTATGCACCCCTATGTTCACTGCAGCGTTATTTAAAACAGCCAAGATTTGGAAGCAACCCAAATGCCTATCAGTAGATGAGTAGAGAGAAACAAACATTTTGGTGTTTGAAATCATTTAAATTATTTTTTATTATAAAACGAATGTAAATAATGTTCAATTCGGACCATTTCCTACTGTATTGTTGATACAGAAAACACCAGAACTGCTAAGTTAGAATTAAACAATCAGATAAATTTAGGCAAAATTTTTATTATCAGTGTTATGCAAAAGCTTATTACTAGAAGTGAATTTCTCAGATGTTGATAATCTCATGACTTATTTTCTTAACCTAGAAGTATTGCTCAGTTATATCAAAATTAAGGTTTATTTGGACAATAATTGAATACATCTCAAAACTTTTCTAAACTAGGCAAAACTTTAGTAAATTGAAATATTAAGTTTAGTCCAAACTTCATACTGAGTTAGGTCAGCAAATGGAATAGTTGTTCTAACAATTTTGTGAGAGGTGGTCCTCTTACAATTTTGAGTTTTTGTGTTTGATGTGAAAATAAGAGAATGAGGAAAATATTTAGGGAAGTGAGAAGGAAGAGAAAAGGTGTGTAAGAAGCAGCAACATGTACAAAAAATGTATCTCTCATGTCATACAAATCACTTAATTAATGGATAATTCCAGCATCTGTTTCAATTTGAGAAAAATTTGTGAATTTAAAAATTATACATTATATGTTTGTATTGCTCATCTATGAACATCACAGCTAAGTATTCAATTTTAATATTCTATATATACCTTACACTGGTACATTTTTTTAAAAGTTGAATGAAGATAAAATGGGTTATTTTGAATGATGTGACTTTCATGTCAATTACTATACTTAACTCCCTCCTTAGAACTTGCGTGTCAGCAGGTAGTACAGGGTTCTGCTACATATCTTTCAGTATGTCTACTTAAACACTGCCCTTTGAACTTCAACGTCTTGCTGTCACATCAGTGAAGTGATTCACATTACAAATAGCCGCATTAACTATTCCCGGACTATGTAAGAATCCATTCTTATTGACACGCTATGTGTCCATACACTCTCTTTGGAGAATAAAGAGAAAGAGTCATTGTCTCTGCAAATAATATTAGCCAAATAACAAAAAGGATTGCTAGTAGCTATCCTATTTCTGTGCTGCTGGGGTAACATTGTGAACTTCTGATGTTCCTTAGGTAGCTGTCCTGCTGTTCGTTCCAAATTTGTCAGGTGATTTGGCACCTGGTCTGACCTTAATGTCTAGAATGAACTGCTGAGCTATGAACTGTTCTGATTTCTCGATGCTTTGCCAAATTCTTGCCCCCATCCCTGCCACCTTTAAAATAACAAGGTCAATCACACAAAAGAAAGATGGCAGAGTTTCAGGTCCAATGATGCTGATCATCAGCATAACACATACAGTTAAGCATGACATCAACTTGTCCTTGAGGACTACTGCAAGTCCAAATGGAATGGGCTAAGATCACTCAAAAAAGCACTAGTAAATGAAAGTACATATTTTTCTAAAGATAATTTACCAAACAACTATAGAGGTGCTTTTTTAACATCTGTTTTCAAAGCTGTGGTCACATATTTTGAGGAAAACATTAATATTATTAATTCACATTGGCCGTGTCCAAATTAATAAATTCTGAATGAATAAGGCAGTCACATTCTTCTAAAATTGACCTAATCAATTGCATGCTGGATATGAGGATGTGAAGACAGTAAAAATAAGACATTATTGATGGATAATGACATGCCAGGCACCCCCAAAATCATAAAGAAATCTTTCTTATTATTAGGATCAAGGAGAATTCAAGAAAAAGAAACTTCGCCCAAAATGAGTAATGTATGCTCATCTTCATCTCCTTCTTATTGCCTATGTTCTATCTTTTTTGATCTTGTGGTAGTAATCCCCCCTCTTCTCCCAGTACAGATTTTGCCCTTTGGTCTTATGTATATAGGTGTAAAAATACCCTCAATTGTACTTGAAAAGATCATAACTTTACCTTATACTTCCCATCTCAGTACGCAGAACAAAATTGTATCACAGTGCTCATTCCCTCTTCAATAGGGCTATATAGAAACATGCTATGATTTCTTTTTTCTTTTTTTTTTTTTTTTATCCTCATCCGGGGACATTTTTCCATTTTTTGTTCAGATAGAGCGGGAGGGAGAGAGAGGAAGAGAGAGAGAGAGAGAAACATCGATGTGAAAGGACACATCGAGTGGCTGCCACCCGCACGACCAACCAGGGCCGGGGACAAACTGCAACCGAGGTACGTGCCCTTAGCGGGAACCGAACCCGGGTCTCTCTGTACCGCAGGCCGACGCTCCAACTGCTGAGCCAAACCAGCCAGGGCGAAACATGCTATGATTTCTAATGCATATAGATAAAATATTAGTAGGTAATATATATAGACTATAAGGAATGAAATTAGTACATAATACATATGTATGTAGTCTACAGAAAGCTATCTAAACAGTAAGTAAGTCTTCATTTGAGAACCTGTAAAGGCAGCTAGTAGGGTATAAGTTGGTTTGTATTCACTCAAACAAAATTTTTATTGAAGATCAGCCATATGCATAATGCCATGCATATTGAACAGATCTTATATCACAGAACTTTAAAGCAGGAGAAATGTCAGCAATTAGCCAACATTTTCTAGATGAGGAGAACAATGCCCAGAGAGGTTAAGTAGCACATCTGAAAATATCAACATCCAGTTTAATGAAAGAACACTAGAATATTGGTGCTATATTCTTTCCACAAAACCATGGTTTGTCTTCATTTGAAATAGCTAATACATGCTTTTTATACCTGTTCAGAAGATTCTTGCCTTTGAAATGAAACAATTTAAAAAATATTGTTAGTAAATATCTTTCCTTGTATGTATGTATATGTGGTTGTGTGTGTGTGTGTGTGTGTGTGTGTGTGTGATAATATAAATTACCATATTACAATTTAAATATAACTACCATTTTTAAAACCAACATTGTGGTGATTGCAAGGTGTGGGGGTGGACGGAGGTAGAAGAGGGTATAGGGGGATTAATGGTGATGAAAAAAATAAATTTAAAAATGTTATTTTAATAATACTTTTCTCTCTAGCTCATTTTACAAATGTAAATTATTAGGAGGAAAAATTAAACAAAAAGGTCTTCTCCTCCTAGTAGCAAAATGTTTCTAGTTCTTTTTTCTATTCCTTCAAATTAAAATGTTTTTTGGTCTTTCCCTTCTTCCTTATGGGACACAGAATTTATTCAACTAAAAAAAGAAAAAAAAGAAATCGGCAGGTCACCAACACAATGCTAACAGAATTCAGCAGAAATGTATGTAATTATTCAGACCTAGAATGTTACCTTGAGTGATGTAATTAATGTTGTATTCATTGATAGGAAATTTCAATTGCCTGAGATAATGGATTTTAAAGAATAATAGTGGGTTATGTATTCATCAAAGTTAAGGCTAAGGAAAAGTCAGAAGAAAATCAGATGAAAAATATGTTAAGGTTATTATAAAATATTATATATTCTGTGACGTCTTTCCTAATATTTCCAAACACTTTTCTTTATGTTTCTATTTTGCCCACTTATTTTAATCTTTTATTTATCACTATAATTTACTTTTTTCCCCCAGGCATAGTATCCAATCTACTGAGAGCTCAGTACATGTTGCTAAGTAAATGAATAATAAAAAATAAATAAATTTAGCATGTATTTGCATTCAATGTTAGATATAATGAACTTTGAAATTACTTTTCACATACATCAATGTTACCTAATTGTAGCTGAACATAGATATCAACTGTAAATACAGATTCCAAGGACCCTTCCTTGAAGAAGTGTGGGTTTTTTTGACTGAGAAGTGCCCAGGAAAGTTATTTGATCAGGTAATCTGAAATGATCTAGAGAATTCCATGTTTATGTGGCAAATTTCAAGAGCATTAAGAAAACACATATAACTTAACTTTATATTTTCTATAGAGTAATAATTTATTCTCTTGAATTTTATAGAAAGACTCACATTGCAAATATTTATCCAGTTACTATAATTGGGTCTTAGGCCTACAGAGTTTAATACATGGTAGATGTCTATACATCTCACAGCACATGAGGAAATAAACATCCAGAAATGAAGTATTAGAGTCCAGAAATACACATACATAAACACAGTCAACAGATATTTGAAAAAAGGAGCAAAAGCATTGCAGTGGAGCAATTATAGTCTTTGCAACAAATGGTGCTGGTACAACTGGACCTCCCCAAGCAAGCATGTAAATCTAGATCTGAGCTTTACATTCATCACAAAAATTAGCTAAAATGGATCACAGAAGTACTATAAAATATAAAATGTAAAATATTAAAACTCCTAGAATACAACATAGGAGAAAATCTAGATTACCTTAGGTGTGACAATAACATTGTAAACACATCATGATTCATGCAATAAATAATTGATAAGCTGTACTTAATTAAAATTTTTCAAGAATTGTTCTGCAATAGATATCAAGAGAATGAGACAATCAGCCACAAGACTGGGACAAGATAATTACAAAAGATATATCTGATAAAGGACTGTTATCTAATATATAAAAGAACTCTTAAAACTAAAAAAAAAATTTAAAAAATCAGGCAAAAGACCTGAACAGACACTTCATCAAATAAAATATGCAAATAGTAAATAATCATATAACAAGAAACTGTTAAACATCATATGCCATTGGGAAACTGCAAATTAAAGCAACAATATGATACCATGGAACACCTATTAGAGTGGCTCAAATCCAAAACACTGACAGTACCAAATGCCAGTGAGGATATGGAACCATCCTAAGAAACTCGCATTTGTTGATGGTGGGAATACAAAATGGTACAGAAACTTTAAAAGATAGTTTGGCAATTTCTTACAAAATTAAACATTCTTTTATCATATGATCTAGCAATCACTCTCCTAGGGATTGATCCATGTGATTGAAAACATGTCCACACAAACACCTGCACACAGATGTTTAGAGCAGGTTAATGCATAACTAAGAACTGGGTAGCAGCCAAGATGTCCTTTAGTAAGTGAACAGATAAACCGTAGTACGTCTAGATAATGGACTCTTATTCAGTGCTAAATGAACTATCAAGCCATTAAAAGAAATAAAGGAAATTAAAATGCATATTACTAAGTGAAAAGGCCAATCTGAAAAGATTGCATGTTGTATGATTCCAACTAAACACTCTGGAGACAGTTAAATGACCAGTGCTCACCGGTGGTAAGGGAGCAATGAACAGGTGGAGCACAGAGGGTTCTTACGGCAATGAAACTGTTCTGAATGATAATGCACTGGTGAGAATGATCATTCAAAAATAATATAATATAGAGACCCTAGAGTGGAGCCTAAGTAAACTATGGACGTTGGGTGATGATAATGTGTTAAAGTCGGTTCATCAGTTGTAATAAATGTTTCATTCTCATGGGAAACTTGATAAGAGGGAGACTGAGTGTGAGAAGCAGGGAGTATATGTGAAATTTCTGGACCTTCCTTTTAATTTTGCTTTAAACCTAAAACTGCTCTAAAATAATTGCTATTTAAAAAAATAAATTATACTACACTGTAGCAACAACGTGACCTATTTTGAAGGTTCAAGGTAGTGCATTGTAGGTGATGGGAGAAAAGAGCAAAAAGGGTCTCTGAACAGGGTAGAGGATCCGAGGACACTGGGACTTGCCGACTTGCTTGATTTGGCAGATCAGTGGGGATAAAGATAAACATCATATTGGATTCAGAAAGGAGGTAGTTGTCCGAAAAGTTATCAATTACTCTTCTTGAGCCTAGTATTTCTCTCTGTCTCCTTGTTGGTAACTACAGAAGTAAATTGCATTCACTTCCTTAATATTAAGTGTGGGATAATTAAGACTTAAGAAATTTCTTGTTGGAAGACCTAAAGCTTTTTTTTTTTTTTTTATCCTCACCCGAGGATATTTTTCCATTTTATTGTACAGATAGAGTGGGAGGGAGAGAGAGGAAGGAGAGAGAGAGAGAAACATCGACGTGAAGGGACACATCGAGTGGCTGCCACCCGCACGACCAACCAGGGCCGGGGACAAACTGCAACCGAAGTACGTGCCCTTAGCGGGAACCGAACCCGGGTCTCTCCGGACCGCAGGCCGACGCTCTAACCGCTGAGCCAAACTGGCCAGGGCGGAAGACCTAAAGCTTTTAACAGAACTCTTCTGCTGAGTGGCCCACTGGAATTTCAGAAAATGGCTTTTAAGGACAATAAACATGTGACTAGGGGGATATAAGTGCCCCTTGGTCCTCCAGGTTACACGTACTGGGGAAAAGAGGGAAAAGCTGTAGTAACTGTCTATTGTAAATACGTATTTTATGAGGATATTACCTACACTATCTTATTTTATTTGCCAATCAGTCCAAAAGACAGGTATTTTCACCGTCTGCAGATGAGAAACATGATGCCCAGAGGTCTCATGCTCCCTTGGAGACTAAGCTAGATGTCTAAGTGATACTGATTTTTTTTTTCAAACTTATTATGACCAGTGGCTTTTAAACTTCTTTGGAAAAGTGAGATTTATAGTTTCCAAATATATTTCATGTCCAATGGCATTTTTGTCCTCCATTTACAACATCCATTTCTAGTAGGAAAAGCTGAGTGAGGCGGGGTTAGGGTATAACAGAGGTGGTGAGAAACCACCAAAGTTAATGTGGTAAGTTACCTGAAATTCTCCTGCATCTGCACATCCTCCAATCTAAACCTCATATCTCAGAGGGAGCTTTCTCTGACCTCCACCCAGACGAGGTTAGGCTGCCAGCACTTTTCACAATGCTTTAAATTAGCTGTTCAGTCTCACTTTGTAAGGTAAACCCTGGAGATAGGGAGATGTCTATGTGATGAATGTGCAAATCCACCACCATGGCTTCAGTGTCAGGCCCTGGAACACTATACAGATGTATACTGAATGCAACAGCAAAGATTTGAAATCACATACGTAGTGCTGTTTTTTTTCTTGAAGATCTGTTCTGAGCAAGATACTTGCCTTGAAAGGGGGTTTCAAATCTACTGTCTCCATCCTTTCTACCTTCTTCAAATCTTATGAGGTAGCTATTTTGCAGCATTTAATTCTAAATGTAACTTGTGTTTGTTTAAACAACCATTTTGAGAATTAGACTTCAAACTGAGAGAATGAAAACTAAAGTTAATATATCAAACTGAGGCTACTGCCAAATCCTTACAATCCATATCCTTCATATGACCCTTGGAAAGAATGGATTCCCAGCCAGCTATTTGATTAAATTCTGTTCTCACCAAGGGGGACGCCACTAACAAGCTAAGGAAAAAGTGGTGTAAGAGAAGAGCAGTCCCGGCCCATGTCAAGGCATTCATAAATTGGATCAATACAATCTTAAAAAGGACCCACAAAAACAAAACTGATATTCTAACCTCATTCAAGGTCACTTGGACCCTGTAGCTAAAGAAAGGCAATATTCTACCACCCACAGTAGTGGTTTCGTGTCCCCTGCTGCTGGGGAAAATGCTCTGTTCAATTGAATTGGACAAATGGGCCTCAGTGTGGCTAAGGGATTAAGGAGCATTTTCAGGATCTCAGACTGTCACATACAGGAAACTACAGGTGTTGAGGACATGGCAGAGGGAACCTAGTGGATCGATTTCCACAGTGCTCAAGGCAAAGGCAAAAATAATGAGACTGTTGGAAAAACAAAACCTAACAATTAAGTCACTAGCATAAAGGAGTGGAAAATCTCTTCAGCAAAGCTGTAGGCATAAAATCAAAATCCCAGACAAAATTCCTCATACTGGATACTGTAACTGACTTCAACTGTCTCACTCAAAACCTTGAACTACAGGTTCTTATTTGAATTTCATTAAAAAAAAAAATCCTAGTCTTTTATAGTTTGGTTTATTTTTTTCATGTGAATTTCCCAAAGCTTTCTCTTCATCCCCTGCCCCAGACTAATTAAATGAAATACAATCTTAAAGCTATAGCCAATCATGCTGTCACGATAAAAGTGGAGAAAAAATCACTAGTTAATTAATAACTATTGTGAGAAACCATATCCTAGGAATATTGAAATCAAGGTCTCCAATCATGTTTGAAATACCCATCAATTCCTAACCATGTCGTTTATATCAAACACCCTTTGGAATGCTCTTCAACTTCTTTGAGGTTTTTCTCTAATTATGACTTTTTTTCTCCATCTTTATAGTTTTTTCCATCTTTAAGAATTATACTACAGTACCCTACTTTTCATATATGGTTACTAATATATTACATCATCTATCTTACTACTTTTTAAGTATTACCTATAAAGGATATAAATACTGAATTTTATGCACATTGTGACAACTTGTACAAATATATATATTTAAATTTTTAATAAAGAAAAAACATGTAGCCTGGTTGGTGTGGCTCAGTGGCTGAGCATCGACCCATACACCAAGAGGTTGCCCTTTTGATTCCCAGTCAGGGCACATACCTAGGTTGTGGGCCCAATCCCCAGTGGGGGGCATGGAGGAGGCGGCCAATCGATGTTCTCTCTCATCAATGTTTCTCTCTCTCTCTCTCCCTCTCCCTTCCTCTCTCTCTAAAATCAATAAAGAAAAAAAAATTTTTAAAAAACATGTAATAATTATCTGGTATTAATAAATTAATAAATTCTTATATTTAATAATTAGCAAATAAATATTTTCAATTTTCCACCGCTCAATTCTGTTACTCTTGGTCGAGCATCCGTGCATTTTTTCTGGGAGGTTCTCCTACTGTGGCTGCCCCACTGTGATCTCAGTGGAGTTCTACCTAAGCCTGGTCCATTCTATTGTTTTTGTATCCTGAATACTTCCTGATGAAATTCAGACTAATGAGAATTGTCAGTGCCATATTTTTCTATCTTTCATACAAAAAGCAAATTTACTTTGAAATTATTTCCTGAGTCTTATTTAAAGCACAAAATTTCCAATTAAACAAAAAGCTGCTTGATTGTAGGGGGAGTTTTTTAAGATTAAAAAAAAAAAAAATTATTGGATCTAACACCAAACAGCCATTTTTTCAGGATGAAGACCAAATGAAGCTAGAAAGATAGCAGTCAACCATGACATAAAAAATTGATCAGTGATGATGCTCAGAGTTGGTCTAGCTCTGCGCCAATAAGTATAAACAACAAATTATTTAGAGACAGTGATACTGTGAGGATGTATTGCATTAAGTGCTACTGAAGTTAAACAGACTTGGACAGGACCATCCTTTGCTAAAGGAGGCTGAGAGCCTAAACCACTAACTTCTAAATATGCTCCGGATTTAGTTAGGATCATTTGTTTATGATTTTCACATTTTCCCTGATATCAAATTGACTTTCATCTTCAAAGTTAGAATTTGCTACATGAACAGTATTTTGCGTATTTCTCTATATTCATTTATAGATTGCTTTTGTAACTGATGAGAATAGGTGATAATTAGCCTCTGATAAAACAGGAAAACCGCGTACTGCATAGTAACTCAAAAGAGAAAGCTCTGCAAACCTATGGAGATGCCAGTCTCCTCTGAGTTGGTCTATTCTGCCACTCATGACTGTAATTGTGTATTCCATTCACATCCATATCATCAAAATGACGGAGGTGAATATTCTGGTTGTAAGGAAAGAACTATAAACATGTATATGGATATGGAATTAATAGACTCACAGAGGTCATGGTACCCTTGAGACAGATATTACGTTCAACTTATTATTACAGCACACTTGCTTGGGGATAGATAGTTAGGAATCTACAATCTAGCATAAAATGTTGGCCTCAAATATTAAATGGAAAATATTTTCTAATTCTCTTTATTCCAAGAAAATGCTTTTTTTAAAAGAAAAATTACAAATATAATTCCAGAAATAATTAATTCAATGGTCTCGCTGTACATTTTGTTATCTTAGTAAAATATACCCACATAAAATTTACCACTTTTGAAGGTACAATTCAGTGGCATTAGGCTGACATTCACCATGTTGTGCAACAATCACCACTATCCATTTCCAGAAATGTTTCATCATCCCAAACAGAAACTCTGTACTCATTAAACATATAATTATTTTATGAATATTCAGATGCACACTCAGCCTACATTAAAGGATTGCTGAAATTATGAAGAAAAAAAAAAAAACAAAAAACCTCTAAAATGAAGCAATCTAAAGTAAAACTAGTCATACGTGCTAAAGTTCTTGTATTAGCATAGCAGAGAGTAAAGTAAAATTCATATTATTTGCTGTTCCATTTAAACATTTGTGCCAAAAAGAAATTGAAAAGGGTACCAAAAATTTAAGTTTCTTGATCTTGATTGCAAAGAGATTTACTTAGAACTTGGGTCAAAATCATTAAACATGAGTAATTATTTCCCAAAAAGCAATACACTTTAAAGAGTATTCAGACAACAAAAAACCCTATTGGGAGGATTAGCTCTGTGAGAAACTGAATACATACAGAAATCCCCCTTTCTGATATAATGTGCTCATATAAATTCTATCACAAAAGGCTCATCCTACAGCATATTGTTCTCTCTTCATAGAAACAATGTTATAATTGGGGAGTTGTATTCCTGAGCAGGACTTTGCATGGAATAAATCATAGATATAACCAATAAGATGTCATAAAAGCAAAGCTATAAAAACTGTAAACCTTTGTAATCATTAAAAATAGTAAAATTACATTCCTTTGTAGAATTTGAACAGCTAGAAGGGAATTTAGAATATTACTGAGTTTAAGCCTCTTATTTTACAAAAGGGAAAAACAAACAAACAAACAAAAAACCTTCTCTAGGAAAGATGAGTGACATTCTTTAAATTTCCCAAAGTAGCTTATAGCAGTAGGTACTATAACTGAAGTTTTCTTAACAGCAACCTTGTGTTTCTTCTGTGTATTTTAAGGCTTCTAATATTTCAACAATTATTATTGTGCATTAATTTCACAATATTAATATCAAATTGAGTATATATGTAATATATTGATTTCAATTTTATTATAATATATAAAAGCTATATGCATACAACTAATACTCTTTCTATATTTATATTACATTCATAAATAGTTTATATTTTGGAATTTTGGCAGATTTTTAGTGGTATGATTGGTATGTGCCATTTCAATTAAGAGTAACTCAGGGAAGTTTGGCTGGACCATTGATTTTCCTGTTGATAAATTTTCCCATTGAGTAAAACATGTGAAAATATATCTTTACTCATTATTATTATAAAATGACCATTTTAGTATCTTCATATTTGGATATATCTCTAAATATTATAATTAAGAGAAATCAACTTTGAACTTGATTGCATAACAAATATTAATTTTTTCTTTATTGATTTTAGAGAGAGAGGGAGAGAGAGATAGAAACACCGATGAGAGAGAACATCAATTGGCCGCCTCTTGCATGTCCCCCACTGGGGATTTGGCCCACGACCTGGGCATGTGCCCTGACCAGGAACGGGAACTGATGACCTCTTGGTGCATGGGTGGATGCTCAACCACTGAGCCACACCGGCCATGCAATTGCATAACAAATATTTAGCTCTCAAGCTAAAACCACACACACACACACACACACCCCCCAAGGATAGCTTTGAAATAAACATTTACTTCCATTCATCTCCCAAGCCCCCAGCACACCACCCCCAAAAAGGGGGAAATCAATTTAAAATTTCTGCTCTAGGAATATCTACACAGGATGCATGAGAAAGACAGTTTTTCCCACAACCTGCAATATAAGACTGATTGAAATGACCTCAAAGCCTTTCAGAACATCATTTAGAGAACACCATATTCTTCCGAATCACAAACACAAACCATGCCTCCCTGACTAGGAACGGAACACATTGGGTGTTATCTTGAAATCTGGCAACTAAGTGAACACAGGCTTTCAGAGTGAAGTGCATATGCTAATTAGAGTGAGAGAAATATTGAAATATGAAAAAGGGGCTACTATATTCTGCTTGGATCTTAAGTATATTCTTTATTTCTAGGAAAACAAGAATTTGTTCACTTAAAAATATTTACATCTAAATGCAAAATATGCATAATTTACTTGCTTATAAACATGTATGTGAGCCCAGCCGGTGTGGCTCAGTGGACTGAGTGTCGTCCCATGGACTGAGAGGTCCCAGTTTGATTTCCCGTCAGGACCTGGGCTGCAGGCTCCATCCCCTGTGGAGGGAGAGCAGGAGGCAGCAATCGATGTTTCTCTCTCACATCGATATTTCTATTTCTCTTTCCCTTCCTGTCTCTCCAAAAAAAAAATTAATAAAATACATTTTTAAAAAGTCAAAAAAAGTATCTGAAAAATATTTTGCTAAATAAAGATTCAATTAAAAAATTTAGAAACTATACTTAATGAATGAGTTGACCATTGGAAAGTTTCCATATGTTTTAGTTGGCTTTTGCATGCAGCAAATGAAATAACATTTAAGATCTGACTTCCTGGCAGTTTATTTTGAAAATATTCTGGTTAACACACCTTTCTATGTGAAATATGATGGAAAGAACTAAGCAAATTAGTGAAGATAAACACAACATTTGATGAGTGAATATGTGAAATAATGAATCCATACGTGAATGACTGAACAGACCAAAACAAGTGGTTATATCTCTGGGTATGTAGGCTCCTTTCACTCTCTGGTCTTATAAATTTAGGACTGATAACTCTCCTGATAACTCACAGCTGACTGGGATAGGACTGTCACTCTTGGCTTTGAGCCAGTGGCACATTTCTGTTTACCCGTGTCTTCATTTTGCCATTGTAGTATCCATTATCAATTGACAATCAATATTAAGTGAATATTTATTGTGTCTACACTATGTGCTGAAAATGATAGAACAGACATAAAACAAGAATCTTGAACTAATGGAGTTTAATGTCTACATGTATAAAGAAAAAAATATAAAAGTAGCCAATAAATAAGTTTAAGATCTACACGCATAAAGAAGAAATATAAAAATAAGTAATAAATGTATATTGCTTAACACTGGGTGTCACCACCGAACTAGTGATATATACAAATTATGAATATCTGGAATGTGTAAATTGTTTATTAAATTAGTAAAACAAACAATTCAATATATTAGGAAAAAAACATGGACATAAGGTACTATCAAGAAATCCATAGCTTCATAAATTAAATGTTCAGAAACAGATGAATTCTTGGTATGGGGATAGTATTCTGCATTATCTAGGTGGGCTCAGTGTAATCACAAAAGTTCTTATAAGAGGGAGGCGGCATGAGAGAAAGAAATTTGAGGATGGAAGCAGGGGTAGGAGTGATCCAGGGCTATGAGCTAAGGAATTGGGGAGACTTCCAGAAGCCGGAAGGCAAGGGACCAGACTTCTCCTGGAAATTCCAGAATAACACAGTCCTACCAACCCATTTTCAGACTTCTGACACTTATAACACTAAGATAATAAACCTGTACTGTTTTGAGCCACTAAACTTATGGTATATTGTTACAATAGGAAACAAAGGCAGCTTCATGCTCAGCAAGAGCTTCAAATGTACACGTTGACTATAATCTCCAAATGCACTGATATACTGTTAGAAATACATGGATGTAACTGAAGATAGAAAACACTGTTCAATCAACTTTGTGTCTTATAACTAGATCTTCACTGCACTATGATTTTTAAAATAAATTCTTTGCCTT
Organism: Molossus molossus; assembly: GCF_014108415.1. Lineage (NCBI taxonomy): Eukaryota > Metazoa > Chordata > Mammalia > Chiroptera > Molossidae > Molossus > Molossus molossus. Next base: position 25,339,908 of record NW_023425346.1, read on the forward strand.
GTGAATGACAAAATGTATTCTATGTACTCAGAATATTTAAAGCATAGTTTTGTTAAGTGTGTACCACAATTTTATAGCCTCACTTAGGCATGTCTTCACATTTTAATGCATATAGAAGTGCCCATTAAATGGAAGTGGTCTCACCTTTGTATCTGAAAGGCTTAAAACAAACAAACAAAAACAGACAAAAAGAACTCAACCTCAGTAACAATAAGAAAAATGCAAATTAAAATATTAAGATATAATTTTGTATTCATAGGCTGACAAAACCTTAAATTAATTAATTAGATTATAATATAAAATATTGAAATCTATGATTGGTGTGTACATTGATAAAGTCCATTTGGAAGGCAATTGTCAGTCTGCCAAAACTAGAATTGTAGAATATCTCTCTGACACAGCAATTCCAATTGTACAAATTTAATCTTGCAAAATTGACATATAATTTTATATTATATCTTAACCTTCTATCACATAACTTTATATTATATAATCTAATAACAGCATATACCAACAAAAGTGTTCATTGCTTTACATTTGAATGGAAAATTGTGAACCCAACCTAAGATCTAATGGTAGGAAAACGGTTAAAAGAATTCATGGTTTCTCTCTATTATGAGAAACTTTGAAGTTGTTAAAAAGAGTGAGGCAGAAATTTATGTATTATCATATTATCATCTATCAGGCATACGGCTAAATGAATAAAGTACATCACAGAACAATATATATGTTTATGTAAATTAACATAGTTGTGTCTATTCCATCTGGCATATAAACGTATATATGCAAATGCTAGAGAGATGCCTGGGAAAATATATTCCAAGCTATCGACAATGGTTAGTTCTGGGAAGGGGAAGAGCATTGAGAGGAAATAAAGGGAGACTAGAACGTTATGTTTTGTATAATTCTATATTGTCTGGAATTTTTTCTTTGTGAATACATTAATGTAAACTTTAGCTTTTAAGGCAAAGGTGTGTGCAATGACAGAAAATACACAGGATTGATAAAGCAGCAGCAGCAGTATTGGGGCAAGAATGACAGACAGATTCATGGAGTGTTTAGTAGGAGGTACAATAAAAAAATTACCCTGGCCCTGCCCGGTTTCTCTCAGCTGTTTTGAGTGTCGGCCTGCGGACCAGAGAATCCTGGGTTCGGTTACCGCTAGGGGCACATATCAAAAAAATTAGCCCTGGCCGGTTTGGCTCAGCGGTTGGAGCGTCGGCCTGCGGTCCAGAGAGAACCTCGGTTCGGTTGGTGCTAAGGGCACGTACCTCGTTTGCAGTTTGTTCCCAGCCCTGGTTGGGTCGTGTGGGTAGCAACTACTTGATGTGTCCCTTTCACATTGATGTTTCTCTCTCTCTCTCTTCCCCCCTCTCTCCCTCCAGTTCTATCTGAAGATAAATGCAAAAATGTCTTTGGGTAAGGATAAAAAAATTACCCTGGGCCCTGGTTCGTTTGGCTCAGCGGTTGGAGTGTTGGCCTGTGGACCAGAGAGTCCCGGGTTTGGTTCCTGCTAGGGGCACATATAAAAAAAAATAAAAATAAAAATTACCCTGGGCTTTTTTTTTTTTTTTTAATCCTCACCCAAGGACATTTTTCCATTTTTTGTACAGATAGAGTGGGAGGGAGAGAGAGGAAGAGAGAGAGAGGGAAACATCGATGTGAAAGGGACACATCGAGTGGCTGCCACCCGCACGACCAACCAGGGCCGGAGACAAACTGCAACCGAGGTACGTGCCCTTAGCGGGAACCGAACCCGGGTCTCTCCAGACTGCAGGTGGACGCTCCAACCGCTGAGCCAAACCGGCCAGGGCCTGGCCTTTTTTTATTTTTTTATTTTTTATTTATTTATTTTTTTTAATCCTCATCCGAGGACATTTTTCCATTTTTTTTTTTTTTTTTGTACAGACAGAGTGGGAGGGAGAGAGGGGAAGAGAGAGAGAGAGAGGGAAACATCGATGTGAAAGGGACACATCGAGTGGCTGCCACCCGCACGACCAACCAGGGCTGGGGACAAACTGCAACTGAGGTACATGCCCTTAGCGGGAACCGAACCCGGGTCTCTCCGGACCGCAGGCTGATGCTCTAACCACTGAGCCAAACCGGCCAGGGCCCTGGCCTTTTTTTAAATGGTAACTTGCTTTATTTTTTTCCAGCTCTCTCTGGATATAATTGACATATAATACTATGTATGTTTAACGTGCACTATGTATTGATTTGATACACTTAGATATTGTTAAGTGATTACCATCGTAGTGTTAGATAATGCCTCCATCACCTCACATAATTACCATTTCCTGCTTGTGGTGGGGATATTTAAGATCTACTCCCTTAGCAAGTTTACAGAGCACAGTGCAGCAGTGTTGATGACAATCACCATGCTGTACATTAGATCTCCAGAACTTATCAATCTTGCAAGTGGAAGTTTGTCCCCTTTGACCAGCACCTCCGCATTCTCCCACCCTCCAGGCCCTGCAAACACCACCATTCTGTTCTCTTCTCTTGTGTCCTTATAGGCTTTGGTATCAGGGTGATTCTGGCCTCATAAAATGCATTTTGGAGTATTCCCTGCTATTCTCTTTTTGGAAGAGTTTGAAAAGAATTGGTATTAATTCTACTTTAAATATTTAGTAGAATTCTCAAGTGAAACCATCTGGTGCTATCCTTTTCTCTGCTGGGAGATCTTTTGTAAATTTATTTTTAATTAGAGTTGACTTTTGAGATATTTTTGATTTCTGATTCAATCTCCTTGCTTGTGATTGTTGTTATCAGTCTGTTCAGATTATCTCTTTCTTCACAATTCAGGCTTTGTAGGTGGTATGTTTCTAGAAATTTATTTCTTCTAGGTTATTCAATTTGTTGGTATATAATTATTCATGGTAGTCTCGTGTGATTCTTTTATTTCTATGATGTCAGTTGTAACATCTATTACTTTTCTGAATTTATTTATTGAATCTTCTCTCTTTTTACCTTAAGTCTAAAGTTTTGTCAATTTTGTTTATCTTTTTAAAAACCAGTTCTTAGTTTCATTGATCTCTGCTATTTTTTTCTGGTCTTTATATCATGTTTTTTCTGCTCTGATATTTGTTATTTTCTTCCTTCTACTAACTTTGCAGCCTTGGGCTTTCCTACATTCCTTCTGATCATTTATTACAGCTGAATTGCTATTTAATTCAGTAAGCTGTCTCAGAAGCCACTGTGATAACAGGAAGTTGTTAACATCAAAAGTTATGAGATAGCCAAAAATAAAAAAAATAAATAAAGAAAGTTGTGGGACAGTTACTATGCCCCGGCCCCAGGAGGACTGGGACCACCGTGTGGTGGCGGTCACAGGGTCAACAGTGCTGGCTTCAGCAGCACGTGCTAACACTGGACAGATGCAGGCATGAACATGGCCTTGCACGGGATACCACACGCATTTGGGAAGTGCTCCATATTTTTTGAGAACTAGTGACTAGACTTTTGGAGGTGATTACTTTGTAGTGCACACAGATGTTGACTTGTAATGTTGTATACTAGAAACATATAAAAACAGCAACAAAAACCCACAAGGATCTGACGACACCAGGCTCCTTCACTCAGAAGTAGGTGAATTGGCTGGAGGCAACCTGCTCAATGACCCAGCTGTGTCTTCCCCCTACACAGGGTGCGTGTCCAGAGTGGGGAGAGAAAGAGGCCAACAAAGACCCGTTCCAAAGTGTTAAAAAAGAGTGTGTGACAGAAAATCAGCAGCAGCCCCACTGCTGGGTGAAAGCAGTTCCATGATTCAGCGCCCTGTGAGAATTTAGACCCGAGCAAAGGGACTAAGAGGGAGCTGCAAGGAAGTGATCTCTCTGCACAGGTCACCGTACAAAGCTCACAGGTGGCCTTGGCAATGTTTTCTAATTGAGAATCAGGACCAAAAGTGGGAAAAGTACCCCCACTGAAGGATGAGGGTGTACACCCAGACACCCCAGAGGTCCAGGAAATCAAAGAGCAGTCAGGACAGGGGCCCGCAGGGAGCCGTGAGTGACCATGTCTTCAGTGAACCTGTAGTGTTGACCTGACTTGGGCCAGCTGGGCTTGGCTTGGCTGTCAATGACCCTGCATGAATCCCAGGATTTGCCTCATCAAGACCTCTAAAGAACCACATTCCTACCTGCCCCTCTCTCTTTCTGCAGCATTTAAACTCTCATCTTAATTTTATTCCAATTAATGTTCATGGCGATTGTGTCTGAAGTAGCATTCATTTACATAAAACCTTTTAGCCTTTTTTTTTTTAAATCATTTGAAAAGCCTGCACACAGGAAAGGAGAAATAAAAATTATGTCTCAAGGTCAATTTCACATTTCACTGTTTTTAAAAATGCCATTTCTAGAAGTCATATTTTAGTACCAACTGCGGGCTCAATTTTCCGATGTAAGATTATGCCAAAAATAGGGATTTTGACTCAGATTTCCACTTAATACAGGGCTTTCCTTTGACATAGAAAATGCCTAAATCAAGGGAGAGCCACATTAGCCTTTATTTTAAGCTTTTCACTGGTGTGGTCGGCCACCCAACAGAGTTTGAACAGGTCAAGTAGATCAAGTGTGCACTTGGGTAAAGTGTTTAGTCTCTGACACTCAGTTTCTCCATATGCCAAAAGGTGCACCTAGTGACTGAACGTGCTACACTGTGTGTTCAGTACCCCTTTTTCTGTTCTTACTGACACTTTTTCAAAGCAGTTTTAGGTTCAGAGCAAAATTGAGGGGAAGGTACAAAGATTGTTCATGACTCCCCTGCCCCCACACTTGCATAGCCTCTCCCATCAGCAGCCTTCCTCACCAGAGTGGGACATGGGTTCCAGCTGCTGAGGCTGCCTGGGCCTGATAGTCACCCGGAGTCTGTAGTTTGCATTATAGTTCCCTCACGGTGCTGCACATTCTGTGCGGGACATGTGTCCATCACTGTGGTGTCATCCAGAGCATTTCCACTGCTGTAAAAATCCTCTGTGCTCCGTAGCCTTTGGCCACCACTGGTCTTTTTTTACACTCTCCACAGTTTTGCCTTTTTTGGAATTTCATGTGGTTGGAATCATATAGTATGCAGCCTTTTCAAATTGACTTCTTTGACTCAGTAAAAGGCATTTTCGGTTCCTTTCTGATACTGAATAATATTTTATTGTTTATCAATTATCCTATTGAACACCTCTTGGTCGTTTTGCAAGTTTTAATGATTTTTATATAAAGCTGCTATAAACATCTGTGTACAGGTTTTTAATAGACACAAGTTTTCAAGTCCTCTGTGAAAGTTGCTGGATTACGCTTTAAGAGTATGTTAAGCCCTGGCCAGTTTTGCTCAGCAGTTAGAGCATTGGACTGGGCTTGGTTCACGCTAAGGGCATGTGTGTACCTGGGTTGCAGTTTGTCCACAGCCCCCGTTGGGTTGTGCGGGAGGCGGCCACTCGATGTGTCCCTTTCACATCGATGTCTCTCCCTCTCTCTCCCCCTCCCTCCTGCCCTCCCTCCCTCCCACTCTATCTGAACAAAAAATGGAAAAATGTCCTATGGTGGGGATTAAAAAAAAAAAAAAAGAGTATGTTAAGTTTCCTAAAACACTGCCCAATTGTATTACAAAGTGGCGATACCATTCTGCGGTCCCACCAGCAGTGATGAGAGCGCCTGTTCCTTCACACCCTCTTCGGCATTTGGAGGTGTCAGTGTTGTGGATGTTGGCCACTCTAAGTGTTCAGTGACATCTCCTTACTGTACTGATTTGCATGTCCCTGTGGACACCTGATGTGGAGTGTCATTTTCTAAAACAAAAACTTAAATTTTATCATATTTATTTAAAACTATAAAATGCAAAACAAAACAATATAAACAAGAAGAGAAAGAGAAAGCTAAAAATAAAAAGAAAGAAAGAAGGACCTGGTGGGGGAGCAGGTGGAAGAAGAGGCACAATATCTAGAACTGAGTGGGGTTCCAGAGCCAACTCGTCTTTCATGGGTGGTACGTCCAGTCCCAGCTCAGGAGCTGGGGGAGGTGCAGGTGTGGTTCAGTCTTCAGCGGTGGTACATCCAATACCCACGCAGGTGTTTCTGCAGGAGCCAGGGTGGATGCAGGTGATGCTATTCCTTCAGGGCTGCTGGTTCTAGTGCCATCTTCGGGTTCTTGCCATGATTCATTGCAAGTGCAGATGCAGGTACATTTTATCTGGGCTTCCTGACAAGTCCTGTTCCAGCTCAGGGTCTCCTGCAGGAACTGCTCCACATCGGGCCCTTGCTCCAGATCTGCAGATGGAATGGATGTTGGAATGGGCTGCTAGAGGGATTCTGGAGGTGGCAGAACAGTTGGCAGTGGAACATTCTCTGGTTCTAGAGAAGCCTTTACTTTTGCATTGGCTTTAGCACCTTCACCTTGCTTCTCCGGGTGTATGGGCACTGCGGCTGGAGCCGGCTCTGATGGATGAGCTGGAGTCTCAGACTCTGCCCCTATGGAATCCAGGTCCTCTGGCCCAGTTGGGTGAAGGTGGACATAATCCAGGTGGGAGCCTGAAATGCTAAGCTGCATGTTGTCTCTGGGCTGGATCCTGGGGAGAGTCCTAGGCAGCATCTTGGCAGGAGGCATTTCCTGGCCATACTTGGGCCCTGGTTCTGGAGAACCCTCAGTGTCTATATGCACCGGGAACCTGTGCTGGCTTTACTTAGTGGTGTATCGCATCTGCTCCTCACCCAGGGAGGTGGAGTGGGTGTTTCTCTTGACTTGCTCCTCATTCATCCCCTGGGTGGAGCTGTGTAATGACAGTGACCAGCAGCCAGACCGGAGGCATCACAGCCCTGCTCAGCTTTAGTGCTGCCAATTCTGCCCACCAGACCTTCTGCTTCCAGATCAGGGGCAAACCTATGTCTGCAAAGACCTCCACCCAGGTGAATAGGATTCATTTCCAGGCTCAGGATAAACCTTGGGCAGAAGGGCACCGAGGCATACTCCACATCCACCCAGCCAGCCTTGACCTGGGGTATGAACATGACCAGCTTAACTTCTGACCCATTCTCACCTGCTGCTGCTTGGAACAGACCCACCACCCCCATGGGGAGGGGGCATAGAGATGCCCAGGTGAGATCTGAGTGGTAGCTTGGCCTAGTGTTTTCTGTTCCGATTATAAACTTAAAATTGTCAGATTGTTATTACTTATTTATTTTTATGTTTTGATCATTCTAATGGGTGTGTGGTTATTGCCATTTTGCCTTTTACTGATGACTAAATTTTTGAGCATCTTTTTTGTGCTTGTTGGCCATTCATATACCTTTTTTTTTTTTAATCCTCACCCGAGGACGTTTTATTTTTGTTGTTGTTCAGATAGAACGGGAGGGAGAAAGAGGAAGAGAAAGAGAAACATTGACGTGAAAGGGACACATCCAGTGGTTGCCACCCACACGACCCAACCAGGGCTGGGGACAAACTGCAACTGAGGTACGTGCCCTTAGCAGGAACCAAACGCGGGTCTCTCTGGACCACAGGCTGACGCTCCAACAGCTGAGCCTAACCGGCCAGGGCCATTCATATATCTTTTGATGTTATGCTGTCCCAACCGTTTTTCACTGCATCTTTTTTTCTGGTATTATTGACTTTTAATGTTTAATTATATAAGTAGAAGTTATTTACCAAAAATGAGTTTGAACATATTTTCTTTCACTCTGTTGTCTCTTTTTTCAAACCTTAATAGTGTCTTTTGAAGAACAGTTTTCATTTTCACATTGCTAATTTTATCATTTATTTTCTATTGCAGTCTATAGACTTGTATCCTAACAATTTTTTGCTTATTCAATTGCCACAAATATTTTCCGCTTTGTTTCTTTAAAAGCGTTATCATTTTAATTCTTGCATTTAGGTCTAGGATATATTTTTATTTAGTGTCTTATTATAGTGTGGGTAAAGGATGGAGGATGATTCTTTTACCTAAAGCAATGGCTAAGCTTTGGATATGAATGCCCTGTCTCCTTTACTTTCTGCAAGTAAATAGAACCACCTTGCGACAACCAAGTCTCGTTTTTCAACAGAATACTTTAAGTCGTGAATTTCTTGGCTTCAGTAACATCAGAAAAAGCACATTTCTTGCATAAAATTATGTCGACCACTCTTAGACAATAGTTTCTGAGGAAAGAAAAAGGGTATGGTAATTAAGATGAGCTATTTGAGCAGACATAGTATTATAGAGGAAAGAACCTGGGTGAATGATAAAGGATAAAGTCACTAGGCCAGCAAAGTGTCTACTATGACTCTTGTGCAAAGGATATTGCCAGGTCAGAGAGTCTCTCCTTTCTACACTTTGAAAATTAAGGACATGAATGCATGATTAATAATGAGAGTTTGGTGAATACATTTTCCATTTATATTTGTCAGGAATCTACTTCCTGGTCTGCTGCTCCCTGTATCACGGTGTAGCTCCTTTGGTGCTCACAGACAGCGAGCATTAAATGGATGGAAAGAGAGATCATACGATTCCAATACCAGGCGCATGCTTAATGGTGATACCCATGAAAGTCGCAAGGTGTAAAATCTTCTGTTTAGTGGATGAGGGACAAGCCATGGTCAGTTTAGATGACAATAGAATGTTACTAAATGGAATTTTGGGCAACGCACTGGAGTAGAAGGTCACAGGAAGGCGGGGGTGGCATGCAGTCTGAGAAAGGGGACTAATTCCTGGCTCATGAGTAAGCATGGGCAAGCGATTTGAAGGCTTGTGTGATATAGTTAATTAAAAATATAAAACATATTTAAGGTGCTCATTAGATAATAATGGGATAGTACTAACACTGGACGCAGGACAACATCAGTGGATGTAGGAGAACACCACAGGAGCAAGAAGCAAGCCTGAATCAAAATTGAGACTCTGTGGTAGCCATAGCGAGGCAAGTTTTTTATGGGTTCTTAACTGACCGGGAATCCTTATACTAGAATTATACTGAACAGTCTCCTAAATCTTCTACATCTATTTTTGATTGTTAAATATCATTAAGAAAAAAAAATATATATATATATGTGTGTGTGTGTGTATGTGTGTGTATATGTATATGTATGTATATATTACTTTATCTCAGTGAATTATGGGTTTTCGTTCTTAGCTAATTATTTTGTTATCTTTATGAGATAACAATTTAAGAATCCCTTCAGGATTTTTACAGAAAACCCTCTTTCTGCCTGACTGTTGTGGTAAAGATCTAAGAAAGTAAATACTAAAACATTTAACAGGCAGCAATGTGTACACACTGTGTTCTACAAAATCCATCTGCCCTGCCTTTTTGTTACATATCATACAGCCACAAGTTTATATTCTAAGACTTGCCTTGTAAGCACCAGAGAAGATGTATGTGACAAGGAAAAGGAAATGCATCCGTGCTTCCCAACCCTGGAAACTCACATGAAAGTATTTGCCTTGGAAATGATGATTCAGCAACAGAAGCTTGAAAACAAAGTGAATGGTAAACTAATAACTATAATGACCTACAGTAATTTACTTGGACTTCACAGCATCAATAACGAAAAGGAGAAAGTCAAAGAGATATTCATACCGCAGTCAGCTGATGAGATGCTGAAGATCAGGATAATTGCAGATATATTTATCTAAGACAAAAATATCTAAATCTGGTAGTAAGATAATTATTTTGATTTTGAGTATATGGAACATACTTTTGTGAATGTGACAAAAGAGTTAATATTCTTATGGGTCAAATATAAATTTATACAGGCTTTGGGATATCTAAATCTAATTGTATTTCCATTTTATTAGGTTTGTTCTTCCTGCTCATCCTTCAGTTTCAATTAACATGGCACCTTCTTTCTATATTTCCCCCCACCAAAAAATACCTTGAGCCACGGATAATGCAATCAGAATGAATCCTTGTACTCCGCTGGTGTTCCCACAATATTTTTCACACACCTCATTCTTTACACAGAGCATGTTGTATCAGAATGTGAGATTTTCTTTAATGGTGGTGAGCATCAATTTTTTTGTCTTTGTATCCCAAGGGCCTGGCACATAGCAGTATATGCCCAATAACTGTTTGTTAAAAAGAGAGCTGATGTTGGCTTACTAAATACCCACTCAGGAAAACAATAGCTATAAAGACTTTACACAAAGGTATATATTTTCTATATTCATTAACTTTCAATTGTCTTTCCCTCTTCTCTACTGAGAAAAATTAGAGTCCTCTGCAAAATTTAAATTCCATTTATTTAAAGTGCCAGCAATAATAATTGTATCGTAAAAATATAATAACAATTGTGTCATTTAATGTATTTTACTGAGATTTAATGCATCTCATTTTTTAAAATATGCATTCAGATACCATTGGAGTTTACCCCATGATCTTCCAGTTGACCCCAACTTTGATATACGCAGCGTGATAATAAAGCGTTATTAAAAAAAGGTGTGAATGTGTAGAAATTAACTTTAAAAATTAAATACTACACTGAATATTCATTTCATTTTTATTATAGGATATATAGTTTGTACTTTAAATTAGTGGGCTGTAGAATCTATTTTAAAACACAATAAAGTAGGCTTTGAATTAAGGATGTTCCCCCAAACACTTTAAAACTCACTTTAAACTCTTAAATGCAATGCTGTAATTATAAAATCCAAGAGTAGTTAAATATCTCCAAGGACGATATCCATAAAATTACATTATAAGGGCTTATATTCCATAAACATTTTTCATGCACGTGTTACAGCTTCTATTACCAGACTATGGAAGGCAATATGCCTGGGTGAGAAACAGCAGAACAGAGACAGGTGATTGTTGCGAGTCCTATCGCCTCTGCAGGCGCCCTGGGACAACGATTAATAAATAACACTGTTCAATAATCTTACGTTTCACTGTCAATATTATTCTTGCAAAGTTGTTTTGGATTGAAATAATGAATTATTTTATCCCAATATAAAGCTGGATTCCAGAAACATCTGTTTTGAATTTAACATGACAGATCATTTCAACCTTTGGAATCTGTTGATGTGGCATACAAACAAACAAACAAACAAACAAACAAACAAACAAGGCTGGGCTGAAGGTGTGAGAGAATTCTGCTCCTCCGTTTACATGTTATATGCCTCTAAATGATTTACGTCATTTCCTGAGCCTGGCTTCTCAACCCCAAAACAAAGATGGCAGCCTATTCTCGCCAACCTGGAAGTGCCACTCTGATGATTACATGCTGTCAAAGCTGGAGGACCTGCTTTCCAGATTGCAAGGGGCTGAACAAACGTCCCATCGCATGAACCTGAGAGTTAAAGTTTGTAGGGAAAAGTTGAACACAAAGCAAAAGGGGAGTGCTTTTCTGATGACCTGCATGACAATTTTCCACATAAGATGACTGTAATCCTAATGGAAGTGTCCTAGAAATAATATATGGACTTTTCTTAAATCACTTGGAGATGGATATTTTCGGGGGTAGCACAATCCTGGGCAAGCTATTTATTTTAGAAAAGAGAAATCAGGGAGGATATGAAAAATAAGAGGGATGCATGAGAAAAGCTTGAAGGAAAATAAAGCATGAGGTCCAGACCTGTAGCTCACCCTGGATATGGGAGGGATAAATAAGCAAAGCTCCTTTGAACACAAAGTAAGGTTTAGTGGTGCTAAACACAAAATGAAATAGCAGATAATAAAACTGTTCTTAGAGAGATTAAAATGACAAGGTCTATTTTATAGCAAGTCTTTTTATACCTAACTGAGTCAACTCTTGTTCAGGCCAAATAAAAGCTAAATAAATCACGCAGTAAAAGCACTGATGGCCAATACAATTAAAAGGTGAGGCGAGAACAATGTGAACCTCACATTTAAAAGACAAACAAAGGGTTAAGTAATTGAAAAAGACAAGAAAAATGTGATGAAAGAAGACTGTTAAGGGGGGGCGGGAGTCAATCTGAAATGTACGGGAAATTAAAAAGTAGACATCCGAGAATTATGAATATGCCGAGCAAAAGCAGCGGTCTATTTCCATTGTCGGCACATTATCTGTGTGGCACTCCCAGCAGTACTCATCCGAGCCTCTGCGATGGCATGAGCAGGAGGCTGTCCCTCTTTAAATTACTTTGATTTACAATCAATGCAATAATTAAGGTAACAACAGAAGTACCTTCCTCAGTCTACAGACTTCAGAAAATTGTATTTCCCCAGCATGCATGTATGGGGTGGCTAAGGGAGAGGAGTTGAGCGGTAATGCATATTCCATTCATGTAGGCAAATTGAAGAACACAGATATTGAAGATGATGAGACAGTACTGGTACTTTTTTTTTAAGTTATAGTGAGATGAATGTAAAAATTCTACTGTAGAACATTTTCAGAAATGTAGATGTGTGGGAGAAGCTGCCTCAATATCATCACTTGTTCATGCCTTCATCTCAGTCTCCAAATATCTATATAAAATATGTGCAAGCTATTAGTCATTATTTTAAATTGGTCTACTGGGAAAAAAGAAATTTCCAGTATTTTGTCCCAAAAAGGATTGAGGTAGAAAATTGAGCTAAAAAAGACCAAAGAGAAGAGGATCAGATGTTGAATTCATACTTCTTGTTTTACTGGTGTCGAGAGGTGTGTTTAATGATATGGAATGGGTAACAAATAAATGATACTGCCATGCCTCTGACTTCAACATATATTCATTTTATGACATTGAGAAAATATCTAATTTCTCTGTTTCTTTGGTTCATTGTGTGCAAAATGGGAGTAATAACAACAGCTACCTCAGAGGGCTGTTGCAAAGATTAAAATAAGTTTAGAATATTAAATATATTTCTAGGAAAATTCACGGCACATTGCCCGTGATAGGGATCTACAAATGCTTGTTTACATACATAGATCTATCCATCTGTATCTATACCTATACCTGTACCTATACCTATAATCTATATCATCTATATCTATATCTATACCTGTACCTATATCTATCTATCTCCAGACCTACAACTTAGTTCTTTCAACTCTAAAATCATTGTTCTTTCTCCTACACAATCATTTCTTCTAAGAGCAATTATTGTCTTTACTTACTATGATGAGTGGTTAAATTAAAATTCATGGGGAAAGAGTTAAATATACTATTCTAATATATTATTGTGAGGTATTTAATAATCATAGAAAGTGTGATGTTTACATGAGACACTTTCCTTTTCATAGAAAAGACATCTTTTCCTTGGGCAGAGTCCATGTGAACCAGGCCAGTTGTCTGATAAATGGTTCTGGGTCACAGAAAGAAGCAGCAGTATTCCTTTCCCACTCCTGGAAAAATTACTCTTGGAACTCATTTCTTCCTGATCCATTCATTTGCATCAATGTTAAACTCAGCACCTTCACTCAGCACAATCATTTAAAAATAGCACTAATTACAACAGAAAGTGCAGACCTCGACTGGACTTGAGGAAAAACAAACAAAAATGTAAGGAAACAGCCCTGGCTGGTTTGGCACAGCAGTTAGAGCTTTGGCCTACAGACCAAGGAGTCACCAGTTCGATTCTGGCCAAGGGCATGTGCCTCAGCTGCGATTTGTCCCAGGCCCTGGTCAGGGTCATGTGGGAAGCAAACCGGTCTATGTGCCTCTCTCACATCGATGTTTCTTTCTCTCTCTGTTCCTCTCTCTCTCCCCACTTCTCTCCCTCCTTTCCACTCTATCTAAAGGTAAATGGAAAAAATATCCTCAGGTGAGGATCAAAAAAACAATTTAAGGGAATATCTGGCCTTTAATGGAAAATCAAAAGAATAAAGTATGTGACATCTGGAGAAGAGAGAATGTTTAAGCTGATGATGAAATGAATACCTATCAAATGAATATGTGGTCTTTTGAAAACTCAGAGTAGGAGAATTCAGGGTGAGCTATAAGAAACTGAGGACTGGCTAAAGTTGCTTAAGATTCTCAAGGAAGGGAACCTCCTTTTCTGGATAGACTTCATGGTTAGGATAGGCTCTCTCCCAACTTCCACGAGCATTTATTCTTTGGATAGAGAAAGCAGAGAGCCACAAACTGCGTGGCCTTCAAAGTCTCTATGACTCTGAGTGGACTCCAAGTCACCCCTCATGAGAGGAAATCTAGTCCAGTAGCCTGGGAAGCCATAGATACCAAATTTATAGTTACTGACCAAGTCTGCAGTCCTGAGAGACCCTGGTTCCGTTCCCACTAAGGGCATGTACCTCAGTTGCAGTTTGTCCGTGGCCCTGGTTGGTCGTGTGCATGGCAGCCACTTGATGTATCCCTTTCACGTTGATGTTCCTCTCTCCCTTCCTCTTTCTCCCTCCCACTCTATCTGAACAAAAAGGATGGAAAAATGTCCTCGGGTGAGGATAAAAAAAAAAAAAAAAAAAATTTTTGTTTTTGTTTTTTTTCCTCCCACAGTTTTTACTATTTTATTATCATTGGTCTTTCTATTTGTGCACAGGTGGAATGTGACTTACTGGTTTGAGAATCAGATTTAGCCCTGGCTAAGTAGCTCAGCTCGCTATAGCAATGTCCCCATAGACCAAGGTTGTTGGTTTGATCCCCAGTCAGGGCACATACAAGAATCAACCATTGAGTGCATAAGTAGAACAACAAAAATTGATGTTTCTTTCTCTCTCTTACTCTCTCCCTTTCTCCCCTCTTCACCCCCCTCCCCATCAGTTTTTTAAAGTTTAAAAAAAGAATAATAAGATTTAAAACAACTAATCTTCCAGGAACTAAACACTTAATCCTGGCAAAGTCAGCATCAACATGTCCCCCCCACCCCCCACCCCAAGTCTCATTAGCAAAATTATTTGATCAACTGAGTCTACTAGATTTGGTTTTTAAAGATAAGTCCTCATAGACTGAAGCTTAAATGTTCCCACCACGTGGATTTTAGGACACTCTCCAAAGAATGAGTAGTTTTCCACACAACCTCTGCGATGGATACTAGATAGGAAGAGAATACACACACACATATATGAAAAAATGACTAGAAGCCAGTTTTATGTTTGGTAAGATTGAGTATATTTTGGTTAAAAAAAATTAAGAAATATCAAGCCAAGAAAATTGCCTGTAATTATAAGTTCTCGTATCAATTTTTATAAGCAATGTAACCTCATAAAATTTAAATACAAAAACTTTCTTCCAACATGTTACATACTTAACACAATGCACACCGATTTAAGTTTTATTGGTTCTGGTATTTGTACAATTCTCTAAGTACTGTTCACTAAACGTTCCCAAAATGTCTTCTAGTTCCTTTTTGTGTATAGTTAGGATGAGGAATTAGGGTAAGATTTCCAAGGAATTGCATCTTGTCTTTTATATCTATTCTGCCAAACTATAGAAGAGAATTCCCTGTTTTCACTGAAATTTTGTGTTTATGTGTTTGGAAACCAAATGTATACAATGAAGGCAGATATAATTCATGACAAATAGATTCAATTTATAAAACAAAAATAGATTTTATATAATGTGTTTAAGAGCCAACCTATATATCCTCTTCCATGGACATTATTTGAAGCATTTAAAAGGAGAATCAGCCCATTTGCAGAAGCTCATTGAGGGCCTGTTGTATACACAATGTTGTGCTAAGTGATATGAAGGTAATAATTTGTGTAAAACAGTGAATTAATTAATTCATCAAATTAAGTCTTGGCAAGCATTTTTTGTACACCGAGTTTTTTGCTGTGCATTCAGGATACAGCAACAAGTAGGGCAGGTTACAGTCCACCAAGATGTTCATAATTCAGTTTTAAAGAGGATATTTGGAAATATGTGGAACAATCTAAGCAGTAATTGAGTAGAAAAAGTTCATGTCATCAAGAGAATGGGAAATGCAGTTCCGTCTCAGCTCCAAAATCCAAGGGTGCCTTCGCAAGTCAGGGAAATCTGAACAAGATTTTAAGGATGGGTTCACTTGTACATGAAGTGAGAGGAGAACCATCCCATAAGAAGATTAAAAGCCATGAAGTAACAGTTATTAAATGATCATGCAGCAAGACTGGTGTCAGTCCAGCATTGTCACAGTGGGGATCTGAAGAAAAGACAATGATGATTCTGATTTTTATATCATTGTTTCTCCTCCTCCTTCCCTTACCCACCATCCTCTTTCTCATTGATATTGCTGGTCAGTCTTCATGGGGTTATGGCATTCAGGTAACAGTGAAGTCACGCTGTGGGTGAGGGAAGGAGAGCCCGGGGAGAAGGAGGGGTGAGTACCACAACAGTATTGATTTTGTGCCATTGTCAAATTAAGGCTTTAGCTGGGGGAACGCTGTGTGCCCACCAATTTCTCATTCCACATTCCTTTGCAGCTGGGCTAGAACCATAGATTTTATTTTAGTCATTCTAGTGGGCAGAAGTGTGGCAGAATTTTTTTAAAAAATGGGCAAGGAAACTTCCAGCCCTCTCGTCCCTGCCCTAGCTATCTGGGAAGCCAAGTGTTCCTGACGCTGTAGCTATAAATAAGATAGAGGAAGCAGGTCACACTAGGAGAACGCTTTTTTAGTTTTGTTTTAAGTCACTGAGCTGTGGGGGGGGGGTAATTTGTTCCCACAGTCCGGTGTTGTCTTCCCTGGCTAAGAGCTACATTACTTCTCTAGTGAACCTGTTTATAAACTTTAGATGATTGTTACAAAGCTTAATTATTATTGTTGAGAATAGACATGCTTGGTCATTTATGAAAATAAAGCATAAATATTATGACCCTTAACTTCAATCTTCTGAACTCTTTATGTTACTTTTATTAATTGTTTCATTCACTTATAAATAAACCTATAAATTCATGTTAAGTACATTTCTCTGAAAACTTGAGAGTGTTTTAGAACAGAGAATAAGCGCCCCAGTTTTTTGTTTTTTTTTTTTTTAATCAGCATGGATATATATTTAATGGTAATCTTTAATTATCATTGGTTTTTATAAGCTCATATTTTTGCCTAGAAAAAAATTTTGAATTTTTGCAATAAAATTTTTAATGTAAATACAAAAAGAATTTCATGTTACTATTTGAACTATGCAAATAAGAACTCAGGAAATAAATATAGGGAGGTTTAAGTAACAAATGTAATAAAAAGTATTGTATTTTCTCCTCTACATAAAATAAATAATAAGTACCTAAATAGAAAGATCTGTGGAGTTCTGAACAGAGACCTCTTCATTCAACACACACTTGGAAGATTTTATAGTGAGGCTAATTATGCAGTTCAGGAAAAAAAAAAAAAAAAAAAAACTGCAGCCAGCAAGTTCTAAATTAAACAAAATTATCCTCAATTTTGTGTTGAGAGGAAATATCCAACATGGAATGGTAGAGAGACTGGACCTGCACTGAGAATGCTTGAGCTTTCGACTGAACCCACCACTGATTGAGTTCGTGACATTCATTGAATCCAATAATCTGTTTCTCAAGACATTTATCTTATCCCATCTATAAAAAAAAAAAAAGAAAACTGTTGCTTTCGCTTTAGCTTTACAGTGTTGTATGTAGTAATCCCTTTCCCAATCCTTGTACCAGCAGCAAACTATCTGTCTTTCAAGGTACAACATAACTATGTATCATTTTCCCATGTACTCCCCTCCCCTTTTCAGGAAAAAAAAAATTCTCCTTTGTATTTCTACATTAATCCTGTTCATCTTATGTCCTTATATATTCATTTCCCATTTCATTGTGTGTGTTTCTTGAGGCAGAGATCCTATCTCCTAGTATAATCTCTAGCCTATAGAATGTGCTCAATAAATTTTTGTCCTGTGAGAGAATGAATAAATGAATGTGCTCCCCCAGATTTCAGGGGTGAGAAGGTAGGTTTGGCAGAAGATGAATTTGGATATGGGAGCTGAGAGCAGGAGAAACTTTTTGATACAGTAAAATATGTCAAAACCATCAGTACGCTCTCCCTGATGGTTCTCTCTGGATCCACTCCGATCATGCCTGAGCTGAGGGAGTCAGGGGCTTGATTCCTGTAGCTGTTCCCTACTCTAACCAAGTTTACTAGCAGCATTTCATCAGTCTTTTCACACTTATTTTGAATTCTTGACAAAGAAAATCAAATTACCTAAGGATTAGGAACAACAAAGGAATGTAGTTGTAGATAGATGAGTACAGACATGATTAATTAATAGAGAAGGTAGAGTAGACTAAACTTCTAACCCATTCCTCCAAGAGGAATTATGTTCAACTGCAACACCTCCCTAGGTCATTTCATGACACAAATTGCGGGTCATTTAGAGCCTGGCAAAATGAATCTTGGAATTATCTACAGTGTTGTCCTGAGAACAAGTAGGAACCTCGTGGGTCAAAACAGTCTTTGGGGGAGGCTGAGAATAATCTGAGGATAAAGAAGCAGAGGCATCATATTTTATAAGGGTGTCAGTTAGGTTTAAAGATAAGTTGAGATTGAAAATATTAAAAACATATATAGGTATATTTACATCTGTTCCAATGAGCTGGCTACAAACGTGGAAAGGAGAAATGGTCTTAAAGATACAATTTCTGGTATTAATACTACTTAAGATATCTTGAGCATTTCTCTTAATGGAGTTTAGTTATCTAAGGAAATAAACTAGAGTCTGGTAAGTGAATTAGTTTTACAGTACGAAGAGAATTGAATTTGCTTAGACCAATGGGGTTCCCAAAGTCTGGTACTGTACCAGTATCACTAGCATCACCTGAGAACTTGAGAGACATGAACATCTCCAGACCCTAGTCCATGCACGTGGAATTAGGAACTCTGGGGATGGGGCCCAAAGCCTTGGGTTTTAACAAGCCATTCATTTATTTCTAATGTATGCTTAAGTTTGACCACTTGCCTGGACCAGGCTGAAAGGTAGTTTTAGGAAAGACCACACACAAGGAAGATTCCATTGCTCAAGGTGGAATTCCCCAACAGTTGACAACAAAATTTAACTGAACTAGAGACAAACCTAAGATTAAGAATACCAAAATAAGTGGTTAAGGCAAAATAAATAACCTATCTGACATATATATATATATATATATCTCAAAGATGAACACAAATACATTAAAGAATAAAGAAGGTCAATGCACAAGATATACTGTCAGGATGAAAGCTAATGCAAAGAGCATTTTCATGTACATTCTTAGTTGGATTCTTGCCCAGTTACCTATAGCTGTAAACCTGATTGGGGGTTGAGATGCTAAGATCAATCTAAAGTGCAGAGGGGCATGGATATGACTCAGCCTGTTTCTTGGTGAATTTGTTATCTTCAGAGAGTTGTCTAGTATGAGTGGAACATGATGAGGAATACGAGAGGTCCAGGAATGAATCTAGAGGGGCAGGTATATCCAGCTGATGCAAGCCATGTCAAACCTTTGCATTTTATCCTAAAAACAAAGAAAAGCTTTCAAGGACTTTTAGTATGATGACAAGATCATATTTCCAACATTACTATGGCTGCCATGCATATAGAGGATTGGTGTGGGAAGTGGTAAGGGTGAAAACAAGGAAAGTGGATT
The DNA here is from genome assembly GCF_014108415.1 of Molossus molossus. NCBI lineage: Eukaryota > Metazoa > Chordata > Mammalia > Chiroptera > Molossidae > Molossus > Molossus molossus. The sequence goes on from NW_023425346.1 coordinate 25,359,316, forward strand.
TTTATTGCTGTGGTCCTTTAAATTCATCTGACTTACAAATTAATAAGAACAAAATGCTCAAAGCACATTTGATGTGAGAGCATACTCAAAGGTTCTAATAAGCTCATTGGAAACATATTGAGATGAAAAAAAACATCTAGTGAGTCAGTTTGTAAAAGAGCCCATTTCAAAACCACATTCATAAGACAAAATCCTCAACGTCTTTCAGAATTGTTCTATTTCCCACTAATTGCTAATTTCTCTAAATATCTCCCATTGTTTCCATTTTAATGCATAGTGTAAGAGAAAACTTCTTGTTGTGAATATTGATTGTTTGCCCAAGTTCTAGGTATGCAGAAACCTATCCCCACCATCTTCAGTCTGAATATTCTTTAAGAGCTGAGTGCTTTAAACATCCATTGACTACATAGTTAAATAATAGTTATTTCCTATGCCAGACTTTGCTATGGAAAAGAGAAGCTAAGTGGAAAGTTCCTAGCCTTGTAACACATTATTCACAAGTTCCTTTCTCAAAAACAAAGTTTCCTTGTTCACTTAATTTCTTTTTTTTTTTAATCCTCACCCGAGGATATTTTTTCATTTTTTGTACAGATAGAGTGGGAGGGAGAGAGAGGAAGGGAGAGAGAGAGAAACATCGACGTGAAGGGACACATCGAGTGGCTGCCACCCACACGACCAACCAGGGCCGGGGACAAACTGCAACCAAAGTACATGCCTTTAGTGGGAACCGAACCCGGGTCTCTCCGGACCGCAGGCCGACGCTCTAACCACTGAACCAAACTGGCCAGGGCGTGTTCACTTAATTTCTTACATTTCATTCAAGGTATTCCATTTTTTCAATGGTATGGTTACTAATTACAGTGTCAAAGGTAATGTATAGCCCTGGCTGGTTTGGCTTAGCTGTTAGAGCATCAGCCTGCAGACCAATGAGTAGCAGGTTCAATTCTGGTCAAGGGCACGTACCTCAGTTGCGATTTATCCCCAACCCTGGTTGGAGTCATGTGGGAAGCAGCCACTCGATGTATCCCTTTCATGTTGATGTTTCTCTCTCTCTCTCTCTCTCTCTCTCTCTCTCTCTATCCTTGACAACATGTCCTCAGGTGAGGATAAAAAAAAATAATGTATAATTTCCCAGATTTTTATATGCATAAATCTATAAAAGTAAAATTTAAAAAATATCTCTAAACATATAACAAGGGTTGCCAGATATAATACAGTAGATATACTTAAATATGAATCCCAGATAAACAATTTTTAGTATATTAATATTAAAAGAATTGCATGAGAGCCCAGATGGTATGGCTCAGTCATTGAGTGTTCACCCATGCACCAAGAGGTCACTGATTGGACTCCCAGTCAGGGCACATGCCCAGGTTTTGGGCCTGATCCCCAGTAGGGGTAATGAAGGCTACCAATCCATGTTCTCTGTCATCGATGTCTCTATCTATTTCTCTCTACCTTCCTCTCTCTTTAAAATCAAAAAAGAAAAATTATTTTTAAAAAAGTATTGCATGAGCCCTGGCTGGTTTGGCTAAGCGATTAGAGGGTTGGCCCGTGGACCAGAGAGTCCCGGGTTCGGTTCTTGCTAAGGGCATGTATCTCGGCTGCAGTTCATCTCCCGCCCTGGTTGGGGTCGTGTGGGTGGCAAGCAGTCAATATGTCTCTCTCACGTTGATGTTTCTCTCTCTTCCTCCCTTTCTCCCTCCCGCTCTATCTGAAGATAAAGGCAAAAATGTCCTTGGGTGAGGATAAAAAAAAAACAAAAAAAAAAAACAGTATTGCATGAGAAATACTTATAGTAATGTTATTCAAATGTAACAGGGTGTCCAGATTTTTATTTGCTAACTATAGTAACCTTAATATAAATAAAACATTTATCTGAGCATTACCTCATATTACAGGTCTATATAATTTTTCACAATAGACGTGATTAAAATGTGGTATAATAAAATGTTATTTTTAATCAAATGACATTTGAAATATTTTGAACATCTCAAGTATATAAAGTAACTGAAATATTTGTATGTGTTTTAAAGTCAAGCCTATAGCTAATCCTTTTTATAAATATGTGATATTTATACACTAGTTTAAAGTAACAGATAGTATTAAAATGGTTTCTGTTCCCATTTATATTTTCAACCAGGGTTTATTTCCATTTTATATCTAATATATAGAGATCTGATCATAACACTCAAATTCCTTCAATTTTATCAGATATGAGTCCCAAGGAGACATCTCTCCACCTATTCAAGTTAAGCCCTATTTAGCATGGTAGTGACATTATAAAGTTCTTGATTACTATCTCCTTGTGGAATTTTCTTTTATGCTTTCCATTGAGAACATTCTGTTCCATTTCTTAAAAGTAATTTAGTTCCAGAAAAAAATAACTACTCAATTTGGAAGTTATTTCTTGGAGAAACATATACATAAATAAAGCTAGGTAATTTTATGAAGGAAATACAAGCAGAGAAAATAGTTATTTACTGTAGATTTATTAGAATAGTGTGGTATATGACAAGCTAAATGGATGTCAAGACAGAATATGGATAAACACAGTGGTATGTTTGGTTCCTTGGTGTCTTATTAGTGGCGAATGACAGACAAGCACTATTGAGCTCAGATATGGTGATGAGTGGGCTTCAGATGCGGACAGAGCATGTGGAGTGAAGGGGAGATAACACTAGTTATAAAGCTGCTAACTTTGCTCATTTCACAGAATGCTAGAAAAAAGGAACCGTAGAAATCATAAAGCGCAATACCTTTCCTTTAAATTAAGATAGTTTAAATTCAGATAAAAATGTTTCTGAGATCATACAACTGACTGATAGAATCCAAACCTTCCAACCCCCTACTAGATCACTTTGACGCTACTCCATTAATAGCTTATAGCCTCCACCTGTTCTGTCGTCAAACCTGTATCAAGAGAAAAAGCTGTCCAGCCAGTGTGGTTCAGTGATTGAGCATTGACCCATGCACCAAGAGGTCGCCAGTTTGATTCCTGTTCAGGGCACATGCCCAGGTTGTGGGCCCAATCCCCATTGTGGGGCATGCAGGAGGCAGCCAATCAATGTTCTCTCTCATTGATGTTTCTACTTCTCACTCCCTCTCACTACCTCTCTCTCTAAAATCAATAAAGGAAAAATAAAATAAAAAAGAGAGAAAAAACTGCCTGTTGCCATATGTAAGGATTTCTTGACAGGAGACTTCCTACAGTTGCCTCATATGCTAAGGGACATTGTACACAAAATGCCAGCAGTATCTGTCAGGTGGAATAAATATTATGGTGACTCTTCTCCATCTTCTATTTTAATTTTCAGTGATATTGTATTTATATAATCAAAAACATAGAAGACTTTAACCAGAACTGTACAGTGTTATAACATGATGGCTCAGTAGCCCTGCCTCAGGTAAATAGAAGGCATCTGATAAATCTGCAATGTTATTGGAAGTTCACACCAAAGCACCATTATTAGTTATTGTTCTGAGACTTAAATTCCACCTATTGAATCCACAGCTTGGGAAGGACATTGCTGCGATATTTCAGAGTTGTGCCATTTTTTCAATGCTGTAATTTAGAGGATTTATTAGCAGGCATGTTTCAAGATCATCGTGTGCAGGGTCATGATGAAGCCCTCCAATGGACTAGAGAATGAACCAAATTGACAATTTACAATGGCCCGAGAAGAAGTTCCGGCCAGAGCATCAGTACGTGTCACAGAAATGAAAGGCAACTTCTAATAAGAATTCTGCTCCTAACACAGGCAGAATGCTCTTGGCATCAGTAAAACTCTGCAAATGCATGTCCTGTAATATCTACAGATCTAGTCAGACATATCAATTCTTACTTAAATTCTGGTAGCTCCACTTACATATTCTAGTATATAAGCTTTGCAAAAAGAATGACCACTGAGATTATATTATGAATTTGAATGAAGTTCAAGATAGCCAGGCAGTTTCCATGGCATCAGGTGAATCAAAATCAAATGGTTCAGGCTAAGTTACCTCGGGACACTAATGCATTTAATGGAGACTTCTGCCAGTCAGTCGATAAATGAAGACAGAGAAGCCAATGAGTGCTAAGAGTTGGGAATGTACAACAGTTGTGGTTTATAATGCTCCTTTCCACAAAACTTTCTCACAATAATCTTTGCTAGAGTTGTTAAAGTGCCATATATTCTTCACGTTTATAATCACAGGGTTGTTTTTGGATGCTGAATATGCCTTGTGACTGTTGCAGAGAAATATTCTAAGCGTGATGAAAAAGAAGTGACTCAAAGTCTTCTTGGGAAGGAATTAAAACAACTAAAAATGTAAACCATTAAAATACAGGAATTTGCATTTAAAAATCCTGTAATTAGCCCTGGCCAGTTTGGCTCAGCGGTTAGAGCGTCGGCCTGCGGTCCGGAGAGACCCGGGTTCGGTTCCCCCTAAGGGCACGTACTTCGGTTGCAGTTTGTCCCCGGCCCTGGTTGGTCGTGCGGGTGGCAGCCACTCGATGTGTCCCTTCACGTCGATGTTTCTCTCTCTCTCTTTCTTCCTCTCTCTTCCTCCCACTCTATCTGTACAAAAAATGGAAAAATATCCTGGGTGAGGATAAAAAAAAAAAAAAAAAATCCTGTAATTATTTAATGCAGGACCGGGGGATCCATTAAGGTGCAAATGGGAAAAAGTAGATAAGCCTAAATATTTTATTAACTGAAGTTTTCTTATACTGATTATGTATTTTTAATAGAATATATAAATCAGACCCTCTGTAAATAGTTTTACAAGAAGCTGAAAATTTGGGGAGGTTACAGAGTTACTACGATTTCAAAGGAGCAGTGTCTTGACAAATATGACCTAAATTAGGGCTCTTTTGGTTGAGTGGTTAACTGAAACCTTATTCAAACTATCTTAAGCTAAAGTGGATCTGTATTGGGAAGATGCTGGGAACAGGTTTGCTCCTGGGCCTGGAGAGCAGATTCAGGCCTAGATGGGTCCAGTGATCCTGAGAAATTCCCCACCTGTCACATGCTTGTCCCCTGCTCATCTGCTGGCTTCTTCCAGCTCGCATGCATTTCTGCTCAGGCACACAGTACCACATAACCGCCACTGTCTCTCTCCCTCAGTTCACTGGGCCTGGGGAAGATGTTCTAAGTCAGCCCAGGACCAAAGTGTTCCCAAGTTTAACATACTTCTGGGGGTCATTATGTGTCACTCCTCCTTCCAAGAGACACATTTATCATTTCTTTAAGGTTCTCTTCTAAGGATAGAAGTTACTACCTCAATTCTGTCTTCCTGCATGGCAGGCTAGAAGAGCTGAATGAAGCTTATCGTTCCCTCTTCAAGTGCGTCATGGCATATTGTCTTGCTGTCATATTAGTGGGGATAGAAGTAAGATGGCGTGTTCAATGTGGATAATGTTATAGTTTTTATAATTTTTGAGTGCCGAGGCTAGCTTTGAGGTAACCTGGAATAGCTTTACAGCAATATAGGGCTGTCTTGTAGAAATGCTCTATCCCTGCTTTACTAATAACCAACATGAGTAATCTAAACGTCAAATCCTTTGTATCAACAAATTGCAAGAAAAGGGGGCTTTATTTATTGAGTGAAACTGACTTATTTATCATCTTTAACACATTATTTTAATTTGATCTCCTTGGTCATCTTTTTTTTTTTTTTTTTGAATGCCTAAATTTCAGACGTTTCATGGCAAATAAAATAAAATAAACTCAGATTTGTACAATATACTTTACTCCTATAAAGTATATATGTTGGTGGAATAAATAGGAAGAAGAGTTGAATAAAACAAATATTTGAGTTTTACAGAACAGACTAAATTGAAAGATTCCAATTTGCATAAAACTGCAATGGCTATTCAAATCAATATATTGTTAGCCCAGTTTTATACCTAATTAATCCACATGATATGGTGTTCCTGTCCATGGAAACTGCATTATAAGAAAATAAAATACACTTGAGTATGCATTTCTTTCCATAGTTTTGATCATCTATTATGTCAAGAACCAAAATAAATTATTTATTTTAATTTTATTGGTAAATTGTTATTATAAAATATTCTGTTTGAATGTAGCAGAATAAATCAATGGAAACATATTTTTTGAAGATGGAAGATCCTTCAGAAATCATGTAAACCAACTTTGCTGCTTCATAGATGGAGAAAACAAAGATCAGGACTGTTACATGATTTATCCAAGGTCACACAGTCACTGATTTTTAGGTTTCAATTATTATTTTTTCTAGTAGAAAATATATTTCTAAATACAGGGTGGGGCAAAAATAGGCTTAGAATTGTGAATACACACAGGGTTTATTGTTGTATTGTTATATTAATTATTGTGTTATTTTCCTTATACAAAACTGTAAACCTACTTTTGCCCAATTATGTATATGTAAAAATGTAGAGTTCTGAGACTAAATATGAGCCTTATTTAAACAAATATAGAATTACAAAAACACTTCGTTTTTGATGAAACACGTACATGGAGCTGTTCTGAGCATTTTACATATATTAACTCATTTATTACTATTATTTTTTTATCCTCACCCAAAGACATTTTTCCATTTTTTGTTCAGATAGAGTGAGAGGGAGAGAGAGAAACATCGACGTGAAAGGGACACATCGAGTGGCTGCCATCCGCATGACCCAACCAGGGTTGGGGACAAACTGCAACTGAGGTATGTTCCCTTAGCAGTAACCAAACCCGGGTCTCTCTGGACCACAGGCCAACGCTCTAACAGCTGAGTCAAACCAGCCAGGACTATATTAACTCATTTAATTATTATGAAACATTTATTAAGTAGGTGTAATTTGTATACCTATTCCGTAAATAAAGAAACTCAGGCACAAAGAGGTCCTGTGACTGTGTGACTAATAAAGTTGCACAGACAGTACAAAGCTGAGCAAGAATTTAAGTTAGGGATTCTACCTTCAAAAGCCACACTCTTAAACATATCATGATGTTGCCTCCATTAAAATTAACCAGTTTTTAGCTGTAATATGTGGATGTCATATGAATAACATGAATTGCATATTACCATCCTTCCTATCACAGGTTCTTCAAGTTGAAAGAAATTGAACTGTCTCTTAGTTTATTTTCCTGTCGTATAAAGGGACTCCTCACTGGAAGTTAGAAATAAATGTTTTATATCGCCGATCTACTGTCTAAAAGTATTGTAATCATCATGAAATTATTCTTGGGAAGTGTTTAAACATATGTATCTTAATAAAGAAAGTTGACCATCAGGTTGTTTTGATATTACACATAAACAATGAATTACAAATTAAAGAGCATTTTTTTTCTACATGTAGTATTGACTTAAATGTTGCTAATTAAAGGATAATTTCATCCCCGCTGTAATTACTAAATTGCACTATGTACAAAGCAGTACAATTCTTTAATGCCCCAGGTTTAAATATTAATATTGGTTTTTAAATTACATTTCAAAATTGTTCATTTTGTATTGACAAGCTAAGTGATTAAAGTTACATGAGATGAGAATTTTACCTAATCCATATGTATGAATATAAAGTATACATTACATGGATATTGCAGTTTAACAATTTTCTTTTGAGTGTCTCCTATGTGTCTGGCTACATGCTCCATACTCATATATATCCAATAATTTAAATACAGAGAGGGGTGTCATAATAGAAGGGGAACTTAGAAGCATATATAATTTAGTAAAAAGATGAAGTACTGCAAATGTAACAGAAAATCTATTTATATAAATGTTACAAATCTTAACGCTAAATTAGTGGGATTTCTAAGCCATTTTGGGACACTAATCTTAAAGCTGGGTATTTTTATGTAAAACTGTTGATTTAAAGAGACTTTACAAAGCAAATTTTTTATAGTTCAGCTTATTTTAAGAGGAAATCTTTTGAGACTCCAAATAATTATGATATATCTACTTAACTAAAAAGAAACATATATTGTATTGAATTAACAATACAACATGTTTGTATCTAAGATGCTAAAAATCAGAGTCCAGTAAGTGAACAAAAGAAATGTAAAGTTACACATACAAAAATAATAAGTTCAATCTTGAAAGATCATTCATAATTCATTTTCTAATGTAGATTTCTCAAGACTAAACATTTAATTCTTGAGGAAATCTGTCTTATGGATTAAATAAATTTTATTCTTGGCGTTGAATGTAGTTTAACTCAAATATGTAATTTCCACAAAGAGTTTCTATTATGAATAGCAATTCCTTCAAATGAATTATATTCTATATGGATGACAATCCATTAGAATTCAAATTAACCAAATTTCAAGGGCCTCTGTTCAGTTATTCACATTATTGTTAGTAAAAAGCCTGTCATCATTGTTTCAATTATATGTCCTTTTCAGTAAATTATAACTAATTAATTTGAGCTGAAACAAGAGTCAAAATTAAAGACATATATAAGTTCAACTTGGATATGACTGAAGGCTATACAAAAGTCGTGTAATTTTTGGTGAATTTAGGAATTACTTATGTTATTGTTGGCAACTGGTAAATCTGTAGTTTTAAAAGCACTATAACTTCTCAGTTTATAATGTTTTATTTTTCTGAAACAATCTTTTGCTAACCAAAACATTCTACTTTAGTCAAATCAGCATTCTGTATGTTACCTTCTGCCCAAGTACTGCTATTAACAGAAGAAAGTTGAAATGATGTTCTAGAATGCTCCATCATCCACAAATCTGCCTAGCAACTACCTTAAATACAGTACAACAAACAAAAACATATTCTTGCCAAAATGCTATTTTACTCACTCTGCTGTGATTCTACTTTTACATCAGACTCAGGTAGCTGGTCAAAAAAAGTATTTCTTTTCATGGGGAGGAAATTTAAGAGGTACCATTTAAATGAAAAAAAAAAAAAACTCTCAAAAAGATTAACAGCTTCTGAGCTAGTTCTAATAACCTGGACACATACCATTGGAGACAATAATGATTAACAGGGAAAGGAACTGTATCTAAGAATGCTTCACGGGAGAGAATGTATTAATGTCAATTCCTCCACACGAGATTAGTTTGTTTTCAAAACAGAATGAAATCTGAACATTCTGGGGCTTGCTAACTCTAATGCTTGACAAGCGCTAAGTAGATGACACAGAGGGCCAGAAGCAGTGACCAGTGGGTACAAGGGGGGTGGGAGCGGGAAAGGACAGACCCTGCCTGAAAGAGCAGCCGTCTCATCCCCACACATTCAACCAAAAATACTCAACAGTACTTGCTGAGTTGAAGCTATCCGCTTATAGTTGACAAAAAATAAAAAAGATCAGACTGCTTTGGGCTTATAAAAAAACATGCTTTCTCAATGCCCATGTTACTTAATAAGAAATCACCTTATTTTTCTCAGCACTAAGGCAACATCACAGATAAAACCTTCTTTCCAGTTTGAATAAGCTCATAATCTCCATCTATTTTATGTGCAAATGCCTTTGGCTTTATTTCTAATGGTTTCTTATGATTTGAAATAAAGTTCAGAATTCTACCCTCTGTCACCGCCATGCATTCATTACATACTCTTTGAAAAAAATCCTACATAATTAGAAATTGCTCCACAAGAGAAAGTGGAGTTTTGAATTGCCTTCAGGACATTAAGTGATTCACAGTGCCAGGTCCACACTGTACTTCCTGGCCCCAGTCACTGACAGAGTTCAAAGTGTCTTAAAATAGATAATGCCATTTTACGTTTTGAACATTCACAATATTGATTGAGACAAAGTTAGTATCCTGAAGTTTCCTTACAAGGTAGGGGGAGACATGTACAAAAAAGTGATAACTGTCTTGCTAGCTATGAGTTACATGCTGGGAGAGAAGCTAGATCCTGTCTGCAGAGAGAGACAGAAACGGTCTCCGAGGGGACATTTCATGTGTATTGTGAAGAATTCTTAGGATTGGCAGGCATGACATGAGGGAGTAAGGTGGGGAAAAAAAAGGAATTCAAGGAATAAGAAAGAAGCAAAACAAAGACCTAAACTAGCAAAGCTGTCATTTAGAATCAAAGGACATATAAAAAGCTTCCCAGACAAGAAAAACTTAAAGTGTATCACCACCAAACCAGTATTACACAAAATGTTAGAGGGTCTTCTTTAAGAAAAAGAAGAAAGGAAAAGTTTAAACACATGAACAATAAAATGGCAATAAATACATATCTATCAATGACTGAATCTCAAAAAAAGCAAAATGAACAAGCAGAACAGAAACAGACTCAAAGATACAGAGACATTTTGATGGTTGTCAGATGGGAGGGGGTTGGGGATTTGGGTGAAACAGGTGAAGGATTAAGAAGTACAAATTGTTAGTTACAGAATAGTCATGGGAATGTAAAGTACAGTAAAGGTAATATAGTCAATAATAGTCTAATAACTATATATGGTGTCAGATGGGTTAGAGATTTATTGTCACGATTACAGTAAGTTACATAATTGTCTATACACTGGGGTGTAAATATAAAACTGCTATAATATTGTCAATCGTAATTGAAAAATTAAAACTGATTTTAAAAAAAGAATGAGTATAGGCATGCATGTAGGAAAAATACATGACATATTCAGCAAATTTGTTCAAATAAGACCTGATGGCCTTTTAAAAAGGGATGCTTAGTGTGATGCATCATAAATGAAATTGAAAATTGTCATCTGAGGCCAGACTGAAAAAAAGCCTTAAAAGTGTGCTAAGTGGGATATGGCAGACTGACATCCTGCATACAGTCTCCTTTCATATTGATTCTGAGCTTGTCCATATGACTTGCTTTAGCCATTGGGCCATCAGCATGTGCGATATAAGAGCTGAAAAATTAATGTGGATAGGGGGTTGGCTCTTAGAATCCAGTCTTCATGTAAGAAGCCCAGGGTATTCATCTGGTAGAGACTACACAGAACAAAATACCCAGCCCTTCCCGCATGCTAGCTTTCACCTTCCCTTCAGGTGAATGCAGACCACTGTCACTACATGATAACGGCACAAGAACTGCCTAGTCAATCCACACAATCACTACATTTCTGAGAAGTTTCTTATGCAGCAACACATAACTGATGTAGGGGTTAAACACTTTTATCCAGGAAATAGAGAGTCATCAAAGTTTTGTCACTATTTCCTTTTAAACGGGGGCTGTAACATGTCAAGGACTGAATATGCAAATATAAATGGCGGTGGATGTGGAAGATGGATTGGGGCACAGGTGAAGGGGCGCTCGGGGTGAATGGGCCCTGCAGACGGCATTCACCCAGATGAGTGATAATGGGAGCTGATGTTATAGCAGGATTTAGCAAGATGGGTTTATAAAGGGCTAAATAGTAAATAGGTTCAACTTTTCTGGGGACAAGTTTGCTTTTGCAACTACTCAGCTTTGTCATTGTACCATGAGAGCAGCCATAGAATGTACGTAAATGAATGAGTGTAGCTATGTTCCAATAAAACTTTCTTTACTAAAGTAGTCAGTGGTTGGATTTGTACCAAAGCAAAGGCAGAGGGATTCAAAACAGAAAGCAGATAACATTTTGTAGTTACAATCATGTGCTGTGACCACTGAGGAAGAGGGAAGAATCACTGATGACATAGTTTCGATGACCCTGGTGGTCACAGAGAAAACAAGGGGCAAAGCAGGTTTCTTTCTTTTAGTTTTGGGCCCTTTTATTACTTTATTATTCTCTCAAGATAGATGCAGGTCTTACCTCACATGATTGGCAATTCTTTTTTTTTTTTTTTTACTTTAAATATGTATTTTTTTTTTTTTCAATTACAGTTGACTTACAATATTATATTAGTTTCAGGTGTACCACCCAGTGATTCAAGATTATACAATTTACTAAGTGATCATCCCGATAAATCTTGTGCCCATCTAATACCATTTAGTTACTACAATATTATTGACTATATTACCTATGTTGTAATTTATATCCTTAAGACTATTCTGTAACTAAAAATGTGCACTTCTTAATCCCTTTACCTTTTCCAGCCATCTCCCCAAGCCCCTCTCATCTGGCAACCATCAAAATGTTCTCTATGAGTCTGTTTCTGTTCTGATTATTCATTTATTATGTTTTAATTCAATTTTTAATAGATATGTGTTTATTGCCATTTTACTGTTTATATTTTTTTTATCTTTTTTTTTTTCTTCTTCTTAAAGAAGACCTTTTAACATTACATGTAATACCTATCTGGTGGTGATGATCTCCTTTAGATTTTTCTTGTCCTTCAAATTTAAATTTACTTTTTATTTTATTTTTCCATAACCATTTATCACCTCGATGCCCTCTTGTACCTCCACTCACCTCTCTCTCCCCCCATAATCACCACAGTTTTCCATGTAAATGAGTTCTCTCTCTCTTTCTCTTTTTTGCTCAATCCCTTCACCCCCAACCCACATCCACAGCCCCCAACCCCTTCCCTACCAAAGCCGTCTGCCTGCTCTCTATGAGTCTATTTCTATTTTGCTTGGTAGTTCAGTTTGTTAAATTCCATATTGAGTGAAATTAATTTTAAATGATAGCTTTTCTGGGTAGAGTAATCTCGGTTGTGGGTCCTTACTTTTCATCACTTTGAATATTTTTTGCCAGCTCTGGCCGGTTTGGCTCAGCGGTTGGAGCGTCGGCCTGTGATATAGAGAGACCCGGGTTTGGTTCCCGCTAAGGGCGCGTGCCTCGGTTGCAGTTTGTCCCCGGCCCTGGTTGGTCGTGCGGTGCGGGTGGCAGCCACTCGATGTGTCCCTTTCACATCAATGTTTCTCTCTCTCTCTCTCCCTCTCTCTCCCTCCAGCTCTATCTGAACAAAAAATGGAAAAATGTCCTCGGGTGAGGATAATAAATAAATAAATAATAAATCAATAAATCAATAAATCAATAAATCAATCAATAAATAAATATTTCTTGCCAGTCCCTTCTGGCCTGAAAAGTTTCTGTTGAGAAATAAGCTGACCATCTTATGGGAACTCCCTTGTAAGTAACTAACTGCTTTTATCTTGCTGCTTTTAAGATCCTTTCTTTGCTTTTAATGTTTTGCATTTTAATTATGGTATATCTTACTGTGTGCCTCTTTGGGTTCATCTTGTTTCAGACTCTGTACTTTCTGGACTTGTTTGTCTACTTCCTTCATCAGGTTAGGGAAGTTATTATTATTATGATTTTACATAGATTTTCTATTCCTTTCCCCTCTTTCTCCTTCTGGCACCCTCCTGATGTGAATGTTGGTACATTTGAAGTTTTCCCAGAGGTTCCTTGTGCTATAATCATTTTTTAGGGTTCTTTATTCTTCTTGCTATTCTGATTGGGTGTTCAGCTTCCTTATCTTCCAAGGTTTTACTTAATTCTCTGCTTCATCTACTCCACTGTTGATTTCATTTTGGTTAATGTGCAATGTATTCTTTATTTCTGATTGGTTCTTTTTTATGTTTTTGAGTTCCGATTTTATGTTTCCCATCTCTTTGTTGAAGTCCTCGTTAAGTTCATATACTCTTCCTTTAAATTCATTGAGCATCGTTATACCTAGTATTTTGAACTCTGCATTTAGTGGGTTGCTCGTTTTTGTTTTGTTTAGTTCTTTTTCTGGAATTTTGCTCTGTTCTTTCATTTAGGATACATTTCTTGGCTCCTAGTTTTGGCAACCTCGCTGTGTTTGTTTCTGTGTATTAGTTAGAGCTGCTATGTCCCCCAGGCTTGGTAGAGTGGTCTTATGTGGTAGGTGTAGGGTCCAGGAAGCACAGCTTCCCCATTCACCCAAGCAGGGCACTCCAGGTAGCTGAGCCTTGGTTGTTGACACAGCAACCCTCAGGCCAGTCAGCTGCAAGGACCAGCTGTGACCACTGTGGGATATCAGCTCGTAGGGGTCCACTCCACAGAGCAGGACTTACTTCAGTGGAGTTTTGCTACCCAGTGAGTCCTCTTCTCTAGTGTGTTGTTTGTAGAGGTGGTTGAATAGTGTTTTAATGTGGTCTAAAGTTGTTCACCGTGTATGTTTTCTCTGGGGTCCCCCAGAAGGTGCAAGCTAAGGTCAGCTGCCACCTGTGTTCTGCCAGGGGCCACCCAGCATGAGCTACAAAGTGATCTTCAGCTGGCTGCTACTTGTGCTGGACTTGCAGGTGCCTTGGAGAGGCCAAGCTACAAATCAAGGCCAGCTGCCTCTTAGTGCAGGGCCTGGAGCCAATGAGAAAAAGATATGGGTCACACAAAAGTCAAATGGTGCTTGACTGAGAAATTTTAGGAAAGTCTGAAGCATAACCCAAGACAGGTCATTGGTATGGAAACAACTTGGGCGGGCCTGCAGGTTGGGTAGAGTCTAAGGGAATCACCTGGGTGAGGTGAACAGTGATAGCCAGGTTGATGGAGACTCAGATATCGCCCTGCTGCTGGCTTTGGGGGGGCGGGGCTTAGAATAGAAACAATGGCCTCTGCCAGTACTTCTATCTGGGAGGAAGCTGCCCCTCCAGCCCTTGTCCAGATGCTGGACAATTCAGTTACTTCCAGCATGTCTCTGGTGCCTTTTGAGCTACCATCCCAGTGCTGGAGTTCAGAGTGAGTGTGTTTGAGGAAGTCCATGCATGAGCCCTTTAAGAAGAACACCTGAGACTCCAGAAGCCCTCTGTCTCCCTAAGCCTCAGTCCCTGCTGATTTTTACAGCCATAAGTTATAGGTACTTCTCTTCCTGGCACTGGAACCTGCGGATGGGGCAGTCCTGGTGTGGGCTGGAACCCCTTACTACTCAGGGTGGACCTCCACAGTCAAGATATCCCTCCTGATTTTTCTGCCACATTTGGGTGTGGGATCACCCTCTTCCTCATCACAGCCTCTTCTACCAGTCTCCATATAACTTCTTCTTTATATCTTTATCTATGGGACTTCTGTTCAGCTTGATTTCATGCAGTTCTGAATGACGGTTTTTTTCTGTAGTTTAGTTGTAATTTTGATGTGGTTGTGGGAGGTTCCACATATATCATTTACCTACGCTGCCATCCTGACCAGAAGACATAATTCTCATTTAAATTTTATTAGTAGTAAAAGAGAATGTGAATAAGAAACTGTGAAGATTGAAAACAGAGCCCTTGAGGGAAATATTGTCTAAGCCACAAGGAGATAGAAGGAAAATCAGCCAAAGAGACCAGATGGGGTTATCAAAGGAAAAACATCCCTCTGGGAATGTTAATATGGATTAAAAAGAAATATATTTCAAAAAAGAATGGGTATTTGTTGAAGGCCAATGCTGTGGAAAGTACCAGCAGGCTGGTACTTAGGATAAGCCCTTTGTAGGCAACAGTGTTGTCTTGGATGACTTAGGGACAACTAGAGTGAGGAAAAGGATGGACCTTTGATTAGAAAACAACAAGTCCACAAAATTAAAGCTCTGTCTCATTGTGGCAAATTCCATGGCTTCCCAGCTACTCTATCCTTTTTAGTTACTTTACATATTGACTTCTCCAAGTTACTTTTTCTTCAATCTGCCAATACACCTCTATTACCTTCTACTAATGCCTTTCAGTCTGTTTAAGCCATGGATGATACAGGCTGAGAAAATCAATCCCTGGTCTTAAGGAATCATCCAGATATGGGGGTGTGACCCAATAAAAAACCCTTCCTAGAGATGTTTTTTTTTTCTGAAACCAGTGGGCAAATATTTTTGCCTCTTTTGCTTAAACTAGTTTTAGTTGGGTTTCTGTCTCTTGAACAGATCTAGCCCTCACACATTCACAGAAAGACAAACTCAGGGACAAACACATTCAGGTACCGTGTGATCCAATGAGGGGTAAACACTGAACCCATTTAACCTAGTACAGTTCCTTTGTTAAATACAATAGTATTCGCTGACGGCTTTCTTATCCTTCAACGTCATTTGGAATCTCACACTGCTGTCCTCAGTTCATTTGCTTTACTTCTAAATTTTTTACTGAGAGTGTTTCCTAACTAGATTCATGACTATGGATAAGGTTCAAACTATTAGAGAAGTTAAGTTCCTAAGGGAAAGAGATGCTTCTCATTTTTCTTCATTATTTACATATTCCCTTGTATGTTTCCTCTGCACTTAAGCTAGTTTACATTTTACGGAACTACCATACTGTACTCATCTAATGCTTAGTGGGTCAGTCCTAGAGATCCCATTATCTGGATCAGAAACAAGCAATGACCAGAATGAGGACAAACCAGAGCATCTGCAGAACTGGCATAACCAGAAGTATTTTCAAATTTCAATTAAAATTTCCTTTATTTCTATGTTTATTCTTGCATTAAATTGTTGGTATGTTTCTCTAAATCAGATCACTATGTTTGCTTAATATATATTTATTTTAAAGGCAATATTATATTAATTCCATAAAGGAAAAACAATATTTCTTTATAAAAAATAAAGGTAAACTGAATGTATACTTATAAACAATAATAACAACAACAAAAAAAACACAAGCATTTTTTAGTATTACCTAAAGATGGGCACATCTTTCCTGGGCTTCTAGGGAAAGCCCCTCACATTTGGATAAAATATTTCTTATAGGAACTAAAGTGGTGCAGTGTTATAAAAAGTAACAGGATTTAGATCTGACAAACATGTGTTTAATCTGTTTTATGTCTTACTGAATCCTCCTTTTATTCATATAAATCTTTATCTTCATCAGACTCATCACGTTTTTGTGAATTACTTATTTAATATCAGGTTGTTTTGTTTTTGCTCTGGAGTCTAAGCTCCGGGAGGACAGGGAGATTTTGTCTTTCACTCCCGTGTGCATGGGATAGTCCAGTAACTCTTTGTTGAATGTGGATAAAAGGGTGGATGCATGGATGGACTCATGGATGAATAGAGTAACTCACCTCTCTCTCCTTTCATTTTCTTATATAAAAAAGAGAAAACAAAACATGCTTTGAAGTGTTATGGTATTAGAAATTATATATATAGCGCCTAACTCAGAATGTGGTTGAAATGACAGCTATAAAGCATGACTCTCAATTTCAATAAATCATCAGAATCAAAAGCTCATGCTACTTATGGAACATGTCACTTAGCTACATTTCTAAGCTCTATCAGCATGCAGTGTTTCACTATTTCTGAATATATACATCCTTTCAATTCCCCTTTTCTTTGTGTAGTCTTTAGTTCCATTGGAACATTCTGTCCCATCCTCTAACTTACACTTTTATATAGATATTCTGCAAGTCTCCTGGGAAGCCAGCCCCTAGGCTGACAATGAGGCTGAACTTCACAGCAACTCCTTAGACCTCGTTTCCAAATGAAAGGCAAGAAATTGCTTTAAGAATAGCACTTCTATACTATATCTCCTATACAAAACAGTGCCATTCTTTTGTTGAGTAATATTAATACAGAGTAGAACAAAAGTGTGTTTACAATTGTTCGTAAGAAAAATAATACAATAAGTAATAAATACTAATTCAAGAATGTGTTTTGCATACTCACAACTGTAAATATAGTTTTGACCCACCGCACCTCCCTTGTTTAAGAAACCTCAACATATCTATTTTCAATGGATAAAATAAAAAAAAATAAAAATAAAAAAAACTGTGGAGGAGCAGGGTGGGAGTGGGGAAGAGGGGGTCAATGAGGTAAAAAAAAAGGGGGGGGGGCGACATCTGTAATACTTTCAACAATTAAAAATAACCTTGGCTGGTTTGGCTCAGTGGTAGAGTGTCAGCCTGTGGACCAGTGAGTCTCTGGTTCGATTCCAGTCAAGGGCACATATCCTGGTTTGGGTTCGGACCCCAGCTCTGGTCCGGGTCCTGCAGGAGGCAACCAATCAATGTGCCTCTCTCACATCAGTCTCTTTCTCTTTCTCTTTCTCTCCCTCTCTCCCTCCTTCACACTCTAGCTGAAGATAAATGGAAAAATATCCTTGGGTGAGGATTGAAAAATAATAAATAAACAAATAAATAAAATAATATGAAATCTGTGGCCTGCCTACATTTTTATTTTTCTCATTTAGTCATGGTGCTGCTTTTATAAGTCAGCCTCTTCATTAGTACTTTAGCTCCTTTACAGCAGACATTGTATTTGATCATCAATTTAACCCACTACCTAGCGCAGTCCTAGGACCCTAGGAAATGCTCAAAGGACATTTGTTATTGAATTAATAAGTAAATGAGCAAATTACTCTTTAATTTAACATACCAATGGTGTATAAGAAAACAGGATACTGATTTTTAAAATGATCCTCTATAATGCAGAACATTAGGTAGGTAGGTCACAGAAAGAATTTTCTAAGACTTAAGTCCAAAGCTTTAGCTCATTTTCACTTGTACTAGGTTGGGAGTAGGGGAAGAGTGGGGGTGTTTGGGGAGGGGCCAGAGATGATGGATTAGAAGCAGACCTTCAAATATTTTAATATCTCTTCTAGTATGATAGGTGAGCATGCCCTTTACATTTCAGATGAGCAACAAAACTCTTCTGGTCAAAGCAGAGTCATTTGTAGACACATAAAAATTATATATTTTTAGCAGAAAAACAATATTCTTTTTTTTTTTTTTTTGAGAGAGAGAGATGGGGGAAAGGGAAGAGAGAAAGAGAGGAAGTAAGAGAAATTTGTTGTTCATTGGCTGCTCCTTGTATGTGACAGGGGACTGACCCCACAACCTTGGTGTATCTGGATGATGCTCTAATCATCTGAGCTATCCGGCCAGGGCAACAGTAGGTATTTTCTAGTAAAAAGTACAGCTTGCCTGTGCAGTGAAATAAAAAACATATCTCTTATCTTAGAACTTCTGGTTCTTAGTTTCCAAATGAAATTAGGTATGAAGTTCCCCAGTTAAGTACAATGGGTCATTTCTTATTGTCACAAATTCGTACATTTGTCAGATTCCGCTTTAAATTGAGGCTGGGAACACCTGGAGTGTTACAATCTTATACTTCTTTAACATTATTACTGTCCAAATCTATTCAAAATTGGACTCTTCTAAGGGTTTTTGATTAGACTAAAACTAATATGTAATGTTATGGTGAGCTATGGTTAGCTTAGCCCTTATTCCCCAAAATGTTTCGAGACCTTTTCATTTGAGTAGATGAACTTTGATGAGTCTCTTTTCCACTAAATATTGCAAAATCTAATGTTGTGTAGAAATGCTTGGGACTTAAAGAGATGATATAAAAATTAGTGGTGTGAGGGTTTTTGAATTAAAGTAATCTTCGAGAGAGAAAGCTTTTATTCATAATTGCTACTGAAAATCTAAAAACAACTGAGTTTAAGATAATCATCAAAATATTGCAAATAGGAGGAGAAAAAGTTAGTCTAGGGTCAGGTTCACTAGAAGCAGATCTGGGAATGAGGAGTCACGTTCCAGTGTTTGAGGGAAGAGTGCAGGAGGCAGAGAAGGCAAGGGGAGGAGGCGAGCAGGGATGCCCTCAGGCAAGCTTGAGTCCAGAGGAAAGCTGAGGGCTCCTCATCCAAAGCAAGATCTGCCAGTGGTTAAAGGTACAGATACGGGGTTTGAAGCATGATGGGTGGGAAAAGAGAAATAAGGCACTTCTGGGTGTCATATAATTTAAAACTAATTCACATGAATACATCATTCTGTTTTTCTAGCATTTTTTTCTGCTACAAAACCTGATCTTAAACATATTACTTGGCAAAAATAATGGGTTGTAT
This sequence comes from Molossus molossus, assembly GCF_014108415.1. Lineage (NCBI taxonomy): Eukaryota > Metazoa > Chordata > Mammalia > Chiroptera > Molossidae > Molossus > Molossus molossus. The sequence goes on from NW_023425346.1 coordinate 25,378,885, forward strand.
ATGTCCATCTTACTAGCAAACATACAAGTCTTATCTTAGGCATCTCCTAATTGTACCACCAAACAGTATTCATTCAATAAATAATCACTGAGCATCTCCTATATCTCTGTGTTCCAGGCACTGGGATATGCCTTGGATATACCACATTGAACAGGACAGACACAGTGTCCACACCCAAGAAATATCTTTCTATGCAAGGAAGTGGATATTCAAAAATTATTGATATAAACAGATAATTAAATTCCATTGCAATTAAATTCTGTTGTGAATAAAAGTATAGGATGAGAACATATAACAAACGAGGACCTAACCTTACCTGGAAGGTGCCAAAAAAACTTTCAGAAAATTTTAAAAATATATACTCAGCTCTCACATTGAAAACTCAGGTATTTCAGGATCTTAGGCAGCTTGTACTTTATACAACTAAGTAACAATAAAGTTTCCTTGAGGAAAGTAAAGAGATCAGCTTCAGCCTAAAAAGAATTTCACTTCTTATCACAGTAAATACTCCATAACATTTATTTTCCCTTTTTTAAAACTTTTTTTTTCTTTTATTGATTTTAGAGAGAGAGAAGGGGAGAGGGAGAGAGAGATAGAAACATTGATGAGAGAGAACATCGATTGGCTGCTTCCTTCATGCCCCACACTGGGGATTTGACCCACAATTTGGGCATGTGTCATGATCAGAAATCAAACCGGCGACCTCTTGGTTCAACCACTGAGCCAAACTGACTGGGCTTTTTTTTTTTTTTTTTAATACAACTTTTTATTAATTTATTTTCAACTATAATTGACAAACATTATTATAGTAGTTTCAGGTGCACAACATAGTGATTCAACATTATATACCTTACACAGGGATCACTACAATAAATCTAGTAACCATCTGTTATCACATGTACCTATTATGATAATATTGACTCTATTCCCTATGCTGCACATTACATCCCTATGACTTATTTAATAACTGGAAGTTTTGTACTTCTTAATCTCCTTCTCCTTTCCATCCCTCCCTCATCCCTTTCTTTCTGGCAATCATCAGTTTGATATCTGAATGTATGAGTTTCTCTACAATATTTCTCTTGAAGTTTTCATTTGTTTTAAATCATAATTTACATAAAAGTAATACAAAATAACCTTGACTGTAAACTGTAAATATAGACTCAGTAATATGTGTAATACATAGGAGAGCTCAAAGACACTGAGGATTTGTGGGGGGTGGAGCCAAGTGTGCACAAACGTAAATCATCATGAGACGAATGGAAGTGTTTAGATTTCAAATTTAGCCTATTCTACAATGTTATTTCCAGGCTAACAATCTCTTGAAAATTCTGTTTCCTGAAACAGAGGTTAAAAAATCGAAGTGGAAAAAATCCTTTGTGATCAAAGGACTGAATTGATAGTACTTGGGTCTCATAAACTTTTTTTCTGTACCTGGCTTCATGTAATCTGGTTTGTAAAAACATCTGAAGTTAAAGTACATCTATAATATCTATTTTCTTCTGGACTCCAGAGGCCAGTCAAGTGTTCTCTAGAGAAAACTTACATGGATTGACTAGAGAAAAATGCATAAAGTAAGACATACGGATGACTAAAATGAGAGTATGTTGAATCACAGAGATTTTGTCTGACTCTATAATGTTACCATTAAAGAACTACAAATCAACAGGGCACAGCTGATGGGAGATGGATAGGACTTAACAATGTGACTGGAGAGTAACAGTGGGAGAAGTGTTCACCATGGAATCCCATCTCTGGAATTCCCTTTGTCACCTGAGTTGAAGAGAGTCCCAATGTGCAACTCTACTGCAAAGACCTGATTTTGCAGAATTATTGTAAAAGTCTACTTTTTTGGTATCATGAACTGACTTTCTCCTACCTTCCAAACAATCTAGCGCATCACTGTAAGTTCAATCACCTTAATACATGGGTGGGTGGAAGAGTAAGATTGAGGTGGAAGTCTTCTGCCTTTATTCTTTTCATTGTACCATGCCTCCTTTTTTTAATAAATATGTTTTTATTAATCTCTTTTTTTAGAGAGAGAGGAGGGGGGAGAGAGATAGAAACATTAATGTGAGAGATAAACATCAATCGGCTGCCTCCTGCACGCCCCCTACTGCGGATCGAGCCCGCAACCCAGGCATGTGCCCTGACTGGGAATCCAACCAGGACCTCTCAGTCCACGGGACAACACTCAATCCACTGAGCCACACTGGCTGGGCAACCATGTCTCTTTTTATAAAAGAAATCTTAGAGGTAATTTAATCCAACTTTCTCCTGTAAACAAAGCTTCTTCTACAACCCTGAAGGCAGTTTTTCTACTGTCAACTGAAGTACTTCCAGCATGAAGATTTTAATACTAAAAAAGTTTACAGCTATGTTGAACTTCTCTCATGAGAAAGTTTGTTCTAAAATGACTCACCTTCCTGCAGCTTTCTGTAATACTCACAGTTCTGTTTCTTATTCTGCAAGGAAAACCTTCAGATGTTTGAATAGACCTATGATGTCTCTCCTCAATTTCCTTTTACCGGGGGAAACATTCCTAGTTCTTTCCACTCTTAAATCTGTAACACATTTTCACATACCCTCTGGACTTATTTCAGTATGTTGATGTTTTTCTTAAAATGTGGTGTCCAAAATGGAATACAATAATCTGAGCACTGCATGGAATGGAAGCAGGTAAAATCATATGAAAGTTTAAAAAAACAACAAAAACATATAGTTCCACCACAATTTGGGACCATATTTTTGATGTATAATAATAGTTCTCCTTGTGAACTTCTGTAATTGTGAAATCAATATTTTGAACTTTAAGCAATTTACAGTTCTCTTTGTGAAATAATATCTGGTTGATCTTAACATAATGCCTCAAATCCCTTAGATAATTCTGAATCTTGATTACATCATCTATCTAATTCACTCTGTGCAATTTTGTAAGATCTGAAAATGTAGGTATCATACCTCTCAAAACTCTCCTAACTCTGTGAAAAATGTTAAGCAGAATGTGCCCATTGGCAGGACCTTGGTCAGTCCACTGGGCACATCTCAGACTGACATCTAAACTAACTGCCACGTGTTTAAATCCCTCCCTCTCCATTGTTAGTGCGTTAGCATCATCACAGTACACTACTGCCTCGTCATATTTCACCATCTCACTCATATATAGGGAAAATGTATGTTTTCTGAAATAAAAATATACAATGTTTTAAAATGTAAACTCAACACTTTCCTGTAGAGAGAGAAACTGAGTTTTTAAAAGATAAATTTGTATCGATCTCTTGTGTTCATTGTATCGTTTTAAATAAAAGAACCTACTCAACCATTAGAAGGCTTGCCTATGAACTGTTACAAATTTTCTGAATCTGTATCCATTGCACATGCTACTTTACTCACATAGAGCAACATTCGTCCTTCGCTGTTTTCTGAGGACAAATTTACTTTTCACAATTTTACAAAAATAACTATAGTGATTCCAAAACTACATTAAATACTATTAATAAAAAATATTACTTTTATAGTACAGTAAACATTCTTATAAAGCTATTACTTTATACTTAAAATATATCTATAGTGTAATTAATAATAATAATAATATTTAACATTTATAAACTCTTAAAATGTGTTAATTGCTTTACATGCATGATTTAATTTAATCTACAGAACAATCCTGTGAGGCAATTTTGCTATTGCCATATTGTTTTCAAATGAGTAATTTGAGGCTTATAAAAGTGAAAAATTCCTTCAAGGGCATACCTAGAATAATGGAATAGCAGGAGACCGAATCCATGTTTTGCTGAAAGCAAAGTCTTGAACCACTACATACTACATCGTGCTGGGTAGATTTCTAGAAAAGAAGTTGCTTTATCAAAGGAAATACCCATTAAACATTTTGATAGATACTAGAATTTGCCTTCTTGAAAGCATAGAGCAATGTATATGTATAGCAATAATGTATACTGGTGCCCTTAACAACACTGTGAACTGTTAACAATTTTTTTCTGTCATTGCTATTTTTCCTTGTTTTGATTTCATGAATGAGCATGCATTTTAAAATATGTTTTAGGAACTTTAGTTTTTATATTTCTATAAATTGGTGTTCTTATATTTCACCTTTTTATTGAGATTTATGGAAACTTTATATATTCATAATGCTAACATAATTTATACTATATGCACTGCAACTATTTCCTCCCATTCTTACATTTGTTTTATTGTTTCAAGCATCATTTAGAATATAGTACTTTTTAAAATTTTTCTGACATTACATTTATATAGTTTACTTTATGGCTTTGGTTCTTGCTCTAGGGAAGTTGGTATCCACATCAAAGTTATAAAAACAATTTTCATAGATTATTCCTAATATTACAACTTTAATCCAACATTAATCTTTTATAAAGATTGTAGAGCATAGTATTAAGAAATCATGTTCATGATCAGAGTCCCTACGTTCAAATCATAATGAGCTAGGTTACCTTGGGTAACCTACTTAATCTGTTAGTGTCTCAGTTCCTTGTGTTTAAAATGGGGTTAATGATTGTTCTTGTCTTAAAGGAACTATCCAGGTATTTAATGAGATAATACATGCTGTATGCTTAAAAATGCTCGACTTTGAAAATAGCTTACTATCAAATTCATCTGATGTATGTATATTTGTTCCAGCAGAAGTTAGCAATTTAAATTTTCAAAAATGGGGTTGCAAGTGTCCTTATGTCTTTGATTAAATTTTGCATCATTTTCTCACTAATTCAGTTTAACTATATACTCAGCTTCCATTTGAATATTGGTCTGTTTTTCCAACATTTGTATCATGTATGCTTGCAATCTTCTCATCAAACGTTTATTGTTATTTCATTAAAAGAAACTAAGGCTTGGAGACATGACATAAAGAGGTAAAGTTATCCAGTTGTAAATGATCTACTTGCCTGGCAGTAGGCTTGCTTCTTCGAAGAATATGCCCTTGAAACATGGTCTTTCCACATGCAACACTGCAAAACTTTGGTCAGGAAATATTTTCGAACCTTGAACCGTTGTATTTCACTTATGGCAAATCTTTTCTTCTTTTATACATTCTTTTTGTGATACATTATAATTACTCATTTTTAAAAATGTCACTTATGATTTTGAGGTACATGAAAACCAGGGGTATGTCTAATTCATGTTTATGTCCCTGGTGCCTAGCAGTGCCCAGCACCCAGCCAGAAATAAATGTTTGTGTTTTGTTTTGTTTTTCTGTTTTTTTTTAACTGAACAGAATTTTATTTTTAAAATAATCCATTCATCTCACAATGTTTTGTGGTCACTCAAGCCAATTCAAAACCCATGTCCTCATTTCCAGGCGCCTTAGACAGTGGCTCCGTGAAAATCACCTCCGCCACGGTAAAACAAAATAGCTTTTTACTCCAGTCAGCTGGTTCATCTCACACTCAGGATACTATGGTGATTTCCACGTTTTCCCCAACTATGAGTTTTTATCATCAAAAACCTCTTCATGCCGTTTCCCTTGACTACGTGGGAGCGTATGGATTTCTCTTTCTGCCTGAGCCAGCAGTTAGCACTGTTTTATTTTAGAGGTAAAACGATCTTAGACTTGATTTAGGTTAAGCCCTTCATTTAATAATGAGAAAACGAGCGACAGGCAGGTTATGAAACTTTCCCTCAGAGTATTCTTAATGACCATGGCTCACATTTTAGTTTTCAATTTTGTGTTTCCTTTAATTTTGTACCAAAGGGATTAAAAACTCCTCTGGAGCTAGAACGATCAGTAGATTCAGCAATTCACTGAACAAATATTAATTAAGTGCCCACTATGGGCCACACAATATTTTAGGATCTAGAAAACACTACTGTTATGAGCTTAGCTTTTATATAACCCTAGTCTTTGGAATAAGCGGATGTTAATCAAACAATTACAAAAATAAGTGTAAACAACTGTATAACTAAATTTGTGATGTAATAAGAAGGAACATTAAATAATGACATGAAACAGACACTAGAATATTTAATATAGGCCAGAAGAGCAAGAAAAAATTTGTCAAAAAGTGATATTTCAACTGAAGTCTGAAGAACAAGTACAAGTTAGTCAGGCAAAATGGGGACATTGTTTTCACGCAGACAAAATTACGGGCTCAAAAATATTTAGCCTGAAAGTAGTTTAAAATTTTACAGAAAAAAATAGAAACCCGAAACACTGAGGATGAACAAGGGAGGAAAGCTGGTTTGGTAAAGCACCGTGTGCAATGTCTGTCGATGAGGTCTCTCAATGAAGACTTAAAATCTCACTCATTAGAAAGTCATTACATTATTTTAACGTTCAAATTATTTTACATTAAAAAAAATAATTGGTTTGCCCAGGCCGGTTGTTCAGTGGTTAGAGCATCCGCCAGCAGACTGAAGGGTCATGAGTTTGATTCCGATTCAGGGAACATAGCTGGTTGGGATGCATGTGGGAGGCAACCAATCATGTGTCTCTCTCACACTGATGTGTCTCTCTCTCCCCTTCCTTCTGCCTTCTTACTCTCTCTAAAAATCAATGAAAACAATATTCTTAGGTGAGAATTAATTTAAAATTTATTGGTTTTACGATCAAAATGCCATTATTTTACATTAACAAGGCTATGGATTTTCTGTTTTTTTAAAAAATGTGGGGAAATATAAACAAAATGAAAATAGGAGACCATGCCATAGCCTTAGGAAAAGAAGAAAGTGGTTTGCTAAGGTGACAGCTGAAGAGGAGAGCTATGGGTAACAGAAGAGGTCCGAGTTAGTAATATACATAGAACTTGATGTTTCAGTGACAAAGTGTCATGATAATTTCTGGTTTTCTGGTATCACTAACGGATACACTCAGTGATAAGAATGACCAAAATTTCAGACATAATTAAGTTTTAGAGGCTTGTGATAAATCTAAGTAAACACATTATACAGAAGATTGGTGATACTGTTCTAGAGATGTAAATTTGAAAATGATTATCATAATGATAAATGTAAATCCATAAGACTGCATAAAATCACCAGGGAGAGACTGTCAGGGATAATCCTGATAAATTCAAATATTTTGAGGCCGAGTAGAAGTAGAAAAATCAGCAAAGTCTGACAAATAGCAGCTACAGTGGAAGGTGAAAAAAACAATATATGGTAATGTCGTGAAAGTTGAGAACAAATAGCATACCTGACAAAGTTGTAGACAAAAGATATGTTTAAGATAAATGAATGAAACTTCTCATCTGTATTAAGTGCTGCCAAGTCAATTAAAATAGGAGCTGAAAATCATCCATTGAATTTAACATTATAAAAATCAGTGATGATTTTACAGGAGTGGTTATTATAATGGGGCTGGGAGAAAGAGTGGGAAAGAACATCAAATTAAAGTGGGCTAAAGAATGAATAGGTTTCAGCTCATAAGACCAACCTAGTTTATTATCCAGAAAGAAGAAGAAAAAAATATATATAAAGAATAAAGCAAACAAACATAAAACTGGATAGAAAAATATAGAGGTAGTTCACAAAACCAAAACCATAATGGCCAAAACCATGAAAAGATATCCAACAAATAATAGAAAAATATAACAACACTACAGTGAAATATGGGGTAGGCAGCCTCCAGGGTGGCCTTCAATATGCCTGCCTCCTGGTGTCCATGCTCTTGTATTAACCTCCTTCTCTTGAAGGTAGGCTGGACCTAGTGAGGTGTTATTAATTAATAAAATATGACAAAAGTGATGAGATATACCTTTCTGATACAAGGTTACAAAAAAAAAAACAAAAAAAAACCATGACTCCCCTTGTATTTATGTTCTCCAACTCCCTTGCTGGCTTGGAGTAAAGGTACCCATCTTAGTTGTGGCAAAGAACTGAGGGAGTTTTCTTCCAAAAGCCAGTGAGGATCATTGCACATGACCCCCTGGATAACCACACACAAAACCTGAACACTGCTAATAATCTTATGAGCAAGGTTAGAAGTAAGACTTCCCCAGTGACGCCTTCAGATGAAAACACAGCCCCAACTCGCACCTGATCGCTGCCTGTGACAGCACCTGAGGCAGGGATACCCCGCTAAACCTGCATTAATGACTCACAGCAAGTATGAGATACACATTTGCTGCTTTAAGGCATTAAATTTTGAGACAGTTTGCTAGGCAGTAAGAAATACCAAATACAAAGACCATTTGATACTCCTCAAAATACCAAAAGTCTCAACACTTGATGAAAACATGATGTTAAGGATTGGAGAAGAGAACATTCGGGTACTGCTCATGTGAATGTAAACTGGTTCAATCACTTTGAAAAACAATTGGACTATCCCTAGTGCACTGATGATGCTGTACCCTCTGGCCATCAATAGCCCTTCTCAGAAAAAGTAATGCCACATAGGAAGGAAATCAAGCACACATGATTATTGTAGGATTATATATAAGAGAAGACTGGACTGTTTAAATGCTCATCAATGAGAATGAATAAACTATGATATATTCATGCTCTATAACATATTAAAGGTAACATAAACTAGATCCTATGTGTTAAGGTAATAAAACAATATGAATACTTGAATAGGATTTATGTAGACACAATGATATAAGGAACACCATATTTTGTTTATAAATAGATATCAATATTATACAATATAAAAAGTAGAGTAGAAATGGTACATACTTACTTTAATATAATAGTCATTATTTAATTGGGGTGATTTCATTGTATCCATAATATAATTGCCCTTTGAAATAAAGATCCAAAATAGATATGGCAAAATAACAACATCAGTTAAATCTGGGGGTGTGTTAGTATATGGTTATAAGTTATATTATTCTCCGTTTTTAAGTTATTTTGAAATATTTCCTAATATTTTAAACTTTAAGAGTTTTGAAAAAAGAATCGGGTAGAGATAATAATTATAGCAAACACTTTTAAGAAGCCTGATTATGAAAGAAATGTGGACAAAAGGGATAGCTGAAGAGTTTGTGAGGTCAAGAAATAAATTGCTTTTATTTTCCTTGTTGTTTTTAAAATGAAAGAAAGTAGCCCTGGCTGGTTTGGCTCGGCAGTAAGAGCAACAGTCTGTGGACCAAAGAGTCATGGGTTCCATGCCAGTCAAAAGCACATACCTCAGTTACAGTTCAATCCCTGGCCCTAGGGGGTCTGGGTCATGCAGGAGGCAACCAATTGATCTCTCTCACATCAATGTTTTTCTCTCTCTTTCCCTCCCTCCCACTCTATTTGAAAATCAGCGGGAAAATATCCTCAGGTGAAGAATAAAAAGTAAAATAAGCAAAGTGAAAGAAACTAGAATATGTGTAGATGATATTGGGGATGACTTGTATTTAGACAGACATTGCAAGTCCAGCAAGAAAAGGAGAGCAAAGCCAGTCTCTGAGGACATGGGAAGAAATGGATTTGAGCTATACTCATTGATAATATACACATTCTTCCCACTCTAATGAAGATGGACCAGGTGAGTGCAGATATAGAAAAAAGGTTAAAATGTCCATACTACCCAAAACAACCTATAGATACAATAAAATTCCTAACAAAGTATCAATGGCATATTTCACAGAATCAGAACAAATGTTCTAAAAATGTGTGTGGAACTACAAAAGACACTGAATAGACTCAGCAATCTTGAGAAATAAGAATACAGATGGAGGTATCATGCTACCTGATATCAAACTATACTACAAGGCCATAGTAATCAAAATGACATGGTACTAGCATAAAAACAGACATATAAACCAATGGAGCAGAATAAAGAACTCTGAAATAAACCAACATCTTAATAGTAAATTAATATTTTACAAAGGAGGCAAGAACATACAATAGGGTAAAGACAATCTATCCAATAAATGGTATTGGGAAAACTGGACAAATACATGCAAAAAATAAAACTAGACCACCTCTTCACATCACAGACTAGAATAAATTCAAAATGGATTAAAGACAACTGTAAGACTCAGAACTATAAAAATCCTAGAGAAAAATATAGGAAGTAAAATTTCAGATATCTTTTGTAACAATATTTTTTTTCTGATATATCTCCTTGGGCAAGGGAAAGAAGTGGGACTATATCAAACTAAAAAGATTTTGCACAGCAAAGGAAACCATCAACAAAATAAAAAGGAAACACACTGATTGGGAGAACATATTCTACAATGATAAACTGATAAGGGGTCAATATGCAAAATTTATAAAGACCTAAAAAAAAAAACAAACACCAAAAAATCAAGAAATCCAATTTAAAAAGAGGCAGAGGACCTGAATAAACACTTCTCCAAAAAGACATACAGATGGCCAGTAGACATATGAAAAGAAACTCAATGACACTAATCATCAGAGAAATGCAAATTAAAACCACAATGAGCTCTCACTTCACACCTGTCAGAATGGCTGTCTTCAATAAATCAACAAACAACAAATGAGGATGTGGAGAAAAGGGAACCCTTTTGCACTGTTGCTGGGAATGCAGACTGGCACGGCCACTATGGAAAACAGTATGAAGATTTCTCAAAAAAATTAATAATGGAACTGCCTTATGATCCAGTAATTCCACTTCTGGGAATATAACTGAAGACATAAACACTAATTTTAAAGAACATAATCACGCCTATGTTCATTGCAGCACTATTTACAATAGGCAAGATTTGGAAGCAGCCCAAATGACCATCAGTAAATGAGTAGATATAAAAGATATGATACATTTACACAACGGAATACTACTCAGTCATAAAAAAAGTATGAAAGGTTATCTTTTGCAACAGCATGAATGGACCTAGAGGGTGTTATGCTAAATGAAATAAGCCAGTCAGAGGAAAATACCATGTAATTTTATTTACATTTGGAATCTAATGAAAAAATAAACAAAATAGAAACAGACTCATGGATATAGAGAACAGACTGATAGCTATCAGAGAGGAGGGATTTGGGGGACTGGATGAAATAAGCAAAAGAATTAAGCAAAATAAAAAGAAAGAAAATGCCCAGCCAGTGTGACTCAGTGGATTGAGTGTCTTTCCATGGACTAAAAGATCCCTGTTCGATTCCCAGTCAGGTCACATGCCTGGGTTTCACGCTTGATCCCCAGTAGGGGATGTGCAGGAGGCAGTCAATTGATGTTTCTCTCTCACATTGAAGTCTCTCTCTCTGGAAAAAAAAAAAAAATCATTAAAAACATATTTTAAAAAAGAAAGAAAGAAACTCATAGACACACACAACAGTATGCAAATTACCAGAGGAGAAGGTGGGTTGGGGGAGTAGGAGAGGTATATTTGGATAAAGAGGAGATAAAGTGAGATGGAAGGAGATTTGACTTTGTGTGGTGAATACACAATACAATATACCTATGATGTATTATAGAATTGTACACCTAAAACCTTTATAATTTTGTTAACAATTGTTATACCAAAATTCAATTAAAGAAAAAAAAGTATTCCTGTCTCTAGTATATAAAAGACTGATTGAAATGTAAATTTCTATAAGATTTTTGATGATTAGAGTGACTATAAAATATGAAGGGATTAATGGTATCCTACTCTTATAAATACTTAGCAGACTATAATTTTAAAAATGGCTACAAGTCTTTCAGAAGGTAAACATAGTAATGCAATGGAAACAAAATGGAATTTCTGCCATTATTATTTAGTTATTTTCTTTCCAACTGTATACATTTGATTCATGCTTTTACAAGAATTGCTTTATAGATTTTAATAACTTGCTTGAAGGCAAAACATTGAAGTCAAACAGTTTTTGTTTTGTTTTGTTTTGTTTTTCAGTTATCTTCACCTTTTAAATATTCAGAACATAAATTAGGTGAAAATAATTATACTGAATTTTACTATGTTTATACAAGCATGCTGTTTTTTTGGTATTTCAATTAATTATGTCCCTTTGGATTTTTTAGACCATGTTATGGTACAAGTGTCCATGTGTTCACATTAATTGTATTTTTATAAGAAAAAATATACTAAATCCAGAGAACAAAATATATCTATAAATTAATATATCTAATCAAAGGTATAAAGAACTTAGTTGATGTTTTTCCAACATTAGTTTGTATTTAAATTTTATAACCTGGATTTATGAAAGAGGATCTGGTAAAAATGGAATCAACTACAAATAAATAAATAAACACTGTACTAGGTAACAGTGGTGTAGATTTGGGTATCTGACATCAATAACGAAGGACTTTATCTTTGTAAATACCATAATCATGTTTTATTGTTAATCCTCATCCAAGGATATTTTTTCATTGAGTTTTATATAAAGTGGAAGGGAGAGCGAGAGAGAAACATCAATGTGAGAGAAACACATTGATTGGTTGCTTCCTGTATGACCCCAGACACTGGGGCCAGGGATCAAACCTGCACCCAAGGTACATGCCCTTGACCAAAATCAAGTCTGAGACCTTAGGTCCTCAGCCGACGCTCTAACCACTGAGCCAAATCGGGCAGGGCAGATAATCATTTTTGAGCCTAAAACTGGCACAGATCTAATTCTGAAACCAAACTCTGATATCACATTTATGTTCAAGTGTGTCGTAAAATATTAAATGCTTAAGACAAGTTTTAGTATCAAACTAAATAAAGAAATGATTCCTGGCAGTTTCATTCAGAGTTCACCTGTATTCAGTGGCTTCCGCCATACAGAATGAAATGGCATGTTCTTGATTCCCTCCTCTTCCAGGGCCCCTCCCTTCTATACCATCAGGACCACCTGAGACACGTAGGGTAGAAAAATAATCTAATTTAAGTTCTTCAGGAAAAAGCCAACAACAATGTATTATTGTTCTGACATTTCTTTGAATATTCAATAGACTTAAAGAATTACTGGCCGGTGTGGCTCAGTGGTTGAGCATCAACCCATGTAGCAAGAGGTCGCCAGTTTAATTCCCTGTCAGGCACATGCCCAGGTTGTGGGCCTGATCCCCAGTGAGGGGCATGCAGGAGGTGGCCAATTGATGTTCTCTTTCATTGATATTTTTTATCTTTCTCTCCTTCTCACTTCCTCTCTCTAAAATCAATAAAGGCAAATAAAAATTTTTTTTAAAAGAATTACTTTCTGAAATAGAGGATAGGAAAACCAATGGCTTAAGGAAGAGAGTATAGTAATTACTGAAATAACTTTGTTATTGTTGACTTCATCTAATACATTCATTAGCAGGTATTCATTAACCAGGTCCATTTATACTCATAGTAGATGGCAGCTGAAAAATATAAGATTCCTAGGAATTTTTTATTGGGGAGTGGGGGATATGTAACTTTATAATGAATATTCAATATAGGAGCATAAGGGAACTTAATATTTTTACTTTCTCTCTCAGTTTACTCACTGTGTTTATGGTTCTGTCTCAGCGGTTGTGGGCTGAACTGTTCTAGTGACCAAATGGAAACAAAATCCCTTTTCTGCTCAAGTTAGGACAAAAGACTATCAACCGAGCACTCAGTGAAAACATACATATATATGTCACTAGGTGTTTTGCCAGGTACTTTAAGGTCCCCCACAGAATTATATGGTGGAACACCAGTCCTAGGGATTCTGTACTTTTGGAAGTGAAGACGTATTCAGGAGTCAACTATATTCTGTACTGCAGGACACAGACTGTATGCACACTGAGGTACCCAAAGGACTTGATTTAACAGTGCTTGAAACTCTTAATTATTCCAGTGTTTAGAATGCCTGATTATATTTTGGGGGGTTGTTTTTAGTTTTGTTTTTTGACTACCTGCACGAATTTCTCCACTCACATGGTCTCTGTTTCCTCCCTTAACTCCATCTTCACCATGAATGTCTTCTGCTCTCCAGAAGCTTTTATCTTTCTGTTTCTGGATCTCTCCATGTGACTATCATATAGATAACTTGGATTCAGCTTTTTTAACATGTAAATGATGATTTTCTGCATAAAATACTCCCTGAACTGGAGTTGATATCTCAGCAAACACTCATTTCCCAACTGACAATATGGTCACTGTCCCTGACTGCTCACCCTTACTTTAGAAATCCTGTCATCCAGTATATTGTCCGAATTCTCTGTATCCCCTGTCAGACTGTTGGTTCAAGTCATCCTTCCTTGCTTAGATTAATGGATATGCCATTTTACTAGGCCCTTGACCACTTTTTGTACAAAGCAATTAGTAATTTTTCTAAAACAGACATTAGATAAACTCACTGGCCCACCTCAACTCTTTCAATGACTGTAATCCTCTCAGGATAAAATGGGTATCTATGTCATGCTTTGCACGTTATCTATGATCTGTGCCCTTCTTTATCTCATACTTCTGCCTTTCATTGTAAAATTAAAGCACACTAATCTGTGAGCTCTCCATGCTCTTGCTGAATGCAGAGCCTATCAACTATTAACTACCAATGCATAGCATAAACTATTCCCTCTCCTCATAACTCTTTCCTCTTATTCTCTCTTCCCCCTGACTAATTCCTGTTCACCACTTTAGCAAAAGTTTGTCCCTGTTTCATTGGAGAAGTCATCTCCATCTACAGACAGGCTTACATGTCCATCCTACGCGTTTCCATAGCAGCATGTTCTTACCCTACTGCAGCACTTATTAGTGTAAAAAAGGCAAACTACATAATTTGCTGGAGCCCAGTGCAAAATAAAAAGGAAAGACCCCTTGCTTAAAAGTTATTAAAATGTCCAAGTATGTGATGACAGAGAAGTGAACCAACTAAAGAGCTCCTCTAAGCACAGGGCGACTGCACAGGTCGGACACTGATGAAACACCTGAGAGTACATTTTAGTGGCGTTTTTGTGTTTCTAGTGCTCACTAAATCCTAAGCTCCTGGAAAGCAGAGGTAGGGACTTTGACCTACTCCCCATTATTCCTTCAGCAATTAGCATTTTTCCTTATCTATAACAGCCTCTTTATAAAGATCTGTTGATCCAATGTTCCATTCTAATAAAGGAAGTCAGAATGCAGGCATCAGCTTTCTGCTAACACCTGCAAAATGAGAGGACTGGGCCACATCCTGTCATTGGGCACCTCCAGAGTGAGGATTAATTTTAAGCTTCTTTGAATGCATAACCACTCCCAAAGTTATTCAGGACAATAGATAAGGGGATGGGTTATAAAATCTGATATTTTTAATAATTCTTGATAATATAGAAATATATAAATTTACATAAATATAAATATAAACATTCTAATTCTATTTTAGTGGTACATGGGTCCTGCTATGTTGACTAGTGACCATCAATGGTTTCAAGTAGTAGATTGAAGGTAAATTTGCAGATTGTAGGTAAATGTCTAAGGAGTACTGGATGTAGTCATATTTTATCCATTATTGTTCCTTTCCTAATCTATTTTCCTTACCTACATAACTTAATTGTAGAGGATTTATATCAATGTCCGCTCTTGAATTTCTAGGATATTAGATTCATTCTGCTTTACTCACATTCTCTTGGGCTACCCACAATTATTTGCCTAAGCTCCGCAATTTGTCCAAAGGAAAGGGGATTGTGAGAATGTTGCGTAAGCACAAGCCCACCTTGAAGCCTAAATTCTTACATCGCCCAAGTACTGCACTCTCTCCTCTCCCCTCTCTCCCTCTTAGTTTCATCATCTGCAGAAGACACACTCATATTTTATAATGTTCATTGTTCTTGAGAGCTTTACTACTCCACCACCTGCTTCTCAGACTAGAAAAGGCTGGTCCTTGGGGAAAAAGCAGAACCCGGGTAAAGGGAAGGGAAGGAGACAGGACACTGTACAAGACTGGCCAAAATACCCGGTGCACAGGGGGCTGGAAGTGAGCCTCCTCTACCAACCCAACCAAGCTGCAGCAAATGTTCAAACCTCCCTGGAGTGTTTGACATGCCAAGCTCTGTTCTAAGTGTTTATTGCATACAAATCATCTATCATCCCCCCAAAATCCAACTCTCATCCTCATTTTATAGATCAAGGAAATTAAATCGCATGGTTAGTGATAGATTCAGGATTTGAAATCATTTCATTGACCTCATGCTTGTCCTGGGTCTACAGGATTAGGAAATCCTTAAAATTACATACTGCCGAATGAGGGCTCATTATCATTGGATTGTTCCTGAAAAACAAAGAGAAATAGCACAATCTCTTCCTTTAGACATCTTTAGGGAGCAAGTGGTGCTTTTAGAAATCACAATGAACATGGAAATACCATTATCACAAGATTAGAAACAGGAAAGGAGACATTAAATGACAATGGATGAAAAAGCGTCTTGTTACTTCTTTTCTGGGCATCGTCATATTCCTGCAGATGATTACACCTCATCTCTGCCTGTTATTTTTCTTGTTGAATAGTTTTTTATAGGTCTTGTTCCACACACTCGCCATCTTTAATGTTCCTTTTGAAAGCTCTTAAAAAAATTTCTTATGTTTCTTTTCAGCAGAATGAGTAACTAACATAATATTACCTTAAGGCCTTCATTTTATAACAAGAAGAAACAATGTTTGATTGTTTAAAGCCAATGTTGCCACATTTTGGAAAGGTTGCCCACAATGAACTACAGATGCATCACAGCTGGATTTGCACCATGCAAATTGTCTCTTTTCCTGTGTAGTTTCTTTGTCCCCATACACGATTATCATGCTACACTATTCCTGTTGAATAAAATTATCTACAACTGTTATATTTACCATTTAATTTAACTTTGGTTAATATCTGTTCTTTTCATTTGAAGAGGTGCATAATGAATAACAATTATTTTTATGACGCCTTCTGGATTAAATTTATTATATTTCAAAAGAGACATCAAAAAGACCAACTTTATTCTACTTTTTTGGAAACTGTATAGTAGTTTAACGTGAAAATATGCCTGATTTGCTTTGAAAGAGTCACTGTAATATTGTCTAGTAATAATTAATAATAAAAATAAAAATAATTATTATAATGGCAATAATCCTTCAGTTGCTATAATAAATTCCTTGTGCAGATTAACTTAATCTTCATAGAAAATTTATGAAATGGTCTTGTTATCTCCACTTAAGAGACAGAAATTGAGTTTCAGAGGTTATAATTTTGCATCAGCAGGCTTTTGATATGCTCTTGCCATTTTCATGCTCTTGGAACTGTGATTTGAATCAGGTCTGTCTGACTTTATCCACATATCATAAAAGCAGCTAGCTTAAACAATGACTGCTTCCTCGATCATTCTCATTACAAACAGACATATATATACCCTTATTAATTGTAATGCCACTGCGACGTTAAAAATATATATTGAGGTCCTCAATAACATATCATATACAAAGGCTCAGGGCCAAAGTCTGTTGACAGCATTGTAAAAATTGGTGATACAATGTTACAGTGATTCAGTTGCTGTCAAATTCTAGGGGGGGAAATAGATGTGTCCTGTATATTCTCTCATTTATTTTGCAGTATAAATAGAGTAACTTCAAGTTTATAAATAAAATTTGGTTTATGAATTGAAATAAGATAGAGTGTTTAATTCTCCTTAAATTACCTGTACTTCCACCTTTGGGAAAAAAATCTTAGTTATAGCTAAGCTTATACTTTGCAATTCTAAAATTCATAAATGCCCTTTGAAATATATGTTACATATTTTCAATCAGAGAACCCAATTCAAGGTCAACTTGTATACATGTTCTAGGTAAAAATTTTTAAATTTCTATTTCTCTCTCTTTTAAAAATTTTAATAGACTCAGTACAACCCTTAAAAAAGACAAATTGCTATTAAAATACAGGGTTTAGCTCGGCCGGAGTAGCTCAGCTTGTTGAACATTGTCCAGTGCAATGAAAGGTCGCTGGTTTAATTCTCGATCAGGACACATACCTGGCTTGCTGTTTGATTCCAAGTCAGAGAGCATATGGAAGGCAGTGAATTGGTGTTTCTCTCTCATATTGATGGCCTCTCTCTCTCTCCAAGTGTGTCTTGAGGTGAGGATTAAAAAAAGAAAAATGTATGTTTAAGATAGGAAGTACAGTATGACCAAAGTAAAGTAGGTTTAGAGTAGAAAATACAATATTAAAATAAATTAAGAATAAAAAATAGCGTGTATTTTGAAATTTAAAATATAAATACAAATGCATATTAAATGATCATATCGAAAATTACTAAAGTTATCAAATAGTCATGATAGAAAATATAAATTAAGTTACTCTTAATTAATAGAATTATTGGATAAAAGAAGTGATAATTCTGCAACCATAAGTAAAATATGCCTTGTGTTCTTGTTTTAAACTTACTTTTATATTGTCTTTTAATTATGATTTTTATCTTTACATTATCAATTTGGTTTAGCATTCTGGGTACTTTGATAGTCGCAAGGGTCGGGGGCAACAGGAGACAGAGAAGAACTCTGGATTCCAGGAGCTTCATCATTCATCACACATATACGATGATACATACATATTGCCAGACACCATCACATTCCAATCTTCCATTTAAAAATTTTAAGGGTAAGACAATTAAGATATATTACATCAATTATCCCCCATAGTTTTTTAGCAGAAAAACTGAAGGAACTACTACAATGATTAAGCAGCTGGAGAGATTCAATTATGAGGGAAGATTAAGGAACTAAACATGTATAACTTGGCTTAGTGACAACTAAGAGAAGCAATGGGTGACTGTCGTCATATTTGCAGGATAACTTCAAAGACAGAAATTAATTATTTGCTATGTGATAATAGGCAATAGTAATCAAAGAGAATACTCAAAAAATTAATAATAAAGTAATTTATGATCTTTTTTGTGTTACAGAACTATAGTTAGAAAAAAATAACATACATTAATGTAGCATTCAGGCCTGGATCAAGCTTTTTTATTTAAAAGGCAGCCAATTTTATCAATAATCTGATCATGTTTCTTTTTTCTTTTTGGTTATCAGACATTTTTAAGCGCTATCCATTTGTTTTTGTCTGTCAAATGAAAATATTTTTTTTATTATGCCATTCTTTTGAGATTAGAGATGTATACTTCATATAAACTTAGTTATTCTTTTCTATTTTATTTTATTGATCCAAAAGTAAATACGGTAATCAGCATAAAATGTGTCACCTCTCACATTTTAGCTTAATAAATGGATGTGTACTGGCTGGACTGTTAGCTAATGGTTTGTAAAATAAGCATCATAAAACACAGTAGGTCAGCGAACCAGTACAGCATTCCTCTCTCACAGGTTTAGGGTGCTGTTAGGTTCAGTCTCATTTGCTCTCTCTTTTAATGTTCTGGAAAGAAGTGGTATATACGCAACATTTGTTACTTTCATATTACATTTAAAATGTATATAGGGATTAAGGCTTATTAAAGAAAAAAATATTAGGCTACATGAAGAAGTATTGGAAAGTAATAATAAAGATTTAAATGTGAAAGTAAACAATAAATTGAAATCTTTTCCATAAAAGATGGTAGCATGACTATAATGTAATATGGGACTTAGATATCTGGTTATTTCTTGGATCCCTTAAGAAGCTGTGTTGGTGATATTGATGTATATACTACTCAGACTGTCAACTTGTTTTGACCATGTGAACATCACACCTGCTTCAAAAAGATCAAGAGTCAATGAGACTATAGAACTACAGATTTCCTCTACAAAAAAAAAAATCATGAGCATCATTTTTGTAAAGCTGGCTGCAAATGGCATTCAGAAATAGTAGAAAATTAAATGGCAAACCTGTAATTCATCAGCAGAAGGAAACTGCGTCACCTATAACTTACATACTAGGATATGATGATTACTATGGTGATGCTCATGACACGTTTTTGCTTATGCTGCTCCTACCCTTGTCGAGTTTATGCACCATCTGTGTTCCAGGGCTGTGCAGCATTGAATATGGGGAGGGGGCAGCTTCTCGGGAGAAATGCTTAATGGTCAGCAACTGCATGAAAGCATTCTTACTTTGTGCCTACATTCCCAAGCACATTCAGCCTTTTGGTGGGGTGGCAACTTCTTTTATGCACTCAAGGAGTGCCTCTGTGGAGTTTGGAACCCCCATAGAGCTGGAAAAATAGTGGTGAGCACATCAAATGAGGATGTGCTCTCACACATCTTGCTGTCTAGTAGGGAGTTAAGATAATCAAACAAAAGATTAAAAATTAAAAAAAGAATAATGAGTACTGTACAGGATGCTGGGAAACCAAGTGCAAGTTGGCCAAGTACATGCACAGTTTGGGGAGGGCCTATACCATTGGTACTGAAATTCTGACTCAGGACATCTGGGGCAGGGCTCAATACTTTGCTCTTTTCACCAGGACCCAGTTATTCTGATATAGGCGTTCTACATCCACACCTAAGTTAGAGGATGTGCTAAATGCACAGGTAGCAGCTCTTGGGTGTCGCAGAGATGATTTACTCTCTTCTCTCCTTTTCTCCCCTCTTCCATCAAGTCCTGGTCAACCATAGGAACTGGGAAGAGGTTGCTCTGTACACGCTCTAAATCCTATTTGTAGGTAAGAAGAGAGAATAGTATTTCCCAAGCCTGGCTGCACGTTACAATCACCTGGGGAGCTTAAAAAATGTACAAGGCCCAGATGTTGTGGTTCAGTGGATTGAGCATCATCCCATGGACAGAGGCCCCAGTTTGATTCCCAGTCAGGGGACATGCCTGGGTTGTGGGCTCAGTTCCCAGTGGGGAGCATGCAGGAAGCAGCCAATCAATGTTTCTATCTCCCCCTCTCTATATATAAAATCAATATAAACATATTTAAAAAATAATGTACAAGTACTCAGATCCTATCCCTCTAGACTCTGATTGGGCTGGTGAATCCCTGGCAGTAGTTCCAGTTCCCCAGGGGATTCTAACAGGCACGGGGGAGGGGTGGTCATAAGGGGGTGGGAGGGACTACAGGCAAAAAAGGGGAAGAGGAATCATCCACTATGCTACAGTTCCTTTGCTAAAAACTTCTATATCTATATTGAATGCCTATTATTCATACAATTTGGTACTACGCCTGGCTTTATAAAGAGATAAATGGAATTGTGCCAATCCTCAAGTCACTTATAATGTATTTTTGGAATTAAACCATACACAGACCATTAGGAATTCTGCTCATTGTTTTCAAACCCACATTCTACATACAAAAGAATGGGAGAGAGAGCTCAAAACAGGCACAATCCCTGAGACCAGAAGGACATGGAGACTGTTCTTGAAACAGGAGAAACTGGAAAGGGTGTTAAAATGATGGTATATAGTAGAGAAGGCATTTTGGGTGGGCAGCCCTGGAGAGGATGCCATGGAGATAAGCTGCTTCTGGTAAGATCAGTTTGGCTTCTGCAGAAGGTTTTTGTTGGGTGATAGTAAAAATCAGGGGTTGCAAACCATGAACTATCAGGCAGGTAAAATAAACGAGTACATCAGGGCAGGTATACGGCAGAAGGCGGTAAGAAGGTGAGAGTCTGGCAAACTAGGGAACCTGCTCCTTGAGTAAAGGAGGTCACCACCCTCAGCTGTAAGATAGTGGTTGTCCCATGGCGATGGATAACAACACTGCGAGAGCAGATGCCTTTTCAGAAGAAGATCTCTTCTGATTTTCTAAATGAATCTTTTCAACATTTTAAGAAACACTGCATAGATCAAACAAATTATCTTTGCTAAAGACTGCTGTCCCCGGCTGCCAATTTGTAACCTCTGAAAAAGTTTGACGTGGCCATGTGTAGGTCTAATTGCTAGGTGAGATGCTAATAATTCTTAATGTTCATAAAAAAATTATAGAAGGTTTTTGAACAGAAATGTTACATGCTCAGGCATATTTTAAGGGGATCATTCCAGGAAATTGTTTGTAAAATTATTGGGGGAAAAATGAGAAGATAATGCCAGTTTATAGACTATTTTTCTAATCCAGGTTGAAATATTGAGGCCCAAACGAAGGTGTCAGTTGGGGGGCTGTACAAGGAGTGATCTAAAGTTCAAAACCAATCACTTGAGCCCCTTTCTAATTTTCCCTGATTCCAATTAGTTTTTGTCTGCCCAAGTTGTGCTAATTTCTCCCATTTTTCTTACTTCTCCTTTAATCAAAAGATGAACATAAGTGAGCTCATTTAAAGAGAATTATGTCTCACCAAATGAACCTTGTCATTTTGTGTAATAATTATAGCACAAAAGGAAAGGTTAATCTGATTATACATAATAGGATAAACAGAACATTTTCAACTTCTGTGATAAGTCATCCTGAATGTTTCCTATGTGTCCTCAAACAAATAAGTACAATTACATATGCCTTTCAGTAAAAGTCTTCTTTGCACCCAGGCTTTTGAAAATTAGAAGAGTATAAATAAGCAGCTATCATTTCCAACCTAAAGACAGAATATTGTGTTGTAAAATGTACAAGGTGTTATAAAGGGCCTCTTAGCTGGACATTTTGCCTGCTGTTGCAAAGACATCCCAGAAAGACAAATTTGTGCTTACTGTTCAGTGATAAAGTGTAATTACCTGGCTTTTCCTCTCCAGGGTGTTAAATTAAAGAGCAATGGTTAATCTATGGCTCGTGTTAGTTTGTTTTTATGTATTAATAACAATGATTACGGGTAATTTTCTTACTTATGAAATTAAAAGCTTTCACAGGAACATCATTCGACTCAGCAATGATTTGCATTACTCCCAATACAGAGAAAACCATTATGGATGTGTGCCAAGGCTTTTCGGATAGCCGGCTCATTCTCTGAGTGTTAGAGGGATATTATTTTTAATTTTGAAGTCTTTTCATTCAACTCCCACACACCAATCCCTGTCTTGAGCTTTCTGAAATGAATTCTGCAGTCAGCAAAATCAAATAGAGTTATTTAATCCCTGATCGCGCACCCTGGGTTAGCACCTCCAGCAGTGGTATGGCTGAGTACACATATAATGGAAACCCAGATGTAGGGGAAGGGGGTTCAGGGTCCTAGATCACCTTTTTCATTTGCAAATTAGCTGGTCATGTTGGTTTTAGGTAGTACTCAATTTCTCCAAAGTATTTTTTCTAAACTATCCTGATATATCTGGATGTGGGGGGAAAAAAAAAAAAATCTCTCATTAAAAGGAACATTTGAAATGGCCACTTCCATTCTACCATTTGGTAATATTTCCTCCTTCATATTTTGCTGATTTTCCCATACCTTCCATCCCGTTAATTCTGACAAAAGATTTCACATATAACTAAATGGTTGAAACTGAAGCATAACTATAAATAAGCCAAGTAAGTAATCCACTTTAATGAGAAAACTGAAAATGGTGAACTCAAAGAACTGTTAAGTAATGTAGTGTGCTTAGTGAATGACTTATTTACATTAATGCTTATCTCAGGGATATTTTTGAGAGTGCACGCCATGTCATGATGTGTTGGGATTTTGTTCCATTTTGTTTCTATTCTGTTTGACTTACTGACCTTCCTCTTATTCAAAATGGTATCAATTAAGATGCTTTATTAACCAGAACTTTTAAACTCATCATGTAAGGATGGTTAAAAAAATCAACTTGAAACACAACACAGTATTTTAAAATCCCTTCTGACTCATCAAAGAAATATGTATACTTTTACTATCGAATTCATTTTTTCCAATGTAACAAATAAAACCCTCCAGATATTTGGATTTGAAATTTAAGTTTTAAATTTTTCTTAAGGCCATTAAAGAACCATGTAACTTCATCTGGGTCTTGCTCCCCATTGCCACCCAGGTGCAGCTCACCTCTTCATCCCCGAGACATTATACAACATGCTCAGTGCATCCGGAGCCTGCACTGTACCCCCGTGATAGAAACAAGCTTATCAGTCATCCCAGACCAAATGCCTAAAAGCATCTACTTGATACTTTCCTCGTGATTTTGTTGGTGTCCTGGCAGTAGTCTCTTCTCACCGCAAGCCCTTGTCCTACATCCACTCAAGGATTCACTCATATCTTGACACGTCCTCAACCACTATCTGGTATAACGGGTTACATATATATACATCAGGGTGCTCACATGAGCTCTAAGTTCGTATTTTCAGTGGCCTATTGAAAAATGATCATGTATTACCTATCTGATGACACAAAGTCAAATGACAAAATTGAGCCCTTTGCATCTTTTCGTCTTAAAGCTGTAGCTTGTCAAGTACTGGTTGTGTTGTAGAAAGGTAACACACTTTTAACCATAACACCTGCTCTTTTGGGAGTATACTATACTCCTTACATATTGTACCTCATTTTATCCTTACAATATAAGAAAAAATATACTAATAACCTCAATTTATAGTGGGCTTCTCTCTGTGAATTTCAGTTTTTTTTTCACCTTTTGACTGGATAATTATATTTCCTTAAAAGGTTTATGTGAGGAAAGCCCTTTTTTGTAGGATGATCAACTATTCCCAGTTTACCCAAGACTTTCCCAGTTTTAGTACTGTTCTAAAAAACCCTGGCATTAGAAAAATAAAGGCAATTTAAATTCATTTGCATTAATGAAGATAAACATACAGACGTTTGAAACTGGTGGCAATTTTGGATTATTGCTAATATGTGTGTGTGTGTGTGTGTGTGTGTGCGTATGTATGTGTGTGTGTGTGTGTGCGTATGTATGTGTGTGTGTGTGTGTGTGTGTGTGTGTGTGTATATATATATATATATATATATATTTTTTTTTTTTTTTTTACTAGACTTCATCCAGGCTAAACCTTACATTGTCACAATGAGAAAGGCAAAGCCCCCAAATTACAAGAATCTCTCTTTTTTACTTGCAATTATGGCTTGCACAGGGCCATGGAAAGCAGGTTGTTTGAGCACTACTGTTGAAAATACATGTTATGTCTTTTGGTCAAGAAATATGTATTCAGCATTTGCCATGTGCCAATCAATGCATTATATACTGTGGATACAGAAATTAACCTAGTGCGCAGTGTAGTTAGGGTCACAAACCAGCAGTGCATGATTATTATACAATGCAATGGATGCTTTAATAAAGGCGGGTGCACCCTGACTAATTCACTCAACAACAGATATGCATTAAAATCCAACAAAGTGATAAACATTGGTGTAGGTGTCATTTTGGTACACCCTAATGTTTTTTAATTCAAAATCTTTCAACATTTGCCAGATACATTTTATTTTTTTTTACATTTACAGTAGTCTTTGCATTTCTCCAATCAGCAGTTTTGAAAGAGTGAAGAAAAGTGCCTTCTTAAGAAAATAAGGAAGTAAATGAGGGAAAACACCTGATTATTTATAACAGGTTTCTGCAATATTTCCCCAAATAAACACCAACCAACTCAAAGAACATTTATGTAATATATAAAATATATTAGCTTCTCATTTCTGTAATCCCCTTTTTTATTGATGATATCATAGGAGCAACAGTATAGTACAGATTTCTCCAGGATTCCAGGAAGAACCCCTTCTCACAGGCTACTTTCAACAGGGGTCACATAACCAGCAGTAAGAATTAGGGTCTATCTTCAGAATAGTGCAGAATCTGAGGGCAGGGTTGGAGTTGATGGATTCCCTATGGCTGGAATAAGCACAAACAAGCATATAAAAAGGTAAAAGGTATCTAAAAATAATAAATACACAATTTCTGGGCTACTCTTAAATTTAAAACAGCTCTCCAACTGATATTTTAAATTTTCTGCTCTGCTTCTTCTAATGTCTGTTATAATAGTCTTAACGGCATTCTCTTCTGGGGTGAATTGTGTCCCCTCAAGATTCATAGGTGCTAACTCTCAACAATGTGACTGTCATTGGAGACAGGGCCTTTGAAGATGTGATTATGTGAAAATGGAGTCCTCAAAGTGGTCCTAATCCAACTGGACTGATGTCATGTATAAGAAGAAAACTTGGACACGCAGAGAACCACTAGGAATCCATGTGCCTAGAGAAAAGACCACGTGAGGACACAGTAAGAAGCAACAGTCTACAAACCAATGAATGAGGGCTCAGAAGAAACCAAACCTGCTGCCCCCTTGACTGGACTTCCAGAATTGTGAGGAAATAAATGTCTGTTGCTTACACCACCGAGACTGTGGTGCATCATCATGGCAGATTTAGCAAGCTTATATGTCAGCCTATCAACACAAAACCTTCAATAACTATTAAAAAGTGATCTCCTTTGGAGAATATTCTCTGGGACAGATTGACCTTATCCCGGCTATTAAACTGGTTACAAGTTGGCAGGGATACATTTTGTAGAGATACTGAGAAAGTACTAATGATTTCTTTTCTTTTTTAAAAAAATTTTTTTTCTTCTGATTTTTAGAGAGTGAGAGCAAAACATTGACCAACTGCTTCCTGTAAACTCCCGACGGGGGACTGAATCCACAACACGACTATGCCTTGATGAGGAATCAGACAGGCAACCCTTTGGTGCACAAGATGTTGCCCAACCTACCGAGCTACACTGGCCAGGGCATACTAATGATTTCTTAAAGTATCTATTAGATCCCAAGACTGGAGTTGTTTTTGTTTGGTTTAAGTCTTCCCAGTTGTTAAAAAGTACACAGATAGAAAACGTATTAAGACATTAGTAAGTTATGAGTGTGTATGTCAGGTCATTGGAGCCTTTTCTGGGAGTGGATTGATGGAAAGCCATGTGGCCATCACAGTACATGAGAGGTCGGAGTAAGAGCCCCAAAGCACAAGAGAAAGAGTTGGCTAAAGGCTACAAGGCAAATTTCGGCAACCTGACAGTTTTCAATAAGACCAACATTGCTTTTTCACAAATAGTATTTCTAAAATTGAAACTGAATACTGTTCTTATACTACTAACAAAATCATCTTTAACCTATTGGGTATTTCCTTATTTTTTTATTTCTCTCAAAGAAAGTTAATGTGTGTGTGTGTGTGTGTGTGTGTGTGTGTAATTTTCTAAATTACCCTCTGCATTGTTTGTTAAATATAATTAAGGGGATGGATTCTGATTATTGATTGGGAAAATCTAGAAGGAACAATTCTGCAGAAAATTCCAACCATTGTTATTTCTCTTAACAAAACAGCTTCAGTGATTAAAAAGCAAAGAGCTGCTACCTTGGGACTATACAGTAAATTATAGAATTCCACTGGGCTCCTGAGCATGGAAATGTGAAACCATTTAGTATGATTTTTTTTTTCCCCACTCAATTGCATCATTTCTTGTTTTAGCTATAAGGGTTAAAATAATTTAGCTCTAAAACAGTCAGAGCAAGAGCCATTATGAACATTGCAAAAAAGATCTATATTACAGAGTAAGTATGATGCTTTCCAGAATAAAGCTTAACTGGGAGTTATTTAAAGTCATAGATTCAGATATAAAATAAAATATAGTCGAAAGAGTTCCAGCTCAGGCTTAAAACCAAAAATACAGATTACAGAGGATGTGAAATTAATCTGAAAGTCATCTCTGAATATGGTTACATCAGGTCATCTGGAAATTCACTAATCTGAGAGTTTAGCAAAGGTAAGACAAACTGGATCTAATAATCACTTTCATCTATTCTATATCAATAAACTACAAGCCAAGTTTAAAAAGGTCATTTCCCCCAATATATGGATATTTTGTCATTAAATTTTCTGTCATATAAATTCCAAGAGTAATCCAAGAAAATATATTTTACGTTGTATTTATGTCTTGCTGATCTAATTGACTATCCTTGGCAGCATGATCTGGGATTTACTCTTAACCTTTTATCCCTGGTCTTTAGAACGATTAACCTATCAATTACCCAAATCTTACCATCTCTTATTTATTCCTGTGATTTGAGCTGGATATTAACCCCAATGACAAATTATAGTTGAAATATTTTGTTAGCCCACCCCCTATGGGTGGTCCCTAGCACCTCCATGTAGGGTGTGCCAATCCAGCTGTAGCTGGCTTGACAAGTAGAATACGTCAGACTCTAGCTGACCAAAGACATTCTCTCCAAGGAATATTGGAATTGGAACCAGAGAAGATTAAGTAGCTTAACTAAACCAATAATGAATTCTGATAGTTAGATTACTTTGGTTATCAAATGTGCAGAAGCAGAGAAAATCCGTCTGCAATGTAAGATGGATGAAGTGAAAATGAAGAGAAAAGCACAGAGCAGATACGAGGTAGAACAGAGAGTGGGAAAGAGCTAGGTTGAGAGTGAACAAGACCCAGAGGGAGAAAGTAGCTGCCTTCTAACAACAGGGTCCTTGTTCCTGGTTTGGGGCTATCTTGAAACACATCTGTTCTTCCTTGAGTTTCCTCAATGCCCCTGAAGCTTTAATATAAAATTCCCCTTCGTATTGATGTTAAGCTTAGATGATAATATAAAATCCACAAAAGTCTTTAGTGATACTTACAGATTCCCTTTCCCTTAGGCAACAAATCCTAACCACAGTTTTCTGATTTCCCCTCACATCTTCCCATCCAGACCCACAGGAACATATTGTTTAGGTCAATGTTCCTCTGATTAAAATATACTTCACCCACAATCACCTAGCTTAATGGAACTTTAAGCCAACTTTACCTGTCTCAAGGGCATTTACATTTTCAATGTAGTTTCTCTCTCTCTCTCTCTCTCTCTCTCTCTCTCTCTCACACACGCACACACACACACACACACATACACACACTTTTGGAGATATAGGATAAATGAACTCTAATTAGTTCCTTTGAATACATAGAAAAAATTTTAAAATGAGGTTTCTTACCCCACCAAACTCAAATAATTAGAAATATCAAATTCACTTGAAAATAAAGTGCATATGAATTGTATTTATTTTCAATTTACTATAATTAATGTATAAAAAACTTTCATATTTGGAAGCATTAATTTCAATATGACGCCAATTGAAACTCAGAAAATTTATAAATAGAAAACTTAAGATTCTTGGGAATCATATAGGTTCATTATGACCCTAAAATAGCACATTTTTATTTAATGTGCTATATTTATATTTAATAAAATAATATTTACAAAATGTATGATTGTACCAAATAATTGATCATGTTCTCTTCAGCACAAAGAACTGGCTATAAAATCCTAAGCAAGCCACCACTCCCTTTATATGTCATTCCTCTCATTATAAATGGGACCTTATTGTGATATAATAAAGACTAAATAAGATAATGTATGTAAATCACAAAAAAGGGTTGCTTGCCCATAGTAATGGTCAGTAAGTGTTAACTGTTGTAATATTGTTATTACACAGATATTATCCTGATTCTATTTGGACACATGAAAATAAATCCTATTATTTTTCTTCCTATTGAGTTTTTCTAGACATCAAATAAGACGAGAAATTGTGAGTCCTTAAAAAAGTAGCTGAATCAAATCTAGTTTTGTAATTGATTCTGAATATTCTTGAGGTCCAAAGACCAGTTTGCAAAATAGCCAAGTCATTCTTAAGTCTGTGTATATTTTAAAATATAGTTTTAATTCAGTCTCAAAGCTACTAATGAAATAAATATACATTTTATCCAAGTGAATATTTCTTTAAATAATTTTCCAAAGTACATTTGAGGAAATGGTAGGGCTAATGCACAGGCAATGAGTATAATAGAACACAGTAAATGCTGTATCTGTTAAACAGAAATGTTAATGTCAGTCCAAATTCACACTCCATAAAACTCAACTTTAATGTAGGAAGCCTTTAGTGAGTGATTATTAGTTAAAATAAATTCTTATATTACCCTAGTAAATTGCCAAATTGCTAGAATAGAGCCACCCAAATAACAAATTTAATTTGAATAGAATGAGATGTCACAATATAAAAAGAGAATAAAAAATATATTTATTTCAAATAAACTTGTAGTATTCACATTTTTATGAATTGATGGGTGGAAATATTTTAGTGATATAATCACAAATAATAGTTTGGCATCATTCTATGCTTGAAGATTATTTAAATTATTAACTGATCCTTCTCACCCACATGCCATGTCTTTGTTCATCTTAGCATCATAAGCTATACAGACTTGGTTCCCAGGCATCATTCAGTTAATGGTGATTTTTTTTTCATCTGATTTGCTTTCTTTAACATAGTTGTGATATTTGTCACTGGAGTGCTACATCCTATCTATTTCCACTGTCATTCCTTTAAGGTTATTCCAGTATCTTCCCCTCATTTCTTGGTCTGCAACTACAACTATGAATTTACAGAATCTCCAATGATTAGAATAAAGGTAGCAGAAAGGAGGTAAACCTTAGACCAAAAGCAGCTCAAGTCTTCATATAAATAACTCCACAAAGTATGAGATCTTTGTGTTCTAGATCTAAGTTTAACTCACTATATTTGGATATATGTGAAATAACTAGTGAAAATAAAATAAATAAAAGACCTTTTTCTTAACAGGTAACTGTTGGATGAATAGATGAGTGGATAAATCAATGAATGTTATCACTGATGACCACGACCCCTCAAAACACACTGTGCCCTTTTAATGAGTGATGGCTGCTTACTTTGCTTCAATGGTAATCTTTTGTCTGTTCATTTTAGTTAATTTTGAAGTAAATTGTCTTTCTGGGCAGTATATTTCTGTGTTTTGAGTATTTACTTAGGTTTCAAAAGTTGATATTAAAAGGAAAAAATTGCTTTTTGTCACTTCCTCCTATTTTTTTAAATCTAAATGTACCTATTTATTTATAATTTTCCTTCTTCAAAGAGACGTCCAAGTTTAAGTCAGATTTCAGACAAGTTGCTTTGCTTTAGGCAGAGACTGTGAGACACCCATGACCTGACAGGAAGTTGCACTTGGAGCAGGGCTCAGAGTTGGAACATAGGAAATTGAGAATTACTTTCAGAAAGGCAAACTAGGACAGAGCCCAAACCACACAGAATATTAACAGAAGATGAAACATGGGTTTACTTTTCTAAATCAGAACAAGACTGGAGACATGCAGAATGATATGGTGGGTTCAGGTGTGTATGGAGAAGTTTTTTTTTTTTTATACTTAGAAAAGAAGCAAGAAGGCTCAAGAAGCTTGAACAAAAGAAACAATTATTCCAAAATAATTAAAAACATTTTGATTATAATTTTTGTTTCATACTGACCCTTTTTAGGCACTCCCTCACTAAGAGCTTCAACGAGACCCTGGACTTCCATGGCCAGAGTCTGTTTCTGGAAACATACTTGCTTTGGAATGATGACTAAAGTAGATTACTTCAGAGGTAGTCTTCTTGTTTGACTCATGACCATCAAAGTTAACAACTTTCATGTCTTCTTTATGTATAAGAAAACAGACTCTTTCAGAGTAGTGCTGAAACAAAGAACTAGTTTTTGCTTCTAACACTAACATGCTTACCAAAAATCTGAGCAGTTTACTCAGGGTATAAGGCTAAAGAGCTAGCCAGGGACTATTTGTTTAATAGTCAAAGTCAAGGAAATTGAATTCAAGTAGAACTCAGCAGCTCACTGCTGGTGATGGAGATCTGGGTTAGAATTTTATGCAATCCCTCAACTGATGCTGATAAAACGCATATCTCTTTGGGGTAGAACCGAGAATAAGTAAAAAAGTTCAGAAGGTTCTCCATAATCGGGCAAAAGCCAACTAACACTTTTTAACACTTCTAAGATAACTCTCTCACCGGAGAACAGTGTTTCTGCATTCAGCACAGAGCTATAAAGGGGATTAGAAGCATTCCTTAAAATGTTCAACAGCCTCAGCAGCAAAATTGCAGTGCTCAAGTCCTGTAATTTGGAGAACAGGTATTTTTATGCCTTAGCAAGCTTTATATTTTATTTCACTTTTGAGAGTCACAGATGCTAGTGTTTTAATGTTTCCCTTTTTTTTCAAAAGTGACAATATGTACGCTTTTCTTTTCCCCTCAGGGAAATGACTCTTGTTTTAGTGCTAGAACTCCAGTATGAATATGATGCTTGGTGAGAAATACATCATTTAAAGTAATGAAGGAGAGTTTCAGGGAGAATCAGGAGGAAAATAAACTCTTTCAGCAACAAAGTTTTCAGTTGCAATTTAAGGTGATCAGCTAACAGAAACTTGCTTGAAAGGAAGGCTACTCACTCTGCATGTTTTTATCATTTGCAAAAGCTAAAAAATCTGCTTGAGACAAGCAGTTTTGGTGGCCTGCAATCTTTCTATAGCATGCTGTGCTCAGTAATGCTCAGTGACTAAAAGCAATAACGCTTGGATTCTAGACTAATATGTCTAGCTTTGCAATTGATTGTAAGCCACTTTATGAGACCGTCTGAAATCCTTCCTGTGTCTACTAGTCTTGATGAGCTCCTTAGCAAAATAAATTAGCAATTTTGAAGCTCCCAACTCCCCCCTCCCCCAACTTTCCTACTGCCAAGGCTTTCTAAATAAACCCTCTGTATTTTCTCCCTCAGCATGATTCACAGGTGGGGTTGCAATTCAGAGTTGCCTGTGTTTAATTTGAGTTTAGGTGTTCATGCAGTTCTCAGCAATAGTGTCTCGTTTGTACTTGCTTGACCTGATTTGATTTCATTTTTTATTTTCTTAAAGCTCAGAGGTATGACATACATGTCAATAAAAATTAATCTCAGGTTAGTCCTAACCCAAAAGGACCTTCTCTATCTTAATAACCCAGAAAGCAATTTTCTCCCAGCAACTAATTTGTAACTATTTATCAACTACATAGGAATACTATTCCCGACTAAAATGGTTCTATTTAAATTTGAGTTGCTGAAAGTCAAATGTTACAGGATGGATAATATTGGTGTACTTGAATAATTGTTCTTATGTCAAATGCTACTGTTTATGGTAGAAAATATGTTTTTTCTCTGAAGCATTTCAAGTTGATCCATAGTGTTGCATTGACTGATCCCGTGGCACAGCCCCTGTGGTTTTGAAACATCAGGTGTCTCACTTAGTGGCAGCATCAGCTCATGCCACCGTGGCTTGCCAATATAACTCAATGTGTCTTAAATGGAAGCAGCAGTTACAGCTGATTCAATCTAGAGCTGCTCTTCTGTGACTGTCGATAAAGTAGTTGGTAGGTGCTAAATGTCACCTTGGTTTAGGACTGAGGACAGCTGTTCTCTCTAAAGGATTATGCAGATCAATACTATGCCCCAGGTCATGAGACAAATATATCAAATTGAATGCACTGTTGCATGTTTGTACACTATTATCATAAGCAGAGTAATGTCATCTATTGCTAATATTGAAAATTATGATAATTAATTTGCATTTCAAAATAGTAAAGGTGTTAAAGAGAGGATGCAATCGTGACAAATGTTGAAACAAGGGTGTAATTATCTAGTTCCTTTTAAGAGACATAGGAAACAAATCACTTTTAGCCTCTTTAGACAACCATTTAAGTGTAGCTGAGAATGAAGAAGATAAAAGAAGAATTCGGTGGAGTGTATGCTGACATTATCACCCACGCATGGAAAATGGACACTGTGGCAAAGGCTAAGTGTTGGTCTAAGAAACTGGCAGAGCTTGTGAGTCCCAAGCCCAGCTCTGCATTTTGGGGGGAGGGCACAGATGGTCATAGGAAGGAGTGACACGTTGCACCCTGCTGGAGCTTTTCAGGGGAAGGGACAGACAATGCACCGCTGACAGCCAATGTACAAGCTGCCAAGGGCCAGTTTTCTTTCCTTTTCCTCCCCCAGCCTAGGTTGACAGGCATTTTTATGCCCTATCTGGCTGTTCTTTCTCCTTGCGTGACTGCCTTAGGTGATAGCTCCACTCGTTCCTCAGGGACAGCGTCGTTATCTCCTGGCTCGGCCTCCTGCAGGTGCAAGTATACACTCACTAGATGCTTCCACCCTAACTCCAAACTCCTCTGTTTCCTTGGCCGAGCCTCAGAGCCCACCCAGGGAGGATTCTGCGCACCGGTAGCACTTCTAACGTTTGTGAAGATTTTATTTTCTCCCTCATGTACTCAATAAGATTTCTGAAAACATTTTTTTTCAATCCCCTGGTGTGGGCTGAAACTTGGGATCAAAAGCCCAGAGTCATGGGTGAGGGGTGTCCAAAATGAAGCAACTGGGTTCTACCTGTTGTAGTATTTCTACGAAAAGGTGAGAAATGAGAGAAAGGGCAGCTCCTTAAATATTTAAAACATCAGCCTCGCAGAGCAGAGAAACAAGAATGGACCGTAAGAAGGGACAAAATATTTGACATTTCATCAATTCGTTCTAGAAAAGGAAAGTCAACAATTTGCCTTTGCCTATCTTCTTCAGAAGAAAGTCGGGGGAGGTAAAAAAGAAAACAACAATACAACAACCAAGGGTTCATATAACTAAAGAGTAAATATTTCTATGATATTGAAAATTCGAAAACCGAGTACTGGGAATTTTTCCTGGGGTTCTGAAGAGATCAAAGCAAATTTAATGAAAGTTCAAAAGTGAGTTTAATAAAAAAATATAAACTTTCCTTTATCCAAGATTTTCTTGAGATTTTATGAGTAAACATGTCAGTCAGAAAGGATGCTTGCTGAATATTACCTCAGACAGACATTGCTATATGTAATATTAATTCTAGGGTATACAACTGTAATTGGAAGAGTTGAGTAGTTTTAAAGTGGGTTTAAGAGCAAAACTTTTTTTTTTTTTTTTTTTTTAATCCTCATCCGAGGACATTTTTCCATTTTTTGTACAGATAGTGGGAGGGAGAGAGAGAAAGAGAGAAACATCGATGTGAAAGGGACACATCGAGTGGCTGCCACCCGCATGACCAACCAGGGCCAAGGACAAACTGCAACCGAAGTATATGCCCTTAGCAGGAACCGAACCCGGGTATCTCCGGACCGCAGGTGGACGCTCTAACCGCTGAGCCAAACCGGCCAGGGCGAGCAAAACTTTTTTTAATGGAGTTTTTAGAGAGAAAGGAAGGGAGAGACAGAAACATCCATGTGGGAGAGAAATATCCATGGACTGCCTCCTGCACGCCCCCTACTGGGGATGGAGCCCAAAACCTGGGCACATGCCCTGAGTGGAATCCAACTAGGACCTCTCAGTCCATGGGATGACAATCTACTGAGCCACACCCGCCAGGCAAGAGCAAAATTTTAAGTTGACTAACTTGAGAGCAATCTCATTTTTTTTCTTGCTCTGATTCTTGGCACATTATTTAATAACTTTTTTAATTTTAATTTTTTGAAAATTCATGTGGCTTTACCAGTTATTCTTTATTTCAAGAGCAAAGCAGACTTGAAATATGATAGGACACTCAGGTGGATCAGTAAACATGCAATGTGGTTCCAACTCAGCATCTGGCTACTTAGGAGTTCTTAGATCAGTCATTTTGCCTCAGTGGGCTTCATTTTGCTTATTTATAAAGGGTTAGATGATGACTATGCCAAGGTTTTCAAGCTTTTTCCAATATAATAAAGGTATAAGACACTATGTGATTTTGGATAGGAGGAGAAGGGAAAGGCAAGACCAAAAGTAAATGGATAAATAGAAAACAAATTATTTGATGTGTTCACATAAAATTTACATTCATCCCCACAGTATGTCGGTGTATGA
Source organism: Molossus molossus (assembly GCF_014108415.1). Classification (NCBI taxonomy): domain Eukaryota; kingdom Metazoa; phylum Chordata; class Mammalia; order Chiroptera; family Molossidae; genus Molossus; species Molossus molossus. The sequence continues at coordinate 25,414,171 of NW_023425346.1, forward strand.
AAATAATGTTCACATGCCTATACAAAAAAACAAAAAACAAAAAACTGCAGTGTATCTGTGCTGATTATTTTTCCAATGCTGAACAGGTAAATTTTAGAAAACTGTGTTGGAAGAAAGAGAACTGCTACTGATTCTGAGCAACGTTTCAACAAATTCTCTGTTCTGCTTTGTATTACAGTTTTCCTAGAACTTTGGTTTACATAAATGCATGGATACAAGTGGCGATAGCACATTTTAAAAACTGCTTTGTAAACTGTGTCACTGAAGAGAGATGATCTGAAAATAGGAAGAAAATATATGGCGTAAGGTTTTCAGAATTACTGCTGTTGGCAATTTTAAATAGTTTCTTACTGAGCAGAAAGGTTGCACTGGCCATATAGTGGTAACAAAGTGACTCTTATCAACCATCTTGTACCATTTATTGCTCCTTTCCCTGACTTTTTCAGCCAAAGACTCTTCTTTCTTTCAGTATGAAGAGATGGCTAGTTATCGTCTTCCTTATTTTAATATCATTATCAATTCTAATCATAACTAAATGGCGAATGTCATATAACTTATAATATCCATGAACTCTTCCCCCAGCTCTCAAGCTTCATTTCCATTTTTGTTGTTTCAGTTTTGGTTTCAAATTGTTGTTTTAGTTGTGATTGGCTTGATAAAATACTTACTAAATGAGCCTGTTGTTATCATGAACTATAAATGTATTTGTTGATTCAGGGTTATACATTCATAAATGTCTCCCATCTCTCATATGGAGAGTAATAAATCAACACAGAGTTGGAAGACTATTTCCAGTACATTTCTCTTGCTTGATAGTGCATATCGGTGAATTTATGATTTTAATTATCGCATTAAGATTACTGAAAGATAATCAAGTGGATGCCCTTTTGACACATTCTCTCTAGTGAGGATATATTGATTTTTTAGCCATTCAGGGTGTGGACTAGCTACCACTCCCAGAAATTTCCTTCTGATAGAACTACACCTATCTGCACACAAAGTTATGCTATTTCTACTTTAGGTAACAGAACCCTTACAAAAACGCAACGGCAAAAGCACTTGCATATTTTGTCAAACGTGTCTTAAGTTATCATTATTATATAGACAAATAAATTTGTTAAATGAAACATCTACCCGGCATCTTTATAAGATAAAGAATGAGATTTACTTCTGACTTCAACCTTTCAGGTGGGGATTTGAAGCACATTAACATTTATTGTTTGACTGTGTTGTTTTAAAAGAACATGTTTTTCTTTTTTGGACTTCACTGCCCTTATTTTTTATTCCATACTTAATCATGTGTATGCTATTTGGCCACACCCAATATTTACCTATTATATTACTTCACAAGTGAAGAGAATGCTGAAACTAACTGTAAATGAATCTCCAGGGGTTGTTCCTGGTTAATGTGTTCTTCATCATGTTTATGTATTTACCCCCAATTTTTTTCTTCTGCTTTTATTCCAAAAGTTGCATGATTGGTCTTTAAAACATGCTAAAATAGTCATTTAATGTCATTATTGCTCTATTTTCTTCTTAAATAGGTATCTAAGTACACTTAGCTTTAGATAGACTGCTGTTACTTAGTACTAATGTACTAGTAATGGCTGAGTTAGTGTTATTGGTTCTTAACTCTAAGGTAGACTCTAAGAAGTCCCTGGAACAAGACCAAATTTAGTCAGAGTTTTTTAAGTGTAGATTTTCTACATTTCTCAATATGCTGCATAGTTTTATTGATTTCCAGCTAATTTATAAAAATTCTTGTTTTTAATTTGGATTAGTGCATGCCATTTAAAATAAAAATACATTTTTCCTTTTTAAGTAACATAAAATTTAGAGACTTCTTTTGTATATTTGTAAGGCCAGGGAACTTTATTTTTCAGAAGAAGTAACTAAGCAAACCATATCTTTGTTTAAGAAAATTGCCTGGCAACACCAGGATAGAAAAGACTGAACTGATTGAGGTTACCAAGTATTCTTGATGCAAACAAATTATAAGAAAGTACTGAGGCACAATATCCTGTTCTCCCAAAATGTGTGTGGCCATCTGCTAAATCAACTACATCTTCCATCCAGACCATCAAAACAATAACCAAACACGGCTCTCCATCCCTCTGCTCCAGCAGACTTGCCACAGGCCCCAGTGGGCCAGAGTCCTGCTTTTATTTTCATAAAAAGTAAACAATAATAATGATAACAACAATAATAATGTCTTTTTCTAATCTTTGGGTAATACTCAAGTTTTCAGAGGATGCTCAGATGTCTCCTGTAGTTTCCTACTAACATTTCCTTGATGTAAATCTCAGTCCCTTCATGTAATTAGACATCTTTGGTACTTGCTTATTTGGAGCATGTTCATTGAAGAAATTTATACTTGGCTGATTCTTGTGTGTGTGTTAGTTTTTCTTTCTATTAATAATCTTTACCATTTTCTAACTGAAGTAAAGCATGTTCATTTTAACTAGTAAAACAGTGGTTAATTGTATTAAGCAAAATTTAATACCCTCCTTTTGCCCATATCTATTGAGTTAACCTTTCCACTATGTCTACATGCTCATAAAAATTATGGATACATACACAGGTATAGGAGTGTTATATTTTATTGTTTTTGGTATTATTGACTTTTTATAAAATATGGACAGCCCTGGCTGGGTAGCCCAGTTGGTTAGAACTTCTATCCTGATACGCCAAGGTTGTGGGTTTGATCTCTGATCACGGCACATACCAGAAGCAACCAATGGATGTATGAATAAGTGGAACAACAAATATCTTACTTTTTTTTCTCTCTCTCCCCCTGCCCTTTCCTTTCTTTCTCTCTTAAATATATATATATATATATATATATATATATATATATACACACACACACACACACACACACACACACACACACACACACACAGTCCTCCAGATCAGTAGATGAGGATTTAATACTTTTAAATACCAATGTGAGAGCCATCAAGTTGAATAACACGTTTATCCAGTCTTCTATTGATGGGTATTTTGGTGGTTTGTATTTGCTTGCCAGGACAAACAGTAGTAATAGAATACATAAACTTGGTATCTGTATTCTTGCCTACTTTTATTTTTTATTTTTTATTTTATTGATTTGAGAGAGAGAGAGAGAGAGGAAGAAGGAGAAAGAAAGAGGGAAAGATCAATCTGCTGCCCCATTCACCCATGCATTCATTGGTTGCTTCTTGTAAGTGCCCCGATCAGAGATGGAACCCGCAACCCTGCAGCACTGGAACGTTGCTCCAACAACTGAGCCACCCTGCTTTCACAGAGTTGTATTTTCATTTGTGTAGTAAGCTTTTGCAGAGTTGGTCAGTGATTTCATATATTTACAAGGTATAGGTATTGCCAGAATGCTTTGCAAAGTGGTTGATGGTCTTTAGCACTCACCAGGAGTAGCACTTTTCCTAATCTGGTTATAGGGAAAAAACACCAAAAAACCTTTCATTATTGTTTTAGTTTATAGTCCCCAGAAAACTAATGAGATGATAGCATCTTTTCATAGGTTTTTGACTGTTTTTATTTTTTTAAGATGCTTCTAGTGCTCTTTTATGTTTTTTTTTTTTTTTTTTTTTTTATTGACTTTAGAGAGAGCGGAAGGGAGAAAGAGAGAGACATAAAAACATTGATAAGAGAGAATATCAAATGGCTGCCTCCTGCTTGCCCCCAGCTGAGGATTTGGCCCATAACCTTGGGCATGTGCCACAAGAAATCGAACCAGCAACCTCTTGGTTCATGGGTTGATACTCAGCCACTGAGCCACACCAGCTGGGCTAATGTGAACTACTATTAATATCACTTTCTCCTCTTTCAATTGGATTACTTGTATCTTTAAAAAAGCAAAAGTTAAAAGAAAAGAAAAATTATACTTTACTCACGTGCTGCACATATGTAAATTTGCTTAACTCTTTGGGTTCATTAGGGTATATCTATATAAATGAATAGATAATATTTTTCAGAATCAGAAAGAAATAAAAAGTGTCCTAACTGAAATGGAGCATGTATTCATAGGCATCAGAGACCAAAGAGAAAAGGTAGATTAAATGAAGTTTGGGATAACTGTACATGTTTCTGTCTTTTAAATGAAGGGTAGCCTAAACTTTGTTTATTTTAAATCTCTTTGTATCATAGATTATTTAAATGGCTTACAGGAGATGTGTTGATAAAAATTGATATGCTTCTTTAATTCTTCTGTGGAAGAAACTACTTTTTAACCTATAATTGTATTTCATGACCTAGCATCTCTTCTCAAATTATCACCCCCAGGCCATTCCAGAAAATGTCCTAAAATATAAATGAGCACTTAAAGCAAAAAAGAAGTTACATATTCTCCCACCATCCACTTAAAATTCACCAAAAATGTCAACAGCAATGAGGCCAAGTGACAGACTAAGTTGATCTTACTTTATAATGCTTCCAGTTATGGCTGTTCCTCATGTTTCCCAGAAAAGGAAAAAAGAAAGAAAAAAATCAAATGATTACTGGAAAGATTCAATATTGATAAGACTTTTACCAGATAAGAAAGAAGAAATAAATAAATCTGTGCCATCATGACTTGATTGTACTTTGAAAACTGACCTAAATATGTTTCATGGGAAAATATGTTGTATTAAATTTGATAGCATATTACCTTTAACTTATTTACCTTAAATAATCAACCCATACACACATACTAACAGCAATCGAACTGCAAAGGAGTCTTCATTTGCCTTAAAATGTGTGACCAAGTCACTTCATCTTATTTGGAGTCACAATGTATTCTAATTATATATTTTTTTTTGAAGCTTTGACTTGATAAAATTCCAAATTCTTAGCACCATATAGCTCACGGTAAAAGTAGGCAAGTAAAAAATCATGAATAGATTTTTAAGAATGAAAGAAATGTGGAACTTAAAAAACCAAAGGTCAAAATAAATTAAATAGTTAATTTTTCATGATGCAATATTTCTTCACCATTTATCTAGTGATTGCTCTGTGCCGGACAACACCGAACACAACAACTCTAACAGGATGTCTATAATGAATAGAGAGATACTCTAATCCGAGAGAATTTAAATTAAGTTCATACCCTAACCTCTAAGACAGAAAATCTAAGGTTGATACTTCTTACTCTAGTGGTTGTGTAGTGTTTGGGGTTTTTGTGTGTGTTGGTTTTTTACACAATACCTCATTAAATACATTAATCTTGAAGAAATGAAAGCACTGGGAGATATTTAATCCTTAAACATATAGGAAATATAGAAAGTATAGAAAGAAAGAAATGAAAATAACAGAATAGAAAGGATGAGACTTAGCAATGTGGAAAGAAGAAAATTTCTGGTTGGGAAATAGTCATTGTTCAGGGTATTTAATGTTGCCAGTATAGTTGACCTTTTCTTGCAAACATTTTTTTAGTTAAGAGAAACAGCTTCTCTATAAAAACCTCAAACGTTAGGGGCCTGAATGTAATGGCAGGGGAAAGAGGAGGATGTTAATGATTTAGTATGGGCTAAAGAGAAGGAGCATCCTAATAGAACTCTCCGGACCGGCTGGTGGGGCTCAGTGATTGAGCTAGACCCCTGCACCCAGAGTTGCTGGTTCAATTCCCAGTCAGGGCACATGCCCAGGTAATGGACCAGATCCCCAGTGCGGGGCCTGCAGAATGCGGCCAATCCGTGTTCTCTCTCATCGATGTTTCTAACTCACTCTTTCTTTCCTTTCCTCTCTCTCTAAAAATCAATAAAGAAAAAAAAATTTTTTTAATTGCACTCTCCCTTTTCTAAGGAGTTAAAAGCTGATGTAGAAGAAAAGGTGAGGAGATTTTGACTTCTAATATAGTCCCAAGGTTACAGGGTCTGGGGTAAAGTGGGGCATAGGGCTTTTCTACTTAGTTTAAGAGGTTGGTGTGAATTACTTAGAAATGGAGGTAAAAGAATGTTTAGATAAAAATAGCAGATAAGCCTAAAAACTAAGAATAAATTTAAGGTAGATGTCTATTTTGAATAATGTCATCATATTTGAACTGGAAATACCGTCCTGTTCATGACATTTAGTAACACCAATAATTAATATAGCAGTTTTAATGTAAAAATAATGTGTTTTAACTATATACACTTGAATAAGAAATTTTATTAAAGTATCACTATTGGGTTGTTAACAGAAATCCCACTCTTGGTGGAAAAATATTTAAATTTCAGACAAAGCACCAACATATTTTATAGTGTTCAAGAAATCATAACATTGGAAACAAATTTATATATTTATAACCAAGGTCACAGCACAAACAGAACATTCTTTCTGGGCTTGTATTTGTTTTTTTCCTTTAACTTATGAAATAGCAGCAGGATGGAGAAAAGGAGAATAAAAATGATAAAATGAAGAAAGTGACTCATTTAAATTAGACTGGCTATTTTATCTTTTGCTTATCCAAAGAGTTATATCCTGAATTTATTTTAAAAATCTGTTTTGAAAATCACGTATTTATAACTTTCACATTTAGAAATGTGATTCTTTAAATCAAAATTAAGTTATATTGAAATTAAAAAATACTAATTTTATTCTTTGCTTCTTGCTTTTCAGAGAAAGAGGGAGGGGGAGGGGGAGCGCAGCACTGATGGAAGACCACAGCATGGGTCGCCTGCCTCCCGCACGCCCCCAAACCAGCAACCGCCCGGTATGAGAGACAACGCCCAGCCAACTGAGCCGCACTGGCCAGGGCCAAAACATACTAATTTTAAACAAATTACATTTCTGAGGCAATATAGGTAGATAATGCACACCTATAGAAACTGTTCACCTTGTCCACATCTAACACATTAATATGGACCCTCATCATCAGTTATATACAATTAAATCTAGTTTAAGAACAATAGAGTTAGTAAGGAAACTTGACACATGTGTCACAAATTCTTTCTAAGTTAAATATAAGTAATTGGGAATTATTACTTTCTGAATTACCTTTTTACTGCACATAAGTGAGAGTTGACAGGATGGTAAAAAAAAAAAACAAATTCCACGACATTCTATCTTGCAACATTTTTTCCCCATGAGACTGAATTTAACATTTATTACAAACTACAAATCAGACTTTCAAGAATTAACTTAGCTTCAATTTCTTTTATAATTCTGTTAATAAGTTCATAATGAAGTTATAAGATGATTATTTGGAGTTATGAAAGTAGCTATCTGAAGACTAAATAAAGAAACGATCAAAAGCTTCTGCACATAGAGGATGAGGGAATGATGTCTAGATGACTTTTTATTTCATATTATTCAATATTATTGATTTTCTTGTCACATATTTAGATTACTTTTTGTAATTTTATCTTATTTATTTATTCATTTTTATTCATTTATTTTGTTACAATAAAAGACTTAAATGTGACTCATGAATCCATAAAATTCCTAGAAGAAAATGTAGGCAACCAAATTTCAGACATCATACACAGCAGAATTTTCACTGATACATCACCTAAGGCAACAGAAACAAAGGAAAAAATAAACACATGGGACTACATCAAACTAAAAAGCTTCTGCACAGCAAAAGAATCAACCACCAAAATAGAAAAGCAACCCACTGTATGGGAGAGCATAATTGCCAATAATACATCAAATAAGGGGTTAATTTCCAAAATATATAGAGTGCTCATACAACTCAACAAAAGACAAAGAACCCAATTAAAAAATAGGCAGAGGAACTAAATAGACACCTCTCCAAACAGGACATACAAATGGCTAAGAGACATATGAAGAAATGCTCAACATCACTAATCATCAGAGAGATGCAAATTAAAACAACAATGAGGTATCACCTCACACCTGTCAGAATGGCTGCAATCAACAAATCATCAAACAAGTGTTGGTGAGGATATGGAGAAAGAGGAATCTAGTACACTGCTGGTGGAAATGCAGACTGGTGCAGCCACTATGGCAAATACTTTTTGTTTTTTAATCCTCACCTGAGGATATTTTTCCATTGATTTTTCTTTTCAGATAGAGTGGGAGGGGGAGAGGGTGGGAGAGAGAGAGAGGTAGAGAGATCAATGTGAGAGAGACACATCAATTGATTGCCTTACGCAAGACCCCAACCAGGACAAGGGCCAGAGATCTAACTGCAACCAAGGTACGTGCCCTTGACCAGAATCGAACCCGCAACTCTTTGGTCCAAGGGCTGATGCTCTAACAGCTGAGCCAAACCAGCTAAGGCTATTTAGATTACTTTTAAAATAATTTTAAATATTGGTACTTTACATTTATGAACAAATGTATATGTACAGTACATATGCAATTTTATAAAAGCTACACCAAACATTGGCTTTACTTATCTCTGGAATATGGATCGAAATGAATTTTGTTTTCTTTTGGCTTTTGTCTATTTTTATTTTTTCCAAATAGTCTTATTTACTATGTCATGCTTTATTAATAAAATAACAAATTGATTTTAAAATTAAACACACACAAACAAACTAAACTGAACCGCAAATTTGGGGAGAAATATTGTGAATTGCCATGTCATTGCATGATTGGCCAAGTAGTAATTGATTCATTGTGAAATGCTGACTGATTAAAAGGCTATTGGAGATTAGAATGGTAGACATTTAAGAAGTTTCCTTAAAGGGGATGGGAGATTTGTAAAGATAAATTTAAAAAATAAATAAAAGCAATGGTTAGCTTTTAAAAAAAAGATAATGCTCATTAAAATTATTAAAATGTGGTGATTGATTAAACTTGCAACAGTTAACAATAAAGAAACATTTTGAATTTTATGAGCCATAGCAAAGATTTTTCAATTTGGTAAAAAAAGATTTAAAAGATAATGACAATAAAAAATAATAATTATTAATATTATTTTCAATAAGATAAGAATCCAAATAGTCTGGTTGGTTGTGATGATACAGCAAATAATTTTGAATGTGTATTCCCTTTGAAATAGTTATTTTACTTCTAGAAATTAAGCTTACTGGCAAAGATGATGAATCAGGAAGAACTTAGGCTTTGGCATCAGCCTAGTTGGTGTGAATTCTAACTTATACTTTATGGGTATTAATCAGTTTGAAAAACAAAACCTAGTTATTTTTTAAACTGTAATATGTTTTCTCATCTAAAATAAGAAGTTAACATTCCTACTCTGCAAATTAAAGAATGCGTGTAGCATAAGAAATATGTATATAAAATGTCTAGCACATAATAGATACTAAATAAAAGCAAATATGATTATTCTGTATAGGGGCTAAGATTTATCATTCATTACAAAAGTATATTTATAAAAATTTAGAAAATAGAAATTGTTTAAAAGAAGTATGACATGTGAAATAAGACATTATGTAGCCATTAAAATCATGACCTAGCCCTGGCCAGTTTAACTCAGCGGTTAGAGCGTTGGCCTGCGGTCCAGAGAGACCGGGGTTTGGTTCCCACTAAGGGCATGTACTTTGGTTGCAGTTTGTCCCTGGCCCTGGTTGGGTCATGCGGGTGGCAGCCACTCGATGTGTCCCTTTCACGTCGATGTTTCTCTCTCTCTCATCCTCTCTCTCCCTCCCGCTCTATCTGAATAAAAAATGGAAAAATGTCCTCGGGTGAGGATAAAAAAAAATCGTGTCATAAAAATATTTAGATGTCACAGAAATATATTTATGATTTGTTAAACACAATGCTACAAAATATTGTTGTATGATCCCATTATCACTTTTTAAAAATATATACCAACAGTCTGGCTTATGTGGTTCAGTGGTTGAGCGTCGACTCATGCACCAAGAGGTTGCTGGTTCGATTACCGATCAGGGCACATGCCCAGATTGTGAGCCAAATCCCCCTGGGGGGCATGCAGGAAGTAGTCAGTTGATGTTTTTTTCTCATCGATGTTTCTATCTCTCTCTCCCCTTCCCTTCCTCTCTCTCTAAAATCAATAAACGTATACATATGATTTAAAAATATGAGCCAAATATATTGTGACTGTCTCTGGGTATTAGGTAAAAATTTTTTTTTCTTATCCTGATTTTCCAAATGATAATTTAAACACATACTTTTGTGTCAAGAAAACATAATTCTTCATCATCTTTCTTTGTCTTGACTGAGACAGCCACCTTGCTTGTGTTGGAGAACCCTCCCTGCTTCAGATTTACCAACAGCATGAATCAAGGAAAGTTAGCCAATCCTCCGGCTCAGGTCTGGGTAGCAGGCAAGGGTATAGCTTGCCGAAAGAAGAAATAGATACAGCTGATGATAAAAACTTCAGGGTTCTCTGGAAAAAAAACTTGCTGTGAATAGTATAGCTGGTATTGAAGAGGGCAACATAATTAAAGATGACGGGACAGTTATTCATTTCGACCATCCCAAAGTCCAAGTTTCCCTTTCTGCTAACACCTTTGCAATCACCAGTCATGCAGAAGCCAAACCAATCACAGAAATGCTGCCTGAAATACTAAGTCACCTTGGTGCTAACAGCTTAACAAGTCTTAGGAAGTTAGATGAACAGTTCCCAAGGCAAGTGTTGGACAGCAAAGCACCAACACCAGAAGACATTTATGAGGAGGAGGATGTTCTAGATTTTGGAGAAAATGTGAACGAGGCACCAAAGCATGAAGCTAACTAACATCTTTTCTTGTTTTTGGAAGCTGACATGGACCAGATTTAAGAAATTAGCAATGTGGCCCCAGAGTATTGCAGACACGGAGAACAGCAACTGTGACTAGTTCAGTAATATAAATAATTTGTATATCAATCATGCTGTTTGTCAGCATTTTTCAGTCATTTGATTTTGTATTTTTCACTTTCTCCCAGAATCTAGTCTGTTGATCAAAATACAAAGTATATTGGTACAGTTTGAGGGTGTTTTGATTTTGATTCTTGTTTTTTTACATGTTTGTTTGTTTGTTGGTGGTATTCTTGGTACGTGTATGTGTGAGTATGTGTATAACAGTGGAGAGAAAATTGGAAAACAATTCTATTTATCCTTCTTCCTTCCCCCAGTAGAAATAAAACAAATCTTTACATTAAAAAATACATAATAAAAACTATATTTTAAAAAAAATGAGCTAAAATACCTAAGTTTCTGTATTATATATTCTAGGGAGCATGGTAGTTGATTAATTTGGAAATGCTATTTATTATTCTTGAATTTACAGTGATTTGGGGTAATATGTAAGGCCAAACATTGTAATCCATTTCAAACATTATTAGAAGAACATTATCAGAAATTACTCTCAATAATATCAATTCTGAGTATATTAATGAGTACATGTTATGAAAGAAAAATCTGTAACTATCCAGAGGATTTTGGAATCAAAAGCAATAAAGTAGTGTGACTTATGAAAAATAAATCCAGCCAGTCAAATTCAATAAAATGTTCCTCCAATGTAATAACAGAATTAGTGGATTACAAGAACACATTTAAACAAAGTATGTCATAGAATAACTTATGAAGTTTGCTCATAGAATTAATTCAAAGTTGCTGTAGAGGCAATTCTCTGTCTGAAAAACTGAAGACAGAAAGTAATAATAAATGATCATATTTTAAAGAATGAGGAGTTATTTGGTGGAAGTAACATGTACTGTAAACTGCCTGATTTTATATCTGTATTTGTGACCTAGAATTGGAAAATAAGTAGTGCATTTATAAAAAGCACTGCTCATGCTAATTTGAGAAACCTTACAACTTACTCACTGGGAAAAAAGTTACACCTGTAAAGCTACTAATACAGAAAATTATATTGCTAAAATATGTTTTTATTTTTTATTTGGTTCAGTAATTTTTAAAAAAAAAAACTTTGATTTTTTATTAATTAATTTATTTTTGTTATAGATAAATTGCTAAGATCTGGAAACAGCCCAAGTTTTCATCAATAGATGAGGGGATAAAAAAGCTGTGGTACATATAAACAATGGAACACTATGCAGCTGTAAATGTATTGTTTTTAAGAGAAAGCAGAGGAAAGAAGTGAAGGAGAAAATATATTCACTATTGTTTAGACAAAGGTAATAGCTGGCCATAGGTAAGTACCGAAAGAACCACATCTGCATAGACCCACCGATCCTCAGTTCAGCCTTAGGAAGTGGATTTTATTCTTTCCATTTTACAGATGAGGACTCTGAGGAACAGAAAGGTTAAATAATTGGCCCAAGGTAACATAGTAAGAGGCAGAGACCAAATGTGGTTTAAAATGCTTTTCTTTATTCGAAATTCCGTAACACTGCACTGTGCTGCAGTAATTGCAAAGGGGTTCTCAGTGTGTATCACCACCTAACCTGCCCACCACCTTTTTAGCACAACCAAGGAGCTGTATTGATGGAGTAAACATGACTTACAGAGGTTGACTTACAGAGGTTGACATTGAATTTGGATTCTAGGTCTCAAAGCCAATACTTTGTATACCTTTCAAGCAACTTTTAAAATATGTTACATGAGCCCTAGAGAAGGATTATTTAAAAAAAGTCTGAATTGCATTTGACGAGACACTGTGATTGGGTTGGACAAGAGCAACGCTGTCTATAGAGACTCACCACCTTGTGCAAAGACTGCCCAGTCCTCCTAGTCAGAGGATCCTGAAGGGAGGGAGCGTTGGGCTTTCTCCTTTGCAAGTCATTTCGTATCTTAAAACTACTGCTCAACGATGCCCCTCCCGCTGGAATCACTACGTTTAGCACTGTAATAGGGAGAAAGAAAAGCCCGTATTCTAGAGAACAGCAGTAATTTTCAAGAGATGCAACACAGCTTATGACAGTGGAACAGCTGGGAGAAAAAAAAATCTAAGGAAGAGAAACTTGCAAAGAAGAGAGTAAAGAGAAAGGAGGGAAGCTCTTGTAAAATAAGGATCACCTTGCCCGGACGGTGTGGCTCAGTGGTTGAGCGTCAACGCATGAACCAAGAGGTTGCCAGTTCGATTCCTGGTCAGGGCACATGCCCAGGTTGTGGGCCCGATCCCCAATGGGGGGCATGCAGGAGGCGGCCAATCAATGTTCTCTCTCATCAATGTTTCTATCTCTCTCTCTCTCCCTTCCTTCCTCTCTCTAGCATCAATAAAGAAAAAAAATCTTAAAAAATATTTAATAAAGGGCACCTCAGTCACCCAGCCCCTCTGCAGACAGTTGAAAAACCTGTCACTCCTCAAAAGGGCTGGAACTTAACACAGTAGCCGGAGCAACTGCCAGGACCTCTTTTTTTTTTGTTGTGAGGAGTGCCAGTCTCTGGGCATGATGCTGCCCTCTGCCCGTGCTGCTACCTTGAAGTGGAAGTCTCCCGGTAAAGGATGACAGTGCCTGGGGAATGACTCCTTGCCTTTTTTTTTTAAGCAAGAAGAAATCCAGGGCTCTGAGAAAGAATATAAAATCTAAGTTAAGCTCATTGTTCCTGCTGCCCAAAAGTTAAGGGGAAATGTAGGCTGACTCACTACCGGGGTAAATCAGAGCGGTTCAAACTTAGTCCTGAAACTTGACTTTTGCATCCACTTGCCACTCAGAAGTTAATTGGACAGTAGCGATGCAACACCAGTGAGAAGGATGCAACACCAGTGAGAAGCAAGCAACACTTTCGGCCTCCTACTAGCATCACTATTAAAAGACCATTTGTGGTAACCATGTTAAATTCACATCTGAAATATTGTGGACACACCATTCATTTTTACTCCACTTCATTCTGGGAAGACTCCTGATCCACAGACTGTTGCAAAGCAACATCCTTGATTGATTCTATCTGCTCTCATGTGCAACGCTTGGCTGAACAAATGTTTTCCTTTCATTTATTCCTTTAAAAAAATCAACTATCTTCCTATCTGTTTCCCTTCTGTCTGAATTTGTGGGGTGGGGGGTGCCAGGAGTGCTGTGTCTGCCAGCAGGTGGCCAGACACTAGATCCATCTCTCTCAATCAGCCTGTCCCCATCTGCTAGCTGGGATCTCCATGTGTTCCTTCTGCTTATTACAGCAGCTGAGCCTCACACTGGGTTCTTTGTGGGCTTCAGGCAGACGCTTAACAAGGTGAGCCAAAGGGAGCCTGGCCATTAGGAGCTGTGTTAAGATGGCCTCAGCTGGAATCTGTTTTTCTTATGTTTTTCAAGTGTTTGCCTACAGCTTCCCCTGATAGCTTTACCACCGGACCTCATTGGGGCATCCGTCAGACGTGGAGAGGATACTTAATACTTCAAACAAAAATGCTTATGCCATGCTATTGTTTTAGGCTTTATGTCTGATTTTGAGTTTCAAAATGTTTTAGTGATGATCAACACCCTGGCTTAAGCATTGTTGATTTTGAAGGGGATTCTTAGTAGAGACTTTAAGGATAATCACATCTGGAACTATTATAGGAAGAGATCTGGAATCGGAAATGATACATCCCAGGGTTCAATGTGCATTAGTGGTGGTGCAGCCTCAGGACATGTTCCTATTGATTAACAACAATCATTCCAAGGGAATTTGATGGACAGGGCAGCTCCCAGGAGGGTAATCCACACTCAGTACAGGGTCTGCCACAGGCTAACCTGTGCCAACAAACACAATAATTATCTAAATTGCTTTAACATTTTACCTTAAGTTCAGACATTTCCTGAAATGGATTTACATCTTCGAAATCTTCTTTAAGCACATTTGATCCTCTTCGTTTTCTATTCCTATTCTGTGCATGCTTGGGTGATACTATAGGTAGTGGGAAAATGAGGGAGGGAGGAACCATTTCTATAAAAAATAATCATTAAAAATTGTTTATGTGGGGTTCAATCGAGCAAGAGTCTGATAACTAGAAAAGGGCAGAGTTGGTCCAAATCATTCTTTTACAGAAAAAGCAGAAAGGCCTGGGTGTCAATATAATTACATGAAAGCATGTTTATTTAATTGAGGCTTGAAGTCTATGGGGGCGCCCAGCAGACACAAAGGCGAGACAGTCTCGGAAAACCATAGGCGGGCATTTGAAAAACACATGAAAAGCAATTTCCAGCTGAGCCCACTTTTGTCAAACATCATGGGGCACGGCCAGTTTTGGCTTTCCTGGTAGCATCTGAAGGCCGAGGAGCCCAGCCTCGGCCTCAGCCACCACGCTGTGACAAGATGTGGAACAGGGAGATGGGTGTCCAGATGGGAGAGTCTGTTAATTGGCTGACTGTGAATGAGGGTCTGGGCGCAGAATGTCAGAGGCATCCTTGCTGGCATCATCATTACTGATTCAAACTGCATGAGGGGTACCAAGGAGCTGCTGAGGGAGGAAGCTGAGCTGTCTGCAGACTTGAATCATGTCCCAACACTAGGGAATAAAATAAAAATGCACTTTTCTTGCTAAAGAACTTGAATCATATCCCAACACTAGGGAGTAAAATAAAAATGTGCTTTTCTTGCTAAAGTACTTGAAAATGCAGCTTTAACTCATTTAATATTATAATATGTGCTTTCTTGTCCATGTGTTAAAGCTATTCCTCTTTTTGTATTTCTTTTCCAAATTAGATATTTCCAGTATTCTTTTGTCCCTCTATCCCCAACTGCCCATTATGCTAGTTAAAAATCAGTTTTTATAGGTACAATTTGTGCCTGAAGATGTAAAGCCAACCTTAAACAATATTACTAGATACAGTATTTATGAAGCAGAAGAAACTTCTGTTTTATTATTATGGGCGACAGGAAAGCTTACTTATTTATAGATGAGCTATGTGGTTCTTAGTTTCGGAAATCCGTCTGATATGTTGACGGCTGCCTACACTTCATCTGCTCTGAGGTTGACACTCCTTCCCTGACCATCAACCTTCACTTCACAGAAATGGTTTTATTTATTTATTTTTTATTGATTGATTTTTAGAGAGAAAGGAAGGGAGAGGAAGAGAGAGATAGAAACATCCATGAGAGAGAACACTTACTGGCTGCCTCTTGCACGCCCCACACTGGGGATCAGGCCCACAACCTGGGCATATGTCCTGACTAGGAATTGAACTGACAACCTCTTGGCATATGGGTAGATGCTCAACCACTGAGCCACACTGGCTGGGCCAAAAAAGGTTTCATTTAAGTAAACGTGTAGGTTTTCCTATGTGTAAGGACTTCGTTCCGACATGTAAATTCTCCTGGAGGAAGCCCAACCTTAAACTATGACCTAGTAGCCTGTCTGGAGTAAAGAAACAACTCATCTCGAACACAAATAAACAGATAAAGTGTAAGCAACCCCAACCAGGATGTGCAGAAGAAAAATAAGGAAGGAACGGGAGATGATAGTAAGACTGAAAAAAATAAGCAGTTTCCCCAAGCAAAGACTATTTGCATAAAGTACCTCCTGTATCTATTTTAATAATAATGAACATTTTACCTATTGGTGTATGTATGCCAGATTTTTAAACAAGAGAATACTTCAAAATCATCTAGAGAACTCCCAAATTCAACATTTTCCAGGTTCTAGCTAGTTCATGTTGGCTCAGAATGTCCAGGTATGGTATTTAGGCCTGCTTGTGCATTTTGGGAAAGCTTCTAGGCAGCTCAGAGGCACGGTCCTAGTTAAGAATAACTGTTCACTTTTATGTAGGCCCTACCAGGGGGCCACTACACCCTCCTCAACTCTCCTCCATGATTCCTCTTCAACTTATCTCCTATGTAAACTATCCATTTACTGCCCTGTGTTGTTTCCCCATATTTTTCCACATCAGAATATCAAGTCACTGAATTTTTTCTAAAGCTCAGAAGAAAGGTGTGTGTAAAAGGCTGCACCTGTGCTATCTTAGGATCCAAGCCCATTCCCTCTTTGATCTGAGATAACAGTACAACATTCTGGTTTCCAGCCTCCTAAGCCAGACTATCTAGTTCAAAGTTAGGCTCCACCATTCACAAACTGCAGTAAGTTAGAAAAATCACTTCTCTGTTCCTCATCGTAGTACACTCGTCTATGAAATGAAGACACGGATTTCATTAGGCTGTTACAGGGAATAGTTATTCCCCATAAAGCATTTCAGTTGGTGTCTGAAGATATTTTTCTCCCAGCATTCTTCATTCTAGATTTTGACTTTTCTATGGCATAGGACAATGTTATCTACTCCCTTTTTAAATTTGTTCATTCCAGTTTCTATGACAACACTGTATCCTGGTTCGTCTCCAATCTTTCTCACTATTTATTCACAGTGTTTTTGAGGGAGAAGAGGTATCTGCCTCTGTTCACCCATTCAATGTGGTACCCCTCAAGGTAATCTCATCATCCACCTAAATGTTAATGACTTTTTCATACCATTCAAGTTTCAGACTCAATTATTCATCTTATTACAGAACATTTTCTTTTAACTCTTTTCCTGTTCCATGTATCAATAGAAGTTTTCAGCTACAGTGTTGGGGAATTACTGCCAAAATTTAAAAATCTATAACTCTTTTAGCATGTAGAAATCACCCACAATCTTAAACTATAACTGCTTTTATAGAAAAAAATAGTTCTTCGCATTTTTTTCCATGTGGAAGAGACATGGTCTCGAGTTCATTTAACATGGTGACAAGTTCATTATATATGATACTAAAATTAGGTGAACAAATGTTCATTTGATTCATAAAAAGCCTGGTTCTATAAACACTTTCTCTTTCTGCAGGCTGTAGTATTTTTGGATAAATGCTGATTAAGCATCATCAACTGAGGTTTTATATTTAGTCCAAGTAACTTACCCCTAAAACTAAGTTCTGCTTGTGGAGTTAATCCACAGAAATTTCAGTGATAAAACCATGCACAATGATCTCACAATATAGTAAGTTGACATAAGTTGAAAGGGGGTGGGGAAGGACAGCCACAATATAGTTTTCCTCAGAAATTTTAAAATACAGCAACTATTACTATGGGGCAGGCAATGATATAGCCCTTGCAATAGAGATATATAAAGTCATCTTAACACAACACTTAGATAAGAAGTTTAGAGATTCAATTATAATGTGATTGACAAAGTAACTAAAGAAGAAAAAAATTATTATCACTCATAAGGTGGATTGAGGAGTAATAGAAGCAGAGAATATAAAGTCAAGCGACAAATCTTAGCATCACTAACCCACATTCCATTTTTAAAAAGCAAGCACCTCATCTGTTGGCCTTAGAATATTTCATATTCCAGTTTCAATGGCAAGACCATGCCTAATGGGAAGATGGATGGTGGGAGTTGTAGCCAAGGACTTGAGGTATTTTGAAACCTTCGGCAAGATAGTTGTACCGGGCTACACTTGCCTAAAGCTATTAAATGTTCCATTATTTTAGCTCCACTTATTTTTATTCCAGGGCAACAGTCTGATGATGATTTGACCTTTCTTTAATGGCAAGAAAATGGTTTGTGAATCAGAACAAAAGGTTTCAGTTTCCTGAATTACACTTATTATTGAGAGTTAATGTCTGATTTATGATTGTCTTCCTGTAAACGTCTGTCCACAGAGAATGCACTGGTCCTATAGAATTTCTTCACATACCACCAATTAACACCCCAGTTCACTCTATAACCTTTGTTTTAGATCAGGATCTTAGCATTTCTCACCAGGACTATAATAATAGCCTTCTAGCTTCTTGTCTATGGTCTAACTCCCTCCAATCCGTCATTTACAATGTTTTCAGAATGACCTTCTTCAAATGCAAATCTTGTCATTTTATTTACTTGCTTAAATTCCTTTAATGTCTCCCCACTGCCTACAGAATCAAGTTTAAATTACTTAGCTGGGCTCAAGATTCTTCCTGGTCCATCTTTAGCTTACCTTTTCAGTCACAGGTCCTGAAATACCTCCCATGACGTCACCATGTTCTTGCTCAGAGGTTCCCAGATATGTTACCCTCTTTCACAACTCCATGCTTTTGAGACCCAGTGCCTACCGCTAGACATGACCACCCTCATCCTTCTGTTTGCCTAAAATCAAGTCCGTGTTCTGGTCTTGGCATGATGGTCAAAGCCGCTATGAATATTCTACTCCATAGCATTCTTTTCTCCACGTCGATGTTGTGTGTGCCTCATAATACAACCTACAATGCTTACTTGTATTTATTATTTGATATGTCTGCCTTTACATATTTTATTATAACCTCACTGAGTTTAGTGACCACATCTTATTCATTTTTGCAAATGAATTATTTAGAATACTATTCTACCTATGTTAGACACTCAGTTTTTGTTGAATGACTTAACCAGAGAGATGGCAATTAGATGTTGCCGTAAAAGTAAATAAATATATAACCTTTATTAAGTGCTTACTGTAAGCCAAAGGCAACACTGAGTCCATTTTAATTATGATAGTTAATCTTTAGATTATCTGGGAGGAGAACAGAGAAAAGGAAAAATACGTAGTTAATGAAAACCCTTATAACAAAATCTACTTTGGAAATCCAGTAAGCTAAAATAACACTAACAAGAATAGCAATGCCTTCAGTTAAACGAAAAATGTTCAAGCTATATAAATTGTACAGATACATGATTCTACATTTAGCAGTGATATTTGTCTTAACATCAGACTCTCTTCCCATAAAAAAGCATGTTTAAGACATTCTATTAAAAATGGAGAGAGAAGACAGATATTTAAGAAAAAGAGTACAAGGTAATTTCTATTATCAATATGCTTTATCCTGGCAATTATTTTTTAATGAGATCATGATTTGATTTGATTTTTAAAATGACATTTACTTTTCTTTTGGTTCCTAGTCATTGGTATTTGTGATAAGTTTCAGTTCTTCGGGTTTTTAAAATCGTTCTTAAGGGCCCCTCTGCCTATCTCCTTGGCATTCTGAAATGCTCTTGAGAAATGTTTGGGTGATAACAAGTGCTGCAAACTGCAGGCAAATGGCCCTTCGAATTGCACAAATAGCAAAGCAAAGCATTTTATAATAACAAAGATAGAGACTGGGGAGTCCTTGGGAATATGTTATTAAGTACCTGCACTCCAGTCCCTCAACTGGAGCCCTTTGAAAAGAGGGGATGCTAGCTTTAGGCTAGAACTGATGATGATAGTGGAACAGGGTCCCTCTGTTTTTACAACTAAATTAACTTAAATTACCACTACTGAAATATGCTTTCCCCCAAAACCCATTTGAATGTTGAAATTTCATTATATAACTAATCCTACTCCAGTCATATACCTTTATAGGTAGAAAGAATTTGACCTTGGAGAAACATTAAAAATCATTTTCTAGGCTGGGAGTTATTGTTTTATTTGTTTCTTTAAGAAATGAAAATTACCCATCTGAACGACAAAGCCTTGCACAGAGATAGGTGTTCTGGGATTTACTGTTCAGAGGAAAGGATATAGCAATGAAATGCAGGTAGCATAAGAGAGAAATGGGTAAAATATTCATAAATCAGAACAGAGAGACCGGTGAAGGAAGACATTCAAGGGGGACTTGCCCAGTTCTTCATGCTCACAAAGGAAGTCTCAGGAAGAAAGAGTTTTGTGAATAAGATCCATATAGTATTTTCCAGTTAGAAGATGAAGCTCTAAGCAAATTAAGGCGAGGATTTAAATAGGATCAGAACCAAAAGAGTTTTGTGGTTGTTATTGTTTTTAAATAAATAGACTGTTTCAAAACTCGAGTAATGCAGTTTAGAAAAAAAAACATTTAGTGAGGATAGTCTGTCACTCAATGGAAGATGAAAGTAAAGCGTAATCATTATTGTGATTAATCCTATTAGAATGCTAACTTTCAGCTGGAAAGATGGTCTACAGAGAATATTTGTAAATTAAATTAAATTATGTGATGGTAGAAAAAGATGGGAGCTGTCTATGGGCTCCTAGCCCAAGGCAGAGATTGTGAGGGAACAGGGTAGCTGGGTTTGGGAGGCTGAAGATATGAAAATCTCTCCTCACTCAGCCCCCTTAGGAGCAGGCTCTTCCAGGAAACGAGGCGGAGTGAGTTAATTTAGAGAGCAAAACATTGAAAACAACTTTCAACTTATACAAAACTCGAAATGCTTGAATCATCAGATGGAATAAAAAAAAAATCTATCTTATTTGTATTGCCTAGATCCACACACAATGCGGAGCCTCTGTGGACAGTGGAACATGTTCTAAGTTGCACAATTCCAGGATACTCTGTTCTCCTCCCAGGAGAAAGGCATCGCTTTCTGTTGGACAGCACACAGTCCCAAGCAGGACGCAGCAGCCTTGTGAAATATACTGCTGAACAAAACTCAAAATGAAACTCAGAGGAGTCCTACCTTTTTCAGAACTGACAAAACTCTATGACACACTTTTTTTTTTTTTTTTTTATCCTCACCCGAGGAAATTTTTCAATTTTTTGTTCAGGTAGAGTGGGAGAGAGAGAGAGGAAGAGGGAGAGAGAGAGAGAAACATCGACGTGAAAGGGACACATCGAGTGGCTGCCACCCGCATGACCAACCAGGGCCGGGGACAAACTGCAACCAAGGTATGTGCCCTTAGCGGGAACCGAACGAACCCAGGTCTCTCTGGACCGCAGGCCAATGCTCTAATCACTGAGCCAAACTGGCCAGGGCTTATGACACACTTTTTAAGTTAATAAGCTATATCATAGCCCAGCCTGTGTGGCTCAGCAGTTGAGCGTTGACCCATGCACCAAGAGGTTGCTGGTTTGATTCCTGGTCAGGGCACATGCCCAGGTTGTGGGCCCCATCCCCAGGGGGGGCATGCAGGAGGCGGCCAGTTGATGTTCTCTCTCATCAATGTTTCTACCTCTCTCTCCTCCTCCCTTTCCCTCTCTAAAATCAATAAAGAAAAAGTAATAATAAGCTACATCATATTCTAAGGTTCAAGTTAAATTTTATTACGAGAAAAACAATCCTAATAAGGACAAGGAATGAGAGTTTTTCAACTTCCAATTTTTTATTTTTTATTCCTCAACAAGCAGTCGATTTCATATAAAAATATTAAAAATAATTTAATTTTATATAAATAGGTAGAGCTGCAAAAATGACTACAGAGAAATATGGACATTCTTCCTCCTTTATACTTGGTCTGTTCCAAATTGTGTGTGATGAGGAAATGCTTACATTTGTGAAAAGAAGAATAAAATGTGTAAATGCAAGAGGGTCTGCTTTTAGTATTTTTTTCAATTTGGAGCAAAAGACTCCCACGTACAATTTTTATTACACATATTACAGAAGGTAGGATGTAAGTAAACATCCATGTCCTACTCAGAGCTCTGAGGAGAAACAACAAAATACTGTGACCTTAGTTCGAAATGATAAAACAAAACAAAAACAGAAGGAAATCTCAGAAGATTAGCCCTAAAAACTTTAGACGGCATCTGGAGATAGCATTAAAGTGATTTAAACTTTGCCTTTCTGTTTGCTACTCTTTCTTCCTCTAGTGCTAATCAGGGTGATCATCTAAGAGGGTGGCAATGCACTGCTTATTCTACTTTGCTAAACATAATCATGAAACTAAACCTCCAGCACAGAACAACAAACACTACCTAAATCCAAAATACACAAATGGATAAATAAAAACACACAGAGACATGCTTCCAAGACAAAAAAATGTGTTTCATTGTCTTGATTTCGGAGGCAAATGCCTGGGTTTTGCTTTGTTGCAGCTAACGCAGCACCGTCGAAGGAGCGTGGGCACTGGAGAGAGATGGGAGAGAATTAACATTCTCCTTCTCGTCCACCCACCGTCAGACTCCCAGCGAATAACTTACCCTACTGAGAGCTCAGTTTCTTCATCTGAAAAATGAGGTAAACGTCTCTCTTCACGTGAGAGGTTGTTTCAAGAACATAATACAATAAAACTTCTCCGGCCTTTTTACTACTATTCATAAAAGAGTTTTGATTAATAGGAAAGAATAATGGATGTGCAGAGGTGACTTAAAATATGTATCACAGAAAGGGAAAAGCTTTCCCTGGAGAATAACTTCCTTGCTTACATGCCTGGACTCACTGAACCTTAGAGCTCACCCTCCTAAGATACATTTTCTGACTGAGTTTAGCAAACGGCATGACTTTTCCTCCCCAAAGTACATCGCAAGACTAATTTCCTTTATGAAGTCTGTCCAGATTAAACACTGTATGAATCAAGTCGTTATGGCAACATTCCTAGAATGTATATAAAGAGGTGCGTTTTAAAATTCACCACAAATCAATTTTGGAAGGAGGTAAGGTATAGCAATAAAAAAGCAAAAGAGTAAAAATATATATATATTAAATTAGCCTGAGAGCACTTGAAAAATGGCATTTTGGCTTCTGAAAACCATCATTGTGTCATTAATTGATATCAGGTCAATATAGTGCCATCTCCTTTTCGGTGGAATGACTGCATTGGTAGATCATAGAAATGACATATTCGGTTATATTTCCATTCTAGTAAGGTATTCAATAAGGCTTCCCGTGAAATCATTATTACAAGGTTGATAAATGTTGGGTAGTGGCCAACAGCTGGAATAAGGACAACACTCCCTAGGATGTTCACATCACAGCTCTATATTGTCAATGTAATCAGTATCAATACACGTGTTAACTTATGTGGCTGGGAGTCCAGAAAATGCTATCAAATTTGCAAATAACATAACTCTAGGGTAATAGCTAGTGAATAAAAGAATTATGATTTTTAAATAACCCAAAACTAGACTTAAAAGCCCAACATAAGACTAAACATGATGAAATAAATGCAAAGTTTTACACTTAAGTTAAAAAAATATAACACAAATGTGAGCTCAGTACACATGAGGCATGGCTGCAAAATCCATAAAGTTATGAATGATACGCCTCCTTCTCGAGCAATGATGCCATCTCCATTATAGTTTGTTTAAAAGCATTGAAAATAATTTTGCTGAGCATTCTTCATAGTGGAAAACCCAGAAGCAAAAAGTTTGTGGAAGAGAAGATGAATCTGTCCCAAGAAGGAAAACCTCCCCCTATTTGTCCCTGCCACAGCTGAGTTAGGCTGGAATATTGCAAAAGATTATATTAAACACTAAGTGGAAACAGATCTGGAGAGAATGTAAGGAATACACAAGCAGAAGCCTCAGGATCAATTACCACAAGTTGATCTGGGGTCAAAGAAAAACTCCATCCTGAATATGGAAACCACTTGCTGCCCAAAGCTCTTTAGCTGCATTACATATCCAATTGAAATGTTAAAAGCAGTGTAGAAACCCAGCTCCATAAACTGAGCAAAAATATTTTTATCAGATACACTTTGTAGTTGATAAAAACAATGTTTTTGTAGATTAGGTAAGAACATTAAAAATGATCAGGTAGCAATATTATTTGTAAAATTTGGCAGTAAACCAGATATGTGATTATGATTATAACTGTTAAAGCACACTCTTTAAAAAGAAACTTTCTAAAAGTATTTTAAAAGTAAGTATTCTATACCCTTCAAAAAATTGTTTCTGGAAAACAGTCAAGAAGTGATGATTTTTCTTTATTTAGCTTTTGTGTATTTTCTAAATTCTCCGGTCTTATTAAATAATAATCATCTATATTTATTGTTTACTATTGTTATGTACTTTATTCATCGTTCTATGCATTGTTTATGCATTATCTCATTTAATTCAGGAGATCATAAAATAGTTCCTCCTATTACCGATTTTTATAGATGAGGAAACTGGGATGCGTGTAACCATCTAGATTAATGACTGTGAACATTCATTATTACTATTATTACTATTATCATCTAGTGGTGAATCTTTGATTTCATACCTGGCAATTTACACTGAAGTGCAAATTCTTAGTCACCTATAATGTAAAGGGACACTCAGCACAGTCCAGTTTATAAGTCAAAATGATTATACTATAGCTAATTTCTAGTCAATAGCTTCAAGTGTTTATGTCCTGCATTTTATGTGCTAAGATAGCTAGACAATACCTATTCCCAAATCACTTGACACAATTTTAGCAATGCAACCTGGGACAAATTATATAACATCAACAGATCTTTATTTTACTTATTTTTTTGTTAATCCTCACTCGAGGATATTTTCCCATTAATTTTTAGAGAGAATGGAAGGAAGAGAGAGCAAAAGAGAGAAACATGGATGTGAGAGAGATACATTGATCGGTCACCTCTCTCACAACCCTGACAGGGCCGGGGAATCAAACCTGCGACCCAGTTACATGCCCTTGACGAGGAAGCGACCTGCGACCCTTCGGTCCTGGGCTGAGGGTCTAACCACTGAGACAAACCGGCCAGAGGAACATCAATAAATCTTAATTCTTCATTTAAAAATAAGAATAGCAACACTTACTACGTAGAGCTTTAATGATAATTAGAAATAATAACCATTAAAAGCCTAGATCAATGACTATAAGCTTCCAGTTTTATTATTGTTGTTTGTGAGAAATTGTTTTTCCCCACAACTCACTAACAATTATTTTTTAACAAATATTTTCTAATTTATTTGTTCCTCTATTATAGGACACAGATGGAAAGTATTTCAATAGGTAGAATTCATCCTCTGGACAAACACTGATCTGTCAACCTAATGTGGCCAAATCTGAACACAGCCCCGCGCCCTCTATTTGGCCAGTGTTAAAAGGAACCCTCTGGCCCCACCTATTCCAACCCAGGCGTTACCCTGTTTATATCCTTCTGTTATCCTGGAGTTTAGCCTTTATAACTTGGTTTATGTAGTAGCATTGTATCAAGTTCACAAGGCCGGTGACAGTTTCATTTTTCATCGTGATCGGGAAGAATACGCCCATTTTCCACGGTGGAAGCTCTCCGGCCTTTTCCGATGAAGAATGCCTCGGGCTGCAGACCCCGTGCACAAGCAAACATCCGGCTGCTGAAGGCCCTGACTTCTGGGAACAGAACACATTGCTGAAATCACTTCTGCCTTGATCCAACAATTCATTATGTCCCAGAAATAGTGGCTTTTAGAACTACTGAGGGGCTGCTGTATGCTTTTCAACAGAAGGACTAATTCCCACACAGACATGAAGCTCAAACCCTTATACTAAAACCTGTAGGCTTAGTTATATTGTCTAAATCTGTAGTCAATCTGAGAGTGGGATGGAAATATTTTTTTTATAAAATAAGTTTAGAAAAGAACTAATTTTATTGTATAGGGGAAAAAATAACTTGGCCCTTTATAATAAGTTTTCCAAATGTTCCAAAGAAAAAATTATTTCCCCCCCCTCATGATACAGTTGGGGAATTATTGAAATGAATGTGAAAAACCTTGATTTTAATTTATGCTTGATATGAGAAACTAAGCTTTTCAAACAGTTAACCAGACTTTCTAATACATGTGTGTAATGGTTTTATAAGAGGAATCCTATTGTTCTAGATTGATTCACTTCATTGACATGAAAAGGTTAATTTAAAATATTAACTTCAGAGATGAAATTAACACAAATCCCAAGTGTTACCCAACATGATAAAGGCCTATATTGATACAACAAAGAAATGACATTATTCATGAATATATGGTGGGTAAATGGCTATATTTATTTATAGTTATATCTGAATCTAAATACAGGAATGCTCCTATGTAACCTAAACTTGAAAATCAGCAGTCAGCAGAATGAGGACCCTTGTTTGTGAGGCATATAATCCATCAGTGTTTAAAAGGGCAACTTTACTTAGACCAGTATGGTGTTTTTCTTTTCCTGATTCTGAGAAAGGGATAACAGGTCTATTTCACAGTAGAGATATACACTGCAATTGACCTATTTCCAGAATGAGGGACCAAGTCTTTTCATGGAAGCCCCATATGTATAATAACTTGGGGATGTCTTCCTGGGTTATACTTTCCCATGACTCCAGTGTTCATGCTCACACCACCTGGAAGGTACCCCAGCTCTACTTGTGATGTAGCCTTCTATTTCTAGAAAGACA
The DNA here is from genome assembly GCF_014108415.1 of Molossus molossus. Lineage (NCBI taxonomy): Eukaryota > Metazoa > Chordata > Mammalia > Chiroptera > Molossidae > Molossus > Molossus molossus. Next base: position 25,440,872 of record NW_023425346.1, read on the forward strand.
TTTTTGTGTAAAAATAAATGCTCAGTTGATATCAGATATCCCTGCATTTTCAAGTGATCTCCTGCCCTCCAGGACTGAAGCTGGATGCTAATCTCTAGTCCAGTCTTTATATAGTTTCTTCCCTCTGAAACTAACAGGGTGAACTGAAGTACACTGCTAGTGTTTTCTTCATGTCCTGCAAGTATCAGGAGGTATTTTATTATTGCATTCACACTACTAATGAAGAAAAACAAAAAGAAAACCTAGCAAACTCTGTCAAAGAACAATCAATGTTCTATTTTACTATAGTAATTGAAAAAAGCAATGTATCAGTCGGATAAATATGATTATATCAGACATAATTTTTATTTTTTATTTATTTATTTATTTTATCCTCACCCGAGGACATTTTTTCTATTTTTTGTTCAGATAGAGTGTGGGAGGGAGAGAGAGAGAGAGAAACATCGACGTGAAAGGGACACGTCGAGTGGTTGCCACCCACGTGACCTAACCAGGGCCGGGACAAACTGCAACCGAGGTACGTGCCCTTAGCGGGAACTGAACCTGGGTCTCTCCGGACCGCAGGCCGACGCTCTAACCGCTGAGCCAAACCGGCCAGGGCCAGACATAATTTTTAAACAGTGAACGTTTTAAATTATGTTGTATGATGATACTGCAAATGAGAATGGTTTTCAAAATTCTAGGTTTCTTTTTGCTTCTATATACAAAAATGTAAAAAATATAAGTTATGAAAGATTAAAAAAACATAATTAGTGTAACATAATACAATTTGATTTATAGAGCTAAAAAAAATTAGGTGCTGAGGCAGCATTTTCAAATTTTTAGATGAATTTCCTGAGAAATTTTTATATTATATGCTTCTTTCTTCAATAATTATTATATTTTAGTATAATCACTAATATTAAGATTATTCACCAGTCACTAAATATTTAAACTTTTAAGTAGATGTATTGCAATTACATCTTTCTTGCTACAAGGGAGAGATGCTTTATTTATTTTTTGCATTTGTTTGTTTGTTTTTTATTTGTTTTGTTTTTTATCCTTACCCGAGGACATTTTTCCATTTTTTAATCAGACAGAGTGGGAGGGAGAGAGAGGGAGAGAGAGAGAGAGAGAGAGAGAGACATCGACGTGAAAGGGACACATCAAGTGGCTGCCACCCGCACAACCAATCCAAACTGCAACTGAGGTATGTGCCCTTAGCGGGAACCGAACCCAGGTCTCTCTGGACTGCAGGCGGATACTCCAACCGCTGAGCCAAGCCCGCCAGGGCTGCATTTGTTTTTAATGGGATAGAAGACAGTGTGTTGTAGAAAACAGTTAACAAATAAAAAGTCAGAAAATACACTCAATATACTTGTCTTTGAGTTTTTCTAGAAATTATATTAACAGAGGAAATTGGTGGCTATATCTTATTGTTTAAATTTTTAACATTTTAAAATTTTAGATTTAAAAAGTTACCTGTAGGAAATACAATTGAATAACAATCTTAAAATATTAAAAATAACCTTAAGAAATAAATGTTCCCTGGCCAGGTAGCTCATTTGGTTGGGACATTGTCCTATACAACAAAAGGTTGCAGGTTTGATTCCCAGTCAGGGCATATACCTGGGTTGGAAGTTTGATCCCTGGTATATTCAGGAGACAACCGATTGATCGATTGATCAATCTATCCATGCATCCATGCATCCATGCATCCATGCATCCATCTTCCTTCCTTCCCCTCTCTTCCCCTCTCTCTAAAATTAATGATAAAAACATTTCCTCGGGTGACAATTAAAAAAAAAGAAAGAGGTAAATGTACATATATTCACTTTCTGTATTTCAAATTTACATCTGAAGATCTTATTGAATCAATGAAGTGTAATACACACAATGAATTGCAAAATAAATGTACCGTGCATGAAAAGTTTAACAAGTGTATAAAGTTATATAGAACATTTCTAAGAACTAGAAGTTTTGAGTGGTTGATGTGCTAACTGAAAGGTTGTTTCAGACACTAATAAATGACCTGAAATCTATTTCAAATGAAGTGTTCCTTGTCTTTGCTCCAACCCTACTCCAAAGTTTTTTCATTGTCAATTACCCCTGAACAGATTATCCAGAAGAAACAATATATTATTAACCTATGTATTCAGAGTTCATACCCCTAGAACACAAATAATTTCAGAAGAGAAAAAAACTTCAATATTTTCAAGCAAAGACCTAAGCAGAGCACACAGCCTTGAACACTGGGAATGAAATATTTTAACATCAGGATTTCAGACTTTTTGCCTAAAGAGCAATTCCTAGCATGTGATTTAAACTGTTTTAAATTAACTTTTATATTTAAGATGCAGCCATCTTTCTTCCAGCGTTTTCAAATTCCACAATAAACAGTAATCTTTGTAACTGATTAAAATGGGCTTCATAATCTAAAAAAAATAAATAAATTACAGATTATGACTTTTCTTCAATATACATTAAGCTCAGTGAAAATAAAATGAGCGGGTACTTCATATGTAATAAAGGAATATAATTTGTTTTTATGTTAGTACCAGGCTTGACCTAAGTATTTACAAATCAATACTAATTTTATGTTTAATGGCATCCATAAATGTCTTTATGTAAGAAGTTTAATTTTTGTGCTGTAGTTACAAATGCATTTTTTAAGTGCATGGGGAATTTTAAAAGGGCAGAAAAGAATTTAAAGGTGTTATTTACATAAATATGAAAGCCCCTAAAGTGGAGAAATCTTTTGTAAGAAACTCCAAACAGATGCTTGAGTCTGGAGGCCTGGTATAGTAAGGAAGCTGTTTTCCTAGTAAGAATTAGACATCTGGAGACTGTCCTGAAAGAGTTCAAGAATTTACAACGCTTTTTGGGTACTACTACTTAGATCACCTATCGCCTGCTGTCGTTCCCCTTCTGTGTCATTGACCACTCTGGCTTCTGCCCAGACCCAGGAATCTCAGAGAGAGCTGTGAATTAGCAGGACCTGGGTAGCTTTTGAAACGTCACTGTCCCATCCGCCCGATGTGGCTCAGTGTTTGAGCATCAACCCACGCACCAAGAGGTCACTGGTTCGATTCCCGGTCAGGGCACATGCCCAGGTTGTGGGCCCAATCCCCAGTGGGGAGCATGCAGGAGGCGACCAATAGATGTTCTCTCTCATCAATGTTTTCATCTCTCTCTCCCTCTCCCTTCCTCTCTCTCTAAAATTAATAAAGAAAAAAATAAAAGAAAAAAAATAAAACCTCACTGTCCTGACCACACCCCGCACCAAGTAAGTCAGGATCGTGAGCTGGGTGTGCAGTGGCAGTGTGATGAGGGTCGGTGGGGCCGTAGGCAGATGATCTCACTGTTCAGCCAAGGTTCAGAATCACTCCCCAAGGTAACAGAGTTTTCTTTCTTTTTATTTCTCCTGTTTAAATTGTGTTCTCCACAGACCTCAACCAGCCTCATTCTCTCATCTGCACCCATGTGTGCCTACAGACTGTCATCTGAATGACATCTTGTCCATATCCTGAGGGCATGTGTGGACAAAGAGGGCTTACTAGGCCCAGGAGAGCATCTGATTTCTTCTCACATTGGCTCCTTATTTTTTAAAAAATATGTTTTTATTGATTTATTAAAGCAAGAGAGAGGAAGGGAGAGAGAGAGAGAAACATCCATGTGAGAGTTAGAAACATCAGTAGGCTGCCTCCTGCACACCCCCTGCTGGGGATCAAAGAGATTAAGTCCAAAACCCTGGTATGTCTTCTGACTGGGAATCACACTGGGACCTCTCAGTCCATGGGATGACACTCAATCCACTGAGCCACACTGGTCAGGCTCACATTAGCTATTTTCTTTGGATCGCTGCAGTAGCTTGGTAATGTACCTTCCTATTTTTCATTCTCACCTTACCCAACCATTCCCCCACGACAGTCAGGGTAATATTTTTTTATGAAAATAGCATCAAATTACTTCCTTAGTGAAAACTCTCCAAACAACTTCTCAGGAAAATCTCAAGTCAACAGATTTGACACAAATGGTACTTTCCCTGACCCACTGACTAAAGCTGTCCCTTAGCTGCAATCACTCTGTATAACATCATCTCCTTTGATTTTCTTCACAGCACTTATCTCTAAATAAATATTTAATTATTTGTTTCAGCCTCAACCTAGAATTTTCAGCACCAGGAAATCAGAAACCTTCCCATCTCATTGACCTTATAACCCTAATACCTTGGACAGTGCATGCGTATAACAGATACTTTAACTGATAATGTCCCAAAGGAAGAACAAATCACTTTGATTTTAAACTTCTCCATGCCAGTACACAGCTATCTATAGTAGCCTCTCAAGCATGCTCTGAATTATTACAACCATAGTTACCTGTTGGTCATCAGAGAAAATTTATATAGAATTTCTTCACTTCTCATTCTAATCCATGAGTGCAAAATAAGAAAGTGAATTCATAAGCCAAATCCCTAGAGTCTTCCTGAGAATCTCATTTTCTGGAAACTGTCCCCAGGCTCTTTCATTTTTGACCTCTAAGATTTCTACAGCAGTAAATAAAATCCCCAGACAGATTACTTTCCACTAGCATGGATAATTGAGATTTAACAAGGCACTATTATCTTTCCAGGTGAGCAAGTTACTTCCTTAAGCAATTTAATAAATGTTACAGATTTGGAAATGCATAGATTCTGTTAGTCAGCAGGGTATAATTCAAGAAATTAATATTTCAAAGAACAAATTGATGTCTAGATGATTAGAAGATGTTTACATATCTCTCAAAATATCTATTTATCAATGCATAATAATACCATATTTAAGATAAGACAGTTTAGAACTCCCATTAGACTCTCTGTGGCAATTGATTTATTGGAATATGTAAATTAATTGACTTCCGAATATAACTTCCTTCACTTAGTTTTCAAAAATATCCCTGTTGACATTATTTACCAGGATTTCTCAAAAGATACGGAGCTAAACCTGCAGTCTCTCTTTCTCTCTCTTTTTTAATGCTAAATAGAACCTTTTTTAACCCAATAGATATGACCAAATTAGACTAGACAAAAAGGTCAGTAACCGTAGTGTGAAATTGTTTGTTTTTATAAAACATACAATATTGCAACATCCAACTTCCTTTAATTCTATCTGTTTAAAGACTAATATGAAATAACTATATTTTCCATCCTCATTTAAAACAACTTGAAACAGATATAGTACTGGACTATTTATTTTCTATTGGGCTTTCTTTTGTCTCCTAGTTATTCCACATTTTTTAGGGGGAATTTAAGCAAATAAAATGTGAAATCAACTATTTGGACAGATAGTGTGTTAAATATCCTAGAAGATTAGATGTAGGAATTTAGGAATTTGGAAGATAGACATTTGATACCTCATTTTTTAAGGCTGAAATAATTTCCTCCAAAATACCTAATTTCCAGGAAGATATTTATGGCTCATAAAGCAAATTAGATTTTTTAAAATACAAGATAACCATACCAAACTCTGCTGTCCCCTTATAATAGGAAGGAGGCAGAGAGGACAGGAGGCTAACTACCCCTCCCTTCAAAGTTGTGCAATGGTGGCATTTTGATCATTCCTCACATTGCATTTATTTTTTTAATTTTTTTTCCTTTATTGATTTTTTTTTTTTTTCATCCTCACCCGAGGACATTTTTCCATTTTCTGTACAGATAGAGTAGGAAGGAGAGAGAGGAAGAGAGAGAGAGAGAAACATCTATGTGAAAGGGACACATCGAGTGGCTGCCACCCACACGACCAACCAGGGCCGGGGACAAACTGCAACCGAGATACACGCCCTTAGCGGGAACTGAACCTGGGTCTCTCTGGACCACAGGCCGACACTCTAACCGCTGAGCCAAACTGGCCAGGGCTCCTTTATTGATTTTTAAAGAGAGAGTAAGGAAGGGAGAGAGAGAGAGAGATAAAACATCGATAAGAGAGAATATCGATTGACCACCTCCAGCATGCCCCCCCCCACTGGAGACCTGGCCCACAACCTGGGCATGTGCCCCTACCGGAAATGAAACCGGCAACCTCTTGGTGCATGTGTTGATGCTCAACCAGTGAGCCACATTGACCAGACTCATATTGCATATTTTAATTTCTTGTTTTTGAAAGAGGACTTTCTGAGGAAAGTAATTATAATGGAGAAGATTTAAAGATTTTACTTCACACAGTTTTAAAATATGACAATAAAACACCAACAAATGTTTAAAAGGCAAATGGTAAACAGGGAATACAGGCTGTATAAAAAAATGTGGCAGTAAGTCCTTAATGTATAACAGGTTCTTACAAACTAATTAAAATATAAATATTCAAATTTAAATACCCCGATTGAAAATGGTAAATACTTTAAGTAAAAAAATACAGATAAGCCCTGGCCAGTATGGCTGGAGCATGCACCCTCTTGAGCACTGGAAGGTCACTGGTTCAATACCCGGTCAGGGCATATACCCAGGTTTCAGGTTCGATCCCCGGTCAGGTACAGAAGGCAACCAATTGATGTTCTCTCTCACATAATGTTTCTCTCTCTCTCCTTCTTCCTTTTCCTCTCTCTAAAAATCAATAAGCATATGCTCAGGTAAGGATTAAAAATAAATAAATATAAAGACATGTATTCTTAAAAAGAGAGAGAGAAAGAAATATAGATGAACCATATACTTTTGAGAAAAATATTTAGTCTAAACTAATAATCAAAGAAATATCAGTTAATATAAATGTGTCATCATTTCAAGTATTAAATTCACCCAAAAAATGTTGCAATGTCACTGATCAGTCTTGGAAAAGACATCCAGGAAATCTTATTTACTGGTAGTCACTAGGTAAATCTTTGTGAAGAGCAACAATTCAGAAATATGTATCAATAGCCTTAATATAGATATTATATATTCATCCAATTACTTTTTTATCAGGATTTTATTTATAAACAAAACAAATAAATAAATAAAACAACAGAAAAAACAGACTCATAGAAATGAGCTCAAACTGATGGTTGCCAGAGGGGAGGTGGGGGAGGGGATGGGTTAAAAAGGTGGAGAGGAATATAGTCAATACATTTTTGAGAAGTTTGAACAGTGACAGATAATTACTAGACTTAGTGTGCTGATCATATCATAAGTTATACAAATGCTGAATCACTGTATTGTACACTAGAAATTAATATAATATGGTAAACCAACTATACTTAGCTAAAAATAAATCAGAAAAATTTAAAAGCCTGGCATCATGCAAAATAAATAAATAAAGTGATATAAAGATATTTTCAAAAAAGATGCTGAAAAAGAATATTTATGCCTGGCCGGTGTGCTTCAGTGGATTGAGTGTCACCCCAAAGACTGAGAGACCCTGGTTTGATTCCCTGTCAGGGTGTATGCCCGGGTTGGGGGCTCAATCCCCAGTAGGGGGCATTCAGGAGGCAACGGATGGATATTTCTCTCTCACATCGATATTTCTCTCTCTCCCTCCTTTCTCTCTAAAAAGATCAATAAAAACATATTATTAAAAAAAGAATATTCACTGCAGCACTAATCAGAAAAAATATTGAACAAACATAAATATGTAGAAATAGGTAATTGACAAATTAATTTCTATTCTACCCATAGAATAGAATCCATAGAGTAGAATACAAGAGCTGAATCCAAATTTACATATTTATTGGATCATTAATAATTTATTAATGCAGGGAATCACACAGGCTAAATAAAAATACAATGTAAATATACATTACTACATATTAATTTTAAAATATATAACATTGAGTTTTATATATATAAACATGTATAGAAAAAAGAAAAAGGAAACATACTAAAAGGTATAGAATTATTTAATGCTTAAAATTTAATATATCATGATTCTTTTTTCCATATTGATAACCAAAAAAAATAGCTGTTAGTTAACAGAATATACACTTCCAAAATCTCTGTTAATTGGTGATTCTTCTTCTTCTACCTTTTCCTGCATTCCTTTTTCCAGAAGCTTCAGGGTTATTAATATCTCCATAAATGTCAAGTGTTTGAATCAGTATGTGGATATTTGAAAACAGTTTAGCTGAATACAGTTTAGTTGAATTATCATCCCAACAACCCAACCACTTAGCTCTCCCCAATACAAGGATCCTTGACTTTAATGAGTTCAAATAAAATGATTTGACCAGCACCATGCAATTCAAAAATATGTTGAATTCACTAGGAATTATATCCAATTTCCCAAAGCAGTTATCCATGACTCAAATTTCAATTTATATAAATTAAGCACAATAGAATGAGATAAACAAGGTTTACTTTTTAATTTTTAGATGAACTATGACTTACATATATACAGACAATATATATACACATGTTCCTGTCTCATTGTGAACAGAAGAATAAAGTTATCACTTTTTCCTTTTAGAAGCATGTTCAAATGCTTCTAAATGTTTAATATTTGTTCATTATCAAGCCTCAATTTTATAAATGCAAATCTTTAGACAAAAGTTATATTAACCTTCACCCTAATTAAGTGATAGATGAAAATGCAGCAAAAATTACTGGTAGACAAGTCCACTTAAGTCCATTTAAAAGGTATCTTTTTAAAGCTTTTATTATTGATTTAATATAAAAATTATTGTAGAGTCATGGCAATGTGATATAACAGTTTACATGGCTTGGATTCAGTGCTCTGTGTATGGCTCCTTTATCTGCAACATCAGCATCGCCTGGGAGCTGGTGAGCGCTGCACAATCTCTGGCGTCATTACTGACCTGCTGAATCAGAATCTGTGTTTCTTTGGGTCCCCGGGGGAATTACACGGCACTAAATTTTGAGAAATACTAAATGACAGGAAGCAGTAAAAATGATAATAGATAAAATGCAAGATCAATAAATACATGAAAAGCTTTGGTGCATATATTGGTCGAGGAGTAACCTATCTTTCCTTTACTCATTATAATTCAGTTTCCCCCCTCAACAGTTCCTCATAGCTTACTGGTCCTTTTTTGTTTAATTTAATATTTTCCAAGTCTTTACAAAATACACAAGAAAGATATGTGAATGCAACACACCTAACAGAAAAAGTTTAAGAATGGGAATTTTTGAAGCAGTTTTAACCTTGTTTAGAGTCAGAAAATGGACAGAACAGGTTATAGGTGTATTTATAAATTATGTAAATTCCACAGTGCAGTGTATGCACATCATATATAAGGCCCTTAAGTGTGTCATTAATCTACATATGTCCCTTGGAAATATTCATGCATAGAAACCAGCACAATTTCTCCTGTTTCTTTTTTCTATGATTATTTAGGAGTACTAAATTTGTAACAACTCAATATATTTTGTATTCTTTCAGACTAACAAAATCACATATGGCTTAATATAATCTACTTTTCTAATTCATGCAATTTTATCCTCAATAGTTCTTATAATTTCAGAATGACATATAAAAATCTAGAAATTTGAGAGAATCCTCAAATCTGAACATCAGTGCATTATTTACTTAACCAAATAAGTTCTTCACAAGTCTATTTTAAATGTCAATAATGTATCAACAAATCAAATATATATTTATATATACTGAATAATTAAAATACCCAATTATGACGAGGTTATTATAAAAAGGATGTGATAATAAAAACATGAGAGCTGGAAAAAATAATCATATGCCCTTCAAATTTTAATCTAAAAAATAAAAAGAGCGTTTCATAAATGTTCAAAGAGCGGGATTTAAGCTAAATCATGGTAAGCCAAATCACCATAGTTAACTATGTCAATAAAAATGCAAGGAGAAGGCTTTGAAAAGAAATGCAAATGTCAGACAAAGGAAAATGGCATCACAAGGAACAGGAAACGACAGTGGTTCTCCACAAGTCTTCATGAGAGTCTATCAGGTGTGTTTGCTTGCCTATGTTCATCATGTATGCTGGGGGTTGAGAATGAGAAGGATAATTTTTGTCCTGAATATTATTTTTTTTTCTTTTAAGTACCATTCTTTAGAGTTAATAGGACATTTACAAGGGACAATATTTTAAAATTAGTAAATAGAGATTCAATAAAAAGAAGCACTCAGGCATGGCTGGTGTGGCTCAGTGGTTGAGCATCGACCCATGCACCTAGAGGTTGCCAGTTTGATTCCCAGTCAGGGCACATGCCCAGGTTGTGGGCCCGATCCCCAGTGGGGGGCATGGAGGAGGCAGCCAATTGATGTTCTCTCTCATCAATGTTTCTATCTCTCTCCCTCTCCCTTCTGATCTCTCTAACATCAATAAAGAAAAAAGGAGAAGAAGCAGCAATCAGGCTAAATGCCCTAAACATGGTATAAACTTTGGAAAAAAATCAGATAGAGTGATGAAAAACAAACAAAAAAGACTCAAGAAAACGGAGAATGAGTATTTCTAACACAGTAAATTAATGTAACCATAATAATGTTAGGTTTTTTGTTTGCTTGTTTGTTTCGTTGTTTGTTTTTTAAAACTGATCCATAATGGCAAGGCTACAGTATGGCACACATGTTTATACATTGTCAGTGTGAGAGCAATTATGTTTTTATAATTTTAACCTTCTTATAACCTATCTTAAAATTAGTCAGAGATGCAAAAGATGCTCATTACATCGTGTAATAGCAAATACTTTTAAAAATCTAAATGTCTAATATTAAGGATAAATAATATATCATTGTAGGATGGATTACCCATGTTTAGGCAAAATAATATCAGTTATAAGAAAAGTAAATATACTGAAAAATCCTGGAGGAGCCAGCAGGTGTGGCTCAGTGGTTGAGCATGGACCCATGCACCAAGAGGTTTCCAGTTCAATTCCCGGTCAGGGCACATGCCTGGGTTGTAGAACTGATCCCCAGTGGGGGGCATGCAGGAGGTGGCCAACCGATGTTCTCTCTCATCGATGTTTCTATCTCTCTCTCCCTCTCCCTTCCTCTCTCCCTATAAATTTATAAATAAAAATAAATAAATAAACTTAAAAAAAAATCCTGGAGGAACACAATAATATATGCACAGTGATTATTTTGTTTCTGTATACTTTTTCAGAATTTTAAAAATCTTCTACCACTAGCTCATATTCCTTTTAAATTATGAAAAAAAAATGTTCTCAAGTTCATGTTAAGGGCTAAATTGTGTCTTCCACAAAAATCATATGTTGAAGCCCTAATTCCCAATGTGACTGTATTAAGAGATATGGTGTTAATTAAGGTTAAAAGATACCATAAGGGTTGAGTCCTAACCCAATAGAACTGGTGTCTTTATAAGGAGAGGAGACATCAGACTCCACATTCTTCATGTGTACAGAAGAAAAGCCACGTGCGAACATCGCAGGAGGGCAGACGTGAAGGCATGGGATGGCCTTCTGCAAGCCAGGGAAAAAGGCCTCACCAGAAATACCAACCTTGCAGGCACCTTATTATGAACTTCCAGCCTCCAAAATTATGAGACAATACGTTTCTGTCGTTTAAACCACCTAGTCTGTGGTATTTTGTTATGGCGGTTTGCTCAGACTAATACAGTTAGTTTAACCCCAATGATTATAACGCTGTATAAACATTGCAATTGCTAGGTAATCAGCTTAAGTGAAAAAAATCAGCACCCATAATAGCGCACATATTTACCACCACTCAACAAGGTCAAGGGCATAACTAGATAATAGAAAATTGTTACTGTATTAGATCTATTTCTTCTGTTTTTAAATACTGCCTATTGACTATTTAATCAGTAATATCACTTTAAGAAATTGGTGCCCAGGAATAACCAATACTATTGAAGCTGGCTGCAAGCTATCCTCATCCTGTTAAGTGAGAAAGTGGGTTCTCTGGAAAAGCTGCTTAGTAACAAGACACGTGAGTCCTACCTGTGAGGAGGCAGAGATTACCACTCATACCAGAAACTGGGGAAGACTTCAAAGGCAGGTTTTTCCCCACAGGTGGAAAAAATGAATTTAGTATAACCTCTGAGAAGTTGGGACTGGGAACTCATTTCTAGTCATTACTAAACAGCCTAATAACAAGAAATACATTTACATTTTAAAAGTAAATCACCCAAGTTTACAATTGTGGCAAAGCTAAAAGCAAGATTGTAATCTTATGGACATTGCATCCTCTTTTTATTTATTAATTAGCATTAGTTTACTCAAACAGGTTTTCACTTTCAACAAGCTAGTTTAAGTTTTTACTTATATTGTCTCAGACTTTCTCTGATGAGTGCATTCAAGCTTAACTGAAGCCAGCTTCCTCAATATTGGCTTCCAGAGCACTTGGAACCTGCTGACACCAGGGGGAGCAATAAAAACGGAGACCAGATAAATGGACAGTGGAATGTTACTGAGCCATCGGAAAAAAACAAAGAAATCCTACCATTTGGGACACGGATGGACCTTGAAGGCATTGTGCTAAAAGAAATAAATCAAACAAAGCAAAACAAATACTGTAGATCTCACTTATATTTGGACTCTAAAACAAAACGAAACAATAACAACCATGAAAAAAACCCACCAAACTCATAGAAAAAGAGATCAAATATGTGGTTACCAGAGGTAGGAGCTGAGGAGAAGGGGATTGGACAAAGATGGTTAAGAGGGGCCAGCTGGTGTGGCTTAGTGGTTGAGCATCAACCCATGCACCAACAGGTCAATAGTTCGATTCCCGGTCAGGACACATGCCCAGATTGTGGGCTCAATTCCCAGTGGGGGCATGCAGGAGGCAGTCGATGTTCTCTCTCATCGATGTTTCTATCTCTCTCTCCCTCTTTCTTCTTCTCTCTCTAAAAATCAATAAAGAAAAAAATTTAAAAAAATTTAAAAAAAGAAGGTTAAGAGGTACAAACTTCCAGTTAGAAGGTAAATAACTACCAGGGATAGATATAATGCACAACATAATGCCTATAAGTCAACACTGCTATGTGATCTATAGGAAAGTTGTTCAGAGAGTAGATCCTGAGTGCTCGTCACAAGGATAATTTTTTTTTTTCTTTTTACTGTTTCTATGTGAGATGATGGATGTCAACTAACCTATTGCAGGAATCCTTTCACAATGTATGCACATCGAGCCACCCTGCTGTACATCTGAAATTTAGATGGTGATGCATGTCAATGACTTCTCAATAAAACAAATTTTTTTTTTTTTTAATAGAGACCAAGTAAAATTGCAACTGATACCTGGACAAAAGTTAGCTAAACATATTTTATTCACTACCTCTGGGACTGTTTAGAAGTGAAATAGTGGATGAGTTCAGGCTTTTGGTGGAGCTGCCAGTTGCCCAGAGGAGACTGTGCTCATGGGAAAGTTTCAAGTACTACGCAAGTTGTTCACGTCCACAGGGAGTGGACGCCCCTTGTGCTGGGGCATCTTCTCCAGGTGGAATTCGACACTCATGATTCTTTACCCCCTTATTTCAGTGACTTGCAAAGTACTTTTCAGGTCACCAGCACAGCACCTAGAAACTTGTAACCAAAGCAAATTCTCAGAACCCACCCTGCCTTAAAGGACTAGAAACCCTGAGGGTGAGTCCCCGGCTCGCTGTGGTTTTCGGACAAACCTTCCAGGTGATTTCAGTGCATGTACCCGTTTCAGAAACATTGCCTTCATTGAATTTCCAGTGAACCAAATTTCTACTGTAAAGGAGCAGGTAAAAAAAAATCACCTTATTCCTTTTTTCCCTCTCCGTCTCTACATCACTAAGCTTATAAGTGCAAAATTAAAGTATGGGTAATTAGTTAGAGTGATTTATCACCAAAGATAATCACATACAAATAGTAAAGAATGTCAAGAAATTAAAAGAAAATATTAGAAAACATAGATTTTTTTTTTCAGGCAGCTTAAACTTGATGAAGTTATCTTGGGAACAAAGATAAGAACAATATATAAATAAAGCCCAGGATAATTGGCAAACTTTGGTGAAATTGATTATATGTGTGTCTACTGGTAGAATACAAAAGACTGTCTTCTGTGTATTTCAGATTATCTGAAAACTCTCCAGTCGTTCTCTGGTCACCAGAGAAGCTTCTCTGTAACAGATGCTACCTCCAAGTGTGTGCGGGTGCATTTTCAAGGCTAGTATTATATCACAGCTAATGTTCTCAGCACTGCAAGTCCTCTGAAGTGGTTAGCTCAGAAGACGGAGCAGAAAGCAGGAACGAGCTTTCTAGAGAACTTCATTTAAAACTAATCTTCCAAGTAAGAATAATGTCAGTCTTTGAGTTTCTCTTCAAGAGTCCTCAAGCAGAGATGCATCTCTCAAAAAATGAAGAAAAGCAAATCAAAACTAATTCACAATAGGACAGAGAAAATGCTTTTGCAAAGATTGGCTTCAATGCTTACAAGTCTCTCTCTTTCTCTCTCTCTCATGGTGGGAAGGTCATATTCCTCTCTCTTACTATTTTTTAAACCCCATAGCAACCATCATGACTACAGGAAGCCTGATAAGCCTTATACATATGCTATGTTTGATCCTCCTTTGCAGCCCATCCTGGATGTTTGAACCTGAAGAGATTATAGGAGAGAAAACAAACACCTTGAATACAGCTTGATGAATTTATTTATCCCTTAGCACAAGTCTTACACAAAAGGAGAAAACAGATTAATTTTTATAATTCTGAATTGGACTTTACTTAGGGGGAAATAATGGACAGAAATTCTACTAGAGATAAGCTATAGAAATAATAAAGCTTTGAAGCAAAAATACTTGCTAGAACAAAGACTGGTGCGCACACACACACACACACACACACACACACACACACACAAACAGCAAGTAGAAACCCACCAGGATTTGACTCAGGGGAAGAACTGACCTCAAAGTTCTGGGGCTACACGCCTTCATCCTTTAAAATCTGGCTAGACTCTGAGGGAAAGCTAGACAGGCTAAGTTTAATGAGCTACAGTATTAAGCAAAGTTGCACCAGTCACCATTTTTATTTTAAGACAGAGCTTGCATAAGCACTTTCATTCAAAAAAACTTGTGGATTTTGTCTGCAACCACTTCTGAACCAAGCAGGAGAGAGCAATTGCATTTAATTGCTGACGTTATTGGGTAGGTTCGGGGAGAATGGTCTGTGTCCTCTAAAGCTCCTGAAGTGATTTTACATTTGTATCTTCTCTTAAGACGTAGACTTATTGTCAGATTTGATGAATAGACTGTTCATTTCCTTTCCCCCAGGAGTTGCTGTACTTTCTATCCTGCCCTTAATTTTATAGCTTTATTCTATCACTCACTCTCTCCCCCAGGTTACTAAATATAAAGTAAATGGTTGAATTATAAGATTCTGGGAGCAGTTTTTTCGGATAAGAGTGTGAGCTCAATGAATTGGCAGGCAAGTCTGACATTAAACCCATGGCCTATGGGAGTCAGAGAATTGAGAAAACATAGTTCTTCATATTTACCCTACTTCAGGTTCAATCCACACAGGCAAGAAAATTAAACAGGAATTCCACTGTTTGGGTGAGAACATGTCCTGCTTTTCTCTTCAATGGTCATTTCCATCGAATCAAAAGAAGCTAATTTGTTAACTTCGGTGGGGCCTCAACTGGCACATTTTCAGAAATTATTTGCATGGCTGCTTATTCTATTCACAAAATCAAAAGAAGACAATAACCTACCAGCCAGGACACAGTGGGAGAGAGGAGAATTTGGGGACAATGTAACTTTTTGATTTTCTTGAGATACTTAGCCCAGTGTATTTGTGAAGCTTGTAAATAATTCAATAAATGCCAAATTAAATGTCTCAGGGTAAAAGAAGCCTTGAAATAAGAGTGTGTGTTTTATGTCAATAATATGTTTCAGAAGTTTCTACATATTGAAGAGTCATTACATATTTTTTACATGCACTTTAGATTTTAATGACGTGTCCTGCAGATCTGTGTTGCTCTTGTTTTGTTTTAGAAGTTATTCCTTTGTATTTATACTGGGATCTAAATGCTTAAGTTTTTCCAGGCAGATCTTTTCATGCTTGAGGGTTTTTTTTTTTTCTTATTTTCTAGTAACAAATCTCTCTATGCCTCATCCAAAGGATGCCTGCAACTTAGAATTTCATTTTGCTTTCCACTCAAAGGTTAGCATATTCAAAATAAGCTTTAAAGGGAATTTTGCTTCCTGGTTTCATTAATTTGGATTAGGACGTCTTTTAATTAGGCAATTTACCAGTTTTTCAGAAATGAGAAATTAAAGTACTGCTCCTTGTTTTAAAAATGGCCACCAGTTTTTTCCATTAAAAACTATTCAAAGGGCCCGGCCAGTGTGGTTCAGTGGTTGAGCATTGACCCATGCACTAATAGGTCGCTGGTTCGATTCCCAGGCAGGGTGCATGCCCAGGTGAAGGGCCCGATCCCCAGGAGGTGGCCAGTCAATGTTCTCTCTCATCCATGTTTCTATCTCTCTCTCTCTCTCCCATCTTCTCTCTCTCTCTAATATCAATGAGGAAAAAATAAACACACACGCACACACACACACAAAAAAAACTGTTCAAGGTTCATCATGCTGATGCCCTACCAGTTGTCTTTGTCTAGTAAAAGAAACAATCACACTGATGTCAGGTACTTCATAGGAAAATTCTTCCTCCATAATATTTATTTGAGTGGAAATTTATCAAGATTTCTACTTGTTTTACTGAATTAATAGTTATACAAAGTATTATCAGAGTTATAGTATTTATCATTGTATCACTGTACTAAATGATAGATATGGGTACATAATATTATATATGTAATATAATTAACTTCCCCCAAATCCTGAGGGCTAGAAACCATTACTATTCCCATTTTTGATGGGGAAACGATGAGAAATTGTACACATGAGAGATTAAAACCATCTGTAATCCAAGGTCACACAGCTCTTCATAGGTAAAGATGAGTCTCAAAGCCTAGAGAGTCTTACTCCAGAACTCGCATTTTAATCAGTTAGTTTTTCTTAGGTAATTCAAATCTCATGTGGGAGGAATTAAGCCTGGTATGGAATATAGGCAGAGCCATTGGTCCCCTAAAGTTTATAGGTCAAAGGACAACACAGGGGTATCGGCCTGATCCACTATGCAAACCACCTCTGCTCTCCTCTGTAATGCTAACGGAAATTCCCACCTTTAACACCACTGCTATTTCTTGAAGTTAAGACATTGTCTTTCAAAGTCCTCTGGAAAAAATTAGCATGTTTTTTTTCTGAGAGGTAACACAAGAAATGAAGTCAGCAGAGATTGTTTCTGAGATTCTGTAGTTCTTACCAGGCAGATCTTACCATGCAGATAGCTGTGCCTTAAAGAAACGTACACACGGGTGTTCGTTTGTCTCAGGGGTCAGAGGCGGGTGTGGAAGTTGGCACACAAACACTGGGAGTCAGGGTGCACGTGGAATGCAACAGTAGGTGTTTGGGATGGTTAGGACAATGAGACGCTGGACTGACGGGAAGCAGACACGATGCTGGGAGAACCATGACGATCACTGGCACCGTTTACATTCAATCCTGACGACAGTGACAATGCTGGTCAACCCAGGGAGGTATAGTAAATATATTTTTCATTGCTCTGTAATGGCACATTTTGCCAAGGACCTTTCAATTGGAGTCACATTTTCCACCTGCTGTGCCTTGTCTCTCAGGCTCTCAATTATCATTATATGCTGTAAAGTTGGTCCATCTTAAAGGAGATTATTGAAGCAAGGACTGATAGAGCAAGACAGAACCTTGAAAATTATCTAGTGTTTTCCTTTAATGGATAGAGAAGCTAATGACAAGATAAGTTCCAAGTCACCCAGAGACTTAGTGGCACAATGCTGGACACAAATCATCCAGTTTCTCTCCATTGGAGGCCACTTGCAGACAAAGAGTTAGCATGACATATTCGTATGTAATGCGAGTCAAGAGGAAAAGAGGTAGTTCAGTCCATAAAAATCAAACTGCGTCATTTGATGATTTCTAATTAGTTCTGACTTCAGAGTTTTGTTTTACTTTCCAGATAAGCTAGTTACATTTTTTTTGTGTGTGTGCAAATATACATATGCTTCTTTATTTTTTCTATTTTTTTTTTTAATCCTCACCCGAGGACATTTTTTGCATTTATCTGCAGATAGAGCAGGAGGGAGAGAGGGAGAAAGAGAGAGAGAGAAACATCCATGTGAGAGAGACATATTGACTGGTTGCCACCCACATAACCCCAACCAGGGCCGGAGACTAACTGCAACCAACGTACATGCCCTGAGCGGGAACTGAACCCGAGATTCTCCAGTCCATGGGCCAATGCTCTAACCGCTGAGCCAAACTGGCCAGGGCTGCATATGCTTCTTTTGTTTTTGCTTCTTCACATTCTTTTATGCACCCCTCTTATTCACTTTCTCAAAATCCTCTCATACTAACTTCAAATCCTCACTTCTCAGCATCTGTAAAGGAAGTATGCATAAGTACCACTGTTCTCACTTCTTCAGCGGTCAAAGCAGAGAGAATTCAACACTACGTCCCTTCAAAGCTGAGATGAGAAATATTTCTTAGATCTGCAAATGCCATGCTCCCCATGAGTATTTAGTGATTGCGAACTAGTTTTCATCTATTCAAGGTCAGAGCCTAAGCCATTTACTAATACCAAGACTTCTGGGTATTACTCAGACTCATCACAGCTGTAAATATAGAGAAGTGTTCTTTTTAATTGCCAGAAATACATTTTGTTTTTCTCTGAACATGTTTTCTTTCAAAGTGGGGTTGAAAGCTTTCAGTCTTATGCTGTTATTTCAAGAACCACCCTCCTCCCCTGGCTTCTTGAAAATGAATACAAAGCCCAGCAGAAGGTGCAGCAAGAAGCTACCTCCCTATGGGTGGCCGGACGAGGTTAGTGAGGGAGACTGAACTGGAAAACCCTACTGATATGTATTCAAGTGTGGAAAGGAGATGCCTGTTAATAAGGCAGACGATTTATTTATCGTAATGTTTTTTCAGTCTTTGCAGATTATAATTGCAGAAATGGCCCTCAGCTTGTCCAGCTGGTTGTTAACAGCTAAGAGAAGACTAACCTGCAGGTCACTCTTCCTTAATTATAAACAGAATTTAATACTGAGTAATGGATTGAGACATTGTACTGACCTCCTGTCTTATGTTATTATTCTAAAATGCTCTTTTAAAAATAACAAAACATTACACCCTGAAAAGCCTATATATATATATATATATATATATATATATATATATATATATATATTTAATTATTTGTTTTTACCAGTTATAGCTACATTTTCTAACAGTAACTGGGGTAGTTTTTTGGAACAAATAATAAGTAACTCCTCCTAGCTGATCATTAATTCTGGAAAACCTTATGTGTTTTTAGTATTACTATTTAATAAGCCAACAAACTAGTTGCACGCAGTACAGGTAAATGTCTAACTTCCCCAAAGTGCCAGGGCCTGATTAGAAAACAATGATATTTGTACAGTTTTACATGAACTTAATTGACTTTTACATGGGTTAAATCCACCAAGTCAGTTGTTTTGTTAATATATTAACAATTTCTGCAATGGCAATTCTAATCATGCATGTAACAATCAATCCTAAATATAAAGGAAGTCTAACCAAGCTAGAAAATGAACTAAAAAAAACCTGCATGGGTAACTATGTCAGGAACAATCTGGAAATATAAAGATTGTTTGGAAGAAGACTGCACATTGTTAGGACATTTTCTAAGACATTGATTTTATTCTCTGTTGCCACAAATTCCCCAGTGTGATGTGTTAGGAGGTGGAGCCTTTGGGGGTAAATAGGTCACTGGTGTAGAGCCTTCATGAATGGAATTAATGACCTCATAAGAAGAGAAAAGAGAGAGATCGTCTCTCTCTCTCCTATGCGAAGACACAATGAGAAGATGGTCTTCAAACAAGGAAGCACACGCTCAGCAGACACTGCACTGCCATCCCTCTGACCTTGAACTTCCCAGCCTCCAGGGTGGTGAGAAATACACCCAGTCTGGTAAATTGTTACAGCAGCCTGAACTAAGACAGCCGTTCATTTTAATGTATGAATAATGTCTCCACTAAACTTAATGTATTTTCACAAATTTATGTCGAAGGCTCTGTGTTAACATAAGAATAAAATATTTAATAACATTAAAGTGTTCGCAAAGTGTGGTTGCCTGAGCCCCAGCATCAGCATCACCTGAAAGTGATTGAGAATGCAAACGATCAGGCTCTATCACAAACCGGGTGAATCAGACACTCTGGAGTGGGGCTCAGCATTAGTGTTTGCACAAGACCTCCCAGTTGATCATAGTGTATGCTAAAATTTGAGAATCAGTGTTTTCTGAGTTTAATGGTCTTGTTAATTTGACTGTGTAGTACACAAGCTACTCATTATTAGCATGGTGGGGCAAAGGTACCTTTACAATTGTGAGTATGCAAACAGAGTTTATTCTTGTATTATTAGTGATTAATTATGTATTGTTTTCTATATGAACAACTGTAAACCTACATTGCCCCACCCTGCATAATTTTAGAATTATGTTTTCCAGCCTCGGGCACTCATTGCCTTGGGGTACACAGAAGAGGGGTAAGGTACCTAAGAAAATTTTGTTGGAGTTTTTTGCCTCATATTGGACTTCATATTAGACCCCCCTGAGCATATTCATTCCCTTTCTTTTTTTTTTTTTCCCTAGAAATTCTTGAGAAAGTTCAAAAATACCTCTCAGTTATGTCTACCTGTCAGGACTGACCTTACTAACCTGACAGGGAGTTCACAGTCCTTCTGTCTCCACGTAGCACCCTCACACTCCCTGCGCCAGAAGACGCCTTTGGTATAAAGAACTTGAGCAGCTGTTGAAATACAAATGATAACCAGGTTGTAGTAATATTTTAAACCAGAGTAAATTGGAAAATAAGATTTTTCCCCAATTGAATTTTTATTTAATTTAAAATACTAAATACTGTCATTAGTTATGAGGTTAGATGATTTCTTTTTTCCACTGGTTTAATTGTCCTTCATGTTATGATACTATAGAGATCGTGTAATTTAGGGTTGGTCTTATTTTAGTTTATGTGTCATAATTTGATACAATTAAAAGTAGACATTTATGTGTGCCACTGTTTCTTTGTTTTCATTTAACTCATCCATGAAATCCAAAGTTCTGGGAAATACATAATTAAACAAATACTGTGCTACATTTGCCTAATCAATCAAGAGGTAGCCAATTGCAGAACCAGATGCTGCAGGAACAGGATCAAGGTCAAATATGTTTTTGATGAAAGGGGAGTCAAAGAAATAATAATGCTTTAAGATACCCCAAATGAGGAAGATGGTTCATCACCACAAAGTAGGAAAGGGTCACGGCACAGGGTGACGGACCACCTAAGGGCATTTCTGGAGTGAGAGAGTCCAACACAGGCTGTGGAGACTTAAGGTCAGGCATTTGTTTTAGGTTTCCTATCACTGTGCTTAGGCGCTGTCTCTGCTAACTTCCCCAAACACAGTCTGCTCAGATTATCAGTCAGAGAGTGTTTAAATGCAAGACTTTAAAGCACGGTTTTGGAATGAAGTCTTGAGAAAAAAATCCTACATCTATAGGGGGGAAAGTATTTTGAAGGGTACATGAAATACAAAGGGAGGATAATGCCTTACAAGTGTATATTCAAGTAGAAACAGAGAATACTGAAAAACAAAGCAAGTGGAAGTAGCTTAAACTTTAATGTTTTAAATCAAGACAGAAAAATAAAAATCCGGATACCAGTTTTTATGTCCAGAACTCTAAGCCTTTAGTTATTCTGAGAAACATGTTGAAAGATCCAGTAGTAAAAAGCTACAAAAAAATGAATTTATGATAGGTGACATTATTTCAATTTTAGCATATGTCTTGTTATCCCACCACATTTGGCTGACATGGTCATTACAATCATAATTTTAAAGTCTAATAAGAGTCGTTATTCATGAGGATAAAAAAATGGCTCAAGCCCAGCCAGTGGGTCTCAGTGGATTGAGTGTCATCTTATGGACTGACAGGTCCTGGTTCGATTCCCGGTCAGGGCACATGACTGGGTTTCAGGCTCCATCCCCAGTATGGGATGTGCAAAAGGCAACCTATCGATGTTTCTCTCTCAAATCCATGTTTCTATCCCTTTATCCCTTCTGTTCTCTCTAAAAAATCAATAAACACTTATTTAAAAACAAATAAATAAATAAATAAAAAGAATGGCTCAAAGGAATAGCTGGGATAGTAAAGCATAGATTTTTCTTTAAGAGAACTGAAACGTACCCATCTTTTTACAATAGAAATTTGAGAACACAGGATCCCTTTAAATATTGCCTTACTTAAAACATTTTTCCTTTTTATTGAATTTATTGTGGTGACACTGATAACAAACGTATACAGTTTTCAGGTGCACAATTCTACAATGCATTATCTATACACTGTACTGTGTGTTCATGACCCCAGGTTAAATTTTAGTCCAGCACCACGTATCCCACTCCCCCTTCCCCCGCCCAGCAGTCGCCAACTATTGTTCCTGTCCGTCCATGTTTTTTTTTCTTTTCTCTTTTTTCCTAAATCCCTTCATTCCTTCCCAGTGTCCCTTCCACCTCAACAGCTACCAGCCTGCTTTCTATCTATCTCTATTTTGCTTTAGTTCATATTGTTCATTAGATTACACATATGAGCGAAATCATATGGTACTTGTCTTTCTCAGACTGGTTTATTTCACTGGGCATAATGCTCTCCAGGTCCATCCATGCTGGCAAAGGGTAAGATTTACTTTTATTAAAAAAAAAAACAAAAAAACAACTTTTTTTGTTAATCCTCACCTGAAGATATTTTTCTTATTTTTTTTAAGAGTAACAAGGAGGGAGAGAGGGGGAAAAAGAGAGACAGAGAAACATCAATGTGAAAGAGACACATTGATTGGTTGCCTTCCCACATGTGCCCTGACCAGAGTGGGGATAGAACCTGCAACCCAGTTACACTTCCTTGAGCGAGAATTGAACCCATGATTCTTTGTTGGGCAGGCCGACGCTCTAAACATTTAGCAACACTGGCCAGGGCAAGATCTCCTTCTTTTTTATATCCAAGTTGTATTCCATTGTATAAATGTACTGTGCCTTTTTTATCCACTCTTCTACTGATGGCCACTTAGGCTGTTTCCAAATCTTGGCTATTGTAAATAATGCTGCAATGAATATAGGGGTACATATATTCTTTCAAACTAGTGTTTTGGAAGAAGATCCAAATGAATAAAATCAGAAATGAAAGAGGGGTAGGAACAACTAACACCAAAGAATTACAAAGTATTGTAAGAAAATATTATGAACAAATATATGCCAATAAACTGGACAATCTGGACTCTATAAATAATTTCTAGAAACATACAATCTTCTAAAATGGAAGCAGGGAGAATCAGAGAATCTGAATATACAGATTATAACTAATGACATTGAAGCAGTAATCAAAAATCTCCCAACGAACAAAATTCGTGGACTGGATAGCTTCTACCAAACATTTACCAAACCAACACCTGTACTTCTCAAACCATTCCAAAAACTTCAAGAGGAGTGAAGACTCCCAAGCTCATTTTATGAGGCCAAATAACAAATGTGTTACATATACAAAATGAAGGATAAAAACCACATGATCATATCGATAGATGCAGGAAAAAAGCATTGGACAAAATCCAACACCCATTTTCTGATAAAAACTCACAGGAAAGTGGGTATAGAGGAACATACCTCAACATATTAAAAACCATGTATGACAAATACACAACTAACATCATGTTGGAGTGGTAAGTGAAATGGAGGTGGGTTAGGACTGCTATATAACACAGACCAGAAGAACTAACAACTGACCCAAAACCTTTGGAGTAGCAGAGGTTTTTTAAATGAAGACATGATTGACATCTCTATGATCACAAACAGTGCAGAAAACAGTGAATGTGGATTTGTTAATTAAATCCTGAACTACTAGGATGATGGGCACCTGTGATGTGTGGGCAAGGTGATTTGAAAATGAATTTTAAAAATCCAACTTTGGTCGGCAGGCCGATGCTCTAACCATTGTGCACACTGGCCAGGGCAACACAATAAATAAATAAATAAATAAATAAATAAATAAATAAATAAGGAGAAAGAAAGAAAGAAAGAAGAAAGAAAGAAAGAAGAAAGAAAGAAAGAAAGAAAGAAAGAAAGAAAGAAAGAAAGAAAGAAAGAAAGAAAGAAAGAAAGAAAGTTCCAACTTCAAATAATAGATAGAGGACCTACTAAATATGTTATTTCCAGAGATGGTGAGGCAGGAAATAAGAATAGAACAAAAAGAGTTTGGCCATCTTTATAAAAGATGAAGCAAGAAGTGACTTTGAAAAACAGGTGAGAATAGGTTCAGGAAGACAACCAGAGCCTTCCATGATCGCACTAGGCTATTACTGTGACACAATGTTTGACAATGAAGGATGAAGAATTGGAAGAATTCAAAATATGGAAGTTACTCTTATGACTTATGTTCTTAAAATAAATATTCAAAAGTACCAGTGAACAAAATTTTACCCTATTAATATAGCATACATGAAAAATTAAATATATGCAAATGTATGTATTCTATTTGTAAAGATATAGCATAACACATTCAACTAAATAGTTACTATATGACACAATAAGCAAGCTGAATACAAATTAGGTGAGGTAGAGTTAGAAATGGAATTCTTTCAGTAAACAACAGCAGTGGGAGAGTTGGAAACTATTATATGTTTTTATTCTGCATTTAAGTTTGCTGTTATTTTTTTAAATCATTAATCATCTTTTAAAACAGTTTTAGCTTTAATAAGTTTGCTGTTATTGATATCATCATTTGAAATTAAGAATAGGTGATTAGAATGTATCCACATGGATCTATTTTCCATGCATGAGATTAAAGATAACCTTTACATTCTTGGTCTCACAAAGGGAGCTATGACCTAGGCATGTTTACACACTACCTCAGTGACTCTAAAAGTTCTAAGACAGGGTCAGGCAAGCACCTAAAAGGCTTCCAAAATCTTTGCTTTCTGTTGAGTTGTATCTGTTGTCGATTCTTCACCTTCTAAACACTGTATCTGCTCAACTCACTGCACTGCCTGCAGCTTAGAGATAGGCAGAGAGCAGTTTGAACTGAGGGGAGCAGTGCTTCGCAGGCATGGTGGAAACCAGCTGTATTTACTCAGGGCTTTGTGGTTAGTCACAGTCATTTCCTATCTCAGAATGCTGAAGAGCTGACTCCATTATCCACCATGGAGTGTGTAATATGTCTCAAAACAAATTTATGGTATAACATGAACTACTAAATGTAATGGGGCAGAAAATGCAGACACACATTATTTTTCCTCCCACACAGTTGGAATTTCTCTCTTCTTTGCTCCAGCAGCCTTTGAGACTAGGAATGACGGCCACTTTTTTTTTGTTCCTCCTTCTGTAGCATAGAAAAACAATAGAGCAAGACAGGAATTATATTTACATCAACAACCACATCATCATTTGTAGGAAGGAATGCGTTCACCGTTTAATGTTTTGGAAGTAAAGTGTTAAGCACAAGTCTCATGATGTAGAAACTCACTAAGGTTTGCTCCCAGTGAGCAGACAGGTGGGGAAAAGGTGCATGATCTTCACCTCTTATTGTACCTCAGTCTTCCAAAATCTCAGGGCTCCAGTTGCTACTTGACCACATGCATTTCCTCATTTTATCTGAGAAATAAACCTGTGCTGTGGACATTATTCACACTTTGCTAAAAAGAAAATTGAAGTTTAGAGAGGCTATGTAACATGCTCATGGCCAAATCACTTAATCTAGATTCGTATCTATGTGAATTAATTCCTTACCCTCCTGGGTTCTCATATGTCAGATGAACTGACTGGATTAGTTCCTTTCAGTGGGTCCTTCTAATACTAAAACTCCATGATTGCAGAAAAATCCTTTCTAGTGTGTGTTCATCTCTAAGCCATAGATGGTTTTCTTGTATTTTTGCTTCAGATCAGCTATTTTCAAATTATTTCCCTTCAAAAGACTTTTAAAGAAGATATTGTCTTCTAGCATGAAATATCCAAATGCGATACTATTATATATGTCGATAATGAAAAAAATGGAGAAAGCATTGCTAAGGGAGTCACTTGAAACAGAGTCAGGAGCTATCAGGAAGCACAGCCGTGCACATCTCCTGTCTCAGCTCTCAGGGCTGCTGCTAAGATGCTCATCTGCTGCTAAAGTCAGCTCAAAGCTGAGTCACAAACATCCTGGAACAACTGCTGTGTGGACACATATGGGCTTCACTTCCTGCCTTGTAGTTTTCACCTCCCTCATTTGCATATTGGCAAGAACCATTCCCTGCTAACCTAGCAGCAATCCTTCATTTGCATGAAAGAATTACACTCAGTGGTTTTTGCCCTTACAAACTCTGCCTTTCTATATATTCGGCTTCCTTACCTGAATCTGCATCTCCCAGATTGCAATGTTTTTACTCAGATAAATGCTTTTTGATCTGTATTACACCTGAATCTCTTTTCTGGATGGATACACACACACACACACACACACACACACACACACACACACAAACACACATACGTGTATGTGTGTATACCTTTAAATATTTTAAAATAGCTATTACCATGTTATATGACATCACTAGGCATTTTTCAGACATCATCCTATTTAATCCTAGAAAAAGTCTAGTGTAGTAGGTATTGTTTCTACTTTAAAAATTAGGAAATTGAAGATCAGAAAGGTTAAATAACTTAAGATCACACAGCTATTATGAAAAACATGTGTGTTTAAATCCAGACATTTTTGCTCTGCTGTTTTTACTATGCCCACTGCCACACCTAGTTACAGACTCTTATTTCACTGAATTGATCATTTTACATTAAGTTCCTATTATACCCCTCATAGTATTTTCTTTTCCTTAGTCATTGTCTTTGGTCATGTTTCACAATGTCCCTAGAAAATACAGATTATAAATCTAGAATTCTACTTTCCCTTCCCAATAGTGGGTCGTTTACATATCAATAAAAGAACACATGGATTTACAAATGCAGTGTGATAAACGTATGTTTACAAATTCTACAGATACTAACAAGCATCTAGAAACAATGTAAAAATATAAGAAGAAACATTCTAAGTCACTTACCTAAAATATGTCAGTTTCGGGAAACAAAACAATAGGGCTAGGTACACACTTTCAGAGATGCTCAAAAGTAGTGGATTTTGAACATTTCTTAGCAGTAGAATCTTTCTTTAAAAAATGAAATTTTACTGGAAATCATATATATTTGATTTTGGTGAATGAGCAAAGGAGTTGTTCCCTTTTGTGTCCGTAACACTCTGATTCTTCACTAACTCTACAATATTCCACCAATACTGCAAACATTTATCATATTATCTAAATCAATCAGTGATGTGTTGGTAAACATTTACCAACCAACACTTCAAGAAAAAAACAATTTCCAATTGGCAGCATTTGCCCATTTCTGTGATGAAAATATTTCCACCACGGGCCATGTTAGGCGGTAACATGATATCACTGAACTGGAGTTGAGAAGAGCTGTATACAGTCCACTTTCCCAAGTCATTATCTACCAGCTTCAGCACCTTCCTGAATTCACCCCGGTGAAAGGAAAGAGCACCCAAGATGTGCCTTACATTTCAATTCTTCCTCATTCTCTTAACTACATTAGACACTGATTTGAATTAGCTAGCAATAGCAACAAATAAGTGAAACATTTCCAGAGAGTTTATCTCCATTTTGCCTCATCATAGATTGCTTTTACAGATATTCAAGTCATTTTACTTCACATTAGGAGGACATTAACTCAGGTAATAGGCATTTTGCATTGGGGATATGGGGTGGAGAGTGATTAAATGTTGTCATTTTGAATTGCAAGGCACTGTAGAAGGATAGGCAAGAAAGAGGAAATTGGATGTAAATGAGGGGAGGATGCAGAAAACAAGAGGACAAAGGTCCAGAGAAGAAGATGCTGCACTGATGGTAGAATGGGAAGGGAATTGCTTTTTAAAAACAACATCTACCAATTTCTCAATTGTTTTTCCAATGCTCCTTAGAAAACCTATAAGGGTTTCCTAGGGGTCTTCATCCATAAAACATTGGTTGCTAATGTCTGCATCCAACTAACACTATATTTTAAAGGTTCTTTATATTTTTAGATAAAGTAAGGGAACTGGGTGAAACAGATTAAAGCAAGCCTGTAAAATAGGCCAATTAAGCATTATGTAATATTATAAAGGCGTCAAATGACTAACCCTATTCTTGTAGTGATCAAATTTGAAGAAATGTTATTAAATGTTTCCCTGATATTTACTTAGTTAATTACTACTGTTTTTTTACTCAGCTAGCTGGATTTTCTGTGACAGTCTCTCTGTGTAATTATAAATGAGTAGCATATTCTGTAGACATAATTGAAGTCAGTGCAAAATAAAGGAGCATTCCAGCGGCTCCTGAAAGTCAAGCCATCCTTTTCTGTCCACACTGGTTTGGACAACAAAGTAGCTTTAAAACATAGAAAACCAAGTAGAGAGCAGCATTTGTTTGAGGGAGTTGGAAAGAAGAATATAGAATTTCAGAAAATTTTTATAAATTCTTTACTTTAAATTTTCCTGGTTGTGAGTGATAAATAGCAATAGTTGGCTTTATTGAGAATTCATAAGTGTCTTTTGCAGTCATACAGACACAAAGTCTTGCAAGCTCAGCAAGCAAGTTGCTTTCAGTGGGATGATGATGAAGATGAGATGATGATGATGATGATGATGATGATGATGGTTCTTTTCTTCATCTGATTTCTTAAAACACTCTTGAAATATAAAGCACTTTTTGTTCTGTTTTTCCTATCTGAACAACTATAACCCTGTCTCTCACTTTCATGATGTTTTCTGATGAAAATTAGTCCCTGAGCTATGTTATAATACAGAAAACACATACATCAAGGTTAGGAAATATAGTCTAATTATCACCTCATTGAGCATAACTGAAAATATGTAGATTTTGCTTATGTTTTGTGTATTGAATTGTTCAGCCACAAGAATGCTTCATTGAATTATATATATAGTATCCCAAGCCAATGGGTTATTCATAACCATCATTTACTTGTCAGACATGATTGGAAGATGCTTATTAATATCTGACGTAAAGATTTTTTTTAAATTATTTTTTATCTATATCTTTTAAAAGTGTCTTCAAATTTTCTAGAGGATAAAATCTCAGACTGAGCCAGACCTTGTCCCTTTAAACAGTAATGTATTTTGTTTCGGAATCATTGTTTCTAATTAATAAAACTTTGTCCTATTTTCTTTTTTAAGCAGATTTATGACAACATGACATTACCCTTTACCCATTTGGCCTCCATTATCTGAGACTACCATTCAATCCCTTTATTCTGGTAAAGTTCAGTTGCTCTGGTCAGTAACTGAATTTCTTCACATGTCCTACTTTTCCCTCTTCTTTGTGTTTTGTAATGTAACGTCCTAAATGATATTCAGCTCTGTAACTGAAGTAATGAGCACTCATTAAAAACAAAAAGGTGAAGCAGAAGAATTACTGTGTTTTAGATACTGATCATATGGGTTTTGTGCAAAACTCACCATTGTGTGACAGTTAGCGAGCAAAATTACCCAAAACAAACATAACATATGTTAGTGAAGACTGAGCATATGGTTCATGTGGAATGTGTGATCTAGGTGAAGTAACTACACTGTCAGCTTTTCACAGACGCTCTTTTTTCCATTCCAATTCAGATAAACAAATTTTATTGTACACCTATTCTCTGTGAGGCACTGTTAGAGACGCTTTTCTGAAGAGAGTTTTGGAGACGCTTTCTCCCAAGAGAGGATGCAAACAAGAGTGGATGTGGGAATAGGTGAGGGTGACTTTCATCAGTCAGTGGTCTCTCCCAAGCAATCACATCATCTGAGAATATTAAAGTTGCGGGAAAAAGTAGATGTCATTTAATTCGCTTCTTCATTTATTCATCTATAATATCCAACAAACATTTATTGGTCACTGTTTACGTGCCAGAATTTATACAGGCCAAGAGTGAAATAGTAGTGGATGGTTGAGAGACACAGCCAGTCCCTACCGCACAGATAAACTGACTGAGAGAGTCAGCTCATCCCCATTGACATTAGTACTTTTCTGCTGTTAGATGCATTAAGTACGGGCATATTTTCTTTAAGGAAGGCAATTCTATGACTTGAGATATCTGTAGAATAGAAGGTCAGGGAGAGGGGAGTTCATCTAAGCTTGCTGAGAAGAATCAATGTAAAAGGAAGAAAGAATTCTATAGCACTATACTCTATGACATCCAAAGACCTTACAGTGAAAATGTGTGAACCCAATCTCCTTTATCACTCTGAAAACTTCCTTGACTGCATATTTGGAACTACTGGATTGCCATGCTGATTTTTTCCCTAGTATACCAGATCTATTCCTTACAGAAACATATTGGCTTGTGTTCTTACTGTTTTCCTAGTCTCTACATCTGTGAATTTTATTTAGTGTTGTATCTTTACTATTTCACCTAGTTTTGAAATATTAGTGTTATTTGAAACTTGTAGCATTTTATGAACGTAAGTCCTTTAGCAAACTTCAGAGAATATTCCATAATACACAAAGAAATAACATGTTAGATTAAATGCTAAATTTTATATAACAAGTAGTATTGGTATTAATATCTTGAGAATTAGGTTGGCTGTTACAATGAACAACTATTTAATTATTATAAAATATAAATTATTAAGATATTAATTACAAGAAATGAATTAAATATTTCTTAATTATATTTAATGCTATTTTCTGAAGATATATTAGAAAAGTGTTTATTCTTTTAACATTTTATTAATGGACTTGTTGAAAAGCCAATGTCTTAAAAATTAGATACTAGGACCCTCTAATATATAGTTAATAGTTTCAGTGATAAAATCAATTTATTTATTCAGCTCAGGTTATTTTCTTAAATTTTCATTTGTGTTAGTATTTTAAAGTTATTTATGCACAGTTTTACATGTAAAAAATTACCTTAAATCGATCGATCTACCTAATTCTTGTCTTATAGTAAGCTATATAAAATACATAAGATATTTGCTATGTATGCATATCTATACACACAAAGATGAAAATAAAACTGAAACAGGTAACAGATATGACTAATTTCATTTGCTACCTTTATCCTCCCAAAGAAGAAATCATTACATATGCTGGGGGTAGAATGCCATCTGAAGATAAATATGAGGGAGACATTTAACATTTACATAGTGATCAGATCAAACCTGCATATGGTGTGCATATATACTTTTAAAATTGCTTTGCATGGGACAGATGATAACATTCCTATTTTTGTATACTGTGAAGTAGCTATTTTACCAGAAAATTGTGGGAACTTATTTGGCTCCCAGTCCCAGCTCTACCCCTCTGAGTGATCTTTAGTAAATTACTCCATCTAGTTATTTCATCAACAGTATAATATATCCAAACAAAAACAGTAATATTTCCTCATTAAAAAGCAGCTTTTAAAAAATCCTATCTTTGATTATTATTCAAAAGTCTATATCTAAGCAATCTAGATTTCAGTCTGATTGCAGAGACAAGAAGAAGTCGGGGCTTCTAATGCCAAACAACCAAATTGCCAGATTGCTTAATTTGTCACTCTTCTCTTCCTTTCTAAGTTTCAGCTATAAGAATGTGAAGATTACATAAAAACTCATTTTCTCAAAAGTCTCTTAAATATATTATGGTAATCTATAATCCTTATATTAGTAATAGAGTACTCACTCCAAAATGATTGTTTATACAACATTTAGCATTGTTTGTCACCAAAAGGAATCAATGTTTTTTTCTTAATTCTAACCCAGTTTCTCTTAAGGGTGGTACACTACCTCTGATTCTCCCTAAGTGTTAGATGTGAGGTGGGAGACGTATGCAGATGTCAAGTTACTGATGGACAGACAGATATGGAAACAGTAACCCCTTTGGAGATCAAATAGGTGAAGAGTTCCCTGTTAGAGTAGAGACTTCTGGTGCTCATCCATTTCTGATTTCTTTTCCTCTCCTGGCTGCACAGGAAAACCACACTGAGCCCTTTGGCATTTAGGTGAAGACACGTGGCTAGCGTGGCTAAAGACAAACTTCACTCATGCAGCTCAGCACCAGGAAGACAAACAATCAATTGAAAAAAAAATGGGCAAAGGCCTTTCTTATTAAATTTGTTTTTCATATATCTTTTCTTACTTTGCAGTAAGTTTATTTAAAGCTACTATTCTAACTATTTCCATGATCATATTTTGATGTAACACATTCAAATATGTATGAACGGATAGAATTCTGTCCTAAATTTGAGTTATCAAAGACCTATTCTTTGATAGGAAGTGCCTGATGTCTGAGACAGAAATAAGCTTTTCTCTTCTCTGCCAAATACTCTTCAGAATAGTACAGCTACCTCCACAAGATTCATGTGACAAGCCCACATTTAAACTCTCCAAAAAAAGCTAAAACTAGTATTTTGTTGTTGTTCATAACAAACCCAAGATTTGAGCTGTGTAGCATCTAAAATTATTTTACAGGAAACTTGGAACTGCTAACTCTAATCATCAGCTTCCCTAACACTGAAGTGATGATTTCTAACCTGGGAAGGCTTTGTGAGCTGTTCTATTATGTGTCTGCTACACTCTCATAAACTAGATATTTTAAAAGCAAGAATTATAGTAATGTTGCTGTTGTCTTATATTCACCATATGTTAATAATCAAATGTAATAATCAGAAACTTTACAAAACTATAAAGTAATACCTGAAGGTTGACAGTCATTATATGATGGCTCCTGTTTATCAGTCTTTAGAAAAAATAATATACAACTTCTGGACAAAGACTGATAAAGAAAAGTAGATGTTATGGGTGTGTGGGGGCTCCAGGTCTATATTCCAGAGTCTCCTAATAAATACTTCATAACATTGTTACAAAAGGATACAATGGTACACTAGTATCCTACCTGCACAGGGTGAGAACTCAAAGTTTAGCTATTAACAATGATATTTTATTACTATAAAGTAATAACAACATCCAAGAAATGACCCACATACCCTTCATCGAGAAGGACAAGGTAAGCTGCTCTGTGTTTGTTTTAATGACTGTATTATCAATCAAGCACCGCAGTGATTGCAGGCCTAAGGTTTAGGCTTAAAAGAAATGAAGACAAAGTGATAAAATTAGGCCTTGGATTAATAAGAAATACATCAGCTTTCTTCTGTTTTCTTTTTGGTTGCTGTAGAATACAAAGTGCTATGATAAGACTCTCTGAGTGTTTGGCTGAAGAGTTGCTTGTACGTTCCGTTTTCATGCAGTGGGAAGAGGAGAAAGAGGGTAAGAATAGCTCATGGGGTGGTACTGGTAATGCGAGCAAGGCCAAGGACATGTGTGCCAATTTTGAGTCAGGAGGCCTAATCATTTCCGAAATAATATTTTCAAGGCTGTGCAGCCGCCCTCAGATCTGCCTTCAAATAGGACCATTCTACTTAGAGGAGAGTAAAAGACCTACATTTTCCCTTTTATTGATGACTTAACCAGCATTGATATGCTACATTATCGCTTCAAGTACACTATGGTCCTTGAAGTTGGATGGTTAAGATCCATAAAGAATTCAAATTAGGGATAAAGAAATGGGTTAAGCTTGGTAGTTCTCCACATTAACAATGTCGCTCTCCTGCTTTCCCAGATTCATTTTTCAAGTGTTAATAGATTAGAGACACAGTTTGAATCATTACCTCATTGTTATTGATACATAGTGTGTCTCTGGAGATACACCCTCATTTATCTTTATGTATGTTTTATTATGAAAAATTACCAGTAA
The DNA here is from genome assembly GCF_014108415.1 of Molossus molossus. NCBI lineage: Eukaryota > Metazoa > Chordata > Mammalia > Chiroptera > Molossidae > Molossus > Molossus molossus. The sequence continues at coordinate 25,474,654 of NW_023425346.1, forward strand.
AAGACTCTCGGAGAGATACCGTTATTCAATTAAAATAAATGTATTCAGTTAATGAATAGAATTAAGCCGCCATGACACATTCTTTCATTTTTATTTGTATTTAAGGTGTTTTAAAATCTCCCCCAAATTAATTACCTTATGTATAAGTCCTGTGATCTTAGACACACTTTGAGTAGTTGTTTCAAGCTGTGTTGCACTGTGCCCTGGGCATTCTGGAAAGTCTCCTCAGGGGCTATTGTGGGCTGGCCTGCAGGTAGGTGGCAGGCAACCAAGGCCCCTCGTTGCACCCTGCTTGAGCCACACTAAACCAGATTTCTGATTTATACAATAAGAATCATCATTAAACAGTGAAAACTGTGTTTCAACTAAAAGGAAAATATTTTGGAAGTAGACTCTCCAGCAGTACCACCTCAATCATCTTTTGTTAACTGCTTTCAGTAATGAAAAGCTATTTTACAAATATGACCATGAGTTCCCTAGACACAATGCATTCAATATTTGTATTCACTGTATTATAATATGGACTAGAGCCCAGCCGGTGTGGCTCACTGATTGAGCGTTGACCCATGCACCAAGAGGTCACTGGTTTGATGCCTGGTCAGGGCACATGCCCAGGTTGTGGGCCCAGTGTGGGGCATGCAGGAGGTGGCCAATCAATGTTCTCTCTCACTGATGTTTCTATCTCTCTTTCTTTCTCTCTCTAAAATTATAAAGAAAAAAATTTTTAAATAGACTAGAAAAATCTGAGGATATGAATTTTATATGCATTATAACAAGATACTAAAGATGAGTGAATAGAGAAATTAATGTGACAGAAAACTTAAAATAAAATTATACCTCATTTTTTTGAGCTTGGCTTCATTGTGCTTCACAGTATTGCTTTTTTTTTTTTTTTTTGCAAGTCAAAGGTTTGTGGCGACAATGTATTGAGCAAGTCTGTCAGCACCATTTTTCCAACATCTTCTGCTCACTTTGTGTTTCTGCATCACATTTTGGTAATTCTTGCAATACAGTCATCTCTGCACAATGACATTTCCTGTCAACAACAGGCCACATGTATGCCAATGGTCCCATAAGATTACAATGGAGCTGAAAAATTCCTATCTCCAAGTGATGTTGTAGACTTCATAAAGTTGTAGCATAACTCACTGCTCACCTGTTTGTGGCCATGCCAGCTGAATAAAAGTGGGGCATATCCAATTATGCACAGTCCATAACACATGATAATGACAATAAACGTCTGTTATTAGTTTTTTACTTAATGCACTATACTTTTTGTGGTTAGTATGGAGTGTACTCTTACTACTTATAAAACCCAGGCTGTAAGACAGCGGTGCGAAGTGTGTAGTTGCAGCAGCCTGTTCACCACATCCCTTGACTGCATCATTTTCTCTTGTGCTCGATTGGCTCTCATGTGGTTTTATACAGTAACGTGCTGTGTAGGTTTGTAGCCTAGAAGCAATCGCAATGCTATATAGGCTACGCTGGCCCATTTAGGTTTCCTGGAAGCTCACTACGGCATGTTTGCACAAGGACAAAATCGCCTGACAATGCATTTCTAGACTGTATCCCTGTCATTAACTGATACGTGACTGCATTTCAAGTGTCTCTATTATTATATGTTTATGATGCTCTGTGAGCAGTTATCTTTAATGTTACTATTATAATTTTTTTGAGACTCCAGGAATCGCACCCAGATAAGATGGAAAACTTAACTGATAAATGTGTGTGTTCTGACTGCTCCACCAAAAGGTCATTCATTCACTGTCTCTCTCCTTGGGCCTCCCTATTCCCTGAGACACAACAATAACGAAATTAGGCTAATTAGTTACCCTACAGTGGTCTCTAAGTGTTCACGTGAAAGAAAGAGTTGAATTTCTCTCACTCTAAATCAAAACCTAGAAATAATTAACCTTAGTGAGGAAGGCATATCAAAAGCTGAGACAGGCCAAAACAGTTAGCCAAGTTGTGAATGCAAAGAAAAAGTTTTTGAAGGATGTTAAAAGTGCCACTCCAGCCCTGGCCGGGTGGCAACTGATCCATGTTTTTCTCTCACTTCTCTTCACCTCTCTCTCTCTCTCTGTCTCTCTGTCGTCTCTGTCTCTCTCTCTCTCTCTTACTCTCTAAAATCAGTAAAAACATATCCTTGGGTAAGGATTAAAATGAAAAAAGGCTGCTCCAGTGAACACACAAATAATAAGAAAGTGGGCCAGCCTGACTGCTGATATGAAGAAAGTTTTAATGGTCTGGGAGGAAAACTAGATCAGTCACAGCCTTCCCCTAAGCCAAAGCCTATCCAGAGAAAAACCCTGTCTTCAGTTGAGAGAGATGAGGAAGGTGCAGAAGAAAAGTCTGAAGCCAGCAAAGGTTGGTTCATGAGGTTTAAGGAAAGATGCCGTCTCCATAACACAAAGTGCAAGGTGAGGCAGCAAGTGCTGATGTAGAAGCTGCAGAGAGTTCTCCAGAAGCTCCAGCTGACATCCTGAATGCAGGCGGCCACACTCAACAGAAGACTTTCGGTGCAGATGAAACAGCCTTACGCTGGAAGAAGATGTCATCTAGGACTTTCACAGCTAGAGAAGAAATGTTAGTGCCTGGCCTCAAAGCTTCAAAGGACAGGCTGACTCTTGCTAGGGACTAATGCACCCGGTGACTTGAAATTGTAGCCAATACTCATTTACCATCTGAAAATTATAGGGCCCTAAAGAACTATGATAAATCTACACATTTTGTGCTCTATGAAGGAGAGAACAAAGCCTGAATAACAGCACATCTGTTTACAAGATGGTTTACTGACTATTTTAAGTCCACTGTTGAAAACTACAATCAGAATAAAAGGATTCCAATAGAAAAATCACTGCACACTGACAACGCACCTGGTCACCCAAGTGCCCTGATGGAGCGTTACAACAAAATGAATGTTGTTTTCAAGCCCGCTGATGCAAAATACATTCTGTAGCCCATGGATCAAGAAGTAATTTTGACTTTCAAGAATGATTAGACTGATTATTTAAGAAACACATTTCATAAGGCTATAGCTGCCGTAGGTGGTGATTCCTCTGATGGAAACGGGCAAATACACTGAAAACCTTCTGGCAAACATTCATCATTTTAGATGCCATTAACAAAATTTGTGATTCGTGGAAAAAAGTCAAACTATAAACATTAACAGGTGTTGCGAAGAGGTTGATTCTAACCCTCATGGATGACTTTAAGGGGTTCAAGACTTCAGTGAAGAAAGTAATTGCAGATGTGATGGAAATAGCAAGAGAACTCGAATTAGAAGTGGAGCCTGAAGATGTGACTGAATAGCTGCAAACTCACGATAAAACTTTGTGGATAAGGAGTTGCTTTTTATAAAGGAGCAAATAAAAAATGGTTCTTGAGAAGGAATCTACTCCTGATGAAGATGCTGTGAGGATTATTGAAATGACAACAAAAGATTCAGAGTAATACATAAACTTAGCTGATAAAAGGGGTGGCAGGGTTTGAGACGATTAATTTCAATTTTGAAAGAAGTTCTATGGGTAAAATGCTAGCAAACCGAATCAAGGGCCCCAGAGAAGTCATTTGCAAAAGAGTCAGTGGATGCAGCAAATGTTGTTGTTGTCTTATTTAAGATATTGTCACAATCACCCCAGCTTCCAGCAAGCACCACTCTGACCAATCAGCAGCCATCAACATCATGGCTAAACCCTCCATCAGCACAAAGGTTATGACTTGCTGAAGGCTCAGATGATGGTTAACATTTTTTTATCAATAAAGTATTTTTAAGTTAAAGAATGCACAGTACATTGTTTTTCTAGACACACTACTATTTCACACTTAATAAGCTATATTATAGTGTGAACATAACATATACTCCCTGGGAAACCATAAAATTGCGTGACCTGCTATAGTATAATATTTGCTTTACTACTGTGGTCTAGAATGGAACCCACAATATCTTCAAGGCATCAGTACGTTTTCTAAGGCCTTGACATTCATACAAAATTGTCAACAATTCAAGTTCTGATTTGTAAAGGTAATATTTTAATTATTTTTGTATATTATCTCAATAAAAAATAAATTTTTGCTGAAGTGATTCTGAACAGTTTTGTTAAAATTTTTCAAGTATCACAAGTGATAAAGTGTGTTAAAAAGAACAAAAAAGTTCCAAGAAAAATACCAAAATGAGAGAATTACATCCCAAAAGACACTTTAAAAATTATGAAAATACACTAAAACATATATGTAGATAAATACAGAATTTTTTTTTACTTTTGAGTGCAAACTAATAGAAATAAACTTAACAAATCGTGAAATATCATGTTTCCAAATTTTTTATAGCTTTATTTATATTGATTGAATCCATATGTACACACAAAACCTGGGAACATATTCAAAGATAGTACACAAGTACTTTAAAACTTCTTTTTAATACTTTGTCCATGATGCACATTATGAAAAAGTAAATTTCCAATAAAACATATTTCTAATTTTTGCTGTATTGCTAGATTGTCAACCAAATAATCACATATCAGACTTCAGTTATGCTTAATACTTGCAATTGCTTCTCTATCTTTAATGTGGTGCACTGTCAGAAAAATAATTGGCAAATTAACATTGAGATTGAAACATCTTTTTTCACTCCATGGGTAATTTTCAGAATGATTAGCAACCAGTATGGCATGGGGGGGAGGGGATGAGAATGGATATACAGAACAGATGTAGGCTCTGAGAAACTGCTAGCCAGAAAGCCGTCTTGTCCTCTCCTTTGAGTTTTAAAAGTTATTAATTAGTTACATGTTTCAGCAATGTCGAAATCACTTACAGAAGATAATCCAGGTAGTCAGTGAATCACGGCTAAAGCACCACATTCCTGCTTTCCAGTCTTTTCTTACAGATTTACATAGATCCCCATGAGTCAAGACGACCACTTAATTCAGTAATTTAATATATTTGGTTATTTCATCTTATTGAAGAAATTTTCCATGACAATTACTTTAATGTTAATTTTCTATGATGATATGCCTCTCTGCTATAAATCCATTGTAATTATGAAAATTTAAAGATAATATCCCCAAAATATAATTTAGTGACTTTTCATTTTAGACACCGAAGAGCTGCCTTGTTAAAAGGGGTAGATTCCGTGTGGGTTGTCTCCCTTGCTGATTACAGCCGGTTGTCCTTTTCTCTCACAGCTATTCTGTACACATTGTCAACAACTGATTCTTCCTTCTCTGTTCATAGTCAAGTGCTTTTTTTGCTGATTAAAATAGCTTCATATCCCATATTTTATGAAACCTCTAAATACTTGTTTTAATCACAAGTTTGCTTTTCTAAAAGAGTGATATGCTCTTCTTTAGAAAGACCATCTGCTTTCAAATTTCATGAGTAATTCTAAGAAAAGTTATTACACTAAACACATTTTTGCTAGGATAAAGGGTAATTAACACTCAACCACTATTCAAATATATTAAATACTTTTTGTACAGTACATAAAGGCTAAACTTTCATTACTGGAATAAGAGTTTCCATAAAAAATTTCTCCGGGACCAAGTTCCAAGGTTCAGTGGCAGAATCACAACACTTCAGGAGAAAAAAGTAGTCAAATAATAGTATAATTTAAAAATCATTAACAGTTATCATGCTTATTTTCATAGAAAAATTAATGCTGCCAAACTTTAAATTCTCTATTTTTATTTACTTTCATTATAGAGATTAGCAAATGAAATATTCATTATATATGAGTGTTAGTTTATTATCACAAGTGAATCAATTATTTGCTGAAATTTATATACATTTAATCTGTTTTGCTCGGTACTATTAGAGATGTTTAGAATCATTTGTTTCATGAAACTTAAACTCTTCACTTACATTTATTGGGCTATGTTGCCTCAATTATAATTATATTAGAATTTGAGGAAGCTCTTTGGAATTTAGATTTACTTCTTTTCTTTTATTCTCTTTATATTTTTATTTATCATAAGTAGAAGAATTTTTTATCCCTACTATTTCCAACTAGCTTTGAATATTATTGAAATTGAACTACTTGTTAATTAAGTAGCTATGATTCCTTTGTTATAAGTAATAGAAGTAGTTGAGAGAGGTAACAGTTAAGGCAAAAGAACATAATAAATTAAAGAATACATTAGAAATGAACATACAGCCAACATCATACTCAATGGGCAAAAACTAAAAGCATGCCCTGGCCGGTTTGGTTCAGCAGTTAGAGTGTCGGCCCATGGAACAAAAAGTTGCAGGTTCAATTCCACTCATGGGCACATGCCTCGGTTGCAGTTCGGTCCCTGGCCCTGGTCGGGATTGTGCAGGAGACAATCAATCAATGTGTCTCTCTCACATTGATGCGTGTGTCTCTGTCTGTCTCTCTCCTTCTTTCCCACTCTATCTGAAGATAAATGGAAAAATATCCTTGGGAGACGATTTAAAAAAAAAACAAAAAACTAAAAGCATTTCCCTTAATAATAGGAACAAGTAGCAGAAACAAGACAGGGATGTCCACTTTCACCACTTTTATTCAACATAGTACTGGAAGTCTTAGCCATAATGATCAGACAAGAAGAAAAAGTAAATGGGATCCAAATTGGAAAGGAGGAAGTTAAACTGTCATCATTCACAGATGACATGATATTGTACGTAGAAAACTCTCAAGACTCCACTATAAAACTACTAACTTCAATAAATGAACTCAGCAAAATAGCAGGACACAAAATTAACATCCAGAAATTGTTGGCGTTTTTATATGCTAATAATGAGCATTCAGAAAGAAAAACTAAAAAACAATTCCATTTACCATTGCACCAATAAAAAAAGATTAAGATACCTAGGAATAAACTTAACCAAGAAGGTAAAAGACCTGTTCTCAGAAAACTCAGGACATTGAAAAAAGAAATAGTTTGAAGAATCAACATCATTAAAATGTCCATAATATCCAAAACAATCTGTAGATTCAATGTAATTTCTAGTAAAATACCAACAACATACTTTACAGAGCTAGAACAAAAATTTCAAAAGTTTATATGAGACCAAAAAAGACCCTCAATAGCCACAGCAATCTTTAAAAAGAAGAACAAAGTTGGAGGGATCACAACACCAGATATCAGGTTATATTACAAAGCCACTGTAATCAAAACAGCCTGTTACTGGCAAAAAAACGGGCACATAGAACAGGACAGAGAACCCAGAAATCGATCTAAGACAGTATGGTTAATTCATATTACACAAAGGAGGTAAGAGCATACAATGGAGTAAAGTCAGTCTCTTCAATAAAAGGTGATGGAAAATTGGACAGGCACATGCAAAAAATTGAAACTTAGACCACCAACTTACCCCATACACAAAAATAAACACAAAATGAATAAAAGACTTAAATGTAAGTTGTGAAACAATAAAAATCCTAGAAGAAAATGCAGGGAGCAAAATTGTAGACATCACACAATGCAGAATTTTCACTGATACATTGCCTGGGGCAAGAGAAACAAAGGAAAAAAATTAATACACGGGACTATATCAAACTATAAAGCTTCTGCACAGCAAAAGAAACCAGCATCAAAGTGAAAAGGGAACCCACTGTATGGGAGAACATATTTGCCAATGATACATAGGGTAAGGGATTAATCTCCAAAATATATAAAGAACTCATACAGCTCACCAAAAGAAAGACAACATAATTTAAAAATGGGCAGAGGACCTGAATAAACACTTCTCCAAAAAGGATAAACTAATGGCCAAGAGACATATAAAAAATTGCTCAATGACACAAATCATCAGAGAAATGCAAATTACAAGTACTATGAGGTATCACCTCACACCTATCAGAATGACCGCCATCAACAAATCATCAAACAAGTGTTGGCGAGCGTGTGGAGAAAAGGGGACTCTAGTACACTGCTGGTGGGAATGCAGACTGGTGCAGCCACTATGGAAAACACTATGGTGTTTCCTCAAGAAATTAAAAATTAAACTGCCATTTTACCCAGTGATTGACTTCTAAGAATATATTCAAAGAAGCCTGAAATAACAAACAGAAAGAATTTATGCAACCCTATGTTCATAGCAGCACTATTTACAATAGCTAAGATCTGGAAACAGCCCAAGTGTCCATCATTAGATGAGTGGATAAGTAGATAAAAAAGTTGTGGCACATTTACCCAATGGAAAACTATGCAGTTATTAAAAAGAAAGACCTCTTACCCTTTGAGACAACATAGAGGGACCTGGAGCATATTGTGCTTAGCGAAAAAAGCCAATCAGGGAAAGACAAGTATCACATGATCTGAATTACTTGTGGAATACAATGAATAAAATCAACTGACAAACAAAATAGATTCAGAGACATGGAAGTAGGGAATAGACTGAGAAACCTCAGAGGGAAGGGAGGAAGGGGGGAGGGGAGAGGAGGGAAGAGATAAACCAGACAACTTATATGCATATATGCTTAACCAGTGGACACAGACAACAGTGTGGGGAAGGCGGGGAGAGGTGGGAGCGGGGAGAAGGGTGTCAAGGGGTAGAAAAAGGAAGGACATTTGTAATATTTTCAACAATAAAGACAAATAAAATATATATATATTTGTATACAAAGCCATCTAGGTCTAACTTTTAGATATTATTATCACCTTTCTATACCTTCTATATTTATTCCAATCCTTGGAGTTAATGTTTTAGTCTGGAAGAGTAACTATTGTCTTATACCGTGAATAGTGGTTTAACAGGCATGGATGTAGTTTAACCTTGACTTATATAAATCTCCACAGAAGGTCATGATCTAAGTCATACAAGTCACTAATAAAAATGTTTTCACATCTCTGCATCTCTGAAATGAGGAAAACAGAAAAGCATTGATTTCCATTAACACTGGGAGAGGTTTATTACTTTATCAAGACAAATGCTCACATTTTGTAAAACCTAAACACCTATAAATCATCTGATTATAAATCTCAGATTAAATAAAGCACCAAATAGAATTTTATTATTTTTTTCAAGCCTGATTAAAATCTACTCCTATTGGAAGGCTCTAATCCCTACCAAATCTACCCTAATCAGCTCTTTGAGTATAAATTTATCTGAATAAACTACATTTTTAAAGTCAAAATATTATAGTTCTTTAAAATTGTAGATTAATCAGTTTTGCTAACAATTGAAGATTTACAGTATGTAATACAGTATATGTCTAAGGTATGAGAGTAAGAAGATGCTTAAGAAGTCTATATTCTCAAGAAAGGTATAACACAATCTTTTATGTATATTTACTACAATTCCATATATATCTTTAAAAGTACATAAATTGTATCTTAGGATACCACAGTACCAGAAAAATAAAGTCCTCTGACCAGTCAAAAGAATAACAATTAAAGCAATCCTCAGGGAATGATACATCAAAAATTCAAAGTCAGGGTTTTTTAATATGCAAGGAACATTCCCTGTTTGAGAAATTACACATAACTGTATCCGATAGTATCGGGAAGAATTATTTTATCAGAATCCGGAAATACTTTCTTTAAGGACCATCAGTATTTCTGCCACAGACTTGTGCATTGATGAAAACAGTGGAGTTGTAAAAGTACCGCTTTGAGCACAAAACCTGACAATGAGGACTTGGGGTAAATGTAATTAAGTATTTATAGATTTTGCAAAAGATTTATATGGCTACTTAATAGGTTATTGAAAATTGAAAATAGAGCTAATTGATCTACAGTGTTTTGTTGGAAGGTAAGCTAAAAACAGTCTGAAAGAATATTTGGCAAGCAGAACATGATCTAATTGTTTTGGGAACAGATATTCATCCCTTGTGTAAGGATGTTGTTCTAAAAATTAAGCAAGTGGACTAGTACGTATACTTACTACATATTATTTTCCCCTAGTAATCATACTCTCCTATTTCCAATGCTATCATAGAGAAAAGAAACCACACATACATCAAGTAAACAGATCACCTTTCTTTTATAGAAAAATATTATGATGTGTGTGTGTGTTGAACATATGTGCGTATGCACTCCAGCTCCTGAGGGAAGATAGAGCAATTGTCAAAGTTAGTTTGTAGATACATCTCTACTTTTTATTTTCAATTTAGCAGTTTGGTTAGAAATTATTTTTCTGATCCTTTTTTGTTATTGTTATTGTTTTGATAAATGGTGAGAGGCAGTCAATACAGAGAAGTGTAGAATTGCACTACTGGAAAGTACACACACACACACACACACACGGGAAAAGAAGGCAAAGCAGCATGTAAGTAAAGGGAATAGAAATGCCAGTCACAGTTCTGCGATTCATTAACTATGTGTCTTTAGGCCAGTTGCTTTACCTCACTGAACAAGTATTTTATGTTTGATTCTCTTCATTTGGAGATATGTAGGTTGAACCTATTCCAGTTCCTAGCATCTACAAGTACCCAGTAAATAAATCTATGACGAGTAAAAAATAGAGAATGAGAGTCAGAAGCAAAATCATTATTGAAGCAAATTTTACCAAGAACCTGGCCGTCTAAATCATCATGACAAAAGAGGTGACTCATGGTAGGTTGCCCAGGTCCAATGTACTCTGGGGTTAAATCTAAAGCAGAAGTCAATCTTGGCCATTTATGAGTACCTCTAGACAGCCAAGCAGATCACTGTGATTATTTGAGTGTAGAATTAACCTATATTTGAGTTATTAAATCAGATTTATTTTTGAGAACTAGAATATTCCCTCATTCTATCAAATACTAGTAAAACCTAAAAAGTTTTTTAAAAAATTACTATACATGTATATTCCTATTCATCAGTGGAATACTTAAAGATTATTTTTTTAAAAATCACAAATTATTTGATTCTACTTAGAGAAAAGCAGTTCCACATTCATATGTGCAAGAATCCACTTACCTCAAAGGTCAACTGATTTCAAACACACATCCATCATTTTAGTAAAAATTATCATTAATGACTTGTTGAATTAATAAACTGCCTTGAGGGTTAGCACTGTGAGAATGTATCTGACCTTCTTCGCCTTCATTTGGATTCTGTTGTAGTTGGGCAATCGTAACTAGAATTGGTATGGATTTCTCTTTCTCTTTCTTTACCTTTTTAACCTCAATTTCAACCTGAACATGTAGCTACCCCTTCATTTTACTTTATTTTTTATTTCTGATGACATGTGAAAGTTCCTGTGGGAATGCAGAGTCACCACTGCTGCTTTAGGTGAAAATCCTTGTAAGTTCTCCACTTGCAAACATGTTTTCCTACATTTGCAGTTGTAAAACAGATTAGAATATTTTCTCTCCCTAAAACCAAAGCCCAGTGGCTTACATAGTGACCAACCTTGGGAGAAATTTTATTTGTGTTAAATGATAATACCTGCTTCATGGCCCACTTTTTCTACTGAAATGCTGTATTCAATTGTTCCATTGGTGAACCAATTAAATGAATATACAGAACCTGATTTCTTATTGAGAGTAGTAAAGGAAAGGCGGGATGACATTTTCTAAATGGTAGACTGTCCTTCCTCAAGAAGCTTTCTTCTTATTTATGTGAAGAAACCAGGTTATAAAGCACTTGTGTAAATTTCTGAAGGTGCATTATATATAATTCTGTAATTCATTCATTCTATAAAGAAGGTACCTCTTCAAATGAACTGCCAATTACTGATTGAACTGATAATAATCAGGACAACCCTCTTGGGTCCCCGCCCTGCTGCACAGAATCTATCTGTCTTTCAAATAAAACTTTCCTCTCACTTGAAAAAAGAAAATAGTCATATACATACAGATATATGTGCATATATATAATATTCATAGAGTTTCTGAAAATTGATGAGACTATTCTCCATTACCCTGTATTCTATCTTAAACTGCCTACCTCTATATTCATCTTTTAAATCTCTGACAGACAGAAAATGTACAGGCTGCTCACTGTCTGCAGAACAATGTATGGCTATAAAGAGTAGAAAAGATCCCTACCCTGAAAAGGTTGTAATGAGGGACTTCAACTAGTTGTTATTTAAACATCAGTGATGGTAATGTTATGCCTTATTTATACTTGGACATAGAACATTGTGAAAATCCAAAATTACATTTTTTTTTTTTTGAAAAGAGAGTGATACTCTCAACTCAAGAGATACAAAGTTCAAACTTAAAAGCTTTACTCTTCACTTGATTTTAATTTTCAAATTCAAATAACAAGGATATGTCATGATTAAGTCTTCTTCCTAATGGAATAAGTACGACTAAAAAATGTTCTTTTTTTTACTTAAATTACTTAGCTATATGGTGGAGAGGTATACTTTACTTTCTCGAAAATATTTGGTTGTAATTCAGTTTCAGTAACCAAGTTATCAAGCTATCATCAAATTGGTGTATCTCTGATTTAACACAATGAGAAATGCATCATATTTTATGCCATATTCTTGGCAAAATATGTACTCTGAATCTAATCATCAAAGAAAATGTCAGTTCTATGATAAACAAAAGTTGGAAAATATTCTAGATTAAAGAAGACAAAAGAGTTCGACTAGGAAGACGGCGGCGGGCAGAACCAGAAGGAGGGTGAGTGTGTGAGAGAGTAAGGTAGTGTGTGAGAGAGTGTGAGTGGACGTGAAGGCGGATGACCACACTCATGCGGTGCAGAGATGCAGAGCAGAAGGTTCCTGTGCTGTGGACGGAGCAGCCGACCACTGCGGTGAGCGGCTCTTCAGGGCGCTTCTCCCTGCACTGTGGGGAGGTCTCACCATTTTGGAAGATCCCGGGTCTTCCCTGGGAGGAGGCAGTGGGAGCGGCCAGGGCCCAGCAACTGGAGCCCACCAGTGCACCTGGCACCATTGGACCAGTGGACACCCTGGGTCAACACAGACCAGTGCACAGTACTCGAGCTGTCAAGTTGCCCATTGCGGAAACTGCAAATGGTCTGGAACCCAGCCCCATCCCCCACAGTATCAGCCCTATCAGACTGGAGATATACCCCAGCAACTGAGGTTGGGGAGCAGACATCCATCCCCAGGCAACAGAAGCACAGACCAGCAGTGGAGACCCATCCCCAAAAACTACAGCAAAGGCTGAGCAGGAGCTGAGACCCGCTGGCCAGCAGCACTCCCCAGCCACCAGCGGCGGGACCTGGGCTCCATAGGGGACTGTGCAACACAGAGACCGACAAGAGTAGTGGGGAGCCAGGGATCCATAGGGGCCTGTGTGACCCAGTGGCTCACAAGAGCAGTACGAAGCGTGGGATCCAGAAGGACCTGTGTGACCCAGCGGCCCACAGAGTGGTGGAGAGCCGGGACTCAAGAAGGGCCAGTGTGAGCCAGCTCCTAATGGGACCTGTGGGGAGCTGAGGCCCCAGAGAGGCCTGTGCAACCCACCTGCCCACAAGATAGATGTAGAGTAGGGTCTCCAGAGGGGACTGTGGAATGCAGCTCCCCATAAGATCAGTGGGAAGCGGGGGTGTCAATGGGGCCTTAAAACCCAGCTGCCCACAAGCTGCCAGGGCTCCAGTAGGGCCTGTACAACACAGATGCCCATAGGTCCAGTAGTAAGCTGAGGCTCATGAAGGGCCTGTGCGACTCAGCTGCCCCCGGTGCGGGCAGGGAGTGTGGCTACAGCATGGCCTGAGCAATACAGCCACAGGTGGCACCAGTGACCAGTGGGAAGCACAGCTTCAAGGGGCCCACACAATCCAGCAGCAGCACCTAACAGGATACATCAATACAAGCCCCCAGTAGTTAATTCTCCAGGATCCACAGCAGGCAAGAGGCGACACACAACAGAATAGTCTGGGAGGTACAGTAGTCTTATTTAATATACAGCGAGCTGCATATACACCCAAATATCCCTCAGCAGGTCTAGAGCTACTACACAGCTAAAATGGGGAGACAAAGAAACAAAACCCAAAGGAAAGGAAAAGAGGAATCACTGGAAAAGAAACTATAGGAAATTGAAGAAAGCAACTTGTCAGATAAAGAATTCAAAGCAATAATTTTAAGGGTGCTCAAACAATTTGGTGAGAGCTACAAACAACTTAATAAGAATTATAAAGAGCTCACTGGGAACTACTTCAGCTTAAAAAAGAAGGTAGAAGCTACACATAAAGAGGTAGATGCTATGCATAAAAATCAAGAGGAAATAAAGAATGACATAGCTGTTATAAAAAATACCTTAGAAGGATTAAATAGTAGATTAGAAGAAGCTAAAGATGGAATCAGTGACTTAGAAGACAAGGTAGAGAAAAACACCCAAATAGAGCAACAAATGAAAAAAAGTTTAAAAAGCAGGAGGAGAGTATAAGGGAGCTGTGGGACAATACAAAAAGTAACAATATTTGCATTATAAGGGTACTGGAAGGAGAAGAATCAGAGAAAGGAATAGAGAACCTGTTTGAAGAAATAATGACAGAAAACTTCCCTAAACTGGTAAAGGAAACAGTCACACAAGTCCAGGAAACACAGAAAGTCCCAAGCAAGATGAACCCCAGAAGACCCACAGCTAGACACATCATAATAAAAATGGCAAACATTAAAGACAGAGAAAGAATCTTAAAGGAAGCAAGAGACAGACAGAAATTTACCTACAAGGGAGCTCCCATTAGACTGTCAGCTGATTCTTAATAGAAACACTGCAGGCCAGAAAGAGTGGCATGAAGTATACAAAGTAATGCAAGACAATGGTCTGAAACCAATACTACTCTATACAGCAAGACTATCATTTAAAACTGAGGGAGAAATAAAGAGCTTCACAAAAAAAAAAAAAAAAAGCTAAAGGAATTTATCACCACCAAACCAGCACTGCAAGAAATGCTAAAGGAACTGTTGTAAAAAGAAGAAGAAAGAGAGAGAGAGAGAGAGAGAGAGAGAGAGAGAGAGAGAGAGAGAGAAACACGGGCATAAAATTAAAATGGCAACTAATAACTATCTATCAATAATTACCTTAAATGTAAATGGCTTAAGTGCTGAGCTGATTGGATAAGAAAACATGACCCTATATATGCTGTCTACAAGAGACCAACCTCACAACAACAAACACACAGAATGAAAGTGAAGAGATGGGAAAAATTTGTCCAAGCAAATGGAAATTTATAAAAAGCTGGTGGAGCAATACTCATATCTGACAAGATAGACTTCAAAACAAGGGCTATAATAAAAAACAGAGAAGGTCAATACATATTAAAAAGATCAATCCAACAAGAGGATATAACCCTGGTAAACACATATGCACCAAATATGGGAGCAGCAAAATATCTTTAAAAAATTCTGGAGGACTTCAATGGAGAGATTAATAGCAACACGATCATAGTGTGTGACTTTAACACGCCACTGACACCACTGGATAGATCTAGAAAAAATATTAACATGGGCATAGAGTCCTTACAAGACAAACTAGATCAGCTGGACTTCATTGATATTTACAGAACATTTCACACAGGCTGCAGAATATACATTCTTCTAAAGTGCACATGGGACATTCTCAAAGTTAGACCACATGTTAGGACACAAAGCAAGTCTCTACAAATTCAAGAAGATTGAAATCACATCAAGCATCTTCTCAGATCACAGTGGCATAAAACTAGATCTTAATTACAATAAAAATACACAAAACGTTCAAACACTTGGAGGCTAAAGAGCATGTTATTAAACAATGAATGAGTTACTAATGACATCAAGAAAGAAATAAAAAACTTCCTGAAAACCAATGAAAATGAACACACAACAACACAAAATCTATGGGACACAGCGAAAGCAGTCCTAAGAGGAAAGTTCATAGCACTACAAGCCTACCTCAAGAAATAAGAAAAATTCCTAATTGACTTTCTAACCCTACAAGTTAAAGAACTAGAAAGTAAACAAAAAGAAACACCCAGAGCTAGTAGGAAGAAGGAAATAGTAAAGGTCAGAACAGAAATAGACAACATAGAGACTAAAAAAAACAATTCAAAAGATTAATGAAATATAAAGCTATTTCTTTGAAAAGATAAATAAGATCGATAGAACTTTAGCCAGACTCACCAAGAAACAAAAAGAGAAATAAAATAAACAAAATAAAAAACAAAAGAGGGAAAGTAAAAACTGACAACACAGAAATACAAAGGGTCATCAAAACATACTATGAACAATTATATGCCAACAAATTGGACAATCTAGGAGAAATAGAAAAATTTCTAGAAACACACAGCCTCCCAAAACTGAGCCAGGAAGAGACAGAAAACTTGAACAGACCAATAGCAACAAGGAAAATTGAAGATGTAATTAAGAAACTCCCAGCAAACAAAGGCCCAGGCCTGGATGGTTTCATGGGGGAGTTTTACCAAATATTAAAAGTATATCTAATACCCATTCTCCTCAAACTATTCCAAAAAATCCAAGAAGATAGAACATTTCAAACTCATTTTATGAGGCCAGCACAATCCTAATTCCAAAACCGGATAGAGACACTACAAAGAAAAAACGACAGGCCAATATCCCTGATGAACACAGGTGCCAAAATCTTTAACAAAATATTAGCAAATCAGATCCAGCAATACATCAAAAAAATTATTCATTATGGCCAAGTGAGATTTATCCCAGGGGTGCAAGGATGATACAATATTGGCAGATCAATAAATGTGATACATGACTCAAACAAAATGAAAGATAAAAACCATATGTTCATATTAATAGATGCTGAACAAGCATTTGACTAAATTCAACACCCATTTCTGATAATAATGCTCAGCAATGTGGGGATACAAGGATTATATCTCAACATAATAAAAGCCATATATGAAAAACCTACAGCCAACATCATACTCGATGGGCAAAAACTAAAAGCATTCCCTTTAAGAATGGGAACAAGACAGGGATGCCAACTTTTGCCACTCTTATTCAACATAATACTGGAAGTCTTAGGCACAGCAATTAGACATGAAGAAAAAGCTTAAAGGGATCCAAATTGGAAAGGAGGAAGTGAAACTGTCATTATTCGCAGATGACATGATATTGTACATAGAAAACCCTAAAGACTCCATCAAAAATCTACTAGAGTTAATAAATGAATTTGGTAAAGTAGCAGGATACAAAATTAATGTCAAAAATCAATGGCATTCTTATACACCAATGATGAACTCACAGAAAGAGAAACTTAAAAAAAAACAATCCCATTTACCAATGCAGCAAAAAAATTAAGATACCTAAGGATAAACTTAACCAAAAAAGTAAAGGACTTCTTCACAGAAAACTACAGGTCATTGAAAAAAGAAATAGAGGAAGATATAAAAATGTGGAAGCACATACCTTGTTCATGGATTGGAAGAACTAACATCATTAAAATGTCCATACTACCCAAAGCAATCTATAGTTTCAATGCAAGCCCCATCAAAATACCAAAGATATATTTCACAGAACTAGAACAAACACTCCAAAAGTTTACATGGAACCAAAAAAGACCCTCAATAGCCACAGCAATCTTGAAAAAAAAAAAAAGTAGGAGAGATCACATTACCAGGTATCAGGTTATACTACAAAGCCACTGTAATCAAAACAGTCTGGCACTGGCACAAGAACATGCAGATAGCTCAGTGGAACAGAACAGAGAACCCAGAAATTGAACCAAGAAAATATGCCCAATTAATATTTGACAAAGGTGGCAAGAGCATACAGTGGAGTCATGACAGTCTCTTCAATAAATGGTGTTGAAAAAATTAGACAGCTACTTGCAAAAAAAATAATAAAGCTAGACCACCTACTTACACCATACACAAGAATAAACTCAAAATGGATAAAAGACTTAAATGTAATTTGTGAATCCATAAAAATTCTAGAAGAAAATGTAAGCAACAAAATTTCAGATATCCACTCAGCAGAATTTTCACTGATATAACACCTAAGGCAAGAGAAACAAAGGAAAAAATGAACACATGGGACTACATCAAACTAAAAAGCTTCTTCACAGCAAAAGAAACAATCATGAAAATGAAAAGGGAACCCACTGTATGGGAGACCATAATTGCTAATGATGCATCACATAAGGGATTAATTTCCAAAATATATAGAGTACTCATACAACTCAACAAAAAGAAGACAAAGAACCCAATAAAAAAATGGGCAGACAATCTAAATAGATGCCTCTCCAAACAGGACATACAAATGGCCAAGAGACATGAAAAAATGCTCAGAATCACTAATCATCAGAGAGATGCAAATTAAAACAACTATGAGGTATCACTTCACACTTGTCACAATAACCACCTTCAACAAATCATCAAACAACAAGTGTTGGTGAGGGTGTAGTGAAAAGGGGACTCTAGTACCCTGCTGGTGGGACTGCAGACTGGTATAGCCACAATGGAAAACACTATGGTGTTACCTCAAAAAGTTAAACATTGAACTTCCATTTGACCCAGTGATCCCACTTCTAGGAATATACCCTAAGAAGTCTGAAACACCAATCAGAAAGAATATATGTATCCCCATGTTCATAGCAGCACTATTTACAATAGCTAAGATCTGGAAACAGCCCAAATGTCCATCAGTAGACGAACGGATAAAAAAGCTGTGGTACATATACACAATGGAGATGGCATTCTTATACACCAATGATAAAGTCAAAGAAAGAGAAACTAAAAAAAACCAATACCATTTACCATCACAGCAAAAACATTAACATACCTAGAAATAAACTGAACTAAAGAAGTAAAGGATCTCTTCACAGAAAACTACAGGTCATTGAAAAAATAATAATAATAGAGGAAGATATAAAAAAGTGGAAGCACATACCTTGTTCATATATTGGAAGAATTAACATCATTAAAATGTCCATACTACCCAAAGCAATATATAGATTCAATGCAATCCCCATCAAAATACCAACAACGTACTTCACAGAACTAGAACAAACACTCCAAAAGTTTATATGGAACCAAAAAGAATCCTGAATAGCCACAGCAATCTTGAAAAAGAAAAAAGAAAAAAAAAAAGAAGAACAAAGTAGGAGGAATCACATTACCAGATATCAGGTTATACTACAAAGCCACTGAAATCAAAACAGCCTGGTACTGGCACAAGAACAGACAGATAGATCAATGGAACAGAACAGAGAACCCAGAAATTGACCCAAGACAATATGCTCAATTAATGTTTGACAAAGGTGACAAGAGCATTCAGTGGAGTCAAGAGAGTCTCTTCAACAAATGGTGTTGAGAAAATTGGACAGCTACATGCAAAAACCTAAAGCTAGATCACCAAATCACACCATACACAAAAATAGACTCAAAATGGATAAAAGACTTAAATGTAACTCATGACTCCATAAAAATTCTAGAGAAAAATGTAGGCAACAAAATTTCAGACATCATATGCAGCAGAATTTTCACTGATACTACACCTAAGGCAAGAGAAACAAAGGAAAAAATGAACACATGGGACTACCTCAAACTAAAAAGCTTCTGCACAGCAAAAGAAACCATCATCAAAATGGAAAGGGAACCCACCATATGGGAGACCATAATTGCCAATGATGCTTCAGCTGTGAGATTAATTTCCAAAATATATAGAGTACTCATATAACTCAACAAAAGGAAGACAAAAAACCCAATCAAAAAATGGGGCCCTGGCCTGTTTGGCCCAGTGGTTAGAGTGTCAGCCTGCGAATCAGAGAGATACGGGTTTGGTTCCTGCTAAGGGCCCATACCTAGGTTGCAGTTTGTCCCCAGCCTTGGTTGGTCATGCAAGTGGCAGCCATTTGATGTGTCCTTTTCATGTCAATGTTTTGCTCTCTCTCTCTCTCTCTCTCTCTCTCTCTCTCTCTCTTCCTCTCTCTTTTTCCCACTCTATCTGAACAAAAAATGGAAAAATGTCCTCGGGTGAGGATAAAAAAAAAAGGGCAAAGGACTCAAATAGACACCTCTTCAAACAGGACATACAGATGGCCAAGAGACATATGAAGAAATGCTCAACATCACTGATCATCATAGAGATGCCAATTAAAACAACAATGAGGTATCACTTCACACCTGTCAGAATGGCTGCCATCAACAAATCATCAAACAACAATTGTTGATGAGGGTGTGGTGAAAAGGGGACTCTAGTACACTGCTGGTGGGAATGCAGACTGGTGCAGCCACTACGGAAAACAATATGGTGTTACCTCAAATTGTTAAAAATTGAACTGCCATTTGACCCAGTGATGCCACTTCTAGGAATATACGCTAAGAAGCCTGAAACACCAATCAGAAAGAATATATGTACTTCTATGTTCATAGCAGCACTATTTACAATTGCTAAGATCTGGAAACAGCCCAAGTGCCCATCAGTAGATGAGTGGATTAAAAGGCAGTGGTACATGTACACAATGGAATATTATACAGCTATAAGAAAGAAAGATCTCTTATCCTTTGAGATGACATTGAGGGTCCTGGTGAGTATTATGCTAAGTGAAACAAGCTAAGCAGAGAAAGACAAATATCACATAACATCACTTATTCATGGAATATAATGCACTAAACAAACTGATGAACAAAATTGACTCAGAGACATAGAGGTAGGGTATAGACTGACAAACCTCAGAAGAGGGGATGTTGGGGGAAGAAATGAGCCACAGAACTTATATGCATGTATGCATAACCAATGGACATAGACAACAAAGCTGGGGATGGGGCTTGGGGGATGGGAGGAGGGTGTCAATGGGGAAAAAAGGAGAAACATCTGTAACAAAACCAAATTAATAAAATTAATTTTAAAAAATAAATAAAAATGGCAAAAAATAAAATAAAATGTAAATAAAGAAAGAAAGAAGACAAAAGAGTCATGACAATCATATGCAATGAATTGTCCTGGATAATATAAAAAATAACTTCAGAATATATACTTAGGGCAACAGGAGGATTTTGAATATAGATTGAATATTATATCCAACTCAAATTTCATGGGTATGATGGTATTATGGTTATATGACAATTTGTCTTTTTCTTAGAATCATTAAAGGGTAAATTTTCATGATGTTTGCAACCTATCTAAGTAATTCAGCACAAATCATATATGTACACTAATATGTATATGGATGTATAATTACATATGTGTATACATAATTCAGAAAAAGAGGAAACGATGAAGCCAATGTCACAACAGGATAATGGTCAATAAAGCATGGTATGCAGGTGTTTATTATATTATTCTTTCCTCTTTCTGACCGCTTAAAATTCTTTTACAATATAAAGCAGCAGAGAGCTCTTGAATTTTTAAACAAATTATAATTTACATTTATTAGATGAACTAGTGACTAAAAAGGTCTTAGAATATAAAAAAGAAAAGAAAATTCATCCTGAGTGTTTTAGGCTGAATTGTGTCCTCCCAAAATTTATTTTTGGAAGTCCCCGCCCCCAGTACTTCAAATGTGACTGTCTGGAGACAGGGGCAACTAAGGTAAAATGCAGTCACATGGGTGGACTATAACCCAATATGACTGGTGTTCTTAAAAGCACAGACATACACCAGAGGAAGACAGCCATCTACAAGCCAAAGAATGAGTTCTTAGAATGAAACCAATGCCGCTAACACCTTGATCTTAAATTTCTAGCCTCCACAACTGTGAGGAAATAAATTTCTGTTGTTTAGGTCACCAGTCTTTTTTGTTGTTATGGCTACCTTAGAAAACTAATACACTGTGTTAGACAGAGTTTTAAGAACAACTCCCAATGACACTCATCCTGGACCCCTTCTCTGGTGGATGTGGGTGGAAACTGTGAATATGAGATATCATTCTCAGGATTATATCATGTCATATGGCAAAAGAGAAATTATCCAAATGCTCTTAATCTAATTAGCTGAGGTCCTTACAGGCAGAGAGGTGTGTAGCACAGGAGTTTTGAGGCAGGGTTGCTGGCTTTGAAAATGGAGGGGGTATGCTTCCAAGGAACATCGGTGGCCTTTAGTTGTTAAGAATGGCGGAAACTGACAGCCAATAAAAACTTGTACCCTCAGTTCTACAATTACAAAAAAATTCAAGGCAGCAAGCAACCTAAATGAGTTAGAAGCAGATTCTTTCTTAGACCCTCCAGATAAGAGCACAGCCTCAGGAAAACCTTGATCTCGGCCTTGTGAAGTAGGAGACCCCTTTGATCCTTCCAAGATTTCTGACCTACAGAACTGTGAGACAGGAAATGGGCATTCTTTTACCATGCTAAATCTGTGATAATAACAATCTCCTCCTCATCTACAGAGTTATGTATTTTTTGGTTAGTGTGTGTGTGTGTGTTGTGTTTTGTGTCTATGTGAGCAGAACAGATTAAGAAAATATTAATTATGATTTCTATATTCAATTGTTTTTATACGCATACACATAAAGTTCATATACATGCATATAGAAATGGTAACCCATATAACTTTTATAATTGTTAACACAGTAACTTACAAATGTACAAACATATCCTTTCTGGTCGGAAAAATAATTAAAATCCTCTCTCTAATTGTTACGGTATCTGTCTTTCATCTTTAGCATTTTGAGCTTGTCATTCCCAACATCTACCACCAGATCTGTTACACAGTAGCCACTCAATTAAAACTGGATGTGTATAAATTGAATAGGCAAGTATACATGTATCTGAACGATGCACATACAGGCGGTGCTAGTATAATGGAAAGCACGAGACAGGCAAACATGAAAACCTTACCTTCACTACAAGGGACTCTTAGTGGAATCAAACTTCTCTGAGCCTCATTAGCTTGTTTTATCTAGAAAGCTGTATAGCACGGCAGAGTATTCATCTGTAGCTTTGTCTCTTAATTACTTTAATACCTCTAGTAAATAACTTCCCTCATGCTTTACTTCATCATCAGTAAAAAGACATCATGATCAATATCACAGGCAGAGCTACCATTAGCTCATATAGTGCCTTCACACACACGAGAACAATTTGCTTCTTTTTCAAGATTATTTCCATTTGTGGGAAAATATATTCACCTGTACTGTCTGAGACATTTATGTCACCTGAGCACCCTGTACAATCACAACAACTGTACCCAATGTCCTGTTCAAGGCTGTTGTCAGGATGACAGGAAACAATCCATCGAAGGATCATATTGCCGCATCTAGATCACCTTAATCATCCACACTGTGTCAGTACTATCAGCATCAACTTTATCATAAACATCCTCTTTGTCATGAAAATAATGACATTCAACCAGGCCAGAGGACTAAATTAGCATAGACTGAAGCCCTACTATGTGGTTGGGCATGGGGTAAATGGTTGAAGAAGAGTATATAGTAAACACCTTGCAAGTTCCTCAGTAAATAACTGCTGATTGATTGATTTCTACTTTTCCTAAAGAAAATACATATCTATCTATCTATCTATCTATCTATCTATCTATCTATCATGTATATATCTATCTATATATATATATATAGATAGATATATACATATATATATATAGAGAGAAGTCTAGCACAGTGACAAAATTGTCTTTACTATTTAAATAAAAATACATAGCATGTCATTTATTTAAATTTTTAATTGTCTTAAATGTGCAAGTTTGGAAGTCAAATGTAACAAAATTACTCAAAGGTCAATATAAAGAAATATATATATATATATATATATATACACACACACACACACACACACATATATCTACATATATATATATTTTTTTTCTTTTCTTTTACTGTCAAATTACATCTACTTGATTGCCTAACCCAGCAATCAATTCAGAATTAAAATGGGGGACATCTGTAATACTCACAACAATAAAGATAAAAAAAGTATAACTAGCTAATATAAATTATAGCAACCTAATATAGACATTATTAATACCTATGTTATGACTAGTATACATGTTATGCATGTCTACTATTTTCTCATAAAATGATGGTAATTATTTTGGTAATCATCTTTTCAAATTTATGTTTTATTTTATAACAATTTTTGTAAAAATGCCTATTAACTGTACCAACTGTAACCAAATGAGTGTCCTGGATCACCAGCAGAAAGGGTCAGGTAAATCTATTTCTTTAAAATTTTGGAGCAGCCCATAAGTATTTGAAAAGAATATCTGTATTAATTATCTACTGACTTTTTATTTAAAATATATTTCAATTGCATACAAACAGTATTGTCTAAATTAGGTTTTCTTAGAGGTTTTTAAACACTACTATAGAGATGGGCCTTTATTTATTTTCTTTTTTTTTTAAATATATTTTTATTGATTATTTTAGAGAGAGAGGAAGGAGAGAGAGAGAGAGAAACATTGAGGTGAGAGAGAAACATCAAGTGGCTGCCTCCTACACGCTCTCTATTAGGGATCAAGCCTGAAACCTGGGCATGTCCCTGACCAGGAATGGAACTGGGACTTCTCAGCCCATGGGGTGATGCCCAATCCACTGAGCCCCACCAGCCAGGAGTGTTTGTTTTTTTTTTTTTCTATCAGACTGATTGGTGATTTCATTTCACATCTCTTTAACAGGATTGTAATGCTTGTAATTTTAGTATTTGATAGTATATCTCTCAAGAAATAGATATAATGTTTAAACAACAGCATTGTTCTTATATTGATATAATAATAAATGCAATATTGTTAGATATACTATAGAACACTGTATTAGTCTGCCAGGGGTATCTCAAAACAAAATACCATAGACTGGATGGCTTAAGCAATGGAAATTCATTCCCTCACAGTCCTGGAAGCAGAGTCCAAGATTAAGAGGTTGGCAGGGCTGGTTCCCTCCATGGCCTCTGTCCTCAGATGACAGATGGCTGCACTCTCACTGCCTTTTCACACTGTCTTCCATCTGTGTGTGCATAGCTCACTGTGTCCCAGTGTGTCCAAATTCCCTGTTCTTACAAAAAAAAAAAAAAAAACAGTCAGAAAGCAGTAGGTCCCTCTCTGATGACCTCATTTGAACTTAATGGGCTCTTTGAAGACCCTCTCTTCAAATACAGACACTTTATGAGGTGCTAGGGATTTGGAGCTACAATATATGAATTTTGAGGGGGCACAAATCAACCCATAACAGATGCTATGATAGGAAGTTAGGATATAGAAATTCTGATTTCTATTCCAGCCTGGTTACCCATCAGCTAAGAGACTCTTTTTTTAATCCTCACCTGAAGATATTTTTTTCATTTTTTGTTCAGATAGAGTGGGAGGGAGAGAAAGGAAGAGAGAGAGAGAGAGAGAGAGAGAGAGAGAGAGAGAGAGAGAGAAATAACATCGATGTTAAAGGGACACATAGAGTGGCTGCCTCCTGCACGCACAACCCAACCAGGGCTGGGGGCAAACTGCTACCGAGGTATGTGCCCTCCAGGTCTCTCTGTATCGCAGGCCAATGCTCTAACCACTGAGAAACCTGCCAGGGTGCTAGGAGACTCTTGACCAAGTGACCAAAAGACTTATTTGTGTATCAGATTTCTTATTGCTTTTAATGGCCATAATACCTGGTCTATACTTCTCAAATAACAGTTTCAGTGACAAAATGATATTCAGTAATATTAATGTGCATGTCCTTAAGACATTATCAAAGTACAAGTATACATAATTTCTACATGTCCTTTTTGTGAAATTAAAATTAGTCTTATGGCTGTATGCTAAATTCGATGATAGTATTTTATATTAATAACTACTTTTCTCTTGGCAACTCCACCAGAGATGTTGGGAAGCAACTGTTTGTTGGTTTTTCTTCTTCTTTGCAATTGAATAGCCGGAAAGATTTATTCCAGTTAAGTGATTCTCCCCTCTTTAGTTGATCCTTTAAGTTTGATCCGTCCCTCCTTGCAAAACATCTTTCTCCAGAAAAAAAAGAATGAGGAAAGAAAAAAAGAAAGATAGTAAAAAAGGAAGGAAGGAAGGAAGGAAGGAAGGAAGGAAGGAAGGAAGGAAGGAGAGGAGAGGAGAGGAAGGAAGGTTGGTTTTGTAGGTTGAGTGGATTGCTCTAAGCCACACTCACTAATTGGTATTCTCCTACCTATACCCTGTTTTTACCTATTCTCTCCTTAACTTGCAATTTTTCCAATCCTGAAAATTAGAAAAGCTAATGTTACAAAAATTTTAATTAAAAAATACAACCCCAAGTCAGTTATGCTGCCTGAATCTGAACAAGTCTAAGACAGCAATTAGTAGAATGATGATACTCTTTGTCCTACTGAAAATCCTATAGGCATATTATAATAGGACACTATATTCTGCTTTCAGAGAAGGGACGGGTGATGGAAGATGTAGGGGAAGGGAGAGAAAAGGAAAGCCATTAAAATAAGTTCTTAGAACACAACATTCTTTAGACCTTCATTCAGCAAAATATGTTATTTTAGAAGCCCTTCTGAGTGAAAGTCAAATGTAAATTTTATACACTGGCTATAAAGAATAAAACATCCTCCGGGAAGAAATGTGCTCACCCGTGAAAAGTAAGAAGCCTTCATCCCCAACCCCAAATGCTAGATTAGTTGTGGATAAATGATGGATTGGTGGTTTCTGAGAGGCCCCTTTGCTCAGCCCTCAGCTTGTCCCCACAGAGCCCTGCATGAGCTCTTGTTTACACGACATCATCTCTTAAGCCAAGGAGAGTTTACCAGCGATGTCTCTAGAATTCATTCATTTTATTTTGTCCTCTTTATTTTACATTATTTCAAAACTTTTATTCCCTGTTGTTTCCAGTCCCGGCAAAGGGGCACGAGTTCCTTTTTATCCTGTGGTCTGTCTTATATCAGAAAACCAAAAAGCAGTGACTCATTCAGTCAAGAGCGAGGACTGTTTTAACGCTGGTCTTGCTCCCCCTGTCGAAACTGCAGTGCACTCTGCTTTATCACCAATGCCTGCATCAGCCTGTCCTAGAATCACAGCGGCAGGTGTGCAGAGATGCATGAGCACGTTAGGGGGAAGGATGAGGAGAAATGCCCCCAACCCCATCTGTGCTAGGGAACTGAATCGATGTCAGACAGGCCCTTCACTGTTGCACTTTCCCCCCCTTCATGTCACCCCTCCTAGCAACTGTTAAGTGGGAGTTTTTATTATTGGAGATGGGTCAGCATTTTGGCCTCTCCGCTGCTAAAATGAAGAGCCTCACAGCAAAATGAAGAGCAAAACAAAAAGAATTGAAAGAGACAGAAACTGTCCTCATGGGTCTCATATACTTTCCCTTTAATCTGTAAAATCATTTCGGCTTCTCTACCTCAGGAAAAGCTCTGCTTTGTGGTTCTCATATATTCGCTCATTGCAAAGCGACCTTTAAATCACTGCTCCTTAGAAACAAGGACCACACTCCGTTCACTTTATTGTTCCAATAATCTCCTCTCATGCCCTATGCTGCTATATATGTTTGAAGAGCAATACCTGTTTGCTAATAATCTCCCACCTGAATTTCATTTTATTTTTTTGACCTCTGTCAAAGAAAGTAAGTTTAAAAGAAAATTATATGGGGATTTCTACCTTATGTCTTAGGGGAAAGGTCATTATGTGAATATACGAAGTCCTTAATGTCCACCTATCTAAATAAAATTAACTCACACAATGGAAACAAAAGCAGTGGTTACTACAGAGGAACATCTAACCCTAATAACTTACAGCCATTTTTATTTTATAGACATGCTTGCATTCTTCTTACCCAGGAGACTTGTCATTTTTACTGTATTACTCAATTAGAACTGTTCCCTCCCAAAGCCAGTGTTATACAATTCTGTCGGGATAGCCTTCCATGTTTTTCAAACAACTCCATATTTATAAATTAGGTCCTCTTAGGACTCAGATCCTTCTTTGCCTCAGTATTTCAAAACAGGAGGACATGTTTAAATAAGTTTAAACCTCACTGTATCAATAACAACCAAATTAGAGGAGTACAGAAGGACCATAAACTCAGTTTCTTGAAATAAGATAACATATACATTCCAGGACTCGGTATCAATTAAATAACATTATTCACTAACATGATATTTTAGTTATGTATTTTAACTGGTCAGTTGGTCAACATGATGTTTTTGAGAGTTCCTAGAAAAAGCCACCTATCCCGAAATAATCTATGCAAAAGTCTTAATGTTTAAATATAGTATATCTAATTATCTTTAAAAGTTAACAATTTAACTTGAATTTGTGTATGTGGTCAGTTAATCCCATTCCTAGTCACATCTTTAGAGAATAAACTTGACTTTAAGTAAGAATTGATGAGGGCAGTTAGGATGCTCCATAAGAAGACCCTCAGGGTACGGCACATGCTCAGAGCTCTGAGCATCTAGAATGGGCTGTGCAATGAATGGACGATCTTACTGTGATCAGGCATTATCTAAGCACTGCACTATGATGCAGGTACTATCGTGTCCATTGCACAAATGAGGCAATGCAGTCCTGGAAGGGCTATGTTAGTTGCCCAGGAGAAAAGATGTCTGTGAAGGAACCTGGAGACGAGATGTTGGGATTCAGAAGCCCTGTTCATGCACTGTGCCTGCCACCTCACGTAGTGGACAGAGAGAAGAAAGGAGCGTGAGGGGACACTGCAGCACATGTTACCTGCCTACCCAGTATCTACTCTCCTCTTTTTCTGTACTAGCAGAGCCACCATTTTTTTTTTTTTTTTTTGTATGGAAAGCAACAGCCCCTGTTGAAAATACTCATTGCCCAAGCCCCATAGGATCAGTTCTGGTGAAGCAGATATCAGCATTAACTACTGACTGTGCTTTCTGTGAAAGTTACTGCTTTTCTGAAAAACAGAGAAACTTCAGCTGACATGTGCCTTTTCCCTTTTGTCTTTCCTTTCTTTATGGCTGAAATGAAATTAGCCACTGGCAGAGGTAGAGATTTGCACTGTGGCATTCTAAGACACAACTCCATGCCAAGGACTGCAGAGCAGAAGGAGAAAGCCAGGTGCCATATTAATCCTGAATTCTAGAGATGCCATGTTAATTCTGAATTTTCTACATCTTCAACTTTTCATGTGAAAAAAATAAACCCCCATTTGGTTAAGTTGCTGCTTCTGTTCCATGTGGTCAACTGCAATCCTAACCAACAAGGAGGCGTACAAAAAGAGAATAATCAACCCAGCCTTTGCCGAGAACACCACATGGCCTGCGTCTGGCACTCTGTGGCAGTGGGTACACACAGCTCTGTGCCACCTGCTTCCACTGGGAGGGGTCATTCTGTTCCCCATGGTGACGCTACATGGGCACAGACCCACCCCTATCATTTCACAGTGGCTGTGGTTCAGCAATGACAATACAACAGGGGTTGGCAAACTATCTCTTGCTGGCAAAATCCAGCATGTGGTTTGTTTTTGTAAAGACTATAAGCTGAGCACGTGTTTTCCATGGTAAAGTATTTTAAAAACAAACAAACAGAAAAAAAATGTCTGATTCCTGCAGAAGGGCAGGACAGAGTCAACGTGTAAATTATCACAACTTTCCGGGTTGCAAATATTACCCTCTTATAAAGCTCTTTTTATTCTCTTTTGTTGGCCAATGAGTCCTAAGTCAAAAACACGATCCGTAATTAAAGCACTCTCTAAATGATGTTTTGGCCAAGGAGCCATGTCGGGCACTAGGAAAGGAAGAGAAATACCAGCACCAATACGTTTCTGACATAAAAAGAAAGAATCGGTTTTAAGTATATTAAATTCAATTTCCCAGAAAATATCATACATCAGCTGGAGCTGATTGTTGGAAAGGAAGTATCATTAAGCATTCAACAGAAAATCCTAGAAGGAATTAAATTTTGAATACTTCGAAATAAAAGTGCCTTTCAAGAAGACTTTCCGGCCACAGGTGGCACCAAGCTTTCATTTCACAAATAAACGTTTCCACTCTTCATTTTAATTCCTGTCACACACAACTCGAGACTAACAACCGGATTGAAAGCCCCGAGTGGAAGGATGGCGAGTTCCCTGATTTTCTATTCCCTTGGCCTCACGGGGCCTCAGGGTGATTAGCCATTTATTTAGACACTTGAAATTTCTTCAAATAATGTGCAGAAGTATAGACTTACATTTTTAATATAAGGCTAAAGAATAATTTTTCATAGCCAGTGGTAAAAACAGAAATTATTGAAGTTATCCGTTTTCATGTTTTTGAAAACTCATCTTGGTGTTTCTGTATGCATGTTTATCTTCTACGCATTTCACAAGGAGAGCTTTCCTCTTCCCTGATAATATCCCTTTTTCCCTATGAGGATTTTGTCATCATTGCAGAGCTTTTACAATGTCATAATAAATTTCATGCTATATTGGTTTTCTTATCATTTTAAAGGCTAAGTGGATTTAGGAAAAATAAGTGTATTACTTTGGCTGTTTCCATCTAATATTTTGTAGATACACGTACTTCAAACCAAAATGGATAACATACATTTGTTCGTACACTGAGCATAACATCACCCTTTCTAAGAATCAGTTTTTGGGGTTTTAGATCTCTAGTATTTATCTTTCACACTGAATGTATACATTCATGTGATTATAAAATGTTGCAATTATTTTATGTAGATCAGTGAGGACTGAATATGAATGTCATAAAACAACGCGTTATAAAGCACTATGATTTGATAAATGCTCATTGTGAACATCTGGATTGAGAAATTTCAATTTCAAAAGTTTGATACTTTGTATAAAGAGTTTTTTTTTTTTTTCTATGCTCATCCAGATTTCAATTCCTATTATCTGAAACTATTGATCGGAACAGGCTAATTACATGTAGATACAAATATATTGTCCAGTTTAAATACTCAGGAGAAAAATAATTACTTCCCTGTCTTTGTTATATGGCTACATAAATATAACAATAGTTTCAGCGTTTCCTTTAAGGACATTCAGCAATTTTGATGTTTGAGGATAGAATAAGAATGGCCAAAATTAAGGTATATTTTTAAATCTAATTCATCAAATGTTATAGGAGAAGAAAATAAGTATATGCTTAAAAACTGCCAAAAATGTCTTGAGTATGTACGAATTTCATTTTCAAAAGTAAGTAAGCAGAAAAATCTACATCTTTATTTTTAATTAACCCACATGTGATTTCTAATTTGAGGTCTCAGTCTGCTAAAGCCCCTAATCTATGTGAAATGAAGGACTCACTTTTTCCAAAATCCCAAGGTAATGTCTAGTTTCTTGGCAGGGTGGATATTCAAAATATTTTAGAATGTTGTGGTGGAGACACTGACCGTTCAGAGCAGAAGTCATTCGGTCAGGGTGGATGCTGGCTGGCAATCACACGTTGGTCCACCACTGTGGCCCTGCTGGGTGTCAGCCACGATCCAGGGGCAGCAAGTCGACAAGGCAGAGGGAGCAGAATATATTTCATCTACCCAACTTCACATTTCCTGTGAGGTGTTCTCTCTCTGGGCTTTCGTTTTGACCATCAAGGCCCTTGCTCCTATTCTATACCTCAAATTCTCTGCAGTCCGAGTCTCCCTCTCATCCCACTCTAGAGCACAGAGGGAAGGCCATCGATCTCTACTCTTCATCAGCATAAGGGAAATCCTGCCTCAGTAAGCTGTCCAGTCATTTTTTCCCAGTTGCTTTTGTATTGTGCCAAGTACACAGTTGCTTAGCATTTCTCCTTTAACCCGGCTTTCTTGCATATAGATAGCAGAGATATGCTTCATGTCTCTGTCATTTTTTTTCCCCGTCAGTGATTTGCTAGGAGGATCAGAACAAAAATGCAACATTCCAGTACCAAAACTCAAAAATTTTCCTTTTCTTCTGATTATGCAATGCCAATCTTTTCAGCTAATGAGAAAAGAACTCCTAGGTACTTAAAAAGGAGACAGTAAAGCTTAAAAAGAATCCAAATACATATATGACTATATATATTATGGTCAGAGCATCTCTTATTGATGTCTTTTCACATTACTGGGCCATTAGCACAATAATGAGATTTATTCCAATTTTTAAACAACGATATTAAGATAAAATTCACATACAAGTCACTGCTTTTAATATGTAAAATTCAATGTTTTTAAATATATTAACAGAGTTGTGCAACCATAACTACAATCCCATTTTTGAATATTTGAGTCACACCAAAGAGAGACCTCATATTCATTAACAGCCAGTCCTCATTACCTTCCACCACATGGCACATCTACTTTCTATGTCTATAAATTTGCCAGTTTGGGATCTTTCACATGAATGAAATCATATAATATGTGGTCTTCTGTGACTGGCTTGTTTTCCTTTGCATGATGTGTTCAAGGTTTATCCATGTAGCAAGTATGCAGATTTCATTCCTTTTATTGCCAAATAATATTCCTTTGTATGAATCAACCACATTTGATTTCTACATTAGATTTTTTTCCTATTAATATACTTTTTTCTTTTATGCTTATGTGTGCCTCTGTCTCAAAAGGTGTGAGATAATTTTTGTAGAGGGTTCTTATTCCCTATTAGTACTGTGTTTTAAAGGATGATTTTCCTCTTCAATTCATTTTTTTCTAGTAAAGCACAATCACTTTAAAATAATTAACCTTGTATTTTCTTCCCTTCATAAGTCACCACACTTTATGCTTTCATTCATGTAGTCACTTTAAAGGAAACATACTGAAAAGTTTTAAGTTGCTTAGGCTGGTTGGGGGGGAAAAAAGAAATCAATGACAACATCTGTCATCTGTGAAAACAACTGACATTTAGTTTCACATGTAAGGTAAATCTGAATGGCATGAAAACCTTTCTACTCACAGGTATCTAAAGACTCGTCTGAATCATCAGGGCAGTCAGAGTCCCCATCACACAGCCAGTTCTGGGAGACACAAGTCACATGATCGTGGCAAAGAAATTCACCAGGATCACACGACTGCTGATCTGAAAATGAAAATGTTTCGAAATAAAATATGAATGATCTGAACATGAACACAAGAGCAGTACAAAGATGAAATGTGAGAAAGCAATACATAAAAGGGGCATGGATGTGACCCACATTTTCTGTTCAGCAGCAAAGCTAAACCTATCATTTCTTCTTAATTTTTAGTCACTCAGCTCAAGTACACCTTTTGGATAGAACTGACTTTGATGTGGTCTCACACAATCTGTTCTGGAAACTTTTAGGAATTATCTTTTTCTTTATTACTAGAGGCATTGTTATACTGGAAAAGGCATATAGATATCCCAGCAAGAGCATTTTATAGATGTTGATCCAAAGCAGACATTTTGAACACAGAAATTTTTATTCCTCCTTTGCTCCAAAAAAAAAAAAATCTGTAATAAAAGTTAAATATTGTACCTAAGCCACATCTCTGAGTATTCATTTCTTAACTTTCCATCCTAATATTGGAGCTTCATGTTTCTACATTAATTAGGTACCCAATCTCTTAATATGTTCTTCTCATTTCTGCTATGACTTCCCAGGTGACAGCTTTGGCTACTGAACAGCAAAAGTGATAGAAATTCCATAAAACTGTGATTCAGATTTTTACACTTGGTTGTATCCATTATTTCCCCCCATTGCTTCAGAATATTTAGGACCTGTAGCCTTACTTATACCCTGTAAACCCATTCAATAAAATATTTCATTTTTATATTTCAACTAAAAAATGAATGTGTCCTACAATTAATAACCTTGGGACATGAAGGAGTGCTGGGAACATTAGCTATTTGATGTCACTTACACTTTTGTTATGTATACACAAGAATGATTCAAAATTTTAAAAAAGCCATCAATAAATATGTATTTCACTATATATCGAATAAAAATTCTAAGTGATATAAAAGCCTTAGACCATAGCTTAATTGTCATTTTTTACCCAAGTAATTACAAAATGATGGTGTATCATCCATGCAATGTTTTGATAAAGTAGGGTATATCTTTCCTTCCTCTGTCTCAACTTCTTTCCTCCTACAACAATGCAGCTTCCAATAAATATACAGTGCAAACACACAACACATCTTTAACCTATAAACATTGGTGGAAACTTTAGATACTTCCTAAAAATTAATACATTTTATCCTATTATATGTTTTAATACATTTGCCATCAATACCAAACTCATTACCATTGCTATCATATTGCTCTGTTTTGTTTCTGTTGTGATGATTTTTGTGGTTTTATTTTTGTAATTTATTTTTATTGTTGAAAGTATTATTGATATTCCTTCTTCCTCCCCCCCAACCACCTTCTCCCCATCCTTCACCACACTGTTGTCTGCATGCACCGATGGGTGATGCACACGAGTTCTTTGGCTCACCTCTTCCTACCCCCACAATTAAATTCTTGAGCATGTTCCGTATTTGGCCCTAAACTTGATGCTATAGAATCAAAGATGTAGAAGTTGTAGTCTTTCTTTTCAAAGATTCAACAAACTACCATGCCGACAGACCCAGAAGTTAAAAAAAAAAATACTATATATACAAAGAGTTGCCAAATAAATTATAAAAAATAGCTAAAAAAGAGACCACAAGTAGAGACAGAGAAAAATACAAAAATTAGTTTGGGGATGTAAGCATAAATTTAAAGATGGGTGGAATGTGAATAAACAAAGAGTATATATATAGGATGGTCTTGACAAGGAGTAGTGTAAAAAAATTGCTAAGGCAGTAGCTATGTAAATGTATTTGAGACAAATAAAAATTTTCTACTACAATTAAGATGACATTTAGGCTTAAAACCTGGGTTTTACCTACCAAACATTATATAATAGCAATAGTATGTTACAATGTTAAGGGAGGGAAACTTAAATTTTGCTAGATAGTCTAATAACTTCTGTAGTTAATATAGAGACAGAACATAGAATAAAATTCAAATTATTTTGCTTATAAAGAGACCATCTAATTTATTACCAAACTGGAAGAGTTCTGACAGTAAAGAACGATTTAGCAATAACTATACCAGTGCAAAATGTATAAACCAAGTCTGTCCCAGAAAAATCAGAATATATTTTTAATGTACCTTTTGCTACTCTTTGATCTGTGATTTCAAAATGCTAAGTTTTCTCTCCCTTCAGAGGTAAAAAGAGATGGTACCTTGCTAAATGCTAGTATATATTATTTTGTAGATAATTTGAAGCCAAGTAAAAGTACTTAAGAAAGGGTATTTATGATAAAATATGGTACAAATTCATCTGTTAGACCACTGAAATTGTCTGGAGAAAAGTTCAAGATGATTGGGCTAAAGTGGTAGGCATTAAAATGAATATTCTACTCCAAGTAATGTAAGAGTTAGAAATTGGTGAATAAAAGAAAGGCTCAAATATGTCTCAAAGTAAATAACCTCAGAAACTATTTAGATAATACATCAAAACCAAGATAGGATATAGACACAAGGGGAAAAAATGATTGTGTGTGTGTGTGTGTGTGTGTGTGTGTGTGTGTGTGTGTTAAATGTGGATGATAGCCTAGCCATGTGAGTAGTAAAACAATAATAGTAGACATGATAGAGAAATGAATTAGTATATTTGTAGTGCTTTTTAGCTCAAAAGCATCCCTATCCCTGATGTCCTAATTTGTACATTTATTACTTTATTCAGCAAATATTACTTAGCTTCTACTACTAGGCACTGTGGCTACAATAGTGTGTGTGTGGGGGGGGAGCAAAGCAGAAGTCCCTGCCATCAGATGGAGCACATGATAGTGGGGGATAAAGATAAAAAAATAATATTAAATGAGTTAATTGCGTAGACTATTAGAATATAAGCCCTATAGAGAACAGTAAAATAAGATGGGGATTAAGTGTTGGGGACTGGAAGGATGGAGGAAATTTCAAATACGGTCGTCAGAGAATGTGACATGTGACTAAAGGCTTGTGGAGGAGAGAGTGGCCTCCCTTTGAGTAAAAGGTCATGTGCTCAGAACCTGAGGCAAGAGGGCGCTCGGCCAAGTAAGGAGCAGTGAGGACGACAGGGTGCTGGGAAAAGTGCAAGGAGGAAGAACTGAAGTTGGGGCTTCAGGGAACACGAGGTTGGGAGTGGCAGATGAAGGTTTTGAGCTTTGCTAAAAGTCAAGATGAGAAACCATTAGAGGGTTCTAGGCAGAGAGATACGATCTAACTCACATTTTTAAAGGACCACTCTGCCGACTGTGTTGCGAACAGTCCAGTGAAGTGAAGGGGGCGGCGGGGGGACAAGGATGTTCCTGCAATAACATAGGCGAGAGGGCTGGTCGTGTGGGTGAACAAGTTGGTGAAATGGATTTTCATGACGGTTTTTGATGGAAACTAGAGCCACTACCTTGTTCAGCTTTTCATTACAGGTCGGAATCTTGAGTTCATATCTTTGACCTCAAATGTATGACTTTTTAACTGATCTTGAAATATCCTGAGTATAATGCATTTGGGAGACACTCAAGAATAAATATGCGCTAGCCAGTGATACACTTAAACCTGAAATTCAGGGGAACAATCGAAACTGAAAACACAGAACAGAACTGAAGCTGTAAGAAGACCGTGAAAACATGGGAAGAGATGCAGCTGGAATCAAAGTGAAGTATGGAGAGAGAGACGTAAGCACAGGCAAGCGAGGGAACCTAGCCAGACACACAAGAGGAGAAGGGCAAGGGGAAAAGGGATTTATTCCAACCATGTGAAATGTCAACAACTGGATTGAGGAAGGGGATCATTAGTGACAAAATTCAAGTATGATGAGTTCTGAAAAGATGGGGTAGACTTGCAGGCTGAGGAATGGTACCACTGAAGAAAGACAGAGGCTGGAGGCCCAGGGAAGATATGAAAGGAAAAACTCACCGGGCTGCAATAAGAACCGAAACAATACTAGAAGCAAAAAAGAAAGGATAGAAAAACTGAAATAGATGAATGATTAGCCGGTGGGAAAGAAAGTTAAAGTATTCTTACATGGTTGTGTTTTCTCAAAGAACTATAAAGCAAGACTCTGGAATTTGAGAAACTAAAACTTAGAATGACTGCTGTGGGCAATTAAATAAAGAAACGAGTAGAAATCTGGGAAAGGATTTCTAAGACCAAAGGAAATCCAGGTAAGATGGAAAAGTGTGTATTTGACAGTTGAGTGTTTCTTCACTTTGTCTTGTATTAATGTCAAATGCCAAATTGTTCACCTACATTAAGTCATAGATGCAGAAAATTCCTGGGAAAATCCAAGAAGAAAACCCCTTTGGAAAACATACAAATTATCCATCTTCAATAGTATTCATATGTATATACACTAATCTAACATAATTCAAAACTAACTTTTTTTTTTCCTTCAAAAATAAGACAGACCTATGGGGATTTACTTACTGAGCCTATATCATCAATTTGCAAAAGCAAGTTCCAACGTTTAAAGATAATTTGCACCGTTTTAATTTTGGGGACAGTTTTACATTATTTCTCTAAGAAATAACCATGAAAAATAGCTTCCTACAACCCACCTATTTATCTACAATCAGATATTCCATTTCAAGGTCAGTTTTTAAAAGCATTGATTATAGGATTCAAATAAGTACACTTTCAGTATTTCAAGGCAGTTATTTTAAAATGTACTCACTAGATTGAGTTCCTGGCATCAGAAGCTAAATATGTTGTGTGTACGTGTATTTTTCATTTATCCTTTTTTATGCTTCATGCTACACTTCTGAGATAGCCAAACTAATCTTATTTTAAATGTCTCCCTATTGTGTGAAACACAATGTTGTACACTGTAATTAAAACAAGAAGCTTACGAGAAAGTGCAGGCAGCTTCGCTTACATCCCAGAGGAAGGAGATCAAAGCTAGTACCATGTCTGACTCTTTGTTATAATAGACTCTTAGAAGCAAAGACATGAAAGATTAGGACAGCCACAGCCTATAGAGTTTGAATCCACTGTGGCATGGCAAAAGCTTAGCACGACAATCCTGCTGCGTTTAAAAGAAAACACTAATTGCTTATTTTAATAAAATTTTATAGCATTATTTTTGGTAGTAGGATATAGATAGTATTAGCTGAAAGAGTTAATATACATGTGTTGCCACAGAGCAGCTAACTTACCTTTTTTTAAAATTTTAATATCATGATAAACTGCTGATTTTGATCTTTTTAAAAAACTGTCAAAATCAACACTAAAACTAGTAATCTGTCAATAGGGGTCTATTGAATAACTATGTAGCCTCCAGCTCCTTGAATATTTTACCATAATTAATTTATAATAATGTTATGCCATTTCCCTTAGAAGTTAACTTCCTATTTAAAAAATAATGAGAATGTTAGTTTTGGTAAACTAATGGTCTGTCTACTAATGAATAACAGGACACTACAGGGACATTTAAAGGAAACATAAACAATAAACTCTGGTAGCTAATTACAAATTAAAGGTAAGGGAGGGATATAGTACCTATTTAACATCTGAATTCCTGAGGACTGCTATTGATCTTAGCTAAATTAAAGAATAGGTAAACCTTTGCATAAGCTAAGTACTAGGAAAATGCTGTGACAAGATTGCAGAACTTATTTACATCAACAATATTTATTATTACTATATTTTATTGTTAACCTAAACATGGGATGGTTAATTATAACACAACATTTATAACTGCTAAAAGAGAAATATGGTTATATTCCCTTTCTTCTCATATAACTGGCAATTAATTTATTACCAGGAGAACAGAATTCTTGTAGAGAGCTACAAAATGTATTACTAATTCATCTTCAAATTTTGATAAAGCTCTTATAAAATTAAAGGAATGATGTTAGTTATCAAGGATCACAAATTATCTTAATTAATTTTTTAAAAATATTTTTTATTATTATTGATTTTACAGAGAGAGGGAGGGGGAGGGAGAGAGAGATAGAAACATTGATGAGAGAGAACATCGATTGGCCGCCTCCTGCATGCCCCCTGCTGGGAAATGGGCCCACAACCTGGGCATGTACCCTGACTGGAAATCAAACCAGCAGCCTCTTGGTGCATTGGTCAATGCTCAACCACTGAGCCACACCAGCCGGGCAATTTTTCCTTTATATTCACCCACTCCAAAAAAAAGTGCAAATGCAGATAATGAATGAATTTCTCAGAATTCTGTTTAAATTGTTTTTCATAATATGGTTAAAGACGTTTTGCTCCAAGGCGATCCTTTCACCATTCAGCATCCACTTCTAGTTCTCCACATGGTTCTATTCCCTTTCCCTGACTATATCATGTCTACGTCTTTCCTGTTTATTCCTTTGCTTGGAATGCCTTTTCCCACAGAACAAAATTCTAGTCATTTTCTAAATTTTAATGACATTTTACTTCCTTTAGTCAAAACTTCCCCAACATGTTCTTTCTCCATGACTGGTTCCATCAGCCTCTACTCAAATAACCAGAGTTTGTGCTGTATTTCACCCGATGTGCTGTCGTCACTGGGCGAGGAGCTCTGGGGGGCAGAGAGCTCTGCCCTCGACTTCACATCTGCCCCTAACAATCTGATTTCAATGAAAAAACTTAAACCTTGTGAAAAGAATTATGTATTACATTTAGAAGGGGGGAGAAAAACCAAAGCAATAACTGTGTTTTGCATTCTATTATCAGAATAATAAATAGCTTTACTTTGTTAATTGACGAAATAAAGCTAAGCTCTCCCATGGTTAACATAAAATACCCTGAGTGGTAAAGATTACACCATATAAAATTAAAGCATTCATGAAAACTGAAAATCAAACTTGAGAGAGATTCAATGATATCCTCCAGAGTCTCTTAAAGATTATCCTGAAAATTGCGCTTTTACAATAGCTGGTCCTGGAATGGTAATGTAGCCAAAGTTGTTAATGATAGGTTTTTTTAAAAAGATAACTCTTTTAGGAATATCATCATTGTAAGTGTAAGATAAAACTCATCACTTTAAGTCCATGTTTCATAGGACTACAAAAATATATTTGGATTATGCACATTTTGGGATATTGATGTGGTTGAAAGTAGGTAAAATATGGTCAAACCTGCCAGTTCATTTTAGCAAAAAATATATCTCCTTCATAAAATGCATGGTTTATTAAAAAATAAACCTTATTATATACAATAATGTGTATTATCATTTATCATGTGAAATTTGTTCTTTATTAAAAACCCACCCAGGGTTAAATTACAGGGTCAATTAGTAATGAAGAGTATCCATGTTTCAGTGGTAACATGATTTTTAATTCATAATTCCCATTGTCATGTTGAATTATTATTGATAATCTAGAAAGTTAATTACTCAAACTACAGTCAGATGTGCTCACATACTCACATATATGTACACATGTTCTTGGTGTTAAAATTAGCATACAGCTCTGCCTTGAGCACTGTGACCTCTGAAGCTAAACCTGATTAAGAGAGACTACTCAAATGTTTGAATAAGCGTCTTGTAGTGGATTGAAAAACGGCAACGCCGAAACGTTCACATCCTCATTCCCAGAACCTGAGACCGTGTACACAGAAAAGGGGACTGGGCAGATATGCTTTGGTTAAGATTCTTGAGGCCGGGGCAGTAGCCTGGAGTATTCCTGTGAGCCCAGTGTATTTACAAGGGTTCTTTGAAGAGGAAAGTCAGAGGAGAGCAGATACCATGACCACAGAAGCAGAAGCTAGTGTATCTGAGGACGGAGCCATAAGCCAAGTAATGTGGGCAGCAACTCAATGCTGGAAAAGGAAAGGAAAGGAATTCTCACTTAGAACCTCCGAAAGAACTCAGTCCTGTGGACCTGTTTGGGATTCTGACCTCCAGAACTGTAAGATAATAAACATGTGTTGCCTGAAGCCATTACATTTTGACCCTGTTACAACAGCCATAGAAAACTAATAGCAGATCCCCTTCTCACAACCACATTATCGCTTATGTACGTCTGATTAAATGAGTGGGACACAAGCAAGCTGCTTGCTATTTTACCATTAATTTTAAGGCCTTTTCCTCCTAAATCAGTTTCTGCTAGTTTCAATACTATGCACTTAAGTAATGTGCCGTTTGTTTCTCCTTGGTGTCAAATGACAGTCAAAATGCATTTGCATACGGCTCAAGCCAGCAATCATGCCTAGAAGCACAAAACAGAATTTTATATAAAAAGAAAAACACCATAAATGCTCAAATAAATGACATCCTTGATTTGGAAATATATGAATTGAGAAATAAGTGTGTGTGATGAGAAAGTGAAAAAATGTGATATCTTTCTATTATGGGAAAATCGTAGTTAATTGTATATTTTTATGCTTTCTATTGGTTACCAAATTTGTGAACATCCCATGCCTTATTAGGCACCAAATGTTTTTAGTGCTACAAATGGCAATTCGTACTTACAAAAACATCTCACATGAAACTACGACAACATTGAAAATTTAAAGAAGTACATTATCCCCAGGAAGAAACTTTGCTCATTTATCATTTCTATCATAATAAACAAATGAAAAGTATCTCTGTAAACATTGCAAATCCAATCTGACATTTAATTTTTAAGAAAAAAGTCAGCTTTTTTCCCTTGATCATTTAAACATTGATAGGCTCCGTGTTTTATTCAGGCAGTAATATGGAAAATTATAAAGCATTCAGCATAGACCTGTTTAAAACTGCTTTTTTTAAAGCCAAGAAACCAGTTAAACTACCAAGATAAAAACCCTGTCCTTTTTTTAGCAAAAGAGAAAATATATATTTATCAGTGGAATGAAACTGGTACATTCAATAGAGTTGCCTCGAGTTTTTATTATCATTGGACAAATTCTTTGAAGTTCTGTGTTCTTTTCTAAAATTTTGATAGAAAAGCTCTATTTCCTCTTTACCTGACCTTTCTCAAAAGCCCATTCAAATAAGTATGCAGAGTTATGTCTCATATGTTGTTAAGAAAGAGAAACATTTTGACAGGTTTCCTTCTTAAATTTAAAGAAAAAGCCTAAATTATTGACATTTCTATTCTAAATCCTGCATGATCCTCATCCCATCTCCCAGCGGGTATCAAAATTCACATCTTTTTTTTTCCATCTCTGCTCTTAGTGAGACAGGAAGCAGATGGTTAGGCTCTGGCTCTTTCAGGGATGATGCAAGGTCTATTCTTTATGCTGCATTTAACCACTCATGGCTCTTCAAAGACCACAGTTTTACTTATCTCAAGATCCTACTTTGATTTTAAAATACGTTTTTCAATCATAATTTATTTTCCTATTTTAAAAGAACTTAAACATAATAATTTAGTTAATACTCATTTATTGTGAACCAAACTAGGCACCGAGACTATAATGAGGCAGCAGGATTTCTACCCACAAGTTGCTGAGGGGTAGGCAAAAATAGAAATGTTTACTATCGTGTGGAGTCAATGCTACTCTAGGTGTATCTGGGGTGTTGGAAGAGCACAGAAAATGGAGCAGTTCACATGGTGGACAGCTGAAGTTGGGGGTCAAGCTGGGTACTGGTCATGCCGAAATACTTTTAGTTGCCTACCCAACAGCTATTTTGACCTCTTTTGGAAAATCCGACTTCCCGCTATAGAAGTGGAGAATGCCTCACGCTTGCTTTCCCAGTCTATCTGCCGCTGGGGCTGGACCCTAGGGTTGACTACGAACTAGGTGTGCAGTCTGCTAGAACTCTCTTGGGAAATGGTTTCTTTCTACAGAAACTGAGGCTTGAGAGGAGGTGCTCTCCTGCATCGAGTTAGGTTGTGAACATTTGAAGTCTGGAGCAGCCACTGACATTGCAAGAGCAGGAGGATAAACAAACTGAGGATGAAGGCGAGCACAGTGAGGGTGGCAAACCGGAAAGGTACCTGCAATGGGGTTTTGGATGATATTGTGCGTTACTCTGAGGTGCCCCTGACCCACAGTCAGCTTATCTCTAGACATTGTGTTACCTTATGCAATAAATATCCTTATTACTTAGCCATGGTATGTTGGGCAATCTTTCGATCAGAAGTAACTAATACAGGTATCAGGGAAGCTTCCCTGAAAAGGTGTTTTGTAAATCATTTTAATAAAAGAACTCAAAATTGCCAAGCTGCCTACGTGGGGGATGGCAATCTAAACAAAAGAAAGTTCACCTGGGGAAAACATGGGATATTAATGGCTCACCAAGTTATTCATATAACTGAAGTTTGTATTTCAAAGACTGACTAGAGAATAGATGTAACATTTACATTTTGGGGCTTGAATATAGTCAATATTTTAATATGCTCTTCATAACCATTCAGTAAGACATCTTATTCTTTAGTTGCTAGATTATGAAAATACATTTTTTGTGGGAGATAATAAAATAACACTATAAATGGTAACAGTTATTGGATGTCCACTATGTGCCACAAGCTAAATTAAGCAATTTGTGTATTTCATT
This sequence comes from Molossus molossus, assembly GCF_014108415.1. Lineage (NCBI taxonomy): Eukaryota > Metazoa > Chordata > Mammalia > Chiroptera > Molossidae > Molossus > Molossus molossus. The sequence goes on from NW_023425346.1 coordinate 25,517,719, forward strand.
TAATACTCATAAAAATCTGTTATTTGCATGTTATAAATCAGACTCTTTAGAAAGTTAAATTACTTTCTTAATATTACTCAACTAGAAAGTGGCAAGATCAGGACACAAATACTCATCTGACTGACACAAAGCCTGCTCACATAACTGCTAAATGAATTTTTCTCAAATTGAGAATTACTGGCATTTTGAGAGCAACAATTTTTGCATTGAGAATATATCTAGTACCACTGACCTACAGCATTAAATGCAGCAATACCTTCAAATCACTGTAACCCAAAACACCCAATACATGTGCGTGCACTACAAATGTTGTTCTACAGAAACTTACTTGGAAATCATGAGCTGTTAGTATCCATTCTACTTTATTATTTTTTTCCTTTATTTATTTTTAGAGAGAGAGTATATGAGAAGGAGAGAGAAATAGAAACACTGATGAAAGAGAACATTGATTGGCTGCCTCCTGCATGCCCCTCACTGGGGATCGGGCCCACAACCTGGGCATGTGTCTTGACTGGGAACCGAACCAGAGACCTCTTAGTGCATGGATCAATGCTCAACCAGTGAGCCACACTGGCTGGATCCTTTAATTTCAAGTCTTTCCCATCTGCTGGCTGATACCTAAATTCTATGGGTTTTACTCTCAGATCTCAGATCTGCACAGGTAGCAAGTACCCCGGGAAGAAGGGAAACTTTGCTTATCATTTATTTACAATTTCATGAATAAAAGAAAAGGGAGGCATTCATGGGAGGCGGCAATCAGGAAAGTACACTGCAGATAAAAAACGGAGTAAGAACAAAGGAGGTTAGAAGCACCATAGGCACACACCCTTTATGATATTGTCAAGAATTTCCTCCTCTAACATTCTCCATAATCAAAGACATGGACTGTCTGAAATTTCCAGCTCCTTTCATCTGTCTCCATGATCAAACAAGTGTTTAAAATGTAGGAAGGTACACGAGAGGAAAAAAGAAAGATGGTGAGATAATGGTTTTCATAGAACAGCTACCTTTCCATAGACATATGTCTAACCCCAAACTATCATATGAGAAAAGCATCTCTGTGAGTTAACATCACAGAAGGCAAAGGTCCCAGCGAGGTGGGCTTGTGTTATTTGGGTATTTGTGAAATTTGAATAAAAGTTCAAAGGGTTTCCTAAACATAATTATAACCCAGATAATCAAGTACTTTTCTACAGTAGACACAGCATGAGAATTTAAATTAATCTTCATAAAAGTAATTATTACTCTATCAAAAGAAAAGCTCTTATGTAACATTTTAATGTTGATAGAGAATTAGAAAAGGTAGCCTCAGGACCTAAAGAAATATAAATTAAGCCTCATAATGTTTTCAGGAAGAAATAGAAATGCACACATTTTCTCACAGTATACTAGTGTTTGTCCTTTCTTTCCACAATTAAGAAATGACTGAGAAACAGTGTACTTTAATTTAACAAAATACATAAATCATGTTACCAGTATGTATTAGGGTTATTATTTTCTGTTGTTCAAGATCTGATAATATTTTAACTGCATTGGTAATATTTAATTAAAATATTAAAAAATAGAGAATAATCAAAAAGGTAAAAAAAAAAAAAGCAAATCTTTTGAAGTTTACCACTTATAGACAATAACAATAGAATTTTTAAACATTCTTATAGAGTTTTCTATGTAAAAAAATTACATATAAACTGTTGGGTTCTTTAAAGTGCTCATATATTGCTTTCTACATTATCTTCTGTTTTTTACTCAAAAATAATTTCTGCTAAGCTTTCATGTTGCTAAATCTAATTATATATAATAAATTTAACAAGGACATGATAAACCATTATGTAAGTTTTTCATATATTTTAAAGTTTGAAAATTGGGAAGTTACTTAATGTCCAAAAATAAGTCATAGTTAAATTAAAAGTGGCAATAAACAACTTTGTAGGTAATTTTTAATAATTTGTCTTGTTACTAAAAAAAAAAAACTTCGTCCAGCCAGTGTGGTTCAGTGGATTGAGTGTTGTCCTATGGACTGAGAGGTGCCAGTTTGATTCTGGGTCAGGGCACATGCCTGGATTTTGGGCTAGAACCCTGGTGGAGAGCATTCAGGAGGCAGCCGATTAATATTTCTCTCTCACATTGATGTTCTGTCTCTCTCTCCTTTCTTCTATCTCTAAAAAATTAATAAAAACATATTTTGAAAATAAAAAACACTTAATTAGTAAATGTGAGATTTCACAAATTGATTTTTGATGATGAACTTAGTGTAATTTTACAATTTTTAAGAGAGGGAAGAGGACTCAAAATGCATCTCTGTTTTGGGAAGTTCAGCCCCAGTCCTGCCTTTTTAGCCTCCACCATAAGATCATTGCAAAGCCCTTTATCATCATGTACTTATAGTCAAATAGGAAAAATGCTACCTAGGGAATCCAAGACAGTTGATGATGGAAGACAAATAACTTCAACAGAGGCTGGAACATCATACAGCCAATATTCAGATATTATTTGGGCATTAACTTTGATAGGAAATCAAAGGAGTATTTCTTTTATTTGATGCCTTAAAATTTCTACTGCACCAAAATGAATATATTTAAAGTACAAAGTAATCTAAAGTAAGAGAAGGGATGCACAGAAAATTTTGGCATATCCTAAAGCTAGAGTTTGTCTCTATATTCATCATACTTTCTTCAAAAATTTACAGACACAAATGTGTATGTACACACACGTGTATATACATACATAGATAAAATATATGTACTTTATTTGTATATCTTTGTATATATTTATGTATAATCTTAATATATGTCTTACGATTCTTTAAAGATATTTTAAAAGTACATATATAAGAATATATGCAAAAAAATCAAAGCCATGTATCATCTAATTACTGAGATAGAAAAATTTTTATTTTTTTATTCACTTATACATAGCTCAGTGTGCCAAAAAAAATCTAGCCACTACAATCCTTTCAATTCATTGGATTTGAATCCTCAGCCTCTGATCCACATATAATTACTCTTCTTTCCCCTCAGAGCTTGGAAAATCACGTAAATCATCCTAAAATCATCTCCTTATCATAAAAATAATGGCTTTTTTTCTATTAAAATAACACAAATCTGGAGATTACTTGTGAATTAGATGCTTTTCTCTTTGTCTACTCAGGAGTGAATAAGTATATTTTAAAAATCCTTTGGTTTGTTGTCAAAGATTAATGTAGATGAAAAGAAAAATTCGTATTCTATAGAAGAAAGCACAACTAGCACTCTTGATTATTCATGAAACAAAATCTCAGTGTGTGATACCCATAATGTATATCTTTTCAGAGATTATTAGTAGTTTTTTAGAAGGAAAATTATAAACATGAAATAAAAGCAAATTTTAAGGATTCTGTGCTTTAACTGATATTGCTTTTGAATAAGTTTTGACTTCTATCCAATTAAAATGGATATCTTCCATTATGAATAAATTAATTATTTGAAGTATTTGAAATGCTTAAACTACTTTAAAATATATTTTAGAAAACTAATTTGACAGAAGAACAATTTAACATTTAGTTAATTAAAATTTTAGAGAAATATACAAATACCTGCCATCTCATATTTCTGTTAAATTTCTGAACTTCCCAAACTGTGTTCTATATTTAATGAAGATAATATATTTACATTCTTGAAATTTAATAAAGGTATATTAACATATATGTTTTTATTTATCCACCTTATTAATTACTATTCATCATCTACATTTAAGTTCTTGTTTTCCAAAAATATTTATCACTTTTTTGATTTAGTATTATATATATAAATATCAGGTATCTTTGCTAAATGTTTTAACTAATCATGGTAGAATAAGAATTATTAAATACTTAGGAAACATTTGTTTCTCAATATTTAAATAGTAGCAGTGCTGTGAGTTTAAAATTTTTGTAAATTTAAATACAGGATATTTTAATTCCTTCACAGGCAGCTAAACTACAATAAATATAGAATTCAACAAAACTACCACATTTTACTGAATATAAAAAAGTACAGGAAGAAACTGAAGAGTTGGGAAAGAGACTTGAGGGAAATGGTTATTTCTCTAAAGCTTGGAGAAGAGATTGAGTAATTAATATTGCACAAAATCAAGACTCAAGATGATTGCAAAATCATTGAACTCTTTGAATATGTTCCCACCCACCTTCTAGCTTTTTGTAAGTGGATCCCACATCAGATTTGTGCTTGTTTTCACGTGATCACATTACTCTAGTCATAGCTGATTGGATCAGAGATAGACACATGACCCAAGGTCAGCCAATCAAATTGTCTAATCCAAAAACTCTACCCAGTAAGGATGACAGAAAGTTCAACAATATAACAGTCTTCTCGGTTGTGGAAGATAAGTAGTTAATAAAAATAATAGAAGAGATTTTGAAAGATGGTGATTGGTACAGATTTATAAAGTTAAAAAGAAAAGATTTGTAATACGAGTAGATATGGGATAAAGATAAAAGTATGACTCAGTTATTTGCTAGCTGCATTACTTTGGTCCAATTACTGAACTTAGCTGTATTTTAATTCTCTAATTAGGAATTGGGAAAATAATAATAACTAGTATATGGGATTTATATAAAGGTTAAATAGAATAATGTATATAAAGCTCCTAATCAAGAGTACATCGTTAATATATGTTAGCTATTATATTATCACTAACAATAATATTTATACTAGATATATAATAATGCTTTTTTTCTTCCAATTGTTTTCTATTCTCTAAGTTGACCAAGCCGTGTAGATACTCCTGTGTTCCCATCAAACCCAATTTTAAAATTTTTCTTGAATACCTCTAAGGCCTAGCTGTAAAAATAAGATTTTGATTCTCTTCATTCCCTATGTTTTCGCATTAATTCAAGTGAGTAAAATTCTGCCATGTTCTAAAAAATATACAACTAACACAAATACAATTAATAGTTAAAGAACATTTAAGGATTCAATTTCCCAAAAGAAACAACCCACTCCTATTCTGCCTCTCAGCTTTGACAAGGGACAATTTCATGTCCATTAGCATAGCAGCAATCTGTGTTCCTCTGCTTCTGATTAGAAGGTGGAAGTTGATTTTTGTGTTTTAAGAATTTATTGACATACTGATATTTGAAGGTGGCAAACTATAGTGGATAATTGTATTTCATGTTTTCGTTTTGTGATGGTTGAGTGATAAGTGTGAGATGTGTGGACTCTGAAACAAGAAGAAATTTAAGTTGGGAGTGATGGTGTGGGAGAGTCTCAGCACCAGTATGTCTTCTCGGTTTTTCTTTATGTTACATGTACTCTACTTCCACAGAGAGATTGGGGTTATATCCAAGTTCAGTTTGAATTTTCTTCTTTTTCACTCAGATAATCCTGTTTCCAACAATGTCTTAAATATTTTGATACAATTATTTTCAATGCAGGTGTAATGGTATTATGTTTAAAATAAATATTCAGAAATTTTACTCAGTTTGATTTTTACATATTTTCAATAGCTCCAAATATTTCGAATAAAGAAAAGAGGAAACGGGAGTGTATCATTTTGAGAGATTTGGGGGTTGGGAAAAACTTTGGAAATGTGTGTAAATGCCCCATCACAAACTGAATGAAAAGGATGCTGCCCACAATGGCAGCAAAATATTGAGTAACTTCAGAGAAAACTTAAAGTCAAACTTCTACACCACCTATTTATTTCAATCACATCATTTATTTAAAATCATAGTAAAGGGTGAAAAGGGGGCAAATATATGGTGACGGAAGATGACTTGACTAGGTGGTGGGCATACAATGCAATATACAGATCATGTATCATAGAAATGTACACTTGAAACCTATGTGATCTTGGTGGCCAATGTCACCAATAAAATTAATAAAATAAGTAAATAAAATAATGAAATATTACATGCTTGATTGATATAATGGATTTTAAGTGATAAAAAGTGTGCAGTCTTGGGTATTTCTCCACACCTCACCTGACTACTCATAGAAGAAATAGAATAAAATGACTGATTTTAGTAACAGGAGTCACCTGCAGTGGACTTCTAAAGTTCTGGGAGTCCACTTCTTTTTCTTGTTCCATTTCTGCAATTTCTAACCTCACCACCTCCAAACTATAGTTTTGACTATCATGAAACACCATTTATTATTTAAGAGATAAAAGAAAATTGAATCTACTAAATAATATCCATACCTGGAATACACAAAGTACTATTCCTTCATTCAGCACATCGCTCAGTTCAGAACACATGCTAAGATGACTTATAAACACATGAAGAACAGAAAGTACTTTATTTTCTCCTTAAGAATGTATCTATTTCTGCTACTTGAAGTGACAAATAGAGGTAAATATGTTTTTCTTTCCTCTGTCAGTGTTTACAATAGCTCCTTTGTGGCAAACATCTATAATTTAAGTGTAAATAACACCTGCATGAGTGATTTATTAGTTTAAAGTGTAAAAATATGTGAACTTGGTGAATTTTTACATTGATATAAACTTAAAAATCAAGAGTTGTTGCTTTTTTTGTTTGTTTTTTCACTTGAGGACACGTTTATTGATTTGAGAGAGGGAGAGGAAGGGAGAGAGAAAGAGACAGAAAAACATCAGTGTGAGAGAGAAACATGGATTGGTTGCCTCCTGCACGCACCCTGACTGGGGATCGAACTTGCAACTTGACTATGTGCCCTGACTAGGAATCAAACCTGCAACGTGTTGATGTGTGGGATGATGTGCTAACCAACTCAGCCACCTGGCCAGGGCTAAAAATGAAGAGTTTAATACAAAGCAAAAAGGAAAGCTGTATTGTACATGTTATAGGTCAAGACACTGGATTCCAAACAAATCTTGATGTTTTCTCCTGGGCAAATAACTCCAGGGTTTGGTCCTGATTTTCCTCCTTTAGAATACTAAGTATCAGCTAAGAGTAACTTTAAAATGCTCCTGCTGCTCTTATATTTGAATACAGTGCTATGTGGATATATACCCTGAATGGATAAGTTATTTATAAGTTATCTCTATAAGTTACTTTTTTAATTTCTAAAAATTAATTTGCATATTCTGAAACTAAAAAGCAGTCACCATTTTAAAAATCCAGAATACTTTGACAATATAAATTATACCTCAATAAAATTGATTTAAAAAATATGATAATCCGGCCAGTATGACTCAGTGGTTGAGCATTGACCCATGCACCACGAGGTTGCTGGTTCGATTCCTGGTCAGGGCACATGCCCAGGTTGTAAGCCAGATCCCCAATGTGAGGGGGCATGCAGGAGGCGGCCAGTCGATGTTCTCTCTCATTGATGTTTCTAGCTCTCTCTCCCTCTCACTTCCTCTCTCTCTAAAATCAATAAAGGAAAAAAAATTAAAAAAGAAAAAAGAATATGATCAAGTTTCCTAACTCAATTTTCATATATTTGTTGTAGACATATTGTGAAAAATTACTTTTTGTAATAAGGGGGAACGTCCTGAGGTGACTTCTCAGAATCATACAACACACACACGCACACGCACGCACGCACACACATATATAATTATTTCAATTGGGTACTAATTCATATGTGGATTAATTTCTACGTTTTCAACACTACAATTTTTAGGTTTCTAAGACAAATCCATTTGTGTTGGCATGTAACTAATCCACTTGTTTATATACAGACAGCTTTGTTATATTGCCATTATTGTTTCATATTATAATATTTTATTACATTGAGAGTTTTTCTTTTCAGAGAATATTTCCTGATTAGCAGCAAAAATCAACTTCAGCTCCTCAAAGGTGGAAGGGGAGAATTTTTTAGATATATCCTAAATCATTTGTCTCATGGATATCCATACTGACTGAAAATCAATAGTTAACATTATTGTTAGGGGTACCATCTGCTTTGGAGTCATTTAGAATGTGCTTTAAACAAAAGGAATTCCTGGTTTCTGGGTAGGATCTCTGGAAACAGGATAAAAATCATAAATGTATAAGCCTCGTGAGTCATCTTTAGGCACACTGAAGTTTGAGAACCTCTAACCCAGAGTGTCTGTGCTTCTCTGTTAATATTCAGCCATACCTTTGTGTAAGTCAACCTGTAATTTAAAGGATTTGTCCTCTTCATTATATTCTAAGCATTTGTCACCAGGTCCCACCGTAGGCTGTCCAAGTGTTGTGAGCTCTCGTTTGTTACTGTTTAGTGGACATTGTTTAAGGAAAAGAATACAAAATTACAAATGTAAAATTAGATACAAAAATGGATATTTATTTAAAATGTGAAAGAAATCACAACACACTACACATTTTAAAAAGCTGAGAAATAACCTAAAATATCATTAATTCAAAAACTAACACAAAGTTTTTGTTAATTGACTGACATAGCTCTACAATACCCTTTTCCTCTACATTTTTAACCTCAGATATTTTAATGATCTTTTTAATCACATTTGTACAAAGAGGATAAAAAGTTAATCTAGTCATTTTTCTTGAATATTTGATCAAAATTTTTATCATCATCATTAGCTGAGAAAAGTTTCTTTAAATTTCATAACTTATTGAAAGTGTCATGGAAAGTGAACGGTTGTTAAATTAGGGGAAATCTCCCTACAGGTTTCTTTCATATATGAGCTGCAAGTTTTGGAAAAATCTGGAAAATCATATACTAGTTTTTCTTCATTACCCACATTCTTCAAATGTTAGTAAGCACATTGAGATTGTGACATGACTCTTGGCTCTGCCCTTACGTATGATAATGTTGGATGTGTCCACACAGTGATTACAGCCAATCACACAGCAACTGTGATTATAAGTAACTCTACATAAAGTGACTGTTAATAACATAAATTATCTCATGAAACACAAATTAAATATATGATGCACTCAACTTTCTCAAATTAGATTCCCAAAATGCCCACACAATCACCCCAATACCTGACTTATTCTCATCTTTATTCACACTTTTCTCAGTAATATGCATCACAGTTCACCCTTTTAACCAAACTTTGTTTTCACAATTCTAACTACAAATACCCACTTGGTTTGGTTTCCCAGAGACAGAATGAGGAAAAATTCTTGGTAGTTGATATTTCACTCACTATTTTTTGCCATAGATCTGGGACTATTTCTAAAGCTCTGCTTCTCAGTCAACTCATATACAACGGATCAGTAAATTATTGTAATTTTATTTCCTACTTCAAACATAGCAATACAATCTCGTCGCTTCTTCCATTCCTAATGGAACACCCGACATCCAAAGTTCAACCCCAGAGCCCTAGAGCAGCCTTCTTCTGCATTAGGTTTTGTTTCCTTCTGATTCATTCTTAGTGTGATTTGCTTTTAGACTACATCTGATTATTTAAGACCCCTACTTAACTTCTTCAAAAACTGAGAATTATCATAAAATGTTCAACCTTAGTAAACATTTTGCAAAAGATCTTCAGGATTGAAGCCTTGTCCACCATTTCCCAGCCACCTCCCCAAACTCAGAGATCTAATACCAACGAACTTATTTTTGGTTTTCACCACAACATGCACAAGGCCTCGGTGCCTTGACAGATCTGTACCTTCTGCTCCAATCACTCTTCTCTCCTCACCCATTTCTTATACCAGATCTAGCTTAGGTCTCAATTTAAAAGTCAGATCTTCTGGGAGATGTGATTCAATGTGCTTTTCTTTCTTTTTTAAAATATCTTTTTATTAATTTTTTTAGTGAGAGAGGAGGGGAGAGAGAGAGATAGAAACATCAGTTGGCTGCCTCCTGCACGCCCCCTAATGGGGATCCTGCCTGAAACCTGGGCATGTGCCCTCACCAAGAAATGAACTGGGACCTCTCAGTCCAGGGACGATGCTCAATCCACTGAGCCACACTCGCCGGGCTCAATGTGCTTTTCAATAGCACTCTGTCTTCCTGTTCTCATGATACTAATCATGGTTCACTCTGATGGTTCAATTATCTACCTTTCTCCCTAGACCATAAGCTTAAGTAGTAACTATGTTTTGTTCATCATTCTCTAAAACATATATAAACTCAGAATTTACTGGAATAAGTAAAGAAACTGAGCCCTTGCCAGTTTTGCTCAGCAGTTAGAGTGTTGGCCCGTGAACTAGAAAGACCCAGGTTCGGTTCCTACTAAGGGCATGTACCTCGGTTGCAGTTTGTCCTGGCTCTGGTTGGTTTCTTGTGGGTGGCAACCACTCGATGTGTCTCTCTCACATCAATGTTTCTCTCTCTCTTTTTTTCTCCCTCTCTCCCTCACACTCTGTCTGAAAATAAATGCAAAAATGTCCTCGAGTGAGGATTAAAAAAAAACACAAACTGACATAATGGGGTATTTTTATGGCTTTGGTAAAAATTATGTTTCAAGTCAGTTTTCTCATGTATAAAAAAAATAGTATAATCTTCGTAATTGTGTTGTAAAAAATTTAATATTATATATGAGTCTGTGGTGTACACATTAGTAACACTAAAAAAAGGAAGGGTATTATTACTTACTATATAATTAAAAAATAATATTATTTCTTTGTCCCCTAAAGTGTGTTAACTTGGGCTAGTTAAAAACAACATCAGTAATTTTATTGGTCAAATCATTCTTCAAGGAATCTTCATCTTTTTTTTTTTTTTTTTTTCTTTACTGATTTTAGAGAGAGATGAGGGGAGAGGGAGAGAGAGAGAGAGAAACATTGATGAAAGAGAATATCGATTGGCTGCCTCCTGCATGTCCCCCACTGTGAGATTTTGCCCACAACCTGGGCATGTGTACTTACGGGGATTCTAACCTGGGACTTCTTGGTGCATAGGTTGATGCTCAACCACTGAGCCACAGAGCCATCGGAAATCCTAATTCATATCTTTTTTCTCCCCTGGTTCATTGACTTACTACACTGGAAACACTGGCCAGTGGACACCTTTATGGGACTGACACCTTGGCCAATAGTAAAGTCCCATTCTATACTTCCACGGTGATGTTCATTTCTCATTCTTGTATGTCTTTAGGTTCTTGACAAGAATTTTCTCCTCCATATTTACCTACAAGAAGTAATAGCCTCTGGAGAGTGCACTATTACAATGATGAGCAAACAGCCCTAGTGGGTGTGGCTCAGTTCGTTGAGCATTTTTCCATGAACCGAAAGGTGACAGATTTCTGGGCATATACACAGGTTATGGGTTCAATCTCTGGTTGGGGTGTGTACAGGAGGCAACCGATCAATGTTTCTCTCTAGTTTATTTCTCTTTCCTTAAGAACTAATCCATTTTCACAGTTATAGTTTTGTTGTTTTTGTGTTTGTTTGTTTTTTAAGTCCAATTCTGCCAGCTGAAATTGCCACAGAAAATTGACCCACTTGGAGGGCAGAATTATTCACACACACACACACACACACAATTTGTTAAGTGAACAAGTAATATAAAAAAAAAAAAGTAGGTAAATATAAAACAGTGATATGTAAATTGAGGTAAGTGGACAAGATAGTTCTGCATAAAAATACTTATTTTTTCTGGTTCACATTATCTTTCTGTGAGCTTGAAAAGGTTATATTGTTTTATTAAATTAAAACTACTGCGTTGACTATTTTGGCAATGCAGAGAGTTCCTTTGGTCAGCACTAGGCTCACTAGCAGAGTCACAGTCACGGAGATAATCTAATGCTCTAAAAAAGAATCCTCAATGTAATTTTAAAAAATCTACTGGCTGAAAATTATATTTCAGCTACCAAGACTTGCTTTCTTCTTGTATCTCCATTAAAGCAATCAAATTTATATAGTCAAGGTTGTGAAAACAAAGTTCTAATCACTCATTCAAAATAAGTCTGTTTTATATGTCTTAGCAATATAAATGGAGCAAAACAATTTAAAAAACAGTTTTATGCCTGGCCAGTGTGGCTCAGTGGTTGAGCATTGACCCATGCACCAAGAGATCGTCAATTTGATTCCCAGTCAGGGCACATACCCAGGTTGTGGGCCTGATCCCCAGTGTGGGGCATGCAGGAGGCAGCCAGTTGATGTTCTCTCTCATCGATGTTTCTATCTCTCTCTCCCTCTCCCTTCCTCTCTCTAATATCAATAAAGAAAACAATGTAAAACACAAAACAGCTTTACCTTTTATTTCACAACTCTGAGAAAAAAAATACTAATTATATTTTTATATTATCTTTGTGTTCTTCCACAAATTGTATGTCTTTAATTTCATTACAAAAACTATTTTGAGTTTCAATTATGCCTTAAAAACAGGCAGCAAGTCTCGCCCTATGAGCAAAACAGAACATCTGAAGAAAAAGCAAGATATCTAAAACTAAAGGTTCACAAATAAAGTTTCTTGATTATTATCATTATTATTTCTTACACAATTCCAGTTAACACAAATAAAGTAGTTCCACTAAGTAAATTAAATAATCATTTAATAAATATGTATTTTCTTCCTCTATATTTAATCCTACAATATTAAGTATATATATTATTTTCTTTCTAAAAGTACTTAATTTTTTTATAAAATATAAAGAATATTGCATTGGATAAACTTAGGAAGAAAAAAAGCTTGTCTGACTTAGAGTTTATTACTATTACCTTTATGTCTGTTCTTTGTCATATTATTTTCATCACTGATGCAGGAAATATGGTACTTTGAATGTATTTTGTGGCCTTGTGAGGAAGTAATTTCAATATAATAAGAATATTGTAGGAAAAAGACTCATGAAAAATATTTCAGAGTAAGACAGTGACATATATATATTTATTAATTTATTAATATTTGTATAGATTTCTTGTAATCAAATCCTTCCACAAGTTTATACAAACCTGAATAACCTCAAGACAATGACAATTTTGTAATAAAATTAAGCATAAATTAAAAATGACAATGCAATTATCCAAGAGCAAGTCATTAGACTAGAATTGACACTATCATGTTTCTACCTCTTAGCACATAACAAGCATTCAATAAATATTAGTTGACAAAAAATAAATGAATGATTGTTTTATATAAGTATGTACAAAGGGCTAAAGGGATAGAAGGCTGGGTGGATAGTTACTCCTCCCTGTTTTCAAAAATAGAGAAAGGCAGAATGTAACAAGAAACAGACTCAAAAGAGAAAGTCTCCTAGCTGAGTTTTAAGAATAAATATGGACCTGGAAGAGGTGAAATTTACCACGTGGAAAGCATTAGGACTTTGCAGAAAGAAGAAATAATTCAAATGAAAAGCACACAAAACTGCACAATGTCTCCAGTGCGCAGTGCAGAGCTACTTGATTATAGGGTGCCTGGTAGAAAGTTATAATACGAGGCTGGACTGCAATGGTGCAATTATGTCCGGAAGGGCTGTACTTAATGTGCTCGAATGTTTTGGAATTTATTTCATCAGTTGAGGAAAGACAGCGAATATTTTAAAAGAAGGTCTAAACAATGTTTTAGAAAGGAAACGTCTTATTATACCACAGAAGGAGAACACAGCAGTTTGGAGAATGACTCAGAAATGGAAAAGGCATGCAAATTAAGAAGGTGTTACAATACCTTCTCAGTCATATAGCCAAGAGGACCTAAACTCAAACACTGAAAAGAGGGGAGGAGACGAAGTGGGGATTTCAGAGGTATGCGGATGGCACCCGATGGATCAGTACAGACCAGGGCAGGAAACAGGTGCAGTTGGTGGAAGTGCTTAATTGAGTGAACGCACCAGTGAATATGGTAGAACGGGGAACAAGAAAATTTCAGTGGTAAAGATACTAAATTTCATTTGTGCACATGAGTTTGAAGGAAATAATGTGAGCTTTAGGGAAAGATGTCCAAAAACTGTTAGAAATATAATTTGGGGACAACGGTGAAGGATGGGTCAACCATGGTTGTTTATAGTGTCCAATTTCACAGAAAGAGCAAGAAGGAATGAAATCAGGGAGGTTGCACAATTGAAAATAAATAAAAAAAGTAACTGGAAACTTTGAAATGACTACAACAAAGAAAAAAAAATCTTACAGGTACCTGAGGAGGTTAAGATGAAAAAGCAACTGGACCGTAATATTTCCAGGATAAAGGAAAAAGTATAGTGTGAATGAGAAAGTTGAATTGAGATTAAATGAGGATGCATTTGCTTATTTGTTATGTTTGTTGTTTTTCACATATGATAAACATGGGTATGTAAAATGAATAGATATTTTATAGGGGAAGATTATGATAAAGGTAAAATAAGATCACAGAAAAAAATTAAAAAACGACATTTAAAAGATAAGTTTTAAGAGATCCTTTTCCAAAGACAGAAGAATATCTGGATGAAAAGTTAAAGCATAGTTAAAAATGATAAGAGAATGGAACAGAAATGAAGAATTTAATTTCTGATGAATTATTTTCTTTGTAGACTAAGGGTAAATGGGGGTGCCAGGGTTTGTTTGAAAAGAGTGGTAGTTAGATGGCTTCTACTGACTAAATCAATAATCTTTTCATATGTCCTTGATTGAAATGTTCATGTGAGAGTTAGCCATGGCGAAAACACAGCTGTTTTATCATTGGGAAATCAGATAGTCTAAATCATTTCCACTATTTGCCTGCTAACTCTAATCCAGAAGAAGAGTATCAAATAGTCATCCATAAAATTCTCATAGATTCTCAGAGAAGTCCTTTACCCAAATGAAAGACATTTCACCAGATGAAAGATGTTCTGAATCGGAGGGAGAAGGCATCTAGTATAACATTGAGGAGGGGGCTATAAACAAGGAAAAGGTGCAAGCAGGTGCTTGGATAAGTAAAGTGGTATTTCAGGATTCTTATGATTTATTTATGGTGAATAAATTTCTGTAAATAGAATTCATTTCCTCTATGTTTTCTCCTTTCTTCCAAAGACCTTATGGAGTTTTATTTTATTTTTTAAAGTCTTCCTCTATGCAGAAAGAATCAAGCAGCTTGTACAGATAAAAGGACTATCACAGCAGATATTAAAATTGTCACCGGATGGAAGTTGGGGTTTGCCATTAGGCCTTCAATAGCCTGCAATATAATTTTGTAGCTCATATATCAATTAATTTTATATTACTGTCACACATGACAATAACAGCTAACGACATTTTTTCATGCTGCTTTCTTAGTTGCAATGTGTGTGCATGCATTAAATATCTCAAGATTAAACTGTCTTAAAATCTAAGCTGTTAGCTGAAATTTATTAGAAATTTATAAATCTAATAGTAGAATGATTTTCACCTTATTTTAAAATAATCACAGAATTAGCGAAGATTTAAATCTATTTATATTAAAGTAATTTTGTATCATTTGGATATTTAGGAATATATTTGTGCCTAGTGATTTTCTATAAAATAATTAAAATATACATGTAAATTAAATATAGCAAAAGGGTACTACCATATGATTTCACTCATATGTGGAATTTAATGAACTACCAAGAAAGATAGAGACAGACTCATAGCTAGAGAGCAGTCAGACAACTCTGGGAGAACGGGGAGGGAGGGGAGAAGCATTGAGCAGAAAAGATCAAAGAGAGAACTCATGGACATGGACCACAGTGTGATGACTGGGGGTAGAGGGGAGTGGGTGGATGTGATAGAAGGCATAGAAGGTATAAAAGATCATAGAAACATTTAATTTAAAAGAAGAAGAACCTAACTAAAAAAAAAAAAAGTAGACATTTATGCTTTTAGCAAACACTAAATTTGTTCTTGGTCTTTGGAACACTCTTTTATGGCACTCATTATTACAATGTTTCAGAGGGGAAAAATCATCTCCCCTTCAATAGTCCCAGATAAAGTAAATAAAATGGCTCTGATCACTTGCCATAGAAATCAATCCTAATTAATAAATTATAATCCCGATTCAACGACATTATTTTAGGATAGAAGGGGTGGTGGAGAACCCAGAGAAATGGGATTTTGATTGGAGTTAACATTATGCAGACCAGCTGTTATGCAAGTTTGGAAAAGACAACTGACAGAATAATTAGAATATTTGTAGAATATCATAAGGAAATACACTGTCAGGGAATGATAGTAACGGGTGATGTTTGTTCTGAGAGAACTGAGAAGGAGAAAATCTTTAAAGGTGCATTGGTAAAAGTTGCCATTAATGAGAAAGACATTAAAATTAACAGTGATGGAATATAAAAAAAATTTTACTTTTTTGTTTATCCTCACCTGAGGATCTTTTTTTCCATTGGTTTTATTTTTTTTGAGAGAGAGTGGGAGGAAACGAGGGAAGAAAGGAAAGAGAGAGAGAAACATCGATGTGAGAGAGACACATTGATCTGTTACCTCGTGCATGACCCCAACAGGCTGAGGATGGAACCTGCAATCTGGGTACATTCCCTTGACCGGAAACTGAACCCAAAACCCTTTGGTGTGTGGGCTGATGCTCTAACATTGAGCCACATTGGCCAGGACTCTTTTTATTTTCTGATTGCTCTTTTTTATCTTTAAAACACATTTTCGACCAAATTAGAGGATTTGTCTTCATTTTTAATCCAAAGGGACATTTCCATTTCTCTAAAAATCCTCTGAATCAATATAGATTCTTGTATATATTTGTATTATGCCCTTATTATGGAAAATTATTTAGCTTTCATCATCATCTTACAGGCTACAAACACTTTTACATTTCAACCATATATACTTTAATAATGTTGCTTTTGCAAGCATAGACCAGATAAGCCTACTGGACTGACAGTTCTTAAAAACAAAACAAAACATTTTTTCTTCTTTACCTGTGTATCTGCCCAAGCATCTAGTATCATGGTTTTTAAATAGTAAATGGAAGTTAATGAATGCTATTTGAATGAGTAAATGAATGATGAATGAAAATAAAGGACTAGATGAATGAATCAAGATTTTTTTTTGTAGTATTGGAATATTAAACCTCACCAACAAACACATTAAGCCTGAATATTCTTCAATCAAAATCATGGCCAACGTTGCTCAGTGGTTGAGCATTGACTCATGCACGAAGTGGTTGCCGGTTCAATTTCTAGTCAGGGCACATGCCCAGGTTGTGGGCCTGATCCTCAGTGGGGGGCATGCAGAAGGAGGCCAATCAATGTTCTCTCTCTTTGATGTTTCTATCTCTCTCTCCCTCTTTCTTCCTCTCTCTCTCTCTCTCTCATATAAATAAAATAAAATAAAAATCAACTAAGAAATTGATTTTCTTACTTAAAACTCCTAGATCAATGTCTACAATGTTTATGTAATTGATGTAATTACAAATATATGGCAAGTAGTTAAAAATACAGCCAAAGAAAGCTGAAGCAGAGAACATAATGTAGGAGAATAATCAAAAGTAAACATTGATCCAAGTAGGTTCCCATGGGTTTAGAAAAACAGAGAGGGTGGCTTGCTAACCCACAACCTTCCACCTCACATTGCATTTAATTCACTAAACACATTGATGGAGCACCTATTACATAAAAGATCCTAGGTTAGATGTGGGACATGCAAAAGTGCAATCTTAATAATCTATAACCTAAGCTATCTTATAGATGAATCATAGATAAACATGACAATCAGCAAATCAAGTAACTACCATTAGAGGTAAGAACAGATGAAGTGTCACTAAAGGAGTACAAAATTACAGTGAAGGACCCCTGATGTACGGAGCCACTGCATTTAATTTGGAAATTTGATAGAAGTTGTTATTAATGTTGCTTATTTGTTTCCCAAATTCTCTCTGTTCTATTTATTTTTTCCATCGCTCAGCTATTAATTCAGTGATTCTTTGATTCCTCCCTTCCATCACTCTACTGAACTATGATAAGCCTGGATTTCTTCTGGCACTAGGAAAGATAAAATTAGGGAATAAGCTATAAGCAAATAATTAAATATACATCTCTTTTATAGTCAACATATTTGGGCATTTGACGTCTCATGTATATACTCAATGATCCTTGTGAAGAGGACATTTATCTATATTTTTGTTGAATGCCTTAGCATGCTTCAGGGACTTAATAATTGAGCACTGGTACACAAATGTAGTCTTTCAGGATGAATTATACTCATTGGCTCTCTCATTGGAGAAAGTATTTTTCAAGCAGGACTGAATTTATTCAGGGCAAAAATCCATTCACTTTGTAGAACACAAAATGTTTCCTGTTTGAGCTGGACTGCAACCTCTTCTGGAGCAGCAATTTTCAACCGGTGTGCCACAAGAGTTTTTAAAACATGCAATACCTGACTATTTAATCAGGGGCACTGACCTTTTCTTCCTTAGCTTGTCAAATAAAATAAATGACAACAGCAAATACAATAGTTGTCCAGTGTGAATGAATCAAAATTATACCTATTTTTTTGTGTCAGAGCAGCAAAACAGATATTATTGGGGTGCCCCAGAATTTTAGTAATTAGGTTATGTGTACTTGAGATGAAAAGGGTTGAAAATTGCTGTTCTAAAGATGATGGAACAGGACTTTTCATTGGAGTGGGTGAGAAAATTGATTGTAAAACTTGAAGTTCAGATTTGTGTTTATAGTTTCCATTCTCTGTTAAGAAAATTCAGATGCAGTTTCAAAAATGTAGAAGCTGAGCAATTTGACGAGCAGTGTGCTTTAGGGGAAACTACTGAGCCAGAAGAGCTGAGATTTCTGAGTTTGGACAAAAAAACAAAACATTGACTTTTTTTTAAGATGCTTATATTGCTGGGTATAGCCTGAGTTATACTGAAACAAAGATGTTTGAAGTCTTCATGAGGACTTCATGCTGTTCTTAGTGAATTTAAGAGAGGCTGAGATTGTATTTTCTAAGTGTTTAAACCATTTAATTTAATTATATTAAAGAAGAGGCTGTAAGAGGAACAAATGGTGTTACTCCTACTTTTACATTATGGGAATACCATTTCAATAGAGAGACTATATTATTGCTTATAGCAAGCCAGAATTACAAGTTCTCCAATATATGTACCTTACTTTTCATACGTACTGTATATACATATACATGTACCACTGAGCATGCTTAAATATTGTAATTTCAGCCCAATTGCTTAGACAAGAAGAATTTACAACAAAGGTCCTTCCAAAAGTGATATATAAACATTAAAAATGTTTTAGATTCTCATGGGAATCTTGTTTTCTATCTGACCACCACAAACAGGTAACCAAGAATGACGGTCTGCCCACCCTGTCAGTCTGTCACAGCCCTAGGTGTGTTTCCCGTTCCTGACTACCCTCAGACACTTGAGGAACCAAAGTTTATATTTCAAGTTTAGTAAGATCTATGAAAGTAAAGAAAATTTATTTTACATTCTGCTAAAAGGGAAGTAAACCTTAATGAGACCCTATAAATGTTAAGGAATAAACATAATTACACTGTTTAATCTACTTGGCAATTACCTTAATTTGTGAAAAAATATTTACCATAGATGTACCCTAATATAAAGCACAGAGCAACAGTTTACTTGCAATCTTCATTTAATAAAATGTATCTAAATGAAAGACATTAATAAATTAGTATTGCAATAATCCTCACACATATGCCTTGCCAGCAATGGTTAAATGAAAGAAAAACAATTAATAACCTCAAAATAAATTTCTATGATTTCTACAAAAAAATCTTCACTGATGGATTATTCCCATGTTTTAATGTAGTCATCTCAGATATAGTTGGTCAGATATTTTTAATGAGTGGGTGAATTTTCTATCAATTAATCATATAAAATATGAATTAACTATTGAGAGAATTTTAAAATGTAATCAACTGTATACCCATCGCTATAATTGAAATTATATTTGGAAAAAAACCATGAAGACTTTGGGTCTTTACTAGAACAACTTTTATCCTCCAAGTATTTATTAAGCATCTACTTCAAGCTCATTACCATTTAAGAAATTTGACAAGTGACGAAAAAGCTAGAGATTCCTGGTTCCATATGATTCTGTCCCTGCAGAATCCGATTTCATTATGACAAGTACCTTAAACTCCTTATTTTTAAAGAAATGTTGATCCTAATACTACTAGGGGGAAAGGTGATTTTTTTTTCCTGTTTCAGAGATAAATTGTTCTACAAGTGAAATATTTCTACCAATCATGCAGTCTATGTCCTTAGAATTAATACATCTCTAGAACAAAATAGCTTGCTTAGTGTCCCTCAACAGAACCCAAGTTAATATAGTTTTTTTCAAATGACCACTTTTGCCTTAAAGAAGCCACAAAAATAGTTCTAGTTGAACCAAGGGTAACTAATGATGAAATTACATGCCTTAATCAAAATTGGAGGGATCGTATTGAATAATACCTTTATACGAGTAGATCTAAACAAATGAATCTAAATTTCAATTATAAAATGATGTAATTTTATTTAATCTGTAGATATTAAAAAAATGACTGTCTTACTTAAAAAAGAACAATTTCTAAGTGACATATAAATTACTCAGATTTCAGCAGTTTTCCACTTTTACATAATAGAACTTTATACCTAAATTTGAAAAACCAAGTGTTAAAATTGACAAAAACAGAAATATTTTTTAACTTCAAAATGTATGAATATTAGCCCGTTGTTTGAGTTTTCTGGATAAATGTTCTTTCCCCTGTCTTTAATCTTCTGAACGTAATCACAGCTTCATTGTTATGAATTCCTTTCCAAACAATACTCTTTGGTTTTTATCCTTTTTTTTTTTTTTTTTTTGATATTTTGTTCAGATAGAGTGGGAGGGAGAGAGAGAGAGAGAAACATCAACGTGAAAGGGACACATTGAGTGGTTGCCACCTGCACGACCCAACCAGGGCCGGGGACAAACTGCAACCGAGGTACGTGCCCTTAGCGGGAACCGAACCCGGGTCTCTTGGGACCGCAGGCCGACACTCTAACCGCTGAACCAAACTGGCCAGGGCGGTTTTTATCCTTTTGCTTGAAAATAGGATTGGTAAACATTTTATATGGCACAATGTACTACACAGCTAAACAACAACCAAGACTTCATCAGCCATAAATGAAAAAGCCAAGGACTGATTACCAAACAGATTCAACTAGCAGGTGGTATCTAGAACTAACCATGCCCTTGTAGAAAACAGTAGACTATTGACATAGTTAATTTTTTCATATAATAACAAGAGCATGGCATGCTAAATATAATACATCATATAAGAACTAAAATGTATTAAGGTTTGAAGCCACAAAGATAAATATATGTATTTGTGGAATAACCAATCTAGGTATGATTAATGATGAGTTTGAACATTAATATAAATTTACTTTTGACAGAGAATTTAAATCAAGTATCAAAAAGTAAAATCCATGGTAGAAAATCTAAAACTAACTTCTTGTTTCCCTTAAATAAGATATCTGCAAATTGTGATTAGACTTCCATTGGTTTCTTTGTACGACTGTTAAGAGTTGGCTAATGGAATGACATTAACTTTTTTGTGGAACTATATGAGATCATACTCTCCGAAAGCCACCACTGACAGCTTTTTACCCTGAAAACTCTAGAATTTATTTATAATAGACTTTATTACAGTTAACTATAATTATCTACTTACATGTTTTTATTTCTTGACAGATTAATTTAAAAGTTTATGGCATAATTTAGATAAAATTTTAGGGGTTTGCCTGTCATGAAGAATGAGGAGTTTAAACACTTTATCTGAAGTTTTTCTAGATATGAATCTTACCATTTACTGGATAGGGGAACATAGCAAGTCATTTTGTTTCTTTCCCTTGGTTTCTTCACCTGTAATGGGTTCAATAACCCATAACCCCCTTATATGGCAGTTTTTTGTAATGGATGCTTTATTGCACATAAAATGGTTTCATGTGTTCCTGACACAAAATCAGTAAGTTTTCAATGAACATTAATTCTTATGTTAACTATTTTATCTCATATGATAATGTATGTCACAAAGTAAGTGGTTAATTAATGTTTTGGAATTAATGCCTGAATGAGTGGCTAAATATATGTATGCATGAAAACAATCTGAAAGAGCAGTACTTATTAAAGTTCAGATATTTTACCAAGATATGTTGCCCATACAGTTCAATATGTATCTTATTTTAAAGATATATCAAACACATTTAGACAAGTCTTGGTACACGACTAATTCTGGTCAATTTTATTAATTACATTTTGCTGAAGGATTACAATAAATACTTAAAGAAAAACCCCAGAAGTAATTCATATCAAATGCACACAACTTGAAAACCAACACCATGGCTTAATAGCAATGATTATTAAAAATGGTTATATAGTAACAACTATTGTAAAAATTTAATCATCATTAAGATGAGAGGAACAATTAGAACCCACAACTCTCTACTAATGTTTTTGGTCTGTATGAATATAATAGCTAGAAATTTCATGAAAAACATTAGCTCCTTAATCATTAAGTTTCTTATGGTTTTTATTTTCTTTCTTTTGTATTTAATGAATATTTTGCTTATGATATTTTGGCAGTATTCAGAAATGTACTTGAAATATATTTAATACTGTCTTGTGTGGCAAAGCTCTAGCCCTAATATTCAGACAATATGATATTCCAAAATGAAGCAAGCATTTAACACATAAAACAGGACTTGATTATATATAACCCATCATTATAGAATGGTGGTGTTCTGAATTTCATTCCTTTAAAGAGGTCACTCTGTAACTCCAATGAAGCTTTTAGAAACTGTTTAACCAGATTGTACATAAGAGAATGCCAAGGCTAATGTTTGTATTTTAATTAGATGCATGATCACAAACTAAGCTGTGCCCTGAGTGAGAGTATAATATAACATCATAAGGACACAGCTCATCTATGTTCTACCTAATTGCCAAACTTTTGTTTGAATGACTAAATATAACCTACAGATAAAAACCTGTGCAAATCTCAATAATACAATTGGAAGATTTTTCTCTATAGATTACTACCATTTTTATAGTTAGTAAATTAGAGTGGATTTCAGAGATAATATAGAGACAGGCTGAACTAGCTATTATTCCCCAGTAGGACAGTTTAACAAGAAGGCAAGCTATATTCCACGACACTGCATTGTTATTGCAAAAAGCCTTCTCAGGGTTGGAAGCAGCAAATTTCCATATCCTTTTAATCACTGGCCTCCATGCTGAGGCAGTCAGTATGGGTGGAGCAGCCACAGGCGGTGGTGTATGCTCTTCACCTCATTTACTCAGCAAATGCTTTACCCAGGGAACAATAACAGCAGCCAGCAGGGATGACAATTGAAAGCTACCAATACAAATGGGGATCCTAAGGCTTTCATTCACCTCTTCATTGCAGATTGCCTTAGATCCTACTTAATCACATCCTCTCTTCCCACTCACTTCTGAGCAATGAGAAACTGGAACCAGGAAGAAAAGGTAACAGTCTTCATTAGATTTTTGACCTCAGGCTCAGAATCAGTTAGGGGTATAGGTAAAAAGAGTCAGGAGACTAAAAATTATCCTACCTTCTGCCCACTACCCTGACATCTAGCTACCTTCAATTCATCCTTTAGGTCCAGGTTAATTTTTTTTTTCTTTCAAGGAAGCAATCACTGATCACCCAGAGTTAGTAAATTTATTTTCCACTTTCCAAATTTGCTACTATCAAAACTGAAATTAAACAACTGTGCGTGTATTGATTTGCATGTCTCTATGATTAGTGATGTTGAGCATTTTTTCATGTCTCTTGGCCTTCTGAATGTCCTGTTTGCAGAAGTGTCTATTCAGGTCCTCTGCCCATTTTTCAATTGGATTGTTTGTCTTCCTTTTGTTGAGTTGTAAGAGTATTCTATATACTTTGCATTATAACCCCTTATCTGATGTAACATCAGCAAATATGTTCTCCCAGAAAGTGTGTTTTCTTTTCATTTCGATGCTGGTTTCTTTTGCCATGCAGAAGCTTTTTAGTTTGATGTAGTCTCATTTCCTTTGTTTCTGTTGCCTTTGGCAATGTATCAGTGAAAAGTTGGCTATATATGATGTCTGGGTTTTTTTCTGCCTACATTTTTATTCTAAGATTTTTATGATTTCATGAGTTACATTTAAGTTTGTTTGTTTGTCTTCATTTTGAGTTTATTCTTGTGTATGGTGTAAGTTGGTGATCTAGTTTCATTTTTTCTTTTGCATGCACCTGTCCAGTTTTCCCATTACCATTTATTGAAGAGATTGTCTTTTCTCCATTATATGCTCTTGCCATCTTTGTCAAATATCAATTGTGCATAATATCTTGGGTCGATTTCTGGGTTCTCTTTTCTGTTCCACTGGTAGGGATGTAGACTGGTGCACACACTATGGAAAACGATATAATGTTTTCTCAAAAATATTAAGAGAATTGCCATTTGACCCAGTGATCCCACTCCTAGGAATATATCCTAAGAAGTCTGAAACACCAATCAGAAAGGATATATGCACCCCTATGTTCATAGCAGTGCTATTTGCAATAGCTAAGATCTGGAAACAACCCAAGTGTCCATCAGTAGATGAGTGGATAAAAAAGCTGTGGTACATATACACAATGGAGTACTATGAAGCTATAAGAAAGAAAGATCTCTTATCTTTAGAGATGACATGGAGGGACCTGGAGAATATTATACTGAGTGAAATAAGCCAGTTAGAGAAAGACAAGTACCACATGATCTCACTTATTTGGGGAATATTATGAAGAAAATAAGCTGTTGATCAAAATCGATCCAGACATGGAATTAAGGAACAGACTGACAAACCTCAGAGGGATGCGTGGTGGAGGAGATGGGAAGAGATAAACCAAAGAATTTGTATGCACATATGCACAACCAATGGAGACAGACAATAATTTAAAGAAAGCAGGAGGGGGTGGGAGTGTGAAAGAAGGGGTCAATGGAAAAAGAATGGGGGGCATCTGTAATGCTTTCAACAGTAAAGATAAAACAAACAAACAAAGAACTCTGGGTGTAATGTATTGAATGACTGCCTCACTGACCTATAGCGCCCAGTGACAGCAGCAGCAGTTTCTGTCCTTTCACTGATAACACAGCAGGTACAATGTGTCCGATGTTGATATGGTAGGTGTGTAATAAATATTTTTTCAGATAAATTAGTGAATGAACAAATTTATATCCAATTTTTAAAAATCTGAAGTGATTTATTTTTTAAAAAATAATTATTAAAACATTTATCATCCATAATTTTAAACATTTTGGATTTGCCTTGATTTCTTTTTTTTAATATATTTTTTCTTTATTGATTTTAGAGAGAGAGGAAGAGAGAAGGAGAGAGAGAAACATCAATGAGAGAGAACATCGATTGGCCACCTCCTGCATGTTCCTCACTGGGGATCGGGCCCACAACCTGGGCATGTGTTCTGACCAGGAATTGAACCAGTGACCTCCTGGTGCATGGGTCAATGCTCAGCCACTGAGCCACACCAGCCGGACTTGATTTCTTTTTTAACTAAAACTCTCTTTTCATCTTTAATGCATGATCAATGGTCAGATAATATAATATCCCATACTATAATCTATATTGATGTATATATAAAAATATGGATATTGTGTGTGCTTTGCTCTGGCATAAATTATGTATGTGTATGTATGCCAACCTAGTCCCTCAAAATTCTCATTTCATGAATAGTTTCATAGGCAAGGATAAAACAGATTAACCAGCCAGCCACTATGAGGCATCTATTGCATATTTGTCCTGATAGTCCCCTATCACCAGAATAATAAGAAATTCCTGAATCATACACAGTTATTCCATTTGACAAGTCTGGAATTCTTTTTTTTTTTTCCCCTTAAAAAAAATCAAAGGAATCCTACAGACGCTGACATTAAACACACTGATGGAAATTATGATCATATGTCAGAAAAATATACAACTCCTTTGAGCTCTGTAAGAAGCTGACAGCATCCCATAAAATATTAAGTACTCACAATAAAATCCCTTCACAACGAGTGAGAGGTTCGTAGAAAGAACCAGGAAGTCCTCAACAATGAATTCTAATGAACTGATTGACTCGAATTCCCTCCTTCTAGCTGTTTTCAGGCTTCTAATATGTGGACAAAGAGGCATGGGAGTCATGAGCATATATTTATTTGGAAAATATCCAAAAGATAAATAATGTGAAAATCCTCTTCCCAAAGAAATATGTAAATAATAAATTGGCACTATTACATGGGCAGGAATGAAGAAGGTGAAGCATTATCTAACCCCGCTTCCCCAACTCTACAAATACATCCCAAAGTCAAGAGGTTGGTTGCCCTGGTGATCACCACTCCTTTAAATATGTCTTACACATCTCCAACTTTTCCCAAATAGAGTTAATGAATCTTTCACAAATGCTACTTTCTATTCAGCTATATACTTAAAATAGGTTTGCTCAGGAATATTCATATTAGACTTTTCTTTTTTTTTCCTCACCCAAGGACATTTTTTTTTTCCATTTTTTTGTTCAGATAGAGTGGGAGGGAGAGAGAGAGAAACATCGATGTGAAAGGGATACATCGAGTGGCTGGTACCCGCACGACCCAATCAGGGCCGGGGACAAACTGCAACCGAGGTACATGCCCTTAGCAGGAACCAAACCCAGGTCTCTTGGGACCACAGGCCGACACTCTAATGGCTAAGCCAAACCAGCCAGGGCCATATTAGACTTTATTCTTTAGCCATCCTTCTAAATAAGAAATGTAGGTAGCTATGTAAAAATTTTCCAGTTGGGGAAATCAAAACACAGCTTGAAATACAACACATTAGCATTGCACAAATAAAATTAGTTCTCCCAGGAAATATAAATATCAAATAAACTGGTGAAAAATCAGCTGGATGTTTGAGTACCTTACTTAGATATCTTGAAAGGCACTAAATCAGTTCCAACTGGACAAGACTTTATTATTGTTTTAGTTTTCTATGAAGCAATTTAAGCAGAATAGAACTGTTCTAATACAGAACATATAAATAATGAAATAAGAAAAAAATAAAAATAAAAAGAATAATTTTAGGTTGCTTCCATAGAATTAACATGCATCAAAATATGATTTTTAATTATATCAATATTTATATTTTTGATGATTGTTAGCACCTATCCAAAAAAACAAATAAAATGGAACATAAACTCATAGATTTAAATATATATATATATATATTCTACAAAGCTGTTTTCTTTCTTCAAATCCTGATAATAAGAAAGACCTGTAAATGTTGAAAGAAGATAGTACCTTGCAGTACCTGGATTGCTTCCAATGTATGTTTTTGCTAAACTGACTGTCACCATTTCAAAATGTACCTTAATTATTAATATTGAATTTCAAATTTTTCTGTTCAGTTTAGGTTATTGTTTTGCTCATTTGTACAAATTAATGTTTTGTATATTTTCAGTTACTCTACAAAGAAAATTGTTTTCCCTGCTATACTAAAAGCAAAGTCATAGTATAGTTACTAAGGCCAAGAAAAACAATTTTTCCTCAAGTTACACAACAACACAAACTGTATGAATCCATCATAATTGAGTGTCATTGGGCTTCTAATTTAAATTGAAGTTTTTCCCTCATGTAAAAAAACCTGTGTGGAGTTATGCCCTTATAAAATGAACTGATATAAATTAATGAGGAAGTTAATGTAAAATAGCATCTCTAGTCATATAAATATACAAATTTAATGGTAAATATAAGTAGAAGAAAGCATTATTTAACAGGTATAAAATATAAAAATATTTTGAATATGTATGTGTGTGTGTGTGTATATATATATATATGTGTATATATATATATATTTAGCTATTTATACCTATATCTATATTATTTATATCTACCTGCTTTGGCTTGAATATTCCAATTTTCAAAGGCATGGAGCAGTACATGTTTGTAAAAGTTAAGTCAGCTACTATGATTATTGTAATTAAAAAATGTCCAGGTTATTTATAGGATAATACAAGAAAATGAAATTCATTATCCTGCAAAGTATGCAACAAACCATTAAACACAGCAATGAAATCAATTGGCACCAAAAAAATGCAATTATGTTACATTCATGTAAACCTTTCAGTGATCTAATTTCTAAGTATCAATCATAACTGATACTTATCATGTAAACATAAAAGAAGCACTTATGTTCCTTAAATGCATCAACAAGTTCCCACTATCTCACAAAGAGGAAAATATGGAATCAAAACAACATCATAATTGTGGCTGGTAATCTCTAATCATCCAAATCTCAGCTCAATTTTGTATAACAAAAGTAAAGAAATAAAAGCAATTTCCATTTAATCAGAAAAGGGAATTATAACCTTTTATTAAAATGTGATCATTTATTTCTAATTAACAACTGATTAGGTTGCATTTCAAAATTTTTCTAACACTACATATCACTAACTCATAAGCAAGCAAGACATTAGATGAAAATTAAAAGCAGGCTTATCATCTAGTGTTGATGATCAACACCTGCAGTACACATCAGTTGAAGTTCAATTTTCAGGAAAGACAAACTAATCCACTGTCCATCATTTTGGAATATTAACTAATATATGCTCTTTGGTATCCTTAGTATTTAAAAATATAGATGCCACAATATTATGAGCAGGAACATTGAAAAAAAAAAAGACCTAAAAGTTAAAAAAAACATCTGAAAAGACCTGGATATAGATTCTATGCAAATAAAATAAATTATAAACAATGTTAATAATATAATATTATTTTCCTCTCTATAAGAGTTTAAAATGTATTATCTAAGCTGTTATTTTCTTTAGTCAAATACATCTTAGTTTTTTTGACTGAGAGATAAAAAAGAGTTAAAAAAAAATTGAGCTCAGAGGATTCCAAGGCAGCTGTGAGTAGATGAAAGCTACTCTCACCTCCTCCTGGCACCAAACTGGAATTACAGCTAAATTATAGAGCAATCCCCTGGATAAACAATTGAAGGACAGCTGAACAGGAGTATTATATACAAGAATTTATAGAAGGAGCCACATAGAGACTGGCAAGAAAGGCAGAGGCATGGGGAGGACTGGCCCCTGCACTGAAGTGCTGTGGCTGGGAAGCTGCAGGGATATCTGGGCTGCAGAAGTGCCCCTTAGGAGCCTGGAGTCAC
Organism: Molossus molossus; assembly: GCF_014108415.1. Taxonomy (NCBI): domain Eukaryota; kingdom Metazoa; phylum Chordata; class Mammalia; order Chiroptera; family Molossidae; genus Molossus; species Molossus molossus. The sequence continues at coordinate 25,546,615 of NW_023425346.1, forward strand.
AACCCACACTGGGATCTCCAAGCCAGGGCACTAGGGTTGGAGCAAATGAGTCTGCATAGCATGTGGCTGTGAAAATCAGCAAGGACTCTGCCCACCTAGAAGAGGTGGGAGTCTTCTAGAAACCCAAATTCACAGACTCTTGCTCTCAAACACTCACCTAGGGCTTTAGTAGAGGGAAAGTGACCCAAGGAATATAGAAGTCATAAGAATATCTGTGTGGTGTGGTCCTGAGGAGAGATCTGAAATGTGAGCCACTGAGGTCCCTGTCCTGAGTTTCTATTTCACACTGCCCTCAGGTACCATCTTCCTGAATTTGAGCATTCCTATTTTTACAGCACCAGCCTGGGGAGTGCCTAATCTGGACCTCCAACCACTGGCAATACCACTCTGCCAAGCTTGAGTACTGCAGAAAGGTCTGTTGGGAGCACTCAATAGGGACCTTGGGTGTACTCTTTCTGGAGAAGCTCTGGCAGACAAGAAAACACAAAAATGAGCCAATCAGAAATGAAGAATAAAATGTCAGAAGTGAAGAATATACTAGAAGAACCAATAGCAGATTAAATAAAGCAGATGATAGAATCAGCAAATTAGAGGATAAGATAACAGAAAACACCCAAGCTGAACAGCAAAAAGAAAAAGGAAAAAAGGTGTTTGCAAAATGAGGAAAGTCAAAGGGAACTCTGGGATCTCATCATGCATAGTAATTTCTGCATCATAGGGGTACCAGAGGGATAAAGTGAGTAAGAAATCGAGAACATGTTTGAAGAGCTAATGGCTGAAAACTTCCTTAACCTGGTAAAGGAAATAAACACACGAATCCAGAAAGCGCAGAAAATCCCAAACATGATGAACCTAAAAAGGTCCACACCAAGACACATCATAATTAAAATGGCAAAAGGTAAAGCTAAAAAGAGAATCTAAAGAGAAGCAAAAAAAAACACAGTTAATTACTTACAAGGGATCTCCATTAAGGCTGTCAGATAATTGCTGAACAGAAACACTTCAGGCCAGAAGACATCGGCATGAAGTATTCAAAGTGATAAAAAACAAGGACCTACAACCAAGGCTACTTTACCCAAGATGGCTATCATCTATAATTGAAGGCAAAATTAAGAGCTTCTCAAATAAAAACTAAAACAAAGTAACAGCAACAAAACAAAACAAAAGGAGCTCATGACCACCAAACCGCATTGCAAGAAATGTTAAAGGGCCTGTTTTAAGAGGGAAGAAGAAAAGAAACAGAAAGAGAGAGAGGGACAGAGAGACCGGGGGGGGGGGGGGGGAGGGGGGCAACATAGGCATACAGAATAAAATGGCAATAAATAAGTAGCTATCAATAATAACTTTAAAAGTGATCACATTAAGTTTTCCAGTCAAAGACTGGATAAGAAAACATGACCCATATATATGCTGTCTACAAGAGATCTACCTCAGAACTAAAGTTATGTACAGACTGAAATAGAAGAGATAGAAAAAATATTCCCTACAAATGGAAACAAAAAAGAGCTGGGGTAGCAATACTTATATAAGAAAAAAAATAAACTTCAAAACTAAGGCCATAACAAGAGACAAAGAAGGACATTACATAATACTAAAAGGATCAATACAACCAAAATATGCAACCTTTGTAAACATATATGCACCAGATGTAAGAGCATGTAAATATATGAAGAAAACCTAGGTGACCCTAGTTGGTTTGGCTTAGTTGGTTGGAATGTCATCCTGTACACCAAAAATGGTGGATTCAATGCCTGGTCAATGCAAATACTCACGTCGCAAGTTTGATCCCCAGTTGGGGTACATATGGGAGGCAACTGACCAATGTTTCTCTCTCACATAGATCTCTCTCTCTATCTCTCTTTTTCTCTCTCTCTAAATAAATTTTAAAAAATAGTTAAAATGAAAAATTTGTAAAAATATTAATATGGAAATGAAAATCTTTGTGGACATTAACAGAGAGATCAGCAGTAATTTAGTCATAGTAGGGGATTATAACACTCCATTGACATTAATGGATATATCTTCCAGACAAAAAACTCAAGTCAATGATGATCTTAAATAACACACTGAACAAGATGAATTTAATTGAAATTTATAGAATTTTACATCACATGGCAGCAGAATATACATTATTTTCAAGTACCCATGAAATATTCTCTAAGATAGGTCACATACTGGGACACAAAACAAGTCTTAATAATTTCAAGAAAATTGAAATAATATAAAGCATCTTCTCTTGCCAAAATGGTATGAAACCAAACGTCAATTACAATAAAAAGAAAGAAAAGAAAGACACTCAAACACATGGAAGCTAAATAAGATGTTACTAAATGATGAATGGGTCAACAATGAGATCAAAGAACAAATCAAAAGTTACCTGGAGACCAATAAAAATAAACACAATATACCCAAAATCTATGGGGTACAGCAAAAGATATCCTGAGAAGGAAATCCATACCATTACAGACCTACCTCAAAAAGCAAGAAAAATCTAAAATAAACAATCTAACCCTACATTTAAAATAACCAGAAAAACAACAACAGATAAAGCCCAGAGTAAGTAGAAGAATGGAAATAATTAAGATTAAAGTAAAAATAAATGACACAGAGACTAACAATAAAAAAAAAAAAAAAGATCAATGAAACCAAGAGATGGTTCTTTGAAAAGATAAACAAGGTTGATAAATCTTTAATCAGACTCATCAAGAAAAAAAGAAAGGGGACTCAAATAAATAAAATCAGAAATTAAAGAGGATAAGTAACAACTGAGACCACAGAAATACAAAGGATTGTAAAAAAAAAAAATTACAAATAGCTATATGTGAATAAATTGGACAACCTGGGAGAAATGAAAAATTCCCAGAAAGATAAATTCTTCCAAAACTGGATAAGGAAGAATCATAAAATCTGAACAGACAAATTACAATCAAAGCAGGACACAAAAAAACTCCAACAAACAGAAATCCCTAACTGAATGACTTCACAGGCAAATTTTACCAAACATTCAAAGAACTAACACTTATCCTTCTCAAATTATTCCAATAAATTCCAGAGGAGTGAAGACTCCCAAACTCATTTTATTAGAAGGGCATTACTTTTATTCCAAAATCAGATAAAGATACTACAAGAAAATTATAGGCCAATATCTCTGATGAACATAGATGCTAAAATCCTCAACAAAATATTAACAAACTGGATCCAGCAATGCATTAAAAAGACCATACACCATAATCAAATGAGTCTTATTCTGGGGGATGCCAAGGTGTGTGCAATATTTAAAAATCAGTAAGGGTGATACATCACATAAACAAAATGAAGGATAAAAATCGCACAATCATATCAATAGATGTAGTAGAAGCATTTGATAAAATCCAGCACCCATTTATGATAAAAACTCTCAGCCAAGTCAGAATACAGAAATTATACCTTAACATAATAAAGGCCATATATGACAGACTCATAGTCAACATTATACTCAATGGGAAAAAGCTAAAAGTGTTTCCCTTAAGGTCAGGAGCAAGACAGGGTTGTCCACTTTCACCACTTTTATTCAGCATAATACTGGTAGTCCTAGCCACAGCATACAAACAAGAAAAAGAAATATAAGGCATCCAAATAGAAAAGGAAGAAGTGAAACTGTAATTATTAGCAGATGACATGATACTTTATATAGAGAACCCTGAAGTCTACACACACACACACACACACACACACACACACACACACACCTTGCTAAAACTGATAAATGAATTCAGTAAAGTATCAAGATAAAAAATTAATTCAGAAGTTGGTGGCATTTTTATACACCAATAATGAACTCTCAGAAAGAGAAACTAAGAAAGCAATCTCATTTTCAATTGCATCAGAAAAATAGGGTACTTAGAAACAAATTTAACCAAGATGTAAGAGACCTGTATTTGGAAAAGTATAGGATATGAAGAAAGAAAGTGAGGAAGATACAAATAAGTGCAAGCATATACCCTGTTTGTGTTTCATAGATAGGAAGAATTAACATTATTAAAATGTCCGTACTACCTAAGGAGTCTATAAATTTAATGCAATTTCTAGTAAAATAGCAATGCATATCTCATAGAACTAGAAAAAATATTTGAAAAATTTATATGGAGACACAAAGATCCCAAATAGCTTCAGCAATCTTGAGAAAGAATACAGTTGGATGAATCACATTAACTGATATCAAACTATACCACAAGGCCATTATAATTATAACAGCTTGGTATTGGCATAAAAACGGGCATATAGATCAAAGGAACAGAACAGAGCCCAGAAATAAACCCATGCCTTTATAGTCAGTTAATATTGGACAAAGGAGGCAAGAACATACAATGGTGTAAAGACAGTCTCTTCAATAAATGGTGTTGGGAAAACTGGACAGATACATGGAAAAATAATAATAATAATACAAAAACTAGACCACCTCCTTATACCATACACAATAATAAATTCAAAAATTGAAGTAGATTTAAATTTTAGTCTTAAAACCACAAAAATCCTAGAAGAAAATATAGGCAGTAATATATCAGACATTTCTCAATATTTTTTTTTCTGATATTTCTCTTTGAGTAAGAGAAACATTAAATAAAAATAAACAAATGGGACTACATCAAATGGAAACGGTTTGCACAGCAAAGGAAACCATCAACAAAATGGAAAGAAACCCCACTAATTGGGAGAATGTATTCACCAATGATATATCTGATAAGGGATTAATTCCAAATTTATAAATAACGTATATAACTCAATACCAAGAAAACAAACAATCCAGTTGTAAAATGAGCAAAGGGCTTGAATAGACACTTCTCCAAAGAGGACACACAAATGCCCAAGAGACATGTGACAGGATGCTCAATATCACTAATCATTAGATAAATGAATTAAAACCACAATGAGATATCGCCTCATACCTGTCACAATGACAATCATGAATAAATAATAAAAAAAAAACAAGTGTTGGCGAGGATGTGGAGAAAAGGAAACCCTTGTGTATTGTTGGAGAAAATGCAGATTGGTGCAACCACTATGAAAAACAATATCGAGCCCTGGCCGGTTTGGCTCAGCGGTTAGAGCGTCGGCCTGCGGTCCAGAGGGACCCGGGTTCGGTTCCCGCTAAGGGCACGTACTTCGGTTGCAGTTTGTCCCCGGCCCTGGTTGGTCGTGCGGGTGGCAGCCACTCGATGTGTCCCTTCACGTCGATGTTTCTCTCTCTCTCTCCCTTCCTCTCTCTCCCTCCCACTCTATCTGTACAAAAAATGGAAAAGTATCCTCGGGTGAGGATAAAAAAAAAAAAAAAAAAAAAAAAAAAAAACAATATCGAGTTGCCTCAAAAAATAAAAAATGGAACTGCCATTTGACTTCGTGATCCCATTTCTGAGAATATGTCTGAAGAAACGCAAAACACTGATTTCAAAGAATATATGCACTGCTGTGTTCATTGCAGCATTATTCACCACAGCAAAGATTTGGAAGCAGCCCAGGTGCCCATTAGCAGATGAGTGGATAAAAAGCTTTGGTACATTTATGTAATGGAATACTACTCAGCCACAAAAAGAAGGAAATCTTACCTTTTGCGTTAACAAAGATGAACCTGGTGAGTTTTATACTAAGTTAAATAAGCCAGTCAGAGAAAGACAGATACCATATGATTTCACTTATATATGGAATCTAATGAACAAAAGAAACAAACAAAATAGAAACAGATTCATATTACCGAGGACAGACTGACAGCTGTCAGACGGGGCAGGGTTCAGGGGGCGAAAATGGTAAAGTGATTAAGCCAAAAACAAACAAACCAACCAGACACAGACAATAATATGGAGATTGCTAGAGGAAAAGGGTTTTGGGGGGTGGGGGGTGAAAGAGGGCAAAAGGGGAGTAAATGGTGGCAGTAAGTCTTGACTTTGGTGGTGAATAAACAATGCACTGTGCAGATGATGTGCTATAGAGATGTACACTTGAATCCTATATGGTTTATTTAACTAATGTCACTCCAATAAATCCAATTTAAAAAATTGGGCTCAACCTTTTAAATTTCTGTGGAAGTCAGACCTCCTCAAGAAGGACATGCATAGTCCTGGCCGGTTTGGCTCAGGGTGGAGCATAGGCCTACGGACCAGAGAGTCCTGGGTTCGGTTACTGCTAAGGGCACGTACCAAAAAAAAAAAAAATGCATCAATTTACACAAATATATGTAATGTAATAAGTAATCCATTATGAATGAGTTCCAATTCTGTAAAGGGAGAGGGGGTGACCAAAGTTTATGTATTCCTGTTGCAAAGGCACCAGGGAGAAAGTGGAGGCAGACCTAATCTTCCATCTATTTGACCGGGTTGTGTGAACTTAGAGAATTGCTTCTAAATACGAGCAGCTACTCACGGCTTTCATTTAAATGCAGCAATTCATTAAAAATTTGAATTCTTATAGAAACAAGTATGACAGACTTTTAGAATTCTGTTTATAAAGAAAATTGCCTCCTCAAGACAGGGTATCTTTTTTGGTCAATGACCTTAATTGGGTAAGATGTCCAAATTTGAAAAATAAAATTAAGAAGCAATGACCTGCTTGGCCTGACAGTTAGATGAGATGTGCACATATAAGCATAATTGTAGAGTGGGATTCCAGCAGAGGCCAATGGGAAGAAGGCCAAGGCAAAGGGCACTGTGGCCCCAAAATTCCAATAAAATACACTAAACTTGTGAATGCTTTGTGGGACTGAGTTTCAATGGTGAAAAATGTAAACGGTGGCTGACTTTATAGCAGATAATTTGTGATGTGAAACAAGCACCAATTTTAAAACAAACCTATGTGACCCCCTCCATCCTCCACTTTGGATTAGCAGAGACTGTTAGAGGTTTCGGGGACATCCATGGATATCAGGAAGCAGGTACTTAGTTTCTCCTCTCACACCCAAACAATGGATGCCTGGGTTTTAAAAATGAATCCATTTGTAATATTAGTTCTTGCCATACAATAACTATTCCATAAGTACTTGTTGAGTAATGGCCAAAGAAAATATAGAAAGAATTTGCATGTAAGAAAATTGGCAAAATCAAGGATCTTCCTATGTTAGCACGTTGATCTTAAAAGTAAAAACATCTGCTTTAAAAGATAAACTAAAATCTGTTTAAACAAAACAAGACACTGAAAGCAATAACATACAATACCTAGGTACCTTTTAACTGATGGTGCTTTGTAAATATAATGGCAATGACTTTAAGTGCTTTCTTTTCTCATCCAAAACAGAAGTTGCTTAAACTATGTAGAAGCAAATACCATATATGAAAATGTCTCCCAGTGATACATGTTTTTCATTTTCTGCAACTTCCTTGAATTATATTTGGTGTGTTTACAAATGTATACCAAAGTTTCTTAGATGACAGCAAAAGGAATATATGGCCTATCCAAATATCTTCCATTTATTTAAAATGCAAAAATTGCTGCTCAGAAATGAAACAATTCTATTCTAGCAATTCCATAGTTGAAGAGTTTCAAGTATAGCTGGGAGGGATCTTCAAACCATCCTGTGATCCAGCATTTAGGCCCAGTCTGTTAAACTACTCTAGACAGTAGGAAGCCCACATCTTCCATTGTACTTGTGCTTTCTCATGGAGATTCCTGCATTCTTAATGGAGAACCACCATCAAACATGTTTCACCTAGCAACCATCAAAGTGTTTGAAAGCAATACATTGATCACTTTCCAGATGCTACTTCTCAAAGATAAACACAAATTTTTCAGTCCTTCCCTCGCAAAACCAAGTTATCCAGTTTTTATCTATGTTACTATTCTCTGGAGAACTAGATTTCTTTTCTTACAATTTTTTTCAAATGTGAAAACACAGAGTACAAAAAAATAGCAAAAAAGAAAAAGATGATGCCAATTAGAATGAAGAGTATATCTTACTCCTAAATGACTGACTTTTTTTCAAAGTAACACGCATAATGCAGACTCAGGTACATCTTGAAATTTCTGCTAAAAAATCAGATATTGTTCCCCATTTCAATAATCTAGTTAGGTATTGCTAAACCTGGCATTTTTTTTCAAGTTTACAATTATATATATAAATTATTTTTATAAATATATATAAAACAATTTTAAATATATATCTATATATATATATTTAACCATACATATATATGTTTAAATTTGCTTAATATAATATAATGTAAGAAGAGTTTGACGCCAGTGGATTGGGATTGAATTCCCGCCAGTTGTTTGTTGTATGGTGGGGCTATAATTTCTCAATTGTGAATTGAAAAAATTATTCTCTACATTGCTAGATTATTTGTGGGGCTCCCTTAATAGCTATATATAAACTTCTTACCACAGGGCCTATATGTAATATCCATTCAGCTAGAGTGTTTTTTGTACCCTAAATTGCTTCTTCCTGCAACAGCCATGACCTGATCACTGGTTAGAGATATGAAAGTCAACCGCCATTATTTCTTGTCTCCCAGTGAATTTGCCCATCTTCCCCACAACATTATCTCAAGCTTCCATTGATATGTAATAGGCATCTTGCAGCTACCCCTAATTAGTTTTGCCAATTTCTAACTAGATTTCATTTCTCCGTTCTCTTTCTTCCCCTTTTTAGAAAATGCAAATCACTTCTAGGCTTTAAAAACAAAACACAACAAAACAACCATGCAAACAAGTCTAATTTTTTCCAAGTGAAGTTCAAGTTCCTTGTCATTATAAAAGGCCCTCGCAAACTAGCCAGTCCCTGCCTGCGTCTTCAGACTCTCCTGGCACTGCTCCTCTCTGCACCCTTTCGCAGGAGAAGCCTTTCACCTGCTGCTGTGGGCATTTAGTCTATCTTACGTGTCACTTTAATCCTCTGCCCTGCCCCAGAGGAATATGACATTTCCCATTTTGTACTGTCTGTATTATTAACCGTAAAACTAAAACTGAATTATTATTTGTACACAGAACATCTATACTATACTTGAAACCCTTGATAAAAATCTAGATATATTTTAAATCTATTTTATTCCCTAGCACAATATCTGCTCCATAGAAATAAATATAAAAAAAATAAAACATTGGATGAATTTTGGGACAAGCCATCACTTTGAACTTTAATTGTGAAATATAGTTAGAAGTGAGCAAAGAGTAACTCAATTTAAACCCTACCTCCAATTATGGCTGTATCCTTATCATTATACAGTATCTTATATTTAAGATAATCAGGAAAAAAATACGCAGCACATTTTGACTGCCAAGTTTGTTATTCAGATTCGGTAGCTTTCCTTAATTTTATTTACCATAACACTCACATAGAATTCACCATATTTTTGTTTGCATCCATAAATTCCTATGGATTTTCATCTTATAAACTTCCATAATTTAGAACATCTATTTATTTATTTATTATTTATTTATTTATATATCTACTTCTTCTTTTGATACTGTAAATACCACAAGGTTACCAACCACTTCTCATTTGCAGCTTGAACGGTAAGCAGCCTGCCTGACACAAGTGACGTACAAGCTAGCTGAATGAGTGATGTCACACTGATACCAACCTAGATATATAAAGACAGACCCAACATAGATATAGAATCAAATGCAAATATAAAAGCAGATGCAGCCATAGACACACATTTAAGACAGTAGGAACAGGAGAAACAACCAAAAGGTGGTGGTCAGAGGCAGACAAGCAAGTAGGCAGGATAGAAGGAGACACAGGAAGAGACAATATCAGAAAATGCTCTGAGAATAATTCCTAGCAGAGCAATCAGTCATTCAAGATAATTCTCCCTTTCCCCTTCCTTAGGGCTAATTTGATCCATTTGCTGCAATTTAAGTCTTTTTTGCTTTTCAAAACCTTCTATAACCTTGAGTTTAAAGAGAAAAAACAAAAACAAATCCAATCTTTCTGGAATACAGTTTCTTCCTCAAACAATTGTTTTCCCTTTAAATACCTCTAATATTTATTACGTTATGTTTTCCACTGTGTTTGTTTGCTTGTCACCTTAATTCTTTGAACTATGTTGCACTACTTCCTGAGGTCTGATGGGAACCAGTAACCCCATCAATGCTCTTCCTCCTCACACCTCTACCCCCTGAAAATGCAATGAGAGCTGACTGAAGTCACTGTGCCATCACCTCAGGATAGGGCCACAAAACAGTCAATAGGTTCATATTTAAAATAAAGATCACAGGAAATACAATTACCTTTTGGTTCTCCATTAATCATGAAGAATATTAATAAACTTAGAAATGGAAATGCAAAATGTTGTCATCAAATAGTCAGCCAATTTAGTTCCTAACTTGTAAAGGGCTGGGAAACTAGTCGTGGAAGATTTTTAAAGCATATTTTCAGTTTGGATATTGGTACTAAGCCATGACGGTGGAAAAGCAAAATTGGCAGATTTCTTATGTATTTATTGTTGACAGTATTACAATGTGAGATGTTCTGAGTGAGATTCTTTTTCCCCACATTCCTCTCACTTGCAATGTGTGGTGCTTAACCATCCTTCTCATGTAGTGTAAGAATGTGACGCTTCACAATATTAGAATTTATAGCTTGTGTTTCCTATTTGAACAGTTTTATTCATGTACTGTAAATGTCCTGGCTCTATAATAATGCCGGATTCTCATATTTTAGTCCATTACTCAATCTGTCCTCCACACTGACGCCTGCTGAGAATTTTTGTTACAAATCTCTGTGAACTTTTTGGAATGGGAAAATAAAACTGTAAAAACTTAAAATGAAACTTAGAGGATATTTTGAAAATAAGATACATGTTGTAATTACACACCATTTTTTACCACTGTTCCCAAAGTTTGTTGTATCTCCAGTAAGGCTGTTTTCACTGTACTTTTAGATTTTATAATTAATACATGCCAAATTCTTATATAATTCTACCATATTGTTGGAATTATTTATCTTGGCTGTAAAAATTTAAAGTAAATAAATTATTTCCTTAAGCTTTCTAGAAATTCTGAGTTTGACCTTTTAAGATGGCAAGAAGCAGCAATTTCATTTACTGTTCCTCCACTCCCCACTTGCAAATCATCTGTCTTTTAAACCTGACCCTCTTTTTCTAGTGAATGGAGTTAATGGCTTCATCATGCTGTGTGATTCACATTGTGAGTCACACAGCAGAAAATATAGAATATTTCTGACATTCATGAATATTAAATGTTAAAAAATAATAATTAGATGGTAAAAATAGAAATACAAATAAAAATAATGCAACACTAAGGAAAATGTTTCCATGGCAACATATCAATTTTAAGAAGCTAGTCTAGAGAAATTGTGGCAAACGTTTCTACAGTAATGACGGTTTTTCAGAGCATTTTGATATATATTATCACATTTGATCTTCATATCCACCTAACAAAAAATATTCTTTACATTCTATAGGAAAAAAAATTTCCAAGGCAAATAAAGACTGACCTAGGATCCGTCTATATGGTATATGTCTTAGGTACATTCTCTGTTTTGCTTTCTTTTACTTTATTATTTCCTTACAATTTCAAATATCACTTCCCATACCATACAATTCTTCTCTGTGCTTTCCTCTAGGTAAACAGGTTTTATTTTGTACTTAAACAAATAAAATTGTATCATTTAAAAATTTGTAAATTGGATAAAAATACCGAATTAGAAATGTCTGGTAATTTGATACATTTATCTTTCTCATTCACACCCTTAAATGCAGTTTTTGTCAAGTTCTGCCTTTGGTCCAAGTTTTTCTCTTCACAAATACCCCCGAATCCTCGCACTCAATGTGTACCAAACAGAACCAATTAGTTGAACTTCCCCATCATGGTGTCTATATTTTGGCAGATGGTGTGCCCACTCCCACAGTCTCTAGAGCTAGAAACCACTCCAGGCCATCCCACCAAGACCTCTCCCTTGTCTGACTAGTCTTACCCCTTTGCCTTCCAATGGCCACTAAGAGTTTTCACTATCAACATGTAGCCATTCAAACACTGTGGTAGAAGAAAGCAGGGAAAGGGCCAATTTGAGTCATTTTACTACTATTTCTCAAATGTTAAAAATGTATAAAATTCATTTAATGGAAAAACAAAATTATAGATCCCTAGTGTTGATCTACATTACGTTTTCATATTGTAACTTAAATATCTACAAACCTACATATAAAATGCCTATGTTGTTAGCTGTACAATCACAACTTAAAAACTTGCAAATGAATATAAATGAAAGTAAGTGCAAAATAAACTTTTAAAATGATACTTTTAAAATAATAATACGTTGCTGAAACAAAACCTCACCTGGAGATGAGAATATGAATTACGTACCATAATATAAATTCTCTTGAGTTTGTAAGCATATCCGACCTCATCTCTTCCTTATTTCTCCATGAAAACTTATCTGAAACTCCACTGGGCTCATGTGGATTGTTCACACCTGAGCTCACTGCTGTCATTTCTTCATCTACCAATTAATTTACTAGTGGTGGATGCCTCTGTTATCAGAAATGCAAATAAAAGTTCAGCCGCTGAAATCATGTCTAAATATGTGGCTATAACATGGCCATTCAAATAACTTGAAAAAATCTATGTTAATTTTGAGAATACACAGAAATGAAAACATGCAACTGAAGCATTCTATTAGAAACTATATCCACCACCCACTGCTAGTCTGCAGAACAAGGTTGGAGAAACACAAGCCTATACTCCTGCAATGGCGCGCTGATAGCCCCCCTCATCGCCATAATGACGTGCAATAAGCGGTTCCACTTTGACTGAATACACCTTCCTAGTCCTGTTCTCTCTCCTGAGCATTAAACCTTAAGTATGGTGGTGAGCTTAATTTCCTTGCATTTTATTTGTGTCACTTGTCCTATACTGCCTATTAGATTAGAAGCCACTTTTAGCTTTAGTTTAAACATTTATATATCTAGTTCAAATATTTATATGTTTTGTTTAAATATTCATATTTAAACTCCTGCAGCACCAATCATGGTGCTTTGCATCAGTTGGGTATTCAGCTGTAAATTCTCTCGACAAACATTTATTGAGTGAATATGCACTGAGAACAGTGGCAGAGAAATTATACATTCTTTGTCCTCAGACGTTTATGCTCTGGTGGGGAAACAATTATAAAGCAAACATGTGACATGATTTCTGGTGGTTATAGTGTTAAGACAAAATTAAAGGCTGATAAGGAGAGTGCCAAAGAGGCTACTTTAGTTAGGATGGCAGCAAAGGCCTGGCCACGAGGAGGGCGTGCGAGCTGAGATCAGTATAGCCTTCGTTCTGCTTTAAATTGTATTTATACATCTATCTGTCAATTATTTTTATTCCATAGTCTATTATATCATAAAATCATCATATCAACAGTGTGGCTGGGACCAAATTTTCCCACTTAATGTATGATGAAACTGAGTCATAGAGAAGCATCCAAAGAAATATCCAGAAGCAACAATAAGTGGCTGTTCCTTGTCAAACTTTCAATCAACCCTAAACCTATCTGACTTCAGATTCCATTTTCTCCCCTCTGTACCACACCACCTCCCGGTACATTGAAAGTTTGACAAATGTTGGCGTGGAACTCTCAATACTTTACAACAACTAGTGAACTTACAGAAGAAAAAGACAATGCCTATCACAATCCAGTATGATAGTTTCCTTAACTTTAGCTTAGGTAACTTTCAGAATTTCCAAATGAAAACACTTGTCAACAAGGAAAGAACTTCAATGCCAATAATAAGCAAGAAACTGTAAGTTATGGAATTTCAGTGCTTTGATTTAAACAGCAACTACACCACCAACAAAAAGAAATATGTTTGAGGTAAGCAATCAAGTGTGAGAAAATCTGTCTGACCATAAATATAAATGATGAATCATGCGATTATTGTGAATTATTAAAGAGGTTAGCAGGGTTGTTTGTGCAGAAGAATCAAATTGCACTTTAATTCATTTTAAACAGGCTTTTGAGATTAAAGCTAATAATTAAATACCCAAGTTTGTGGAACAATAGAAACTAATTTTAATATCCTAGGATTAGAAATGTGTATCTTGTTTATTATAAAGTATATCTGCTTTGATAAGACATGTTCATATTTATTACATACACCAATATTTAAATTGATGTCTCATTTAATTCCTTGGAGATCTAAAACAAGGTCCAGGAAAAGCTGGAAAAGAATCTGGTGCACTCGACAACTGTGTTCAAATATTATTAAAACAAGAATGTGTTCTTCCTTTAGCTCAATCTTATTTGCTTTATATTAAAATCATAAGGGAAAAAACACTTATTAAATTAGAGGAATGTGATGGTGTATTGTTAATATAGCACATGTCAAATATGGGGTTTCTTTATTTCTCCATATTTGCAGTATTTATAGGTCACCTTCTTTTGTTAATGGAAATATGGATCATTAAAATAATGTAGACATCACCATTTTACATATCAAAATGCCACCTTTCCACCAGATTGAAAAAGCCCAAGCAAAAGTGGAATTTTCTTCCCTGAGCCCAAGATCTTCCTGACTCTCACTTTTTGTTTTCGATTTTATTTTTTTCCCTTCTGCATTATAGTTATGTCTCTCTTCCTTCAACACTCTATTTTGTAATTAATTATAATCAGAACTACCACTTCTAATGGATGTAAGGAAGGACTCACTAATACTAATCAAGGATGTTTCATCCAGGTAAAAAATTAGTGCAAAAGGTGAGGGGGAGAGAATGATAGCAGAAACTGCATTGTTGAATGCCTTGTAAGAGCTGGGCTAAGAATTTTACTTTTATATATCTTTATTTAATCTCAAAATATCTTGTGAGACAGATATTATTTTTCTCTTAGGGGGTGAGCTAACACTCAGACAAGTAAATGAGTTTATCTGAAGTCATGCTGGGAGGACAGGGCAGAGCTGAGATGGAACTGAGATCTCAGAATTCAGTTTTCCTCTACACTAACTTGTCTTCCAGTAAAATGTGCTGTATTCTTCTGGACCTGATTGAACTTAAGTCTTCTGGTATAGTAAATATAAATTTAAAGTTTTCCCATTTTGACCCCAGCATTTCTGACAATGAAGAGTGATTATTTGTTTTCACTGATCAGAACTGAACAGGGACAGGTGTATAGTTATGTCCCTGAGGATTTAGTGACCATCCAAATAGCAGGTCATGGACTATGATTCTACTCACAGAGAGAGTCGGGTCAAATTTTCAAAATATTTATTTCAATGTATGAATAAAACTCTTTTCTCTCAGCAGGTGCTGTCCTTCCTCAAGTCCCTGCAGAAAAGCATACCTTGCCCCTTCTGCACTGTGAGGTCTCCCTAGAATCTCTAACTTCTTGATAGTTTTCTAGTCAATGTGACCACATATGCAAAAGTCATATTTTTAGGTATTTGAAGGAAAACAATAAACTATAGAAGTAAGAAGCAAAAATAACTACCAAATTTCATAAATTCTAAGATGTATTACTTAATAACAATGTGAAAGGTTATAGTCTTTATATTCATTTATATGTAATGAAACTAATATAGAGAGAATAGATATCACTTGTTCAAGAAAGTTAGAAAATGACAGGACAGTAATTCCTGTGCCTGAGATTTAAAATATGGAAATAGTCAAAGTGTCCATCAATAAAATGAATGAAGAAAATGTGATATAAATACTGAATGAAATATTATTTAGCCATGAGAAAGAAGGAAATCCTACCCTTTGGGACAACAGAGATGATCCTTCAGGGCATTGTACTAAGTGAGATATCCTAGACAGAGAAAGACAGATGCTACATGGTATCACTTACATAAGAAATCTAAGAAAAAGAAACAAACAAAAAAAACCCACAAGATAAATATGTGAGGTGACTAATGTGTTAATTAACTAGAAGGGGGCCTCCTCTCACCATGAATATGTATATCAAGTCACTGAGATACACATCTTAAATATCTTATAATTTTATATATCAATTATACCTCAGTAAAGCTGAAAAAATAATAATAAATATTAATTAAAATAATAAAGTATTACAATATTATCTATTTGAGTCTCAGTTATTTTTCACTTAAAACTTCCAAGAGACTGTTGATTCAATAGGAACAAAGATTACATCTTGTCTTCATATTTTAGTAACTAATATAATTTTAGTTGTATTGTAATAGATGAGAAAGGGTAAAAGAAATGGAAAGAAAAGAAAAAAGAGAGAAAATTTAAAAGAAATGAAAACAGAAGGGGAGAAAGAAGGAAGCTAGGAAGGAAGGAAGGAAGGAAGGAAGGAAGAAAGGAAGGAAGGAAGGAAGGAAGGATCAGAATTTTTGCTGTGAGGTATCTGTGGAGTGGATGGATATGGCTGGAAATAGGAATTCCATGAATCCCAACTTTCATTAGTCCCCTTAGGTCAGTATAAGTAACCCTCACAAATCTTCTAGCCATTGAAGAAGAATGTTACTTAAATCCTAAAAAAAAAAAAAAAAAATTGCTTCTTAAAGAAAATAATATTTGAATGTTTCAGAATTAGAAAAATCAAAGGCTATTGGAAAGCATCAGGCATATAAAGGTTTTAAATGCAGTCCCAGCAACAATGACCTCTAATTGATTAATATACTATTGTACAATTTTCTCAACCTCTTTAAATTTTGTTTTCTTTTTTTCTTTTTGAAATGGTGGGTACGTACAGGATGCTCTCGAGGGTTACTTCCAGTGTTAAAAATCTACCTTTTACTATACTGAAAGAAAATTAATTTCCCTAACCATATTTTCTCTTGCAGAAAAGCAGAGAGTATCTACAGAAATGACTTTCTACTACAGTATATGTTTTCAACCAAATCCATTATGAACATATGTAAGGCTTAAGAATACTGAATCTGTCAAAGAGGTTACAGATAGAGCAGACTAGAGGGAAATAAGATCACTCAACTTCACTATTCACTTTTGAAATGTAAGCATTTGCTTTTTTATCAGCATTATACTTACAGTGAGATTTATAATGCATTGCTTCTGAACAATTTTGTCATATGACTGATATAAAAATATCATGGTAGAAAACTTAAGTCTTTTTCCAGGCATATTGCTCTTCTCACATTTCAGCCCGGTATGAGCAGAAGAATGGTAATTCCATTTATTTCTATTTCATAACACAACTTGTCTCCATCTGTATGTTTAAGTTTATCAGATGATTTAAAGAGGAGAAATAAGACACATTTCACCAGTTGTGGTTTAATTCACAATGTGGAGGAAAAGAAGGTGAGGCTTGTGTGGTTAGCCAGGATTTGCGAATGAAACAAACGGCAACCAAGTTTGGAAGCGGTTGAAACATTCACCCACAACTGTTTTCCTTACCATCACCTCCAAGCAGGCAGTCATTTAATATGGTCCTTCCTAATCTTGCGACCCTCATTCTGCCAGCATCCACTCTGCCAGCCCAAGGCTTAAGGAGTTATCCACAAATGTCTTAATCCAAACACTAAATCTTAATTTTCCTATTCCTTTCTTTATCTATCTTATGTCCAGAGGAAGATGTTTTGCTAATTATGGCCTAAGAGTTGCTTGGGAACTCTCTGAACATCATGAAATAAGCAAATCTCTGGTATTACTACAGCTAGTTCACGCGATAGAGAGCAGCCCAGGTGAGAAGCAGTCCAACTGCCGATCCCACTTTTGTAATTTCAACCATCTGCACTGTGACTTTTGATTTGAATTTCAAATTTGAAACTGCTATTTGTTTGATCTGTTCAAAGCATCCAAATTCATATTGCATATCTGTCCAAAATTAGCATTCATATGGGCCTCTTGTTGTACTTCAGTTCCAGCTGTTCCAGATTTGGTAAAATCCACCCTATCATTTTTGTACAATGCGTAACAGACAACAGAAACCTAATGATTTATACACAGTGTTAGGGAGTAAGGATGAGATTGTTGGATATTCTTTTTTTTTTATCCTCACTCGAGGATATTTTTGTTGTTGTTGTTCAGATAGAGTGGGAGGGAGAGCGAGGAAGAGAGAGAGGGAAACATCAATGTGAAAGGGACACATCGAGTGGTCGCCACCTGCACGGCCAACCAGGGACGGGGACAAACTGCAACCGAAATACGTGCCCCTAGTGGGAACCAAACCCACCAAACCTGGGTCTCTCTGGACCGCAGGTCGAAGCTCTAACCCAGCGGCCAGGGTGATTGTTGAATATTCTTTTTTTTTTTTTTTTTTATCCTCACCCGAGGACATTTTTCCATTTTTTGTTCAGGTAGAGTGGGAGGGAGAGAGAGGAACAG
Source organism: Molossus molossus (assembly GCF_014108415.1). Taxonomy (NCBI): domain Eukaryota; kingdom Metazoa; phylum Chordata; class Mammalia; order Chiroptera; family Molossidae; genus Molossus; species Molossus molossus. Next base: position 25,564,831 of record NW_023425346.1, read on the forward strand.
AGAGAGAGAGAGAGAAACATCGATGTGAAGGGACACATCGAGTGGCTGCCACCCGCACAGGGCCGGGGACAAACTGCAACCGAGGTACGTGACCTTAGCGGGAACCGAACCCAGGTCTCTCAGGACCGCAGGCCGACGCTCTAACCGCTGAGCCAAACCGGCCAGGGCATATTCTTGATAAAGACTAGTAGCAGGGAAAAAGTACTGACTTTATCTGTTTCTGTTATTGAAAGACTGAAAATATGATTTTGCCAAATTAAAACTAGAATTATCAAGTCAAGCCAAGTTAAGGGTTTAGGCCACCCATTTTTTTCTCATTATTTAAAAGCAATTGGTAAGGATTATGATAATGCTCAAGTACTAAATGTTCGTAAACTGATGAAATTGGCAACCGCATTTAATATATACATAAGGAGCAAATGTCAGTAAAGCAACGTCTTTTACTGACTGATAGCTTTGGACCCATTTTTTCAAAGTAATCACTGATAGACAGAAATCTTTTACTAGAGATGGCAGAAATTTACCAAAACCTCTAAATGAGAACACTACACATTAAACATACAATGAAACCTTAATTATCAGGAACTATCAATTGGATTTTGTAATACTCCTGGAAGGAAACGAGAAAATAAGGAATTAAGTTCAGTTGGAGAGTTAATAAAATATTGATGAAACAAAATCAGTCAGTATAGACCACGACCGGTGTTTATCTAATTTTCCATAGCAGCGATGTCCAGTGGAACTTTCTGCGGTGATGGAAATGGCTTGTGTCTGTACAATCATCTCCGGTAGCAACTAGTCATGTGTAGGATCAGGCAGCTAAAATGATGCTGGTTCAACTGAGAAACTGAATTTTTCCCAGCTTTATTGAGCATAATCAGCAAATAAACTTATAATACATGAACAGTATGTAATGTTATGATTTGTGACCGGAAAACAAAAAGGTGGGGCAACAGAAAAAAATAATATAGAAATATTATATGTCCTGACAAACTAGAAATAAACTAGAATCATCTAGAAAAATTAAAATAATGCCAAACCCTGGCTGGTTTGGCTCAGCAGTTAGAGTGTCGGCCTGCGGGTCAATGAGTCACAGGTTCGATTCTAGTCAAGGACACGCGCCTCTGTTGAGGTTTCTCCCCGCCTGGGTCAGAATCCTGTAGGAGGCAACCAGTCAATGCGTCCCTCTCACATAGATGTTTCTCTCTCTCTCCCCTCTCTTCCTCCTACTCTATCTGAAAATAAATAGAAAAATGTCCTTGGGTGATGATTAAAAAAATAAATAAATAATAACAAGGGAGAAAAATGTTAAGTTAGAATGAACTCACCGATCGTTGCTCTGAAGTCTCTGCTGCAGAACAGTTTTGGTAGCAGCATTGGTGGGATAGTTATAAAACTATAGTGTGTGTATGGTAGAAAGGGCTACATGAGAGAATTACCTTGATGTCACTGGAAAACCTAATTCTCACTGTGAGGAAGAGAAATGTAAATGAGATGGGAAAGGTGAGGGAAAACAATGTGGGCGGATTTGAATTAGGGGTATCAGTATGATCTCATAATTAAAAAAATTTGTCAAGTGTGTGTGTGTGTGTGTGCGTGTGTGTGTGTGTTCTAGCTCTTTCCAGCCATTGAAAGAGTCTAAAGGTAATGACAATCCAGTAGCATTTACCATATTTAGTGCCCAGATTTTGGCTTCTACAAAGAATCACGACTCAGGAGAAATGCTGATTTCAGGTCTGGAGAGTAAAAGTGAAAGTGAGATATATTTGGGGGCCAGAAAAATCAAATCACTTTGTAATTATTGGTGGGCATATATCAGGAAATCAAAGGAGCTAGGCTAGCATTGCTCAAGTGAGCACATTTGGGTCAATTTTTTTCTAACTTTTTATTGATGTATGATGCACAGTCAGAAAAGTATCAATAAGAGCATTGCTTGGGAAACTTTCACGATCCTAACACTCTTTTAACCAGACCCAAATCAAGAAACAGAACACCCTAAGAACACTGGAAGCTGCACTCATACACCATCAAGAGTAACTACTCTCCTGACTTCTAACAGCATAGATCATTTTTGTCTGTTTTGTAACTTTATAAAATGAAATTACACAGATTATACTCTTTGTGCCAGTCCCATTTTAATAGATACTATTTTTGTGAGCTTTATTTATATGTTGTGTTTTGGCGATCATCCTTTCTTATTGCTGTATAGTTTTCTATTGCATATACTTATCATAGTTTAAATTTGGGATGACTTGCATATAGAAATACAATAAGACATTAAATATTTTTAAATCCTTAAGTTCATAGAGACACACTAAAAAGGTGGAGATGGGAGAAAGAGCTCTTGTTTATGTAATTATACCCACAAATAGTGCAAAAAGAATGAGAAAATAACCATACCATAACCATCATTGTAATCATTTACTGAAGCAAGGATCATCAATAGATCTAAAACCCCTGGGCTGGAGAACAGGTTATTCACATAGTTTCAGAGTATTAGCCCACATATCACTCATTAATAATAAAGGAAAAGTGGCAACATTACAATGGGAAAATTTTGTAAATGTCAAACTCAGAACTATGAATATTATATCTCACAATTGAATGAAATATCATTTGTGCCAAAAAAAAAAAAATGTTAAACCTGAATCGAAATAGTCCGAATAATCCAGTTTGTGGGCCATTACATAATACAACTGGACTAAACACTTAAAAATCATCAATGTCATAAAAAGTAAAAGAAAGTTTTATTTTTAAGTAGGTTTGTGGCTGCTATTCTAGATTTATTTTTAATATTTTTAATTAAATGCATTGAAGTGACATTGGTTAATAAAAATTATATAGGCTTCAGGCATACAATTCTATAATGTTGCATCTGTATATTGCATTGTGTATTCACTACCCCAAGTCAAATCTTCTTTTGTCAACATACATTTGACCCCCTTTACCCTTTACTACCCCACTTCAAACCCTTTTCTTCTCTGGTAAACACCTGTAACTTGCTGTCAGTGTCAGAGAATGAAAATAATGTCTTATTAATTTATAATGATTTCCTTAATAAATGTTATCTATACATGAGATTTTCTGAGATGTAGCCTAATTTCTTTACTCTTGAAAATTAGAAAGTACGTATTTATTTGTCAACTTCATTTAGAAGGACATGAGAATACTATAGGGCCTTAAAATTTTCTGTTTTACCAGCCAAAAGTAACTAACTTATTTTCAGAGAATCTAACGTGGCAAATCCCTGAAAGCCCCAGTTCTTTAAAATCTGAGATAGATAGAAATTTTGGGCTCCAGATAAAAATATTTGTTTATATCATATGTCATTTCCAAATATCCATACAATTTCCTTGACTTTAAAAATTAATTATTTATATTTTTGCTTTGGAGTCAAACAGGCAATTATCTTTAGAATAGCAGTAGTATTATAATAAGACAGTAAATAAGACCAGTCAGTAAATTAGCCTAGGGCTAGGAAAAGAATGGACTCAAAGTAGCCATTGTTCAAATAAGAAAGATAAAATATTTAGTAACAGATATACACAAAGTGTCTTCCATACCAATTACTCTATTTCTGTCAGGAGAAAGAATATATGACAGATTGTATTGCTATTCTCTTCACTTCCCCAAAGTTTCATTTTATAGAGGCTGGTACTACTTCTAATAGTTCTAAGAACTCCATTAATTTTCTAGTCTTTTTAACCTGGAATATTACTATTGGAATGTTTATCACAGTAGTTGACACTATAATTTAATTAAAGCATGCTGAATGTTAGGAGAATATGGTAAAGAAATAAAGTTATTTGTATGACACATAAGTAACAGTTTCCTACATTTTCTTTATATATGCATTGGCCAGTATGAGAGGTTAAGTTAAATGCTGTGACAAGTATCTTTCCCTCCAAATTACAAACATATACCTCAAAACAAGACTTCAGAATTCAATTTAAATCATACTTCATTATCAAATTCCAGTTCTACCACAGACATTAGCATTGAATTAAGCTAAAACTGCTCTTTATTCTATTAGAAAGTAAACTTTTCCCCTTATTAAAGTTATAGACATTGGAAATTAAAATAAGAAAGAGCAAAAATATTTTAATGGAGATTTTAAAATAAATTTAAAACGTTTTATTACAATTGAATGTTGTATTGGCATTAAAATTTCCTACCAACCCAGATTGCTCACTATCGACTAAAAAAATCAAAGCTGAATATTTTAACATAAAGCTTTCTTTAACATGTTCTTGAGTATAAAATCCTTTTTTTCCCCCCCTCTAGGAAACATTTCCCAAATGTAAAGAAAATTTGTTTTCAGTCTGGGGTAGCCAAGACTACTGCCCGCCAACTACTTCTGTGCCCACTCATTAGGGAAGATTATTGCTGTGAAGTCAAAGTTCAGGAAGGGACTTTATTTCCAAACTACACCTGCAGGATCATTTGACTTGTTTTTGCAACAAGGATATGAGTGAAAGTGATATCTGTCACTCACTTGTAGTTCACAATCATTAAGAAGAAAATATACCTTCTCTGTTGTTCTCTCATATTCAAGCTAGATGCAAGAAGCTTAGAGACTTCACAGGATTCCAAACTAAAGGAATGCAGGTAAGTGGATCACAGAATCACTATGTGAGATATAGTAACCAAATGGCCAGGAACATCCACACTTTACTGTCACAATTCTCTAATATGTAAATTTTCTGAAATTGAGGGTCTTATTTTTTTATAATAGATAATATCAAAACAAATGCATATTGTATTTGGCAGGATGGAGGGCATGAGGTGTTGAATAAGCAGCTTTTTCTGATTTGTGGGTAGTTGGTGTTCCGTGGAAAAATGCATTTGGAACTTTGCACATGGTAGGATGAGACAATTGAAATATAGAAAATACTATTGACCAATTACCCTAAAATAGATATTTAAAACTGCAGTCATGTACCTGTGCTTATAATATAATTTATTTGGAGATATTTTTAACTAAGAAATGAAGAAAGAAGCAGCCCAAATTTCTTGCTTTATGTCAAACTTTAAAAACCATGTGATCATATTAATAGATGCTGCAAAAGCATTTGACAACATCCAGCATTCATTTTTGAAAAAAAACTCTCAGCAAAGTGAAATAGAAGGATCACACCTCAGCATAACAAAAAACATTTAGGACAAACCTACAGCTAACATCAATGGGCAAAAACTAAAAGCATTTCCCTTAAGAACAGAAACAAGACAGGGTGTCCACTTTCACCACTCTTATTTAACATGGTACTGGAAGTTTTAGCCATAGCAATTAGACAAGAAGAAAAAAATAAAAGGATCCAAATTGGAAAGGAAGAAGTGAAAATGTCATTATTTGCAGATGACATGATATTGTACATAGAAAACCCTAAAGACTCCATCAAAAAACTATTGGATTTAATAAATGAATTTGGCAAAGTAGCAGGATACAAAATCAACACCCAGAAAACATTAGCATTTTTATGCACCAATAATGAACACACATAAATAAAACTTAAAAATATCCCATTTATCATTGCAACAGAAAAATTATAATACCAAAGAAGTAAAGAACCTGTTCTCAGAAACCTATAGGACACTGAAAAAAGAAATAGAGGAAGATATAAAATAGTGAAAGCATATACCTTGTTTATGAATTGGAAGAATTAACATCATTAAAATGTTCATACTGCCCAAAGCAATCTATAGATTCAATGCAATCCCATTAAAATACCAATGACATATTTCACAGAACTAGAATGAACACTCTAAAAGTTTATATAAAACAAAAAAGACCCCGAATAGCCACAGCAATCTTGAAAAAGAAGAACAAAGTTGGATGGATCACAATACCGGATATCAGGTTATACTACAAAGCCAATGTAATTAAAATTGCCTGATACTGGCACAAGAACAAGGCATTTAGATCAATGGAACAGAACAGAAAACCCAGAAATTGACTCAAGACATTATGCTCAATTAATATTTGACAAAGGCGGCAAGAGCATACAATGGAGTAAAGACAGCCTCTTTAAAAAATGGTGTTGGGAAAACTGGACAGCTACATGCAAACAAAATGAAACTAGACCATCAACTTACACCATGCACAAGAATAAACTCAAAATGGATAAAAGTCTTAAATGTGACTGGTGAATCCATAAAAACCCTAGGAGAAAAAGTAGGCAACAAATTTTCAGACATCATACGCAGCAGAATTTTCAGATACATCACCTAAGGCAAGAGAAAGAAAGGAAAAAACTAATATGTGGGACTACATTAAGCTAAAAAGTTTCTGCACTGCCAAAGAAACAAGCATCAAAATGATACATCAGATAAGGGGTTAATTTCCAAAATATATAGAATACTCATACAATCAACAAAAGGAAGACAAAGAACCCAATTAAAAAATGGGCAGAGGACCTAACCAGAGACTGCTCCAAAAAGGATACATAAATGTCCAACAGACATATGAAAAAAAAATGTTCATCATCACTTATCATCAAAGAAATGCAAATTAGAACAACAAGGAGGTATCACCTCAAACCTGTCAGAATGGCCGCCATCAACAAATCATCAAACAACAAGTGGTGGCGGCGAGTGTGTGGAGAAAAGGGGACTCTAGTACACTGCTGGTGGGAATGCAGACAGGTGCAGCCACTGTGGAAAACAATATGGTGTTTCTTCAAAAAATTAAAAATTTAACTGCCATTTGACCCAGTGATCCCACTTCTAGGAATATATAATCTCAGAAAGAATATATGCACCCCTATGTTCACAGCAGCACTATTTACAATTGCTAAGATCTGGAAACATCCCACATGTCCCTCAATAGATGAGTGGATAAGAAAGCTGTGGTACATGTACACGATGGAATACTATGCAGCTATAAGAAAAAAGATCTCTTATCTTTTGAGATGACATAGAGGTACCTGGAGAGTATTATGCTAAGTGAAATTAACCAGTTATAGAAAAACAAGTATCACATTGTCTTACTTATTTGTGGAATATAATGAACAAATAAGGTGATGAACAAAATAGACCCAGTGACATAGAAGTCAGGTTCAGATTAACAAACTTCAGAGAAGGGGGTGGGGTGGAGGAAGAGATAAACCAAAGAACTTATGCATGTAAACATATCCAAAGAATATAGACAACAATGCTGGGGTTTGGGGGGAGGAGGATTGGGCTGGACTGGGAGGAGGGTATCAAAGGGGGGGGAGGAGAAATATCTCTAACAAAAATAAATTCATTAAATAAAATACAATAAATGAAAAACAAGTTTGCATTCTTACAAATAAACTGTCCAGCAAACAACTCAGTTTTAGAGCACTGATAAAGACAAAAAAATAAGATAAAATAAATTGCCCTCTTAAAAGTCTTCTCAAAATCTACTTCTTAAAAAATCAAATAGATCTTTTTTCCTCACCCCTCTTAAGAGTGTTCCCCTAGGCTAGAGCTGAGAAGCACAATATGGCTACCAGCTAGCCTCCTCTCCACAGCCACCCAGAGGGGGTTGAAGATGCCAGAGAGCTGAGATTTAAGGGAATTCTGACATCAGGCTGTTTCCCGGTAAACAACTGTAAAAGGCTCATTTTCTCTCAAACAGTGAGCAGATTCTAAAATACTGGCAAAGAAACCTGAGAACTAGTAATAACATTTGTGAAGAAAGAAAAGGTAAATAGGGCTAACTTTGAGTTAGACCTGACTAAATTAGCTAGGCAGATAAATAGATAAATTGATGGATCAAAAGATAGGTAGAGAAATGGATGGATGGATGGATGGATGGATGGATGGATGGATGGATGGATGGATAAAAAGAGATAAAAAGGAAGATGGAAGAAATGCAGGAAGAAAGGAAAGAGCAAAGGCTTTAGTAGTTTGATATATTTCAAAAGAAAGACAGTAATATTCTTGTTTTGATAAAGCTATATATTAAGAGGAAATATATCATTTTTGAGCTTCTTTAACTTTCACAATATCTTCCTCATGAATGAATTGCTTAAATTAAAATAGGGCAAATGTATATGCATTCTAAATTTTAAATAATGGGCAGTGAAATTGCATTCAAACATGTGAACATTACCCTATGTTAAAATCTTTTGGGGACTGGAGCATGTTTATGGGACCGAAGGAGAACTCATTCCTTGAAGCTTTAATTGTTCCTTCCTCCAATCCCTGCCACACCTGGTCATCCTAATTCTTCCCAGGGAATACAAAATAAAAAAGCAAACTTCCAAGTTCACCACCAACACCTCCAACCACTTTTTAAAACTTAATTTTGGCAGAGGGTAATATTTATAGCAATGTATATAACTAAGATATTTCATTGTTTCTGAATTGCCTCTAAAGTACACTATAAAATAAAAAATATTCATTACTTTTCATATTATTATAATATACCAAAGGATTATATTTAATTACTCATGAAATGTAAGAACATTTATAAAGAAATATCATTAATGTGTCAGCATTATCACATTCGTTTACAAGGACCTGGATGTAATATCACACAAAAGTTTTAATTAAGTATTGAATTTTTAAAAAAGTTTTAGTCCATAACAAGGATTAAAATATGATATCTACAAATTTGTGTAGGTAAAAAACCAAGTTCTCCACTATGTCATATAAGGGATGAACTGGTACATGAAAAACAGAGATTTGACGTATTTATAAAGTGAATGCACTAGCAAATGTGAATCACGTGCAGACAAAAATACATCAAATTTGCACAATGTTAAAAAAATGTTAACAAAATCAGTTTATTTGTAAGGTCAGAATAAAATGTATATCTTCATTTTAAACTGATTAGAGAATTTAAAATTTAAGAAATTTCTGCCTCTTGCTAAGGTCTTCATCACAGAATGTTTCACTAGGTGCTATCACTAATAGGGAAAGAAAAGGCATTATTGTCTTTAATTTCTACACAGAGGAGTGCTCTGAGTGCCAGATGTAGTAATTTCACCTTTTTCCCCCAAGTTTTCAAAAAGAAAAAGAATAACCTGCAATAAAATTAAAATCAAGTACTTTACAATTATCTTGGTTGGTAGAGCAAGTGTCTATAATTATAATAATGATTAGTAGAGATAAAAGAAGCAGCTTAAAATGAGTATTTTAAAAAAATAATATATATATTATATATACATTATATATATATATATATATATATATATATATATCTGATAACTCTAGAACCATAGCACAGCTCAAATTGTCTAAATCAAAATTTAATAAACAATATTAAGGTTTCTTTTTCTTTTCATTATAAAGGCAATATATGAATACTAGCCATTGCAAAAAAAAAAATTAAATGTAACATTATAGAGTAAAAAGCATGGTCTCAGTCCATCTCTGCCCCATTCCAATTTCTTTTAAAACATTTAAGTAAAAAAAATAATTATATGTTTAAAAAATGTTAACTACACTTATAACTCTCATATAAACTTTCTTGTATATGGGGAACTCTAGGAAGATGTTACACAATCATTTCAAGAGCTTTTTTTTTTTAATTGCTCAAGGTGCATTAGAAAAATCAAACAATGTCTCAGATGCGGCTGGCTACACAGTTCCAGGACCACTGCAAAATCAATGATGTGGGAACCTCGCTCAGGTCAGGAAAGTCTATTTCCTCTTTCACTATTACTCTATCACATGCAGACAGGTGACTCCTAAAGGACTGCAGCCTCTGTGCTGGGATGTGCTTCGTACAGCATTGGTGACAAGTCCCCACTAAGTCACCCACCACATGTGCCATATTGCTGATGGAATAAGAGAAAGGATGCCTGCCACTTGGTCTTGTCCCCAAGCTCTGTAGGATGGGCACTCTAACCCTCTCTGCAACCTCAGCTGGGCCTGCACCCATGCCACTGGAGATGCAGTGTGATTGCAGAATGCAGATCTCTCCCCAAACACATCACTGGATAGAGATGTGGAGGGAAAGACCAGGCACGCTGGGATACCAGGTAGTGGAGAGCAGGCACCTAAGAACTCAGTGGGCAGTAGAATTCCATGAGAATTGAGGTACGTATTCTATAATCACACAGGACTTACTTGAAAACACAAATTCATAGATACAATTATTAAGGATTTTAAGATTGTGACAACAGAACATGAAACCACAAGTATGGGTTCCATCTAAACACAGGGTTCTTTGTGGCTGAACTGATCAGAGCCTATGAAGCCTGCTCTGCTCACTGAGTGATCACAGCCTTACGATGTCAAGACATGTTCCAGTACTATACCGCTTTTCTAGTTTTGGAGTAGCAGAATGCCAGAACTAGGATCGTGTTCACAGAAAGAGATTTTAATCTAAGTTCTGTAATACCAGAACAACGTATGGTTTATCAATCATACAATAAGCATCGACATCCTTTGGCTGCCAGAGAATGAGCTGATTGGGTAAAACATTTATGAAATTGTAGGCCTAAATGGGCTGTGGAGTGCTTTCAGTTGATAAGTAATGTCTCAGATTAGTGTTTGATACTACATAAAGCATGGAAAATAATATATTAGTTGTCTCATAATAGAAGAGTCAATGAGTTGAAGAGTCAAATGAGCTTTAAAAGCATGAGTAACAAAGAAGGCAACAGCTCCCTTTGGCAATTGTGTGGTCGTCTGACCAGAGGCATCAGGGCTGAAGTACAGAGCTATGAAAACTCAGCTTGCTTACGGGTAAATTAGTTGGACAAAAGGTGGTATACCTCCAAATGAGGGTAATGGCCCACCTCCCCATTTGTGAGCCAAATTAACAGTGACATATGAGTAGATTCATGATACTTGCAAAGTCTAATAATGACACTAAGTATTAAATGATGACCCCAGCCAGTTCCAAACTGAACAGGCCAAAAGGTAGAATTACTTTTTATAAGGTTTGCAGAGAGATGTTTGTAGGTCAGCAGCATGCAATTGTTTGTCCCAATGCTCTTTGTGCTTCCGATACCTACAGAAAACAAAGACAGAGCAGAAAGGAAGGGTAGGAACAAGTGTTCTTCGTATCTTTAAAGAGGTGGTGAGAAAATTGAAGGCTTTAAAGTAAAAGATGCAATTTTGCTAGTCTGGTAGAGCTAACAAAACTATTAAGCAATGATTCAAACATCTGTCAAACTTTTTAAAAGGAAATGTTCAATTGTGCCCTCCAGAGACTGTATTTGAGTAATTCTAGGAAGTTAAATATTAAAAATGATGGTGATGATACTGATGAAGAAATTAGATTAAATTAGTTCTAATATCAAAATTCTCTAAGCCCATACTTACACCAAATCAATTAAAAAGAAAACAAAATATAAGCACCCAAAGAAAGTATTTTCTTACCAAGTCTAAGTGGATATTTTATCTGTATATATGAACACGTAATTTTACGTGACAGGAAAAATCTGACCATTTGTCATTTCCAACTACCAAATTAAACTGCCTTCCCACTCTCAAATTTTAGGTTTCAATGGTTTTATTTATCATGGGCAATAAGAGGATTCCTATCTGAAGCTTAACTTTAAAACTGTATAATGATAAGGTCAAGGGTCAAGTTAATTTCTTACTTTATGATGCAGGAAATAGATCCAAGAAATGTGAAAGATTAAAAGAACCTATGATTAGACACATTATGATGTCATAGTCCAATAAAAAGATTTGCCTCAGTGATACTGCAATCGCCTTTCCACACTGTTTTTCTTTCCTATTTATTCTCTCTGACCAACTTGCCATACATTATTTTAGAAGACAGACTTTCCCTGCACTTCATGGACTTGCTGTCAGTCAAATATTTTACAACCATGCTAAAATAGTAACAGCTGATAATGTCTGAATATATACATCACTTTAGAATGTCATAACCTGAAGGCAACATGAATAGGAAAGCGCAGAATATATTAAATTTTACTCAAATGGCCTAGACTATGCAGAGGAGATTATTGCCCCTAACCCCACTCCAAGACCCAGGCTACATTAGCTATTTAATTTGCAGAAAAGTAAATTGCCTTTGAAGACACACCAACTTGCTAAAAAGAAAATCAGCTGAAACTTATTTCATCAGAAAACAAAATGTATCTGAAAAATATTTGGGTTGATTGACTGTCTCAGAGGAAGCAGTTGATAAATTTTACAAGGTCAATGTGTTACACAGCAGTAGGTAACACATTATCAACTCAGGTTAATATAAAGTCTCATATTAAATATTCTGATTGTTACACGCTTATAAATTAATATCAAGGTTTCATATTAAATATTCAAATTGTTATATGCGTATAAAATATAATTTCATGAAGTATATCAGACAATTGTTTTTAAACGGACAATAAGAGCAGTCTGGTTCATTTTGTTATTAGTGAAATTTCTTACACAATATGAATAAAGAAGAGACAGAAAATTACAAAGCAGGATCATAAAGAATAATGACAGGCCTTTCCTCTTTCAAGAGACAGGCTACCATGTTGAAATTGCTATTGGCATCGGAACATGACTACTAGAGAGTTTGGGGCTGAAAGTTGGAATTGTTGAAACAGGGAGAGAAATATCTACTTGACAGAGAGAGCGTAAAGGCAGAAAGAAATGACATCAGCTCCATGTTCTTACTCTGTAAGCTACTGACAGTATCTTCTTTTAAAGAAAAATCTGTGATTGGAGCAAATCCACGAATATTTTGTTGTCTCCACCATTTACTGCTCTCAGAAAATTATTTTTAAATGTATTAATTTTTTTCAATGGATATTTCAGGTCCCAAGGATATGCATGTATGAGGCAATTAAGTCAAAGGCAGGACACTGGTTAAAGGAGAGGTCTGGAATGATTAGAAGATATAGTTTCATTTGGTTGTAAAATCTCACTGTGGTTCTTCTAGATGTTATGTTCTTGCACAAATAAAAGTTAAATTGTAGCTTTGCCTATAGTTGAATTATTTCACTGAAAATTGTTGTCCAAAAAATATTCATTGCAACTATTGTCACAAAGCCATGTTCACAATTGTTTATATTTGCTGTAGAAACCAGCTGAAGCTACCACAAGCCTGAATTGTGTTTTTCTTATTCTTTTATGTGAACATCACCTTCTCAAATCAAATAAACACACTGAAAGAATTTTGGTTTGATTTTCAGCCACAGCAAGGAACTCTGACATACCACCTTTAAATACTGAAGACTTTTTTCCTCTCACTCTCCTTTGTCCATATAATTTAATTTTAAATATTTTGACAATATTAAAAATTGAAAATGTAATTGACTCTGAAATGGATTACTTTTTAAAACCCAGAATGTTGACTTGCCAGAAAGTATATGGACTGCAGAGTGGTCATATTTTTCATCTGATTTACTCCCCTGAAGTCTACAGGAACTGAGCGTCAGCAGGAAGAAGAATATGGTTTGCATTATTTTTGAAAGAGAAAAATACTGTTATTTGCAAATTACACACAAGCATTCCTCTATATACCCCCTCCAAACTCTGGGCCAGCTTCTGATTCAATGTGGTGACCTGAGAAACCAAAACTTCCTACTTTGTCCTTGAGCAAAGTCTGAGAGGTGAGCATAAACTGGTAGAAAATATTGAGGTCCTGCAGTCCAGAAGAGGCTGGACCCCGGTTAAAGAGTGTATCATATCAACACACAGGGTGCAGTGATTTTAGCCCTCTGCCTTACTGGGGTAGGTGGAACCAATTTTTCTTTTACTAGGGCTAAATCCATTCTCTGTAACTCTGTTTCTGAGATTATCTGATCTTTAAATGAGAACTGGAAGAATATATATATATTCTGACCTCAAGTCCTCTTATCTTTCATGAAACATCAAGGAGGAGAAAGCCATATGTATATATGGCTTCAAAGAAGAAGGCATGCAGGTGAAAGAGCATCACAGAGAAGAAAACTTCACAAAATTCTGGAATCTCTCAGGATAACTGAAGCATATGGAAAGATGAAGCCAAGTGGAGAGTTGAGATCCAAGTCTGTGTAGAGAGAACTGGAGCAGAGGAGTAAGATTGTTGCTCCCTCCTCAAAAAAAAAAAAAAAAAAGTGACAGAAAATTTGAATTAAGAAACAAGAAGCAGGATGGAGTGCCAGTGAGTCTGCAACAGAGTAATGAAGGTTGAATTTTCATCCCCAATTCCACTTTTGTAATATCTGCATGTATATGTCCTATGCAGAGTTGTTGACTGCCAGATAGCCAGAGATATTTTCACCAGGAGAAAAATAGAGCAAAATCAAAACCAAACAAACAAAAAATAAAACTTGAACACTTTACAAAAAAGAATCCAAGATATTTGTAATAATTGAATAATCTGGAAAGAACTAGAAAAACTGGTGGGTTTCGGGGTATCCGAGATTAGAGCGTTTGTCAGTGTGGCATCTCCAGACTTAATGTTCAACTCCCTGTCCAAGATTTTTAATCTGTACACTGTGCTCATAAGCTTCACAATGTCCATGCAATTCGCTTTCCACTACTACCAATATTGCCTAAGCAAAAATTACAAAGCATCTGAAGAAAACTTATAGTAGGAAAGAGAAAGGACAAGATAAACCAACAGTAAAACTTACATCAGAGGAAATAAATATTATTCCCAGACACATCTAATAAGACACTGTGTTAATAATGATGGTAATATTTTATTAATTTATTTATTTATTTATTTATTTTTAATTAATTAATTTATTTTTGTTACAGAGGTTTCTCCTTTTCCCCCCACTGATTCCTCCCTCCTCCTCCTTCCCCGTCCCGTCTCCAGCTTTGTTGTCCATGTCCATTTTTAAGGCATACATGCATATAAGTTCTGTGGTTTATCTTTCCCCCACCATTCCCTCTTCAAATACCAACAACATATTTCACAGAACTGGAACAAATATTTCAAAAGTTCATATGGTACCAAAAAAGGCCTCGAATAGCCACAGCAAGTAGCTGTACCCCACTTCCACGTCTCTGGGACTACCCAATTCCTAACTGCTATGTTCACTATATTCCACAAATAAGCGAGATCATATGATACTTGTCTTTCTCTGTTTGGCTTGTTTCACTTAGGATAATACTTTCCAAGTCCCTGCATGTCGTCTTAAAGGATAAGAGATCTTTCTTTCTGACAGCTACATAGTACTTCATTGTGTATATGTACCACTTCTTTTTTATCCATTTGTCTACTGATGGACATTTGGGCTCTTTCCAGATCTTAGCTATGGTAAATAGTGCTACTATGAACATGGGGGTACATATATTCTTTCTGATTGATGTTTCAGGCTTCTTAAGGTATATTCCTAGAAGTGGGATCACTGGGTCAAGTGGAAGCTCAATTTTTAATTTTTTGAGAAAACACTATACTGTTTTCGATGGTGGCTGCACCAGTCTGCATTCCCACCAGCAGTGTACTAGGGTCCCATTTTCTCCACACCCTCACCAACACTTGTTGTTTGATGATTTATTGATGGCGGCCATTCTGACAGGTATGAGGTGATACCTCTTGTTGTTCTAATTTGCATCTCTCTGATGATTAGTGATGTTGAGCATTTCTTCATATGTCTCTTAGCCATTTGTATGACCTGTTTGGAGAGGTGTCTGTTTAGTTCCTCTGCCCATTTTTTAATTGGGTCTTTGTCTTCCTTTCGTTGAGTTGGATGAGCACTCTATATATATTGGAAATTAACCCCTTATCTGATATATCATTGGCAATTATGCTCTCCCATACAGTGGGTTGCCTTTCCATTTTGATGATTGTATCTTTTGCTGTGCAAATTTGAGTTTGATGTAGTCCCATGTGTTCATTTTATCCTTTGTTTCTTTTGCCTTAGGTGATGTATCAGTGAAAATTCTGCTGCATATGCTGTCTAAAATTTTGTTGCCTACATTTTCTTCTAGGATTTTTATGAATTCATGAGTCACATTTAAGTCTTTTATCCATTTTGAGTTTATTTTTGTGTATGGTATAAGTTGATGGTCTAGTTTCATTTTTTTGCATGTAGCTGTCCAATTTTTCCAAAACCATTTATTAAAGAGGCTGTCTTTACTCCATTGTATGCTCTTGCCACCTTTGTCAAATATTAATTGAGCAAATTGCCTTGGGTCAATTTCTGGGTTCTCTGCTCTGTTCCACTGGTCTATATGCCTGTTCTTGTACCAGTACCAGGCTGTTTTTATTACAGTGGCTTTGTAGCATAACCTGAAATCTGGTCATTTGATCCCTCCAACTTTGTTCTTCTTTTTCAAGATTGCTGTGGCTATTCGAGGTCTTCTTTGGTTCCATATGAACTTTTGAAGTATTTGTTCTAGTTCTGTGAAGTACGTCATTGGTATTTTGATGGGGATTGCATTGAATCTATAGATTGCTTTGGGTAGTATGGACATTTTAATGATGTTAATTCTTCCAATCCATGAACAATGTATGTGCTTCCACTTCTTTATATCTTCCTCTATTTCTTTTTTCAATGACCTGTAGTTTTCTGTGAATAGGTCCTTTATTTCTTTGGTCAAGTTTATTCCTAGATATCTTAATTTTTTTGCAGTGATGGTAAATGGGATTGTTCTTTTAGTTTCTCTTTCTGTGAGTTCATCATTAGTGTATAAGAATGCCATCGATTTCTTGACATTAATTTTTTATCCTGCTACTTTGCGAAATTCATTTATTAAGTCTAATAAATTTTTGATGGAGTCAAGAATGCAAATTTTAAAATGAAGTTTTGAAATTATAAAAATGAATATCATCATTCAAATTATTTGTCAGTTCCTTATGTTTCTCCTTCTGACTTTGTGTTTTTCCAGAGAATAATCATGAAAGAATGGCAAGGTTTTGAAGAATTAAATGTGAGTAAGAACTAGGATATGGCTCCTATAATGAGGTTTGCCTACAGTAGTGTGTTTGGAAGTGGTTGTGAGTAGAACACAATAGGGCTAATTAGACCTCTGCATATTATGTAGGCTACGAGTTACTGAAAAACAGAGACCGCGTCTAACATCTTTATATCTCCGGGGTTGTGCACAGTGATTATCACACTTCACATAATTGTTATTATTCCCATGAACATTATTTGTCATTATAGTGTAAAGAAGAAAAGCATAACTTAAAATAGTCTAGCCTAATAATCAAAAGGTAAACAATTTCTAAATAATAATACATTGAAGCAGAACACTGTAGTTTACCCCTATACAATTTATATACATACATATATAATATATATATATATACATATATATATATTAAAACACAAAATTGATCTTTTAGTAATAAATTTGCTCATCCCTGCAGCAAACTTTGTTTCATTTCTTTAGCTTTTAGTTAGTGGCACATTTCTATCACCAAATAAGACAGCATATGCCACTGCCACTTCGATGTAATGTGAGAATACCATTCTCTCTTCTTCCTACTGATATTTGCACAAGCTGCCTCTGTTGGGCATATTACTCTTTTCAGTCCTTCATTCCTTGTCCATCTGTTCCTAGGCAGTCTCTACCCCCTTAACCTGGATAACTTTCCTTAGAAAACTTTCTGTAGTCTAGGTGCTCACACATAATTCATACCACTTACAACACCATTTTAGTAGCTTTGTCATAAAGCAGGTGCTTAATAAATATATGCTGAATTGAAATTAAATGTTTTCATTAAATCTTACATACTATCCAAAAAATCCCCTACCAATCAATTGCATGTTAACAAGTGTACATTTATTGCCAGTAGAAGTTGGCAAATGAACAGATGTGGTGGTTTTTACTGAGCAGCTTATTGTATGGGCATAGAATTGGCAACTTAACTTTGACCCTTCCTCAGGAATATACACAAAAGAATGCCAGAGCACAGATTATCAATCATTTCTGTGGTTCTGACAATCAATACAGATTGCTGATACTAAACCCATTATGTAGTATAATACATTGATAAATAAGACAAACATTATATTGACCACACTAATATCTGATTCTACCATACTTTTACAAGCTGCCCGCACTTACAGGATATTTGTTACACTTATGAGAATCCATTCATGAAATACTGCACTGTTTTCCATGAACCCCCTTTATAATTTATTAGCAATGAAAATCACTATTTACACCATGATGGCTATGGGATTTCCACTGCATGAACCCACACAAACTTATACCCGTTCTTTCATTCACCTATCTTCAGATCAGACTAAAGAGCCAGCAACTATTTTAAAGGATTAATGACCCACTTATTATTTGAGTATCTCAAAACAAAGATTACCTATCTTGAGATTGAACTTTCTACAATAATTCCAAATGCCACTGGATGAAATATTCACAGAAACTCTTTTTGTTCCTTTAAAAAACAAACAAACAAACAAACAAACAAACAAACAAACAAACAGGTGAGGAGGGGGAAACAGAAGAAAAACATAATCTCACCCAAGAAGATTTAGGTGGAACTACATTGGAAAAAGCAGAGAGAGTACAGGAAATAGTTCAAAGATAAATGAACTCCCAAGGTCAACTATTTCATTGTAAACATTTGAGGCAGCTGGTTGTCTAAAAAAATGTGCTTAAGTGATAGGTTCATGTGAAGAAAAATGCTTTTTATCTAATGACTTACAGGTGCAGATGTCAATAGCATTGCCCGTAAGCCAAATTACTATTCATCACTCATGCATTATTTTATCTTCCCATACCTGTCTATATCTTCACCTGTGTCCTCGAGAAGAGGTAACATGTACGTCCCCCAAAATCCAATAAAACCCACAAAGCAAGCTAAGATTTTATGTTTACTTCTTCTAGAAACTAAGACAATTTAAAATAATATAAAATATTTTATCTGCATTCTTTGCCAATAACTCTACAAAGATTTATTAATTTCAGAAAGATTTCTTCCTGTTTGCAGTTACAGAAATATATGTATCATGCCCTTACATATATAAATAAGCATTAGAGTAAAAAGTCTTGAATAAGTCCAATAGAAAATATCAGTTTCTTACTGCTTTTCACCTTATAATACTTTCTTGCTATTTTTCTTCTGATATTCTACCGACACGTCATGAGCTAATTATAATTTCTAAGTATGTCTCCTAGTTCAAAACCTTAAATTCTACTATAGAAGGATACATTGTTGGTGGTATACTGAAAATACTTGGAAATAAAGAAGAGAAGAACTATTTAATTTTTATCATAGATCTCATAAATGGTGAGGTCAGAGACTACCCTTCATTATAATGACTTCATTGCCCAAAGGCAAACATTTAATATATGTTTGATTAATCAATAAGTGAATCAGTGACAACTTAAAATAGTTCCATATAAATAACATAAGATGTATCATGTTTATTTACTTTCTGATAGATATTATAATTAATAATATATAATTAAAGCATAAACTTATTCTTTTCTCATCATCAAAATCATAAGTGAAATGGAAGTTGAAAGGAGACCCAAAGGAGGTACAGTTTACCAGTAACGTTCTATTTCTTGATCTGAGTTCTAGTTACGCTGTGTGTTCATTTTGTGGAAATTTTCTTGAACTCTACACTTACAATTTGTACACTTTTGTAAGTATGTTATACTTCAATAAAAAGTTTCCTTAAAAACATATGTAGAGTGTTGACTCTGTAAATCCCTCTATTTTTTTGTAAGCATAAAAATAATTGTAAAGCATAAAGTCTGCCACAGAAAGGTATATCTATATTTGAAGAAAATGGAAATACACATAAAGACAAGTAGAGTAAGATATTCTTAGAACCAAAGAACAGTACAACAGGGTTTATGCTCTAGAAGAAGGGGCTAATTTGATGATACTTGAAGTACTAGCTTTTGAGTTGAGATTGGAGGAAAAATTTTAACTTTAAATGCTCAAGAGGGCATTTCAAACAAAAATGTGTAATATGTAGAAATGTACAAATCAAATGTTATAAAAACATAGACCAGCCTGGCCTGTGTGGCTCAGTGGCTGAACGTCAACCCATGCACCAAGAGGTCACCGGTTCGATTCCCAGTCAGGGCATATGCCCAAGTTATGGGCTGGATCCCCAGTGGGGGGCATGCAGGAGGCAGCCGGTCCATGTTCTCTCTCATCAATGTTTCTGATTCTTTCTTTCTCTCCCTTCCTTTCTCTAAAATCAATAAAGAAAAAAATAAAAAATAAAAAAACCGTAGACTAATAAAACTGAAATGAGAAGTTTATAGCAGGTGATAGTATGTGGTGACTTATATATCAAATTAGAAAAGCAAATTATAAAAATTTCTTGCCTAAATTTGTTTTATATCAGTTATTACTACTGATTACTCGTCTATAACTGATTTCAGTATTTGCAATTTGACCTTAGGTACAGTGTGTTTTGCACAGGGCTGGATCGCTAAACAATAAAACAAAATTCATGTCTAAACCAAGTTTATCACTCTGAAAAAAAGAAATGGTAACATTCAGAAAAAAAAATGAGCTGAAAAAGTTACCTGTTAAGCTTAATTATCTAGGAAAGATCATCAAACCAAATGGTTACCACAACATGCTAAGATCTCTATGAACTTAAGTTCATACATATAAATTATTCCAATAGAACTAAATATAACAAAGGATAAGGAATAAGGTGTAAAACACGATGAAAGAAGCCAAGAAAAAAATCTGTGTTCCCCAAGAAAGGTTTTTGGTAATAGAGGAGAAACATGACATTAAAAATTATCCTGAGCCCTGCCTGGTGGCTCAGTTGGTTGAGCATCATCCCATACACCAAAAAGTTGTGGGTTTGATTCCCAGTCAGGGCATATACCTAGGTTGTGGGTTTGATCCCTGATTGGGGAACATAAGGTAGGCAAGCGATCTATATTTCTCACACTCTCTAAAATCAATAAACATATCCTTGGGTGAGGACTTTAAATAAATAAATAAATAAATAAATAAATAAATAAATAAATAAATACATACATACATAAATACATAAATAAATAAATAAATAAATATATATAAATTATCCTGAATGTATAATTAGGTTCTAAGATTTTATCAAAGAAATCAAAGTATTTATTTAACTTCATTGTTATAAAACTAAAATAAAGCAACATTAAAAATATATGGATAGGACTCTTCTCCATGTTAAATGGAAATTAAATAATAATAATAAGAAAGTAATACTCTAGCATTTAATATAAAGAAATGGGATCTATACTAAGAGAGTTATTTTATGTGATTATGTGATATGCATTTTGATCAATTTTTACCAAAATATAAAATAAAGCATTGATACTTCTAGGCCTAATTCTTATAGAGGAATATTTATTAAAATGCAATTTAATAATAATAATA
Source organism: Molossus molossus (assembly GCF_014108415.1). Lineage (NCBI taxonomy): Eukaryota > Metazoa > Chordata > Mammalia > Chiroptera > Molossidae > Molossus > Molossus molossus. Next base: position 25,586,018 of record NW_023425346.1, read on the forward strand.
AGTCCTATATATTTTTGCATTTTATAACTTGCAATTCGTCTTTACACTCACTCACTCACTCATTTCATATTTGTATTAATCCAAAAGGGAAGATACGATGATGCTTATTTTATTTAGATGAGGAAACAGTTTGAGATGATAAAATGATATGAACAGATTAAAGAGATGGATAGAGTATGGAGTTTTTCTCATGACACCTACGTTTAGCATTTCCTACTTCTCAGGAGCTAAAGAGCTTAATAACACTGAGAATTTTATTGTCATGTCAAAGTTTTGAAAATTTATACACATGTGGAAATTTACATATAAACTAGACATTTACCATTGCTTTGGCATGCCAATCTAAGCCTCCTCTTCATTTGATAAATTTGAGCTATAATTTTCTGGTTTATTTGCTTTAGTAATTGAAAGAGAAATTTTAATCTTAACCTATATTATTGTCATATTTTATTTTTGAAAATACACTTCTTGACTAAAATTTCAATCAGAATTTTTATTTCATTTCAAAACTGGTTTAATTAAACCTGCTGACTCATTTTCAGTAATTCCTAAATGGGAAAATTTGAAAATACTTAAAAAAATTTTTTTAAGTCAAATCATTGTTCTTTATTAGACGTACACTCACAGACGTCAGTTTGGACAGTTGATTTTAACATACTTAACATTTTCAAATTTGTAAACCAATTAAAATTTTTTTTCTTTATTGATTTGAGAGAGAGAGGAAGAAAGAGGGAGAGAGAGATAGAAACATCAATGAGAAAAAAACGTCTATTGGCCTCCTCCTGCATGCCTCCCACTGGGGATCAGGCCCACAACGTGAGCATGTGCCCTGATCAGGAATCAAACCGGCAACCTCTTGGTGCATGGGTCGATGCTCAACCACTGAGCCACACCGGCCGTGCCCAATTTTTTTTTTATTTTTTTTTTATATATACATGCTACACTTTTGAGAAATCAAAAAAATCCTGTGTTAAAAAGCAACTCTTAGTAGTTTTTGCAAAGTGGACGAAGTACTAGAAGCCAGGAAGATTAGCCATAGAGTAGTCACTTGTGGATTTTCTACTGGACAAAATCCTTTTGAGGTGGTAGGCTAGATAACCACTTTGTTCACCATGTATGTAAGTTTAAAATTAATGCAACCTATTTGGTATTTACACTCTATTTGGTATTCTTTGTTTACTTGGAATTAACCAAGAAGTAGCAATAAAACTAAATAATGACTTATATGCCCAGAGCCAAAATAGCTTGGCCATCTGTATAATGAATAAAGGAAAAAAATGGCTTGTTACTTCCACATTTTTAGTTTTTATGGAATTCTCTTTTCCTCAAGAAATAATGCTCAGTGAGTGGATGCTTGGATGCCATTCTTTCAAGGTTGTAATTAGACTTTTATGAAAACCATTGCATCAAAATCTAAATAAATTGTATTATTATATTTATGAATTATATTGGACGTAACTCAGAAATAAAATGCACCATGATTACAAAGCACATGTAATTGAACAACAAGGCCACACTCGTGAAAGCAGTTTATTGATAGATGCTAGGTTGATAGATCTGTACTTGTTTTCCCCATACAATTATAATAAAGAAAAAAATATTAAAAAATATTTTCTAAGGCTTAAAATATTCCCTAAAATATTAAAAACTGAGTTTATGTATTTTCTCTCTTTCTTCTTGGGAAGAAAATTGGCAGTTCTTCAGGAAGCTGCCATTATTGTGTGTAAGCTAGCTGGTAACCATGGATTAATTGTAATTAATACCAACTCTGTCCCAGATACCCAGTGTGTAATCACTATCAGGTCTCCACTTACATCCCTGGGACCACGCAGTGGGAGTCCGACTTCCAGCTGTTAGGTACCCACATCCCTTACGGGCTTGTTTTCTGAAACCACAGAGCTACTCTGCCCACTCCAGAAATCAGAAGTTGTCAGGAAATTTACACCTTCCCCTAGCAGCCCTCAACTAATGACTCACAGAAGTCTGTGTTCAAATAACCTCAGCCCCCTGAATCTGGGAGAGGGACAATTCTAAAAATGTGTTAATATGCTTTCCTGAGTTTGTCCTGAGAGTAAGCCCCAGTCACCCACTGTGACAGCAGGGTTCATGATGTGTGCGTTGTGGATGACTTTGCTGTCCCAATACTTCCATCTGGTGACCCCTATTTTCTGGGATTAACTCTCAAATGAAGTGCTAGCACTTGAATCCTTGTGTCAGAATGTACTTCTTGGAGACCACACATGAAGTCACCTTGCCAGTACTATTCCAATCAATGCTGTATTATTTAATCATCAGAAACCAGCTGTGAATTAGATTTTACCAAGACCACCTCATGGCAGTGTTTATTGCTGTATAGACTAGTACTTAGGAAACAGTAATCCATGAAAAAACTTCTGTTGGTAACCAGGAGGAAAGTGGTAATGAACAAGGATATTCTAAATGGAGCTGATAAATATCTAATCTTGATAGTCAGGGATAGCAACAACAACAAAAAAATTATATCCACCTATGTACTCACATAAAAAGTCTAACCAAGTACATAATATTTTGATTTATCTAAGTTGAGGAAACCTATATTGACAAGACTCATTAAAAATAAACAAAACACAAATGGCTAAGAGACATATGAAGAAATGCTCAACATCACTAATCATCAGAAAGATGTAAATTAAAACAACAATGAGGTATCACCTCACACCTGTCAGAATGGCTGCCATCAACAAATCATCAAACAACAAGTGTTGGCGAGGGTGTGGAGAAAAGGGGACTCTAGTACACTGATGGTGGGAATGCAGACTGTTGCAGCCACTATGAAAAACAAGATGGTGTTACCTCAAAAAATTAAACATTGAACTTCTTTCTATTTGACCCAGTGATCCCACTTCTAGGAATATACCCTAAGAAGTCTGAAACACTAATCAGAAAGAATATATGTACCCCCATGTTTATAGCAGCACTATTTACAATAGCCAAGACCTGGAAACAACCCAAATGTCCATCAGTAGACGAACAGATAAAAAAGCAGTGGTATATATACACAATGGAGTACTATGCAGCTGTAAGAAAGAAAGATCTCTTATCCTTTGAGATGACATGGAGGGACCTGGAAAGTATTATCCTAAGCAAAACAAGCCAAACAGAGAAAGGCAAGTATCATATGATCTCACTTATTTGTAGAATATAATGAACATAACAGTCTGAGGAACGGGGTAGTTCCAGAGATGTGGAAGTGGGGTACAGACTGACAAACAATCCCCAGAAGAGGGGGTGGTGGGGGAGAGATAAACCACAGAACTTATATGCATGTATGCCTGAACAATGGACATGGACAACAAAGCTGGGGACAGGGTGAGGAGGGGGGAATCAATTGGGGCAAAAGGACAAACATCTGTAACAAAAATAAATAAATTTATTAAAAATAAATAAATAAATAAATGAACAAACAAAACAAGCTCGGCCTGCGCAGTTCAGTGGTTGAGCATTGACCCACACACCAAGTTAAATTCCCGGTCAGGGCACATGCCCAGGTTGTGGGCTTGATCCACAGTGGGGGGCATGCAAGAGGCAGCCAATTGATGTTCACTCTCATCAATGTTTCTATTTCCCTCTCCCTCGGTCTCTCTAAAAAATCAATAAAGGAAACAAAATTATAAAAAATAAAGAAATGAATGAACTAAACAAGCCCTGGCCTTTTGGGGCAGGTGGTCGGAGTGTCACCCCATATACTAAAGATTGCAGGTTCAATCCCTGGTCAGGGCACACAAGAGAGGCAAGCAATTGATGTCTCTCTCTCTCACATTTAGTCTCTCTCTCTCTGTCCCTCTCCCTCTTCCTCTCTTTCTCCCTTCCTCTCGTAAGGATAAAAAATAATAATAGAAAGAAAAAAAAATAAGTAAATAAAACAAGATAAATAAAACTTTAACTTTTAGCAAATAATACTAACTTTTGCATATTTCTTGGTAATAAAAGCATTCTGTGGGTAGGGGTTGGAGTTAGTGTGAGTCCCTGGCGTAGCTGGCTCCCAGGTCTTGCTAGCCAGGCAGCAAACACCCTGCTGAGGACCTCGTGGTCACAGAACACAGAGACCTAGCCATTGTTGGAAATGCATGATCAACTTGGGAGAGAAAGAGAAGAACCATTTAAACAAATAGATTCGTTGTTATTATCTTTTACTTTCGTTTATTTTTTAGGTTATTTTTAATATTTAGAGAATTCTACTGAGTCGAATTGGCAGTGGGGCCCTAAAATTGAAGGGAAAAAAAAAGTTATCTAAATGAGAGACTTGCTAGGAAAAATAGTTCCTCTATTATACTTCAATAAAGTATCATTTACTACCACACTGAGCAAGTTAGATTTTACATCATGGCTCACACATTTTGTTTTAATTAGTGGGTCTCATTGGGACAGACAGTTCCTTTTATATTTTTTATTTTTTAAGTATTTCAGATTGGGAAAACTGTCATTGTCATAATTCGCTAGTTAATATTAATAAAGGAAAGAAAGCGAAGAGAAGGCAGACTTTGTAAGCATGGTCACATGGAAAGCTTCACCAGGAAGCTACAGCTTTACACAGCATTGCTCCTCCAAGGGGATTAACACCCCTCCCTTCCCCCATCCAATCTGGATTATGGGGGGTGGAGCAGGGGGTGATAGGCACCTGTGCAGAAGTCAGGTGGTGCAGGGGAAGTACTTGCTTGTCAGTCTACCCTGGGGAGCAACCTATTGGCTGGGGGTGGGCCCCATCAGAAGCATGTGAAATCTGGAAAAGGTTATTGGTTCGTGTGAAGAAGCTCCTGGTTACCATCCCCCTTGCTCTCTGTTGTTCTCACTCTCGCTCTCTCTTGCTCCATGACCCTAACTCACCACACGGAGCCCACACAAAATGGGCTGCAGTTGGGAACACAAGCTAAGCTAGCCAGACGCTGGACTGGACTGTGCTTGAATGTGGAACAGAAAGTCCAGGGAGCGGCCTGAATTCTGGCCCTGCTGAGACAAGATTGGATTTGTGCCATGTTGAGACAGGCAGAGATGGGACCTCAGAGGGGGAACCTCCTGATTTGACATCATCAGTAAAGCTTTCCACGAAACCCCATCCTTCTGGGGGGGCCTCAGAAAACTATCTTCCTTGAAGCACCCCAAGAACTCCACTTCTTCCAATAACCAAAGCAAACATAGAAGTACTCATGTTTTCCTTAGAATCAGAAAAGAAGTTTTAACATTGTAATCCTGCAGAAATAATGTTCCCTGTGGTATTGAAAGAATCAGCATAGCCTTCAAATGCCTATTTATTCCAAAATATATTTGAAGTATGTTACTCTGTGAATACGATCTAGAATCGTTTTCTCTGACTTGAAAAATATATGAAAACTTTTAAAATGAAAACTACTTTATATTCCCACGATGGCTCTAAAATATGTCTCAATCTCTTTTTATTTAATCACATATAAATTTAAAGCTAGGTATAATATCACCATAGTAGAGTTCTTATAAAATTTAAAATTGTGGCCAGCCAGTGTGGCTCAGTGGATTGAGCACTGTCCCATGGGCTGAGAGGTCCTGGTTGGATTCCAGGTCAGAGCACATGCACGGGTTGTGGCTGTAATCCCCAGTAGGGGGCGTGCAAGAGGCAGCCGATCAATGTTTCTCTCTCACATCGACGTTTTTCTCTCTTTTCTGTCCTCTCTCGCCAACAAAATCAATAAAAACATATTTTAAAAAACAACATTTAAAACTCCAAATTAAATAAGAATATAACAATGACAACAAAATTCAAACTAACTTTAAAGTATCAAATGATGCTTTTTACCTAAAACTATACTGACCTTCCTACATGAGTACAGCAGTATATCATAGTACTATAATACATACATACATGTGCTATATATTTACAACAATTTTCAAACTGTGTTATCTTTCCAAGTATATTTTTTAATCCTTACCAGAGGACATTTTTGCATTTATCTTCAGATAGAATGGGAGGGAGAAAGAGAGAGAGAAACATCAATGTGAGAAAGACACATGGAGTGGTTGCCACCCACATGACCCCGACCAGGGTCGGGGACAAACTATAACTGAGGTACATGCCCTTAGCGGGAACTGAACCCGGGACTCTCTGGTCCGCAGGCCAAAGCTCTAACCGCTGAGCCAAACCTGCCAGGGCTTTTTCCAAATATTTTAAACTCTTATTAATATAGAACATTTAGAGATTACTTTTTCTTTATTTGGTGTGGATGGAATATAATAAGCCCAAAATATTTGGTATGATGGATGGTACCAAAACCATCACAAATACAAACAGAAACGCAGACACTAGGATCGGCTGGCTGTATTTCATTATAACATTTTTAATTTATTTTTTTTTATCCTCATTCGAGGACATTTTTCCATTTTTTGTACAGACAGAGTGGGAGGGAGAGAGAGGAAGAGAGAGAGGGGGAAACATCGATGTGAAAGGGACACATCGAGTGGCTGCCACCCGCACGACCAACCAGGGCCGGGGACAAACTGCAACCGAGGTACATGCCCTTAGCGGGAACCGAACCCGGGTCTCTCCGGACCGCAGGCGGACGCTCTAACCGCTGAGCCAAACTGGCCAGGGCTCATTATAACATTTTTAAATTGTTACTGACACAAAGATTAAAAAAGTATCATGGTCAATTAGTGAACTCTTAATTTCTGGAACAGTTTTTAAAACATGCTCTAAAACATTGTTTATGTGGGAAAATGCATTCCAAATCTTAAATTAAATCACTGGAATTGATTTGTCCTGCATTGGTGACTCGGGGGTCAACCTGGGCAGAGCCACTGCTGGATCCTGTCTCATAGTGAATTGTCGTATCTGCAAAACCCAACAGTTCTCTAACCCATGTTTCCTAGCCCAGGCCTCTATAAGTTAGGAAACAGGCCCCAGAGACACACTACTTCATTGCCTGATTTCCTATGGAGTAAGAACATAAATTGCACATAAATAGGTTATGTACTTCCTATTCTGGAATCAAATAATCATGAAAATTTAGAGAGAGGATGGATCTTAAATTATAATCCTATTCCTCTGATTTTAGGTCAGTAAAAGTCCGATTTATTCAGTATAAGTAGCTGTCTATTCTCACCAAAGACAAATTCAAAAGGTCATTAAAAAAACAAACAACAAACACAAATACATAAGATAAAGCAAAGAAAATATTTTAGAAAGTTTTAAGGGAGGATGAGACAAATAAAATAAAGAGAACAGGTAACGAATGCTAGCACTCAATTGTTCAGATGCCTAGGCTTGCCGATTGATTACTCTCATAAAAATCAGCGTGGAGGATGTTACTTAAGGCTGATATTGTCTCATCAAGTAGGACAGAGTCAGCAATATCTAATTTTTGCACCAGATGAGACAGCCAGAATAATGTGTGAGCTGAATATATTTTAGAAACTGAAAATGAGTTTGAACAGAAATACATAACGTAACAAGTTAAACTCACTCCTTCCTATTCCAGCTCTATATTAACCACAAAGGATTCTCTCTCTCTCTCTCTCTCTCTCTCTCTCTCTCTCCCCCTCATCCCTTTGTCTCTCTATCCCTTCATGACTCTCTTCTTCTCTATAAATATCCAATTTCATTTTTCCTATGCCACATTAGAAATGACATACATACGTATCAAAGTGCCATCAGAAAGTCTGAATGGTGCTTTGTGGGGTAGAAAACTGTGTCTTAAAAAAAAACTATTAGTTAAAAATAGCCAGATTTGTTAGTTAAATATTACAATTTAACTTAGTTCATCCAACATTCACCAAAATGTCCAAAACAAACCTGCACACATTTGGACACCTCTCCCAAAACAAGCTTTTGTTTATTTATTAGCTATATGTGCAAAAAGAATCTTACGCACACTCATGCACACACATACACAGCCACACACGAAAGCACATACATGTACATAAATGATAGTCTGATTACAATCACACTAAAAAGTTGGGATTTCATAGGTGACATCTGATTCAAATGGTCATCTAATCAGGCAAATATCCCACAATCGATCCAATGTAAAATAAGCTCAATAAAAACACACAGTCTATACAGGCATTTGGGATTAAGCTATTAGCTTGGTTTGGTTGATATTTTTCTTTTGTTTCTATATGACATGTCAGATTCCTTCCCTTTTGAGATTTTCTGTTCAAACTCTGTCTTTAGTCTGGTTCAAAAAAATGCAAAAACCTGAATATGTTGTCTACGCCCTCCATCGCCTCTGGCCTTTCTCTGTTCCTCCATCAAAGACTGTTGGTTTTGGGCATGGACTCCTCTTTTGGAAGGATGCTCCAAGGTACTCCAACAGGTGGTAAAAACAGAGCACAGAATCATGTTAATATCATAAAAGCATTTCTGCAGTCTTTGAGGTTGGCTAAAACTCAGTCAAGTCGTTGACTCATGGACTAGAAAATCAGATTTAATGTTATTTTAAGGTGGTAAATTCTCCTGATTAAAAGTCAATGATCGATCTGACACATTGTTAATTGTAGAAGATTAATTATACCAGGAATAAGAAAATGAGAATGAAACCAGTCCAAATTCACATATGATGGATGATGCATTCTTCACATTAAAAGTGCTTCACAGGATATACTATCTCTACCCACCTGTCAGAGCATATACGAAAGCCTCCTGCATCGAAGGGCAATAAGCAAAACGGCAGGCAGCCTCACATAAAAAACACCAGCAGGAAGTACATTTGTTGTGGCAGCAAGTGTTACATCCTTATTATCAGGAGATATTACCCGAATGTCATCTCTATAAAGCCCTTTCCGTTTGACATAATTTGTTACAGAATTAATGGGTTTGTGATAACAATAACCAGGTGAGACACAGCGTGGAAGATGTGCAACCCTGTCATTCCAAAATGAAAATAATGTATTGCCTTCGTGCAGTCTATTCAAATAATGGTTGAAGCTCACTGCCCGACTGCATTATTAACAGGCCACAGCCTTCCACACAGAAGTGCACTAGCCAAATTGTTCTCTGTCACCAAAACGTGCCTTCATAATTTATGAGAGCCGAATAAACTACTCAAAAAGAATCACCTTCTCAAAAATAGTTCATGTTAATCTATGCGAAGGTGGTGGTAGAGAGATACGATGTCTTTGAAATCTAAAGAGACAAGCTAATAAAAAGCTTCCATCATCTAGCTTTGATTGGGACTGCTTGCACATGGACGACATGGCTACTTAAATCACAGCTTTAACGAACATTTAGCTCCCTAAGTCCGTCTTCTCCCAAAACAACAATTTCTAAGACATCAGAAGCATCCTGTCACGTGACATAGGCTGTGGTAATACCTTTTATTACACTCAACAGAAAAGTAAATAGACTATTTAAATAAACTCAGGCAATTGGAATCATACACCTGCCTCCTTGCCTACTTTGCTGTTAGAAGAAATTGCCAAGTTTGTAAATGAGAGCTGTGTGCAGCGCTGTATAAACACGCTGCCTCCGGGATTCAGGTGAGAGCTGGCTTTGGAACCGTTTCCAGCTGCAACCCTCCTTTATAGGTATAAATTGGACCTGTCTCCGTACTTCTGGAAAATACAGGTAAATAATCTGCTTTGTAGACCTAGGCTTCATTAAGTTTATTTTCTTTCCCCTTTCTTGTTTGTGTGTTCTTTTGTGTCTGTTTTTGGAAAAAAATCACAAGTAAACATGACAGAAGAGAAGGGCTCCTTCTTTATCATAAAAAGAGAATAATATCAAAGTAGGACACTGTACCTCAGAAATGGATTTCATTTCTAAGAATATTTCAGCTTTGTCCTGATACACGTAGGTATCCGACCACCCCCTGAGTTTTCATTGACAACTCCCTGCATTTTAAGTGAAATCCCTAACCCCTTACTGTGCAGTCAAATGTCTTACTGGGCTGAGAGGTACAAAGTACACGTGAGATGCCTCCGTAATAATACTTCAGAAGATGAACACGCTCCTTGGAATGACAAGGGGCAATTTTTGTGGCATATAGTTTGCTGTCTCAAGTGCCAGAATATTCTTTTTTTGTGGCTTATATTGGTGATTGATGATTTAGAACAACCCCCCAAAATTTGGAGAATTATAAGCATTAATAAGCTGGTGCTTCAAATTCTTGTAAAAAAAAAAGTAGCCAAGATGCTGCTGTACTATCTATCCACAAGTCAAATAAATATAATTAATTTGAAAGAAACACTATAATTATTTAGCCAAAAATAGGAAAATAATTCTTGAAAAAGTGCTATCTCCTCAAACATAATCTAATTTCTAAAAGTGTTTATGGCTAGTTTTGGAGATGAAAATTTGCAATGTTGTTATCCTTCTGTTACACAATGTATGTTTCTCAAGTTGTGTGTGTGAACCATCATTTTCCTAAGTAAATCCTCACCTTTAAAATAACAGAACTTATATACCAAATTATTATCTCATTTACTCATCATGCCAAACCAGCAAGTTTCAGAAGCCAGCATTTCTATTTCTCTAAAGAGACTATTTGCTAAACCATTTCCTGACATCAGAATCATTTTGCAAATTAAAGATGCTTGATTTAATATAGTCTATTTATCAAATATTGAAAACATAAATTGAAATGATTACATTTCTAGTTCAAATATAAACAAAATCCATTTGAATTATTACATTAAACTTTCACATTTTTAAGTAATCCCATTGTTAATACTTCCTTCATAAATAATCTTTTCAAATTATCTGAACTGAGTGCTCTACTTCTAGCTGGGAATCACCCAGGTTCAAATAGAAAGAAAATCTAGGACGATTCAATCTTACTTTAAATATGAAAAGGTTTAGCTGTTTCCTACTGCATAACTGCAAGTTCTCCGTATTAAATTTCATAGAGATTACAATGTTTAGTAAAGGATAAAGCACACAGTGTGCTATCCTGAAGCAGAAATTTATACTATTAAAACTTTGCAGTAACCACAGCAACAGTTTAGAACTTAGATCCAAACAAATTGTTTCAGGGAATAATATTCTATCATAAACATTGCTTAGAATTGCTAGCACAAATTAACAACCACCACCACCGGCTTTAGCCAGATGTGTGTGTGTGTGTGTGTGTGTGTGTGTGTATGTATATATATATGTGTGTATGTATATATATATGTGTGTATGTATATATGTGTGTGTATGTATATATATGTGTGTGTATGTATATATTTGGACAATATGCCTTTCTTCATGGCCTGCTCTTGAAGTCGACTGCCCCCACAGCTCCATCCTTGAATTCCAACAGTGTTAATTATTCTTCAATGCTGACAATGTACACTAGCTCATAAGAGATAAAAAAAAAGTTCCTAATGCCTAAATAATTTTTATTACTTTAATAACACATTTTAAAGTAAAATCACAGAATCTTATAGACAGTCTTTAACCCCTTCTGGGAGGTAGGGGACTGGATACTAGATTAGAGGAGAAACAGAGGATGGTGAGTTAACTACTTTCCACCACAAAACAAGCCATTCTTACATTTCTACTGGATTCCGGGCATCAGCTCTGAGATTTACACCTAGCTACGACGTTTTCTCTTCCTCATAAAATTCCACTATTTTAAACCTTCTGATTTTGTCACTAACCTGTCACTTCATAAAAAAAAGTTCACAAAAGCAAATTATTAGAGTCATTCAGTATAATTAAATAAGTACCAACAAGGAAAGGCAATTAATGTTTTATTATCTTACAGGTTGTGAATAAAGATGAAATTTTAAATTATAAAATACCAGGAATAATTAATCTAGCTTATTCCAGTCAGTCAAGCAATTTATAGAGGATTTACTACATGCTAGAGGACCAGACATTGGTGGATAAGGGTTGAACTAGAAGTAGAGTTACTGCCTTCAAAGAGTTTACAGATATTTGTTTTCAGAGGCAGCAACACACAAAAATACATGAAAAAGAAATAACTTCAATTACAAAACAGTGTTGTGGATAAAATAAGTGATGTGGTAGATGTAATAGGTGGGCCGGCTACTTGTCTGAGTGTGATCAGCAGCCAGTAGTTGAGTTTTGACATGAAGGATGAATAGGAGCAGCTATGAAAATATTTGGGGGGTGAATATTCCAAGCAGAAACAAGATCAATGGCAGGAGCCTCAGGAAGAAATAAATGCCAGAGAATACAACATAATCAAAGGATATAATATCAGAGCCATGGGCAAAGACAAGTAGAACCTTATATTAAGTTTGGGTTTTATTCTATGTGATATAAAACACAACTGGAAACATTTAAGGAGAGAAATTGAAAGTATTTGATTTGTATTTTAGAAAGACCTGTGATGGCAGTATGGACAATGCACTGTCGGGGGTCAAGGGAGAATGTAGGGAGTCCAGTTAGGAGGTTGTTTATGTAGTCCAGACAATGCACAACTGTGACTTGGTCTATAATTATAGAAGTGGAAATGTTGAAAAGTGGTCAAATCAGAAATGTATTTCAGAGATACAGCCAGCAGACCCTTCTGATAGCAAGTATGTAGGGCAAGAGAGAAAGGACGAAGCATGAATGTATGTTAGGCTTTATCCTGAGGAGTTAGAGGATAGATGTCCCAATTCTATAATAAGAAGGGCCTGTGGAATAAATACTATTTGGGGCTTGGATATCTAAATGTGGGGGAGACATGTTAGTTTTGGAAATCTATTCTTCACATAAGTGGAGACCTCAGTGGGGCAGTGGGTATTGAGTCTGCCGGAGAGGTGAGGCTCTGTATATAAATCTGAGACTCCACAATGTGTGACATAGAGAGATGTGGACTAATACTATCGCTGTCGAAAGAATAAGCCAAAGAGAAGATGGTTGGAGTTTGGATGGTTGGATGCCCTGGATGCTCCAACACATAGAAATCCCATAGATCAAAGCAATCTAGAAAAGCTTAGAAAAACGAAAGACAGAACTAACAGTTAGATAGATAGAAAAGCAGCTAAGTGTCATGTCATAGAAGTTTAGAAAACAAAAACTTTCAAGGAGGGAAGTGTCACTTATTTTAATTACTGCTGAGATATCCAAGAAGACAAAGATAGAGATCTGACCACCTACTTGGGAAAACTCTGAGTTATTTTCAATAAGAGACTTTTCAGTGAATTTGTCAGCTAGAGCCCAATTAGAATAAATTAAAGAGATAGTGGGGAGTGAGGAAGAAAATTAATACAGTATAGACAACGTGTGTGTGTGTGTGTGTGTGTGTGTGTGTGTGTGTGTAAGTAGGAGAGCAGAGAAAAAGTAGTCATGAGGGAAAGAATAAGTTGTTTTTCTTTAAGATGGATGATACTACGGTAGGTCGGCCAAAACAAAGAATGCTATGGAGAATTAGGAATTGCTGTTTAGAAGATAAAGAGAATAATGGCCAGAAGGAAACCCTTTGGAGTAAGGAGAAACTAAGAGCCAGGCTATCAGGGTTGCCCACAACAGCAACTTCTTTAACTGTAATTGTTGAAAAGGCTGAGCAGGTGAGATGGAGAAAGGTGGAAAGACATGACAGAGTGAACTTAAACAATGCAAAGGTGATTTTATTATAGGAATATGAGGGGAGTACCTAGCAATATAGAGGGGTCATTTGGGATCTGTGGCTATAAAAATGCAGTGACCCCCAAAAAAGTTGTGCCCTCACCTGAGGACAATTTTTTTCCATTTATCTTCAGATAGAGTAGGAGGGAGAGAGAGAGAAAGGGAGAGAGAGAAACATCAATGTGAGAGAGACACATCGAGTGGTTTCCTCCCACATGACCCCAACCAAGGCCGGGGACAAACTGCAACCGAGGTATGTACCCTTAGTGGAAACTGAACCTGGGACTCTCTGGTCTTCAGGCCGACACTCTAATGGCTGAGCCAAACCAGCCAGGACCCATTTTTTTTTCTTTATTGATTTTAGAGAGAGAGGAAGGGAGAGGGAGAGAAAGATAGAAACATCGATGAGAGAGAACATCCACTGGTCGCCTCCTGCCTGCCCCCCACTAGGGATCAGGCCCACAACCTGGGCATGTGTCCTGACCCGGAATCAAACCGGCGACTTCTTGGTGCATGGATTGAAGCTACACAATGGACTGTGTCCATTTTTTTAAGTAACAGTCAGCTACTTGGTACAAGCAAAATATAAGACAATTGTCAGGTGAAGGTTATAACATGGGGAGACAGGAGAGAAAGGTAGTGGTACTTGGAAGTGAATATGGATAGTGATCAACAAAGGAATCTCGGGCTGGATAAGCAGAAAAGTGGGGTGTGAAGAGGAAACAAGCTCACCATTACAGGAGACTTTCATGTGTAACTCATAGCACATTCATTCATGTAACCATCTTAGAGGTAGAGAAAATGACCTGTATGGGTGTGATGTGTGTACGCATCTGTGTATGGATACATCACTAAGAGGACAAAGCAAGGGAGAGAGGGAAGGGAGTGAGAAGCAAGGAAAAAAGCTAAAATGAATGTATTTTAAGGAGACTTCTAACCAATCACCAAAATAAAAGAGCAGTAATTAAACATGCCAAGCTTCCAACTAAATTACTAGTTAAAGCAAATTCTCAAATAAAAGATAAATGGTACAAAATTACATTTCTGTAGTGAAAAATCTATACATTCAATTAAATGTAGTAGTAAATACCCACCATATAATAATGAGTTCTCATCAGATGATAAAGCTATATGCAATTTTCTTATCTATCATAAAATGTTTCCCAACTAATATTTTTCTAATAAAAAAATTAGATATATTAGAAGTGCTAATGACATAAATTTTGCAGTTATGTAAATATTGAAGAGTATGGTTATTATTACTCACTTATGATTTCATATTCAAAGAACTTTTATCGCTTATGATTGTATTTAATGTACAATAAAGTATAGTGGCTTTGAATTTCAACGTTTGGAAGTTGGCAGCTCTTTAGAAATATCTTCTGTTTTCCACTAAATCACATATGAATGTGGCAGGCTGCAATGATGTTTCTTAAGTCTGAGTGCACAAATACACAAATTAGGGCACAGGTGTGTCTTTAGAGCAGATACACCCAGCTTTAAATTTCTGCTCTCTGGTATCCTAGCTATACCGATTACTTGAAGTCTCATTTCCTCACTACGATAGGAGTATTATACTACTCCTGTGCTCATAGGGTTGTGGGAAAAGTAAATGAGATGTCACCCATAAAGTTTTATTCCAACTACCAGATCATCCTAAAACATCAATTAGTGGCATATTCTTCCTCTGCAAAGACATAAGTTTAAAGAAAATCATAGTTTTTATTCTTTTCCTAATTACAAAAGGAATACATCAAAAGCAATAAAATAAGAACAGGACGTATAGCTCTAGAAATTTTTGAGAAAAAAATAAAAGTGCAATTGAAATAATCACTTAATATAGATGATATTATGATAGAGTTACCAAAATGAACAATGCTCCAGAGTTAGGAACTGATGCTTAGAAGATAGAATAATTCATTGGTGGAATTATTACCAAATGGCATTATGCTATGTGATCTTGCAGTCAAGAGGGATTTTTTTCTTTTTCTTTTTTTCTTTTAGCAAACTCTGAGAATTTTTCAAATTTTCTGAACTATTAAATAGTAAGGAAATAAATGATTATTTAATAAATAGTACTGGGCCAGTTGGTTACCTACTACAAAAAAAAAAAAAAAAAAAAAAAAGAGTTTAACTAATTGTGTATAGAAAATACATTATAGAATGATAGAATTTCCACAACAGACATGTATTTATGGAAACATTTACATAAATTGCATCTTCTATGATGATGTTTATTTAAGGTACAAAACCAGACAAAATCACCTGGGCTATTACAACAGGATAATAATTACCTTTAGTTGGGGAGTAGTGTTTGGAAAGGGACATAAAGGAGCTGTTGTGACGTTAATATTAACTTGTGTCTTTTTTAACTTTAAATATATATTTTTTCATTTTCAATTACAATTGACATACAATATTGCATTAGTTTCAGGTGTAAAACTCAATGATTAGACACTGATATAACTTTTGAAGTGATCACCCAAATAAATCTGGTACCAATCTGACATACATAGTTATTACAATATTATTGACTATATTCCGTGTACTGTACTTTACATCCCTATGACTATTCTGTAACTACCAATTTGTACTTCTTAATCCCTTTGCCTTTTTCACCCATCTTCTGAAACCCCTCCCATCTGGCAGCCACCAAACTATTCTCTGTATCTACAAGTGTGTTTCTGTTCTGCTTGTTTGTTTATTTTGTTCTTTAGATTCCACATAAAAGTAAAATCACATTGCATTTGTCTTACTCTGACTTTTCTTACTCATCACAATCTCCTCCAGGGCCACCCATGTTGTTGCAGATGGCAAGATTTCATTCTGTTTTTTAATGGCGGAGTCATATTTCATTATTTATATGCACCACTTATCCTTTATCCATTCATCTATTCATGAACATTTATGTGGCTTCCATATCTTGGCTATTGTAACTAATGCTGCAGTGAACATATGGATATATACATCTTTTTGATTTAGTGTTTTGGTTTTCTTCAGATAAATACTCAGAAGTGGAAAAACTGTGTCTTTCTTTGTCTCTTGTTATAGCCTTTGTTTTAAAGTCTAATTCATTTGATATAAGTATTGCTACCTCACCTTTATACTTGTTTTCACTTTCATGAAATATCTCTTTGTATTTCTTTTATTTATTTATTTATTTATTTATTTATTTATTTATTTATTTATTTATTTTTTATCCTCACCCGGGGACATTTTTCCATTTTTTGTTCAGGCAGAGCGGGAGGGAGAGAGAGGAACAGAGAGAGAGAGAGAAACATCAATGTGAAAGGGACACATCGAGTGGCTGCCACCCTCACGACCAACCAGGGCCGGGGACAAACCAAGGTACGTGCCCTTAGAGGGAACCGAACCCGGGTCTCTCAGGACCGCAGGCCGACGCTCTAACCGCTGAGCCAAACCGGCCAGGGCTGTATTTCTTTTTTTTTAAATTGTTTCCCTTTATTGATTTTAGAGAGAGGAATGGAGAGACAGAGAGAGATAGAAACATTGATGAGAGAGAACATCAATTAGCTGCCTCCTGCATGCCCCTCACGGGGGTTGGGACCACAACCTGGGCATGTGCCCTGATCTGAAATCGAACTAGTGACCTCTTGGTGCATGGGTTGATGCTCAACCACTGAGCCACACCAGCTGGGCTCTCTTTGTATCTCTTGATGCTTATGTGTCTTTCAATCTGAAACGAGTCTGTTATAGGCGGCCAATGTATGGGTCTTGTGTTGTTATCAATTCAGCCACTATGTGACTTTTAATGTGAGCATTTAAACCATTTGCATTTAAAGTAATTGTTGACAGATATGTATTTATTGCTATTTTGTTATTCATATTTTTAATTTTTTTAAATTCTTTTTTGTATTCTTAAAGAAGACCCTTTAAACTTGTAATGCTGGTTTCCATATCTTGGCTATTGGTGATTAACTTCTTTAGCTTGTTATTGTCTATGAAGATCTGTATAAGTCCTTTGATTCTAAATGATAACTTTGTTGGGTAGAGTAATGTTGGTTGTAGTCCTAGGTTTTCATTTCTTGCCAATTCCTTCTGTCCTGAAAAGTTTCTATTGAGAAATCAGCTGACAGCCTCATGGGAGACCATTCACAGGCAGCTAACTACTTTTCTCTTGCTGCTTTTAAGGCCCTCTCTTTGTCTTTAACCTTTCACATTTTTTTTTTTTTTTGTTACGTGCCTCTAGCTGGAACCGAACCTGGTATTCTCTGGTCCGCAGGCCGACGCTCCAACCGCTGGGGTAACCGGCCAGGGCTAACCTTTCGCATTTTAATTATGGTGTGCCTTGGTGTGAGATTCTCTGGGGTCATCTTGTTTGGGTCTCTCTGCACTTCCTGACGTGTATGTCTCTTTTGTTCATCAGATTAGGGAAGTTTTCTGTCATTATTTTTTCACATAGGTTATTAATTTCTTGCTCTGTCTTCTTCTGGCACCCCGTGAGGTGAATGTTGGTATGATTGAAGTGGTCTCAGAGGCTCCTTACACTATCTTCATTTTCTTGGATTCTTTTTTGCTGTTCTGACTGAGTGTTTTCTACCTCTTTATCTTCCAAATCTCTGATTTGATCCTCTGCTTCATCTACTTCACTATTGATTCCATATAATGTATTCTTCATTTCAGTTATTATATTTTTTATTTCTGATTTTTTTATGTGTTCTAGTTCCTTTTTTATGTTTCCTTTCTCTTTTTCGAAGTTCTCACTGAGGTCATCTACTCCCCTTAGGTTTATTAAGCAGCCGTAAAGCCAGTGTTTTGGACTCTGCATCTGGTAGACCGCAGGACTTACTTCGGCAGGGCTCTGTTGCCTAACTGAGTCTATACCTCGAGTGTGGAGGAGGCTGGGTGGTGCTTCGATCAGTTCTGAAGTGGTACACTGGCTCTGGGGCCTCCAGGGAGAAGCAAGCCAAGGTCAGCTGCCACGGAGCCCTGCCTGGGGCCACCCGAAATGAGCTGCAGAGTGATCTGCAGATGGCTGCTACTTGTGCTGGGCTTGGTGGTGCTCAGGAGAGGCCAAGCTGTGAACCGGGGCTGGCTGAGGTAGTGCTGGGCCTGGGGCCACTCAGTGAGAGATACAGGTCACACAGAGACCAGATGCTGCTTGTTTTAGAGATCTTAGGAAAGTCTAAAGCATGAGCCAAGACAGGCCAGCCACAGGAACAGCCACAGGAAGCATTTTGGGTTAGGTCCACAAGTTGGATGGGGCAGGATCTCAGGGAAGCCCCACTGGGGGGAAACACTATTAGCCAGTTTGATGGAGACTCAGATATGGTGCCCACCTGTCCGGTGTGTGTGTGTGTGTGTGTGTGTGTGTGTGTGTGTGTGTGTATGGAGGGGCCTCAGAAAAGGAACAATGGGCCCTGCCAGTACTTCTATCTGAGAGAAAGCTGCCCTCCATCTTTTGCCGTAATGCCAGACAACCCAGCTCCTCCCAGTGTGACCCTGGTGCTCCATGATGCAACTCAAGAACCTGGGTCCTTTAAGAGGAGTGCCTGGGACTCCAGGGCCCTCCATCTCATTCCACCACAATCAAGCTGCCTTTTATAGCCAGAGGTATGGGGACCTCTCTTCCTGGCACATGTGTGTGGCACTAACCCATTCTAAGTCTTAGCCCCTCCTACTAATCTCTATGTGGTTTTTTCTTTACATCCTCAGTTGCAAGACCTCTGTTCACCTAGATTTTAGGCGATTCTGAATGATGGTTGTTTTGTAGTTTAGTTGTAATTTTGTTGTGGTTGTGGGAGGATTTGAGTACCCCACTTACCTATGCTGCTGTCTTGACCTGAACCAGTATCTTGTGTCTTTACTGGGTGTTGTTACATAGGTGTGTTTAGTTTTTAATAGTGCACTTATAGGACTGTATTTTATAAAAATATTTTTTTAAAAAATTGCAGCTTGTGTTCTTATTGAAAAGCAAAATTCAAAATCAATGTTACACTATGGACACTGAATCATGGAAAGTTCATACTAAGCATCTACTAAGCCTGGCTGGTGTGGCTCAGTGGACTGAGAGGCCCCATTCTGATGCCCTGTCAGGGCACAGGCCCCAGTTGCAGGCTCAGTCCCCAGCAGGGGGCATGCAGGGGGCAGCCAATCAATGTTTTTCTCACATCAATGTTTCTATCTATCTCTAAAAAATCAATAAAAACATATTTTTAAAAAGAATATACTTAATTCTTCCCTCTTCATATGTGAAACAAATTACATTAAATTATTTATACAGGGAAGTAAAATAATTTTCTCATGTACATTTGGTTCCAATGTTGACAGATATTTTTCAAATTTTTAAACATTGATTGATTTTATTCCATTCACTCCATGACCAGGGATCAAACCTGCAAATGTTTGGTGTATGGGGCAATACTTCAACCAACTGAGCCACCCAGCCACAGTTCAAAGAAGTTTTAATTATCTAATATGTGAGTCTGAAAATTTGATTCAGCATGTAGTCAGAAAAAAGCTTCTTCTTACTCAATTTTTAAAATTTTGAAATCTGCAAATTTTAATTCACTGAATGAGAGTAAATAGAAATTACACATCTGAGAAGATACTGATGTAACTTTTATTTTACCCATCTTCCTCTTGATATGATAGATCATTGATTATCACATTGTTGTCAAATACATATAGCCATGTTTTATGATAAAATCATTTTCTCCTTAAATTTTATAAATTAAACAGTGGATGCAAAACTTCTTTTTGTGTGTTTTTGCATGTGTGTATGTGTGTGTTGTGTGTGTGTGTGTGTGTTAACTGTGTGCCTTTATGGCTTCAAAGCAGATTAAGAGTCAGAATGTTTGTAATCTTGTAAAACTGGAGACAGCGTTTTAAGTGTTCAGTGGTAGTACATGCCCAGTGGCAGATGGTGGCATGCCATTTCAGAGCCACCTAGAGGCACAAAAAGTGTCCCATGTTTTTCATTTTGGCAGGTGAACATGCCCCTTTGGCAAACTTTAGAAAATAACTAAAAGACTTACACCTTCAAAACAGATTGTATTTATATAGGGATGTGTGCCGTTCAGCCAGGGCGGTGCTACAGAGGACTTCCAGAGTCAATACAATCAAATGTATAGTGCCGTTGGCGTGAGACTTTGGACATCAAATTAGCTCAACGGCTTTACTATGTATCTGCTTCACTTATAGCATTTTATTTGAATGCCAAGTAATTATTTTGAAGCAATATTAGAATAAATTCTAGCAAATCCATGCATTTTAAATAACATTTTAAATATACATTAAATGTCAAATTCCAACTCAATTCTCAGTGCTGGCACTGTCTTTTAAGCTCTCATGTTTTAATTTGGTATATTGATACTTAGTGACTCTAATAACCACTCAGTATTAAATCTGAATGTGAATATAATTTTTAAAAGTCAGTAGAGTCATCAGATTTTCACATAGACTTTCTAAATTTATCTCTTCATTACACATTTTCAAACAGTGTCTCCATACCACTTAGTGGATCTTTTTCTAGTCCTCTTATATTCACTAGAATAAAGAAATGCAAATATTTACCTCAGAGCAGCACTTTCAGACTTTGGACCTGGGTTGATCTTTAAAGTCATAAAAGGGGAGGAGAGGGAAGCTGTGTTTGTTTAAAAACATTATCAGCCCTGGCCTGTGTGGCTCAGTGGTTACAGCCAAAGGGTTGTGATTTTGATTCCCGGTCAAGGGCACGTACCTGGGTTGCACATAGATGTTTCTCTCTTTCACACCCCCTCCCCTTCCTACCTCCCTTCCACTCTCTCTAAGGATCAATGAAAAAAAATATCCTCAGGTAACAATTAACAACAAAATATATGTATATAAATATATATATAAAAATTCCAGGATGCTTAGACAAGAGAAGTGCACATTTTATCTGTAAAGAGTCAGATAGTAAATATTTTAGGGTTTGGGGAGTCATACATTTTCTGTGGGAACCACTGTGGTACAAAAGCAGCCCCAGACAATAATAAATGATTGGGCATCATTGCGGCCTAATACAACTTTATTTATAGAAACAAGAGGAGAGCAGAATTTGACCTGTGGGCTATAATTGGCAGACACCTGGTCTAGAGGGTCTGGTTTGAGGGATATACTGAAAAGGTTAAACATATTAACTGTGTTAGTACTTGGCTGGGGAGACAGAAGAATGTTTTGTGGGCAAGGTGGGTTAGCACGGTAAGAAAGCCAATAGCCGGAGAAGCAGATTTCAAAAATGATAAAATTCAAATTCAGGATGAAGAGGGGGTATGTGTGAGGGGGAGGCTAGCTGAAAAAACTGTGCCAAGGAAACTCACCTGGACATTTGCTGAGTACTCAGCAGTGGCATCCAGGAGCCTCTGGAAATGAATAATAAAACCCTAAAGCATTGGCGGGAAGGGGTCAAACAGCTAAGCTGATATCTTCAAACAGACCTCGGATCAAAAAATGAGGGCACTAGTTTTGTCTTAGGACCTTGGTGCCACAGCTTTATTTAGCATACACATCTGGATTATCTTACTCATTATTATTTTTTAAAATTTTTTCTTTTTCTTTGTTGATTTTTTAGAGAGAGATGATGTGTGAGGGAGAGAAAGAAACATCGATGAGAGAGAACATGAATTTGGCCTCCTCCTGCATGCCCCCCAAATGGGGATCAGGCCCACAACCTGGGCATGTGTCCTGGCTGGGAATCGAACCAGCAAACTCTTTTGCATGGGTTGATGCTCAACCAGTGAGCCACACCAGCTGGACTATCTTACACATTATTAACCCAACCTGTGATTCCTTTGGTTGATCCTGTCCCTCCCAACCAGACCCTAAGCTTTTAGGGTAGGGCCTCTCTCTTCTTTATCTTGGTATCCCTGGTGTTTATGACAGTGTTTTTCCCAGTCAGTAATCACTAAATAATTGAATTATGTAATTGAATTACATTGAATTATGTATTGTCATGAATTCAAATAAGGGCTCTGGGAGCAGGGAGGGATGTATGTTGATATATATGAGTTTTACTCACATCCTATTTCCACTTGCGTCCTAAGGAAAACAGTGATTTCTCTTTTGCTCCTTGCTGCTTCTTTATATATATATATATATATATATATATATATATATATATATCTCCTTACTGAGAATATTTTTTTCCATTTATCTTCAGATAAGTGGGAGTGGGGAGAGAAACATTGATATGAAAGAGACACATCCATTGGTTGCCTTCCGCACGACCCCGACCAGGGCCAGAGACTGAACGGCAACCGAGGTACATGTTCTCAACTGGAATTGAGCCGATGATTCTTTAGCCTGTGGGCTGACGCTCTAACCGCTGAGCCAAACTGGCCAGGGTGCTCCTTCCGGCCCCAAGCTGGCTCTCCCAAGTAAGCAATAGATGTTCTTGACCCCTGATTAAAACTACTGCTCCTCTGACTTCTTCCTCAGAGGCTTGTTAGGTGCCTAATTGGCCAAAATGGTAAGTTTAGGTGAATAGATAAAGAAACAAAAAAACTGTAACTTGTAATCAATGTCTTCCATTACAAAAGTAATAAAATGTACTGCAGCAAATCTGAAAGTATGGAAACATGTAAGTGGGAAAATGAAAATCTTCCAGAAATATTTGCAAAATAAAATCTCAACTTTGATACTATCATACATGCTATTAATACCTATGTTGTTCACCTGTCATAGCAATGCCTTCTTATGTTGTTAAATATTAATTTACAATCTCAATAAATGTCTATATGTTTGTTCCTATGTTAAATAATTATATCTATTGACTGCTTTATTAAGGGGCAATCTCTATTCTGGGAATTGAAGATATAGCAAGAAATAAGATAAGATTCCTTCTCACACAGATCTTACACTGTAATTGGGGAGATAGCAAAGAGAAAACAAATTAATAAGATAAACTTGGCTTATAAAAGTGCTATGCCCATAGTAAAATTGGCTAATGTGACTATGACTAAAACATATGAAAAGGTATGTATTACTTTGCCTTTAATCTCTTATAATTAAAAGAAATGCTTCTATAAAGTGCAATAAGCATCCAATTACATCAATATATGTATGAATTTCTAATTATATTCTCCAAGTAAAATCCTAATAATGGAATGGCTGGTTCAAAGCATATGCATATTTTAAAGACAGTATTTATTTCCAAATATTGACTAAAATACTTTTAACATCATTTAGACTTCCACCAACAGATTACAAGATTGTCAGTCATTACCTGCCAATGTGCTTTCAAATACGATATGATGTAAATTTCAACAATACCTTGAGGCTGGTGTTATTACTTCCTTTTTATCAATGAGAAACATGAGGTCAGACAGGTTGAGCCACAGTTCAAAGCAATGAGGCTTTTTTCCCCTTTATTGATTTTAGAGAAATAGAAAGGGAGAGGGGGAGAGATGGAAACACTGAGGAGAGAGAACATCAATTGGCCACCTCCTGCATGCCCCCGCTGGGGAAGGGGCCCACAACCTGGGCACGTGCCCTGACCAGGAATTGAACCAGCAACCTCTTGGTGCATGGGCCAACATTCAATCATTGAGCCACACAGGCCAGGCAGCAATGAGGCATTTAAGAATCTCCAGATACCTCATAGTTGTTTTAATTTGCATCTCTCTGATGATTAGTGACGCTGAGCATTTTTTCATATGTCTCTTAACCATTTGTATGTCCTGTTTGGAGAGGTGTCTATTTGGTTCCTCTGCCCATTTTTTAATTGGGTCTTTGTCTTTCTTTTGTTGAGTTCTATATATGTTGGAAATTAACCCCTTATCTGATATATCACTGGCAATTATACTCTCCCATTCAGTGAGTTGCCTTTCCATTTTGATGATTGTATCTTTTGCTGTGCAGAAGATTTGAGTTTGATGTAGTCCCATGTGTTCATTTTATCGTTTGTTTCTGTTGCCTTAGGTGATGTATCAGTGAAAATTCTGCTGCGTATGATGTCTGAAATTTTATTGCCTACATTTTCTTCTAAAAGTTTTATGGATTCATAAGTTACATTTAAGTCTTTTTTCATTTTAAGTTTATTCTCATGTATGGTGTAAGTTGGTGGTCTAGCTTCATTTTTTTGCAAGTAGATGTCCAATTTTCCCAACACCATTTGTCAGAATGGCCGCCATCAACAAATTGTCAAACAACAAGTGTTGGCAAGGGTGTGGAGAAAAGGGGACTCTAGTACACTGCTGGTGGGAATGCAGACTGGTGTAGCCACTGTGGAAAATACTATGGTGTTACCTCAAAAAGTTAAAAATTGAACTGCCATTTGACCCAGTGATCTCATTTCTAGGAATATACCCTAGGAAACCTGAAACACCAATCAGAAAGAATATATGTACCCTATGTTCATAGCAGCACTATTTACAATAGCTAAGATCTGGAAACAATCTAAGTGTCCATCAGTAGATGAGTGGATAAAAAAGCTGTGGTACATGTACATAATGTAATACTATGCAGCTGTAAGAAAGAGAGATCTCTTATCCTTTGAGATGACATGGAGGGTCCTGGAGAGTATTATGCTAAGTGAAACAAGACAAGCAGAGAAAGACAAATATCACATGATCTCACTTATTTGTGGAATATAATGAACTAAACAAACTGATGAACAAAGTTGACCCAGAGACATAGAGGTGGGGTACAGAATGACAAACCTCAGAAGAGGGGGGTTGGGGAGAAAAGAGATAAACCACAGAACTTATATGCATGACCCATGGACATAGACAACAAAGCTGGGGATGGGGCGGGGAGGATGGGGAGGAGGGTGTCAATGGGGGAAAAAGGAGAAACATCTGTAACAAAAACAAAAACAAATTAATAAAAAAAGAAAAAAGAGAGAAGCAGCCCCAGAGTGCAATAATCTGAGTGTGCACCCCTAATGTGCTGTGTGTTAATATTTATAGAAAACAACAGATTAATCTGGAGGCATCAATAAACCAAAGGGAGCGTGAGAGAAATACCTGTTTAGGGCTAATACAGCAATACATAGAAATGTTATGTTTCTATATTGCTCAAAGTTGAGCCTGAATAACCAGAGATGCAAGTAAGAAATATTTTTACAATGTGAGGAACTCTGGTAAAGACAATGAATCACTGGAAGACAGGCTAACATGTAATACCTAGAAAAAGTGATGAAAATTACATTTTATTTTGGACAATGATCAGTGGTTAAATTCTTCATCATAATTCACTCTGTTCCATCAGGTATCGTCTTTAACTGGCCTAAAACCAGCACTATAATCTTATTCCTTGCTTAGAATAACAAGTTCAGGCACTAAATTGATTTAATCAGAGTGTGATCTGGGGCTGGAGTTCCATCTCTGGAGGAGAAACGCTTCCTGTCGGTGTAGAAATGTGGTCCCTGGAGCTAACGGCAGTACTGCGTACCCTCCAGTGGCACCGTGCTTCGGATAACACTAAACCACCACAGGGGTGAAGTCAGGAGAACAAAGGAGAGTAACAACCAAATCTTCAAAATAATCTGTCAGCTGCCAGAGCGCAGTCATCCTAACTTAGGCTTTCTGACGAATGCCACACACAGAAATCTGACTGGTACATCTACTGTGCACAGGACGTCACATAACATTAGAGCCACTGAAGTTGTTGGTAAAAATCTAGCTCCTTCCAATCAATAAATGACTGCGCACTACTGCAGGCCCTGTCTGCTGAGAGGTTTTAATTTTAGCTAGCCCTTCTCCAGCGGGCAGTGAGTACATTTCTCCCACTAATGATATTTATGTAGAAATCAAGAAATAAAGGGAAGGTGTTTTGTTAAGATTTAAGATATTTTTTTCTTTGCTAAGACTGATTATGTATATTCCTCTTCTTCTTCTTTTTTTTTTCTCTGAAACCATATTTTGCTTCAGTTGTTTCTAAAGTGGGATACCCAGTTTTCTTCTCTAGCTAGCCATGCTTGGAAATAGGTGGTGGTGTAAAGAAGGCATTAGTCTTGGCTAACACACTGCCAAGTTGACACCCATTAAGACCATTCGCTCTGCTGCATAATGTTTATGACGAATCCACGGGTGAGACTTTTAAGTATCTTTACACTTTAAGTATCTTCACCTTAATATTTACAACCAAGGTGAAAACTACTAAGAGATGGAGTTTGTTACTACTACTAATCTCATTTTTTGTAATGTGCACATTGAAACGCTCTTTGTTCGTTATTACTAAAATTTTACAAACTTGTTAAGGTTAGAGACTGCTGGCTGCTCAGTATACTGCTTTATAATGGCTAAAAAAATACCCACTGGAACTGTATTGCAGTACAAATAAGAAGCAATATGATACAAATATAACCACATACTTTATTACGTGTCCATGTTCATACACTTACTTATTACAGCTTGGGGTCATTGAGAAATAAAACACTTTGGGTTTTCTGTATAATTTTAATCATAAATACACTTAGGGTAGATCATCTAATAGATATAAATGTTACTTTTTTATGTCATTAAAGAAAAACAACTAGGAGATATTCAGGGCATTTATGTCAAGATGCATAATCTACAAATTATGCAAAAGCACTAATAAATAAATATTGTGTGATAAGAAATTTTGTTTTTATATTCTATCAAACACAATTAAAATGAAAACTTCAAAAAATTAGTTCCAGCTAGTTAGATATCAACAATTTGATAAAATTTACCACACAAACCTGCACAAATCTGTATTTACATAAAACTAGGAACGGCTAAATTCTTTGTTACCGGGGAAATTAACTAGGTTAATTATAATGGTAAAATTTTGACTCAAAAGACAATGTTAAAGGGATCCATTCATGATAAAAATGTTTTAGTGATGAAATTGTATTGATTGATGTGTTATGTTTACTATTCATAGGGATAACTTGGTTGGTTTAGAGACATTTGCTACCATATGTTTTAAATATGGTCATAAGGCTGACCTGAAAAGGATTTCATACTACATTTAATCAGATTTCTATTTAACCTCTTTTATAATACTTTCCAATCAAGTCATTCCATTTTAAGAAAATTCTAGTTCTAACTCTGCAATGAAATTATCCTTCTTGAAATTAAACCAAATCATATAAATAAAATGCCATCTTTAGCCCTGTTATAAAACCAGCCAAAGGTGGCCTCTGTATATTGGCCCCTAGATTGTTTATTTCTTCACAGCAGGCTGACTCGTTAGCTCAAAAGCCCATGAGTGCCAAATTCATTTCCTTTTTTTTACAGAATGAATTGTTTTAAAGCTCAAATAAGCAGATTTTTAGACATTTAGAGTGTGACTGCTTTGCATACCCTGTGAAATTACACCCAGCATCTGCTAGCCTCAGATAAGATAAGCCAGATACTATGAAGTCTCCAAGCTGTGGTTGGCCTTTAGAACTCTGTGACCCAGGGACTCCTGCCTTGGCTGCTGAGTAACATCAGTCAGATTCCAAGCACCCTTTCTTAGTCTCACCCCTGTCTCCATGGGAATTCCCCTCTTCTCCTCCCCAGTGGGTGGTAAGGCCCATGCCTTAAGCCTTGGCCATTCTCAGGCTGTGGGGGACCTGCTGCCTTGCACACCTGTCAGAGCTCCTATGTGCTACTGCCACCTCCTGGTCCTTGTTGTTGTTGTTGTTGCTTAGCCCCCAACACTCAACCCCGCCCCACCTCCAAGCATCCTCTCTGCACATAAATTAACAATTACTTTTATTTTAATGGCTATCATCATTACTCTGATTTTACCATGAAATGTTTTTCCTTCTCATGTGATGGGCCTTCACATAGTTCAGAACTAGCTTATTTCCTCTGAGTCTTATTTCCACAACAAACATAATAATTGCTTCAACTCATCCATAGCAAGACTTCGAATAACATTGTTTCATTATAACATTGATGAGAAAAAAAATTATACCAGGAGAGAGGCGCACATGAGGTGAATCGGAGTGTCTCTGTCGTCCCAGCCTGAATGAGTGTGGGGGGGTGTGTGAGGGGCCCTGTGATGGAACGGAGGCCTGTCCAGGGGGGATACCTGCTTTGCACCCAGAGCTGCTGAGACATGTTTTGGCCATTCATGTGACCCTGAACTTCAATAAACGGGTTGGAAAAGTATTATCTTACTAGTTTTTATTCATCTTTCTTACATGTATGTATAAGGTCACAGTTATTTCAATGTCTAGAAGTGTTTGGGGTCTTATTTAAAGTTTGGTTATGATTTTGTGACCGGAAATATGCCAGAGGAATTGAAGTCTTATTTATATCAACTAGCCTACGACAAAATTGGTTTCATTATACTTGGTTTTGCTTAAAGTCAGTTTCCAAGATCCAAACCATCATGTTAAGTGAGGACTCCTGCACATCTCTGTCAGTTTTATGCATTTATCATTTGGTTTGCCAGCTCTGCATACGTTTTCCCTTGTCAAATCCCTGTTAGAGTGATGCTGAAGACTGAACACTCGCCCACAGCATTGTCTTCCAGGTAGGACGAAAGCTGGGACTCTTTATGTGTGCAGGGGGCCCTGGAACACCTTGGGATTTAGGAGCCCTGACCATGGGACAGCAGAAAATCCTCCTATAAAGTGAGTTGGCTCTCCGCATCTGCCTGTCCTGGGGGAGGATTTCCATTCATGTTTGGTTGAATCTGCAGATGCAAACACAGGACCCAAACCTCCTACCCCCGGCACAGGAAACTCCAGGGATATGAAGAAATTCCAGGTGTAAGTGGACCCATGCAAGGGTCAACTGTAATTGCACAAATCATTATGTATTATGCCGAGACTAAACTAGGAATTAACACTATGAAATTAACCACACCTAGCAAATATGCCATTCTGTACATTTGATCTGTATTATCTGTTAGTGTTTAGGAAATAAAGCACTCGATTTCTCAATAAAGATCAACACTGTCACTGTGAAAGGAGAGATTTCTGGATTAAATGGCAACACAGGCCATGAATTAATCACCTAACAAACCACAGGCTTGGTAGGGAGGATGATGGATCTAAGGACCTCCTATAAAAGCTGGGAGAAACTCCCAGAAGGCTACTAGACTTGGCTGGGTTTATTGGACACAGAAAATTGCAGATAAACACAGAAAAGTCTATGTGTATGGAAGTTAATATCTTTGAATTAAAAAGTTGATACTTCTAATATACACGTATTTATTGCAAATAGTAATTTGAATACATACTAAAATATAATGTATATAATGTAATATTCATAGTTAAATTTATGATGAAGAGAGGTAAAGGAAAATTGAAGAATGGAACTGAAAAAGTTAAAATTAATAAGCAAAGCTTGAATGAAGCAATGATAAAACTATTCCATAAACTGAAGAGTTTGATTAACTCAAGTTTTTTGTGCCAGGGTTCAAAATAGTGTAAAAGTGATGAAATTTCAACTCTTACAGGCCATCATTCATTATCTTCTTTTTAAATGCAAGGAATACTATTGAAAATTGGTAAATTTCCTGAAACACAGATGTAGTGTATTTTCAGCAAACTCCAAATAACCTTTGCTTTTGCTTTGTTAATAGCCACACTCACAATGAACTGTTGTAAAAAAAAAAACAAGTGATATTCTGGAATAAAATGTGGACATTGGTTTTCCTGAAATGTCATTCCAAAATGCTCAGGAGTTGGCACAGGCTGCAGCCCAGCACTTCTCCCTTTCAGATACTAAGTCCTTACTTCTAGTTAAAGACTTCTCTTAGTTCTACAGGACTCCTCTCAGCAACCGTCACAACAGACAGCAAATGAGTCAGAAGCCCCCTTCAACAGATGAGCGTGCCTGTTAGCAGAGCATTAACCACTATCTACCTCTACAGCTTTGAGTCTGAGTTTCCAGTTATCCACATTTACGCTTTTCTCTACTGTCGCAATTACATAATTCATTTGCTAAGTAAGTCTTTTTTTCTTTGCAGTGCTCAGATAAAATTGAGCACACCTAGCATCTTAAATCCCAGAATACAAGTTGGTGCACCTGAAAGTATGTCTTTAGTAGAAAAATGGTGCAACTTTGTTTGAAGTAGCAAGAAACAACCAGTATGTCCATCAATATGTGACTAGTGAAGGAAAATAATAATTCTACTTAAATATTAGAAATAATGAACATTATATGTTATGAATAAATTAACATGAAGAGATTTCCATGTCATATTATTTATGAAAGAGGTAAGAGAACAAAATCATATACAGTATGACTCTTTTTATTTTTTAAAACAGTAAAAGACAAAGAAGACCTTATATCCCTGTGTTTACATTTAAGACCAACGTAAAAGATATGGTAGAATATACACTAAAATATTATTGGAAACTTTGGGGGAGGGAGAATAAATTATAATTATTTTTATATACCTCTGCACTACTTGATATGTTACAGTGAACATGTGTTGCTTAAAAAATAACTTTATAACAAAATATATGATACTTTTATGGCACCTAAAAAAAATAAAAAACTTTTCAAATATATAACAAATACTGGCACTATGGAGAAAGAAAATGCTATTTCCATCCTGATCTTCTTTGTATAGGCATTTGGTATTGAGTGATTTTTTTGGTTAGTTTGAAAGGCCGGGGCAAAGAAAAAAGAGAAAAAGAAACTAGATAACCTTCAAATATTTGGGAGCTGCTATGAGGGCATATTCTTTTAAAAATTCACTCTGTGGGATTTAATAACATCCATTTCACAAACCACAGAGTTTTCCTATCTCTCAAATCAATTTTATTCTATTATATTGGTGAATTAGTTTCTTTTTGTGAATTGGTGTTCTACTTTAACTCTTGGCCTTCTAATAAAAGGGGAAAACATGTATTAGAAGTATAGAAAATAGTCAACATAATAGCCCTGTAATACTTCTTACTTATCACCTAACCTCTTCTTTTTGGATTTCCCCAAGCCTCCGTGACCACAAGCTGTCACCACTGAATTAGCTGTGATAAGCCTATCTACTTCTTTCAAGGAGTAGATTGATTATTGAGGATATAATAATGAACAGTTCTAACAAGGTTGTTACCCATTTGCCTGCAATCTCATGCAGTGACTTTGAAATCCAATCCAAGGTATCACAATTCTTGTTATATTTAAGACATAGGGCCATTGATTTTGATGAGCCATTTAAAAATTGTTTCCTCTCTTTAAAAATTGTAATCATTATCAGCTTTAAAATGATAAATAAAAATGTTTAAATAAATGCCCTCTATAAACATTTGTGTGTTTACATAAGTAAAATAGAATAACAGTCTACACTGGTATATTGCAGTGGTATACAAATTAGTCTACATGCATATGGTGTTTGGCTTTTTGTTAGAGTTAAGTGAGATCATATAGTATATGAACTTCTCTGACTTATTTCACTTAGCATAACACCCTCATAACACAATTCATGTTTTCCTAAATGACAGGATGTCCTCCTCCTCCTCCTCCTCCTCCTCCTCCTCCTCCTCCTCCTCCTCCTCCTCCTCCTTCTTCTTTAATGGCTGAATAATACTCATCCATCCACCATCGATGGACACTTAAGTTGTTTCTGTGTCTGTTGTGAATAATGCTTCAATAAACATAGGAGTGCAGATTCTCTCCAAGATAGTGATTTCATTTCCTTTGGATATGTAGCCAGTTATGGGACTGATTGATCATCTATTTTTAATTTAT
The DNA here is from genome assembly GCF_014108415.1 of Molossus molossus. Taxonomy (NCBI): domain Eukaryota; kingdom Metazoa; phylum Chordata; class Mammalia; order Chiroptera; family Molossidae; genus Molossus; species Molossus molossus. The sequence continues at coordinate 25,618,118 of NW_023425346.1, forward strand.
TGAGGAACCTCCATACTATTTTTCCTAGTGGTTGTGCCAATTTACATTTCCACCAACAGTGTGTAAGTGTATCCTCTTCATTATATCCCCTGTAATGCCTCTTCTCTTTTTAAAAATAGCCACTCTAATAGGTGCAAGGAGATATCTCATTGGGGTTTTGATTTTCACTTCCTTGATAATTAGTGACGTTAACCATAATTTCATGTACTTGTTGGCCATTGTATTTCTTTTTTGGAAAAATGTTTATTCAGTTTCTCTGCCCATTTTGAAACCAGATTATTTGTGCATTTGTTTGTTTTTGTTATTGGGTTATGTGAGTTTTTGTGGACTTTAGATATTAGTTTCTTATCTGATACATGGTTTGCAATATTTTTCCCACTACATAGGTTATCTCTCATTTCATTGATTGTTTCTTTTGCTGCAGAGAAGTTTTTTTCAGTTTGATGTAGTTCCACTATTTTTGTTTCTGTTATTTGAGCATTTTATTTATATCCAAAAAAATAAATGCCAAGACCAATGTCAAGAAGCTTTTTCCCTATATTTTCCTCTAGGACTTTTATCATTTCAGGACTTACATTTAAGTCTTTAATTTATTTTGAGTTTATTTTTATTAGTGGAGTTAAGATAGTGGTCCAAATTCCCTCTATTGCATGTGAATATCCAGTTTTCTCAACACCATTTATTAAAAAGACTATCTTTATCCTATTGTGTATTCTCAGCTCCCTTGAAACATTAGCCGACTGTTTATATGTGGGTTTGTTTCTGGACTCTCAATTATGTTCCATTGGTCTATGTGTTTGTTTCAATGCCAACGCATTCTGTTTCGTTGCTATAGACTTGCAGTCTAGTCTGTGATCTGGAAATGTAAAGCAACCAGCTTTGGCTTCTTTATTAGGATTGTTTTGGCTAATCAGGATCCTTTGTAGATCTACACAAATTTTAGAATGTCTATTTTTTCTAGTTCTGTCTAAAATGTCATTGAGATTTCGGTAGGGATTGCACTGATAGATGGTTTGGTAGTATGAACATTTTAGCACTATTAATTTTTCCAGTTCATGACAGGGGCTATATTTCCATTTATTTGCATCTTCTTCAATTTATTTCATAAATTCCCTATAGTTTTTGATGCCCAGACCTTTCACCTCCTTGGTAAAATACTAATTTCTAAGTAGTTTATTGTTTTTGAAGCTATTGCAAATCAATTATTTTCCATTGTTAGTGTATAGAAATGTAATTGATTTTTTATGTTGATATTGTATCCTTCACATTTACAAAATTTGTTCATTAGTTCTGACAGACTTTTGGTGGAGTCTTTGGACTTTTCTCGATGTAAGATTGTGCCATCTGCAAACAGAGACAGTTTTACTTTTTCTTTTGCAGCCTTTTATTTCTTTCTTGCATCACCGCTCTGTTAGTACTTTTAGCACTATGTTGAATAGGAGTGGTGAGAGTGGGCAACATTGTCTTTTTCCTGATTTTGGAGAAAAAGCTTTCAGCTTTTCACCATTAGGTATGATGTTAGCTGTGGGTTTCTCATATATGACCTTTATTATGCTGAAGTATATTTCTTCTGTACTCAATTTGTTGAAAGCTATTATCACGAAAGGATATTGAATTTTGTCAAATGCTTTTTCTGGTACTATTTAGGGAATCAGTTTTTTTTAAAAATCTTTTTATTCTACTAATGTGGTATATCACATTTATTGATTTGTGTATGTTGAACCATTCTTACATTTAAAGATAAATCCCATTTAATAGTCCTGTATGATCCATTTAATGTGCTATTTGTTTCAGTTTACTAGAATGTTGTTGATAATTTTTACATCTATAATTATCAGGATTATTGGCCTGGAGATTTTTTATTCTTCTGATGTCCTTATCTGGCTTTGGCATCAGGCTAATGAGTAAACTTGTAAAATAAATTTGGTAGTGTTCCTTCTTCTTTAGTTTTTTGGAAGAGTTTGAGAGGAGTGATATTCATTCTTCTCTAAGTAGTGGTATATTTCACTAGGGAGATGTCTGGTCCTGGGCATTTCTTGTTGTTGTTGTTATTATTATTTTTAATTTGTTTTTGTTACAGATGTTTCTCATTTTTGCCCCATTGACACCCTTCTCCCCTTCCCCCCTACCCCATCCCCAGCTTTGTTGTCTGTGCAAAGCAGTCCTGGGCATTTCTTTGTTGGGAGGGCTCTGATTATAGCGTCAATCTCCTTAGTAGTAATCATTATCTATACAGGTTTTCCATTTCTTTATGATTCACAGTCTTGATAGATTATATATTTCTAGGAACTTATCCATTTCTTTTAGGTTATCTAATTTGTTGGTATATATTATTTATAATAGTCCCTTATGATTCATTGTATTTTCTTGATGTTAGTTATAATGCCTCCTCTATCATTTATAATTTTGTTTATTTCAATATTTTCTTTTTCTTGGTTAGTCTAGCTAAAAGTTTGCCAATTTTGTTTATCTTAAAAAAAAAAAAAACTCAGTTTCATTGATTTTTTTGTTGTTGTTGTTGTCTTTCTAGTCTCTGTTTCACTTATTTCAACTCTAATCTTTATGATTTCTTTCTTTCTGCTAACTTTGGATTTAGTTTTTATTCTTTTTCTACTTTCTTGAGGGGCAAAGTTAGGTTGTTCATGAGTCCTTTCTTTTTCTTTTCTTTTTTGTTTTCTTGTTACTTTTCATCTGAGGATATTTTTTAGAAAGATTGGAAGAGAGGTGGGGAGGACAAAGATGGCTATATCTATATATCTATATCTACATCTAGAGAGAGAGAGAGATTGAGAGAGAAACAGAAACATTGACTTGACAGAGACACACTGATTAGTTGCCTCCTACACACACCCCAACTGGGGCTGGCGATCTAACCTGCAACACAGGTATGTGCCCTTGACGTGGAATCGAACTACAACTCATTGGTGTGCAGGTTGAGGCTCTAACCACTGAGAAAACATGGGTCAGGGTTTGTTTTTTTTTCTCAATAGAGACATTCATTAATATAAATTTCCCTCTTAGAACTGCTTTTGCTGCATCCTATACGTTTTATTGTGTTGTGTTTTTAAATAACTAACATTTGAATACCATATGACAATTTATAGAAATGCTTTTAATTTTAACTCATTTTGTTTTGTTAGAATATGTAAGTACCCAGAGATGTATTGATTCTATGTGAATTTTGATTATAAAATAAATCACAAAAATCTTTAATAATTATTCACAAAAGAGAAGTTTGATAGGGAAATAAAAAAGAGACCTGGAATTTTTGTTTATATGTCCTTCTTTTTCAATCTATGCACTAATCTCTAACTAATTAATTAATCAGCTTGTGTTTAGAAAACAAGTTCTTTAAGAGACTTAGGTAAACTCTCCTCTTGGAAAATATACCCTTGTTAAAGGGCTCAAATTCTACTTAATGTAAACTTTTACTTCTGCCAGTACCTTAAGTGATTTCTTAGCATAGAGACTAGGACTACACTTCAAAACGTTTTATCAAACCCTTTTCACTGTGTAGTATTTGGGTCAAACATTGCCACAGTGATCACTGTTTCAAGTTCTCTCTCTCTCTCCCTCTCTCTCTCTCTCTCTCTCCCCCCCCCCCCCCGCCCCTTTCCTCCCTTCTTCCCTCTTTGAGCCATATCATTTCAAACATCAATAATAGTCATTGTTAATGTTCACTATTTGGCCATTTAATCGCATATAACTTGATGGAATGGAAACAACCACAGAAGTTAGAGTCAGAGTATAAATACCAAACATTGTTAGTAGAAATGAGAATAAGAAATAGGAGATGAGAATGAGAAACATTGAGTCTATAGACTTGCCAGTACTTGGAGGTGAATTTATTGTGCAAGGAGGAGAAAAGGAAGTTGGGGTGTTAATGGTTAATGGTGTTACATCTAAGAAGACCAAGATGAATGAACAAATGTAAAGTCTTACATGTGACATAATTTCTATACTCTTTCAGATTAATCTCCCTATCATGTGTGTGTATGTATTTTTAAAAAGCTATGTACACATCACCGATAGTCCATATATTCTGGTTGTGTTAATATATGAATGCCAAAAAAGAAACAGAGAGATTAGTCATTAATATTTTCTCAGTTTTACAACTGGAATGTTATGGATTCATGTTTTCTAATGTATAAATTTATAACAGTAATATAAATTTCCACTTGTCTTTTAAACATTTTTACTAGTTCTACCCTTATTAAAGACATAATTTTACTGCTAATGTTGACATTAGCAAGATTTATACATTGAGCACTCACCTATGTTGATAGAATCCTATGATCCCGTCTTTCACCCAATCCCTAAAAGCCCAACCAAATATTCAAACTTCAGCATCTAGCATGTAATCATATAAAACATTATTTCAGTTAGCTATATTCTTTCAATAGTAAATCACTTCCCTTAGAGGCTGCAAAATCATTTCCAGATTTAATATGCCCCTACAATTTCTCATTCTTGGAAGGTAGTCTTACTTTACATGTTGCAATGAAAGGAACTACATTTTTAATGGCATGCTTTATGTGTACCTATAACATTTTTTAGTAATTTATACATCTTGAGTACTTTAAAAAATTGAGAGCCTATGCTTAAAAAATAATTTTTTTTATTTTAAAAAGCAACTTTCTGAGAGAAATATTATATGTGTAGAATATTATCTATAAAAATAAATCTTTAAAAACTGAAGATTCTAATTTTTTAAAAATTATGTTTGAATCAAAGGTTCATATATGTCTGCGAATAAAATGTGTGTGTATGTGTGTGTGTGTGTTCACATACTGAACAATAAAATTTCTAAGCAGTGCTATTGTTTACACAACTGTATTGTTTGATGTTTGATTTTTAATTTCTTTATATATATATTCTATCATTATAAATATAAGTTTCCCCCAGTATATAGAGTCACTACTATATCTTAGAAGCATACTTGCATTTTGAAACATATCCCTTTATTTAAAGCCTCTCGCCAAGTATAAATTAAATAATTTAATTTATGTCAATTTATCTACTAAAATAAATATTTGCTGCTTTTAAAAATATCATATAATTGAACATCAAGCAACTATCCTGTCCAAAAATCATATGGTACTTGTCTTTCTCTGACTGGCTTATTTCACTTAGCATAATACCTTCTAGGTCTTTCCATGTTGTTGCAAATGATAAGATTGCATTCATTGTCATGGCTGAATAATATTCTATTATATAATATACATCACAACGTTTTTTATCCACTTGTCTATTGATGGGCATTTGGGTTGTTTCCATATCTTGGCTATTGTAAATAACACTGCAATGAACATAGGGGTGGATATATTCTTTGAAATTAATAATTTGGGTTTCTTTGAATATATAACCAGAAGTGGAATTGCTGGGTCATAAGGCAGTTCCACTTTTAATTTTTTGAGGAAATTCCCATACTGTTTTCCATAGTGGCTGCACCAGTCTGCATTCCCACCAGCAGTGCACAAGTGTTTCCTTTCCTCCACATCCTCACCAACACTTGTCATTGTGGATTTGACAGTAGCCGTTCTGATAGGTGTGAGGTGATATCTCATTGTAGTTTTAATTTGCATTTCTCTGATAATTAATGCACTGAAGAAAGAAATCAAAGACGATACAAAAAAAAAAAAAAAAATAGAACCTACTACAAATTTCCAAGAGAATTGTTGCTGTGGTACCATATATAAAATGTATATGTGTAAAATGTGTGTGTGTGTGTGTGTGTATATATATATATATACACACACACACACACAAAAATATACATATATAAATTTTAGGTTTTTCAACTAAAGCAAAAATTCAGTTGCCCTTTATTATAATTAAGCCCTCAAATTATAGTTACATAGGAACATAAATTTTATAAGGAGTACATATAGAATGTATATATTTTTTAAATTTTTATTTATTGATTTTTAGACAGACTGAAACATTAATTTGCTGTTCAACTTATTTATGCATTCCATTGATGCTTCATGTATGTGCCCGGGATCAAACCTGAGACCTTGGCAATATTGGGACAATGCTCTGATTAGCTGAGGTACGCAGTAAGGGCCATATAACATCTTTTTTGCTGTTGTTGTTAATCCTCATACGAGGATATTTTTCCATTTATTTTAGATAGAGTGGAAGGGAAGGAGGGGGCTAGAGAGAGAGAGAGAGAGAGACATTTATGTGAGAGAGACAATATATAACATCTTTTTAAAAATAACATTTTTAATTCTCTTTATCCATGGGTTAAGACCTACCTGACGAAAAGCAGAGAAAGATCTCCAGAGTAGTAGTTAGTCATTTGCTCAACCTAAGCAAAAACATAGTTTGGGCATTTTGGTGTTTAAACAGCCATTTCTTTCCCTTGACTTAGTTTCCAGCATTGATTACATGAACAATTTAGGAAAAGGAAAATTTCATCTGCAAAGTGTAGAATTAAGGAACGTAAATTTGGGCATGGCTCTTAAATACTTTTCAGTTTGCAATAGAGTTTGTGATTAGTTATTAATGGGGGGGGGGGTGCCATGTGAGAATTCTCTGACAACTTGTGTTAAGGAGGCTTATTTTAATGGCCGAAAATGGAATCACTGGATTTAATGTACAGCCCTATATGACGGGTGAAAGGGGAGAAAGGGAATAGATCAACTACTTTGAAATAAGATTTTTTTTTTTATCTTCAAAGAAAATAGATATAGTTATAGTAATTGGTTGGTGTCCATTTTATAGCCTTTAAAAGAGGATAATTCATCTTGATTCTGTAATTACTAGTTACACAAACAGCATATGACAAGTCTGACAAGCAGGCTTTTTCAAGAAGGACTAGATATTACAATGGCAAATGTGTTAGATTAATAGATCAAGGTTATGGTAATAGATAAATTATTTCCTTTTTACCAGGAGATATTATCTACATTTATATGCTAATTTGAAAATGTGTATATGGTGTGTGTTACTGAATACCAAATATATCACTAACTTGATTGATCAATAAAAAATATTTTCCAAAATGTTCTAAAGGAGCCAACTGAATATTTTCTTCTGGATAAAAGCTGAGTTGATTCTCGGAATAGAAGACTGTGTTCTCGACTACAAGATTTTATAATTATAAAATAAGAGGTCTGTAGATCATGCGATGACTGTGATACTATTTTAATGGTAGTAATAGTGCTCTGGACTGAGGGTTAAGTTAGAAAGAATCCATCTAATTTCCATAAAACACTAAGTTACAGGAAAGGAGTCCATGAGCCTCTTTGTGCCTTACCCACTGATCAAAGAAGATTGTTGTAATCTTGCATCTGATTCTCACTGTCCAGACTAGACGATGTCCTGGAAATGACCCCTGTTGAAACCAGTAGGAGACTATTAACTTTTTTCCCTTTTACACTTTAGCCTGGGGTCAGGAAGATCTGAGCTGCTCAATATTTCTATTACATTAATGGCACAATTATCACATAGGGATCAACTTCACGCTGCTAATATAGACATGCTTCTGGAAGCAATTTCTGGCTCTGCTGGGCAAGGCAATCTATGAGGTCATTTGTAATCTCTGCAAAACCTAGTGAAAAGAGTATAGACCCTGGACTTCTTAAATATAAATGTAGGCCCTCTATTTATTTGTAAAGTAACCTTGGCAAATTACTTGGCATCTTTGAGTCTAGGTTAGGGAATAATAGCTTCTTTCTGGTAGCAAAATAGTAAAGATCTATGAAAAAACACATGGAAACAAGCTAATAGTGTGTTTCATACATGGTAGGAATTAAGTGGAAATTATTATCAAGTATAATACTTTGCTCATTCCTTTTTGATGACTAATGTCATCTTGATATACAAAATAGTCAACATCTAAATAATTTCTGTCATATTGAATATTACCACAAAAACCATTAAAAATAAATACATGAAAAGTGTTAAAATGTAAATTGTTCTAAACATTATCAAAGAAATGCTACTGATTCATGTGGTCAGAAACTAAGTGGCTATAGTTTCCAAGTGATAGAAGTAAATGAAGAAGTTACTGTTGTTTTTATACAAATGTCTCACAGCTTTATGCTTTGTGACATGCTAAATGAATGTGTTGCTTATTATATTGTTTCCCTGAGGTTGAAGGTTTAACTCCTCTCTCCTCTATTGTACTAGGAGCACAATTCTTAAAACTGCATAGCCAAGTATAACTATTTATAAGATTTCAGACCTGCAAACTCTGAAGAAAACAAACAAGCCAAATAATAACCAAAATCCAAAATGAGCTTCATCCCTTAATTGTCACCAATTTCCACCTATTAGATAGTCCGCACACCCAACTTTCTATTTACTTCATACAATCCTAAAGCAAATATTTTGAGGCTTGATTTGATAATACACATTGGAATCCTACTTTGAAGCAGGGTTTACATATTGATTTTTTTATTTTATAAACAATTTGAAAACATATAAGTGGTAATGAGATATGCATTGAAATTAACATGTATTTCTGTTGAACATTTTCTTCTGCTAAATCTTCTCTGAGCAGTGATTTTATCATCAATAACTTTGTTCAATACAAAGAATCTTCATCTTCTAAGTCCATGTTGTTATGGACCTAACAACACAAACTAATTTTTCTTCAAAATTCTTACTGTGATGGAAATAAAATACATGTGTACATCATGCAAAATCAGGTTTGGAGTAATGGTTACATTTTTCAAGACTCCATTTAGAGAGCAGATTGGTTTGTTTCATATTAGTTTGATTGTTATTTACTAATTTAGAATGAAAAATTTTGCCTCTTTAACTAATTCATAAACCCCTTATAGGTAAAGGGTCTATATAGTACTTTAAGTATGCTGTGTATTCAATAATACTTAGCATATTGATTGATTACTAAGAAGCTTTAGAGCACAATACATTTAGAAGGAAAGTTATGACTCATTTCTATAACCTATCAAATCATATCTTAGCAAAATTATTATAAACAGTCATCATCACATGATCCATAGATAAATAACCTACATTTTGAGACTAAGTTGCAACAATATTCAGGATCATTTTCTCTATCCTTTAGACTAAATTTAACAAGACACAGTTTTGAATTTTTGAAAAGAAAATCACATTTTCACAAAATTTTGTGTCCACACATTTCTCTCCATTTTTTTCTTTTCCAATGAGTCCTTGATTTCTTTAGAGTGAAACATGCCTGGATTTTGCTCATCAGATAAAACATTTCTTATTGTGTGGTAGACACTTATCAATTTGTGTTCAGTAGAAGTATCTTAATCAGTGACATGCTTTCCTTGGTTCCTTTTTAATCTGCTTTTTCAAACTTACAGTTCATTTTCTGAGCTCTTTCTCCAATAAATCTTTTCTTTGCTTTAGTAACTGGAGTAGCTTTCAACCAAGAACTCTAAAAAATACATACGGCAGTCTGCTCATGCTATTGATGAGTCTTTGCTACACTTCCCTGAAAGGGCTGATGGGAAAATCATAAATCTTTCCCGAGTGCTGCTTGCTACCAATATTCAAGGCATCTGCTTTTCCTTGCCCTTCTTCCCAAGCTATGTTCCCGACAATAGCTATCTTGTCTTTAACACTACTAGTCAAATTGAAACTCTAGCTTGGCTTTGTAAAGAGACATCGTTATATTCTGAAGTTGTTATATTGACTACAGTCTATCTTTCAGGTAATTTGCTATCCTCTTCTTGTTCACAGCGGCCTAAGTTCAGCTCAGTACACAGGAGCCATACTATTACCCATTCTCCTCAAAGGTGGTAGTGGGGTAAATCTGTATTACAGAAAAGAATAAGTGACTTCCAATTCAGGAGCCCAGATACACTCTGTGACTTGCCACTAGGTAATATTTTCTTCATCATATAATTCAAGACAAGAACAACATTCGAGTCATTTTTAGACTCTGCTATTTTCAAAGTCTTTAATTTATACCTAGACTTAACAAGTTCCCTTTCTCTTCATTTAAAAATGAGATTCTTATGTGGAGGTTTATTTACTTTTTTAGCTATGTAATCTCTGTATTGTAAGTTGTGTACATAGAGGGTATATGCAAACATTTAAAAATAATATACCATGGAAACATATAAGAAACATAACCTTTAGAACACGATTTTGGCTTGTGGGAGTTGATAGAAATAAGTGTTTAAAGCAACAAATGTTATTGGCTGAATATGTATATTCTACAGTTTCTAATGCTTATATTATTCTTTAATAAATTATTTGAAAATAATTTACACACTAATGTAGAGCTTTCATGCTGTGCATATCTAAAAGCAGATTTTCTGAATAAACATATTGGTATCTGACGGCAGAATGATATGACCCAGAACTCATACCTGTTTCTAGATATGGCTTTAAAACAATATCTTAGCCCAGCCAGTGTGGCTCAGTGGTTGAAGTCAGCCCATGCACCAAGAGGTTGCCGGTTCGATTCCTGGTCAGGGCACATGCCCAAGTTGTATGCCCAATCCCCAGTGAGGGGCATGCAGGAGGCAGCCATGGATGTTCTCTCTTATCTATGTTATTATATCTCTCTCCTCTCCCTTCCTCTCTCTCTAAAAATCAATTAAAAAAAAAAGCAATGTCTCAGAACTTGGCATATTGGAAGCGTGAGGTTTTCACGAAATCTTGAAGTCTCATATGGCTGAATTGATGTCTTGAAATGGAAACAAAATTAAGATAAAAACTGAAGGAAAAGTGATAGGGGAAAATCATTGTGATAAGCAAGTTCACTACTTTGGGCCTCAAAGATTCTTGATCCAGAACCAAAATTATGCCAGGACTGACTGTGATTTAACTTAGGCCTCTATGAGCTTGGTGTAGCTCTGAAATCGCCCTGATCCCACAAGGGCATCTTCGTAAGAGAGTGTATTCAAGGGACTATTGAGAAATAGAAAGATATCTCAGAGTGTTTACAGTTTGGTTCATTTTGTCTAACCTAGATTTATGTTAAGCCACATGTTGAAATTCTCCAAAATTATCCAGCATTTGAAAATATGTATTTAAGAAGAGGTTTGGGAGTAAAGACTTATTTTTTACCAAATGTATACTCACATATCAACAAATAGTGTCAAGTTGAAGACTAAATTATAGGTCATGTTCAGTGCCAAAAAGTAGACACATCTCTGTTGTGATGTACTATCACTGCTGAGAAAATAACACATTTAATAATATGCACACAACACATGCACACAGAATCTCACCGATGCACCTCACAGGCAATCATACCTTTCAAGGTTCATATCATTCAATTTCATTTGATGTCACAGTGGAGAAATCTATCACATGTATATATTCATAAAAAGCCATATTCCAAACTATTTGAACAATTTTTAAAAGATAGAATCACAATATTCCAAGTATGGATTTTTCTTAATCACCCTTACATATGTGGTCCCAGTTTGTTATTTCATGAGAAAACATTTGCCTCAATTTCCACAAACTCTTAGATTTTTAATTTTATGTTTTCCTTCTTTTTCTTATGATGGAAGTAAGTATAAAATAAAGATTCCTGAATATCAAGTATGCTAAATTTTCTTTAAGTTGTTCTTTCTTAGAACATAGGTAGGCACTTATGTTGCAGTACAAAGATGTGGAAATGACATTCATTTCATTGATGACACAAATACTGATTTTGCATGAGCTGAGTACAGGGCTAGCATCTGGATTTCAGAGAAGAGTAAAATATGGTCTCAACCTTTTAGAAGCTCCTATAGTCAAACCAAGGGGACCCAGAGATGAAAAAAATAACTATTGATACAGTATAAACAACCCAGGTTTACTTTCAAAATATTGTGAGGACCCAAAACCCATAAAAGAAGTAACTATAGAAAGTGAAGGCTTAATTGTATCATCAACACCCTGCCTAAAAGAACTATTCTAAGTGTCCATATCAATTCCAGGAACACATGGCACATTCTGGCAAATTTAAACCACCACATCTTAGATTTTAAAATTTCTAGAAATGTAAAACGCTGTAACTCTGGCCTATGCTAATGTCTTGGGACTTCTAAATATTAACCTAAGTAATAGTTACAGCCAGTTCTTACATAAAAGATATTAATGAGTTTAGGTACTAGAGCTGCATCATTATAATGGTCATATTCCCCTTAGTTTAATTTTAACATTTGTAAAAACAAAACTTGACATTTTAAGTCAGCAAGGGAGACTCATTGCAGCACTGAATACATCTATCTGTCCTAAATGCCATAATTATTGAACAAGAGTCTGCCAAGAAAGTGACTCCTGGGGGACTTTAGAGGTACATCACCTTCCAAGACACATGGGAACTATTAGCAAACTGCATGACTGATTTACACAGTGGAACGCTCATGATGATAGTCCAAATATCAGTCATTTGAGAAGATTAACAGCCCTTGGAAATGCACACTGATCAGTGTGGTGGGTGAGCAGAAGGGATATGTGGTTAATCTGGCCAGTGATTAACTCATGCTGGCTGCTGATTTGGGATTTAGACAAATCTGGCTACACTTCATGGCATTTTAAAAGCAGAAAAATTTTAAAGCCAAATCCTCACATTACAGATAAAGAAACTGATTTGCCAAGTGTTATCACACTCATTAAGATATGGTCTCTATTCACTCTCCCTTCCATTTTGATATTTTGAATTTTTAAGGTACTTATCATTAAATGCAACTGCCAGTTAGTAAAAGGAAAACCATTCTTTTCAGTTTCCTGGAGGCCACAAGTTTTTACACACCAATGAGATGTTAAACATGCTGAAATTTTCTCTTTAGGGTTTACAGAGCCAATACACACAAACAAACACACTTGAACACACATGTGTTATTGGATGAGAATGAAAAATACATACACACTGTATGGGTGTTTTTTTTTTAGAAGTCTAGAGATCTCTGATAATTGCTATGGCTAATTTAAAGTAGATTTTCCTAGGTATCAATAGAAAAGATTATTTAGATGGCACAATAGCACTTAGGTTAATTAATATTAAGACAACTAGGAAGACACATATCTTAGGATATATAAGTACTATCTAATAGCGTGCAATCTACAATCTAATAGGACTAGAGGCACTGAACAACTACATGAATGATTATATTACAAAGAGCTGTGAAAAAACACAAAGTGCTTTTATATTTTAAAAATGAGTGGTGGAGAAAGCAATTCAAATGGAAGGAGGTAGGGAAGAAGAAAAGATTTTATTTTCGGGTTTGAGATTAATCTCAAAAAGTAGGTAGAATTTTACTCAGGAAATGGAGTTAGAACCCTATCAAGATTGCCATGATCAATGCCATTTGGTCCTAAAGGACAGTTTAATAAATAATTATCTACAGGTTTCTCTTTTGATTTTTAAACTTACTCCAAAATTTTAGTGGCTAAAAATATTTCCATAGTGATCCTTTATAAAAACAAAGTTTTTTTTAATTTATTTTTTTAATATTTGTTCTTTTTTGAATTTAGAGAGAGAGGAAGGGAGAGGTAGAGAGAGAAATAGAAACATCAATGAGAGAGAGCATCAGTTGGCCATCTCCTGCATGCCCCCCACTGTGGGTTGGGGCCACAACCTGGGCATGTGCCTTGACCAGGAATCAAACTGGCAAATTCCTGGTGCATGGGTCAACACTCAACTACTGAGCCACACAAGCCGGGCTAAAAACAAAGTTTTTTAAAAAAATTATTTCATTCATTAAGTGCACATCATAGGCTCTGGATTCTTTTATTAAAACATTGGAATATGGCCCTGGCTGGTATGGCTGAATGGTTAGAGCATCGCCCAGCATACTCAAGGGCCCCAGGTTTGATTTCCAGTCAAGGGCACCTACCTGGGTTTCAGAGACAATCCTTGGCCCTGGTTAAGGTGCATGCACAAAGCAACCAATGGATGTGTCTTTCTCACATTAATGTCTTTCTCTCTCTCTCCCTCTCCTTTCTTTTCAATCCTCTCTAAAAATCAATGGAAAAAATCCTCTAGTGAGGATTAAAAGAACAAAAAAGTTAGAAAATGTATTTGATTTTAAGGGTGAATAAAAATATATTTTTTAGAGAAAAGTCATTCTGTGGAAAAACAAACACTGATTTCAAAATGAACGGGATTTTTAAAAAGATATTTAAGAAGATTAGTAGAGTAACAGCACATGGTACCTAGTGATGGCTAATGAGGTAAACAAAGCAGCCACCCTCCAAAATCTGGAGATATAGGTTGTATCACCGTTTCCTTCCTTCCTTCCTTCCTTCCTTCCTTCCTTCCTTCCTTCCTTCCTTCCTTCCTTCCTTCCTTCCTTCCCCCATCTCTCTCTCTCTTTCTTTCTCTCTCTCTCTCTCTCTCTCTCTCTCTTTCTTTCTTTCTTGCTTTCTCTCTTTCTGTTAATCCTCGTCTGAGGATATTTTTCCATTGAGTTTTAAATGGGGTGGAAAGGAGGAGGGAGAGAGACAGAAAAACAGCAATGTGAGAGAGACACCCCGATTGGGGCTGGCGGTCAAATCTGAAACTCAGGTACATGCCCTTGACTTGGAATCAAACCTGAGACGCTTAAGTCTGTGGGCCTACTCTCTGAACACTGAGCAAAACAGGCCAAGGAAATTATGCATTTTTTTTGTTTGTTTTTTCTTTTCTTCATTGATTTTGGAGAAAGAGGGAAGGAAAGGGAGAGAGAGATAGAAACATCGATGAGAGAGAACATCGATTGGCCACCTCCTGCATGTCCCCCACTGGGGATTTGGCCCACAACCTGGGCATGTGCCCTGACTGGGAATAGAACTGGCGACATCTTGGTGCATGGGTCGATGTTCAACCACTGAGCCACACCAACCGGCTGTCATTTCTTAATCTAAATCATTTGCTATTTTCTTTTCTGTACGTGAAAGAGATTTAAAAGGCATTTAAGAAGAAAGTGTTGGTTTCAGCTTTGTCCTTAGGAAGATGACTGACAGCAAATAGGAAGTAGGTGCACTGGACTGGGAACTGTCTAGTTAGGAGTGGAGAGAAAAATTACAGTAATGAAATCTTTTGCATCTAAAAGTGACCGAAAAAAAAAAAAATAGCCTCAATTTTTACTTCAAGTGAATCTTCATTTTAAAACTAGACGTACATATTTTTCTAGTACTTCACATGAGTTTATCATGCCATCAACTTCCTAATTCTTTGTAAGAAAACCATAGCTTGTTTTTAAACATTAAATGCATTAAATAAATTATTTTAGCCTGAAAAATAGGACATTTTAAGAAATGACAAAGTACACTGTTCGTTACTTTGTAATTGTAAAGCACTATAAAACAAGTGAGGTATACTCTTTCATTAACCTGAGAAGCAATGTGATGACTTTGGGCCTCTGAACCTTTGAGTCTTTCTCCTTCATCCATGTAAGTCCTCAACATTGCCTTTTCCATCAGACCTATAAAATACACTGACTCATACAAAAAACATTTCTTAGAAAACGCATGTAATGCTTGTGTAAGGATATTTCTTAAAAAGAAAATACATTTCAAATTATGTTCTAAGTATTGTTTGTTATAAAGTATTAACTACAAATTTCAAAAGTAATGTAAATTCAGGTAAACTTTGATATAGATTTTAAACTCGTGACCATCTTGGAATATTTATATGGCTCAAATAACTCAGTCATAAATTTTTAGCTACTTTTGGTCACTTTCTTGAAAGAAATTCTATTTTACAAAATGTATACAAATCTTGCCCAGCTGGTGTGGCTCAGTAAATTGAGCATGGTCCCATGGGCTGAGAGGTCCCAGTTCGATTCTAAGTCAGGACACAGGCCCGGGTTGTCAGTAGGGGGCGTGCAGGAGGCAACTGATTGATGTTTCTCTCTCATATCAATGTTTCTATCTCCCTCCATTCCTCTCTATCTAAAAAAGGACAATAAAAATATATTTTTATAAAATTATACCAATCTTACTAAAACTAGCAAATACATGAATTAATATATTATTTGGCAAATCTATATAAAATGATAGCTTTTTTTTTTTTTTACATTTATTTACCATAGACATAAATTATTTAATAATAATGCAGTTTCTTTGTTTTGACTTATAATATATGGCTAGCAAACTTGACCTTTTATTTTCTACTTATTTATGTAACTGCTATTTCACTACTATTTTTCCATTTATCTAATGCAAATAGAATTATGGAATGACTCTAAGTATAACAGTCACTCTATCAGAATGTGAACATATTTTATCAGTGTATATTTTCAAAATCAAAATTTACCTACATCACATATATAATCTATAATATCTTTGTGGGGGGGAATTTCTAAGTAAGGGTTTGAATTTTTTTTTTTTAACCTTTTTTTTTTTTTTTTAATGAATTTTTTATTTATTTATTTTTTTGTTACAGATATTTTACCTTTTTACCCCATTGGCACCCCCCACCCCACCCCCCCTCCACCCTGTCCCCGGCTTAGTTGTCCATGTCCATTGGTCATGCATACATGCATATAAGTTCTGTGGTTTATCTCTTCCCACCCCCCCACCCCCCATCCCCTCTTCTGAGGTTTAACCTTTTTTTTAATGTTTTTTTTTTAATTGATTTTTTTTACAGAGGGAAGAAGGGAGAGAGAGAGAGAGAGAGAAACATCAATGTGAGAGCAGAACATCAATTAGCTGCCTCCTGCGTGACCACTACTGGGGATCGAGCCCACAACCCAGTCTTGTGCTCTGATCATAAATCAAAAGTGACCTCTTGAGTGCATGAGATGATGCTCAAGCAATTGAGCCTCAAAGGGCCAGGTAATAATGATTTTAATATCTTATTAACTAGATCCGAAAACCTATATGTATGTTTTAAGAAAAAATTAAAGAGACTTCCGATCAAGATGGCGGGTAGGTAAACGCGGTATCGTGTCCTCCCACAACCACATCAAAGTTACAACTAAACTACAGAACAACCATCATTTAAAACCACCTGAAATCAAGCTGAATGGAAGTCCTACAACTACGGAATTAAAGCAGCAGCCACATCCAGACTGGTAGGAGGGGCGGAGGCGGCGCGACAGGCGGGTCCCACACCCACGTGTGGCGGATAAAAATCAGGAGGCTCCCTCGGCTGGGAAGGTCCTTCCTGAGGACTGAGGGGTCCCCGTCCCACAGCAGGTGCCCCGCTCAGGGTTCCAGTGCCAGGAAGAGAATCCCCATAACTTCTGGCTGGAAAAACCAGCGGGAACTGAGGCTCAGGGAAGCTGCAGCGGCTGGAGCCCCAGGCAGCTCCTTAAAGGGCCCGCACACGGACTTATCAGACTCTCTCCCTCTAAGCTCGGAGGGGAGGCAGATTGAGGGGCTCCAGAGACATACAGGGAAGAACTGAGCTGTTTGGCACTGGAGCGAGGGCTGGAGAGGGGGCTTTCTTGGGGACAAACTTGCTGTAAGAGGCCTTTGTTCCTTTGGTGAACCCTTCCCTGGGGCAGCAGACAGAAGCTATATCGGGGACTCCAGCAACCTGGCTCACACTGGTAGCCCCGCCCTGCTGACTCCCTGAGGCCCCGCCCCACCCCACCCAACTTTCAGGCCCACCCAAGCTGTTGCCAGTTGCTTAACCATAGGATTGGCCTGTCTTGGATCCTGCTTCAGGTTTTTCCTAAATTCTTTCAAACGAGCAGCACCGGGTCTCAGCGAGCCCCATACCTCTCATTAAGTAATACACAGAAACAAACACAGGGAGTCAGCCAAAATGAGGAGACAAAGAAACAGGTCCCAAATGAAAGAACAGAACAAAACCCCAATAAAAGAACTAAGCAAAATGGAGATAAGCAACCTAACAGATACTGAGTTCAAAATACTGCTTATAAGGATGCTCAATGAACTTAGTGAAAACATCAGTGAACTTAGGGAGGGCCTCAAGAGCATAAAAAAGGACCAGTTAGAAATCATGGATACACAGAGTTGAAGGAGGCATTAACTGAAATAAAGAATAATTTACACAGCTTCAGTAATAGAGTACGTAAATCCAAGGAGCAAACCATCGATTTGGAATATAAGGAAGCAAAATACACCCAATCAGAACAGCAAAAAGAAAAAAGAATCCAAAAAAATGAGGATAGTGTAAGGAGCCTCTGGGACAACTTCAAGTGTGCCAACATTTGCATCATGGGGGTGCCAGAAGAAGAAGAGAGAGAACAAGAAATCGAAAACCTGTTTGAAACAATAATGGCAGAAAACTTTCCTAACTTGGTGATGGAAACAGACATACAAGTCCAGGAAGCACAGAGAGTCCCAAACAAGATGAACCCCAAGAGGCCCACACCAAGACACATCATCATCAAAATGCAAAAGGTTCAAGACAAAGAGAGAATCTTAAAAGCAGCAAGGGAAAGGCAGCTAGTTACCTACAAGGGAGTTCCCATTAGGCTGTCAGCTGATTTCTCAAAAGAAACTTTGCAGGCCAGAAGGGAGTGGCAAGAAATATTCAGAGTGATGAAAAGCAAGAACCTACAACCAAAATTACTCTGTCCTGCAAAGCTGTCATTTAGAATCGATGGACAGCCCTGGACGGTTTGGCTCAGCAGTTAGAGCGTCGGACTGTGGTCCTGAGAGACCCGAGTTCGGTTTCCGCTAAGGGTGCATACCTTGGTTGCAGTTTGTCCCTGGCCCTGGTTGGTTGTGCGGGTGGCAGCCACTTGATGTGTCCCTTTCACATCGATGTTTCTCTCTCTCTCTCTGTTCTTCTCTCTCCCCCCGCACTCTACCTGAACAAAAAATGGAAAAATGTCCTCGGGTGAGGATTAAATAAATAAATAAATAAATAAATAAATAAATAAATAAAATCGATGGACATATAAAAACTTTCCCTGACAAGAAAAAGTTAAAGGAGTTCATCACCACCAAACCGTTATTATATGAAATGATGAAGGGTCTTTTTGAAGAAAAAGATAAAATATATGAACAAACAAAATGGCAATGAATACATATCTATCAACAGTGGAATCTACAGAGAAAATGAACAGGCAGAACAGAAACATTCTCATAGATACAGAGAACATTTTGTTGGTTGCCAGTTGGGGTATGGGTGAAAAAGGTGAAGGGATTAAGAAGCACAGATTCATTGCTAGACTGACAAACCTCAAAGGGAAAGGGGTTGGGGGGGGGGGGTGGAAAGAAATAAACCAAAGAACATATGTGCATAACCAATGGACACAGACAATAGTGTGGGAAAAAGCGGGTGGGGGGCGGGAGTGGGGAGGAGGGGGTCAATGGGGGAAAAATGTGGAACATCTGTAATACATTTTACATCCAACAATAAAGATTTTAAAAAAGAAAAAAGAAAAAAACAGAAAAAATTTAAAATAGGAATTGGATTTTGAAATGTTTAAAATGCCTAAATTTAAATACCTAAATTGTTAGGTATATTTTTCTTTGGAAATAAAACTCTTTTTTTGTTTGTTTGTTTTTTTTGTTTTTTTAATTTGGTACAATAAGTTTAGCACTGCAGCTTTAAAAACAAATCAAAGAGAAACTTACTTTTAAAAAATTACCCTACTGACAACATTAAAACTTAGAGCTGGTATGACAGTAAGGAATGCTCTGAGGTCAAAGACTAAGGAAATGCAGAATAAGAGAGAACTAAAGGGAACATTATGTCATGGATATATATTGTAAATATTTGCTAACTATGGTGAAGGTGACTTTTGTTTTAAAGGTCTTCTGGAAATAAAGGTCAAGAGCTAAATCCAGAAGCCTCTATAAGGAGACCATGTTCTTTCTCTGATATGCCACACACGGCTGCATAATAAGTATAAAGCATACACTAAAAATAAACCCCAACAGCAAGGACACTGAGAAGAACATTGCTGGTGAAAATTCATAACCACTGTCTCGTCCTGACATGAGTTTTTAACCTGTATATAATAACAGAATCATTAAAAAATAAAATAACACAAACAAACACAAAAACTCACACTAAGAAATTGATCATTTGTAATCACCTTGGTAGAAAGTTTGGAAAATCTTCTCTGTACTAATCTCTTCTGCCCAGGCCTCAAAGAATTTCCATAGATAATTTCAGGAGTAAGATAATATTGCAAAAATAAATAAATAAATAAATCAGTAAACTCACAACAAAATAAGACACCATTCTCTCTTTTTCCACCCCCCCCTCCCTTCCTCTCTCTGAAATCAATCAGTAAAATAAAATAAGCCATCAGCTGTCAGAAACAAGAAAAAGAGAATCAGAGCTATAAAGATAGACTTGAAAGTGAAATTATCTGATACAAATTTTAAAATAATATTTTATATGCTGGAACAAAGTAACTAAATAAAAAGGAGGAAAAAGCAATCAACTACTAAATAACCAGCATATTTGAAAAATACACAGAACTTTTATTTATTTTATTTTATTTTTTTATCCTCACCCGAGGACATTGTTTGTTCAGGTAGAGTGGGAGGGAGAGAGAGGAAGAGAGAGAGAAACATCGATGTGAAAGGGACACATCAAGTGGCTGCCACCCGCACGACTGACCAGGGCCGGGGACAAACTGCAACCAAGGTACATGCCCTTAGTGGGAACTGAACCCGGGTCTCTCGGGACCACAGGCTGATGCTCTAACCGCTGAGCCAAACTGGCCAGGGCAATACACAGAACTTTTAGAAATGAAAAATTATACTATTGCTATGTAAAACCGAATGGCAGATAATTATTGATAAGAAAATTAGCGAACTAGAAAATAAATCTAGAGAAATTATATCAAATATAACCAGGAAAGAGAAAGAAATAGAAAACATGAAAGGGTGTTAAAAGCAATGAATGTTAGCGTAATAATGGAAAAGATAACTGAATTACCAGAAGAAGAAGCAAGAATGGGTCAGAGTATTATTAGGAAAGATAATGACTGAAAATTTTTTGTAACTGATAAAATACGTGAATCTGAGTCAGGAAGTCTAAGCAAAAGAAGAGGATAAATATAAAAATATTCACTCTTAGGCACATTATATTGAAACTGTAGAACCAATCAAATAAAAAGATATTATCTGCAAATGTATTTTAAATTTTTAGAAAAATAATCAGACTAGGTAGTAAGATCACAGAATTTATTGTCCAAACCAGCAATTTTCAGAGTGAGAGAAAGAGTGTTAATTATTAATTCATGTCAAATGGAATAAACTGGGACTCTCCTAGGAAAACTGATAATGATAATCTCACGTATAAAGAAATGACAAGACAGATTATTTCTCTACCATATAAATGAAAACAAAAGAGTGGAGTTGTATCTTTACTGTATAGAGAAAGTATTACTATCAATCTGAAATATTTTATGAACACAGGGGAAATAAAGATATTTTAGGACAAGAAAACTAATAAATATCTTCACTAAGGAAAAGTGACATCCAATTGATACTGAATATAAATTTATACATAAACAAATAATATGTTATTTGTTAAACAGATAAAGGTTATTAGAAAAAAGATAAAATTAAAATATTTGGCCAAAAAGTATAAAAGATAAAAAAGTTAAAAGTAGTTAGTATTTTAAGTTCTTTATTAGTTAGAAAGCAGTTAAAAATATATATTAAATTCTGACATTGTTAAATTAGGCATTTTAAATTTTCGAAGATGACTATCAAAGTTACAGAAATTGCATAGTTTTCAATGTAATAGAAATAAATGGATTGAGAAAATATATATAATAGTATAAAATATAGTATGTAAAAAGTTACATTGCAATACACACAAAATAAGACAGAAAATAAATTTTAACTTCTTAATACAGTAAATACAAGTGGAAAAAATAATTGAGTTAAATGACAAAGATGATCGGAATGGATTTTAAAAATCTTACTATATGCAGTTAACAGGAGATATATATTAATAATAAGGATAAAAAATGTTGAAAGGAAAATGATGAAAATCGTCATACCAGGCAAATAAGAGTTGAAGTATTTCTGCATTAATCCTAGATAAAATGAACATTGAGTCCCAAAAAGTCTATTTATTAAAAGCTTGATGATAACTACATAAAGTTGAAAGTTCACCAGAAAAGTCAAAATTTGCTTGCATCTATACAATAATCTTTATATGTTATGTAAAATTGCAAAAATAAGAAAAAATCTACCATTTTATTGGTATATTTTAACATAGCTTTTGCAAAAATTAATAAATACAGCAGAAAAATTATCAGTAAATAGCACAATATTAAACTTGATATAATGTGAATGTATTAAGCATTCCACTCAACAAATAAAAAAATATACATTATTTTGAAGGCAAAGAGTTGTAAAGTAACTTGACTCATGTATAATGATGCACAAATTCTAACTAAAATATTATCTGACCAAGTTCATCAATGCATGGAATTAGGGTCATGTTGTTTATCTAGGGAATACAAGGACTGCTTGGCATTAAAAATAAATTAATATACTTGACTACATTAATGCATCAAAGGGTGGTAGCCATGATCACTTCAAGAGAAGGAGAAAACAATGGCTACCATTCAACATCTATCTTTGATTTTAATAAAAGCAAAGAAATAGGATGACATTTCTAGGAACAGATATAATTACTGACATGAGACTACAGTGATCATTATATTTAATGAAAAAACTTTAAAAGTGTTCTCTATATCCGAAACAAGATAGGATCTATCTTATATCAAATCCATTGAAATTTTAATCAAAATACTTTACCCATCACAATAAGGCGAGAAAACTATTTAAGAGTATATGAATGGAAAGGAAGGAACAAGCCTGTGATTATTTGCCAGTGATATTATTAGATAGAAAATCTGAAAGAATCTATAGTTGAGTGATCAGAATTTAATAAGATAGTTGACCAGTGCTACTGGGTTTAAACATGCGCCTCCAGAAACCCGAGGGGAGCTCTGAACTAGGACCCCAGACTTGGAGGCAAATAGCATCTTCCCGGCCTCCTGCACGATGTCCAAAGCCCAGGAGGCCAAGAAGCTTATGGGCCGCGGGTGGTGGAGGATCACAGGAGGAAGGACCAAGTGCTGGGAATTGGAAGTTGTTCTACAGCTGTCCATACTGCGTCGCAAAAAGCTGAAAGAGTGAAGCAAGAGAATCTGAACTTCATCCCATTCCTACTTCCTTCCAGGGCGTTTTGAGACCCTCGTATGGAGACCCCAGATTCAGCAAAGGAGCAAATGCCTGGAGACTCCAGACTGGAAAAAGCGGATCACTAGGCGGGAATCTGAGCAGATGAGGAGGGAAGGAGCAAATCCATGTGGCTGAAGGAACGCTGACACTGTCCTTAGACGAAGAGAGTCACAGAGGGGACTCCAAGTGCCAGCCATAGGGAGACACCCATCTATGAGCTGAGGAGAGCCCCTCAGGAGAATCAGCCCTGCCCACACCTTCACCTCTAACTTATAGCCTCTGGAATTGTGAGAAAATAAGTGTCTGCTGTTTACACACAAATAAATAAAATTAAAACTGTGCATACAAAAAATGTATATTGAAAACAACAAATATGTCCTCAGAATAAGAATTTCTGAAACAAGATAGAAGAAAAACCACTAACCATAAAGCAGACCCTTGATAAATTCAATTGCATTGCTGTTAAGAATTGTTCACCAGTCGTACAATCACAGAAAAAGACAAGTCACAGAGTAGAGAGGATACTTGCAAAAATCTGTGTGAACAAAAGAGAAGATAGAAGATCGAGTAGGGAAAGGTCACAAAGGTGTCTTATTTTCCAAAATATTTTGAATACTGAGAATTCAGCTATCTGTGGAATCTGCCCCTGGAGGAAACCATGATTGTTTAAGGGATTAAGCGTATTTTCATGGGCCTATTCGGCAATGTCACAGGGGGAACTATAAATCAAGGTGCTTAAACCCAAAGGCCTCATGCATGTTTACCGGGGAGGAGTGTCTAATGTGCCAAAATGTTGATAACTATGCATGTAACTCATAATGTACTTTTTACACATTAGAGAGGAGTTGCTATGGCTTGTTAATGAAACGTCACTAGGTTTTAAAATTTGAAACCAGTTGGGAAAAGGGAGTTATGGGTAAATGCTGAGTATAGTTATTCTGATGTCTTTCATAATTCAACTAAATTTGGTTGCCTCAGGAGGAGAGTTTGAAAGAAGGAAAAAAAAATATTTTTTCCCCTAAATCCTTTTACTCCAGTGTAATAAAGTACAAGTGTGTATGCAGATTCATTTCCTCACTGGGAATTGAAAATCTCTCGTTTGCAAAGAGAGTGGGATGTGAACTGGCAGCACTTTTCAGAGTTAAAATTCCTCAGAGAGGAGCTAAGAGACACAGAATTTAAGAACAGAAAAGGGCCTTTGGGATAATCTCTTCCAATCCTTCATGTTACAGTTGCAGAAATCTCATCCGCGAAAATGAAGTTACTTACCCAAGGTCACCCAGCTAGCCAGGGACAAAGTAATAGTTTTTGATATGAATCAATGTGTTTTGGTGTTCAAGTTACAAAGAAATAACTTAAAGTTGAAATCTGATTTCCGGATGCATTTTTTACACAGTGGGTTTCTGTAAACATGTTTTCTGAATGATATTATGGCTCCAGTTGAAAAGAGATAATAGCAGTGCCTGACAGAGTAGAGTTTCTATTCTGGTTAAGCCAGATACAAAGATTCACCATTTCAGGACCATGGGATATAAATGGAATTAAGTTAATTCTTCTGTAAAATATACTATGTCTGATGAATTTCACCATAAAATAGGAATTAAAATTTGTGAAAAGCACTTGGAAACCCTAGTAGAAACTAGAATATTGTTTGTTATATGTGCATATGGGGCACTCTTCCCTGCTGGTGCATTTGCTAATTCAAATGCGGACCTAGTCATGGGCCTCAGGGAGCTCAGTGGGCTGCAGGACAACCATCAGCTATAATAGACATTTAGAGCAGAGGCCCTTGTGGCTGGGGAAACTTGAGCCAAGCGTGTGACCTATTCCCTGGCTTCGTGGGGAAGGGAGGGTAAATTGAGTTCTAAAGGAAATCATGCACTAACTGTGTTGAGCTGCAGTAGGAAGGAGGTATCGCAGGCTCATGCATCAGGAGGTGAGTGCGGCTGGAGCTCATGGACCCTGGGAGCGCATGGAATAACATGAAGCTGGTACAAAAGGGCAGGAGATGAACCATGAAGAATCTTTTGAGAATTTTAGTTTTTATCTTAAAAGCAAGAGGAAGCTGTTATTGTGTTTTAAACAGTAAGATTTTATGTCAAATATACATTTAAAGATAATCACTCATAATCTCTGTGGATTTCAACAAATTACTTGTGTCTATTTTCTTTTCAGTAACATGGTGACTGTAAGGAGGATTCCGGGTAGAATATTACATAATGCTTAGTTAATAAGTGTTACCACCTTTCTGGAATATTTTCATTTCGGAACACAAATCATAACCATAATTAAAGCATGCTATTTAATCCCCTGCTCATTCCTACCTATCACCTGGCCCAGCACCTCCCACAGCAACGTGTTCCTGGTAAACACGCCAAGGATGTTGCTAATTGACTATTAGACAAAACAACCAGTTCATCCGAGTTAAAATTCTTCAATCAAAAGACACAGACAGGAGTGTTTGTGATGTGTGCATTGCCCTCCCACACACCTTTTTTTTTTTTTTTTTTCCATAGAAAGGATTGACAGGTTCTTTAGGCAATGTTCTGTTCAGTGAAGTAAATAGTTACATGGGCGATTCTTTGAAATGTATATGAAGGACAGTAGCAGCTTCAAGCCAACTTCTGTGTTGGTAAATTGTGTCTTTATTAGATCTCTCTAAGGCTGTGCGGTTCCTGGCGGCCAACAATTTTACTTCCTTTGTAGTATTTTGCTACAGACTCAGTTTCCCTGAAAACACTGCTATTCAGATAAGAGAAGGCAATTTTAAAACTGGGGCATGTGTTTCTTTTCCTCTGCTGCCTGGTGGCAGACACCCGAAACTACAATTCAATCACCTCTAATTCATTCAAGAATTATATTTATCAATGAACTTTCTACATGGGATTTCATATCTCAACACTTTCTAAACTGATTTTGTGCAGCAATGTCTAACACAGTGCCCCGACTTATGGTATTTACTAAGCACCACCTCTTCAGGAGACTTTGAATTGGCCTGTAGACAACATTGGCTTTACTGGAGACTAGGCTATTAACCCAATAGCAGACATATGACTATTACAGGGCACTGACTTGATCATGGGCCCTGCATATAGGGGGGCACACCTTTCAAAGGACTACATGCAAAGATTTGGGGTCTTGCTACATTTCTACGCAAGGATATTTTAATATATATATTTTTCTTTATTGATTTTAGAAAGAGAGGAAGGGACAAGGAGAGAGAGATATAAACAACAATGAGAGAGAAACATAGATTGGCCACCTCCTGCACGCCCCCCACTGGGGATTGGGCCCACAACCTGGGCATGTGCCCTGATGGAGAATCAAACCAGTGACCTCTCAGTGAAAGGGTCAATGCTCTACCACTGAACCACACCTTCTGGGCAACTACTAAGGATATTTCAGAATTGCTTTCTTAATCAGGAATACATTTCTTTTATTTGATTTTAACAATCTATTTTCCCCCAAAAGGCATCAGAATTAGATTCAGAAACTAATGACATGTGGTAACCCTAGATTTGGTGCAATTTTGCATAAGCATTAGGTTTTAAAAGTAGAAAGTCTTGTAGATTTGTAATAAAAATAATTAGCTAAGAGAGTTCAGAAGCTTAAATGTTACATTAAATTTGATTCCAATCTATTATCTTTACTTGTTTTGGAGGCAATCATTTAAAAAATAGATTTTTAAAAAGCTATGTAGCCTCTGATTAACATATATTTATATTATGTGGATTCCAGGTACTTAGGTCTCCAAAATCTCTGTATCCCTAAGTGTTATAACAATGGGTCTTGGGCTTCAATTTCATAAAATGGTTATAATTTGCATCTCACTTTCAGAAAGCTTTTTAATATTACATTTCTCCTTTCCACCCCCTGCTAAGTAAGATAAATGGATACACAGTAGGGTTCTGACCTGTTCGAGAGTTTGTTTTCAGAAGTACTATTCTTTACATAGGGAATAATCATTTTAAATTTAAATTACCAAATAGTGACTATGATCTACCATTAACCAAGTGACACTGTGAGTTTGTTAGACACTCGAACGCGCACTAACTCCCTCAGTCATTGCTCACAGAAACTCCATAACACTGAAAACCACTAGGGGAAAAACCATCTATTAAAAAGTGTTTCAATCCATTTTTTATGTGCTATAATCACAGGCATACTTCTGTCACAACTGAAGTATCAATGGAGTTCTCTAAGTAGAATAGAAATGCCTTTAATATACCACTCTGTCTCTCTGTCTCAACATCATAATGGCATTCTGTTCCACTTCAGGTAAGCTCACTAGAAGTGCCAATCACATACCAGGGAGGTTAGAGATTGGAAGAGGTCTACCCTAGCAGGGAGGAGTATTTATTGCTGGTATTGTTTAGAATTTCTCATAGACAGTGATGATCAAAAACAGAGCATATTTCCATGGGGTTTAATTATTATAATGTAATACTCCACAGAAAATGTTCCTGCTTGGCATACTTACTGAAAAGGGATAATACTGGTTTATAAACTCTAAAATGTCAGAAAGCCAGATGTTGACAGCACTACATACACTACCTTTCTCCTCTTCAGAGGGACGTTGCTTACCAAGGTGGACATGTACTGCATTTGGTGTGTTAGCCTTTTCTGGAAAAGTCTGACTTCCTCCAGAAGCAAGCCACAATGGCTAAGGGCTGCTGTGAGTCCTTGCAATCATGGCTATGTTTAGACGGCTACAATGACTTACATTTGACCCAAACTTGGCCAATCAATACTCCCCCTCAGACTTTGGAGCTGGAATAGAGAAGCCACCAATCAGAGAAAGCAAACACTTCAAAGCTGTGGCGTTGCCATCTTCCACTCACAATGTGAACAGATGGTAAAACACAGCGACCTAGACTGCAAAGTGAGAAAATAATAAAGGGGATGTTTGAAGAAAAGTTGAAATGACAGGCAGAGGATTAGTGACATCTTTTTGTTTTTGAATTCTGAGAGATCTACCATGCAGTTCTTTTTGCTTCTAATACACACACACACACACACACACACACACACACACACACATGAATGCGTGTTTATACCATGCGTCCTTATTTAAATTCTCCCTATTTGCTTTAACTGGGTTCTATTAATTGCCAAATAATAAGTGTAAATCTTTGGCCCTGGCTGGGTAGTTCATTTGGTTAGAGTGTCGTCCTGATACACCAAGGCTGGGGGTTCAATTCCTATGCAGGAATCAACCAGTAGAACAACAAATCTCTCCTTTCCTCTCTCTCTAAAACTCAATAAATACATTTTTTAAAAATGTTTGAAAAATGTTTTTATTATTTCTTAAATGCATGCAATTAATTTCTGTTGGATTTTTTGAAGCAGATTTTTTATATCCAGTCTTTGCTTTTCATGTATTCTGTATCACCCTTATACTTTTGTGGTCCTTAATTCCAAATTTTGTTTGTCATCAGATTAAGACAAGTCTCTTTTTGAATAGGCAACAATTTCTCTGTATCTTAGCCCCTTATTATTTTCCTTCTTAGTTACCGCCGTCTTCATGCTTTATTTTATGTCTTAAAGCTAACATCTCTATTTTTTATGATTCTCCATCATCCTTTCTTTCTGCTGTATTTTAATGAGCAAGATACTAAGGTCTTGATGGATAATGCACTATGGTTTGCCACACAGGCTCCTAGACCTCTCAGGATATGTCGTTCCCCTGCAAACATATTTAATAATAGAGAATGTTTTATTAACCACAAAAATGTTAGTGGTAACCTTTAAAAGTCTCACTCTAGCTTTCCTAAGATAAATGACCATCTCTACATATTTGAATTTAATTATTATTTATAGAGGATTATCATTATCATTGAAGCTGACATTCTGCAGTTCAGTTCATGAGATTATGTATCCATAATTGGCCTAAATATTGAAATTTATTAAAATTAAAACATATAAAAGCCAACTTAAAATGTTACCTCTATAGTTCATTTTAAATATTCTTAATAATAATGGCTACCCAATTTTACTGATCACTAAGAAAAAATCCTTTTTAAGGCATTAGGCTCTTTTTCCCATTTTCTGCCTCCTCCAACTCACAGTTGTACAGAAATGAATGAACTTCATCTGTATCATAAATCTTATTAATAGTAGATCAGTAGATCAAAGGTCTTGGTCTAGTTAAGCCATAAACTATATTTTTGAAGTGAATAAATTCCAAAATGTTGTTTCAGTCTGTTTTCTTCCATTTTCAGCCAGTCTGAATCACTGCTAAGAAAAAATGTGGTGATGGGAACCCAGCCAATTTTTCACATAATTATTTTGAACAGGTGTGGTACACAGGATGCACCACAGCCTTTAAGCAATGGACAAGGCTCGCCCCAGCTTCCACTCAATGAATGAGTGCATATTGGCTACCTGCGTGCTGGCCCCTTGGTCTAGCTGAGACATTCTTAGCATTGCATTGCAGTTTGATGTTCCTCCTATTCAAACTTCCTTACTCACTCTCCCCTTTCACTAGTGTTAGATCTGCTCAGTGATCTGAAGGTTCCACCTGTCTGGTCCTGCTCCACTCCCTGCATCCTTCTAAGGGTCTCCCCCACTACAACTCTTTTGCATGTCTAAGCCCCTCTCATTTGCTACTACGGGACCCAAACTGACCCATTAAAGACACACTTTTAAATGCAATAATTTAGAAAAAACCTAAATAATAAAAGATGTGGACATTCAAAATGGAATGTTCTTGTGGTCTGGAGTAAGCAGAGGACATTTCAAAAGATGCTGGGTCATGGAGTGAAGCATTGAAATGAATGACATTTGGTAGATGAAAGAGGAAAGAAAGAAGAAAAAAATGGAAGAAATTCTAGGTAGTAGCATTCACAGGAAACAAAAAAGTTAAAAATAATAAATAAAGCAATTAAGATATTTCTAGTGCCAAATATACTGATTACCAGAGGAAACAAACTCTAAAACTGGATAGACAAGGTATGCACCAAAATAAGAGACTCCTAAATTAGAGAAATGTGGACTTCATGTAAGTGACAGAGTTAATCATTTTGGAGCTTATAATATACATGACCCTCAAAGTAAAAATTAAGCTATGATTTAAATATATGAAGAATTATCTTTTACCCATAATAATATATTTATTTTAATCTGTACTTCACAGGTATTATAATGTAGGATTACATTTTAAGAGTTTAGAAAAGTTCAGCTGGTGCAGCTCAGTTGGTCGAGCATCATCCCATGCACCAAGAGGTCACTTGTTCGATTCCTGGTCAAGGCACATGCCAGGGTTGTAGGCTCAATCCCCTGTAGGGGGCGTGAAAGGGCATCAGATAGATGTTTCTCTCTCATGGATATTTCTATCTCTCTCTCAACTTTTCTTTCTAAAAAGAAAAATCAATAAAAACAACTTTAAAAATAAATAAAATAAAAGAGTTTACAAAAGTTAATCAACTAGAGGAACCATGTTGGTAGCTTGGCAAAAATTATAAAAGCGGGAGGAACATTAATCAAGATTGAGAAACTTCTTAAAAAATAACAAGGAACAAAATTGTTTTTTACCCTCATAGGTAACATAGTAAAACTGAAATTTAAAGCTCAGAATTTTTGTCCCAGATTTGTAAAGCAGATTTGTGATATGAGTGACAAAAGAGGAAGTTGAGGGTCTGGACAAAGGTAGTGGGATTAGTAGAAAACATGAAAAAAATCAATATAAGAACAAATTACCAAAAAACAAAAACAAATGGTAAAGGAGATGAGCTGTGCCCAAACCACCCATTTGTAATGCAGTAGGCATAGCAATAGTACTACCAAGAGAATGACATATTAAAGAAGAAAAGACCATTTGGGAGGGAGAAGGTGAGTTCACTTTAGCGTATATTTGTATTCACAATGCTACTGAATCTAACCCATGTACTTATTTAGTTCCCTAAACTTATTAGAGCCCTTTTCTACTCCAGGCAAAAATTCAATAAAAGTAAAGCAGTATATAGAAATAGTCTGGAAAAAGGAGTTTATTAATTACATTTTTAATAGTTATTATTTTTAAAATACTACAGATACCTAGGGAGACACACACACCCAAAAAAATAGTCAGCTAAAACAAAACAAGCATTAAACAGATGATTTCACTGTTCCCTGCTAAAAGAAAATGAAATTCATATTTACTGATCTGTGAGTTTATTCATTTCTTTCTGTGTGATCCTTGTCAAAACATGCTACCTCTTTAAGTGTCAGTTTTCTCATCTATATAAAATAATAACAATAATAAGTTTCCCATATTGAGGATTGTTGATAAAGGATATAGATAATGAGTAGAAATGATTGGCATAATTTTTAGCACATACCTGATAGTTATTGTATTATTAAGAGTTTTAACCCAAAAACATTATGTCAGACCCAGATGCTTTTCATATTAGTAAATAATGTTCTGAGTTTCAAGAGCTTGCAGAGCACGCCATTCATTTATACTTTTTTTTTAATACTTAATTTATTAATTTTTTATTGCAGATGTCCCTTTTTTTCCTCCCTTTGACACCCTTCTCCCCTGCTACTCCTACCTGCCCCTCTGCCCTGCCTTCACCATACTCTTATCTGTGTGCATTGGTTGTGCATATATGCATATCAGTTCTTTTGTTTATCTCTTACTGCTCCACCCACCTCCCTTTCCTCTGAGGTTTGTCAGTCTGTTCCCTACTTCCATGTCTCTGGACCTATTTTTTTCATCAGCTTATTTTGTTCATTATATTCCACAAATAAGGCAAATCACATGACGCTAATCTTCTGGCTTATTTTGCTTAGCATAGTACTCTCCAGGTCCCCTCCATGCTATTTTAAAGGGTAAGAGATCTTTCTTTTTACAGCTGCATAGTATTCCATTGTGTAAATGTACCACAGCTTTTTTATCCACTCATCTACTGATGGACACTTGGGCTGTTTCCAGATCTTAGCTACTATAAATAATGCTGCTATGAACATAAGGGTGCATATATTTTTTCTAATTGATGTTTCAGGCTTTTAGGATATATTCTTAGGAGTGGGATCACTGTGTCAAATGCAGTTCCATTTTTAATTTTTTGAGGCGACACCATATTGTTTTTCATAGTGACAGTATCAGTCTGCATTCCCACCAGCAATGTACTAGAGTCCCCTTTTTCTCCACATCCACACCAGTACTTATTGTTTGAGGATTTGTTGATGGCAGCCATTCTGGTAATACCTCATTGTCATTTTAATTTGTATCTCTCTAATGATTATTGACGTTGCATTTATACTTCTTGAAAAACAATGTATGAATAAATATTTTACCTAGCTAAGAGAATAATTAAATTTAAGAGTACAAAAATGGACACTTATGTACTAAAAGAACTGGTTACGAGCATTGCCACCAGTTAATCTAAATGCTAAGTATAAACTACTAGTTATAAATGTGATTATCAAGTGAAATCTATTATGTCAAAATCGTTCCTAAAAGAGAAGACACAATATAAATATAAGAATAAAAGAAGGTCTAAAAACAGATTGTATTTACAAATATTGGTAAATGATGGGTAGGATAAAAATTAACATATAATTTTTCATATAATATGGAGAAAATTTAAAAGATTCGATTTAATCTTTGATATTGATAACTGGAGAAGTAAAAGTATAAATTACAGTCATGCAAACACATTTAATTACATAAAAGGTAATCAAATACTCAAAATGCAAGACATTTTCATGGAAAATTTTAGATATTCTGAAGGGAAATGTTCATGTTATCACTCTTCCCACTCATAGCATATTATTTTTACCAAATGATTTGTTGCCCATTGCAAGCAAGACCTACACAAAAATACTAGTGTATTTTGCAGAAGAAAATAAACCTACAAAACAATTTTTCTTATCCCAATAGGTTTTATTGTCTTAAGTACCTGCCACAACACTGAGGAAAGTCATAGACCTGGTTGCAAGTATGTAAGGTACAGCCCTTATAGTTCTGCTTTCAACATATCTGCATACCCCCAGATTCTTGAGGAATTAGTATTCAGAAATTTACCAAAATATAAATATAAAAGCATTATAGAGGCATGGATTTAAAACTTATTCAGAATATTAGCTATTTGTAAAAAATGTATTGCTATTAAAAACAAACAAAAGAAAAAAGCTACTCCTATCTGACCGAAATGAATTTGCTAAAAGAATGGCATATCCTCTAATTCTGTGTCATTGAAAACCTGATTGTGCCAGGATTTATGATGAGAGAGTAAAAATAGAGAAGGGAATTTCTCCATATCCCACACCTTTCTTCTGTTCTCTCTTTCATAACCCATAATAAGGATATGCCTTTAACTTTATTTTAGTAGAAAATGAAAGGCGTATTTTTAAACCCCTAAAAAAAAAAAGGACAATGTAATTCTTCTTCCTATAAGTCAATCACTATATTCAATAAGAATGGAACTCAGCAAATTCAAGGTCTTTAAGCAAAATAAAGAAACTTTATCAAAAGAAGGGCTAATTGACTCTGTTAAGAAACTGTGTGGTTAAAATACATACTTCCATGTTTAAATATAGACATAAATTTTAACTGTAAGTTTGGGTAATGACTAATTATTGTTATGATCTTTCAATTTGTTATGTTTATTTTACAAAGTACTTTATAATATTTGCTTATAATTCCTTAAGATCAACATATTTTATGGGTGGGCTTTAATATTAAATAATGTATCTTATTTTCCAAATTAACTTCTGGAAATAGTTTAAAATATTATTACAGTTTCCTATGCTGTTTTTTTTTTTTTTTAAAAAATCCATCTAATTTTTAAGCTGACTTTTTTTTGTAGATGAGAGTGATATTAAAAAGTGTTTTCACTTACTAAAGTTCACTTAAAATTTTAAAAACCAAGTGATTATCAGGTAACAATATATTCCATGGACTGAATGAATTCATTAAGGAAGATACGGATTACTTCTTTTGAAATAAAGAAACAATTTTAAACATAGCTTCAATTATACGTTAGAGCTTTTGAAAATGAAAGCATATCAAGGACATTTTAATAAAAACTTCAAGAGAAGTTCAAATGAGCAATGAGAATGTCTCTTTGATGAGCATTCCTAGCACTGAGTAGAACTTTGGGTAATAAAATGAACATTAAATATACTTTTCCTTAGAAACTTTATCCTTCTGTTTGAACAACTGTATCTTCTATTCTCTTTCAATTTTTTTCCCTTTTGAATTTAAAACTACCACGCTAAATACTTAATTTTAATAATGTGTATATATATAAATATATATATATATATATGTATGTATATATTCCATTATTGATTATAGAGAGAGAGGAAAGAGAGGGAGAGAGAGGATGAGGTGCAAGATGCCAATTAAGAGAGGATGAGGCAAAAGTAAGCTTACAGTTGCTTGCACATTTAATGCTCAGCCAATAGGCACATTCCTTTCAAGTACCTGATCGTTTTGTCCTTTGAGGCTCCTGTAGGGGGATGGTTGAGAGGCTGTCTTGCTGCCTTGAAATAGTGTGGATTTGCTGCTGAGGGCTGCTACCTTGGACTGGTGTTGCTTCCTGGAATTTACACTTGACCACCTTCTTTTCCCCAGTAAGCCCTGTTTTCGCGTGCCCCCTCAGCTCAGACATCTCAGAGAGTAGGTGGTGATGGAGTAAGAACAGTCCCTGCAAATCTGTTGCTCATCCCAGAGAGCATAGCGGTTCGTGTTACTTGACATGAACATAACCTGCAAAGTGCTGTGAGCGGAGTGCCAGGTCCTAGGTTCCCAGGTGGGAAGGGTTGCAGTGGTTCTCAACCTTCCTGACGCCGCGACCCTTTAACACAGTCCCTCATGTTGTGGTGACCCCCAACCATAAAATTATTTTTGTTGCTACTTCATAATTGTAATTTTCCTACTGTTATGTCTTAGGCGACCCCTGTGAAAGGGTCATTTGACCCCCAAAGGGGTCGCGACCCACAGGTTGAGAACCGCTGGGTTAGAGGAAGGGAGAGAATCTCATCATTTTATGTTGTGCCAGAAGATGCTGAAAACAGGTAAAATAACACTTGCTGCTGTCGGTAAGACTGTGGCCTCTAAATGGATGTGAAACTGCACATTTCACAAGTTGTTAGAAGTTCCAACTTGGGAGTCTTGTAGACCTGGGCTCAAGTCTTGATGCTATCATTTACTTGTACACGTAGGTTATGATGATTACAATAGCTTTATTAACTCTGTGCTCCGTGTATTCACAACAGAAAACCTACTTTTGCCGAACCCTGTATATAAAATCCAGACCCCTTTTCTGTATAAAAATGTCTAGAATATAAATATTGCTTAGATAGGAAGTCATCACCTCTCTAAATATTGTTGTCCCTTAGTGATAACCCCTGAATATGGCAATATATTTGTATTTTCACTTATCTTTAGGTTTTTGCCTCTGATTACTCCTTTATGTCACTTAACTCACTAACTTGTGCACCGATATTAATTTTATTACATTATTGCCTCAACAACTATACATAAAAAGTTAAAACCTGAGGTGATACATTTGATTGTTTTTATGTAAGTGAAGTACAGCATTTAAAAATGGAGCAACATGAAGATCCAAACCTCATTTACAAATAATTGCTAAATGATTCATATAGTCATCATTGTTGCTCAAAGTAAACAAACAAAAACACAAACAAAAAGCATGTTAACTAAATTAGCATCAGCTCACATTATCTATAGACAATTAGATAATTAAGCTTTTGTTAGCCAGAAAGTTAAAGTATCTCTAAAACACAGGGTATGTTTACTAACCTAGATAATAGACGAGTTTTCATTAAAAAGAAATAATGTGTTGCACAGAAGAAAACATTCACCAAACAAATATGGCACATGTTCCGATAGAGATACCTTGAGATAAAACTACAAATTAATGGGTAGCTTTGCTGCAGTACATAGTGGAACATGGTTTTCCTTGCTTTCATCACTTTGGATTTTCAATGTAGAAACTGCTTTTGAAAACACAGATGTGGAAATCATCTGGGACTAAGGGTGTCCGTTTCAAGACTGGGGCTTTAGGAGAAACACTTAGAAGTGACAGATGATGAATGGAAGTTCTGGATACGCAATCCTGAAACATATTTCCTAAGATCAGTGGAGAATCACAAATAGCACTTAAAAAGCGCTACTGTTAAAACAATTATTCTCTTACTCATCTATACGTGGATATGTATCCAAGACATTTTCTTTCAAAGTTGGTCAATACATGCCTTACTACTGAAAAAAAAATAAGTTTATTATGTGTGGAAGTTTCTAAGTTTCAATGAAAGTACTCTTTAACGAAATACTTTTAAAGGATAGCCTGTCCTTAGAGACTTGAGCTATCTAAGAAGTTTCTTGTGTTTTTTTTATTGTTGTTGTTGTTTTTTTTACCTTGTATTCCGATGAGTCAGCTCACTTCAAAATACTTAAATGATATAAATTCATTATCTCTAAAGGTTGACAATTTCATGTAAGAAATGTAATTTTTTAATGTACTAGGTGAATTCAGTAGAGACTTTTGGTGGTGTAACTCTTGTTTTAGATTTTGTTGTGGGTGACTGCAAGAGTGTGTCTGCGTATATATCATTAGATGGTTATTCATGAATAAACTTTGTGAGTGAAAACACATAAAAGAGAGTCAGATTTGGTGACACTATACATAGAAATATATTTTAAAACATATACTTTGCCAGAATCCTGCCTTAAAACAGACCCCAAACTGATCATTTATTTTCCCACCCTATTCATATAATTACCACTTTTTTGAATGAATTAAAATTCAACATATTGATTTGAAATGAATATCAATTGCCAACAGGTCCGAATGTATTTAAAACTCAACTATGTGAAAACATGGAACACCTCTACCCTTCTACTGGATTAAAATAGATAAATACCACTGCTATAGATAAGTATCAGAGTTCAGGGTCCTATCTTTTGATCATCTGCTTCTGGATAGGAGTTGTACTTTGTGGACCCTCAAGACATGCATATTCCTTTTAACGTCTCATAATGATAAAATCACAAAGAATCTCTGGAATTATCTCATTGAAGAATCATAGACACAATGCTAACAAAGCAAGATATTGGCAGCCCTGGGAAGTCTGAACCTCCTTTAGAGTTCCTGTATCATAACATCTTTTAAACTCAGAAATACCGTGTTGTCTTAATCATTAGTGTGGATTATATACCATTCATTCATTCACTTTTTCATGCAAGACACAATTATTGATTACTATCACATGTAATATTGAGTGCCTGTCACATGTAGAACTCACTGGTAAGTGTTGAGGCAGGACAACAATAAATTGAGGTAATAGTGAATTAAACCACACAGACACGACTATATGGTAATAACCTGTCAACTGAAATTCCTATTACTTTACTATTAATCTTCTCAAAGCATAGTTCCACTCAGTTCATTTCCCTGTTCAAAAACTTCCAATGGTCACTGCTATAACCCTTGCACAAGCAATTACTGAAAGAAGAAAGTCTGAGTTTTACTTCATTATTTGATGTCCAGCATGTATTTTGAAGAATATCTTTTCTATTATTCCTCTTCACCTTACCAGTGATATTACCTAAATTTAAAATCTTCCTTGGTTAACTGGGTTTGGAGTCCAGTGGGACTAGTTTAAAATAAAATTCTGCTCTTTTGTAGTCAGTGGTTCTTGGGCAAGTTACTTGGCTTGATCTTACAAAATTAGATGGTACCTAACTCATAAGGTTGTTGTAAGAATCAAATAAGGAAACTCATAAAGCACATAGAGGAGTCCAGTGGGACTAGTTTAAAATAAAATTCTGCTCTTTTGTAGTCAGTGGTTCTTGGGCAAGTTACTTGGCTTGATCTTACAAAATTAGATGGTACCTAACTCATAAGGTTGTTGTAAGAATCAAATAAGGAAACTCATAAAGCACATAGAGAAGAGTGACTAGCACAGGGCAGATGCAGTCTATCTTATGACGAGAAGCAGCAGTTATCATGGGTGAGTGTGTAGTTATAGGTGTGTACCGAACCCTCACAGATGGGGATCAAATGTTGCCGCTGCCACTTACTATCTGTAGGACTTGCAAAGGTTACTTAATATCTTTTTTTAAAAAAACTTTTTTTCTTTATTAATTTTAGAGAGAGAGGAAGGGAGAGGGAGAGAGAGATAGAAACATTGATGAGAGAGAACATTGACTGGCCACCTCCTGCATGCCCCCTACTGGGGATCAGGCCCACAACCTAGGCATGTGCCCTAACCGGGAATCAAACCGGTGACCTCTTGGTACAAGGGTCGATGCTCAACCACTGAGCCACACCGGCCAGGCTTACCTAATATCTTTAAAGCTATTTTGTAAAGTGGGAAAATTATGGTGCTTATTTCAAAGGGTTTTTGAGAATATTAAATTAAGTGAAACATACAAAAAAACCCTAAAATATTGTTTGGCACCCTGCACTCAAGAGAAGCTACTTAAAATAATTTGTACATTGTGTATTATTTTAATCATTATTATTATAATTACTGTTTTCATTATCCTTTTTTGTGCTTATGACATCATGCTTTTCTTCGTATAGGGCCTTTGCCAAGAATATACTGACCTTCTTTATCTTATTCACAACTTAAACTTTTGAGTCTCTGTAAGCCCTCCACTGGATATGAGTTATCTGTTCTAACCTCCTAACGTACTTTAACCAGAGGACTTTCTTATGATATGCTTCAGTCCTTATTTTGTTAAAAAGATATTTTCAGTATTAGTTATTGCATATTTCATACATACAGAAAGCTATATATAAAGAATAAAAAAAGAATACCTGTGTTCCCATTGCCCAAATAAGAAATATAAATTTTGCTCATCAAGAGACTATAATAGCAGAGAACATTAGAAAAGATTGGATAGTCATCTGAAGCTACTATATAGCTCTTCCTGACCAAGGTTGACATGAAATAGAGAATACACAGTTAAATTTGAGTTTTTGATAAACAACTCATAATTTTTTAGTGTAAATATATACCAAAGACTGCATCCCTCTTCCTTCCTCTGAGGTAACTGCTCTCCTAAATATGTCATTCATCATTTCCCTGCATTTCTCTGTACTTTTATGTCTTTTTTGACTACCACATAATATTTTTACATGACAAATGGTAACATACTTGATGTATTTTCTGTGTCTTGCTTGACTTTTTTCTCAAAACTCTTTGTGACAGGGTTGCATGTTTATGGCTATGTAGGTATATCTATTTTTTTGTCATTATAAACATTTCTAATATAAACATTCTGTATATGTGTATATTTAAGTGAGGATTTTCCTAAGGATTGTACTGAATTTTTCCAGTGGTCCCCCCAGGTCCCCACCCTGCTTTGTGCCCTGACAGCCTGACACAGAAGTCACCAATGTATGCCCTTGCTCTGGCTGCTGGTTTGTCAACGGGAAATAGGATAATGAATGAGTCTGAGTTATTCAGTCCCTAGGCTCCCTCCCTACTGAGTCACCTCTGACTGTGATCCCTAATGGAGAACCACAGCTCCTGTTGAGCAACATTCTCTCACAGACATCACACTTTCTTTTGCTTCTAGTAACCATCCATCTGCACCTTCCAGTCTAGAGCTGGTGGTGCACCCTGCTGACATTAGTTCAGGGACACCAAAATCCTTTCTTGATTTTTCTGAAGCCTGCCCCAAACCTTGTGGCTAGTCCTGTTATGAAATTCTCCTAAACTATCTGATTTCAGTGAGACACTTATTTCCAGCTAGAACACTCATTAATACAGGCATAAGCCTAGGAATAAAATTTGTGTTTTTGAGTATGCATGCCCTCAAGTTAACTAGATAATGTCAACCTGCTGCTTCATAGTGGTTGCACCAATTTACAATTCTACCAGAAGTATGTATGGATTCCCATAGCTTTACATTCTAATACTAGTATTATCAGAGTTAAATTTTTTGCAAAATTTATATTTGTTGTATCTTATGGTTTTAATTTATATTTCTCTGATAATTACTGAGTTAGAATAAACTTTTTACGCGTTAGCGGCAATTCAATTTCCATTCATTACCTGATCATATTTTTACCTTGTTTTCTAATGTGTAAATTACTATTTTTCTTATTCATTTTTGACATTCTTTACACATTCTAGATTTTATTCCTATGTCAGTTTTATTAACTGAAAATATTTTCTCATATCTTCAATTTATATTTTCATGGTAATAGTACCTTTGATGCCCAGAAATTTTAAATATTTATGTCATCAAGTTGATCAGTCTTTTTTTTTATGGTTTATGCTTTTTGCTGTAGTACAGATATTTATGTATATGGCTTATCTCCCCTAAAAGACTATAAATTCTGTGTGAGAAAAATATAAATATATAAATATGTGATCCAACTTTTATGCTCCTCAAAGCATTTGATTTTGTGCTTTGCACATAGAAAGGATAGAGTGCAGATAAATATTGTCCAAAGAATGAGTAAAATAGTTTACCCCTCTACTACATTTCACAGCTCTCAGTAAAATATTAAAATCATAAGTCTATTTAGAATAGAGTGATTTTCCCAAAAGCAGAAAGTTCTTTAGTATCCTACCCCAAAGATAACATGAAAACAGGAAAGGCTACGTTAATTGAGAAAATACTTCTTCCTCTCACCTATTTTTGATGGGCATGAAAGTGGTCACTCTGGAAGACACTTCTGAAGATATTCTTTGATTTGGAATAAACATTTGTATATGATACTCAATAGCGTACCTGAAGGAAGTATTGTTTTGTATA
This sequence comes from Molossus molossus, assembly GCF_014108415.1. Taxonomy (NCBI): domain Eukaryota; kingdom Metazoa; phylum Chordata; class Mammalia; order Chiroptera; family Molossidae; genus Molossus; species Molossus molossus. Next base: position 25,658,874 of record NW_023425346.1, read on the forward strand.
TATATTAATGTTGTTTTCACAGTACATTTTATCTTATACTTTACCTTGCAAAGTAACTTTAATCCTACAAGGTCAACAAATCTGGCTTTGATTTGATGAGACTGCTCATGTGTCTTTGCAGATGAACAACAATCACACAGACAGGTCATTGATTTCCCCAATCTGGCTGTATAAGAGAATCATGTAAAGAATACATGAGGCCGTAAGCCCAGAAATCAGTAAGTAGTCAGGATGGTTCCAGGACACGTGTGTGTGACATTCCCCAGCTTATTCTCATGTGCAGCCGTGTCAAGGAACAGCTTTACTAGGGTTCAAATACTTGTCAAGTCAAGAGACCTCAGCCACAGCTAAGAGATAGTAACTGGCCTAAGGAGTAAGAAGTCTCTTTAGCTAAGTGTTTTGTCTTCCTCCAACTTGACAAATTCCATCTCCTCTTCTAGTGATTCCAATGCTGTGTCTCTTCAGGACATTAAGAATGAAAGTCTCCAGTTCTTGCCCTTCACAGATTACCTGGCTCTCAATTTTAACTTTGGAATTAATCAATGATATGACTTTGATTCACAGGAAGGGGATATACCAGTGAGAGTGTTTTGAAGAAAGCACTTGTGAAATTGAGGTGTGATGAAAATGATAACCTATTAGGATTTCATCGATAGAGACAATCCTTCATGCACAACCACAAGCTAACCATGATTATAACTTTTGTTTTAACACGCTCTTCTTGAGGCAAAACATCTTTTTAAAAGATTAATGACAGTAGCCTGATGACGATAGCCTGTGACCTCTGCCATCTAGAATAGGGAGCATCCTCCCTCCACAAATATCTCAATCTCAAGTCTGACTCATTGATTAGCTTGAATATTTTTTACTCAAGAGGTGCAGGGTTATGGCTCCTTCAGAGAAGCAAGTCATTTATTTGACACTTCAGGGGTGAATTAGCAATTGAGCTAAGTAGCTTTTTAATTGTGGGCAGAATTTCTTCTTTTAGTATCACCCGGATCAACAACACGCCTCGCACAGTCTAACAGTGGCGTGCTGACTTTGCTCAGAAGGCAGTCCCGGTGCATTGGAGGAGGCAGCTGGGTGGCACAGCAAATGTGTCATTTGCTATTTAACATCTCTGTGACCTGGATTTAAATTCGCCAGGGCACAAAATGCAACCTCAGTTCTCTCAGAAGGCTATTAAGTCATTCTCAGTAAGCCTTGTGGGGAATCTAAAACACTAAAGGGTTCTTTGCGTCCCCAGCCCCACTCTTATTTGCAAAGATAGCAAAGTAGGTTTTTTTGTTTGTTTGTTTGTTTGTTTTAAGGGATTGTTTAAAGGGAAAAGGATGTACTCAATGATATATTAGTACATCTTGTTTATTTTATTTTTAAAAATCTATCTACTGTGGTTCATATAACTGTCCTGTGGGTAATTTTTAACCTAGCTACTGTTTAAGAATGAAAGTTTTTGTTTGTTTGTAGGGGAAAATCAGAATAAAGAGAAAAGCTTTCAAATAGGTGCGTTTCCTTCCCTAAAAGCTTTATCAACTACATTCTGCTGTATAATGTTTTGCTTTCTTTTATATTTTTGTGTCAGAATGAATTGAAGATGTAACTTTATAAATTGAGACTAGTGTACTATTTTTCATTGAATTAATTCTAAATGTGTTTTTGTTTTAATATTCCACTTTGTTACTGCTTGCATATAGAGAAAATAATGCACTCTTGGTTATTCCTGATTCAAAATTTCATGTACCCTTTATCCATATTCCCTGCTCTTTCAACAATCCATTTGATTTATCCAATTTACACCAAAAATGGATCAATGTGTAAATTAATCAGGCTTACTCACTACCTAACTTTAACAGCCAAGTCCTCAAGCACATTTTTTTTTTAAGTTCTACCTTCCTCTGGCTTGTCTTTTCCTAGGATACCAGCCTCTCATTTGAAGCTGGCAAGAAACATGTACTGAAAACAGAGCTCCTGTTTACTATAGTGAACAAGGTGCTAATTGTTTCTAATGACCTCAAATAATCTTTGTCATTCATTAAGCATGCCATTGGGAATGGTGGCCACCTTTTTTATTCCTCCTTACTGGTATGTAAAATCAGAAGTGCCAAATATAAGGACTGCCATTCACTGATAGAATATACTCACATGATAATATTATCATACTAAAGAGATGATGAGTACCACCACCCCCACCCCCACTTGTTGATTTTCTATTATGTGCACTGAATGTGCCAACCTGAAAATGTTTAAATGTTTGCATACATTGGATTCACCTGAGGGTCTTGTTAAAAAAAATAATGCACAGTATTCTACTGAACATAACAGTCTGAGGAATACGGTAGACCCAGAAACATGGAAGTAGGGCACAGACTGACATCCCTCAGAAGAGGGGGTGGGGAGTGGGAAGAGATAAACCACAGAACTTATATGCATGTATGCATAACCAATGGACATGGACAACAAAGCCAGGGACGGGGTGGGGGGGATGGGGAGGAGGGTGTCAATGGGGTAAAAAAGGAGAAACATCGGTAACAAAAAAAAATAAAAAATAATAAAAAAATTTTTTAAAAAAATCTCTAAACTAGTGTTGTCCAAAATAAATATAATAAGGAACATGTAAGTAATTTAAAATTTTTTTTATACAATTAATAACAAAATGGAATATTAAAACAAAAATACATTTAGAATTAATTCAATGAAAAATAGTACACTAGTCTCAATTTATAAATTTACATCTTCAATTCATTCTGACACAAAAATATAAAAGAAAGCAAAACACATTGATAAATTAAAAGGAGTCCAGCTGGTGTTGGCTCAGTGGTTAAGCATCGATCCATGCACCAAGAGGTTGCCGGTTTGATTCCCAGTCATGACACATGCCCAGGTTGTGGGCCTAAATCCCCACAGGACTCCCCAGGAATAACCAAGAGTGCATGTGGGGCATGTAGAAGGTGGCCAACTGATGTTCTCTCTCATCAACGTTTCTATCTCTCCCTCTCACTTCCTCTCTGTCTAAAATCAATAAATGAAAAAAAAATTTTAAGAAATTAAAAGGAAATATGTGAACTTAGTATTTGAATATTTTATTTAATCTAAAATATTCAAAATATTAGCATTGTAATATACAGTTAATATGTAAATATCATTAATAAAACATAGAATTTTTGTACTAAGTCTTGGAAGTCTGGTGTGTATTTTACAACTACAGAGTCTCTCTGTTAGGACTAGGCATACCTCAAGTGCTCAATAAATGCACACTTGGCTAGTAACTACTGCATTGCACAGCACGTACTAGAGAGCTAATCTCTGGGATTTGCATTTTAAGTCAGTAACCAAGTTGCTTTTAAAGCAGATAGTTACCAACTACTTGCAGGAAATTGTGTTACATATTTTACAGAGCATAAAGGTGTGTAAAAATGGAACTTCTTCCCAAGAAGTTCATTTTCCAGTGGAGTCATGCATAAAGACACATGCTTTAAAAAGTATAAAACAAGTTGAATGCAACAAATACAATGAGGGACACAGAAACATGTGTCCTGGAAATTCACAGAAGAGAGAGAAGGTTTAGCTATGGGAATTTAAAAAATGCTTAGTGGAGAAGATAGCATATACTTTGGATATGAGAAGGACACTGAGATTCAAAGGTGGTAATTGATTTCTCTAAAGTTCCCCAGCTAATTGGTAGCAACACTAAGTGTCTATTTCAGTCCTGAGGCTTCCTGCCCCCATCCACCAATCTATAATCAGATTCCATGACGGCACGCAGCTATGTGTTCCAATTTTCTTCCTCTGGGCTATTCCTACAAACCACATTTCCCAACTCAAATGTGTTTTGATTCTCAAGAGGATTATTCTCAAAATAATATATTATCATAAATTTTCAGATTGTTGTTATTGGTGTTCCACAGTATTTCTGAACATAGAGGTTTTCCAACCTGCCCATCACTCACATCTTGTAAAATGCTTTCAAATACTTCTTAAATTTCAAGACACCAGAAATGTTTAATTCCCAGACTCTCCTATTTATTTGGTAAATTTATAACACCATTAGGTGGGATTATAATATTACAATTATTTGTTTTCATTTATAATGTGTGAATCTGGAAAAGATCTCTAAAATAGTATCTTTCTATAAACTAAGGAAAAATACTGAGGAAGCTTTACAATAATCTAGAGACAACAGATAGACCATACAAAATGTATTAGGGCATAAAACCATTTAAAAGGGATACCGTTTAAAAACTATATTATTTTATTTAATGAATAATTAAATTGAAGAGATCTTTCAACAATAATTCAAATCAGCTCAGCTTTTTACTATTAAATTTAAGTGCAAATTCCCCATTAAAAGCTGTTCATGAAGAAAAATGTGATTAACTGTAAATATTAAAGCAGCATAATTTAAATTCTTAATTTAGTTACTTCATGATGTAGACCAAAATGCAGCATTTGAAATAATTATTTATAAAATTACTTGAAGAGAAGTATGAACCAACCAAGAGGTAACATGGTCAAATTAATTTAAATTAATTTCCAAAACTTGCAATCTTTTAAATGAGTCATTAGAACAAAGGGTTTCTGTGAAAACATGAAATCTTAGCTCCTTGTGTTAGATCTTGCATTTTGACACTTTATGGTTTTGATGTAGAGAAAGTTCACACAGTCTTCAATTTTATTTTATTCATGTATTTATTTTTCATTGTGGCTGTTGCAAGACAGGGAACAAGACAAAAGGTCGCCTACTGGATTCAAAACCTAAATGTACATAATAGTGTTTTTTTCTTTCAAAAATATCTAATAAGGCAGGGTTTGTTTTTGTTTGTTTTGTTTTTTAAATTTTTTTAAAGCAATTTTATCCTTAGTATATCACAAGGCTTACAGGCTTTTGATGTTTTTAACTGAGATGGGTCAATAGCTCAACCAAATATATTTAAAACTAAAACACATAATTGCCTCCTACAACAGAGAAAACACAAGATGAATAATATACTGTTTTTCATGACTTTCCTATTAACCTGAGAGGGACATCTTCTGTCCATTGTATGACAAACAGTAATGAAAATTTACAAGGAGAAAGAGTAGAAAAATTAGTAATTCCTCAGCTCTTCTTAGTTCATGTTCAATAGTGAGGTCTGAAATGATATGATTTCCAAGAATATCAAAAATACCAAAGTTTTAGAGTAACTCTAACACTTATTATTAAAAATACCAATATCTGATGCTTTGATTATCTGCCCTTTAAAAATATTATAGCTCCCTTGTCATTTAATAGATGATGTCATCAATGCTGCCCTGTGGATTAATTAATTTGGCCAAGGTCATCACGTTTTAGATGAAGGTAAAGTAAATAATGAAATTTATAGTTCAGGGCTCAGCTTTATCATTATGTTTTCAAATGGAAACCTTGAAGTTAATATGTGGTACATTTCAAGATGCCTTAAATTGAATTTCTCGACAAAGATTATTCATAATGCCTTCAGTATTTTGAACATTTTTAATAGAGTATAACTAACTTCCTTAGAAACAGGTTGAAAATAATTTCCTTGAACCATATGAAATTGTCAATACACAACTTTTAACGTACAAAAAAGTGACGATTTCACATGGTGCACACTAAGTAGTTTTCCGTGTGAAAAGTCAGAGCTCGTTTATTGAATATCATTCATAGTTCACCCTAAAGTAATAAGGATATCCATTTTCTTTCTATAGTCATCAATCCTTCTCATTGATGATGGCATTATCAAATAGTCATAGGGACAGAGTATTTTTGAGAAAGCACATGTGGTAGGGGAATAAATCAAATTTTCATTTCAACACAAGTATCTTTCATTTAGAATCTAAAAGATATCAACACACTTTCTCTTGTTTTTGTTAATTCAGTGCTATTGTCAGCTAGAAAATACTTGATGTTGTCAATATAGACATGGTCACATTACATTCAAGATATTTGAGGATTTGATTGCACAAATACCATCTGTAGCTAACAATGGTGACTAACTCCACAGCAGAATTGCTAACAGTGAATACCAGTGCCTATACTGTATTTTATCCAAGCCCAAATAAAGAAAAAAGTACTCAAAGCGTAACTGAAAAATCTAATAAAAGAGTTCCTCATAAAAACTGTATTCCAAAAGACTCAATTACACTTAAAAAAAAGAAAAGCTGAGTAAAGATTATCTATAGAAGTATCTAATAATGAACTATTATATAATACTGAACTACAAGCTAAAAAATATAGATCAAAATGATTGTTTTTTAAGATATTTGGGCATGAGAATACATAGCCTCATAGAGTTCTGTCATCTATCCTTCCCTCCCTTCATGTTGTGCAATGATCACAGAAGAGAATATGTTTTACTTTACATTTTTTTGGGGGGGCATATTTGTTCATTTTTCATATTCCCTTCGGAATGAGAATAGCATCTTATAATTAATGGTCTGCCAGCAAGTCACTGTGGAAGAAACACAAAATAAATGGTGATGGAAGACTTTGGGTGGTAAGCACACAATAAAATATACAGATGATATATTATAGAACTGTACACTTAATATCTATATAACTCTATTAACCAATGTAATTTCAATAAATTCAATAAAAATATAAAAGAGCAGAAAAAGTAATATATTTTTCAATCAAAAATGTGATTTACAAGCATTAGAAATTATGTTAAGCTATTAGAGGATTTGTTTCTAATTTAAAAATAGATTATAAACTAAAAAACTAAAAAGTATTTATCTATATATTTCTTAAAAAATTCATTGTTGAATATATTTTAAACATTAGGCATGTAGAATATATTTTTAAACAGAATACGTTTTCCTCTATTTGAACTTTATATCTTACCATGGATAATAGGGGTGCAGGCTATTTATTTTTTTGTTTCTACTTTTTTTTAAAGTGATGTTTCTTTATTGATTTTAGAGAAAGAGGAAGGGAGAAGGAGAGAGATAGAGACATAGATGAGAGAGAACATTGATTGGTCACCTCTTGCATGCCGCCCCTGGGGATTTGGCCTACAACCTGGGCATGCGCCCTGACTGGGAATTGAACCGGCGGCCTTCTGTGTATGGGTCAACACTCAACCACTGAACCACACTGGCTGACTTGTTTCTACTTTTTTATGGAGATGTGATGTAACTTAAATACATCAATTTCAATTGTAAGTTTTAATATTGCCTGAAAATAATCAATTGATAGTCTGCTGATGCTGTTTTGACCTATCTTGAGTAAGACAAGATGCCAGAGTACAAAAATTCTGTTTTTTAGAAAATGTAAAGCTTTAGCAAACCTGAACAATAAATGTTATTCTAATTACTGAAAATATGTATGTTATAAACTAATTTGGAGGCTATAATGGTGACGATCTAGGAATGTATGTTTTGTCTAATCACTTAGGCTAATTTCACCAAGTAGCATCTTTCTCACCCAAAGCTGGTTATAAATCAACACTTACACACAAAGCTCTTATTTACTGAGTTTACTATTTTTCAAATTCATATACCTAATATATTTTGTTAAAGAAAAGGAAAAAAAAAAAAGGTAACTGAAGTCTATTTAATTCAGAGAATAATTTAGTACCTATGCACAGAGCAGTAAATAAAACGGCACAAACATCTTTTTTGCTTTCCTTGGACTTACAATTTACTAGAGGAAAACAGTAAGCAAAATAATATATTGTAAGACCAGGAGTTTTGAATGCTGTGGAGAAAAATAAAGCAGGATGAGTAATTGGGAGAGGGCTGCCCTCTATTTTAGATAAAGTTGTCATTGTCTTGATCAATGACATTTGAACAAACACCTGGACTAAGGGCTAGAGCCGTGGTTCTCAACCTTCCTAATGCCACGACCCTTTAATACAGCTCCTCATGTTGTGGTGACCCCAACCATGAAATTATTTTCGTTGCTACTTCACAATCGTAATTTTGCTACTGTTATGTCTTAGGCGACCCCTGTAAAAGGGTCATTCGACCCCCAAAGGGGTCGCGACCCACCGGTTGAGAACTGGGGGGCTAGAGTGGCGCAGAGAGCAGAGGGGGGGTGATAGGTGATGAGGCTGAGCCTGAAGCTAGGACCAACCCATAGAAAATCTAGCAGACCCGGTCCAGACTTCACATTACTATGAAGTGAAATAGACAGTAATCAACATAAAAATTTAGTTGTATTTTACTAATGACATTCATCATGAGACTGTTTCTACAAGGAGCATCTGCTCATTCATCTATAGGCTTTCCTGTCTATTCTGACCCTCTATAAACTAGGAATCTCATCTAGGAGGCTGCTGATACCATTGCTCTACCTGCAAGATTCTGAAATAGTCATTTACACAGATGGTTGAAGGCCCTGGAGGATTTCTGCCCCATCCGTATCTCTGAAACACTATCGGTAGGTCTTCCAGTGGAAGAGACATTCTAACTCATTTCTTCTCAAGTCTCTCGGATACATTCACTTTCTGTGGCCTCAGGTCTCCTGAATGTAGGAAGCAGAGAAAGAAATATTTTGTATTTCATCCAGAGGACAGAAAGATGTTAGCCTCTATATTCTTGCTAAATTAGTTTCCCCAGTGCAGGCTGATTCACTTTTCCCTGTAATGTCCCGTAGACAGTTGTTCCAACTCTACCTGTTCACGTTGTCGGTGACTGCCTCGTTTCCAATGCCCATCCCATTTACTCTTTACGCTGTCTGAAATTGGCCCCAAGTGACTCCACGTGGATTTGTTTTTTTTTTTCATTATCTGTTTTGGAGCTCTTGACTCTTCCCTTCCTGCTTCCTATTCCCTCTGCACTCTAGGTACTCAGAATAGACAATTGGGCACAACAGTATATGGTTTAATTCTTGATGACAGTTAAGCTAATTCCTCAAGTCAAGCTGTTAGATAGCATTAGTCAATCCAGTAAATCCTGTGTTTTGCTAAAATGAGGGTTTCTTCTAATATCATAATGACCTCAATTAATGAAAGGAAGTATCTGAAATAAAAATATCAATGGTTATGTAAAATTTTATTTCTTGTTCATTTAATTTATTCTAGTCAAATATAAAGATATGAGTATTTCTATATTTATATTTTGAAAACATGTAATGTAATTTAGAAAACTATAGATAGTAAAAGAACTCAATTTTTCCATGTTGGGTGGGGGAACAGATATTTAAACAATTAGAACATTAAAATCCATAAAATAAACTAAATGGTGAATTTGTCCTAATATAAAATTGTATTATCATCTGGGTTTTTATGATGATATATGATGCCGCTTGCTATAAGAGAATATATTTATATTGTAGTTGTTTTTAAAAATGTGAACTGACTTGCTACATATAAAAATAGTGTTTATTATAAGCCTTGTTAACTTACACAATTGAATTTACATCCCTTTAGTTATGATTGTTCGGCAATAAGAATTATTGGATATTACACTAAGTTCCCTATCCAATATTTTAAATATTTAAATAATATTCATTTTATCATATTAGACACTGTTTTACCTTAGCCTCAAAATTTAAAAGTACAAAAATAAAAGAACAAAAAATGCATTTTACTGTCCAATTAAGAAATCTAGTTACTTACCCTCTCAGTCAGTGAATTACAATGTCTCAGACATAAATCAGTGAGAAACTACTTAAACTTGCATCTTGTAATCAGAGCTCCAAATGTTGGCAGCAGGCCACATAATCTAGTGTTAAATGTGCAGCATTATTTTATTCCAGTAATATGTTAACAAAATGTACAACTGTTTTGACTTGGTGGATGATCTAACAACATCTCAGCAAAAAGCCTTTGTCCATTTTTTACGCAACTGTCTTTTCCTTGATGATAAATGTATTTTGTAATTTTCATGATGAATCATGGGGAGAAATTAACTGTCCCCTTCTAGTGCTTTGTAATTTTTAATTCCACTGCTTTGGAAATTCAGGCTCCAATTCATCATGAAATGAAATCTTTGCATATATTGTTCCTGGATTTCTTTATTACTTTTGCTTATAATTTCCAAACCTGGATAATTTGCCCTAAGGGCCATAGGTTTTCTGGTGCATGAAATAATGTAAAATAAGATATTTACCTACAACATGATTTTATGACATCTTTAGATGACTCATTTATCCTAACATGGATTTATATTCTGGGTGCAGAGTATGCACGAATAAAAAGTGAGTTCCTAAAATATAGAAATATTCTAAGTAAAAGTAAATGATACAGCCACATAGAATTAAGGTTATGTAACATGAGACTGTACTTTGAAGTACATTTACTTTTCCATGTTCTGTATATGTTTAGCACTGGTCACTCAATGGTGTCATCTTGGTGTTGTGCTTTGAAAATTCACCCTTAATTCTGCACTATATTATTTTCAAACCACTATTTGAACATCTTCCCGAGTTGCTCAATCTCTACTACATTATTAATAGGCTCTCAAAAACGGGACTTCAGTGTTTCAGTCAATCCTGTATACCACTCTTCCAGAATTATCAGTCAGTTGTTTTTTTGTTTTGTTTTTTCAGGTCTTCTTTCTGACCCACAGGTATGCAAGCTTCATGCCTTCATTTCATTCTTTCTAAAATGTTTCTAAATTGGAGTCTATAGTCACTATCTACTTTCCTGCAAATTAATCCTGTATCTCTTCTAGTTGGTTTCTATCTATCACCACTCTATTAATTTGGTGCTTGTTCAGTTCCCTAGTGGCCTTTAAGTATTTTTTTTTTTTTAATTTTAATAAAGTGGTTTGTTTTTTAACATAGTTGTTTTTGAAACATAATCCTTTCTGATTTTCATGACAACCTGACTGACCAAAATTAAGTTCATTATCTTTTCACTAAATTTGTTTCTTATTACTTTTGAACCTTCAAAAATGACTTTACAGCTGACCCAAACCAATGACTATAACCATGGAATACCATTCAGCTCCTCCTTGTCTTATACCAAGCCATCCGTTTTGTCTGCGGTGGCTCTTACACTTCTGCCCTGTTATCTATCAGAACCCCACTCCCTAATTCACATCCAGATAATGACAGGTGTCTAAGGAGTCTGCCAACTTTCTGCATGCTCTCTACTCTAATCCAGGCTTCTCTCCCAGCAGTGTCTCAGGAGTTTTAAATTCCAGTCATGCTGGGCTGTTGTTATCCTCTGTCCCAAGCACTCCGACAATCTTGCAGTACACTTGTGTCTACCTTCTTTCACTGAAGTTCCTTCTGCCTAGGATCTCTGCCTTTAAAGCTCTTACTCCAAGCCACTTCACCCTGGTAGTACTCAGCTCAAAAACATTTTTAGTCCTTATTTTTACACTTTTTGTTGTCCCTCACACATTAAAATACTGTTTTCCTTGAAGCTCTTATCCCAGCTACCCCATTCTATACTTACTTTTATATGTCTATTTCCAGGATGAGGTTGCAAACTCATTAAGCAAAAGGATGATAACTCGTTCAAGTTTTTAGCCCTCACAGGCCTGATAGAATGATTTAAATATATGCTTGAAAAGGTTGGTTCAGCTCAACCATAGATATTTCTTTTATGAAATATGACCTCTTTTTACCCCTGTGTCAATTCAAATATGAACTATGGCAAATTCCAGTCTCGCTCCCACCTTTCTGTGGCCCTTCCAGCAATCACTGAGCTCCTTCCATTTTAATTTGTTTGCTACATTCTGTGTGTATAATTCAATTTAGAACTCATTGTGTTGTGTGATCCTCTGTTTCATGAGTTTGAGTTTCATGATCCAAGATTATTAAATGCTTAAAGGCAGAAAACACATACATCCTGATACTTCAAATTTGCAGAGTAAAACTTGATTTATTCAGGTAGATTCTGAGGGTAATATTTTACATGCCTCCCTGGCCACTTTGGTTCAGCGGTTGGAGCATCAGCCTGGGGACCAGAGAGTCCCGGGTTTGATTCCCGCTAGAGGCACGTACCAAAATAAAATAAAATAAAATCTATATGTTACATGCCTACATACAAGTAAATGTAAAATAAAAATATATTTTTTTGCTAATATATCTATTATTTTACTATCTACAGTGCATTGAGTAACTTAGAGGTATCAACATGTCCATTTTGAGAAGCAAAGCCCACTGATAGACTGAGGATGTGGGACATTCACATAACTTACCTCCAATAGATCGCATTGCATCTGTTACGCCAGAGCCCTACAATGATCATTCTGTTCTGGGGAGACTTGGGATTCCTCATTATGGAGACAATACATTTAATGAGTGAAAAATAAAATTTGGTGCTAAAGAACTACGGACTTATAAGATAAAAATCAATTATTCTAAAAAAATTTCACTAATAAATGCATTTATAGCTATAAACACATCAAGCTCAAAGCAGTAAACTGGCTGATCAAATTTGACCAAAACACCACAGATACTATCCCCTCATTCTACATGTCCAAGGTTCTCTCCTTTTTGTTTATCACCTTTAATCTTTGCAATTTTGTCTGCAGTACAGTTTGTATCTACAAAGGATAAAGATAGAAGAGAAAGTGCAACTAAATCCAAGAGCCCTCTACCAACAGAACCATCAGCCCCTTACACTTCCTGCAAATTATTTGTTTAGCTGGAGACCACAGTCTTCCCTTGCTCTTGAAGCTCTAGTTCCAGATTTGCATGATGTTTAAAGATGAAAAAAAACAAAACAAACAACAACAACAACAACAACAAAAAAGTAAGGAAAATCACAATATCTAACAAGTCAATCACATTTTATATATTTAAGTTCATGAAAATTCATCCTATGAAAAAATGTCTACATCAGCATTGGTGCTAGAACTACAGAAGCTCATAGAAGAGTAAAAGTTTCTGAGAACCTGAACTAAAACCCCAGAGCTACCAATTATTGAAAGATAAAACAAAACTTTTTTAAAAGAAAAAAGTCTTCTCTGCGATTTAGTTGTCTGAATTGTTGAATCCGGTGCCTGGGTAAGCAATGAATTATAAATATCAGGTGAGACTGGCTATAGATTGCTGCAGACAATCAGAAAACTTAAAGTGCCAAAATCCTTTTGAGCGTGGGCCAATATGAAACAAGGGTCTAAGAAAATGCACAGCCGTCCAATAACTGAGACATGATACAACATCCCAAATATCAACTTTGTTGCTCCACTAATACTTCACACATGTAATCTTGAGGTGAACTAGAAAAAAATATGCTCACTAGTGAATTTAAAATGAATAAAATATTCTTGGAAATAGTATTCCCTTAAGGTTACGTGAAAAAAATTTTCTCATATTACGATATTACAGAAACTCCCTCTCTCAGTAAAAACACCTTGTCCTAAGGATATCCTTGTCTTCAGACACCCTTTGTTTTAAGCCATCTGTCCCCACTTTGATATGGCTTAGCTTGTTCAATAGCAGGTCCTTTCCTAATGTCTAGGTGACCTGCTTTTATTTAATTTTGAATTTAGTTTCTATTCATTTTATGATCATACTCCATTTTGGTAATTACGTACAGGCACCCAGAGGGATTTTGTCGATGTAGTATTAAAAATTAATAAGTGAACGAATTAGTATGATGATTTATATTACAAGGAGAGCCCATAAGGCATCAATGAAAGATGTTAGGACCCAGTATCAGATTACCGGTAAGATCAGTATAACACAAAGCCATAGTTATTCATTTAAATATAAAATTTTACTTTTTCCATAGTCTTCTCTAGTGTGGACTTCCTCCTTCCCTTCTAAAACTCAGTCTTCTATTTATTGAATCCCACACAGTTCCTTTGAAACTGACAATCTGCCAATGACACTCATTGTCTCGGTGAGAAAACTGTAGGGACTATGACTCTTCATCATTTCATACTCCACCTATCACCGTTGCTGTTCTTTCTCCCTTCAAAATTCAGCTAAGCTCTTCTCTTTTTCTCCTTATTCACACAATCATCATAATTGAGCCATATTTATTAAAATGATAAAATTAAGCTAGTAGATACAGTTTCCACATGTTTTAATGCCTAAATGTAACCATTTAGTATGAATGGCCTGATATGTGCAATTATGTAAACAAATGGAAGTGTATCATTTTCCAAATGCAAACCATTCCTGAACAGTGACGGAGTATAGTTTGTTTAGAATGCATGTGACAATCATCAAGATTCTACCAAGATGGCTGTTCTATAAATTCAGATATTTAAAGACTTTTTTCCAAAGTAATTAATGTTTGCTGATTCAAATGGAGGAATCAAATGTTGGCCCAAGTGACTTCTCATATAATTGTTATATTATGACATAGTTATATCATTTAGTGAGTAATTCTTTTCAAATTCAGAAACATCTTAAAATGGCTTTTTACATTATATACTCTCCCTTGACCCCTTTAAAAATGTAAGATCTTTTTCTGAAGCTTCTAAGTATTTACTAAGGACACTTTCTTTCAATTCTATGTTAAATGAAGTGGAAATTTCCAGGTATTATTTTCAAGTTCTGTATCCTGGAAGTTAAGCACTGATGACTACTTAAATCCGCAAACAGGGGAATGCAGGTGCAGAAAATGTACCTGCAATTAATCACACCTGTGAAACATTTAGCCTATGAAATAAAGGCTGGCTCGTTTAAATGTTGATTCTGAGCTTTCTATCTTGAAACAAAATGTTTCTAGAGTCATATTTTTTTAAATTGATATTTTAACATTTCAATAAGAAATTATATCTTCTTCACTTCTGTTTTAATATTATATTTTATAAGAAATTTAGTTCTTGAATCTCACTTGAATCCAAGTATCTAAACAAAATATCAACATTTAGATCTGATAAAAATTATACCTTTTATAAACTTAATAAGCTCAATTTCATCTATTTTAGATGAATTCTCACAGACTAGTAATTTAATTGAATTTTTAATCAAAGCATATTTAAATTACTTCTGTAATTGACAAATTTGAGATTTATCATTATGCTAAAGATAATTCTCATCTGAAATTATTTACATTATTTTATACTTCTTTTTGTATCTACTATGTAGTATTCTACCAGGCTCTTTCATTGACTTACAAATCTCTGAATAAACAACATATTGATTTCTAACTAACTATAGTGGGAATTAACATATAAAAACAATAATTATTAATAAAATCTAAGATTATGCTTATTTTTTAATTCTACTAACTAGTCTGCCCTGGCCGGTTTGTCTCAGCAATTAGAGAGTCAGCCCATGGACCAAAGAGTCTAGGGTTTGATTACAGTCAGGTCACGTACCTTGGTTGTAGTTCAGTCCCTAGCCCTGGTCGGGGTCGTGCAGGAGTCAACCAATTGAGGTGTCTCTCTCACATCGATGTGTCTATCTCTCTCTCTCTCTGTCTGTCTCCTTCCCACTCTATCTGAAGATAAATGGGAAAATATCCTCGCGTGAGGATTAAAAAAAAATTCTACTACTAGTCTAATAAAATGTGCCGTAATAACTCTCTACTGATTAAAATAGACATTATTGCAAAATAAAACATAGGAAAAGTTTAGCCTTAAGAACCTCTGGTTTGCTACTTTTTATTGATTGTGACATGAATTTGGCAGCAGTACTTTTTTATTTAAACCTCACCTGAAGACACTTTTTTGCATTCATAGCACGACAGGGAGAGAGGGAGAAAGCGAGAGAGAAAGAAACATTGATATGAGAGGGACACATCGAGTAGTTGCCACCCACACAACCCCAACCGGGGCCGGGGACAAACTGTAACCGAGGCACATGCCCTTAGCGGGAACCGAACCCAGGTGTCTCCAGACAATGGGCCAACACTCCAACGGCTGAGCCAAACCGGCCAGGGTGGTAGCAGTACTTTAGAGAATAACATGTAAGGCTTTTTTTTGTCTAGTTGTATATATTATGTGTATGTATATGTGTACATAAAACAAACAAGGGTAAAACATTCTCGCATATCAGGTTAAAAGGCAAATTAAAGCAGTTTTTATATTATGTTTTCAGTTACATTTATTTTGCATTTGTTCAAATTTAACCTGTGGTTATTAATACTCTACAATGTTCCAGGCACTGATAGGCACTGGGGATACAACATGGTCAAGACATCGATGCTTCCTTCAGGAAGTTGATATCCTACCTTGATGTTTGTCATAGAAAATTACAAATCAGTTGAATATATATTATACAAGGGTTTGTACAAAGTGATGTAAAATCCCAGATTAGGGAGAAAATAATGATGTTATAAAAATTTTAGATAACACTGTTATACAGTTTTCAACTATCAAAAAGTTAGACAAATTATAGAAATAAATAAATATTTTAATAAATCATTCAATGAAACTTTTGTTTTAAGCAGAAACATCATTCCTTTATAAATGTTTCCATTATAAAAATTTTAGTTACATGTCTGTCTTTCATGCAGAAGCCTTCAATGACTCTAAAAGGGCAAAAAAAAAAAAAAATTCACCTTGTCATTCTTTTTTTTTTTTAATCCTCACCCAAGGATATTTTTCCATTTTTTTGTACAGATAGAATGGGAGGGAGAGAGAGGAAGGGAGAGAGAGAGAGAAACATCGACGTGAAGGGACACACCGAGTGGCTGCCACCCGCACAACCAACCAGGGCCGGGGACAAACTGCAACTGAAGTACATGCCCTTAGCGGGAACCGAACCCGGGTCTCTCCGGACCGCAGGCCGACGCTCTAACCGCTGAGCCAAACTGGCCAGGGCCACCTTGTCATTCTTATCTCTCAAATTGGTGATGTAATTTGCCTTTCTACCCCTTCTCTAGGATATACAAAATGTGCCTTGATAGATAAACTCAAATTAAGAGACATGAATTGATTATGCCCAAGTTACTGCTCATAAGAGGCTGCCCAATAAACACTCAACACAGCGACCGAACCAAGTCAATGGAACAAGCTACTCTACCCTTTATAGTCAGGAACTTTCTTCTGAAAATAAAAAGAGCTGGTTGAGCCCTGGCCGGTTTGGCTCAGCGGTTAGAGCATCGGCCTGCGGTCCTGAGAGACCCGGGTTCGGTTCCCGCTAAGGGCATGTACCTCGGTTGCAGTTTGTCCCCGGCCCTGGTTGGTCATGCGGGTGGCAGCCACTCGATGTGTCCCTTTCACATGAGATGTTTCTCTCTCTCTCTCTCTTCCTCTCTCTCCCTCCCACTCTACCTGAACAAAAAATGGAAAAATGTCCTCGGGTGAGGATAAAAAAAAAAAAAAAAAATCTTTAAAAAAAAAAAGAAAGAAAGAGCTGGTTGAGAAACTCTACACCCAGAATAGGTATGTGCTATGTTACTTTCTTGGCTGTGATTACAAGGCCACTTGTCATGCTCAGATCTGAGACACTCCACTGATCTCCCAGAATTCCATGACAGGATGCAGCAAGAAAGACAGGACATGAGGAAGGTGAACTGTTAATTCCTCTCACTGTGCCCATATCATTTTCAACCTGCATAGGCAATCAGGAACAGTCTAAGAATTTGATTAATGAGAATGTAGTCTTTCTAGTAAATAATTTCCAATACAGCCTCTAACCTTCTGAGTTTTAAAAGAGACCATCATAAGTTAAACACTATAGCTTCTGATTGCTAAGAACATAAATATTGTAGGAAGAGGGAGAAACTAGGCTGGGACCTGAGAATGCATAGCAACACATTATTAAGATAATATATTTAATTG
This sequence comes from Molossus molossus, assembly GCF_014108415.1. NCBI lineage: Eukaryota > Metazoa > Chordata > Mammalia > Chiroptera > Molossidae > Molossus > Molossus molossus. Next base: position 25,676,463 of record NW_023425346.1, read on the forward strand.
TAAACATATATCATTTGGAAAATTACAGGAAGAATATAATTTTTTTCAAACAAACTAGTATCATGAATTATTTGGTGGTTATGGGAATAAATAAACTAAAGCAATATCAATAATTTTCAAAGAGAAAAAAATGACATCTATGCCCTGGCCCATTTGGCTCAGCAGTTAGAGCATTGACCCACAAACTGAAGAGTTGAGGGTTTGATTCCCGGTCAAGGGCACATACCAGGGTTGCAGGTTCAATCCCCGGCCCGGAGCAGCATCATGTGAGAGGCAACCAATTGATGTGTCTCTCTCACATCGATGTTTCTTTCTTTCTCTCTCTCTCTCTCTCTCTCCCCCCCCCTTCCCTTCCACTCTATATAAAAATCAATGGAAAAATATCTTCGGGTGAAGATTAACAACAACAAAAATGGCATCCAGCCTGACAGTTAATTTCTCAAAACTACAGTTTGAAATGGCCATAGTAAGCCCTGTTAGTAAAGGCAGCTCTGCTTAATATTATTAGGATAACGATCTCATATGTAAATAAATTTAAATTACTGACTTTCACAGTTTACCTAGACTGCCTATAATTTGTTTCCTCGCTTCATGCATACTTAGGCTTCAAAGTTATATTGCATTTCCATGTTTTCATTTATTTTGATGTGATGTGTTATATTTCATCGCATCCCATTATAATGTGATTCAGGCTAATGTATGGTGACACAGCCTCATGAGTGCTGCATCCCCTCAGGTGCTGCACTTCTCCCCCTATCTGAGTTCAATTATAGCAGTTTGCTATATATACAGCGATGTCTTACATCACTGATTGGATTAGACTAATGAAATAATGGCTATGCCTGACATTGGTCACTTGCTGTGAAATTTTTGACCGAAATGACATTTTGCTCTGGTATTAACATCAAGTCAAATTTTATTTGCTTTCTAAATAAAACAGTCTGTTTGAGTGTGTGTCCTTTCATATTTTTTTGTTTCTTTACATGGATTTAGTTGAGAGTCCTAAAGGTTTCCTTGTCTGCTTAACGGTAACGTAACAAAGTAACAGTAGCCTAACTTCACCAGGGAGAGAAAGACAATCATTACCTTTTAAAACTCCCTGACTGGTCTCAACTTTCAGCCCTTCAAAACCCAGACAAAGCAACAGAACAGACCGACAAATGTATGAAACGAAGATAGATCATAGGGTAGCATGCTCTAATTCTTTTTATTCCTTTCTCCTTTCAGGCTTAGGGATACTGCAGCTGTAATACATTAACACAGTGCTTTGACCCACTTCCAAAGCTGTGGAGGAAGTAACAATTTTGTTTTTTTCTCTTTCTACACCAGCTGTCTTTGATGCCTGAGAGTGACCAGTCTTTAAACTGTAGAAAGCAGGATTATCTAAGCATATTCAGCCAATGAAAGAAATGAAGCCATATCTATTAGGCCTCCTGTAGGCATTAGACAATCTCTGAAGCATTCAACTGTTAAAACCTCAGTTGAGGAAAACAGTAAAATTTCTGTAGGGCAATGTTTTTGCTAGATTTTTATTCCCTTTTTAAGAGTCAGGATACAATGCAATCAATATTTCATTTAAAATTTACTAATTGTTATTTATATGCAGTTTTTTAAAATGCTGAAATACTACTTTAATTTTTGAGGCCTGTTAGAAGCTAACATAGTGACCTAAAGAATTTAAAGCATATTTTATACATTTTAATTTATTCCTATTATTTTTAATCTCTAGAAAGGCTGGTTTATTAAATTAAATATGAAATATGATATTCTTTTGCTCAGTTCTTGTTTCTCCTGTATCTGCTTTCGTTCAGATGAATTAAGAAGATTGAACTATATTCATATTTTTTGATTGTCAATTTTATCACCTAAGACAACTTCTGAGAAACTTGGTAAAAATTTGAATACACAATGTAAATATGTACACTACGTTTTTGCAAGACGTTAAGAGGTGCCAGGGGAAAAAAATTAAATGTTTGGTTTAAAAAATGTTTGAAAAGTGCTGTCCGGCCAGGTCGCTAAGTTGGATGGAGCGCTGTCCTGTACACCAAAAAGGATGCCGGTTGGATTCCCAGTCAGGGTGTGCACCTAGGTGGAGGTTTGATCCCTGGTGGGGTGTGCATGAGAAGCAACCACCTGATGTTTCTCTCTTATACTGATGTCGCTCTCTCCCTTCCTCTCTCTCTAAAATCAATAAACATATCCTTGGGTGAGGCTTAAAAAAAGTTAGGAAATGCTAAATTAAATAAATTTCTTCATTGCAGAGTTTTTCACTTATTTTATGGGGAATGTGGGGAATGTGTATTAATTTTATCAATATCCTTCATTTATTTACTCCGTATTCAGATCACACACTTCTGTAAACCTAAGAACTCTTTTAGGCCAAAGGATAAATAAGTCACCTGTAAGGAGCTCTCTGCTCTTGTGGGGCTCACAACCTGATGCATTTGGAATTGGTCTGGGCAATGAACATAATCTTAGCAGAGAAAAAAAAGAAGAACAATATTCCTCAACAAAAAGGGTAAATAATGCACATGTGTGTTAAGTGAAAAATAATGACTTGGCCCGGCTAGTATGGCTCAGTGGACTGAGCGTCATCCCATGGACTGAGAGGTCCTGGTTCAATTCCCAGGCAAGGCACATGCCTGGATTGCAGGCTCCATCCCCAGTAGGGGGCGTGCAGGAGGCAGCCAATGGATGTCTCTCATGGATGTTTCTCTCTCTCTCCTCCTCTTCCTTCCTATCTAAAAATCAATAAAAACATATTTAAAAATAAATAAATAAAATAATGTTTTCACTATTAGTTAATGTGCTCTGACCAGATCCGGAATAAATATTCTGTGTCTGGGACTTCACTGTGCAGATCTAGGGATAACTTACAGAACAGAGAGCCAACTTGATGGGTAGAATTTTTTTGTATTGGAAAAATGGTTACAGGTAGGTAGGTGTGTGTGAGAAAGAGCAGGAGGTAAAGCTCAAGAACCTGTGGGGACTAGTTTAGTGAAAATGTCTTGGGGAGTTCATAAAGTAAAAATACGAAGGTATTGTGACAATTGTTACATTCTGAAAATAGAGAATATGAGCGAAAATGAGGAGAGGCGGTTTAAAGAAGGCAAGCTGTGCATTGAATGAAATCCCCTATGATTTTTCAAAGGAGTTTTGAATGTTGAAATAGTTTGAATTAATTATTTTGTATTCCAAAATGTTTAGATGGGGCCACCAAGTGGCTTGGTGATAAAGTAACACAAAGTTTCCAAGAGTTTTATTATTTATTAATATATTTTATTATATTAAAAATAAATCAACTTTTAGAAATTAAAAATTAAATTTTGGAGAGAAAATAACTGTATTTGAAAATTTAAAACTACATTCCTATCATAATAAAATTATCCAGTAAGCTGCGATTTTTATTTATGTCTATCAAACTCTATAATCTATATTTCTAAACCATTATATTGAAAGAGACTCCCACCCTATTTTTTAAATTATTGCTTTTGTATATATCTTCTGATATTTTGTTGTTGACTGTTTTGGACATTGATTAAATAATCAATATCAAATATAACCAATATCCAAATGGTTTCAAAATAAGTTAACTGCACAAAAAGAACAGAAAGATCAACAAACCATCAGCTCATATAATCTTTTATACTCTGAAGTGAAGATTAGTATTTTTTCAAGCTTAGTACAATATCACAATGTTCTATTCTGTCTGTGGTATAAATAGGCCTAATTTAAAGTATTCATTATTCCAAATTTTTTTGCAACAACAATCATAAACTACATTATGCAAGAGAATTACATATGTACTCTATAGTATTCATATTGTAATATTGGTAAAAAAAATACAATACATATTTTGTATTAAGAAAATACCATTTGAACAAATAAACCAAATAATATTTTAAAATGAGAACTTAGTATATAATTATGTTGTGGCTAGTTATTCTCATCTCTGTTGATTCTGTTCCGTATTAATAAGAGAAAGCTTTACTACTGTAACACGGATAATATTGTATAAATAAAAGTATCTACTTAGCTCTTTTCTACAATTTAGTTCTTAAAAACACCACTTGTATGCTTAATTGTGTTGTAGGGATTGTGACAATCACTAAAAAACCTGATGTAAATTTGCTCATCAATTTTGAGTAAATTATGCTAGAATGTAGAAGGAAACCAAGAAATTTATAAATTTTATTTTCATTAAAATAGTTTTTTGGGATAAAATTCTCTACATATTTCTTGGCAAATTCACATTATCCTCAAAGTCTCAAACAAGGAGTTATGAATGGGGGAGTAACTTAAAGAGATTAACAATGTGTCTAAATAGTAAACTCATATTTCTTCAAATAAAAAAGACATTAAATTGAGAAAATTTATTTTATAAGTTTATGATCTTATTGTCTTCTATTGTGCTTTTATCAGAAAAGTTTTATTCAAAATATGAAAATAAAGAATATCTTAATCACAGGTATCCTGGAATCCTTCGCAGACATTGATACAGGCAACGCATATAATACATGTCTCAAAATCCCCAATGAGATGTTACTTGCATGGAATATAAATGGGTAGAAAGCTATAAATTATTTTGTGTTTGATAAAGGATCATCATCACACTGCATGATGCTGCTAGCTTATTTATTTATTTATTTATTTTTATCCTCACCTGAGGACATTTTTCCATTTTTTGTTCAGATAGAGTGGGAGGAAGAGAGAGAGAGAGAGAAACATCGATGTGAAGGGACACATCGAGTGGCTGCCACCCGCACAACCGACCAGGGCCATGGACAAACTGCAACCGAGGTATGTGCCCTTAGCGGGAACCGAACCCGGGTCTCTCTGTACCGCAGGCCGACGCTCTAACCGCTGAGCCAAACCGGCCAGGGCTAGCTTATTTGTTTTAGAATCATGCATTGTTTTTATGTTGTTATTTGTTTTTTTGGATGTGCGGTGTGCAACTGTGTGTGAATGCATGTTCACATACGTGACTCAGAGTATTTATTTTTCTTCTGCCATTAGCAAAAACTGGGCAAGAATAGAAAATACGAAGAACAAAAGAAAGTGGGCCCTGGATAGCTAATTCAGTTGCTTAGAGCATCATCCTGTACACCAAATTTACAGGTTTGATCTCTGGTCAGGGTACATACAAAAATCAACCAATGAAACAATAAATCAGTGTCTCTCCCCACCGCCTCTCAAATCAATCAATAAAAAAAGAAAAAGTGTTGTTGTTGTTGCTGTTTTTATTGGTATATCATAAAAGGCCAATTTTCTTAATTCTGTGAAAATTAAAGCAACAGGAAACACCAGCAAACCAATGGACTAAATTTTGATTCTTGAGAAGGACATAAAATGGTCTAAGAGAGTCGCATATAGTTACGCACATTAATTATTTCTGTGAAGTAGTTACTTTTGAGTCTACTCAGTATGAAAGAATAAGAATAGGTTATACTTCAAAGAAGAAAATAAGCCCTAGCCAGTTTGCTCATTGGTTAGAGCATCGGCCTGCAGTCTGGAGAGACCCTGGTTTGGTTCCCGCTCAGGGCATGTACCTCGATTGCAGTTTGTCCCTGTCCCCAGCCCTGGTTGGGTCGTGCTGGTGGCAGCCACTCGATGTGACCCTTTCACATCGATGTTTCTCTCTCTCTCTTCCTCTCTTTCCCTCCCGCTCTATCTGAACAAAAAAATGGAAAAATGTCCTTGGGTGAGGATAAAAAATAAAAAAAAAAAATGAATAAAATAAGAAACCAATAATCAATTCCACCAAGGTATTTATATATCTTTAAATATTGCCTTAAATTGTTACATTACATCAACCCACAATGATTAATCATAGTATCTCAAGTTAGAAAAAAATCATAAAGGTAGCATTTTCTAAGAGAAAATCACCTCCCAAGAAACAATTGTTTCAAAATTTCCTAATATATGGGAATTTAACCTCTACTTGAACAAAAACAGAATGTAAAAATAAATTTAGTAGGCGATGACACTGCCAATAATTTTATACTTACATTAACGTAGAGTCTACCACCATGGGATTTTCATCCATTTGTCACATTTTAGTTGTTTGAAATTACACATTAAGTAGAATCACTGTTTCTGGATAGACTCACAAACATGTTAAAACCTTATGATGCCCCTTCCATGTCTCTCTTCTCCAGACGAGTGCCCTATTCTGGCTACATGTCTTCATAGTCACACTCCATCTCCTTGTTGGTTCTGTCATCATCGTGGGTATTTTCTCTCCAATTAGTCCATATTTCCCTTTTGAGTCACACATTGGGAAACACAATATTCATCTGTATTCCAGTGACAAAGCAGGGAATATTCCATATGAATTATATTTACATGCTTGGGCAAAGTTTAGCTATTGGGATAATAATGCTACAGTTCAGAGACTGCCTCAGAATAGCTTACCAAATTGGATCAGAAAAAAAAAATTGCATCTGAAGTGCAAGCCATGCAAATCCAGGCTTAGAAAATGACAGTGATCATCATGCCCATTATCAGAAGTATATTAATTTTGACATGATTTTCCAGTCCTGGTAATTGGTTTTCACTCTGTCATCTATGTTCTCCCTTATGACCTCATTAATATATTGCTTACAACAACAATTATAAACAGGACCTCTTTTTTTATTTTTGAGGTCACCTTGCATAATTGAAACAATTGTCCAAATCACTGAATATACAAAATTATTTCTTCTCGAGTATAAGTGAGATAAACAGGAACATCACCATTTACGGAGAGTAAGAGACAGAAGCTGGGCTGCTTATTCCTGAGTTACTAGCAAGTGCCCTTGAGAGGTCAGGAATGATATTCATTACCTTGGAAGCAGGTAATAAACTGGTAAATGTGTCCCTGGCACCCAGCAACTAGAGCAAAGATAAAAGGAAATAATAGCATGAAGAATCTCTTTCCACCTCACAGTGGACTATCTCATTATGCAGCTCCTCAGAGTCACAGTATAATGTCCCGGGAGGTTTGTATCATCATGTGAGGTTATGTTAGTCAGTCCTATCTTTATACAATAGCATAAGAAAGTCACAAATTATCAATGAAATAGAAATTAAATACAAATTATGAGCACCATCTTTCACAGAGATGCGCAGCGGACTGCGGTTTTGCCCCTCCCACCCTCACCTCGACTGCTTTGTTGAAAGCCCGCCTCTGACATTCAGTAGAGGATACGGAGAGATGGCTCTGAAAATAACTTAGGGAGAAAAGGGGAATAGTGCAATGCAGAACCAAGAATAAGAAACCAGATGAGAGCACGAGAAGGACAAACCAGCACTGTCAGATGGAACTTTCTGTATGACACCAATGTTCTATGAACTATCCATGAAATTAATTGTTAATTTTACTTAAAGTTAAATGGCCTCATATAGCTAAATACTACTATACTGGATAGTATGTTCACTTCTACTGTTTACTTGTTTCTATTTAAATGCTACACACTGCCTATTATCTGTAATATAGTATCTGGTTTCCTTCTTTCTGAAAAAGAAATAGCAATTCAGAAGATAAATATGAGGCTATTCTATCATCCGTCTCCTGAACTATTTTAAAAAATAAATTTTGGAAATAGCTAATGGCTTCTGGGTCTGAGCTCTGCCATTAACAGCTATATGACCTTAACAATGTCAGTAATGATTTGAATCTTAGTTTCCTCATCATAAAATGAGAGGTCAGAATAGGTCATCTAAGCCTCAAATCAGTTATAAAATATATTTTTTATAAAATATTGTGTATCGTAGGACTGATGGGTTTATGAAGAACACCAAGCAAGGTCATAGTATAGTGTGACTGGTTGTAAGATTGTCCCATTAGCGAGGGTGAACAGGATAGACCTCTCTCAGGACAGGTCATCAGAGCTGTTACCTGAAGGAGAGGTCATAACATGTGAAGACTTGGAGGAAGAACTAAGGCAGAAGTCACAGGAATTGAGTAATTTCTGAGATGGGCATGGATCAGTATAACTAAATTACAGGGAACAAGCGAGAAAGGAATGGGATATCTGCATTGGGAGTTAAACAGGGTCAGATAACCATCCTTTGATAGCCTTGATTGGGAGTTTGCATTTTATTCAAGGAGATCAATGAGAACTGCAAGCAAGGGATTTAAGTAAACTGATTAGGCTGATATTTAAAAAAATTAATTTGAAATTTTGTGTTGGAGGACAGCTCGTAAGGACACCTGGACTATCAGAAAGAAGAGCAATGGATCCCAGAGCAAATTCAGCCTGAAGCAACACTGGAGTCAGAAATGACAAAACTGAAGCAGTCCTGATTCAGGCACATCATGAGAAGGAAGGTTTCTTTAGAAAAGACAAAAATGGTGGGGGAAATACAAGGCAGCAGGAAAAGAGAAAGACCAAATATGAGATGGATTGACTGTAATAGAAGTCATAGGATGAGTCTACAGGATCTGAGCAGGGTTGCTAAGGACAAGATATCAGGTACATTACTCATTCAAAGTGTAAAGAGGAGTCGGAGCCCACTCTGAGACATGTAACACACCTAACACATTTTCAAATAACACCATGGTGGCTCTGTGGCGAATGGACAGGAGGAAGAAAAAGTATGGTAGCACAGAGATCTCACAGAAGGCTGTTGCAACATTTAATGATGCTGTATATATTACCAATTGGGCAACTAGTATTGCCAATATAGTATTGTGCTTTTCCAAGGGATTGCATAGATGTATTCAAATAAAGAACTATGGCAGAAATGGCTAACTATCTATCAGAGATTTTCACTCTCTTTCCAGGGTTCAGAGACAATGCTGGGAAGGACCTACTCAACCAAAGAATGTATTTCCAAATTTCCTTTGTATTTAGGTACAGGCTGTAAGTAATGAATAGGTCATGAGCATAAGTGATGCCAGTCTCTTCTGTGTCAAGGTGATTAGATGCAGGTATGCCCTCACCTTCTTTTCCCTTCCCCCCTGTCTATTTACTGAATGTCTCTCCACTCTTCAATAAAAATCCTCCAAGTCATATCTTTGAAAATGGTAGAATGCTCATTCACCGAGGTCCCTGAATGACTACATGGAGCAGTGCCCTACTGTATCTCCAACATCCAGAGATACTCAATATTACCTGTCCAAGAAAATAAAAAATGCATTAGCCCCCCAAATATTGGGATTTTTACAAAAGATTTTGTATTGATTTTTAGAGAGAGAGAAAAACATCTACGTGAGAGCAAAACATTGATTGGCTGCTTCCTGCATGCTCCCTACTGAGGATTGAGCCTGCAATCTGGTCAGGTACCCTGACCAGGAATGGAACTGCCAACCATTTGGTGCCCAGGGGGTTGCCCAACCAACTGAGCCACACTGGCCAGGGCTGAAATAGTGTGATTGCTGTAGTTAGCCTTTCCTTAATTAACAAAAAAACTTCTCCATAGCAATGCCTGTACCACAGGTTATATATATTTTTCAATCAGTACAATTCTCTATATGTGTAAATGGAGATAAGTCTTGAAGGCTCAACTGGACTAGTGGCTGACTGAAATCCAAACTCATGGTCCAAATTCTTACTGGATCTAGTTTAGAAGAAAAAAAACAAAGATCACTTTTTTAGTTGCCAAAAAGTAGAATTTGAAAATTTTATTATACTGATTTCTATGAGACCCTAAAAACACATAGAGATTGTTGGCTTCATGATAAAGCCAAAGCATTAGAAACAAGAATTTGCCTTTGTTTATTGTTTCCTCTGAGGAAGAAGTATTTAGGTAATACTCCGGGTAACTTCAGACAGCGTGAACCCTACCAATGCAAACAGCACTGGCCACTTTAAATATTTTTTTCTTGATTATATTTGAGCACTAACATCACAGCTATTTATTCTTTATCTGTGTGAACAACTCCACTGTTATAATCTTCTTATAGAAAAAATGCAATAGAAAATGTTTCAGTACACCATTATGTATTGTAATCTAAGGAAACATGCACTTGTATTTTAACCCTAAATGTTTATTAACTTGCTTGAATGATCATCAGAACTTGCACTCTCTCATTCTCTTGCCTCATTCACATAAAAAAGGCCATATGCCTGAAAATAAAGTCAGTTCTATCAATAAGACAGCATGACTTCAAAACTTAGTTTAAGAAGATTTGTGAACAACAGGTTTATATTTAGAACAACACAGTGTTTGAAAAGAAGCGTTATTTTCTTTTATGCTAAACAAGCTTTACATTTAATTTGCATTCTGCCACATTTCAGCAAGATTATATGTTCAGAGAGCTGATGTTATGACTAATTTCATTCACATATAAGAATAAATGTAGCTGGTTTGAGAGGAAAAAATGAAAACACTATGTGGCATTCTAGAATAGAGATTAGAAAAGACAGAGATTTCCAGCAATCTAATGTAGAAGGTTTTGTAAATCAGAGGACAACCATGGGAGACATATTTAGCTGTAATAGCATTTGAGGCATATTTGAGGCATACAGCTCAATAACAGATAGAGGTTGGAAAACATGAGACACCAGAACTGAGAAATAACTACTTTCCTTGTAGGCATTTTGCTATTTCCCTTTCTCTGTTACACACACACACACACACACACACACGTGCGCGCGCGCACAGCACAGACACTTACACACACACCTATCTCATGCTATTTCTCAGATGCTCAGGGTCCTTCATCAGGTTTCACTCTTCTGCTCAACAGATTCCCATTCTCTACCATTGATGTCATTCTCCCATTATTACCACCATTTCTGTTGTTAATTCTCACCCTAGGATATTTTTCCATTGATTTTTAGATAGAGTGGAAGGGGGTGGGGAGAGAGAGAGAATCTCTTGGCTGCCTCCCACATGACCCAGACTAGGGCTGGGGATTGAACCAGCTACCTAAGTACCCTTGATCAGAATCAAAGCCAAGACCCTTTGGTCCACCAGCAGGAGCTCTAACCACTTAGCAACCAGCCAGGGCATCACTACTTTCTTATCCCCAAGACATGCTCTAATCGGACTGTTCCATCAGGGCATTCATTCTGCGTATTCCACCTTTCCTCTCTTTCATTTCAATGACAGACAGCACAATTGATTATGACACTCCTGTTTTCCCCAGGCACCAACTCAGCGCACCATAAGACAGTATACTCTAGGCAGCCATTACCTGTGTCAGAATTAGTACCTAAATATTCTAAAGTAGAAATGGGTTAGTACAATAAATGGATTAATAAAATAATCCTTCCAAGAGACTTTCACTTCTAAAAATAGTATACTAAACAAAAAGATTTAAAACCTGCTAGTTGGCATTCAATGCCAGATATGGGGGTGGGAGGACTCCTAAGCACACATAATGGGACAATGACAATGAACAGATTCACATGCCCGTTTAGCCCAGCCTGCTGGGTGGGGTTGGGAGGTGAGCAAAAAAAGGTACTGAAAAAGCATCATTGAAATGAGTTCTGGATTTTTATTGGATGTTACCAAGACCAACAATGGCACAGAGGAAAAGTTGAGAAAGAGAAATAATAATATGGTTTGACACTGCTAGGAAACATGGTAAGATGTGAGTCTCAGAGTTTTGCAGGAACAAGACTTTTTGGAAGGATCATCTCAAGAAAGAAAAGTCAAATATATTACGTTAGCAAATAAGTATTGTAATGCTGGTTCAAAATAAATATGTGAAGTGAGTATAACCAAGAAAGAAAATATTAGTAACAACCACCACAATAAAATGACCTTTTAATTCTATCTTTCCTGTGTCACTCTTAGGTTTTATGCCTATTTGGGGATTTTGCTGTGGTAGTCTTTTCTGTTAATACTCTTATCCAGGTTTTGTTATTGATAAAAACAAAAATCTTCAAGTACAAGCTCAATAGAATGTAATTTTAAAAGCATCTCCACATTTATATTAAACTTCATCCACTTCACTACACACTTACACAAGAAAGTAGATGACAGTATTTAATTTGTGAATTTACAAATACATTATCGGGGGAACCTTGGCCATGAATCTAAATCAAGCCACCTGTTGAGGTCCAAGAACCCTGGCTTTATTACATACGGTATAAAAACTTTCTAAACCCTGTTATGTGATTATCTCTGGACACATGTTGATGTTTTCCTGATAATTAATGCCAGATTCTCTTTGGAAAATATTTGAGAAATAGAATCTGTTATTAATACAAATAATCACTTTAAATGTAAATGAACAGTCTAGTCTTGACATAACAAAAACTGAGAGCAAATATAAATTTACTCCAAGGGTTCAAATATAATTCGAATCTGAGATAATAGATTTGGCAAGGCCAGGATGGCGTCATGAAATGCTCTTTATTTAAAAATTTCAAGATGGCAAGTGACTGAACAACTTGGAAATAATTTTTAACGTCTCCAAAATAGCATATTAGGTTAACAGTTTGTGTTTTGGCAATATAAATATCAGCAAAATGCCTATTTTCATTCCAAAAAATGAAAAGGAGATTAAAAACTTTACCGGTTTGTGCCAGGTTAGAACTATCAAAAGTATCACAATTGTATACTGTATTCTGGTTTAGCAAGAGTAACGTGCTTTCAACACTTCTGCCTTCAAATTACTTTATGAAGAAGAACTGCAAGAGACTCTAATGCAGCAATTTTATGTCTTTCTTTTCCTATCCTCAACCGAGGACACTTTTTTCCTTTTTTGTTCAGATAGAGTGGTAGGGAGAGAGAGAGAGAGGAAAACATCTACGTGAAAGGGACACATCAAGTGGCTGCCACCCGCACGATCAACCAGGGCCGGGGACAAACTGCAACTGAGGTACGTGCCCTTAGCGGGAATCAAACCCGGGTCTCTCTGGACCTCAGGCCAACGCTCTAACCGCTGAGCCAAACCGGCCAGGGCTAATGCAGCAATTTCCAACCGATGGGCTGCGAGAATTTTTAAAATATAGAATACCTGACTATTTAATCAGGGTCACTGACCTTTTACCCTTTAGACTGTCAAATTAAAAAATGACAACAGCCAACACAACAGTAGTCATCCAAATGTATCAAAATTATACATTTTTCTGTCAGATCGGCAAAAAATATATTTTTTGGTGTGCCACAGAATTTTAGTAATTCGTTTGTGTGCCATTAGATAAAAAAAAAAAAAGGTTGAAAATCACTGTTCTAGTAGGATTCTTCAAATTAATTTTCTTTTTTATAAGTTGGAACAAACATTAAAAATTCAAAATTCAATGAGAACTTCAGATTCCTATATGTTGACATATTTACCTATATAAAACGTCATTACCATTCAATTCATTAGATATTGCCAATGTTTTTTAGCTGTTCAAGTAAAACAAACAAAAAAAACTAGAGTTTGGGATTGTCTAAAATACATAACATATATATTTTAAAATCATCTTTATTTTGTATTACATTGTAATTCATAGCAAAAATAATAATTTCCTGGATACAGAAAATGTTTCACCTCAATAAATCCCCCAAATAGTTTGAAACTCAAACAAATTATAACTGTTTTTCTGAACTGAAATGAATATAGCTTTGATATAAAGTTCCAAAAGCATTTTAAAATTATGAAAATAGAAAAATACTTAATAGATATTTTATTTCTTGTTTGTAAAACATAAATGACCACACAATAGGAACATTAAAAAACAATGGGGACTATGTAGACATAAGTGATTTGGGTTTCTTCTTCTTCAGGAGAATGAAAATAAATTCACATATATAAAATTTGAGACCTTAAATTCCTAGTACATTTTTTCATCTTTAAAAGAAAATGTTAATAAAAATGTGTTTGTAGATAGTGGTGATGGCTGCATGATGTAAATGCAGTTAATGCTGCAGTATATTCATTTAATAGTAAATTTTGTTACGCATAGTTTACCACAATATTTTTAAAAAAATAGATGTTGCTTTCTTTACATTTGTACTTATATGTAAATATTTAAGAAATATCTATCTAATAATATAGGAACAAGCACTGCAAATATAGTCATCTGTTATTTCACAAATGATTCTGTTATTATTTCACAATCTCTACCTATCAGAGATAAGAATAGTTAATAGTCTGGCTGGATGAGTATTATTTTTTCCCTTAGGTTTGTCTCATTTTTCTCAAAGTTACAATTATCCCTATTAAATACACCTTGGAAATATCACATATTAATAAATCTGTTTATTTCTAAAATATATTCTAATCTTTGTGGTGAGACTAATGGAAATGGAAAACCTGAGTCATGTTTTGCCTTGTAAGAGTTAAGAAACTTCTAAATAGAGATTCCTTTTCAGACCAACATATCTTTTAAATCATGAATATATAAATAAAGCTGGGTTGGAAAAGTGAGTTTCTTTCTGAGTTTACTTCTCAAAAATTGTCCTGAAGTGTCCAGATGGCCAAAGTGGAAAACTAGTAACAGTTTTTCAATTATAGCTGATCCTCATGAAAACACTAAGCATCTCTTCCAATAACTGTTGTTGAGATGAATGAAATAAAGTTGCTGTTACAGCTTGGTATAGGGGCTCAAATCTCTGCTCCACCAGTTACTATCTGTGACCCTGGCTAACGAAGTAACTCTCTGTGTTTCTGTCTCTTTACCTATGAAACAGGGATGATAGTATTAATTACTTCCATAGTTTTGGAGAAGATTTAATGAGTTAAAGCTCTCTTAGAATAGTGTTAGACACATCATCAACTCTTATAAATGCTATTTTTCACTATGACTCATCACCAATGTGAAAAATGTATTAGTGCGTTACCCTCAAAATGAATTCAGGAGACTAAATCATAGAATTTGCTATTACAATGATCAAATAAAGAATTGCCAAGTTTTACCAGGGAGTTTCAAAAATATATCTAGTTTCAGGAAGTGTGTTCTAATATTGTTTTTCTTTATATCCATCTTAAGAACAGTAAGGTAGAGAGTAAATTCTAAAATTTCAAATTCCACCAACATTTTTCCTTTCTGTCTGTTCTTCCCACTGCATTATCTCTAACAGAGCTTGTGTCTGGCTGGGACATGCTGCAATTAGCAACAATTAATTAATCTACTGAAAACCTATGCGTGGTTGATTCAAGCTCCATTTTTTTTTTCTCCTTTCTTTTTTTTTCTCTCTGTGTCTGTAGAACTCAGGTTTTGGAAATAAGTTCGGCAACAGGGATTTCTTTTTCTCCTGCTATGTCTACGACAAATTCAATGAATGTAAATAATACTGATTTTCCCTATAATGTCATAAAGCTTTGAAGAAATAACACCATTTCTCTGTTTTCTGAATGGGATACTTTATTTAATGTGTGCTTAAGATTTCCAAATTCACTGCTAGTGTGTGATTAGCACTACTATTATTTTCAGGTGAAATACATATAGTACTATTGTGTCAGACTCTTCTAATCTTAATAAACAGGGAAAAAAATGATTTGCATGCAAAGTCCTGATCTCATAGTCAACCAAATATGCATGTTATGTGAGTGGTCTACACATAGGAGTTACAATTTGTTTTCAGTCCTTAACTTTCTTATTGCTTTCTGGATCATCTGCCCCAGAGTCAATCAGTTAAATGTCACTGATCAATTATTCCTATATCTAAAAAAAAAAGCTTAAGGGTGTAGAATCAATACCCCATTCTAGAAATCACGTCACAGACTCTGCCTTTGAAATTTAACTATCGAAAATAAGGACTTGATAAAACATATTGGTTCTGCCGAACTCAATGTTACAAATGAAGAGAAATATAGTTATTAAATATAAAATGAATTTAAAAAAATATAAATAGACCACATCTCACAAGAAAATTGGCTGTGCTTTTTAATGCGTTATTGGTTCCTTGTGTCTTTCACTGATTCTCTTTATTAGATCCCTGAAGATCCTGCCTGTGGAATAGATAAAAGCAGTAATTGGCAACTTATATTTTGTAGCGACTGTTAGTTCAAAACATGCTAAATTCTACATGTTATAAAAAACCAGAAACTATTTATTCATGAATTATATATATTAAGCATTCTATGGGCATTATTTTGTGGTGATGCTAGAGTTTGAAGAGATGGTCAAAGTGGTTCTAATTTTTCATGTATGTAACTGGCTCAGGGTTCTGTTTTCATCTTGCCACAGATTTCCTATGTGTCCTGATGAGCCACTTTATCTCTTGGTTCAAGAGTTCCTTCACTTCAAAAACAGCCTTCCCTTATCTCCCAGGAAGGCTCTGGGAGTCTTATGTAAATCAGATAGTATCTGCAGTGGGCTCTGGTCTTCCTCAATCAGTGTTCCATGGTTACAGCAGCCCTTTTTCCCTTGATTACAATCATGTAAATTTCCCAAGCAGGCTAACATAAGATAGCCTCTTAAAATTACTCAGTCACAAAGAGCTATCAAATTCTGAGACCCTCCTCATTTGTCTCCAGTCTGTTCTCCCAGTTTGGGGCATTTTCTCATATCATTATTAATGTAATAGCTTTATAATTATCCAACATGAATAAGTGGCTACTGTATGTATATTCTCCTTCCTATTAGAATCCTTGAATATGTATAAAAATCTGTGTTTAGAATTTCACCCATTAAAAAAAAAAAAAAAAGAATTTCACCCATTACACCCCTTAGCAGTCAATATGTGTTTTGTTTTTTTTTTAATCCTCACCCAAGGACATTTTTCCATTTTTTTGTTCAGATAGAGTGGGAGGGAGAGAGAGGAGAGAGAGAGAGAGAGAGAGAGAGAGAGAGAGAGAGAGAGAGAGACATCGACATGAAAGGGACACATCAAGTGGTTGCCACCCGCACAACCAATCAGGGCCAGGGACAAACTGCACCCGAGGTATGCGCCCTTAGCAGGAACCGAACCCGGGTCTCTCTGGACCGTAAGCTGATGTTCTAACCGCTGAGCCAATCTGACCAGGGCAATATGTGATTTTTTTAAAAATATGTTTTTACTGATCATAGAGAGAGAAGAAGGGAGAGGAAGAGGAAGAGAAACATCCATTGGGTGGTCAAACCCCAAACCAGGGCCTGTGCCCTGACCCAGAATAGAATCAGCACCTCTAGGACCTAGAGTCTAGCTCCATGGGAGGATGCTGACCAACTGAGCCAAAGCGGCCAGGGCAGCAGTCATTCTGGTTTAATATCTATACTGAAAAACGAATTTTCTGCAAAATAATGATTTGTAAAACTTGTTCCCCACTTCAGTATATCTAAGCATCTTGTTCATCCCCCTTCTTTTTGAACACATCCCTTAATATTATTTGCATTTGGTTCAAAAATGAAAGTAAGGCTACATATCACTTGGCTCTTTTATTTTATATCAGTTTTGATGCTATTGGCCATATAATGAGTAAATTACAAATGGTAATGAGCAATGATTTGAATAATTGATAATAGTTTAGCAATATTTTTGTTACAAAGGCAATAACTTTACTGATATTTGTATGTTAATAAGTTCCATATGTTTTCTCTCTGAAGCTGATGACTTCAAAAATTGGAGTCACAATATAATTCAATACCAGAGAAGGAAGAATGACAAGTCTTCTTAATAAAGAACGTAGCTATCTTAGTGTTTAAACACACTGAGCAAATTATTCCTAACAACGTAGTAGGAATCATGTGTTGGTTAAGATAACAATTAAGCCAACAAAATGAAAATCAATGCTTTTTAAAATGCATACATTCTAACACTTAAGTATAAGGTATGTGAGTGTGTGTGTACACATGCATTTATAATATTATTAACTAGCTTACTGACTGTTGCCCTGAAATAGCTGTCATTATTTTAGACTCATGTAACAATTTATTCAAAATCCATTTAATAACAGCACATTTAAGATCAAGATAGGTTGTAAGTTTCTATAAGTTGTTTACCTCTATTAAATCTAAGTCAATCAATATGATTTTTCAAAGCTACCTTTGCAGCAACACTCACAGATTCTGAGGTTCTTTAGGTATTTTGCACATTGCTCCCTACCTGATTTTCATTTCAGCATTTGTTTCCAGGGTGAATGTTCTACTGTTTCCAAAACATCATTATGAAGGCTGCAAAGTATTTGTTCATTTGTGTTTGATTACTCCAGGAGACTTGACTTTATCTTCTATTTAACAGTTCCAAGGGAAGTCTTCTACTTGCACACAGTGTTTAGACCTTTTGATCATGATCTAAATGTATTTGCAACAAACATTATTCTTTAACTTTTCCCAATCAACCATTGTTACATTTTTTAAAAGAGTTACCTGGCATTTTATAAAAACAATCTAAAATCTTTCAATATCTAATATATAATAAGCTTATGGCCAGCATGTTGTGATCACCTTTAATATAAGCCAATCAGAAAAAGACAAATAACACGTAATCTCACTTATTTGTGCAATATAATGAACAAAATATGCTGATAAAATAGACCCAGAGACATAGAAGAAGGGTACAGACTGACAAACCTCAGAGGAGGGGGACGGGAAAGAGGGAAGAGATAAACCAAAGAACTTATATGTATGTGTATGTAAACAATGGACATAGACAGCAATCAGGATTGTGGGGGATGGGGGGAGATTGGGAGAAGAGTTTCAATGGGGAGAAAAGGAGAAACATCGGTAACAAAAATAAATTAATAAAAAAATATAGGACATGCAATGTCCAGTTATTATCAATAATTGGCAAAAATCCTATGGCCTGTGCAAATCTTTTTATGAAAGATTATATATTTTTGTAGGTCATAAACGTTTCAATATAAGCAAGTTCATATATTTCAAACTAATACACCAATGCACACACATGCATTTACATGTACATCCACATAGATACCATATTACCATTGTATGTATAATATAAAATCACCCTGTTTATTTATGGAGTTAGGAACACATGCTCAGCAGTCTGTATACATCAGCTTTAATCAGTTGTTCAATAAATATTCTGCTCCCCCAGATTTGAGGAAACACTTTAGACTGCTTACATTACTTGGCCTAACTCACATACATAGAAAGAAACAGAGGAAAGATTCAAACTCCAGTTGGCTGACTGTTCTCTGTATGGTAGTCATGCAACAGCTGCTCCTTATTTGAATTTTTTTGTACTGTTCACCCAAACTTCAGGTATTATTTCCAGGGAAACAGAAAAACTCTATTACACATGCTGCATATCTTTGTCCTTATTTTAAAAAACTTAGTCTTTCAGAACAGATGATTTTATCTTCTCAAGAGGGTATTTTCAATGGGAACTATGGATTGAGCAGAGGAAGAGATGAGAACTCGTAGAAGAAGAAAGCAATGGTCTAAGCACCAATTCTACACATTTCTGACTTACATTTCCCCATTAATGAGAATGGATCCTTTTCCCCAAAGCCTCTTCCTTCCCCAGCGAAAGATGTTCTTTGAAAAAATAAATACATTGGCTTCTTACATAATTTTTAATTTATATTTCTGTGATCCAATGTTTCAGTTTGTTGAAGAAAAGAATATATAAAGAAAGGAAAGAAGCACCATCATTATGAAAATCGGAGGTGCTCCACATGTTCTTGTAGCATTGTGGTCATGGATTTTGCTCACTAAAGATGTGCATGCTGTTTGACTTGGGGAATAAATACTGTCTGTGGAATGCTGGCTTACTTGGGTTGAAGCTATTAATCCATTCTGCCACCTGTTAATGGTGAATGGAGATCCTAGAATGATGTGTTACCTATATCTACTTCTTCATTGTCCTCCAGTCCACACCTTTCAATGACTAGGGTTGATTCTCAGAGCACAATATTTCTCAAAAAAAGTTATCAAAAATAGCTTTAAAAGCTAAGAATTATTGTTAATAATTTCCTAAATCAATTTCAATTTCAACAAGTACAATGTTGAGCTTGAACTATAAGTTTTACTGGGCTAGCACTCCAGACACAGTAAATCTTTCAGTTAAAAAAATTATATTAGGCCCTAGCCAGTTTGGCTCAGTGGTTGGAGTGTCGCCTGCGGACCAGAGAGTCCTGGGTTCAGTTACTGCTGAGCCCTAGTGGCTAGGGGCACGTACAAAAATAAAAAAAATAAAAAAATTATATTATATTATTTAAATTTATTTCTATTCTAATCATATTTTGGTTTCAATAAAAAACATTTTAAATTATAGTGTGTGTGCGTGTGTGTGTGTGTTTGGGTGTGTATTTTAATCTATTGGTGTTCTGTCAGAAAAACAGAAGCCATGCTAGAAACTCAGAGAGAGTTTTAATAGGTAAATAGTTTAAAAAGTGTTTGAAAGGCTTCAAGAGGAAGAGGAAGAAGTGGAGGGGCCAGAACACAGCAGGAAAACAAGGACCAGAAACCTGCTCCTGCTTGGGGGCCAGAGGCCATATTTGCTGCCAACCTGCTGGAATTGACCGGAGCTTCCTGCCTCTGGCTATTGGAAAACAGGGGGCCTCTGAACAGGACCGCAGGGGCCCTCTTCCCACGGAGTGTGCCCAGACCACCTCGGACCTCACTGAGGCCCTGTAACCACATGTAGTTGCTCTATGCCGTCTGCCACTGCTCAGCTGCCATCAGGAGCAGAAAAAAATAAATGAAAAGAAGATCCTCCTTCTATCTCCCAGCCTCTCGGCCGTGGCTCCAACTGGCAAAGCCCACCAGGGGCTAGGAAAGTACCTGGGAGCAGCTGCCTGCTCAGAGGGAATTATGAAGCTGGGAGGCAAAAAACAATGACTCAGCACCATTTATTATATTTTTTCTTATCATTATATTTTATTCCTACCATTAATTCACTGAGATGATATTCACAAAGTGCTGTTGGCAGTGTTTTGCCCATTATATAGATACACAAGAAATGTCAGTACCATAGGTGAAGGTCTTTCTAAAATCATTTATATTTCTTGCCTTCTGAAACAAAGGATACAATACAATTTAACTTTTTCTTGATGACTCAAGGTTAACTTTAGAATGTCAGTGTTTACAGAGGACCTTTGCTTTCAATGACTTTTGAGATGCAGAATAATGTTTGCCTCAATGCTAATGATGCCATACTGCTATAATTTTAAGGTCAATGTTCTCTGTTTTCCTTTTTCTTCGACTTGCTGACAAGCAACCAACAATAACTTCATGCACATTTCAGTGTCCACCCATTTAATAACATCCTTACTGCTTCCAGTTTTTTACATTGACTTGTTGTGTGTCAGGAACCAAGATAATCACATTTTCTAAAGTCAGATTTTACAAAGTGGAAATCTAACTGAAACCTTGGGTGGGTTTTCCCATGAGCAAAGTGTATCAGTGCACCTGTTCAGAGATAATTTTTGTCTATTTTGTTTTTCTTTATTTTTCGGGGTTGTGTTTATATGTTAAGTACCCTCCAGGTGGTTGAGATGTTAAGGTAATATTGGCCAACGAGCAACAGCAAACTGATTCTGTGAATGGCCTAATATGTATTGTGAGTGATTCATTTCATAATCAAAATTATTCCATAATTAGGAAAAATAAATTATTTCTCCTTATGAATACAATCATGGCCTCTTTTGCAAATGTATAAAAGTCTCCAGTGCTTTGTGGATTACTAAAAGGAGCTGATAGAATTCAGGGAATCACACAAATATTTTTATGCCTTGTATCTAGAGCTTATACTCAATAAATATATATAGTGTGTGCACTATACACATAGATACCATATATCATATATTTTGTGATTTGGAAGTGGACAGCATCAAATAGTAAGCAGAAGAAAAAAGCAAAGAAAATATTTTTAATGGCCCTAAATCTATCATCAAAGAAACCTAGATACATCACTCTGTTGCCTACAGTAGAGTATTATGGCCGAGTGCAATTAATTGTGCACATATAAAACTAACTTATTACTTGTATCTCTTCCTTCTATAATTCTTTCAGCCTTTCATTTGGATTGTCTTACATTTACTATCTTATTACTAGTACTTAAAATAATTAGCCCCATACATAATGATGGAGATTAAGTTTTTCTGACATCTCAAAGTTGCCTTATCATGCTCTTATGACAGCTGAAAGGGGTTATTTTATTTATATGTATCTATGTATATATACATATATATATATTAAAATCATGTATATATACATAATTCTAAGACACAGAACCATGTAGGCCAGAATAACATAGCTAATTAGTGATAAAATTGAGATAAAACCTAAGTCTCTAGTAATCCATATGTTTAAAAATTTTACCATTTTATAACTGGAGGAAGCATAAAAAATAATGATTTATATAACAGTGATTCAGTTTTCTATTGCATCACCACAAACATAGTGGCTTAAAACAACACAGATGTCTTTCCTCGTGTTTTGGTAGGTCATAAATCTGATGTGGGTCTCACTGGGCCACAATCAGGGGAGCCGCAGGGCTAGTTCCTCTGGAAGTTCTAGGGGCAAATCTGTTTCCTTGCCTTTTTCAAATTCTTTTTTTTTTTTATCCTTACCTGAGGACATTTTTCCATTTTTTGAACAGATAGAATGGGAGGGAGATAGACGAAGAGAGAGAGAGAGAAACATCGACATGAAAGAGACACATCGAGTGGCTGCCACCCACATGACCAACCAGGGCCAGGGACAAACTGCAACCGAGGTACATGCCCTTAGCGGGAACCGAACCCGGGTCTCTCCAGACCGCAGGCCGACGCTCTAACCGCTGAGCCAAACTGGCCAGGGCGCCTTTTTCAAATTCTGAGGGCTTCCCACTTTTCTTTTGCTCATGGCCACCAGCCTCCACCTCCAAATCCAAGAATGGCTAATTGAGTCCCCACTTAGTATCACTCTGCCTTCTTTGTTAGTTATATTTCCCTAATTCTGGCTCTTTTTTCTCTCTTCTATTTTTAGGGACTCGTGTGATGACAAGGGTTCACCTGGATAACCCAGGATAATCCCTGTATTGTAAAGTCAGATGACTGGCAAACCTTAGATAGTGATCCCTCTTTGCTTTTTAACTGACACTTTGGGAGGTGTTTGGCATTAGAACATGGATATTTTGGGGAGGCCATTATCCTGCTTGCCATGGTCAGTGAAGGTAGAAATACATATAAATGGCCACATGGTTTAATTTACTTGTCATAAAATCCCTATCAGGAAGGAAGTAGTAGTTTCATTTTGTAGGAGAGGAAATCATATTCTAGGGGCTTTCAGCTTTTATTGGTGGAAAATTTTAAAACATAAATATAAAGCCTTGAAATTATTAAAACTTTCATTCTATAGAATATAATTAATTGAAATTAAAAAAGAAACACTACCATTTTTGGAGGGTAATCCATAAAAATGCCTCAAGAGTGGGTTTAAAAAAGCTTGTTTTGTGGAAAAGAGAAAAGAAAAAGATACTAATAATTTAGATCCATTAGAAAGTTACAAGTGAATATTACTTTAAAATGGTTTTACTTCCTATCTAAAATCTCTAAGACCTAAAAGTGGTTGATAAAGTCAGGAATGAATGAATCAACACTGGTTCTTATTAGTGGTTATTTCTTGTAATAATTTCATCTGCAAACTGTTTCCCCAGACCTCCCCTAATATCACTTAACCTCTCCGAATTTGTTTTGACATCAATAAAGAAAGTTAATATTTTCAACCTTGCAAGGTAGTAGCTAGGTTAAATGGGATAACATGGGAAAATAATATGGGACATTATAAATGCTTGATAAACTGCAGCAATTCTTAATATTTATTATCACTAATGTTATTCCCATCTGCACAGAATGTAATGTTTGAAAAGCCAAGGAAAGGGCATGATAGGATGTCCTCAATTTTCAGCTCAAACCACGTGTACTATACTTAGATTGAGATTTTTAAGTATTTCTTATCATTTACATTTTTCTTTTCTTCCCTACAAACTAGTGAAACAAAATAAGAAAAACAATTCCTAAAAAGATTCTCTCAGATAATGAATTCCTTTAGTGCTCTGAAATATAAATATAAATTTTAAAAAATCAATTACATTAAATTGCAATTTAATGAATTATTTGGAGAAACAAAGGTGAGTCACAAGTAGATTCAAGTCTTTAGCTGCACACTATCTTGACGAATACACAATTTCTTCTCTTTGCGAGAAGAGTAAACCTACATTCAATGCGTCAAATTACACAGGGTGCTTAGAGTTTGGTATATGTGTAATTTGGACACCAAAATGCCGAGAGCCTTTCTCTGCACCTGTGTCAGTGCTAGGGGGTCAGACTGGGGCCACATGGCTCGGGGCTCAGAAACCTGAGGCTCATTGCACTGTTGAAATCAAATTAAATTTTAAAAGTTTGCAAAGGTGAGCTGCAACTATCAAATAAAATTTGTGCTAGAGTCATGTGCTCTGGTGATATTGCACTTCTAATAATATTTTAATCTGATATTTATAGTTTATTTTTCTAAAAATTATCATAAAGTTAAGTCTTCCAGTTGATTTAGAATCATAAAACATGCAAAAATTTGAAGTGAACTTTTTAAAGAATATATGTTCATGTGAATTATCTCTATAAATATTTTAATAATTTATGTAATTTTTAAGACATGTTTTTATTGATTTTAGAGAGAAGAAAGGAGAGGGAGAGAAACATAGATGAAAGAGAAAGACATCTATTTTCTGCCTCCTGCAAGCCCCCTATTGGGGATGGAGCCCTCAACCCCGGCATATGTCCTAATCAGGAATCAATCTGACAACCTCCTGGTGCACAGACTGATGCTCAACCAAATAAGACACACTAGCTGGGCTAATTTATGTAATTTTTTTTTTTATCCTCACCCGAGGACATTTTTCCATTTTTTGTTCAGGTAGAGTGGGAGGGAGAGAGAGGAAGAGAGAGAGAGAGAGAAACATCGATGTGAAAGGAACACATCGAGTGGCTGCCACCCGCACAACCGACCAGGGCTGGGGACAAACTGCAACCGAGGTACGCGCCCCTAGCGGGAACCGAACCCGGGTCTCTAAGGACCGCAGGCCGACGCTCTAACCGCTGAGCCAAACCGGCCAGGGCAATTTATGTAATTTTTAAGCCCCCCATTATTTCTCCCATATTAACGATGGCATAGATTAAGTAATTTCATGAATGTTTGTAGACTTTTTATATGTTACAAATAGCACAGGGACTTATTTGGGTTTAGTGGGTTTTGTTAAATATATAAAGATCTAAATGTAGCTTTAAGGATAAAGCTGTACTTCCTAATGCATATAAATATCTAATCACTATGTTGTACACCTGAATCTAATATATTATTGTATGTCAACTGTAATTTAAAAAATACAAAGACATAGAAAATTAAAAAGATAGCCTGTTAATAGTATATCATATTCCTCTATTTAAAAGTAGTTTGTTAATAGTATGTCATATTCTTTAATTGAATTGAATATCTTTTCTTTTTAACTGTGTGATGAGAAGACTTCTGTGGAATCTGAATATATTTTTCCCATTAAATAAAAGCAAAAAAATCTTCAGTTAATATAGAATTATTAGCTAAAATAATTAAAAATCATATGTAAGAATAAATTATATGCTTTATACCCACACTGTTTGTATTGACTGCAATATTTATTATTTTCAAATTTTATTTAGAAATAGTTGTTTAAGGTCAACTGTTCAAAGTTTCCTCAATTCAGTACATAAAACAAACTTTCTTGTGTCTAGTTTAAGTCAGTGAGAAATTCTAGATTAAGGTTACAGAAATTCTCAAACTTTGGAAATTATACATGCACAGATGCACACACACGCACACACACTGTGTTCACATGCATGTATTTATCAGGCTACACAAACTTTAAGAATTTTAAAATATATAGTGATAATACAAATACATACTTAACAACTTAGCCATAAGTTTAAAGCCCTAGATTAACTTAAAGATTTAAGGACACAGATTTTTGTATAATAACATATTTCCAGGAAAGGGACATTTGTGTATTGAAAGTGAAAATGAATGATAGCATTGTTGACCTGAAGGCATTGTTAGCAATACTGACTCATCAATGAGTGTGTTCCTGGCCGTACTAGTTATATCATCACCTTTAACTAGTCGGCATTGATACAAAGCATCCACTGACACGGCCTGGGGAGATCCTATACCCTAGCCTCATATAGTTGAACCACAGTAGGCCAATGTGGTCCTGAATGATTTACCACATATTTCTACTTACTTCTCACAATAACACTGAGGTACTTATTACTGTCCATATTTCAAAGAAGTGGTGCACTCTGAAAAATTTAAAGTACTACAAGAGAATAATAAGAATGATGAAAATCAACGCACTATGAATAAGATGAATATGGATCAGACTCAGTGCCTTAGAATAATATATGCAATATTACAAAGCTAATAATTAGGAGAAGATAAGCTCTGTGGTGGTGTCACTACCAATAACATCTAATGTGCCTAACATTAATCATGCCTACATTGATCCATGAACAGTATTAATCTCTGTACTGTACATGAATTTGTTGAGCCATCAGAAGATGACTTTGTAGTAATTCTATTCCTCCTATTTTACATTGAAGACATTGAGGTGGAGAAAGGTTAAGAAACTAGCCCAAGATCACCCAAATATTAAGTGAGAAAATTAGAACTGGAGCTGAATTTGGTTTAGCTCCAATGGCCATGGTTTTAACTATATTACCTCTGGTGGAAACATCCGCGTAAGCACAGTTCATATCCTCATCGTGCATTAGGGCTGTTGCCTGCTTGTTAGCAATTCTGTTCTTCAATTTAAAAGAAAAATGCAAAGTAGTAAATATTTACTGAGCATCAGAGTGTCAAACAGAGAGTTTCACAAAGTGTAGCGAGAAGGCCAGCACACTGCTTTGCTTCACAGTCCCTGCTTAGTAATTATTTGTTAATTGGTTAGCAAGCGTGCTACTCAATGGAGTGATGGCAAAAACACCCTTGCAAATGCAAAGGAAAAAAAAGGTAAGGATAAACAGCCATGCACACTAATGAAGATAAAAATAGTAAAAAAGTTTAGCTTTTTTTTTTCTTGAAATGCAGCAAAGTCTATTGGACCCATTTTGCGGCCTATTCAGCAGGCTAGATGTATTAAACATTGATGCTCTCAGGAATATTTCTAAAATGTACACTGACTTCATGTACTATAGATGGGTTTATAATCACGTTATGGTACCATTTAAATTTCATATCCACTTTGGATGAAAAGGATATAAATGCATACAATCATACTTACAGATTAGGAGTTTGAGCCCAATTTTATCAGGTTCTGACAGCTCAATATACTGAAAATAGTAGGGTACATTTTCAAAACAGCATGCTCTTATTTAGCCATGCAGCTCATGTTTATTTTAATGGTAGTTGCACAGTGAAATCACTACAAAACACTCAGAACTCTTACCCAACTGTGTCTACCAAAAGAAAGGGAGCATTAATTAAACTGAAAAAGGAAAATTATTTCTTAACCTTAGCCAAAAGGATGCTCTACATTTTTGCTTAATTTCTAATGCTGACATTGTAGTAAATAGGAACCAACAAACATAGAAAGATGTTTTAAAATTTAATTCTATACTACATGTCTCATGATTCAAAGAGCAGTGTATTTGGGGACATTAAATAACCAGTACTGATATATAAGCCTATCAATTATTGTTCTTTAACAGTCAAGGATTCTAATTAGCCATAGCCATATTAATTACATTATTGAAAACCCATTGAAACAAAATTGGGAGAGTTTTACCTCATCAGAGGGCTTCTTTACTCAGAAACTATTAACATCATGTCACAGATAAATATATTAATCTCACATTGAGTTTCAAAAATGGGTAGGACCACATCTACAGATTAATGTTTCATAAAATCATTTGCTGCTATTGGTCTATCAGGATAAGTGCTGGTAGCTCTTTCATTTCACTGCTTGGTGGGATACCATTAATTTAAAGTCTATCTCGTATCAGAAATTTATATATATATTTATCACATAATTCATTGAGGCCTGTCAGGTTTTTAAGTGTGCCTTGCTATGTAAAACTACAAGTGTCAAAATATAAGATAACATTCAGGCAGGAACTTTTTAAACTTCTTTTAACTACCTGAGCTCAATTATGAGATATGCAAAAGCCAGTGTTTACGGTGCTTTTAAGAGTCCCATTTGCCATATCAGTTTTGCAAGGTCTCTTTCAACAGATGTGTATACATCACGATGCCCAGACCAAGCAGGAAGAGAGACAGAGGTGCCGTTGGCAGCAGGAAACCACTCTTTGTGAAATCTCTCTGTCTGAATTTTATCTTCACACTTTGAGAAGTGACCATGTCTTTGCATTTTAGGCTACACTCTCTAATGAGGATGTGAACATGCTTACAGATTTTAATTCACAAGTCCTTTTAGCACCTTTCTTTTTAAAGCGAGTGATACACATTTTTAGATATTAAAAATGCAGATGATTACAGAGCATATCAAAGGCAACCATGCATACTTATGGCAATAAAAATATAAATAGGCTTTTTCACGCTCTCTGTGGGCATCTAGCAAATCATTAAAGGGCACTAGGCCTTGAACACTGGGCAGTTTGCAAGGCTCTCTACAAAGTGATAGTACAGATTGTTTAATACACATGCATAGTAGTGTCAATACACATTCTAACCCTGTGCTTCCAAAAACCAGAGAGAACCATATATGGGTGATGCCTACACCCATGCCAAGGATCATGTAATTTAGAAACAAAATAACAAAAAAATAATACATGAACCAGCATGGTATGTTACAAGAGAACCAGTTAACATTATGGTAATGAGCATAACTAGTAATCCCTGTTCTGCCTCTAAATAACAATGTTAACTTAGACAAGTTATTAATACTTTTCTGGGTCTCAGTTTGCTTATATTATAAACGTATCAATATTACCAAATTTTATATGCTATAGAATGACTTACTAAGGTTATGGTCTTTGGCAAATGATTTAGCCCACGAAACCTGTTTCCCACCTATGAAGGAAAATGGCAATAATCGTCTCTACATAATTAGATTGCTGTGAGAACTGAGTTATTTCATACAAAGGACCTTGTGCCTAGAAATTCACCTGCAGAAATTAGTGTTCTTATTGTTACAGTTATCTGAGTGTTCCAAGAAACACTAACTTTTTAAAAGGTGTTTATACACAAACAGCTAAAGCAAATGAATAAATGTATTCCTTTTTCAGCTTTTTTTACCTTATAATTAAAAATAAATATGTAAGATATTAAAGTGTACAATGTGATAATTTGATATGTGAATACATTTTGAAAGGATCCCCTCCCCACCTAGTTCCAGAACTTCACATATGTATCCTTATTCTTTGTTTTTTAGGTGAGAACATTTAACTTCTACTCTCTTAGACTAAATTGATTTCTAAAGCTAAATAAAATAAATACTTTTATGTTAAAAATGTTTGGAATGTAACATGTTCAGGTCCAACGGCATTTTTTTTTCCTTCAGAATACTCAACAGCTTTTATGAGCTTATATGCACCGTAAACCTCCAAGAGGGAAATAAGAGCAATGCACTGTTACCCCGAGAACATCTGGCCATGACTCTTCATTTCAGAGAACAAGTTGTAGGAAGAAGCTTGTGACCAAGACATTCTGGAAAATATTGAAGACGGTCTCTGAGCTAACTGCCGTTCAGGAGATTGAGATCTCAAGTGTTTTAAATGAAATAATTTTCAGAATACTCTTTCCTTTGCTCCCTTCAAGAACAAGGAGAAATGAAGTAAGAGGATATGTTCTTGGGACAGTTTTAAGGAAGACCCAGCCTCCAGCTACAGTTACCCTGCATCAGTGTCCTAAGAGGCAATCGGGGTCTGTCAGGGCTGATATTTTCAGGTTTGCAGCTTCTTTTCTAGAACTTAGATTCCTCTCTGAAGAGTGGAGACCTAATCCTCATGATTTTTCCTATTCAAGGTGAATCTTGAATGGAGTTTTTGGATCACCTTACTCAGTAGTTAGGCATACCAGTAACTGGATCAGTTATTATAGTAATCAAACCTCTTTTTTCCCCCTCTTAATTTTTCTTAATTTCTTAAAATATATTCTAATGAAACAGATGTTTAGAATGACTTAGAGCTGATTATTTTATAGTTTTACTACAGAGTCACAAGTTTCACAAAGTACCTGCTTAAACTCTTTGGTACAGCAAGAAACCCTACCAAGGCTTTAAATAGCAATTCCTTAAGTTGCTTCAACTTTTTTTCCCAAATGACCATTTAAGTTTTTAGCTTTATATATACTTCTTCACAATATAACTAACTCAGTAGCTATGGCAATACAAACCTTGTCATTTGTAGATGATATTCCTGCCTTCTCATTACACTATTTTATATAGGCAATGCATTTTTCACTCTGGCCCAGTATAATTGTTCACATATACAAGACACTGTGGTCAGCATATAACTGTCCCACAAGTAAGTGCTGTTATCTATGCTTTAAAAACTGAGGAAACTGGTCAGAGGTTACTTTCTGCTAAGCTATAGATGCTTAAATTCATTTCAATTTTTCCAGTAATTCAATGTGGTAGGTATTATGTTCACATGCAGACATGTGACTAAAATACAGAAGTTGCCCTGGCCGGTTTGGCTCAGTGGTTAGAGTGTTGGCCTGTGGTCCAGAGAGACCCAGTTTGTCCCTGGCCCTGGTTGGGTCGTGCGGGTGGCAGCCACTCAATGTGTCCCTTTCACATCGATGTTTCTCTCTCTCTCTTCCTCTCTCTCCCTCTCTCTCCCTCCCACTCTATCTGAACAAAAAAATGTCCTCGGGTGAGGATAATAAATAAATAAATAAATAAATAAAAATACAGAAGTTACCTGTCCACAGTCGCATAGCTAACAGGTGCTGGGGTGAGAATTTAAACCCCAGCCACGTGGTTCCAAAGGTACGCACTTCATTACTTGCCGCTGTTTCTTCTCTCTTCTTCCTTTCAGCTTTAAACAACAATTTTCCAATCTCCTGAGGCAACTAGTGAGTCATTTACTTGCAAAATATAATAATAAAACAAACGTTTTTAAGTGACCTCTTGACCCCATTTTTTTTAACTCTTTCCGCCAGCACACATGTGTACTTTCAATACCATCATAATAGAAAATCAATGATCAAATTAGAGCTACACTACTGCTCTAATATGGGGAAGTTCATGCAGAAGACAGTAAGTTGGAGAGTGAAACAACATTAGAACTTTTATATTAGAGTAAAATGACTTTATCCTTTTCACATTTGTATTTTCTTGGTTTTAGAATCCTCATAATGTATCAGTGGAGCATAATCAGGTGACTTTAAGATGATATTATCCAGCCCTTTAAGAGAGAGTCTTTGAAACCTCTGAGATTCCACCTCCACTGCTGATTTTAAAGAATCCAGATTCCACGAAATATTCAGCTGCAAGGAAATGAATTCTGCCAACAACCAAAGAGAGGTTGTAATCAGAACCTCCAGAAGGGAACAAAACCAGGCCAACACCTTGACCACAGCCTGTGAGACCCTAAGCGGAGTATATCACTAATATGTGCCTGAACTCCTCACCCACAGAAAAATGTGAGTTATAAATGTTTGTTGTTTTGGATTGTTAAGTTTGTTGCAACTTGTTATAGCAATAAAAAAAAAAATTCATTAGTAATCAGGGGAGATAAAAGTCTGACTGGGCCATGGGGTAGTTTTGTGCAAATCAGACAAAGACATGTCCTAAAGAGTATATGCAGTCTTGTGGGCAGAAGACTTGGGCAGAGAACAGTGGTTTTCAGCCACACAGAAAAGGCAACCACCCCACGGAGTAGACATAGCTCTGTTCTAAGGGGCATTGCTTAGTGACACGGCTGTTATTCATTCCATCTGCTGATCCCCTCTGTACAATCATAAGCAATCACCCTGGGCAAGGTTTAAGTAGAATGAGAGACTAGCTAAGGGGAAGCAGATTGAAACTGCATTTCAGAAGTGTGTCTGCAATGGCAACAAAATATAACATGTAGGCAGTGGATAATATCAGAGCAACAGTAGATATACAATCTAAGTCTGGTCACATATACAACCTAACCATGACTTCTGTGACCGTTTGCAATCTGACACTTTGTCAAGAACTTGACACTCTTTTTTTTTTTTTTTTTTTTTAGAGAGAGAGGAAGGGAGAGAGAGATAGAAACATCTATGAAAGAAAACATAGATTGGCTGCCTCCTGCACATCCCCCATTGGGGATTGGGCCCACAACCTGGGCATGTGCTCTGACCGGGAATCAAACCAGCAACCTCTTGGTGCATGGGTTGATGCTCAACCACTGAGCCACACTGGCCAGGCAAGAACTTGACATTCTTTAAACTCTCATTTGCAGAGGACAAAATAGTGGTTTCATGATACAGTCTATTTATGAACATGGGCTCTGGAGACAGAGGGCTGGCCCAATCCACACCTCTGCCACATTTTATGTTGTCTTCACCTTTTAGGGCCTCAGTTTCCTTTGCTGGTAAATAAACAATAGCAACAACAATCACTGGATTGTTACAAGGAACCCAGGATATAAAGAATTCAAAATGATTAGCACACCTCTGCCATATAACAAGGGACTATTTAATAACAGCTATTATTTTCCAAGGTCATATAACTATTTGGTGGTAAGAAGAAGATTTAAAATGTATGTCCTTCAGAAAGGCTGGGGACAAGAACGTTGCAAAGAAATTTATAGGACTCAAGATATGATAAAAGTGCCAGGGTACTGGAAGAAATATAGTGAAACAGAAGTAAGTGACTAAAAAAGTATGGGGTCTAAGAAAAAGAATTAATCAAAGACGGTTGGTTCAGTGATTTCAATTCTAGAGTCACCAAAGACAAAATGGCTATTATTAGGAGAAAGGTAACAGGGTTAGCATAGAGGAGGAGAAGGTAGATGTGAAGTGACTGAGAGAAAGAAATACATATGTATACATATATCACATAAATTATGTAAGATTTTGTGCAGATGACTAGGTTGAAAGATTTACAATTAGCTGTTGAAGGTACAATGCTACAAAAGAAATTAGAGAAGATACATTTTTTCTAATACTATAAGAAGCTAACAACTTAGCTGCTTACAAAAATTTGACTAGCAATAGTTTTGCAATATTCTGGATATTTTCACAGAGGAGAAAATGGGGTTATTAAATGACAGTTTTCTCTTAAGCCCTATAGATTGTGTTCCATTACCAGTGATACTTTCAAGTTATTCTATTTTTATTGGCAGTATACCTAGTATATGAATGATGCGGGAGCCATCCTGGTTTTCAAATGAACTACCTGGCCTGATTTTACAATGTTTAATGCAGGTTAGGTTACTCTGAAGAAAAAGTCATTACTAATCTTTTTATTCTGATAGTGATGAATGAAAGAAAACTATGAATAAGTGTAAATCTCAGCATTGTTGATTAAGTTATAGTGATAACCCATTTGTTTTTTTTTTTATAAAGGACTTTACTAAAAATAACTTATAAAACTTGCAAACCCCTTTTGACATGTGAAGACTAATTTTATTTCTGTAATTATCCATCTTTCTCAGTCTGGCTTCAGCACTTACTTGACAAAATAGATCCCAAATTCAAAACAGTAAAAACATTTTTGAATTTTGAGAAGAACTTGTGTCTCCTATTTCTTTTTTTTTATTTTAATTTTTTTTTATCCTCACCTGAGGACATTTTTCCATTTTTTTTGTTCAGATAGAGTGGGAGGGAGAGAGAAAGAGAGAGAGAGAAACATCGATGTGAAAGGGACACATTGAGTGGCTGCCACCCCCACAACCCAACCAGGGTTGAGGACAAACTGCAACCAAGGTACATGCCCTTAGCAGAAACCAAACCCGGGTCTCTCTGGACGGCAGGCCGATGATCTAACCGCTGAGCAAACCGGCCAGGGCTCCTATTTCTTTTGATTTCCTTTTTTTCTTCATGAAAAGAATGGAAGTTTACAACATTACAATAAATAAAAGTTTGTTGAAATAAATGAAAAGAAAAAAACAAGAACTGAACAAATCCTTATTATTGGCAATCATGGCATTACCTTCTGAAAGTTTGCGAGAAATTCCCATTATGAAAATTGTTGGAATTATTTTTACTTCCTCTCCATCCTCCTTTCTAAATACTTCCATCAACGAAGAAAAAATGAATGAGAAAATTAGTAAAGAAAAATTTTTCTGGTTAGGAAAAAGCATGTATTGCTTTTGATCCTTGCATTTCATACATTTCTGGTTGCATATACATCAAGATGACTTGCATTCCGGCTATGCTATTTGAAATTCAATAAAGTTTTTGAATGAACACTAATTTTACACCAATTACAAATATTCAATAGAAGGGCTAATCAAAACATTCTGGAAAGCAACATCCATCCATTGTCTTCAGAGAAACATGTGACAAGCACTTTGCTGTATTTCTGGCAACCCAGTGATGGGCTTCTTTTACATTAGGCTATTATGAAGCTAAGAGTATACAAAAAATCATCTCTTCATGTACAAATTAACTGCCTTCCCATGCAATTCATATCATCGTGACTTACTTCACATTTTAATGCTTTTAAAAGTTTCTATGAAACTTTTTGCACTTTCTCCTTTAATGCATTCATAGCTTTGATTATCCATTCTGTATCCTGAATGAGATGGAAGACTGAAGTCCCTGGCAGACAACTGCCATCAACGTGAGTAATTTGGCAGAAAGCTACATGTTTAGTTAAATTATAGTTTCTATAATTGCTTGAGAGTTTTATTTTAAAGGGTAAGGTTTATTTTAATTTCCTGTTTAAAAACATAGAAAAATGCCATATACTGGTATGCTTCCCAAGGGAGAATACTGGTCTTCCTGCAGTGAGGATGTTTTTCATTGGGCTCAAAGTGGAAAACATGGGATTTTAGACTCTATTGTTAATGTTTGAGTTTGTTTTTGTTTTTTATCGCAATACAAGTGGAGGTGGAGAATCACTTTACAACGTGATGCCAACATTTGTTTAAAAAATGTTTATATAAATGTTCACAACTGGAATCTAAAAACCTGTATTTTTTTTATTGTTCATTAACTTATGCTTGTCAAAAAGTAAGAAAAATTGTCCTTGGCCACTTCTACAAAACAACACATCTGTCCTCATATTTGATTTTTTCCCCTCTAATAAAAATAATAACATCTCAACTCAAGAAATCAAACCAAAATAACTAAGATCAGTTCTTTTAAACTTAGGTAATTTTAAATTTAGGAGAAAAGTTATGGCACCTTCTTTTCTTTGGGTTTTAAAGCTTCTAATTGGTTCTCTGTTCTTGTATAATTAGAAACAAAATGTTGTAACTCCCACTTGTAAGAAAGTTTCTACTGCTACGGATCAAATTATTAGCAATATAACTTTAAAAGATACTGTGCTTTTTGTTAAAATTTAGTGTCAAAGTCCTAGGCGTGTCCAACTGATGATTAGATAACAAGAATTCTATGTTAATGAACATTTGTGTAGATACAATGACCTTGGTAGAGGGAAGGCTTGCTTATCTAGCCTTTAATATTTGTCAAGCAAAAAGAAGATACATTTAGCCATAAAATACAAACTACGCCAAAGTGCACTTTATCAACACTTGAAGCAATCCAGAAAAATAAATAAATAAATAAATAACAACTATTTATTTTCTGACAACTTACATTTCCGTGTTTACTTTTATGTAGAAAAGGGTCCCAGATAGGGCCAGATCAAGATAAAATTGTAATTAACGCCTACCTCTTCTTTTCGTAATCCATCCTGAAAAGAAATCGTGTCTCCTTGCTCTTCAATAAAAGATGGAAAAATTCTGTTGTGAGTCAGAATTATGTAATAGTTCTGCTATCAGACAAGGGTTTGATTTCCACAGTCATCAATTACTGGCTCGCCAACCATAAATTATTTAGCCTCTCTAAACCTGATTTCCATGTCAAATCTATAAATAAGCACAATAATCCTTACATCAGTGGATTGTGGGGGAAATTACATAAAATTAAATTTGTATAATCTAGCTGTCTAAACCCTGGTAGGATCAGCTGCACAATTTGCCTGCAATTCACTAAATCATTTTTCTTTAAAGGCCTGTTAGACATGATGGTAGCTCCCGTTCCTGTCTCCTAGAAGAAATCTTAAAACGAAATAAGAAGAGAAATTCATTTGTGACTAGGGCTTTAGTGGCAAAATTATGTTTGCTGGTAACCAGTAAACCCCACTGATAATGGTCTGTGTTAGGTTACCCAAGTCATGGCATGGACTTGACTTTGGACTTGGGGCGATGTCTTACTACTGAGCTATGATCCTTTGTCTTCTACACCTTGGCTGTCTGTGTTCCCCCACCAGCTTCTAGGGAAATGTAGTCCTATTCCTGGACAGAGAGTTCTCAGTGGTGAAAACCCAGAATAGTTGAAGAGGAGGACCTTGGTGACACCCTCTGT
The DNA here is from genome assembly GCF_014108415.1 of Molossus molossus. Taxonomy (NCBI): domain Eukaryota; kingdom Metazoa; phylum Chordata; class Mammalia; order Chiroptera; family Molossidae; genus Molossus; species Molossus molossus. The sequence goes on from NW_023425346.1 coordinate 25,712,702, forward strand.
CAGCTTTGCTTTACGGGGCTTCCCAGTGGGTAAGATGAACTATGTGAGTATAGATTCAAATGTAGCCTCACACTAAAATCTCTACTGATTTCTCTGGACACCTGGATCAAGGTACAGAGTTCTAGCCTATTCTGTAACTGTTATAATTAGACATAATGACCTTTTTTTTTTTTTTACTTTATTTAAGGGGGTCTGCCACTTGACTTTCATTACCTCTACCCCAAAGCTCCAAGTATTATATATTTTGAGTTGCTTTCAGTGAGATTCTGTTTCAAAGAGAAATCAGAAATGATGGGTGGCTATCTGCTCTTGATTAAATATGTGGCTCTATCACTGTGAAGATATCTGTTCCCACAGTGCTCTGAAGCACTGGTGGGGTGGGCAAGGAGGAAGGACTGTCCACATCCTGGTCTATTTGAATCTCAGTTTTCACTAAATGGAGCCCTGCCCACATTTTATATGTGAAGTTCCTTGTACAGTAGGTATTTAATATATTATTTAATATATTTTGTTTTCCTGTTCTCTCTGCAGCACGGGTAAAACTCCACATTCCAAATCTGCCCATCTTGCTCCCCACTGCAGCTAAACTGCTCCAGACCCACTACCTGGCACCTTGTTAGGCTGCTGAAGATCAGGTACAGTGTGCACCAAAGGGCTAAGAGATGCTCAGCCAAGGCCTGTTCCCAATTTAAAGAGCAATCCTGGACACTAAAGTCTTTAGCTCCAGAGAATATCCAATGAAAAAGAGAACTTCTACAAATTGTTGCAGGCTACATGTTTTTGAGTTTTTTGGGGGAAGACAGTTACCCTCTGCATCTCTCTTATTGTGACACACAAGAAAATGTCCCCTCCACTGAAAGTGAAGCCACGGAATGAGAAGGCATCTCAATCACAAAAACAAGAAAGTAAGGACAAATTAGATGATAAAAGTCAAAATGGAGAGTAATACTTTAGCTAATTATTGAAAGCATTTTTTGATTTGGTTTGTTGTCTTTTATTTCCATGTGGAACCAAGAAGATTTCTAGTTCTACCTGTCTCTCTAGCTGTGTGCTAAGATTTCTGTGATAACATGTGTTAGCTCTTGCCCATTTCTGGCCTTCATGTGCTTCTCAATTTCCTGACACATTGACCTAAATATAGACTCAATTTCTCTACAGGGATCAAGGCCTTAGCACGTCCTGCATGGAACCTTCTCACTCAATCTGCTTATCTGCAAAACTTCACATCTAAAAAAAGAGTCTATAATGAAATCTGCAAACATATGCAACTATAACTAATGATGTCAAAGACATCTTTAATTTGTAAAAACATTAAAATATTTATGTTTTGTGACTTCGGTTTTATGGCATATATATGTATATTACATATGAATATATACACATGCATATATTATTTGCATACATGTATGTGTCTATTTATATAATGGTATATATATAAATATATTATAAATATATGTGTAATTGGATATACATGCATACATGTGCATATACATATATGTGAGGGCTATAAATGCATATATGTATATATAGATATATGTATATGACCATGTGTACATGTATACAGAGATGTGAATATATATTTGTGTGTGTGTTTATGTGCATGTATGTACGTCTGCATCTATCTTTATAGATATATGGATCTAGATATGATCTCTGCTGTATAGCATTTCCAAGGATCTTATACCAGTGGTTCTCAGTTTTGAATCCTAGTGGACATTTTGGCCATGTCAAGACAGTTGTGCTAGTCACAGCAGAGGCTGAGGGGTCTCTATGGGCATCCACTGAGTAGAGGCCAGGGGTGCTTCTAAATATGCTCATTATGCACAAGACATCCCCACGACAAAGAGATATGTAGCCAAAATGGAAATGATGTCAAGTTTGAAAAACTCTGCCTTATGAGTTTCTTTGAAAATATACCCTCCAGTGTCCCCCAGGTCCTGACAGAAGATTAGTATGACAGTACACATTTGGTTGTAGGCTGTATTCTGCCTGCAGCTGAGAATCACTTATAACAACTAACATGACTTTTCACAACTAGTGCTCAGCTCAGCATGACCCAGGAATGATAACAGTTGATTATTTGGCATTAGGAACCATCTTACACCGGAATAGAAGGCCACATGGTTTTCCTTGATCCACACTGAAGGGACCACCTCAGGGATAAACAACAAGCATCAGGAAGATCCACTCTGCTGCTCTCCGCGTCATGCATGGCGCTATCTTCATTATGACTTCTTCCTTTTGACAATACAGTGAAAAATATTAAGCAAAGTCACCTGCAAACATACTTGTTCCTCCTTCTAGTGAGTCTTTAACAATTATTTGATTGAAGATTGGAGCTGTAGGCTGCTGTTTAGCAGACTCGTTATATTATTTCTGGCTTACTTAAGTGTTGATTCATTTTGTACTGAGAGCTGAAAAGAAGTCGCTGGGGAAAGACTGAAAATACTCTTGAGTTTTCCTTCTATTGCTTCAATTTTATTTCTCTGATGTATGCTCAAAATTATATTCTGTGCACATAAGAAATCTCAAAATCTTTCAAAAGAAGGGAAATGCTCTCTCTTTTCCCCAGCGCTCTCAGACTTTGTGTCATTTGATAACATACATGAGTTGTTTTAATACTTGATAATTTCCCAATTATAATTTGACTGTCTAATGGGGTTTAGTTTACATGACGATACAATTTTTCACACCAGAAAGCATAATAACCCTTTCCTTCTGAGGTTAATGGTGATTTAGCTTAAAGCCTAAGAGATAATTACAAGGAATGTGCTTTAGGTGACAAAGAAGTTTTGACAATCTCAGACTATTGATAGATTTTTAATTATATTTTCCATAATCAGAGACTGCATAATCTCTGCTACATAGTTCAAAGGCCTGCAGTTGTGTTTTTAAACTTAATTTTCATTTTAATCAATATTTTCAACCTATTGATACTGTAGGCACCTGAAAGTTCACCCCACAATTCTATAATCCATGAAATAAAGTGATATTCTGGGTTATTATTTTTCTTCATTCATGAAATATAAAAGAGTATAAATCAAAAATATATAAATATTTTTGATGCTCTTGTCTTGATTACTCACTTGATTTTTTTGACATTTAATATATATATATATTTTTTAGTTTCAGGTAGTTTTTGTTTTGTTTTGTTTTTAGCTGACAGTGTGTCAGTGGATAAGGTCATAATACAAGAAAGGGTGAACAGCCAAAGACTAGAAAATTAGTTAGAATTAATGGAAACAAACAAATGAACAAACAAAAAACATAGAGAGAATTGTGTTTTATGTAGGTTACTCATTCTTCTGAAAGTATCTGCATATTTTGCTAAAATATAATTTAAAATATTAGGAGGAAGATTTAAAAATCAAAATATTTATTATTTTTAGAATTAATAATAAACTAATCAGATTTTATAACTGTTTTTTTTTTTTTTAATTAGGTAAGCCTGATTATTTTGACATAAGTTTAGTTCCATTTTTTTAAAGGTGATATTTACACAAAGTCAAACATCATATGGAAACTGAAAATTTTCAATCACATATCCAGATGTTTGACTAAATTAAATCAAATCAATTTCTACAATGGATTTTCATTTTGTCAAGAATATTATATTCTTCATCTCATAAAATCTATTCTTGGCACCTGATTCTGCACTCAGGACCAAACTACAATGATAGGTCCGATGTATATTCTTTGTGGTTTTTATAAAGAAATTGAATTGCAATCTATTCTATGTCAGACTATGATCATTGAAATCACAATATTTACAGCATAGGAAAATTTATAATTTACCTGTTTTAGCTCCATAATTTATCATAAAAGAAAAATAGTGCCCTAAGTCACTAAGAGGCATGTCTGAGATCATACAGTTATTTAGTAACAAAACTTAGTGAAGTCTTGTGTGCTTTATAGGATTTACAATCCACTTTTAGAAATTAAATGGCCAAAACAGAATTTTCAGATTTTACAAAGACAGGTAGATGCAGAAGATCATCTACAATACAAGATCTAACATTTTCTGGGTGGCATTCAACATCCTAAATCTCTCAGGTCGTTAACTTCTCTAGGCTTCAACCTCTCACCTATGAAAATGGAGCTAAATTTGGGGAGGATTATATGATATAATAATTTCAATGTGGTTATCACTTCTGTAGAGAGAGAAGGGGTAGAAAAGGTGCAGAGGTTGGAAAACAATACACCAATTTAAACAGAATGAATGCATAATATATATTTTAATTAAGTAACCACTCTGTGTCAATCACTGTGCCTGTGCTGGGGGTAAGAATACTAAGGCTTTGGGTACTGAAACATTCAATTCACTTAACTTATGTGGGTGAAAATAGGGTTGAAGATCATTATTAAGTACATACATTTTTATTAAGATAAAAATGAAATAAGACTGGTAAGGAAAGGAAGAGAATGGGAAGGGCATAGTATGGAAATCCTTAAAAAAAAGGATTAGGAAAACAAGACTTACAAGTTAAAAAGAAATATATCTCTGAGGGGTAGTTGTTATAGGAAGATTATTATGGAGGTTGGAATTTAATCTAGAAAACATGTCACTTTATTGACAGGGAAAATAGAATTTTTCAGTAGATTAGCTTGAAGTCAGGATAGAAAGAAAGCCAACATATATTGATGAATGGGAAATTCACAGGCATTTAGTACACCCAGATGGATAAAAAATGCAGAAACTTTCTTAGACATACAATAATATACCCATTTTACAGAAAAATAAAATAAAATCACCCTATATCACAACACATGGCTTAAAAGTGAAGGAAAAGATTGTAAGAACCTTTGAAGAAAGACGACTTGGTGGCCAGCTAATAATAAAGAACTGTCTCAGAAATTATTATTTATCATGTGAATGGGTTGTTTTATGAATATAATTGAAATAAAAAATAAAACATGAGTAAGATAATCTAGTTTTCATAGCAGGTAGGAAAGGGAGTGGAAAGAGAAAAGATAATGGGTCCAACTGGTGTGGCTCAATGGTTGAGCATCGACCCATGCAGCAAGAAGTCATTGGTTCAATTCCCAGTCAAGGCACATGCCTAGGTTGTGGGTCAAATCCCCAGTGGGGGTCATGCTGGAGGCAACAAATCAATGTTCTCTATCATAAATGTTTCTATCTCTCTCTCCCCTCTGTTACTCTCTCTCTAAAAATCAATAAAGAAAAAAAAATAAGATCATATTAAAAAGTATGATTAGCAATTTATTTTAAACAAATATGATGGAATATGTTTGTATTTTTGACAGCTTTATTCTGAAATTCTATTTAGCATCCATTTAGTAGCATGTCTGTAGAAATGAACTACTGAGTCATGAATAATGATAGAAAAAATGTGTTTGAAAATACATGTCTTAGAGTCGATCTCATGAGTAATATATTAGTCCCCCTTTATCTGCTCTTTAGTTACCTGGGCTCAACCACAATTAAAAATCTTCACCTATCAAGGATCCCCAACCAGTGACACTTTCTGTTTCCACCATCCAAACACTGACATCACCATGATAAAGCTGGACAGTATGTCAGAAAGTCAATAGTCATCAGAAGGTTAATAGTAGCCCAATGCTATGCCACAATGCCTACGTCCGTTACCTCACTTCATTTCATCATGGAGTCACTGTATCAGTTCACATTGTCACGAGACGATGAAAATCAAGTAGAACACAATCAGATGTGGATTTTTTGGTTTTTGTTTTTTGTATGTGCCCCTAGCAGGAACAGAACCAGAGACTCTCTGGTCCACAGGCTGAGGCTCCAACCGCTGAGCCAAACCAGCCAGGGCACACAATCAGATGTTTTAAGAGAGAGGGACCACATTCACATAACTTTTATTGTTGTATACTGTTATAATTGTTCTATTTTATTATTACTTATTATTGTTCTTTTTATTATGCAGAATTTATAAATTAAACTTTATCACAGGTATATATGTACAAGAAAGAAAATAGTACTGTATATGTAGGATTCGGTACTATCCATGGTTTCAGGCATCTACTGGGGTCTTAAAACCTATCCCCTGTAGATGGAGGGAATACTACATTAGAAACTCTGAAAATTAATACCTCATAGAGGGAAGAGATATGTCAATTTAGAAACTGATGTCAGAAACTGTGAATGCCTAAATTTTTGTGAAAAGAAAGAAGAGGAAACAAAAAAATGAGCTGTCACAAAGCAGTGAAACCAGGTTATAGCAGTGTCATAAAAACCTTTAAAGAAGTGAATGGCTGACTGTCAAATGTTGGAAGCACATACAGTATAATGAAAACTGACAGTTACTCTACTCAGTGACCGTGTGGTCATGGTTAGCATTTTAAGACCATGAGAGTGGTAAAGGCAGAAAGTAGGGATTACAGAGAAGACAGGTGGTGAGGAATTAAAACTAGCAAGAGGTAGACCAACCTATTTCAGATCTTTCGTTAATCAGAGGAAGACATTTTCATTGGCCCATGATGAAACTGGATGGGTATGGGATAAAGATAAATAAAAACAAATAAAAAATTATATAAATGTTATTGCTACCTTCAGGGGTTTTAATCCTTTTCTAAGCAAAAATTATCGTAATAATCAATATAATTATTTTTATTTTCTCATGGTAAAATAAAAATGTTAGCAACCATAAATTGGCTCCCTAAATTTTCTTTTACAAATATTATTGGTTAACAGAATCCTAAGGTTACGTTGATTCAAGAAGGATATTTCTTAAAGAATAATTGTGGATATGAATGTGAGAAGACAATATCTAGATCAGGTGAAGGGTTACTTTAAAGGTTTGTGAAATAGAAAAAAAAAAAAACAAATAGAAAAAATTATTAACTATTTAAAATGAGAGAATTAGATAGTAGATATTTAAAGAGTAAGCTAGAGTAATATAAAGAAAAAATATAGAAATATTAGTCTGAGAAAGATTGGCATTCCTCTGAGGCAGAAATTTGATGAAATTGATGCTATAATTTAGTGTATGTCCTTGTCTTTCAACAAGACATTTTCCCTTTACTTATACAAAAATATTCACAAAAACTGAATATTACTTAAAGTGAGACATCAACCTTTTGTTATGAATACATTTATGTAATAAATATACCATTATAATTAAAGACATAGTAAATAATAAACCATTCTCTCCTAGTAATATAATAAACATTGGTCTCTAGATTTATCTGATTTCTTAATGTGGTAATTCCTAGCTATGCTTGTCATTGTTCAGTCTTTCAAGTTCCACATCTTGTAACAACTTGGCATACGGTAGGTGCTTAGTAAATATTGTGTTGAATTATAGAAAGTATTTGTAAATTGTTCAGTGCGAAGCAACCATTTTTCTATTTGTGCTCATCATCTATTTACTTACACATTTTTGCCATTCTTTTTAGTGTTTTCATAATTATCCTATTTACCTTCAAAGCATGAACACATGATAGCAGGGTCTTGCATTTCAATGGTCTATCATTTGTAGTCTAAATAATTATGTGCCATACATTAGATTTTCTCTGCCTTGGTGTGAAAAAGTTAATGCCCTTTATATGGATAGAATGAGTTATCAACTAGTATTTATGTGTTATACAACAAATTGTTTGTCACTTTCCCTGATTAAATGTGCCTATAATAACATTATTGTCATCATTCTTCTTAAGTTGCAGTAGATATTTAAATCATGCTGTCTCCTTTTCCTGGAATGGCCATGCCATTTTCAAAATAAATATCTCCCTTCAGGTGGAAATGAATAACCAAAAGTCAGCCATATTAGGATATAGACACTCAGATTCTAAACTTTATAACATATGATGAAAATCTGAATTGCAGTCAATCTATTTATAACTCCCTTTATTGAACATAAATGTATTCAAAATAATAAGAATACATTAAAGTAGAATTTTCCTGCAGTTCTCATTTTACAACTCATTTTTCTTATATTGCATATGTTTACCTTTAGATTGCCTTTTTAAGAATGAAATTTAATGTATAGTTAATGCAACTTTTGTTTTTGCCAAATTTTATCTTAAGTTGAAAAAAAATGCATCAATGTGACACACAAAACTTATCTTTTTTTAGTTGCAATGTTTCCATTAATTAGACTTTCCTCCATATTCAAAATGTGCCCATGTTCATACAAGGTTGGGCAAAAGTAGGTTTATGGTTATTTGTATAGAAAATAAAACAATAAATAATAATATAAAAATAAACTCTGTGTTTTTCATACTCACAACCGTAAACCTACTTCACCCACTCACTCACCTTGTATAATTAAGTCACATGATAATTAAATAATTGCACATTTGTATCTACTTCAATTCCAAGCCAGACTCACTATTTTCCTCAGAGGCCAGATTTGGAGCTTTTACTACCCAGATAAATGCCTACCTAAATCCTCCACTTCACAGCACTTTGCAGACAGATATGTCTAATACATGTATACTAACTGTCTGTAAAGATCTGGAATTTAATTAAAAGACACAGTAAAATTCACATTAAGTACTAGTTTCAGATTACATATTCCTGGGTGTATTATGGCCCTCATATTGCTGGCTTTTCAGTGTTTCATAGAAAAGCCTTATTAGAAATGCTTAAAAGTGAGATTAATTTCAGTTTAAATCGTCACAGAACTCTTTCAGCTAGCCTGAAGCAAAATTGCATCTGATTCAAAATTAGAATAAAATATTTCAGGCCTCTCAAATCCTGTAAGTGACACTAGACCTTATTTCATTTTTAATTTCCACAATCTACGGAGAGATTAAGTATATTGTACAGATATCAATTAGTCTAAATTATTAAGAGGAATGCACGTCTATGACTATATGGGTAAACACATATTAGTTTAACAGCTCAGGGGTAGAAGGAAAAATAAGATTAAGCTTGCTAATTATAATACCAGATGACCTTGGGGATGTTCTTTGACTCCTCATTTTCACTCACACTACACATCCAATCTATCAGAAAATCACATTGCCTTATTTTCCATTGTTATCCAGAAAGTGACCGCTTCTTATCACCGCCAATGCTACTACTCGGTTCAAGGACCTAGTGTCATTTCCCTGCTTATTAGATAGTAGAGTCCAACTAAACTCCTATTTCTGTCCTTCTCCACTACTGGCCATTTTCAAACAGCATCCAGAGTGATGCCTCAGAAACCAAACTCAGGTCTTAGGTTTCCTCTGCTCCAAACTGTCCGATGGCTTCCAACTTACTAGGTAAAAGCAGTCATTGCTTTGCCAGAAAAGTCCTGTAACACCGGACTCAGAATGACGTCCTGGCTCCAACCTAGTCCCTTCCTGGGTCACTGCCCCAGACAAACTCCCACTTAGGACCCTCGCCTTGGCTGCTCTGCCCCCAGTGTTCCTTTCCATATACCTCAGCTCTTCAAATCCTTGCTCGAATGTCACCTTTTAATTGAGGCATTCCTTGAACTATACACTTAAAACTGCCAAAATCTTCACCCCCTTTCCCTTGCTTTATTATTTCCATAGCTATTATCTCTTTCTGAAATGCATAATTTATTATGCACTGTGTTTATTATGTCTCACCACATTAGAATGTGAGGTCTGAGAGAGCAAGTATTTTTGTTTGCTTTGCTCACTGCTGTGTCTCCAGCACCTGCTAATAGGCCATCAAGGAACAAGGTAGAATCAAGGAACAAGGTAGAATTCAAGATCTAGGGTTCACAGAAGTATATGGTTACAACAGTTAAAAAAAAATGTGTTAAAAATCAGATGAAATTTGACATGGACCCTAAAGGATGATGGGAAAGTATAGAGGAAAATAGGAGACCTGACGTATGCTCGGGAATGTCTAGTTACCCTAAACCCTGGAAATACCCACAGGGGAGTTTGGGAAGAGGACAGAGACATATTGGGAACTTTTGATGTACAGTCTTGAATGCCAAGGACGAAGCTTATACTTCATACTTATTGTTTTGTTTTAACTTTGTCCCTTGATCTAAGAGATGGTACACTAATAAGTGCAGGCTACTAAGCTGGTTAAACTGTTCAGAATAAAACTGCTGCAAAAAGATTTCCCATCTATTTCTACCATTTCCTGGATCATTGCAAGTTTTCTGCTGTCTCTCCACTGGCTCAACTTTAATTTGTGCTTCTAACCACAGAGAATGTTCAGAGAGTAGCCCAGCTAATTAGAACTCATTTTGAGCCTATGCATGATATAGAGTGACAAAAAATAAAGAAAATTAAAAAAAAGTCTTCCCAGTGTGTGAATTCGTAGTTTATGGTGTAGGTTTAATTAGGATTGGATTAGAATCAAGATCAAGGATGGTCATACATCTTCTAATTAATTTCACGATTTAGCATTTGACCTGTTCTGCAAGTTCAGGTCAATTTTACTTTCTTGCTCTCTTGATTTTTGCTAGAAAAGTAAAGCAGCTAGTATATGTTCACTCTAGACACTAATTGCAAAATCGCAAAATCTAGTTCCACGAGTAACAGTGGGCACATCTAGCCACACAAACAGACTGTTCTCACTTTATTCTAGAAAAAGGTAACTGATAGTAATACCATCATAAACGATAGCCTTATATTAAATTAGATAAAAAAGAAACCAACAAAACTTTGGCAATAAGAAGACACATGTTCTTCTTTACAAGTCTCTAATATTTGGTGTTCTCTTTTGAACCTTCCATTCTCAAGATACAATGATCCACAAGAAAAGGTTATTTGAAATGAAGCAACCAAATACTCTCAAATTACCCACTTTATGTAAATTAAATCTTGAATAGATTTTGCGACCTTGTTTTTTTCTTTTTGTAATTTATTTTGTGTCACATTGAAGAAAGAAAAGACTCACAACAGTTTTATTTGACTTTTTAAGCCTATGTTGAAATGCATAGAGAAAATCAGGACTTTAATGATGAGAGAAAAGTTACTAAAAGACAGTGTGAGGAATACGGTAGACCCAGAAACATGGAAGTAGGGCACAGACTGACAACCCTCAGAAGAGGGGGTGATGGGGGTGGGAAGAGATAAACCACAGAACTTATATGCATGTATGCATAACCAATGGACATGGACAACAAAGCCAGGGATGGGGGGGGGGGTTGGGGAGGGGGGATGCCAATGGGGTAAAAAAGGAGAAACATCTGTAACAAAAAAAAAAAAAAAAAATTTTTTTTTAAAAATCTCCTACAAAAGTAAAAAAACAAAAAATACATCAATTTTTATTTATTTTTGTATCTATTTTAAAATATTTTATTGATTTTTAAAATGTTTTATTGATTTTTAGAGAGAGAGGAAGGGAGACGGAGAGAGATATATAAACATTGATGATATAAACATCAATCAGCTGCCTCCTGCATGCCCCCTACTGGGAATTGAGGCCACAACCTGAGTATGTGCCCTGGCCAGAAAGCAAACCTGCGACCTCTTGGTCCATTGGATGATGCTTAACCACTGAGCCACACCAGCTGGACTAATACTTATTTTACATAGTGATGCTAATAAAGTATATATTTGTAATTTATAAACATCACAGTAGCAAAAATGATCTTCATAAGAAAAAAAGATGCAATTTTAACCTCCTGCTCCAAGGAGAGCTTTTATGTACTTTAATTTGCTACTTATGATTTGGTGCTAGTCCTAATTGGAGTATAAATTCCTATAAAGAACCTCTGGTGATATATAATTTACTCATAAAAAATTAGTGGCACGATTGAATGTTGCAATGATATTTAACAGAAAAAAATAGAGTACAATAAAAATTAACAAAGCTTCCTAACTTTTACTTCATATAAGGTAGAACAAAAAATATACTACCTATTTTTGCATAAGGGGGAAGAACATATTTAAATATTCTCAATCAGTTGACCTTTTGTTTTACTGCATGATATTTGTCCTTGTTAAGTTCTGGTGCCAAAAGATTATTGCATTTTAAAGCCATTTCAAGGCTAAAAATACTCAGAATTTCTACTTCATAAAAATGTAAATTTGCATATAAGTGATTTACACTTATAGAACACAAGGAACATAAAACCAGATTCTTCTTATTACATTAGGACTTGTGAATGTCAGATCAGAAGTGTATATTTTGATTATTATTTTTATAGATATATAATGAAATTTCATCAGGTAGTTCATACTTTTGAGAATATTGGGCCAATCCTTGATCAATAAAATCATCTTGCTCTGTTTTTCCAACATGAGCAGGAAAAAAGTGTACTCTAAAAGGGGCTCCTTAAAATACAATGTAAAAATATAAACAATAAAATACTTTTCAATTAAAAATGGATAGCATAATCTCTGCTGTGTTTACTCTTAAAGAGTCAGTTCTAAACAAATCCGAAACACTGCATGTTGCTATTTCGCTTTGTGTTAAAAGATGAGTAGTTTGTACAAGAGGTGTATTTTGTTGTTAATGGCACATAAGAAAAATGATTTTACAGGTATAAATAATTTAAGTGTGTAACATTCTAGGTTTACTCCTTAGACTTTCTATTATTGCAGGCAGTAGCTAATTCTATATAATGTCTTCTCATTAAATCATGTTAAAGTGTTGAACAGCCAAATCTCATCATTTTATGATGCGGCCTCTAGAAGACCACACCTAAAGATCTGTGGGGACCAGGGGCTGCAATGGTGCAGACAGCACATCCCATCAGGATTGTGTCTGAATCAGCTGTGAACTCACCCTTGCTCTATGTCCTTTCAACAACCTCACTCTTACCCCCAGTGTCAGCCTTGAGCTACTTTTCCATAGCTTCTGAACTGTGTTCATCCTTGCCCACATTTTATTACGCATACTTAGTTGAATCAATAACTATATTATCTCCTCCCCTTGCCAATGCCAGTGTCCCACCTTGGCCTATGACTACTTTCAGCATAATTCCTTATTTCTTGGTATTCAGCTTTCATTTTAGTGGCTTGTAACGGCTTCGTAACCCAACTCCTTGGCATGAAATTAATGGTTCAAGTTCATACACTCTTTCTTTTTAATAAGGTGATCCCCATTTTATGATGGAGTGAAGATCCCAATAAAGCCCCATGCTTACCAAGAGCATGCACTGTAGAACATGGCAGCCCTGTTCTTTGGTCCATTTGATAAGAATATTTACCTTTCTCAAGGTAATATGAGCTAAGTCACAATAGAGGGCCGATGACTGGGTATGCAGGAAAAGTATTACTTCTTCCAGGATTCTTCAGATTTTAACACGAGACTACTAAATTTGTACAAATTCTTGATCCAGTGAATGGATTTGTTATAGTGAAATTCCAGGCTTAATGGGAAGCTGAGGAGAAGAGACTTTGACGCTGATGTGGAGATAGTTCTCTGGAGGCTTTGATGTGGTATCAAATAAGTGGCTTGAAATCCTCCTTCCTCTAGGGTTAGTTCCTTTTTTTATAATAACACCATTGTTTCTAACAAAACTTCCACATAATAGGTCATTTGAGATATTTTGTCAATCTTTTAACAAAACAGAACATGGTCGCATCTGACCAATTGAGTATAAATTCCTTTTTGGACCATGCTATCAGGCAGCTGTGCATGGGGAAACATGGGTGCTTAGCCTCCCATTTATTTAGCTGTAAATAGGTTTGTCGAGTAGGCCAGGCCGCTGAACGGGATGCAGCAGTCAAGTCACAGTTGCTAGGAAGTAATTGATTATAAGAATTAGATTATCACTTGGTGTAACCATTAAAATATACTTAGTAACTAAGTGGAATGGCATGAGAAAGAAGCTGTAGTCATTCTTGGTGCACTTTTTAAAAATCTAGACTCTTTTCTGAGCAACAGATGCAATTCCTGGTTTCAGATATAAAGTGACAAGATTTATTTGGACAAGTTTAACTTATTTTATTCTCAGGAAGTTATGCTTTCCCGTAAATGGAAAGATCGGGTAGGCATCTGGGTAAACTGATCTCAAAGCCAGAGGGAAACGAGGAAGACCTGGTGGGCCCCTGGAAGCTGTTAGCCAACGAACGGCTCCACCACCCATGTGGCGGACGGCTTGTCCTGCACTGCAATCATGCTGATGAGCTATGACGGGATGCCACTTCCAGAGTCACCCCATGCAAAGGCAACTGCCACCCTGTTTTACAAAAGGACACTTATAGAATGAAATTAAGAGAGTCTAAAACCTATATTTTAATTCTAAGGAGATTTATATCTAAGAGGTTATTCACACACACACACACAAAACTAGGCAATACAAAATAGTAATGACACAGTGGACTATCTAAAATGGACTGTAACATACCAAGCACATAGCGAACTGCTATGAGGACACAGCATACTGGGTAACTGGTGCCCGACCAACTGCATACACCCCAACACCACCTATATACACTTACACAGGGGCACACACACATCGTACTTTTCACCAATGCACATTTACTGAAATAAGCTAAACGATTCCTCAGTTTATTGTTATTTTCTTTATTGCAAAAGGGAACACAAATACATAATGTTGCTGCTATAATGAGGTTTACATTCTAGTCCAAAAAGAGAGATAATAAAAACAACAAAATGTTAAATATAATAATAGGTAGTAATGTGTGTGGGGGAGAAGAGTAAAGCATGGAAAATTGATGTTTTTTGCTATGCTTCTAGTTATACACTTGCTTTTTTTTCTAAAAGAAAATTTCCTATTTCTATTACTGGGTACCATCATTAGCCTGTCAGCATTGCTGACTCTCCTTCTTCCCCACAACCTTACCCTCATCCCACACATATCCCCTCTCAGTTAGTCAGCCTGTAATTTCTATTCCTCAGAATCTGTTCTGTCTGTAGTGTTACTACAACTATCTTTGGTCTTTTTTTTTGGTAATCTTTTACTTGGAACAGCTTAATAGCTAAACTTCAAACCACGATTTCAGGAAGGATGTAGTTAATCCAAAAACAATGGTACTACTCCATGAGCATACCAATTCTATGAGGCAAGTACTTTTGGTATTCCTATTTAGAAAGAGGAGATTAAAGTATTTTACGCAGCATAGACATTTGAATCCTGATAGAATGTGTCTGGAACCTGGGCTTTTAACAACAGTATAGTAGAGTGGAAATGACAGTGAATGATGAGTGCAATACAAAATACTGTGACAGCAAAGAAGAGAGCAGGAGGCTGACTTCTCCAAGAGGACTTAAAAGAAAGGGGTCACCTGGGGTCTCCTGTTGCCTGGTAGTTGATTGCCTTAGGTTAGAAATTCCTTAAAGAAGACAAATCCATGCTCTCAGAGGAAAACTTTCAGACACTGCGGTTGAGAATGTATTGATGAGTGGATTGGTTAATTGATTTTCTTTCTGTTTGTTTGTTAATTCTCACCAGGGGATATTTTTCCCTTGATATTTAGAGAGAGTAGAAGAGAGGGAAGGAGGGGGCGGAGAGAGAGAAACATCAACGTGAGAAATACACATCTATCGGTTGCCTCTCACACCCACCCCAACTGGGGCCAGGGATTAAACCTGCAACCCAAGTAATGTGCCCTTGACCAGGAACCCAACCCATAACCTTCGGTGCAAGGGCCGACGTTCTAGCCACTCAGCCACACTGGTTAGGGCAGTTAACTGATTTCCAATATCTAAACAGAAAAAAAAAGGTTTACATCTATAATGAGGAATGTGCTTAATTTTTTTTTTTTAATGGAAGGTTAAACCAGGTATAGAATTATAGTGATAACAAAGAGGAATAGATTGATTTACTACATGGTATCAACCATAAATTTCCACTATCCATTGCCTACATACACACAAGGACGGAATAGCATGAGACCAGCTCTTGAGGGTAAGAAGAGACAACAGTCAAAAGAGACACTGATGAGATCCGATAGTTATTTGGTCCATGAAACACATTAAAAAATAAAGATCAACCTTGTAAAACCCAGTCTAAGAAAAAAAAAAAAAAAAGTCATGCTATAGTTTTGCCTGTTTATTGGGAAATTCAAGATACTGCCAGAGAGAGAGAGAGAGAGAGAGAGAGAGAGAGGGAGAGAGAGAAAGAGAGAACTCGTGGGTGTGGAGAACAGTGTGCTGACTGCTGAGAGGAAAGGGAGGGGAGGGTGCAGGAGGACAAAGGGTGGAGCATGGAGACTTGACTTGGGGCGGTGAACACACAATACAGTGTACAGATGCCATGTTGTGGAATTGTGCACCTGAAACCGGTATAATTTTGTTAACCAAGTCACCTCAATAAATTCAATAAAAAGAAAAAAAAAACACAAAAAAACCATAACAAGAGCTGTGCAAACTTTGACAGAAACTGATCCACATTTTCACTTCTGTTTCAGACTTAAGTAACACATCTATTAAGGTAAGAGTTTTATGCCTGTGCTTCAATCAAGTTGCATTACTTTTCTCAGCTCGTACGCGTAACCATTTTGAGATGGCTGGAAAGAAAAGCCCGTTCATTGTTTTGAGGGATAGTTCCTGTGCCCTGGCTGCCCCGTCATGTCATAATGTCATATTCCCAAAAGAACAATCTATATAATAAATAACACCTTGAGTCTTTTCCAAATCATAATTTTTTTATGAAATATATTTGAAACACACACAAACACACGCACATTTTTTTTTCTTCATTCCAACAAATCTCTAGTGACTCAACTTAATAAACTATATTCAAGTAATTAAATTTACTGAGAGGTTAACTTAAAATCGTTTTCCTCAGATGGTGAAGTGAATGGCATTTAAGTTTTAGTCAAATGACTATAAAGGCTTCAGGCACTAAAGATTATATTTTGGCAGGAATGAGGAGAGTGTTATGCTCTGAACGGTGTAGCCCAATCTTGTCTTCAATAACAATATTGCAGAGAAGATTAAAACACATAGTTTGACTGTTTACATAAAAATGTAAACTTTTTTTCTTGTTTTCAAATATGCACCTTCTGGAGCTGATGGGGCAAGGAGTGGGTAATTTTTCATGATATTTCTTTCTGGTACATCTTGTCCTCCTCAAAAGAAGAATTGCCTTTCTCCTGTGACAGGGAAGGAGAAACACGAGCACTAAGCCAAAATTTCTCAAGTTGACAGCACGTATGACTCTGTGGGCGCTACAAGAATATGATCTATTCACTTGTAGCAGCTAGAAAAGATTTTGTAATTCATCCCAGATTGGGAAAGGTCACCCTTACTCCGATGAAACAGATGAGGGGAATTTACATGTGCTCTGTGTGCAGAAAATCAGTAACATACATCTGATCACATGAATACTGTTCCCAGTAGAGAGGTCGTCCTGCTAGTCACCCATTGTTGATGCACAGATGAGAATCCCAGAACTAAAAAGACCCAATAGTCTATCTGGTCCAATCCTTTCATTTTGTAAATGAAGAAATTCCCATTTCTAGAGGTTCTTTCTTTTCCAAATACTATGCTGGAAATAAGTGAAAAAAGGTAAATATTAACCAGGCATTTCTGATTTTTATTTTTTGATCTTCCCATTACACATTCATGACATTTACAGTCTATAAGTGTGAAGACTGCAATGTAAATACAGCGGGGAGAACATAATTCCAATTCTGTCGGTCAAGAAAACGGGACAAAATATATGGACGGCCTGCTCAGCACACTGTGCGACAGGCAAACTGCAGCTGAGCTTCGTCAAGGGTTTGTCCTGTTCCAGGCCCTGTTCTAACTCCCTCACAGGTTTCAGCCACTTATTCCTTTCAATAATCCACTGAGATAAGTAGTATCATTACCACTGATCAGGTTCAAAAACAGGGAGGGGCACACAGGCTAATGTGCCCACAACCACGTAGCTTGGAAGTATGTGCAGAATTCGGGGCCCTATCCCCAGGTTACAGAATCAGAATCTTCAGGGGGTTAATCTCAGAAATTTGATCAGTCTCTCTATGTTGAAAGGCAAATGAAGACCACCATGAGGTATCATTACATTCCTAACAGAACAGCTGAAATAAAAATTAAAAAATAATGACAATGTGAAATTCCGGCGAGGATGTGGAGACGTTTTCCAAGTTGAAAGGCAGAACTGAAGAAATGTCAAGGTCTGGCTGATTTCATGCATCTCAGAACTTGATGGTTTGTTTTATCAAATAATTAGAATTACCTATAGAATAATAGAGATGCAAAGATATAATACATTCACTCTCAACTTATTTTCATAACAAACAACTTTGGGTCCTGAGAGGTGAGAAAAAGCTCCAAGAGAAAAAGCATTTAGTTAAAACAAACAAACAAACAAAAAAAAACCACCTGCCTCTTAGTCCCCAGTTGTTTACAAGTTATTCTGGAAATGCCTCTCATTTCCAAAGCTCCCAGCCCCCAACATCATCCCAGCATAGTTCTTCCTCCAGAAAGTCTATTCTACTTTTCTCCAATACTTTCTTTTCTCTCACAGCATCTTTTTAATAAAACTTTAACCCATACTTTTCTAACTCTACACTCCTGCTGGTTTCTGAAAACTGTTCCATTTTCTTTTTTTCTGTTCTCAAAACTACTTGATGCCATTAGTTTCTGTTGTGACAGGAAGATGAGGGAGGAAGAATGTATTAGAGATTGAAATAAAGACCTCTTATATATTCAGATTAATAAACACTGGCTTCTTTCATTTTCTTCTTTCCTATGTATTCTTCACTCTCCCCAACTGCCTTTGAAAAATAGTCATAATATGTCCTTTATAGAAATAAATCTGCATGGTCTGTTGGTGCTTTGATTTAATATTTGAATTTTAATGCATCTGGTGACGAGCATATATTTCCATATGTGTGTACTTCTTAAATGGTAAGTAACTAGAAGGCGGTGACTAGGGAGAATGCATCTTAAAGCCAGTTGCAATTACGCTTCTCATCAGTTATTTACATGACTATAAAAGAACAAGTCATATTAAAAAGCAGTCAATATTTACCTCTCATGTTCATTAAGGCAAGAAATATGAACTGCAAATCCACTCCAAAACATACTGATGGTTGTAATTTAAGTAAATTTATGGACTAGACTATCGGAGGGGTTACATGTTTAGTAATAATTTTCATCCTTTGCTCATTATATAAACTTTTCAATGATAAATGACTCTGGAGTATTTTCACAGTTAAGCTGATACCGAGAAAATGGTGAAAATGAGATGGCTGATATCTGGGGGCTAAGATATTATGAAGGAATATTTTGGAAAGAAACAAGTTTTAGTAGTATAAGGCAATTTTAATCTTGATTTACTGAATTTAACCTTTAGAGCATAACGCCAGGGGTCCAAACTCATAACGCCACGGGATAGATTTGCGTTGGTAATGGAGTAGGGTACAAGGCGAGTGTAAGAAAGCTATTTGTGTAAGATTTTTTATTAGAGATGATATGCCTGGGACTTATGACCTAGAAAAAATGCCCGGGACTTATGACCTAGAAAAAAAAAAAAAAAACTCTTGGTAAGGGCAGGCCTTGGTGATGTTGGTTATCTTGAAATTGGGTTGATTGTTCTAAACATTTAGTACCAAGCAGTGTCATGGAAGTACTGTAGCTTTTCCCAGACACAATTTATTAGATATTTGAAATCCAAATGTTCCTCAGTCCCACTCAAAGCTATTTTTATCTTAGCTGATGTTGCAATTTTGTTCTTATAGATCTGTCAAAGATAATTTTTTAAGGTTGCAGCATAATTTCAAGATTTTCATGTCTTTTATTATACTACCACCTATTTTTACTGTGAATCACATATTTTAACTATTTATCACATATGTCCTTTTATCAGTCTGCACACCAGTCTTGTATTTATTCTGTCTGTGCGTTAACTTTCCCCATAAATGATGTGACTTTTGTGTGTGTGTTCATAAGATCAACATGAACATGCTAGATAGATATATACCAGCAGATCACTAGAGTAATTTAATTCTTATGTTATTCTGAACTAAATATATCTAGTAAAAGATATTTGAAGAAAGACAGTCCCTTATTTTTCTGATGGCATTCATTTAATGTGTTTGCTTTCTGAAGAAAAATTACCTATTGTCATCTGCTCTTCCCAGTCCCCACAACTGTTTTTCCAAATTTCCCCTTTTCCTTGACTCAGTATCTGTTATAGGTTATTGGGTCCCAAAATTCATGTTTAAATCCAAGTCTCCAGTACCTCACTTTGTCTTTCTTTGAAAATAAGAGTCATTGCAGATATAATTATTTAAGATGATGTCATACCAGATCAGGGTGGGCCTTTATTTCAATATGACTGGTGTCCTTATAAAATGTATGTCACATGAAGAGGCAGAAAAGTGCATTGGACAAATGCCTTGTGTAGGTTGAAATTGCTCGACCACAAGCCAAGGGACTGCCAGGAGCTAGGAGAAGGCCTGAAGCAGGTCCTTCCTTAGCACCGTTGAAGGGAGCCTAAACACGAATCATCTTGGACTTCTAGCCTCCAGAATTACAGAGCAAATTTCTGTTATTTAAGCCACTTAGGGTGTGGCACTTTGTTATAGTAGCCCTACAAAACCAATAAAGGATCAACCCAGATTCCTACAGAAGTCAACGGGTAGAAATAACTCATTCACTTCCTCCGTTCCTGGCTATGATGTCACTGTTCCTTCGCCTGTTCTTCCCTCCGGTGTGAATGTATGTGTTAATCCTTCTGTCCCATGCAAACTTTCCACCACTGCTCTTGATCCCATCTTCTCTCATCAATTCTGTTCCTCTTTCTGAACTGTATATCACCAATCTCTTCATTTCGATTTCTAAATTATATATCACCAATCTCTTAATCTCCACCAAATCCTACACCTCAGCCAACACCCATGGTCAGGTGCTTGCCTATTTAAAAGTTGGAAAGAGTAACCAAGATTTGCTGCTACTTCTTTCTGAGCATTTAGTGAAATCTGGTCTTTATCCTTCTTACCTGTGGAAATTATTATTCTAAATATCAGCAGCCAAATAATTATCTAGTACAAAACAGTATTAACCATCTTCTATCTCTGTTTAATTTCTTTGGCTGCATATTTCCCTCCCTCCTTCCTTCTTTCCTTCCTTCAACAAAAATTACATTTAGCTATACAGGGCTTTGAGTCCTCCAGCCTAGGGCTCTCCACTGTGAAGGACATGGAGGCTTTTTCACTTCATGGTGTAGGGCACATCTTGAGTCATCTCCCTATTCAGCTCAACACACAGGCTGCAGAAATATGAAAGAACAGAAGACTGGAGACATGCCATCCTTTTCCCTTCCCCTTCACCCAGTTGCTGGCTGACTGATGACAGGATTGTTAAATTTTATATATATATATATATATAATAATCCTCGCCTGAGGACATTTTTCCATTTTTTATTCAGATAGAATGAGAAGGGGGGAGAGAGAGAGAGAAACATCAATGTGAAAGGTACACACCAAACGGCTGCCTTCTGCACAACCCAAGCAGGGCCGGGGACAAACTACAACCGAGATACGTGCCCCTAGCAGGAACCGAACCCGGGTCTCTCTGGACCACAGGCTGACGCGCTAACTGCTGAGCCAAACCGGCTAGGGCCAAGCTTGTTAAATTTTAATACTATTTTGCATATAACTCTGTCTATTATTGTTGTTCTTTGTAAAACATTTTTTCACCTGGCTTACATAATACCACTTGCCTGGGATTCTCCTTTCTAATGGCTACACCACATGTCTTTTTTTCTGTACCTCATACTTACACCAACATTTCTCAGTCTTTCTTAAGTGAATATAAATATATCTCAGTTCCCCCAATTATGAGATTCTGTCACCATCATCTACCTATTGAGAATCTATTATCCCCAGATATCCAGGTGTTGCCTAATTTAATTCCTGTAATTTGTATGACAATATTTTGTTTTGGCATATCACATATCATAATATTTAATAGGACGGTTTAAACTCTACTCAAGAAATGGAATAGTTGCCTAAATTCCTGACCCCAAATTTATATCTTAAAATATTATAAGATATATAATATTTGGCTCAGCGGTGAGAGCCTTGGCCTGTGGACCAGTGAGACTGGGGTTCGGTTCCCGCTAAGGGCACAAACTTCGGTTGCAGTTTGTCCTCTGCCCTGGTTGGGGTTGTATGGGTGGCAACCAGAGGGTATGTCTCTCTCACATTGATGTTTCTCTCACTCTCTTCCTCCCTCTTTCATTCCCACTCTATCTGAAGATAAATACAAAAATGTCCTCTGGTGAGGATAAAAATATATATATATATATATTATCAGTCCTTTATTTAATATATATTTTTTCTTTATTGGTTATAGAGAGAGAGGAAAGGAGAGAGATAGAAACATCAGTGAGAGAGAACATCAAGTGGACACCTCCTGCATGCCCTCCACTAGGGATTTGGCCCACAACCTGAGCATGTGCCCCATCCGAGAATCAAACCGATGACCTCTTGGTGCATGGATCCACACTCAACCCATGAGCTACACCAGCTGGGCTATTATCAGTTCTTTTAATTCTACTCTCAAACTTCTTATAAATTTTTAGTTTATTTCTCTATGACCTATTTCATCTACTTCCAGACATCTATTATTACTTATATACCTATAACTTCTTTTGTAGAATACATTGATTTTCTCCTTCCCATTTCTCCTTCATCACACACTTTGTTTTTTATCAAAACAGAGATTAGTTAGAGCACTGGCCCTCATCCAAAAAATTAAATGGCTAAGCAGAATGAGCTTAATCCCAGTCCCTCTGGTGGAATATAATCTATACCAATCCTGGTTGTTCATTCTCATTCTTTAGGTATGTTTATGTGTCTCAGTCATTGTCAATAATATGAGAGCTCCTCTTTGAAGACACTGAAGAAGCTTTCCCAATAAAGTCAAATGGCAGAGAGGAATTATTAAAACATCTGGTACTGAATTAAGCAGGTCTCCCACTTTAAAACATCTTGTTCTATAACGATCACTCTCTCTGGTTAAAACCTTAGTAGCCAAAAGCTACCACTCAATTAGGATGCTTTGACCTGAGTTCCAGACTCATATTTTCAAATATTTATTTTCTAGTTCGATTCAGATATATCACAAGTTCCTCAACTTGTTCAAAAGAGAACTAATATTGTTCTATAAACTCAACCTAATGTGCATGAGTTCGGTTTGTGTCTAGAAATTACTGTGGTTATGTCCCCCAATCCAGGCCAGAAATTTGGAGTCATCTCCACCTCCCTGACATTGCATTTCCCAGGTAGCCACTAAATCCTGATGATTCTACATGCAAAACATCTCTCAAATCTACCCTCCTTCCCATAATCTTCTCACTTGTAGTATCTGTGCTTCCTTGCTATCCACTCGTTGCTTATCTAATCAGTTCTGTGTACCACTTTCACAAATAAGTTTCTAAAACAGATAGTTTTAAATATCTTTATAAAGAGTATCTTTATTATTTTTATGCTGCCTTTGGAATAAACTCTTAATGCTGTAATACCCAGTTTGCTTATAACTCTGCCTTTTTGCTTCATCTCTAAAAGTATTTACACATACCCTAGCTATAGCTGTCTACTGACATTCCCTACAGATGTTGTGGAAACAAATATGCTTTTATTTGTACTGTTTGCTCTACACATCATACCTTTCTTTTCTCATTGAACTGACACAGGCCACTTTCAATGGTGCCTCTTCTAGTAGTAAGCATTTGGACTTACTCCCTAGACTTGCAATTTGTCATTCTTTTAGAAAGTATTATTTAGTTCTTAGTGGAAGTGTATTATGTATCATTTATATTTTTAGTAGTTAAGTGATTATGGTATATTGAATGTCTTGAACAATTTGGCTGTTAACTCCTAAGTGGATACTAGCATTTTCATTGTTCAAATAAAAATTATTAAATAAATCATTACATTCAGAAATCTAAGAAATTATAAATGAATTTATGATAAAATTAATCAATAGTATTCATAATGGATAACTCCCCTCAGTATAATAGTAGGATAGGAAATATATCATACTATCATAGTAACTATAAACCTAGCAGTGTCTAGCAAACAATAGCCCTTCAATAATTTTTTTTTTTTTATTGATTTTAGAGAGAGTGGAAGGGAGAGGGAGAGAGATAGAAACATTGATGAGAGAGAACATTGACTGGCCCCCTCCTTTTGCCTCCCCTTCCCCTGGGATTTGGCCCACAACCTAGGCATGTGCCCTGACCAGAAATTGAACCAGCGACCTCTTGGTGCATGGGTTGATGCTCAACCACTGAGCAACACCAGCCGGGTCCTTCAATAATTTTTTAAATAAATTCTTCCATTCTGGAATTCTTCCAAATTTCTATTTAAAAATACCACATTTTATAAAAAGCTGTAAAATTATTTTAAAAATAAATAATTTATTGGTAGAATAAGAATATGTGATATAGAAATACAATTAAATAATCATAATTGATTCAAGATCTAAAATTCATTCCATTCATTTACCAATTATATAAAATGGGTAGTCTAACTGTACTAATCCTTTTCAGTGTTATAATAAATGTCCTGTATAAACCAATAACAAGTAGACAAATCATATTCAACATTTTTTTTTACATTCATTTTCTTCGGTTTGACTCATTTTCCCATGAAAAAAGTCCCAGTTGTATATCAGTCACAACTGCTTTGATGCAGAGTCGAATCAGCTTCCCTTTATAGCATGGCAGGACACCCTTAATGGCTTCTTCCTCACCTGTGGGTAATGGGGCAGGTGCTATAATGAGAACTACCATGGCAATACTCCAACTACTTCAAGAAAATTTTTCAGCACAGGTGGTTCTTAAACTTGGCTGCTCATCAATATCACCGGTGGAGCTTCAAGGAAATACAGGTGCCTGGGCCCTAAACATCAAGAGAAACTGCTTTCAGCACCCTTGGTTAATGGAGCCTGCTCATTTGTGTTTAAAAAGTATAATAAGTTGTTTGAGTTAAGAACCACTGTAACACTGAACCTTTATATCCTGACTTTCCTTTGAAGTCACTTTTTTTTATCCTTATGTGGTCAGAAGATGCCTCACTTTTTATGGATTTTGTTTCTGTAACTCATAGTTAGGTCTAGTTGTTTTGGTGACAATTTTATCTCTGGATTTTGTCTTTTAAATTTCCTTTAACACATTGTTCTGCAACCTGCAGGCCAATCATACTTTTTTCCCCAAAAATAGTTCCGAGATAACAAAACATCACCCCAGAACCACTGCCCTAGACCATCTCTTGATAATAGCCTCTTTCTAGTCTGCCCTGGTCAGAAGCGAAGACAGTGAGCATACAAGGCTTCAAAATGTGTTATTTTCCTGCTCAGGGACTACTTGATGTGACCTGCCATCAAACAGGAAGAAGCTGAAGTATTTCATGGACAATTTAAGAATGGAAAAGTCATGTCGTCCATTGACATTTCAAAACGTAATTTTCAGTTAATAAGGACAGATCTCATCCAGAGGCTCAATCTTATAAGATGACATTTTTGAAGAATTACACATTCCTTTTTTTTCTTCCTTGACACTTGATTTCTTAACACTAGATTTATTAATTTCTCATTACCCACCATTTTAAATGCCTAATTTCTGTTTCATTATGCTCAATGGCAAGATGGTATAAAGTCTAAAAGGTGAAAAAAAATGTATATAGTCTTAAATTCTCAAAACTATCATTGGCAAAAAATGTTGGAAGAGTAACATTTCTCCTACAATTTCTTATAAGTTAAAATCTATTTCATAATTTATACACTGAAATGTCTTTCACTAAAGTAATAACAATTAATTCAAAATGGACACAGCTGCTTTCATGGGTTAATTGTGAAAATTGTGAATTTTCACAGAAACAATATACATGTCCAACTACCTTGGCAAAATCCTTGATATATGATTTTGTCATGCAGATTCAAAAGTGTCAAATTCACTACGTGTTATATTTAGTCATGTTTTCTTAATAAGAACACAAAGATAAAGATTCCTAACCCACTGTCATACCTCATTGTACGGTCTGCAGTACAGACGGGCACTGCATCGCTCAATAGATTGTTTTGTTTTGTTTTAAATCCAAGGACCCAGTTATACTCACAAACTGGGTTTGTTAACTTGGCACTGAGGTTGGTCACACAGATGACTGTATGTAAGTATGACATGAATAAAGAAAGAAATGCATCACCGCTGATCACCATCACTTCTTCCCTTTATGCCATGTCCACATGTGCCTGAAGTGTAGGGAGGCTCAAAACAAGCACTTGGACCCAAACCACAGGGTTATTTTCAATTCTGTGTTCTTGACAAAAAATGAAGAAAAGGAGATTTATTTTGGATTCACTTCCATATTGCTCTTTTTTTTTTTTTTTCCAGAAAGCCCAGCTCAGTTGTTTTGGCCACCACCACATCCTCCAGGGAATACTGGGAAATGAATTACAAAGACGGAACACCATGCACATTGTACTCTTTGAGAGTCTCGTGGAGAACTAAATAAGGACAGGAGCACAGCTGCAGACACACAGCAGGTAGAGAATCACTTAAGAGATAATGAAAAGGAGCAGGATAATAAGTTTAGAGGTAGAGAAAAAGTTCAGAACCTGAGGTGAAACCCTAGAGTGGCAACAAGGCCTGGAAGAGAAAAAGATAAACAATACTTCCATTCTCCTTTGAAATCCCCAATCTGGAAAAAGCAGGATCTGTAGGCTATTACTTATAATTAAAAGATGGAGAAATCTGGTGCAGGGGAAATGACACGGCATTCTGACTGCAGACATCTGACTTGGGTTCCAGCCCAGTCACTGACTTGTATGTGACTTTACGGAAGCTGCTTAATGGTCTCTGTTGGTCTCCCTCTTAAAATGACAATGGTGCAGTAGAAGTTTCAATTCTATATTTTCTACAGTTCTAAATGTTTAAAAATTCAAATATTTTTGAAGAGCTATACATTAGATTGTTATGAGATAATAACCACAGGCTTGTCTCTGACACTGACAGTGGCCATCAATTTCCCTGCAGCAGGCTGAGCTCAGGCCGCTCCGCATCAGTGAGGGAAGGCGTCATCTAATGAGGCAGTCACTCCACATATGGAGTGCTCTTAGGTTTAACTGATACTCACCTTCTAGTAGATTTTACCCCGGATCCAGTTCTACTCTCAAAATAATAGAAATAGAGAAAAGAAAGACATGAATTTTTATTTTCTGATAATTAAAGTAGCACTTTTGATCTCCGTTAGCTTGATCTTACTTAGGTTATGAGCATTCTTGTTTCTTTCAGCTATTGCTCATTGACACGATGAAGGAACTTGAGAGGCAAAAGGATTGCAGACTTCTAAACAGGTTCACGCTGTTGGCATCTGTTTAAAATGGTAATGCCCCGAATTCAATGATCAAGACAGAAACCCCAAAGTTTGAATAATTTCATATGACACAAAGACCTTTAGCTCCTAAGCGCAGCTGTTAACAAACTGAGACAAAGAAAAGCATATGAGGTTGAATTACATTAATTGCTGATGTTTGATGCATGCAAGTCTCGGGAATGGACAGTGATCATACAAAACAAGAACAGCAATAGCAATAATCACCAGTTATAGGGTCAGGCAATGTACTAAGTCCTTTTCATTATTTACACCATTGAATGGAAGCTGGCCATTTGATAGAACAGGTCACTCTCACTTGCCATGGAAGGGCTGACTCTTAAGGCTGCAGCCTTTTGTTCCGCATGAAGGCAAGTCTGGAGTTAAATTCACGTTGGACAGCATTTCTTCCTCTATGAACTAAAGGTTTGAGCCTATCAAAACCATCAACCTTCCTTTGTGCCCTTTTCAATTAGGCAAAAAAAACTCGTGATATGCCATTTCTTTTTATCTGTACATAGTTCTTCAGCTTTCACTTAGGTAAGATGTATATTTTCTTTTTCTTTTTTTTCAGTTTTGGTATTCATCTTGATATATTCATCCTGGGCAGTAGAAAAGACTCAAGTGTAGGTTTGATACCAAGATGTTAAGGAACGTTTAGGTCAGTTGTCTTTTCGTTGCTCATGTATAGACTTTATGTTACAATATACCAAGAGCAACATTTCTGATGCAGCCAACGATTGGTAGATATGCTTTCTTTCCTCCCTCTTTGTACTGTCTTTATAGCTTATGAAAAGTGGGTTTTATCATGGCAGTAAAAAGTGTAACTGGGAATGATTACAAAATGTGCAATCATTGGAGGTTTTTCTATGTTAAATAGCCTTAGTAAAAGGTGTACCTCAGGCCCTGACCGGTGTGGCTCAGTTAGTTGAGCATCGTCCCATGTACCATGAGGTCACAGGTTCGATTTCCAACAAGGGCACAAGCCCAGGTTGCGGGCTTGAATCCCAGTAGGAGACATGCAACTGATTGATGTTTTTCAAACAACTGATTGATTTTTCACTCATTGATGTTTTTCTCTCCCTCTCCAGTCCTCTGTCTCTCTAAAATATATATATACATATATATATATTTTTTTTTCTATAGAATATATATACACATATATCTCCATGGTCCAGGGTGAAGATAGCCATGGACCTCTCCTCTACATTACAAATACCAGTAAAATCTCTCCAATTCTTGGAGCCACATCATTCTCTGACATCCCTCTATTTTCTTAGAACCTCATAGAAAATATGTGATGTGCGTATGTGTGCAGGTGACAGACCAGGTGTACTGGAAACAATACATAGGTAGTTTTGGTTCTGAAAAAAATAATAAAATAGGTGTTAAAAAACAATATTTACCTTACAGTGCTCAGATTACAAGAAGGGGAGTAAGTGAAACCTTTACCTAAACACAGACTAAACAGAATTCTGGAGCAGTGGGGAGCTGGCATGTGCGTCTGAGCGCACATGTGAGAGAAGCTGGGTGTGAGGATGACTAGTAGTCAGGGAATTGTGGATGCGGTGATGTGAAAGTGTACTTTCATAAATCTGAAATTAGCTATTTTATATTTGAATGTACTCCTGTCATTCATATATTCATTATTCTTCATTGTATCATCTAGACATGTCAAAAATATTTTCATTTACATCAGTGCTAAAATTTTTGAAAATGCCTGACTAAAGCAGAGGATATCTGAGGATCCTATGGAGTTTCTTCTGTCAGTTAAGCAGCACTATTCAAGAAATTTGTTATTCAACCTGTTGTAAGATTCAGATAATTCTATTTCTAATAATTCTTTCTCTTGGGATGTCGGGAGCCATTAAATTAATTCCTAATATAAAAGCAATGCAAAACTTGGTATATCTTCCAACTTAATTCCTCTCTCCAGAGTACTCTAATATCATAAAATATAAAATGAGATTAAATTAGAATGTGTATTTATTTGTTTCTATGTTTGGTGAACACAACTTGGTTTCCAGTGATCGACTTTTTTTTTTTTTTTTTTTTAATAAAGCTGCAGCCATCTACCTAATAATCTAAAATAAGTTTATCAAAGTTTTCTTTTTACTTAGACATTTCCATGTTTTCAGTCTTCTAATTCTGGTTGATCATTCATCACCAAATAAAAGATTCTGAAATACCATTGTATGTCCTGGGAGGTAAATTTATTCTAAAGAAGAGGCTTGAAATCAGTTAGAGAAACTGTGTTTCCATATAATTTCCTTATCTATTTTTAGGTTCAATTTCTTCATGACTGTTTGTTCTGCCTTTATCATTTGAAAACATATTCTTCTTGATAGACATGAAAGTAAAATAGACCAAAACATATTCTTCTTGATAGACATGAAAGTAAAATAGACCAAAAACAGTCATGCATTATCCCATGGAATCAAAGGGAAATAGTTTAAAATCCAGTCAGGAACAAGCACGTAAAAAGTCTACTGAGGACTTTTTTTTTTTTAATAACCAAACAAGTTCAGTTTGGTCTTAAATCAAGATTTTAAAAAATCAACAAATAACTGTTTTATTAAATTGTCTATGTGTATGAATGGTTTATATCTATTAAAATGTCTATCACATTTGCAAAGAAAATGGTAGATTGAACTATTTAGTCTGGCACTCAAATGAGTTATATCTATTTTGCTTATTTTTTCAGCTTGCATTTTAGCTGATTGACATTCAAGATCTATATGCCAAACTAGAAGAATTTTTGGTAACTGCAAAGACTTGAATTCAAGGATTTTAGTGAGTAACTACAACCTTAAGCACCCTTGACTACTGTCCTAGCACAACTGTTTATGTAGAGTCCAGTGAGACACATCTACAAACTTCAATATTTCAACAATTTGAAGTGTATGTCTACTGAGATATTTCCTTAGCCTGTGAAAACATATTTGTAAATGTCATGAAACCAATGCCAACTTTTTTTATTTTTTCTGATTTATTTTGCTCCTGAACCCATATTTATTTTTGTAGTTGAATCCTCATGCCTTTAGTTAGGACTGCATCTTTGAAAGGCAGAAGGAGATTTGTAACTTGCCTTTGGTAGTAGGTCCCAGAGATCTGTCAGTGACAAGAAAGCCATTATATAAAAGCTCAGAGGAGTAGTTGGTCACCCAAAGGCACAGCCATATCTGAGTAGTTTGCTGAATTGGAAGCTAAAACTGAATTTATGTAACCAAGACAACTTTTCATTAGGATAAACATAGAGAAGAGATAGAAAGCAAAACAGTTAGGTAGAAAGTGTAAGTCTATTACATGAAAATAATTTTAAAAAGGGCAATGATATTGGCTGAGGTGATAATATTTGAAAATTTTATCTTTAAATAAAGACCTAAACCTAATTTTATAAAACAAAACAAAACAAAAGCTTTTTGTTGTTTGTTTTATCTTTTCATTTGACTAGTTTTGAAACCAAAATAGAAGTTATTTTTTAAACAAATATTTTGGCTTATATTAAGAAATATGTGGAAGTAGGGTACAGACTGACAACCCTCAGCAGAGGGGGTGGCAGGGGGAGGGGAGAGATAAACCACAGAACTTATATGCAAGTACACATAACCAGTGGACAAGGACAACAAAGCTGGGTATGGGGTGGGGGGGATGGGGAGGAGGGTGTCAATGGGGGAAAAAAGGAGAAACATCTGTAACAAAAATAAATTAATAAAAAAATTTTTAAAAAAGAAATAAATTCTATAAGAAATTATGAACTACTAAAATTTTTTCAGAACATCTTTATAATAAATCTATTATTAATTAAATTTATTGAGGTGACATTGGTTAATAAAATTATATGGGTTTTAAGTGTAGAATTCTACAAGACAACATCTGTATATTGCATTGTGTGTTTACCACCCAAAGTAAAATTTTCTTTCATCACCATATATGAGACCCTTTTATGTTTATTACCTCCCACCCACCCCCTTCCCATAGGCAACTACCGTACTATTGTCTGTGTCTATGAGTTTTAGTTTGTTTGTTTATCTTGTTTGTTCATTTATTGTTTTCAGTTTTATATCCCACATAGGAGTGAAATCATATGGTTCTTGACTTTTTCTGTCTGAATTAATTTGTTTAGCATGATATTTTTAAGATCTATCCATCCATGTTGTTGCAAATGGCAGTATTTCATCTTTTTTGTTTTTTATGCCTGAGTAATATTCCATTGTATATATGTAACACCTCTTCTTTATTCAATCAAGGATAAACTTGTTATGCTGGCTTGTATTGTCCTTATTCTAATTTTTAGTAAGATAGCTAACTGGGGGATGGGGAAGACAAAACTTAAATTTCAGTGTAAGAGGATATAAAGCCCTAGAGTTTACTTTTGCAAAGATAAATGTAGATTTTTAATTATGTATTCTCCAAAATTTCTTAGCATAATTTTTAAATTTAAAACTTGCATATTATACATATTTTAATATTATAGAGATAATGAACTTAAATTAAAATTGGTCTACAAAATTATACTGTTCCTTGTTATAGGTTATTTTTTATTATGGAAAAATAAAAGGAGAAGTGTTAAATTTGAGGATGTAATGTCAAAGTAAATGGTAAAAAGAAAACTGTACTGGTGCTTTTTTTTTTTTTTTTCTCCTGTAGTTTTGTCAATAGTTTCTCTTGCATAATGCGTGCTGTGAGCTAGCTACATGAAATAAATGACTTTGGCCTTAACTAAATGCTACTGTCTCCAGTACATCATAATCCTAGCCAGCTGATAATAAGCCTAACTTACAAAAATCTACATACAGTGGCATTTGGAAAGCTGTAATAATGATGATGAAATTAAAACCTCAGAATTTAAGTAGCACATAGGTCACACTGTGCTCTAAAAATGTAGCTGAGAATAATAATGACCTAAAATGTTTGTTTTCATTGGTGAAGGCTGAGCTAATTAGAACAGGAAGTTGAAATACATTTTCTATTTTCCGAATATTCCAAGTAGACTGGCTTGAAATAAATACAAGAAAATTCAAATTTATAGTCTCTAAAAGCAATAATATACTCAATAATTCCAAATTTATACTTATATATCATTTGACCTCTACTGTCCTAGGTAGTTCAAAATTATGCCTTTTTAAAAATGTATTTATATAAGTGTTTGTTACTAACAACAATAAAATTTGGGTAATGTTTTGTTTTGTTTTTTAACAGTCCTGGCAAGGTTTATCTTAGCTACATATTCTAGGTTCAGAACAACCTTTCTCAATCTATATCTATAAAAATGTGTCCCCTAGAGAAATATATTAGAATGTGCTAGTCTAACAACCTAAATCTTACCCAAACCCCATGATTTGGAATTAGTCATGTGGAACTTCATTCAGGGGCGGGGTAATCTAATTCCTTTTTTCTTCTCATGTAAACACAAAGAAAGGAGTTGTTGTCTCTTTTATTGCCTTTATTTAATGGTGCATTAACCAAATTAAACAAGTGCCTTCATTCCAAGATGACTCATTCATTTCTCTATAAAGTGTGATGTTTCCAGAGGGAGATAAGTCAATACACATATCAACTAATTTCATCACCTGTCATTTTTAGTGTCTCTAGGGACACTGTTGTCATATGGAACCCAATTTGAGGAACATTGATCTAGTGATATGATTCTGCCTAACCTTAATCACTTGAAAATCTTATTTTCGATGCTCCCAAATGCTAACTGATCTGGGTTCACTGGGTTTAACTGGAATGTCAATCCTTAGCTAAGCAAATTAATAAAACTGATGGGGGGAAAATGATGTCTTTCAAGAGCCAGACTTACCATATGGTAAAATACAATCAATATGATTTTTCTTTATTCATTAGTGTTGTCATGACTGCACCGTATTTAAATTCTTAATGCACTAAATAATTCCCAGTTTTTCACCATTGTTAAGGCAAATTCCTTAGATTTCCTATAGTATAATAACAATGACCACAGATGGTCATTGATTATCTTTTAAACTAAATTTGAATGTGTATTTAAAGCTGACATATAGTTTTACATAGAAAACTGCAATAAATATTTTCCCTTTTTAGGACAGCAGGATAGATCTGATACATTTAAATACAAAAAAAAAAAAAAAAACTAAGTGATTCTATATTGAATGTCAGCTGGACATTTATTAGACAGCAAATAAGGGAAAGAAAGAGAATATATATTATCAGTTTATGTGGCACTATGTCTACTAAAAATCATTAACTGTTTCATTAATCAACTATACTTTTTCTTCAATTTAAGAATCCTCTGTCAATCCATTTTTTCAACAGTTTAATGACTTTAAGTCTTTTTCCATAAGATAAGAAATAGCATAAATGTTCATAACTATTTACTGGCAAAGATTCTTCTGTTAAAAGAATTAGCCTTTTTATTCTTTCAAATCGTCCCTACTATTGACATTTAAATGAAGAGAAGAAGTAATTTTACAAGATCATCTTTTACCATTCCACCATTTAGAAAAGGAAGAATAAAATTTAGACTACAACCTAGCAGACAATAGATACATAATAAATATTTTGAATAAATAAATTATAATAATTATAAACTTATTCAGTCTGGAAAAGTTGTGATTTAACTAGCTCAACAGTAGCCCTAAAATACCCCTGAAATATGGATGATTATTTGTTATATTTTAATGTTTAATATTATATTATCTGCCATTATATTTTCTGTATCTCTAACACAGTTCTTGCTTTTTCACTATTAAGGGAAAAAAAGATAGACACACTTTTTATCATCATACTTGGGTCCATTATTTAGATTTTGGCAACTATCCTTTGGTTGTATGTACACAAAAGGGGAAAAAAGTTAAGTTTTCCATCAATGTATGAGTTTCCACATGGCTATCTCCAAATCATAGGTCAGAGAACTAGGCAATATAATTAGTACATAGCACAGCAAAATGTGAGTTGGCCATGTTGCATAACCCAGACGTAAACCACTATTTTCTACTTCTTGGGGCAGTCAATACACCCGTATAGTTCAATACAATGAACTATTTTGGAACTTGAGCTGATCTTTGCATGCTCCTCCTGCCCAGCACAGAGATGTCCACACAGTAGTAGGCTTTTGAAAAATGTCTGAGAATGATAAAACATATATATATGTAGTAAGTCATTCTCCAAACACATCCACGCCAGCAATTTCAATCATTTTATGTAACATAAACCCAAGTTTAAAGGAGCACTTTTTCAACAAGCAAGTTTTTTGTTTTTTTGTTTTCTTTTTTCGGTGTGTTGGTTTGTTTTGCAGATTACAAAAACGAAAGCTCCAGGGACATGTATCAATTCTATTTTTTTCTCTTCATAACTATTTCCTCCTACATTATTATCATGAAAATGTAACACTGAACAGGAAGGAGAGTTAGAGTTGATAAAATATCTTTAAAGTTTGACCCATTTTACTTCTTTCTTGGGCAGACAGAAATATGCTAATATTCATATCTATGCTAAATATAAAAATACCTGAAAATAGCTGGATGAAGCCCCCATTTTCCATAGGTATAATGCACCTCTACTGCATGGGCTTTTATAAAAAGTAAGAAATTAAATAAGTTCTCTTTAGATGTCATTTCCTTTTTGAAACTACACATATAAGAACATGTACTTTAATTTTCAAGATTATTGACATTCTGTAAATCTAAATATATATTTTCTACATTACAATATTATCCAAGGGAAAAAAGCAACAAAAAATGAAGTGTTTGTGTAGGAGTAAGCAGGAATAGAACAGCCCCAGTATTGTACCGTTCTCATAGTGCTTCAGGATTGTCTTCTAAATTTCTACTTCTATTTCTATCAGATTTCATAAATTGGGTGAGAATTTAAATCTTAATTTTCTTATTTTAAAAATGTACTTCCCTCGCCCTGGCTGGTGTGGCTCAGTTGGTTGGGTGTCTTCCCATCCACCGAAAGGCTGCCCATTTGATTCCTGGTCAGGGCACATGACCGGGTTGAGGGCTCCATCCCCAGTGGGGGGCATGCAGAAGCCAGCCAATTCATGTTTTGCTTTCACATCAATGTTTTCCTCCCTCTCTCTCTCCCTCGCCCTATCTCTTTCTCAAAAAAAATCAATCAATCAATCAATAAAAATGTGCTTCCCTCATCATCACCATGCTTACGTTTAAAGAAAGTTTTATTCCAATTGTCTATGTGATAAAACTATTTTAATCCTTTCAGGCTGTAATTTTTTTCTTCAACTAGTGTTTATAGTCAATATTTTTTCTTTACTTTGTATGCATTGTTAAAGAAAAAAGATTATTTATGCAAGAGATAATTAACTGAGTCCTGTTAGACGTTTGCTTGGCTATTTGGTCAACGTATGGATCAACTAACTTTACTTATAATTTACTTTGAAACCATTATAATAATCAATTTCTGACAAGAATAATATATAGATCATGCTTAACATATAACTTGCTTTCTACTTTTAAACAACCTATATGTACGATCTAATTTTATTCATTCTGAAAAAGAGTTAACATGTTTTCAGAGATTTTCTGACACTTGCCAAAGGCCACAGTCAGTAAATGTCAAACCTGGGATTTGAGCCTTCATCTCTTTCATAACTAAGTTCACACTCTTGGGGAAAAGATAATTTAAAGTACGGGACACATGTTGACACTCATTACTAATGGAACATATCTTCTGTGGGGGGTGAAGGGAGGTGGGGGAGGGTACAGGGTGTATACATGGTGATGAAAGGAAACTTGACATGGAGTGGTGAACACACAACACAGTGTGCAGATGATGTATTGTAGAATTGTTTTCCTGAAACCTGTATAATTTTGTTAATGGATATAATCCAAATAAATTCAATAAAAAGGGAAAAAAAGAAAATATTCAAAGTGAAATATGGATAAAACATAAGGCCATTATCTAAAGTAGTGATGGAATAATTTACCTCAATTTCACAAAGTATTTTATTTTTATTTATTGATCTTACAGAGAGAGGGGCGGGGAGAGAGACATTTGTTGTTCTACTTAATAATATATTCGTTGGTTGGTTTCTGGTATGTTCCCTGACTGGAGATCTAACCCACAATCTTGGAATATTAGGATGACACGCTAACTAAACAGTTAGTAGTTGGCAGAGTAGGGACCCAAACCCAAGTGTCTAAAACTGAAAAAAGGCTCTTTTCACTTCTATAATACCTCAAATATTGAGCTTTGTACAAAAATTGATCTTTTTTAGTCTAAAATTAATTGTGCAAATGCCATACTTAGGTCAGAGTAGCCTTACACAGTTAGGGGCTGTTCAGAAGCCAACTCTTGGGAGTTATCATTTACACTGTCTGTGCAAGTGGGCTCCCCAGGTCGTACATGAAGACTCTGACTTTAGAGCTTTCACTGTATGAACACATTCTCTATTCTTATTCTACATGTTGTCACGTAAAATGAACCCCAAATTCTACTACAGAAGGTAGTAATCCACATACTTCAGTAGAAAAAAAAAAAAATGCTGGGTGTTTTGATGGATAAAAAACTCATTCAAAAGATCTATGGTGATCTCTAGCTTGGCTTGTGTTTAACTTTCCTCTATTCTTTGGAGTAAAATAACCACCTTAGGGATGTTATGTGCTTGTTTTCAGGATCCAGTGACATAGAATGACCTCATAAACCATAAAGGACTGTGACAGAGACTGGTTAGATGTTCACAAACTATTTCCCTTCTCTTTCTGGGCAAAAAGCTACACTGTATCTCCCAGATTTTCCAATTTAGGTGTGGCCATCTTTGTGAGTTCCAGCGTATGAATTGTGAGTAGAAGTGATGGATGACACCTCTAAAATGGGCCCATAAAAACATACGGTGAGATGCTCTGCTCTGTTCCTTCCCTCATCTGCTACAGAGAAGGCAGGAATACACCAAGGCCCTGGGGGAGAGCAGAGCCAATAAAAATCCCTGGCACTCCCAGGGCCTACATTGAACTGATTGGACACTAAATAGATGCACCTTTGTTGTACCAAGCTACTGAATTCCGGGGTTCTTTGTTATAGCAATTTCCTACTCTAAATAATCTAAGGTCTATGAAAAAAATGAGGAAGGTTTTTACCATCTATTATTAAAATAGCAGCGAAAGTCCAGAGCTTCCCCTGTGCCAGGATTCTATCACAAATGACCGTTCTGCACATTGTTGCTTACTGTTGTAAAGGAATGTCCCAGGGTTTTCCCAATCAGCTGAAGCACCCCACTTCCACTTACAAAAATTGAATTGCAAATAACTAACTGATGTTTACTTAGTCTACTTCTGAAGCTTCAGCAGCTGCCAAAAAATGT
This sequence comes from Molossus molossus, assembly GCF_014108415.1. Classification (NCBI taxonomy): domain Eukaryota; kingdom Metazoa; phylum Chordata; class Mammalia; order Chiroptera; family Molossidae; genus Molossus; species Molossus molossus. Next base: position 25,750,158 of record NW_023425346.1, read on the forward strand.
GTTTTCCGAGCATTCTTCTTAAAAGAAAGGATGAAATGCTTTCTGTTATATAAATGATTTCTAAACACCTTAAATATTACTGGATATAGTCAATAGTTTTTTGCCATTTATAAACAATGTTGGCACAAAGATACCAATAAAAATTTCAATTGTTTACCGGGCCAGTGTGGCTTAGTGATTGAGCTTCCACCCATGCACCAAGAGGTCACCAGTTCAAATCCCAGTCAGGGCACATGCCCAGGTTGTGGGCCAAATCCCCAGTGAGGGGCATGCAGGAGGTGGCCAATCGATGTTCTCTCATGGGTGTTTCTCTCTCTCTCTCCCTCTCCCTTCCTATCTCTCTAAATTTAATTTTAAAAGATTTTTTTTTATTTCAATTGTTTACTTATGTTTGATACAAACCAAAGTGAATGTCATTGCTATCTGTAGTCTATTTAAAATTATATTTCACACTAAAGATTGCTGCTATAAAAAGTTCCTTCAATATCCCCTGTTTTTAAGGTAGATGATATAACACTGAAGTAGATAAAGAACCTTATGGACTTAGTGAGTCAGCGTTGGGTAATGCAAACAGCACACTCAGAAGGGGATATATGTGCAATGGGCCAGTAAAGAGAAGATTCCTGGTCTATAAAACTATAAATGATGAGACCTGAGAAGTACATGATTAAAAACAATATATTTAATGTAGATGACTAATTCTCGACTCTACTAAAATGTGAAAATATTTTAAGACAGGAATAACTGATTTAAATGAATGTTTCTAAATACTTTAAAGGATTGATACAATACTAATGGCAGGTACTTGATTAAAGATTATTTTATTAAACTTGTGGAGATACTATATTAAAGAATTCCAAAAAGAGCATTGATTTTTTAGACTTTTTTGGCAGCTGCTGTGTTTTTCCTAATAAAATGCCTTTGTAGTAAATGCATGAATGACCAATCAGTGAAAGACTAAAAGGCAGCCTAGCAATTATCAGAAAATGTTAAATTTCTCCATATGTTATTATATGCAAATAATAAACTTTTCCATAGCACAAAAGTGTCTTTTTTTAAAAAATGGAAACAGACACATCATATTGTTCTCTAGATGTCTGTTCTTTCTCTTTCTTACACTATTCTTAGGTATCACTTTCAATACCCATCTTACTATAGATTTGTTTCAACTTTTATAAAGGTGTCTAGGAACCATATATCAACTCAAGACAGGATTCATGTTCAAGACAAAATATTATGGCGATAAGGATGGCAAATAATATATGAACTATCCACTATCAGATTACATTAACCTAAAAGTACCTGCCAATACTGGGTTCTCCTAGGGTTCTCACACTCTTTGACTATATCAGTATTTGGTTGCCCTTTCTGCTGACATAGGTTCTCTTCTTTCATTCCATTGCAACACTTCAAAATGATCACAATTGCTGAATTACCCTGAAAGGATCGCATCTACTGCTCTGAAGGAGACCTCTCTCCATCCACTGTTTCCTTTCAATATTTGGAAGACAGGTGAATAAGCAATCAACACTTATTGAAACATTGATTCATTTAAGATGACCTAAAATCTATTCTATCTTCAGTCAGGTAAACATAGGAAATAATTATGGCACCTTTTATTTGTACTAGAACAGAGATGAAAATAAAGAGATAAGGATTGCTATTCTGGATTCTTCTTCTTGTGGATAAAATATTTGACATGGTAAAGTCAATAAGCCCACCCAACTCACTGAAGAAACTGGAAAGTCCAAAGGTATAAACTTATATGGTCCATGAAGAGTATTTACTCTCCTTTTCAGTGTGGAATTCAAAGCTTTCAATATAGTCGGTTTTTATTACACAGCTCATGCTTTTCACAGTACTGCTAGTTCTTTCTTATTGAACTACATAATTAAATATACACTTTCTATGTGTGTATGTGTACGTATGTATGTATAACACATATCTCATATATTAATGTGGAATTGCCAATAAAATAGTGAAAAAATGTTACACTTCTCGAGAGTTTTAAGTAATAATAAATCCTGGTGTTGTAATAAGTGTATCATCACGTGAAAACTTCAAAAATTTCAATCTAGATATACAATCTCACCTTTCAGCTTGCGTGGAGGTCATAAAAAAGTTACTGAAAACAATAGGAAACATTATTTTGATATCTGTCATTATGTGATAAATGTGCATCTATTTTTGTATAGAAGATAATTGCCAATCTGAATAAGTGGTAAGAAGCAAGAGTATGAAGACAATTCCTACAATTCTATTTTTGCTTTAAAAAAATCTGTGTCAAGTAAATGTACTGGCTATTTTATTCCTATTCAATTAAAAAAAAAACATTTTATATGATGCAAAAAGCTTGATTACTTGATTGCAATTTTTATCGACTGGCTAAATAAATGACCGAACAAGTTTGCCCATCTGCAGGGAAGAATCTCTCTACCCCTCAAACATACACATACAGGATACTGGGGACACAACTGTAGAGAGTGCTCACCTTTCACTCTGAGGAAGCATTGTTCCCATGAACTATTCCAAAATAAATTTTTATATAGGAAATAAGAGACACTCAAAACATTCACCTCACTCATATTAAGTTTTTGTGCGGTTGTTTTTTTGTTTGTTTTTTTTACTATGATGGGTCAGTCTACCAAACCAATAAATATATGCCAAAAATATATTAGATTATTCTTAAATCAAGGTCCCCAAGAGAAAAAACAATGCTAACAAAGGGCATGGCCCTAAGAAATATTATGTGAAGAAAATGTCAGCAAAATCCCTGTTGGGGTAGGCAAGAGGCAGAAAATAAAACAGTTAAGGCCGGAGAGAGAGACTAAGTTCAGCTTCTGGGACCGAGACCGAGAGTGAGTACGTGCCCGCCTGGAGAGAGCACGGGTCGTGAACGGGAGGCGTGAAGTAGCAACTGCCTCTGTGTTAGTGTGAGGACTCCTCTCTAACAGGAGCATTGTTGGTAACAGTGTGGGAAAAGGAAAGTCATGTATGATATTGGTGGATTTACAAATTGACACAATATTTTTGGACAGGAATTTGGTTAAAACTGACCAAAATTTTAGATATGGAATCTCAGCAACCTGGCTGTGGCCCACTCTGCAAAACACAGTCCTTACAGCTACAAAAATATACAAATGCTCAAAGGTATGTAACATATACTTTTGTAATATATTTGCTACCAATTTGACAAAATATGTGGAATAATGGAAAGAAACCTAATTGACCATGAATATGAAAATAGTTTTAAATGTATTGGTACTTTGGAATACCACACAGCCCTCAAAACTGTATATTAGGTCTCTGGATTTAGAGACACAAAGATATTCAAGAATATTATTGAGTAAAAATTTAAGTTGCAGAATGACATGTGTAGTATGATCCAGACTCTATTTAAATATGTAAGTCTATGTTAACTTGCTCATAAACAAAAGAAAGAACATGTACAAGATTAATACAGTTGCCCTGGCCAGTTTGGCTCAGCGGTTAGAGCATCAGCCCGCGGTCCAGAGAGGCCCGGGGTTCAGTTCCCGCTAAGGGCACGTACCTCGGTTACAGTTTGTCCCCGGCCCTGGTTGGTGTCATGTGGGTGGCAACCACTTGATGTGTCTCTCTCACATTGATGTTTCTCCTATCTCTTCCTCCTTCTCTCCCTCCCGCTCTACCTGAAGATAAATGCAAAACAAAAAGATTAATACTGTTTACTCAGTAGAATTCTATTTTGTTGGAGGTACTTTTTAATAACAAAATTAACACTAGTTGCTTGTTAAAATTATAACTTTGGAATGAAAACAACTGATTTTAAGGCCAACATTAATCAGAATGAATGACAAATTTGCAGTTTTACCCAATTTCAACTTGATCAAATACCACCCAGCCCAATATCACTTCTTTGGCATGGCTTATTGATCTAGAAGTATTTTAAAACCACATGGATAGAGGTTACATGTTCTAGGTAATGTTGTGTTGGTCAGAAAATTTCACAATTACGGAAACAGAAGTGTTTGTAGAAACCAAAACTATATTGCTAACTACTGCCAAACAGTTTGATAATGACAGGACGGTGACAATAATATTTCTGCTCTTTACGTTCTTACAGTGGATGGAACAATCAATTGTGATAAATTTCTCATTGGTTCTCTCAGGGTGCTTAAAAATTCGACCTATGGAAATGATCAGGTATCTTATTTTATGTGAAAACTCATCTCCTTTATTTTTAAAATTTTGCAGAACAGAAAAACCAAGTAACTAAAATGAATCAAAAAGTTTCTTAGGAACTAGTTGTCGGTTTTTTGTTTGTTTTTTAATCCTGGAATAAAGACTCCCAAAAGTTCCCCATGATTCTAAGTCTAAATAAAATAATAAATTAACATCAAAAGTTAAATTTTAGTCCCCTGTAAACACTTCCCCGAAATCCCAGAGCCAAGGCACATTTTAAAGAGCCTGGCAGGGCCTGGCTGGTGTAGCTCAGTGGACTGAGCATCATCCTATGGACTGAGAGGTCCCAGTTTGATTCCTGGTCAGGGCACACGCCCGGGTTTCAGACTCGATCCCCAGTAGGGGGCATGTAGGTGGCAGACGATCAATGTTTCTCTTTCACATTGATGTGTCTCCCTCTCTCTCTAAAAATTCAATAAAAACACATTTTTAAATAATAATAATAAAGAGCCCTTTCTGCCTATGCCCTAGTGGCAGGCTGGTTTGGGTCACAAACAAACTACACAGGGAAACCTGATGAGAGAACCTGCCCCAGTTTTCCTGGACTCAGACAGCCTGATAAGTGACCAACTTCCACGAACTGCAGTTTTCTGCATCCATCCCAGTTATCCTCCTAGAGTTTCTGTATTTTGAGTACAGTATTCTACCTTTTTAAATGTGTTATGCATTCCAGCCAATAACCCCTTTCTTAAGCCTTCTCAGGAACTGCTGAAAAAGTGCTCCTCCCCAAGGTTTAATGGCAGATGTCCGAGTGTGCTTGTGGGGTGACATCCCGATCCTTCGGTGTCTTTGTCTGTCACTAACATTCTTTCCTTTGCCCCTCTCTGTCTCCCTCATGCTTTTCCTGATTCTTTTCAAGGCTTCCTAACGTGTGTTAGGATCCCTGGTTTACTCACAAGTATGGGAATTTCCATGTGCCCAAAGCTGACCCTATCAATACATTTGTTGATGAGAATTTAAGGAGAAAAAAGGTAAGAACCCCACAGGGATAGTGCTAATTGATTTTTTTTACAAACACATAAGCAATTATACAAGTGACCATCTGCTTTGTCTGCATGAAGTTAATGAATACACAAAAGGAATCAAATTTAGAGCTTACTTAAATCTTAAATCCAACTGCCTAGATAGTTGCTTAGACATATCATACAGCAAAAGGAAAAGTGCTCTAGTCTGCAGGATAAAGACCAACAAAAATAAATAGGATTTCTTGTTTCTTTCACAGGGACACAGTGAAAACAGAGTTATGTTGATTACAATGTCTGAAAACATAGACATCAGAATCTAATATATAGCGTTATTTTCAAATAGGACTGATATTCATTTAGACAAACTGGACCTATAATATATAGAAAATAGTTAAAGATAACATCACTGTGGCAATTAATAATTTTCCTTTTAAAAGTTGCTTATTTTGTTTGGCTCAGCATTCTGGAAGAACGTGTAACTATTTCTTTCATATAGTCATTAGGGACAAAAGAGCACAGCAGAGATTAATTCAAAGAGTGACTGCTGCAAGATAGCACACCTAGACTCCAGTGTTAAAAAGCAGGCTTTTTTTACTATTGTTATTTCCATGGATTAATGAAGATTATAGATATAATACAAAAAGCCGAAGATTCACAGGCACAACATTTATTTCACCTGTTCGAGCTGGAACACTCATGCCAAGATCCTTTGATTCATAAAATAAAGCCAAAGAACTTATGTGCATATGTGCATAACCAACAGACATAAACAACAATGTCATGGGAGGTGGGATCAGGAGGAGGGTGTCAATGGGGGAAAAAGAAAAGTATCTGTAACAAAAATAAATAAATTAATAATAAATAAATAAATAAGCAATATATATATATATATATATAACACTATATTAATACATGGAATATTCATAGTTTTGAAAAGCACTCTCTCTAAAATTGTTATGAAAAACTCATTGGCCATTTATTAATTCTGTAAATAATTACTGAATTGTCTTTGGTCATACAGTCTGGATTAGTTGCCAGATATCTTGCATTGAACAAGACGGTCCACTCATGACAATTATCATTTAGTGAGAAGTCAGGATTTTTAAGTGCAATTTCAATGTGGCGAAGTGCCCTAAAAGACCAGAGATAAGAGCACACCTACCCGGGAGCTCAGTTGGACTGGGTACATCAAAGAAGAGCAACCCAGGAACTACATTTGAGCTGATAATTGAAGGATGGCCAAGAGTTCATTCAGGGAAGAAACACTGAATCAGGTTTAAGCTAATGGTTGGAGCATTAAATATTCTTATTTCTGTTTCACTATGGATTTTTTTCTACAAAGGCAAATATGTATTCTAACATAAGAGAAGATACTGAAATTTAGGTCATTATCTCATGAGAAATAATTTTACAAGGAAATGACATATTGGTGGGTGCCAATTTAAAATCCATTTAGACACAAATGTTTACATTAATTTGTCCTCCCCCCAAAGAAAACAAAGAACAAAATAAAATTAAAATAGTGGGTATTGTACAGAATGAATGGAGTACTAGATTTAAATCTGAGGAGGAGCCCCAGTCTTGAAAATTTAAGATCTTCCACCAGGTTGGGCCATCCTACTTGTCTCATTTCTCAACTGTTCCTTAAAAATGCCACAAATTTTAGGCAAACTCTTCTACATTCTGTCCCTGAATACCTCTAACTCTTCCATCTTTTCCATGTTTGATCTTCTCTCTGCCAATGCCTTTCTTACGCAATAAGGCCCCTCTCCTTGGCCACTTTCCTTAGACTCTCAATCACATGATCATAGTTCTTTTTTTTTCCTTAATTTTTTTTTTTTTATTGACTTGAGAGAGAGAGAGAAACATTGATGAGAGAGAACACTGATTGGCTGCCTCCTACATTCCCCACACTGGGGATTGGGCCAAAACCTGGACATGTACTCTGACTGAGAATCGAACTGGTGACCTCTTGGTGCATGAGTCATTGCCCAACCAGTGAGCCACACCAGCTGGGCAATTATAGTTCTTTATACTCACATTTCTAATAATACCTTGTCAAATTGTGGCTTGTCTTTATATTGCTTTATATGTAAAAGTCAGATTCCCTCAGCTGACTGGAAGCTCCTATAGCAAGTGAACTTTTTCTTCACCTCTCTATAGACCACAGATACTGCATTTCACTTAATATCTGGAATAAAAAGGGATTAAATTGAATAAAACTAAGTTAACATACAGTTTTAGATTGTGTGACCACTTTTTTCCTCTGAAACCACTTACACAAAAACGTTACATGCATTTCTTAAGTTTGCTCTCCTTAAAATGTAGACTGTTTTACATAATATTGTCTAAGAAATAGTATATTTCACATCAGTGAATTTTATAAGTAACTCAAATCTTATCTCTAGAGTTAGTGAGCCATAGCGACAAGCTCATTGTGTGGGAGCAAACATCATTCATTCCGTCTTTCCCCAACAAATGTACATTACGCCACTCATGTGCACCAGCAACCATCCTGAGTGCTAGGGATGTAACAGCAAAGAAGACGGAAGAGTTTCCATTAAGGAGTTTACAGTCCAGAGGCAAACAGAGAAGGGGTAATAGACATACTTACAAATAGCTTTTAGTAATACGGAACAAACAGGGAGCGGGTATACAGAAGAGCAGGCAGGGAAAAGTTTTGACTGAAGGACAGAACACCCTTCTTTGGTGGGAACATTTAAATTGAGACCTGAACAATATTGTAATTTGAAGAATCTGATAGCATACGGAAGAGCTCATCCTACAGTTCACAGATTTCAGAAAACTATTGGTAGGGAAAAGAAACATTAAGGACACATATAAACCTATAATGAGAAGAAATGAAATAATTAGCAGAAGGTATGGGAACTCCTGGAGTTATAATTGATTGTTTAATTAATCCATATAGATATTTGAGCCTTAAATACACCCTTTGTCCAGCTCCTTCAACTTTTATATGAGATTGTTTCATATCTCAAGGGCCTCGGAGAACTTCCTGTGTTCTTAACGTTGTGACCACACTCCAGCTGCAGACATGAAGGACACATTACTCACAACATTATCCAGAATGTCCATGAAGCACTCTATCAGCTCACCTCATCTTTTATTACTCACCCAGGGTTGGCTAGAAAATGATGGCTTCTAGTGTTATAACATTTCGCTGAAAGTTTTTATTTGAGTGATTTTTTTGGTATAGAACTTTCTATTTTTTAGAGGTGTTTACAATAAGGGAAACAAATGTTTGTGTTTTTATTTCCTACAGGAAAACACCATTTGGACTTTTTGGTATTGTAAATGCTGTAGAAACCAAACCAACTGACTTTCCTCTGTCTCGTGCAGCATGACCGACAGACGGGGCATGCGTGGTGGGCAGAGGTCTGAAAGCCAAACTAACACTTCTTTAGGCACTAAAGATTCTGAATAAAAGAATTCTGCCCTGACTATACAGTGAGTCACAATGTTGACACTAGTAAAATATTTTACCACTAAAATGTGGAAAGAATATGAGTGATAGAATATGGATGCATCTAAATCTATTAGAAAGAGTTAGGCAACCCGTGAAGATGGCTGAATGTTTTTTTTAACAGGCATTTAAGTTTTGTTCTGGATAGGGAAGTGGCAGAGTAGAAAACAAACACAACATAAAAACAACAAAAATACTGCCTAAAGGGCCTCTCTGTATTTATCAAAAAACATTGAACTAAATTACAGGCACTGCTATAAATTTGTTGCCCTTGCTAAGACATTAAGATCTTTTTAATGAGCAAAATACATGAGATTATTATAATTAGGAGTTTAATTGTATAAACATTAATATGAGGGAAATTTAAAACTCTGAATATTTTCCTTCCGTCCTCTCAACATATCTCCCTTCCTCCAGCTATGATAATTTCAGCAATTTATTTTATATTTAATATCCTTTTATTGCCAATAAATATTTTTTTTATACTATGTTAGCTTTTACCTAAATTATGTGCTAAATGCATTCTCAATGGGAAAAACGAACAACTCAGCATCTTCCTATCCCTCACAAAGAAAGAAAAATGCATGTTTTACTTTTTATGCTTTCTTATTGCTTTTAAAACCCTGTCATCTAATGGGACTAATGTTCATGGTTTAGGAGCATATTTACCATAAATAGCTTTAGTGGTTATCAAACATCTTCACTTCATTTTGGCGCTCAACCAACCTTAGCCATTATTTATTGCCTCATATACTTCTCTACTTTGAACATTACACCTTAATTACCCCAATTCCTATTTCTAGGTCTGATTTAAATAGCTGGAATGGGAATAACTATTTCTTGTTTCACTTGTGTAAAAAGGCAATGCCCAAACCCAAGCAATCAGAGATCATCAGGGCCATGAAATCAGTAGAGTATATTTCAGCGATCTGAAAACCCTAAGGTCTCTGGCAGTGGAAATGCAAATTCTCCTATGTGCAAGAATCGGGGGGAGGGGGAGGTGCGGGCGGGCAGGGACTGTCTAATATTTCTTCCAAAGGCTCACATCCATACTGAAGTCTAGCATACTGAATACCGCTGGGGAAAAATGGGAAATGGGGCTCATTTCAAAACTATTGTTTAATTTTAAGTAAATAAATGCAACTAGGACTTTGCGCTTTTATAATCAATCATTGTTTTACCCCTAGTACACTTCCACATGGCTTTTGCTCATTCTTTTTATATACAAATAATGCTTTATAATACTTTCCAGGTTGTAGGGCATTATCTCATAACAGATGAAATTAGAAAATGGGCCATGCAGTTATGAATTTGTGTGGATTTTTTGTTTTCTCGATCTTTTAAAATTTAGCTCAAATAACTCCTTTTCTGAGAATCTTTACTTACTGCTACAGAACTGAAGAAGGCTTCTTTAGAATATCCTTTTGTGTCTTTGCAACTTTCTACAGTGAGTGTAAGGATTATTTACACTTGAACCCTTGCTACAGGCAAGGTATGCATCTTAGCCTCATCTTTAGCGAAGCCGGCATGCAACACACGCTCCCTCAATGAAAGGTTCTTTGCCCAATTGACCAATAAGACAATTCAGGGTGTTTAAAATGCAGACATGGGGATTAAAATGTGCTTTTGCTTTCACATTGCACTATGTCCCTTTTTAACTGCAGAAATGATTCTTCCATTACTTTGTTAAGATGTTTAAAATATTTAGAACTACCTTCTCTACCCTCAACAACTCCAGGTGGGCAGCTGCCCCACCTCCCAGATGCATACAGACGTTTTAAATAATATGTGCTAAATGCGTTTCATCTCACAGCAGTATTTACTGTAATAAAGTTTCCAGGCTGCCTACCCCTGTACTAATCCCCCCCCCACACACACACAGCCTGAACCCTACCCTGATCCTGACTCCATCTTTCACCCATTCTAATAATTTAGTAGTTACCTTGCTGCTTCCTGTTGAGAAATACCTTAGAACATTCTATTTCCATTTCTCTCCCATGTCTAGCATAACACTTGGTTTATAATTGATGCTCAATATAGTTTTACTGGGAAAAAATTGTTCAAGGATAGAATTCTCACAGCATTAAGCCTCTCTCCTCTCCCATACCTTCTTGTACATTGATTGGGTTTAACACAAACACCATCGGGAATACAGGAACCCTGTCTTATCGTTAAATCTCGTTCCCTCATTATTTTCTTTTTTCTTTTTTTTTATGAATTTTTATTTATTTTTTTGTTACAGATATTTTACCTTTTTACCCCATTGGCACCCCCCACCCCACCCCCCCTCCACCCCGTCCCCGGCTTAGTTGTCCATGTCCATTGGTCATGCATACATGCATATAAGTTCTGTGGTTTATCTCTTCCCACCCCCCTCATTATTTTCTAAGGTGTAACTTTGGGAAAGTTACCTCACCTTCCTCTACTACACTTTCCTCATTGGGGAAATAGGGGAAATAGCAGGGAATGTTTTATACGGGTTGCCACAAGCATCACCTACATATTAAATGTGGAGTTATCAGCTATTTGTTCTTGGGAAGACTGCTACACTTTTCTGAATAACAATGTACATGTCTTTGAAAGAGAGTTAGTAATCTAGGAATCACAGAGAAGACAGTAGATGAATGGTTGCTTAGGATTGGGGTGGGAATGGGGAGTGACTGTAACTGGGCATGAGTTCTCTTCTGGGGATGATGAAAATGCTCTAAAAGTAGATTGTGGTGATAGCTGCACCATTCTGTAAATATAAAAGTCATTAGACTGTACTCTGAAAATAGGTAAATTTTATGGTATGACAATTATACTTAAATAAAGCTGTTCATTAAAAGAGTAAGAATAATACTGGAATTCAAATTAGGTCTGTCTGAGCCAAAGTACACATTGTTTATTTTATCCTCGCATCTTCATCTAAAAAAATGAGAAGTTAACATTTAAGGGATTGTGCTAAATGATAAAGAGTTGCTGCCTAGGGAGGTGGTTAATATACACAAAATGGAGGAAATATATGGAGCTAAATCCCCTATCTAATCATGCAAAGAAATCGTTTTTTTTTCCTGTATTGATTTTAGAGAGAGAGGAAGTGAGAGGGAGAGAGAGATATAAAATCATCGCTGAGAAAAAATACATTGTTTGGCCGCCTCCTGCATGCCCCTGACTGGGGATCAAGCCCACAACCTGGGCATGTGTCCTGACCAGGAATCAAACCGGCGACCTCTTAGTGCATGGGTCAATGCTCAACCACATCAGCCGGATGCAAAGAAAACATTTTATTCATTCACTTGTTTCTGAGTTGGTAGACAATAACAAAAGTTGTTAGCCATCATTTGATAATAGTTGTCCTTTGCCTATGGAAAAGACAAACCATTTTCCAGTTATAAATGGATTGCAAATATTTTTGTTTTCTTTCCAAGAAATTATATTCCTTCCCTCCCTCCCTCCCTCCCTCCCTCCCTCCCTCCCTCCCTCCCTCCCTCCCTCCCTCCCTTTTTCCCCTCCTTCCTTCCTTCTTTTCTTCTTTCTTTCTGGCTGCTTTGTTGTTTCTGAGTCAGATAGACTGATTATAGGCATTAGAGATCGATTTTCTCTGTAATTCACGGACAACATTTTAGAAGGATCATAGGACGTTTCCCATGTGAGCTAAGGGGAATGACCCTTGAAATAAAAGTACTGGGATCACTTTAATTATTTCTTAAAATCATCAAACTATTTCTTTACAAGTGTTAAGTATTTAGTTGAACAATATCTTATTTACAGAAATGTTGAATGCCTTTACAAGCACACTTGTAAAGAGGTATTCGTGTGTGTTTTTATATCAGTCTTTGAACAATATTTTATCTTTTCTTAGAGAAGTTATGGAAAATGGTAATTTAAACAGAAGATGAAAACCTCAGGAGTTCTTGCCAGAATAAAACTTCAGCATGTATTTAAAATCCGTCTAACTTTTCTATTCAAGAGCTAAATTCAAATTCCAAAAGAAGTAATTTTCTGCAAAGAGATTAAGGAAAGAGAAATGATGGTCTGGGCTGCATATGTTTGAGATGAATAGTGTTTCTTCTCTCTTTGTGATAGGAAGCTCCACTCCATAGCATAAATTGTGGCTTACACTGCCCGCTCTGGGAGTTTCTAAGCCTGCATGCTCTTGTGAGTTGCTGGGTGTCAGAGGGGCTCCATCACGGTGGAGTTGCCGCTAAAAAGGTTAAATACAAGAGCCTCAAAGGCTTTCAAAGAGGAGACTGCAGAAAATCTGTTGCCAAGGAGTATTATATCACCCAGCTCGGGGAAGTTCATCTCAGCTGAACCTCCGTATTATTTTCAAAGTTAGAAAATCCATACGAGGCAGATGAGTATGTCAAGGATTTTAAAACCTGGTATAGGTTGGGTTTATTTTTGGATTATTATGGCTTCTTTTTCATTGTTTAACAAAGGAAAAATGGTAACATTGTTGTCTTATATCTCCTTGAGGGTAGTGATATAGATTTGCTAGACTATATACTACAATAAATGTTAGCCTTTGGAAAATCGGTGTTTTTGCATTTATTCCAGGAAAAAGTCTCTACACTTTAAGAGGAGACATATTTAGTGACAATCATTTTCGCTCTGGCAGTCACAAATTGTACCATGACATGTACAACAATTTCCAATGTATTAAATCAGTTTAAAATAAGGTAAATGAATCAATAAATAAATTAATTTGTCAATAAATATTTATTGAACACTTATTCTGATGGGCACCTTAAAAAATATAAAACATAGGCCTGACCAGTTTGGCTCAGCAGTTAGAGCGTTGGCCCAAGGTCCAGAGAGACCCGGGTTTGGTTCCCGCTAAGGCCACGTGCCTTGGTTGCAGTTTGTCCCCGGCCCTGGTTGGGTCGTGTGGGAGGCAGCCACTCGATGTGTCTCTTTCACTTCGATGTCTCTCTCTCTCTCTCTTCCTCTTTCTCCTCCCACTCTATCTAAACAAAACCGAAGAATGTCCTTGGGTGAGGATAAAAAATAAAAATACATAAAACATAAAAGAATGACTAGGTATGGTCCTGGTAAAACTATAACTAGGATTCATGGACAAATAGAGAGGTGCTGTCCTTCAGTGAGGTTTTAAAGGGACAGGAGCAAAGTTAGAATTTGAGTATAAAACGATTCAGATGAATAAAAGGAGAATAACAGCATGGCAGTGACAAAGAGAAAAATTAGATTTTGTCCAGCAGGAATCATTCAATTCTCTCCCAGACTCAATTACATTCTCTATGAAATACTTTAATTTTTAGATATTACCTTAAAAAAATAAATTGAAGAATAGCTCAGAACAACTAGCAAAGCAATGCTCAGAGTGTTTGTGTGGATAAATGTATATCAAATATGGCTGGTGAACTTGTGATGACAATTAATATGTATTTTAATTGAAGCTTTGGAATGAAAGAATACTATTAGGGAGGAGATGAGCAAAACTCACTTGCTTTTCATTCTTACCAAGTAAATGTGTACAATCAACAGGAGATCCTCAGTTCTCTTCCTGAATTCACTGCTCATATAAAGCGTTTATTAGAACTGAGGTGAAAAATTCTTTCTAGGGAATATGATAAAGTAGTATGCCTATAATAAAGCATATACTCCATTTAGTGTTGATCAAAGAATACAACACAAAATATTGTTCAGTAAGCAGGGGAAAGAACATTGACAAACCTGCAGGTTAAAACATCTGTGGAATAATAGCAGCATTCACATGGGAAACATTTCAGGGTTCCCTCTGTGATATAGTCATTAATATAATCAAGTTAAATGACTATTATATTAGAATTGGCATCAAAATTTAATCAATTCACAAGTTCATCACTGACAATCTATCTTTACTATTTACTTAAACTTTGAGAGCCAGAGTTTAATGATAAGTAGATTTCAGAATAAAAACACCTACCAACACTAAATTTCATTTAGCCTGATATCCACAACCCTCACCAAAATGATATTCTTCTCCGTTCAGAACAGAAAATTTCAGGTTAATAATCTGAAATCTGAGGAGGACACATATTAGGAGTTCTGAGATTACTCCCTACATTAATCAGCTTTTACCTCCACAGATTCCTCTTGTGCAGAGACTGTCCCTGAGGAATCCTTTTTTTTTTTTTTTTTAATCCTCACCCGAGGACATTTTTCCATTTTTTTGTTGAGATAGAGCAAGAGGGAGAGAGAGGAAGAGAGAGAGAGAGAAACATCGACATGAAGGGACACATCGAGTGGCTGCCACCCGCACGACCAACCAGGGCCGGGGACAAACTGCAACCAAGGTATGTGCCCCTAGCGGGAACCAAACCCGGGTCTCTCTGTACCGCAGGCCGACGCTCCAACCGCTGAGCCAAACCGGCCAGGGCAGGAATCCTTGATGAGGAGCTGCTTCTATTGCCCTGGTATCAGTCATTAGAGATTAGTTAAGAATCTGCTGGAGTGATTCCCATAGATAAATAGTTTCTACTCCAGAAGCTATCTCTTCACATGTAAACTTTTAACACATTCCATTACACATTAGCTATGACCTTGGGAAAACTTCAATGGCCCCAGAGAACTAGGGGTTGGTAAAGTGATCACTAGTGTTTGTATGGCTCTAGGTGCCCTCTGTATACTCAGGAAAAAACAAACAAACAAAGGATTAGGGAGAAGAGGATCTAGAAGTTATGCTTGCTGATGTTTCCATACGGTCACCTCTCTGACCTCTGAAAGTTGCAGCACAGAAAAAGTGAAGTAGTGAGTTATTGCAGGCCGGAGCCTGACCAAGAAAAGAAAGCTGCAAGGTCTTTTCCTACCATTGCCTATACACGTCCACCATGATGCCTGCCAATCATAAAAACTATTTCATGTTCTAATCTCATTTGTCTCTAAAAAGATAATGAATGGGCTTCCTTCAACCACAAGATGAAAGCTGAGAAAAAATTTTGATGTTGATGTCTACTAGATGGAGCAGAAATAATTAATGTTCCTTTATGGCAGCATGATTTATCAGGAATGACACAGCATTTGGGCCTCTGTGAACTAAGTGATGCCAATTACTATATCGAAATTTTGACAACTAAATTTGAAGCAACCAAGCAAATGCATTGGATAAAACAAACTTCTTGATTTATAATAATCAGAAAATCAGAGCCTTGAATGTGAATAAGACATCACTTACCAGCAGGTCTGTGCTTTGACACACTTTTACAAGGGTATACAAAATAATTATCATTTAAAAGTATCACATACCCAGACACTTTAATATAAGACTTTGTTCTTAGACAATTATGGGAACCACTCAATATTTTCAATGTACATTTTGTTGATCTTATTGGGGACCTAAAACATTATGTTCAATAAATATCAGAAAATATTAGTTCTATCTATTATATAGATGTATAATCTGAGAAAAAGAAAGCTTGGTTTGAAAAATAATAATAACAGTAACAATGGATATTCATCTCATATATTCCATGAGTTGACTGTTTTTATGTATTTATGTGTTGTTCGTTTATTATTGTCCTCATTTCCTAGATGATAACACATCAGAAAACTGGAGATAAAGTTGATTTGTATCATATCTCAGTATAAAATTTGTTTAAAGTAATTAATTGCCTTGAATTTGCAATAGATAGAGCTGGACTCTTCACCTTTGGACAGATGGAAGTGGTCTGAAAGCTAATAAAACTACAAGGCAAGACTAGCAAAAAAAAAAAAAAAAAAAGAATAATAACAGCTCTTACATTGAAGATACTTTTAGAAAGTTAAATTCTCAATGTTGAAAATATTCATCAGTAACATGGAAACTGATAAGCACAATTAGTGTCAAGCCTTGACATTTTATTAAAAAAAAAAAATAGTAATAACCAAAAAAAAAGTTCTATTTAATCAGAAACACATCTTCCTCTACCTGGCCTTAACAGTAACTATACTAGACCCATCCAAATTATAACAGGCCTCTCCCAATTTCACAAATACTTGTGAACTAAGCTAAACAAGAAAAAAAAACATCTTCCCTTGACCCTGAATCTTTTGAAAGTACTTGTTAATAAATATTAATTCAAAACCTTTTGAGGAAACCAGCATTTCTAGATAACAGGAAATAAACATTTATATTTCAATCCTCAAAAATGAGAGAACTACTACTAACATTCCAAGGATTCCAGTTAACTATATCAATGTAAGAATCGTCATAGGAAAGTATATGGGCTTTCGAATAAAACACTAGATATAATCTTGAATTCTGTTTCTTCATTTTACAGGTACTTTCTAAATTCAATAAACATGCATACCTATCTCTTAGAAATTCCTTTTGGCCAACAGTGTATGATTAAGATTTATTCTCAGAAAGATGATTCTCGAGGCACTCCAAGATTGAGAATTATCACTAGATACTGTAGTTTTTGTATATTTAGAAAGACTCTGGCAAGAATGCTTTAAGAAAAATGTTTTCTTCCTAAGTTTCAATGTATCCAAATGATGGAAACCTGCAATTTGAACAATTTTGTTAATTAGAATTTTATTCTAGCATAGATCACCTTGTAATATTTGGTATTTTTTAAAATATATTTCATATAGTTCTGCTACTGGTCCCACTATTTGTATCTTGCTTTTCAAGATCTTATTGAATTTGAACAGAGATCAATATTGCAACTCTCCTGTTCATCTCCCATATAGCATAACACCTTTTATTACAGAGAGCAAAATTAAGTATGGTGCTCTGTCTTCACTTTCTCTGACTGGCAACATTGTGATTTTATTCATGTGTGAAATATTTTTTAAATCTAATTATTCTTACAACCAGTTAGGAGAAGGGTCATTATTCTAGCTCATTAGCTGTTTAATTGGAAGGCATAACAGTGAGTCTGCGTTTTGACTCTCTAATTCCAATATTCAGCAATGCAAGGAGAGGGGAACTGTGTAATATCTTGACTCAAGAGCCATGAATAACATGCACACTTCTTTCTGTCCTTCTTTGACTGATATGGCATTCTAGATCTATTCCATGCAACATTTGACTTCCATAGTGGAGACTCAACATTACAAATTACATGTGTCTTGTTTCCTTAACATATGCAAACAAAACATGCTTTATGCATACACACACACACACACATATGCCAAAAGACTATCTGTATTCACCTTCTTGTATTCAGATCAAGTAACAACCTGAACTGGCTGATGAAATAAAAGTATTTATCTGAAAGTGTTTACATAAAGAGAAAAAAAACTGACATGGGACAACACTGCCTTACTTTTCCATAACATCATCTCCACATACCTGGGGGGGAATCTTTAATCAATGACAGGAGCAATGGCAGAGTTCAGAGTTTTGTCTTGATGTAGATAAGAAGAAAAAGTAAGCCAGCAAAGATAATGACTATATATCACAGTATAGGTAGAAAGGACAATCCTGCAACATTTAAAAAGGTGTTTGTTGAAGAATGTAAATCTGTGATAGATTCACCAAAAATTTGACTTTCATCATCCATCAATGCCTTTATGTGAGCCAACATATAATGGCATCATATTAGTTTTCTATACTGCTGTATCAAATCCCCACAAACTCAGTGCCTTAAAACAAAAATGCATTATCTTGCTGTTCTGTAGATCAGAAATCTGACATGGTCTTGCTGAGTCAAGATCAAGATGTCAACAAGGTGTATTTATTTCTAGAAGTTCTAGAGAACAATATGTTATTCTGCCTTTTCTAACCTTTAGTGATTGCTCACTTTCATTTGCTCATGACCCACTTCCTCAATCGTCAGAGGCAAAGCTGTCTGGTTGAGACCGCTCACTTAATATCATCCACAGTCACATTTCCTTCTCTTTTCTTCTGCCTCTATCTTCCACTTATAAATGCACATATGATTCCATTGGGCCCACCTTGATAATCCAGAAAATTTCTCTATTTTAAGGTTAGATGATTAGCAATCATAAGTCTATCTTCCACTTTAACCCCCCTTTGCTATGTAACATAACATATTTATAAAGTTCAGGGACTAGGATGTGGACACATTTGTTGACAAAGTTATTATTCTGCCTACCACAGTTTACTTTTTGGCCCCTAAAGACTCACATTCAAAATAAACTCATTTATCCAAAGTTGTTCAAATTATCAACCCATTACCGCTTTAACTCAAAGTCAAAAATCTTATCTAAATCTCATTAGCTAAAAAGTCAGTCTCATAAAAATTAAGTATGTGTGAGACTCGGGGTAAAATTAATCCTGAGGCAAAATCTCTTTTCACCTGTAAGTCTGTGAACCTCAAAAAACAAGTCATTTTCTCCCAAACTGTAATGGTGGCACAGCCATAGAGCAAATACAAATAGAAGAAATAAAGTCGCTAGTATAAAGCAATTTCAAAATCCACCAGGCAATCTCTTCATTTTTAAGACTTAAGAATTACCTTCTGTAGCTCAGAGCTCCACCTCCTGGTCTTCACACTCAGAGTCATCTTTTAATTTTCATGCAAATTAGAATGCGTTTGCAGCTGAGCATTTTGGGGTTCTAACAATTCTTTCATTCTGGTGTTCTCTCTGTTTTATACAATTCAAGCTGGCAGTTTTTCTGCTGGCATAAAATTCTCAAGAATCTTGTGGGTCTCCTATGTGTGTCATAGGAGTCAGTCTACTAAAGAAGAGACTACTCCACAGATTATTTGCCTCAATAATCTTATCTCTATTTTTTTGGTTTCTCTTGGGATGGGTGAGGGGGATCTGTGAGTCACATAGTTTACATACTTTTGCCATGTAAACATATAATTCACATTTTTCTGGGTCTAGAGCATGAACATTTTTGGGTGAGTTGTTTATTCTGCCAACCACAAGCATAGATAGAAAATGTTTTAATAAATAATGTAATACATTCAATGATATACAGGTTGGGATTTATTCAAAAGCTAAATTTTCCTAATTCAGTAATTTTTCTACCTTATGTACTTATCTTCACATTGAGAACAGTGTGTTCTATAAAACAGAAGTAAAATGTAGACCAGAAAATGCTATGTGCTTTAGTTCAGATCTAAGAAAGAAAAGGGAAAATCATACCCTCACTGTCTAATGTATCACCAAGGTACCAAGGGACTTCAAAATGCAGGTTTTCCTTATTGATATTGAAAATGTGTATTTTCTCTGTTAAGATTTAAATATTATTTTTATTCTTCCTTTGTTGTTCTTTATTTACTTTTTTACAGATAAAATCCTCAATTCTGGAAATGAAAAAAACAGGGTATCTTTGACTTATCACTTCTTAGAGTTTTTCTGAATGATATTTGCATTTGAAACATTTCACAAGTAAAAATCTTCAGGCCATAACACCTCTTACACGTACATAAGCTTGAAAAGGTTGCCGTGCCTAATTAAAACTTAGATCTCATGCAGATCAGCTTAGTCAAGTGTTATTTTCCAACTAGCTCTAAAAACAAACAAAAATAGACTATTTAAACATAACTACCCTTGACTATTATCAAAATCTTTACACATAATATGGTACCTCCTAGGAAGGACATAAAATCAATGAAAATGGAAACATTCTGCTTATTAGTAGTCCAGAAGTTGGTTTCTCAAAGATTTGTTTAGGATAATGGTTCTACTCTTGACCTGATTAGCCTCTCATGGGAAGCTTTGAAAAAATTCAGTTCCCAATCCTTTCCCTAGAATTAATGAGAGTATCTCCAAAGTTTAGAGCCCATCTAAGTATTACTTTATGAAATACAGTAAAATCTAGTTTTATTTTACGATGATAGTCACTTCAATATCGGCATAACTGCCACACATGGCAGTTACAACATATGTGTTTACATTTATTTAATTTCTGTGTGATTTTTGTGAATTGAGTAGAATAAGAAAGAGTTGGTATTCCATTAGTGGTCAGCATTTTTGCCAGCATAGATTAGTAAACAGGGGAGCTATTGGGTCTGGAACAGGATCAGAAAAACTTGGAAGCGGTGGTTCTCTCGACTTTAAAGAGGATCCTTTTCATGTGCCAGGAGTCTTTCAATTCCTACCGGACAATTTGATAACCTGTGTGTGGTTTGGCTTCCTGTATATTTTTACCATCATTGTCTTGTCCATCTACTTGTGATAGTAACACAGTTTTTCACAACTTTCCTAAGTTTACTCCTCTTCTTTGTATCAGTTAACAGTTTTCTCAATATGATGTTACATGCAAGGTCCTAGACGACAAGGACCACACACCCCTCTTCTCTGTTATAATACAGCCCAGAAAGAAGCCATGGCCATTGCTGCACTGGGCCCTCAGAAGTACCAAGTGGCATTAAATGATGTCATCTTGCTCTAGAAGCCTACTCCTCTTTTCGTTTTCCAAAGTGAGCCAGTGGTCTGTTAGTGGTTATATTTTACTGATTATAATTTATTTAAATAGTTTATATTTTTCTCTCTTGTTAAAACAATAATTTCTATATGGAAAGTGTAGTTTATTACTGCAACTACAATGCTTGAATAGTAGAAAGTTAGTGAAGAAACATTTATTGAATAAATATGCACATGAGAAATGGTCCCAACCTTACCCTCTTGCTCCCTTTTCCTCTCCTCCATCTTTCTTCTTTTTCACCTCTCACTCTCTCTGTTGCATTTTTTATTATTAAGTAAAAAAATCATAAGACTGTGTGATGTGTGTCATTTTTGCATAATTTGATATTTTTTTCTGTATGTGTGTGAGAGTGTGTTTGACCTTTTGTATGGCTACCTAGCACAACTCTAAATGATTTTGCCAATAGGGCTATAATTTCAAAGATGATTAGGACAGGAGGCTTAATTAAAGAGGATCTTTACCGCTATGCATTCTTCTCTGGTAGAATTCAAACTATAGTGCAACCCTCTTAATTTAAATTTAGAACTAACATTTTCATAAACAAACAAAAAAAATGATGAAGATATTAATACTCTTGGGAAGACAGTTCCACTGCCTGTGATATGATGGACTTTGAATGAGGACTTGCTTCGTCTGCAAAGACCCAGTAACTACTTCACCTTCCCCAGCCCCACCCTGAGCCTTCGTAACTCTTGCCAAGTCCTTACTCTGACAATCACTTATTTCATGATTTACTCAAGCATTGATATTGGCCCTTTTTTGCAATTTGATTCTGTTACCTCATATTCATAAATGTTAATATGAGTCTCCATTTTTTATTTTAAATCCTCACCTGAGGTTATTTTTCCATTTATCTTCAGAGTGCAAGGGAGAGAGAAAGAGAAACATCAATGTGAGGGAAACACATCTATTGGTGGCCTCCTGCACGACCCCAACCATGGCTGGGTACTGAACCGCAACAAAGGTAACATGTCCTTCAACACAATTGAACCCACAGCTCTGGTCCTCTGGCTGATGCTCTATCTGCTGAGCCAAACGGGCCAGTGCTATATAAGTCTCCATTTAAAAAAATAAACAAAACATTTTTCTTAAGAACCTAATCAATTAGTACATCAGAAAAGAATCTGCATCGGAAATTTTACCTTTAAAAATGAACAAAAAATTATAAATTGAACTTTCATTTGACCCAGTGATCCCACTTCTAGGAATATACCCTAAGAAGCCTGAAATACCAATCAGAAAGAATATATGTGCCTCCATGTTTGTAGCAGCACTATTTACAATAGCTAAGATCTGGAAACAGCCCAAGTGTCCATCAGTAGACGAATGGATAAAAAATCAGTGGTACATATACACAATGGAGTACTATGCAGCTGTAAGAAAGATCTCTTATCCTTTGAGACGACATGGAGGGACCTGGAAAGTATTATACTAAGTGAAACAAGCCAAACAGAGAAAGACAAGTATCATATGATCTCACTTAGTTGTGGAATATAATGAACATAACAGTCTGAGGAATGGGGTAGTCCCAGAGACGTGGAAGTGGGGTACAGACTGACAATCCCCAGAAGAGGGGTGGTGGGGGAGAGATAAACCACAGAACTTATATGCATGTATGTATGAACAGTGGACATGGACAACAAACTGGGGACAGGGCAGGGAGGGAGGGAGGGGGGGGAATCAGTGGGGGGAAAAGGAGAAACATCTGTAACAAAAATTAATTAATAAAAACGAAAAAAAAGGAACAGGATTATAAAGAATGGCACCCTTTAAGGAGTAAAGAGTTCTATATGATAGAATACTTGCTTGCAGCTAAATTTATATATTTAAAAAGATTAGTGGTTTTGTAATCATGTCTCTATTTTTTGTTAATCAACATGTTTGTTTTACAGTATTTTCTAAAACAATCTGTGCAGTAATTAAATGTCTAACAGGAATTTTTATGACTGCTGAACACAAATGTAGTTTAGCTTAGTAGTCTGGAGTTATTAAGTGAGCCATCATAATTTAATGTTTTAAATAAAACAAATTGTAGACCTCTTCTTAGCTTTGCATGAGGCTCATATTACAATGGAGTTTATGTTCTTCAAATGTAACAGATTCTACATTCCCAATGACCAATTTGGAAGCACATCAATAAAAGTCTTTTTTTTTTTTTTTCATTGAGGTTTGTTCTTTAAGGCAAACGGTGCACAGCAAGTAGAAATAAAGAGCAAAATTAATTTTCTTGTGAGAAGGAATGGAAAGAGAGGAACTGATATTTACTGAGCACTTACTATAAGTCAGCCATTGTGCTTGATATCTTATGTCCTCTCATTTAAATCACACTATAACCCACAGAGAGGCAATTGATCTACATTTTATAGATAATAAAACTAAGGCTCACTGAGGAGGTTAAATAACTTGTCTCAAGTTTACTTTTCTTTGTCAAATAAATATCAAAGTTGAGTTCTAAACAAATCATTTATATCTCCCTCCCAAAAAATTTCTTCTAAAATTTTCTTACATTTCTATTGATTTGTGCAACCACACAAATCCATCCAGCACTTTGACTTGATTCTGTAACAGCCAGCAGTAGCATTATCACCCAAAAATCTGCAATTATTGATAATTCATTTCAGTCAAGCATGTCTTATAGTCTGTGTACAGATACTCACATTTTAAAAAGGATCATTCAATCTCTTAATCAACAGATATTGTTTAATTCATATATTCTTATCCAAAACCAGGAAAAGAGATTATTTCCCTGTAAGGGATTAGAACTTGCATAGAACATTAAATTGCAAATACTGGAAGAAGGAGAGAAATAACATTTTAAAAAGCCTTGAAATAGATTCCATATACCCTACTAGATGTTTTCATATATAATTTTCCTTTAATTTTTCCCAAACTCTGTGAACTCAAATCTCCAGCACATGCATACATGTCTTCTTGCTTGTTCTTTCTCCTTTTCCACCAAATTATCTTTATTTTACATAAAAGACCAGAGGATTTAATTAACTGGGTATTATGAGATAGCCAAGAATAGAACTCAGATTTCTAGACATCTAAACTCATGCTTTGGGGGGCTGAAAGTGGTAACGGGAGGGCATAACAGACGGGATTAAGCACCTCTGTATTTATTTTTTTATAATTGTAAATGCAACATATTTATTGAAAACCCTGCCTTTCTCATTTCCACTACCTGTCAATCTCAGTCCTTGCTGCAGTTTTTAACTTCTTGGCAGCCAACTACCACAAATATCAGAACAAACTCAAAATCACACACACACTTGCACACGCGCACACACACACACACACACACACACACACACAGGTTATGCTCGTAATGTCCCTCCTACCTTTCTGACCAATGCCTATCATTTCCTCTTTGGTTTCTGTTAACCAAGGATAATGTTCAAGACCAGGAGTCTGTAAACTGTGGCCCATGGGCAATATCTGGCTGACTGCTTTTTTAAAATATGGTCCACAAACTAAGAATAGACTTATATACTTTTACATGGTTAGAAAAAAAAAAATCAAAGACAACTATCACATGATCTCACTTATATGTGAAACCTAATGAACAAAATAAATTGACCAACAAAATAGGTTCATGACATGGATGCGTGGAACATAATGACAGATCTCAGAGGGGAGGGAGGTGGGGGGAGGGGAGTGGGAGGGAAGGGGAAGATATTAACCAAAGAACATATATGCATATGTGCATATCCCATGGACACAGACAGTAGTGTGGGGAAGGCCCTGGGAGGGGAGGGGATTGGGGTGGAAGGGGTCAATCGGGGAAAAGAGGGGGGATATCTGTAATACTTTCAGCAATAAAGATAAATTTTAAAAAGACAAGTGAAATAAACAAAATCAAAGGAGGAATAATTCAGTGATATGTGATAAATATATGAAATTCAAATTTCAGCTTCCCTAATTAATGTTTAACGTAGCGCAGCCACACCCACTCACTACGTGTTGCGTATGGCTGCCTCAGGGCCACCAGAGCAGAGCTAGGTCGTGGAGACTACATAGCCCACAAACCCTGAAATATTTACTATCTGGTTGCTCACAAAAAAGCACTTGTAGACCCTGTTTGAGGCTCTCTGCTTCCTCTACTCATTCCCAGGGCAAGCACTTCCACCACAGCTACAACCTTCAGGTACTGTACATAGTTCTTCACATTCTCTCTCCAGAACCGCAGGCCCACAGAACAGATGGCTAATCAGAGGGCTCCACTCCATGAGGATGGTCCAAGAGACTGCGCAACCAAGCGTGCCTACAATGAAACTTGTTTTTTCTGCCCTCAAACTGGATCGTCTTTCTGTGATTCCAAGTTCTTGAAAATCACCACAGTCCACTCAACCAACCAAATCAGAAACGTGGGCATCCTTGATTCTTTCCTCTCCTTCCCTCAACCCCCAGTAAGTGCCGGGAACTGTAAACTCCCTATTACAGGTATCCCTGAAATCTATTTTCTAGATCAGTACTAAGTTAGGCTACCATCATGCATTGCTTACACTAATTCAGCTGTTGCCCAATAAAGATTCGTGGCTCTAGGGTTGCTTCATCTACTTCATTCTCTCCATTGACCAGATCTTTGCAAAGTGCAATTTTAGCATGTCATTGCTTTGTCTATTACCCTTCAGTGATTCCTTATTTCCCTTAGTATAAATTTCACACTCTGCTCCCCATTTCATATATCCTGACTCTCTAATTGATACTCCGCTTTTTGAATGAGCTATGCTCTCTTAAAACTTACTTTTCTCTAAGAAATCTGCCACAGTCTACTGAAGTGACCAGTGAAAAATCTAACAAATACTCCCTACCTATCAAGACTTAAATGATTGTTTTTTGTACTCTTTAATATTTCTTATTCTCCTTTGAAATCTACCCCACTGGACTGTAGGATCCACTCACTGGTCTGTTATCCTGATAATAGCATTCCTATATATATGTAAAAGTCTTGCAGGAAAAAGCAAGTATCAAATGAAGTTTGACACATACGTCAACATAATTGTAGTCAAAATAAATCGTTAAAAACAAAACAAAAATCTCTATGTCTTTAATTATTTTTTTTTTAGGAAGAAAAGTTAGTAAAGTCACTTTGCTGTTATTTTTATTCGTTAAAATTTGCTAGAAGATTATTCAGCAGTACTAATAAGATAATCTTTGTCACAGTCAGAAAATAACATTATTTCCCTAAGAAGTCATCTAAAAATGAGAGACATCTACAATCTCAGCACCACTTATAATTAATTTGTTATCACTATCATTAGACTAATATAGTTTATCATGATTTTTATAAATTAAGCATTGATAGGACTACACTCCAATATAGAAAATATTATATATTAATGAGCAATAGCCTGGGTCCTTAGAAAATTAAGTATATTCTCCTCTTCACTAGCATTAGGCAAGATGTACGTGCTCAGTCAGAATCTAAGTGTACTAGTGATAAAAATTCTTATAAAATGTAAAGATCATGTGTGAACCACAGAATAACAAAAGAATTTATATAAAATTATTTTAATTACTATCTTAGATACAGTGAGAGTCCTTCAATAAAATATTAAATTACATCATGAGTCTGGCTGGTGTAGCTCAGTGGTTGAGCGCTGGACCCATGCACCAAGAGGTCGCAGGTTTGATTTCCGGTCAGGGCACATGCCCAGGTTGTGGGCCCAATCCCCAGTGGGGGGCATGCAGGAGGAAGCTAATGATATTCTCTCTCATCGATGTTTCTACCTCTCTCTCCCTCTCC
The DNA here is from genome assembly GCF_014108415.1 of Molossus molossus. Lineage (NCBI taxonomy): Eukaryota > Metazoa > Chordata > Mammalia > Chiroptera > Molossidae > Molossus > Molossus molossus. The sequence continues at coordinate 25,776,893 of NW_023425346.1, forward strand.
CTCCCTCTCTGTAAAAAAAACAAAAAGAAAAAATAATTACATGATGAATTGTCCACATTTATTATCTGAAAACCAGATTCTCCAAGTTAAAGCACTTTTGAATGGTGATGGTATAAATAAATTGATCATGTGAATATCCAAATCAGATCTCTTTATTCTGCCAGTAAGAGCACAGACTATTTACTGAGGGACAAGACAAGAAATGGTGGAAGGCATCTTACTGGTCTAGCAAAATTTATTTTCTATCAGAACCATACAGAGAAACATCCTCTACACTATTTTCTTGACCCCAACCTCCTTGCTTCCTACAGCCAGGTATCATCAGTTTTATCTTTCCTCATCTACCTCTTTCAACTTCCTTGTAACAATCCATTCAGCCCACAGGCATGCATGCCCGAAGCTCCTCTATCATAAAACACTATAATTTAGCCCTTTTTCTCATTTTTGCTATGCTCTTGTGTCTCTTCTTTACCAGCAAACTTACAACCAAGAAGGTTTATTTTCACTGCTTCTACTTTACAACTTCTCACTCATAAATACATCAAAATAAAATTTATTGCCCCATCATTTTACTGAAATCTCCCCACACCATATGTATCTAAATCTAGTTATCTTTTCTCTGTCATCTAATTCTCCTGCTTTACCCAATGGGCTTTTTCCAACTCCCCACTTTAGATCTTCCTTCTAACTGTGAAAACTCTGCTTCTTCTTGTTCATCCCCTCTCTTTCCCCCACCTGAGGTGTGACTAATTATCAAAGTTCCATAATTTTCTCTCTGTAGTCTTTCTCTTGAAGATAGAAACAAATGCTTTGGCTGAACACTTTCTTATGTTGAAATAATTCCAAAATTTTATTTCTGGTCATTACTTCTAACTTGGAAATTTCTATCTGCCTACATGTCTTTGTAGATGCCCTGTGGAAATACTACATACCATATGCTTTCATCTAGAAAACCCTTTTTGCCCCAGCTGGCTCCATCACTGTGTTTCTGTGTTTATTTATTTCATGCCCATCTTCCTATTCACCCTGGCTCAGGGGCTCAAGGTCATCTTGGTGTCCTCTCCCTTGCTCCTGAACAACTTGTATTCAGTAGCTTGTCAAATAATGTTAATTCTACTTCCACAATATAATTTGTGTCTGACCCTTTCTCTGTTATCTCATAACCACTGCAGTAGTTTAGGATAACATTATTACTTTCCTAGACCACTGAAATGACCTTATTCATCTAACCTTTCCTCCCATGATCCATGCTATACACCACTTCCAGATTCATCTTCCTAAATCACAATTCTTGCCAAGTCAGTGCCTATTCCCCAGAAATATCTGTCTACCTGACATTATAACTTCAGTTAAATAACATAGCTCCTCCATCATTCCTTAAACTTGAATAGATTTTAGTTTACCTTTCTATTACCATTAACAACCATAATACTTTGAATATCTTAGGCATTCAATACTCAATTACTGAATTATTTGAAAATATTCAATTCTGCTGAAGAGAATAAGAACACAATAGGGTGGTTGATAATCATAAGCATTAAACACTGATAATAAGCTAGGCTTAAGAGATATAGGCAAAATTAATAGACTATGCTAAAAAGTGATCAGGAAACAAGCAATATATGAGACAAAGGCAGCCTTTAACACATCTTGTTTAATAGAGTAAATAATTTAGTAACCTGGACGACATGAGAAAGAGAATAAATAGAAAATATGATGGAAGTTTTAACATAGACAATGGAGACATTAAATTGTTAAAGATTTTGCTTACCTTGGCTCAGTCTTTAATTCAAATGATGACTGCAGCCAATAAATCAAGAAAAGACCGAGTTTTGAGAGGAAGCAATGAAAGACTTAGGAAGAATCATCTAGAGCAAAGATGTGTCATTAAAGATCAAGGCTAAGATCGCTACATGGTCATATTTCAAACGGTTATGAATGGATGCAAAAGTTGGACAATGAAGAAGGATGATAGGGAAAAACATGGTTCCTTAAAATATGTTGTAACAAAATAGCTCTATGGATGCTCTGGACCACTAGAGAAATGAACAAGTGGATCCTGGATAAGATTAAGCCTGAAACATTGCTGGAGGAAAAAATGACAAAACTGAAGCTGTCCTACTTCAGGAGTATCATAAGATGGCAGATTTCTTTGGAAAAGAAAATAATAAAGGGAAAACTAGCAGGCAGAAGCAAAAGAGGAAGACCAAATATAAGATGGATTGACTTCACAAAAGAAGACATAGGCATGAGTGTACAAGAGCTGAGCAGGGCTGATAAGCACAGCACATTGTGGACATCACTCATTCACAGGGTCCCCATCAGTTGGAGCCTTCAGTGGCATGCAGCACACATGATGGAACAAACAAGGGTACTGCTTATGATTAGACAGGAATGGAAAGACTTATTCAGAATCATGTGGTCTCTGGACTGACATTTATGTCACATCTAAGTCAGTTACCCATTGATGATACTTGATGTGGCCCAAACAAATATGAGGTACCTATGACCAATGACCCACGCCCCCTTTTTCAGAGAGGCACAGGGGCAAGGACATGCAGCCACAGCTCCAGTTCTAATATAATTTCAGGAAGGGTACATTTACCATTTTACTAAATACAGATTTCCTCTAGAAAATATCAGATATGTTAAGAAACTCTCATTTTGGTACTTGAGAAAATAGATAAAATCCTGTGCTCTCTCCCACATAATGTCTCCCTTCACATTAATCAAGAAAAGCTCACTAAAACTGAGTGTTTACCTTAGGGAAGTTCAGGGCAAAGCAGAAAACAACTTGTCTTTTCCATCACAATCAAAACTCATGAGAATCAACTGGTAAACCCATGGGGGCTTGACTAAGAAAATTGTCTGAATCAAATTTCAGGCTGAATTTAGCCTCTAGGTACTGCTCTGTAGGCTTCAATTAAGGGTTTAATTCTCTATTCACTGCTGTAAATCATAGCTGGTCACAGAAAGGCATTCTTAACCACAGCCCCTTCCCTCATAATTACCCTGAAGCAATAACATTTCATAGCTTGGACATAAAGCACTGACAGGTTTTTGCAATAAAATGTGACCTTTACTGTTAAAAAATGTTTTATGACATCTGAAAAACCATTTTCTTAATAGGAAGATATATATTCACTTGAGGAATTAAAATAGCATAAACAATTTAATTTTACAGAAGATAATACCCACAATATGTTCCAAATGAAGAAAATTTACTTTTGCATCTCTCTACATTTAAAAATAATAATAAGTCATGTTTTGCTTTGTATTTTGAGAAAAAGAACTCGTCACACCAAAATAATCTCACAGGGAACACTAGACTTACCTATTTAGAAAGAATATCTATATGCTTGTGGGAACATCCATAAAATTGGAAAAATTGAATCTTAATATTACTTGCTAAGGGTGCTTTGAGAAAAAAGCAACATAAAAGAAAATACCTTTAAGTAGACTCTACTTTCACACTATTGCTTTAATTCATCCACCTCATGCTTCATGGGACATTCAAGTGTGCACTAAAACCACAGAGAAACACAACGTTCACAATCAAAGCAAGATGAGAACAAGTCCTAAAAACTAGTTTTTAAATAGCTTTTTCTTAAAGGCACATGAGAATATTCAGTAGTAGGGTTTTTGTTGGACTTCAGCACCCAAATGCTACTCAAATGGGTTTAGAAATCTCCGAAAAGGAATATTTTGAGGGCCTCTTTAATATTTTTCTCTTAATATTTACAATCATACTCTCCAGTTTTGTTTCTAAAGGCAAAAAATAAAAATTATCAGGCTGTGAACATAACAAGCAACAGTTCTGGATAATATAAATTTCCTTAAAACATACATCTGTGCATGTAGAGTTTGAGCACGTTCATATGACATCATTTGAAGTGTCACATTACAAACAGAAAAAAAAAATACAGTTATGATGTGGCACAGAATAAACTTTCAGAGGGTTGTTATAACTGCTTACCCAGCACACACTTTGTTCACACCTAAACATTTAAGAGTCTAAGATAGTATATGGCATAATTTATATTTCCACTTCAGAGTCACTTGAAGTAAGAATAGAGACGAGTACATCACAGAATCACTTCATGCTTACTGAGAACTTGGGAATCTGCTGTTTTCAGCCTGAAGTATCTTGAATTAACTAGGAGTGACTGAAAGGCAACCTAGACATATTCTAGCAAGAATTTGGAATTCAAATATTTTCTGGAAATTACAGAGAAGTTGAACAAATTGTTCATTCATTAATGAACATTCCTTGGAAGGGACCATGTCTTATTTAACTTTATATCACCAAAATCCAACACAATTTGCAGGCAGAACATGTATTCAGCAAATGTATACAAACAAACTTATTTAAAAAAAAAAATGTGTCTCTACTTGCCAATACGTATTTTCCTTGTATATTCAGAGAAAAACTTACGTTTATGAACACAAAATGTCTATTATTAGGATCAGAGCCTGCATTCAGAGGATAGGATAACCACCAGTATTTCTACAATTTTCTGCGGGAATTTATAATATAAGGTAACAGTGGTTACAACTTACAAGTTCAAAGTTTTGTTGAAGTGGTAAGAGACAGTGAATGATAAAGCCTTCTCTGCAGGGGAGAGAGTTTGGGAGTACAGTTTCCTTGGTTCCCTGCAGGATTTCACAAATCTTTCTCTGCAAGGAATTTGTCTTCAGCAATCTCTAGTCTATTCCATCTGCCCAGAAGGCCTCGGAAATGTTCCGATGCTGGTGGTAGGTCATACATTCTAGAACAACTGAATTAGTTTAATGATAAAACTAAAATATGTTTGCCCAAAAGCCCCTTTACAGAACCATATTACTTGAATATTTAAATAACATAATTATCTACTGCTTTGAGTAATGCTCTGAATTGGAAATCGCCCCAGAAAAACTTGGCCTGAAACACCACTTCTTCTCCTCTGCAGTGCTCCCACCTGCATGAACAATGCTAAACATTCTTTATTTTCACAACATGTAATCAAAACATACCCTGCACTTTGCTCCTCATCTATTGCCGTGCTTATCTGCCACAGAATATGCATGCATCTGATTCATTACCGATTTAGCTTGGTGCTCGAGGCCCTCTGCAAATGGACTGAAACCTAGCTCCTTCATTTAGAAAAACTCCATAAAAATCAAAATATCTTAGCCATCATTTCATGGTTGGACATTTCCTTGCCTTTGCATATGCTGCATTTCTTGCCCAAGACACCCTCCCACTCTACTTCTTAAGCCCTAGCCATTTTTCAAAGCTCATTGCATGTTCAATGTATTCAAATAAGTCTTTCCTAACAGTTGGAGACAGCAATAATTTTTCTTTTCATTGATCAATGGAACAATATGTTGTTGGAACTATCATCTGCACTAGATTTGAAGTTGAATTTGAGATTCAGATTTGGCTGTTAATAATTGCATAAACCTATGAAATTATTGTTTTAATATTATTTTCTTTATTGATTTTTAGAGAGAGAAAAAGGGATCGGGAGAGATAGGAACATCGATGACAGAGAACATTGTTTGGCCACCTCCTGCATGCCTCTCACTAGGGATTGGGTCTACAACCTGGGCAAGTGCCCTGACTGAGAATCAAACCCGTGACCTCTTGGTACGTGGGTCAAGGCTCAACCACTGAGGCACACCAGCCAGGCAGCCTATAAAATTATTTTAACCTCTCTTGCTGAGTCTGCTCCCCTGTATAGCTACCACAGCCATATCTATAGCACTGGACTGTTCCTTTAACTGAGGAACCTTTGTGAAAAAATCTAGCAGAGTCAGTAATTAACTTTTACCCTTTTGAAAATTTTTAATTTCTCAGAAATCCAGAAACTTGTTTAGAAATCTGTTCATTTGTAGCTTCAGTATTATGCATCATAAGTAAATATTATTATTGTTAATAAATAATATTATAATTAGGGTTTAGTGAGATTTTTGTAATCTAGATAGCATATATAATAAATAGCATAAAAACTGTAGTGCATATATAACAGCATCTATATAGTACCTACAGAGTTGTAATCTAGATGCTATAGTATAATATACAGTAAACTGTAGTAAATATTCTATATGGTTTGCAATCTACATAATATAGTAAACAGCTCTATGCCTAAATAAGTTATAGTACTTTTCAATAATGCCTGTTTTTAATTCCAGTTTAATATATCCATTCCACCAAACATATTTAAAATAAAAATGCCATCACATTTAAATTACATCCAGATCATTTGTTTTTGAAATAGAAATTGCCGCTTAATATTAGATTATATAGCCAAGATCAGAGAGCAAACTATTAGACTTGAACTACACTATGGAAGGTATTGGAGACAGATACACATGAACTATAGGGGAGCAAAAACAGATATAATTTTTCCATATGCATATACATCTAATATTATCTGATATGTATTTTAGATATTTTTCTAATTTTACCTTCTGTGAATATTATTATATTATGGAAGTACTTACAGATATAAATATACATTAGAAACATAATTAATAACTAATAAAGCAATTCTTCCTTATTTACCCTGGTATTTCAAATTTCAACTAATATGCTGTCAGGTTTGGCAATATCGAAGTATTCAAAACATAATTTTTTCTACATCCAATATTTTCTCATTTTTCTTAATACATATTATAAGCAGATTTTACATGTTTTAACTTGCATTTTGTCATAACAGAGCTCTGAATTAACATGTTTTCAACAAGCATGTGAAATAATCAGCTGTCTTCTCTATAGAGGATAGTCAGAATTAAGAAGTAACAAAGAACTATGAAATTAGTTTCAATTTGATTCATTTTTACTTGTTTTAATTTTGATTTACTTGCATATAATAAAAAGATTTAGGGTCATTGCCTACATTTTGGACAAAGCCATGTTAGACATAATTTTATCATTTATGGCTTCCTCACAATGCCAGGAATATAGGATCTCAACAAATAAAATTCACAAGTAGATCCACACATGTAAAATACAGATTTGGTCCGGGAAAACTGCTACATGTCTTCCAGATTATAGTTATGGCTTAACTACAATATTAAATCTGTCCTTTAATTTTTTTTTTTAAATAAAAGGTGCTATTAAGTGACTAGTCTCTTCTGAGTGTGTTCAAGTGTGTTTGGAGACACATAAGTTCACTATAAACAATCCAGTACAAAAGAAAAGATGGCTGAGCCTTTGGGTCACAGTTTTCTATGTTTCTATGGAAACCTAGTGGAAATTGTGTTTTACTATGGGTTTTAATTCACATTTTTAGATATCTTTAAATGATTGCTTTGTTGTCAATCAAGCATTAAGAAATGGAAATAGCAAAGGGGTTGAGTTTGTAAATAATCTTATTTAAACTAAATTAAGGGTGTTGAAATGATGTAGCCCAACGTTGTAAAAAGCAATCACCTACTCTTAATGCTTTAAGTACAGTGTTTACTCTGCAATCACAACTTCCTTCCAGCTTCGTATGATCAGGTTCATGAAAAACCTGAACTGACAGTGTATTGTTCAGAATTCTGTATTTTCAGTGGGAGACTGACCCTTCCTTTTCTCTTCCTCCTTCTGGATCTGACTTCACCCCCTGAAATTTCTAGACTTTATGCTTACCGCAGAAAAAACAACAATGTCTTTCTTGTTCAAACCTAATGTATACCACCTTTAAAATTCCATAGCTTCCAAATGAACTGTCATTGCCCTTCCCTGCTTAAAGTTCTTGTTTAGTTCTCAAATGGCTACTTCAAATATTTCTCAGAGAAAGAAAGAAGGAGGCTGGATGGGTTTGAAGTTGGGAAACATGACTTTTCCTCAGAGAAATTTTTTTTTTTAATCCTCACTGGAGGACATTTTTCCATTTTTTTTGTTCAGATAGAGTGGAAGGGAAAGAAAGGAAGAGGGAGAGAAATATCGATGTGAAAGGGACACATTGAGTGGCTGCCATCCGCACAACCCAACCAGGGCCGGGGACAAACTGCAACCGAGGTACGTGCCCTTAGCGGGAACCGAACCCAGGTCTCCCTGGGCCACAGACCAACGCTCTAACCGCTGAGCCAAACCGGCCAGGGCCCTCAGAGAAATCTTAATTAATTTATAATCACGATTTTTCTTTCAATTTCCTCACTTCCAATACTGCCTAAATTAACAGAGTTTAAAATGAAATTAAAATAAGAAATATGAAAGGCTATGGAAAAGTTAGTTTAATACAAATAAATGAGTTACCAATATTTAACAAGTTCGAGAAAAATCCATATGTTCAATGGGGCCTGAGTAATAAGGGGAAGACAAATAAGAATAACCAGGAAGCCCTAGGATGGGGGCAAAAACAGATTTTGTGAAATACTTGAGGAATAAACCAATAATAATAATTCCTGTAATCGGTTAGAAATGAAAGAGATCACTATTTAATTCAATATAAATTATTATGAGCCCATGTTGTATCAGAAGTGCTACGAGTCCCTGAAGATAAAAATGTGATCACAACATAATTTATGCTCTCAAAGTTCGTGTAGACCGGAAGTAAAAACCATCACATAAACAAATCTAGCCTTTGACTATAACTGAAATCAGCAGAGTTGTAATAGAGGTATGGATGAAATACAAAAGAGAGAACAATAAACTCTACCTTGGGAGATAGAGTTGGGGAAACTTAGACATTAGTTCAATTTAATGTTGCAGTTACCAATGACAGGATATTCTCTATTTTCATTTTATTTGACATACTTTTATAAATGGTGTTTTTGGAACTCTCAACCCATTTAATCCTTGTTACAGCCCTGTGAGTTGGTTGCAGTAAAATTCCCATTTTACAGAGGAGAAAAACTGAGATCCAGGGAAGTTAAGTAACTTTTCCAAGACAGTGGAGCTACACAGTGGTAGAACAAGGATGCAGACTTAGGCCAATGTGCCTTCGGAGTTTTGCTGTTCACCACCATGTGGTGTTTGTTGTTTCATTGACATGCTGAGGCTCAACTGTTTATATAAACATTTTTACCCCCTGAAATAATCTTGCAGTTCACTAAAGTATATTTTGGACATATAAAGTCTGAAAGTTTAGGTATTTTACATTGTCCATGGGCAATAATCTCTTCTGAAAAGATACTTCAAAAGAAACGAGGTTGTCAGTCCTGAAATTCACTTAGTACATCAGGAATACCTAAGTTACTGCTCATGTGCTAGTCTGTGACACATTTTCTCATGTTTAGATTAAACTCCCTTCCACCAAATACAGGAGAGAGGAATCAAACGTTGTTTTCTTTTTAATTGCTTTGGTTTTGTTTCCCCATAAAAGTTAACTTTCAAATATTATTAGTATGTACCATCAATGAGAAGAGAATTCTGATTCCCAAGAAGCAAAAGACATTGAGTGGTATGATTCAGGGCATGTAAATCAGGGGTGCCACATCCATCCCAGAATGACAGAGAGCAGCCACCAGCTGGGATTCCTTGCAGGAGAACCTGGAACTGGCTACTGCCAACAGGAGTCACAGGTGGCCCTGCCAGAACAGCCCTGTCATTGGAGCAGAGTGGCTCACAGCAGCTGCTGGGGGTCCGATGAACCTGTGGAAGTCCTGTGGCACTAACGTTAAATCCCTGTTCTCTCAGCTTCCCCTTCTGTTAAATGGAACAGTCAAATCATGGAAAGTGGAGAATGGGAATAATCAAAATCCCATGGTTTTTACATACACATCCATATAAGTATATTCTCACGCATATATATCACGTGTGCATGTGTATGTATATATAGATGTTTTTTGCGGCACCCCTATTTGGCATCTGAATATAGTATAAAAAGGGTTTCAACAAACAGTACTAAATTTCTATACATAGTTAAGTGACAAAAATTTAGGGATTACCAACAGAGAAAAGGTTGTGGGGATGATGAAGGGACAGTAAATGATACAGAGGTAAGAATGGAGAGATTCAAGATAGAGGTTCAAAACCCATAGAGCATGACAAATAAAGCCATGAAGAAGCAGATGCCCAGCACGAAAGTTCGAGAACCCACGTAGCCAAGGTGTTCACGTGACTCCATAAATAAGTTGAGTTCCTAGATCTAACAGGAAATCAATATACAGTTTAAAATGGACTAAGTCTGCATCTAAATTCCTCAAGAGGGAAATTATATTTTATCAAGCATAAAATGCGTGTTTAAACATTGTGTGCTTATAGAATCTTCTCTTTTCGCCTTTGTACTTCCGACTGTATGACGGTTGCAGTACTGGCCCTGCTGTATTTCTGACCCTTCCTCAAACCCAGCTTTCCTGATCTTTCCTCACCTTATTTCCCAGTGGATTTCTCCTCCTCTCAGTTATTGCTCCTCGAATGTACAGTCTCTGTAATGCAATTGCTAAAGTCAGACATCAGAAGGAAGTATCCTCTTTTGAAGGAATACAGCACATTTTATTGTATTTAATGAATATCCCATAGTGCCTCTGAGAAGGCTCTTACAGTTTATCATGTAAGTATTTGTAAACAGATAATGTTTAAACATGCATTTTATGCTTGATAAAATATAATTTCTCTCTTGAGGAATTTACATTCAGACTTAGTTCATTTTAAGCTGTAAATTAATTTCTTGATAGATCTAGGAACTTGAATAATCTATCCTATAAATATATGTAGCATGTAAAGATGTTTTAAAACAGGTACTTAACTTCTAATCAGTTTATTATGAAACTTTCCTAGATTGTACATTAAACGGGGCAAAAAAAAATATTTATCAGATGTCATGACTAGTATGTAGTAAGCACCTTTTTAATTTAAAATCTGTTCTTGAAGCAGGGAGGAGGACATTAAATGAATCCATGTTGAGTTATGTGTTAAAACGATAGTCTAAAAAGTATTCAGCCGGAGATACATTTTGCTGAACCTCCACACTGTATTTGGCACCATTATTCTTGTTTCATTTGAATTTTCTTGTTTTTCATGATTCCCGTCGTCTGTTTCCCTTCCATCCTCTCTGATCTTTACCTGCTCCTCTCCCTCCTTCGCGTCGTCCCCCACTTGAACTTTAGATTCTGACATTCTCTGGGCTTTTTTTTTTTACTTTTATTTATTTATTTTTTTATCAATTAATTTTTGTTACTGATGTTTCTCCTTTTCCCCCCACTGATTCCCCGCTCCTCCTCCCTCCCCGCCCTGTCCCCAGCTTTGTTGTCCATGTCCACTGTGCATGCACACATGCACAGAAGTTCTGTGGTTAGGGCTTTCATTTTCTTGCTAGCTCCCCGATCTTGTTCAGGCTCTTCAAAGTGATCTCATCCCCCTTCAAGATTTTTCCTCTGAGTCGATGAACCTTTATTCACATTTTCATAGTCAGATCTCCAACCTGGTGCTAGACTTTTCTTCATCCTTCATTCACACTTCTACCCATTGGCTAAGGCCTGATCACTCTACCTCTGTCACAATTCCTCAGCCTGGGCCTTCCAGCGCTGCCCCGCCCCGGCCGCCTCCTCAGTGACCGTCCCATCTTTGTCATTTGTCCTCGCACCGCTCTCCTCGCCACCTAATACGTCCTCTCGCCTGCAATTTTGCCCCTTTCAGATCCATTCTCTACATAATTGGCAAAATGTTCCTCCTAAACTGCATATCTGACATTTTATGCCCTGCTTCAAATCTGTCTATAGTTCCCAGTGGTTTACAGAATAAAGTCGAAGTTCTTCCGTCTAACTCTAACAGAAAATAAAGCCCTCCAAGTTTTCAGCTCTAATTTTTGTTCTCTCTTCATTAAAATGTGTATCTCCGAAGTATTTACGTCCCTGAAGTTCACAACATTTACAGGACTTCTCACATCCAGCCCTGTGCTGAAAGTCCTCTCTTCATCCTTTTCGTCTTTTCACCTAGATTTCCTTGGATGACTCCACTTACCTGAAGGGTCAGCCTTCTCGAGGCACCTCTCTGGCTCCCCGTGCAAACCTCCTTCCTTCGCCCATATTAGCGTGTGATAATCTCTGACGCCGGTAACACTGCACTACATTTCGTACCTTTCTATATCTGTCTGCTCCACTGGACTGTGAACTGTGGAAGGTAGCAGATGTATTCATAAGTACCTATAAAGGGCCAGGAACTGAGTTAGATGCTAAAAAAAAAAAATGTTAAACAAATGTTTTTCCCCACCATAAATATCATTATTACATTCAACCTTAAGGCTCATACTGAGTAAAAATAATTTTCTCTGTCTTAAGCTACATATTTATATCTCATGGTACTTATTATTCATAGACGTATTTGCTAAAAAAGGTACCCAGTAGAAATGTCTGTCTGTGTGTGTGTTTGTGACAGCTCACCCTTAGGCACTAGGATTAGAAGTGGGGCCATTGCAATCCTCAATTTAATTTGGCTTTTAAAACTGATTTAACTCATGTATTTAATCCCTCAAATTTTATTTGAATGTGCTTTAAGTATCTCAGTATAGTACTATGCATATGTTAAGGGTAAATTATGATTGAGCAGTTATCCAGGACAGGGCTGAAGCCACTGGTTGATCCAATGTATTCTGCCAGTCCTTACTCACTGGTGATAATATTAGTACCCTTTCATCTACTACAGGTGACCCAAATGCTAAGGAAATAAAAAGTTGCATAAAGGTGCCTGGCCGGTGTGGCTCAGTGGTTGAGCATCAACCCATGCACCAAGAGGTCACCGATTTGATTCCAGGTCAGGACACATGCCCAGGTTGTGGGCCCAGTCCCCAGTGTGGGGCATGCAGGAGGCAGCCAATCGATGTTCTCTCTCATCAATGTTCTTGTCTCTCTCTACTTCTCCCTTCCTCTGTCTTAAAATCAATAAAGAAAAAAAAAAAGTTCCATAAAGGTAGGATCCCTCACATCACTAATAAGATACTTAGTGTGCCCAGAAGTGCCTCAGCAAGAGCCAGAATGTGTCATTTTCCAAGGGTGAAAATTTAATGCTATTATTCAACCATTTCACATAGCATCTCTCTAAAAGAGACGGTGTCCTTAGAAACAGACTCACTCAGGATTCTTAGAAACGGATCTACCATTGGCGCCTTTCCCTGGCTGTGGTGTTATACAGAAAACATCAGGGGAACATTTCCAGCAGAGTAAATCCTTACAAAACAATGTGTCTCCAGATAGGGTTTCTCCATTAAGTGCAAATACAAGACTCCCAGTTACATTCAAACTTCAGATAAACAACAAATACTTTATGTGAAATTCAAATTTAACTAGGTGGCCTATATTTTAATGATTAACCCTACATTCTAGGTAGTGTAGATAAGATTGAATACAATACCATATTTGTGTAAGAAAGTTTAAAATAAACTCATTATCTTCAAGAAAGAAATTTTCTTTCACTCCACTGTCCTTTGTTTTCTTTGTGAAATACATTATATATATATATGTATATGTGTGTGTGTGTGTGTGTGTATGTGTGTGTGTATATATATATGTATATCTTCTCTTCTCTTTCCATTTTGTCCAATCAGATTAATTACTCTTCTACAATTCTACAATTTTCTGCAATCCAGGAAAGTGTTGACCTCTCATTAGCTTGGTTATCAAAGCTGGTTTTTTCTTTGGATAATAGCAGCTCTCTCATTTCGATAAGGGTAGTCAAGAATGAGAGAGTAATATGAAGCCCTGTAGCTTTCTATTTTAGGTGTCACCTGTTCAGAATGTTTATTCCCTGGTCAGTACAGGACTTGATGATAATGGGCCCATTACTTTAGATATCTCAGATACCAGCTTCTTATGGATGCAAGGTGGATAAAAAGGAATGGCCAGCTAGGAGGGAGGAGGAACTTAAATAATATTCTTTTTGAAGTTGTTTTTAGTAAACTACCCTTTATTTGATCTGAGTTGCATATATACCTAGGATTCTGAAAGCTTAAAATGTCTTATTTTGGCAATAATTTTGAAAGGGGGTGTAAATGGAATATTGAAGATTATTGACATGAATTACAACAAAAGGGCAAGCTATTTCGGTACAGATCTCCAAAGAGAAATTAGAAGAACACCACTCAGAAGGTGTTTTCTCCCTCCAAGTCTCTGCCACTTATTAGCATGTTAACATATCCCAGCAATCATTTTCATTTCATTAATAAAATATCACACTTTTTTAGCAAATTAAGAATGCCATGTAATGCTTTTCTGCCTAACAAAGGCAAGAACCACAGAGAAAAATAAAATGTCTACCAAGTTAGATCTTTTGTAAATACCACTCTACTGAATATAGCAGCTTTTCTTAAGCCTAAGAACAGATAATTCTGTTTCAGGCAAGAGATATGCTCAATTAGCACACAGATAGCAAGCTGTACTTTATAGGAACACTCTCTCTTCCTGCCTGAAATGACCTTTCACAAACTAAAGTAATTTTAAAATTAAGTACTCAAATATTAATTTATTTTTCTCTCATCCTGTCTAAAGAATATATGTATACACTAAATATATTCATACGCCCCAAAATCAAATTGTACAGAACATGCAAATTAGTACGTTATTATTCATATATCAAAAATAATTCACCAAAAGATTTTCTACAGCTCTCTTTCCAGTTCTGACATTCAGGGGGCCTTAAAACTTTAAATTAATTAATGTAGTTTATATAACTCTTCCATAGCTCAAAATCATTGCTGATTTTCAAATTTTGCATTAAGGATATTATTTAACCTGCTTGACATTTAAAAGGTAAGGATAGGACCCCTACATTAGTTCTAATTCACCAAAAAACACAATTATATTAAATACCTATTTTTGGCTCAGCAATCAATCCTAAATAAATCTTTCCAATTGCATTTGGTCTATACACACAATTAGTTGGTTTCGTTATATTGTTTAACTTCTAATAAATTTTGCTTTGTGAACATTATATCAGGAATTCGAATAATTATGATGGCTAATATAAGCTGTTAGATTTGAGTGAAAATTCTACCAGTTGAGGTAGAGTGAAGTATAATTTAACAACACTCACTGATGCTTAGATTTAAATAGTACTTCAAACATCAGTTTAAAAACAATATTCTTTCAAATCAAGAATCTCCCTACTCCCATAAAATAATGTCAATCACAGATGGCCAAAGAGCATCTCGATAATAATATTTCATTATCATTATTAAAACGTCAATTTTTAAAAATATCTTAACCTGAGGATATGTTTTTATTGATTTTAGAGAGAGAAAGAGAAGGGAGGGAGGGAGAGAGAACATTAATGTGAGAGAGAAGCATCCATTGGTTGCCTCCCCTACTTGCCCTAACCAGGGATCAAACCTGCAGCCTAGGAATGTCCCCTGACCAGAACGAAACCTGAAACCTTTTGATGTATGGGACAATGCTCCTAGCAACAGAGCCACCCAGCCAGGGCTAAAATGTCACTTTTTAATGAAATAGTTTCAATAGTACATTTGTTTGATGGTTGTTTGATTATACCCATAAATGCAGTATTACTGTCAAGAAATACAGAGCATCTGCTACGTCTGCTGTGAGCACAACAGACAGAAACCCTTAAAGCACAGAGGAGCTAACATTCTTTTACAGGGAAATGCTGGGCCTAGAAGATACAAGAATTAGTTATGTGATTAATATACATTGTTAACTCTTTCTGTAATTATTTATTGAGGATCTACAGTACCTTTGATAGAAACTGTGGCACGCACAGAAAATGATAAAGTATGGCATGCACTCAGGTGTTTGTAAATTCATTCATAAGACAGACATAACTATAAAACATAAGAATGAAATGCTTAGATCAAAAACGTCTTGCAACTGAACAGAAACAAAAGATTATAAAAATTGATAAGGATCGGAAAAGGCTTTGTGAAAAATGTTTAATGTTCTGATGAGTTCTGAAGGATTGATATATAAAGACACAGCATATGCTTTGATGCTTCAGGAACAGAATGAGAAAAATTAGGCCAGGTCTTACATTTAAAATACTTTGCAGACCCAAAGAAAACCATATGACAGGAGCATACAGTCCATGGACACTTGTGGTCCTTGACAAGGGAAGAAATGAGGGTTGAGGAGAAATTATCATGCGAGTGAAATGTAAGAGTAGGAGTTTAGTTGTCATTCTATAGGCAGTAGGGAACCAATGATGCTCTTTGAGGAGGGTGAACTGTTAATCAGATTAAGATAACACATTTAAATTTAATAGGCATAAAAGAAAGAAAATTTTAAGCCTGATTTAACATGTATAATATGGTTTTATATATATATATATATATATATATATATATATATATATATATATATAGTTAAGAGTAGATGTTTTTAAAGTCAGTGATTTATCTCCCAGCTGGTGTGGCTCAGTGGTTGAGCATCAACCCATACACCAAGAAGCTGTCAGTTCGATTCCCGGTCAGGGCACATGCCCCTTCATGGGCCCAACCCCAGCAAGGGGCATGCAGGAGGCAGCTAATCAATGTTCTCTCTCATTGATGTTTTTATCTCTCTCTCCTTCTCCCTTCCTCTCTCTCTAAAAATCAATAAAGAAAAAAAAAAGTTTTTTAAATGTCAGTTACTTATCAATTGAATTGTCACTATTATACATTAAGATTTGTATTTATCTAACATTTCTATTTTTGAAAAAGGAGGTTTTGTGTTATGACTTGGGTTTTGGTGTGATATTTGGTGCTTGCATTTTTGTTTTTGTTTATTTTTTTTCCTCATATGTCTCATAGTCAGATGTGATTTTAGTTGCACATCACATGACTGCCTTCATCCAACAGCCAAAATCTTCATTTGTCCGCTATTGTCACAAAAAAAGCAAAGTGCTAGATGTATTTTCCATCTATACGGATAATAAGAAAATATGCAAATATAAACAATTTCTCTTTCTGTGTATTAAAAGCAACTGAAGCATTTTTTGTTAACCAATTTTGTTTTTTAAAGTGTCTTGGTCAGAAACAAGGCAAAGTTGGAAATGTGATTTACAAATGCCTTGAACTGAGTTGTTTAAATATCACATTTATACATATAGTTCTGAGCCTCAGTTTTTTCACCTGTAGATAGTAGTGATAATATCTCAATTTTAAGTTGTTACAAGGATCAGATAGATATTCTTTACCTGTGTTATATCTAATCCTCAGAACAGCCTTGTAATTGAGCTATCATCACTATTATTTTACAGATGAAATATCAGGCTGATTTGCGTCCCAGAACAAAGACTTTCCATCTCAAACCCCATATTCTTTTCCCTCTATCATGCTGATTCTCCAGTTGTAAATTATAAAAGCATTATGGGTACAGAGATGAACATAATTATGCAAAGAAAATATGAGAACCTAATGTTTTTCAAAATATTGAAGAGTTTCTTTTGCAGGTGAAGCATTTACACTGGAAATAAAAATACTCCAAATAATGTCCCACCAATTTCACGTTTTGAACCAATTACGTGAAATATTTATATGAATCCTATGAAACTAAAACCAGAATATGCAAGTTAACTCAATGAAAAATGAACTAGCAATACAAAGTACTATCCACTTGATATTCTTGTTTCTAATTTATTCTTAGACTCAAGAGAAATTTCATCATATAAAAATCTCTTCTTTTGCCTGGCCGGTGTGGCTTAGTGGATTGAGCATTGTCCCATGAACTGAGAGGTCCTGGTTTGATTACTGGTCAGGGCACATGCCCAGGTTGTAAGCTTCATCCCCAGCAGGGGGCATGCAGAAGGCAACCAATCTATGTTTCTCTCTCACATCAATGTTTCTATCTCTTCCTTTGTCTCTCTCTAAAAAAATCAATAAAAACATATTTTTTAAAAATCTCTTATTTCAAGAATTTAAGTGGGTACATGGTTTCTATTGCTATGGTTCATTTATGTGCAAAA
Organism: Molossus molossus; assembly: GCF_014108415.1. Taxonomy (NCBI): domain Eukaryota; kingdom Metazoa; phylum Chordata; class Mammalia; order Chiroptera; family Molossidae; genus Molossus; species Molossus molossus. The sequence goes on from NW_023425346.1 coordinate 25,794,693, forward strand.
TGCACTAATATTAGAAGCTAGAGAAATATGAGGATATGCTAAATTTTAACTAATTTAAAGAATACCTTTTTCAATTAATAATTTCAATTTTATTTCTACAGATCTCCCTTAGTGACAAGATATTGTTTATAATAACTTCATAGATAAAGCCAAAAATTCTTTATGAACTTCACTGATTATTTCTTCCACTGGTTATGTTATATATTTTTTATTAACCACTATGTTGATAAAATCTACCTTAAGTATCTTCTGTAATTACCTGTTCTTTAAACAAAGAACTGAATAAGAAGACTGTTCATTTAAAAAATGAAGTATAAATATTATATTATATTTATCTACTATTTCTATTTTCAGAAGCAAGATCATTTTTTAGACTTTAGCAAAAGTATTTACATTTTAAAGCCAAAGTATTTAAAGTGAAGTTGGAAAGCACACTGTCACTATTTTATGATGTAATAGGTGCTGGATACTGTTCTCTTTTTATACATCTCACATAATAAAGAAGAAAGTTAGTTTTATTTGTTCTTGAACTTTGAAAGTTAACTGAGAGGTAAAATTGATTACTTTTTAAAAAGTATAGTTAAGTCCTCTGAAAATAAAGCCATTAAGAAAACCTGCCAAGTTCTCCTTCAAACCCTCTTACGTGGTGTGGAAAGAGTATCTGGACTAAAGTCTAAAGGTGTGGATTTCAGACCCAATTCTCAATTTAACTATGAGAACATAATTACAGTTCTATCTCTGTATAAAAGACACTAGCCATTAGCCAATTTACGGCCCCACCCCATGTCACTAGTGCCCACATTAGACACCTTTTACTTCAAATTAGAACTCTTTGTGCAGGAATGCAATGCCTTAAGCCCAAAAGGATACATTGTAGTTGGTCTAAGCAAGTCATGACTAGCACACTCCACCTTTCCCAGCCTCTCTTGAAGCTAGGAAGGAGCGTGTGACCTGATTTTGACCAATGATATGTTAGCAGAAGACTGCTGAAAAATATAGAATTTTTTTCCTTTAATAATAAAAGATGAGAACCACTCTCAGAAATTCCTTCTGCCATCTTCCTCCTCTTTTCCTGCTTTGAATAGAGAGGATATCTAGAGCTGTGGACAACCATCTGTCTACTTCCAGCAGGTAAAAAGCACAATGAAAACTAGTATTGAAGGTGGCAGAGAAGTTGGGAAAAAAAAAAAAAAAAAGAATGTGGGTCATCATTGAGCTTCAGGCCATCTCTAGACTGATTTCTTCCAGGTGTCTCATTTTGTGTGATAATGGAATGTCCTTTGCATATGGCATTGCAAATAAGATTTTCTGTCACAAGTATTGGATCCCTTATCCTGTGACAAATATGTTGATACTTAATACATTCTCAGTAATTATCTAAAAAATACTTTCTGGCTGGTAACTAAGCTGGAATATTGGCAGGGGCGGGGGGGGGGGAGGGGGGGACTAGTTTGTATAGTTCTAATCTTTTGATTTTACTTTGACAGTTTAGTCTTCTCCTGTAAATTATGCATGGTATCTATTTGCTTACTCTCTTATTTCATAGTATATCCTTTTTAATGACTCTTTTAAATTTTTTTTCTTTACTGATTTTAGAGAGAGAGGTAGGGAAAGAGAGAGAAAAATAGAAACATCGATGAGAGGGAACATCGATTGGCCATCTCCTGCATGACCCCACTGGGGATTTGGCCCACAACCTGGGCATGTGCCCTGACTGGGAATCGAATCAGCGACCTCTTGGTGCATGGGTCGATGCTCAACCACTGAGCCACACCTGCTGGGGCTCATAATACATCCTTAAGTATTTTTCTCAATGTTATCCTTAAGGTCTGTAACTTTGTCGGAAAATATCTCATAAGTAAATAACTTTTTGAAAATAATAGAAAAGGTGGACACAAATACAAGAAGGAAAATCCAATGTTCTTTAGGTGTTGAAGCATAAATTACCATAAAGTTTGTTAAAAAATTCAATCTGACCATTTTGAGAGGTGGAATAAATTTACACAGAGTCCTATATGTTTTCTGCATGGGGTTTTTACATATTCTATAGGTTTGAAAGGTTTAAACATGAAAGTCCAGTTAAAAAATAAAACTCTATATATGCATAGTTCTATATATATGATATGGTAAATATGATTAAGTTTTCCACTAAAACAAGTATTAACAACAATTTATAATCTGAATAATTATGTTTAGTTCTTGTGCATTTCTGGATATAAATGATTTTCATACTAATATCATAATAAATTTTCTACATTTATTTAAAAAATATGTATAAAAATGCAGTTGTGAAGTTAACTATAATATTAAACTCTAATAATACTAAAATAACATAAAAGAGTAGAGGTCATTTACACAGACAATTTGTGCTTTTGGTCTAAGAAACTGTGCTATTCCTTTCGCATCACCTCTAAATCCTGTCTTCAAATTGCATATGATATTGGTCATAACTCAAATTTTTTCCTCATCCAAATCAGAACTTCTCTGAATGCTCTCTTCATTTTGTCACTGTCTCTATTTTTCCAATTGTAATTAAAACAGAAATTATTGCTAATTATATTGCAAATTTTATCTTTCTCAGTAGACCAAGAGTTTCATGAAAACAAGGTCAATTTATCCTCCTCATTCTTTGCCCAGTCTCTAGACAGCAGCTTATTAATTTCCGTGAGGGTGGGATCAGTTTCAATGAGCCCAAAATGTACAAAATAATACCTTACATAGACTATTACATAAAACTGTCCTTCATCCAACTTTGATTTAGGAAAATCAAATGGGTGCAGTAAATAAATAGGACACAAGTAGTCCGTTTCTACAAATGCAGCAAGAGGAATTTAAAAGTCACTCTCAAGGAGATACGGTGCATGCAAGGCAACTGTTCTTTTTTAATTTTTATAGGCTTAAGTAATGATGTAAACTTTTCAGTAATTTTTGGATGCTAGGCTGCTGTCTCATTGATTATGACTACATCTTTGCAGTGAGCTTCAACATTCAGCCCAGCTTTATTTGGGACCCCGAAAGATAAACTCAAGTTTAAGGTGGACACATAATATGCAAGATCAACAGTATGAGGGACCGCTTGACCTTGTGAAGTTGTAAAATACCTAAGCTGAACTTAAGCAACAGAGCTGTTTATAAAACAGAATCAGTCCAATAAGCACAGAAAGTAGATTCAATTTATCTTATTCAACATGTTTATTTTAGGTCATAATATTATTTAGTTAATATATATATATTTCAATTTAAAATAAATTAATAAATAATATACCACAATTTAAATTAAATTGATTTTTGTCTTAATTTTGATACTTTGTTTTCTAGAAAATAATCAATTCACTTCTCTAGGGTTTAGGCTCTTCCTCTTTTTTTTTTCTTTATTGATTTTGAGAGAGAGAGAAAGAGAGAGGGAGAGAGAGATAGAAAGATCAATGAGAGAGAACATCAATTGGCAGCCTCTTGCATGACCCCCACTGAGAATTTGGCCCGGGAATCAAACCGTTGACCTCTTGGTGCATGGGTTGATACGCAACCACTGAGCCACCCCGACTGGGCTAGGCTCTTCCTTTTTAATGTGGACAACTTTCAATATATATCAATGATTAAATATAAATGTAACTAAATGCATTCAATGATTTTATAATAAAAATTTTGTAATAATACACTTTTTAAAAATCTTTATTGTTGAGAGTATTACAGATGTCCCTCCTTTTTGTCCCCCCATTGCCAGCTTCTACCAGGTTCCCACCCCACCCCAGGCTTTCACCATCTACCTGCGTCCATGGGCAATACATATACGCATATAAATTCTTTGGTTAATCTCTTCCCGCCCTCCCCACTCCTTCCAGCTGAGATTCCTAAATCTGTTCTATGCTTCCATGCCTCTGGTTCTCTTTTATTCATCAGTTTATTTATTATTTTTTAATAAGTATGTTTCCTTTTAGTGCTAAGATTTTATGATTTATAACCGAATGCATAATTGAAGACAGGAGAAAACAGTTCCAGAAGAAATGTCAAGATTCCATGTTCCTTCCACCTTACATACCCTTAAATGCTGCTGAAGGACAATGAATATTTGTAGCATTTATGCAAATTGACCCAACTAGCCACACTTTAGGTACTATGGTTAGGCAAACCATGTGTTAATTTCAAGCTGCAAAATGTTGACTAAAATGGAAAAACAGTCTTCTGTTCAGAGAGAACAGAAAAAAAATGTGTGCACTAAGCATATATAAAAAGTCTTTTTTTAAAATCAGCAGATGGACCCCTGTATTTTAGAATCTATTCACATTGAGATGTGTGTATGTTTTTAGCAAGATGCAAAGCCATGCACAGGGGTATAAGTTACCAAATGTGTATTATGCTACAGCATTCTCTTTAGCACCTCGTAGTTTAAAAAATTCCTTAATAAAAACCTGTGATACGCCATTACTGTAGGGTAAATGGATTTCAAGGGAATAAGTAGTTCAATAGACTCCATAATTTATAGTTTCCTAATATTCATTAAGTAGTTAAGAAACTAGTTGAGTTTATGTAAATAACCACTTAGCTGCTGCATGTGTGTGCATGTGTGTATAAGTCCTTTAATTAATTTTTTTTGTTTCATTATATTTAAGAAGAAAGCAACAGCTAAGGTAACCATAAAAATTAGTCAGATGTAGCCAATGACTTAAATATTCTGGGAGTATTCGCATGGGGATAACAGGTTTTAGTTAATTACTATGTCCAGATATTAAACAGCACTCCAGTGGCTTTTAAGTTTGTTCAATTTTTAAATGCACCCCTTTTGAAACCAGAAAATGTCTCTTTCAACATGTTTTTTTTTTTTTAAATTGAAAAGAAGCTTAGCTAATGCTAACATTTCATATTTAATATATATACTAGTACATCTATAACTTTCTATAGTTTGGTCATTTTACTAGTAGATTAGAAAACTCAGAGGTTTGTTGCTAAATGACAGCATGGAGCATCTCTGGATCAAAATCTGACTTCCAGAAAAAGAAAGACACTATGATGTCATATCACTTGGGATCCAATAAGAAATTAGTTTGCAGTTCCAGCCAGTGCCTGGTGAATAGACCCATACACCAGCCATTGTAAAAACCAAGGTGACATTAACTGGAATGTGATGTTGTTGCCAGATCTCAGTCCACTCCACCATCTTCTCTGTGCCAGGCTTACTCCTTCTAAAGTCCAAAAATAACACTTGTATTATACTCACATTCCCTTGTAGAGGAGTTCACAGAATTCTGTAGACTTGTTTTATTTAGTTCTAGCCACACTATCCTGCATAAGAGGTCAGGGACATTGTCTACTGTATCTTATGCAGAAGATATCAAATGAGAAATGTCCTAACCTTGTAGGAAAGCAATAGACTAATCAAAGAACCCAACATTGTTCTGTGACACACTAGGACTAGAGGCCAGAGAGTGTTTACCCACAAAATAATCTCTTCATTTTTACAGGTAAAGACAAGATAGAAGTTTAAAGTAAGACACAGGGAAATTAGAATGTCCTGAGACATACTATGAGAGGCAAAGCAAAGCAATTATTTTCATTATTCACACAATCTCAAAATGACGTGGACTCTACAGAGGTCTCTTTATACTGATACTGATCTTCCAGCGTGATATTAAGTATGCTTATATTCATTTACCATGATGGTATAAGCCATTTGTTCTAAAAAATAAACCACAGGCCTCATGTCCCTGACCACAGAATTCATTCCCCAATTTCTGGCTATAAAACTAAATGTTTTCCTTTTCTCATTTACTCTTAAATGTTTCAGCGTTATGTTACCTACTTCACAGAGGCCTCATGAAGTTGCACAGAACAGAAGTAAACTTCTCCTTTAAAAATTCTGATGAGGGGACTGTACAATTATTAATCCTTATCAATTCCTATGTGCATGTTCAGGCAGACCGTTAGCTGTCTCCATCCCCAGTTTACTGTGATTGTCATTACAAAAGCAACAAATCTCTTTTCTAAAGAGTGCTGTGGTCTCCATTTCGCCTTGTAGTCAAGCTGGGAGTTCTAATGCTGGCAGCTCCTCTCCTAGAATGTAACACTTTGAGGAAAGGAAGGATCTTCATTACATCAAACAGGACCCATTTCCTAAGAAACACTTCAAACATAGCTGCTTGAGAAAATAATCAGTCCAAACAACTTATTTGGAAAGTTCTTTCTTCCATTTAAAATGATGTAGATCCATGATGTTTCAGTCAAAAGCTTTTGAGCCATTTCAAACATGAGCAAGGCAACTAACTTGATTAGTATTTATAAAGAAAGCACTTCATTTTGTTTTTACAATGTCCCACATGCCAAAAAGGGAGGCAACCGTTTAATTGGACATACTGATTGGATTTGGGATTAGCAATTAACATTTTAAAGACAGCGTACTGATTTTAAAAAGTATTTGGAAAAATCATATCTGGTGCGTTTCGATTTTAAAGGCACTAAATGTAGAGTTTAACAGATCTCCACATTTCCAAACTTAAGTAAGCTCGTAGGTATTTTGAGGACAGCAAAATGATGTAATTCCAGCATACATGCAGCCTTCATTAGAGGAAATAAGCTGCAAAAAGAAAGTACACCTCCAAACCATATAATTACCATTAAATTAAGAGGTTACTTTGTGGAAGTTGATTCTGTAAATCTTTATGAAGCCTCTATATTCCCATTCTGAAGTACTCCAATACAGCATTCTGAATAAAGAAGGCATCAAGTACAGATGTAAATAATGGAACAACAGCAGATTACGTTTTTGTACTTCTTGTTCTCTTTACAATCTTGTCATAAGAATAAATCACAAGCTGTCACTTTTTCTTCTTACAAGTCTCCTCTGAAAACCGAGCAGCAAAGTCTAATACTTTTTCTTGTCTAGATTCTCCAATTTTTTAATGTTTTAGAAGAACAGAGATAAGTTTGAGAAAAATCTTGCTCATATTCAGTCCTCTAACAACATCAGCAAATTAAGAGGACACAGTTATTTCCTTCCTGTCTATAGTCCTTCACCTGACACGTTCCCTCCAACCTGCCAAAAGGTAGAAGCAGGATATTTTCTTGAGGTCAGATCCAAAAAATACATTATAGATACACATTTTCAATACTAGCAAGGACATCATCAAGAATGCCACATACATTTAGGTATCATGGAATCTAACTCTTCTTTGAGACTTTGAAAGAAAACAATTGCATTTATAAATATTCAAGAAAATGTTTACAGCAAAGTGCATTGATGCATTTTTAAAGGAATATCTGAATTGCTGAAACTGTGCCATAATTTAAAGAATTATTTAGAAGTAGACATTACAGGAAACTGTTCAATTTGGGGATTCTAAAATGGCTTTTTAATTTCCTTTCAGCTACAGAACATATTTTACTTCTATCATTAAAATACCCAAATGTGTATTCATTTTCAAGTTTGAAGACTCATTAAAAGTCTAAATACAGAAAGAGTAAAATATTAATCCTACATTTAAAAAGTCAAAATTGTCTTTAGCAAGGGCAAAGTTAATAAAATTAATAAAATTTCTCTTTACATTATTTTTACTCAGAGAAATAGAGCTAGAGTAAATTAATGAATAACATATTGAGATAAATTATACAGTCAATCTGAATGTTAAACCAACCTTAATTTACTTGGTGCCTCATATTGTTCTGAACAATCTAAAAAGATTAAGTCATGGCTAAATAAATTTTTTAAAAAATCAGAAATATATTAGAAGACACACTACTATAATATTCAAGACACATTATTCCAAAAATTAGAATTCACTTGTGTTAATTCAAGATCACCTTTATTTTTTTTTTAATCCTCACATGAGGATATTTTTTCATTTATCTTCAGATAGAATGGGAGGGAGAGAGAGAGAAACATCGACTCGAGTGGGACACATCGACTGGTTGCCTCCCACACAACCCCAATCAGGGCCAGGGACAAGCCCTTCACCAGAATCGAACCCATGACTCTTTGGTCCATAGGTCAATGCTCCAACCTCCGTGTCAAACCAACCAGGGCAAGGAGATCATCTTTAAAAATAAGAAAAATACGAGTTTCTATCCAATACATAATGTATACTCAGTTTAATATTCTGTCATGGCCTCCATTTATAATGGAGGAAAACTCATTATTCAATAGTGATGCATTAAATTGATCTTACTGAGATATTCCTTTGGTGACCACTGCCCCAGTGGACTTTACCTTCAGAGTTTATAATCTAATTGGCAACAGTAGTTTAGAAAGATGACCGTAAGGCAACATAGCTTCATAAATCTCCTATCCATTTCATTCCACTGCCTATATTTAACATTATAGGCAGATGATATAATCATAATGTTAATGTGATTTAGAAGATAAATGATTTTCTCCTTAAATCTCAAACAGAAATGTGATAGTTAATTGATAGTTTAAAGACAGGCATATTTATAGGCTATCGGCTATATTTTGATTTAGCAAGCTTATTTATCCCATTGTTCAAAAAACATGTTTCATTCCATTTGAAGTACAAACAATCCCAAATAAAACTGATAGTCAATGAGATTTCCTGACACAAGATTTCTGTTGTCAAATTGCATTTGCTAGACCAAATTTTTCTCTTAGACTTTCACTCTTGGCCTTAGATCTCAACTGGTACTACCAATAAGCCTCTTCCCTCAATTTTCAAAATAATTAGTTCCTCAACTGGTCTATTTCAGATAAAAGAATAATATACTACCCCATAGAATTTGTTCTGTTTCAAGTAATTTCAAAATTCTAATCTTGCCATAGCATTTAATTTTCCAATAGTAAAAAGTACGTCAATGACTGCAAAGTTTCTATGGCAACAACCTCATTATAACACCACTTGGGGGAGAGTAACCTGGATTTGAAGTGTTAGAGAGATGTCAATTTTAATGGAGCCAGTGCATGGGAAAATTAATGCGCAGTTGATATATAAAAGAAATTGTTCATTTTAATTTCATAAACAAGGCAAATATGTACAGTGCTCCTACAATGATGATAGCCGGGGTTTTCTTCACTTGTAAACATTACTTTTCTTTGATGAGAACATTGCTTCTTTTACACTAGGACTCTTGGTTTTATATTATCTATCTAAAATTGGGTCTATTTATGAAAACCTTGAGGAAGGGTTGATTGAGTCTTTCTATAAATGATGACTTTGCCTTAAAATATCAGATGACCTAGGCATCACACTGAGTGCTTAGAGAACACAAATACTCTATGAAGTTACCACTGCTTCAGTCAAAAATCCATTCGCTTCAACACTGCTCTGTCAAACATTTCCTGGGAGAAACACCATGTCGACATGCAGAGTCAGTTTCCGAAGTGAGTACCAGCTTTTCAGAAACTAACATCTGCTGAGCCTCTGCTCCAGCTGACTCGGAAAGCAGATTTTCAAAAGTAAATCTGCCCCATTCATTTCTTCCGGGAAGTGGGCAATCAATTAATGCTTATTTGTGATTAATTTTAAATCTATAATTTAGAAACTTTAATTGACAGAAGTAATGAATGACTACAATACATTTTGGAGGCTGCCCTGCATTTTAAAACAAGTAAAGATAATTGTAAGTGAAAAATGAAAGAAAACTATATACTTCAGTGAATGAGTCATTAACCTTTCACCTTTCAAACCAGAGAAGAAATACGAATGATAATAACCAAGGTTCTTCAATGATTCTTTAATAGGATAATAAAATTAAACTGATAGCTTGAGACTGATTTTGGTCTTTGTAAGCTGTTGCCAATTTAGCCCTCCTCTTACAAGTACCCACTGCCCACCAACCACATATTTCTGCCTTGCTTTTGCTTTGAGAGCAGTAGGACTGAAGGCTGAAGGCAGAGACAAAGGGAGGGAGGAAGGGAGGGAGGGAAAGGAGGGAGGGAGGGAGGGAGAGAGGGAGGGAGGGTGGAAATTACTAATAAAAGTAAATTCCACAGGAAAATTTGTTTTTAAATTATACTTATCTTAATGGAACTATCTCTAAATTGCTTTTTTGGAGGAGGGGCATTTGGCTAGTGAACTAGGGGCAAGAAGTAGGGATAGGTGTGTTAATGGGCTGCAAGATACACACCTGAAAGAATAAAGGATCAGTGAAGATGGATTCATTCTCAAACAGTGGCAAGGGCTCCTATGATCTGGACCACAGCCAGGCTGGACTTCTTTGACAGCTTAGACTGGCAGGTGGACTCTCTCAAATGTCATTGCATAATCACTCACTAAGTAATATTAATCTATCCTTTGGGAAAAATTTAGGTAACATCTAAGTTATATAGGTGATCTGCATGATTTGATTTGAAATTGGCCACAGTTGCATTTTGTAATTTAAAACACCAGATGTGTTAGTGTATCTATTTCTCTGCATATGTTACACGTATTTTGATATAAAGCATATGTTAGGCATACTCTGCATATGTCATACATATTCAGATATAAAACATATTATACATATCCAAATAAAGCAGAATTCTAGATGACTCTCCAGTCCTAAATAATCCAAATAGCCCTGAGTAGTGTGACTCAATTGGTTGGACATCATCCCATACCCCAAAAGGTTGCTGGTTTGATTCCTGGTCAGGGCACCTGCCCGGGTTGTGGGCTTGATCCTCAGTGGGTGGCATGCAGGAAGCACGGGATCAGTGTTTCTCTCTCTCTCTCAAAGTCAATAAAAATAAATAAATTAAAAAAAGAGTCCAAATAAAACTACTGTTTAGGTAGGCATAGATAGAATGCTTAAATATTCTATTAATGCTATTAAGAAAACTATTTTTAAATATTTCTCTTGAAATTACTTTAGTCATAACCTGCCACTTGAAATCAAGTTCAAAATTTGAAAGACTAACCCAAAATAGCAAGTTTTAATCTGTCACTTCATTCATAGATCTTTCCGATTATGTCAAAAATCAAATTTGCACTTTGGAAATCAAGATTTGAAAGCACTGAGTTTAAGAGAATATGTCATGAACTTTTAAGGCAATTCCGAAATAATTCCCAAACCATGTTGAATGCATAAGCCATTATTAGAGCAGGTGCTGAGCCTCCCTTGGAGTTCTGGCTAATGTGGAGAGAGGAAACACTTACATGACTCCTTTACTTCAGAGATGTTAGTTAAAATGCAAAACTCTGACAATGCTTTACTGTCATAGCATTACATGGTATTAAATATTCATATTATTTATCTGGGAAGCTACATTACAACATAATAGCTAAACAACCTGAGTTCCAGTCTTTGCAGAGCTTTGCCACTTACTGGCTGGTAGATTTTGTGTACGTGTAAATATCCTCCTGTGTAAAATAAGAGGTGGTATTTCTACATGATTGCTATTTATAATTATTTAAAGTATGTGAAAATGCTTTTTAAAGCCTAAAGCGGTGTCTCAAGACAGTAGCTCTGTGCATGTTTACAGTTCCATGTTTTGTGAACCATTCTGCACCCAGTCACAAATCCTCTGAAACTTCCCCTTTAATGCAAGCAGAGTTCTCCGGCAATCTTCTGCAGAGATCACAGAGGTAAAGATTTATAGAGTCGAGAATTAATGAACTTAGTCGCTATTTTAAACACCATATATTTTAATATTTGAGTGATTTTGCTAACAAGTTTTCCAAATTGTGTTTTTTATAAGTCTCTATTTTTATGTAGATAACAATAATTATGCAAACTTTGTATTTTAATTACATTATATAAATGAATCAGATTATTTGCATACAATTGTTTTGCTGTTGCATACAGCTTTAGTCTCGGAAACCCAGAAGACCAAACTGTTAAATCAATGTATACACAACTACATATACTGTAGCTTAGGTAACAAAAGTTACTACTTACCTTTTTTCTTTTCAGTTATAAATCTGGTTTCATTATGAGCATTCTTATAGTCATGTTTTCATTAATAAAAACCCAAATCTATCTTCTTTGTGTTCTTTATGTTCCTTGAATATATAAAGGGATGCACTTTGAACTTAATGTAATTATTTGTTTTTGGCAGCCCCTAGGAAGCTAACTAGATTCATTTTCTTTGTACACATTTTTCAGTTTAAAAAAAAAAAAAAAATAACAAAAGAAGTCTTAGCCAAACAATCAATGACTTGACACAAGGACATCTTTTTCCTTTCACAAATACCATTTAACATTTTAATTTTGCAACAGATGGACCAATGATTTTTATAAATAATTATATATTGGATAGCATAATATTTTAAGCTAGAATATGTCACAAACTATAATGAACACAATATGCCAAAATAAAAAAATTCTATCTGACCTCATATTATTGGCCGCTTCTTACCTGCTGAATATAAACAAAAGCCAGATTAAATAGTATGCCAATCCAGGATTCATTAGCAGAACGTGTCAGCTATGTAAAAGCTTCCTCCCAAGAATCTGCTCAGTACTCTGGTGCATACTTGTTTTGAGCTTCATTTACAACACTGTCAGAAAACTAAATATATTTTCATGGCCTCTTCCAAATCTTTAATCAAATGATATCTAATGAAGCCAAAAGGCAATTTCTCAGTTCTTTTCCACTTCCTTTTACTCCCAGTAGGATATTTATGAAGATAGCAAAGAAGATGACACACATCTTCGTGGTGCAGAGGGATATCTGTAATCCACATATACCAAATGAGAAGTTCAAGTGCCATTCTTCACTTCAAGGGGAACTTGAAGGAGGGATTTGTTTTATTACAGAGTCAAATAGTGCCAACTCTAAATCCCCATCCTTTCACAGGAGAGTTTATAAAATCCCTCTTCCATTTGTGAAAAGCAAACTCTCACAATGCTGATGCACAGAATAGCATTTATTGACATTAAAAGCCTCATCAGTTATTTCTCAGCAGTCTTTATTCCTTTTGCAGAGGGTTTTATTGTGCTGTTTGGCATGAAGGAAACTTGGCATGCTTTGATTTAGCAAAGTCTGGCCTGAAACCAATGCTCCAAACAGTTTCTTTAAAGCTAGGCATTTTCCAAATATTACATTGAGTCCTATGGGTGTCTGTATGGGGCAGAGATGAGCTTGACACATGGAGTCATAAAGGTTTTTGAAGATAATTCTGCTCTGCTCTTCTATCGTTAGTACTGTTTGCACGAGAGCTATGTTAGGCTATGGTGTCTTCAAAAATCTGTATTTTCTTCTCAGTTCACCTGGGCTCCTTTCCTTGGGTCTCATCCTGGGAACTAGTGGCCACATGCTTTCTCAGTAATTTTCTCAGCCTGATACTCAACCAACGTTTTCAAAAGCAAGCAATGAGCAATTCTTTCTGTCATGATTTAAACATCTGGAGAGCTTCATAGCATTAGTGTCTACACCTATAAGAAGCTGTCTCATTGGGCTTTGGGAGATTATTGGTTTTATTTATTAATCTGTCTTAAAATTCCTACCATGTTCCAGACACCACCACACACTAGAGATAGAAACATAGATGTATTCTCTACCCTCGGGGAGTCCACAGTCTAAGAGATAGGATATTAATACCAAACAACCACAACAGTTCTTCGCAAGTGCTTTGAGGGAAATAAATATTCACAGGTGATTTGCAAAGGTGGGAAAGGGTCCCAGGCCCACCTGACTGGATATAAACCCGGAGAGGAGAACAAAATCCAGACCATTCCTATTCCTGGGTGCCTTGCAGCGAGGCTACATTTTTTTCTAAAGGCCACTGGAAACCACCCATTGAAGGGGTTTTGTTAGGTCTGTTTGGGTTTTTTAAAAGGTCATTATAATAGTAGAATGGTAATGGATTAAATTTCCAAGGTCTTTTCAATGATCACAATTATATAAATATTTACTTCTAGCTTTGACAAAAATGAAGATAATATTTCTTCTTTAATAATGCCATTAAATAGGACTAATATCGCTAAGATTATACTTTTTATTGTTAATTGCTATACAGGGCTGCATAGTTTGCAAAATGTGTAGTTTTGAGAAAAATCAATAAAAATTAAAATATCTATTTTCTGTGAAATTGTCTACATATATATATATTTGGTAGTTACTTCAGCATCAGAGACACATCTTAAGTTGTTAAACAATTGATAAGAAAAACTAGCAAAATTATGTAATTGATATAAACTTATAGATTTCCAAAAATAATTTGTTAATATAGAAGATGTGTGTTGTTTTTGTTTTTATCCTCACTGGAGGACTTTTTCTTCATTTTCATTTTTTTTTTTTTTTGCATTTATCTTCAGATAGAGCAGGAGAGAGATGGGTAGAGAGAGAGAACAACATCGACGTGAGAGATACATTGACTGGTGGCCACCCACGTGACCCTAACCAGGGCTGGGGACAAACCACAACTGAGGTACGAGCCCTTAGTGGGAACTGAACCAGGGACTCTCTGGTCTAGGGGCTTACACTCCAACCACTGAGCCAAACTGGCCAGGGCAGAAGATGTGTTTTTTATAAAGGAAAATAGATTATTCATCATTTGAAAACTTCTTCAGGGTCTCAAATTTAGATTTAATTTAATTGATTAATTCTGCTTATCAATAATATATTATTTTATATTTGTTTCAATTATTAATATGAGTATTTTCATGAAGCTTATCTTAAATAATAATGTCCTATTTGATGTGTTCCTTGGGATGTGTTCCTTAATATTAGATAAAATATTATTTAACCTATTTTCTAAAACTGCTTAGGTTAATAAAAGATGAATCCCGAACTTACACAGTATTTCCTTTGCACCTGTCTTTAGGAATCAGCATAAAAATGAGCTGCTGTGTTACTTACTACATTTTTACCCGCCCTCAAAACCCTGTTTGCCACCTAGGTTGGACACTTTTGCCATTCTTTTTTCCTTTTAACACACAAATGATAGTTTTCCATTACTGTATCGCTCACATTATTTTCCAAAGAGCAAGTCTGTTTAGCATGGTCTCAATAACATATTTTTCAAACATGTTTCTTTTTATTGATTTTTTTAGAGAGAGAGAAAAGGAGAGGTAGAGAGAGATAGAAAGATCGATGAGAGAGAACATTGACTGGCCGCCTCCTGCAAGCCCCTCACAACCTGGGCAGGTGTCCTAAAAGGGAATCGAAATGGAGACCTCTTGGTGCATGGGTCAAGGCTCAACCACTGAGCCACACCGGCTGGGCTCAATAAATATTTTTGAACTAATAAGTGGGTATATTAAGTTCTGTTTTTCTGCCATTTATGGAAGTTAAGGAAATGAAATTTAAACAAAAGAAAAAGCTATTCCAAAATTGGTAATTTTAAAAATCACAAAAGTAAACTGTGGAATAATTAAGTTGTAACTGTAAAGTGCTGTCTAATTTGTAAAGCAGTTTCATTTTCTTATTGAGTTTTAAAACAACCACATATAAATTGTTACTAGTTACATTTTGCAAATTGAAAAAACTCAGTTTTGTGGTTGAGTTGTTCGCAGTTAGTCTGCTAGGAAGTAACAGAATACGGAGCCTGGATACAAACCTAAATCTTTGGCTAAGCTACATCCCTTTGTGACTTCTATGCCATTATGACAAAATATATCAGACTTGAAAGCATTTCACTTTTGTGACTTGGGATATGCCACTGCCCATGCAACCATCTTCTCACACCCCTGCATCTCACTCTCAAATGCTGGATCATTCTACATTGTGGTCAGGTAAATACTAGAGTATAATAATCAGTGGTAATAATGTCCTTTAAAATATGGGGGCAATAAAAGATTTTAAAAAGGCAAACATTTTACTATACTAATATATCTATTTACTACTAAGCAGCTATTATTGCATTCTGCTTCTTTAAAAATTGATCCTATCTAACCCTGATCAGTGTGGCTTAGTTCACCGAGCATCATCCCATGAATCACATGGTTGCTGGTTCGATTTCTGGTCAGGGCACATGCCCAGTTACAGGTTCCATCCCCATGCAGGAAGCGGTAAACGATTGATGTTTCTCTCCCACATCATGTTTCTCTCTCACATCTCACTCTCTCTCTCTCTTCCTTCCTCCCTCCCTCTCCTTCTACCTCTCCCTTCTTCTTTCTCTAAAATCAATTTTTAAACAGTGATCATATATAGATATTAGCTCTCATTTAGTTAAAATAGTGAGTTAATGGAACAAGTACCGGTGAGCATAAAAACAGTATATTATAGAACTACCATAGACATTTATATTTATACTGTTACATTTTTGCCTTAATTAAAATAGATGCCTGAAAATGTAAATCAATATTATTTTCTGAATAATTTCCTCAGTTATTTAATTCTGTGAGAAGATAAAAAGGAACGGATAAAGAAGAAATTATATATTTAACAATATAAAATTTACTTTTTATTTTATAAATTTTCTGGGCTGAAATAAAATTAAATCATTTAATAAGGTGGTATCAGATGCCTAAATAATAATTAAATAAAGAAAAACTTTTTTTTCTGTTTTTTTTTTTTGTTTTGTTTTGTTTTGTTTTACCCTCACCTGAGGATATTTTTCCATTTTTTGTACAGATAGAGTGGGAGGGAGAGAGAGGAAGGGAGAGAGAGAGAGAGAGAAACATCGACATGAAGGGACACATCGAGTGGCTGCCACCCACACGACCAACCAGGGCCGGGGACAAACTGCAACCGAAGTACTTGCCCTTAGCGGGAACCGAACCCGGGTCTCTCCGGACCGCAGGCCAACGCTCTAACCGCTGAGCCAAACTGGCCAGGGCAAGAAAAACATTTTTATAAAAATTTGTATTGATTATGTTCCTAAATAATTTGCCTCATTCAACTACTAGAATTTTTAGACAAAAGTCTTACATTCTAAAGACTTAAGGCTAGCCCGGCTGGTGTGGTTCAGTGGTTGAGCATCAACCCATGCCCCAAGAAGTCAAGAGGTCACCAGTTTGATTCCTGTCAGGGCACATTCCCAGGCTGTGGGCCAAATGCCCAGTGGGAGGCATGCAGGAGGCAGCCAATAGATGTTCTCTCTCATCAATGTTTCTATCTCTCTCTCCCTTTCCCTTCTTCTCTCTAAAATCAATAAAGAAAAAATAAATAAATAAAAACTTAAGGCTATAAATACATTTTAATGGCTCCAAAATGGTTTCTTTGTTTTACCAAAATCAAATATTAATTAATTATTTTTAAAAATATGAAATAATATGTCTCAAATATAAAAATTAATTTATAAGGAGCTCTTCATAAACAAAAAAGTAGATGCATTTTCTAAAGTGAATTCATCTACGATTTTAGAGTCTTTATCATTATCCTAAATTATTTTTCTCAAGTAAACTACTTTTCATTTTCAATTCCATGCAAAGGAATAATACTAGATTTAAGTCTAAGAGAGAGAGAGAGAGAGAGAGAGAGAGAGAGAGAGAGAAAAGGTGATATGGCCAGTCCTTCCATATTCTAAGCTAAGAGTGTATTGACAAGTAATTAATCAACAGATGTTCAATAACTTAAAAGAAAAAGAAATTTACTTAAACATGGGTTGACCACTATGCCCCTCTTATGAGGGGAAAACAAACAAACAGAATTCACATTTTTTTAGAGTCCTTGTCACTTTAATGATTATTTCATGGAACCACTGTTTTCATTTTCTGGAATTGCTTTATTTAAAACATAGTCTTCATGAGACTCTGGAGGTCGAGAGGACTATAAACTAACCAGCTAAATGAGGGCATTTGGACATTCCACACTTTTTCATTGACTACCAAGTAGTCGGGGGTTTTTTAATTTTATTTTTTCAAATATCTTACCTTATGTAATATTAGTGCATTTTTTCATCAGCTTCTTATCACTTCTGATTATATTATATAGAGACAGAAACAAGATAAATTAATTCCTTTTTATAGGGACAAAAGCCCACTATGGATGTATGCATTGCTCCATGCACCAGACATCTAGTGACTATTTTTTTCTGTTTCAGTTTTTGGATAAAATTGGCTGGTAGAAGTTATTCACCAAGATCATTGGAGTCAGCTCATTTGCATATTTCCCCAGAAATGACTCCAGGTGAAGCCAACTGAACATGTCAAGTGGTGGGCGTCTCATTATCTCAGGACAGTTTATCACAGAGACTATGTTCACCCAGAACTTTCTTAGTGAGTGTACAGCAATAGTTTTCTTTTCCAGTAGATATTTGAGAGACGGACATCTCAATTTTTATGTAACAGGATTCTTCTGTTACACACAAAATCAACTTTAAAAGATTCAAGAAAATAGAATGAAGACCTTATTAGCAGCATGAACATCAGTGCACCAGGAAAGAGGATATTTAGAGCGGACTTGGGGAGGGAACAACTGTTTCCCAAAGACTGTTATCGCTTAATGAGATCTGTGACCACACATGCGTTATATGGAATAAACATGGCTCCCTGCTGGCCCCCCAAAGCCTGCTGACAGTTGGTGGTTATGATGTTAACTCACTTTCACACCCTAGAAATGTTTTAATGTCTTTTTCTCCTATTTCTACAATATTGAGACATGGCTTGAATTCACCATGTAGAAAATACAGTAGTGTAATAAAATAGCATTATTTGGACAGTCCCTATAGTAATTATTTGTTGCTACTATTAGTAGTGTTTATTTTATGAGGTCATCTTCTTATATTCAAAATGAATAATTGTAAGAACATCTATAAACTTAATACATAAAGTTTTCAAGTATTTGCTTATTGAATAAATGATGTCTCTTAGTTAAGGAAGCCCGGTATAATCTTGTACATATTTTGCCTAGAACTCCTTGTTTTTATTGCTTTGCAAGAAAGCAAAGTATAGAACATCCTTTTTTGAAAAAAAGACAAAAATAATGGAAAACATACATTTTTAAAAGGTCTTTTTTTAAATATTTTTTCTTTATTGACTTTAGAGAGAGAGGAAGGGAGAGAGAGAGATAGAAACATTGATGAGAAAACATTGATTAGCCACCGTCTACATGCCCCACACTGGGGATTTGACCTACAACCTGGGCATGTGCCTTGACCAGGAATTGATCCGGCGACTTCTTGGTGCATGGGTCGATGCTCAACCACAGAGGTACACCAGCCAGGCAAATGTTAAGATCATTTTATGTAAAGACAGTAGCTAGATCTTCTCTGAGAAGGAAAACATCATGGCCATCAGGCATTCTTCACAGTTCCCCTACCTAAAGGGTAATAATAGTATCAGCAAAGTACTGTGAAAACATTGAAAAGTGATATCTGGTTTGGTCGTTTTCAAATGCTGCACAGAATGATATGTGTAGTATTAAAAGTTACAAAACCAAGCCTTGATTTTAGTCTTCATTCTGATTTTCTGACAGAAAATCTTTAGCAAACAGACTCTGATCAGCAAGCAAACTATCCTTTATGTAAATTTATCACTTAGAAGTATTGAACTTGTCCTCGGTATTGTGCAATCCCATCATTCTTCCTGGAATAACAAATGGTATTTTTCAAAAAAGTATAGTAATAATTGTAGCACATAAAAGCAACAACAGATGTTTCTCCTCCCCTCTCCCACCTGTTTATTTTTAAAGCAAATGAGAATCCTTGTTTTAGTAAAAATAGAAAACAAAAACTCAAATACCTTTGTTTTTTACCCATACAAGCTAAAAAATGTTATTTTAGAGATATCCTCAAGATCAGAAAAGTATTCCAGATTGCAAATAATTTATTCTTTCTCCTTTCTGATTCAACACAGCAGTGTATCCCCACAGGACATGCAGTGCGAAAGTGAAGTCATGACTTTATATTTCAAGTGACTAACCTCAGAAGAGAGTATGAGAATCTACATTGAAATGTATTCCTGTCGTCTACAAGTATCTTTTCTCCTTCATTAAGTAGTCCTTTAGTTATATTTGGAGAATTTTGGATGATTCTTTTAGAGAAGGCTTTTTAAAGTCCACCTTGGAGTCAGTGAATTATAAAGAACAACATCTTCTGCACATCTTACTGTTCAAGAGATCATATTGTATTAACAGTACTGAATTATGACACCACACTGTCAGTTCTTTTATTCTTCACTAACTTTGCACTTGCAATTTTCTCTGTGTAGAAGGTTCCTATCTAGGGCAGCAATAGCTTACATGGCACCATTGTGCTAATTAGAAAAATATATTCACTCTGGGCAAATGTTACCTCAGACTAGGGCACAGAGTTTGGTAAACAGAGTTGGTCTGGATGTCATCCCTCCCAACTGTTGCTCTCCATGGTTCCTTTAAAGACTCTACAACAGCCCTGGTCTTTCCTGCTAGAGCTTCGCTGGTTTCTAAGTATTAATAACTGCCCACTGTGGGAGTAAATATATGTGCATAGTAATAAAATTATAATAATTCTTGGCATGTATGAAGCAGTGGTTTTAAGTTGGGGGTTTATATATCTCTATTCTATACTCACTGCATCCCTTTGAGCTTTTCTCTCAAACATACAAAGTTTCAGCGTTGCACAACTAATAAGCAATGAAGCTCAGATTGCAATCAAATGGAAAGACTTCAAAACTGAATTTCTTGATCTCCAAGCTGATAGCGTTTTGTAAATTACTGGGAACAACTCATTTCTAGGTCCCTGGTTCTTGCATGTACTTTTCTCTCCTGGAATTACAGTGGCAGGGAGGACAGGATGATCCCAAGGCAAAACATCCCGAGAGTGTTTAGAGAAAGAACATTTGGGATAATATTTTAACTTTGTTTATTGGATTATTTAAACCTACTTTATTCTGGAAAGGATTTATGATTAGTGTCTTCTATTTATATCACACCACATGGGGCCATATTAAAACAAGCAACCAAACAACCAACAGTAACTAACAATGAATCAGGCAAAGTTCATCTGTTATTGTTTTTCTGTTCATAGAATGAATACCATTCTTAAATATTTTTATCATGCAAAACTATATGACAGAATTCGACTACAAATACCACCATGATTACTACTACTGGTGCTAATAAACTTCCATTAATTGAGTGCCCACTATGAACAGGATACTAAAGTATTTTCTCAAGATCTCAAGAGCTTATAATAGGCATCATTATTCCTATTTCATAGATAAGGAAACTGAGACCCGAAGAGATAAAATACTGGATCAAAGGTGATACAGCAAATTAGTGCAGAGCTTTTTCTTTCACAATGCTACACCGTATTGCTGCTGAGCACTGTGGCCCAGCAGAAGCTATGGAGCACTATACCGTGGGTCCTGTTGGTCCCTCCTGGTATCTGCACTATTTATTCCCGGTGTATACAAATATCCAACATCACAGCTATTAAGTATACAGATACCTAATATCACCTTGGAAGTATTGCATCCAGAAAGGTTCAATGTGAATCCAGCCTAGCCTGTAAATCTAATATCCAGTTTATAGAAAATATTGGTGACACAGGACCAAAGTAGATAAAATAATGAGGAAATAAGACAAATTCAGAATATATGATATTCTACAGTGAGCAGGATCATTTCAAAAGGTCAAGGTCATTAAAACAATGTGAAAGAAACATTAAGAGAAATAACTAAACATAACACATGATCCATTATTTACCTACTTCTTAAAAGACAAAAATAGTCCTGGCCGGTTTTCTCAGTGGTTAGAGCGTCGGCCTGTGGTCCAGAGAGTCCGGGGTTCAGTTCCTGCTAAGAGCATGTACTTTGGTTGCAGTTTGTCCCCGGTCCCGGTTGGGTCATGTGGGTGGCAGCCATTCGATGTGTCCCTTTCATGTCAATGTTTCTCTCTCTCTCTCTCTTCCTCTCTCTCCCTCCCACTCTGTCTTAATAAAAAATGGAAAAATGTCCTCAGGTGAGGATAAAAAAAAAGACAAAAATAAATATTCTTAAAATTTAAAAGGTATTTATGGAAAACTAGAAAGAGGTAAAATGAGCCAGCATAGTCAAAGAAAAGGGAGGGTAATGAAGAAGATAGTTTTTGTTGGAGGAATCAGGGAAGATGCATTTGTTTAGTCTGTTCCATGATATTTCTCTGTGATTTCCCAGCCTGTACTGAGAGTCCTATTGTCTAAACTCTAACTTTAACAATAGCAGTGTTGAGTAAATATCGCTAGGCAACATCCTCCAGTCATTTCTTACCTGTAAGCCTCTCTTCAGGATTCCATCCTCCACTGTTTCAACCGGCTCTGCAGTGCTCAGTATGAGACTCCACAGTTGGCAGTCAAGTAGACTGGGGCAACAGATTGTTTTGTCCACACAAAACCCACAAGTCCTCCTAGCAACGAGTGCATTAACACAAAGCAATATGTACTACAATAAAACTCCGGTGTGAATTAAAGGATTCTCTGAAGTTAACTGTAGCTCCATGCTCTTAATGCAAAATTTACTCAAACTAGATGCTGATAAAAGGTAAGACCATCATTACTCAGCCAGGGGAAGAAAGATCCCTTCAGGGGTTACCAAATGCAGCCTCAACACATCTTGGTGAGGTGGGAGCCTTTCTGTATCCTTTTCCTTATTTTACCAAGCAGGAAGTAGACTCAGAGAGGGGCTAAGTGACTTTGCCCAAGGACAAAGACTGAGTGAGAATCAGAGCTGGGAATTGAGCCCACTTCTCTCCGTTCCCAGTGCACAGATTTTCTCAGCAAGTCATAATGCCTTTTAGATGGATCATTTCCTAAATGTACTGAGTTGTTAAAAATTCAATATGGGTGTTACATTGCTTTCCACCTATCTCTGTTTCTCACTACCTTACTAGAACTATTATCAGAAGCTAAACGGTTGGTCAAATCAGTAATCTCATATCTATATTTTTTTAGACAATATGGCATTAAAATTGAATATATCAAAACACCTGAGATAAATCAGAGTCTTTGGATATGAGTTTGTGTTTGGCTCTATTCACAGGTGAGGGAGGATACTACAGTGAGAACAATGCAGTTGCAATGTTAGGAGAAACTAAAATGATGCCAAAGAACAAGCCAACCACAAAGATTAAAAAAATAAATAAATACCAATATGGTGTTCATGGTTGACACTAAAAAAGCAAGGAAATAAAAAAGTCATGTAGAGCCCTGGCCAGTTTGGCTCAGCGGTTAGAGCGTCAGCCTGCGGTCTTGAGAGACCTGGGTTCAGTTCCCGCTAAGGGCATGTACCTCGGTTGCAGTTTGTCCCCGGCCCTGGTTGGTCGTGCGGGTGGCAGCCACTCGATGTGTCCCTTCACGTCGATGTTTCTCTCTCTCTCTCTCCCTTCCTCTCTCTCCCTCCCACTCTATCTGTACAAAAAATGGAAAAATATCCTCGGGTGAGGATAAAAAAAAAAAATTAAAAAAAAAAAAGTCATGTACAGTAAAAAAAAGTGGATATTTTAGGCCCTTTGAGAATATTCCAGATACCTGTTTTTATGCAAAGCCATGCTTGTTTCATTAGTTGGAATTTTACCAATTGGTTCATTGGGAATTCTGAACCATGGGCAGGAACTATCCTAATTTGATGGCAATCGCTGGAGACTCATATGTGCTAGCTAACCCACAAATGGTAAGTAAGTAGGCCTATATGTCTTCTGCCTTTGATCATTACAAATATCACCAACTTATCGTTCACTGTGCCCTTTACCAAAGAACTCAGATTCGGCTGTAAAATCTCCTTCAACATAGGTCTGGACAATTAATAGTAAGTCAATAATGGTCCAAAATATAAAAGACATTCTCTGTATTTGGCATATTATTTTCTATTCAATCCTCATTCAAAAGACAAGATATGGGATCACTATCAGCCCCCGGACTCACCTGCCAGGTGTGATCAAAGTATCCCTTTTATACCATTTGCTTGTGCTTCCATAATGTTTCTTGTCTATCTTAGCCGATCCACTGCTCAAGGGCAGAGATGCCCTTTTTTTTTTTTTTCTTAATCCTTAACAGTTTTCTAACAAAAGATTAATAAATATAAGTCAATTGTATAAACTGTCTCTGTATTTTTCTTTAGAAACTTTAGGGACAGTGAAATTTTGAATGCCTTACTAAGCATCACCACCTGTAATAACTCAAATTCAGAAGTATAGTTTTGCAGTTTCAATATCCTATGAAATTCCTTAGAGAAGAGGTTGGTTCCGGGGCAGAAATAGAGAAAATACAAAATGAGCTTGAATCATCTGGCTATGATAGAAAGTAGGAAAGTGCTTGGAAAAGGGTGGTGTGTCAGAAGGGCAGAGTAGCCCATCTGAAAGAGCTCCCAATAGCCAAAGGTGGAAACACTTGGGCAAGAAAATAAACAATGATAGCAATGAACTATGACAAATAATAAATATCTGAGTCTCTACTGACTTAAATAAGTAAACGACAGCTCTTTCTTACAGAAGAATTCCAATTAATGTTTCTAGAAACAATGAGGAAGGCACCACTTCACTCAGGAGTTCAAGGTTAACATGACCAGTAAGAAGACATATTGAGGAGGGTCCACTTCTTGTGTGATGTTCTTATTTAAAATGCATAACCTTGAGAAAATATCAGACAAACCCAAACTGTGGGGCATTAAAAAAAAACAGACCAGGATTCTCCAAATGTACCCAGCTCACAGACAAAACCTAAAGCCAGAGATTGTCCGATTGGAGGTCTGCGGAGACACCGCAATCATGCAACACTGAACCCTGGACAGGACGCTGGGCTGGAGCTGGTCATGAGTGGACAAATTCAGATACTGTCTATCGTTTAGTCAGTAATATTTATTATACCAATGTACACTCTTTGTTTTGATAATTGTATTAGCTATCTAATATGTTAGCATCAGAGAAAGCTGAGTGACGCATTTATGGGAACTCTCTGTACTAGTTGTATACATTTTCTGTAAATCTAAAATTATTTCAAATAAAAAGTTGAAAAACAATGACTGGTTCGAATAATCAGCTTGGCTATAGTAATCTAATGTGGACACAGGTATGGAATCTGAAGACAGTGCGTGGTAGTCGAGCTGCAATGCAGCCGGCTCTTTGTTAAGTCACAACTTTCCCAAGAAAAGAGAAGCTGAAGCCCAAACCTGTGTGCAATCCCATTTGTGTCTCAGCATGATACTCTGTCTACTCATCAGGATCAGATTTCTGACATCTTCATTTCACTACATTTGCCTTCTCCCTTTTGGTCTGTTGTTGTTGTTGCTGTTTCCACATTTCAATAATGATCGGTGTGTGGCCCAGCAATATTGTTTTTGTCATGTGGCTGTTTTACATGAGTTCGCTGAGTGCCAAGCTGACTAAAATCATCTGCATAGCGTTTCCTCGCCATTATTAGCAGAGTTTTGTTGCTTGGATGACTTTCGGTGGCATGTTTCCACTCCAGTCCAATTGGGCCTAATATCACTAACTCTCTTTGGGTCACTAAGAATTTTCTCTATACCTCCTTCCCAACCCTCCCCCACCCAGATTCTGCCTATGCATCTCACAGGGGAGAGTAAGTTGCGGAGGCAGAGATTAGGCACATTGTTCAAATTCACCTTCGGTACTTTTCTTCCCAAAGCCGTGATCTGCAGCAATAATGCACTCCATATTGCAAGGCATTACACTCAGGTCCCCAGGGCCATCTTTGGTCTTGTTGCAATGCACCAAGTAAAAATTAAAATCCAGATTCCACACCTCCCTTGAATTACCAAAAGGCCCAACTATCCTCAGCCCACATTCATACAAGGCCAGACGGCTCCAGTTCCATATCAGCTGTTCTCTTCGACAACATGGGTATTCTCTAGTACACATGTCATCCAGAGCACTTTTTTACCAGCCTGGGTGCTGAACGCTTTTGTGTTTGTAAAACTCCTTAAAGGTCAGTCAAACTTGTCTGAGTGCCATTACTTAAAGTGATGAGCAAAGAAATCTAAGCAGCCTTTTCTCCGAGTCTCGGGGGCTCAGAAGCCATGGTCAAGGCATTCCCCTCAGTGTAATTATTTTTTAAAATGCTACCTATCATTTCCTCTTGCCTGCAGAAGGGTGGGAAAAGGGCAATATTTTTGTTTTGGGTTCCTTTATATGTTGTCCTGCTTTGTAAGAAAATACTATTATTCTTACTCTATAATGAACTTTATTCTCACTTACAGAGTGACTGTCTAGTGTGGGTTTGAGACATGCCTGTAGAGGCCTTAGTGTTGTATTTCAAAGAGAAGAGAGTTTTACTAATCCTCTTTGGCATTCATTTCTAAATCTCGGTGAACTCCAGTAGCTTCGAACTCTGAAAGTTTATTTTTGACTTAAGTGATTTTCTTGCTATTGCTAGATTTGTCAGGTGTCTGGCCAGCTTCACTGCTATTCGCCTGTTGTCCTTGGCTCTTCATAGCAGGTTTAAGTCTATTCCGAGGGGGGCCACACCATTTCCTGCTCAAATGCCTTTGATTATGAGAATGTAGTCAGTATTTATTTTTCACTTTTACCTAAAATATAAATAACTCCCTTATACTCATTTTGAACCTTTTTCCATAGTGCTTTTCCTATGAAAGAGAAAAAGGCCCTTCAGCAGACCTCAGTGCGATGTGAGCGGAGTTCTGGTCAGGGAACATAAATCACAACTCATACTCACATGTATACAGGTGACCCCTCCCCTTCCTGCTGCTTTCAGTGACTCACATTAATTTATTTGCAAACTTTCTGGCACCCCTCTGCTAAAGCACACAGCAAACAGACGCACTGTGAGTCCCAAATTCAATATTCATGCAAAATCTTTCAGCCTCAAATTCCATTTAGTTCTGTCATTTTGAAATTTAATGAAATGTTGGTGCTTATTTCACATTTAACTTATTTCTAGGCATGATGTTGATTTTAGTACTGAAATTTTGGAGCTAAATTATTAAAGGCGCTTTAGACAACATGGGTGAAAAACTGACTGAACTCAAAGTCATACGCAAATTCAATTTCTGTACAGGCATCAAGCAAATGTCTGCTAAACTGCTTGTAAACTCTTTATACAATAAATAAATTGGTTGAGAGCTTTAACTTCAATAGCTTATTCAGTAGTTCTAAAATTTTAAATGCCTGAGCTTTAAGTCTCTTTTTATTTTTACCAAATATCAGCTTGATATATGTCTCTTCATCTTAAATCTAAAGACATACGATGCTTGAAAACTAGGAAACCAGATTAGGTTATCTTTTGAAACACTACTTGTATTGATCATGCAGCATTTTCAAGGTAATTTCTCTGGATGGGGTGAAGTATTTCCTCCATAATGCTGCTACTCATGGTATAAAGTAAATAGTATCCAAAAAGTTTTGACTTTTGGTTCTATAGCCTGTATAGCTGAAAAAGAAACCAAGGGAGAATATTTTGGGGGCTAAACGTGTACTTTGGAATACAGATTTAAATACCAAATTTTAAAACTGAGCTTGACCAGTGTGGCTCACTGGTTGAGCGTTGACCCACACACCAAAGAGGTTGCCCGTTTGATTCCCGGTCAGGGCACATGCACAGGTTGTGGGCCGATGCCCAGTAGGGGGTAGGCAGGAGGTGGCCAATCGATGTTCTCTCTCATAGATGTGTCTATCTCTCTCCCTAAAATCAATAAGGAAAAATATATTTTCGGAAAAAAACTAAATTTTACTTTTTCTCAAGGAAGATAATAGAAAAGATAGCCAAGAGAGAAAAAGAGCAATGAAAAAAAAAAAAAAAAATCAATGGAACCAAATTCCAAATAATCCTCAAATAATTTAGACCTCGAGTAACTCAGTCAGTCAATATTAACCAGATTTCTCGGCAACATGCATTGCTGTCTTCTTCCTCACAGACTCTCTGGCTCTGCCATTTCTGTTACATCAGGGCCTCTCTCCTCTTCCCACTCTCTCTTCCCTTTTAGGCCCAACAAGAACTCAGTAGACCCAAATGGGTTTGGTTTGTAGCCATAAGGAAACTTACCCTGAAAATTCACTGTAGTACAATTACTACACCAGTATTTTATTGCTTGTTCTGGGTTTTGTTGTTTAGTTGTTTCTTCCTTCAGTCTATATTTCATATCGACAGAGAAATTGTGGTTTCTATAGCATTTAGTCAATGAATGTGCGTAAATACAGAAGAATATGCCAAGGCCCTGATTGACCAAGAGGAATACCCACTAGGTCAGAAACTCTTACTCAGTAGGTTCTCCATTACTTGGCAACACTTCTTTCTTTTCCACATTTTTGTTTGTTTTGGTTTTCCGAGGATGGTAATGAGTACAGTCAATATCAGCTCTCTTATAATTTCTTCTATTCATAAGTGAAACTTGACTATCAGAAAAAAATTCTTCTGAGGATTTGGGGACAATAAAAAAAGTTCTTCCTTGAAAATACTGATGACTTTCTCAAGAAAACACACACACACACACACACACAATGTGTCTTCACATAAGCCAATGCCTATTCCTTTGGCTATTGTACTGGTTTAGGTTGGTAGAAATCACAGAAAAATAAGTGCTGCCATATTTACCTATAATTAAAATGTTGTTATGTGTTTTATTTTAACTAAATCCCCAAGGAATACTGTGAGTCAGACTCTACTAATTCCATTCTGCAGAAATGGTAAGCATACTATGGGTTAATAGGGAATATTAATAATATTCTGAAATATTCTGTACTAATAATTCTGAAATAAGGAAAAAAGTAAAGAGGCAAACAACATTGCAGGCCCCACAAATGCCTTATATTGTGAAACATGTTTTATATAAATCAATCAAAGGTGCTGTAAACCAGAATGTATTAATTTTAAAGTAACCTACAATGTTAACCCTAACCTCCAAAGATAATAATCGGAGACTTGTCTGGCTGGTATGGCTCAGTGGATTGAGCGTCATCCCATGGACTGAGAGGTTCCAGTTTGATGCCTGGTCAGGACAGAGGCCTGGATTGCGGGCTCCATCCACAGTTGGGAGTGTGCAGGAGGCATCCAATCGATGTATCTCTCTCACATCAATGTTTCTGTCCCTCTCTCTCCCTTCCCCTCTCTCTAAAAGTAAATATGGCAGCACTTATTTTTCACTTGATAAGGCAAAAAATCTCAATAAAAACATTTTTAAAAAGTAAGTTGAGACTTTATTTCATGCTTTATCCTCCTAATATATCAAATGGTACTGAATTTATTGTTATAAAAACAAAATCTTGCTAAATTAAAAATCTGAGTCGCTCCTCTGCCTTAAACCAACTTCTCTCTCCAGGACAATTATAATAACCCCTTACCTGGATCACTGTGTACCTTCTTGTTCTCCTTCATTCAGCAGTAAGCATGACCTCTTAAATAATTAAGTTGTGTCCTATCACTTTTAGTTAAACATCAATTGCTGCCTATTGTTATCAGAACAAAATTCAAGTGCTTCACTTTGATCTGCATGGTTCTACCTGAACAATTCTGGCTTCACTATAACTATGCTTTCCCCACCTTCCTTTCCCAAACACAGTTCACTTCAGACACACAGACCTTTCTTCTGTCTCTAGAATGATAAATTCACAACTTTCTCTCAGGGGTTTACATGGAAAGCTCCTCCTTCAGAAGTGCTCATAGCTTGACCTCTTTCATCCATTTTGTCTCAGCAAACGTCATCCTTCTCAAAATAGCCTTGTGTGATTACAACCATCAATCCTCAGATCACGTCTCTGAACCACATTTCATTATTTTTCTTTCTTCTTAGCACAAACACCACTTATTGGTTTGTTTATTTATTCATTTTTGGTTCATTGTTTGTCTCAATCCACATTAAAATGTAAGCACCATCAGACCCGTTACACAGGCTAACTTGCTCACTTGCCTCATTCCCAATACCTACAACAGCACCCAACACATATGTATCCAACTCTGTTGAATGGATGAATAAATAAATGAATGACTGCCAACCACACGGGGGGTCCTTCAGAGCTCATATAATTTCAGTAGGAAAAAACTGTGAAAAAAATTAAAGCCTCCTGAAAACATAAAAGATTTCTGTTGCTATTAGTAAGTTATATTGTTAGTGGTCTAATAATGAGTATTTATGTAATACATTATATAATGTAGTGTGTTTTCATATACATTATCCCCGTACCCATGGAAGGTATTAGGAACACTGCTACGTCCTTCTTTTCAGAGGTGGTTAGAGCCATTTTCAGTGAAGTTCTGGTGGGGTTTTCATAAGTACTCAGATGAAAATCCACAGAAGATAAAACGCTCATGTTTTTCATAACCTTATGTTCTCCCAGCAATGAGAGAACAGGGGGTGGGAAGACTGCTAGGAATTTGATACTGAACACTCTCAGGATTAATTTCAAAATCTGACAATAATTAGCAAGTGAAAATAAGAAAAAAACACCCTACTTGGGAAATAACTATAGAATAGAATGTAATCCTAAAATGGACAGAAGCAGAATGTTTGCTTAAAATTTTCTTTACTTTTAGTGTTGGATAAAGTCACCATACTTTCCCCAAAATACGAACCATATGCACTACTATTATGGGTCATTTACATGGTACTGGTGAACTACTAGCCAGCTTTTGTGTTCCAATGACAATACAAGAACTCAGCAGAAGGGCCTGAATTTTGAGTTAGCGACTCTATCTATAAATCTTACTTATTCTTTTTTTTTTTTACATTAATAACATTTTGTTTTTATTCATATTTATCACAGTACATCACCTTTTATTTTGTATAAAATGGTAGCCTAAAACTATTTAATAATTGGCCCAACAAAAGCAATGTTTTTCTGTTTCCTTGTTTAAAAATATTCTACTTAATGACTATATGAATGTATTCATAAAATCGCTTTACAGGAACTTATGTTCTATTGCTAAATGGGAAGGTTTTTGTTTTTTTCATGTAAAGATAAACTCTAATAATTCTGCAACCCAGAGCTCAATTTGTCCCTCATTAATTGCTTTGACTATTATCAATAAAATTTATTTCATCCACACACAAACATATGTTTTCAGACATTCTTCCAGGTTTCTGGTAGGGTCAGAGTGGTTATTGTCGACAACCATACATCCTTGTTCAAGAAAAAAACCTTTCTTTTATATATCAAATTTTATAGTTGAGAGTTTAGATACTTCTGGGTAAAAAAAAGGAAAATTATTATAAATATTTTATATGTCAACTAAGACATACTTTAAGTACCACTAAATGAGTAGAGGATACAGATAGATAACATAGATACATAGATACACAGAAAAAGTTATGTCTTAATAATAGTTCTGCATCATGAAATGTTTTTGATCTATTTGTGAAACAGTGTAAAATATATTGCTTTTTTTATTTTTTTATTGTTGAAAGTATTACAGATGTCCCCCTTTTTCTCCACTGACCCCCTGCTTTCCCCAACCTAGTGTCTGTGTCCATTGGTTGCGCATATATGCATATAAGGTCTTTGGTTTATCGCTTCCCACCCACCCCCACTCTCCTTCCCTGGAGGTTTGTCAGTCTGTTCCCTACTTCCATGACTCTGGATCTATTTTGATCAACAGCTTAGTTTTCTTAATGAAAATCTCAGAAATATGATTCCCATTAGACATGATCTGTAATACTTTCACTTGATAAGGCAAAAAATCTCACCAATGAGCTAACATCATTATCACTATACTTTCAGAGCTTAATTATTTTAAAATGCCTTAAAAATTAATAGTTGACTAAAGTAAATTATTTTAATGAAGCATATTTGCTATTTTAATATTAAAATATACCATTGAAAGCTTCAGAAAATGTATACAAGGTCTTAGATAATCTAAAAACTAAATATTTTTTAAATCTCCAGAATTTCTATTTTAGCAAAAGTTTGAGTTTTCCTAATTGCCTCAGTTACTGCATCTGTTTGGATTGAAGTTTCAATAAATTCTTACTGTGACTCTTCTCTCTCTTAGCATTTTGTCCTTCCTCTCCATATACGTCCTAATTTCTAAAGAAAACAGATCTTTCTAAACTCATTTCTGTTATTAGTCTTATACTTACAGTTTTGCTTTTTTTCACAAGCATCTTAAAAACTTTAGGAACCGTCAAAGCAAGCAACCACAACCAAGTTTTACTTCTCTCTCCTCTCTCCTATTTTTAGTTTCCTTTCTCTCATTTGAAGAAGAAAAGGCTAAGATGACAAACTGTCATTAAAGAAAAACTCAGCGGTAGAAAAATTCTTAGGGAATTATGTATTCGTATTTCTAAAGTTAAGCTGTCTTGGAAGTCTTGAAGATGTCAATGCAATGTGGAAAAGTTAGGAAGAAATGTCCTATTGATTGTAAGAATAAGACAAGAGATGATCTGTGGTACCTTGATCTTACCTAAAGAAGAAACATATTCTTTCTACTAAAATGAGGTCGCATTTCAACAATACCCGGCTTTGGTCTGAAGTCTAAGCCAGCCAGGACAATGAGGTGCATGCAACTCCGGAAGAGATGTCTGGCTGTTAACAAGAATGTGTTGTGAGACAACATGTCATGCCAGTATCTTAGCAAGGCCACGTGCTCTATCTTCTTCAAGAAGCTTTGTTTTTTTGTGTGTGGGTTTTTTTTTTTTTAGTTTTTTCTTTTTTTTCACAAAATTAGAAGGAATCTCATATGAAAAGGTACTTTCTCAACTCCTTTTTCTATAAAAGACATAGTTATAATATTCACATGTATGTGGAAACTTTCATATATATATGTGACTATATCCAATCTTATTTATGAGCAAAATAAGATTAAACAGATGACTCTACAGTAAGAATATATTAATTAAAAGTATTTTCATTATTTCTATAGTAAAGATACTTTTAAAAAGTGCTATATATTTACAACTATTTTGGAATATTTGAGATACCCCAAATGTAGGTAATATATCATTATTCAACAAATATAAGTGGCCAAGTCATTGAACAATATAAGTAACACAATCATTACCAACCAAAGCATTAGCCTTTTGCATTGATAATACAAGAATCTGACCTACTGGGAAATCAGCAATAAATGAGTGGACCATTTATTTAATAATAGCACTGCATGTTTTAAAGACTATAATACTACATCTAATTGCAGGCTGAAACTAAGTTAATGCAATCACATGAGAAAGTTGTTATGGTCATGTTTAAAAGCACACTAAATCCTTTTGTCTATGTTATCACTGAAATGATTTCCACTGTCTATCAAGTAATGAAAGATTGTCTTCACTTTGAAACATCATTTTGGAATGTGTTTTACCTTTTTAAAATATTTTATAAAATGAAAAAACAATAACTTTTAATTAATTCCAATAAAGTAATCAGTAATCTTTGAGCTGAATAAATTCAGAGCATGTATGTGTTCACATTCTTTTAAAAAATATTTGTATTGATTTTTAGAGAGAGAGGAAGAGATAGGGAAAGAGAGAGGGAAACATCAATGTGAGAGCGAAACATCAATTAAACATCAATCAGTTTCCCCCTGCAAGTGCCATACTGGGAATGGAGCCCAAACCAGGCATGTGCCCTGAGTGGGAATCAAACCAGCAACCTTTTGGTCTATAGGAGGATGCCCGACCAACTGAGCTACACCAGCCAGAGCTGTATTTATATTCTAATAAGATTTTAAACTCTTATGCTGTTCCATGATATCAGTATATAGTTTCTACCAAATATATTTAATTTGCCTGTTATTATAGACACAATGGCAAAGGAATACATGATTTACTCTACAAAGTATAGATAAAAGCACTACACATAAATCTTTCAGGGAAATATATCGTTACTGTTATTTTCCATAAAAGTCAGCTACTGGCTTTTTTAAAGAAAGATCAGTTTAACTGTTTTACCAGCTCTATCTGGCTACTAGCTAATAGTTAGATTTTCCTTCAGTTACTATTCAGTTTCATCAGTTATTTCAGTCTGGAAGCTCAGTCAGAATAATTGGGTCTCTACAGAGATGGCCTAAATCAATAGGATGGAGAGAGAAAAACTATATTTTGGTATCATTGAATTCAGAACAGAGTAATAAATAAAACATATTTTCTAACTTGGCCTTATAGTTATGCCAGGGGGGAAGGGAGGCCACCAAATCATTTATGAAGAGAAAATATAGATCTAAAATTGTGACAGTAGCTTATAGTAGAAAAACTTCCAATAAAAAATAAATATACATTTGAAGGTCTAAACTTACTTGTTCTGCAAATCTAACCACTTCATTCCTCTTTGTATAATGTAGAGGGTTCAGAGGTACTTAGAGAGATTAACATTTATTCAAGTGAGAAATCACAGAAGAGTGAGAATGGTGATTAAATATTATGGCAAGCATGATGCTTTTCAAAAGCAAGTGAGGTGAATATATTCACTGGCACACATGTAAATTAGTCCAAAAAGTAACTTTTTAAAAATTCAAATGAACTTTTAGAGATATGTTCATGCTTTTTTTATTTAATGTTTAAACAGTAGAACTTCTTTTTTCAAGGAACTAACAAGCTTTAAATATCTCTTTCCAAAATAGAACAACAGGAGAACGTCCCCAAGGGCTGGAGACTATAAGAT
This sequence comes from Molossus molossus, assembly GCF_014108415.1. Lineage (NCBI taxonomy): Eukaryota > Metazoa > Chordata > Mammalia > Chiroptera > Molossidae > Molossus > Molossus molossus. The sequence continues at coordinate 25,828,951 of NW_023425346.1, forward strand.
TTGTGATTGCTATGTTGCAATTTTATTCCTATGCCTCTAGTTAATGGGTTGTTGTGTAGGTTAAATATGGAGACTAACAATCCATATGAGAATGTAAAGCAACTCCACAGAGGATAACAAACATCAGGACTCTTTTCTGTTTGATTGGTTAGATTAATTTTGTCCTTCCTTCCCTACCAAAATTCCAAACAGGCAAAAACACAAAATCTTGTTGTTTGTCCTATCTGTACATCAAGGTAGTTTTTTGTCATTATTCTTAGATAAATATGCCGGACTAGATTTCTTCAGAGAATGTAAGACAAATTTTTGAACTACCTATAGTAACCATGACTATTTCCTGATAGAAGTTTAGTCCAATATACATTCTGATTAACTGATTATAAAAGTTCTCAACCTTTTGCTTCAGCATTCTAGCTACTAAAAACATTGTTTCAAATTATAAGCATTTGTGCATTTTATTTACTGGCATTTCAGACACAAAGGCATTTTGACATCGATTTCTTCCACTACCTGATTCTGTTACAACAAAACATTTATTATATGAAAATTCATTCAACAGAATAGTGCATGCTGGGAGTTGAAAAATAACTCTTGAAAGTTTCTTCATTTTGTAATTTGTTTTGCAAGAAGGAAATAATCACCAAAATAGACGTATTGTTTTAAATTTTGAAAAACAAATGTTATATTGAGAAAATATATTTCTAATTTTCTGGCTAAAGTGGTGTTTGTATAGATGTTTGTGCTGAGGAAGCCATTTTTTGAGATTATGTGTGTGTGTGTGTGTGTGTGTGTGTGTGTGTGTTATATAAACAGATACAGGCAGTATGCTAGGTTGGCTCCATTTACTAGTAAATTAGTTTAACTAATGACATCACGGTCATACAAACAAGTTCTACTTTCAGTATTAATTCTACTTTCTTGAATGAATCTATCTAGAATGAAGACACATTTCCTTGGTGCAAGCATTGTTTTGACAGACCAACACAGAAGATAGAGAAATCAAGCAATACATCTGGTTGGTACTTTTTACTATGCAGAATCCCTATCTATATCTAGGAAGAAATTAAAGAAATGGGAAGGCACGTTTTATAACAAATGTGAAAATTAATAGCACAGTCATGAAAAAAATCTAGATCATAGTAATATAAGAAAGAAGGAAAGATGTGTGTGTGTGTGTGTGTGTGTGTGTGTGTGTGTATCACCATCATTACCCTTGTAGAAGACCAAATCATGTTTAGTCCAGGTGACTTTTATTTATTTTTAATTGAATTTATTGGGATAACATTGGTTAATAAAATTATATAGATTTCAGGTGTACAATTCTATAATACATCATCTGTATATTGCAATGTGTGTTCACAACCCCAAGTAAAGTCCTTCCATTACCATTTATCCCCATTATAACTTCTTCTACAGCCCCAACTCCCACTTCCCTCTAGTAATCACTATACTGTTGTCTGTGTCTATGAGTTTGTTTTTTGTTGTTGTTGTTTTGTTTCGTTTAATCCTTTCATATTTTCCTCCAGTCTCCCAAACCCCTCCTCTCTGACAGCTGTCAGCCTGTTCTCTGTATCTATGAGTCTATTTCTATTTTGCTTATTAGCTTAGTCTATTCATTAGATTCCACATGTGAGTGAAATCATATGGTACTTATCTTTCTCTGACTGGCTTATTTCACCTAGCTTAATACTCTCCAGGTCTATCCATGCTGTCACAAAAAGTAAGATTTCCTTCTTTTTTCAGCCAAGTAGTATTCCATTGTGTAAATGTACCATAGCTTTTTTTAGCCATTCATCTACTGATGGGTGCTTGGGCTGTTTCTAAATTTTGGCTACTGTAAATAATGCTGAACATAGGGACACATATATTCTTTTGAATTTGTGCTTTGTGTTTCTTCAGATACATTCCCAGAAGTGCAATTGGTGGGTCACAAGGCAGTTCCATTTTTAATTTTTGAGGTAACTCCATACTGCCTTCCACAGTGGTCGCACCAATCTGCATTCCCACCAACAGTGCACAAGGGTTCCCCTTTCTCCACATCCTGGCCAACATTTGTTTGTTGATGTCTTGATGATAACCATTCTGACAGGTGTGAGGTTAAATGAAGCTTATCTTTATTGTACACCCTAAGCTCTGAAAAGAAATTGACAAGGCAAGTTGCGAAAAACTAATGTCCTGAATCCAAGACACTTGCAAACTCAAAGTCTCTGCATGTCTCCACTGTGAACGGCAGGTATCATCTTATTCTTAAGAATATATTAACTATAGGGGGTGGGAGCCAGAAGGGGGCATCAATGGGGAAAAAAGGGAGATGTCTGTAATAATTTCAACAGTAAAAAAAATTTTTTAAGAATATATTAACAATATCATTCATCCCCCATCCTAAGACTTTTTTCATCCAATTAAAAAAATCACTTCGATCTTAATAATTCTAACATAGTTAACATTTAAGTTTTTTGCAATATTTTTACAACTCTTTATACTTAGAGCTTAATTATATCCAGCCTCACATTGACAGAAGTTTCTTCAAATTATTTTTATATTGCAAACATTTTCATAAGACATTTATTATGGAATCAGAAGAAATTATTTATTTTAAGACACTATCATTTTGTCTAAGGATAATTCAATCTCTTCTTTAAGAAACAGTCATTTGAATTCAGCCTTTTCCTAAAATCATTTGGCTTTCTCCCGACTCATCTTTCTTTCCTTTATTCTGTTTATGCAATTCACATTCTTTTCTCTTGTTTTAGCACATCAATTTTTTTTCTTTCTTTCTCATTGTCTCATTTCCTTCTTACCAATTTCAACTTGAGAGAAAGAGAGAGAAGAGATCTCAAAGATTACAGTCATCTCTTCAAAACAAAACTTTTATATTTCTGGATATAAAGAGACAAGGATTGAGTTCAAATTTCTTTGAAGGGAGAACTATTAAAATTTTGACATATACCTGATTGACATTTGTAGACGATTTTATAGACTTACACATTTAAATGATTACAACAGCATGCACTTTAATTACTTGAAAATGTTTCCACACCTTGTAAGACAATAATTTAAAACACTAGTTCCAGGTTCCTCAACAGCTTGCCCCCCTTTTTCAGAAAATTTAACAATTTAAAATATACCTCTTTTTAAGTCTTACTCCTTATCAAGCCATGCTCTGATATGACATGACATTGTTGTATGACACATTGGTTGATCCTAAGTGAACAAGATTCATCCTCCACATTTTGCTGGTAAGAGTTAGAAAAATGTTTCCTTTTGCAGATGGGATGAAATCTAATAAGAACTGACATGTACATCAGCTTAACCCTGTATGAAAATCAATGTAAATTAAGAAAATTAACAATATGGAATTAAAGGACAAATGGATGGGTATAAACTGAATAGAAGCATGCAAGTTAAAGTATTTTGCTGTTTTAAAAAGTCTGAATTTATACTCAAAAACTTACATAGGAAAGAGGAACACAGGTAGAAAGTAGTACAATCATTTCTAGTTCGTCCATACAGCTAAGAAGCTACCCATTACCCAATATGTATTTGGAGAACCTGAAAGTAATTTCTCATTTTCTAGCATGAAGCTCTAACTCTTGCCCCAGAAAACACACCTGTGTAATTCACATGCCTGTTTTATTCTTCAGTACAATTGGCATAAGCCTCTGCAAAAGCCACTCTCATTAACCTCCTTCTTGAATTTACATTCCTATACCTGTTTCAGCATTTCATGAGGAAGTTTGTCATAATGCAGCAGCACTTTTTTTCTAACTTTCAACAAAATTTCTCAGTAATTTTTTTCCTTTTGTCCAAACGGGACTCATCCTTTTCACTTTGGGTAACTGTGACAATTTTAGCGTACTCTCTCTCTCTCTTTTTAAACACTTTGAAAGTTGTGTTAAAAAAATATATATATATATTTATACACACACATATATACATATATATATATACATACATATATATATGGTAAAGTACTGGTCTACAACTATTTTTACTTGTATTATCTGATATAGTACTTCTTATGCAGACAGCGTGATACAACCTGATACTATTTCAGTTCAAGGAGTAAGTAACAGTCCTTTTCCATGTGCCCTGCTTACATATTAGATGTCCCTCTCCCTCATGGAACTAAATTGGGCACTAAATTGCAATCCCTTTTGTTACTTAGTTTTCTATCTCAGAAGAAGGTTGGGGGACTATATGTCTATCTTTTCATTATATTTAAAATTCTCATCAGGTATCCATTCCAATCATTGTAACAACTGCTCTATCCCTCCTAAACACACAGGAAAGAACTGAGGACTTGGATCTAGATGAGGTCAATTTCTGGAGATTGGGGACTCAATCAGAAAGAGCCCAACAGCAGTCTGCCAGTGCCATTATTTGGTAGCACACAGGGCTGCAGAGCTTTATTGTGTTCACCTGCTCTAGTCCAACTTCAAACATTCTTCCTAAGAATGGTTGAAAGCTGATTGTTCCAGATCAAAACATCATCTCAAGTTAAAGCTATGTGCTTCCATTTTATCGATGTAGTTTTCAACTATTCAACACCAACTTCAAGGCAAGTTTTGAAGCTACACAGTTAGATGACAATGATGTGTTTAAAATATCTCAGTAAATGTCTGAAGGAACTCATATCAGTAAAGGAAATGACCTGAGTGGGTACATTACAAAGAATATAATCTGGTGGCCAACAGCAAGTTGGTTAGAAACACTACAGTTCATTCCTCTGTCTTTTCCCATGATGAAGCAATAATTTTTTGGTCAATTCATAATTCGCTTTATATAAACACAGTCATTAAATCTTACATGGCAATATTTTGCCTCTTTGCTTGGCATTGGGATCCAGGTGTCATTCTGATCTTTCTTACTTCTCTTTTTAGTAACTGACCTCCACCTCCCAAACAAGCTGAAATATATCAGTCAATATGAACTCATGATAAAAAGAAACTGAGATCTATGATAGTGATTTTACTTTAAGCAGTTTACTATGCTAATGCCAGCTGCCCAGATATCCGTTCACTGTTTTGTTTCTTTGTTGTTCACCTGTGCAACTGTTCTCAAAGATCATCAAACTTGCACAGGAATTCCTGGATTTCCAGATCCAAAGTTTACAGAATTCAGGTTTCATATAACCCCCATCTCCTCTCTCCTCTGCTCCCCATACACATTCTCGTTGAAACTTCTACCATTCACCAGCTCTTACTTGGAGAAAAAAACAAGGGCAAACGCCAGTGGTGGGTTGTCATCTCCAGGTACCATGAGCTGTGTCACACACCTTCGGAATCAAAAAATAAACAAACAAACAAACAAACCGAAAAGTCACGTTCAAGTAGATGCCTGCGTCCAAAAGCTACCAGAAAGCCTTATCCTCTCAGCTACTGACAGGAATCTCGCCGATCCTCCCCAGGAAGGGGTTACATGAACGCAAGGGGCCTGGGTGGGCGCTTTCGCCTCTGCACAGACCCAGCAGGTGAGCAAGTTAACCTAGGAGCTAAGTTGGGCGAGCACACACCTAACACAGAGAATCCGGAGCCCGCAGGAGCTCGAAGCCCCAGACTCAGCGCGGAGGGAAGTGTTGGAAAAGCGAATTCTTATTCCAACATCTGCAGCGCTTGGGATGCACGGGCAGAAGTGCGCAGCAAGTCCCGACGCCCCCGGGGGGCCCAAATCAGGACCGGGAACCGGCCAAAGGAGACAGCTGTGGGCGAGCCGGAGACTCTGGCACCCGGTTCCGAATTCTGCCACTGCACCCCTCACCCTCCTGGAGGCCAGCGCACAGTGGCCAACCGGATCGGGGAGCGGGGCCGCAAGGACTAAGTTTCACACTCACTTATCTGTCTGCAAGCATCTTCCAGCAGGGAAGCCGAGGAAGAAAGGGGAGGGGGGGTCTCCTTACCTCGGTCGGCTCCCACCGTCAGCACCTTGGCGATCGGCAATAATCCCGAGAGCGTGAGGACGGCGAGGAGAAACTCGGACATTGCGGTTGCCCGGCGAGGAAGCCTGCGCTGGAGACGGCTCGGCGGCACCCTCGGCCCGGCGGCGGCGGCGGCGGCTCGGAGCCCGGAATAGAGCCGCGTCATTTACAAATGTCACTGGAAATTCTTCAGCTCAATGAGCCCAGCCAGTCCGCCTTCTCCTGCCTGGAGCAGGATGTGGAAGGTGCACGGATGCGCGCGTGGGGGAGAGAGTGCGTGTGAGCGCGAGCAGCCGCTCGTGTGTCCTGACTTTTCAATGCAGGGTACGTCTGATCTTACATCACGCAAGAGGGGCAGTGAGATGCCAGCGGATGGGAATTCACTGATTAATCACCGAGCCCGCCACACACCCCTGCGTCGTCCACATCAATCACGTCTATTACTTAGTAAGAGGCGTTTAACACAACAGGAAAATACCACCGCGAACGGAGAGCGCCACAAATCACAATTATGTCGGTCTCCTTGAAGGGAAAGTAACTCCAGGCTGGTTCTGTAGGGATTTGGGTCTATTGAGAAGGGGGAGACTTCTGCATTGGGCTGAGCCAGCCAGACTCCCAGGAAGCTCCGCATTTAACAGCCAACTGGAAATTATCAGCTACAGCGCCGGGATGCTTCTCTCGCTGGGCCAAGCAGTTTTGATCCCTTCTTCCCTGGAAGCTTCCTTCCCAGGAAGGGAGAGCAAGCCAAGTAACTGAGCTCTTAGGGAAATGGTTTCCACCTCCTGACACACAAATGCCACGCTTTCTGAATTGCAGTTTTAACTTTTATGCTGAGTAGCACCTGGGGACAAAGATGCAAAATTTAGTGACTCAGCAGAACCCAAAAAACAAAACAACCCCCCAAAGTCATTATCCATTGCATAATAAGGACGCACAAATAGAAAGAGATCCCTAAGCAGAGAACCACAGAGCAAGAAATTGGCAGTTTGTTTTGCAGTGGATTTCTCTCTTTAAAATGGTAGCTAGAACCATTGTCAACGTGTTTTTGAGGATTTTTTTTTTAATGTTGTTGTTTTGTTTGATTTGTTTTCTCACATAGTACAGTGCTGATTTAAAAACTTTCCTGAACCATCTGATCCACCAAAATGAATCAGTGGAATTAAAAAAAAAAAAAAAAATGAAGTAGTTTGAATGATCATTTACGTTCTTGAATATGATCACCCAAGTACCTAAAATTTAGTTAGCCATTCAAAAATGGCTAAGGAATTAAAACTTGGAAATCTTAAGAGTCGAAGGCTTGCTTTTCCCTTGTAATCTAACATCAATAATCTTTGTCCGAGAACAAGGCTGAAAAATGTTTTGTATTTAACATTTTAAAACCTGAGATGTGTATAAGGGAACATTATAAGAAAAGAACATAACTAGACAACAGGAAGATTGAAAAGCAAAGAGAAGATACTTTAAACACTTCAGTTAGTTTACTGGTTGAGAGTTAGAATACCAGCACTGTGAGCTAGCTGTTATGAGTAAAATTATCCAAAAACATCTTTGGATGCTCCTTAGAAGCCATTAAAATGAGACTGGTTCAAAGAACACAGACATGACTCTAAGGGACATTGCTAAGAATCTGTGAAATGCACCATTTCACACTTACTCTGTGATTAGAAAATGTCTTTTATGCCAATTTCCCATATTTAAAATTTTCAAGTTTATTTTCCCTTATAAATCAAATCATTTAGTATCTAAAAGATGAGCCCTGGCCGGTTTGGCTCAGCGGTTGGAGCGTCCGCCTGCGGTCCGGAGAGACCCGGGTTTGGTTCCCGCTAAGGGCATGTACCTCGGTTGCAGTTTGTCCCCGGCCCTGGTTGGTCGTGCGGGTGGCAGCCACTCGATGTGTCCCTTTCACATCGATGTTTCCCTCTCTCTCTCTTCCTCTCTCTCCCTCTCACTCTGTCTGTACAAAAAATGGAAAAATGTCCTCGAATGAGGATTAAAAAAAAAAAATAAATAAATAAAAGATGACTCATTTCACATTTAGAAAGATATGCTCTTCTTCCTTCTAAAGTTGTCATACATATCAAATAACCTAGTTATTTTTATTATTTTATTAAAATGTAACTAATAGAAAACATAGAGAGGTGGTGTTTTTTCTTTGCTTTGTTTTGTTTTCCTATTTTATTCAAACTGAAAATTCACAAACTCTGGAATGAGTGGCAGAGTTCAAAGAATGTGAGGAGGGGAAATGAAGAGTAAATTTTGAATGATACTCAAAGTAATAAATATTTATTTCTCAACAGTCCACGGACCTCTGCATTCTATGAAATACTTATCCTTTCTTCAGGACAAAGTAAGTAGGTGTCTTTCTGATATGATCCTATTCAGTCTACTAGGAGGACAGCTATTAGGTAATCCAAATGCACTTAAGTCTTGGCAATAAAATGAGGAGTGCTCACAAACCATGCTAAGGACATCAGATTTTTTCTTCTCCTGCACTATTACCACCAATCACTATCCCACACATCTAAAAAATTGCAAGGTAGAGAACAGCAGTTAGGAACAGTACAACCAAGCAAAGACTCTTACTGAGAACCAAAGTACCACAACTGAAAATCAATGAGTTTCACATCTGCAATATACATAGCAGCCCTAGATTCTACTGTCATCTCTTAAAAGGGAAAAGCTGGGAAAGTTAACCAGAGAAGTAAATATCCATCAGATTCTATATTCTAATGCATATTCTAAATAGGCTACCTTCTAAATATGTAGTGCGTTCTAATAATCAACCTATTAAATGAATTAGAGTGAAAACCATATGACCTATTTTAGGTTATCCAGTTGATTTTTTTATTTTTATTTTTACATTTATCTTCAGATAGAGTGGGAGGGAGAGAGGGAGGAAGAGAGAGAGAGAAACATCAATGTGAGAGAGAAACATCTCTCATGTGGGTTGCGACCCACATGACCCCAACCAGGGTCTAGGACAAACAGCAACCGAGGTACATGCCTTTAGCAGGAACCAAACCCGGGACTCTCTGGTCCGTGGGCAAATGCACTAACCGCTGAGCCAAACTGGCCAGGGCTCAGTTGACTTTTTAACTCTCCTGAATGGAAGTCAAGGGTGCATTGTCCCCACAATAGGATCAGAATATAAAGCAAATAATAATAATAATAATAATAAATTCCTTTTTAGTAATTATTAATCAAATCACCTATGTGAATGACACAGAACTAAAGATGGTGGTGTAGCATAGTGGTAGCAATTGTGGAAACTTGAAAAGGAATGATGAGAACTACTTAATATCAACTGTGAATGATTCTCAATTCTATCTACAAATTATAATTTAGGACTTATTTTAGGAATGTGAATAGATGTTATTAACAAAGTCCTAAAGGGTATAAAAACTGTCTACAACAATTTAGTGGAAGAATGGATGTTTAGGAATGTATCAGTGGTCAACTAGACATAACATATGTATGTATGTATGTATTTATTTATTCATTTATTTATTTATTTAGGTACGTGCCCCTAGCAGGAACCGAACCCGGGACTCTCTGGTCCACAGGCCGACGCTCCAACCACTGAGCCAAACCAGCCAGGGCAACATATGCATTTAAATGCATGTCTAGCCTGGCCCCTGTGGCTCAGTGGATTGAGTATTGACCCAGGGACTGAGAGATCCCAGTTCAATTCCGAGTCAGGGCACATGTCCGGTTGCAGCGCAATCCTTAGTAGAGGGTGTACAGGAGGCAGACGATCAATGTTTCTCTCTCACATTCATGTTTTATCTCTCTCTCCCTTTCTCTCTAAAAAAATAATTAAAAAAATTTTTAAAAATAAAATAAAAATAAATGCACATCGAGTAGGTATTTGAGACAAAAATTATAAGAATATTGGTTCATACCACAAAGCTATAAGAATACATAAAAAACAGATTAATTATTAAACTTAATAGATGTATATTGGCTCCAAAACTAAAATAAAGCCAGTGTTAAAATAGACTTTCTGGTAAAACAACATCATAAGAAATCATTTATTTTGTGATAATCAATGAGGTTGGTAAAGGTATAGGTCAAATTTGAGTTTCAAAATTAAATAATTTATTTCTAGGTTTTGAATGACCATCAGTTTTAATAGATTATTAATAAAAGGGAAAGCATAAGTATACTTTTAATGAAATATTCTTACTTTTCATTATATATGTTTTAATAAAAAAATAAAAGTAATTAAGTGATTTATTAATGAAAACAGAATAGCTAGAGTTACTGTTCAAATCCTGTTTATTCCTATGGCCCATTATAATCTCTTCATTCTAATCAGAGTTATTAACAGTGACAAGTTAAATAAATTAATTCATCAAACTATAGGATGTTATGAACTCTTACTGAGATAAATTAAACAAAGTAGAACCAATCATTCTTACTTTCTGGTCTAAAACAACATGAGAATATTAATTATTAGCCAGAGGTAATCTTATACTTCCCATTTAGAGCCACACTTCATGTACATGTGATCAAACATAAGATTTTATTTCTGCTAACTTACTTTCTTGTGCTGTTGCCTTTTTTTTAAATTTTTTTTTACCTTAAACAGTAACAATTCATCCACTACACACCTGAAAATCTTGTTAGGAGGAAGGTGTGTCTAAACAAAGCAAGACTGACAGCATGTCTCATGGAAGCGATGTGGTCAAGGAGAATTGGCCTGAAAGTCAGGTTGCTAGGAACTGCTGCAGCCATCATTGCAAGTGCTGCTAGATTTCTTACCCTGCCTTCCCTCACAGAAAAGTTGCCAGGCAGCAGCAGACACAGGATGAAAAAGAAGGGGTAGGGGTGGAGATTGAAAATTGTTAAAGAAACAATAGAGTGCTTTTAAAATTGAAACAAAGATACTCTGAACATAGCTGCTATGAAAAAAAAAATTAGAAAAGAAAAACACCTCTAAATTTATTTTATTGATCAACCTGTAGCATTTCAGTGCACATTTTTAACTGTTTCCTTCTAAAGTGTGCTATAACTGTTTGGTAGCATGCTGTTTCAACAGGCATTTGGGGCCTCTAGCTGAAATAAATATGGTTTTGGTGCAACTTTAATTCCCACCATTTGCAAAGTGTTAGGAGGTATGTAGCCCTGAAAAGAAAACAAAGAGTGATGCAATTATCTAATTAAACCTGGAAAACAAAATTATTTTCAAACAAATTAAGTTTTTTTTTTCTATAAATCTCAGCTTATGAACTGTCAATATCTATAAGTGCTTTAAGAATACATATTACAGCGGAATGCAGACCTGACAGTCAGCTATAACTTTCAAAAGATAGAAAATAAAAACTCAATGCTGATCTGATTGCTTTACATTTTCTTTGACTTTGATAAACTTTTAACAGTAGAAAGGAAAGGAAGGAGAGGAATCTTTACTGATTTAGACAACCTTATCAGGCAACAATTACTTCCATAATAGTAGTACCGTCTCAAGAGACAAATCCTATTTTGTTTTTTGGAAAAGTCTTCAGAAGGTACAAACCAAAGAACATATATGCATATATGCATAGCCCATGGACACATCCAATTGACCACATTTCACAGGTGGAAAAACTCAAAGACAGGAAAGGTAACTACTCTGAGGTCACACATTTTATGTCAGAGACAGTTCTTGAATAAAGTTTTCTGACTCTTTCCTATTATGTGGTGAACTTTCCTGATAATTTAGACTTTTCATAGCTCGGAGGGGTGGTAGCCCAGGGGGTTTGAATTTGTTCATTCACTCAATAGCTGTATATGATGCACTCAGCACTGTGCAAACAACTATGAAGAAAATAGATACAGCCCTTGCTCTAGCAAAGCTTACAATCACAATCAAATGTAATCTCTGTACTAATGGGCTGACTTTCCAGAATCTCATTGGAACCATGCTTTTTGTGAACCACGGGTATGACATATAAAGGCCACTGCTGAGACCATGGGAAAAAATCAGGGCTGCATCTTTCTTGGAAGATATCTTTACAGATAAACCTTTGTAAAGAAACTTGAGCCTTCTGTTGAATAAGAAGCCATAAAACATATATTTAAGTATCTTGAAGATTGGTACCAGCATTTAGTCACTCAATACATCGTACCTCCTTTGATCTAGAACTTGGTAGCAAATTCAGAAATGTTCAGATTTCAGAATGATCAGAAATATTGTCAGTGATAACTTACAGATTAATCAGAGCCTGTGACTTCTGCTGTGTTGTGGATTCACATAGAATCAAAGGATGAAAAGGGGCGTTGAGAAAGTCTTGTTCAATTTTTATTCATTTATTTATGTTTATTCTTGAGATTTTGGGGGGACCCTGGCAAGTATTTTAGCCACTTCATTTAATAATTTTCTACTTCAAAAAAATTAATAAAATTTTACTTCATATCCAGATGATATTTTTCTTAAGTTTATTATTTATGTACTCTTCAGCATTTCACAATCTCTAATTCCCCCAAATGTGATCTTTTTGTGTGGACTTTCCCTGCAATAGACACCTAGAGACACTTTGCCATACCACTGATTAATGGCTTTCACTTCTTCCTTTGAACTTGAGGAATCTTTCCTATATCAGCTGTTCCCTGGTGCTTCTGCCATGTACTACATCACTATATCGGAAATAAATGCGACAACACAATGACAAAAATAGAAGTAGGTACAAGCAACTGACACAAAGGTGAGAAGATGAGGTACCAAAATTACATTAATTGCATTTTACATATACTTTTATAAAATCAGTTACTGTTAAAATGTAAGATGTACTTTGCAGCTATAGAGTCTTTGGCCAAGTTTAGTTTTTATACTTTGGGGAAACTGTTTTGCTTTGGATGGTGGAGTTTATAAAAAAGCAATTACCTATTTTTTCTATTCTTTATAAAAAAAATGGCCCTCATTAAGCAAATTAAAAAAATAAAACAGCAAAGAGAAGCAAAAATAAAAAAAAAGAAAGAAAGAAGAGAAAAACAAACCTTTCCTTAAACCTAGTGTAATTCCTACTGAGAATTGCTATTCAGAGGTTGTCTACAGCTTCATTTGGACAAGGTACCTGTCACGGAGTGAGTGCTGAACAGGTGTGTGGTAAGAGGAATGCACTTAGTGCTGAGTCTTCAAACTCAGCCCTAAAACTGTTTAGTTTTAAGAAACTCATTTCTTAAAACTGTTTGCTTTAAAGAAAACTTATAGAACTAACTTTTTCAAAACATAATTTATTTTTTTCTAAGCAGGAACATTTATTTCTCTCATAAGAAATGTCTCTTGCCCTCTGAAAGTGTTTTCTATTATAAAAATTACACTTTTTAATCACAATAAAAAACGCAAATGCAAAAGGAGCTTTCTGGTCCAGAACAGAGTGCCCTAATTTTGTGTCAAGCCACTTTTTGTGGGAAGAAAAATAGTGACATTTGGACCTAGATATATTTATCAAGATTTGTGAAAATGTGCGATTCTGCATGAATACAAGCAAAGTTAAATTAGAGGTGGGAGACCATTAAATGCTTTTATAACTTTCCATTGCTATATTCTGCGACATAAACTGACTTTACCAAGGCTACCTTCACATTGTTCTGCAAGTCTTGACACCTAACAACAGCAATAAAAAGAGTGTTGGGACAAAGTTACTCAGAAGTACACAACAGAAGAGGATAAATAGGTATGGTTGGACTTAGGATGACAAGAACATTTTTGGTTATTCAGTCTTTCTTTGGGATCGGATACATTTATTTTTTAAAAGAAGTATTCATTTTATACTTTTATGTGGATATCGATTCTAATTTAATCCAATTTGACATCCTGTTATTTTTTTTTTCTGAAAAAGAAGTGAATGAAAATGACAAGAAACAATTTTTATATTTTCTATCAGACTTTTCCTGAAAATTATATTACAATTATTTGAAATATATATATATGTATGTGTGTGTGTATATATATATATATAAATATATATATATATATGTGTGTGTGTGTGTATATATATATATAAATATATATATAAAATCACAAATTGATCCACATTCAGAAAATATACACAATCAGTCAAAGGATTATTGATACTAATCTTTACTTTTTATCCCAAACTTAGAAGATGAATCAGTTTGGCCATTTGCACCAAGGGACATCTAACCACTGTGAAAATTGATCAGAAAAAGTAACACACTCTTTTATTCAAGCAAAATAAAATATATTAAAGGACAAATAATTAACAGGACTGAATTTGGCCGCAGAGTTCCTAGAACCAACCATGCTCCAAACTGTAGTTGCAAGTGAAAGCAAATTACAGCTTCAGCGATGTCATGGGACCAGCCTCCAAGCTGGCGTTGAAGCTGGTTCCCTCTGCCTTCTTCTCCTGCACACACCTTAGATTTATGGCAGCCATGGTTTCCAAATCAAAAGTAGCACACACGAACTAATACATGTAATTATGTGGTATTAGGACAGAATATTTCTGCTTGAGACTGTTCCAGAAAATCCGATATCTTTGGCCAAAATAACTATAAAATCTAAGAAACTTTATTTATCAATTGTCTGATATTTCAAGTTTCATGCTTTCAAAGCACATCGAGAAGCTAGGATCCTTCTCAAATCATTGTTAAAGATTACAAATAACCCAGTTTTGTGGAGGAAATAGTTTTGAGTTTTAATCACAGGGGAAGCAGGGTTGCTCTCTCGGTTTATAATGCAAACAGGCCGTAGGACTCCATCATACCTGCGTGCGGGTGTTTCAAGTTATGGACCTTACAAGTGGCACTAGAAGTGACTTCATTGTCTACCACTGTGATAGTGGTGAACGAGGCCATGAAGAGAAGTACTTAGCACTCATACATGTCTGTTTTGAAATCAAAGGCACATATTAAGCTTGCTTTGTGAAGAAGAACAGAAGTAAAACACATGCTCTAAGTGATCGCGCTGAGAAGCACCACAGTGGGGAGATCAGCATTTAATGTGCTGAATGGGTGCATAGCTCTATCCTGGGGGGCAGCTAGAGGTTAATTTTTTTTAAATCCTCACTAAGGATATTTTTTTTTATTTTTGTTCAGATAGAGTGGGAGGGAGGGAGAGAGAAAGAAACATCAATGTAAGAGAGACACATAGACTGGTTGCAGACCAGGGCTGGGAACAAACTGCCACCAACAGAGGTGCCCTTGACCAGAATCAAACCCGTGACTCACGAGCCGATGCTCTGACTGCTGAGCCAAACCAGCCGGGGTTAGAGGTTAATTTTTAAACTGCCCTGATACTGACCATATTAAAACAAAAAGCAATTTTTTAAAATCCAGTTTTAAAGCCCAAATGAAACATTTCCGCATCTCTTTAATATCTTTGTTTGTTTGTTTGTTTGTTTGTTTTTACGTCATTTGGTACCAATGCCGGTGTCCACTTAGGTTTTGGTTAAAATCTAGTCTTAGCTACTAAGGCGTCACTCAGGTGAAATGTCTGGCTCACAAGTACTGGAGTGAGTTTTAGTTTTGTCCCCATCTTTCCCCACTCCCAGCACCCCCCCCCCCAAAGGAATCGCCATCATTTGTCACCTCTCTTTGCTAGTGTAGACTAAACACTCCTTAGGAATATGATTTCAAAAGTAATTTAAATCGTTTCTCATATTATTCTGCTTTAAAACCCAGAGAGAATGAGACACACGACTCTGCTTTTTACTGGTTTGTACAACTAAATGTCTCCAGAGAGGCTGGGAATTGTCTCTGGCACTGGACTAAAAATGTAGAAGAAACCTTATTTGGAATTTTGAAAATGCAGACCAACTCAGCTGTCTGCACTATCAGAACTTTATGCTTTCAGAATGCCTTTAATCACACTTTTTAATATCCCTTTGTCTTTCGAGGGGGAATAGGAGAAGCATGACAAAGAGTATTTTGTTTATTTTACTCAGTTTTGTTCTTTATGTAAAAGGTAATATGAAAATGTGCCCAAGGGTTTACCCCTTTCCATCTAAACAAAATCTGACTAGAAAAAGCAGATACTTCAGTTCATAGTACTCGAGTGCCCCCTATAGGATACTTTTTATACTTTCATTCCTGTAGCTAGGTAAGCTTTTAAATTTTGTCACTCCCTAGAATTGTTTTAACAATAAAAGTAAAATGATAAAAATATGCATCTTTAAAACAAGCAATATATTTTCCTCTCCCCACAAATTCCTATCTGAAAAGCCAAAGCAACCTGTCGTTTTGATAACTTAGTTGTTTCTCTCCTTCACCTAAAACTTCTCCTCCTTTTAATTTAAAATTTGCCTGTTTTTCTTATATGTCTGCATTTATAGTATCAGTTACCACACTTCAAAATATGCTTGTTATTTTTATGTTTATAGGTCTTGGGTTCAAATATATATGATATATATATATCATATATATATAATCAAATAGCTGAAAGTTTTGGAAAATAAAAATAAAGTATCCTTGTTGGAGAGGAAGCCCAATTATTGATTTGGCTGGCAATAGAATCTTTGAACTCCTTAAATTCCAAGTTTACATCTATGAATAACATTGGAATATAAATAAAGGAAGCATATATTTACATATTCCTGACAGTTTAATCAGGGGTGTGGTAACTAGTTTCTTGGGCTTTATAAGGCTTTTCTTATTTGTACTGTAGCCTGGGGTTAAAAGGTATGGACATGAAAACGGGACATACAATCAAAACACAGACAATTATGTCATATTCATTCCACCTTCACCCAGTTACATATATATATATATATATATATATATATATATATACACACACACACACACACACACACACACACACATATCATATTGATATATCAATATGTACCCACACTGGGACTTTGTTACAGTCAGAGTGATCCACTTAAGTAATAGGCCTGTAATTAGATCATTTTTAAAATAAGCTACCAAGTTTATATTCTATGTAATGTACTTGCATCCAAAGAACGTGATTAGTGTCCTTGGTCTAGGAAACACACACAGAAACACGTACAGTGTTTCTGGCTAAAACCTTTTAGCTTTTGATTGGTTTGTTTCCGAACGAGAAACAGATGTAGCCTGCCGGGGGGAAGCAGTAATATAAGTGGGCAATGCAGGAAAGCCTGAGTTCCTTTCTTGACCTTCGCCCTTCTGCTCTCGTATATTTATTTGCATGCTTGTTATTGGAAGATACAGTGCTTGGTGCTGGGATTCTTCCAGTGAAAAGCCATGGCCCCGTTTTCTCATTAGAGCTACGTCTAATGAGAAAATGGGTCTCAAGCGACCGTCAAAGTATCCTGCCAAGTGCTGTAGATGACGGTACACATAATGTACAGTGGGGCCTTTGATTGACATACATCTTAGTCTCTGTTGTGCAAAAAAGATATCACCAAGGAGGAGATACTTCAGATGACTCTGGAATATTATTTAACTAGGAAGGAGAGTGTAGGGTTCAGTCACATCCAGTATGTGATTGTGTTACCTGAGAGCTTATTACATTCATATTTCTACAACAACCTGCTAGGATCATATCTCCTATTCCTCCATCTTCCACAGAAGAAACAGCCTGAATTTCAGATTCCTACCCCAGGTTATAAAATAAATCATTTATCAATTATAAAATAATTTAAAGAATCTTAGACCAGTTAATCCAATGATCAAGTTGATCCAAGTTTCCCTAGTTGTTTATCCCAATTTATAGATTTATTTATAAATTCTTCCACTTATCACCTGAACTATTTGGACCATTTACTTAACTTTTTGAAGCCATAATGTCTGCCTCAGGAGATTAGAGGCAATGCACCAGGATCTCCAAGCGTACCACTTACTGGATCATGCTAACATTGCTGTCTCTCAGCCAGGCACTTCACGTCTGTCCACGCATGGGAATTTTTCAGGTAGCCTGTTGCAATGTGTTTCATTTAATGACTAATCAATTTAATGATGCCACATGGTTTAGCTAGATTCACTGTTCATTAAGCCACATTCTACAAAACTCACTTCTGCCCCCAAAGAAGCAGATTAATTTAGTTGGAGAGATAAGATACAGTCACATTAAATAAAAAGATAACTAGAGATGAAATGTAGCATACAAGAATTACAAAATTAGTCCTGGCTGGTGCGGCTCAATTGGTTGAACATCGTCCCATGCACCAAGAGGTCACAGGTTCAATACCCGGTCAGGACACATGCCTGGGTTGTGGGCTCAATCTCCAGCAGGGGGCACGCAGGAGGCAGCTGATCAATGTTTCTCTCATCAATGTATCTGTCTCTCTCTATCTTTCCTTTCTTCTCTCAAAAGTCAATAAAAACATATTTTTAAAAGAATTACAAAATTAGAAGTACAAAGTAAAAAGGTAAGTACAATGGATTTTGAAAAGAATCTGCTATTGTAAAGAAAACTGTCAGAGTTAGAGTTTCATTTAGGAACTCCAAGAGTAAGTGAAAGCTACCCTCACCTCTTCCCAGAACCAAACTGGAATTACAACTAAGATATAGAACAGTCATCCTAAATAGCCCACGGAAGACTAGTTGCTAGCTGAAAGGAAGTCTTATAACCAAGGATTTACAAAAGAAGCCACACACACACACACACACACACAAACTAGTAGGAAGTAAGGAAACACAGAAAGGGTTGGCTCCGCTCTCAATGGCGGTGGCTGAGTTACTGAGAAATATCTCAGCTGTGGGGGCTCCCTCTAGAAAAGCATAGGGTTTACACCCCAAGCTGGCTCCCCAGCCCAGACACCAAGTCAGGAAGAGGCACCCACAAAATATCTGATTGTGAAAAGCAATGGGGTTTCTGTCCATCAGGGAGAGACAGGAGTCTGCTGGAGACAGAATCGCCCTCTTAAAGGGCTAATGTAAAACACTGTGTTTGCAGCCACTCACCCTGGGCTCTGAGGGTGAGGGCAGAGCCGCCTAGAGTTGTGTGAGGAGAGTCTGGGGTTTGTGGCTCAAAAGGTGGAGGGGCAGCAGCCTTGTGCTGAATCATTCTCCCATTATGCAGATGCCATCTTTCTTGGACGGGGCACTCTGCTCTGTGGCATCAGTCTGGGAGAAAGCAATAGTCTCACCCATCAGCCAGCAGGCAGAGGTAGGTGGAGGTGAATCTTGGGGTGTCTTGGGACTTTTACTGACTTTCTCTTGACCCCAGTGCTGGTAAAAACCAGCCTCGGTGACCATCTTTGTTCTTCGGGCATGCAGCTAGGATGTGGATAACTTGTGGCTGCAAACAGGTTGTCCAGGGCCAGTCATAGGCAGTGTCTTACATTGGCCTTCACCAGTGTCCCTCCCAAATTACCCAGAATCAAGACACCCAGTGGCCAGCCTCAGAATATCAGAGCAGGATCCAATAAAGCTTTATAAGCAGCAAATCCAAAGGGAGATCTCAGCAGATGCAAGACCTGCTGAGATGAATTCTGCTTCATGTTTTCAGCAACTGTATAGCAGCTCACACACCATGGTCGGGGTTGAGCCTCAGAGTCAGCCAGCCTCAGGGTTGATCCCATGCATAAATGAGCCAACAGCAATCAAGACTGAATTATAGCAGGAAAGCCCACATAATCCACACAAGGGACACTCCTGGAACATCCAGCTCAGGTGACCAAGGAGATTGCACCACTGGACCACATAGGACACTACTACATAAAGCCACCCCATGAAGACTCAGAGTCATGGCAGATCTATATAATATATAGAAACAAACACAAAGAAGCAACCAAAATGGGGAGACAAAGAAGCAGACCCCGAATGGAAGAAAAGGAAAAAATCTCCAGAAAAAGAGCTATATTTAATGGAGGCAAGCCATTTATCAGATATAGAGTTCAAATTAATGCTTATAAGAATGCTCAACAGCATGAGAAAGAATGTAGAAACCTTAAAAAAGGACCAGTCAGAAATAAGGAATAAAATATCTGAAATGAAGAATTCTCTGGAAGAAATAAATAGTAGGTTGGATGAAGAAGATTAAATCATCAATTTGGAAGACAAGGTGAAAAAATACCCAGTCAGAGCAGAAAAAAGAATAAATAATTTTTTAAAAAGAGGACAATTTAAAGAACTTTTGGGACAACATAAAGCATAACAACACCCACATCACAGGGATACCAGAAGGAGTAGAGCGAGAACAAAGGATCAAGAACCTATTTGAAGAAATACTGACCAAAATTTTCTGTAACTTGGTGAAGCAAAAAACACACAAGTCCAGGAAGTGTAGAGAGTCCTAAACAAGAAGAACCCAAAGAGGTCTACACCAAGACACATCATAATTAAAATGGCAGAGGTTAAAGACAAAGAGAGAATCTTAAAAACAGTAAGAGAAAAGCAGTTAGTTACCACAAGAGAGTTCCCATATAACAGTCAGCTGATTTCTCAACAGAAATATTTCAGGCCAAAAGGCACTAGCATGAAATATTCAAAGTGATTGAAAACAAGACCTGCAACCAAGACTACTTTACCCAGCAAAGCCATCATTTACAATTGAATGAACAAATAAACTGATGAACAAAAAAGAAACAGAGGTTACATGGAGTAGACTGATTTTATATACATATGTATATAAACACACAGACACAAACAACAGTGTGGTGATAGCCAAGGAAAAAGGGAGTAGGGGTAGGTGGAGGCAGCCAATCAATGTCTTTCTTTCACATCAATATTTCCCTCTCATTCTCCCTCTCTCTTTTCTCTCTTTCTCTAAAAATTAATTAAAAATATAAATTATCCAATCAAAAGAACAGGGTAGCTGAATGGATAAGAAAATAGAGCCATATATATGCTGTCTATAAGATACCTTTCTCAGAATGAAATATATACACAAATGAAAAGTAAAAGGATGGAAAAAGATATTTAATGCAAGTGGAAAGAAAAAAAATTAGGGGTAGCAATACTTATACCTGACCAAACAGACTGTAAACCAAAGACCATAAACGGACAAAGAAGGACACTACATAATGATAAAAGGAGCAATCAAACAAGAAGATATAACCCTTATAAACATTTATGCACCAAGTATAGGTACACCTAAATAAGTAAAGCAAATTTTGATGAACATAAAGAGAGAGAGACAATAGTGATACAGTCATTGTAGGGGATTTTAATACCCAATGATATCAAAGGATAGATCTTTCAGACAAAATATCAACAAAAAACAGTGGTCTTAAATGACATGCTAGATTAGGTGGTTTAATTAATATCCTCAGAACATTTCATCCCAAAGCAGCAGACTATATATTATTTTCAAGTACACATAGAAGTTTCTAGGATAGATCACATGTTAGGACACAAAACAAAACTCGATAAATTTAAGAAGATTGAAATCATATCAAGCATCTTCTCTGATCACAATGCTATTTAACTAGAAATCAATCACAAGAAAAAAACTGAAAAGCACACATAGTGTGGTGAAGGCCTGGGAGACAGGGGTTGGGTAGAAGGGGTCAATAGGGGACATCTGTAGTACTTTCAATAATGAAGATAAATAAAAAATACACAAAAACATGGAAGCTAAATAAAATGTTACTGAACAAATGAATGGTCCCGACCGGTGTGGCTCAGTGATTGAGCAACCCATGCATCAAGAGGTTGCCAGTTTGATCCCCAGTCAGGGCACATGCCCAGGTTGTGGGCCAAATCCTCAGTGGGGAGCATGCAAGAGGCAGCCCATAGATGTTCTCTCTCATCGATCTTTCTCTCTCTCCCTAAAATCAAACAAGAAAAAAAAATTTTTTTAAAACAAACAAACAATGAATGCATTAACAATTAGATCAAGGATGAAATCAAAAGATACTTTGAAAAAACTAAGAACACAACAAACAAAAATCTATGAGACACAGCAAAAGCAGTCCTAAGACAGTTTATAGCATTACAGGCCTCTCTCAAGAAATGATATAAAAGATCAATGAAACCAAGAGCCAGTTCTTTGAAAAGATAAACAAGATTGAAAAACCTTTAATCAGACTTATTAAGAAAAAAAGAGAGGACCCAACTAAATTAGATCAGAAATTAAAGGAGAGAAGTAACAATGATACCTAAGAAATATAAAGGATTATAAGCAAATATTATGAACAACTATAAGCAAATGGATTAAATAGTTTAGATGACGTGGATAAATTCCTAGAGGCATACTAGCTTCCAAAACTGAATAAGGAAGAGTCAGAAAATCTGAACAGACTGATTACAACCAGTGAAATAAATTGAAGATATAATTTTAAAAATCTCCAACGAACAAAAGTCCTGAACCAGATGGCTTCACAGGTGAATTTTACCAAACATTTAAAACAACAACAAGCTAACTCCTATACTTTCAAACTATTGTAAAAGATTCAAGAGGAGGAAAAACTTTCAAGCTCATTTTATGAGGCCAACATTACCCTACTTCTAAAACCAGATAAAGACACTACAGAGAAACAAATTATAAGCCCATATCCTTGATGAACATAGATGCTAAAATTCTCAATAAAATAACATTGTACTCAGTGGGCAAAAACTACATTTCCCTTAAGACTGGAAACAAGACAGGAATATTTATTTGCACCACTCTTATTCTACATAGTATTGAAAATTTTAGCCATAGCAATCAGACAAGAAGAAGAAATAAAAGGCAACCAAATTGGAAAGGAAGAAGTAAAATTGTCATTATTTGCAGGTAACACCATACTATGTATAGATAACCTTAAAGATTCTACCAAAAAACTACTAGAACTGATAAATGAATTCAGTAAAGTAGCAGGATACAAAATAAATATCAAAAAATAAGTTGTATTTTTATACACCAATAACGATCTATCAGACAGGGAAACTAAATAAACAGTCCCATTCACAAATGCTTCAAAAAGAAGAAAATACATAGGAATTAATTTAATCAAGAATACAAAAGACCCTACACTGGGAGAAAGAAACTAAAGAAGATACAAATAAGTAGAAGTATACACTGTGTTCATGGATAGAAATAATTAACATCATTAAAACACCCTTACTACCTAAAGAAATCTATAAATTCAAGGCAATTCTTACCAATATATCAATGGCATATTTCTCAGAACCAGAATAAATATTCCAAAAAATTTATATGGAACCACAAAAGACCCTGAATAACCACAGCATTCTTGAAATAGAAGAACAAAGTTGGAGGAATCACACTACCTGATATCAAACTATACTACAAGGCCATAGTAATTTAAAAATCATGGTACTGGCATAAAAAAATAGACATATTGATCAGAATGGAGAGCAGAATGGAACAGAATGGAGAGCACAGAAATAAACTAACACCTCTAGTCAATTAATAGTTTACAAAAAAGGCAAGAATATGCAATTTGATAAAGATAGTCTACTCAATAAGTGGAATATTGGGAATATTGGACAAATACATGCAAAAAAGGAAACCAGACCACTTTCTTATACCATACACAACAGCACATTTAAAATCGATTGAAGACTTAAATGTTAGACTCAATACTCAATCCTAGAAGAAAACATAGGCAGTAAAATCTTGAACATTTCTCATAGCAATAGTTTTTCTGATATATCTATTTCCTTGGGCAAGGGAAACAAAAGAAAAAATAAACTAATGGGAGTACATCAAACTAAAAAAAAAAATTGCACAGCAAATTAAACTATCAACAAAATGAAAAAAAACAACCCACTAAGTGGGAGAACATATTCGCCAATGATAAATCTGATAAGGGATTAATATTCAAATTTTATAAAAAACTTATAAGAATCAACACTAAAAAACAAACAATCCAATTTAGAAAAGGGCAAAGGACCTGAATAAACACTTCTTCAAAGAGAACATACAGATGGCCAATAAACATATGAAAAGATGCTCAATATCACTAATCATCAAAAAAGTGCAATTTCAAACCACAATGAGATATCACATCACACCTGTCAGAATCGCTATCATCAGTACATCAACAAACAATATGTGTTGGCAAGAGTGCAGATAAAAGGCAACCTTCATGAACTGTTGGTGGGAATTAAAACTGGTGTAACCACTGTGAAAAATAGTATGGAGTTACCTTAAAAAAATTAAAAATGAAATTGCTATATTACCCAGCTATTACACTTCTGGAAATATATCCGAAGAAACCTGAAACACTAATTTGAAAGACTATATACACCCCAATGTTCATTGCACTGTTATTTACATTAGCCAAGATTTGGAAGCAGCCCAAGTGCCCATCAGTCGATGAGTGGATAAAATAGCTGTGGTACATTCACACAATGGAATACTACTTGACTATAAAAGAAAAGGAAGTCTAACCCTTTGCTACTGCATGGTTGGACCCAGAAAGTATTATGCTATGAAAAATAAGCCAGTCAGAGAAACATAAGTACCATATGATTTCACTTATATGTGAAATCTAATGAACTAACAAACAAAATAGAGACGGACTCATAGATACAGAGAACAGACTGACAGCTGTCAGAGGAGATGGTGATTTAGTGGGCTGGGTAAAAAAGGTGAAAGGATTTAGCAAAAAAACAAACAAAAGAACTGATAGACACAGACAACAGTATGTTGATTACCAGAGGAAAAGGGAGATGAGAGGAGGTAGAAGCAGGTAAATGGGGGAAATTGTGGTGAACACACAATACAATGTACAGATGATGTATTATAGAATTATACACCTGAAACATACATAACTTTATTAACCACTGTCACCCAATAAATTCAATGAAAAGAATTTCATCATTAAAAAAAGCTTTAAAAATCAAGGCAAACAATACTGATATCAAGAATAACGGAACTCTAAGAGAAGAGCACAAGTTAATAAAAACGAAGATACAGTGACAATTAGATATAATTAATCATTACCTTACCCAATTTATATACTATGTAACAGTTTTCTGTATGGAAAATAATACACTAATTAATAAATAATAATACAAAAATACACCCTGTGTTTCACATACTCACAACTGTAAACCTACTTTTATCCTGCTTGTGTATGTATTTCAATATAGTTTAAAATGTAAGTGCAGCAATAACCAAAATATAAGATATAATTTTTTTTTTTTTTTTTTTTGGTACATGCCCCTAGCTGCTAGGGACTAGCAGGAACTGAACCAGGGACTCTCTGGTCCGCAAGCCGACGCTCCCACCGCTGAGCCAAACCGGCCAGGGCTAAGATATTAAAATATTTTAAACAAAGATTTGATGGCTTGGAAAGAAAACGATGTCACATTTGTTTGCTTAGAATTTGTGAAATGTGGTACAAATTAGTTTCATTTTGATGAATGGAAACTCATATTATGCGTCTGTAAATAAAAAATGCTATTTCTTCCCCAGTTACCCTAAAATATAATAAAATTCCAAATTATTTCCAAGGTGATTTTTTTTCATTTGGAACTTGACTGGATGACTTTAAAATTAAAGTGGAAAACTAAATACATAAGAATATCCAAGATAATATTTATTTAAAAGAGTAAGAAGGGGATGGTATTTTCAATAGAAAATCAAAAAATTTTAAAAGTATGCAAATTAAAGAGTGTACAAATAATATAAAAATAAACAGAGAGACCAATTAAGTTGAAAGAAATTTTAGAAGCTGCTTTAAATTGAAAAAAATATAACACAAATAGCTTCAAAACAGTGTGCAAAAGATACTTGACCAATTTGCTAATTATTAATAGTATTTTTCACATAAATAACAACAATTTCTCTACTTTAAATGACCACATATTTAGAAATGTTTTTTTAATTTTTTGTAAAAAATAAAAATAAAAAATCAGCAAACCCATGCAGTTTCGTAAAACCAAGCACAACAAAAAAGACATTGTAGAATGCCTTGCAAAAAATTCCAAAGCTGGGTTTAGGAGTTTTTAAAATATTTTAAAGGCGAAGCAAGTTGAACAATCATTGGGATTATATGTGGCCAGTCTCCAAAAACTGCATTAAGGGTGTAAAGAAGTTGTAGGAAGACGGAATTAATGGATGTGCCTTAGTCATTATTAAGAATACCTTAGAAATACTCCACCCTGTAGTTTCAATTAGCTACTCAGTCCAACAGGCTGCCTGATTGCAGGCATTGTCAACTTGGCATATCCCAGAACTTGGGAAGTACACAGCTGATGAATTTTATTTTCAGTTTCAAAATTTATTGAACAGAATCTGTAAATAATTGGAGACAAAACAAGAAAAAGTTTATATGAAAAAGAGCCATGAATGAACTTCAGTATTTGAAAGAATAAATATACATTAAATAGGGAAATGAATGTAATTGTTCTTTCAACTTTTCTTTAATAGGTCTTTAAAATATTTAGTTCAGCCCTGGCAGGTTTGGCTCAGCGGTTAGAGTGTCGGCCTCCGGACCAGAGAGTCCCCAGTTCCGTTGTGGCTAAGGGCATGTACCTTAGTTGCAGTTTGTCCCCGGCCCCAGATGGGGTTGTGTGGGTGGAGACAGTCAATGTGTCTCTCTCACATCGATGTTTCTCTCTCTTCCTCCTTCTCTCCCTCTCGCTCTATCTGAAGATAAATGCAAAAATGTCCTGGGGTGAGGATAAAAATAAAAGTTTAATTCAGCTCGGCCAGTGTGGCTCAGTGTGGCTCAGTGGACTGAGCATCATCCCATGGACTGACAGGTCCCAGTTGGATTCTCGGTCAGGGCACATGTAGGGGTAGGACTGGATCGCCGGTAGGGGCGTGCAGGAGGCAGCCAATAGACGTTTCTCTCTCATCGATGTTTCTATTTCTCTACTTTCTTTTCTCTCTAAAAAAAAAAACAATAAAAACATCTTTAAAAAAAAAAATGTTTAATTCAGCCCTGGCCAGTTTGGCTCAGCTGTTGAAGCATTGGCCTGCAGACTAGAGAGTCCTGGGTTCAGTTCCCGCTAGGGACAAGTACAAAAAAGAAAAAAAATTGAAAAAAAAAAAAGTTTAATTCAGAGGCAACTAAAATGGCATGACAAGGCTTTAAGGAGGGTCATCTTCTACTGGAAACAGAACAGCAAGGGTAAAATACACAGTAGATAAACAATACCATTGTCTGGATGACAAAGGCTTTCAGAATCAAGTCTTCAGATGGTATAAAGAATTTTCAGGTAGTTGGATGCCCACTGTGAAAATAAACGAGGAAAGATGGTCCTCAGAACTCTGTGAGGAAATAGCAAAATGATAGATCTATTTTATTGTGGAAAGAGCAGGGTCACTGAGCAGAAGAAACAAAGCAATATTTATAGAAAAACGGGCTCCAATCTTTCCATCATGACCTTGACATTCACCTGGAAAACACCACTAATGAAAGAGAGCACAGAAATAGGATCCAAGAAATTTAGTTATTAATTAGAGATGGATAGTCTGACCTCAGAAAAATAATCTTCAATTTTGACTCTCGGTGTTCTTCTTGGTGAACTGGGGATAATAATATCTATTTGATTTAGTTATTGGTATAGTTACAAGAAAATGAAAATAGATTCATTGAGTCTAGTGTTTGGCACAGGGTTGAGTTCAGGGCCAGAGATACTTCTTGAATCTAAAGTCACTTACACATCAAACCACTTACCACTTTAACTAAAAACACCGAAGTAAGGAAGTCCTCAGGGTTTTAGTCACAAAAAGAAAAGATCACTGGACTGCATAGAATCTATCAAGAAATATATATTATAGGTCTGTCTGTCACACATTAAAAACAAAAGATACTAATAACTGTCTAGATGAGTCATGCGTTCAAACATGGCTACAGATTAGGGTCACCCAGAAACGTGGAAAAACTGCAGATGCTCGTGAGCCCAGTTTCTAAAACCACTGTTCCAGGGCAAAGTGCTGTCTGGATGACTCTACTAGGTTCTTAGATAGAGAACACTGAATTAAGATAGAAAGATACAAACTAAATATAATGAAATATATGGAGGGGAGGAGCAAAATATTCCATTGAGAAAGATTTATAGGAAGCTGACAGAATTATAATGAAGTTTGGATACTCTGAAGAATTCAGAAATGGAACTGCAAGCATCCCTTTAAATAAAAATTATATAATTGGAAAGAAGAGAGAAAAAGGAGAAGAGAATATGACTGCCAGCAAACATTATCTTAGAAAGCGAATGACCTCGTGAAACCCACCTCCCCAAGTAACGGTACAAAGAGAGATTCATCAGATACGGAATATATTTCGTTCAGCACATTCCGCGTTAATGTTCCAGAATGAATGAGGCCAGTAGGAGAGCCTCAATGACTATCACCATTTCCATCCACTAGGTTCGCCCTTGACAACAATATCTAATCCTGGCTACACACCAGAGACATGGTGAATAGTCTTAATCTCAAGAGACTCTCATAGAAATTAACCTCTGGCTTGAAAATGTGGCCACTGTTAACAGAGCTCCGGGATCAGATGCCTCTACCTTTAGGAATTCTATTCAACCAGAATTTGTTTTGTTTAAAAGCTGATTACGTTTTTCAGGGTACTAAGCCACAGTGTTGTCTGCTCTTCGCAGCACGCTCACGACTGTGCCGTGTTATTTGAAGTTATCCTTCAGCATCCCCTCGACATGTTCTGTTTTGCACTCTGGCTCACAGTGGGTCGTCTTCAGCTTCATTATATAAAGCGTGTTAATGGAGTTGTTCGGCTCCTGTTTATCTCTTGCACATGCCCAAGGAAATGACATTAAGGCGAGGATTCTGTCTGTGCTAACAGACTGCTAGTCCCCAAGTGTTTCTGGTCAGTCCAAATCCATGTTTCCACCTTAAAGGGGGTGAAACAAAAAAATATTAATAAACACAAATCATTTTAGAACTGGAAGGGTCCCTAGACATTCTCTTAAGGCTCCTTATTTCAACAAGACGAAATATAAATATCCAAGACATTATAGGAATTGTCCAAATTTACACAGCTAGTTAGTAACAGAACTGACACTAACTTCTAGATGCTGTTCCAATATCCCAGTTCAACACTTCACAGTTACAGCACATTACTTGCCACTGGCAAGTAATAAGAGAAAATAAAATAAAATTTTTCAAGTAACGTACCCTTTCTTATTGAGCATTGAAACCTATTGGTGAGGGCAAAGTCCAAACGCCAAAATTCAATAATAGCTTGAAGTTTTGAAGAGAATTTCCTATACATAAAATGTGTGGCAGATTGACCAACAAGGTTATTACTGTGCTGAGAGATTCTTAAAAAGAACTAGATTTAAATAGAGTATATGGCAATTATGATGTGTCAGTGGCTAAGAGGTATTATCTATTCTAAAGAAGAATCAATTCTAGGAGTCTTTAGTAACAATGGTAGAGCTGTGTGTTCACACCAAAATCTGATATGACTGGTTCTGTACTTGGCATGGTTATGCTGGTAAAATATATATTTTACTACATCTATAGATTTTTTTTTTCAGTGAAATTCCAATTTGGCTAGGCGTCATGAGTCATCTCTGGATAAACAGAGTAAATCAGTCTTCTTTACAGTCTGTCCGGTGTACTTTTTCTGGCCAAGGAAAAGCATAAAAAATGTTGGCAATAATCAACATGGCTTCAAGAAAAGATGGTGGCAATGATATCAGTGTGATTATAGTTGGCATACAATTCAAATGTCAGTATAAGATAGTATGTCCCAGCAGTGTCAATCTAATAGATGTAACACATTTCCAAAACTGTCCATGATTGTACAATCCTTTATTTAATTCTCAATTATTTTCAGTCTGACTTATATCCCGACCGATCCACTGAAATTACTCGGGAAAGTCACCATTCTCTTTCTACTTTTCAAATCTGAACATCATATTATATTCTATCTCTCTGTAACATTTTTGACCTTAGCTTCCTTGAAATGCTTTCCTTCCTTGATTTCTGCACAATTGTTCTTCCACATTACTGCTAGCATCATCTTCTATTCTCCAGACAAGCCAAGTGAGATGCCTAGGCTCAAATTCTGCTTTCATTATGTACCCTCTGTGTGAACTAAAGACGTCACTTAAATCTGCTTGACTTCACTTTTCTCATCATCAACAAAGAGAAATAATAGTATGTACTGGAATATATCCCTTGACTTACTAGAGCTAGAAAAAACTTAGGAATCATCTCATTTACCCCCTCAATCTATAGATAAGGAAAGAGTAAAAAACCCTTCAATTGCCCAAGATTACAGGATGATTTAATGCAAAAATAGAAATACATTGGTGATCTCCTGACTTTCATCCTTCAAAAAGCCAGCAGACCTTTAAATAGTATCATATACTTTGTATCAGGCTATTAAAGAGGTAATGAAGATGATATCCTCAATACTCCATGATGAAACATTGCAAGTATTTGTTATTGAACAATATATGTACAAGATAATTTTAAAAAATAATCACACTAAACTGACAGTGAACATCGTAGTCTATCAGCTTATGTCTTATTGTTATGTGCAATTTTTGCTCACAGGATGCCAGAATGTTACATATACCTTTTTCTCAGTGCGCTGAGCAAAAACAAACACTGGATAAGGACTTCTACCTAATGAGTAGAGCATGCCCAAGGCAGGCAGGAAGAGGATCTAGGAATGCATCACCCTGTATCACCTTGCCACTGGCTGATTTGGAGTAAATTCACTTTTTCTTATGTTCCCACGGCTAGAAAAAAAAAAACAAGGTCATTACCAACAGAGTGTGTTCAGGGTTTATTGTATTTTGTGTACTAGGGATAATCAACATACTGACATCAGCCTTCATTGTATTTACAAACAAACAAAATCTACCTCCAGCATGTAATAGGTTTAGGGAAAATGCAGATACAGTAAAGCCCTTGGAATTCTCACTGAATCTCCCTGCCTTCCTGAATAGTTATGTTTCTTTATTCTGAAACCCCTTTCCTCCCGATACTCACGTGCTTCTTACAGTGTTACTCTAAGTCAAAGCTGCTAGAATATACTGTTTGTCATTATGTCTCAAAGGAGAAATTTACCATCAAAGAACATAAAGGTTAGAAAAGATGTTGGAATTCCTTCTCCTTCTTACTATTGTCATCATCATCACCATCAGCAGTATCATTATCATCGTCATCATCATTTATTGAATAGTTAGTATGTGCCTAACTTTAAACTAAGTGCTCAACATGAATTTATATAAATAACCCTTTAATAAAAGTAGTATGCATATTTCCATTAAAAAAAAGAAGAAGAAGAAAGAAAACGAAGACAGGTCAGGTATACTGGATGTGATCTTGCAGTTAGTAAATGATAGAGCAGAGGTCCAAACCACTTCAAACTCTTAACTACTGTGGCTTAACAGCATCTCGTTCTCCCTTTCTCCATTCACAAATATTAAAGTATTTAGCTACCTTGTGAAAAATAACAGACAAGTTTTAGAGGGAATTTGTTGTAAGAAAATAATTTTTAATTCTATATGCCAGAAGATACACATTATATTAGAATTTAAAACTTACAACATTTAAAAAATAAAAATGCAGAAAATAGATGGTTAAATAAAAGATGGTGCATTAATTTTATTAAATAACAAGCACTTTTAACTATTTTCAAACCTTTTTAGCAACATAAAAACATGCCAACGATATAGTAAATGAAAAGTGCAAAATGGTTATGCCAATGCTAAAATATAACCATTGAGACTATATTGGATATTTAGATAATAAATGAAGAAGAACATGGAATAATTACATGCAGGGAATATATTCTGGCTGGCTGTTCTTACTTTTTGTTATTTCTGCTACTCTTAATATGTAGTTTTTGTAATAAATATCTTAAAAAAAGTAAATGTTGACCTGATGGTTGGATTATAATAGGTGATAAACATATTTAAAAAGATTTCCAAAGAAAAGTAAGATTTCTAAAGGAAACGTTTTCTCACAGGTACCAATTTATTCATCTTTTCACAGAGACAAGAAAATTGCTTAACTTGTTATCTCTTATTTTGTTCTTAATGTCACTTTGTTTTCAGAGATTAAAACTCTTCACTGTACTTCAAAAAGATGCCAGGATTCAAGGGGATTTTGAAGTTTACAGCAGTATTGTGGGTCTCTGAAATAAAAGTTCACATTTCAAATTTTCATAAATAAATCAAGGTTATTTTTCAGAAGTGTTGCTTTCCTTGTTAATTGACCCCTATTTTGAGAATACGTTTTCTAGCAAAGTAGAGTAAATGTTAGGTTGAAAAAAGTGGTATGGTAAGTTTTGTAAAATACAAATCCATTGATTTGATATCTGTCAATTTAGCTAATGTGTCATTTGCTAAAAGTTCCACCCCCACCCCCCCGACTGGTGAGGCGCTCTCTCTAAAAATCAATAAACTATTCTTTAAAAAAAAAAAAAAAAGTCTTTCATCATGAAATTCATGCATACTTACAGGTGATAAATCTTTTCCAAACTGGTCCAATTACCCACATACACCTTTGTATTGACCTGTCCTCTTGTAAACCCAGAATATGTTTGTCAGAGAAGAAGACTTAATGGAGTGTTACTTGGTAAAGTGTTTTCTTTGATAGAATAACAAGGTGTTTACAGAGGTGTGGAGGTCTTTGGAACACCATAATGACTGACACATAAAACCCAGATCTAGGGCTTGGTGTAAGTCATCTGGGCAGCTACGTACTAAAATTACCAAGTTATAAATTTCCCTTTGAAGAACACTTGTATTTCCATGTTCCACTACTCACTGCATTCGCTAACAAATTACTAAACCTAGTCCAAAAGTAACCAAAATACCAACTGACATTTTAGTTTCTTAATGTGGCTTTTTTAAAAGTGTTAAGTAAACAAAATCAAGGCAGATATTAAAATTGGGACATCATTATTTTCTGTGTTTTGAGTTTTATCCTATCCCATTTACCTGCTTTTACAAATACTTTTGAAAAAGTACAAAAAAAAAAAAAAAAGTTGTTTGGTGTTTTTTCTAAAATACACAACTTAGTGTTTTTGACTTGACGAGTACCTTGCTGGGTTTTTGCAAGTATCATCATTATCTAATTTCAGAACCTCCTCATCACCTCAAATAGAAAGCCATCTCCATTAGCAGTCACTCCTCATTTGATTCAATACCAGACCTTGGCAAATATTAATCTACTTCTTATTATTACTAGCTATTTAACTTAGCATAATGTTTTCAAGGTCTTTCTTTAGTTTCTTTCAACAATACTTTGTAGTTTTCAGTGTATAAATTGTGTACTTCTTTTGTTAAATTTACTTTAAGTATTTTATTTATTTTGTGTCTTTATTGTTTCTTGCTAGGGTATAAAAACACAATTGATTTTTGCATATTGTTCTTATGCCTGTGTGCTTCTGAACCAGTTCTTTAGCTCTAATAGGTTTTTTTGTGAATTGATTAGAATTTCTCTATAAAAAATAGTGTCATCTGTAAAAAGGGATAGTTTTACTACTTCTTTTCCAATCTGGATGCCTTTATTATTGTTTTTGTTTTTCCTATTTATCAGGAACCTTCAGCTCAATGTTGACCAGAGAACTCTGCCATCAGCTTTATTGAGGACCCCTTACATAATGGATTGGATATCTCTCTTGTTTATTTCAGAATTGTCTCTGTCTCTGTTGATTATGATATGACTAGGTGTGTATTTTTTTAAAATTTATTGTTATATATTTTTATGTTTTAGTTAATCCGAGTTGGACTTAACTGAGCTTGTTGAATGTACAGATCAGTGTTGCTCATCGACAGAAATCCTGGCTACTTCTATAAAGTCTGTATGCTTTGTTATTTCCAGCAACTGAAGTCTTTGTTCAGATACCTCAGTGTTCAGCTAAGGATTGGACAGAGACTTCCTTAAAAGCCTCAAAGCAGTATGTCTCTCAGGTGCCATGTATATGTACCGTATTGGTATACGCCTTCAATGCTACAGCAGACAGTACTGAGGTCTGCCTTTAGTGGTTTTTGTTTGTTTTGTGTTTTTCTACTTGTACAGAGCTTCAAGTCACCCAGGGGAGGGAGATTAGGTAGGATCTTCTCAGTTTTTTCCTCCTAAATCTCTTTTGAAGCCTTTAAAAAACATTTACAGGCATTTAATTCCTTAACTTTCAATTTTAAATTTTTTGGTTAGCTTCTTGTGTGTCCCAACTGTTATCACCACGTAAGGGAACTTTGATGTTAAACAACTGTTGCTTTTATTTTGGACAAATAACTAATTTTCACAATGAATGAGTACTAAGTTAGGTTCCCAGGTATTCACTGGTGTAGAATACAAACTGAATTTTTAAAGTGCTGTGGCATAACAGATAGCATAAAAATACTTTATATACCATTCTTCATTATTGCTGAAGTTTCTCAAGGGCCAAAAGAGGCAAAGAAAACACCTCTTAACCATCAGTAGGACATAATTTTCCCAGGGGAAAAAACTTAACCTTCAGTAGAGTGTGTGTTTTATAATTCAAAATATGTAAATTCTTCCACTTGGAAGAAATGAAGGTTTTCTTAAAATGAGAAAGAAAAGAAAGTCTAGCCTTATGAGTGGGTGTGTCCAAGGACGTACCTGACAAGCCCAGTGATGACTGTTCTCTATCAGCAGGACTTTGGTGGAGCTTCATTTGGAAAAAATATAATTTTTTTTTTTAACAACAAATGAAATATTACATCCAAATGGATTCAAGTCTTGCATGTCAAAAAAGATATTAAAAAATGAAAAAAAAAAAAGGTGGTTATCTTATCATTTCAAAGTTAAGAAAGTGTTTAAAATAAAATAAAAAAAAACCAGTTTAACTATATGCTATAAATTATAAGAAAATGATTTTCTTGTATAACAATTTTTTAAAATTTTTATCAAAACATACCCAAAAAGAATAATAAAACAAATTACAAACTGTGAAAATATACTTCGATTTACATAATTGACAAAGAGCTGATAACAAGGGCACCAATCAAAATGAATGAACTAGAGCCGTGTCAAAATATGAATAAATATAAATGTTAAGTAAAAACATAACTCCACACATTATATAGAGCAAAGATAGATGCCTTTATAAAATGTTAGAAACAACTGGAGTCAATTTAGAAATGCATACAGCATGGACAAAGCTATGAAAAGGGAGAGCAGAGGAACAGTAAATGGGATTCACAGGTGGTAACTTCAAGGGGCAGCAGGGATGGAATTATGAGGGACCACATAGGTAGATGTGTTTTTCAAGGTCCAGCATTTGTGTAGAATGGGGGATTTATAAACACTTATTACATTATAACAAATTGATAGACAGATACCTAGAAAAGGACTGTGCTCAGAGTGTGTCCTGAACCAAGGATTACGATCAATCTAATACTTTGCACCTGAGACCCATAAGCACATTAGGAAAAAGAAAAAGAAAAATATAACATTAGGTATGCCTGTTAAAATGGAAAGATAATCACAGCAATAATGGAAATGTAATGGTTGACTTCCAAAGCAATAAAAGAGAAAAAATAACAAAACTCCTACAGAAAGCAAGAAAAGATGAGAAAAAAGAAGCATAGTAAAACCTTGGTTAATAGCAAACAGTAAAACCATAGAAATAAATGTAAATGCATAATGACCCCAAATGCCAATGTATTATATTTAATAAATGCTAGACATTTTATAACAATTTTATAATATACAATTTAGATAAACACACCTGTCCAGTGTGGCTCAGTGGATTGAACGTCGTCCCATGGATGAGAGGACCTGGTCTGATTCCTGGTCAGGGCACATGGCTGGATTGTAGCTTTGATCCCCAGTTTGGGGTGTACAGGATGCAGCCAATCAATGTTTCTCTCTCTCTCTCTCTCAAAAAATCAATAAAAACATATTTAAAAGAACAGTTTATATAAACACTAAAAATGAAATAAAGGGAAAAAAATTATACTGGAAAATACTAATTAGAAACATTTGACGTAGTGATGTTATTATCAGAAAAAATAGAACCTAAGGCCAAAAGCATTAACAAGAAATTTAAAAGGGCATAATCTGAAGATAAAGGATATAATCCCTTAAGAATGAGAAACAATGTAATAATTGCATATAATTTACAACATAGCCTTCTAATGTTTAGAGTAAATGTAATAAAAATATAATAATCAAACTACCTAAAATATACCCACTTGTCCAGCCGGTGTGGTTCAGTGGTTGAGCATCAACCCATGTACCAAGAGGTCACTGGTTCGATTCCTGGTCAGGACACATGCCCAGGTTGTGGGCCCGATCCCCAGTGGGCAGCATGCAGGAGGCAGCCAATTGATGTTCTCTCTCATCTATGTTTCTCTCTCTCCCTCTCACTTCCTCTCTCTCTAAAATCAATAGAAGAAAAAAATAAATAAAAATAAAATATACCCACTTATATATTGATAGATCAAATAGATTAAAAATTATCAAGAACATAGAAGATGTGAGTAATACTAAAACTGTTTGATCTCATAAGGACATATACAAACTTATATCAATTTACATAGAATAAAGGTTAACAGAATAAGTATAATTTACAAAAACTGAACAGGACTTAAAGCACTTCTTAAGAAAGCACATGTTCCATGACCTCAGTAAAATAAAATTAGCAGTTACCTTCACCTACTAGCATATGTTTTGAGTCTTAAAACAAGAAAGATGTATTTGCAGTATACATAGAAGAGTCTTATCAAAAATATATAGAAACCCTATAAATCTAGGATGCTTTTTTTCTTTTTGTTTTATGGAAGTATAATTGACAAATGAAATGGCAAGATATTTAAAGTATAGAATATGATTATGGGAATTTTTATGAAAAATGTGATTATTTCATGGGGAAAAATAATGTATGTGACAATATTTTTAAATGGATAGATTAGGTATATATTGACTATATTTTGTGGTTACTTCAGAAAAAGAAAGAAAAAGGTAATTGGCTTTAGAGAAGAAGAAAAAATTTAACTATCTATTTACTTCAGAAAAACAATGCAAATAGGACAAATGAATACTGTCAAATCAA
The DNA here is from genome assembly GCF_014108415.1 of Molossus molossus. Lineage (NCBI taxonomy): Eukaryota > Metazoa > Chordata > Mammalia > Chiroptera > Molossidae > Molossus > Molossus molossus. The sequence goes on from NW_023425346.1 coordinate 25,865,662, forward strand.
GGTGTTGGTTATATGAGTGCATTTCAGTTCTCTCCATGTTTTATTTTCTTGCATTAATTTTTTTCAAATAAAACATTTGGAACTGAATATATATATATATATATATATATATATATATATATATATCATCTGTCTATAATTTCCACCTCTCCTCTTTTGTTGTTGCATTTTATATAAATGCAGGGGTCAACAGTAAATCAGTTCGACCTTCCTAAGCCTTGAGGGATTGGACTTAACAATTTTTCAGGTTCCTCCCAGCAATATGATTCTTATGGAATCCTGCAGGAAGCAGCATATTTCTTTCATTACAAGGAGAGCCTTGCACAAAAAATTAATAATAGGTTCTCTCCTCGTGGTAGGCTGCTTTATTTTTATTATCTTCATATAATACCTGACCTGTCTGTGTATGCCAACTACCGCTGTGAAAATGAAAAGACCCTTCTAAGTACTTAGCATACTTATAGGATTCATGGATGTGGAGGTGTTTAAATATTACCAGAATTGCATTGGAATAAATAATGTTCACCTTGACTGTCTTTAGAAAGCAGAATTGGTTTGTCAGCATTCTCAGTAAGTATTTGAGTGAAAGAAAGTTTAGAAACAAAGAAAAACATGGAGAAAGATAACTTAATTAACAAACAAAAGAAACAAAATAATGAACAATCAAAACCCACATTAGCTCTTTATTCATGAAACTGGGAGAAGCAGAAAGAGTTGTTGGTGACTTAAAATAATTGAATGACTTAAAAGTTTGGGATGAAGAAAAATTAATGGAAAAAAGAATGAGTCAGTATTATGATTCTTTCTCCCTGAGAAACAACACATGGCAATCAAGATAGCAGGTTTTCATTGTATAGGAGCATGAAGGAGCATGGTTTGCTGGGAATGTTCTGTATCTTAATTCAGGTACTAATTATATGATTTGCTTTATAATAATTGGCTAAATGATACAGTATGTCCAATGAACTCTCCTGGAAATGTGTCTTATTTATCTATTTAAGATTTTATTTAACATGGTCTATAGAACATAACTATATAGTTTTCCAAGTTATATTTTTATTATAAACAAATAAAATTTTATTATAGATAGATATGCACCAATCGACTGCCTCCTGCAAACCTCCCACCAGGGATTGAGCCTGAAACCTGGGCATGTGCCCTGACCAGGAATCAAACCACCAACCTTTTGGTGCAGGGATGACACCCAACCAACTGACCTACACCAGCCAGGGCTTTCTTTAAGATTTCATGGAGGACAGTCCATAAGACATAAGTTTTACTGTCATTTGTGTTCTTTGGTTTCCGCAAAATAGAAATCAAGAGGAATTGCCAGAGAAATTTCTGGACACTTTTTATTAAGCTTATGCTTGAGCACAAGGGAGCCAGCACAGAAGAAAAGGAGGACCTCCAAACTGGCTCAGGGGTTGGCTCTGCTTGGCTGCTTTTATAAGCTGGAGACAAAGTGGGCTATTGGACATGGAAGGCTTGTGGAATTTTCCATGTCAAGGGGGAGTTATTTCCTCCTTCTGTCGGGTTGCTTAGCAACTATCTTCCAGCGTGCTCTGTGAGGTCCAAGGTGGGAACTGCTCGCAACCACCACCCAGGAAGTACAGGCTTACCTCACATATGCAGCAGAGATTTCCCTCTAGTCTCTCTGTCAGCAGAATGCAAAGGTTAGCAGGGATTTAAATAAGCTATTCTGCAGTTTGGCGTGGGGTGGTGGCATTTTTGTGGTCAGTTTACCCAGTGTTTGTTTCAGCCACCTGGTCTTTCCTCAGCTACTATTTTTCCATTTCTGGGTCCATGTCCCTATACTATCTTGTAACTATATAATTTACCAAAATAAAATTTTATTATAGATACATACTTTTTACAATAGTTAGATATGCACATAGATATATGCATCTCTATTTTAGAGAATTTAAAAAGCTGATTTCTTTCACAGATTGTCAAATATTAAGAAAGAAAATAAATAATATCCAATGCTGATAAAGTAGCAAAACAGTATTCTCACACACTGCTGGTGAGAATATAAATTGGTAAAACCAACTTGGGAAAATTGGCATCACTTAATATAGTTGAAAATGTATGTAGATTTCCAGGCAGACATCTACCAGACCCTCGCCCTCCTGAGTCCACCCATTAAGCCGCCACCTCTCCATATGTCAGAACCAAGCTGCCCATCCACTCATTGAATTTCGGTCACTTGATACTTGGGGAAGAGGCTGATCCTCAGCTGTAGCAATCTAAATACTTTTCTATATATACAGTCATGTGCTGAAGAACCACTTTAGTAAATAATGGACCACATATATGAATGTGGTCCTGTTACCACTATAACCAGCTAGTTAATATTAATAGGAAGAAAGCAAAGGGGAGAGCAGACTATAAGCATGGCCATCTGGGCAGCTTCACCCGGAAGCCACAGATTCACACCTGTCCCTTTCCCTCTCCTGGATTGTCCGGAGGAGAGGGGGGAATGGATGCATGTGCAGTGAAGTCAGGAGGTGCTTGCCCGTCAGTCTAACCTAGGAACAAACAATCATTGGCTGTAGGGGTGGAGCCACTGAAAGTGTGCAAAATGCTGATGAATTCATTGGTTAAGCTCCTAGTAAAAATCCCAAACAAAGAAACCTTCTCTCTCTTGTTCCTCTTCTGCCCTCCTGCTTCCATGCACCCCCTTGCTCTGTGACCCACCCTAGCCTGCCATGTGGCCCTAGGAGGAAGCATACATTGTACTTAATCAACAATACAAACGTTTGTAACTAAGGTTCTAGCGATTACAGAGTGTAGTAAATGACCAAAATAAATGTAAATTTACACAGAAAACGATAAATTCAATGTTGAACTATCATTCTTAATTCTTTTTCTACTGTAGATTTCTCAAGAATGAACATTTGATTCTTGATGAAGTCTTATAGAGTAAATAAATTTTATTCTTGGCACATCAGCATGAAACCGATGACTATTCTCTTGCAATCCTCCCTTAAGACCTCCCCTAAACCTATGGCCTTTATTTTTTTTTATTTTTTATTTTTTTATCCTCACCCGAGGATATTTTTCCATTTTTTGTACAGATAGAGTGGGAGGGAGAGAGAGGAAGGGAGAGAGAGAGAGAAACCTCGACGTGAAAGGAACACATCGAGTGGCTGCCACCCGCACGACCAACCAGGGCCGGGGACAAACTGCAACCGAAGTACGTGCCCTTAGCGGGAACCGAACCCGGGTCTCTCCAGACCGCAGGCCGACGCTCTAACCGCTGAGCCAAACCGGCCAGGGCAACCTCTGGCCTTTAAAACCCCTCAGAACGAAGGTTCAACATGCACTCTTCCCCCCAGGAGCCTGGCCGTGCCTTCTGTTCTCCCTCATCTTCTCTACGGGGCTCGCAGCTCCTCAGCTCCAAGGAACCCCACGAGACTGGCAACCCGGGAGCAATGGGCAGCAGGAGCTCGCCCTGGGGTAATCCCTGAAACTGTCTCCAGGGCATATTTTCTGTCTAGTCCCTCTCCTGTTGCTTCTATCCTAGGCCCTTCCTTGTTTCACTGTCACCAGCTTTAAAAACATCCTCTAAAAACACCTGGACTTTTCTGTACCTAGTCAAGAACTCACACACGACGTGCTGGCCCTAGGTAGACCCACTTAGGGCCAGGTCCCCTTTCCGGTAACAGTATGTAATAAATTATCAGTAATTTTAGATAGCATTTTGAAGAATATACTGGGAGAAGCATAATGGAACATGTGGCTTCAGTTCACTGTGGCTTCGTGGGGGCAGTGCCTCCAACACATTAGGAAACAGTGGTGGTGGAGCTTGTTTGTGTCCCTTGGAAGTTGGCCCATGGGACTGAAGTGCCTTCCCATAGCGTCATAGACAGGAGAAATCATAGCACAGGTATCTCGGAGTGACATCGGAGCAGATGGGAGCAGAGACAGCATGTGACGCTGAACTGGACATATACATGAACACAGGAGACAGCAGCTCCTTGAGATGCCACATCCAGATAGAAATGATACAGCTGGGGGCGGGGGCGGGGCTTGTAGTTTGCTGTGGAACCTGAATGACCAGGCAACGTAAGTGCGAGGAAGGAATGGGTTACTTTAGTATAAACTGCAATGTATGATTTTATAATGAAACTGTAGGTCTAAAAAGGCAATTCTTTTCAATCAAGTCTGCTTTTCAAAAAAGTTCTCACTGAAATATTTTAGAGATATATTGGTATTCTATACCAGAGTATATTGAAAGTAACTTAAGCTATTTTTAATGACCCATAAAACTTCATATAAAATAATATTTACTTTAATATTTTTATTTTTCATAGGAAATATTGAAACAGTATCATGTTCCTCATAATAGTCTCAGATAACTCAGATATGTGAGAGGGTAATTTTTGAACACCTTTTCTCTGTCTGACAGCCACTTACCACTTATTTCTTATTTGGAACTATACCTCTACCATTTTTTTTTCCTCTCCTCTGAATATATATCTAATTTTATTGTTTATACTTTTAAACTGCTATGTGGTGTGAAATCAAGTATATAAGGTATTTTTTATAATTATCTCTTTTTTTTTAATTCTCTAAACTGATGTTATATTTATAATTATCTTGTATGGTAAGAAAGAAGGATCTAAATAAGGACCAAATTACTCTTTTTTATTTATTTATTTATTTTAGATAGAGAGGAAAGGAAAGGGAGAGAGAGAGAGAAACATCAATGAGAGAGAACATCAATTGGCCACCTCCTACATGATCTCCACTGCAGATCAGGCCCACAACCTGGGTATGTGCCCTACCCGAGAATCGAACCAGCAACCTCTTGGTGCATGGGTCGATGCTCAACCAGTGCGCCACAAAGACCAGGTCAAATGACTTTTCTTTTAGTAAAAATAATCATAAAATTTATAGCTAGAATTTATTAAGTACTTATTAATTGCCTGGCACTATTTCAAGCTCTTTGCATATATTATCTCATTTAATCTTTATGATGACCCTTTCAAATAAGTACTACTTTATTCTTATTTTACAGATGGGAGATTGAAGCACTTCTAATCTCAGGTTAAACATATGACACACAGTAGGCCTGCTTTCAAACTTGAAAAGTCTGACTCCGTGCCTGGAATACCTTTCTTCTCTTCTACAAATAAAATATAGAAACTTAGTTGAGCACCCCCTGATTTTTAAACTATGAGAATATTTTTTTTTCTGAAATGAAAAAAGTATGCCTACCTGATAAGTATCGCAATTATGAATCTTTAAGGGGGAAAAAAAAAAAAAAAAAACATGTAAAGGCTCAAAGCCATAGTCAATCAACCTCTCTAGAAAAAGGAGTTATGCCCTGGCCAGTTCAACTCAGAGATTAGAGTGTCAGCCCGCGGACCAGAGAGTAACAGGTTTGGTTCCCGCTAAGGGCACGTACCTCAGTTACAATTCATCCCCGGCCCTGGTTGGGGTTGCAAGGGTGGCAACCAGTTGATGTGTCTCTCTCACATTGATGTTTCTCTCTTTCTCTCTCTCTGTCTCTCTCTCTCTCTCCCTCCCTCCCTCTCTCCCTCTGCTCTGTCTGAAAATAAATGTTCTAGGATGAGGATAAAAAAAAAAGATAGAAAAAGGAGTTACTAAACTATAACCATCCTGATTCTCAGCTCAGGGTAGTATGAAGTGTCATTGTGAGGTAGCGTATGTGGTGAAGTGGTTACAACACATAAGGGCTACAGAAACTATCAAGGATAGTAAGACCAACCCCCAATGGACTTATGGGTTAAAATCAGCAGAAGACCAGCTCCATCCAATATGGTGACTAATTTCAACTTGAGGTAAACCCTAGTCATTATACACTCATTGTAATAGACCAGCATACTAAGTGATACTCCTCAAACTGCCATGATTAGAAATAGAAAGCCCACATTTGGACACAAAATGGCCTATGGTACTCTTTCCTCCCAAAAATCGTGAATATTCCTCCCCTGTATTGAATGTCCTACCCTTCCATTAAATGAACCTGTGAAGAAGCAAATCCCACTGGGGCAGGGCTGCACTGCTGTGGAGTAGCCTTCTTTCTGATCACTGCTTCACTCATTCTCATTCACATTAAAGTCTATGCTGGCTCACATTTGAATCATTTCCTGTGCAAGGCCAAGAACTCACAGAGGGTCACGGACATTAGAATCCTTGGTCCCCAGAAATGCCTGCATCAGTTTTACTCAGTGATTAAACTACATTGCCAAGGGTGCACACCCTCTTAGCCTTATTCTCTGAGTTTTGCAGAAGGGCTGGCAAGCTTGTTCTGGTGGAGTGAGGCAACAGGTCTGACTGCACACCGAGGCTCACCTGTGGAACCAAGGTAGGTATTCCACCAGAGGTATTTGGATTAGTGTTTATTTCTATTAGGAAGTTCACTTGAAATTAATAGCTGCTGCCCATTTTAATACCAGATGATGCTGGGAACATCCAGAAACGATGTACTACTTCATGATGCTATTTAAGCAAAACTAATTTTATATTCCTCTTTGACTCTCCAAGAGACTTAGTATTTCTCATTTCTATATGCAGCAGCACATTCTGACTTGTCACTAATGCCAGAAATTAGAGCTCAAGAATCGTATGTATCAAGCAGTGAACATAAACCGATGATTCTAATAATTTGTGTACATAGCCGACTTGAAAAGGCTTCAAGAGTATTGCATATTGTAGGTTTCTTAGGATACTAAAGATTCAATTATAAATTATAAACACTTGAAAACAATTCATTTCCTTCAGAGTGGGATACAAAATGCAAGATTGATCCTGATCATCTAAGAAGATCTTTAGTTATACTATATAATTTCTCTCTTGTGATGTTTCAAATAATAATTTAAAAAATACCTGAAATAAAGTGACACTAAGGAGACAACTTAATAGCATTTATTGTATTCAAGGAAGTATGTTAATAGAAAATAGAGTTTTCTAATAGTTAGCTTGGCCAATTCTCTTACATTATTTTATTCCATAATTGTATTATAGAATTATCCTCCCACATGCTTCCATAAAACTTTGGCTTTGAAAATGATAAGAAAACCTATATAAAGTTACATTTTCAACTCTCAAAAGTATTTGTTTTAGAAGTCTCTAGCTATAGGGTCAACGAGTCTCATGTGTTACATAACGTGTATAATTTGAAAAAAAAATCTAAGAAGATTTGGCAGCCTGTCAAAATTTGTAAAACTCTTAGATAATTTTGTTTTTTAAAAAGATTTTAAAAGTGTTTATTTGTTAAAGTAGTAATAGTCATTTCCACAGAAAAACTATTGACTGAATGAAATAGCTTCAATTACATCCAACATAATGTGTGACCTGGAGATGAAACATAAAAGATTTTTTAAAAAAGAAAAGAAGACTATAACAAACACATCCCCGACTCACAGTCTGAGTCAGTATTATGAGATTATCAAATGGAATAAATGTTGGGTTGATTGTCTATTTTCTCCTCAGCAAATGAGGTTAGATAATATCTTGCAAACAAAAAGCTTATTTTTAACACAAATCCAGAAACAGAGTGCACACAGCTCATGCTTTGCAGAAATAATCAAAAAGTTGCCTTGTGAAGGTCAAGTTTGTCACACTGAGTAGATGATAATATCTCAGAATTAGAGCTCCTTTCTGAAATAAATGTGTCAACCAATGATCAAGTTAAGTAGCCAAATATGCATTGCTCTATTTATAGTCATCACAGAAATAATTCTATTAAATCCATGCTGATGTCTGCATCCTGTATTTATATAGCATCTATCACCTGAAGATCTGAAAACACATGCCGTCTCTTATCTAACTTCGCCTCAAAATGCTTTGATTACAAGTATTTCATGTTTTAAAAAATAAAGTGCACAGAAAGGATATATTATTCTTTTGTAATCATATAATAAGAAAGTGTGAGATTTAAAGCTTGCATTACAGTTAGCAGGACTCGGTCCACATTAGCAAGTAACCTGCAACATGCTCACACACACACACACAAAAAGCCATAGAAAGTGGTTCTATGTATATATTTCCAAAGAAGTTTAAATCAAAATATGGGTTATTTCTTGATCCAGGTGGTAATTTTGCTTCATTATACAATAATAGAGTTCACAGGTTGGCATGCAATGCCATCAACCCTTTTATCTGCCTCTCAACATGTGACCACGTAATTTCATATAAAGCAAAATGTTAAAGAATAGCTGCATCTAAATTATTTCCATTTTACCTTTATATTTACCTGATATATGTTTATATATTATTTTTAAGTGTGAAATATATTTAAGCACTGTGAATATATAGCAAAATTATTCTGTTATAACTTGGAGGGTTATTATTAATTCAAAACTCAGTAAGATTATCTTTTGAAAAATTATAATATAATGGATGTCAAGTCTCTCTTAAGGACATAAGCTTTAAGAATTTTTCCATTGACCCAAACTTATTGTTACCAAACAATACAAGAGAAAATATAATAATACAATGGAATATGTCTGCCGTTGACTCCTTTTGATGTTGACAACTGAGCATGTTTTTAGAGAATTCACAATATATTGGTAGCTCTTTGCCATCAATTTCATCTCATTCTGACCACTCAGCAGAATACAAGCATCCTGAGTAAAAGTGATACCAAGGAGTATTTCAGACTCATGTCAGGGGGGATGTATCACCAGTAACAAAACTTAGTTACCAATTTATCACAAGGCTGCATCAGTGACACAGGGGCAAACAGCCTACCATGACTGACTGTCCTGGAGTGAAATAGCTCCTACTTGTGGAGGGAAAGTATGATTCAGCTCCTTTCAGCAATACCATTTATTTAGAATAATTAAACATCTATTGTTGTTTCCCTTCTAGGGTAAATACATGTTTTCTCTTATGCTTCTAAGGCTAACATCTTAACTATGTGTGAATATGCATAAACTCTACTTTTATTATTTAATTGTTCTTTAAAAATCCTGTTTGCTCTGTAAAGTGCTCAGTGCATTGGGTTTGTGAAAAATCAGTTAGGCAACCTTGTGCTTATTTCTCTGGACCGGTGATCTTGCACTGATAAAATGACTGATCCTCAATTTTAGTTGATCCGCCTTTGCTCTAATTATCTTTATTTCTGTGATCTGACTCCCTGCCCTGGCCTTCTCTTCCCTTAGCATATACAAGAAAGTTTTTATTCCCATTCTTTTTTATTCCTGGAATAAACTTAATCTATGTCTATGAGTAAACCACTGGTCCTCATTCTCAGAGCATCTAAGCAATACCTTTGGACACAAAGATAGTAAAAACCTCCCTTTGCTCTTAACCAGTTTCCTTTCAGTACATTTAAATGAATACATCATTACACTTCAATCTCATTTACAAATATGAACTTAACATACACACTATATAAAAAGCACTGTGCTGGATTCTAAGAGGGATTAAGGACTATGAGGTATAAAATACATGTTCAAATTCTATGTCCCGCTCTTCAGGAAATTACAACCTATTTAGGAAACAGGGGAAGAATGAGCAAAGGAAGAAACTGAAACAACACTATGAGGCAGGGTTAGAGCATGGTTCAGAGTAAGTAGTTCCTTAAAAAGGCAACTGAATATTTTAGACACGAAAGGAATTCAAAGGAGGATTCGGTCATGGTAGGACCGAGGGCCCTGAATAGGCCAGAAGTGTTGTGCATCTTTCCACTCCCAGACACAGCAGTGAGGGGTGTTCTTGGTGTTTTACATGCTTGCCAGCATGTGATAGTATCTTTTTTTTTTTACTTTGAGGGACATTCAATAGGTAAGAAATGATGTTATAGTTTTAAATCACATTTATCTGATTTTTAAGAGATTAAACTCATTGTCACTTAATGGCACTTACACAAAACTCCCAGTTATTTATTTTGCTCATTTTCCTATTGCTGTTTATATAATACTCCCCATTAGTATTTTTATATTAGCACAGAGCTGGGGGAGTCTCTCATGGCAGCTGCGTAAGTGGGGTATTGAGAGTGCGGTGAATCACCTTCCCGTGCAGTTAGCTGCACAGTCAGCACTGCTAAGGTGTGGAGGAAGCTCCGGCAGAGCACAGGTAGATCCTTCGGTAGGCAGGCTAAGTGCATGCGGCTTACGTTTCCCAGCCCCTGGAGATGAGACCCTGGGCCGCAGGAACTCGGGCCGGCCCGCGGATCCTGCACTGCTCTCTTCATCGAGAGCACCTCTCTATGAAGGAAAGTCAGCTCAACCATGTTATGCTTAGTTCTATACCTGATTTACTGTTGGCTCAAATACATTACCTCATTTCAGACCAGTAACTAACAGTTTGAGAACTGGCAGCCAGTCCATGGTCCAAACTTCACAGTTTGTTATATAGGCTTCTCCATTTTATGTGCATATTTTAATTCTCTCTCTCTGTCACACACACACACACACACACACACACACACACACACATATATATACTCTTTCTATATGTATATACTCTTTCTATATATAGGCTATATGATACATGCATAGGCTGTAATTAGAACATAAGCCTGAATTTGCTGCCACAAAGAAAAATTTAATTAATAAAAATTCAAAATCCAACAAGATATAAGAATTGATCCTAAACTGTTTTAATCCTCCAAGGATTTTTGTTTTGTATCTTTGCTCAACTAATCACTCACTGGTGTTCAAAGAAAGCCATCTGTTATTTGTTCCCTTGTTTTTATGTCTATATAACATGACTTGTCTTGATATCCTACCTTACCACACCACTGAAAAGTAATGAAGGACAGTGTTCATGGAACATCTTTACAAACAGGGAGAGCTCTATAATGCTGAATAATGAAGTTATCATTTTGAATGCTTTTTTTGGTTCCTTTCTCCATGATTACTTGTTTCTTTTCAATTCTCCTTCTAACTGCTGGGGTATCTGTGTATTTAATCTCTGATCAATTTACACTTCTTTCTGTTTCTGTTACAAGTTCTTTTTTTTTTTTTTATTGATTAATTTTTGTTACAAATGATTCTCCTTTTTTCCCCCACTGATTCCCCCTCCCCCTTCCCTCCCTGCCCCTTCCCCCGATTGTTGTCCATGTCCACTGTTCATGCCTACATGCATATAAATTCTGTTGTTCATCCCTCTCTCACCTCCCCACTCCTTAGGGGATTGTCCTCAAACTGTTATGTTCATTATATTCCAGAAATCAGTGAGATCATATGAAATTTGTCTTTCTCTGTTTGGCTTGTTTCACTTAGGATGATACTTTCCAGGTTGTTTCTGTTACAAGTTCTTCAACACATTTTACCTTTTCTTCTTTTTATTAAAAAAGCAAACAACAACAACAACAACAACAAACAAACATTAGTTACATCAGCCACCTCCTTACTCAAAATGGTTCTTCTAGAGGAAACTTAATAAAATTATACGCCTATCCCGTGCTTTCAGACTTATATCATATTTACTTCAGGTAAACATTAATATTTAACCAGAAAATCCAAAGCCTTATAATAGAAGCACAGGTTTCCATTAGAAGAAAAGTTGTTCCTAACATTTTGGTCTTTAAAAAACTTCTGGTATTTTGGAAACTGAATTTCAAAACAGAAGTTGGCTAAAGTGGAAAATTTAGGTCTGTGAATCAGAAATGCCACATTCTAATAGATAACTCAGGACCTCAAGGGCATGACTAAAGGTTTGTTATCCAAAAATAAAAAGAAATCATATTTTTGCTTTAAATTTATTTGGAAATAATTTAATTTTTTGTTCATAATTTATTTGCAAATGTTCTAAAAGTTGTGTTCTATAGTTAGAGGTATGTATCTTCAGGTGAGGCAGTCTATACAAAGGTCTTTGAGGGAAACCTAAAATATTGAATTTAACTAGACACTAACTATGAAAAAAAATTAAGGAAACAAACGTCAGGCTATTTTGAGGGGAGAGTGAAGTTACTTTAAAAATTACAGTAGTGTAAGAAATCATTCTCCTGGGCGTATAACGTGAATCACGACAATCTTTCAGCTTTAGAAGGAAAGCTTCAGACCTTGCTGCCAGTGAAGTGGGTGACTGCATTGCTGCCAGAACATTCCGAGAGCCCTAAGATTATTTGTGACGCCAGATGCACAACCCAAGGAGTGTCCTGGGTTCCCAATGTCCCATCTTTGTCAGTCCTGCCATGAAAAAGTCCCATCTTGCCTCCATCAGGCCCAGAAATAGGGCCGAAGTCGGGAGATTCTGTGCCATACCAAGACCCCCCAGCAGAGCCTCCCCCCATCCCTCCAGCTCGGTCTGTGTTCCTGGCTGGCACTGTGCGCAGCCCCAGCGGTCAGCCAGCCGCAGCGCGCAGGCGGCTGCTGGGGCCACCGGGCGGCTGCAGAGAAGTGGGAGCGAGCTTCTGGGAGGACTCGTGTTACCAGGGAGAGAGACCGCTTCTTCGCTCAACTCGGATTATGTTATCTCAGGCTTGGGAAGGACCGGTTGTTCTTTGCAAACTAAAGAATCAACTTCCCAAGTTTTCACGGACTTCTGATGGGCCCACCCTCTAACCAATCTAAACCTTTTCCCAGGCTAGACAGGCCTCTGTGGTCTCCCTCTTGACTCCTATTTGCTCGTGCTTACCGCCCCATTTATTGTTCTGTCCCTCCCCCTGGCGACCCCTGGGGACGGAGGGGGGTTCCCTGGGGGGTGTGCGCAGCTGCAATGTCCTATGAAGCAAGCGGTCTTCTCCTTAGTTTGCTATGCTTAATCATGTCTGATTCCCTTTGCTTTCTTCCTTTATTAATAGCTAACTACCTATGCTAACAATATCACTGATTACTTTTTCTAAATATATAGATATTTACTATTATTGTTAAATATGTTTATGTTGAACTTTCAAAAAAATTTAATTAAAAAAAGGTGAAAACAGCCCGGCCAGTGTGGCTCAGTGGTTGAGCGTCGATCCCTGCACTAAGAGGTTGCGGTTCAATTCCTGGTCAGAGCACATGCCCAGGTTGTGGGCCAAATCCCCAGTGGGGGGCATGCAAAAGGTGGCCATTCGATGTTTTCTCTCATTGATGTTTCTATCTCTCTCTCCCTCTCCCTTTTTCTCTCTGTAAAATCAATAAAGAAAATAAAATTTTTTAAAAAAAAGAAAGGTGAAAGCATGAATGGTTCACAGTTCAACATTACAGCTGTTAACCTAAACCTAGGACATTTTAGGACCGACAATACAAATAACGATGCAATCAAGATATCTCCATGGTTTATTTCCATTTACATCAATTAAATTTCAATAATGTATTGTCTAGGTATGTACATAGTGCCTAAGATTCATTTATGAGGGTGTGGATATATAATTATTATAATACAAGAAACCTAAGATTATTCTGTTATTCATCAAAAGGGAACTGGTTAAATACAAAGTTAAAAAAACAAATTGTAGAACATTATAACATTATTTTGTTAAAAAAAAGTTATATATAAAATTTTATAGCTATATCTGCCTGGAAGATTATATACCAAACTGTTATCAGAAAACACCTTAGTTGCAACAAGATGAGTGGAGGAAATGTAAGGGATTTTAATTGCAACTAAAATATATTTTGTACAGTTTCAGCTTTACTATGCTTTTGTTTTACAATACTTTTGAAAAAAAAAATAAAATAACCCAATAAATGCTATTCAAACCATTCACATATAGGGCAGTTATGAGGCTAGAGACAAGCTCTGTTTATATCGGCTTACAATGGTAGCTGATGGGATATCAGAAGTTTGCTGCAGGTGATCCTTGTGGAGATAGAGAACAACAACAACACTACCACCAGAAGTCAAGGTTAGGTGCTGCGTCAAGCCTTGGCAAGCTGTCAAAACTGACAAGTCATTGTCTGATACTAGGTTAGAGGTCAAAACATACAGACTTCAAGGAGTCTGTGAGAACAGTGTTATTAAATGCCAAGCAACATCGCAGTCAAATTTAGTAAGTAGCCAGAGTACTCATGGCCATACATCAAGATGAGGCAATTCACCTACTGATTATGAACCATAGGACCTAGAATGGCAAAGAAAATTAATGACTATAACCTTCAGGCCAAAAACTGTGGGGACAAGATCAAAGAAACCAAGATGAGCAGTTTGGGCAAAAGAGGATCCAGGAATACAAATACGCACTCCACTTAGCAAACAAGTAGACCAAGGACATCAACAGGGGGAAAGTCGTCTTCATCTTCCAGGAAGTCGTTTCTATGCCTGCTAGTGATGCAGAAATGAATCCAAGTGGCTAGCCTAGAATGTCAAATAAAAATGGGTTTGTAAAATTGGGTTCTTAGTCAGTAGTTAAGCTGACAGGAATGGATCAAATTCTCTCCAAAAGCAGGATCTTCTCCATATTCTTATTTGCACTGCAGTAATTCGGGAAGACTGTAAATATTTAAAAATTCCCCTGTTGGTAGGCTGATTTTATTGCTCTCTCCCATGTGGCTACCTAAAAACAGTACTGTAACTTCTTAGTTTCAGTTTGTAGAGATTTTTTTTTGTTTGGTCACCCTCCTTCTGTGCATTCCTAAACATGTTTTCCTTTCTCTCTTATGTTTTCACCAGGCACGACATCATTTTAAAAACATGATTTAAATTTTCCAGTTTATTCTAAGGACAATTACCCCTCCCAACTTTATGTTTTTCTATGAACTTCAGGAGTAAGAGCTTAATCATCCCAGTCACTGATGAAGATGTAGTTAGTAATGGACCTAGGACAGATTCTGAAGCATCAATATCCACTCTCACCCCTCAGGGCAGATGGACTGATGAACTACTATCTGCGTGCGACCTTCCAAGCAGTTGCATACCCATGCTCCAAGAGCAGGATCTCAGCTCTGCTTTGTTGCTCCCTAATTAACGACATATAGGACTAAATTAAAAGCCTGACTGAAATAAAGATCTTATATCAATTGCTTTCCTCTTAACCACAGGGTCTGTCACTCTGCCTCAGAGGGAATTAGATTAGGCTGATCTGATTTGTTCTTCATAAAGACACATTTTTTTTAAAATCCCCCCTGAGAGCTTCTACATGTTTGCCAATTGAGAACAGATCAATAAAAAGAACACATGGCAATCTTTGTTCTTCACAGATTTGCCCTCTGGATACAGATGTCCCTGAGCAACCAGAAGAATTAAAGGCATTGTGATGTTTATTTTTTAAGTGCCAAGGTCAATGTACAACTGTACATGTATTCACCTTTCACAATTTTTCACACAAAAGATACGAATCCACTTCAGTGTCACTTTATTTGCTGTTTTATTCCCCTCACACGTCTTACACAGATGTGTATAGGAGCTTAAGATTTTGACCAATCTAAACATTGGTCAGAAACTCAAAACATTCCTTAGAGAAGATCAGGGATATAATTTTAAAATACTCCAAAGAAGTAGTAAGTTCAACACTTATAACCACTTAATTCAGGTAACTCTTTCTAATTAGACTTGAAAACGGAAATGCTTCTCTGTGTTTTATATCAAGTTGAGAAAATCCTGTCATGACGCTTACAACAAAAATGGGCAGCCTCTGAAACACACACCGAAAGCTCCGCAGGAAGAAAATCAGAAGTTAAATATATTTTGTAGAGTCCTTAGTCTTTCAGTGTTGTACCAAATCATAGCAATAAAATCCGTTTTCTCTTCAACAATGTTCTAGTCCATAAAAGAAAAAATTATGTGGTATGTGCTAAAAAAAAAAAAAAAAATCAATAGATATCAAGTTACTTATAAGACATACAACATAAGATAGATTTTTTTTTCATTCTTTTAGTAAATATCTGTTGAGTATTTACTGCATGCCATGCACTGACCCAGGGCCTGGTGATCCATGGGGGAATACATAAGACATTATATCCTGATTTCCCAGATTCTCCATAGTAATGGGGAGAAATAGACCATAAGCACTAATGTGGAGAAAAATAAATCAGAGAAGGGTTCAGGAGTGAAAAGTTCTTGTTTAAATTGGGTTGATAGAAAAGGCTTCACTGAGCAGAAAAATGAAGGAGATGAGGGACAAGCCATGCAGTTATCTGAGGAGGAGAGTTTCAAACAGGAACAGCAATGATTAGATTAAGATCTTTTTAAACTTTATTAAAGAGTCCTGGCCATTCTATTCACAAACACTGAGTTTGATGAGGAAGAAAATATAAAAGTTATTATATATATTATATATTAAATAATAAAAGTTATTATTTTATATAAAAAGAGAGAGAGATACCATTTAATTTAAAAATGAACGTATTTTTTTTAATTACCTAGAGTAGATCACAGGTATTTGCATTAAAATGTGCTTTGTAGTAAATTTATAGGTATAAAAATAATTCGTTATAAGTGAAAATTATTTTATTGAAAAAATATCATTGCCAAAGGTTTTTAGTCAAATTTATGCATTAGAAAAGCAACTATATGAACTTTTTTTTTCTAATTTTGTTAGTTATATTTTGAGAGGTTATGGGCGGGAAAGGTTTTTTCTATAGGTAACATACATATGCACCCATACCCACATTCAACACACACATACACAAATACATACACACGCCTATACCACAAAAGTAATGGAATATTACAGTTAACAATTGAAATTAAAAAATGTTAACTCATTCACCTTCCATAATCTTAAAATATATACAAAATAGCCAAGTAAGTAATTTGAAATAATTATGCTTTATATATTGGAAGAAAGGGAACACATTTGTCTTATTTAGAACAGCTGAAATTCTAAGCCTTAATGAACTGAAAATCACTCAACATGATTGCCAAATGCATGCTATCCTTTTCCACCTACTCTCTTTTCTCCCTCAGCATTAAACACAGGGTGACCATTGGCACCTGTACAAAAGAAAATCTATAATGTAGGGCAATTTTCTAAGTATGTCAATTTTAAAGGCTGAAAAACTGTGCAGTTTTATGGAAAGTGAATGGTTTTATCCTTTTCATAATTTCAACTTCTGATTGAATCAACTCAAGCATTTAATCAATCGTATTACAGGTAAGGCCAGCTACAACATGACTAAATTGTCAGGTTAACCTTCTGTGGCTGTAATTGGCATAAAGTATTATCCAAATTGTGTTAAGGGACATTGACATCAAGTGTGCAGCTTAGAATCCAGGAAAAGGTGGCTGAGATGATGTCCTCCTAGGTCATAGGGAGAATGAGTCAAGAACATCCTATAAGTTTGTAATTGACAAAGAACATAGTATAATGACCTCCAGTTAACATGGTGGACCGGGGTGAGAAAAATGGTAATGTGTTAGGACATGCCAGGTTGTGTTAGTCATAGAATGGCTTGTTATCACCATAAATTACAGACACAAAAGAAAGTGCTTAAACTAATGAGCTGATGCTTGATTCCTCAAGTAATAATGACAGAAAAAAATGTCATTACTAAATACAATTTTTTTCTTGAGTGAGAAGAAATATGAATGGATTATAAGTTTATAAAAGTTTAGGCAAACTTGCAAAGGGAGAACTGTATCAGAAAGAAAAGTTATTTTATGGAAAACTTGAGACTTGAGATTGACATTTTTCTAGACAGCTATTTTACCCCAAAAATTCTTCATGGATATATATATATATATATATATATATATATATATATATATATATTACTATATATATATTACTATATATATATATAATACTATATATATAAAATTATCAATGTCACAGTTGAAAACAATGTACATGTGAGGAAATATATTACCAAGGACTAATGGACTAAAATTTCAACTGTCATTAAGTGTTATTGTATGCCAAAACCAGAACTAGCCAAATCAGTCAAAATTTGGTACTATTTTTCATATCATACTTTTTCAAAAATCTGCAGGGTGGTAATTGTTGTTATAATTCTGATATCTACTTCCACCATTTTGAGTTCTTCGATAATATACAAATTTCAGAGGAGTCCGCCTCTCTGTGATTGAATAGGCTGACAAGGATTGCCCATAAAATTATATCTCTGTAAGAGTTATCGATGATCACTGTCCATCTGACAGAAAAATTGTGTGAATAGCAAAGTCAGACCTCAAAAGCAAAAACACAAATGGTATTCCTGAGAAATGAAAACATTCCATGTTATAACTTTAACCAGTTAAAAGTGATGGGCTGATACTACGCATCAAATAATTGACATGTGACGTGTTAAAGACAGAGAAAAATACCCACCGAAGACAGGATAAGATCCTATCTTCTTCACTATTAATATTTTTGATGACCAAGGAGACATAAAAATATTCTCTTTTTGATAATCTAAAATAAATAAACACAACAGCATGTCTTTTTTTTGGTGTTTCACTTCTATTTTCTCTACATAAAATTCTTATTAGCTTGAAA
Source organism: Molossus molossus (assembly GCF_014108415.1). Taxonomy (NCBI): domain Eukaryota; kingdom Metazoa; phylum Chordata; class Mammalia; order Chiroptera; family Molossidae; genus Molossus; species Molossus molossus. The sequence goes on from NW_023425346.1 coordinate 25,883,948, forward strand.
CACATCATATTATCATATACCTTTATTGCTCCATACATTATATTATTTCTGTTAAACTTAGTTTTAAAGTGGGAAATTTTCTTTTGGGTGATAGGTGGTGGAGAGGAGGGAATAAGAAGGCAAGTTACATCATTAAGTTTCATATATTAGGCTGTGAGGAAATATTTCCATTTTATTTAACTGACTTAAATGTAAGACTATATGTAAGTGATTTAAATAATTTAATGTTGAGTCCATTGTTTAGAATTCTACTTGAAAATATATGAAAATAGAAACAAAAAACTTAGTTTATTTCATCAAATGCTTTGTGATTCAAATGAGCACTGGTGACTATTACATAACTTGTATGATTAGTAATCCTAATATTTATCTTGAATATATCATGAGTTCAGCCCACCGGAGGATAAAAACCATAAAATATTTTTATTAAAATGATTTCAGTTATTGTATAAATGCTTGTAATAATTCTGTTCCGCAAAGGGACCTGACAACTGATCAAATAAATTATTTATTTATTCTCCATTATGAAAATCTATGTCAATGAAATTGGAGGATGAGCTCAAAAAAGCAATATCCTGGGAAGAAAGACTTCGAATGAACATAAAAAATACATAAGTGTGTATGTTAATAGAGTACTTTCATGTAATGGTATAATATTCCCAACGCTACCATTTAACTAATATCTTATAAGATACCAATATCTTTCCCATAGACATTCCACAAATTTAATGAGCCCTCCTTGGTTTCTGAGAATCTCCGATGAATAAAGTACTGGCCTATGTGTAGTCTGGACTGGAGTTGGTCTGCGTTTAAATTATGAATTGGCCCAGGCATCTGAAAATGTGAAATTATTTACTTTTCTAGCAACTTAAAGTAATGGTCCAGGCCACTGGGGCCAAAGCAGGATACTGAGACATAACAGTTCTTATACTTGGTGTTTTAAAGGGTGACATTTTTTTTCATAGAACATTGCTTAAAATTGCCCCATACAATTTTGCCAGACCTTCAAATTTAGGTAAATAATAGTATTTTTAGAAATAAGTTTATTGTATTACGAATGGAAAAACCTGATCATTCTAAAATTTCAGAGTCCTCTATAGAGGTATGCACTTATACTTTACTCAAGTGCTCAGGTAGAAAATGTTGGCCCATGCTAGTAAGTGAGTGGATCACTGAACAATCGTTCTCACCATGATCTGATACAATGTTTCTTTCTTAAAATGAATATTTTGTTATGCCCCTTTTATTGGACAGAAATAAAATTCATGGACAATATCATACATATGCTTAGATATGTAATTTTAAAAACTAATGTAATATTTTACTTACAATAAAACAAAAAAGGAAAATAATTTATAATACAATAATATATTTCAATATGTAAATCTTTAAATGTATTTGTATAGGACTAGTAGTAATTATGTTTTGGCACAGTTATGCAAAACTATGATGAATTCAACATCTATAATTGTCAACTGATGCCAGTATTCTTTTCTGACCACTCATAAAATATAAGCAACTTGCCATGGTAGCAAAGTTTTCTCAAGTGATGATAAACACTTCAACAATTTCTGAACCAAATAAGAATATTCCTTTGATTGTTTTGAAGTTTCATTCCTAGAATATTCAGTGTATCTCGGAACTGCGAGACAACTGAAAAATTCAGTGTTTGTGTTGTAGACTCAGAAAATACAAATTTGTATCTACTTGAATCTCCAGGTTTGTTATGAAGAACTGTGTAAAACAGAGAACACGTTTTCCTTGTGAGACAGTTTCCTACATGACAGATCTTAGAGAATTCCTGCTCCCTCCCACTAAAATCCCCCTAATCATTGCATCAACAAACAATTTTCTCTCAGATTCCTAAAATGCTCCCTACCTAGAAGTAACAAGCTGTTTTAAACTGTGGACCAGGTGCAGAATGCAGGCAGAGACTGGAAGGGGACTCCAGGACACGCTGTCCCAGTATCATGGGACCGCAAGTCATGATTTTGATGAACCGAAAATTATAATCCTTTCTTCTTTTTAAAAATATATTTTCCATAAAATTAGTTTGTTTTCATATGTATATATGTATATGTTTAGTATATATATAATATAACCAATTTGTTGCTTTTGTATACATAATCTCAGCTGTCTCAGAGGTAATGTGTCCCAGGGGTTTGGAGGAAGAAGAGGTATCTCAGGCCTCTGGGTATCCTTTTAAATTCCTAGAGTCTGTCTCACTTTCAGACCTGACAACAAGACTTGGTTTGACTGGACTCTGAGAGTTCTAGGGCCAGGGGTTAAGGGATCATCAGCTAGAAGCTGGTCTCTACAGTCCTCACTGCGTGGAAAGGACTGGAGAATGGATGCCTCATGCTAAGAGAAGGCCTAGTCAGGGACTGGAGGGACTTTAGTGTTGGTTTGGTGCTGCAACTAACCAACTCTTGGAGTTTGTGTAAGGTCACTTAGCCTTTAAGCACCTCAGTTTCCTTATTTATAATTAAGAAAGGAGTGGTTACTGATCTTTAATGCCCTTTCTAGCATTGAAATTATAGACTTTGGGAAACTGTCAGGAGATTACCTTAATATTATCACTTCAGAACTAGCAAGAATGTCAAAGACCAGCAGGGGCTCCCAGCAGTTAGAGGAGACAGTTAACGATTAGTCATTTCCTTTGTTTATGATGCTGAAACTGCTCAGCCCAACTGTATCTAAGGCTCAGTGAATGTGAGGGGTCTGACAGGTCAGACAACACGCCACACTCCAGACCCACAAGTAAGGCAACCCAGAGAGATGGTAGAAAGACGCATGGCTCTCTTACACCTCAAAATAAAATTGGATTGATAATGCTTAAGCTCTCTGCATTGTTCCTCTGGGGAGCATCCCTTTTATGTGCTTTTATTTATTTTTATTTTTTTATCCTCACTGGAGGACATTTTCCCATTTTTTGTTCAGACAGAGTGGGAGGGAGAGAGAGGAGAGAAACATCGACATGAAAGGTACACATCAAGTGGCTGCAACCCGAACGACCCAACCAGGGCCAGCCAAGGACAAACCGCAACCCAGGCACATGCCCTTAGTGGGAACCAAACCTGGGTCTCTGGACCATAGGCCAACGCTCTAATTGCTGAATCAAACCAGCCAGGGCCCTTTTATGTGCTTTTAAAAGGTTGATTAGTTGAGCGGCCCTACCCAGGGTTTTACTCAACAATAAGCCAGCCAAACAACAAACCAAACTGTCAAACATCAAATCAATTACCTGTGGAAGAGAATGATTATGTGCTTACACAAGAACAAATGTAAAAACATGGAATTATTGATTAGTATACCTTAATAAGAACTTAACGATCATCATAAAATCAATTGAATATTGAAAAATGTTTTAACACTAAGAATTTTTTTTCACTTCTGTGAAAAATTCCTGCTAATAAATTTCTTTTTTTTTCTTTTTGGTTTTCTAAAAAAACTATAATTTTGAAATACATTTTTACTTTTATATTGTTCTTCAAGGGCACACTGAACTGCAAAACAGAACTGGTTATGAGTTCATCCTCTGTACTCCCATATCACCTGGGCTGTACGTCTACTAAAGTCCTAAAGGCACTTTAATTGTTGGCTTACTTGTCTGTTTATTCACGCAATTCAATAAGCTATTTAATCAAAGGAAATGTATTTTACTCATATCTAGATCTTTAGCATATAAAAAATTAGGCCATATATATGCTCAATAAAATGCAAGTTTAAAATGAAATAAACTGAGTTAATAAGCATAATTACTAAAAATTCTCATTGAAGCATAATTACTATTTTGGTAAATTTGTGCAGCCTTATTTTTATACTTAGGCTTATAGCTTTTATATCAAGTTGTCCAGTATCACCCATGGAGCTTAATAAAAATTCAGATTTCTAGTTTCTGCTAAAATAATCTGGATTTAGTGAGACTGAGAGATGGCCTCGAAAGTTACTTTTAATAAACAGCTTAGGGAATCAATATACTAACAATCCTATGAGAAATGCCACATAAATCTTTAATAGGTTCAAGTCACTCTTGAACTCTTATTTTTACTAGAATTTATAGAATACACTACTCCAGCCCTGGCCAGTTTCGCTCAGCGGTTAGTGTTGGCCTGCAGACCCCAGAGACCCGGGTTCGGTTCCCGCTAAGGGCGTGTACCTCAGTTGCAGTTTGTCCCCGGCCCTGGTTGGGTCATGCGGGTAGCAACTGCTCGATGTGTCCCTTTCACGTCGATGTTTCTCTCTCTCTCTCTCCCTCCCACTCTATCTGAACAAAAAAAATGGAAAAATGTCCTCAGGTGAGGTTAAAAAAAAAAAATACACTATTCCAAAGTCAGCCTCTTCAGCATAAGGATTATGCTTGGATTTTAAGAACGACTTCTGTTTCTAGGTCTAAACTCTGTTAGGAGTTTGGCAGCGTAAATTTCAGAAATTAAGTTCTTTAAAACATTATTTCCTGAGCATGTGTACTTTATAACAATTTGTGTTAAATATGTTTGTATCTTAAATATAAATGCCACTCCATTTAAGGAAGGTTATTGGCTGCATAGGTAGAAAAAAATGTCTTTATTTCTCCTTATAATTCATTATCTTTAAACTCTTAAAAAATATGTGAGTCATGCTGTGGAAACAAGTATGATCATTATTGGTACCACATAATGCCTTCTTAATAGAAAATATGTTTTTTTCTAACACCTTGCAGTTTTCTGTTACTTGTCCTCCAGTTTTTGTGTTTGCGTTTTGTTAGATACCTTTAGGTATTGTAAACAGGTATCTCAATGATAATGACAAAGGCAGCCTTGAAATTCTGGGAGATTTCCAATAATTTATCATGAAGCAGTATCTTATTCTCTTTTTGTTGGATATCTCTGTGTTATTCTATTAAATCCAGGAGTATATTCTTTTTCTTTTTCTTTAACTACTTTGACTAGAAAATAAGCACTTAAGTGTTTCAGAAAAGTTCTATGTTGTGGAGTCATGGCAACCATTACTGTTTGCCCAGGCAATGCAAATCCGGCCAGCCACTGGGGCTGGTTCTCATTTTTACAACTTTATGGGTAGCTGACTTCCTTGTCACTTACTCACAATTAATGATCCCTTCAAGAGCCTGCACACAGTGAACATCTTTAAAAAGATTTAAAGATGTTACTATAGAACTCAGGAAATAATAAACAAATGGTTGAGAGTTCATAGTTACATTTGTTAGTGTTAACCAAAAAAAAAAAAAAGGCCAAAGTGAGAGGCAACCAAAAGAATAGCTACTTGGGAAGCACTGATTCAAATATTGTTTAGATAAGAAGGTAAAGGCAAGGAGTATTTATGAGAAGGGGAAAGGGAAGAACTACATGAATAAAAGAAAAAAAAAATGTCTATGGGTGTTAATAAGCTGAGGAAAGAATCTCTATCAGTGCAGATAAATTAACACAGTGATGTTAATTATAAAGAATGTCTTCGATGTTCAGCCCTTTATCATAACAGGTGTTTGAAATAAATGTTGCTTTAGGCCCATTTGATAGGTTTTACATTCTAAAAGTTTGAGGAGTAAAATGTCCAAGGTATTACCCTGTGATAGCAGCTACAATTCCATTTTAAAATGGCTACATTTAGCCCAGCCAGTGTGACTCAGCGGCTGAGTGTCGCTGAGTGTTGACCCATGCATCAAGAGGTCACCGGTTAAATTCCTGGTCAGGGCACATGCCCAGTTTGTGGGCCAAGTCCCCAGTGTGGGGCATGCAGGAGGTGGCCAATCGATGTTCTCTCTCATTGATGTTTCTATCTCTCTCCTTCTCCCTTCCTCTCTCTAAAATCAATAAAGAAAAAACATTTAGAAATAAAAAATAAAATGGCTATATTTGCATTAGTTTGTTCACATTAAAATTAGAGAAAGTGTATAACTTCATACAATGTTATTAAATGTTTTTTGTTTTTTTTTCCCCATAGCATAACTGTTGGCAGCCACAGGGACAACACCAGGGGTTAGGTCAGTGGGGTCAGACTAGACCTGGGTTCAGCAACCACACTGCTTGAATTCTGGCTGGGAAAGAATTCAGAGCCCAGACTCAAACTATAAAAGAACATTTGTTTGAAAAATCATAGAGGTAGAAGAAATAATTTGTAGAAGAAATGGCCTTAGGAAACAAGTTATAGAGGCAAAGGAAAGGCCCTTGGAGCTTGGGAGCAAGGAAGGTGAAGATGATGAGCCTGAGGGTGGAGAGGGAAGGAACTCCGGCATGCTCCCGGGAGTGAAACCTGTTCTAAGTCCTCAGACCTACATTGTTTAAAGGACGGAGTCTTTAGGGGAGGTCCCAAGGGAAGATCTTAATGCCATATTCAGCAGCTTTCCAGGTGTGTCCTTTCAAGGTCCTGGTCTCCACTGATTGACTGGTGGGTGCCAGGGCAGAGGTTATTATTCAATGCAGCTGGTCCTGAGGTCAGCCGTGGGGTTGCTTGCTGGTCTGGTTTTGCTGTTTTCTGGGCCTGGAGCTGAAATATAACTGAGGCCTAGAAGTTATCTCTAGGGAGGAAAGTTCAGGGGGTCCAAACCGCATGACCAGCAATATGCTAGGGGAGGAAAGGTCACCCTGCAGATGAGGTTTCACCTATAATTGTTTATGTCTAGGCACCTGGGGCTTTCCACCCTGGTGATCCTCTGTACCTGGCCCATCATCCTTCCTCTGCTCATGTCTGTCTGACTGCCTGCCACAGAACCGTTCCTCCAGCAACACCTTTGGAAAAAGTAATATATAAAAATGTAAGACACTTATAGTAATTAGCATGTACCATTACTGGTAAATAAATTATTAAAAAATATATTAGTTTATGTTTTAATTAAAATAGCATCTTCATTTAGAAACACTTTTAGACCAAGTCTTATTTATTGGTTGCTAGAATATGAGTTCAGAAAATGTTACTACTATAAGGTATTTCAATAAAGCTTGCCATTTAATTAATATTTTATGAGAGTGTCAACATAAGAAATGTCCAAACCGGTAAGAAATTTTGTGAGTTTATTTGAGCCAAACTGATGACAATTGCTGAGAAGCAAAATCTCAATGGATTGAGAAAATGCTCCAGAAAATGTCAGTTTTACACCTTACTTTATATATTACAATCAGAAGAGAAGATGTAAATGGTTACATAGTAACCATTGATGATAGATTAGGGAGGTGGGAGAAAGCAAAGGCAGGAGGACCTCTGAGATTAAATAAAAAGTAAAATGATAGACACGTACTTCTTTTACATAGGTGGGTACAGGATAGTTAACAGTCAACAATTAACATAACAATAATAACAATGAGGGGACTTGTGGTCTTTGCCCTGGGGCAATGGTTGTGCTTTGAAGGGTCAGGAAAAAAGAAAGTTACTTTGCTATTGCAAAGGTTATTTATCAGGTATTCAATGCTAGATGCAAAATGACAACAAACAGTTTCAGTTAAGGTGAAAACTGACCTTTGTTACGGAAAAATACTGCCTTAGGACATGACTACCAAACTTGAACTGATTTTAGTTAAAAAGTTTTTATTTCAGACCATCCTATGTGGCTGCTTTAGGCCTCTGAGTTTGTAAGGCTACCACCCAGGCCTCCCCTGAGCTTGTCAGGGTTAGTATGTGGCCCCTTTTCATCTACAAGAGTAATTACTTTCCTTCCATGAAAGATTAGTGCAGAAATGAACAAAATGTTTACATCTCAGAGAAATTAAAATTTCTTACTTGAATCCTAATTTTTAACTTTAAAGCTGTTTTGACATTTTGATACTATTGTAATTAGCTAGTTATTAATAATAAGAAAGGAGCAATGGGGGAAGCCAGACAGTATAGGCATGTCATTTGGGCAGCTTTACCAGAAAGCTGCAACCTTTCAATCCCCAGGGTCCACTGGCCTATTCCCTGCAAAACCCTAGGGGAAGGGATCCAACAAAAGGATGATAAAGGCATGCCCAGTAAAATTGGGGAGACATACGGAAGGTACTTGCCTGTCAGTCAAACCTGGGGACAGATATGGTTGGTGAGAATGGCCATGGCCTCTGCAAGTGCACGGATATTTGGTAATACATACTCTAAATGAAGGAGATGACTCTCTTGTTGCTCTTGGCTTGTGACTCTTGGCTTGTGGGGCTCTCTTGTTCCTGCTTCCTTGCATTTGACCATATGGCCCACAGGTAGGCAGATCCCACATGCAATGGACTAATGGTCTGTAATAGGAAACACAAGCTAAGCTAGCCTGAAGCTGAACTAGACCCGAGTCCAACATGGAAAGGAAACTGGCTCTGATTTTAGCTCTACTGAAGCCCCAGCTACACTTCTTCTAGGACTGGACTGAGGCAAATGGGACCCTAGAAACTCAGGGATTTAAATCCATGCCAAAAAAAAAAAAAAAATCACTCATCCTCCTGTGTGAGTCTCAGAAAATTATTTTTCTCAGGATATTGCAAGAAATCCACCCCATAGGAGCTATAGCTAGGGAGAAAGACCTCTCTTATCCGGTAAGAATTTCAATAATAATTTTCTCCTAAAATAGAAGTGTCAAGCAACTAAGATTTAATTCAGGGAATAAGACAATGAAAACCCAGAACAAAGATGTTATACTGACAATCTGCAGAAAGCTGTGAAAATCCAAGTTGCCCCAGTTTAAACCACTATTTCCATGTTATTTTTATATTGTGGGCACACATAAAAGGACACTATATCACTTGGGCATCATCTATGTAGTTCATTCAAACAAAGTTCTAGCAAAAAATATAAATTACCTTTTGCTCTACAAATGTAATAAAAATAAAATTGTTTATAGCTTGCTGTTTCAGAGTTTATAATAACATTTCATAAGCTAACGTAATGATTAAATGACGCTTACATTTCATATATTTTGGGCGAAGGATTTGCAATGTTATTAATTTTTTTCCTCCTATTCTCTAAATGTGTTGAGACACTGTGTAGCTATTATGTGCCAGACTGGCATGAACACTTCTATGCTAATTTATTTTTCTCAATATTACAGAGAAATTATACATTGGATTTAAACACTAAACTTATACAGAATTATAGGGACTGATTTAATATGATAAACCTTTCTATAAGGATTAACTTTATATGATATTATTCCTTTTTGGTTATTCCCTGTATTATAAATTTGAGCACAGAAACATGTACAAGTTAAATGTGAAGTCTATTGAAATATCTTAATGAATGTCTGGACTGAGTATAATAAAATTAGGATTCAGTCATAAGAATTATGGAGTTGTTATTTTACTGTATGTACTGGTGGATAAATCCATTTTATTTAAGGAAAATCTTAGGACACTATAAATGATATATAATGGTAAATATTTATTTATTATTTTCTCCTGTTCCTGATATCTCCTAGTTTCTTTTCTTATTATTTTTATCCCTAACACATATAATCATCTGACACTATTTTAATATTTTTCTGTTTATTTTGATTTGTTTATTTTAATTATTTCACTGACTGTTGATTGTCCAATTGATTACAACTGGAATGCAAGCTCTATGAGGACCAGAACTTATGTTTTGTTGACTGCTGTATTTTCAGCAACTAGTAAAGAGTTTGTCTCATAGGCCCTGGCCGGTTTGGCTCAGTAGTTAAAGCAACAGCCTGCGGCCTAGAGAGACCCGGGTTCGGTTCCTGCTAAAGGGCATGTACCACTATTGCAGTTTGTCCCTGGCCCTGGTTGAGTCGTGCAGGAGGCGGCTACTCAATGTGTCCCTTTTACCTCTCTCTCTCTCTCTCTCTCTCTCTCTCTCTCTCTCTCTCTCCCTCCCTCCCTCCCTCCTACTCTATCTGAACAAAAAATGAAAAATGTCCTCAGTGAGGATAAAAAACAAAAACAGAGTTTGTCTCATAGAAGGTATATATAAGCATTTGTTGAGTTAATAGTCTAAATATAAATAAATATAATATGGGAAAGCACATATTTAAAATCTGTCTTAGACAGACAAAACCTATCTTACTATAGATATATGAAATTCCAATACAGTGGCTGTATATGAATATCTAATAGAAGGGTTCTGTAAAGCATAATACATATTTAATGTTTTCCAAGCTAAAGAATCTCTGTCACAACTACTAATTCAATTATGTGGTTATAGTGTGAAAGCAGACACTGATAATATAAAAATTAATCCATGTGGCCATGTTCTAATAAAACTTTATTTATAAAAGTAGTGGCAGACCTAATTTGGCTTATAGGTTATAGTTGGATGTTCCCTGTTGCGATTAATCAAGTAGCGATTCAGTTAACATATCATTTCTTTTTTGGAGACTAAAAGGGGAAATGTGTATAATATTACAGTCTTCTTTGGACTGTTCTGAGCACAGGTATAAAGTTTTCAGCTTCTTTCTGTTAATGGTGGAGTTAGAGCTTGGTTCTTGAGTTAGACTAAGAAAGGATTCAGACTCAAGTACTCTGGCATAAGAAATATATTTAGAAAGTCACAGAGGTAGAAAAAGTGAGCCAGCTGGGCTGCATGGACTTAGTAAACAAATTACAGAGGCGAAAGAAGGACCCTTGGAGCTCAGGAGAAAAAAGGCCAAGATAACAAATGTGCCTGAGAGAAGAGGGGGAAAGGCATGGGGGGGAGAGAGAGAGAGAGAGAGAGAGAGAGAGAGAGAGAGAATGTGCAAAGGGTCCTAATTTAAGGGCTTTTATCAGCTTTTTAAAGGTGGGGTCCCTATGGGTGGTCCCAGGGGAGAATCTCAATAAAAGATTCATCAACTTTTCTAGGTGTGTCTTTTCAGGGTCTTGGTTTCTACTGATTGGTCCGTGCCAGAGCTGGGGTCATTAGTCATTGCATCTGGTCTTGATGTCAGCCATGGCATTTCTTTGTAAGGTTTTGCTTCTTTTCTGAGCCTGGAGCTGAAACACAACTGAAGCCTAGATGTTTTCTCAAGGTTGACCAAAAGTCAGTCTCTGTGGTCAACAGACCTGAGGCTTTGTTCCTAAGATTATTTGATGTGGGTCAGAACGTCATTGCCCTGGGGGCTTATTACTTAAGGGAGTGGCTGTGCAAGGACTTGTATGGGAGTCATATGAGGCAATTCCCCGGCTTCCTGGTTCCCCTTCTAAGGAGTCTAAACTGCCTGACCAGCAATGTGAAAGGTCAGGGGGTCCAAGCACAACAAACAACATGCTAAGGAGTAAAGGTTACCCTGGGGACAAGGTTCTGGTTGATAAGACTTGGTTTCTTGCCCTGGCCAGTTTGGCTGACCCGTTAGATCATCAGCCTGTGGTCCAGAGAGACCCGGGTTCGGTTCCTGCTAAGGGCATGTACCTCGGTTGCAGTTTGTCTCTGGCCCTGATTGGGTTGTGCGAGTGGCAACCACTTGATGTGTCTCTTTCACGTCGATGTTTCTCTCTCTCTCTCCCCTCCCACTCTATCTGAACAAATTATGAAAAAATGTTCTCAGGTGAGGATTAAAGAAAAAAGACTTGGTTTCTTTAGTTTAGCCTATTGCTAGGCACCCAAGACTTTCTGTTCTGGTGACATTCCGTTTCCGGCCTTTTGTTCCTGCTCTGCTCATGCCTGTCTAACTGCTCCTCTATCATTTCTAGTGATATGGTAGCTAGATTTTAACATGCACAGAAAGCAAAAATAATAAAACATAATCAAACTATTGCCATAACAAGCTATGTGACAAAATTTTTCCTAAGTAAAGGTCAAAGTCATTCAAAGAATGAAGCTCTTTATAAACAACTGTCTTGAGTGTGGCATATATAGAAAATTGCATATGATAAGCATTGCATAGAAACATCATATTTATGCCATTTTAAAATTTAAGACAAGCAAAATAAGGAGGTAAGCAAGGCTTTTTAAAAATAGTTTTGTGAGATTATATTTTCTGTCCTATTGAAAATAAAATTCTCCCCTAAAACAACAAACAAAACTAAGCAAAAGTTGGCTAAACAAGTCTTGACACTTTCACATTGAAACTCAGTCTTTTTTTGTCTTCATTGCTCCAACATTCTTGAAACATAAACTACATTCAGACTGTTTCTTTAATTTTCAATCACCCTTCAACAGATTATAATATGAGCCAAGAAAATCATTCATTCTAAAGTCACTATATCCCTCCCAAAGCCGAATCTAACAATCCCATCCTCCTTTGCCTTGCTGACCACCTTCCAGCCTGTTTTACAACTCATTCTTTTGATGTCATTCCCTTTGATTTACAACAATAGGACATATTGTTGTGTCTTGTCATTTTTCATTAAGCAGCAATGCAGTGGATTATAATTTCCTATTTATTAAGTAGAATCACTTGGTAGTAAGTAAAACTCCACCATTTCCCTCAGATTACTACTCTTTATCCATTTCTGTCTCTGTGCTTTCAGATATGGTTTCCTCAGGACTGCAGTTTCTCAATGATAGATCAAAAGCTCACATTTAAAACTTCAGATTTGGACTCTTCACAGTGCCAAGTTTCTCTCCCGTTCAACTATTTACTGATCCAGCACGCACTGTGAATACTTATGCATTATATACTAACGGATACTAACCCAATACGTTGTCCTTTCATGTGGCCCTTTCTTGTAGGGATGAAAGCAACATTAAGTAGGTCACAGCCATGTTATATGGGATTTACACCTAAACATCGAGGGAATGTTGATGGAGCATGAAGACATGCAGGTGGTGAGCATAACTAGGGGAATTCAAAGAGATAAACTTTGAAGCTAAATCTTCACGGAAATAGTGAAAAGAGAAGAAGAACTCATGCTTTCCAAGGGAGGGAAATAACATTCTGGGTCAAGCTGCAGTGATAAATAGAACACTCAAAGCCAAGATGAGCCTAGTTGGATAATGACAAATGTATTCAAACATTTTGTGATATTAGGGACGGCAGAGGGGGTGGCAGTGGTGGTATCGATGACTACAGTAAACAATGGGATTTCCAAAATGGGGATATTTCTGTGCTGCCTGGATACTCTGCTATTTTAATCTACTTCCAAGTGTTTGACAATGATTTTGACAGCTGTCCTTTTCTGTATGATAAAAATTCTGTGTTTCTAGTTATTTGTATATCTTGCCTCCCTGCTCAGCTGAATTGAGGCAGGAATTCTCATTCTATTCCCTTAGAGGAGATTCTCTATCTATCTATCTATCTATCTACTATCTATCTATCCACAATCCATCATAAAGAGACTATACAAATGTTTCCTGAATGAAGGAATCTTTTATTCAACTCTACCAATACAAATAGCTTAACCTCTTGCCCACTATTTATGTATTATTGGTTAATACCCAACCAAGTTCATTCTTCTCTTTCTTTGAACTTCCCCAGTCTAGAAGTAGATGTCATGAAAAATCTGACATTTACTGTTAAGAGTATTAGAAGCTGCATCCTTTAGTTAAAAACCACCATCGGTGAGCATGCTCCATGAGGATATAATACCAAATCACACAGTACACATAAAGACTTTGTTTTCTGATTTTAAAAGTCTGGAAAATATGACAAGCTACATTAGAATGGCACTGCTATTTCGAACCACTGATTGAAAACCATTATTCATCAATTTTGTTCAATCTGCAATACTTCTGTGAAGCTCTTTAACAGAAGCATCACTGTTATGTGAGAAGTGTAAGGCTATTATCTTAACAAACCTTTTTTAGTTGCTATCAATGTATAAATCTTGACTTTTTATCATCATTAACTTAGGGACATAAAATGTAGGCTTTCTTTGCTTTCAAAGACTGACTTTATTTGAGATTCAGTACACACCCTGTAATAATTAGAACATGATCATGGCTATTGAGTAATGCTTTTAAAATGTTACCATTAAATGAGACTTTTTATTTCTGGTTCACACAGCACAACACAAAATGAGCGGATGCTGGTAGTAATTATCTAGTGAACTTAGTCATTGTAGAAAGTCAGACTGAAACGTTTACATTGAAATAACTAACCTGTTATATTTGCAACCCTCTGTCTAAGAATACAAGTACTTAATTTTTACCAAATTAATTGTAAAGAAAATATTTTTGATCAAACTGACCTTTTAAGGCATTATGATAGAAATCAAAGTAGTGCTTACTTCCGGGAGTGGCAATGATTGACAAGAGGCATGAGAAACCAGTCTGGAGTGATGGCAGTTTTCTATATTTAGATGTGCGTTGTGGTTATACAACTGTGCGACTCATCATGTTGGGCATTTAAAATTAGAGTTCTTTATATGTCTCTATGTATTTTCTTCTACAGTTAAATAACCTAAAAGTCAAAATAGAAAAAAATGGCATCATGAAATCAACTATCATCTTTGAAACTCTGCAATACAAGGTACTATTTGAAGTCTTTTATATGCAAAAGGTATCTAAGAGTTCATAATCCAGACTCAAATATTTAAAGGTTTAGATGTCTACTAAGAATTTAAGTACATGGACCTGCCCGGGTAGCTCAGTTGGTTAGAGAATCATCCTTATCAGCCAAGGATGTGGGTTAGATCCCCGGTTACTATACATATAAGAATAAACCAATGAGCCCTGGCCAGTTTGGCTCAGCGGTTGGAGCGTTGGCCTGCAGACTAGAGTGAGTTCAGTTCCCGCTAGGGGAACGTACCAAAAGAAAAATGAATTAACCAATGAATGCATAAATAAGTGGAACAACAATAATTTTTTTTAAAGAATTTAAGTACATTGAACTAGATGCTGACACACATTTATAATATTGGAAAGATTAAAGTTTTATGTAAAATCTTATGTTGATTAGATATGGACTTTTACTTTATCATTAAAACATTAATTAGAGAAGGGAGGGAAGAAAGAAGGGAGAGACAGCTGAATATCAATGTGAGAGAGACACATCAATTGGTTGCCTCCTGCACAACCCGACCAGGACCAGGGACTGAAACACCACCAAGAAGGAGCTTCGAGCTGTGACCAGACTTCCGATGGACTTGCCAAAGAAGCTTAGCCCACCCTAGACCCCGGGGTCTTCTCAGATGCCTGGTGAGGGAGATTCAGAAAGAGATAGAAACATTGATGAGAAAGAACATTGATTAGCCACCTCTTGCATGCCCCTCCCTGAGGATCAGGTTCACAAACTGGACATGTATCCTGTCCTGCAGTCAAGTCATAAACCTCTTGACACATAGGTCAACCACTGAGCCACACCTGCTGATGTAGCTGTTATTATTGCCTATATCATGGAGAATACTTATGCCATGGAGTTGATTTAGCTATAAATCTTAGACTCGAACTTCTTTTCTTGCTACTAATTTTAAGGTCATTATACAGCACTTTAGGGAAGCAACTCTAGACTAGATTGTATACCAATAGTTTGACAACCTATGATAGAAGTTCTGTGATGTCTTTCTTGCCTACCTTGGTGCCAGTAAACTATAAGGAATTGATGTAGTTTGCATTTAAATGACTTCAATATACTTCAGATCCTTTTTAATTTGACCCGAAGAACCACTAATAGGTCTTGAGTGTTGTCATTGTGCTTTAAAAGCCTGAAGTCAGTAAGATGAAACCCAACATCAAGAATTAGAAGTAAGTAACTCATGTGGAAGAAATGTAAAAAAGAAAACACTGGGTGGCTTGCCTGGACGAAAGCATGGTAAGTGCAGGGTGCATGAATTAGATTCTCTGGTTTTCAAAAATTTGAGCTGTAACATTTTTTTAATGTGTTATTTCCATTTTTAGCAGAACATTTGTGTATAGGGCATCTTATAAACTTTGAGATATTTGAGACCTTTAAAAAAAACATTGATTAGATTCATATATGTAACATTTACTTGCATTATAAAAAAATGAGGTCATCATGGGTTATAGCTAAATTTTCTAGCCATGTTATTTTCAAGTTTTTAATGACATACTTGTCAAAATTATTAACAGCAACCTTTATTTAGACTAAATAAGAGATATTTAAGCACAAGTTCTATTTTCCTGTCTTTAACTTAAACAAAAGTATTTTTGTTGTTGTTAATCCTCACCCGAGAATATTTTGACATTGATTTTTTTTTTTTTTAGAGAGTGTGGAAGGGAGGGAGGTAGAGAGAGAGAGAGAGAGAGAGAGAGAGAAAGAAACATTGATGTGAGACACATTGATTGGTTGCCTCCCACATATACCCTGACTGGGTGGGGCCAGGGATTGAACCTGCAACCCAGGTATATGCCTTTGACTGGGAATCGAACCCCAGACCCTTAGTGCTTAAACCAATGCTCTAATACCTGAGCCACACCAGCCAGGGACTAAACCAAGATTTTATACCTTCTATCCATGGTTGTTTTGCATTGAGTGCATATTTACTTAAAAAAGCAAAACACACAAACTACTTTATCAAAGACAATAGCAATGTTAGTTCATATTACACAAGTACAAACATCCCCTTTTCCTTAGCTGAAGCTTACCTCTGCCTCTGTGAAGCATTATGTAGTTCTTTTGTTTTTCATAAAGACTGTGTTTAACCTTGACGGTATAATACTTCTCAGGTTCTTCTGACCTTTCTTACTCATGCATACATTGCTATCACCTATCAGTTGTGAGCTCCGTGCAAGACATAACCACACCTTCACACTCTCAGAAGAGTATAGTACAGTATCTTAAATTCAACAACAAGTTGAAATCTTTCTCAAAGTCAGGCACTTGGAGTTGATATTTATTTTAACACTCAAATAGGACTCTCCCATTATTATTTCTCTAGGTGTGTGGAAAGATAAATAGTAGCTGCCATACAACTAAGTGTCACTACTAACTGGTCACAGGGAGAGACAAGGAAGACGAGATTATTTACCTACTCTTTCCTTTCTGCCAATGCCTGAAAGTGGTTTTTGAAAATCAGACTGACAAACCTCAGAGGGAAGGGGGCCGAGAGGATGAGAGGGACAGATAAACCAAAGAATTTACATGCT
This sequence comes from Molossus molossus, assembly GCF_014108415.1. Classification (NCBI taxonomy): domain Eukaryota; kingdom Metazoa; phylum Chordata; class Mammalia; order Chiroptera; family Molossidae; genus Molossus; species Molossus molossus. The sequence goes on from NW_023425346.1 coordinate 25,900,811, forward strand.
TATATGTACCATAACTGATGGACACATGCAACAGTGCAGTGAAGATGTGGGCGGGTGGGAGCAGGGAGGAGGGAGGTCAATGGGGGAAGAAGGAGGGCAATCTGTAATACTTTCAACAATAAAGATAAACAAACAAAAAAATTCCCTACCTTTCCCCACCCCTATCCCTCCTTCTATTAAATCTCATCCCTCCACCTCTGTCTTCTCTGAGACGTTTCTCTCATGAGGCTCAATTCTTTCCAATAACTTCAATGTCCCTTCTTCTGTGTTCATAAACATGGCTGTGCCTCATCCTAAAACATAAAATTGTATCTATGATAGACTTTTCTTTATAACATATTCCCTCTGCTTCTACAAAATGTAGTTTAAACAACTAGGGATCAACATATTTTCTCTTAAAGCACAGAGAGTAAATATTTTAGTCTTTGCAGGCTGTAGTTGCTGCACCTACTCGACTAAGCCATGTGACAGGATTGTTCTTTCTGTCCTCCCCACTTGTTCTCCATTGCAACCCAAGGCCAGCTATTTATTTTCTCTAACCTAGCTACTGCAATAATCTCCCTGACTCCTTTAACTTTCTGTCAAGTTTCTTGGTGCCCAATGTTTCCCTCTTATGTTTTACTCTTTAACATCGACAGTGATATTTTTGTAAATTGTAAAAATTATATAAATCTGTGCTTAAAATTAGTTAATGGATTATCCTTGAGAATAATCTCCTGACTCAACATGGGGAGAGATGGGTGACACTTCTTGATCTTTTTCCTACCCCTTTTATTCTATCTTCTTTCCAGATATCCTGGACTTCTTGCAACAATTCAAAAGTTGTTTAAATTACTCCTAAATGCTTTCCTACTTCTATATGCCTTTAACTAGGTTGTTTCTTCCTTCCGAAATGTCCTTGTCTACTCATCTATCCATGTTTCCATTGTCTATGCAGAGACGTGAAAACACTTAACTTTCTGTGTTAGGATGTTCCCTCAGGACCTGGATTTCACTGATCAGTTTATTATACTGCTTTCAGTGCAGTGTGTTGAATATTTAAACTGAAAGATACATAACAACACTGATGTAAACCATGCCCTGTTGAATCATGTCAAGCAACACATGACTTGAACCCTCTCTCAATGTTGTGTGCCATCTAGATTTGCTAGTAGCTGTCTCGGCTCCTGCCTCATTTTCTAACCCCACAAGAATCAATGATTTTTACTTTCATGGCCTCAAGGGGCCACTAGGAACTGCGCAAAGGGGATCTTACCTGGCACTCCAAACCTCTTCCCTCATCACATGGCTTGCTTCAGCGAGACTACTGCCTTGAGAAATATCCACACAAAAAAAACTAGCAGAATGTCAAGTACTTCCAAGAATTCCCTCTCCATGCAGTTCAGTGGTAACAGTAGGGAAGATCACTTCTCCAGCTCATCCAGAATCTAGACCAAAGTGAGAAGCTAGTATCTCCTCCCAGCATCTACTTCTGGTTTTATGTAGCAACTCTGTTGATAATCCCTTCCTGAAATGTAGTCTGAAATCTAGTCTTTAATTCATAGATGACAACAACAACAACAAATTCTCAGTTCATATTCTATTAACCCTAAATACTATATTTAGCCAATTCCACACCAATAGCCCTGATTGTCAACTTAGCCCTGCACCGATTTATTATAATGGGTATTAGGAATCTTCATTTGAACATAGTCACCTAATTTCCAACATATCTATTAGATCCATACAATTTTTCATTCCAAAAATCTGGGTATGATCTTCAAATTTGTTCACATTTTTATTTATCACTGTCATTCTCCCTAATCAATCACAAGTCCTGTCATGAAGCTCTTAAATATATCTCAGCTCCACCCACTTCAGTCCATTCTCACTGCCAAACCCCCATTCAAACAATAATTCCTCACCTGGATTATTGCAATTACCTACTAAGTGGTTTTCCTGGTGACAATTTATATCTCTTTATTCTCCATACTGGAAGCAGAACAACCTTTCTAAAATGCACCTGGGTCTATGTCAGTCTCCTCAAACATTTATGTCTACTGGAACCATTCAGATTTGACTCTGCTTCTCTCTAACCTTATTCCCTTATCTTTATTCCACTTTCTGTCTCTATATTTGCATCCCCTCGGGACCAGAGTTTTACCAGCACCCATAGACTTCTAGGTTACATTTCCTTGACTACCACTTGTAAGTATCTTTGCATCAACCATTGAGTCTACTTGGAATATTCCTTCTTCCTTTCCTCTAGCCCACCTCCTCTTCCTCTTTGACCACATCCTACTGTTTCTTCCCATAACCTTTCCCTGAACTACCAAGACAGTTACGTAAATCTCATAAAAGTTCTTATATCACCCTTTCTTCCCTTGTCACCCATACAGTAAACATCTGATTATTTGTCTGTGTACTTCTCTGAACAGTAAGTTCCAAAAGCTATGACTCATCCTTAATTATAAACGGATCTATTACATAGTAACTGATTAATATATGTATAAGATAAATGAATGAATAACTACAGTGTTGATGAAAATCAAAAAGGAATATGAGAGATAATAGGACATAAACATGTCAGAAAGAAGCTGTCGTCAAACTGCCTTTTCTCCTACCTGACAGAATAAAAAATCATATAGATTGAGTTAATAAACACATGAAGTATTTACTGACTATTAAATTCAGTATAAATTATATATATTTAAAGCCTTTGTAGATAAAAATGTATTATTAAACAATATAACCTTTTTAAAAAATATTGTATATTTTTTTCAGAACCATCTTTTAGTATCTCTCTTTTTTCTTATGGATTTCTCAATAGTTGTTTGAATTTGTCTTTGTACTGTTTAGTAGATGTATTTGGGTAGTTAAAAAGTACAGAAGAATCTTCCTGGAATGGAAAGAAAATATAAAAAGGAAATTAAAAAGATTCACAAAGAAGTGACACATTCAGAATCGGTGTTGCGCCATGACTCAGTCGAAAAGTTAAATGTCAAAACCAAAAAACTGGTTTTGAGATAGTTTTCTATTTTTTGAGCAATTATGTGAACATCATCAGAGTATGTACAAGAAAATTAGAAAATACAATAGTACAGACTCTTCATCTGTTGAGTAATTTCAAGGCGTGAACAAGAAAGCCCCTGCGTATTGAAATAAACTTATTTAAATACCAGGTAAGTCAATTAAATATTGCATAATTAAAAAATAATAATAAAGTTAATTCTAGAAACCCATATTAGTGTCTCTAAAATTTTTTTCTGTCAAAAAATGTGCAAGTATATATTATATAAGTATACATTATTATAAACATGATTTTATATTATTTATATTTATATTATTATATAAGTATACATTATAAACATGACTTTAAAGATATATATATTACTATATTTTAAATATATATATATTTATATAAAAAGCTTTTACTGTTTACATTTCAGAGAATTTGCTGCTCACTTATTGACTGGTTGGAAAATATTTATAATGTATCTTCCTTGTTTTTTAATCTTTATAGACTTGACAAATATGAAAACAAGCATTCTATTTGGCTTTTCTACTCAGGTCTTCCTTTTAGTTTTCAGTTTATTTCCCACCTATCACTAAAAGTAACATTGCTAAATGAGAGTGGGTTATGAGTAAGTCAATAAAACACAGTAGAAAAGTACTTGTCATCTATATGCATGAATCACTGACTAAAAATGTTAACAGTCACTGGTTAAGATTCTAAAATAGAAGGAAAGAATTCAGCTATATAAAGGCAATCAGACAATCTGTATTTTCTTAGAATCTCATTTAATGTCTTACGATAAAATGGTAATGAGAATAGTAGAAGAAAAAATAATGCCGTCTAGGGTGACAGGATAATCAGTATGCTATACATCAGGAAGTCTGCTTCAGAAATAGGCTTTCATAATATTGAGGAAGGAGTATATAATTACAGTCATCTGAGTATCCAAAAATACCAAATCCATGAAAATAGGCACACATTGCATGTAGCCAGGTATCCAAGGAATTCGTAGACAAGAGAAAATAGTACTGAGTTTAATCCTTAATTGGCTCTCTGTTAGAGAACATTTCATTTCCTACAATGGTGTAATGCACATTTCGACCATTCCTTTCTAGAGTCAGAGCTCATCCCCACACGCCACATACCTGTAATAGAGGAGTTACCAAAGCATGAGAAGACTGGAGAATGACTGCGTAGAGAGGCTTCAGAGGGGGACGAAAGTGAAACCCTGGCAAGGCAAGGGGAAAACTCTGAAATAGATAGAAAAGATAAAAATTGGAAAATAAACAATCACATGTGAATAGTTGATAAGAAAAAGAGTTTTTGACTGAGCTTAGGATGGAAGGGTAGTTCTCAGTAGGATGTAACAGGAGTTTCAGAATAGCCCAGGCACATGGCTGAAAACGTAAGGTAAATGATCGTTGAGGCACACAACCAAATCTTGGAAAGATCATCGAGATGACCATATCTCTCATTCTCCAGCGAAAATAAAGGAATACTATGTATTTGAATGTGGGCGGCAACATAAGCACAGACTTACTGTGAATTACATTATTTTCAGATTTCATTTTGATCAAAGGATGGTTTGTCTATCTTTTAGAAAATCTTGAGTATACTGGGAGAAAGAGAATATCCTAGGAAACATCTTATTTGGGGGATATCTGTAACCACCTCTTTTAATGACGGAAGACAGTTTACTTCTTAAAACAACATGGTCTGTAAGGAGCACTATGGAAGAAGAGTCCAAGAATTTCTAATTTGCTTTAGAACATCTGTCATGAGTTAGGTAAAATTTCAGATGAGTTCTCTGCCTACATTTTACCTTCTGGGCAGGAGCCAGGCTTCATGCTACAATGACTTCATACTTCACAGGGAATATGTTAATATCTGCAGTAGTTAAGTTGAATCTCTCACTAGACTGAGTTGAAGGAGTACATCGCTCTTCCTGGCTGGGGGAGTTGACGGGAATTGAAAAAGAGATTTCTCTAAATATAACCTCCTCAAAGCATCTCCTCTTTTACCTTACACTTAAAATGGCTATGGTGCAGCAATGGTTGAACTAGTTTTTGCTGTTTCCTTGGTAAATTCTATACTTTGATTGAACACACTTTGATAAGCATTATCCCTTTCGTGTTGAATAGAATTTTAAAAGTAATTCATTATGAAACAGTTTGACTCGGGTATATCATTTCTAGATTTGAAATAAGAGTCCTTGAGAATTATTCATATCCTTCAGTATGTTCATGAAAATTCATATTTTTGAGATGTTTGAAGCAATTGTTTCCCTGTTTTTCACCTAACTTCCAAACTTGCCATTAGCCCATTGCTATATTCCGGGGCCAGTGTGATTGTGAAAGTTTTTATGTGTATTTATTTTATTTTTCATCTTATAAGCTTTTAAACTTATTTCCTTTGTAGTTCTTTAAACTAAATATGTTCCTTGGTGTGGGTAATAGTTCCCTTCATTACTTTCAGTTCTGGGAAGTTTAATTATGGAATTTTATTTAACATTTTCTCTTACATCTCTTTTTCTTCTGGGAAAGACTGTTAACTGAATGTTAAGACTTAATAATCAAGGCTCTAATTTTCTTTTCTGCTTTCCATTCCCTGGTCTTTTTGTTAAAATTTATAGATTATTTTTTTCAAAGTCCAATCTTTCCATCTCTTAAGATTTAAAATTTTGCTCTTGCTTTCTTTTTTTAAGTTTCAAAATACTTTCTCATTCTCTAAGCATTGTTGTCTCTTTTTTAATGGATTCACTTTTTTTTTCTCCATAGATATTAAATTATTTGACTTTTTCTTTTTCTCTTTTTCTTTTCTTTTTTATCTTTATTTTTGAATTACAGATGTTCTTCATTTTTCCTCCATTGACCCCCTCCTCCTCACTCTTGCCCCCTTCCTGCCTTTTCCCACACTGTTGTCTGTGTCCATTGGTTATGCATATAAGTTCTTTGGTTTATTTCTTCCCACCCCCTCAACCCCCTTCGCTTTGAGGTTTGTCAGTCTAGCAAACAATTTGTTCTTCTTAATCCCTTCACCTTTTTCACCCATTCCCCCAACCCCCCTCTCATCTGACATCCAACAAAATGTTCTCTGTATCTATGAGAATGTTTCTGTTCTGCCTGTTTATTTTGTTTGTAGATTCCATTGTCGATAGATATGTATTCATTGACATTTATTTGTTCATATATTTTATCTTTTTCTTCAAAAAGACCCTTCAACATTTCATATAATAATGGTTTGGTGGTGATGAACTCCTTTAACTTTTCCTTGTCTGGGAAACTCTTTATATGGCCATCGATTCTAAATGCCAGCTTTTCAGGATAGAGTAACCTTGGTTGTAGGTTCTTGCTTTTCATCACTCTGAATATTTCTTGCCAGTCCCTTCTGGCCTGCAAAGTTTCTTTTGAGAAATCAGCTGCCAGTCTTATGGGAACGCCCTTGTAGGTAACTAACTGCTTTTCTCTTGCTGCTTTTAAGATTCTCTCTTTGTCTTGAACCTTTTGCATTTTGATGATGATGTGTCTTGGTGTGGGCCTCTTGGGGTTCATCTTGTTTGGGATTCTCTGTGCTTCCTGGACTTGTATGTCTGTTTTCTTCACCAAGTTAGAAAGTTTTCTGCCATTATTGTTTCAAATAGGTTTTTGATTTCTTGTTCTCTCTCTTCTCCTTCTGGCACCCCCAAGATGCGAATGTTGGCATGCTTGAAGTTGTCCCAGAGGCTCCTTACACTATTCTCATTTAGGGGGATTCTTTTTACTTTTTGCTGTTCTGATTGGGTGTGTTTTGCTTCCTTATATTCCAAATTGATGGTTTGCTTCTTGTTTTTGCCTATTCTACTATTGAAAATGTGTAAATTATTCTTTATTTCAGTTAGTGCCTCCTTCATTTCTGACTGGTCCTTTTTTATGCCCTTGAGGCCCTAACTAAGTTCGCTGAGGTTCTCACTAAGTTCATTGAGCATCCTTATAAGCAGTATTTTGAACTTCTGGTCACTCTCTTCTTCACAGGGCAATTTTCTCCTATCATGTCTGATTGATAGGGTGGATGAGGGGATCCTTACTGCACAATGATTTTAAATGAGTCCATTGTTCATCCACATTCCATAAGCCTGCTTTGTTCTACATACAACTTTTGAATGTCCCTGGGTTCTTCAAGTCAAAGTGTCTTGCTTCTCATTGATGTCTGGCTATGCAACACAGAAAGTTTCAGCTCTCTATGCACTGCTAAATTACTTAACACTTCTTCATTTGCTTTACAGCATTTGTCATTGCCTTTCATCAGCAGTGATCATACTTCCCATTCCTCTTGTCTTTGAATGTACACCATTTCTCCTTTTAACCTGATGCCCAAGAAGGATTTTAGTGAAGAATTCTCAATCCACCATATATATCTATGTCCTCCAATCTATTAGTTTTCTGGGGCTGCCAAAACAAAATATCACTGATTGGATGGCATATGCAACAAAAATTTATATTCTCAAAGTTCTGGAGGCTACAATTCTGAGATCAAATTGTTGTCAGGGTTGGTTTCTTACGAGGCCTCTCTCCCTGGCTTGCAGGTGTCTGTCTCTCCCTCCTGGTGTCTTCCCTGGGTGCCCCCCAACCCCTGTGTGTGTCTGTATCCTAATCTCCCATTGAATTAGGGTCAACACAAATAACCTCATTTTACTTTAATTACTTCTTTATAGATTTTATCTCCAAATACCATCACATTCTGAGGGACTGGGTCTTAAGATTCCAATGCATGGATTTTGGGGGACATATCAGCTGTAACACCATCTATGGTGGAATTAAGAATGATTCAAGCCCTGGCCGGTTTAGCTCAGCGGTTAGAGCGTCGGCCTGCGGTCTGGAGAGACCCGGGTTCGGTTCCCGCTAAGGGCACGTACTTCGGTTGCAGTTTGTCCCCGGCCCTGGTTGGTCGTGCGGGTGGCAGCCACTCGATGTGTCCCTTCATGTCGATGTTTCTCTCTCTCTCCCTCCCACTCTATCTGTACAAAAAATGGAAAAATACCCTCGGGTGAGGATAAAAAAAAAAAAAAAAAGAATGATTCAAAAATTGAAGGCAAGAGAATGTTACCAGGACATGTAAGACTTTTGGCAGCAGAGACCAATACCTCAGAAAATGAACAGGAAGGTCGAGAGAGGCCAGTTAGAGCCATCTAAAAATATGGACCAGGGAGATAGACTGCATACGAGTAACCTTATGCATGTGAAAAACACAGAACTAAAAGTTCTTAAAAATATAAAAATTGAGCCAGCGGGATCTGAGTGAAAATAACCAAGGACCAACCCCACAGGCAATAATATAGTGTTACAGTAGCAATACTAGTGAATAGAGACTATCACCCAAAACTCATTTACAGATTTACAGAGCAATGATTGCTATCAGCACCAGAGGATAAGTTAGAGCAGGAGAAAGACTAACTTTATTTTGTCGTGGGGGATTTGTTACATGGCTGCTTACATTTTCAAAAAGTAACAAAGCTGAGTCTAGAAGAAGGTGGTTCAGTGATTCTAACGTTTAGAAGGGCATGGAGGAATATTATGTCAGTTACCCTAAGCAGCTAATATTATAAAACGCTCTGTAATTATATTAAACTGGCAATGGTGGTTCTCTAAATAGATTTAGGTTAAGGAGTAACATTGAATCTTCTTAAGTATACTATGCCACCATAGTCCTAACTTTTGTTAGAATATGTTTTTTTCTTGGCTTGTCTCCAGTTGATGAGTCATGCTGTTTATCCCAAGAAAACAATGTTCCATGTCTCTGGTGAGTCATCACTTATTTCTAAGGTGGCATCAGCTGCATTTTCCTCCCAGTCATTAAAATAATGCTTCACCAATGCAGTCTAAACTGTAATGTTATTATTTTATTTTTCTAAAATAAGGACTAACAACACAGAATGCATAACTTTCCCTTGCTACTATCTGTAATATCTTATCTCATGTTAGAAAAAAATGTGAAAGGCTTATTAGATTCTTTTTTCATAGACACAGACAACAGTAAAATTGCCAGAGGGAAGGGGGGGTGAGGGGAGGTGGAAGAGGGTAAAGGGATATAAATAGTGATGGAAGGAGATTGATTTGGGGTGGTGAATACAATATACAGATGATATATTATAGAATTCTGGGCTTGAAACCTATATAATTTTATTAACCAATGTCACCCAAAAATTTAGTAAATAAAAATATAATTTTAAAAAAAGGAAAGGAAAGGCTTATTAAATTAGACTGAAAACCTAATACAGTGAGACACTTACATGAATATCGGGGTTGACAAGTAAATGTAGTGAAAGCTGCCAAAAATTAGAGTTACACTTACTTCTAAAGATTTTGATTGTGTGGCTACAGACAAACCTGCAATATTGCACAAAGTGCTCTAGGAGACCCGGTCCTGGCCCTTCCATTAATCACAAGAACGCTCACATCTAAGTATCGACAGGTGATTTGCTTTCCTCTCTCGGAGATCCTCAGGAGATGGCCCTGTAAAGAAAGAAAGCCAGATTCACAAAATCTGGGGCTTGGAGTAAACACTAAATGAGAATGCAATCCTTTCTGGGTATTAAAAATCAATCCTTGTGCTAAAACTGAAATATGTCTTTATACGCACAAAATGTCAAGTTTTAGATTTAACTTTTACACACATTTGTCATCGATTACACTTTCAAAGATATCTATATCTGAAACTTGGTGATTTAATTCAAATTCGGAAATTAATAGGTGATATTGAAAGGTTGTAAGTTTTATGTGTTTTTTTTGTTTTGTTTTGTTTTGTTTTTACCGTTTTTCTTGCCAAGAACTTCAGTTTCCCTTGCTTACTAAATATTTATTGACATTTGTAGAATAGGAAATATAACTTGTTATGTACTTCAATCAAAATCTTTTAGTTATATGTTATTTCTCTAAACCGTCTATTGATATTGAACAAATTAGTAAAGATAGATAGATACTTTTAAATTTTTGTTAGTTTGTTTGACCAAAATGTGAATGAAAGTAAGATATTTTAAAAGAGTCTTTGAATTCAAAACTGCTTCTGGCTACTAGAATATCCTGAGAAAATTCTCCTGAAAAGCACTCTTGAACTAGGACAGCAAATACAAAGCAACATTATAAAAGTTGTGCTCTGTAGTCTTTATGCTATAACTCTTCTTTTGTAACAATATTTTGGCAGTTACAAAACAATGATTCCAAAAATTTACCAAGCTGTTAGCTCACTAAGTATCCTGAAGTCTGGGCTCTGCCCCAAACATACGGAGCTGAAATGAGCATGTATTTGGGGAGGAGAGGAAGAGGTAGCAATCTCCATTGTGTTTTTTGAAGCGCACCAAAGTTCGAGAATCATAGCTTAGACACCCTGGCCTTTACTCTTTTCCTTCACCATGATTGATCTCCAGAGAACGTCCAAAGATCTCCGATCACTCACCACCATCTAGAGTACTCTTGCTTTGCCTCCTGTGTGATTAATATTTACTCCTTTCATCTTATCCTTTACATTCAATATCATGGTTTCCTGAAATCAACAATGACCTGATTCTCTCAACTCATAAACAGGGAATCTTCCTCAGTTCTGGGTCACTTCCCAGTGTTGGAAAAAAATAATTTTTCCCCATGATATGATCCAATGTGGTGATTAATTGGTGGGCAATTCAGATCAGAAGAGATATGAAAAACTTGTCTTTTAAACCATCAGATGATACACTTTAGGTCTCTTAAGATGACACGGTCTATTTCAAGTTACACTATGTAAACTAATATTTATTCTGCCTATTTCAACTGCATCTTATTTCAGACAACCCTTCCTCTTTCTTAGGCTTAAAGAACCACCATCAGAGAAAAATAGAAATTCCTCAATAAAACTTTCTAGAATTTAATGCTCTATAAGACAGATTGGTTTATAAAATGATAATTATTTACCTACTTATTGAAGCTTCCGGGGTTAAATTAGTTAATATAAACTCAACACCTGGACATTGTCATATTTTATGTATTAAACAGCTTCTTTGCTGTAGAAATTCTCAGAGACTTTTAATAGGTTATTGTGCACTGTGATTAAGTGGGGTGTAGGGCATGCATCAGTTTACAAAGGTATCTGAGCTGATTGCAGAATTCAGACTGTTTATTTGGTAAAACAAACTCTAGATTAGGCCCCGTGCTGACCATCTGTCCCGCAGAGATGTTACCTGCTCTAGCGATCCAGAAAGCATCGCTCTGTCAAGGAGAAATGCAGTTTGCTGGTGTCTCTTGTCCTAATTCCATTTGTCATCAGTGGAGATTGCAAACCTTAACTGTTGTAAGTTGGGAGGCCAAGTAGCATTTATACAATGGAGGTTTGGATAATATGAGTTTTCAATATTTATTGACCATTGTGTTCCAGTGTTAAATCTTCCATGAAACTAAGAGCATTTTTTCAACCCATCACTGTCTAATAAAAATCCCTCCTGCTAATTTACATTCATTTGCTCTGGTCCTCATTTATTGGTAATCCAATGGTATTTTAATTTATTTAGAATGCTATGCGGTAAATATTGGCAGATTTGTCAAATTTCTGATCCTCCTTTACAAGACAGTAGGTTGGAACACATTTTTCTGCCTTCTTAAAGTTAGGCATGGTCATCTCACAGGTCTTGGCAAATGATACATGAGCAGAAGTTATTTTTATTCCTGGACCAGAAATTCAATAAATGATGCACAGGTTTTCATGTCCCTTCCTCTTACCATAGACTAGCTACTTGCCACATATCATGTACTCTGTAGGGCTGTTTCCCTGAATATGGATGATAAATACACCTTTATTGATCAGGCCACTGAAATTTTAGGCTTACTTTCTACCACAGATTACTGAGCTTATGTTGACTGATGTACTTTGATATTGAAAAGAAGGTGTTCTTAAAAGTTGCTGAATTTTTTGTTGTTTTATCATTGCATTATTTATCTATCCATCAAGTAAAGTGATAAAATAAGCTTTTCTAACTTCCAAGCATAGAACTAGAATCTGAAAGTAAAATTTTAACAAGTTATATAATTCTGAGCAACCAAACATTAGGCTCTCCTAACATTTAACTGAAACATAGTGTGAGTTAATGTATTCCATTTTTAGAATAGTATGCACAGAGCCATTTTTAAATTAAAATATGTTAAATTTATTCAACATATATTTATTATGTATTTTACTAGCCTTTAAAATGGGAGCTGCTCTGTCGTGCTGAGTGATCTAGAATAGTTTTCAAGCGTTTTGTTCTTGAGACCCCTTTATACTCTTAAAAAACTATTGAGCTCCCGGAAGAGCTTTCTAGGTGAGTTATTGATGCAAATACATACTGTATTCAAAATTAAAACTAAGAATATTAGTTAATATTTTATTTTGAGATGACTGTAGATTCACATGCAGTTGTGAGAAACAATGCAAAAAGATCTGTGTATCCTTTCTCTATTTTTCTCTAATGGTAACGCAAAACTATAGTGCAATGTCACACCCCAGATATGCACATTTGCAGTCAAGATACAGAACATTTCCATCAGCAGGAGTATCCTTCATGGAGCCCTCTTATGGCCACACCTACTTCCTACTCAACTACGCCTCCTCCATATTCCTGGAAATTATTCACCTGTTCTCTCCTTCTGTCATTTTGACATTTCAAGAATGTAATGGAATTATACAGTATGCAATATTTGGTGATTGGCTTTCTTCACTCAGCATAGTTCTCTGAAGATTCCTATTAAGAAGGACTTTTGCAGAACAAAAACTTTAATTTCTATGAGGTCAAATTTATTATTATTTCTTTCCTTCTATCAGTTGTGTTTCTTTCTTTCTTTCTTGTCTACCTCTAGGGTTTTATTTTTTACTAGTTTTATTTTTTTTTTCCTAAAAGTTTATAATTTATAATTTTATGTCTTGCATTTAAGTTGAGTATCCATATGAGTTTTTGTTTGTTTGTTTGTCTGTTTCTAAATGAAAGATAAGATTTAGGTTGATGTTCATGTCTTCAATCCGTAGATGTCCAGTTGGTCCAGGACCATTTGTTGTTGAAAAAGTTCTTTCCTTCAATGAGTTGTTTTTTCAACTTTGTAAAAATCCACTGAATGTTTGTGTGGGCCTCCTTCTGATTCTCGACTCTGTTGCATTGATTCAGGGTCTATTCCTCCTCCAGTACCACACAGTGTTATATCCCTTCACCAATACCTCTCATTTCATTATTTTTCAAAATTGTTTCAGCCATTCTAGTTCCTTTGATTTTCTAAATAAATCTTCAGATAATTTTATCTATATACATAAAAACCCTCTTATTGGGATTTTGATAGGCATTGTAATTCTGTACATATTTTTAATGGGATTAACATTGTTACTATTTTGAGTTTTCAATTCTCCCTACTAAATTAGATTTAGCCATTAAATCAGTTTCCCTAATCATTAAAAAATTTAATTATCTATTTTATATTGGGCAAGTCAGGGCCTTTTGTTTTTAAGGGATTGGTTAATTTCATCTTAGTTTTCAAATTTATGTAGTAGAAAACTTTTTTGTTTTTTTCTGTAGTATTATCCTATTATCTTTATGGTGCCTACAAAATTTGTAATTATATATTTTTTTATTATTATTGCTGATGTTAGTATTTTGTGTATTCTCTATATTTTTTTTCAGTTTCAGTGGAGGTTTATCAATTTTATTGAATGTTTTGAAGAAGCAGCTCTTTGTTTTATTGATTTTTTAATATTGTTTGTCTATATTTCATTAATTTTTGCCCTTATTATTCCTTCTACTTGCTTTGGGTTTATATTGGTCTTTTTTATTTGTTTAGGATCTTGAAGTAGAAAATTAGATTACTGCTTTGAGACTATTTATCTTTGGTAGTGTATGTAATTAGTGTCTCATGTTTCTCTCTAAGTACTGCTTTAGCTCTGATACTGCTCCCAAACTTGGCCACTAGTAGTTTTTTAATGGTAGTTAACAATTTGAAACCTGGTACCATTTCAATAAACTTTTTGTACTATTGCATTGAAATCTGTCAACCTATATTACACTCTGAATAGCTACCTTTCCCCCCATGCAGATCTTCCAAATACTAACACTTTTGTTAATACACTATCAATATTTTATTCATTAATAATGCTAATACAGTGATACCTCGGTTCTCGAACATAATTCGTTCCAGGAGGACGGTCGAGAACCAAATTGTTCGAGAACCGAAGCAATGAAACCCAATAGGAAATAATGGAAACTGGATTAATTCGTTCCAAGCCCCAGAAAATGCCTATTTACTGGCCTAATTTGTATATAATATGTAGAAAAACATAAGTCTCAACAAGAAATAAAAGTGTACAGTATGTCTAAGGGTTAAATTCAGTGTAAAGCGTGACTCTCTCCACAAAGCGTGACTCTCTCCACAAAGCGTGACTCTCTCTCTGCACTCACACTGATGACGCAAGCAAGGCGCGCTGGGCCGAATGAACGCCATTCGGCTCATCTCGGAAGTTCGAGTTCCAAATATTTGTTCGGATTCCGAGACAAAAGTTTCTCGAATCTCCTGGTCGAATACCGATTTGGTCGAAATTCGAGGCGTTCGAGAACCGAGGTATCACTGTAATCATATTAGAGTACCTTTAATAATTAGGAAGCTAACATTGGTGATAGATGATTTAAATATCTTAATTTTTACTTGGAAGTTAAATGGTATTACTAGCAATAATTGCTATTGTTTTCTTTGAGGTAGTCTCACTTTATTATTTTTTTAGAATATATTTTTGAAATATCCATATATAAATAACCATTATCTGTCTGATGATCACTCTGTCAGGTAAAACTGTTTTTTTTTTTTTTTTTAAGTATACTTTTATTGATTTTTTTAGAGTCAAAGAGGGAGAGAGAGATAGACACATTGATTGAGAAAGATACACCAATTGGCTACCTCCTGCCTGTCAAGCCCACAACCTTGGCATGTTCCTTGACCAGGATTTGAACCAGGTCCTCTCAGTCCATGGGATGAGGCTCAATTCACTGAGCCACACGGGCCAGGCAAAAATGATGTTTTAATTAAAAAATTAAAAAAGTGGCAAGAGCAGCCATAAACTTAAAAAATCAAATGGTGCCTGGACAGTATGGCTCGGTGGTTGAAGTGTTGGCCCAAGCCCTGAAGGATCGAGGGTTTGATTCCTGGTCAAGGACGCCTACCTGGGTTGCAGGCTTAATCTCCGGCCCTTGGTCTGGGTTAAGTGGGGGAGGCAACCAATCAATCTATTCAGTCTCTCTCTCTCTCTCTCTCTCTCCATCTCTCTCTCTCTCTCTCTCCCCCACTCCCTCCGTATCTTCCTCTTTCTAAAAATCAATAAAAAAAATATCCTCGGGTGAGTATTACCAAAATAAATAAATTAAATAAATAAATAAATAAATAAATACATAACATAGTCTTTTTTTTTCTTGAGAAAACCACCATATTTTAACATACAGTTAAAGAGTGCTTTTTATATATTTTACATTTTGAAAACAGAATAGTAAATAGATAACATTTAATAAAATTAATAATTCTTTGCTATACAAAGGGCATTAAGTGAATGCAGCAATTTTTCTCTGCATGTGAGACGGGGTGAGGAATACAATCATTAATCATAGAGTTTGCCTTGGTTCATACTAAGGAACCAGCCACTTTTCACACCATTGCTTTGCCCCATCGAAGCACATGTCAGCACAATAAAAAAGCAAATAACATCTTAATCATTGTATGATGTTAGTATTGACAAATATATCTCATGAAGAGATCTTGTTGACACCTACGTGCCAAAGGTCATGATTTGAAAACCACTGATCAAAAGAAATAGGGTTCCCACACTTATGAAGCTCATAGTCTTTGAGAGAGGAGAAGAAATAAAACATATACAAAATATAAAATAATTAATTGTGCCCTGGCTTAGCAGTTAGAGCATCGGCCTGCGGTCCAGATAGTTCAGGGTTAGGTTCCTGCTAAGGGCATGTACCTCGGTTGCAGTTTGTCCCAGGCCCTTGTTGGGTCGTGCGGCCTGCAGGCAGCCACTTGATGTGTTCCTTTCACATCAATGTTTCTCTCTCTCTTCCTCCCACTCTATCTGAACAAAAAATGGAAAAATGTCCTAAGGTGAGAAAGGAAAGGAAGGAAGGAAGGAAGGAAGGAAGGAAGGCAGGCAGGCAGGCAGAGAGGGAGGGAGGGAGGGAGGGACACCATATTGTTTTCCATAGTGGCTGCACCAGTCTGCATTCCCACCAGCAGTGCACTAGAGTCCCCTTTTCTCCACACCCTCGCCAACACTTGTTGTTTGATGATTTGTTGATGGCGGCCATTCTGACAGGTGTGAGGTGATACCTCATTGTTGTTTTGATTTGCATCTCTCTGATGATTAGTGATGATGAGCATTTCTTCATATGTTTCTTAGCCATTTGTATGTCCTGTTTGGAGAGGTGTCTCATTTATTTGTGGAATATAATGAACATAACAGTTTGAGGAATGGGGTAGTCCCAGAGACATGGAAGCGGGGTACAGACTGACAATCCCCTAAAGAGGGGGGAGGTGGGGGAAGGATGAACCACAGAACTTATATGCATGTATACATGAACAGTGGACATGGACAACAATCTGGGGTAAGGGCAGGGAGGGAGGGGGAGGGGGGAATCAGTGGGGGGGAAAAGGAGAAACATCTGTAACAAAAATTAATCAATAAAAAAAATAAAAAATAAAGAAGGAAGGAAGGAAGAAAGAAAGAAAGAATTGTGATAATAACATGGAGGAAGACAGCAGAGTAATATTAGCACCAGGAACTATATAACAAACACACTAACAGGGAGTTTCTACTAGAATGATGGGTTCCAGAATGAGCCAGAGATCATCTCTCTGAGTTAGAGACATCTAAGGAAACCATTAAAATATAATTGGAATTAGCATGGAGATAGTGAAACAATAATTATGTGACCACTGAATTGGGAAAGATTTAGATATTTCTCCTGAAATCAAAAATATAGTATGACTGGAGAGGAGGCACCCAACGTATTTTGAGATGAGGTTGGAATATAGATGTACGGGTACCCAATCGTTCAGGTTCTTGGAGGCTGGCTAACATTTTGTAATTCTATACACATTCAGTAAGGGTTTACTGAAGATTTTTAACCAAAGAGACAAGATCCACTATTTAGATGTCAGGGATCCATTCATTATTGAGATTAACCAGAAGATAACTCTACCAAGTAACTTTATCGTATACCACATATTACTGAATCAAAAATAACTGAAAATTTATTCATCTTTTTTGAACCAGGATCATATGTTATCTTATGTTGGTTGTACTTATATTTTTTTTCCTGAAGATTCAAGGTATAATTTAATTATAAAATTATGCAAAAACTCAGTAAAGCATCTAGTTTTACAAAATTTCCATTATCCTAAAATAGCCAATTATTCACACCTGTGGTCGATCCTCTCTCACAACCCAGCCCCATGTAAACACTGATCTATATTTGGTCTCCCACAGATATTTTTAGAAGTCTTTTCATTATTTTTATTGTTCAAATTATTATTTTTTTTTAATTTAGCTTTCTCACTCTGTGCTTGTACCTTTAACCCTTCCACAACAATATTCTGCTCCTCAATAAGAAAAGCACGCTAATTCTGTCATGGGCACATTGAAACACATGGATCCATGACAGGCCCTGTGACTTGTTTCTCCTCTGAGACAACGTCATGACTACTTTAGGTCTTACAGCATCAACTTCGCAGAGTCAGCCTGGGCACATACCACGTGCAGATTTTGGTGCTTTCTCAACCTTCTTGGTATGAAGGTAAGTAATTCTATTACCAGGGGTTCAGGATAGCCTAGTTTTGCTAGAGGTTGCACTGTAAGCCTCCTCCATAAGTCAAATCCTGAACCTTTCTGAATACCTGAAGTCACCATCTCTGGAAGAGCTACCATAGATTTTTACTGCTGAAAAATTCATATTAATGAACTCTGTCTCCTATTACTTAATAATTTTCAAATTTATTCATGTTGAAACATGCATCAGTGGTTCATTTCTTTGACTGCTAAATGGAATGTTATTGTATGGATATGTAATATTGTGTTTATTTATAAAATGATGGACACTTAGAATGTTTCTAGTTTGGGGCTGTTATAAAATATGTTTTCTTGCAGGTTTCACTTTTTGTCTATTATATATTTTCTCTCTTTTCTTTAGTTTAGATAATTTATAATAACCTATTAGTAGGTTCACAGATTATGTCTTCTACTTTTTTAAATTCCCTGTTTACCTCTTGTGGTAAACATTTATTGAATTTTTCAACTTTGTATTTTACATCTGCCTCATTTTAGTATTTTCTAGAATGTTTATTGAGACTTTTACTTTTTAGAATTATTACCATCATACCTCTTTTAATTCTTTAAACATGTTAACTCCATGTTTTTTATTCTTTACATATTCATAAAAACAACTTTGTCTTTTTTTTCCTACTGAATCAAACCTCTGGGATCCCTCAAAGACAGACTCTATTGATGATTAATTTTCTCTCTTTGGGTAATACTTTCCATTTTCTTTGCCCAGCTCATAAATTTGGTTGAAAACGTGATATGTTGTTACTGTGTTGTAGAAACACTGAATTGTTACTCTTTTTTCTCCTCTTAGGAATTAATTTTTTTCTGCTTTCAAGTGTAATTACTGTCTAGATGGTGATCACCCTGGTGTTTCCTGCTGTGCCCTCATCTGAGAATCTTCTTCCCTGTTGTACTGAATTTCACTCATTTAGATTTTAATTGGATCGAGCACTATCATAATATTAGTGAATAACCTGCTTTATAACATGTCCTGTAAAGAATTAGTTCTAATTTATTTATTTACATATTGTCCCCCAGAAAAACTGTTACCTTCTTCCTAGTTGTGACCTGAGCTCATTTGTCTTCATAATGCCAGCGTCTGTCATGAAGTGGGTGCCAGAATAAGGGGCGGTTAATCTGAATTTAATGGAAATGAAGAAACGAGGTTTATTATTTACTGCATGGCCAACTCCTCACAGTTTGAAGTCATAATCTTAAAAAATGCCCTCTGAGTTAGTGAGAAATGGATTTTATGTAGAAAAAAACATGTTCTTTAAAATAATTAATTTGGCAAGTCTAATTGACCTGCTTTGTCTGAATAGCTTACAAACTCTTTCAATTTCCTGCATGGTTCTTTGAGCTCAGCACTCTGCCCTATCCTTTAGATTATCTTTTCAATGCACATATGCAGATGAGCAAATAAATTCCCCATGGGGAAAAGAAAGATAAAGGGAATTCTGCAATAAGGCAAAGAAATAGACAACTACACATGAAGGTTTCAATTATCAATGACAAATGTGGATAACTGTGCTAAAATTTCTCAGTATATTCAAATATGTGAAGAGAATCTGTGCTTGAAGTCCAATCAGAAGGTGCCAAATCGGAGGCCTTTTTGGCAAGGGCGTCCACTCAATTGTAGGCACACATTAGCCTATACTCTGGTGCTACCACCATTGAATCCAAAGTCAAACTCAGCCTGTGCTTGTCGCTGAACACCGGCAACCTTCCAGGCCCAGCTTTGGAAGCAATATCCAGATGAGTCTCTGTCATAAATATTTGAAAAATATAGGTTAAGAAATATTCTAAATTGCAATCGATTTACTTGAATTTCAGAAACAAACATGTCGGCTATCTTATAGATGATAATTATTAATATATGTAAAAAAAATGTTTGTAGAGGTGGTATTGCAATAAGAAAGGGAGCTTATATTTATTGAAATAACAAAATAAGTATTAGAACTTTAGAAAAGGTTGCCAAAATCTGTTTGGGCTCTGAGGATGCCACTTCTTTGGCTTTATTACTCAAACGGAAAAGCTCACGCTTGAAGTAAGATACTTTTCCATTTGCTGCAACTCAATTTGCTTTTCTCTTAATTGAGTTCAGCATGAGGTAAGACTTCATAAGCAATGTACACACATACATTTTTAACCTTGATTTTTACAATATCTATTACCCTGGTATCACATTTTCCCCACCCTGTTGTTTGAGCAGGTTAGGGTAAGGAGTAGTAGCAGAAATAAAGAATAAGCCAGTGCTCTAAGAAAACAATGAATGAGACAAGACTTCCTGAGTGAACGTCTTTCCCTTCTTAGCTTGGCAAGTTGCAATGTACTCAAAAAGGGGCAAACCTCAGTGGATAGGTCTTGCAATCCCCATGAAAAGAGAAACATGGTCGCTCTTATTGAGAAACATGTACTCCTTTATTTTTCTTAAAAAAGAAAAAAGAAATATTTGGTATTTACATTCTACAGCACAAGAAAATCTTAATAGTAACACATTTCTGGGTTTGATTGTATATTAGGCTTAACCACATTACACAATGTTGAACAGAATTTGAACAGAGTGCCAGTGCTTATCATGTTATTGTTTTAGTTCTAAGCAACTTATTATAGAGTTATAACTGTGATTTAGGAGAAAGAAAAAACTCTTATAGCCCATACAATCACAACTACATATTTACAACATCTTTAAAAACCTAAGCATCCTATTTTTAATCCTTTGTTTTCTACATTTAAAAAGTTTAATATCAAAATTCCTAGCTAATGACGTCTCAATTTTTGAGAAGCCAATCCAGGTCTATCAGTGTTTAAAGATAACTGCCATAACTTTTAGTATGAAGATAGTTGATGGGAATATTAAAATAACAGAAGTTTTATTATTAATTATAATGTGTGTTATGAGTATTGATAAAAAAAATGTGAGTGACACTTACTTTAGAGAATTGGGAAGATATAAAAATAACAAGTGAGAAATTTTTTGCTTTGTGTGATTTGATTTAGAAATAGGTCATTAAATGCTAAGAGCAGTTCTGAGAAAGAGATTTTAATACAAGTAAATGTGGTTAAATATAGAAAATGAGGGGAAAAAAACCTCATGATTTATGATAATTTCTTCTCATGGATAATTGAGAGTGATATGCACAAATTATTAGTAGTACTATAACAGTTTTGTAAGAAGTCCTACATAAACTGTGCATTTGTGAAATAAAATTAATGAGGCATAACACTTTAGTCGATCCCTTATACTGATAGTCACATACACATAAATGGTGACTTTTTAACAGAAAATTATATAACTAATTTTTCTCACTACTTCATTATTTAGTGATGCTAGCCCTAGCCTTAGAAATAAAACCAGCCCATTTAATGAAATGCTTACTTAAACACCAAAGCCATTATTACATATGTAACAGTTTGGAAATATTGCATTACACTTGGAAACTGTCCAACATCAGAGAATCAATTTTCTATCTGCTTTGTAAAAACAACTTCTGCTTTATTGCTTTTTGGAAACAGAATTGAAGCAATACTTCACAAAAGCCATTAAAAAGAACTTGTGACAGACTTCTGAATTATTTCTTGATTTCCTTTGAACACCTAATGGCAGAATGAAAACTGATTTAGATATGTTCACATTCTCAGTTATTTGATATCCTCAAATTAAAAGTTGTGAAATAAAACGATGGTACAATTGAACAATCAACCTCATCAACCGTCTGAGCAGTCCAAATTTTTAATTGGTCAAATAAAGTATTATTTAGTGAGGAAAATATAGGAGCTAGTCTATAATTAGATAATTAACACAAAGATGACTCTTATACAGAAGCAACACATTAAATATTTAACCATGTGTAAAGAAAATAATTTCAAACTGGCAAATAAAAAAACATTCTTTGGGGAATTCTTTAGGGTTTGCTTTTTAAAAAAATAGTTCCTTTGGGATGTAGTTGTCTATTTCATACCGTTAATACTATAAAAGTATAGAAAGGAAGAAAAGGAGAGTGTCCATTGACCTTAGAGCAATCCTAGAAGAGCAAAATACATATTGGGAAAGTATAGGTTTGTTAAAAATACACTAGTTTTGTTTATGTTTTTTCTAATGTATACACTGTGGTTGAAAGAAATATGTTTTAACTAGAAGAAAATGTGCTATCCTTAATTTATATTTTATTATGTATTATGTTTAAAACTTTGCAAAAATAATCAAAGTGTGAGCAGTGTTTTCATGGCCACGGGAACAGAGTGGGCAGATATCAGCAGGTCAGCAGTGTGGTCCGTGGAGCATGCTAAGCACAGGTGTGCTACAAGAATTCGAATTACTGTCATCTTTATTTAAAAGCTTCCTGCTTCATCTTTGGAACTGTAGAATGTTGGCCAGGATTAAATCAGAAACCTCCTAACCACTCCTATGAAGTAATTAAGCAAGAAAGACACAGTGTCCTTATTCCCCAAAGCAGAGGAGGAAGAGGGGGTAACTTCTTGCTTCTCCCCGTCTACACTTCTGCCACACCCTCCCGTGGCCATGCTCAACGAGAAACAGTTACCATAGGAGCATAGGAAATTCAGTCTTTAGGATTTAGACAACTTTTAATAGCACACAATGGTGGGCGGAAATCTGAGGACAAACATGAACTGAAACAACATCTTTTCCCATGATTCACTAGCAAGATTAACTATGTCAATAATGTTAAACGTCTTAAAGCTGGGTTACTACAGGCAAGAAAATGTTATAAATTTTGCTTCCACCCCTATTTGGTATGTATTAAAGAATAGGTCTTTAGATATCTATTAAATATCTGCTGTAAGCCTCTGTTATATTGGCAATATATTGGTTTTTCCTATATATATATTGGTTTTCCCCATTTATTAAATACATGTTTTCCAATACTTCTGTATGTTTGTATGTGTATGTGTGCATTTGCACATCTTTTTAATTTAAGAAAATATAACTTTTATACTCAGAGATATGGTGATTTTGTCTTATTCTCTATACTGTTTAAACAAGGACAAAGGACACTCTTTGAATGTTACATGAGGTTGAATTTTTAAGTTTGTTCTGTTTCAGGTAATCTATGCCATTAAACCTCACTGAAAATTGAGTTGGTACAATATAAAATATATTAATTAGAACTTCCTAAGCAAAAAAAAAAAAAAAAAAAGAGTCAAAGTATGCTCTATTGGCCTTCTGTCAAACATTATCTCATGGAATTATAAAATCAAGGCTAAATTATTAATTCCTCTTGGGTCCCAAACTCAGTGTAGACAGATTTCAAAGATTTTGGTCCAGGAAAATTACTAAACAAATGAGCAAAAACAATAATTTTCATGGGAAATTATAGTTACTATCCCATCTGAAATGTTCAGTTGTTGGTAAAACACACAAAAAGCATGACAAATGAAAAGACACATGAAAGTGCAGCCTGGTCTCAGGGGGAAAAAGCAATAAAAAAATGGTAAGTGTAACAGATGTTAGCTTTAGCAGATAAAAATGACAAAACAGGAATTCTATTTTCAAAGCACTAAAATATGTAGAGAACTAAATACAATTATGAGAATAATAAATTAAAATAAAGATACTGAATAAGGATATATATATACACACACGTGTGTGTGTGTGTGTGTGTGTGTGTGTGTTTGCATGTACATATTTTTTTAAAAAGCTTGGGTAAAATTGAAGAAAAAAATACTAAAGGATCTCAATGACAAATTCAAAATAAAAAAAATTTAGAATACTTAAAAAAAGTCAATGTTGATTATCTATCTGAAGGACAAAAAGAAAAGACACATGAGCAGGGGTTCTGAGACCTGTGAGACAACATCAAGTGTACTTACCAATGTGATGGGAGTCTCAGACAAAGAAGAAACAAAAAATGTACTTTCAAAAAATGGTTAAAATTTCCCCAAATTTGAGAGAAAAGTGAATACATATCCAAGAAACTCAACAAGCCTAAGTAGAATAAATACAAATAGATTCACACCTGGACATATAGCCAAACCATTAAAAGCCAAAGCAACAACAAATCTTGAACTCAGGAAGGGAAGCAACTCACCGAGTTAAGGTGAAGCACCCAAATGATTAAGAGCAGGCTTTAATAGAGACAATAAACAACAGAATGCAGGGGAATATCATTTATATGGCAAAAAGAAAACTATAATAATACCTAATAATCTTGTATTCAACATGAGCATTCTTCCGAATGATGGCAAAATAAAGATATTCTCTGATAAGCAAATAATAATTTTGAGGCTAGCAGACTTGTCTTACAGGAAACACCAAAGGAAGTCATGCTGAAAGGAAGTAAAACCAAACCTTAATTCAAATGAATGAAAGAAAGAAATAACATCAGAAAATTTGAAATGTGGGTTAACATGAACACCTTTATAAATATATTTTAATTTCTTCTCTTAACTTTTTAAAATGAAATATATAAAGTGATGACTATAGCACTGTACTATTGTTGTTTGTTTTATTTTTTTTCCTCTTTATTGATTTTAAAGAGAGATGAAAGGAGAGGGAGAGAGAGAGGATCAAGAACGAGAGAGAACATCGATTGGCCTCCTCCCGCATGCTCCCACTGGGGATTGGGACCACAACCTGGGCATGTGCCCTGAACCGGAATGAACCAGTGACCTCTTGATACATGGATTGATGCTCAACCAGTGAGCCACACCACCCAGGTTGTTTTTTTTTTTTGTTGAAAACACATTTTATATATAACATCAAACAACAGCCTAAAGAAGGGGAAGAGAATGGCGTTAGATTGGAAAAAAAGTTTTATATATATTACCAGAATGTAGTTGGCATGAATCTAAAACAGATGATAATAAATAAAAATGCATATTATGATCTCTAGAGCAATGGAAAAAAGCAAAAGTAAGTGAAAGTTCCAGCACAAAATTTAAACTTGTACACTAACAAGATTTATTTAACACAAAAGGCCATAACAGAGAAAAAGAAGAATACAAAATGAGAGTAAACATATAAAACCAAATAGGACAAGAGAAGATGTAATCTCAACAATATTAATAATGGCCTTATGTGAAGGTTCTGAACATCCCAATCAAAAACTACAAATTATCAGACTAATATTATACAGACTAAATATAAAGCAAAATCTAAATATATGTTTATGTGCTGTCTATAGGAAATACTCCTCATATTCAAAGACAAGAGGCAGGAAGTGAAAGCTTGGAAAAAATATATAATGAGAATGATATTCACAGAGAGCTGGAGTGAAATATTAGTGACAAACAGTCACTACATAAGAAACATATCACAATTGTGAAGATGCACATACCTAAAAACAGAGTACAAGAACAAATAAAAATCCAAAAAAATTGAAAAGAGAAATAGACAATTCAACAATAAGAGTTGGATTGTTTAATATCTATTCTCACTTATTGATAAAAAAAAAAACTTGATAGGAATTCAGCAAGAATTTAGAAGACTTGAATAACATAATCATGAAACGAATTAACTGACTCCATAGAATGACTCCAGAATCCTCGTTTTTTTTTAATCCTCACCCAAGGACATTTTTGTATTTATGTTCAGATAGAACAGGAGGGGGAGAGAGAGAGAAACATTGATGTGAGAGAGACACATCGACTGGTTGCCACCCATAAAACCCCAACCGGGGCCAGGGACAAACTGCAACCGAGGTACATGCCCTTAGCGGGAATCGAACCTGGGTGTCTTCTGTCCATGGACTGATGCTCTAACCGCTGAGCAAAACCAGCCAAGGCCAGAATCCTCATTTTTAAGAATGCATATGACATTATCCAGGATTGACCATATGCTAGATCACAAAACTAGTCTTAATATATTTAAAATTACTGAAGTATTGCAAAACGTTATCTCTACACACAATAAAATTAACTTAGAGACCAAAAACAAATAAATCTAAGGAATCACCAATTATTTGAAAAATATACAATATACTTCTAAATAACACGTGCTCAAAGAAAAACTCAAAAGTAAATTAGGAAGTATTTTTAACTGAATTAAAATAAAAATGCAACATGTCAAAAGTTATGAGAAACAGCTAAGTAAGTGTTTAGAAGGAAGTGTCCACCTGAAACATTTATATCAGAGAGCATAAAACTTTTGGATCAGTCACTTAAGCTTCCACTTTAAAAACCTAGAAAAAGGCCCCAGCTAGTTGGCTCAGCCAATGCAGCAACTGTCCGAAGACAGAAGGGTCACAGGGTTAATTCCAAGTCAAGGGCATCTACTTGGGTTGCAGATTCAATCCCTAGCCCTGGTTGGGGTCACAAGGGAAGCAATCAATCAATATGTCTTTCTCACATCGGTGTTTCTCTCTCTCTCCTTCCATCCCTATCCAAAAAAAGCAATGGAAAAATATCCTCAGGTGAGGAAAATAACTAAAAAAGAGCAAATTAAACCCACAGCAAACAGAAGAAAGAAAATGGTAAAAATTAGAGAAGAAATCACTGAACTAGAAAAACAGGAAAGTAATAGAGAGAATTCTTTAAACTGAAAGCTATTTTTTTTTTTTTTTTTTGGTAAGATCAGCCAAAGTGACAAGCCTTTAGCTGGACTTAACGATTAATACGCTAACAAACAAAATAGAAACAGATTTATAGACTCAGAACAGACTGACAGCTATTCCAGGGGAAGGGGTACTGGGGCTGGGTGAAAAAGGTGAAGGGATTAAGCAAAAAATAAAATAAAATAAACTCATAGACACAGACAACATTATGGCAATTACCAGCGGGAAGGGGGGGGGGGGTAGAAGAGGGTAAAGTGGGGATAAATGGTGACAGAAGGTGACTTGATTTTGGGTGGTGAACACACTAAGCACATGATGTATTATAGAATTGTACACCTGAAACCTATATAAATTTATTAACCAATGTCACCGCAATAAATTCAATAATAAAAAAACAGATTGCCTTCTTTCACTGAGTATAAAGCCTTTGAGAGTCATCCAAGTTTTGTGCATATCAATAGTATGCTTCTTTTTCTTGCTGAATGGGTCACATTTTTGGACGGACTGTATTTGTTTCTTCTTTTACTTGATGAAGGGTATCTGGTTTGTTCTCTGTTTAGGGTGATTATCAATAGAGCTGCTATGAGCATTTGTATACAAATAGATAAACAACTAAATAAAATCCAAACTGAAAAAAATAAAAACCGTAAAAGATCAAATTCAAACTCAATAATGAAGGAGATATCACTAATAATTTTTCAGAGAATAAAAAAAGTATTTTGACAATTAATTAGACAACTTACATAAAATTGAAAAGATTCTAGAAAGATAAAATTTACCCAAACTGACTCAGGACAAAATAGAAAATCTGAATATATTTATAACAAATAAATTAGTAATGAGAAATCTTCCTACAAAATAAATCCAGGCTCAGATAACCTCTCTAGTGAATTTTGCTAAATATTTAAAGAATAAATGATACTAATTCTTCACAAATCCCTTCAGAAAATAGAATGAGAAAAATCTTTCCAACTCATTCTCTGAAGCCAGAATGATAGTAGATTGATATCAAAGTCAGACAAAAATATCACAAGAAACCACAGACAAATATCTAGATGTAAAAACCCTTAACCAGCTCTGGCCGGTTTGGCTCAGCGGTTAGAGCGTCGGCCTGCGGTCCAGAGAGACCCAGGTTCAATTCCCGCTAAGGGCACGTACCTCGGTTGCAGTTTGTCCCCGGCCCTGGTTGGTCGTGAGGGTGGCAGCCACTCGATGTGTTCCTTTCACGTCGATGCTTCTCTCTCTCTATCTCTCTCCCTCCCACTCTATCTGAACAAAAAAAAACCCTTTAACCAAACCACATTAAACTGAATCCAGCGACCTATAAAAATAAATATGCACCATGACCAAGAGATGTTTATTCCAGGAATGAAGCTCAGTGTCACATGTAGAAATCAATTAACATAATGAATTATATTAATAGAATAAATAAATTATATTAATAGAATAAAATAGAATATATTAATAGAATAATTTATATTAATAGAATAAAAGTTAAAAACACATGATTAGCTCTATAGATACAGAAAAATTTTTTTTTAACAAAATCCAACAGAAACTTCAGGTAAAAGCTCTCAACAAATTGTAAAAATAAAGAAATGTTATAAGAAACTTTATAAACTCATGAAGGGTATCTTAAAAGGAAAAAGAAAAAAAAAAAAAACAGCGGTAAATAAACCCCATAGCTCATTATACTTAATGGTGAAAAAAATGAATGCTTTTCCCATGAAATCAGGAACAAGAGATAAGGGATTTGGTCATTTCTATTTAATTACATAGAGGCATTTCTTTTAACCCAATAAGGCTTTGGAAGACTCAATATTTTTAAGTATGATAAATATCCTCATATTTATCTATAAATACAATGTAGTCTTATCAGAATTTCAACAGCATTTTTTGAAATTGATGTATTTGGAAATATAAAGGACTAGAAGATCAAAAACATTTTTGAAAAAGAAAAATAGATTTTGAGGTCCTACATATCTCATTTCAAATTTTACTATAAATCCATCATTATGATGATAAGAAAATTACTGAAAAGATAATTACATAGATCAATAGAACAAAAGAAATAAATTTAACATTGTTATTCAATTATTTTTTCACAAAGTTTCCAAGGAAATTTACTGAAAAAGTGGTCTTTGAACAGATAATATTGAACCAACTGGATATCCTTGTGCAAAAAAATAAAACAAAAACAAAATAGAATTTTAACCTTTACCTCTTACAATGTACACAGAAATTAAGTAAAAACAGAGTATACACCTAAATGTAAGAGTTCAAAATCTAAAATGCTTATGTTTAAAAAAGACACCAATAAAAAAATAAAAACACAAGCCACACATTAGGAAAACAATTGTAAATCATATATAAAAGATATTTTTAATTGAAAATATATATTTAAAAAATGGACAACAGATTTGAATAGACATTTTAGCAAAGAAGATACATGAATGGCTACCAAGCACATAAATATTTGTTCCATAACATTAATCTTTAGGAAAACACAAATTTAATTAGAATGAGAGAGGATTCTGGAAAAATGGCAGAGTAGGAAGCACCAGAAATCTGTCTCCCCACTTAGACAACAATTGTATTGGCAGAATCTATCTGTTTAACTACTTTAGAACTCTAGAGTCATTGAAGGCTTGTAACTTCCAGGGCAGTAATTGGGGAGCAAATAGCAATTAATTTCCATCAACTTCAGGTCTTAGCACAGTAGCTGGTACCCATCCCTCACTCCCAGCTATAAGGCAGATAGCTCTGCACATGTTCCTGGAGGAACTTGTAAGAGCCAAGGTGGGGGAAAAAAAGAATTTTTCTTCCAAATATTGGGAATCTGTGCTCTGATCTCTGCTGCTTCCGATCACGAAGGTGTAGACAATGAAGTGAACATCATGGTTTTTCCACCTCCCTTGATTGTTGCAAGCCTTTCCACTCTGGCTTGAAGTGAATTCCAGGAGATTTTAATGAGTTGGTACCCTTTACTACCTCCTCTATTTTATTTTATTTTATTTTTTTACTTTTTCCCCTTTTGGAAGCAAGACGTAAGAAACTTAGGCATTCAAAAATAGTTGCATGTAAGGGAAAAATTAGTAAGTGACTGTGGATACCCAGAGAAAGGCTCAGAAAAGACCTGAGAACCTCAGTTAGTATCTCAGGCTGATTCTCAGCATGGAGACAACCTACAACAATAAAAATCACAAAACAATAAATAAAAACAATAACACAGAACAGCCAACCTTGGGGAAGTGGAAAGTTTGATTCTCAGGTTTATCCTATTATTAGATTCAAATTGTTATAGGTGGAAGTGGGGTGTCTACCAGTGGAAGTGGGTGATCCCTTTCCCCACTGGGTGGTGGAGATTGGGTTCTTGTGGTATCTTGAGAAAAATAATTTTCAAGCCCTGGCCAGGTTTTCTCAGCATTTAGAGTGTTGGCCTGCGGACCAGAGAGACCTGGGTTTGGTTCCCACTAAGGGCATATACCTTGGTTGCAGTTTGTCCTTGGCTCCAGATGGGGTTGTGTGGGTGGCAACCACTGGATGTGTCTCTCTCATGTGATGTTTCTCTCTCTCTCTTCCTCCCTTTCTCCCTCTCACTCTGTCTGAAGATAAATGCAAAAATATCCTCAGGTAGGATTAAAAATAATAATAATTATGATAATAATAATAATGATAATAACAATAATTTTCAAGACTCATATGGGAGGATGAGTGATTTTTACTTTCATGGAACTAAATCCTTGCATTTCTAAAGTCCCATTTCCCTAAAACAGTCCTGGAAGAGGTGCAGCTGGCGATTCAGTAGAGTTAGAAGCAAAGCCAATGTCCAGAGTTTTTGTTCCATGTTGGAGCTGGGTCTGGTGTAGCATCAGGCTAATCATAATCCATCAGTCCATTGTGTGGGCTCCTCGTGGCCTTGAGCCATGTGGGTGAATGCAGGGGAGTTCACCCCCTGCAACAAGAGAGTCAGGAGCCCAGCACACAAGAGAGTACGAGAATAAGAGAGGGAACTCCTTTGTTCAGGATCTCACATGTCAAATATTCCAGTGTTTGCAGTTGCCACACCTATTCTGACCAATGACCTATTTCCAGCTGTGACTAACAGGCAAGTATCTTCCCTATGTCATTCAGACTTTATGGGGAATGCATCTATTTGGACTTTCCTTTTGTCCTTTCCTATTAATTAGTAACTAGGTTAATTACAACAATATCAAAATATTGCATTTTCAACAAAAGATTACAAGGTATATATATATATATATATATATATATATATATATATATATATATGAAGGAAAAAATCAACAGAAACTATTTCTAATAAAGATCTCATGGCTGACACTTTAGAGAAAGATTTTAAGACAGCTGTTTTGAAGATACTCAAAGAACTAAAGGAAAAAGTGGAGATAATCAAGAAAATTATGTGCTAACAAAATGAGAATAAAGAGGTAGAAAACCTAAAAAGGAATCAAAAATAAATATTTTGGAATTGAAATGTGCAGTAACTGAAATTAAAAAAAAAAAAATATTAGAGAAATTAAAGACAGAATTGGCCCTGGCCAGTTTGGCTCAGCGGTTAGAGCGTCGGCCTGCGGTCCCGGAGAGACCCGGGTTCAGTTCCCGCTAAGGGCACGTACCTCGGTTGCAGTTTGTCCCCGGCCCTGGTTGGTCGTGCGGGTGGCAGCCACTCGATGTGTTCCTTCACGTCGATGTTTCTCACTCTCTCTCTTCCTCTCTCTCCTCCCACTCTATCTGTACAAAAAATGGAAAAATATCCTCGGGTGAGGATTAAAAAAACAAAAAACAAAAACAAAAACAAACAAACAAAAAAGCACTGAACGAGTAAAAATAGATGGATAAGTAAATGAATGAACTAATAGATTCTCTGGTGTGCTGAGCTCTAGGCACTAAACCCTTTGTATAACTAAATTGTAATTAGTGAATCCTGCTATGTTGCCTATTATTTCTAAGATCTTGCCTTGTTCTGCAATGATTTTAGGAATAAGTGCCCTGCTCCTAAACTATGGTCCCTGGGTTGACTTCTTCCCCCACCTGCTAATCGTTTCCCTTATGCCAAAAAAAAAAAAAAAAAAAAAAAAAAAGCAAGCCCTGGCCGGTTTGGCTCAGCAGTTAGAGCGTCGGCCTGCGGTCCTGAGAGACCTGGGTTCGGTTCCCGCTAAGGGCACGTACCTCGGTTGCAGTTTGTCCCCGGCCCTGGTCGGTTGTGCGGGTGGCAGCCACTCGATGTGTCCCTTCACATCGATGTTTCTCTCTCTCTTCCTCTCTCTCCCTCCCACTCTACCTGAACAAAAAATGGAAAAATGTCCTCGGGTGAGGATAAAAAAAAAAAAAAAAAGACAGAATTGAACAGGCAGAAGAAAAAATCAGTGAACTTGAAATTAAGATAATAGAAATGATCATGTGAGGAACCGAAAAACAAAAACAAAAAAAAAACAAAACAGATTGAAGAAAAGCAAACACAGCCTAAAGGATTTTTAGGCTATCATCAAGTATATCAACACATGAATCATGGGGGTTCCAAAAGAGTAGAGAGTCAGAGAAAAAGGGTCAGAGAAAACCTTTGAAGAGATAATGACTGAAACTTTCTAAATTTGATAAAAGACAAGTATATAAACATCCAAGAAGTTCAATGAATTCCATGATAAACACAGAGATCCACCCTGAGATACATTATGTCAACTTTCAAAATCAAAAGGTAGAGAGAGAATCTTAAAAACAGAAAGAGAGCCCTGGCCGGTTTGGCTCAGCGGTTAGAGCGTCGGCCTGCGGTCCCGAGAGACCCGGGTTCGGTTCCCGCTAAGGGCATGTACCTCGGTTGCAGTTTGTCCCCGGTCCCGGTTGGTCGTGCGGGTGGCAGCCACTCGATGTGTCTCTTTCACATCGATGTTTCCCTCTCTCTCTCTCTTCCTCTCTCTCCCTCCCACTCTGTCTGTACAAAAAATAGAAAAATGTCCTCGGATGAGGATAAAAAAAAAAAAAAAAACAGAGAGAAGCAAATCATCATATGTACAAGATATCCTAAATAAGATTTTTAATAGACTTCTCATCAGAAATTTTGGGTTCTCATTACAAGAAAAAAAAAATTGTAACTGTATGGGGTTATAGATATTAACTAAACATTTTTGTGGTAATCATTTTATAATACATACATATATTAAATGATTATGTTGTACGCTTTAAACTTATACAATTTCATATGTCAATTTTCTTAATAAAGTTGAAAAAAATGGTACTAAAGAAAACAAAACAAAACAAAACAAAAACACAACTGTTAGCCAAGAATCCGTTATCTAACAAAACCATCCTTCAAAAGTTCATTCCAACTTTTTTGTTCAAGATAAACAAAAGCTGAGAGAGTTTATTGCCAGTAATTTGCCCTGTAAGAAATCTCAAGGGAATCTTGCAAAGTGAAATGAATAGATACTGGACAGTAACTTAAAAATGTATGGAAAAATGAAGGTCTTCATAAAGGTAAATAAATGGGCAATGATAAAAGATAGTGTTTTTGCAATATGGTTTGTAATTGTACTTTCTGTTTTCTGCATGGTAAGAGGCATTTAATACATTTAAAGAGAAAAAAAAAACAATTATTAGTGTAAAAGCTAGTATTACTGTAACTTTAGTTTGTAACATCAAATCTGTCTCCTATAGAATTTAAGAGACTAATCCATTTAAAACAATTATTAGTTTATATTTTGGGCACATTCTATAAAGATGTAATTTTGTAACACTAACAACTAAAAAGGGTGGGATAGAACTATAAAAGGAAAGACATTTTGTATGTTATTAAAATCAAGCTGGTGTAAATGCAAATTAGAGTGTTATAACTTCAAGGTGTTAGTGTTAAATGTGATTTCTTTGACAATTCTGAAGAAAATAGCTACAGAATACACACAAAAGAAACTAGGAAAGAAATTTAAGTATTTCATTACAAGAAAATCAACTAAACACACAGAAGACTGTAATTTAGGAATCAAGGGGCAAAAATTATAAACCTTATAGAAAGCAAATAGCTTACTAACAGAAGTCCTTTTGTATCAGTGTAAACTATCCAATCAAAAGACAGAGATTGGTGCCCTGGCCAGTTTTGCTCAGTGGTTAGAGCGTCGGCCTGAGGTCCAGAGAAACCCAGGTTTGGTTCCCGCTAAGGGCACGTATCTCGGTTGCAGTTTGTTTCCGGCCCTGGTTGGGTTGTGTGGGTGGCAGCCACTCGATGTGTACCTTTCACGTCGATGTTTCTCTCTCTCTCTTCCTCTCTCTCCCTCCCACTCTACCTGAACAAAAAATGGAAAAATGTCCTCGTGTGAGGAGAAAAAAAAAAAAAAAAGGAGAGAGAGATTGGCAGAATGAATTTTTACAAAGGATCCAACTATATGTGATCTATGGAATCAATGCAATGTCTTTCTAAATTCTAATTAATTTTTTCCCCCAGAAAATAGAAAACCCATTCTAAAGTTCATATGGAATCTTAAGAGACCCCAACTATCCCAAACAATCTTGAAAAAGAACAATAAAACTGGAGGATTAATACTTCCTAATTTCAAAACTTACTATAAAACTACAGTAATCAAAATAATATGGTATGGCATAGAGCATAAATATAGACCAGTGATATAGAATAGAGAGACCAGACCAGAAAGAAATCCTCACATGGTCAAATTATTTATGACAAAGTTACCAAGACCATTCAATGGGGAAAGGATAGCCTTTTCATTTCATGGGGATGGGTACTGAATATATACATGCAAAATGATTAATTTCTATTCTTACCTGACACTATATACAAATGTTAACTAAAAATGGATCAAAGAACTAAATGTAAGACCTAAAACAATAAAATTCTTAAGACAGAAGAAACTCTTCATGACTTTGGAGTTGGCAATAATTTATTGACTATGACACCAATGGTACAGACAACAACAAAAAAATAGACAAGTTGAACTTTCTTAAATTTAAAAAAATCTGTACATGAAAAGATACTACCAACATAAAAAAAGCACAATCCCCAGAATGGGAGAAAATATTTTCAAATCATATATCTGAAAAGGGATTAACATCCAGAACATTAAAGAGCTACTAAAATCCAACAACAACAACAAAAATAAACAACTATGTTCAAGAGTGGACAAAGAACTTGAATAAATATATCTCCAAACAAGATATATAAATGGCCAACAAGCACATGGGAAATGCTCTCATCACTGATCAATAGATGCAAATCAAAACTCTAATGAGATCTCTCACATCTATTATGAAGGCCATTATGAAAAAAAAAAAAAAAAGGAAGAAATGTTGGTGAGGATGTGGATAAATTGTGCACTGTTAGTTGGATTATAATGCTTACAGTGCTTGTGGAAAACAGTATGGCAGTTTCTCAAAAAATTAAAAATAAAATTACCATATAATTCAGCCATTCCACTTATGGAAATAGAATTGAAAGCAAGGTCTCAAAGAAATATTTGTACACTCATGACCATAGCAGCACTATTCACAATAGCTAAAATGAAAGCAACCCAAGCAATCTGATGAATCGATGGATAAGCAAAATGTGATATAAACATGCAATGAAATATTTTCAGCCTTAACAAAGTAGAAAATCCCACAATCTGCTACAACATGGATGAACCTTGAGAACATTATACTAAGTAAAATAATTCAATTACAAAAAGACAAATAGTGCATTATCTTACTTACATAAGTTACTTAGAGTAGTAAAAGTTATAAAGACAGAAAATGTAATAGTGATTTCCAAAGGCTGGGAATAAAAGACAATGAGGAGTTTTTGTTTACTGGGTATAATTTTAGTTTTGCAAGACAAAAAGTCATGGGGATAGATGGTGATAATGGTTCTCAGCAAAGTGAATGTATTCAATGCCAATGAATTGCACACTTAAAAAGGGTTAAGATACTGAATATTATGTTATGTATATTTTATCACAATTTAAAAAATCACATTCGGATGCCACTACACACTCACTAGAATGACTACAATAAAAAATAAAAAAGACAGAAAATATCAAGTGTTAGTGAGGATGTGGGAAGATGCTAATACTCATGCATAAAATGGCATCAATCCTGTGGAAAACAGTTGGACAGTTTCTTAAAAAGTTAAACAAAATTTTACCTTATGATCCAAAATTCACCCCTGGATATCAAATCAAGAGAATCAAATACAAACATCCCCATAAAGACATGTACAAAAATATTCATGGAAGCATTGTTAATAATAGCCTAAAAGTGGGAAAACTACAAATATCTATCAATTAGTAAATGTTACAAAATGTGATGTACACAACGATGAAGTAGTTAGTATTTGACAATTAAGTAGGAACATTTAGCCAAAGAATAGAGACCAATGGCAAACAGGTATATGAAAAGATGGCCAACCTCACTAAATGCAGTTCAAACCACAATGAAATACCACCTCACACCTTTAGAATGGCTATTACCAAAACAACACATGACAAGTGTTGGCAAGGATGTAGCAAAATTGGAACCCTTGAACACTGTTGGTAAGGATGCAAAACTATGAAATTGCTATGGAAAATATTATGGAAGTCTCTCAAGAAATTAAAAATAGAATTTATAACTCATTCATTGAAATTAGGATCTCAAAAATATTTTAACACTCCAGCATTAGTTAAAATAGCCAAGACGTGAAAACAGCCTAAATATTTATCAACGGATGAATAAAGAAAATGTGTAATATGCATGACATGGATGAACCCTGAGGACATTATGCTAGGTAAAATAAACCAGTCTCAAAAGAACAAAACCTGCATGATCCTACATATATGATGTATCTGTAATAATCAAACTCTTAGAAACAGAGTAGATTGGTGATTGCCAGGGGCTGGAGAGAGGTGCAGATGGTGGTGTGACTAATCAATGAGTATAACATTTCAGTTATGAAAGAATAACTTCAGAAATATGCTGGATATTATTTTATCAATAGCTAACAATACTGTATTTTACACTTAAAAATCTATTAAGAAGGTAGATCTCATGCTGTGTCCTTGATCTCACTTATTCATGGGATCTAATGAACAAAACAAACTGATGAAAAAAATAGATCCAGAAACATGGAAGCATGGAACAGACTGATGAATCTCAGAGGGAAGGAGGTGGGAAGAGATAAACCGAAGAACTTATATTCCTATATGTATAACCCATGGACACAGACAATAGTCTGGGGAAGGCTGGGGGGGGGGGGGCAGGTGGAGGGGGTCAGTGGGGGAGAAAAGGGAGGACATCTGTAATATTTTAAATAATAAAGATTATTTTAAAAAATAATATTAAAAAAATATGGCCAGTATGGCTCAGTGGCTTGAGTGTCATCCCACGGACTGAGATGTCCTGGTTTGATTTCCTGTCGGGGCACATGCCAGGGTTGAGGGCTCAATCCCCAGTGGAGGGCGTGCAGGAGACAGCTGATCAATTTATCTCTCTCACATTAATGTTTCTCTCTCTCTCTCTCTCTCTCCCTTCCTCTGTCTCTGGAAAATCAATAAAAAAACATATTTTTAAAAAATAATAAAGGAAATATACAAATGACTATTGGTGAAAATGAAAATAAAAAGGAACTAAAATTGATGCATGTTTATATTAGTTTCACGTTGATGCTGTGACACATTACTGCAATTGGTGGTTTAAAACAACAGATATTTACTATTTTACAGTGTATGGAGATCAGAAACCTGAAATGGCCCCCATTAGGCTAAGATTCATAGGACTATTGACATGTTTCTAAAGGCCCTAAGGGAGAATCTGTTTCCTTACATTTTCCAGCTTCTAGAGACTGCCCACATTTCTTGCCTTCTAATCCCCTTCCATGTTCAAAGCCAGCAATGGCCACTGAAATATTTTTTTCACATCTCATCACTCTGACCCTTCTGTTTCCCTCTTCCACACTTACGGATGCCTGAGATTCCATTGAAACCACTTGATAATCCAGGATAATCTATTGCAAGGACAGCTGATTAGTAAACTTAATTCCATCTGCTCCCTTAATTCTCCCTATTTATATAACAAATAATTACAGGTTCTAGGGATTAGAATATGGATATTTTGGGGAGGCAATTATTTGACTTAACACTATGCTACAATGTAGATGAACCTTAAAAGTATCATGCTAAGTGAAAGGAACCACACCCAGAAGACTACTTATTGTATTATCCCCTTTATATGAAATATCTAGTGAAGGAAATTTTGTAGAGGTAGAAAACATATTAGTGTTTTCCTAAGGAGGAAAACTGAGGTGAACCACAAACAGTTATGTGCAAACTCTTTGGGGTTATGAAATGTTCTAAAACTAGATTATAGCGATGGCTGCATAATTGTATTAATTTAGCAAAATAAATTGATTATATATTGTTATACTTTACATTTTCTGGTTTTTAAATTTCACCTTTAAAATATAGAGGTATATATTGAAGAGGGCAGAAGTTTGTTTTAAATTATTAAACAATAGTCCCTGCCTGGTGTGGTTCAGTGGTTAAAGCGTTGACCCATGGACCTAAGGATCACGGGTTAAATACCAGGTCAAGGGCATGTACCTGGGTTGCAGGTTTGATCCTGGACCCAGCTCGAGCTTGTGCACAAGGCAACAGATCAATGTGTCTCTCTCACATCTATGCATCTTTTTCTCTCTTCCTTCCATTCTCTCAAAAAAGGAAAAATTATCCTCAGGTGAGGATTAACAAAACACCATAATAAAGTAACAATTTATTGCCCTAGCTCTGGAAAGCAAATCATTTAACAAACCAAGGAAGGTTGTTTGAGAATATATGATGCCAAACATTTCCACTTTCAGAAAACAACAATGATGACATTTAATCTTTGAATATTTATGTTGAAATTTCTTTCAAGTATTTTAAGAAAACTGCTTCTGAAATTCTTCAGTATAGAATAACACCGAGTAGGCAAATGGAAAACTAGGGATGTAGGGATAGGACTAAACAAACGAATATAATGTAAGGAAATGATTTTATTCACACGTAGTTTACTCAGCACTATGTACCACAAACCACAATGTATTTTTCTGCAACCTAAACTGATTCTTTAAAATTAACTTCTTTGTTACAATTTCTTTCTTTACTTGGGGAAGGGAGAAGTTGCTACTATTCTTTCAACAAAGCATGAGTCCTGAGCGGATTTCTGAGATTTGTAATTTACAGCCATCCAAAGAACTCCGCAGCTGCGGCCACTCTTCTAAGAGGTTACAGCCACCGGTGGTTCTCCAAGCCATGCAGGCAAGCACAGAGCAGAAGGTTAGCTCTCCAAGGACCCGAAAACCCTCCTTCAGAACTGCATGGGTTGCTGCACAATCAATATCTGGAAAGTTCAGACAGTGCCTGTGTAGTCTCCTGAGATTTCCTTCCCAGTCATCATTTACAGGACTCAAATGCACCCCACAGGCAAAGCAGCCAGTGCCCCAAGATCCAGCAATAAACAAAGGAAATCCAGTTGTGATATGTAATGGAGATTCACTCTTTTAAATATTTCTTTTTTTTTTTTTTTCATAGCATTGTGGAATTTCTGTGATAAAATGCACTCTCCTACTACATGTAGAATATAAGGGATATATATATATATATATATATATATATATATATATATATATAAATGTCTCAATATTATAAGATGGTAATATTTTGAAATATCGACCATACCACCCACGTTTGTTTACTGAGTCATGTTGTTCTCTTACCAGAGAACGTGTATCTTAGAAAGTGACCTGTGACAGTGATAAATAACCATTTGGGGGAGAATATAAAATACAATAATGAATTTAGTAGTAACTATTTCAAGTTGCTTCAGTTTCAAATCAAACTAGGAAGAAAAAACATTAGAAAGGTTTCATTTGTTCTCTCTCTCTCTGATTAAAAAAATACTAATTAGGGAGATGGACTTTATATTTTAACAAACGCTGCTAGCATTTTCTACTTTTTATTTTTATAGAAAAACAAGGTGAAGGAACTCATTTTCTCTCACTATTGAAATACAAAAATAAATAAATAAAATTATTCAAACTCATAGCTAATTTCATAATGATTGCAAACTGATTGCTAAAATAAGGAGGTAACTCTTCACATAAAAAGGCTAATCATGGTTAATTGTTTTCCTATTCCTTTTGATGATAATAGCCATTATAAACTCATTTGAAGTATGTAGATGCAGTATGCAATTACCATAAGACTCAACATTCCCAAACCCCAGCAGATGACTCAGACAGCACTGAACACTGTTTATTGGTAAGGCTGTCAACCAGTTTCATTTCAAAGGAAAAATAAGTGTGTAGCTGTAATCCAATCTTGTTTACATGCACATACTTTCTTTTAATGTGTGCTGATATAATGACTATATCTAAATCAACCTGTTTACTGTTGCCCAAAGCAGGAAGTGGCTGTTACTATTGTCTAGAAATTTCTGAAGAAATGGAACTCAAATCACAAAGCATTTAATACTAGATCTTTTTTTTTTTTTTATTGTATGTGAAAAATGTGATCCACTGGATATTATAAAATGCACATGGTCTTCTCACAGTCAAGCTTGGGGGACTTGGACATTTAAATTGTCCTAATAGGAATATGTGCACTGATCTTAATACAAGAAGTTGAGGATCCCTCTGTAAAAGATATAAAATAAAGTTATAGAGTTAACTTTTGAGCTTCATGTAGGTTGGTACCAAAAAAAGAGCTTGTCTTAACACATTCAATCTATAGATTCTATAGCCTTTAGAATAATATTGGGAGGATATGTGATTATAAAATTCTCCGAGTGGGAGTGTCAAAACCCTACAGAAAAGCCATCTTTTCATCAAGGCTTTTCTTAGAAATAACAAGTCTATGACTGTTTCTTTCTTTACTTTTTTTTTTGACACCGTTTCTTTATACGTATTTGTGGAACATGCTGTGTAGTCCTACTCCCTCTCTCACTTGTCTCTCTTACGATCTCTGTATTTTCTTTGGCAGCCTTGACCCCTTGACCAGCCATTGCTGTGATCCCCTTCTTAGCAGACAGAACTTCCTCCCTGGGAAGCAGCTCTGGTCTTCTTCCTGCCGACGCGATTTCCTCTGGCCTGCTTCCCTCTCAATCTTCTTCTCTTCTCTCCTCCACCGCCAAACTTCTTGAAATGCTAATCTTCATCTATCAGCTCCGTGAACATGAATCCCAACTGCTTCTGATTTTCACATGTATTTCCAGTTGTCTTCTGGAAAGGACTGTCTCTGGTCTCTCGGGAACTCCAGTGTTACATCAATATCCTCAAGTCCCTGCACCCATGTGGTTCCCCACACACTCTGTGATGGGGTCTCAGCGGGAAACCCAAGAGAATTGCAGAGGCCTTGTCCCTGAAATTTTTGGGTTGCAGAACCAACATGAAGAACCCTCCACCTTAATGTAACTTTAAAAAAAAAAAAAAAAAAAAAAAAAAAGCTTGTCTAAACTATTATAGTTAAATGCCAATTACAAGCAGCTGAACACAATTTCTAACTGCTACACTATTGACCCAAATTAAAAATTATTTCAAGAAAGACAACTGTTTAACAAGGCAAACATAAAAATAATTAGTAAAGTGAGAGTATATCCTGTTTACAAAACAGTCACTGGGCATATACTGAGTTTTGCAACAGCAAATTGGAAATACAAATGGGAAATACTTCCTTTCTAAAAGAATGTATGACTTCTGATGCCATCTAAGGAAACCATGATAGTGTGCATGCACAGTTAGACGTATTCAAGTATTTCCACTCTGTTGGGAAAAGTGTTGTATTGTGGTTGAATATAATATTTTTATTAAAGATGACTCAAGATTTAAAATCCATTAAATTTAATCTTAATGCAAACCTAAATGTAAAATAACACTCATCCATATATGTGATCTAAATACAAGATTGTATTATTCCAAGCTTTAAAAGTGGTACTAATTATTTCTCTTTTGGAAGAGAGGTATGGACTAAATAAGATAAATGTTCTTTACATGAGATTTTCTTTGAATTTACTAGAAAAATTATACCTCTCTTATTACATATTTATTTCTTTGTGTATTTAATTGTTTAGTGTTTTTCTTTATCTACCATCATTCTGAGGGCTATCACATTTACTCAACTGCAATAGTTTTCTTCTTTTTTCATCCTCACCCGAGGACATTTTTTGCACAGATAGAGTGGGAGGGAGAGAGAGGAAGAGAGAGAGAGAGAGAGAAACATCGATGTGAAAGGGACACATCGAGTGGCTCTCACCCGCACGACCAACCAGGGCCGGGGACAAACTGCAACCAAGGTACATGCCCCTAGCGGGAATAAAACCCGGGTCTCTCCGGACGGCAGGCTGACACTCCAAACGCTGAGCCAAACCTGCCAGGGCTGCAATAATTTTCTTTCGCTTTGTTTGGTACATCCAGCCATCAGCTGTGCCCTACAGTAATTGTAACATTGCCCCTGAACTTTTATCTAGTTTCATGGGAGTTGATTCTCTCATCTCAAGTTGTACAAAACCAGGTTTGTATGACATATGCTCTGTCTGTAGATGTATCTGTTAATTTCAACCCCTGGTGTTGTTTTGACTTCGCCTGTACAGAGTATAGTCATTGAACCAAAAGGCACCTTTGCTCAAGAATGTCAATAATGCAACTTCAGAGAGTTTGGCTTTTATGGCATCATCTATAAATGCAAAAACAAAACAAAAAAAACTGCATGTTTGCCCGGTCAACCAGTGTACCACTTGCCCTAAAATGATCAAGGAAACAGGGCTATGGAGACTGTATGGCTTATTTAATTTCAGGAGGTCAAACAGGAAATAACATAGTTTATAGCATCCTCTTGCTGATAAACAGAGCTGCTTCTTGTTGTACCCGTGTAAGAATGTCTCCTAATTCATCCAGCAACATCTGCTCATTCAGATTATGCATTTATAAAATTTAATAATCCCACAATATTCTGAGTCTAATAGGGATTTACCCTGCTGGAGATCATTAAACATTTTCTGTAAAGGGTCAAATAGTAAGTATTCTAAATGTTATAGGCCATGTGATCTTAGTAGCAACTTAACTCGGCCATTGCAGCAAAAGAGTAACCAGGATCAACATATACATACATGGATGTGGCTGTATTTCAATAAATACAATGGATGTTGGGTCAGATTTGACCAGTCAGACTTTGGATCTAAGAGAAGCAACTGACTGACATATGGCTTTAATTCAGAAACCTTCCCAACATGAACATTATGATTAATTAAAGTTTCTTCACTGATTGTTAGCTGATCCCTTGACTTTTATTTGAAGTCAAGATGTTTTGTTTATCTATGTATTTACTGCCTAGAGGTATTGTTAATTCAGCATGATTTGGATCGAGTTTATATAACAATTTTTTAACATTGTACTTCAATCATTAAGAACTCCTCTGATTCAGAATCCTTATACCATCAAATTTCACAAACCCTCTCACCTCATCTCTTATTTATATGTGAAAGCACATGAATAGCAGTCTATAATAAAAAGTAAAAAGTTTATTTTAAAGAACATGCATTTTGGTAGGTTTTACTATGAACATGTCTAGCAGCCCTGATGGAAGGTAGGACAGCAAAGCAGTATGGTTAAAGAAATATGGTAAATGACTTGGATGCTAAGAATGGGATGGGATCCCGGCTGGTGTGGCTCAGTGGTTGTGCATTGACCCAGGCACCAAGAGATCACCGGTTCAATTCCTGGTCAGCACACATGTCCAGGTTGTGGGCCAAATCGCCAAAGGGGGGCATGCAGGAGGTAGCCAACTGATGTTCTCTCTCATTGATGTTTCTATCTCTCTCTCCCTCTCCCTATCTCTCTCTCTAAAATCAATTTAAAAAAAAAAAAAAAAGAATGGGTTCTCGCCTCCTGGAAGCAGGCTCATCCTTTCCATCCCTTTCTTTTCTCCGAGGCATGCACATTCTGAACTCTGAGAGTCCCCACGAAGCTCGAACCAGGGGAGAAAGGGAAGCAGCAGCTCTCCCTGGGATAATCCCCTGAGCGCCCCCTTTTCTCCGACTTTTCAGTGAGCCTTGGCTCATTTCTTTCCTATAACATTTCTAGAGAGCAAAATATAAAATGAAATAAAATAATAAAAGAAAAATAAAAGAATGGGAAGAGAAGGGAGAAGGCACAAAACACAAGCTTTGTCTTCGTGAACATTTTCTCTAAAATTATAATCAAGAGTAAAATTGAATTCATTAAAAAAAATTGAAATGAAAATCACAGGCAGAAAAGGGTCAAAACTGTTGTTCATCTGAGAACATTCCCTGACTTATCTGACTTACAGAGCACAAATCTAAAGTAAACTTACGGAAAACCATGGGGAAAAAAAAATGTCATGCTTATAAGCATCATTTGCAAAATTTGCTTCACCTAAGCCCCAAGGAAATCACTGAAGATTCACAAGTGAGAGATAAAACCCATGGGAGACCATTAACAGCTTAACACTTGCAGTTTGTGTGTTCAAATTTATTCTGTTTCTAAGAAGGATGGAGGAGAAATTCTGTTATTTCCATCAAAATATTAAATGTAAAAGTGTGAATTGCATAATATAAGTTAAGAATAAAATGCAAATATTAAGTAGATGGTGTGGCTTTTTGGGTCAGGTTCTCCTTTGCATCAAAGATAATGATTCTCACATGACTTACTAACAGCTTTTCTAATCTTATAAATGATCAAAAAAGAAAATTAGAATTGGTACAATGATCACACTTGTAAATGATAAAACATTCACATTAGCTTTGCA
Source organism: Molossus molossus (assembly GCF_014108415.1). Taxonomy (NCBI): domain Eukaryota; kingdom Metazoa; phylum Chordata; class Mammalia; order Chiroptera; family Molossidae; genus Molossus; species Molossus molossus. The sequence goes on from NW_023425346.1 coordinate 25,944,919, forward strand.
GTAGACACAGAAAAATATTTATAAGATAGTGTGATGAAATGGTCAGTGAATTCAACCTTATATATGAATATTACTTGGGTACAATGAAATTGGTAGAAGACATAAAGCCTCACTTCTACTTATAAAAGTGGGAAAACAATTTCCAGCCATGACAAAAATGACAAATACAAATATCACTTCAATAAAGTTACAATACAGTGAAGTCCATTAGTTTTATTATGTGACAAAAAAACCTATCTTAACAAGCATAAGAAGAAAAAAAAAAAAACATTTACATGCTCATGGAATCCAATAAGTATAAACAACAGGAACATAGAAAATATTGCGGCATGAAAAGAAATGCAGCTGTGCCTCAGGCAGAGTTAGAACCAGGTCCCCGGAGCTCAGGACACCGTGTATCTGTGGTGTGGTAGCTGCATTCTGTTTCCACACACACTCGCGTTCTCTGTACTGAAGGGTTAGCACAGCATTTTAATAATCTACCCAACACTTATTCTCTGTCTTCCCTGTTAACAATCCTAGTTTTGGTAATGGATGTTTTCTTTTGCATGACTATGAGTATGAGGCGAAGTTGGTCTGTTCTCAACCCTAGAAAGTTAATTCTGATGGACCTTAAGACAGCTGTATTTATATTAATTCCCTTGACTGTGGTTAGGCTAGGCATAGGATTAGGATATAATACTGGCTAATGAGATAAAAGCAATTGTCTGGGTGGTTCTAAAAAAAGGTTATCTTGCCTTTAAAATTTCACACACTAGAGGTGCATGGCACGGTTTCTGGAGAAGGTGCCCGGACCTGGCATGGCCACTACAAGCCCAAAGATGAAGCCAATCCCAAGACTGATGGAATGGAATATTGGAAACAATTATGATGATACAACTGAAATTTCTTAAATGACTTTGAGAAGTTGGCATTGACAGAGCTTAGGATATAACTTTTCTCACTGGAGAAAGACTAAGTGACAGAATATTTAGTCTCAAGTTCAAAAGTCCTGGTGTAGTTTTCCAGTTAATCTCGGTAAAAAATTTTGGGCCAAACTTTTGTGGTTTTCTTGTTAAGGAAAATCAAGTGAGAACCTGGCATTGTTTGGGACAACCAACTATGTAGAGCTGGGAGAAAAGAATTTAAAGTAGAGAAATAAAGTTTCTAAATGAAGAGGAGGAAAATCTTCTGTTATATTAAGTGAAAACAGTAATGTGTGTTGAGTAGGAAAAAAAATGATGATTTCATAAAGTTAGAGATTATGTAGTAAAAGAGAAAGACATGTGTTAACTTTCAGAAGAAATACAACGGGTTACATAGGTGAAGTTTGGACCAAACTGAAGATGTCTTCTAAACCTCATGGAGAAAGAGCTAACTAGAAAACAACCACAGAAATAAGGGGGAAAAAGCCCACATCAATTCTCTTGTAAATAAAGTTTGAAAGTCTCAAGTTGGGCCCGGCTGGTGTGGCTCACGGGTTGAGGATCAATCCATGCACCAAAAAGTCACAGGTTCAATTCCCGGTCAGGGAACATGCCCAGGTTGTGAGCCGGATCCCCAGTGGGGGGCATGCAGGAGGCGGCCAATCAATGTTCTCTCTCATCGATGTTTCTCTCTCTCTCTCTCCTGCTTCCTTCCTCTCTCTCTAAAATCAATTAAAAAGAAAAAAAAAACTAAAAAAAAAAGTCTCAAGTTGGACTACTCATTACCCAGGTAATAGACTTCCACATTATGTTAATGGTACTATATTTTTAAGTGCAAATTAAGTAAGCAGAAATTAGGAGAGGGGCTACAGGATTCTACAAAGTTCCTCTTTAGGGAGTAACTAATGTATAGTTTCCTAGGGTCAGTGCCTCAAGAAACAATTCTGTTATAAAAGTAAACAATGTAAACTTACTGTGAAGGTAAACCTGTGTTTAGGGGAGAGAGTCCAGGTCTGCTCAGCTGCTGACCCTCCCATGGTCTACATATAAACCATCGTTACCGATTTACCATCTCCCACATACCTCAGAATGTGACCTTCCGTGGAAATAAGGTCTTTAGTCAAATTAAAGGAAGCCACTGTGTAAGCCCTAATTTAATATGTGTGGCATCATTATAAAGAGGAAAATTTGGACACAGACAGATATGCACACAATGCACACAAGGAGAACGCCATGTGAACAGGAAGGCACAAATCAGTGTGATATCTCTAAAGTCAAGGGACATCAGTGGCTATCAGTCAACCACCAGACGCTGCAAGGGAGTCATGGGACGGATTCTCTGCACAGTCCTCAGGAGGAACAAGCAGTGCCGGCTCCTCCGGCTTCCAGACTGTGAGGCGAGACGTTTCTGTTGCCCCAGACACCCCATCTGTGGGGCTCTTCCAAAGGCAGCCCTGGCAAATGAATAGCTGTGGTGGCACATCAGTGTCATTCTGCCTGTTCTGTGAACATCACTGTCTGGCAAGATCCATGGGTGTGGAAACAGCTGATGCTAAGCCTCCTGGTACCCTATTGACACAGCCTTGAGTGGAGATTGCGCTATGTGTTCTTTACCTCCTGAGTAAAACAGGGAGTCAACACACTATTAATTTTGAAAATTTTAGTTTTAGTTCTTGCCAGTTCTTTAATATTGAGTTAAAAAACCTTAAAATTCTCGGTATTGGTTTTCCCATTTATAAAAAAGTTGTAAGGATAAAAGGAATCTTAATATCGGAAACATGTCAAAACAACCTGGGTCACTTTTTTTTTTTTTTTTTTTTTTGGTACATGCCCCTAGTAGGAACTGAACCTCGGACTCTCTGGTCCACAGGTCGATGCTCCAACCACTGAGCCAAATCAACCAACCAGGGCTTTTTTTTTTTTTTTTTTTTTCCTGGGTCACTTTTTAAAAATACGCATGCCTAGGCCTCAACTCTCCAGGATATGTCTATAGTTGGAACCTAACCACCCATATTTTTTAAAAAAATAATTTTATTGATTTTTTAGAGAGAGAAGAAGGGGGAGAGAGAGAGAAACATTGAATGTCTGCCTCCTGCATGGCCTCCACTGGGGATCCAGCCCACAACCCGGGCATGTGCCCTGAGCAGGAATGGAACCAGAACCTTTCAGTCCATGGGACGACGCTCAATCCACTGAGCCACACTGGCTGGATACCAACCATATTTTTAAAAGGGTCTATAATTAAATTTAATGTCAACTTTCAGTGATGATCACTGGATTCAATATAAAAAAATGCTTGGAACTCTAATTCCTTTTATTCTATGAATATGCTTCCATGTCATGAGTGAGAGAAGTGGGTTACAAGCTAGAGACATTTAGAAAGAATATTCACTGCAGTTATGTACAATAAATATGTAAGTAAACAGGAATTATAAACAGCCTGATTTGGAAGAACACAGATCTGTAAAAGGACCTAGAAAGCCATGTTCTCAGTTTGTAGCAGTAGCTAAAATTCATAATTCATATATTTCATAATATTTGTCTTTTATAATCTACTAGCAAGAGGATGCTTGCTATTCAGTGACAGTGACCACTTTATGTGGCATGGACATTTTCTTCTAATTACTTTAATATTTTGTACTGTCATATATTAAAAGCAGCAAGCTTATAAAAATCTTAGTTTGACAAGTATCTTAGGAATTCTTTCTTTAAATGCTGAGGGCTACAAAATGAAATTTAGTACATATGAACTCCTTGAAGCTATTTACTACTTTAACATTTAGCAAGCCATACATTAACATTTAAAAAGTCATAAAAAATGTACATCTATAAGCGATTTTACTTAATAGGTTAGCAAATGCATTCTACAATAGAAGAGGAACAGCACTAACAAAAACTGTACTCACTCATAAAAGTAATTTATACAGCAAGCGCTTAGTGTTCGATCAGAGGGTTAGTAATGGGTTACATAGGATGACCTTACCTGTCTCTAACAAATGATTCTTGCCACACTGCCCCCAGTAATTAGGAGTGACACTCTGCTTGGAGAAAGAAGGCATGAGCAGAGTGACCTCTCAAAGTCACTTTGAAAGGACCACGATACATTTCAAAGCAACTTCTAGCAAGTGGTTGAGTGAGCCACAGATCTGGGAGTTAAAACCATATCAAGGTGAAATAATCGGGACATAGTCTTTTTTATGTACTTTGCATATCTTCTCTTGAAAATAAGATAAACATATCAATGCTTATTTAGTGACACCAGTACATAGAGGAAAACAAAATCCTTGAATGAACAAGGTAGTGAGAATAAAGCAAATCAGTCTTGCACAATTTACATTCTTCTCTTCACTTTGAAGTTGAAATGTGCCCTGGTAAGTCGTGGCAATGTAGAATAATATTTAACTGCAAATTTCAGCACATAGCATCCTAGCATAACACAATTCCATTTCCGATGTGTGAGAATTTTGAGTCATTTCTGTGGGGACTGATTAACAAAAGAAAAAAATAGAATTTCAAATAAAAAATGGAGATAAAGCAGATGGCAATAATGCAGTGAAGTTTTTCATACTAAAAGTTTAGGAAAGAAGAAAAAATGATAAGAGGAAAATATTCTTGCGGTGAGCGTGCTCTCTGGTGCTGAAAGAGAGAGAACCAGGGAGGTAGACATTAACAACTGAGGATAGTCCTACAATCAGAAAGGCGTTAAACCCTGTGTGGAGAACCAGACCCAGGGGAAAATTCTTTTTTCTTATTATCTACAGTAAGATACATTTGTGTCTCCTTGATATAGCAGTGGATTGAGTATCAGACATTAACTATTGGTGAATAGAAATCATTAATACAAAAATTAATATTAATTTGCAATATAAAGAGACAAATCAAAGGACTTATATGCATGTATGCATAACCAATGGACACAGACAACAGTACCATGAAGGCAGGGGGTGGGCAGTGGTCAGAAGCTAGGAGGAGGGTGTCAATGGAGGAAAAAAGGAGGGACACCTGTAATGCTTTCAACAATAAAGATACATTTTTCAAAATTAAACAAATAGTGCAGCTGGTGTGACTCAGTGGTTGAGTGTCAACCCATGCACCAAGAGGTCTCTGGTTTGATTCCCGGTCAGGACACATGCCCAGGTTGTGGGCCAAGTCCCCAGTGGGGGGCATGTGGGGGGGCTGCCAATCGATGTTCTCTCCCATCGAAGTTTCTCTCTCTCTCTCCCTCTCATTTCCTCTCTCTGTAAAATCAATAAAGGAAAAAAAAAATACTGTCCTGGTGTTGTTTTATTTGTTGACATTTCTATTAGTTTATTTTGGTATACTAAGACAACACATATGAATGGGTTTTGTAGGTTTGCTATCAACATAAGGTCCCAAAGGTTTTTTCTCCCTGAAAAGTATTTTATTACCTGAATAGAAATAGTTTTATGATATTATCAGATCATGATAAAAGTACTGAATGCTCTTTGTAAAACATTCTGAAATAAACTGTAACTCTCATATATTGTTTATGAAAATACAAAAGGGTACAGCTACTTTGAAAATATTATTTTGTTTTTTCATATGTCTCTTGGCCATTTGTATGTCTTGTTTGGAGAGGCATCTATTTAGGTCCTCTGCCCATTTTTAATTGGATTATTTGTTTTCCTTTTGTTGAGTTGTATGAATATTGTACATATTTTAAAAATTAACCCCTTATCTGATGTATCATTGGCAATTATGCTCTCCCATACAGTGGGTTCCCTTTCCATTTTGATGCTTGTTTCTTTTATTGTGCAGGAGGTTTTTAGTTTGATGTAGTCCCATGTATTAATTTTTTCCTTTGTTTCTCTTGCCTTAGGCATTGGGGAAAATTCTGCTCTGTGTGATGTCTAAAATCTTGTTGCCTACATTTTCTTCTAGGAGTTTTATGAATTCGTGAGTCACATTTAAATTTTTTATCCATTTTTAGTTTATTACTGAGTATGGTGTAGGTTGTTGGTCTAGTTTCATGTGACCAGTGAATTCATAAAAATCCTGGAAGAAAATGTAGGCAACAAAATTTCAGATATCACATGCAGCAGAATTTTCACTGATACGACGCCTAAGGCAAGAAAAACAAAGCATAATTGCCAATGATACATGGCAATTGTATGAAAAAGTGCTTAACGTCACTAACCATCAGAGAGATGCGAATTATAACCACTATGAGGTATCACCTCACATCTGCCAGAATGGCAACCATGAGCAATTCATCAAATGAGTGCTGGTGAGGCTGTGGAGAAAAGAGGACTCTAGCACACTGCTGGTGGGAATGCAGACTGGTGCATCCACTATGGTGTTACCTCAAAAAATTAAAACACTATGGTGTTACCTCAAAAAATTAAAAATTGAACTACCATTTGACCCAGTGATCCCACTTCTAAAAATATATCCTAAGAAGTGTGAAACACCAATCAGAAAGAATGTATGTACCCCTATGTTTATAGCAGCACTATTTACAATCGCTAAGATCTGGAAACAGAACAAGTGTCCATGAATGGATAAAAAAGCTGTGGTACATGTGCACAATAAAACACTATGCAGCTGTAAGACACAGAGATCTCTCTGGTCAAGGTGGCGCATAGGTAAATGCAGTATAACATCCTTCCACAGCCACATCAAAATTAGAACTATGGAACAACCATCATTCAAAACCACCTGAAACTGAGCTGAACAGAAGTTCCTACAACTACGAAATTAAAGAAGCAGCCACGCCGAGACTGGTAGGAGGGGCGGAGGCGCAGACGGGCTGATCCCACACCTTCACGTGGTGGATAAAAATCAGGAGGACCCCTTGGCTGGGAAGGTCCTCCCTGAGGACTGAGGGGTCCCCATCCTACACCAGTCATCCAGCTCAGGGTTTCAGTGCCAGGAAGAAAAGTTCCCATAACTTCTGGCTGCAAAACCAGCGGGAATTGAGGCTGAGGGAGGCTGAGGCTGAGGGAGCCCCAGGCAGATCCTCTTAACAGGCTCGCACACAGACTTACTTGGACTTGTTCCCTCCAGGCTCTAGCTTGTGGGAGGCAGCTTGAAAGGCACCAGAGACATCTGGGGAAGAACTGAGTTATTTGGCATTGGAGCAAGTGCTGGAGATGCAGCTTTCTCCTAGACAGACGTGCTGTCAGAGGCCTTTGTTCCTTTGCTGAGCCCTTCCCTGGGGCAGCCATATCTGGGACTCCAGCAACCAGGCTCACACTGGTAGCCCTGCCCTGGTGATTCCCTGAGGCCCCGCCCCATCCAACCTTCAGGCCCACCCAAGCTGTTGACATTTGCTTTACCATAGAATTGGCCTGTCTTGGATCCTGCTTCAGGTTTTTCTAAATTCTTTCAAAGAAGCAGCATCTGGTCTCAGCTAGCCGCGTACCTCTCATTAAGTAATACACAGAAACAAACACAGGAGGCAGCCAAAATGAGGAGACAAAGAAACAGGTCCCAAATGAAAGACAGAACAAAACTCTGGGAAAAGAATTAAGCAAAATGGAGATAAACAATCTGACAGATGCTGAGTTCAAAACACTGCTTATAAGGATGCTCAATGAACTTAGTGAGAACCTCAGCAAACTTAGTGAGGGCCTCAAGTACCTAAAACTGGACCAGTCAGAAATGAAGGATGCAGTCAGAAATGAAGGAGGACTAACTGAAATAAAGAATAATTTACACAGATTCAATAGTAGAGTAGGTAAAGCCAAGAAGCAAACTATAGATTTGGAATATAAGGAAACAAAAACATCCAACTAGAACAGCAAACAGCAAAAAGAAAAAAAGAATGCAAGAAAATTAGGATAGTGTAAGGAACCTCTGAGACAACTTCAAGCATCTTGGGGGTGCCAGAAGGGGAAGAGAGAAAACAAGAAATTGAAAACCTATTTGAAACAATAATGGCAGAAAACTTCTCTAACTTGGTGAAGGAAACAGACATACAAGTCCATGAAGCACAGAGAGTCCCAAACAAGATGAATCCCAAGAGGCCCACACCAAGACACGTCATCATCAAACTGCAAAAGTTTCAAGACAAAGAGAGAATCTTAAAAGCAGCAAGAGGAAAGCAGATAATTACTTACAAGGGAGTTTCCATAAGACTGGCAGCTGACTTCTCAAAAGAAACTTTGCAGGCCAGAAGGGAGTGGCAAGAATTATTCAGAGTGATGAAAAGCAAGAACCTACAACCATGATTACTCTATCCTGCAAAGCTGTCATTAGAATTGATGGCTATATAAAGAGTTTCCCAGACAAGGAAAAGTTAAAGGAGTTCATCACCACGAAACCATTATTATATGAAATGTTGAAGGATCTTCTTAAAGAAAAAGATAAAAAATATGGACAAAGAAAATGGCAATGAATACATAGCTATCGACAAATGAGTCTACAAACAACATGAACAAGCAGAACAGAAACATTCTCGTAGATGCAGAGAGCATTTTGTTGGTTGCCAGATGGGAGAGAGGTTGGGGGAATGGGTGAAAAAGGTTAAGGGATTAAGAAGGACAAATTGGTTGTTAGATTGACAAATCTCAAAAGGAAAGGGGGATAGGGGGTGGGAAAAAATAAACCAAAGAATTTATATGTATATATGCATAACTAATGGACACAGACAACAGTGTGGGGAAAGGCAGAGGAGCAGAGGCGGGAGTAGGGGGTCAATAGAGGGAAAATGAGAAACATCTGTAATACATTCAACAATAAAGATAAGTTAAAAAAAGAAAAAAGAAAAAAACAGAAATTTTGTATCCTTTGAGACAACATGGAGGGACCTGGGGAGCATTATGCTAAATAAAATAAGCCAATCAGAGAAAGATAAATATCACATGATCTCACTTACTTGTGGAATATAATGAACAAAATAAGCTAATGAGCAAAATAGACTCAGAGACATAGAAATAAGGGTTCAGACTGACAAACCTCAGAGGAGAAGGGCGGGGGGAGGGAAGAGATAAAGCAAAGAACTTATATGCAAACATGCGTAACCAATGGGCATAGACAACAATGCTGGGGGGGCGGGGATTGGGAGCAGAATGTCAATGGGCAAAAAGGAGATACATCTCTAATAAAAATAAATTAATAAAAAAATACTAATCATCATCAGAAACTTCAGAGAGCTGTAATGTTTTTGCTGATGGAAAGTCTCTGGATGTTGAAAAAAATGCAGTATTTGCAAAGCCAATAAAGCAAAAAGCAATAAAAGAAAATAGTATTTTTAAAAAAATAAAACTTTATATATGCTGATCATAGGATCTAGACATTTTACTCCTAGGTATTTATTAAAGGGAGGCAGGGGGGCGGGACTTGCCTGCACAAAAATTTGTATATGGCTGTTTAGAACAGCTTTATTAAAAATACCTCAAGCTGGAAAGAACCCAAATGTCCATCTACTATTAAGAGAACAAACAAGATGTGATATAGACATATAATGGAGTATTACTCAGCAATAAAAGGAAACAAAGTACTTATAAATGCAAAAACATGTATGAATCTCAAAAGCATTATTTTAAGTGAAAAAAAAAAAAAAACAATGCAAAAGGTTATGTACTCTATGATTCAATGATGTGACATTCAGGAAAAGGCAATGTATAAGTGATGTCTTAGGTTATGTTCTACTTTATAATTTTTTAATTAAAAATATATATAGTGAAAATCCATGGTAAAATCAAAAGCACTTTGACAGCATAGTATTTCATAGATGTACCAAATTTATTTATTTATTTAAGGGATCTATTAACATATTTGATTTGCTTCCAAATTTTGCAACCATGATTAAGTTTTCTCATGTATGCATGTTTATATTTTATGTACCATATATACTTGTCTGATTATTTTTTTAGAATAAATTCCTGCATGCCCTGGCCGTGTGGCTCAGTTGACTGGAGTGTTGTTCCATGCACCAGAAGCTTCGATTAACCTGCAACCTAGTCAGGGCACATACCTAGGTTGCAGGTTAAGTCCCTGGACCTGAGGGAACTGATTGATGTTTCTCTCTCATCTCTCTCTCTTTCTCTCTTTTTCTCCCTCTCTAAAATTCAATCAATTAATAAGTAAATACATTAAATTGCAACACTTTCCCTCATCACACCCTCTCTTCCATCAGAAAAACTAAAACTAAAAAATAAAATAAATTCCTACACATTTACTTGTGGAGTATAGATCTTGAAACATTACTTTTTTTTTGATACAATGTGCCAAATTGTTCTTCACAAAGATTGTACAAAATTACACTTTCATCAACAATATCTGAAGCTGTTAATTTCTTTATCTTCTTCCGAGAACATTATTATTATATTATCATTCAACACATCTTTTAAAGGATAGTTAGTTTCCTAACTGTTAATGCTACAATAATGAAAATCAAATTTACTTTTGAAAAAAGGTTTTAGCTAAATGTCTAAAAAGCTCACTATTCCATGAAAAGTAATATTCTTTATTTCACATCTGGAATTAGATGTTTGATATTGAAAAAATGGTTTTATTATGCTTGTTATGGCTATTTTAAAATATTTAAATTAAAACAATCTTTCTTCGATTGTTTTGAGCCAGTTATTTTTCAGGTTTATTGTCACCCTCTTTGTCAACACAAAGGACTTCACAGACTTCATCGCTTGGGACTCTTGAACTCTGCCTTCCAGATGGGATTGGACAATAAGGGACACGATTATCCTGGGAGCAAGAGACTGAGACCACAGTAATTGTTCTCTCAACCCTCTTGCTGTCAGATCACAGTCTGAGCAAAAGGCACTTTCTCTAACCATTCACCGATACTGCTCCTTTTGGGTGGCTTCTCGTCCAGGTCTATAGCTTCCACTGGATTCTGGCTACCCCATTCTCTTCAGGCACGAGTGTTAACAAATATTAGTCATTGTTAGTTCCTAGGGACTTTGCAATTCTTCTTGGGTCTCTTAACCCAAGCTGAATCTGTTTCAAAAGTATTTCTATTAAAATTTTTTTTCCCTTAATTATTTGATAGCTTTATGTGTTTTCTGCTGAGACTCCAAGTGATACAGGGATAAATCACAAGGCAGTAAGATATCTAGGCCCTAAATAATTAATTCCACACTAGGCCATAAACAAATAGGAGAGTACTTACGAAAAGAAATAATATCTGATCAATAGTCAGGTTATTTTTCTTCCAGAGTCATAGCCCTTGGACTTACTATGCAATAGTAAACACATAAACAGAATGAAGAAAATTCATAGGAACTAAATCTAAAGAAGTACCCAGAATTTGATACAATAAAATTTAGAGAAGAATGAGAAAAAATTATGTAATGTGATTATATTGAGATAAAAGTTGTTAATAAAGAGTGTTATCTTTGTAGGGTTGGCTGAATTAGCAAATAAATGTACAGGATGCCCAGTCATATTTGAATTTCAGATAAGCAGTAAATCGTCTGTAGGATGTTTCTACGAAAAGCAAATTTAACCGAGCATTCTATATTTCATCTGGCAACCCTATCCTTGTGCATAATTCATTAACACAGTCTATCACCTGACAAAATCTTCTGTGATTTGTCTTCTGCACAGTCAACAATGTGTGAGTAATGAAGTGTCGGGTGAAGTCAGGTGGAGCAAGAACTAGAACCGGGGACGCCAGTGCCTAGGCAGAGCAGTAGCATAGGCTAAATCAAACAAACACAGTTTTATAGCCAGAGCTGTCCCCTGACTGATGACGATGGGGAGAGAGAAATTGTACATGTAGGGTCACTAATATGCTTTCTGGGGATAAGTGTGGTGAGAGTGTCTCAGAATAAATTTTAATGTAGAAGAAAGAAAAGTATGACAGTTAACTACATGGTCTAAGATCTGTAAGAATAAAACCAGGCCATGAAAACTGGGGTCTGAGAATGCAGAACAGTGTGAAATAAAAAAAAAATCTAGACCCATCAAGAGGGTGAGCACACAAAGTAATAGGTGTTAATATGTGAGAAACCATAAAAAAATGTGGAATAAAAAGAGTATTTGCCTCTGAGTAAAGACAACTGTTTTTTTGTTTTTGTGTTTTCTAGCCTGGACTTGAAGAAACTCAATCTTCCCAGGATCCATTACTCTAATAACAAAATAAATATATTGTTAGATATAATTTTTAGAATTGCGTTATTAAATTGAAGCCTTGAAAATCTATGCTCTGTATTTCAGGATTCCAACTGAAACCCAAGAGCATAATGAAAGGAGTTTATCCAGACAATAAAACCAACTATTGTATCAGAATGAAGTGCAAGAGGGGGGTGTAAGCAGTACTACACTTAGTTAACACAGATGTTGACCCTGGAACAGGGCTCGTGGTCCTTTGCTAATGTGCTTGGTGCTCTTCCCAGTGTGCGCAGACCACCGAAGGAAGGCTTTGCTTCCCAGACTCCTCAAACTGCCCAGGATGGCAATCGTAGTGCAAGCAGAGTGATAAACCCGGTGGTGGAATTCTGTAAGTTAACAACATACAAGTGGAAAATAGGAAACAATAACATGTAAATGAGTTGTTAAAATATTAAAAACTCACGCTGAAAAACCTGGGGAAGACTAGAAACGCTGTCTGATGAGCTGAAAAAGAAAAGGAAATGTCTCTACTTCTCTTTGCCCTTCTCCCTCATGGGCCATCAAGCTTTGCCTGAGACTTTACCAGGGGTACAAAAGAGATTGTACCCCAGGTCAGCTGGAAAATGTGGTTGGAGGAAAATCTAAACAAGTAATTCTTTGCTTTGCAAGTGTAGTTTCAACATAAAGTAAAATAAAGCTATAACAAGAATGTACCTCATTTTCTTTGCACAATGAGGAAAGAGATTAATTGATTTATTGCATAAAAAGGAAATGATAAGGAGAGATGCCTGTGTGTGGCGTTGACGAGGAACAGGGGATGGAGCAGCATGTTACAAGGAAGTTTTCCTTTAGGGGCCAAAAAGAAAAGGACACTCTAGTCTAAAGTGACATGTCATACTGTGAGGCAAAACCTTTAAAAATTATCCCCCAAATGCTAAATCTTCCATCAACTACAAAAATGCAAATAAGATCAGGAGTAGGAATTGGGTCAGGGAAGGATTTTAAAAATGGATTTATTGGAGAGTGCTGTTCTGTGAATCTCACCCTCCTCAAAAGTGGAGAGGGGCAGATTCCTGACTTTCACTGTTAGTTAAGAGAGTTCTAAACAAACAAACAATGACAACAAAAACCCCTCATGTATCCTGTGGAGTCGGGGGAAGTGGGGGATCCAGTGGACAGGTATTTGATTTACATCAAATTTTAAATCATAAAAAATTGGATGAAGACGTATATCTTGCAGCAAAGAAGACTACATTTTTGAAATGTTGAGGTCCAAAAATAGTAAGTTGGAAAAATGTAGGAGTGATATCCATGGTCCAGATTTAAGTCGCATACCAGAGAAACAAATTTTAGGCTTCTCTTTGATCCTGTCAAAGGAGGTAGCTTAATGAGTAGACAGCAGAACCAGGCGGGAGCTACTGCTAGAGGGTCAGAAAAGTTAGGAGATGCAAAGTCTAAGCCAAAAAAGAAAGTGTCACCATTACCAAGGGAACCCGGGTAAGAGATCCTCTGAAATACAAGTGAGAGTCTCAAAAGAAAACATTTAACCCACACAGGTGTGATTGAACTTTAATATCTGATATGTTCGGAGAAATAATGAACAAGTTCATGGCAGTATCAGAAAAGTGAAAACCTTCATATGCCTATTTTTTCCTTTACCTCTTTGTCCTCCAAATAGGGAAAGGCCAGAGAGTAAATGTAGGTTGGTAAAGACAAGTCAATATCTAGGGACAAGAAGAGGAGATAGCTAAGCATCTCCCACCTTTAGACTCTGGACTTGCCTATACAGTAGAACCAAATGTGGCGGGAGACTGATACATCTTTTTATTTTTATTTTTTATCCTCACCCGAGGACATTTTTCTATACTTTGTTCAGATAGAGTGGGAGGGAGATAGAGAGAGAGAGAAACATCAGGTGAAAGGGATACATCGAGTGGTTGCCACCCACACAACCCAACCTGGGCCATGGACAAACTGCAACCGAGGTACATGCCCTTAGCGGGAACCGAACCTGGGTCTCTCTGGACTGCAGGCCGGCACTCTAACCGCTGAGCCAAACTGGCCAGGGTGATACATCTTCAATGTTAAATTAAATCTGAAGATTTCAGGCAACAGAGCTTTCCATATTAATTGCTGAATTAAGACTGTTTTGCTACTTTAAATAAGATTTTATTTTTAAATCTCAGAGTGGCCATAAAAGTCATGGAGCCCACCCAAGTTTTCATTCTGCGCAAGAGGAAATCTGGCTGTTCAGCTGTTCATAAAGATATTTATAAATTATCTTTATTGTTGAAAGTATTATAGACGTCTCTCTTCCCCTCCCCCCATTGAGCCCCTCCCACCCAGGTCTTCACTGCAGGACTGTGTTGTCTGTGTCCATTGCTTATGCATATATACATGTAAATTCTTTGGTTACTCTCTTCCTTCCCTCCCTCCCCCTTTCCTCTGAGATTTGTCAGTCTGTTCAGAGCACGTTTTAAAAACAGAGTTGCTTTATAATTACATCTCATAAATCTTAATCTCAGTACCAGTTATATTAGACTTAAAATAAAATCACTTTGAATAATGAATCAAGTTAGTATTTTTATATTATGTTCGTTTCAGTTAGGATCTTGGTATCTCTCGAGATAGCACACTCAAAGGGTTAATTTAACATTATTAAATGAAAAGGGTATAGACACTTGTGGCTTCCAGTTCTGCACGTAAGGAGCTTTGGAGTTCTTCCTCATCCGGTTCTAACAAAAGCAAAAAGCTGAACAGATTGAAAAAGTAACAACTTTCTTTGGGTCCATTAGTAGGGAGATGGCTCAGGGAAAACTGTGCCACCCAAGATTGGAGAGATAGGCTAATCCAGGGAGTTGCAGTTTTCTCAACAGAGACTAATGAGCAAAAATTACTGAGGGGACCAGGGGCAGGTTAGAAAAACAAAACAAACAAAATGCAAAGAGAACAAAAATTGGGGAAAAAAACAAGCAAACAAAAATGAACAGAACATCCGAAGACTGTTGGATAAATACAAAGGTATAACATAGGGATAATGGCAATATTAGAAGCAGAAAAAAGAGACAAAGGAACAGAAGAAATATTCAAAATAGTAATGATTCGCTCCTCAATCCTGGTTGGGGTTATGTGGAAGGGTGGGAGACAAACAATTGAAATGTCTCTCTCTCTCTCATAGATGTTTCTCTCTCATAGATGTTTCTCTCTCTCTCTCTCTCTCTTTCTCTCCCCCTCCCTCCCACTCTGTCTGAAAATTAGTAGAAAAATATTCTCAGGTGAGGATTAAAAACAAACAAACAAATCTGGAAGCAACCAACTATTTATCAATAAGAGAATAAAAAACAAACAGTATATTCATAAAATAGAATACTACTACTCATCAGTAAAAAGAAACAGATTGCTAATCCATGGAACATACATGAATGAACCTCAGAAATAGTCTTTTGACAGCAAAAAGACAAATACAAAATTGTAATGTATGGTTCCATCTACATGAAAATTTAAAGCTAGTGCAATTAATCTATATTATCTAAAACCTCTGAAATAGTAAGCTTCTTGGGAGAAAGCACCATGATATTACTTCTACTAGGATGATATTGGTGTATCTTGATAGGGAATTACATGGGAATATGTGGACACTAAAATTTATGGAATAGCATACATTAGATTCATGCAATATATTTATGTAAATTTACCTCAAGGGAGGAAACAACTGGAAACTAGCATTGAACTCCAGTTAGGAGGTTCTGAAAAAAAAAAGATTTTATTTGCTCAATCGATTAAAAATATCTTTAGTAGAATTTATGTTAGGGAAGATTTGATATAGCTGTGAATTCAATATTATGGAGAACCTGGTTTCTTTGCCTTTCCACAGCATTCTCTGTTATTAGTTTCTTTCTTAGGTTTTTTGGGGTGATCCTCTGGCGCTATCAGTTTCCTTTCTTTGTATCAAAATAAAGACCTTGATACCTTATATTTTTATGCCACCTACCTGGAAGGAAAGAGAGGCAAAAGAGAAGCTTCTGTTTCATAAAATTCTCAGGAAATAACCCTTAACATCTTATTGGGTCCCATCTGTTTTGCTTACCTTTGAAAATGAGAATAGGGATAATAATATACAAATTTAAAAAATAAGTAAGGGTAGGAAAGTTCCTCAAAGGAAATCTAAGACCGAATATCAGAAGAGTGGGAAGTGAGTGTTGAAAGAAAATGTTACTATTAAAAGAAATGAATTTACTGCTTTTCTTGCTAAACTCAGAACATTGGTTTTAAATGTTAACAAATCTAGCATTTGAATCAGTGTTTGAACATAAATAAGATGTAACTTATTTTCTGTAACATGGTGACCTATTTAGGTAGTAAACTTTGGACTCATTTTGAAATTACAAAGCAGTTGGGTAGCAAACAAGAAACTATTAAATTATCTTAATTGCGCTATATGTTGGTGATGGATTAATAATATGATGATTACCAGGTCAGGACACATTCATTGTTTATTTTTCCAAGTAGGTACAATTTAATCCTTAAAATCATTAATAAAGATTAATTCTGATCAAAGTTAACATGCTTTATGAATGTAAAAATATGTACTATTTATGAATTGATATCACTATGAACGTTTTATGACCAGTGCAGAATCCTGCCATTTTAACATTATGATCTTGTCTCCAAAACATTCGAGGTAGATCTACACAAATCAAATTATACTATGATCAAATGCCTACAAGTCCAGCAAATTTTATTTATTTTACTTTTTTGCTGTAACTTCCATCAACATAAGTGATATATCCTTACTAACTTTCCTAGGGCGTTTAAAGAAGAATACTTCAATAATTATTTATTCATATTATAATCTAAGAGAAGACCTTTGAAACAGAAGATACCAGTCAGGATTTTCTATGACAAATTTGGATGTCATTTTATTCTAGGCCATATGACCACATAAATTCTAAATCAAAGCATGAGGCAAAATATTAGGATTAAGAAGTGGAAGTTGAAGAAACGTTGTTGGAATAGTTTATTGGCCAGAAGAATAAAGGTATAGTTTCACGAACCAGAAACTAAATTACAAAATAAATAAGTAAATATTTCTTTCATAAAAGGGAAAAGAAATCATAGGACCATAATCAACTGTTTTATAATATAATGCTAATTTCCTAGTTTAATTTTCAGGTCAAGAAATTATTTTTTAAAAAACACACTAAATAGTCTCAAAGTGACTATAAATTACTTGCAAGTTTCTGTCATCAGCTATTCTGATGAGAGCGGAATATAACCCAATATTCTGTAGAAAACACTGATGTCATTGAATTCCATTTGGCCTTCTCTGCTGTTTCACAGTTCCTCAGTGAAAAACATACAAATGGCAACATAAAGTTTCTTTGCACTTTCTTCCAAGTTCTCCTGACTGCATTTATATTTCTTACTATGATTATTCTATCATTGGCAAATGTATTTGGAAAAAATTTTAAAAAGTCTACATATGCTGTACTGAGACATATATGGCTGGCTCTTCTCTGCTTCCTTCTAAGAGTCATCTACATTTCCAATCTTCCTGGCCACCATGATTCATTCAGAGGTGGAGACATTGGGTAAGTTCTGTCAATCAGAATCAAAGGAACTTAATTCTGTGTGCAGGTGCATTTGTGAGTGAGTGAATGAGTATGTGTGTGTGTGTGTGTGTGTGTGTGTGTGTGTTATGAAGACTGTGAACCTCTTCCTGTACGATGGGAGAGTGTCTTAGTTCATTCAGGCTGCTATAACAAAATAGCATAGAATGGGTAGCTTATTAGCAAGAGAAACTTATTTCTCACAAATCTGGAAGCTAGAGGTCCAAGATCATGTTTGTGTGATGGCCCTCTTCTGGGTTGCAGAACATTATACATAGTGGAAGAACTCGAGGATTTTATGGAATTTCTTTTCAAAGAGTAATTACTGTGGACTCCACACTCATGATTTAATCACCTCCAAAGTCCCCACTTACTATCATCATTTTGGGTGTTTATAATGTCAACATATGACATAAACATTAAGGGCCAGCCCGGCTGGAGTGGCTCAGTTGGTTGTAATCCTGTGCACGGAAAGTTTGCCAGTTCAATTCCCAGTCAGGGGCACATACCTGGATTGCAAATTCGATCAGAGGTGGGGGCACATACAGAAAGCATATGATTGATGTTTCTCTCTCACATTGATATCTCTCTCTCTCTCTCTCTCTCTCATTCATTATCTCCCTTCCTCTCTCTAAGAATACCCTTGGGTGAAGATTATAAAAAATAAAAGGCCATAGCAGAAAGGTCTACAAGTTCCTGACAGATGTGAAACTTGAAGAGGAATTTCTGAAGATGGTAACAACTTTAATACATTAAGAAAGTGACCATAGGTCTTGTATATATCAGTTGTTACGTAAAGACAACCATGAGATTAAATTTATTCCTGGGCTGTGGGAGTAAATAAGCCGATTAAACTCTCCTCCTCCTGTTTTTTGGTTTACCAACTTTGAGTTAGGTTTTCTATCACTTGCAACTATGAATTTTGATACATATGTTTTCACAGTGTTTTATCGTTTCATAGTTCATTCTTGTCTGTTCTGTTAGAGACCTTGTTAACCACAAAAATTCCAGTGGTCAGGAACCTTATGCTTAATTGAACTGTTTAAGGTTGGGAATAAATGCTCTCATGCAGGATGTTTAATTTTCTTTTTACACAATTCTTGTTGAAAAGATAGAATAGTAGATGTGGCAGGAGTCCTATGGATAATTCCATTCATACCTCTCTTTATTTTGTTTTGAAAAGTGCTCTAAAAAAATTAAGTTAATTTTGCAGGATTTACACAGCTATGGATGTAGAAACCTTTTTAATCCTGAGTCAGAGTGTAGTCCCGCCCCCAAACTGCAAATACAGTTTACCTCATTGCTATGGGTCTTTTTGCACACAAAAGCTTAGTCTTTTTTCCCCTGATAGAAGACTCAAGATCAGACTAAGTTTTAATAATATCAGGAAACGTAAGAACTTGACATTTTACTAACTCATTTGGTTATATATTAGAAAGGGGTTTTGAAAGAGCAGGTATTTGTTCCTTTCCTTTACAACTAATATAATTACAATCTCCTTATTAATCAAAATGACTTTGACCTCAATTCATTTATTATATCCTTTGTTAATAGTCCCAAATTTAGGCCTTTTGTGGTTTGATCACTAGGCTCTCCAAGAGGAGTAAAGGCGAAAGGAAAACCAGATGATCTGGAGATAAGAATTAGAGATATTCAAGATGATCTTCAAGAATAAGGCCATCTTTTGTCTTCTGAAAATATTTTCTTAACATCACACCTCACTACAGCCAAACTCCTGAGTTACAAGAATTCGGTATGATGAAAATAGTCTTAAAACGCTGTAGGTTTGAAAGTCACAAAATTATGTTTCAAGTATCTCTCTGAGCACACTTGACATGGAATAACATCTAGGATTCTGTCCAATGTACCACATCTCAAAACCAAAACTGGAGGGGAAATAGAGCAGTGTTTTGTCATTGGGATTTCATAGAGAAAATTTTTGTGGACATATACAGTACAATATGATTTAAATGGTATACCAAATTCCATGCAAATTTATCAGAAATAAATACTTTAGAGAGAAATATAAACACTTGTGCTATGAGCTAATTATCAGCAATATCAACTTTTTGCATTCTCAACTCTGTGTATATGAAAGATTGTACATGCTTTTTAATGACTTTAATTCATACACTTCGCTACACATTTGCCTACTGTTGTCTCTAATTACTGTGGGCTTCTGATTCTCACTGTGTTTCCCACCTACCAGTGTTCACCAGGCCCTCGCTATCTCACTGTTCTCACCCCTTCCACTTGGCCCTTCACTGGCTTTCTCAGGAATGCTGTTTCCTTCTTGGTCTCAAGCTAACAAGGTTTATTCTGATTCATGCTTGGACCCCAGAGTCTAACATCATGACTGGCATATGTTCGTTTCTTAATTAGTATGTGTTAGACGAATGAATAAAAACAAATGAACAGATATTTATTCTGTAGTGTATTAGTTTGACACGTCTGCCGTAACAAAGCACCGCAGGCTGAGTGGCTTAAACAAAAGACATTTCTTTTCTTCAAATCTTGGAGTCTAGATGTCTGAGGTCAAGGTATTGTCAAGATTGATTTCTCTTGAGGCTAATTTCCTTGAATTGTGGATAGATGACGGTCTGCTCGTGTGTTTTCACATGGTCTTTCCTCCGTGTGTCTGGGCCTGCCCTAATACTCTCATTTTAACTTAATAACCTCTTTAAAGGCCCTATCTTCAAATAAGGTCACATTCTGAGGTACTTTGTACTAAGATTTCAATATATGAATTTTGAGGTTGGCACAGTTCAGCTCACGACATACCTTGTGTGTTAGATTGTGCTAGCTAATTATGTCACCACAGCACTTTATCAAGTACTTCTTTTTCTATATTAAATCAGCGTTCCTGAATTACTTTGTCATGACTCTACAGAGAACAACAATGGCCAAAGAAATCCAACAATACTACCAAATCCCTATTGTCCTTGATAGAGCTAAGGTCGCTGATCCAGGTGCTGATGGGTGCAGCGGGCAGTAGTAACACACGAGGAACACCTCAGTGTACAAGCGCAATAGATTCAATTTTTGTTTCTGATTTGAGCTTTCTGATTTTAGAGGAAAAAACAAATCTAACTAGGCTCTGGAATATAAGAAGGTGTACCTCAACTTCCTGGCTTTATGTAAAAAATAACCTTGGGGTTGTTGAACATCTATAACAAACTTAAGAGAACTAAGTATGTGGTCTATAAAAGTTAAGTTTCTTTTGTAAGCAATTGCCAACATATGAAAACATTGTTTTCCAAAAATTCCTTTGCAAATCATGTATTTGGGACTGAGACTGCATTTCACCAAGAAAACAATGTGTTCACTGGAGCAGTCATTTGCCCTACCCCTCAACACCAAAATGTCCAGTTCACAGTGAAGCCAAAGGAAGTAAAATAGCTTCACCATGAATCCCAATTTTTTGAAATTTATCTTTATCGTTGAAAGTATTTCAGATGTCCCTCCTTTTTCCCCCACTGACCCCCCTCCTCCCCGATCCCCCACCAGGCTTTTACCACACTAATCCTAACTTTTAAATGCAAAATTTAGTCAGAGTACCACTTGAAAAATATCTTCCTTCTTGTGCTTGGAAATAATGTCCAGGAGTTCCTCTTCTCTTTCCTTGGGACAGTAAGTACAGAGTCTTCCCAGCCTCACGTCTCCAGTGAAGTTTTTATGGCTGGGGCTGGAACTCTGAGAGGGAGGAGGCATGGAATCTTATAGACCTAGGACCACTTCCTTCTAGAATAACTCAAAGTTATGCCCTGGTCCCAAGCTATTTAAAATACTAGTTAAATATATTCCTAAAATTAATGATATGTCAAAGGAGGAAGGTGATATTGGGGTGAGAGTGGTTCACCGCCACATTTTTTGGTATTGTCATGCATAGTCTTTATAATTTTTTTTTATTGTTTTAAAATTATTTTTATCATTTTAAAATGCACCTTCTTAATGCCTGAAACTGAACTGTGCCCTGAAACTGGACATCAAATTTAATGTAACAGAAACTAGAGCTCATTTACCAAATGGTATTTCTGTTCCTCAACATGTCACCAATTCTAAGGGCTCCTGATTTCCTTTCTTTTCTTCTGAAAATAAGCATTTCTATATCATAGATAAGCTTTACTCTTTTTCCATACTTTAGGAAAAATATAAAATGTGTAAATATATATAATAGGTTTTGAGATACACAAAGCACCAAATTAAAATTCAATTTAACTTATAAACGGACCAGATTGCCCTGGCTGGTCTGTCTCAGCTGTTAGAGCATCGGCCCAAGGACTGAAGGGTCATAGGTTTGATTCCTGGTTAAGGACGCCTACCTGGGTTGCAGGTTCAATCCTCAGCCCTGGTTGGGGTCATGCAGCAGGCAGCCAATCTATGTCTTTCTCTCATGTCGATGTTTCTCTCTCCCCTCCCCTCACTCCCTTCCACTCTATCTAAAATCAATGGAAAAGTATCCTCAGGTGAGAATTAACAAACAAACCAGACCAGATTAATTCTCATTGCTTTCTTTCTTTAAAAAGGAAGACAATTCAAGATATTTGAGTTCAAGAAATAGATTTTATCTTTTCAAGGCAATTAATTCTAAGGAGCATTTGGAAGACAGGTAAAGTGTGACTAAGGTAGAAATAACGTCAGTGATCACTGACATGGGATTTAGGGGAGAGAATGAAGACAGAAAGAACATCCCAAATGGAAAAAGTAGAAGAGAAAAAAATATTTTACTAATGTTGGTTAATTATTTATAAGAAATACATTTGATAAATATGTAAGTCCAATACTATCACATTTTTCTAAAATAATTGTTATTATTAAATGTTAATATTAATTTACTAAGTAGTATCTTGCTAGAATATCATTATTTATTGTACCTTAAAAAAATATACTATCTTTTTGTAGACTCTTTTAAGTTTAGCCATTTCTTATAGGTAAGCTCAAATTTTTCAAATATTTACTGAAAAAAAACTTTTGAAGTATAGTTTAATTGTATCATTGTCTAATACAAATAGAATCTTAAAATAAAATGTTTGAAAGTCAGCACTGGCCTTTCATTCCTCAAATGTTTTTGTTTTATTTTATCATGATGCAGTATAAATCCTACACTATCCTCAATAGGACCAGTTTGCTAAAAACACAATTGTGACTAATATGAAGAACTAACTCTACCAAAGTCCTTTCCTTGCAAAATTTGTGAATTAAATCTTTTGGAAATTTTATATTTTTCTTCATTTGTTTCCAATTTATATAAGATAAATCAATGAAAATTTACATGTGAAACTTAATAAACCTTTATTTAGCACATGTTGGTAGATCATCAATATGACAAAGCAAAAGGGAAAATAATGTTTTTTGTAAGGTCTGCTATATCAAATATGGGGGATCATTTAAGCAGAAATTATTTAACACAGTGTACGTTTTGAAGAACATTCTTTGAGAAAAATCTACTTAGGGAATTTTTCAAGCTTCCATTGTATGGGAGCCATCTATTTTATATGTATATCCTAAGGATCCATAAGTCTTTCAAGCTTCCAGAATCACTGTTTTTTTTGTTTGTTTGTTTTTAATTTTTTTTTTCTTTATTGATTTGAGAGAGAGAGAAGGAAGAGGGAGAGAGAGAGAAACATTGATGAGAGAGAACATTGATTAGCCACCTCCTGCATGCCCCCCACTGGGGATTGGGCCTACAACCTGGGCATGTGCCCTGACTGGAAATTGAACCGGAGACCTCTTGGTTCATGGGTCAACGCTCACCCACTGAGCCACACAGGCCGGGCTTGTTTTGTTTTTTAATAGAGTTAACAATTTACCAAAGGTCATTTGTGCTGTGGGAAGATAAGCAAATTTCCCACTATCTAAGGATCCCAAATGGATGAATATTAGAATGCACAAGCAAGGTCATCTCAGGCCCTTGGTTTCCCTCGTTACCTCTTTTTGAAATATCTGCTGCCACTGAATTACCATTTTAATTTACCATTTTGTCACTTATCATCTTCTCTTCCTACCCATTTGCTCTTATCTTTTAGTTTTTGAAGCATGCCTTACAAGGTATTTGAATAGACAGAGAATTTATTGAAGGGTTGAAAGTAACCAGGCATGGTTATAACAACACAGGGCAGAAAACAGCTTGATAGTTAACCTTCTATTGGGCTTAATGGTCTTCAGTCACCTCTGCTACTGGAATTTCTTACTGGAAATAGTTCACTTTGGCCTATACTATAGTTGGAATTTAACCTTTAACTTTGCCTCTGTCCCCTTTTTGCTAGACCCATCTCTCATTGTTTTCCTTTTGTTACTCTCAGAATCCTTCACTCCAGTGTCCTGTCTTTCAAATTCCAAATCCTTCATCACACTAGCTAAAGTAGTACTTGTGTTCATAATCTAGATCCTTATCATAAATACTCATTATGGTTCATCTCCTCTTAAAAAATGCATTTCCAATGGTATTTTCATACTTACTTAGAATATACAATCAGAAGTATTATTTATTTTTAAAGAGCAAATTTTATTTTCCTGTTACAAATACCTTAATTTGTTAAATCCTCATAACGGCATTATCAAAGACGTATCATTATCCTATTTAAATAAAAGTGAGGACATTAAACATCAGAAAGTATACATAAATTACCCAACGTCATACAATTAATAAATTGTAGAATGTGAAATGTATACCATGTTTGTTTGATTACAAAGACTCTTTCCCTGACTGCATAGCATTCAGTTTTATTGTATAAAATTGAGAAATATATCTGTGTATTTATAGTTATAGCATCTTTAACATTAATACCTCAACTTTTTTCAGGGAGGATAATTGGCTTTGGTGAAAAATGTGCATAAGTTAGTGTTATTTTTGAATGTTAATTCTCTTTTAAAAATGAAGTCTGTTTTGATTTTATGTAAAACATTGCTATCAAATATCCCTTAAAACTTCGATCTGATAATATAATCCTATTGATGTCCTAGAAAATCTAGGATGTTTAAAGGTGTGAAAATTAGAATCTTTTTTTTTGTTGTTGTTCAGGTAGAGTGGGAGGGAGAGAGAGGAACAGAGAGAGAGAGAGAGAAACATCAATGTGAAAGGAACACATCGAGTGGCTGCCACCCGCACGACCGACCAGGGCCGGGGACAAACTGCAACTGAGGTACGCGCCCTTAGCAGGAACCGAACCCGGGTCTCTCAGGACCGCAGGTCGACGCTCTAACCGCTGAGCCAAACCGGCCAGGGCGAAAATTAGAATCTTAAGTGGCAGCTCAAAAAGTTCAAAAGTAATCAACAACAAACAAAGACAAAAACAAAAAGCTCTCCTTCCTTCAAACCCTGAGTCAGCTTCCCCTTAGATTGGTTTGGACACCCTGCAGATCAAACTGCAATTTATGCAATTCACTGAGCCTGGGGTGAACTCAAACCTCCTCTCCTTCACACAATCTTGTTTTCAAGTTACCTTGTCAGAAAAGCTGACGGTCTCAATGATGCTACTTTATAGACTCCTTGGCAAAAATAGGATGTCGAAAGTCTACTCTTCAGAAACTAAACCCACAAAAGTTTGCCGTCCTTTGGTCAAAGGATATAAAATACACTTGATCTCAAATTGTTCGAGATGTCTCTGTGCATACAAACTCTTCAGAGACTGTAAATTTGAGGCAGTAAGAAATGGAAAAGAAACAAGTTATTCCAACTCAAAACAGGGTTTTATGCACAAAAGACAGGCTAACACAAAAACAAAATTCTTCTCTTAAACTTATTGGTTACATCATTAAACAGTTCAATTACTTGTTAACCCTGTTGATGTGTTGGTTTGACTTAGATGTTATTAATAAGAAAATAAATAAAAATAAAACAATATCCTCCAAGTTATATAAAACTTGCTGTCAAATTTTCTAACATTGGATTGACTTTCAGCAAGCAATATTGCAAATTTATATATGTGTATCTGTACAGAAATTATGACCATCATCCCAATTGAAAAGGACAATTATTATTAACCACTGTATATTGGTTGTTTCTGACTTTTTTTCATCTACTCTTCATGCTGTCCAATTTGAATTTTATGAAATCTTATTCTTAACCTATTTTAAATTATTGATCATTATTCAAATCTAGCTCTGGGTTGTTCATGTGCACTGTTGAAAGCTGGTTACAGCATTGTATTGAGAAATACAGTTAGACCTGTAACATCAGGACCACAATCTTCAATTCTCCTTTATCACAAGTAAATTAAAATAGTGCTTAATTATAATATATTTCAGACTTTATTCTCTGGTTTAATAAGATTTTCAGATAGATAACTGTCCTGAGGTATGCATGATAAATTTTTAATAGATTAAAATTAACTTAGTTATAAGCATATTCTGTTTTCTTAGTCCTCACAATAGGAAACAAATATGTATTTTTCTTCTTACTTTCTTCTTCTGTATTATTTATGTAAGGAAGCTAATAAAAGTATGGGATTGCCTAGCAATATAGTATTTTTTACATAAAAAGAAAATTTGGCTATGAATACATCCATTCTGATATTATGATAGGTGTGATCATCTGTGGTGTCCAAATTGTTGCTGTTATTTCCAAATGCAAAGAAATTCATGTATGCTCCTTTTCAAACTTCTCATATAATAATTGGTGTGTCAGAAGAGGTTCATATTTATGCAGCTTTGAAGATGGTGGACTCTGGTCCAGGTTTCTCTGGAAGCATGAATGAGCCCTGGTGATTATCAAGTTAGTAGCAAGTCTCTTCCCAGTAGAGACTCTTAACAAAAGTGGTTGAAAGGTGTGTGAACAGCAATTAATCACCCTGCTACTTATTTGCCCTGAACAGAATTTAACTGAATACAGTTCACACCTCTACACCTACCTCTCATCATATCTTCAGTGATTTCAAACTACTTGATTTGGCACCTTGCCAAGGAGAAAAATTATGCTGGAGAGAAAAAAGCATATGTACCTTTAATATTAACTATGTAGCAAAAAATATGTAGAAGGAACAATAGGCCAAGTAAGTACATTAATATTTTAACATTGACAAGCTTAGAACCCTGCAAATGACCTGTATTATAGTAATACAGTGGTGGAGTTTCCCAAAAAGATTAATATTGTCTTTATAATGAATTTTTAAGGAAATTCTACAACCCTTAGTATTTTGAAAAACAGCATAAGATTATCTTAAGAAAGTGAGAAAAGATATTTATTGGGTACAGCAAGTTAGATGTTTTATATATACTATTTGAAAGGAAGAAACCATGGTTCTTAACCAATATCACGCCTGCAAAGGATTAAAACTTCTAATCCTTTCCTAGTCAAGTCTTATACAGAGGTGACAGTAATAGTCTTGGATTAATAAAATTTCTCCCAGTAGAGTAACTGAATATTTTTTTAATATGTGGGAATCTGAGGAAACTTAAACATTTTTAAAAAAATTTAACAAGTTTTCTATATTTCCCATGCATAACATGTCTATTTGTTTTCAGATTCAATGGCTGTAAAAAAAGATCTAGAGAAATGAGTTAATATACATTTGTATGTAGACATATTATCCATTTTCACCATAAATCAGCCCTCCTGCCAAACTTGTTCTTGTTGGACAAAGTCTAAGCCATATTGTAAACATTTTAAATAGACTTAGTTGAAAAACATTCAGTATGTCTTTGGAATTATTATTTAATTTTTTTTTAATTCAATATGTTCTGATTGAGCAAAAACTCTTCAGTGTTGTGTTGGCTTCTAGAGGGAATTCAAACAGTACACAAACAGATTTTTCCCTTAAAAAAGTAACACTTAATATTAGAAAAGTCTATATAACAAGCTCTCAGTACATAAAACACATGAATAAGAAGGAAAGTTTAGAAAAGGAGAAGCTTAATATGGTATAGACTTTTTAAAGAGGAGACAGGGATCATCAAATCTCATTGATGGGAGCAACTGTAGGCCATGTATTATATAAGTTGCAATCTATGAATAGAATCTGGTTAATTATTTACAGTAACTGTGTTTTTGAGAAATGCTTGGAGTTCTGCAATGCCCAACTTTGAGAGAATGTGACCGAAGCTTCCATTTCTATCTATCCTTCCTTCCATCAGCTCCCACTTTCCACAGGCATATGACAGAAAACAGACATTTTGATCTTGGACTATTTTTAGCATCAAGTGTTCTCTGTCTGGTCCTGCTCTGCCATTTCTCTGGAATAGCTGGACACACCACCTACCAGGCCTTGTGCCTTCAGCGGGGCATGTAGAGAGGACCACCCTATGCCCTTAGTAATCTGCACATTTGTTCCACAACACCACTTCCAGAGGTTTGATGTTGACTTTCTTTAAATATTTAATTTCCTGTTATATAATTCCCTATAATTATGAGGAATTATCAA
This sequence comes from Molossus molossus, assembly GCF_014108415.1. Taxonomy (NCBI): domain Eukaryota; kingdom Metazoa; phylum Chordata; class Mammalia; order Chiroptera; family Molossidae; genus Molossus; species Molossus molossus. Next base: position 25,972,831 of record NW_023425346.1, read on the forward strand.
TGATCAATACATTATCAATACACTCGTGCCATTAATATGACTTTTTCTATGTCCATTGAGACTTAATTAAGACATTTAACTCTCTGTAAGGTGGACCCTTGTGGGTGTCCCTGGCTTCCTTACTGTTGGATATCTGGTCTCTCTCCAATTTGCTTCATGAAAATTGCTACCCATCTTTCAACAATTCAAAGCATGCAGTCTCCTAATAGATTTGCATTGTTAGTCTGGCATAATTCAAGAGTATGTATTTATGTGTGAGGTGGGAAAGGCAGAATGAATGGTTGGGAACATAACTATGTAAAGAATGAGGGGAGAGCTTTAGCATGATATTCAGTAATTTATGTTAATGCTCTTCATCACCCAAATAGGATCTGTTCCAATTTCTCCATCATCCTGAATTGTAACAATGTCAGTGACATTTGAGGAAAAGAAAGACTAAGTCTTAAATTTAATTCCTACCTGTCCCTATCTCCAGTGGGAAGAAATTTCATGATGGGTTGTTAGTATCTCTTCATTTCTACAGATCTAATCAATTATGATAATACAGGGTTTGGTAAGAAGGCCTTTCCCCTGGTATGTAAATGTTTCTCCTTCTTCCCCAGGAGGCCCTGTCCTCTAGGGCACATGTGTCACCACAGATTCAAGCCCAGAGCTGTCTTCATGAGCATGTGACCAGCGCAGTCTGCACAGGGCCCCATGCTCAAAAGTGGGCTTTATGCTTGGGGTTTACTATTTTATTGTCTTAAAAATCTTAATAATTTTATTCTTGAATTTGGGTTTTGTAAATGAAGCCCCGTAGGACCTGGAGCATATACCAGAAGGCTTGGCCCCTCAGGGCACATGTGGTTTTGTTCCCTCCTGCTCACACCCTTCCATGGGACAAATTACTGGCTACCTGCCCCTAAGTCCCTGTCCAGAGACATATATTAGTTGAAAGTCCTTAAAGAGGAGAATTGAGACTTCTAATAAGAAGAAATTCTGCCCATGAATAGCAGTCTCACCTCTTGCTCCAGGGTTCCTAGCCAGTTCTTTCTGATAGTTTGACCTACAGATTTCAGATTTGCTTTGCCAACTCCAACAATTGTGTATTATATTTCTATTAATATATACTTCATATTGGTCCTGTTTCTCTAGTTGAACTCTATCTGACACAGCACATTAAGCTCTATAATATAAGCCGTATGGCTAGAATCAGGTCAGTGAAAAGGAAAATTCAGCTAAAAAAATCATTTGAAAATAATACTAACCATAGACATTTATCATCTGCTTTTAAATTTAAAGTACCCTTTAATTTTGAAGAAAAAAACCCTAATTATTTCTTAGCTTTATTTTTTCTACCAAGTGAATCTATGTTTAGTTTTTAAAAATTAAATTACTTGCATCAGGGTAAAAAAACTGAAAATTCTCACTTACCAGAGGTCTCCTACTTTACCAGTTACAATATTTTATAGTGTCTCCAGCTCCAAAAAAAAGTGTGCTTTAAAGATATTATTTATTATAGTAAAGTACTTTATGTGATTATTAATTTTATAAATTAAAAATCTTATATATTAGAAATCAAAATGTAAAATTTCACCTATTTAAGATATCTAAAATTAAGAAAAAGAGTGGTGGCGTATATTAGAGAAAGATCTAAGTACAAAGAAATTTCTCTGGTACTATTTGAAGGTTAATCAGGGGCACCGAAAAGAAAAGAGTGGCGACTTGACACATCATGGGAGATAGAAATTCTACCTTCCACAGATGTTGAAATTTGGAACTGATTTTCATAACTTCTGATTTTTATATCATAGCCACACAAACTTGAATAAATAAAATCTTGAGATAAGTCTTTCTAAGGTCACACAAAAATGATAATCATGCATTTATGTAGTCAACTGTATTCATCTTAAAAATGCTGAAGTTTCCAAGCATCGGAAGACAGACTGGCTTCTCTTCTCTGCCCCTTTCCATCTGCCTTCTCTTCTCAGTCAAAAGGAGTTACAAGAAAGATCTGGAAATAGCTGGAAAAAAAAAATGTCTGTTTGTTTTCAGTGCTTTTATCAAGTGCCTCATAATAAAAATACCTTTTAATGAGAAGATGTAATATACCTGACTACCATTATAAAATTCTACTTTGGTCCTGCAAGTTTGTAATTTCAAATACTTCTTTTCTTTTTCTTTTTTTTGTTTCTACATAATTTTATTTGTCTGATTTCTTTTAAGATTTTCTCTATTTTTTTTTTTCAACAGTTTGACTATGATGTTTGAAATATCATGTTTTTGGTATTTAAGCTGCTTGATCTTTTTTTAAAATTAATTATTTTATTTTTGTTATAGATGTTTCTCCCTTTCCTCCCACTAATTCCCCCCTCACCCTCCCTCCTTGCCTTGTCCCCAGCTTTGTTGTCCATGTCCATTGTTCATGCATACATGCATATAAGTTCAGTGGTTTATCTCTCCCCACCACCTCCTCTTCTGGGGATTGTCAATCTGTACCCCACTTCCACATCTCTGGGACTACCCCATTTCTCAAACTGTTATGTTCATTATATTCCACAAATAAGTGAGATCATATGATACTTGTCTTTCTCTGTTTGGCTTGTTTCACTTAGGATAATACTTTCCAGATTTCTTCATGTTGTCTCAAAGGATAAGAGATCTTTCTTACAGCTGCATAGTACTCCATTGTGTACATGTACCTCTGCTTTATTATCCATTGGTGTACGGATGGACATTTGGACTTTTTCCAGATCTTAGCTATTGTAAATAGTTCTTCTATGAACATGAGTGTGCATATATTCTTTCTGATTGGTATTTCAGGTTTCTTAGGGTATATACCTAGAAGTGGAATTACTGGGTCAAATGGCAGTTCAATTTTTAATGTTTTGAAGTAACACCATATTGTTTTCCATAGTGGCTGCACCAGTTTGCATTCCCACCAGCAGTGTACTAGAGTCCCCTTTTCTCCACACCCTTGCCAACAATTATTGTTTGATGACTTGTTGATGGCGGCCATTCTGACAGGTGTGAGGTGAAACCTCATTGTTGTTTTAATTTGCATCTCTCTGATGATTAGTGATGTTGAACATTTCTTTTATTTATTTATTGATTGATTGATTTTTATTTAATTAATTTATTTATTTTTGTGAGCATTTCTTCATATGTCTCTTATCCATTTGTCTGTCCTGTTTGAAGAAATGTCTATTTAGTTCCTCTGCCCATTTTTAAATTGTATTTTTTGTCTTCCTTTTGTGGAGTTGTATGAGCACTCTATATATATTGGAAATCAACCCCTTATCTGATATATTATTGGCAGTTATGCTCTCCCATACAGTGGGTTACCTTTCCATTTTGATGATTGTATCTTTTGCTGTGCAGAAGCTTTTGAGTTTGATGTAGTCCCATGTGTTCATTTTTTTCTTTGTTTCTGTTGCCTTTGGTGATGTATCACTGAAAATTCTGCTGCATATGATGTCTGAAATGTTGTTGCCTAAGTTTCTTCTAAGATTTTTATGGATTCATGAGTCACATTTAAGTCTTTTATCCATTTTGAGGTTATTCTTGTGTTTGGTGTAAGTTGATGGTCTAGTTTCATTTTTTGCATGTAGCTGTCCAATTTTCCCAACACTATTTATAAAAGAGGCTGTCTTTACTCCACTGTATGCTCTTGCCACCTTTGTCAAATATTAATTGAGCATATTGCCTTGGGTCTATTTCTGGGCTCTCTGTTCTGTTCCACTGGTCTATATGCCTGTTCCTGTGCCAATACAAGACTGTTTTGATTACAGTGGCTTTGTAGTATAACCTGAAATCTGGTAATGTGATCCCTCCAACTTTGTTCTTTTTCAAGATTGCTGTGGTTATTCAAGGTCTTTTTTGGTTCCATATGAACGTTTGAAGTATCTGTTCTAGTTCTGTGAAGTATGTCATTGGTATTTTCATGGGGATTGCATTGAATATATAGATTGCTTAGGATAATATAGACATTTTAATGATGTTAATTCTTCCAATCCATGAACAAGGTATGTGCTTCCTCATTTTTATATCTTCCTCTATTTCTTTCTTCAATGTTCTGTAGTTGTCTGCAAATAGGTCCTTTATTTCTTTGGTTAAGTTCATTCCTAGGTATCTTAATTTTTTTGCCACGATGGTAAATGGGATTGTTTTTTCAGTTTCCTTTCTGTGAGTTCATCATTGGTGTATAAGAATGCCATCGATTTCTTGACGTTAATTTTGTATCCTGCTACTTTGCCAGATTCATTTATTAAGTTTAGTAAATTTTTGATGGAGTCTTTGGGGTTTTCTACATATAGTATCATGTCATCTGTGAAAAATGACAGTTTCTTCCTCCTTTCCTATTTGGATCCCTTTTATTTTTTCCTCATGTCTGATTGCTGTGGCTAAGACTTCCAAGTACTATGTTAAATAAGAGTGGCGAAATGGGCATCCTTGACTTGTTCCTGTTCTTAAGGGAAATGCTTTTAATATTTGCCCATTGAGTATGATATTGGCTGTAGGTCTTTCATATATGGCCTTTAATATGTGGAGATATGATCCCTCTATTCCCAGATTGCTGAGTTTTATTTTTTTGTTTTTTGTTTTTATCAGAAATGGGTGCTGGATTTTGTCGAATGCTTTTTCAGAGTCTATTGATACGATCATATAATTTTTATCTTTCATTTTGTTTATATGGTGTATCACATTTATTGATTTGCAAATATGTTCCAGCCTTGCATCCCTGAGATAAATCCCACGTGGTCATGGTGAATAATTTTTTTGATGTATTGCTAGATTCGATTTGCTCAGTATTTTGTTCAGGATTTTGGCATCTATGTTCATCAGGGATATTGGTCTGTAGTTTCTTTCATAGTAGTGTCTTTTCTTCTTTTGGAATTAGAATCATGCTCGCATCATAAAACAAGATTGAAAGTCTTTCTTCTTCCTGAATTTTGTGAAATAGTTTGAGGTGAATGGGTATCAGTTCTTGTTTGAATGTTCGGTAAAATTCACTTGTGAAGCCGTCCGGGCCTAGGCTTTTGTTTGCTGGGACAGGCTTGATTACATCTTCAATTTTTTCTGTTGTTATTGATCTGTTCAAGTTTTCTATCTCTTCCTGGTTCAGTTTTGGGAGACTATGTGTTTCTAGAAATTTGTCCATTTTGCTTAGGTTGTTGAATTTGTTGCCGTATAATTGTTCATAATATCAGTTAACAATCCTTTGTATTACTGTGGTGTCAGTTGTTATTTCTCCTCTTTCATTTCTGATTTTGTGTATCTGGGTTATCTGTTTCTTGGTGAGTCTAGCTAAGGGGCCATGAATCTTGTTTATCTTTTCAAAGAACCAGCTGTTTGTTTCATTGATCCTTTGAGTTGTTTTTTTTGTTTGTTTGTTTGTTTGTTTTGGTCTCTGTCATTTATTTCTGCTCTGACCTTTACTATTTCCTTCCTTCTACTTGCTTGGAGGTATTCTTTCTGTTTGCTTTCCTGTTCTTTAAGTTGTGAGGTTAGATAGCCTATTAGAAATTTTTCTTGCTTCTTGAGGTAGGCCTGTAGTGCTATGAACTTCCCTCTCAGAACTGCTTTCACTGCATCCCATAGATTTTGTGTTGTTGTGTGTTCATTTTCATTGGTTTCCAGGAAGTTTTTAATTTTATCCTTGATCTCCATGGTAACCCATCCATAGTTCAATAATATGATATTTATCCTCCATGTATTCAAATGCCTTTGCATGTTCTCGTTGCAATTGATTTCTATTTGCATGCAGTTGTGATCTGAGAAGATGCTTGATATGATTTGAATCTTCTTGAACTTGTAGAGACTTAATTTGTGCCCTAACATGTGGCCTATCTTTGAGAATGTCCCATGTGCACTTGAGAGGAATGTGAATTCTGCTGTTTTGGGGTGTAATTCTCTGTAGATATCTATTAAATTCATTTGATCTAGCGCTTCATTTAGAGTCTGTGTTTTCTTGTTAATTTTTTATCTAGAAGATCTATCCAGTGATATCAGCAGGGTATTGACATTCCCAATTGTGATTGTATTGCTGTTGATTTCTCCTTTGAAGTCCTCCAAAATATTTTTAATATATGTTGGTGCTCCTATATTGGGTATATATATGTTTACCAAGGTTATATCTTCCTGTTGGATAGATTCTTTTAATATTATGTAGTGGCCTTCTTTGTCTCTAGTTATGGCCTTCATTTTGAAATCTACTTTATCAGATATGTGTATTACTACCTCAGCTTTTTTTTGCTTTTCGTTTGCTTAAAAGATTTTTTTTCATGCCTTCACTTTCAACCTATGTGAGTCTTCTGTTGTGAGGTGGGTTTCTTGTAAACCACATATATGTGAGTCATGCTTTCTTATCCAGACAGCTACTCTGTGTCTTTTTATTGGAGCATTCAAATCATTTACATTTAAGGTGATAATTGACATGTATTTATTTATTGCCATTTTTGTTTAGTGTGGTTCTATGTTTCTTCCTGTTTTTTTTTTTTTTTTTTCCTAGTAATTACAGCAGTCCTTTTAGCATATCTTGCATTGCTGGTTTGGTGTTAATATATCCCCTTAGCCCCCCCCCCCCTTTTTTTTTTATCTGGAAAGGTCTTTATTTGACCTTCTATTTTGAATAATAGCCTTGCTGGATAGAGTAGTCTTGGATTCAGATCCTTGTTTTTCATGACCTTGATTACTTCATGCCACTCCCTTCTGGCCTGTAGTGTTTTTGTTGAGAAGTCTGCTGAGGGCCTTATGGAGTTTCCTTTGTAGGTAACCTGTTGCTTCTCTCTTGCTGCCTTTAGGATTCTCTCTTTGTCTTTTTGGCATTTTAATGACTATGTGTCTTGGTGTGGGTCTGTTTGTGTTCTTCTTACTTGGGGCTCTCTGTGCTTCTTGAACTTGAATGCCTTCTTCCTTCACCAAGTTAGGAGAGTTTTCTGTCACTATTTCTTCAAATATATTCTCTTACCCTTGCCCATTTTCTTCATCTTCAAAGACTCCTATGATGCAAATGTTATTACGTTTCTAGTTGTCCCACAGTTCTCTTAAGCTTTCTTCCTGTTTTTAATTGGTTTTTCCTTTTGGTTTTCTTATTGGTTGATTTTTTTCTACCCTGTCTTCTAATTCGCTGATCCAGTCCTCAGCTTCCTCTACTCTGTTGGTTAGTCCTTCCAATGTGTTCTTAATTTCTGCTATGTCATTCTTCATTTCCACTTGGTGGGTTTTCAGTGTTTCTATATCTTTATTCATGGTGCTGATGTCCTTACTCATGCTGTTCAGCTTCCTCAAAATCATGGCTCTGAACTCTACCTCTGATAATTTGCTTAACTGCATTTCATTTATCTCATCTTCAATAGAGTTCTCTTGTTCTTTCATTTGGGATTTGTTTCTTTGTTTCACCATTTTGGCTATCTCAGTGGGTTTTGGAGCCTGCCAAATTTTCCTTGTGGGTGTTTGTGTTCTGCTGTTTGTGGCTCCCTGTACTGGGTTTAGATGAGTCTGGGTGGGCCCATGTTGAACACCAGTGTCAAGTCTTACTTTCCTGGGAATATTTGCAAGCTCAGGAAAGGTTCAGTTATCCTCTAGGTTTTTCCTGGTGGCTAGTAGTCTCAGTTACTCAATGCCTAGTAGTTTGGCCTTGGTGTTCTGCTTAAGAGAATTTCCAGAGGGTGGGATAGATGCTGGTTATGAATGAGCCTCAATTTGCATTTCTTTGCCTCACCTAAGAAAGGCTGAATCTTGAAGGCGGTAGGGAGTTGCCCCTTTTCCCCAAAGCTTGGGGAAGGAGCTCACTGACCACTGTCTTTTGTGGGCGCAACTCAGCAAAAACTCTGAGTGCCCTCAAAATCCCAGGTGTTCCCACAGAGTTCTAGCCCAGTGTGCCCTCCTTCTGCCATAGCCCCCAGGTGAGTGGCTGTGGCCATTTTAGTACTCTGTTCTGGCTCTCTGCACTGTGGAGTGTGCTTGGTCATTATTCCCCAAGGGCACTGCTCACAGCTAAGACTGCTGCTGTCTGTGGGCTCCCAGCCTGCCACCTTCTCATGCCTCTGCAGATCCTACCAGTGTCCCTGGTTATATGGTCTTGTCCTGCTGCTTTTCTGTTGCTTTTTTCTGAGGATTTGTCTTTATTTTAGTTGTAATTCCCATTTTGTCCTGGGAGATGGTCTGCATAGCTTCTATTTACTGTGCCTCTGTTTTTCACATCCTCTATGCCAATCTTGTGTGCAGCTGGGTAGCACAGGCCTCCCTGGTGCCCCAGCACCCCGCAGATCTCACAGGTAACTGGATGGCACAGTCCCTGCTGGGTCGCACAGGCCTCTCTTGTGCCTCAGTACCCCGCAGATCTCACAGGTAACTGGATGGCACAGTCCCTGCTGGGTCGCACAGGCCTCTCTGGTGCTGCAGTACTCCACAAGTCCTGGGGGTAACTAGATTTCACAGTCTCTGCTGGGTCGCACAGGCCTCTCTGGTGCTTCAGCACTCCACAGGTCCCATGGGTAACTGGATTGCACACTCCTTGCTGGTTCACACAGGTCTCTCTGGTGCCCCACACCCTGCAGGTCCCAAGGGCGGGCAGCTGGATCACACCTCTCTCTCTAGGGCTCAGGCTTCCCACTGCTCTTGTGAGCTACTGGACTGTACAGGCCTCTGTAGAGCCCCAGGTCCCGCCTCTGGTGGCTGGGAAGTGCTGCTACCCTCTGGGGCTCAATTCCTGCTCAGCTTTTGTTGTAGTTTTTGGTGATGAGTCTCAGCTTCTGTTGCCTGGGGATGGATGTGTGCTCCCCAACCTCTTTTGGTGGGGTTATATCTCGACTCTGATCTGGCTGCTGCTATGGGGGATGGTGCTGGGTTCTGGGCCGTCTGCAGCTTCTGACTTCTGAGGCTGGCACCTTGGGAGCTCTGCTACTGTGCACCAGTCTGTGTTGACACAGAGTGTCCACTGGTCAGATGGTGCCAGGTGCACTGGTGGGCTCAGGTTGCTGGGCCCTAGCCACTCCCAATGCTTCCTTCCAGGGAAGACTCAGGATCTTCAAAAATGGTGGGACCTCCCTGTAGAGCAGGGAGAAGTGCCCTGAAGGACCGTTTATAGCACAGGAACCTTCTGCTCAGTGTCTCTGCACTGCTTGGTTTTGGTAGTCCACCTTCATGTCCACTCACACTCTCTCACACACTCACCCTCCCTCCAGTCCTGCCCTCCACCATCCTCAAATACTTTTAAGGAAATTTGCAGGTAAACTTAAATGAATGAAGCAGGTAAGAAGCAGGAGTAATGACTGGTAGAACTTACTATTTATGCAAGGATATGTACCCAATTATATTTATTCTGCTTAGAATTCATTGTACTTACTGAACCGAAGAACCATTTTGTTCAAAACTTCTGGAAAATTATAATTTAGTATCATTTAAAAATGGCCCCTCTCCAATCTTATTGTCTACTTGTTAGACATGCATGAGACCTCTTCATTTTATCTTATTGTTTAAAAATATTTTTAACCTAACTTTTATATTTTCATCTCTTTCTTTGTGAGTGATGCTTCTAGTTTATTTCTTCCATGCATCCTTTCACGTCCCTAATTTTCTCTTCAGATTTATCTCACCCGCTATTTAATTATCCATTTCATTTTTGTGTTTTAACAATTCCTTTTCTTCTGGCAGAAATTATAATTTGTTTACACACACACACACACACACACACACACACACACACCCCTTTCTGGTACTTTTTGACAACATAGCTTTTCTTACTTTTCTAGCCTACCATTGCTCTTGAACTTCATGTTTTACTGTCCCCAGCACTATTTCTCTCTCCTATTCAGTCTTATTCAACTAACTTTACAGGCTTCCTTATTGTTTTTACAGTTACCACTTCAGGGACTTTGCATTTTTGATTCTCTTTCCTTGGAACATTCTTTCTTCAAATTTGTTTAGGTCTGACTTCTTTTCACTTCCTTCAGGTTCAAAGATCCTTTTCTCAGTGAAGTTTTCCCTGCTCTCCAAGGTGCAATGTACCTTACCCAGTGCTCCCAATCTACCTTCCCTGCTTTATTTTAATTTATAGCACATTTCACTATTAAAAATGTTTTATTTTATATCTGTCTCTGACAGTTAGAATATAAATCCCATTGGGCAGTAATGAGGGTGTTGTTGTTGTTGTTGGTGGTGGTGGTGGTGGTGGTAGTTAATTTTTATGTTCCCAGTAACTAGAAAAATGCCTGATATAATTGATATTTAATAAATGAGATTAAAGTTAAATAAATATATGCCATTGACTGAATATTTTTCTCTTTAATTGTTTTTTAATATTTTCAAACATAATTTATAATCTGGTCTGATAATTCTATTATATAAAATTATTGAATATCTAATGCTATTAATGTTTTTAATCTAAGTTACATTTGGTAACTATGTATTGTGAGATTTTTGGTGGTCTTATTTTTGTTACTTTTTACTATTACTAAATTTGAAAAGCTCTATATTCACTGAGCTGAGGTTTTTTACCTATACAAATCTTTCAAGGCCTGAGTTGAGGATATTTCCAGAGGAGTTTTGCTATTGATCCAAAATGTCATCAACCTCTGAGCACTTGCTTGCTAATTTCTTAGCTTGCCAGGTAATTGCTGGTATTTAAATTACTAGCCTGTCATTGAAAAATAAAAAATTGTTTAAAAAATTATAAGCCCAGATTTAGGGAAATGATAAATTTATGGTTTTAAACTCTCAGGTCAGGTTTTTTTCCTTTGAACTATGGGCAGCGGTGGGCATGCATCTGTCTCTGTGACCTCCTTGACCAGGGAAAGGCTTCCTCTAATCTGCTGTTTGGCTGACGGTCCAAGTTCTCTTTCGGTGGGGATCATTTTTTGTCTTTTGTTTCTTGCATGTCAAAGCCTTGTGTTTTATCTGTATGTGGATAAGATTTTTTAGATACCTTATTCAACATTTAATTGTATGTTGTTGTTTTTTTTTGTGGAGACTTTTTAATTATCTCATCTACCAAATTGAAAATTCCCTCTGCAATAGTTTCTTAGGACTGCCATAATAAAGTATCATAACCTGGGTAGCTTAAAACTTCAGAAATATAATTTCTAATAGCTCTGGAGAGTTAAAGTCTAGAAATCGCTGTGTTGGCAGGGTCGTGCTCTCTCTAAACCCTCTAGAGTGGGATCCTTGTTGGCCTCTTCCAGTTTCTGGAAGCCCCATGAGTTCTCTGGACTGTGGTTGCTTATTTCCAATCTCTGTCTCCATCTTCAGTGGCCTTCTCCTCCCCGTATTTTTCCAACTCTTCACATGGCATTCTTTTTATAAAGACTCCAGTCATATTGGGCTGAGGGTCCTTCGTGCTCCCATATACATCTGTAATGCCCTATTTCTAAATAAGGGCATGTTCTGAGATACTCTGGTTAGGACTTCAGCATATCTTTCTCAGGTAACACATTTCAACCCATCACACCATCTCAAGAAAACATCTGCTATTTAGCTCACTTTATCATTTTCATGTTAATAGCTGGGTCCAGTGTTGCCAGACTTTCTGGTTTTCAAAAGAACCTAAAGATTTAGTTTTACTTTGGGAATTTCCTGATCTTGAATATTGACTTTCCAAACTTTAAAAATATTGCCATAAGCCACTATTTTCTAGGCCAATCAAAGCACAACTGCAGGCTAGATTTGGTCAGTGTTATTGATTTTCAACCTCTGCAATAATGTGAAGCACAATTGATCACTTATGGTAACTATGAGTCAAACTAGAATATTTTTAATATATAAAAAGACCTGGAAGTAACCCAAAAGGTGTTCAAAATAGACAACATATGTGTCCCAAGGTCCAAAACTAAAATGTATATTCTTTTACTTATAATATAGCTCCTCAAGCCAGGACTTGGAATGTATTCATTATTATTTTACACATATATCTAAGAAATTGGCCAGGTTTTCCTGCTCAGAGTAGATTTAAATTAGATTCAGTCTCTGAAAACTTGTTGCTAGAGAAAAGTACAAGGATAAAAATGAGAAGTAACAGCCTTGATAAGAAGAGACAAGAAAAAGAAAGAAAGAAAGAAAGAAAGAAAGAAGGAAAGAAAGAAAGAAAGAAAGAAAGAAAGAAAGAAAGAAAGAAAGAAAGAAAGAAAGATTTCCAAAGCAGATATAAAAGTCCCCAAAATCCTAGCAGTCTGGCGTCATTTGCTGCAGTTTGCAAATCTGGAGGGTATCATTATGATAACTTGCTGCAATAGCTCATGTTCTGAACATACACCTTAAACATTGAAAGAAGTGTAACCTATAATTTATTGAAGTGTGGACAAAAAAGAAAATATAATACATTTAGAAAAATTTCCAGCATTCAGGAGAGATTTATAATTCATGTGAACTAGAAGAGCTGAACCAGTTAAAAAGATCAAAATACTTCCACATCAGTTGCTGCGAAGCCTGTCCCTTACCCCATCCGTAGGTGGTGCCAGACTGCCACACAATTAAGGAACTAGAGGAACAAGAGTTGGCAGAACTGGGGGCTTATCTCTCCCAGGACTTTGGAAGCTATCTCTTCGGGCTCCCGTACTATTGCTAATGTGTTGTATATTACTCTTGCTGGTGCAAATATCTACCAAAGAAAAAAAAAATCACCTTAATTTAAGATATAAATGGCTTTTGGGAAGAACAGAGCATGAGAGATGAAATCAGTCTATGAACAAGTAGCATGTTCTCTGAACAGAAGGCATGGCCCGAGAGGAAATGACCGGATACACAGACACCACTGAGTATTTACAAGCAGTGAACAGCTTCCCTGGTCTGATTTCAGCATCATGGAGTCGAACTTTGGATTAGGACTTGACTACTCTAGTTTTTTATCTACATAGAGAATGAACTAGACAAAAGACAGAACTCCAGAGTCCCCTAGGAAATGATATTTCAGTTGTAAATTAACAAAGGAACTTTTTGGTTTTATTTATATTTCCTATGAGCTCAGTTAATTTGAGCAAGTCCTGAGTGTTTCTTAGTAGTATTAGAATTACAAAAATTTGACAAATCTGTTTTCCAAAGTGAGAGTACATTTAGGAAGTAAATAAGATCCCATTAGAACCTTGGAAGTTGGTCATCACTTCATCCCAGGAAACTTCCCTCTTTGATATTACACAGGTTGAATTCTTTGTTGCTGTTAGAAACTTCTTTTTTCTTTTGTTATTTAATTTATTGGGGTGACGTTGGTTAATAAAATTACATAGGTTTCAGGTGTACAAATCTATCATACATCATCTGTATATTGTATTGTGTGTTGACCATCCCAACACATCTCCTTTTATACCCCTTTACCCTCTTCTATCTGCCCCCATCTCCTTTTCCCTCTGGTAATCACAATAGTGTTGTCTGTGTCTATGAGATTTTGGTTTTGGGGGGTTTAATCCCTTCACTTTTTTCACCCAGCCCCTTAACCACCATCCCCTCTGACAGCTGTCAGTTTATTCTCTGTGAGTCTGTTTCTATTTTTTTTTTGTTAGATTATTTTGTTTATTAGATTCCACATGTGAGTGAAATTATATGGTATTTGTTTTTCTCTGACTGGTTTATTTCACTTGGCATAATACTCTCAGGTCCAGCCAGGCTGTTGTAAATGTTAAGATTTCCTTCCTTTTTTATGGCTGAGTAGTATTCCATTAAGTAAATGTACCACAACATTTTTATTCACTCATCCACTGATATTACAAAGAAACCTCAAACACTAATTTGAAAAAACAGATGAACTCCTATGTTCAGTGCAGTGTTGTTTATAAGAGCCAAGATTTAAATGCTGCCCAAGTGGAAACTTCTATATAATGACCTTGTATAATTGGAAAGAATCTCCTAAAATAGTCTATCTTTAAGTAAAAGCTAAACTAAATTCAGTGATTACAAATTTGTTGTCAAGTAATTATGAACAAATATTGTCTTATTTGGATTGCATCAAAAGATTTTTTAAATGTAAATTTTCTAGTAATTCAAACAAAAATGACCAAATATACAAAAATTGTCCTTCTATGCTACTAATGATCTGGGAAAGAGAGAGATGAATACAATATACACATATAAATATTAACATATAATAAGCATATACATTTTATATTAATATAAAAACATATACTGAATATACTTATAAGTATATATAAATATAAAATAAATTTATAATGAATATTTACTTGTACATTTGTTATATATATTTAATTTATACATCATAAAAGTGATTTATTTGCAGTCTTTTTGCTAATATACAAATATGTAAAGTTTTAATGTGTAAAAAGAAGTGAACACTGGATTAAAATCAAAACACCTAAATTTTATTTTTCACTTTTCCACTAAGTCAAATGAACATTGGGCAAGGCACTGTATCCCTCTGGGGTTCTGTCCTTTCATCTATAAAACTAAATCCTTCATTTGTAGACTATGGTCCATTTTATCTGTAATAGTTTATGAATTCTGTGAAGCTACCAAGTTCATTTTTCTCATTTAACAGATGAAAAACTAAAACCAGGAGATGAAATGATTGGCGTAGGGTCACACTGCTAGTTAGTGTCCAAACTGGAAATAAAGTCAGGTTTCTTGATTCCTAGTCCAGCCCACTGTTCTTCTGTAGCTGATATCACCATGACGACCCCATGGATGCTGGTAATCCTTGGAAGAATACTTTCTAAAGATTCCCCCTGCTCAAATCTTGTGATTTAGAGAAAAATGTAACTTTATTAACTTGAGTATGTCCCCCACCTTAGGGAATATATTTCTAGAGTAAAGTCAAAGAACTAGTTATGCATTATTGCACATTATATAAGGGCATTATACAAGTCAATTAGAACCGACAGTAAAACAACTTCCATGCTAGATCATCTGAATTGTTTTATTTCTCTTTTAAAAATCAATGGAGCAGCCCTGGCCGGTTTGGCTCAGCGGTTAGAGCGTCAGCCTGCGGTCTGGAGAGACCCGGGTTCGGTTCCCGCTAAGGGCGCGTACTTCGGTTGCAGTTTGTCCCCAGCCCTGGTTGGTCGTGCGGGTGGCAGCCACTCGATGTGTCCCTTCACATCGATGTTTCTCTCTCTCTCTCCCTTCCTCTCTCTCCCTCCCACTCTATCTGTACAAAAAATGGAAAAATATCCTCGGGTGAGGATTTAAAAAAAAAAAAAAAAAATCAATGGAGCAAAATCACATTTCAGTTCAAATGTTCTGAAAGTCTCTAAGCCTATCACACTGTTCCTGCAGTGTTATTAGTGTCTTCCTAGGTTTTAGTACAGAAACATTTTTGTTTGCCTCTGTAATTCCTGAGAGCTGACTAAAATTTCAAATACTATTATTATCCAGGTAAGAGAATTGAAAAAAAAAAAAAAAAAAAGCACTTTAAAAATGTCTGAAACATAGAATCAGGATTTCAGTGCTTAATTAGAAAGCCACCACTTATTTAAGAGAGGTGGCAAAACTATTATTTCCCAATTCCACAGCTAGCTGACTTTTCAATCATCAGTCCAATAAAAAGTTCCATCAGATTGCTTTGCCTTTGGTTTGGATTCTCTTAAAAAATATTTGTCTCCCTCTCTGTGGAGCTTTCTCAGGAATTGTACAAGAAAAAGCAAAGAAGGGGATCGAGCATGGAGATGAGTCTTTTAATCCAAAGGATAAACATTGTAAACATGTTCCTTCTTGAAAAGAACAGTAACGTAAGTGTAATGAAAAGGTATGTGCATGTTTTACCACCTAAAAATGGAAGCACATTTTGTTTATTTCAAAACAGTCCTCACCAAAGTTTGGCTGGAAAATGTCACTTGGTGCAAGGACCTTATTTTTAATGGATTTGGTAAATTTTGGTTATTCTAAATGGTTGGAGAAAAAAAAATTACTATAATTTAGTAGCTATACTGAACTCTTCAGCAATGTTATTTATTTTTAAAACTAGCTGTGAGACAATATTTATTATTAACAACCAGGGTTCAAGTCATTTAACTTGCTTGAGTTTTCAGAACAAGTATGTTCAGAGATGAGGTTTGAATTGAGTTTACCTACCTATATAGTGTATATTAAACATTCTATAATAATATTCCCCATGGACTGGTTAATGATCACCAAGTATTACTGTAGAAGATGATAATTCTGTTAGCAGTAGTAACTAGTAATTATTTGATAGTTAATATAAAACAAACATACTAAAAGCTTATGAGTTTTAAATTATGATTATTCTATTTTATGATGAAAAAATTGGCATTGTAGATAGTATTGACCTTTAATCAATAAGTCTGCCAGACATTACTTCAGCAAATAGGTTTGAGAGTTCTTCTGGGCGCCCTACTTCACTTTAAATGAGGTAACTGGGTTTTAACTTCGTGTCATAGTAACTGGCGGAGCGGAAATGGAAGGCGAGAACCCGGGTTTAGAACAAAGCTCCTCAACATGGACACTACGGTGCTGTCCTGCTATAGGAAATACTTTCAAACTAAGTGAGTGTCTTTCAAACAAAATGTTAGTGAATATGATAAAATCTTTCTTTGGAGGTTTTAGAGCAATCTTCAAGTTGTACTTCAAAGTCATTATTTCTAACATGGAACTAAACAGCATTACCATGAGAATGCCACAGGTGGGAACAGCCACTGACCGGTCCACATGGGCTCCGTTGCATGCTATCTTTCAATTAGTTTCCTTTCAAACACATTGCTTGTGACACGCTTTTTGTTTGTTTGCTTATGTCATAGAATATATGAAATATACCTTGTTGTTTAAGTTGTATAGTTTTTTACAATTTTAGATAAGTCAATTTGGATTTAAATTTCATAGCAGTCCCTTGGAAAGTTCAAAATATTTGGGTGATTTGGGTTTTAGGTGGAGTGAGTGAGTAGTGGAGGAAAAATGTGGTATATTTAAGGGTATTTCACATATTATGAGTACACTTTGCTTTGTCATAGTTTCTTGTTTCCTTGTATATGCTTGCTATGATTTTTTATCTTTTTATGCAGATGTGTAACTGGAGGTAGGGGAAACCATGGCAACAGTGTCTTATCAAAGAAAAGAAGTTGAATGTAATAATCCCTTGGTCTCTGAGATAAACCAGTTCAGTGGTGGGTATAAACTGGGCCTTTCTCTCTACCATATTATCACCTGAATGGTGGTGTTTGTTGAATATCTACCTCAGAAGCATTTACAAAATTGAGAAAGTTTTATAAGTTGTTTACAGAGGACCATCGAATCTCAAAATATTGAGCTAAACAGAATTCAGGTGATTTAAGTAATGAAGAAGATACTCATCCATCAGAGAAAATTATTTTTTGTAAAATTTTACCTACAGTAAATACAATATTAAGTTGTAAAAACAATTTTGCAAGAAAAATATTACCAATTTTACAAAAGGGCAAAAATATCACCATTCTTTTTATAGAATGTCACAATGACCTCTTTAAAGAAAATTACTTTTATGTTAGAAGACAGTTATTCTGTGCTGGAATAAGAAGATTAGACAAACAAACAGTGACAGAAATTAGACGCAGACCATACCCATCTACTGAATTGTCCTCTCCTGATTCTCGGTCATGGGCAGTGCAGGGAGGGTGGTCCTGGGCAACATTTCTTTTCTTTTTTTTTTTCTTTAAATTTTTTTTAATTGATTTTAGAGAGAAAAGAAGGGAGAGGGAAAGAGAGATAAAAATATCAATGAGAGAGAACACTGATTGGCCACCTCTTGCATGCTCCCCACTGGGGATTGGGCCCACAACCTGGGCATGTGCCCTGACCAGGAATTGAACCAGTGACCTCAGTACATGGGTCAATGCTCAGCCACTGAGCCACACCAGCTGGGCTGTCCTAGGCAACATTTCAAAGCAGATGAAGTTTTCCTTCATTTCCTCTCTTTCTTTACTTTTTAAGATTTTATTCAGTATTACAGCTATTGTCAAATAGCAAGAGTTATAGGTATGAAGCCAGGAGGGTAGTTTGTGACAACTGATGACAACATGTATTAGCTGTGTTAGCTTGTGTGGTGATCAAGTGGAATGAGAAGTGAATATATGCCTGTCGTGTTGAAGAAGTATGAAGAGTAATGTACTTGGCCCTTCAATTTCTTTCTCTGTCCTGTCTTTGCTCATTACAATCACTACTTATACCATGGTACTTAGCTGATCAATCCTGAAAGCACTCCCAATTAAAAAAAAAAAAAAATTATTTAATGATTTTAGAGAGAGGAAGGGAGAGGGTGAGTGAGATAGAAACATCGATGAGAGAGAACATCGATTGGCCACCTCCTGCATGCCCCCCAGTGGGGATTTGCCCCACAATCTGGGCATGTGCCCTACTGGGAATCTAACCAGTGACCTCTTGGTGCATGGGTCGACCACTGAGCCCCAGCGGCCGGACAGCACTCCTAATTTTTAAACTTTGTCTTTATCCCAATAGCATCCCTATGAGTCTATCTTAAATTGTCTTAAATGCTGACCCAATAAGATCTGGTCCTTTGTCACCCTCCTGTTTCATGTCACCTGTGGGTAAATTGCTATAGATGTCCCGGGTTTCTGGTCTATTTTTCTATTATGTCTACTTTCACAAAGGATTTGTTTTGGATGACAACTTTTATGATCACCCCTCTGCTACTTATAGGCAGTGTTTCCCAATAACTTCCAAATCATTTTCATGTCAGTGTAATTTTCTTCAAAGGACTGATTTTCAGAGCTTACTAGTTCTACTGAATGAACTGCAGTATGAGTTTGCTCCACTGTCTGTATTTCTAACAGGCTCTTAGGCTAATGTTCTGAAGGATCTATATTTTAGGGAATGAAACTACCTTGAAGTCTGACAGGCTGCTTTGTCACTGAGTTGTGTGACCTTGGGCATAAAAGTTAACCTCTCTGACCTTCAATTATTATTGTTATTTTATATTCTATAAAGGAAGTTATAATAGCACTTAGCTCATAGTATTGAGGAAGTTAAGAAAAACAAACTGTTAAGATGCTTCACAAAGTGCTTTATGCACTATGGACAATAAAATAAATAATCAGTGTTGAGCACTTGTATGCTTTTATGTTGTTCAATCCCCTTTGCATGTATTATGGTTTAATATTCAGGTAGTTCCTATAAAGTTAAGGAACAGAACATCTTTAGTCTCCAATAATGGTGGGCTTCTCTCTCCTCACCTTCTTCCAGTGGCTTGGTAAGAAGCTGCGTCAGCTGGGCTGAACCACTTCAGGCAAGGAAAACAGAGTTTCAAACTGATACAATAGCATTAATGTTTCAATTCTCTAGTGAGGTCTGAGATGTTTCAAGAATCTTAAGCCAGGAAGGCCCTTTGTTGCATACAGTAGGTGTATTTTTACCCACTTTCAGTCTGACCAATTTACAAATATGTAACTAATGCACAGTGGCATTTCTTCCACTAGAGGGCACTTCAGAGCTCTTCCAGCTCTATGACCCTGGAGGTTCTCTGAGGAACACCCTGGCGATTGGAGGGATAACTCTGGTATTTCTCTTCTCCTAAGATCTCTCAAGAAATCTTATGCAGTAGGATGGGCCACTGTGCACTGCAAAACAAAAGCAGGTGCTGGAATTATGATCATTTTATAGAAGAGAAATTGAGGCACAGGGAGGTCAAATATCTCCTCATATATCAGGAAGCTAGTAAATGATGCAGCAAGCAAATGACTCTGAACCGTGTGGCCCCCGTTAACACGATCAGTGGTTTGTATGACATTATTCAGGTGTTATGGGAAGCTTGAGGTAGAAGTTTTTGAATATATAAGGCCTAAAGTTTCCTTCAAATCATGCTACAACTTTCTAAAAAGGCCATTTCACATGAACTTTTACATAAATTACAACATTTTAGGAAAGGTTGATATTCTCATTAATTGAAAAATCTACATATTATAATGTGAATATTATAAAGTTAGTGATATTTGAAAGATGTTGTATGTAGGATGCTCAGTGGATGGCGTCTGGTCTTCTTGTTGTGATTGACAGGGCTCAGAAAGCAACCCGAGAGTGGGTCCTTGAACTTTGCTCATTCATTTAATTATTCTAAAAAATATTCCTTTTAGAAGAACCTAACTATGAATTTACCAGCAACCTCACGGAAGGCGTGTTTGAACATGATGAAAATAAGTATGAATAGTGTAATGATTTGCATATGTTTTTCCGGAAAGAGCATGGCAGTGTGGCAGAGGAGAAACCTGGTTTTTCCTTGCTATTCCAGACATTAGAAAATTCAGAACACCGTCTGGAGATGGCTGTAGAGATCTGCTTGAAACTCTGTTATTTGGACAAAATAACTTGCATTATAGTGTTAGAAACAAATATTAACATCCAACTGTTTCAAAGAAAGTTCTTAGTTCTCTTCGTCCTTTCTGACCACATACACATATAGGCATTGGGATTTGCCATGACAGCAAATATCACAACTAAAAAACAGGATTAATGATGTTGATTCGCTTTTCTATCTTAAGCAAAATAACACTAAAATGATTACTCTTTTATTAAGAATAAATCATAAGCATTTTTATTCTGATTAAATAATTTGGTTTTGCATATGCATTTTTAAACTATTTGATTTGGTATGACATACTTTTTACTTTTAAAAATTAAGTAACATTTTAAATTCATTTTTTTTTGGTTACCTTTAATTTAAGGTAAGAGAGGTTTCTTTTCCATCTATAGAAGTGATAAAATTTTTTTCTTTGTAAGTAAAATAAAGATATTAAGGGCATAATAATGGAAGTGGTACATGAAAGTGGTTTAACTCATTAATGTAGTATGAACATGTATAGAAAAGTCAGGACCTGACAATCTCAAAAGTCCATTGTACTTTAATGGCCTAAGGGTTTTAGAATAGAGGCATAATATAGATTGTAGAATAATGAAACATATACTTTACACCTGGATTATGGTGTGACTCATAAGACCTTTTCTTAGCCATATTCTCTTCTAATGAGAGTAGCAATGAATTATGTCAGGGGTTACTAAGGTGAGACTTGAGAATCAATAGCATCAACATCACCTGAAAACTTGTTAGAAATGAGAATTCTCAGACCCTACTGGACCATCCAGGTGAGTCTCATGCCTGTTAAATTTTGAGAACCATTAAATTAGGGACCCACATATGTAAAATAAATGACCATTTCTATTAAGTCTAGTGAAAGTAATCTTGAATGACCTTAGCCTAATGAAGGACAGTAAATGCTTAGAAAAAGAGAATGAGAAAACTGTGCTTAGAAATGAGTTTCTATAGAAGGAGAGGAAATCTCATCAGCAAAGACTCACTTTTACCAATCACATTGAAATACTTTGTTACCTTTTTAGTAGCTACCTGTAAAACTGACATAATGAACACTCAAATTACTTATTTCAATGCAATGAAAACCTGGAGTCTATCTCTAAACACTATGGGCCAAGCAGTAGTAGCTGTAGCTGTAGCTGGGCATCTGGTTCTCTTCTCTGAGGGTCTCCCCACACACCTAGCTGATAAGGCAGCTGGCTGAGCTATACCTGATACTAACTGGACCAGGGGCGAACACCTAAGCCAAGATAACTCAATTAGGCTCTTCCTACAGAGACTGGAGTTGGCTCACAGACACTCAGTATGTTTGTGAAAGGGTTTAAGAGGTCATAAACATTGAGGCAAAGGTGGCTATCTATATTTAAAAGTAGAAAATTAAGGGCATTTAGAGAAAGAGAAGAATGAACAAAATAAGTCCACCGATACTGGAGTATCCGTGGAGACGTGTGGGTTATGGAGGAAGGACAGGAAGGAAAAATGAATGACAAATCCATGTTACATTTCTTCTCCTAGGTTTCCTGTAATAGCTCAATATTCATCCAGGTAGTTGTTGTTGTTTTTTTCTATCGATAGGTGGGTTTAAAAATGTTTTGTCCTATTATTTGAAACATGATTCTTAAGATTCCTACTTGTCAATAAATATCAACATTAAAAAAATATGAATGTAATTTACTTATTAGTTATGGATTAAATCTATGGCTAGGATTGTTTGAATACCAAATCTCCTCCCGCAAAGTACACCCCAGATATTAATTACTAGGATAGCCACTGGTAGAAAGAAATGCTTGCTTGGTCCCTAGAAGAAGAGGATTTTTATAGCATGAAAAATAGAAAAAGTTCTTCTGTGTGGCAGCTAAATTATTTCCCTTTATTAACTGAAGGGAAAAGAACCATAGGATTTAAATTTATAGACCAATCAACGGAAACTGAGATGTAGATTAATCAAAGTGAAAAAAAAAAAAAAAAAAAAGAAAGAAAACACAAAAAAACCCAAGGCAGTCATGGAAAGGATGCGTGCAACATGATAAGACTGAGGAAAACCCGACGGGCACCCAGAGGAACGGGCAGCACTGAATGAGGCAGGACGGTCCTGCGCAGGCTCTGCCTGCACCAGGACCCACGGGAAGGCTAATGGGCCGCTGAAGTAGAACGCAGGCGTGGGGGGGCCAAACACTTACGACACAAAACATGCTCCAGGACAAGCCTGGCTGCAGGAAAAGGCAGGGAGAACATTACTTCAGGCTCCACAGAGACCCTTTTTACCTTAAGTACGTGATTACACATCTGGCACTGAAGTTCCTACGAGTGTTGTCAGTGTGGATAACTGCGAAGGAGAAACTGATCGTTTTTTTAAGCACCCATTAGGTGTTTGCTTCTCGTGTTCTGTGGGAGAACATGGAGAAATAACAGTCTGAAAACTGGAGACTCATTTAAGGATTGCGAAGGAAGGAACTGTGGATTCAGTAGGTGAAATCTTCCCAATAAAGAAGAATGATTCCAGTATATTTATTCAAACTGCAGAATTTTAAAAATCACTTAAAATTTGCAGTTGTCTTTATAGACTTCATTTACCTCCTTCCTCAGTCCTCCTCACTTTATGCTTTCAGGAGAATGAATGAAAACACTCCTGTGTTTAGATGGAAATGCTGATTAACTGGCTTGCACGATCTTTGTATCTCAACCACAGAACCTTTGCTGGTATTATTAGAAATGAACACAATTATAGAAAAATAACTTTGGGTCCAGGTGACTCTAGAAAAGAGGAACATGTGTTCAGGCTGGGAAGTTCCACTACTGAATCACCTTTGCTACAAAATTAAGAGATTACTTGTACCTAGAGAGAGCAAAGGGAAACTGAAATTCTTTCATCACTTTCAGGACAAATGATATATGCTCTAGGACAGAGTTCCTGCAAGAGTGAAAGCAAACTGAGTCCATGATGGGGCTTCAGAGAAAGCCTAGACATCTACAAAGCTCCATTTTCTTAAATGTTCATCCTTCAATTAATATCTAGACATTTGTCCCAAGGTTATTCCTAGGTTATCATGACTCAGGGATTATACTCTGAGTTTAGAGATGTAGTTGAACCTCCTTTCCAGATTTCATTCAGTAACAGTTAGCAAGATGCAAATGTGTGTGTGTGTGTGTGTGTGTGTGTGTGTGTGATGTGTCTCGAAACTCTTTTGGATTTCAAGAGTCCTTTAAGAGAGGCTAATTTCCTGGGCAGGCACAGTTCTCTATTGATAATTATGCAGAACTGTCAGCTCCTCTTCATTTCTTCTCTTCCCCATCACTGCCTTTGATGGTTATTGTAAACTCAGGTCACCCAAACAAAATGTGGGCGTGACCATTAGACTAGCTGTCCAGCCATTGAATCCTCATAGAGAAATTCAGTTTTGTCAGTGATGGAAGAGATGAAATCCTCAGAAGACAGATGAAGTACAGTGCAGGCTCAAAGGAAATTGCAATCTTATTGATAAGCCAACCGGAAATTGTGGCAATTTCCAGTCAGAGGTTTTAACATCATAACAATTATCACTTTACTATTTCTCTTTCTAAATAGGCAATTTCATGTGTAGTATGATAATGTGTACTATGATATCTTCTACTTTTTTATAGTTTTTGCTTGTACTAGAAGCTATAACATTTTATGATCTTGATATATTAACTCTTAACATGGCACATTACAACCAAGCAGAGTCATATATAATATTCTATGGACTTTTTATTCTCATAGTGTTAGAATCAGTAGAATGAGGACATTAGGGAGATTTGTTTTAACAATTGCTCTATAATGAACGATATACTTTTGAAAAGCAAAGAAGTGGAAATCAGAATGGTAAAAAGAGAAAACAATGTTATATTAATCTGAAGCAAAGTAGGGGCCGTCCTGTTGTTTAACCCAGGATACTAACTCGATTTTAGAAGTGGTCAGGTTAGATTCTTGCTGATATTAAGTATGTTTATCTATTGTAATACCAAAGTCTGTATTTATTATATTTCATTATATTGTAAGTATTTTGACATAATTTTGGAGACAATTTTAGGCTTAAAAGGGAGTTCTAAATATCATGCAGAGAAAATTCTCATATTTTTTCACCCAGCTTCTTTCTTTTGACATTTAAAAACAATAACAACAAAGCACAGGTGTTGAAATTCACTAAACAATTTATATTATTAATATACCATAAACTTAAGTCCAGAACATATTCAGGTTTACCAGTGTTGTTTTGTTTTTCTAAAAGTGTCATTTTTCTTCTTCTTCTTCTTCTTCTTCTTCTTCTTCTTCTTCTTCTTCTTCTTCTTCTTCGTCTTCTTCTTCCTCTTCTTCTTCCTCTTCTTCTTCTTCTTCTTCTTACTCTTCTCCTCCTCCCCCTTCTCCTCCCCCTCCTACTCCTTCTTCTTCGATCCAGGGATCAATTCAGAATCCCACATTTAGTTTAGCTCTCATGTCTCTTAAATTTTCTTCAATAAGTGATAATTGCTAGATTTTTTTCTCATCTTTTCTGATCTTGATACTTTTGAAGAGTAGTGGTCAATTTTTTTTTAATGTTCCTCAGTTTGAGCTCCTCTTTAAATGTAGGTTCCACTTTACATTTAGGTTGTGTGGAAGGATTCCACAGAGGTGAAATGCCTCTCTCAGGACATTGTATTAAGTGGGACACAATGTTTATATATAACACCCATGATGTTATTATTCAAAGTTTGCCTAAGGGGGTATGTGCCAGAGTCATCCTGCGAAGTTAATATTTTTTCCTTTGTAATTACTAAATTATTTGGGAAAGATACTTTAAGACTATGCAAATTTTCTGTTTCTGCTTAAGCTTTTACCCATTGACTTTAGTATCTAATGCTTGGAAATTACCAGCTGCAAATATCTTTACAGAGGTCTAATGGTAATTTAGTTCTACTAGTAACTATTATTCTCATTTCTTCTACATGTATTAATTGGGATTCTTCAGTAAAAAAACAAACAAAAAATAAAACAACAACAACAACAAAAAATAGCTGTATTTTTTCCTTCCTTCCTTCCTTCCTTCCTTCCTTCCTTCCTTCCTTCCTTCCTTCCTTCCTTCCTTCCTTCTGTCCTTCCTTTTCCTGGCTTAGATGAAATACACCAGCATATTTTCTAATGTTCATAATGTAACTCTGGCTTGAAAACTGCAATTTTCTAACATCAGCAAAAACCCTACTTCTGAAGCTAACCTATTTTTTAAAAAGTAAGAATGACCTCTTTTATATTCCAATGCGTTCCCCTCGCTGGCTGCCATATTCATGCGGCATTTGTCCTTTATTCTTCTCTTGTCGCTCTTGCATCTAGAGTAGTTTTGCAGGATTGTGGTACTTTGTGGTTTATTCATGCATGTCTGAGTGCTGGTCCTTCATGCTTCTCCTCTTCTGTCAAATTAGATTCTTAACATTGTAGCTAAGGTGGTGTAGGTATCTATTCAGAAATCGGTGCTTTTCATATCCCCTAGTGTATTTATTGGACAAGAGGTTAGTAAAGAATAATGCTCTGAGATAATTTTTTATAGCAACACTTTTGACTCCCATGATGTGTGGATCATGTTAAATGCTGTCAGCTACATAATGTACTCAAACAAGCAAAACGAAAAGAAAAAAATAAACAAGCAAACAAAATGTTGTCTCTTAAAAGTGGATCCAGAGCTGTCACTTAGAGTAGGCTGTTAGTTAGTGACAGAAGAAGAGGGGGCCTGAGGGCACCAGACCTCCGATTAATCCTGATTAAGTAGAAGGAAAAATAGCTTTACAGTCACCCTGGGAATCTGCCTGCCTAAAAGGGGAGGGGGGATAGCAAGGGAATTCCTTGTGCGGTCCCAGTAGAAGCAAAGGAGGTGGTGGAACTGGAAGGCATGGGCGATAAGAGCCAAAATGGCAAACCCGGGGCGGGGGGGGGGGGGTTTCCTGGGAAAATCTGGGGGAAAGAACAGACAGGGCCAAGGCACAGGCCCCAGAAAGTCCAGGAAAGTACTGGATAGGGGGACGGTATAAACACGAGTCCAGGAAAATCCAGGAAAGAGACTGCATGGTTTGAAAGAAACCTGCTCTTTCTCAAACCCAAGGAAATAAATATAAACAAGTTTAACAAAGACCTCAGGGCAGAAAGCTGCCCAATAGCCTGTCGCTCTCTGTCTCCCCAGGAGTGTACTGTCACTTTTCATACTAATAAATTTCGCCGCTATGGCTTAAAACTCCTCCCATGTGAGTGTCCCTGAAATTCTTTCTCCAGGACACCACTGAAGAACCAATTTCCTCCAGTAACATCACGATGCAAAAAAAACCCAAATAAAACAAAAAACAAAACAAACTGGTCCAAGGTAATAGATCTCTTCTATTCCAAACAATAGACTTTATAAAAGGAATACAAACAGGAATATCACATATCTCCAGGCCTCAAAGTTTATATTCAAGTGACAGGGATCATCCTGTCCCGCCCCAATCACTACACCGACGGTAAAGGCGGCGGCGGCGGTGGCTGCGTGAGCGCAGGAGGCTGCAGGAGGCTGCAGGAGGCTGCGGGAGGCTGCGGGAGGCTGCGGGAGGCTGCGGGAGGCTGCGGGAGGCTGCGGGAGGCTGCAGGAGGCTGCAGGTGGCAGGGTATCGCGGGGTGCTTGCGTGGGGACAGGCACAGAGGGTCACGGAGAGGTAACAGGAGGGCCCTCTGCACTGTGGCGGGGGCAGAGCGACCCAGGCTTCTGGCCCCACCACAGCAGCCCCGCGAACACCGCCCGCCCTGAGCAGGTCGGCTCCACTCGGGTCCCTGGATCTACCGCTTGGCGAGCTCTCAGCCCCCATCACCTGGCCTCCTGTACAGCGTCTGCCGATAAAAGGACTATGGGAGGAAAAAGGAAAATGTGGGAAAGAGGGAAAGAAGCACAGCCGACTATGCAGCCTGCCAGGAAGATAGCTCTGGAGATGAAGCTGAAAGTCCTTCCAAGGTGAAGGGATCCGGCCGGATTCGTGCTTTCTAGAAGCCCAGCTTGTCTAAAAAGAAAGGGAAGGACTTTCACATAAGCGAGAAACCCCACAGAGGAAAAACATACAGAAGAAAAGCACAAAGAAGAAGAACATAACGAGAAAAAGTCCAAAGATTTGACGGCAGCTGATGCTGTTCTCCCGTGGGAGGGAAAGAAGCGGCCGGTTCCGGAGCCAGAGGCGCGGGGACCGATGTTCCGAATCTCAAACCCGGTTCCGGGATCCCCTGGGCTGTGCAGCAGCGGGACCGTGTCGGTGGGCATTCAACTGCCGGCGGCTCCGGAATGTGCAGGTTGTGGCCAGAAGTATGGCACGGAGCGGGAAGACCTCTCCAGAGTTTCAGGAATAAAATCAAAGGTGCATGAGCTGAAAACAGCCCCAACTGGGGAGAACATGAGCTTAGCTCGGCAGCCAGTTGGTTAAAGGCAGTGTCCGTGAGCCCGCCTGGAAAATCCGTACGAGCGCTTGGGCCTGGCTTTGCAGAGGCTCGTGGGAAGGGCACAGAGAGTGAGAAAGTGAAGGAATTCCAGCCCTTACTGAAAGGAATGAGCTCTCTTCTGGAACCATTACTGTGGCATGAAAATTAACGAAATATTTCAACTTTATTTGAAGTGATTTGAGGACTTGAAGCCACAGGGAAGAGTTGATTTGTCTCTAGGCATGATGTTCTTGGAATGTGGATGCTTATTCTGAGTCATGGATGCTATCATTTTACTGATTAATACATTGTTTCATTTCCTTCTTATCATCTTCATGAGGATCATTGCCATTAAATAATAATTATTAAGTGATTACACTTGGAAATGTACAAGTATTTAGTTAAAACCATTGGAATGGTTCCCCTATTCTCAAGAGGTTTATAGTATAAAAACAGATGACATTAATTTCTACAATTAACAGCAAACAAGATAATTACAGAACATGACAAAAGTAATAAGAATTAAATGGTAAACACTAAGGCTCTTATGCAGGGGTTGTATAGACTAAAAATAGGATATAAGCTAAATGATAATTGACAAAAGCAGACATTCTCTAATCTCACCAAAATGTCATTGTGACTAATTTAATCTTTTCTAATCGACATCAGCTGCTATGACCTAAACGGTCATTGGTCAGATAAGTGGGAAGGCCAAAGCGATCCCGTCAACAGTTTCAACACTCCCCTTGTGAATGGATCAATATAATCACACATGGTTTATTACAAATATATTTTGAGAAAACTTTGAAAACAAGAAGATACGTTGGGCATAGAGGCTGTAACTTTGAAAAAGTTACCAATCAAAGGTGTAGCAGATCATTTTGGGAGTATTTGTCCTGCTCAGGATGATTCTCAATTGACCTCAGATTCCTAAATGGGGGAACCAAACCACATTTGTACCTTATGAGTCACCGATCATATTGATTGGAACAAGAGGGGAGATTTGAATAAAATGAGGAAATCATTGCTCCTTTTCCAGAAAATTGAAATGAGCCATATAAATATCTGTCCAGATTGTTTCTAGAGCTACACATAAATGTGGGACTATTAAATAAACATCTTTTGCCTGCCAGGTGGATTGACTCTCAGAGAGAGTTTTCAGATAAAGTGTGAGCCAGAATTACAGAGAGCAGTGACCATGAGGGATATCTTTGAATTTCCAGGTTTCATTCTTCTGATAGCTGACCACACTCCTTTCTTTTTATTTCCTGAAGAATATTTGAGCTTATTTCTTGCAACAAAGAGTTCTAAAATAGATGCAGCAAATTAATTAGATGGTTAAAGAGAAGTCCACAGAGAAAGGGGCATATTCCACACTGTGGGTCCCACATTATTTCTCATTTACTTTCTAAACAACTCTTTAAAAGTGCCGCTGCAATGTGGTTCTGTCTTATAACTATATTGAATATATGCAAATACTGTATTGAGGAAATCAAAGCTCTCTCTATGTATAGATAGATATGGCAAAGAAACATTTACTTAGCATTTCACACTCTGTAGTGTAATACAATTAGATTTTGCAAACAACGGCAAACAAATGATTTGGCAAGGGATACACATTCTCATGCATTTTAGTATCAGCATCAAAATCAACTCTGGCTCCCGTCTTGTTCATCATCGACTCTTCTATTGTTCACTGCATGGTGTTTCTGAGACAAATATTTTGTTCGCTTTTCTTTGGATCAGATTACCTCTTTCTGCATGTTTATTAGCATTCTCTCCTGCTTGCACTGACAATGTGCAGAAAATCAAATATATGGTTTGCAGGCATTCAATGATGAACAAGTGCTCTAGTTAAGATGAGAAGTAAAAATGTCATGAAGGTCATAGGAAAATCCTTGGCTGTGGAATTTAACAGACTTGGATTCAGCCTGCACCATTGATGTGACTTTTGCGGGAGTTATTCAACCTTTCTGATCCTCCACTTTCACATCTGTAAATGGGGGTAATAATGTTCATGTGCTAGGGCTGTAAGGATTATAATGAGGAAACATATGTAAAGTGTAGTTCAGGGATGCGGCCACTTTAGAGACACAAGCACAATGAATACCATTATTATTTGTTAGAGGGAAATCCCTTAACACCCTCATTCTGAACTTAATCGCGCTGTTGATGACCCCAATCCATTTGTGCTCCTTATGTACGCAGAAGCTTTCAAACTTTATTTCCAGCTGCAGAGCAGCACTCTGGTAATAACTCAGCTAAAGAGATTTTTTCCCTTGAATGAATTATGCTTCTGGTGTGCTAAATTTTCTCAAGGCAGTCAACCATAAAAATTATATTATGTATTTCTCTTGTGTGAAAGTAGAGTTTGTCAAAACTTGCTGCTTAGCATTTAATGAGGTCCTCCACTGCATTTGATCCAGAGTCGAGCTGTATATCAACAGGGTAAGCAGGAAGGTTGGAGAGGGAAGTTAAAACTAACAAAATAAGGCAATAAATAATAAGGGGAGAACTTAAAAGAGTCTCAGGTGAAGAATTTGGTGGAGAACGTCAACTAATTGTCACCTATTTTTTTTTTTTTTGATAAGTGAAGGGTGAATTTGCTTTGTGCTGTGCCAGGACCTAAAATGAGAGAACTTTATTTTCATTGAAGTCCTTAATACTTATTGGTGAAATATGGAGCAGATGTCTCCCTGACCTCTATCTAATTGAACAGGAATGTCAGGGGGAGGAGAGTCATCAATCTCCAGACTGTCTAGGAGAAGGTCCTGAGGATTTTCAACAATGATTCTGTTATATTGAGACTATGTAAGATGATTTAAAATTGGAAAAGAATATACTATAGTAGCATCCCTGCCTTTTGCAAATCTAGGTTTAAATCCAATGAGTTTTACTGTAGATGACATGACAAATAAGTTTGCTTTCTTTGTCTCTACTCTATTGCAACATTAAATGATATTATATTCTTACATTTATTAAAAGGTAATTCAAGATTCTGAGCTCATTTTCTTTTACAGCCACCGTAATTTGGGGGTCAAATGCTCATCCACAGTCCCTTTAATTCGTTCTCTGAGACAGAGATGCAATGAATAACAGAGTGCTTCTGAGTGGGTCCCTGTCTTTTACAATCATGTAACTTATAAATCCCATTACCACAGAACATGTTGCACTGCATCAGGATGACCATCTGCTTGTCTACTTTACCTATTAAACCATAAGAAATTATGCTTCTTATTGCTTGTTGTATCCTAAGCACCTACAACTCTCTTCAGCCCTGCTCTTTATTGTACATTGACTAGCCATCTCTTACCTGGGTGGTTGCAATAACCTCCAAAAAGTTGAAATGTCCTCATTTACACCAAAGTGATCTTTATAATCAGCAAAAACTCGGTGTCAATTTTTGCACACATTTTTCTGATTACCTATTGTGCAGGAAAAACAATCAAATTTTACACCAAACTCATATAAACTTTGTTAATAAGAATGATCCTAGTATATTCCTTTTTTTTTTTTTTTTTTGCATTTCTTTCGATGATGTTCTAGTAATGTGAGGCCCACAGACCCAGTATGTCCCACAATATTGGGCACATAAGGTTGGGTGAATAACTACAAAGCTGAAACTAATTCAGTGATAATGTAGAAGCTGTGGAATGTTTCAGGACTGTAGCCCCGAGGCATTGCTCTTCAGCCTGGCCAGAGATTCACCCATGTCCACATTACTGGTTAAACTCAAGTTTTCTGCATTCAAGCTCATAATGAAGTTCAGAATTAGGATCTCTGTGATGTGCGCATTATTTCCAACATATAACCAAAGGTAAAAACAGTATATTTTAAATGCACATATATGAATAGGTATGCTTACTTTTAAAAAGGGTGAGCACAGAAAAATTAAGATGGGCCAGGACAACATTGCATATATTTTGCACTACATCAAGATGCAGGGGAGGTGTACATGCCTTGGCAATGCTGAATCACATGAGGTTGTGGACCAGGCTCATGTTCCACATAATGAAAGCGCTCAGTGTGCATTTACCATCTGCTAAGTCTTCAGGCTTCAACAACAATATATTAGTGAAAGATAGGGTGGTAGGGTGCCCAACTTATCCTTTTTTTCCTGGGACTTTCTCCATTTTAAGCACTGAAACTCCTGTGTCCTGGCAACCTCCTCGATTCTAGACAAACAAGGACAGTTGGTTACCCTATGTGTCCTGCAGGGAAATTTCCGAGCTATTAGTCTTCTATTCAGACAATATTTTTACTAGGAATTTGAACATAGATAAGTTGCAAATGAAGTTGCTTTGCTCTAATTGAGAAGAGATGCCAAAGCTTTGCCCAATCCACCCAATTCCATCATCTCTTCCTCTGATAGAAGGTTCTCTCTGTGTTCCCAACACAGCCTCCTTGCCTTACCTCCCATGTTGGTTGGGTTTTATTGAGTATGATAATTTCTCTGATCCTCAATATACTCATGTAAATATGTAAATAAAATTTTTCTTGCAGGTTTCTTGTGATATTGAAATTTCTCTTACTTGAGGCCAATTTAATTTTCAGACTTCTACAGAAGCTTTAGGAAAGGAATTGCAAAAGATAATCACCCTTGCTAAGTCACCTGTTTTGCATGGGTAGATTTATATAATAGTGTTTAAAGATTGAAATTTAAGTAGCAAACATACTAGAAATACAAACGTCAAAATGAGTTGTAGTAGATGCCTGTATTTTAATGTGTGGATGCTGAGTCATCATCAATAGAAAGATCAGCACTCTTTGTAAGTATTATATAACTACAGAAATTCAACATTACCAGGCAAGCAAACTTTCAAACAAATCACAGACTAATCAAAACTCTATATTACCCATAAGTTTAAGCATTTGTAGTTTCGGTGTTGATACATGTGTTTGTTACGTATTACATTGGGGTTCTCATGGGGAAAATGGTCATTTTACTTCTACTTCACCTTCAAAAATGCAGACATTCTGAGTTGGTATCACACACTTACACTTTGCCATATCTTTCGAAGTAGAACTTTAGAAATAAGTTTAACTGCAAGAAAATGCCAAAGTGATTCTTAGTGATCACAAGTTAAAAAATAATAATAATTTAATTGAAGTGGTCATAGTTCCAGAATATACACCCTATGTTTCCATAGATAAATATTTTATTAGGCTCAATATTGCATATCCATATCAAATTTATGTTCTCTCCAATTTTTTTCACACATATTAGTTTATTAAACATATTAGTTTCACACATATTAACGTGAATTAAAATAACCTTCCCAGAAATCTGTAATCCTGAAGTGTTGTCCCTCTTAACTCTTCAAGGCGGAATGTGAGAATGATGGGAAAAATATTCACCAGGAGATGACCAGCCGTTTTAATCACCCTCCTCTCAGAAACATCTGGCTGAAGCCCAGATACTTTAGGCCTAGATTTAAAACGGGAATTGATTTCTGGAAAGAAACCAACTCCATCCACAATAAAATCCAGTGCTTAGTGGATGAATTCAATTAGTGTCCCCCGCTGAATACAAGGAGAAAAGACAAACCTGCGGTTATGTAGGTGGCTTCATAATCTGATAGAATTTTACCATTTCAATCAATGGTTAAATACCTTTCCCAATTAAATACATCGTCAGCCGCAGGGACATGTTGAAGCTTGTTTAAAACTGTTCCTAGGGATATCTTTTGGGGCAAAATTAATTTTGTGTTTCTTTCTGTTGTATGGCACTCGTTGTAATTCATGGATGCCTATGTATCATCTTTCAGCTGTATCCTCGGTGTTGTATCTGAAAATGACTTCCCACAGCTCTTCTGTATTCCACCAGGATTCTGGAAAAAGAGCAGTTAATCTGTGTCAATTTGCAGACAGTCACCTGGGTTACTTTTCTCTCAGCTTTCTGTCTGCTAATAGTTGCTCGAACAGTGCATCTTGCAGTAATGAGATTTTCCTAGACAACCTGACTTGCCGGAGAGTCCCAAAAGCAGGGCAGGGGGATTATAATATTTTGAGTCTTCAGTGGAGGTGGCTCTGATGAATTTAAAAAAGTGATTTCACAAAAGAACAACGTGATTTAGAATTATCTGCCCTTTACTTTGAATATGCCAATATATTCTTAAAAAAAAAAAAAAAATCACATTTGGGCTTAGAAATGAGAGAAGCCTGTCATTTTCTTGAAAAAAAGAATAAAGATCTGTACAGAACAAGTAAATTATCTTGGTGATAGGGGTGTACTAGAGGGAATATAATAGTGTCAGTGGAGAAAGCAAACATGTAGGCAGTGATGAATGAGTGGTTTATACAGTGAATCACATTTGGCTTTTGACACTGACCAAAATTCATTCTTCAAACAGTTCAAGTTTTATTCATTCACCTTTTCCTTTTCTTCTCAGAGGCCTCCTGGGCCCCTCCTGTGCGACTCCCTGCCCCCCCCCCCCACATCCTGACACAAGGGAGCTACAGTATGACTGAGACCAAGGAACAGCAAATAGACCAACAGACTCAAAAATAACCAAAAAGCTGCCTAATTTTTATTAGAAAATATTTTACATATAATTTTACAACTTCTATTTTAATTAATTTTTAACAGTATTCAAGAGAACATTGTATTCTCTTGAAATGAGGAAAAACCAGATGCCATCTACGGCTTATTCTATAGTTCCTTATTTTATCCACAAGTTGTTTCCCCTGTGTTTATTTCACCCTGCATATACTGTCTTCTCATTCACAGGACCTTGAAAGTGTAACCTTCAGACTCACTAGTCCAAGACAAATTGTCACCGCAGGAGGTGATAGTTGCTCTGTGTGATTCAAGAGGGAAAATATACATTATTTCTTTCTAATCTGCTGAAGCACATTTGACTTGATTCCCATGTCGATTTTCATTTGACAAGATAGATGGGAAGAGAAGCACAATTGTATAGATTTGCACATTTACTCCCATTTTCAAGGCATGAGTGAAGATGTCTTTCCTGGCTGATGACTTAAAGAATCCTGTCACTCTGTTGTTAAGTATGAAAGTATTCAGAAATCAGGATGCTGTAATACGCCTTTGCAATATCCCATTAACTTACTGGGTTGAGCAGCACTTAGAGATTCTAAGAGAAAATAATTTGCATTCAACTGCCACTGATTTGTTACATCCACCAACGAGGCAAGGCACATTTGAATTGGGGGGAGCATTTTAAAAACTACCTTCAAACCTAGGAAGAGACAAGCAGTTGCAGGAGGAGGCTGCATTGATCAACATCCCCTGCTGTCTGGTCACCCAGTGCACCCAGACCTGTGGGGACTAGGTGCTGCCCTCAGCACCAGAGGTCAGGGACTGCAGAAGGATTTTGCCTTTATGGAGTCACACAGCCGATGTCTTCATATCTTATGTGATAGGATTATTTGATTAGCAGGGAAACTTTGACAACCAAAAGAAGGGAGTAAAATTTTTTAAAATTAATTTTTACAAATCCTCCCCTTATTTAGGCTGAGAAAATAAAATTGCTTTTAAAAAATCTGTAGACTATAGTTTGATGCATTTTGAAATATAAAACAAAAAGGAGGGTGGGTGGGGGCAGGGAAGAGGGGTACAAAAGAGGGGACTTCTGTAATATTTTCAACAATAAAGATAAATTTTAAAAAACATCTGAATGTAGTTTAAATTTAAAGAAGAAACATCCTTTTTTTTCCCTGAATTCAAAATCTATATTTTGTGGGTGATGGATAATTTTTTTATTTCATTTTATTTTTTAAATCCTCACCAGAAGATATTTTTTCATTTATCTTCAGATAGAGTGGGAGGGAGAGAGAGAGAGAGAGAATCATCAATGTGAGAGAGACACATAGATTGGTTACCTCCTGCATGACCCCAACCAGGGCAGTCAATGAGCCACAACCAAGGTACGTGCCCTTGACCGAAATTGAACTCACAACTCTTTGGTCCATGGGCCGACGCTCTAACTGCTGAGCCAACCCGGCCAAGCCTTGAGTAATGGATATTGCATGATAGTAGATTTCATTCTTCATTATATCTAACTCCACCACTCTGGACCACATGACTGACTTAGCGATTATATTTATTAGCCACAGACTATAGCTATAAATCTTACTGGCTATCTTTCTATACACCATCCTTATAGAAGAAAGTAGAGAAAAAGGAGATGACAATCTCAAATTAAGTTAACTCAACACATTTTTTTACACTTTCATTCTGTATAAGAGACTCTAGCAATGTTTATGGAGGAATTAAACATTCAATAAGACACAGTGACTGCCATCATAAAGTTGACAAAGTGGTAGGGAGCAAAAATAAGTATTCACATATACACACACAGACCCCCCCCCCCCACATGTATAAACAACAAGATAAATTCCACTACAGGGTAAAATATGATATCATTAGATTATGAAAGAACAGAAAATCACATAGGTAAGATAATATAACTAGAATAGAAATTATGAGTAGATACAAATTGTTCACATCACTTTTTAAAACATAATTTTAGAATAAATTTAGATTTGTAGAAAAGTTGCCAAAATAATAGAGCCCTCCTGTATACTCAGCTTCCCCTAATGTCAATACCTTTTATAACAATGGTATAATTGTAAAAACTAAGAAAATGACCTTTACCATGAACTAAACCAAAGCATTATGTGGATTTTATTGGTTTTCCACTAATGTCTTTTTTTCCGGCCCAGGATTTAATCCAACACCATTATATGCAGATAATTTTATTTCATAACTTCCATCCCCAATCATAATTCCTGATAGAGGTTGCATGTTAAGATAAAGTTTGGTTCTAGAGTCTGACATGCCTGGTTTCAAATTCTTATTTTGCCAATTATCTCACCATATAACACTGCCCTTGGAGCTTAACCTTCCTAGGCCTCAGTGTGCTCATTTGTGTAATCAGAATGATAATAGAAGCAAATTCTGGGTTGTTGTTCTAAGTGAGGAAATGTATTTAAATTACTTTTCTGATGTCTGACCCTAACATTTAATGACTACGGCTAATATTGTTTTATTGTATTGATTCTCTTAAAAAATAGAAAGGTGAAAATGAAATGGTGCCAGAGATTTTTGCATAATACAATGCAAAAATGGTGGTGTATTTTAAATGTCAAATTGACATTACATGCACTAAAAGCTGAGTTCAAAATAAAGAGACTGGAAGATTCAGAGGAACCCTGCCTTAAGTTAGATAATAAATGAATAGAATTTGGATAGACAAGAAAAAAGATAAGTTATGTTAGGTGCCCATTTAAAAGAGTACACAATAAGTTTTTTGGCAGGGGCGGGGTGGAGGGGGTGAGGGTAGGAAATGGGGGACATCTGTAACACTCTCAACTTATATATATATAAGAATTACAAATCAGTGGTTACAAAATACTCATGGGGATGTAAAGTACAGTATAGAGAATATAGTCAATAATATTATAATAACTCTGTACAGTGCCATGTGGATACTTTAAATATTAGGGGAACCACTTTGTAAAGTATATGAGTGTCTGACCACTGTGCTATACAGTTGAAACTAATACAACATAATATTGATGTTGGAAAAATAAAATTAAATTAGCAAATAAATAAATACATAAATAAGCTAGCTATTTCAATATAAAAGAGCACAAACCAAATCTGAAGAAGGAAAAAGAAGGAGGTTCAGTAATTAGGGGAAGGCTGGAGATGCAAACTGGGACCAGCCTTGGTGGGCTTTGAACATCAGTATAAGAGGATTAGACTTCCGTAGGCAACAATTTGCCATTGAAGATTTGGTTCTAGAAGGCATGGTTCCAAAAGGTAAACAGAATTTGTCATGGTATGGGTCCTTTTTGAAACATGTTGACTCTTGTTTCAAAACAAGAGTCATAATGGCCCATTATGGAGATATGTGAAATACTAAAAAAAATTTAGTATATATAACAAGATTCCTGGATATGTGGACAGGTACTGAATTTACACTCAAGCACTTTTCGAATAAGTTATTATTTGAAGTTTTTTAAAGTGATTTTAGCTCTTGTGCAATAATCACATGAAACATTTCTGAATCGATTTTCATTTGGAAAGAGGGTGAAAATTCTCAACTACTTATTAAAAATGTTAGATAATTTTGGTCTATATTTTTGTGGGCCATTATGAGAAACATTTATCAAATTTTTTTTATTAGTATTGTTCTTAGTCATGTTTTTCTATTATTGTACCAACTTCAAGATTTATTCAAGGTTGTCCCCAATTCCATAGATTTCAGTATAAATTAGTGGGAGAAAATAATAAGGAGAATTTCGCTGGACTTGGTGTCAAAAGGTTCATGTTCTAGCTATACAACTTCTAAGTTATCATCCATGTAAGTTGGACAAGTCTAAGATTTTGGAGGCTTTCTTTTCTTCACTGGTCAACTAGAAATGATACTATATAACAACAGCTTCTCAAACTTATTATAAGGGCCAAATGTAATGTTAAGTGTAGGACTACTTTATAGAATGCAAAAATTATATAAGTATCAGTCATCATTTTATTTATCTCCAACTATTTTATTGTGCTAGACTTTCCATGTTTGGGATCAAGAGAAGTTAATAATTCATGCCTGTAAATTTGATTGTATCAAACTCTTTTAAACTTTATTTTCTACCACTTTGTCTTCTATGTTAAAAAAAGAGGCAATGAAATACTATCAATTTTACCCTGAACACTTTTTTTTCTCTGTATCTATTTCCAAATAAAGGTGCCATACAGGTGTAAAGTAACAAAAGAGGGGAAATACTGGGAAAGTATGTGAAATTAAAAGATTGATTTATTTAAAAAAAAAAAAAAAAGAAAAGAAACATTTAGGCGTCTTCCCATAGAACTGACTACAATATCTTTCTCTTTAACCTCAGATTCAAAACATATTCTTCTTTCATGTCTCATAAATATTCCCTAATGATGTTCTCAAATGAAAGAAAGGATTATAAATGACATAGTGAGTCTGACCCAGGAAGAAAATTAAATAGCCCTTTAAAAAAATCTGCTTCTAAAGAAATGGATTCCAGATTCAGGCAGTTGTCCCAGATTCCCAGAAGTTCAAACCCAGTGATCAGCAAGGCAAGCCAGAGGTGATGAAGAGATTTGTAGACCTCTTGGTTTTTGTGAAATTTTTTCAAATGAGTAAATGATTAAAATGGTTCAATGAAAATCACACACAAAAGGGTAAAATATAATGACTATCTGATCTGTTAAAAGGAAAAAGCTTTTAAACTAATCGATCTTTTCCACAACAATTTATGTCATAGCCTTTTAAGATGATCCCATCTTAAATGGGGAAGTGACAAAGAAATATATATCTAATATACTTGCTTAATGAATATATTTTCAGTACCCTAAGAAAATGCATTTGAGAGCTTTCATTTTTAAAGGAGACTACACATTAGATTCTTGTGGATGAGCTTACGTTTAGTTTTACTCTTGTTATCACTAAGGGTTAGAAAGTAGAAAATTAGGACTAAGACTTTATTTCTTCAGGCTTGATGGGCAACCGTGTAATAATCATTTAACCTCCATGTGCTTCATTGCTGGTATCCCTCAGAGGAGTACACTAATGTATGTCACACTAATGCTGGCCATCAATCTACTTCATGGACACATTACAAGGGTTAACTAATAAGGCTGATAAGCACTTTGCAAATTCAAAGTACAAAGTGGAAGTGCTAAGTAAGCTAAATAGAAAGAAAAGACCCACCTGATGGTCAACTGATTTTAATGTTCAATGATTATGGGTTTTGTTATTGTTTTCTTCTACCCTCTGCAATAGAGTGAGGCCATCTTGTTCTTGTTTCAAAACTCATTTTGAAGACGTAAAGAATGGACATCGTGTGCATCATTTCTAACGTGAAAACATACTGAGATGTTTTAGTGTTCAAGATATACTATAGTTGTGCATTTATGTATCACTTTTTACACAGGAATCTTAAGTCTTCTTTTTGTTTTGTTTTTTTTCTGTCTTCCTCTGCTATGCTATTACCTTGTGGTAGAGCACGTGATAGTGATAAAAGAATAAAATACAATTGACCCTCAAATAATGTGGAGGTTAGAGGCACTGACTCCCATGTAGTCACAAATCCACATTATATCTTTTGTTTCTCCCAAAATGTATCTACTAATTGCCTACTGTTGACCACAATCATTACTGATAATATAAACCGTCAACTAACACATATTTTTTATGTTAAATGTACTGTATACTGTATTCTCACAGTAAAGTAAGCTGGAGAAAAGAAAATGTTATTACTCATAAGGGAGAGAAAATACATTTACAGTACTGTACTGTGTTTATTGATACCTTAATTTTATGTCCTCTGTTTACAAGGTGAATCTTCTGTCTGTCAGGACCTACATCAATATTGTTGTATATAATACGAAGCACTGTAGATGATATATGTATTACTAACACCAGACATGAAAAAAGGAAAATATAATATAAAAAAGAAATTCATATTTATTTACAGGCATTAATGATTTATGTGTTAATAACAAATAACAGTAATATGATTACTTTTTGGTAACCTAGTGTGACCGATATGGTTGCTTCACAATAGCTTGTACGCTAATAGATGTCATCATAAATTTTTATGGCATACAGTATCACAGTTATATTAATACTGCAGTATTGGAAACATTGCTACATTAAACAACAACAACAACAACAACAAAAACACCTGTGATGATAGCCTAATACACAGTTGCTCCAATTACAAGAAAAAGGATAATGCATGGTAGTATAATTATTTGAAAGCAAAGTTATAAAACAGTAAATAAATGGACACATTATTAATTTTTCACTAAATAGCATTTACCTTAAGTCTATGTAAAGATAGGTTCTTCAGTTCCATACAAACCTTGCACACGATGTTCTACAAAATGCATTCTTAGGTGTTAATGACATCGATGACACAAGGTCTCATAGAGTCCTGGCTGTACAGTTATTGCTTTCACTTAACAACTCTCTCTCTCTCTCTCTCTCTCTCTCTCTCTCTCTCTCTCTCTCACACACACACACACACACACACACACACACACACACACACCAGATAATGCTTATTAGCTGTATGACATGAAGACTTTTACTACCCATGAAGTGGAAAAGAGTCATCATAAAGATCTCCATCCTCGTCATCTTCACGTTGAGTAGGGTGAGGAGGAGGAGGAGGAGGTGGAGAGGAGGCAGGAGAGGCAGACACATTTGGTGTAACATTATGCAAATACAGTGTGATTTCTGTCTGACATTTTTGCATTTTCCTTTTTTAAAAAATATTTCTCTGTGGCACCCATTTTTCCAGTAACTGTTTAGTTTCAGTACCCTTATCAACGAAGGCTCTATGTTGAAAAAAAAAAGTGGAAGTCAGCCTTGAATACTCAGAACACATTGCCAGATTGTCTAATATCAATTTGTTTCCGGGCATTGCTTTCTTTCCGTCTTCTTTCTACCATCTGGGGCTGGTTCAGAAGCACTCATCTCCCTCGAGGCTTCTGTTAACTCCTCAGGTGTGGTGTCTCTTAGCTCTGAAATTTCTCCGGGATCCAGATCTTGAAAACCCTCACTGTCACCTTTTGTCATAGTCACAGCCTCTTCCATGATTCTTGTTCTGTTGTTAGTCCTGTGAAGCCATGCACAACATCTGGGCAGTTTTTCCAGCAGGAATGTATTTTTCAGGCTTGATGTCTTTCCCAGCCTTTTCTATAGCAATGATGGCACCTTGAATGATGGAATCCTTTCAGACTTCCATGATGTCCTTTCTATTGGAATCTCTTTCATAACTTTGACAATCCATCCCATAAAACACCGCATGTAATGAGCCTTAAAGTCCTTTATGACTGCCTGATTTAGAGGCTGAATTATAGGTGTTGTGTTTGGAATCAAATAGACCATTTTAACACCTTTGCTAGTGAACTCACAGGGCTCAGGGTGGCCAGGACCACTGCCCAATATCAAAAGAACGTTAAAAGGCAGGTCTTATTATCAAAGTACTTCCTGACATCAAGGACAAAGCATTGAGGAAAACACAATCTAAAAAAGAAGGGTTTTTGTTGCCCAGGGCTTCTTGCAAAACCCAACACTGGCAGCTGGTGTTTGTCTTTCCCCTTCAGGCTTGGGGGTTAGGAGCTTCACAGGTAAGGGCAGTCCTGATCATAAACCTGACTGAGTTTGCACAAAACAGTAGCATTAACCTCTCTCTTCTTGCCTGAAATCCCAATTTTCACTTTTCTGCCTGAGTATTAAATGTCCTCTGTGGCATCTCCCCCTGCCCCCCGAAATAGAAACTTTCTTTCATTAGAAACCTTTTCAGGCAGATAGCCTTTCTCCTCAGTGATTTTCCTAACGATGTCTGGGAACTCATCTGCTGCCTCTTGTTCAGCAGAAGCTGCTTCTCTTGTTAACTCAAGGTTTTTGAAGCCAATCCTCTCTAAATTTATCAAACCATCTTTTTCTGGCATTGAGTTATTCAGCTTCACCTTCCTTTAGTTTTAAGTTGTCATATAATGGCTTCGCTTTTTTTTTTTTTTTGACTCATATTAGAGTCCATAGGTATCCAGCTCCTACATAAAAACTTCATTTTCAATGTGAGATAAAAAGTTATTTTGCAAAAATTGTACAAGGTTTTCATGCCTGCTGGCACAGCTGAAGTGAAAGCTTCACGCATTTCCTTTCCTTTTTTTAAAAAAAACACTTTTCCTTACACTGGATTGGTTTCTCTTGAACTAGTGGGTAACTGCAGCTGCAGACCTCAATCTGTGGTACATACCCAACAATTCAGCTTTTCTTGTAATGCATGGCTGCTTCTCAGGGGCACTTTCAGCACCACTAGTGGCATTTTGTGTGGGTCCCATGATGTTATTCCAAGTTTGCATTAAACACGATACAAAATATGCCAGAACTATGAGAGCACTTTTTTTTTTTTTTATAAATCCTCACCCAAGGATACTTTTCCATTTATCTTCAGATATAGTGGGAGGGAGAGAGAGAGAGAGAGAGAGAGAGAGAGAGAGAGAGAGAGAAACATTGATGTGAGAGAAACATATCCAGGGCCGGGACTGAACTGCAACCAAGGTACATGCCCTTGACTAGAATCGAACCTGAGACTTTTGTCTGCAGGCTGATTCTCTAACCACTGAACCAAAACAGCCAAGGCAGTGAGACCACTTTTTACTGTGATATGCAATTTACTAGAAGGAGTAACTGATCACCCATAGATGATTAGCATTATATGGTGTTTTAAATGGACACTTGCAACAGTTGAGCTCACTGTAGAAGCAACAGCAGCTGACTACAGAATTATTGCAGTGCTACAGTATATACTCCTGTTAATTTTACGTGTTTATGATTTAATACTACATCTATGTGTTTACATTTCTCTCAACTGTAAATGGCACCATGTATGGTCTATGTTTGTGTGTATGTTTTTATAAACTTTAACTTTTTATAATAGATTTGTGTATATTTTATGGTAGTAAATGATAAAGTAGACTAGTATCTACATATATGTTATGCATTCATGACACACCTAGCTTTCTTAATTTTTTTCGCAATGTGTAGGCTCTGAGTTTCTTCAATGTTTTTCAATTTGTTGCAAATCTCCAAACATTTTCCAATGTATTTATTGAAAAAAAGTTACATGTAAGTGGACCCAAGCAGTTCAAACCCGTATTGTTCAAGGGTCAGTTGAGCTCTAATTGGTCAGAAAATCCGGATGGCAAAGTACAAGTTCCCTTGGCTTCTGAAAAGATATATCTCAACTTTTTTTTTTTGGGGGGGGGGGTCTCTACAGAAGAACACAGGTTTTTTTCTTTTTTTTTTTTCTTTTTATCTTGATTCAGTATTCAGTCCTAGTCCTACCTCCTTCAGCTTTCAGGAAGGAGACCAATTAGTGCCTGTGATAATGGGAGTTTTTGTGCTGCCAACTTTCGTCTTTGAAGAAGTGGATTAAACTCAAAATAATTTCCCATACTCTGCAAAATGATATGCTTTGACTATGTCTCAGCAACGTCCCAAATGAAATTATTTCCATCAGACTTTGACCTTATAGTTATAAATAGAGGTGGACAATGAAGTGCAAAGTAGGGTCATTATCTAGGATAATGCAGACCAATCAAACTTTGCTGTTGTGTATTAGTCTGCTCAGGCTACCATAACCAAGTACCACAGACTGAGTGGTTGAAATAACAAACATTGATTTTCTCCCAGTCTGGAGGCTAGAAGTCCATGATCAAAGGGTCAGGAAATTCGGTCTCTGATGAGAGCTCTCTTTCTGACTTGTAGATGGTTGCCTCCTTGCTGTGTCCTCAGACGACCTTTCTTCTATGATTGTGTAGAGAGAGAGAGAGAGACAGAGCACTGGTATCTGATCTCTTCTTCTAAGGACACAAATTCTACCTGACAAGGGACCCACTCTGGTGATTTCATTTAACCACAAATACCTCAATAAAGTCCCTATCTCCAAATATAATCATATTGGGATTGGAGCTTCAAAATATGAATTTGGGGGTGAGGACAGAATTCAGTCCATAACATGATGACACATTAGATAATTAGACTAAAATGTTTTTACTTGACTATTCTAGATACTTACAGAACTTTAATATTCCTGTATATTTTATAAGTGTATAGGCTGAGCATAAAACTGAATTCTTCCTCTTGGAATAATTTTCATAGACAGCAATTTTTTTCTATTTGAATAACAATGGTGCAGTTAAGAGGAATAAATTAAAATTAGACTATCTCCAATATATAAGCAGTTGTTGAGAGACAGTAAAAATGGCACTTAACCTCTCTCAGCATCAGTCATAGAACTAGTTGAAAACACTGAGTAATATAAACTAATGGGTATCAGTTTTCTCACTCTAATAAACAACACATAGTGCCTGGTTTGGTTAAAATTCAACCAGAAGAAAATTATTTTAGTCCATAATCCTCAGATCAAAACAAGGCCTTATTTAATGTGAAAAGTACCTCCCTGAAAACCTTCACACTGAGTTAAATTATGTAAGATGCAATCATACTATCCATTCTCCAGGTTCCTAAACTCGAACATACTCATTTGAACCCCACCCCCTCCACAAAAAACCAGCACACTCATCCCCACACCAAACCTGAAGCCAGTAAATGTTTGTGGGTTGGTTTTGGAGATTGTCTGATTTACTGAACAGATTACAGTCTTATATTTCTTTTTGTCTTTAATTGCATTTTTAAATTATATTAGCTCCCAATAATACCCCTTTAATTCTTATAATGAAAGGGGAAGACCAAAAGTCAATTTTGCCTGTATATAAAAAAGATTAGATAATCATTTGGATGGAGAAAAAAAGTGAGATATC
Source organism: Molossus molossus (assembly GCF_014108415.1). Lineage (NCBI taxonomy): Eukaryota > Metazoa > Chordata > Mammalia > Chiroptera > Molossidae > Molossus > Molossus molossus. Next base: position 26,017,810 of record NW_023425346.1, read on the forward strand.
TCCAACATGCATAAACCATGCTACTATCTCCCAGTAGCATAAACCTAAAGAAACTGCATTCATATTAGTGAATTTGTTTCAGAAAATTAATCATCTGTCACTTTCAATTAATGCCAACATTGAATTATTTATATTTAGCTATTTTGGTATTATTTAATTTATAAATACATTTAGATTACATAGATAAATAAAATATCTAAGTATAGGGAGTTCATACTTAGCCTTATATCTGCACAGTTAGGCTATACCCTTAAAACATTTAAAAAAATACATGAATGTGTTTATTATCACCAGATTTGCCTTATTTTGACATTTTTCATTATGTGAGCAAAGTTATCCAGCCCTTGTCTGAATAAAAACTTCATTGCTCTCCTCTTGAAGGAGGAGAATTAGGGAAGTTTATTCTTTAAGTCTCTGGGTCTCTATTTCTCTACCATCTAGTTTTCAATGGCCTATCATTTGAACTCCAAATAAATGCTCCATTGATGACTTTTCCACAAGGGTTATTATGAAGAAAGAGCACAAATAGAGCTTGGATAAGGTAGTAAAATGTTGGAAGGCAGAGTGTCTGTGGAAGAGGGGGAGTGAGGATCCTGTATATTAGTCCTTCCTAATCTATCAGTGTTGTTGGCTGGATGGTCCATGCTCCGAACCCATGAATATGACCTCTTCGGAGAAGGATCTTTGAATGTTCTTGAGATGAGGTCATTGTGGATTACAGTGGTCCCCAAATCCAATGGTAAGTGATTTTATAAGAAGATGAGATGCGGAGAAGTTCATGTAAAGACATAGGCAGAGACGTTAGAGATGGAACCACCAGGAGCTGGAAGCAATGGTGGGGGGGATTCTCCCCTAGAACATTCAGAGGAAATATGTTTCTGCTAAGATTTTGAATTTGGATTTCTGGCCTCCAAAACTATGAGACAACGAATTTCTGTTGTTTTAAGCCACCAGATGTGTGTCAATTTATTATAGCAGTCCTAGGAAAGTAATATAGTCAGCAAGCAAGATGAGTGATGTGGTAATGAAGATCATAGCCAGGAGCTATGGGTGAAGAATCAAGAGACCTACAGCATTCCTGCACCCAGGAGGCAGGTTGGATCAGAGTCCTCTACTGGTCAGTTAACGAACGGCATTGGTGTCCAGTGTGTGGGAACTCTGGCTTCCACTAAGTGACCTCTGTCAGGAATTCTCACATGGGGGCCATGCAATCCTTCCATATTTTGAACTTTGCTTTGTTATTCTCAATTACCAGCATTTGGATATTTCAGTAGAAGTGTAAGCCTACAATGTCCCGTCTGCAATGATCACACAATAAACCAGATTTTATTGATGTGTGTGTGTGTGTGTGTGTGTGTGTGTGTGTGTGTGTGTGTGTGAGATACGTGCCCCTAGCGGGAACCGAACCCGGGACTCTTTGGTCCACAGGCCGACGCTCAACCACTGAGCCAAACTGACCAGGGCATAAACCAGATTTCATCATCTACTTCAGTACTTACTAGAGCAAAAACCAAGGATTGGCTAAGAGATAAAGTTAATAGAAAGGCAATATGTGATATGATTAGTTACCAAGAAACTCAACTTAATAGAGGGAACTGTTTCTACAAACCTGAAAAATATTGATCTATTTCGGTATCATGACAAGACAGACAGACAGACTTGAATTTGGCTGTATGAGCTCAGAAGTGGCAGGTGTATGTTATGGTTACCAGACCATCAGTTCACTTGTTCCTGCATTTTGCATTCTCTGGTTCTGCTTTAAGATAATAGTGGAGGGAAATAATCTCAAAGGTAATTTATTAGGGAGGTCTGATAACTGGAGGACTTTTGGACAAAATACATGCCAAATTTAGATATAATCGAGAGAATATTTTTTGTGCCAGCCCCTTCTTTAGGTCTTTGGGACACATTGAGAAATAACACACACACACTGTAGGTTCTCTCATAAAGTTGTCTCTATCTTTACACTTCTAAAAAGTAAACTTGAATCTAAAATACAAAGTAAGTCTATTTTTGATCTATGAGTTTAGACTCAATTTGACCCTAAATAGCAGCTGTTTTTGAACCTACCATTCATTTTATGTCTCTTGCATGACTTCAAACAACATAAGAAAGCCACGGGGCTTGTTTTCTGTAGAAATTATCTTAAAGTCTATGAAACGATCCTGTTGCAGTTTAATTGTATTTCCAGCACTGCCCTGAGAATACAAGAAAAAGAGATTTTGTTCTCCAAATTGATTTTACCCAACTAATAATACCTTCCATTTGTCTAGAACATTTTTATCTTTTTTTAAGGATATTTCATGCTTGCCTTAATTCATTTTCACAAGGGGTCAAATTCCAAGGCCAAATTGTTCTCTACATTGCCAGCTGGCTCCTTGAGTTTCTGGCTTTGGCTTCCCAGTGTGCCACTCCATATTAAACAGGGGAGTTAAACAAGAACTTCCTGAGGCCATATTTCTGTCCCGGGCAATGGCAACTGACATTCTCCTAGTGATTCTTCTCACATATGAGCGGAGAAACACCTTTGGCTCATCAAGAGAGTACTGACTTGGACTGAATGTGTCAGAGAATCTGTCTGATTAGGAAACACAGTAAATGTGTAATATGACTTTAGAAATGATTTCACAGTTAAAACACAGCTTATCAATTTTCCTATTACTCTCTCTTTCTGAGGAAAGTGGTGTCCCAGACCTTCATTTGCCATCAGGGTGAATAAAGACAGGCTCCGTGGGTCACATTTTCAGAAAGCTGGTTCCTTAGCACCTTACAACGTGCATGGATGTCCCGGATATCAGGAGACACACCAGAAGTCAGACACTGAAAATTGTTTTGCAGAATAGTTTGGGGGAATGTCTTAAGGTTATAAAGGTAAAATGCCTATATATATATATATATATTTTTTTTTTTTCCACAGTTAGAAGTAAAACTATAATGGAAATGAAGGTAGAGACAGCAGTTAAAGTATGATTTACTCTCCACTGGTATATTTTAGAGTCCTCTGGAAATCTTAAAACTGGCTAACATTTGATAATGTTTCAAATGAAATAAAAAACTATTGAAGTTTTCTTTTTTTTAAAAAAATTGCTGGTGTACATGAAGGCAAATTTTGTATTTCCAAAGGAGTTACCTTTTTTTGTCAATAAAACTGAAAAATTATTACTTCACATTGGTGGTAGAGCATTAGAAGTTTCAGAGTAGATGACACATATTGAAGATAAAGATCCAAAATGATTAAAGTTTTAATAGTTTCAATAAGGCATAGAAATAACTATAAACATAGGACATATATGACTATTTTTTTTTCAAAGTTTTACAGTGTGAATCCCATAAAATCTATCTGATATCAAATCTATATGCTTTCTCTACAATGGGTACTTATTATGTAAACTCTCTAAGATGTAGTTCCATTTAGGATTAAGAAATACGGCAGCATATGAAAAAATGAATCTGTCCTCCAATTTTCAGTGAGAGCATAAATAATAATTAGAAATCAAAATTAGCAATAAATGTTGAGTTTAAAAAATTTTCATACCCTGAATCTTACTTTTAAAAGCTAAACATAAAATAATGCAAAATATAATTAGGAACTGAAAGCTTTCTAAATATCCAACAGCAGGGAATCATCTATAACTTTGCCATACATATCATATAAATTATATCATATAATTATATATAATAGAATATTATATAGTGGGAAAAAATATTTTCCAATAATTCTAATAATATTACCAAATGCTTATAACATATTTAGAAAAATATTGAAAAATAAGATTACATAAACAATATAAGCTAAATATAATATTTTAATAGTTTATATTTGTGATGATGAAATTATGAAAGACTTTTGAAATCCATTGTATTTGCCTCTATTAGTAAAGTGTCCCCACACTTAATTTTTAAAATACTTTAAAATTGCCTGAGAAAACAGGTTTTCATGTAAAGAAATCCTTGGAGAGTAAAGCTTATGAGTAGTGGAACAATGAGAGTGAGGATGAGTCATTTGAACATATATGAAGTATGTAGACTTCTGAAATATTTATTAAAACCTTATGAGATGCCTTTGGAATTATAGTCACCAAGGGAGTTCTCTCATAGAGGGAAGCAAGTGGTTCATACTGGCCTTTTATTACATATCGCAGGTCTTTTTTGAATTAACAAATATATAAAAAATGTTTTACTGTGCCTGGGCCCTTTCTTACCAAAGAGTAAGAAGAATATTCTTGGTGAAAATAGTCAGGAACCAAGTGTTTTTCAATGAGCAAGAAAGAAGTGGGTTGACTCTTTTCTCTTTGTAATACTGTCTTGAAAAACTGTCCTTTAGCTTTTGAACATGGAGTTCTTACCATATGAAAAACAGTTCTATAATCTTTCAAATAAATTATTTCACCTTATTAAATGACTCAAAGACATACAAAAGACAAAATTAAGCTCGTTAACATTTTTCTTACCAGCTATGTCAGGGAGTTTCAGGGTGAGGAAAGAACTAAGTGAATGGAAGCTGAGGAGCCAGTATTTAGAGAGAACCCAGACTGAGAACCTTAGCTCTGTGCATGATGGGCACCACCACATTTTCAGCCGGAGTGTCTTACGTATTTCCTTCTTTAAGCATGTGCTATCACAAGGCACACCTGGTTCACTATGATGGACAGCAGATTGGATGAGCATCTTGCTGGACATAGATCCCACATCCAAGCAAGGAAACTGAGGAGGGTTTACAGAGAAAACTAATAGGTGTTGGTAAAGAATTGTAGGGTTAGTAACAGAGGGAGCTATTATAATCTCTGAACATGAAGCCAAGAAGAAGGAGTAATTACTTAAAAATCAGAAAACAACAGCTATAGGAGAGGGCCACCTAACAGGAAATAGAAGCTGTGGCCTTTGGTAGAAGGACACTGTCCACTGCTTTGTTATGTCCAGGATGTGTCCAGAAGGATGAATAATCTGATCTCACTCTTCTTCTGCCCCTCACTGACCAAATCCAAGTCCAAAAAAAGAAAAATCCATTGATGCAGTTCACTAAGGTTAGCCTGAAGGTCACAGAACAAGATGGATGAGGGATACCGAGTAGATCTGAAAAACGAAAATGATTCAGCATATAGATATTTTTAGTGATGGCATCGTTTTCATTTGATCCTCACTCTCTTTCCTCAGTGTAGGTTATAGCTATAGATATGAATAAAAACCAAGTACTTTAACGGGGAAAGAAGTAATAATGAGAGCATTATTTATGTGACAGGGTGAAAGTAGCTGGTATTTCATCTATATCAGAAGTTCTGTCAACAGGTAACATCTCTACAGGTAGAAGTGAAAGAGCCAGAAAGTGTAAGATCTGTTTCATAGAAATTTGAAATTCTGGACACAAGCAGAGTACCCGCAAGGCCCAGGAGACAAAGTGTAGCTGAAAGTTGGAGACCGTGGCCTTCTCATCATCTTTTTTGGAACCCAGACAGTATGTTGGAGGCGTTCATCGACATGAACGCTGCGCTTTCCATGGCACACAGTCAGTAGTGAGGTTTCTCCAGAGCTTAGACAAGAGGAAGACAGAGCATAGAGTGAAGAGCAAGGCACACACTATTTGGTGACTGACTTTAAAAAGAGCTAGTGCCACATAGGACCAGCAGTGAAGCTGTGACTCCAAACCGACTGCGTTACAAGTACGCAGAGAGGAGTGATCGAGAGGAGACGGGGGCAAGAGGGTGCTGCACCCTCAGCCTAGTGAGATTGCTGTCCTTGAACTTGGGTTTCCTGCTCTCTGTCTATACCACCTGCCAAGGGGCTGGCCCAGAGCTGGGGTACCCACTTCAGCCAGAGAGAGGGCATCTAGGAGAGATGATTTGTTCGCAGTAGAAGAAGGGAGGTCACAACTATGAACAATCTGTTAAAAAATTATTGTTTAAAATGTTTGCCACCTCTAAATTTCCCATTTAGCATATTTTTGGTTGTATTTCCTGCCTGTTTCTGGCTAGCTGCTGCTAATCCTTTGAGGGCTCATCTGTGGCAAATTTGGGGGATTCCCCGTAACAGCTTGGGGGTATTTTGATGGGCTCTAATGACTTAAAAAACAACCTGGTATCAACTCATGTTCTCATAATTTATTCATTTACAATCAAATTGACCTCATTTTATGGTTAACTTGGTGAGCCTTAACATGATCAAATCCGGAGGATACTATGCTAAGAGAGGAAGGAAAAGACAAACACTGTGCAGTATCATTTATATGTGGAATTTTTTAAAAAGTCCAACTTCATAGAAACAGAGAATAGGATGATGATTATCAGGGGTTGGGGGCGGGGCATGAGAAATGGTATGATGCAAGTTAAAGGGCACACATTTCAGTTATAAGAAGAATAAGTTCTAAGAATCTAATGTATAACAATGACTATAGTTAATAATATGGTATTTTATACGTGAAAGTTGTTGAGAGTAGATTTTAAACATTCTCACCACAAAAACAAAAACAAAATGTTACCTATGTTAACTATGTGATGTGATGAATGTATTAATTGTCTTGATCTTAGTAATCACACACACACACACATAAAAGTATCACATTGTACTCTTTCAATATACACATAACATTATAGTTATAAGTTATTCCTCAATCATTTTTTTTTGGTTAATCCTCACCAGAAGATTTTTTTTTCCTATTGATTTTTAGATAGAAAGGAAGGAAGGGGAGAGAGAGAGAGAGAGAGAGAGAGAGATCGACGTAAGAGAGACACATCAATTGGATGCCTCCTGCACGTACCTCAACTTGGGCAAGGGTCAAACCTGCAACCCAGGTATGTGCATTTGACCAGTATTTGAACCCATTATCCTTCTGTGTGCAGGCTGATGCTCTAACCACTAACTAACATTAGCCAGGGTTCAATACACTTTTTAAAAATATAGATGCGTCTTCAGACATATGGATATGATTTTTGTTATCATCCATTCCAAGAATTAAAGTTTAGACAAGAAAATTCATAAAAGGGTCTTGCATAAATTTCTATAAATGACTTTGTAAACTAATGTATAATTACCTTATTTTGGATGTGGTAATTCATAAAACAAACAACTATACTTAATGTTTTTTGGGTGATGGAAGGGGAATAGGACTCTACATTTTTACATTTTTTGTGCATGGTAGAAGAATATGATAGAAGGCAAGGTGCCACTATCTGAAAATAAATAAACTACTTCAAATGTATCATAGCTTTGATGCTTATTCTTATTCAAGACTTCTTTGTCATGTTTCCCATTGAGTTGAAAAGCCAGGGAGGAAAAGAGGAAGCAAAGGTTGGTGACTTTCTGAAATGTACTTAATTTATTGCGAAATATTTACTTTATCTCAGTCAAGCAAATCAGGATCCATGTTCAGGTGTTTGAACTGTAGCAGGTAATCTTTTCAAGACATTGCTAGGAGCATCCACTGAACAGCCCGGATGCTGGGAAGTACTATTCCTGCAATTTGATAAAGGCGAACATGTTTGGCATTATTGCTGTATTAATCTATCAGCTCTGTTTTATTCTGATCACTGCCTTTGGGAAAAAAGCAGTTGAGTTGTTAGCATCATGTAATTACTAAGTATAATTTTAAAGTAAGTATATTAATCCCTGTATCCTCACAATAATAAAACTGTTTATTCTTTTATTCCTTCTCTATAAACTCAACTGAGTTCAGCAAGTTCTTGCGTTTGCTAAAACACAATATATGATGAAAAAGTACTGCTTTATTTTTAAATTGGCTATGATAGAATAATAAGAGTAGGCGTGACTCACTCAATTGTCCTTTGTGACAAGGTTAGTTACCGAAAAAAAAAAGTTTTAATTAATATTTAAAGAGCATTAACATATGATGGGATATTGGACTAAAATAATAATTTTAAAAATTAATTAAAAATATTTTTATTGATTTTTTAAAACTTTTTTTCTTTTTATTGATGTTAGAGAGAGAGAAGGAGAGGGAGAGAGAGAGACAGAAATATCGATGAGAGAGAACATCTATTGGTCGCCCCCTGCATACCCCCCACTGGGAAATCAGGCCCACAACCTGGGCATGTGCCCTGACTAGGAATCAAACCAGCGAACTCTTGGTACATGGGTCGATGCTCAACCACTGAGCCACACTGCCCGGGCTATTTTTATTGATTTTTTAGAGAGAGAAACATTGATGTGAGAGAGATAAAGCAATCAGCTGATCCCTGCATGTTCCCTACTGGTGATAAAGCCTGAAACCTGGGCATGTACTCTGACCAGGAGTCAAACTGGGGCCTCCCCATCCATGGGAAAATGTTCAATCCACTGAGCTACAGTGGCTGGACTTAAATTTTTTTTTCTATTTTCTTTAATTTTAAAAGCAATAAAATAAGTTAATATACATGTCAAATATTACCACATATATAAACATTTGCTTCTAATAATATTAAGGCTGAGAAAGCACTATGTATGCTGTTGTACAGCAATGTAAAAAAATGTGTATTTATATATTTTAGAACTTGACTTTCTAAATCATGTTCTGAGAAATCAGTATATATTCTGAAGAGGTTGTTAAGTTTTATGTACCAAAATACAATAAAAACTGTCAGAATCAATAATTTAGAAAAACCTGAATTAAGCAAAGTTAACTAGTACATTTATTTATAATTGAAGTTGGTACAAAATTTTATTTGGGGCAGTCAACATACGCAGGGGGGTTATGAATGTCCAGGGAATATATCGTAGGCAGCCTTTCAAAATATCATTTGGGCATAAAAGTTGTTTTTGTACAAATTTTTGAGTCTGTCTCTATTTTGCTTTGTAGTTCAGTTTGTTCATTAAATTCCATGTATGACAGAAATCCAAAGTATCACTTGAGCATGAAAAATGTTTTTGTATGAACTCTTGATATTATAAAGGATTTAAGTGTGCCTTGGTTCACAGTTTTGAAAAGAATAAATTTAAAGTATAGGTCAATGTAGAAAACATTCTGAACTTAAGTATATTAATCAAAATGTTGCATTTCCTATGTTATAAAGTAGTTTATTGTATTACATAAAATGTCTCCATCATAACTTTTCTGAGGTCACAGACCTAAGTATCTGGCAATCACTAGGCTAACATGGCTAACAGTGTCATAATGTCCAAGGCAAACCCAACCAGAGTCATGAAATTGCATAATAATTGTCCCAGTTGTTAATAATAATAGAATATAATTTAATAATTTTAATAATTACAATGTATTTTTCTTTACAGGCTATATGACTATAGTTAAAGTGAGGTGAGTGAAATACCTGCCTCAGGTCACTATTTATGGAGATGTCAAAAAGTAAGTAATTGAGAGGGATCATATTTGAATGCAACATTTAAAAAATAAAAGTTAATTCAAAACTCTGGTGAACAAAGTATCAAATTTAAATAAAGATAGAATTAGTATCACTGATTTTCCTTTTGCCTTAGGCTCCAATAGGAGTGATCATGTAACTGAATTGGTCATAGTTTTCTTTCTTTTTTTTTTAACTTTTTCTTTTTGTTGATTTTAGAGAGAGGAAGGGAGAGATAGAAACATCGACAAAAGAGAACATTGACTGGTCACCTCCAGCATGCTCCCCACTGGGGATTTAGCCCACAACCTGGGTATGTGCCCTGACCGGGAATTGAACCAGTGAACTCTTGGTGCATGGGTCCACGCTCTACTATTGAGCCACACCAGCCGGGCATAAATCTGCCATAGTTTTCTCCATAGTTTAGGTAGAAATAAACCTATATTATTCTAAAGTAGACATAAAAGTGTCTTAAACATAAAACTGTTTTAAACATAAAGTTTTAAACATAAAACCGGACTTATGGAAAAATAGCATAAAATTTTGTGAGATTTTTTATTAGTGGTTGATATGTTTTCATCATTATAATATACAGGGAAAAATGCAAAACAGAAACTTTCTGAATGTTATAGAGGAATAAAAGACCAATCATGAATTTCCACTGAATGTTTTACGTTTTCTTCAGTTCCAAAGACATCTTTCCTAAAGTTATTTGCATGTTTTCAAACCAATATGTAATAGGAAAATATACTGTATTTATATTAGGATAAAAATCTACTTATGAACCAGAACCAACCTTTGTGGTACCAAATATCACAAGAGCTTAAATTAAATGGTTTTGACAGAACATTTACTCCATTTGGTAGGTAGCTGGAGTACATTGAAAATTCCTCCAATAATACTTGGTAGGTCCCCAGTGACATTAAAAAATAAAACAAAGCAAAAAAGTCTAGAGTCTATCTAGGCAGTCATTTGTAATTTGCCCAGTAGGAAAATCTGTTTTTGTGCAGATTGTGTATTTATTTGAGCAGTATAACAGATGTAGAGTATATTTTGCCTTGTACTATTTTTCCTTATGTTTAATTGTAAGTTACAGCCAGGAAAATGTAAAATACAATCAAGTAGGGAAGAAAAACACATTCAGAAAAGCCATTTTGATCATAGGCACGTGGTATCTATAGAAACTGTTATGGTGGAAACGGTTTGCCATTTCAGTGATCAAGTTAATGAAGGTATCATTAGATCTCTATTTTAACACAGCAATTTTGTTACATATTACACTTCATGCAGCTGAGCTGTTACATTGCTAATCAAGCTTCTGAGAATATTGGAATCAGAATTTCTTTTATTTCATAAGGAACAAAAGGAACACTGAATATTTGAGATAAATATTTTTATTTCTATTTAGAAACTAGCCGCAGTGTTGTGGTGATATATTTAGATGTACAAACCCCTCAGCAAGAACTGCCGGTTCTGCCTCTTTCAGGAAAGGCAAACACAATCCACGAGGCTGCTAGACCCGGCTATAATTTAGGAGAAAATACAGGGGTTAAACTGGCTAGAGGAAATGTTCTCCTTTCCTGAAAGCTGAGCACCACATGGAATATTACAGTATTTCTTAAACAATAATAAAAAGTTACAGGAAAAAAATAGAAAGCAACACAACAACAAATAATAATAATAACAACAACAACAAGCCACATGGTTCAACTACAAGCTGTTTTGTAAATGTTATTCATAAATTTCCATAAGAACATGTCATTTCTGGATCTATGACTTAACTAATCCATTTTTCAATTTGTATGCAAAATTTACCAGGCTCTATTCTGATGATTTAGACCTTTACTGAGAGAAGGACTTTCTATGCCCTAAACTCTGTGTTTTCAAAATAATGGTACTTGAGGGCCCGATACCCAAACTACCATCCATTCTTCCATCCTTCCTCCCCCTCTCCTAAGACTAGATAAAAACGACTGGGCCTATGGCCTTAGTTCATCATCCTCTGTGGACTCCTTCAACCAAATCCAAAGAATGATTTTTCTATAATGCTAAATGGGTCTCTACCTTCAACTTAAGTTATATTATACCAATCACCTTTACTTTTTCCTAGAGAACATTTCTAGGTGAGCTGTAGTTGGTTCTGCTCTTTACATCTAGTGCATTTGTCTTTCTCTGTCTCACTTCTTTCAATTAGCATAATATTTTCTAGGTCCATGCATGTTTTTGTAAATGGTAAGATTTCATTACTTTTTTCATGGCCAAATAATATTCCATTGTATATATTTACCATACCTATCTGTCCACTCATCTATTGATGGCCACTTGGGTTGCCCATATCTTGGCCAATCTAAAGAACAAAATAAACAAAACAGAAAGACTCACAGTTACAAAGAACAAATGGAGGGTTGACAGATGAAAGCAGAATGAGGGGGCTGGGTGAAAAAGTGAAGGAATTTAGAAGTACAAATTTTTATTTAGAAAATATTCCCAGTATAGGGAATATAGCCAATAATATTGTGATAACTATGTATGGTGCCAGTTGAGTACTAGAATCATCAGGGAGATCACTTTATAAATTATATGATTGTCCAATCACTATGCTGTATACATACATGAAACTAATATAAAATAATATTGAATGTCAACTGTAATTGAAAAAATTTAAAAATCCAATGTAGTTATTCATCTAATAATTTATCCCTGGTTATCAGTGATTAAAAAAAAAAAAAAAGATATCTTTTCAGGAATACTGTATCTGTCTTTATTTGACAGGGCTACTATAATCTTTTAGAGCAATATTTATTGGTGTATACATTTTTTCTCCCATTGGTACCTTTCTGAAAGAAGGTATATTCAGCAAGAGTCATCAAGCCAAAGCATTTATATGAGCATAATGCATGATCTGAATTCAGCAAACCAAGATACACATGAATGAGAAACAAACAATGAACAAAAATAATCTGTTGCAAATTTGAAAGAGCCATGGGACAATATGTCCCATGTCAAGATTTTTAATCCTTCCAGTATTCTCTCTCTTTGTGCCGTGGTTATTTGATTTTTCTCTCTCTCTCCTTTTCTCTGCAATATTCAGTTGTTCCCTCTTGGTTTCCTCTGTTACACCTTAATATGAGGGCAAATCCAATGTTCTAGTTGTATGAGATAAAACACAGCTCCTTACTCCTCAACAAATTGTCATTTTTTTTACTTAAGCACACATGGTCTTCAGGAAACTTTATGTAAGATGGCAAACACACACAAAGGGTATTCTGATCATCTGGAGGTTTGATTTGTTGTCCCATCTGCACAAAGGAAAGACCTGTTCTCTGCTCCTTCACATTTTAAAAGGAAATTCTAGGTGCTCTAGATGATATGTTTCTAGTTACTATGGACTAAATCTATATAAAAATGAAGAAAATAATTAAAAATGAGGACTGAAAATTTAATATATGGAAAAGTATAATTATTTATCCAGTGATTTACTGTTTCAAGCACAGTATTAGGCTATGGAGTATAAATTTAATTAAGTCATCCACTTTTTAGGTGAAAAACTAAACAGATGTATTGGTTAGGGTACTGCTGGAAGTAAATGCCATGACAAAGGGGTAAATGAAGAAAACGTGATAAAGGGGCTATCTAGAAGGAAATGAGGAGGAGAGAGAAGAGACAGGTGCTACCAATAGCAGGACATATCTAATACTGTGTACATGGATATGCATAGTAAGGGGTAGATCTGGAGGGGGCAAAAGAAAAAACCCAGGGAATCAAAAAATTACACAGTAAGTGTATATAATAAGAGAATGCTCAAGGAGTCTTGAAATCAGAGAGAACTGGTGGGTGGGGACCGAGGGGAATTAGAAGCACTTGGGAGCAGTCTCATTCCTTTCTGTGTGAGAGACCCTGCTGCTGTCCATCACACTCAGCAATGGCTCCATTTCTGGTTCAGGAGTGAGGTGCTAATGCCGATCAAGACTGTGCAGTGCTTGATGTGAAGACAATACAACAATGACGTATTTGTATTTAAACTATGTAGAACAGTTATTAACTTTTACCTTTGTAATAAACACACCCCAACAGTAACCGAGAGATCTTCTCACAAAGCTTCCATCGTACAGAGGCCCTGTCATTTGCTTCTCTTATGCAAACCTTTGTTTTTGCCACCCAAAGGGAAGTACTTCATTGGACAATATGTGAGAGCTTGAGGAAGGGTTTTATTTAACTAATTATTAGTTCACCTCTTTGGTTCTGTGATTCTTAAAGAATTACTTAAATACCCTGTTATAGGCTGAATGTTTATGCCCCCCCCCCCCCTTCAAATCATATGTTGAAGTCCTAACTCCCAATCTGACTGTATCTGGAGATAGGGCCTTTATAAAAGTAATCAAAGGTCTATGAGGTCATAAGTGTTGGCGCCTTGTTGATAGCATCAGTGTCCTCTTAGAGCTTGGTGTATGGGTTGATGCTCAACCACTGAGCCACACCGGCCGGGCAGCATTAGTGTCTTTTTTTGAAAAAAAAAAAAAATTTTTTTTTCTTTATTAATATTAGAAAGAGAGAGAGGAAGAAAAAGGGAGAGAGAGATAGAAACATCGATTAGAGAGAGCATCAATTGGCTGCCTCCTGCATGCTCCCCATTGGGGATCAGGCTCACAACCTGGGCATGTGCCCTGACCAGGAATTGAACCCGTGACCTCTTGGTGCATGGGTTGATGCTCAACCACTGAGCCACACCAGCCGGACTGTCTTTTTAAAAAGAGACACTAGAAAGACCTAGCTGCTCTCTTTCTCTCCTCTATCTCCCCTTCTCTTGTTAGCACACAGTGAGACAATGACCATCTGCAAGTCCAGAAGGGTGGTCTCACCAGGAACGTTACCTGCCAGTACCATGGTCTTAGACTTCCAGCCTCCAGAACTGTCAGAAAATGCATTTCTGTAGTTTAAGTCACCGGATCTGTGGTATTTTGTTGTGACTAATAAAGAACCAGAAAATTTCGCTGCTACATTGTCCTACATTCTTGATTAGCTTACTAAAAAGGAAAAGTTAAGGGAAAAAAAATTCTAAAAATCCCAAACAATAACTAGAATTTGGATGAAAATCAACCATGATCAGATCAAAGGATCTTTCTTAGAGTAGGTGATGCCCTAATTGAGTTGCAAAGGATGAAAAAGAGTTTAGTCAAGCAAAGATGAAAAGAAAAGTCAGTCATTTCATGGACTAGGGTCACATGAAGATACACAGATAAAAACAGTATAATGCAGAAATACAAGGAGTTGGTGAAGGGGACCATGGGAAACAAATAGGGATAAGATATGAGGTCATTGGGGGCAGATCAGATGGCTAAAATTGTTTTAAAAATTGCAATATACATATCTAATGAAAAGCCTTCTTTGAAACATTTAGGCCTTTGAGTGTTTGCTCCCTGTGCATACTCCCATAAGAACTGCTTATTTGGAACAAAAAGAACTCATTAGGAAAGTCTATGATATTGTTTCTATTATTAAAGGAATACCCCACGTTGACCTTTGTCCCAATTTTGTAATTCATTTAATGAGACAGCCAAGCCTTGACATACAAGAAGATAAGCTTTAGACTTTTTCTGTGTAGTTACTTCAGCAGACATAAAAAAACTCTACAGATTAAAACATGATATATAAGAGTGCAGAGGGAATAGAGCAGTATAAAATAATGCTCAAATTATTGTAGTCTTAAACTGAAAAGTTAGCCAAAACTTCAACCTGGTATTTTTTTTTTTATTGTAACACTTTTTTTTTATTAATTTTTAAGAAAGAGAGGAAGAGAGAGAGAGAGAGATACACTGATGTGAGAAACATTGATTGGCTGCTTCATGCATGCTCCCTACTAGGGATCGAACCTGCAACCTGGGCATGTACCCTGACTGGGAATCAAACTTGGACCTTTCAGTCCATGGGACAACACTCAATCCACTGAGCCACACCAACCGGGCAGTATTTTGTTTTTTAACAAT
The DNA here is from genome assembly GCF_014108415.1 of Molossus molossus. Classification (NCBI taxonomy): domain Eukaryota; kingdom Metazoa; phylum Chordata; class Mammalia; order Chiroptera; family Molossidae; genus Molossus; species Molossus molossus. Next base: position 26,033,078 of record NW_023425346.1, read on the forward strand.
AGTTTGTGATAATAATTTCCAATGATAAAATTATTTTACTGTCTGAAAACAAACAGACCAAAATGTTGTGAGTAGTGAAAAATAAAAGTACCTTGTATAAAAATATTTATCTAAGAAGTGGCTTCTCCAATCAATTGGTTGTTTACTTTCCTGGCTAGGAAAAAAAAAAATTAACAATATTTTATTTGCACTGACACACATAGACTTTCACATTTTGAGATCTGTGAGTTTCAAGGATTCTTACAATTGATGATGGCTGGCCAAGTATCATTCACCACATAGATGTCATTGCCTCAGCAAGCCTGAAATTAATCATAGTTGTTCTTGTTGTTCTCACACCAATTGAGTTATGTGTATTTTTTGCACCGAATGTGTTATGGTTAATTGCTTCTTAAAATATCTTTAAAGAGATGATACTGTGATTTCAGCATGAAAACAAAAAATATGTGTGAGCAGAAAAATATGGCAGCAAAACAAATTAATATACAACTGAAAACAAAAACCATGGCAGGATAGAAGAAAAGGTCACTTGAGGTAGGTTACAGTAACATGTTTGAAGTGTTGTGTTTTTTTTTTTTTTGTAAACATAGTTTCTATATAATTTAGCTGTATTTCTTCTGTTTTGATGTTACTGAAAACAATGATGCCTCTTACAATTGATGGTGTCTGACATGCACTAAAGTACAACAGGGAGCTTTTTAAACCATGTTATCACTAGAAATATTGCCACGTTTACAATGTTCCGCAGTCATGTTTGAAACATTTTAAGTGGATCTTACTATTTGCAATTAGTCTTAAGAAAGAAAACAAAATCATCTAAGCCTTATTTTTTTTACATTGTAATACAGTTCCAGAAATGCTGAAACTAAACTTGAAATTAGCAATCACTTAGCAGAAAACTAGTTAAATGGTTGGTCAGTTAATACACTGTTATGCCATAGATATGAGCAACACCTAGAAAAAGTAAAATGGTACAAATTAAGAAATGGTGCAAGCAATAAGATTATACTTTAACATGTGAATGAACTGATCCTTTTCTTGGTAGACTAATTAATTAATTGCCTCTAAATCATAAGATTTAATCTGAGCATTTAATATGGTCTCTCACGATCTCTGTTTTGTCTCACCACAAAATAGTTAAAATAGGTAGAAGAGAAAATGCTGCTTCCAATATGACAGAGTGAATACTGAATCTTCCTACATACATCAGCTATAAACTCTGGGCCCATCCTTATGCAAATATAAGACTTATAAACTCTGAGCAACGTGCATGAAACAACTACCTAAGGGCTCGAGATAGAACAAAAAACAAACAAACAAGCAAAAAGGCTGTCAAATATTGAAAATGAGTCAAAACTTGGATCAAACCAAAGGGCATGAAGTGTTTCTTCAGTTTGATTTTTGTTTTTGATGGCAGCAACAACCATGGCTGTGATGCAGCAGAGAAGTTATAAACTTCTGAAATAAAGAGCGTGTTACCTATCCTGAGAAATCAAAAGAAGGAAGTCAGCACAATGCAAACCACTAGAGACTGAGATTTCAGAAAGCCCTAGAAAGAGCAGAGTCAGAAAAGAAGAAAAAGTGTGTGTGTAGATTCAGCCCAAATTTATTGCTGACCCCTAAACTTGAATGGGAAAATCTGAAAACAATTTTTAAACAAGGCTGAAAGCAAAGAATTGAGTTCTGAACTATCATAGGTCACGGTATAATATAGATATTTTATTTTTCAATTACAGTTTACTTTCAATGTTATTTTGTATTGGTTTCAGGTGTACAGCACAGTGGTTAGACAATTATATAATTTACAGTGTGTTCCCCTGATATTTACTGTAACTAATTGGCACCATACATAGTTATTACAATGTTATTAACTATATTCCCTATGCTGTAGTTTACATCCCCATGACTGTTATGTAAATACCGATCTGTGCTTCTTAATCCCTTCACCTATTTCAGTCCCCTAGAATCCCTCCCCTCTGGCAGCCACCAGTTCGCTCTCTGTGTCTAAGCCTATTTCAATTTTCTTTGTTTGTTTTGCTTTTTTAGATTCCACATATAAATGAAATCATATGGCATTTATCTTTCTCTGACTGACTTATCTCACTGATCATGATAACTTCTAAGTCCATCCTTGCTGTCACATATGGCAAGATGTAATTCTTTTTTTTTATGGTTGAGTAATTTTCCATTATATATATATGTACCACCACTTTTTTATCCACTCAGCTATTGATGGGCACTTGAGTTGCTTCCATATCTTGGCTAATGTAAATAACACTGCAATGAACATAGGGGTGCATATATCATTTCAAGTTAGTATTTTGGGTTTCTTTATATAAATTCCCAGTAGAGGAATTGCTGGGCCATAGGCAGTTCCATTTTTAATTTTTTTTGAAGAAACTTCATACTGTTTTCCATAGTGGTTGCACCAATCTGAATTCCCAGCTACAGCATACAAGGGTTCCCTTTTCTCCACATCCTCACCAAGACTTGTTTGGTGATTTATTGGTGAAGGCCATACTGAGAAGTGTGAGGTGATGTCTAATTGTGGTATTAATTTGCGTTACTACAACAATTAATGACATTGAGCATTTCTTTATATTTCTATTGGCAATCTATGTGACCTCTTTGAGAAGTGTGTGTTCAGGTCCTCTGCCCATTTTTTAATCAAACTATTTTTTTTTTTTTTTTGGTGTTGAGTTATACCAGTTCTTTATAAATCTTGGACATTAACCCCTTAACAGATGTATCATTGGTCATTATGTTCTTCTGCTTAGTAGGTTATCTTTTCATTTTGTTAATGTTTTCCTTTGCTGTATAAAACTTTTTATTTTGATGTAGTCACATTTGTTTATTTTTTTTCTTTTGTTTTCCAGAACATATATTGCTAAAAGAAATGTCAGAGGTTTTAATGCCCTGTGTTTTTTCCCAGGATTGTCACTGAATGATGTTTTAAATTTGAGTTTAAGCAAGTTTATTGCTCAAGAAAACAAAATGTGCATATTTTGGTGGCAATATTGGGGAATTCATAGGCTATATAACATGATGTATACACTGTCCAGGATAAAATCAATGTCTTTGGCATATGGGAGGCAAGAACATCCGACTCAGTCTCAAGAATGAGCAATAAACAGATATGAATCCTGACATTGCCTGGCTATGAGATTATCAGAGTATCTGATATAAATATGGTCAGGTAAAGTAAAGTATGCTCACAGTGAAAAGGAATAAGTAGAAAATTAAAATAAGAAGCAAATGTAGCCCTGCCTGTGTGGCTCAGTGGTTGAGCCACCCATGCACTAAGAGGTTACCGGTTCAATTCCTAGTCAGGACACATGCCCAGGTTGTGGGCCTGATCCCCAGTGGGAGGCATGCAGGAGGCAGCCAGTCGGTATTCTCTATCATCGATGTTTCTATCTCTCTCTCCTTCTTCCTTCCTCTCTCTCTTTAATATCAATAAAGAAAAAAAAAATTTTTAAAGAAGCAAATGCTATCACCAAATTAAATTTAGAACTGAAAAATATATCTAAAGTAAGAAATTCACTTCCTATACTTAATAGTGACCAGACTATAATAGAAAAAAATAATAATTTCAAAGCAAACATATAGAAGCATCCAATAAGAAGAAGAGAGAAAAAAACTGCAAGATGGGCAAAGCTTCAAGGACCTGAAGGTTAGTATCAAAGCATTTCCTCTCTAAAAGGCAAGGAGAGAGAGAATAGGAAAGATCAGCTGTTTCAAGTAACAGTTACAAGAAACTATGCAAATGTGATGAAACATTCACATTTACAGACTTAAGAAGCTTATTAAAATCTAAACAGAAAAAATTTGAAGACATTCACATCCAGCCACATTAATGGCAAATGCTGAAAACTAAACAAAAGAATTTCAAGAAAAATTAAAAATGGCCCTCCCCAAATTACATATTAAATATGGAGGAAATACCGTCTAAAACATCACAGATGCCCAAACAAAAACATGAAGATTAGAAGATAATGGGAAACTTCTTTAAAGGACTGACAGGAAAATAAAACAACAAAAAATATATATATATATATTTAGTGAAAATATCTCCAGTGAGAATATTACCCAAGAATGAAAGCAAAATGAATACATTTATTTATATAAACTAAAATTAAAGAAGTTTGCTATGATCAAACCCATCCATTAAGAAATGTCAGGATATTTGGATATTCAGGAATGAATAAAGAGCATTAGGAACATTACATATGTGTATATATATATGCTCCTAGTTTCTTTAAATTTATGTGTTTGAATAAAATAAGTTTTAACACCATCTTTAGGAGTAGTTGTAATGATGACATTAATATAAGATAAAATAGACTTTAAGATAAAGAGTATTACCAAAAATAAAGAGGGACATTTCAGAATCACAAAAGGGGATCAATTTATCAGAAAGACATAATGGTAATAAATGTCTGCATTCCTAATAACATAGGTTCAAAAACCATGAATCAAATTTGACAAAAATTAAAGGGAAAAATAAGCAACTCTTAAATCACAGGAGACTTAATTATTCTCTTCCAGCAATTGATAGAACAATTATTCAAAAAATAAATAAAGACAGAAAACATCTAAACAACAATCTTAAAAACTGGACCTAATTGATATTTATAAGATATCATATGCAAAGACAATAGAATAAATACACATTTTTTGCAAAGGCACATTCAAGAACATACAGGTGTATGTTCAGCAAGATAGACCTATATTGTACCATAAAATAAATCTTAATTAATTTTAAATGACCAAAATGTTGTTACATTAAGAATAAATAACAATAAAGTGTTTAGAAAACTACCAAATATTTGGCAATAAACCACTAAATTATAAATAATCTATTGGTCAAAGAAGATATCACATAAGAAAGTAATAAATAACTCAAAATGGATAATAATGAAACATCAAAGCTTGTGGACTAGAGATTCAATAGTGCTTAGATAGAATATTTTAGCTTTAAATTTGTTTTTTGTTTTTTTCTTTAAGAAAATTCTAAAATTGCCCTGGCCACTTTGGCTTCGCGGTAGGAGCGTTGGTCTGCAGACCAGAGAGTCCTGGGTTTGGTTCCCGCTAGGGGCACGTACCAAAAAAAGAAAAGAAAAAGAAAAAAAAAAAAAAGAAAGTTCTAAAATCAACAACCTGATGTTCTACCTGAGGAGGCTAGAAAAGGAAGAGCAAATAAGTCAAAGTCAAGTATAACTAGACAACAAACAAACAATAAAGAGAATCAACTAAGTTAAAACCTGGTTTTTTGAAAACAGTCAGCAAAATTTATAAATGGCTAGCTGGACCAATCAATAAAATCAGAGACTGCAAATCACCAATATCAGAAATAAAGGAAGGTTGTCACTAAACAATCCTATGGATCACTGAAAATTCTAAAGGATTATAAGGGAATAGCATGAAACTTTGTGCCACCTAATTAAAATTTTATATGAAATGAACAGATTGCTTCAAAGTCACAGGCTCAAACTACCAAGAATGACTAAAGAATAATAGATACCCTGAATGATTTTATGTTTACAATATAAATTAAATTTACAGCTAAAAACCTTCCCACAAAAACAAACAAACAAAAAAACAGCTTTTAGCTCAGAAAATTTCAGTGGCAAATTCTATCAAATTTTTAAGGAAGAAATAATGCTAATTCTATACAAATTCTTCCAGAAGATAGAAAGGTAGAAAAATATTTGATAATGAATTTTATAATAGCCACATTACCAAACCCAAAAGCTTTACAAGTGAATAAATCTATAGACCACTAATATTTCTAAATATAGAAACAAATATCCATTATAATGTATTAGAAAGTCAGTTTTTTAAAAGTATTTTAAAAATAGATAATACAAAATGACCAGGAATGCAAATATTAAAACAATTTGAAAATCAATCTAATTTATCATAGTGGAATAAAAAATAAAATACATCAATTTAATGATTGCAGTAAAACTTTTAGAAAATATTATTAAAATATCTCTTAGAAAAGTAATAATTAATAAGAACTTCCTCATTCTGATAAACAGAATCTAAAAAACAACTTCCACAGTCACAGAATACCAGCATAGGTCGCTATAGTAACATCATTTTAAACTCAAATATTAATTGTGGTGATATAACAGTTAAAATACACTCATTGTGTATCATAGCTTTGCTTTGTGTACTATATTATGTTAGTCTATTCTTAGGCTTAGAATTTAACTAGCGAATACTTATACCTCTGTGCACGTTTGACACCAAACACCTACATTGTATTCCTTTTCTTCATTTGTAAAATGGGAATAGTAATAATAATAATACTTGTTTCATGGAGATTTTGTTGGATGATATAATTTGAGTAAGATGCTTAGAGGAGTACCTGGAATGTAACAAGTGCTTTGTGTTTTATTTATTAATAAAAATATAATAATTATCAGTTTTGCTCAGCAGTTAGAGCACTGGCCCTTGGACAGAAGGGTTCTGGGTTGAGTTCTGGTCAAGGGCATGTACCTGGATTGCAGGTTTGATTCCCCAGCCCTGGTCTGGGTGGTGTGGGTGGCAACCATTTGATGTGTCTCTCTCACATTGATATTTCTCTCTCCCTCCCTCCCTCCATTCCACTCTTTAAAAAAAGAAAAAAAAAATCAATGGTAGCCCAGGTGGCATGCATGGCTCAGTGGTTGAGTGTTGACCCATGCACCAAGAGGTTGCCAGTTCAATTCCTGGTCAGGGCACATGCCCAGAATGTGGGCCAAATCCCCAGTGGGGGGTATGCAGGAAGCAGCCAATAGATGTTCTCGCTCATGGATGTTTCTATCTATTTCCCTTCCTCACTGTCTAAAATCAATAAAGAAGAAAAAAAAAATTTAAATCAATGGTAAAAGATCCTTGGGTAAGGATTAACAACAATAACAAATATTTATTATGTGAAAAAACAACAAATTACTTTTATATCACATAACTTGGATAAGAGTCCCGCATGTTATCTTTCAATCAGATCGCCAATATTTTAATGTCTCCAAACTGTTCATATTTTGTGGCCACTGTTCTCCACTTACATTGATTTTATTAAAATGACTACTTTTATTCATTGTAATAGGGGAACTCCTGAATAAAACCTTAGTGGTATCACTTCATATATTCATAATATTAGCATTTACCTGTTTATAATCTGTCTGAACTGTAACAAACATTTTTTGGAGCCCATTATCATAGTAGTCATATTGTGACAGCAGTTGAACAGATTTCATAATGGCAACAAACCAGTGCTGAATACAGAAATATATACGTGAATTTTCATTTTATTCATCAGAATATTAAATAGAGTATTGAGCGATTATAAGAGGTGTTTACCTCATACAAAAGATACATGATGTAGGGATTGCTATCTGCATTTTGTAGATCAAAAAATAGAAACTAGGAGACCGTGAGTAATGTTTCCAGAGTCTCATTGCTAGAGGGATGGATTCAAACTCAGATCTGCCTGATTCCAAACATTAATATGTCGTGTGTCAAAGTAACGTGGCAGACATATTACTTAGCAAGTCTGACTACACTTTGCCTATGCAGAACTTCAGCCCTAACTGCATGCCCAGGGGCAGCGCGACATAGTCTGAGAACCAGTGTTTTACGCCACTCAGCGCCATGTGCTTTATCTGGCTCTAAATTATCCACCACCTCTCCACACGTGGTCCCACGTCACTGGCTTCTGCAGTCTAGTGAACGTGATCCCTGAGAGCCTATTTACCTCTTAAACTTTTGAGAAAACCAGAATCTGTTCCTTCAGAGCTAGCACACTTATTTTCTATTTCTTCCCAGCATGTTTTATAACATGTATTGTAATACCCCAGTTCATTAAGTCTATCCCTTGGAAATTAATTGCATCCTAGCAGCAGGTTCATCCCTTACCATTGATTGTTTCCCTTCTTCTACTTCTCCGTGATTTATTCCAGCCATGCTTGTCTTTAACTAAGATTTTAAATTTGTTTTTGAAATTTCTGCTCTCTAGACACACCCTGACAGTCAGAGAGGCACATTTACTCCCTCGTGCTGACAGCATGCAGCATCTGCTGGGGTGTGGGACATTTTTCTTTTCAAATTGGAAATGCAATATTTTACTTATGGAAATACTTCAAGTAACTAATACAAAAAAAATAAGCTAGAAAATATAAGCCTCTCTACCTCTCACCCTCACCTCGACAATAAGTAATTGCACATTCAAAACTGGATAAATATGACCAAATGTGTATCTAAAGAGTGTATATAGATTTCATTAACACCCACCACAAATGAGCATGCCAAATTCCACATATACGGACTGTATCAGGCTTCCAACTGGAGCCTCTACATTTAAACAGGACATTTGTGATACAGATAATGCAGAGTTGAGAAACCAAATGTGAGACTGAGGCAATCCTGAGAGTCGGAATAGCAGGAAGCTGCTGGTGTCACTCTCAATCTGGGTTGGTGGCCACCAGAGGGCAGGGGAGGAGGGCCTTGGGACTGGTGGTTTTGGTTGGAGGAGCGCATCTCGATGGCCCTGACATGGTTTAAATTGCTAACACATGGTTATACAAAAAAGACTGACTTTTGTTGGTTTCAGTATAGTTTAAAATTTCTCTTCGCGCACTTATTGCTTGCACTCCGCCGGACTATTCGCGGTGCTTTCTCTTCTGGGTATGGCACGGGTGAGGGGTAATGGAAGGAGGTGGTGGTGTCAGTCGGGAAGCTGGAGTTAGCTGGAAGTGGAGACAAGAGGCAGTGTCACTAGCCCGAGGCATGTCTAAGGGAAGATGAGGAAGAAATAACCTGACATTTCTTCAGTCCAACCCTGAGTCAACTACCAGTTCATTCCTTTGGCAAATTCAGCCGGGTGGCAGCTGACATGGGTATCTTAGTAACACAGCTTGTAGGAGTCGTCTGCCTGCAGTGAACACTGCAGCGCAGAAAGCACAGGAACGGGCTGGAGTGAGGAGCGGACAGGCAAAGGACCAACAAACTCCAGACACGAGAAAGCACCAAGCCTTTTATTATTAGCAGAACCAGCAGGAAAACAAATGTTTTCCTTTAATTTGTACTTGAATCAAATGTTGGTCATTTGTTTTGTTTTGTTTTCTGAGTTGTCTCTTTATATAATTAGTGAATTTCTGGGATGGGATAATTTAAAGGTTTGTGTGTGTGTGTGTGTGTGTGTGTAAAGTTTCTTTATCTGCTTTATCCACATTTTAATAACTGTTATATATGTGGCAGATTTCTCCATTTGCCTTTCAATTTTGTGTCATTTCCATTCAGAAGTTTTAACTTTTGTTTTGTCATGTATGTCAATCTTTGCTGTTATGTCATTCTTTAGAAAGTCTTTCTGCACCCCAATGTTATAAAAAATGTGTTTTTTTAAATTTTTTTGTGTGTAGCTTCATTGTTCTGCTAAATTCCTTAGTTCTCCTGGGATGTGACAGTGTCAGTTAAGGATCAAAATTAATATTTTTTCAAATCATTATTTTTGTCAAAACTATTTATTATATAATCTATCCTTCTCTTACTTATTTGGAATATTATCATTGACATATTTAAAGTATTATAAAAAATAATCCAGACTGTCAATTGCCTTTATTTTACAAAGGCACTATTAAAATATTTGAAGGATTAAAAAGAATTTGAAATAAGCCAATATGTCTTGAATATAAAATTGTTAACTTTAGTTTTATATTTCTATTCTGGATAAACTGGCTAACATTACAGTGAAAATCCAGAAAAAAAAATTCTAATAGAATCTATAAATTTAATGACATTTCTACATGAAAATCTTAATGACATATCATGCAGAAACAAACAAATTGAATTTATGTAGGATTTCAAAGAACTCCAAATTGCCAAAACAATTTTTAAAAAGAAAAATACTGGAGGACTCACACTTCTGTATTGTAAACTTGCTACAAATACTACAAAGATGCAGTAATCAAAACAGTGCAGAACTAATAGAAAGAAAGACACATAGACCATAAAGAGCATCAAAATCAATCTTTACATGTAGAGTCAAGAGACTTTTGACAGGAGGCCAAGAACACTCAATAGGGAAAGGACAGTCTCTTCAACAAATAGTGTTGGGAAAGTGGATATTTACATCTGAAAAAATAAAACTGGATTCTGACCAATTCCTCATGATTTAGTCTAGGAAGATGATATGTTTCTAGGAAGTTATCTATTTCGTCTGGATTATTGAATTTGGAGGCATATCGTCTTTCATAGTATCTAGTATGATCTTCTGTATTTCTGTGATGTCTGTGATAACTTCTCTTTCATTTCTGATTATGTTTATTTGAGTCTTTAGTCTTCTTTCCTTAGTGAATCTATCCAGGGGTTTGTTAATTATATTAATCTTTTCAAAGCACTTGTTCTTTGTTGCGTTAAGTTTTTATATAGTCTTTTTGTTCTCTATTTTATTCAATGTTGCTCTAATTTTTATTGTTTTCTTTGTTCTGCTGACTTTGGGCTGCTTTTGTTCTTCTTTTTTTAGTTCTTTAAGATGTAATGTTAACTTGTTTACTTGAGATTTTTCTTGTTTCTTGGTATAGACTTATAACAATATAAACTTCCCTCATTGTACTGCTTTCGCTGCATCCCCAAAGTATTACTGTGTCACATTGTCATTCTCAATTGTCTCTATATATCTTTTGATCTCATCTTTTTTTAATTGATTTATTTTTAGAGAGAGAGAGAGAGAGAGAGAAACATCGATGTGAGAAAGATATATAGATTAGCTGCCTTCTATATACCCCCCACTGGGGATTGAGCCTGCAACCTGGGCATGTGTCCTGACCAGGGTAATCAACCCAGACCTTTCAGTGCATGTGATGACACTCAGTCCACTGAGCCACACTGGCCGAGCTTGATCTCATCTTTTATTTCTTCTTTGACTTAGTCATTTTTTAGTAACATGTTGTTTAATTACTACATATTTGCAGGTTATTTACTTCCTTGTTGCAGTTGATTTCTAATTTGAAAGACTATGCTTGGTATTATCTTCTTAAATTTGTTGAGGCTAGTTTTGTATTCCAATATATGGTCTATCCTTGAGAACGTGGCATGTACAATGGAGAAGAAAGTATAACTCAGAAAATTTGAAAACATTTATTTGCAAAGACATGTGAACCTGTTTGTTCATTGCAGCCCTATTTAAAGTGGTCAAGACATGGCAACAAATTATCCTTCAATAGATGATTGGATAAAAAAATTGGTACATATATACAATGTAATGGTACTCATCCATAAGAAAAGATGAAACACTGCCATTTGCAACAACATGGATTGGCCTTGAAAATCATGCTAACCAAAAATAAGTCAAACAGAAAACATTAATAACTACAGGATTTCACTCATAGGTAATATATAAAATTGAAAATAACAAATGAACAAACAAGAAAAACAAACAAAAATATCTTAGACACAGACAACAATGATGGTTATCAGAGGGGGTGGGGGCATGGAATGCAATATCAAAATCATGTATCATAGAAATGTACACTTGAAACTGATATAATCTTATTGGCTAATGTCACCCCAATACATTTAATAAAAAGAAAAAAATTGGACCCCTAATTTACACAATATATAAAAACTAACTTAGATCAGATCAAAGGACATACATAAGACCTAAAACTATAAAATTCCTAGAAGAAAACATACAAGAATATCTTGATGACAATGGATTTGGCAATGATTTCTTGGATAACATGCTAAAAGTGCAGAAAACAAACAAACAAAAAAAGATAAATTTGACTACATTAAAATTTAAAACATCAAAGGACAAAATTAAAGAATAAAAAGCAATGCATAAAATGGGAAAAAATATTTACAAATCATATTTATGATAAAGAGATTAATATCCTTAGCATACGATATGAACTTTCACAATGCAATAACAAAACAAATAATTTTATTGGAAATGAGCAAAGGACTTGAATAGATATTTTCCAAAGAAGATATATTAATAGCCATTAAGTACATGAAAATATACTTGGCATCACTAATCATTAGGAAAGTACAATGTACAGTGAGGATAGTTAAAAAAAAACAACAACACAGAAAATAACAAGTGTTGGTGAAGATGAAGAGAAATGTAGCACATGCTACATGTATGAACCTTGAGGGCATTATACTAAGTGAAAAAGGACAGTCACAAAGGACAAATACTATAAGTTACACTCATAGGAGATTTTTAGAGTAGTCAAATCCATAGAGACAGAGTGTAGAATGGTGGTTTGCAGGGACTGGGGAAACAGGTTATGGAGACATTTTTTATAGGCACAGAACTTCCACTTTTTGAGAATTCTGGGGACAAGTGGTGGCGATGATCACACTAAAATGTGAGTGTAGTTAATGCCACTGAGTGGTACACTTAGAATAGCTAAGATGGCAAATTTTATGTTATATGTATTTTATCACCATTTAAAAAATAAATAATAAAAAGACATTTATAAGTTTTTGCCACTAATCCTATTTGGAAATAGAGCGCATTTCTCTCCATTTGAAAATATGACTTCAAATGGGTAGAATTCTGCTGAAGTGATGCTGCTTGAGTTGGAAATCCTGTTTAAAAAAGACAGTAAAGTTTTCTCCGCACTCTTATTTCGAGGCATTTCCCTTTGGAACTGTGCTGCCTTGCTCTGACAAAGCCCAAGCTACAAGAAGACATCATGTGTAAATGTCCTGGACAGTAGTGAGCCCCATGAGTGAGAAATCCTTTGTGATAACGCCAGCCTCGGTCACTGCCTGAGTGCAGTCATATGAGAGACCCACAGAGAACTACATGCTTTTCCCCAGTCAACCCCCAGAGCCATGAACAATATTGTTAATAAAAGATTGTTGTTATTTTACACCACTATGTTTGTAGTCATGTATTATTCCTCATCACACAATCAAAATAATTGCCAAGAGCAGAAGCTATGGGATCAGATGACCTAGTATTTGAATTTCAACTTACTAGCTGTATGTGACCTTTGAACAGTCACTTTAAATTTTCTATAAATTTAGGATAAAATTACTTTGTAAAATTGGCCTGGGTATGAGATGCATGCAAAATATTACTTATAGCATATGAAGCATAATAAACCCCCTATGTTTTATAATAGTGGTCAATATTACTGCTACCACCATTACTATAAACTCTGAGTGCATCCTAATTAAAATAACTTGTGCATTTCTGTTCAACTCTCTTTATTAATCAAAAGAATATAATATTTCTAATATCAATCTTAACTCCTACATTTATGCTCGATCCCATTCCATTTGAAGACAAGAAATTCAAAGAATGTAATTTTTCTGTATTTGAAAGTCACAGAACTTAGTTTTTATAAATTCTGTCTCTATTTTCTGCAGGATCTTTAGAAAGTCTTGTATGTCTAAATTTTCCATGAAAGCAATGCCTTGCTCTCTATGGCTACCCAAACTTAATTAGCAATACCCTATTCCTCTTAGCATTAAGTTTTATAATATAACTGGATTTCATCCATTTAAAAATATTCATTGGCAAGGAAAGGGAAGGGTTTTTCTCTAGAGCAGTTTTATCATTGTTTGCCTCAAACATTATCGATCTCATATTTGTTGAAGGCTTGCATACTACAGAACCACCTAAGTTATTGACAAGTATATAGAAACTATCTTTGTAAACAAAATCTCTGAAGATTGAGGAATCTCTTTCAGGACCCAAAACAGTGCAATGTGATGAAAATGGATCTATTATTCTCCACTTCTTCCATTAAAATATGAGATGGTTACTACCCTTTTCTTTACAAGTGGAGAAAATCATCCAAGGAGCTCAACTATAAAAAGTGTAATCACCAGCAAATTTTTCTTTAGCAGAGGAAGCACTATTTTCTACTTTCTTGCTGATGATAAAGACTGAAATCAAAACACTCTGTTTCTATGCAGTTATGTAACATGTTATGCCTAAAGATTCTATTAAAAATGCTGGGGGGTGTAAACATTAAATGAGTTTACATTGTTTCTTATCTCTCTGAGAATTCTGTGTTAAATTTTTAGCACACAGAGAGATTCTTTACTACAGGATGTCAAATAAGAGACCACAACTGCATTGCTCAATAATTCTATTTTTGTTTCAATACTAGAATTGAGAGTCTATGCCATGGTAAGAGAACAAAGAAGTTCCATTTACATTTCAGAGGTAATATCTGCAAACACAAAGACATTGAAAAAAGAAAAATGGCTGAGAAGGTGTATTCATCCTAATAGTGTTTATATAAGTCAGGTGGAACACATTTGCCTTTAGGAGCCTCATAAATGCTTTGCAAACATCTGTAAAGTTCAGTAGAAAGTCTGGAAGTGCTTGTTATTTTTGTGACAGTGATAGGTGAATGATAAAGCTCTGTGCTATGCAAGGAACTTTGAGGCAGGAATAAAGTCTCAACCTTTAGAAAACCATTCTTTGCAGACATCCTTTGCTGTCACTAATGCGCAGGCTATTACATCGGCCAAATTTCTTCTCAAGGTATGGCAGTCCCGAGTTTTCACTGTACAACTTATTCACCTCTGTCTAATTAATAGCTATTCCTCACTTTCCACACCTTTTCTTACTGTAGATTGGTTTCTGTAGCACTGCCCCACATAGGCAGTGACCCTGGAGCAATGATCAAATAAAGGGCTCCAAAAGCTGGTGTGAAAATCCTGAGGCCAATTAGCTCATGATCCATCCTTCCCTGACTACACCACAGCAAAGGATGAAGACTGTTCTCTTCTGCCTTTATTCAATAGTCCTGGTTATGCTGTGCCTTTTAGGATGCACAAACCACGTTTCTCTTGCCATTCTGCCTTTAAACATGGGGAGGGGAGAGTAGGGAAGGGCTGTGATCAAGAGACATACATGATAGGAGATAACTGCTTTCTCAAATCTATCACAGTTACAATCCTTAAGATTGCCTTTAACCATTAGGATTGCTACAATGATTATTATTCAAATAAGTCTTCAGAAGAATGATTTTAAATATCTCAGCTTGCTGTGAAACGATGCAATCTTTTCTGGTCTTCTGTAAAATAATAGGTTATGAAAATATTCCTGAAAGTCCTAAATTCTAAGAGGAAAAACAAAAATGTAATCAATATTGTGTTTAATAGTTTTTTGTTTTGTTTTGTTTTTGGTAATTAGTAGGTTATTTTTATATGGTTTAAATTTATTGCAGAGTTATATTTTTATGTGTGCTATCATTTTCATAACTAGGAGCTCCTTGTAGGATGAATGCATTTAGTCTATTTTGTGTCTATCTCAAACAGAGCTAGAAAGGTCTCTCTTAATATTGCTATAGTTGAATGTACCTGCACAGTCCCTGGCATTTAGATTGTTTTCCTTTACTGCAGGGGTGCCTACTCAGAGATCTGTTTCATTACCTATTTAGGCATCCAGAAATCTATATTAACTGTCACCAAATGGCACAAGGTCAGGTGTTTATCTTAATTTCTTAAGAGAACCAACCTTAATTTTACACGAATCTCATCAGACTGGGTAGAACATGTTTTTCTCCCTTGTACTAGTTTTCAGGGGAATGGGGTAGGGAATGCCCTGTTTCTCTATCTAGCTGGCGGTACAGTTGCTCTCAAAATGCATTTAGGTAGGATATACCCTAACTTCCTGACTGGGAGCTCCAGGTATGCCATTTTTCCTTCTTTTTCTTCATTCAGCACATACTTATTCTCCATGCAGAGAGATCAATGTCTTAAGTCCAGGGATTCAGTGATAAAAAGTAATTTGATTTTCATTGTTGAGCATTTTATGATCTAATGGATTTTCCAATAGTTTTAGTTTCTAAAGTCTAGTTGCTCTCACCTCTTTTTATTTTGTTATTTACATAAATGTCACATGAATACTAATTTTTAAAATCTAAACAAAAGAGAAGTTTGTATTGTAAATACTAAATGTGCCTTCTTCATTTCATCTACATCAATCCTACAGACTTTCCTTCTCCAAAATCAATCTTTATGAACATTTTTTTTTATGTTCACCAATCTTTTTTTTCTATGCATTCACATATCCATTACTAGGGGTAATGTAAAAATAGAATTTTTTTCATCTTAAAGTTTTAACTAAGGGCTGAGTCTCAGTTGTTACAAAGCTGAGACAACTGGGTGTCAATTATCAACCCGTTACAAATTAAACTGTAATGCCATTTGCAAAGTAGGTGGCTATATCAAGCCAAATGATTGACTTGTCTTCAGGCAGGTAGCAGGTTATGTCCCTTCTACTTTGCTCAAGATAAGAAAACAGGAAACCTATCACAGCACACCAAATCTCCCTCTACAGAAATTCCAGTTTTCTGATCTCTTTAGCAACCTAACGGATTCTTACCATTCTTTTGTTTGAAGGTGAATGATAGACTAATACCATCAGAATTTGAGGTAAGCATTGCAGAACTTGGCCGTTGTCCTCTGGAGTCTGAGAATATGGATTTCTTAGAAGTTTGAAATGTCAAAATCTGAGTCCTGGTTAGAATTGCTTGAGAGAGGAACTACAGAGAGACATAGGCTTACCACCCACAGCAAAGGTGAGACAAAGAGGTGTATTTACCAAATATGTATCCTGGTAAAGAAAGGAGGGCGTGGGTAACTGTCCACAGGTTCCCTTTTCAGTGCGTTCAGGATGATATGACCCCTACAGAGGGATGCCACCTAGAAACACAGTGGCTGTGGAGATAGACAAATGGTTACGATGGGAAGCCTTTACAGAGACCTTTAGCTTGAGACATTTCCTGGAGAAAATCCACCAAAACATAAACCCCTTAGGAAAATGAGCTGGATGTTGTCGTAGAATACACAAAAGGCCCAAGTCAGTCTGTACTTTTTCAGTAAATTCAGACTTTCCTTCCCCTGACCTTCTTTCTCTCTTCCATTTCTTTATTTTTTTTTGGGGGGGGGGTGCGTGCCCCTAGCAGGAACCGAACCCAGGACTCTCTGGTCTGCAGGCCAGGGCTCTCTCTCTTCCATTTCTAAAGGAGCCAGGACTACATGAGAAGGGGCAGTGGAATAACAAGGTAGTGAGAGGTGAACACCTAAAGATTTTCCTTTTCTGTTGTGGGTTTATAAAGTTAAAGCAAGTGCAAATTGGGTTGAAAAAATATTTAAATTTAGAGATGGGAGCTTTATCACTAGGTTAGACTAGATATTTAATAAAGAAAATGTGGACTATATATAACTCCCTGGAGTTGCTCCTATGAGCTATGGGTTTTGCCAAATATAATATCCAGAGGAGGGAAGAGTAAGCCAAAGAGTGGGTTTAGAAATAAGCCAGTCAGAGAGAGTCAAGTACCACATGATGTCACTCGTATGCAGAATTTAATGAACACACAACTATCAAGCAAAATAGAGAAAGACTCAGAAAGAGAGCAGGCAGACAATGCTGGTGGGGTGGGGTGGAGGTGTTGGGGGTGGCTGGGATAGAGCAAAAAAGGAGAGAAAAAGAGAGAGAACTCGTGGATACTGTGGTGATTGTTTGGGGGAAGAAGGGAGGAGGTGGAAGAGGGCATAGAAGGGATAAATGGTGATGGGAAAAAAAAAGGTAAAATGAAATTTCTTTGTATATGCTATCAATATGAGCAAATTTAATCAACCGCACATATTATGTCTAGATAATGGGGCAAAATATCAGTAGATTTTACATATATCATGATTTAGGTAATGTATGTGAGATACGTTAGATTATATATTATGTATAGTATAATACAATAGTGATTATATATATAGTAATACCTAATGCTATATATCAAATATCTAACATATATTATTACATATAATCTTTATTTTCTTTGTGAACAATTAAAATCATCCTTGGAAATATTTGCAACTCCAAAAGAGCCGATTTACCTCATTCTTTTTAGTGCTTTCCGGCATTCAATGGTGTTCATGTCATGGACGTGCCTTCTGTTTCCAGTAAAAGAGAACCAACTCAGAATGAGTTAAATATTAAGAAAATGTAGTATGTCACAGAAGGGGAGACACAAAGAAAAGGCAACCTTAGACGGATGGATCTGTCAACTCACTCTCATCTTTAAAGGCTCAGGTTCTGTTTTCCTGCGTGCCGAGCCAGGTTGGCACAATGGTGTAGCACCCGCATCAGCTCCAGCAGCACAACCAGACCTGCCAATGCCCAAGAGAAACTACCCCTTTCTGTGTTCTCTTATTTTAAGTTCATGAGAGCGGTTCCTAGAAGCCCCTCACTAGACCCCTCTTCATTTACCAATACCCACTCCTACATGGGTGGCCGCTGCAGGACAGAATTACCATGTTTAACTCAGAGTAATCAGGAGTGATCACTATGTTGAGAAAAGGGGTTACCTTCTCCGAGCAAAAAGCTATAAAGAAAAGGTAGAGGCCCGAAAGTGGAATGAGAGCTCTACCAGCAATGAGCAAATGAAGTCGTGAAGGAGTTTGTGAGAAAGGTGCCCACAGCAGTCAGCTCTTCATTCATTGTGGGTGCTCAAAGAAAGATGACCATAAGGACTACTTACAAAGGTGTGAGTGGGTTTAAGGCACAGGGCAGAACCTAGTGGCTCACAGCAGCGGACGCTGTTACCTACCATTCCTATGCCTAAGAAATGAGGAACAGGAATAGCTACTGGAGATGGTCCCTAACTGAACCTGGGTCTTTTATTAGAGAGAAACATGTAACCTCCTGTGACTTGGCATGGAAGAAGTTATAGAAATAAAATATCCCACCCTTATTTTTTTAGATTTTTGATAATTTACTAGTGGGCTTCAAACAGAAGCAAAGGAGGTCTGAGGTTCTAGTGCATCACCTTCCCAGTTCCAGAGCAAGTAGGCTGGAGATGGATAGAAAATAGGTCTGGAGGAGAAATGAAAAATATTCAGCACAAATATCAATAATGGTAATTGTTATTATAATTATAGCAAATGCTCACAGGTAACTTACATCATCTTATACAGTATATACTATAGCATTTATGCACGATTTATGAAAATTAGTTTCAATATTTACTGTTTTAAAAATGTTGCAATTTCCCTCTTTTGACGTTTGTGTGTCCCTTCATTAGTGAAATTGCTGAAACAGGGTATGCAAATTTCAAATATTGCTAGCTATTGCCAAATTGCCATTTAAAAATGCTAAACCAATTTATACCTTACTTTAAAATCTTGTTATTTTTCACAATAGTTTATGGTTAATATTTTGCTTTCCTCTTTCTCATCAGTTTTCCTATTTCAACACTAAATATGCAGGGTTTTTTTTGCAAAGTTCTCATGAAAGTTCAGTATAATAAAATTTTCCTGGGGAAATGCAGGAGTAGAAATGTCACAAACCTAACAATCATCTCTCTCATTGGAATAGTTTATTTGAATTGATCGAATATAAATCATATCTTTTCCAAATTAAGAAATATATGTTTACTATGTTTTATACATTTTACAAAGACTAAAAATATGTCCAATTGTAAAAATTGAAAGTTAACAAGAGCAAAATAACAAGATGATCTTCCAACATCAAAATTATTACTTTTCCCTTAAGTTTTTTTTTTTAATAGTGACTTCTCTAACTGCATTTGTCTATTAATTGTTTTCCTTCATCCATGCAACAAAAGTGAATTATGCTCCGTTGGGACATTTACTCCCATCTCTCAGGACCCTTCCAGCTACATTTAAACAATGCCTGGCTACTCCTGGTCTCTGTACATTGAGAAAAATAAAATTAAGGTATTAGTACTAAGTGCCAATTAAAGGTTTTCCTCTTTCTTTTTCTTTTCTTTCTGCAGATTGCTTTGAATATTTAGGGATGTTTTGGTTTCATATACATTTTAAAATTATTTGTTCTCGTTCTTTAAAAATTGACATTCAAATTTTTGTAGGCATTGCATTAAATTTATAGATTACTTTGTGTAGTATGACCATTTTAACTATATTAATTCTTCCAATCCATGAATACAATATATTTTTTCATTTATTTTTGTCTTTATAATGTTTTTTCATTAATATTTTATAGATTTCAGTATTAATATCTTTTAAATCTTTGGTTAAATTTATTTCTAGGAATTGTTTCCTTTTTGATGCAATTGTAAATGGGTTGTTTGATTTTTTATTTTTTATTTTTTTGCTGGTATATAGAGACACAACAGATTTTTCATATAAACATTGTATCCTATAAATATACTAATTCATTTATCAGTTCAAATAATATTTTGGTGAAGTCTTTAGGGTTTTCTATATATAACATCATATTTTCTGAAAATAGTAACAGTTTTTCTTCTTCCTTTACAATTTGGATGTTTATTTATTTATTTATTTATTTATTTATTTATTTTGACTAATTACTATTTTTAAGACTGCTAATACTATGTTTTTAAAAGGGGTGAGAGTGGACATTCTTGTCTTATCCCTAAACTTAGAGAAAAATATTTCAACTATTCACTGTTGAGTGTGATATTAGCTGTGGATTTATCATATGTGACCTTTATTATGTTGAGGTAAGTTTCCTCTGAATGCACTTTGTTGAGAGTTTTATCATAAATGAACGCTGACTTCTGTCAGATACTTTTACTACATCTATTGAGATGATCATATAATTTATATCTTTCATTTTGTTAATGTTGTGTATTATATTAATTGTTTTGTGGATGTTGAAACATTCTTACATTTCTTGACTAAACTCCACTTGATCATGGCATATGATCTTTTCAATGTATTACTGAATTTGGTTTGCTAATATTTTGTTGAGGATATTTTCATCTATGTTTATCAGAGTGTTGGTCTGCAATTTTATTTATTTATTTAGTTTGTTATAGTGATCTGGACAGGTTTTTGTATCAGTGTAATGCTAGCTTCATAAAATTATTTTGAAAGCATCTCCTATTCAATTTTTGGGGGGAAGAATTTGGGAAGAATTGGTAATAAATCTTCTTTTAGCATTTGGTAGAATTCATCATTGAAGCCATCTGGTCCTGAATCAAACACTGAGACACTGAAGAAATAAAAAACAAATAAAAATAAGAGGGATACCCCTAATACTTTCAACAATAAAGATAAATTAAAGCAAAACAAAATAAATAAATAAAACCATTTGCACTTCTCACAAAAAAAAAAATAGAAACATATGAAAGCAGAAATATGACATAACAAAATATATGAGATGTAGTAAAAATGGTTCTAAAAGAAAAATTCATAGCAATGATAAGCCTACCTCAAGAAACAATAACAAAGAATCTTAAACAATCTAATGTTGTACCTAAAAGAACTAGAAAAAGGAAAACAAATAAAACTCTAAGTTATTAAGAGAAATAAAACAATAAAGATTGGAGCAGAAATAAATGAAATAGAGACTAAAATGACAATAGAAAAGATACATGAAACTTAGAGCTAGTTCATTGAAAAGATAAAAAGTTTTAGGAGCCTTTAGCCAAATTCACCAAGAATAAAAAATAGTGCTCAAATAAATAAAAACAGAGATGAAAGAGAAGTTAAAGCTGATATTTCAGAAATACAAAGAATCTTAAGAGACTACTATGAACAATTAAAGAAAGTGTCTGTGTGTGTGTGTGTGTGTGTGTGTGTGTGTGTATGAAAAAAGAGAGAGAGAGAGAGAGAGAGAGAGAGAGAGAGGAAAACAACTGAAACAACTGATTTGTTGTTCTACTTATTTGTGCATTCATTGGTTGATTCTTGTATGTAACATGACCAGGATTCAAACCCACAACCTTGGAGTACTGGGACAATGCTCTAAACCAACTGAACTACCTGGCCATGGCAGGTCTTTTTTAAGAGCCAAGCTAATTACTATTGGAGAATTGTTCATTGCTTCTTGGGAGGACTGTCTTAGAATCCCAATTAGAAAAATAAACTTCTCTTTGCTTTCAGCTCTGTCAGGTCTCACAGCGATCAGATTACTGGCCACCCAGGAAATCCCCTATAGATTGGTTCATGTAAAATTTTCCTTTTCTGACTATTTTAATGATTGATACTCCCTTATGTTGTGCAGAACCACTTTCAGGCTTGAAAATTAGGTCCTTTGTGTAAGCTTACTTGATTAAAAACATTCATATATCACACTGATGTCTTCTGAAAAAAATTGCAAACAATGGATCTTAATTTACACACACAACCAGATAATTACATATAAGCTTTATGGATGGAAAGGAAATAACCACCATATATTAAGTGCTAATCTGGTGTATGAATTATGATATTTTGCTTTTAGAAACACAAGTCTTATGTGTGCTCTCTCAACTCCAAAAAAATACTATTACAATTTTTAAATGAAGAAACTTACTTTACAGACATGTATGAAAACATTTTACCAATAGTTATATTTGGCATATACTCATTCTTAAAATATATTACTCTCAACACATCTGTATCTAGAAGTCAACTCACATTCTCTCTTTTACTTCAAGAGAGATGTTTATTTAGTGTATCTTTCATCGGATAATTTGACTTTCCAGCCAAAAACCTACTATCACTGAAAATGAAAATTTTACCAGTTTAGGAGAGCCCGTTAATTTAATTCAATAGCATAAATCTGGCAATATAACTAGTTGGTTACCTGTAGTATCACTGAACAAAATTTTAAAAAGTACTGCTATAAACAAATGCTATTAACATTGGCATAGTGTTAGCATGGTCTATCCAGTGACCTGTATGAAGATTTTTAAAAAACATTTTTAATTGGTTAGCCTAGAGTTGAGATTTCTGAACTCTTGTTCACTGCCTTGTCTCCCATAGTACTCTTAAAGTTCTTACTTTTGGTCCATGATATTCCTAATCATAAGAAGCCAACTGTCACCATATTCAGAGTATTAACCTTAACATTTTAACCTTAAAAGGCAATATCTAAATTCCATTTTAATCAACCAATCAAACATCCCTGAAGTTTTAACTACAGGGGCTGGAAGAAAAGAAGCAACTGAACTACTTTCCTAGAGACTAAAGAACAATGAATATATATAACTCCATATCTCTTCATGATCTTTGGTAAAGTAAATTCATGAATATGTTTTTTGAACTATTTCCCATTATCATGAAAAATTTAAAAACCTTCTTTATGTGCCCATCTTTGAATGTTATAGGACTATATGGTAAGATGAAGATATAAAGCTACAGTAACTAGAAACCTTCCACACTAAACACTGAAATTTAGCCACTTTATGGACTCACTATACTTTCTTCAAATGGCCTTTTTCTGGAAGCATAGTGACATTCAATTAGCAGTCATAAATTTTCCCCAATATTTATCCCTAGGATTCAAACAAGTCCTATCTTATGTGAGTCTTCTATAAAAACTTGTTGAATACATGAGTTAGTTAAAAAAATAGGTAATTTTGTAAATTTTTTTATCATATCCGCTACGGTAAAAAATAGACATAAAACCCTCATTCCTCTCCTCTTTTTCTAAAAGAATCTGAAATAAAAATGGTACGTTGCCATTTTTTAAGGCATTTTGTTTATATGTTGCTATTGGCACATATTTCCTGGAAAAGGGGTCTCATAATCTAGTTGTAGATGAAATTTCTCTCAAGTGTCTGGGTTGTGCAGATGCAAGATCTAATAACACATCTGCCACACATGACCTCACTTCAGACAAACTACTCACTTGTAAATAACTTCAATTTTTGGATTTTTGTAATGGAGGTTGGTTTAAAGTAATTAGAATATAATTAGTCTGAGAGTGTAGAGATTAGAATCTAGTCTTATATTTATCACCAACTAGACAGTTAATATTGGGCAAATAATTAAACTGGGTTCCAATTCCCTCAATTGAAAATTAGGAGATTGGTCTCTGAATATCTGAAACTTTGAAATATTATGATTATGAGAGTATGTGTCTTATATTTGAAAAATTCTATATTTCCAAAGTGTAGCATTTTAATTTTATTTCATATTGTTAGTTTATAGCTACTATAAGAACACACTTATGATAGAGTATAACATCTACATATAGCATTGTTTCTGAGGAAATATAATTGATTTTATGGGCATCTGCTTTTATATATATACAATAAATATATATATACACATATATATGGCTTCTGAAAATGCAATTTTGCAAAAAGTATAGCTTGCATACAATATCAATATTGTACTGTGTTTGAAAAATAATACCTCTGTGAAGTTGTTTAGATTATACACTGTGTGAGGCTGAATTGTACTTTGACCAAATTGATACACATGCAACTCACACCTGCTCAAACATCACAACCATAAGCATTTACTGTTGTCGATGATACTTTCCAAAGGTAATAATAAATATAAAATGCATCAATCAAATAGTCACCTAATTACACTATTACAAATAAATGAGTTCATCTCTCATTTATACTTAGAGAGACACAAGGCTGCACCTTCCTCCTATCCACCGAGGCAACTCAGCAAAATGACATTTTATTGCGTGCCCATTTTCATATTATCAAAGGAGTTTTTAAGTGGGTAAGATATGTTTTCAAAATAACCATAAGACAGAATGACCTATATTCTTTATCTCCTGCTTTTTACAGGTGATGTATAATATTGCATTTGTCTATCAAGAGATGAAATGAAGTTGACAAACTGAATGTGACCAACAAAATCTCAGGAGTCACTTAAAAGATAGGTGCTACCACAGCAAAGCAAGGAATGGGACTTTCTAACCAGATTCCAAGATATTTCGTGATATTGTGAATCTTTGTACTTCATGAGGAGGACAAGGTACTTGAAATTTACTTTATCTGAAAAGATGGTAAGTTGAAAGAATGTTAACTAGTATATAAAAGGAGGGGGGTTGAATTTTAGCTAACTACTATTATCTCAATTGTGTGAAAAATATTTTCTCTACTGAAACAAGTCAGACTAAAGCTTTCACTCTCTTGAAATCAATTCCTTGGTTAATTTTAAGTTATGTCTTACAACAGGGTTTTACTTGTATTTATTTTGACCTTCACAATGTTACAGAGATGAAGTATTAATAACCCAATTAAACAAATGAAGAAAATAAATATGAGAGAGTATATGGGACTTGCGAAATCACCCCTTGTTAGTGATAGCACTGAATTGCTGCATTTTAGAAAAGGCAGAATGTGAGTATATTATAAATCCTCCTGAAAACTCTATAAATTCTACAGATGTTATCTTTCTGAAATCTATATGCTGTTGATCTTTATCATTTCACATTAAAAAAAAACAAACAAAAAATGTTTTTGCCTAGCTTGTGTTCCTCAGTGGTTGAGCATCAACCTATGAACCAAGAGGTTGCTGGTTCAATTCTCATTCAGGGCACATGCCTGGGTTTCGGGCTTGATCCCCATTAAGAGGCGTGCAGGAGGCAGCAGCTGGATGTTGATGTTGCTTCTCTCTCTCATCAGTGTTTCTATCTCTCCCTCACCCTTTCTCTCTCTAAAAAAAAACATTTAAAACAAATATTTAAAAATTAAAAAAAAAAAGTTTTCTTCAGTTTACAATATTTTACTCAGTTGATAAACTCTTAAGATTTCCCTGCTGTACATAAGGTCATATCATAAGTCCTGTAGTTATAAAGATGAACAAAAAATTACTAATTAGTCAAAAAGCTAAAATAAAATCTAAATGTATATTATTTCTACATGTTATTTGATTTTATACTTTAAATAATGTGATGTGTTTATTGAAAAAAATTAGTAAACTAAGATGCAGAGAAGATAAATTGTATGTTGTCTTTTAACTGCTAAATGCAAAGTCAAGAATCATAATTGAACAACTATCTTTCTTATAATTAAAAGCACTTTCATCCTGGCCAGTTTGTCTCAGTAGTTAAAGCGTCAGCCTGCAGTCCAGGGAGACCCATGTTTGATTCCCGCTAAGGGCACATACGCTGGTTGCAATTTGTCCCCTGCCCTGGTTGGGTCGTGTGGGTGGCAGCCTCTTGATGAATCCCTTTCTTGTCGATGTTTCTCTCTCTCCCTTCCACTCTATCTGAACAAAAAATAAAAAAATGTCCTTAGGTGAGGATAAAAAAAAAAGCACTTTTTACTATGTAATTTAGTTTCCTGGACTGTTGCTGTTACAGAAATGTATAGAAAATGTTGATTTTATATATAGATTCTTTAAAAAATGCAACAAATGAAATGCTATTTTATGCTCTGCCCTCCCAAGGAAAAAAGGGGGGACCAAGATTAAGTATTCATTTTCCAAAAGATTAAGAAAAATTTGTTCATCTAACGAGGACTTAAAATATTCATTTAATTTGCCTGTGGTTCATCAAAATTATATTTAATGAATCAAATTTAATAAATATTCTTAACATTTAAAAAATAATATTGAATTTTTCAAAGTATCCATTATGTCTAAGAAGTGTGGCATTTGTCATGGCAGAATGCAAGAATAAAGAAAAACAATAAGAACATATACTTTAACTTAAAGAAGTATCCAATTGTGCTCAATTTTATATTGCTTATGCAATTCAACAAATCTTAACTATTATTAGTTGTATTATTATGACATGGTGCAAACTCATCAATAGAAGTAAAATTTCTTAGGAGGAACTTTAGTGGGAAAAAATTATTATCCTACAATATTACTTATTAGACATTATTTTTTAGATGGGAGTAGGTGGCCTTATCTTTAACGGTGTGCATAACTTTCTATGATTACCCCTTTCTGATTATTGAATTTAAATGGATATTAGAGCAAATAATATTTTGTATGACTTTATTTTTCTTGACTTTTTTTTTCCTTCATTGATTTTTAGAGAGAGAGTAAGAAAGAGGGAGAAAAAGAGAGAAACATCGATGAGAGAGAACATCAATTGGCCGCCTTCTGCATGCCCCACACTGGTGATTGGGCCCACCACCTGGGCATGTGCCCTGACAGGAAATCAAACCGGCGACCTCCTGGTGCATAGGTGGATGCTCAACCACTGAGCCACACTAGCCAGGCTTTCCTGACCTTTTTAAAACAAACTTTTCATGTTAAATGAAATCTGAACATAGTGGGATAAAAATTTCAGCACCTTCAACATAACTGAAATTTGTAATAGAATTTAAATAATTCCAACATTAATGGCATTTGTCTTTCAATGACATATATCTCTCCATGTGGAAACTATACAATTCATATTAAAATAGAGTATATATATATATATACTTTATATTTTTACTTTATATATTTTATAGTATAAAATATATACTATATATTTTACTGATATATATATATCAGTAAAATACTGTTGTTACTGATAGAATTCATCATAATATTCAGACAAAAAGATTAATTTAGCCCTGGCCGGTTTTGTTAGAGCATCGGCCCGCAGATCAGGGAGTCCTGGGTTTGGTTTCCGCTAAGAGCATGTACCTCCGTTGCAGATTGTCCCCGGCCCTGGTTGGAGTCCTGTGGTTGGCAGCCAGTCGACGTGTCTCTCTCACGTTGACGTTTCTTTCTCTTTCCTCCTCCCTCTCTCTCTCCTACTCTATCTCAAGATAAATACAAAAATATCCTTGGGTGAGATAAAAAAAAAAAAAAGATTAATTTAACACTGTTAGAAACTAAACAACAATCTAATATTATGTATTAATAGTATGGGAAGTAGTTTGGGGAATGTAAAGAATTATAAAGCAAGGTTTCAACCCTTAAGAAGCTTATAGTCAATTTTCCAGGAAAAAGAAAAATGTCTATATAATAGTCTCCAAAAGATGGCTGCCACTTTACACTTGTAAGTCAATTCCTTTTCTCACATCAAGAGTTGGACTTTCTCTTCTCTTTGAATCTCACTGGTTTTGATCAGGAGAAAGCAGCAGAAATGACATTCTGGGACTATGGAGTCCAAGCTTTAACAGATTGCCAGTTTCCACTTCTATCTCCTGGAGACCAGTGCCTGTGTTGGAGAAACTCTAAGTCAGAATACTGATTGAGTAAAGGCTATGATAGTTCCCAGGGGATGACCCAGAATATCCTTATATTTCTCATCTGTATTCTTTGCTTCAGCTGAACTTAAATTCCAATCAAGAGGAAATGTTAACCTGCAATTTTACTACTATTATCCTTTATATAGGAATAAAAAACACTGAAAGTCATTCTATTTTTTATTAAAGTATATAATAATAACATCTGGTTCTTAAGCACTTTTACATTCTATATCAATGTCTCTTTTTTAAATTTTTTTACTTTTTCTAAATATAATTTCTCCCTAAATTTA
Organism: Molossus molossus; assembly: GCF_014108415.1. Lineage (NCBI taxonomy): Eukaryota > Metazoa > Chordata > Mammalia > Chiroptera > Molossidae > Molossus > Molossus molossus. The sequence goes on from NW_023425346.1 coordinate 26,061,213, forward strand.
TAATCTAGAAATCCCCAAGTATCAGAGGTATACATTTAGAGGTCCAAGTCTTTGAAATTAATTGTCCAATTTAATGAAAACTTGAATTCTTGAGATGTCTCCCATTTTCAAATTCAACAAAAATTTGTTCATTTTGTTAAAGAAATATTTTCAAAACAAAAACTTGCATTTAGACTCCACAAAAAAAATCTAATGTCAAACATTTTTTTTCCTTTTTATTGAATGTATTGGGGTAACAATGGTTAACAAAATTATACAGGTTTCAGGTGCATAGTTCCACAACACATCATTTAATGTCAAACATATTTTTTTTCAATTTTATTTTACATTCAGTATTATTTTGCATTAGTTTCAGGTGTACAGTGTAGTGGTTAGACAGTTATATACTTTACAAAGTGTTCCTTCTGATATTTCTAGTACCTGACTAGCACCATACATAGTTATTACAATATTATTGACTGTATTTTATATATTGGACTTTACCTAACTATGACTATTTTGTAACTACTAGTCTGTATTCTCAATTTCTTCACCCTTTCACCCAGTCCTCCAACACCCTTCCCCTCTGGCAACCACCAGTCCTGACTCTGTATCTATGAGTCTGTTTTTGTTTTGTTTATTCATGTATATTGTTCTTTAGATTCCACATACAATGAACTATTTCTATTCAATAGAGAGGAAAACACTGCACCCAAAGAAGATATGTGGATAGCAAAAACAGACACACAAAAAAATATTCAACATAGTTAGCTATTAGATAAATGCAAATTAAATATAAGGTGAAATATAAACACATGACTATTCTAATGGCTAATTAAAAAATAAAGGACCAATAGTGCAAAGTACTACTGAGAATGTGGAGCAACTCTATATCTCAAACATGGTGCGGGATATAAAAAGTTACAGCCTCTCCGGAAAGGTGTGGAAGTTTCATACTTGCTGTGTGAGCCAGCAAACACATTCCTGGATGTTTATCTTAGAGAAATAATAACTTATATTCACACTAAAATGTAACATGAATGTGCATAGCAGCTTTATTCATAATACCTCCAAAATGCGAGCAAACTTGATGTCCTTCAACATGTTAATGATTAAACAGACTGTGGTGTATTCTTATTGTGAATACTATTTAGCAATAAAAAGCAACAGACTATTGGTGCATGCAAACACTTGGATAGGTCACAAAGGAACATGCTGAGTGAAAATAATAAAACCAAACTCAAAGGTTTATTTGTTACATGATTCCATTTATAAAACAAGATTATAATAATGAGGACAGATACATTGTTTCTGAGGTTAGAATTAGAAGGAAAGTGTACCTACCAAGAGGTAACAAAATGAAGTGTCTAAGTGATGGCCAAATATCATATTTGTTTGAGTTATTAGGATTATATCATTGTCAATTCCTTGATTTTGACATTGTACTATGATTATGTAAGATATGATCTGTGTAAAGTAGACATAGAACTTCTCTTTCTCCCACTCTCTCTCTTTTTTGCAACATTTTGTGAATCTTAAAACATTTTGAAATAAAGTTATATTTAAAAGAGAGATAGAAGGGGAAATGTCTCTATAGTTGCTTATACTGTGAAGGCCATTGATAAAAAGATCAACAATAATTCTTGATTTTAATAAAAGAATAACATAAGAATTTACATACCCCCCCCCCGCCTCTCCCCCAATGTGGCTCATTGGATTGAGTGTTGTCCCATGCACCAAGAGGTCATTGGTTCAATTTCTGGTCAGGGCACATGCCCAGGTGGCAGGCTTGATTCTCAGTAGGGTGTGTACTGAAGGCAACCTATCAATGTTTCAATATCTCTCTCCTTCCTTCCTCTCTCATTTAAAAATAAAAACATATATTTACACACACACACACACACACACACACACACACACTCCTCAGACCTAAAATCTACATTTTACTAAATGAAGGAATACTTGACTAAGCAAAAGCCATCTCTCTAGTCATTACAAGAATGCCTACTAACTCCATTATAATAAACCATTATATCAACTACACTATTCAATGCAACCAAAAAAGAGAGAACGATTACTGACATAATAACCTGCAATGACAATTAATTTCATTTGCAGGCAATTTGACAGTTTAACCAAATAACCTCACAGTATAAATGCCAAAACTAAAACAAGGATAAAGTAATTCAAGTAGTTAAAGAATCTAAAAGTTAACATATAAAAATCTTTCATATGTACAAATAGTGGCCAGTTAGAAGATGTAATGAAAATAAAAACAATCATAATAGGAAATAAAAATTAAATACTTGTGAATAAACTTAAGATATTAGAGATATCTAAAAAAGAAAACCTCTGAAAACTCTCAAAAAATGCATGAGTACATTTAAGCAATATATGTTTTCAGATATGATGACAGAAAACTATAAAAATATAAATTATCCTCAAGTTAATATAAAAATCCATTAAAAAGACCAATATTGGAATATAGATAAATGAAATTAAAGTATATATGAAAGAAACATTCAAGAAAATCCAAGGTCTTAAAAAGGATATTAATGAGAGGAAACTAAGCCTACCTAATAATAAAACACACTTTCAATCCTTAAAAACCAAAGTAGTATGAAACTGACACATATTCAGAACAATGGAAGAACACAAGAAAGTTGAAAAATAGATTCCAGCGTGTATTAAAATTTTAGTAATGTAAAGGAGGTTACATCTCACATCAATGAGGAAAAACAAAGCACTAAGAAAAAGAGGATAAGTGAACAACAGTTTGAAAAAACATAAACAGTGACCCATATTTTAAATCCCTCAGACACAAAAGCTCCAAAGGGAGCAGAGATCTAAATGTCAAAGAGGAAAATTATACAAGAACCACAAAAAAGCAGAAAAAACACACAAACCTTCATTGTGACTTGAAAGTCAGAGGTACAAAAAGGAAAATAAAAAACATTTATTTTATTGTGTGTACAATGACAACATAGGCAAAATCAAAGACAATGAAAAGTTAGAAGAAAATATTTGTTATATATAAAAGGTGAAAGAATAAGCTTTGTGTTATAAATAATGAAAATTACAGGAGATCAAGCATCTGATACAAAAGAAAAAAAAGGGAAAAAGAGATCATCAAAAGCTTTGGAAAAAATATGTACACAAATGGCTCCTAAGCATGCTAAATGTCATTTTTTTGCCTACAAGGTGTAGAAACATCAGAGCACTGTTGGAATGTATTCGAGGCAATGGTATGTTTTATTATTTGTTGATACAATTCAAAATGGAGCATGTTTGGAGAAGAAATTAGCCGGCTATGCTCAAAAAAGATACATACACACACACACACACACACACACACACACACACACACACACATATATATGCTATGTATTTATATATATGTGTATTTATATATATGTATATATACATATATACATACATATATATAAGCTATGTGTTATATATATAATTTATTTTACTATTAGCAATATATTATATATAATATCAGGTATCTACACACGCAGACATACACACACTTTCTAGCTCTGTTCACTAAAAAGGACTAGAAACAAAACACACCAAAAAATAACCAAATTTAGATCTAGACTGAGGGGTCTTCCACTATGTAAATTTATAAAGAAAAATGAAAATTCATGGATGCATAACAGTATTTTAAAGTAAGTTAGGAAGAAAGGAGGGAAGGGAGAAAGAAAGGGAGGGAGGAGGGAAAGAAGAGCAGGAGAGAGGGCAGGAGGATGAAGGAAGGAGGAAGGAATGAAGGAATGGAAGGAAGGAGGCGGGAGGAAGGAGGGGGAGGGAGGGAGGGAGGAGTGAGGAAGGAAGGAAGGAAGGAAGGCAGGAAGGAAGGAGGAAGGAAGGAAGGAGGGAGGGAGGGAGGGGAGGAAAATAGACTGGCATAATAAGAAAACCACTCATTAGAAGATGATATAAAAACTGATTCAGGCAAATAACATGTGTGAGTGGTAAATTATTGGTTAAATATAGTTGTGGAACAGGTTATCCACATGGTTTCAAAGTAGCAACTTATGTATTATAACAAGGGGAAAAGCTACTTTTGAAATGTAATATATACCGCATCAACTGAAAAATCATATTTAGCATTACTAACAATGAAACAGTGCTATTATTTGCTTCTTCATGTGCTGAAATGAGAAGTATCATCACCTATATTATACCTTGCCAGAAATGTGTAAACTTGAATTTAATTATTAGAGTATTCTAAAACTCACTCATGGTAAGGATTGAACAAGTATATACATTTTCTGAAAGTCATCAAACTATACATTCATAAAATAAATTTTATAATATATAACAAAAAATAAAATTTAACTCCATAAAACTGCCATAAACGTGTTCTTCAAACACTTTAAGATTTTATAATTAATAACTTTCCTCACAGGGTAGCAATCAATCAATACAATTTAATACACATCACAAATGTATATGTAAATAAGTTTGCCATGTGAACATAAAAATAAATGTATTTTGTTATTCTCCTTCATTCAAGTTATTACAATATTATTTTCGCTATTGACCTTATTGTTTTAATCTTCTCTAGAAAGAAGGAACTTCCTTTTAATGTGCAACTTCTATGTGACAGGTACTGATTTAAATTCTTTACATGCATAATTAAATAGATATTTATTAAAATGCATGATATAATATTATATATATATATATATATATATAGCCTCAAAATATTAATGAATCTGTTGATGGTTAGATACTCAGAAAGCAGAAAACTGGATCGTGAACTGAAGTTTCAAGGTATATGGTTTTCCTTTGTTTTGGCTTTTTTCCCCCTTAAATATGAGCATTGAGATGCCCTTGTTTGCATAGTTTAATTTTAACTATTGCTGGAAATTCAGGCCATCTGTATTGACATGGCTTAACTGTTTGCTTCAGGAAATTACTATGATCTAATTTATCTGGACAAATAGTTTGCTTCTGGGGAAAAATTTCTCCCATCAGGACAATTTGTTGCTCACCTGATCAAACAACTTGCTTTCAAATACAAATTTACTTTTTAGGGTTCACTTCAAGACTCTTGATGCTGTGTACTACAATACTGAACAGTTATATCACAGATTCCCCCCATCTGAGTTAACTCAATGCTTTCAAAAATCCATCCTCAGCCATTCTAGCCCAGACCCCAAAACCCTATAAATAGTATCCACTCACTCACTGCCCAGTCCTGAAACACTGCTGATACCCTCCATGTAATGTTCTCCTTTGCTGCAGTGGGCAGTCTTTGTAGAACAAACTTTGGCTTAGGTCTTCTATTTGAAATCTATGATAATTTCTCTCTTTTTGGCCATCTGGATTTGTTGGGACTGCGATTGCAGACAGCCAATCCTGGGAGTGAGCCCGAGCCATGACGTGCTCCTGCAACATGTTTGATCAACCATGGCCCTCCTTTCATGATGTTTTTCTCTCTTTAAGCCTGCATCTCCTCCAGGTCTGATTCTAGCTTTTTTAAAGAATGTATTTACATCTTAACTCTAATTTCTGTTTTTCTAAAATCCATCTAAATTTACCAAAGATAATTTAAAAGTACAGTAGCCACTTTGGGAGACTTTCAACATAAATAAAATTGTTCATTTGAGGAATGTTAAAATAAAACAGGAGCAAATTTCCGAGCAGCTAGTGATCTCCACTTTTTTTTTTTTATTCCTATGAGGAAGCTTCAAAAATAATTTTAGATAACAACTGATCATTGAAAAAAATGGAGAAAGCATTGCTAAGGGAGTCATTTAAAAGAGAGTCAGGAGCTATCAGGAAGCACAGCCGTGCACATCTCCTGTCTCAGCTCTCAGCGCTGCTGCTAAGATGCTCATCTGCTGCTAAAGTCAGCTCAAATCTGAGTCACAAACATTCTGGAACAACAACTGCTGTGTGGACACATATGGACTTCATTTCCTGCCTTGTAGTTTTCACCTCCCTCATTTGCATATTGAAACTAACCAATCCCTGTTAACCTAGCAACAATCCTTCATTTGCATGAAACAATTATGTTTTGTAGTTTCCCCCTTCATAAACCCTGCCTTTCTTTGTTCTCTCCAGAGTGCAGTTTGGGTTGCTACCTTATTCTGTGTCTCTCAGGTTCATTTAAGACCCCAAATAAACTTTCAAATTATTTTACAGCCTCAAATCTTTATTGGTTGACACAATGTCTCACCTTAAAACTTTTCTTGAACAAAATAAGTTAAATCAGTGAAAATGTAAAACTTTCTTTGACTAGATTTTTTCTACATTGTTACTTGATACTAAACATCTTTACTCAACTGTTGTTTTTCTCCCATTTTAAGCCCGGTTGTACACTCTGCCCACACTGTTCCTTCTGACCCACTTCCTTTTATATTGGCCAGCTAGACACTCACAAGATAAATTGTCTCTTAAAGTTAATGCCAATTCAGAATGAAACAAACCTATTAAGATTGACTTTAAGCCATGGTCTCTCTCTGAGCTGAGGCTTATTGTTAAAGATGTCTAAAGCTAGATAATATAGAAAGAAATTTACAAATCAATGTAGAATAAATCTAGATTATATAATCAAAGAGTCCCAGATCTATATCAATTGCTTTATGTGTTATTAGGGACCTCATATACAAAACCTTATATGGGAAGGTAATAATGAAGGTGACTTAAGAGACTCAGATTTGTTTTATTATTCTGCACATGAATATCCCATTGTTCCAGTTTCATTTGATTAAAAAGTCTATTTCTTTCTTTATTGAATTGCCTTCAACCTTTGTAAAAAGAAAATCAGTTGATAATATTTATGTGGGTTTATTTCTTGTCTCTGTTCCATTGATATGTGTGTCTATACTTAAATACATATACAACACTGCCTTTACTATAGATTTATTGTGCAAAATAAACTTTTAAGCCTAACTTTTCCTTAGATTCAAACCCTAAAAGTTTAACTTTTTGAAGCTTTCCCACAAAATGCTTGCTTATTTAATTTTTCCTTGCCGGATTTCAAGTGAAATTCACTTGTTAAGATTAACGTGAGTTCCCAAGATATATTGAGTAAAGTGAAACCAAGACAAATCATCATTCACTTCAGAAGATGAGCAGGAACATATTGAAAGCATTTGCAAGCAATGGTGGGACCATATGGTTGGGGGAAGGATGAAGAAGGAAAGCAACTACTGTGGGGTATTGTGAGAAAAGGAGGTAAGTGTGATTTAGTGTATGCAATATGGACAACAAGAAGAATAATACTGTGATAATATATTTTACTCCCCTGACATCTTTTCTCTTCCAAGATCTATCTATTGACATCTAACCAAGCCAGTTCATAGTGTAGATAAATATAACAGATAGGATGCAGCAACTTTTTAGAGTAACATATTAACCAGAGTTATATTTTTATGTAAAAAAGACCCATGAAATAGAAAAGCTGTCTAAGTTTTTAAATGGTGCTTTTTCTCCAAATATAGCAACCAGATTGCAGAGCTGAAGTCCTTCTGTTCCACTGATAAATGTCCCTTTACAGAAATTTGGCTCCCAGATGGCCATTCTATCTGTATCACCTACTCCCCTCAAAGAAATAATGCTGGCTGCTGGTTTTTTTTCTCTAACCTAAATATATTTAGCTGTCATTTGCTGTACTTCACATGGAAAGTGCAACTCTGAGTCAAGCTAGAACAGACGCATTTTATTCATTTTGCGTGAGTCGTCCCTATTTATTTATTTTTTTATTAATCTTAAGGCAATTTGGAAATACTTTTGCTATCATTTCACACTTATGACAAAAAAAAAAAAAAATCTAGAACCATTTTCAAGGAGACCTTTATAAATGCCCTGTACATCTTTAATTTCTTTCAATCTATTTTTCTAAATTAGCAGAGCTGGAGTTAAAGTACAGATACCATTTTTGTTCAGTTAATATCTTCAATTTGGAACAATTTAATCCTGGGATAGTCTTTTTCTCAATTGTGTAATTCTTTTAAGACACTGTATTTTACGATTCTTGAAATTTTAAATCAATGTATGCCTGATAGCCACTGGTTATAGCCCTTCTTTTTTAAAAGTTTTACTGGATTTATTTGGGTGACATTGGTTAATAAAAGTATATGTTTCAAGTGTACAATTCTATAATACATCATTTGCATATTGTATTGTATGTTCATCACCCAAAGTCAAGTCTCCTTCCATCACCATTTATCCCAAACTTACCCTCTTCTACCTCTTCCCACTCCCCTTCCCTCTGTTGTCTGTATCTATGAATTGCTTTGTTTGTTATTTTTGCTTAATTCCTTCACTTTATAGACCCTTCTTAAGTGCTGTATCTTAAGTGTGCTATATGTATATGTATTTGTTAAGTTGCTTGTGTTGTGGGAAGCAGATACATATCTAATCTCACTGATTTTAAAATGCTGTGCAGACATCACAAAATGACCAAATAAAAAAAATATCACAGGGCTTTAAAACTCTAGTAGTATACAGCTTGTAGCTCTTACAAAGTGTCCCATTATTATTAGGATTTTAAAAGTCATAAAAGATACAGCCCACCTGAAACATGTAATTAGATCAAGAGGACATTTTTTTGTATGCTGGCTCTTTCTCTTTCTCAAAAGTTTTTCATTTCTTTGCTTTTCTTCCCTTCATTCATTCCTTCCTTCTTTCCTTTGCCCTCCCTTTCTTCCTCCTTTCCATGTATCTTTCTTTACAAAAAAGAATCTACACAAAGCACATTTGTAGTTCTAAATGACATGTTACTGGTTGCTCCCTTAGAAGTATATTGGGATGTCACTCTTTGTTCTGTTCTGATGGTTTCTTCACAGATTCAAAACTATACATTGAACCAGAGATAAGTTTAAGGAGTAAATTTAATACATAGGATAAATGTATGAACACACACACACACACCACCACCACCACAACAGAAATATTAAATTGGACATTCCAACATTGTTTCAAAAATAATTGTACCAAAATGAAGATATTTACAATTTCTATCTAATGTACCTACTTTAATGTCAAAGTTAACTTACTACATCTTTCTGAAATATCTACTCTCTGTCATATTTTGCTTCCACAAATGGAAACAACCGTTGATCATTACATTGCCTATTGGAAAAAGATGCTCCATAGTTAGACTTACAAGTACTAAAATCTTCTTCCTGGTTTATCATCTAATGGTTATATCATTTTTCTACAATAACAATATACTTTTACTTCATAACATTGAAGTTAATGTTTTTTTCTGGAATGTTGGACCTGTGTTTATCAAAAGAGCATATCATGTATTTGAAGAATCAATTACCACAATACTTATAAAGCAATGTATAAAACAATAGAGAATTCCTGCTCTAAACAGGGATCATAATTCCACAAATACTTCTACAGGCATGTTCGAGCCTTGCCTTTATAATTTGCTTTGATCTTAAGTCAACTTAAGAAATTTTCTAAGAATAAAAATATACATTAAACTGTATTATTTCCTAAAATAATTTAGTGCTGACTTCTTTACGCTTTGTCTATCATTTTCTTCAAGCTCCAGTGAAAAGTTTCCTGTCTTTGTCCTAAAAACTATGATCTTGAATTTTCAAAATAAATTTAAGTAACTCAAATAGAAGTTGAAGGATTTACTGAGCTGATGTACAGTAGACCAACTAAAGTGAAGTAGCTTCCTTATTGAAGCAGAGTCCGAGTTTTGACAGGAGAGTGAACAGCTGAGTAGCTACTATTGTGAATTTTTTATTTAAGCAACAATTTTTGGCCTTAAATAAAACTCATAGTTGGGGAGTCGTGCCTTTTGCTTGGGGTTACAATAACCGTCAGAATAATATTTTCCCAGAATTATTTTTACAACCTAGTCAAGATTCTTGAGACAGGAAAATAAAGTGTGTGTGTGTGTGTGTGTGTGTGTGTGTGTGTGTGTGTGTCTGTGTGTGGTGGTCAAAGCTAGAAGGCAAGAGGAATAAAGTGATGTTCTAACATATTGTTCAGTTTTTATACACCTTATATTTTGGTGCTATGCTGCAGATGTTGATGGTAAAAGACTTCCCTGGCATACTTTCTCATCCTGATTAAATCACGTTTTAAGTTCACGAGATAGTTTATTGATGTGAACCTATAAACTGATAGGGAGGAAGTGTCCAATGAAGACATTGCCTGAGAATTTCCAATGATTCCCACAAATTGTAAATTGACTTATCTGGCCAGAATGGATTATTATATAGGGGGATTACTTTGCTATATCAATCTCACACATTAGAAACAAGCAAACAAAGATTTCAAATTTACAAACAAGACTTTATCTTTTATAAAAACTGTATTAAAGAAAAGAAAGAGAGGAACATTCAGAGGGAAGTGGGGGACTTTATTTTTCTTTATCCAAGAGGAAGGTAAATAAAGAAAGCTTCCAAGGACTGATTTGTAGTTTTGCCAGAATGAAGCGTCCTCAGGACCTTTGAAAAGGGGGAGGCTTCATGAGACAGAGGAGAAGGAATCTCATGAACTCAATAGGTGGCATACAAGTTACCCCACTTTCAAAAGTCTCTTTTAAAAGAACTATTGCTATATAATTAAAATTGATCATAATATTTATCCTGCTAACTATTAAGAATCACCATGTTTTGGCATTTTTTATTTCTCAAATAATGGCAGGTAGCACTCTGTTTACAGAAGGAATGACATATCACTTTATTTATAGAATTTACCATGTGATGTATGTGTATTTTGTGTACAATTTTTTTTTTCTGCTGACCACTCTCAACTAAAATGTGAGGTGTAGAAATCAGAGTTTTTGTCTATTTCTTTTACTGCTGTATTCCTAAAGTTCATGTAGAAATTCAATAAATATCTCTTTGAATTAATAAATAACAATCATAAAATCTTGATCATGCTATATGTATCACATCCAATAGTTACTTCAATGAAAACAAAACCATACACAGGCACTTTCTTATCTATGAAAATCTGTAGGTGCCTCAGATAAGATTCCAAATTGTATTTTTAGGCTGGATCATTTCAGGAGAAAGATATGTTGATTGTGTTGGGACCTCAAAATGCCTTAGAGTGCTACATGTATTCTCAAAGTATATCAGAAGTCTGCTACACAGTCAGAGCCCTGTGTCAGGCACTGGGAACACAAAGATTCTAAGTTAGTCTCTATTTCAAAAGATGGTGCTGAAATTGCCTCAGAGGGATTAAACTAATCTGTGAAAAAAAGAACAATAGGTTAGTTGTTCTCACATTTCATCATCTGCAAGGCAACATATTGAAAACAATAGATATAGATCCTACAAATGACCTAAAAATAGATCTTGATAAAAAAAAAAAAAAAAAAAAGGCTATTAAAATTCTTCTGTGCACACTCAGACAGAAGTGATCTCTGGGGTTTCTCTCTCTTCCTATAAGGACATCAGTCCTGTTGGATTAAGGACTCACCCTTATGACTTAACTTTATTACCTCTTTATAAATTCTAACTCCAGGTTCAGTCACATTGAGAGCTAGGGCTTAAACATATGAATTTTGAGAGGATACAATTCAGTCCATAACATTTTTCATGGTGAAAACAAGAGTTCCGTAAATGCTTATTTACTCCTGCTCTCACTTAGTTCCCAGTATCCATGCAGGAGATGGAAAAGTTTGCCTCTGCAGAATTTGGGTGCTCAAAATATCCTGACATGAGGTGTTTCTGCAATTTAAGATCCAACAGAGTCACTTTACAACAAACCTCACCGCATGCATGAAGAGAACACATTGATGTTTAATATAGCCCAAATTAACAGGCTTTTAGGAAAATCTGGTTTCAGTTTATGAGCCATATAAGTGTTATCTATTACAAATGATGCTCTCTTTTCTGGTTATTATTGAGAAAAAGACTACCAAGTTATACTCAGGATGATCAGAGAGGATATTAAGTTATGTTGCTGAAACAAACATCTTAAATCTCACTGGCTTAATAAGATGTATTTCTCTCTCAAAATCTTACATGAATTAGGTAACAATCTAGTTTAAATATTCACCTGGGACTCAAGGTTTTCAATGCCTTCTATATTTTGATGCCTCCATCATAGGGCATTAAAGAGTTGCTGGGGCGAGGGACAGAGAATGTAGAAGACTCATATTCTCAAGTACCTGAAACCAGTAGTTCATTTCTTCTCTCAAGGCATTGTATAGATCTCATCCAGAGGCTCAATGTAGCCATAATGGAGGTTACACTATATATAGAAGCATACAGAAATTTGGGGCACCCTATAATCTTGGACATACTGGGTTTTTTTATAACTGCAAAGCCACACTGTATCTAATAAAAGGAGACATTTTCATTACATTCCACATATAAGTGTGATCATATGGTATATATCTTTCTCTGACTGTCTTGTTTCCCTTAGCATTATAATCTCCAGGTCCATCCATGCTGTCACAAAAGGTAAGAGTTCCTTCCTTTTTACAGCTGTGTGGTAATTTGCATAGTATTCCACTGTGTAAATGTACCAGAGCTTTTCTCTTCACTCACCTACAGATGGGCACTTGGGCTGTTTCCAGATCTTGGCTATTATAAACAAGGTTGCTGTAAACATAGAGGTGCATATATTCTTTCTGACTGGTGTTTTGAGATTCTTAGGATATATTCCCAGAAGTGGGATCGCTGTGTCAAAAGACAGTCCCATTTTTATTTCTTTGAGAAAATTAGGCTGCTTTCCACAGCGGCTGCACCAGTCTGCATTCCCACCAACAGTGCAGGAGGACTCCCTTTTCTCCCTTTTGTTGATTTACTGATGGTGGCCATTCTGGCAGGTGTGAGGTGATATCTCATTATGGTTTAAATTTGCATCTCTCCGATGATTAGTGACATTGAGCATCTTTTCTTACATCCATTCGCCATCTGTACGTCCTCTTTGGAGAATTATCTATTTAGATCCTTTGCTCATTTTTTTAAATTGGATTGTTTGTCTTCCTGGTGATGAATTGTATAAGTTCTTTACGCATTTTGGAAATTAACCCTTTATCATATGTGTCATTGATGAATATGTTCTCCCATACAGTGGTTCCCTTTTCATTTCAGTGATACCATATGATCTCACTTATATGCATTCATTGCATTTTAATGAACAAAATAACTGATAACAAAAAAAGAACCAGAGACATAAATACATGGTACAGACTGACAGATGTCTGAGGAGAGATGATTGTAGCAGATGAGATGAAAGAAGGTGAAGAGAATATCTAAAGAACATATATGCATAGCACATGGACACAGATAGCAGAGTGGTGAGGACCAGAGGGAGGGGGGGCAGGGTCTGGATAAAGGGGGAAAATAGCAGCGGGGGTTGGAAGGGAGGGTGAATGTAAGATATCTGTAATAATGTCAGCAATACAAATAAAATATAATTTAAACAAGTCATTTCCAAGAAATTATTAACATAGTAGGATTTCTAGAACTTCCTAACTCATTTGAATCAAGATTTGCCAAAGAAATTAAAGTCACAAAATACATTTAGAAAGTTGTTGTTTCCATTTAAACTTTGGTCATCCATACAACAAATGTTGTTCTTTCCTAGTAGTGGTAGAGTTGGGCTAAGGTGAATTCCAGGTAATATAACTGAAGGACTAAGGTGAATTCCAGGTGCTGTAACTGAGGTCACAGAACCCATGCCTTATGAAGTCAGTCTAAATATACTGGTTAGCTCTATACTGATAAGATTTAAAAGGATGCCTAGAAGTCTAGGGTAACAGGTATAGAGTATCATGTGGGGTATCTTTATATCTACCTGTATTACAAAAGTGTAGAGAACTTTATGATGAAAAACTAATGGGTTAGGGTGATATCAGCAAAAGAAGGAGGGTTTTTGTTTTTGGTTTGGTTTGATTTGCTATTTGTTTTTTGTGCTTATGATTTATTAGAACTTTTCTAAAATCTTTTTAAAGGATGAGGACTGTTTATTAAGTGGTTAAATTTCATTATTTGTCTAATTTCCTTTGAGAAACTAGTTGTATATTGTATTGATATAGCATGGATTTAGTCTGCTTGTTTTTACCTTTATAAAGAATAATTATGATTAAATTACTACATTAAAAACTTCCTTAGTTTTCGCTTTTTAGAAGATTTGTTTCCAAACATTAGTGAGCTTTATAATCACTTGACATCTTGGCCAAATACAGATTGCTAAACTATACCCTTGAGTTCTAATTCAATTCGTCTGGTGGGCCTGAGAATTTGCATTGGCAACAAGTTAGCAGTTGATGCTGATACTGCTTGTCAGAGCACCACACTGCTCTAATTACATGATATTCAGCTCATTAAATTTCCCTCTCAATGAGCTGGTTCTTGTAGATGGCACATTCTTTCAAGAAAGAAGCTATTTGTTATATATTTCATTTATCTCAGCACTAAGCAGACGAGCTGAAACAATAGATATTGAATATGTTTTTAATGAATGAATGAAGTATCTACTCTATATCTAAGTCCATATGCACGTAGTTAAAATGTGAAATAGTCTTATACTTGTTATTTGATATCATATTGTCTGTCAAATTAGCAGTTGATTTATTTGCTCTTTGGAGTTATTATTGGCTGGGGATGGATACTGGTGTTAAAACAGAAAGTGCCATGTAGACCTTGAGAAAATAAGCTGCTTGAGTGCCTACATTAAATGAACAATACCAAAAGTGGACTCAAAGTTCTCTAGCTTTGTCACTTGAGACAGAAGGACATGAACAGTAGATCATTTAGGAAATACATTTTAGAATTAAGAAGCCATACTATTAATTTTTACTATGATCACAGAGAGAAAGGGGGATGTTGAACATTACACCCTTACAATTTGGCTGGCAGCAGGATTACACAGACCATCCCTTCAGTATACCTGGTAATGTAATGGGGAAGTATCAAAACAAATGTCTCCATATGGAGGTAGGTGTAAATGTATTCCCTATAGTAACACATAAGTCATTTACTTGTCACACAGACTCTCTATTCTCTTACTGACATATGGTTATTGAATGTGTACTACCTATTATAAATACTAATGATTATATTGAACAGAGAAATCTTTGGATATAAAAAATAATTTGAGTGGTATTTGAATATTTTTATATATGTCTATTTATGTTATTATTATTCCTAATCAAAAACAAATAAATGAAATATTATAAATTTCCTTGGTTCAATTTCTCATCATCTATATGAACTATTGTAGTATTCTATTAACTAACATTTGTCTTTCTGTCAATATAAGTACTATCTTGACTATGGATCACACAGAATGTATCTTATGATTATCCATGTTCAAAATGTTCAATAGATTTTTATTTCTTATCTGATATTAAAAAGTTTTGTTTCAAAGAACTTTATGTTTTCATGACTTGTCATTCTCCAAACCTTTAATTCCACTCAATCTTTGATTGTAGTCATACCAAACTTCTCATTATTTTGCTGTCTTATAGCTCTCCCCACCCCAATATCCCCTTTGTCAAAAAATGTTTCCTCTATTTTTTCCCCCTCCAAGTGAATGGCTACTCATATTTTCTAAACATATATCAAACAATATCTTTTCAGTGAGATAATCTCTTACTTCCTTATGCCTATGTAGTCAAGCTGCCCACTGTGTTGTATGGCATGCTATACATACAAACTCATAACACATACCTACTTGTTTTGCCCAGTATATTGTGAGTGCCTCAAGATAAGGACCCTGTTTTACTCATCTTTGGATCTCTTAAGCCTATAGATACTGCTATCATGGCAGTGCATTATAGATGTCTGTTGAATTAAGGTCATGTAGAATACTGAAGGTTTGTATTCAAACACATTTGATTAATGTAACTTATACATAACAATTAAGATATTCCTAAGAACTAAATTGTACATTTCTTCTTATTATTCAAAGTAGAAATTATTTATTCATTTGAAATTTATTCATAATAGAAAAAAGCAGAGGAAGATAAAATTGAAATAAAGGAAATGTAGAAGGGTTTAGGGTTTAGGGTTTAGTAACAATTAGACAAATATTCCATGTGCTCCTATTAGGTCTCAGGCATTGTGTTCATTGCTAGTAGATCTTGGTCCCTGTCTTTAGTATGCTTGTAGGAGAGCTGATAGAGAGTGAAATCAAGTTCCTCAAATATATTTTAAAAGACCTTGCATTGAAAGGCAATGCAAATGTAATACAGAAACCATGAAGAACACAAGCAATCATTTAAGTATTTTATAATATTTACTTTTATTTATAAAATATGTTCACAGTTAAATATTTTAAAATGTCAAGTAAATGGGTAGTTGTGGCAATTTTAATTTATAATAGTCATATAAGATTTTGTATATACATATATCTAGAACATAGTAAAGGTTAAAGTTAAAAGGAGATTAATTTACATCAATCTCAGTCATCTCAAATAAAAGTATAGAATGACTTCAGCTATCATCTAAAAATACAACAGATCATTATTGTATTTAGTATTAACTATTTTATTTTTCAGCAAAACAAAGGATTAGCGGACAGGCAATTCTAGACATAAGTACATTTGTTTTTTCCCCCCAATTCTTTTTGAAGTGAGAGTAATTATGAAGTGATAACTAAAAATGTTAAAACCTGAATTCAAATTAATACTTGATTGAATTTCACAAGACAGCATGGAGCTATTACTGGAATGAACCATTTGATACAATTAAAATTACTTAGTAATAGATATTAAGCTAAGTAACTATTAAACTGGTAATTTCTTAGGATGTGATAGCAAGTGTCAGAGGAATAGTAGAGATATTCCACAAACACAACCCTGGTAGACTTTCAGAGATCCGAGGCTGTGTGGCTGAATATTTCTTGATCTCAATTTATATTGGCTATAGCCCTTTGGACATGATAATGTTTTATACATCTTGCAAATCACTACTGGATCCTGAAAACACAAACAGTTAATGTTCCTAATCTATGATGTTAAAAGCCAAAGGGAGAAACTTTGGATTAAAATCAGTTCTGTGCTAAAACAAAACAGGAAACAAAATTATAATCCCTGGCATTTGAAAATGTCAATGAAACCAATATATGGAAAAATTTGGAAGAGAAGCATCCTAGGGCAGGAGAAAGAATTCCTAATTACTAGATCAAAACTGATGTCTTTAGAGGTAGGTAAAGTTGAGAGGGAGAAAAGAGGCTGGGTTGGGAATTCAATGACAATTAAAATTGTTAGGTTCAAGACACTGGGCCAGTTGCTACAAGAAGGAAGTCCCTTCCTTTACTATGCTTGAAAAAAGATGGGGTATAAGTAGCCTGTAATGTAACAGAAAGTATGGTGAATGACCTAACAAAATTGCAACGTATAATGTACTTTAAAAAAGTGTATATTTTACTCTGAGTAAGGGTAAGAAATGGGCAGAGCCTTTAAGTAGAAAGTCACCCTTGAAATGGTCTCAACAGCACTGGTTCAAACATGGGTCCTAATGAGTGGGAGAGAGGCCAGGAACCATTCTTTGGCTAGAACAAAAACTTTGGTTGATGTGTGTGGAAGTTGTGCAGGGAACTTATTCTGGAGAGCTAAGTTTTGATTATCACTCAGCCAACTAGCTATTGAATTATGGATGAGTCACTTAGCCCTTCGAGATCTAGTTTTCTCGGTGACATATGAAGGGAGTGAGCCAGATAATCACTAAAGTCATGCCTGTTCTAAAATGCTATGATCTAAAAAGAACACATTGGCCCCTGTTTGGAATGGCCAAGAATGCTAAGTGGAGGAATTTCTTTTTATTTTGTAGGCAACTAAAAATCACTGAAAGTTTTCTGAGCAAGGTATGATTATAGTTACACAATTGGGAGATTAATCTAATGGGTATACATAGGATTAATTGTTGTGAGATTACTTAGAGTTTCTAATGCTCCTAGGTAAGAGGTAATGAGGAGTTAGCAGAGGGAATATATTACAGAAGCTGAATCTATAAGACCAGTTCTCACTATTAATCAGTGCCAATAAGACAGAAAAAAGAAATGGGGGGGGAAAAGTACATAGTTTCTGGCCTTATTGTCTGAGAGAATTTTTACCAGAACAGCCCGGGAAAGTTTAATGGATAGGGATCAATGCAAGACATGGGAATGAAGCTGTTCTCCTGACAGCTGGAGATGCAGTCTTACATCTTTCTTTCTCAAGACAAAAAAGTAGAAGAGGCCTTGCAAACTCAAAGGCTTCCAGGGACTCCTTAAGCCACTGGCTGTGCTCAAAACAACAGGTTCATGAGGAATGTAGCACATGGTTGGGGTCCTTCCCATTGCAGATCCTGCTTTTCTAAGACAAGCTGGGAATTTAGATCTTTTCTTCTTTTAAATTATTGATAAGGAAGCTAACTCAATTAAGTAACTGTGGGGAATAGACAAAATATGACTCTAAGCCATACTGGTATGCAGATTGCTGGCGGTAAATTTTGGAACACTATATTAACATTTTCAACATTAATAGAAAGATAATACTGATCAAAATTGTGAAAAAGAGTCTGGCCAGTGTGGCTCAGTGATTGAGCATTGACCCATGTACCAAGAGGTCACCAGTTTGATCCCTAGTCAGGGCACATGCCCAGACTGATGGCCAGATCCCCAGTAAGGAGCATGTAGGAGGCGGTCAATTGATATTCTCTCTCATCAATGTTTCTATGTCTGCCACTCCTTGTCACTTCCTCTCTCTCTCTCTCTCAAAAAAAAAAATTTTAATTGTGAAAAAGAAAGATTTTCAAAATAATAATTTTAAACAGAGTAGGCTAAAAAAAGATCTCAAATAATTTTTACCTTTAAAAAGTCAAGCAAAAGAAAACAGTGGACTGTCGATATAGTGAGGATGTCAAGAATGAGAAAAACATGAGGACCTATTGGACAGATGTACCTGTTGGATTGAATAATGTGCTTGTCCTAACACTTTGAGATATTTATTGCCTTTGTGAAGTTATCATCCACTACAAAAAACAACGTGGAAACAAATACTTAGCAGATTTAATTGATAATATATATTATTAGGCAAACAAGTCTACAGTCATGTCTTTATTGAAACACATATAGGAGAAAGTGGCAAAAGAGTTTGACTTAATGTCTACAAGATACTTTAACGTGTTCCATTAACGATGCTTTAGGTATTGACTTTGAGAATGTATTAGATGAGCAAGTGGCTGAATCTCGTTGGACACATCTCAGTCTCCTATGGTAAGAAATCAAGAATCTTAATTGTCAATAAGCTTATATTTTCTATGAAAAGAAACAGCTCCTCGAACAGATGGTTGAGTGCAAGATTTTGCCACATTTCTCAAATATTCTTTGTAAACTACCAGCAGCCAGATTCAATTCTGTCTACAAGGAAGGAGCAATGAGTGGATGATGAATCAGGCATCATTAACTGTAATTTTAACAAAATCAAATGCAACAATATCTTGACTAGCAATTTCTAAGATATTAGAAAAGCTGTCTTTTGAAAAGAGTTTCCAAATGTGCAAAGGCTAGTGAAGGAAGTGTTAGAACGTGACAATAAAGAATATTCAAGTGGGTGACAAAAACTGAAATACAAGTGTGTGTGTGTGTGTGTGTTGTAATTTGCATGTCAAACATACTAAGCACTCAATAAGTACTTGCTGTTGCATGTATTTCTCTATTCTTGCTGGTCACAGATTTGTCCTGAATTTTTTCTAACAGCCATCTATAGAGCTCAAGAGATTTGACTGCCTTTTTTTTTTTTCTTTCCAGTTTTTCCCACCATTCTCATAGACTCTAGAACATTGCTGGTTTTCTGTCCAGATCTATTATTATCTTTTTTTCCTTGCAACTTTTATTTTCTCCGTGATTTACAAGCCAGCTCAAATTTTCTTCATGATTTAATAAGCTTTGTTCTTCTCATTATCTATTGTTGATTATTAGAGAGTACCACCCTACATTAGTGGCCAAAACAACAGCCATTTCACTTTGCTCTTGGACTTCATGAGTCGGAAATTCAGACAGGGCACAGCCATGACTTGTCTTTGCTAAAGGATGTCTTGGACTTCAGCAAAGAATTTCTGATATCTGAGGGGAACTCAAAACTATAAAGGCTTAAATCATTTCGGAGGCATTTGTGCCACCACAACTAGTGCTGGGAATAATTCAAAACCTGGGCTCAGCTGAAACGTTTGACTGGAACACCTACTTGTCATCCCCATGTGGACTTGGGCTTCCTATTCCATGTTGGCTGGGATCTGGGAATGAGTGTTTAGAGGATGACAGTCCAAAGTGACCCAGGTAGAAGCTACATGACTTTTTATGATCTAGTCTTAAGAGTCACAGATTGTCACTTCCACAATCTCTTATTGGTTGTAGTATGTCAACACCCAGATTCAGCCCTGGCTGTTGCAGCTCAGTTGGTTGAGTGTCAACCCAGGCACCAAAAGGTCACTGGTTTGATTCCCTGTCAGGGCACTCGATCCCCTTGCAGGAGGCAGCAGATCACATTTTGCTTTCACATCAAGGTTTCTCTCTTCCTCTCACCATCTTTATCCTCTCTCTGTAAATAATAATAATAATAATAATAATAATAATAATAATAAATAGATTCAAGGGTGTGGACATATATTGAATATCCCAGTGGAAGGATACATCAAAAATTTTGTGATCATTTTTTTTTAACTGAAAGAAAAAAATTATAGATATATATAACCATTTTTAACTAATTTTTCTCTATCTAGCTTTCCATTTATTCAATTTTTTTACTATTAAATTTTCTGAATATTGGCTTATAGTAGCTATCTCCATATTTTCACTGTAGACTCTTCCATAACCCCTAGCACCTGCCTCTTGTCAATATTATCCCACTGAATTCCTCTCTAAAAGTCACTAGCGGCTTTCTGATTAACAAATCACAATCTTCAGTTACCACCATAATATTGATCACACTCCTTAGGCATTTACTACATGTAATATACTATTTCTTTAGTCCTTATACTAATACCATATAGAAGGTAACACTCTCCTTTCATAGACCATAAAAATAACACATAAAAAAATTAAATGATTTTTATATAAGGTATCCAAATGCTAAAAATTTGAGGCAGAATCTCAACCCCCATTGATTAAAAAAATGGCCATCCTTATCCACTGTCACTAAACAAAAAGAACTTGACACAATAAGAATTCCATGTGCGGCATTAAAGGATAATCCAGTTATGTCTGCTTGTTCCATCTACAGACATCTCCAAATACATTTTTTAGAATTATTGTTATGCAGTCATCAAATGTATTTAATTACACCTCTGGATACACCTAGGAGAAAAAAAGCAACCAGAAGCTTGTGTCTACTAACCAAAATGCAAATGGATCTTCCTTGACTCTTCTTAACCTGGGAATGTCAACAATATCTTTGGTGCTCTCGTTTTCTGTGTCTCATAAAATTAAATGGCTGCCATGTAAAATGTGCACAACTTCAAATTCTGCTTCCACATAAAGGCAAACTCAGCCCCATCCTCATTGTCTATCTAATTTATATGTTATAATAGTTGTAAGTGCCAGCAAAGAATTGAGGAAGTGGGTACTGAGTTAGATATTTTGCTGGTCTGCATTTAATGAAAAGGGAGCTAGAATTGGGTACCATGGCAGGAAAAAAAAAAAAGCCAAACCAGTTAAACTCAGATTGAGTCATCAGTTCCAAGTTCTTATTAGTTAGACTTATTAAAGTTATCTAGGTGACCAAGAAAGCCATAAAAAGTGATATGCCAACCATGGGTAAGAATGACATTTCCTTTTTTTTTTTTTTTTTTTTCTTTTTGGTACATGCCCCTAGCGGGAACCAAACCTGGGATTCTCTGGTCCACAGGCCAATGCTCCAACCGCTGAGCCAAACCGGCCAGCGCAGGAATGGCATTTCTTTATCTCCTGGGATCAACTCCCCAACTGTCTTCTAGGACTGACACTCTACCTATGGTCCCCTAACAATGGCAAGAGGTAGTGTTTAAGGCTTTTAAAGTACATTCAGAAAGGAAAATATCTTCTACGCCTATATGTATCTATGCAGGCCAACTGATAAGAGATAAACCAATGAAGAAACTGAGGTTAAAGATATGAAGGGTGTTCTTTATATGTTATATAAAGATATAACCTGAAATAGATCTCCCTCAGAAGTCCATTTTCCCTCCTCTAAGCTCTTACAACATACACCTCATACAACAATTTACTTCTCTTTACATTTCTTTTCATTATATAAACAGATGCCTTCTCTGTTAGACAGTAAGGCTCTGTTTTATTAGTCTTCGAAAGAAAGGAATATTTTATTTATGTTAGCTTCTTAAAATATAACAAAATTATGTTTCATATGAGTAATACAATATTTCTTTTTTTGAATTTTATTGGGTTCTGTTCCATGTTGGATATAATATGATGGTTAAATGACCATTATGAACATTGCAAAATCTCTGAGATTTCTTGTTATGGTTAACATGAGGTTAATTCAAATGGCTCCAGGTAGTCAAGGACCTGTCTGTGTATGTGTAAAAGACACATTTTAGGAATGTATACATTAATAGGTGAACAGAAAAAAGTAAGTTTCTGGCAACATTATATTACACTTTTCTAAATTTCTGTCATTTTTACAATGAAAGAATATCATTTCAAATTCTATTGAAAATATACAACTAAATTGGATACTGACCTCACTATAAGATGAGTAAAATGCAAACACAATGACAGGTGAGGTTGTGAATGTGGTGCACAGTTGAGAGAAAATAAATGGGAAAGTACTTGGAGGGGAATGTAAGAGGTATGGGGGGCACTGAACAGGGACATTGATGGGTTTTACAAGCCAATGTCTTTTTACTCTAAACATTTGCTCTAGGCCAATCTTGCTTTCATGGAAAGAAATTTGTGAGGCAGGTAAAATTCCCATCCATGCCTTATACACTTCAAGTTAGAACTAGCAAAAGATGTAAAATGTTTAAATATGTGCCTGGTACAGTGATAGACATTAGAGATACAAGAAGTAATTTGAAATCAACATCAAAGTCATTTCTGCCCTTGAATAATGTTGTGCACTTGGGTATGTGCGAAGCAACACCGTTCACTAAGCAAAAATGGCCTAGTGCTTTCTCTATAATACTTGCTTCTGGAATTACTTATAAAGGCAAACAGCTTCCTCATCAAGAAGTGTTTCAAGACCCTCATTTCTGTATGCCTACCAATCCGAAGTCATTATGCCAATTCCAATCAGTTTTACACCTTGCAAGACAAATCTAAAATCAGCCAGCCTGCTCAGGACCTAAAACACAATAAATATCTTCATGCGACCTCCCCTTCTTTGATATTACAAGACTCAATTAAGGTAGTGTTCTCCCTTACTGCATTAAATCTGACAGACATAGCTTTACTTAAACAATTATTTTAGTTTTAATTTGGTGGTATTTTGAGAGAGTCAACTGCTAACACATTGTTTCTGCCTTTAAGGAACTTAGAATTTAAGAAAATGTGATATCTGAACATGTATCTAGATACAAGTTTATCAGACTTAAAGTGATGAAAATTTTATCCAATATTGTCCATCTACAATGATTCTCAAGGGCTCCATATCTAGTTATTCATTCAACTATTTGAAATAGATGGTTACGTGAATTAATAACACATTATATATATGGGCTGTATCTAACACACATATATATGTAAACTTACATTCCCCATACTCAAAGAGATTAAAATGTATTAGAGAGGCAAACATGCAAGGAACTATAAGAAAAAATGACAATAGTACAATTTAGCATGTGCAGGTAGCAATGGAACTATAGAGAATGCCTATGTGTACCTAGAGAAGTCATAAAAAATGTCATGAAGTTTATGAGTCAATAATAAGTTCATCAAAAGGCATTTGAAGTGGAAAAATAATACATGCAAAAGATGTAAGTGAGCATGCAATGTTGGCGTTTCTGCAGCAGGGTAGTATTGTTGGAACGTATCACCTAAAGTGTGTGCAAACAGATTTTGAAAGGCCTTTTGTACTATGTTAGAAAGTCGCTATACTATCCGTTAACTAATATCAATCACTGAAGATTATTTAGCACGGGAAAAATTTACGCCTTTCTACTTGTTAGCCCGGTTCCTCGGGCAGCACTATGAAAGATGATTTATCAGGGACTGAGAATGTAGGTAGGATGACTAGATAGAAAGCTACTGCGGCAGTTCGGAGGAACATGAAGACAGCCTGACCTCCTATAGAAAGGAAGGATTGAAACAAGAGAAACTGGGAAAGTCAAACTAGGACAGCTAAATAATTGGTTAATCATTAAGATGGAAATGGTCAAAGTGAGGAGCAATTTTCAGATCACTATCAATAGGTGGTAGGTTGATGATTATTGTGCTATTAGTCAGAGTACTGATGATGGAAAATTACTTTCATAATATATTAGTCTTAAAACATTTATGAACTCATTATGGACATATCAATCTTACTTGATAAGTCAATAATATTGATCGACTAAACCACATGCAGTTTTCTTTATTTAACTAGCTATGTAGAAACAGATGGCCATGCAGAGAGTAGTTAATAACGATAAAGAAAAATGATAGCAATAAAAGTACTTAAAATAATTGATAGGTGTTTTTTTATATCCATCAATGCCAGCAACTATCCAGTGTCAATCAAATAGTGAACTTAAACCTATTGAAAAGATAATAAATAAAGTAGTCTAACCCCTGAGGTCTACTATATTAAGTTTTATTATCTATTTTGTCTCACTGATCTGTGTGAAGGGATATTGAGAGGCGAGAAAATCATCTTTGCTTCTGCATTCTATTAGAAATCTGCACCTGAAAATGGCTAGCTCAAGTACAGCTTTAAAAATAGAAAGGTTGTGGACTTGGGTAGGAAAAGAGGGTGATTTTTAGAATAGCAAAGTGAAAATGAAACAATTTTTATAGTAACATTGTTGAATTAAAGCATCCTTGTACATAAACACATACTCATTTGTCATGTGCACCTCAATCATTTTTTTTTCCTTATGGGTCGAAGTGAAAGAACCTTTACTTATTAAGGAGAACTTTGAAATAGGTTGTTTATTGTGGAACTTTCAGGTGGTATTTTGGTCATGCTGCTTCTAGCCAGGTGCAACATGAGCTGTTGCTGCATGCATAAACTAACTCTACCGGTAGCAGGAATCCTAGCTGTTTGACGGATTGGTAGAAAGCACGAAACTATTAAAAACACTTTTTTATCTTACTATTATGCATGAGTAGAAAGTCACACCAGGACTAGAAATGGGAAGATATATTGTTTTTTGTTTTTTACTAGTACAAGTATTTTGTACTCACTGTTTTCAGATTCAGATTTTATTATTTTTCAAGCCTGGAGAGGTCAATAGATCAGGAGAGGATTGCCACTAAAGAGAGTTTTTTACTCGTGGTTTCCAAAGGGACGTGGCATGCCACACCATGCAGGGGCCACGTCGGGAAACGCCAAGGTCAGGAAGGAGACAGAGGGAGCAGGGAGCAGGAGGAAAGCATGGAAAAGGTCCTCTTTTGGTTTTCATGGGAAGAAATAGACAAGGCAGGGTAAGCAGGCTGAGGATTGGCGAGTGTGACTACTTTTAGTGTGCTCTTGGGTGTATCGGCTCCCTCTAGGTATCTGGAAGCTGGCCCAGAGTGCTAGAACTCTGTGAGAGCCTGATAAAGCATGTGGCTGGAGTATGGGCTCTGGATTGGTTGGTTTGCAGGTGAAGGTGATCTTGTAGGTTAGTCCTTACTCTTTCTAGGAATTGACTAGCTCTGGGAGAAGCAGTCTTTCTAAAGTCGGCAAGGACCCAGATGTCAAAGCTTCAAAAAAATAAAAATTAAAAAGGCACGATTAGTACATTCATCAATGTCAAAGTCTTTGTATTTATTCACCCCCTACTAAAAAACAATTAAGTCTGCTTTTATTTACAAGACTGAACTGGTTAATCGTACTAACAACTAGAGAGTTCTGGGCTGGCGCTTATTGCTAAATCTGAGGGAGCCTAGACACAAGAAAATTCATTTCGCTTATGCTTTCCAAAGACTTTAAAACACGCCATTAATTTCAAAAACTATATTTAAGGTAAAGCAGTATTTTATTTTCTGTTTATCTAGTGGGGTAAGAACATGAGTTGGTGTTTACAATCATCTGGGAGAAAGAATTTTTAGAAGGAAATTCAGTTTGCCTCTTTGCCTTCAAGCAAAGTAACACATAACCCATTTATAAGAGAGGAAAATGCATTTCACTCTGAAGTAGGTAATAACTTTATTATAATACATTTCTAGATAGAAGACTATGTGAGGCTGTCTATTTTCACCTTTGCTATTGAACATCCAAAAATACTGATGGGCAATCTATTGATTGAAGACTTCAGGAAAAGATAGGCCTGTTATACACTGAATGCTTATATCGCCCCCAAATTTATATGGTGAAACCTAAATGCCAATGTGATGGTATTTGGAGGTGGCACTTTTGGAAGTTGAGAAGGTCTTGAGAGTTGAGTCCTTGTGAATGGGATTAGTGCTATTACAAAATACGCCCCAGCAAGATCTTTCATTCCTTCTGACATGTAAAGTTATAGCAAAAATAAGAACGTACAAGAAGGAGCCCTCACCAGAATGAATCTGCTGATGTCTTAATCTTGGACTTTGCAACTTATAGAACTGTTAGAAATAGAAAGGCATTGTCTATAAGCCACTCAATCTATGGATTTTGCTTTAGTAGCTAAAATGACTAAGACAAGAACCTATACCCAATGTTCAGATTGGAATTATTTTGAAACTGTCTTTTGGCTTTACTATAATTATATTTAAGACTTTTGAAAATAAATTTTATTTGTATCTAACTATCTAGTAATTTTCTATTTTGTTGCATTCTTGCCAAGAATTCAGGTATTTTTTTTTCTTTTTACAGCTTTATAGAGGTATGTCGAATATACAAAAACAACCCTACACATACCTACTGTATACAATTTGAAGAGTTTGAACATATGAATACAGCCATGATACCATACATGTCAAAGTAACTACAAAGTAACAAACATATCCATGAATTCCAGAAGTTTCTTTGTCTCCATTTGCTATTTTTTGTCTTATAGTAAGAAAATTTAACATGAAATCTTCCCTGAACAAATGTTGAAGTGCTCAATACTGTATTGTTAACTCTCAGCACAATGTTGCACAATGTACCATCTGCTGTTACTCTTGTCTGAACTATATTTTAAACCAAGAATGTGGCTTTTGTCTTTATGAATCAAAATATTTATAAACATTTAGGCACTCAGCACGTGTTTGCTGAATTCCAAATTATATATATTTTAGATTTAGCTATTATAGGCATAAAATGATCAATGCTTCTTGCTAGATCTACAACTACTACAACTATCCCTGTAAAACTAAATCACTTTTAATTGCACACTTTATTTTAGTTGTGTCTGAGATCAGAATAGTAAGATGTAGTCGTAGGGTTTCAGATCACGAACACACATCTTAATAGTGCACATTACAGCCTAAATCCTGGAGTCAATTAATAAATTGGTTGAAATAGCAGTTAGATTAAAATCTCAGTTGTGCTAATTCGCTTCGCTAGTGCCCTTTAATTAAGGCTTTAATAAAGTCTGAAATTACCTGCAAATTTTTCTTTGTCTTAAATATTTGTGCTTCTGTCCTTAACTTTCAAAGCTCCGTCAGCTCATCAAAGCACAGGAGCAACCATTCTTAGAAACTAAGACATAGACAAAACAACCAAATGTCCCTTCAGTTGGATGAACAACTACTGCATGCCTTGAAAATGTTTATTGACCCCTGGCCGGTTTGGCTCAGAGGTTAGAGCATTGGCCTGCAGTCCAGGCAGACCTGGGTTCAGTTCCCGCTAAGGGCACGTACCTCGGTTGTGGCAACCACTCGATTCGTGTCGATGTTTCTCTCTCTCTCTCTCTCTCTCTCTCTTTCTCTCTTCCCCACTCTATCTGAACATCAGGTGAGGATAAAAAAAGAAAATGTTTATTGAAATTTTAATTGCAAAATGGATATTTAACCAATGGTGAGAGTGTTTTTGTTCTTGTTGTAGAAAACACTACTTTTGGTGAATGAGGCAGCATTCTGTGGACATTCTCTACTTAAACTATCTTGTACTTAATTCAGCTTTAATATAGAATATTTAACACTCAAATTTATGTGTAGAAATTTTAACTTCATGAGAAAAAATTACACAACTCTATTTCATTTCTCTCTCTTTTTTTTTATCCTCATCCAAGGACATTTTTGCATTTATCTTCCGATAAAGGAGGAGGGAATAGAGAGAGGAAGAGAGAGAGAGATACAACTATGTGAGAGAGACACTTCGACTGGTTGCCACCCACATGACTGGGGACAAACTGCAACCAATGTATGTGCCCTTGTTGGAAACTGAAGCCGGGACTCTCTGGTCCGTGGGTCGACGCTCTAACCACTGAGCAAAACTGGCCAGGGTTCATCTCATTTTTAATTGATATTATTGAGCTCTTACTTTGTGCCAGGCATTGTTCTATGAACTTTAAATTGTGTTATTTATACTCCAATAACTGAATTTGGTAGATGCTGTTGTTGACTACATTTTAAAGATAAGAAAATGATGAATTACAAGTTTGAGGTAAGTGATTCAAAGTTAGAGGCATATAAATGGCAGAGTTTTAACCAAAAGACAGATCTGTTTTACCCCAAAATCTGTGGTCTTAGTCATGCTGTTTATCTAATAGTTTAAATTTACTGACTTGTTTAAATCTCTGGTGTGTGGTATGATGAATGTTTCTAACAAAATTCCAAATACAAAGACTAATTTACTAACTAAATATTTTAAAATGAAAAAATATATAAAGTTACGATATTGTTTTGTGGTGAATCACGCCTTTACTTTAAAAAGAACTTCTATTGAATAGAGGAAAAATGGCGGCGGAGTGAACGGAGCTACACAGACCGTCTCCCAGAACCAAACTGGAATTACAACTATAACAGACAAATCGATGGGAAAAACCAACAGAAAAGCAGCTTGCGAGGACCATACAACGAGGGACACTGACTCCATCCCGGTAGGCTTGCGAAGGCGCGAGATGGGGGCTGGGAGCCCACGGTCGGCAGCTCGGCAGCGGCCTGAGCTGGGAGCAGCGCCCTCGGGTCACACTCCCAGGCGGCCCCACAGCGCAGCCGGGACAGAGGCTGAAACAGCCACAGCCACTCACCTTGGGCTCCGGCGGAGGGAGGGCGGACTGGACTGGAACTGTGTGGGGACACTCGGGATTTGGAGGGCGCTCAGAGCTTTGGCTGAGTACAGCCACTCAGGAAAGTGGCCACATTGCTCCTTCCCAGGGCTCTGAGGAGAGGCAGCAGCCCCTCCCTCGGAGATCCAACCCCACCCTGTGGGCCATTGAAGTGCTAATTGAGGCTCACTAACAACCAGCATCTGCCCCATCCTCATGAAAGCCCCTTGGCTGAGCTCCAGAGGGAGTTTTTCAATCAACTGACAACCCAAAACTCATCAATTAACCTAGACTGCTAGCCTCCAGGCAAAAAGCTAGAGGATAACAGTACCTTTCCTGGGCTGGCAACTTTAACCAGGAAAGTAAGACTTGACAGTGGTGTTCAACGTGGGTCCTCCCTCGCTCATCTAAACACAGGAGAGGGAGCCACAAACAGCAGAACACCAATACCCACAGGGAGAACTTGACAGGCTCCAAAGCCCACAGTGATAGCCAAAATGGTGAAACACAGAAACAGAAGCCAAATGAAAGAGCAAGACACCTCCACCGAAGATGAGATCAATGTGGAACAATTAGGCATGTTAACAGAGCTAGAATTCAGAGCCATGATGTTGAGGAAGCTGAACAGCATAAGTAAAGACATAGAGACACTGAAAATAAGCCAATTGGAAATTAAAAACCAACAAGAAGAGATAAAAAATGACATATCAGAAATGAAAAACACATTGGAAGGTTTAAAAAGCAGAGTAGGGGAAGCTGAGGACCGGATGAGTGAATTAGAATACAGGGTAGAAAAAATCAACCAATCAGAAAAACAAAAGGAAAAAACTATTAAAAAACAGGAAGACAGCTTTAGAGAACTATGGGACAACTGGAAAGGTAATAATATTCGCATCGATAGAGAATATATTCAAAAAAATAGTGAGAGAAAACTTCCCTAATTTGGTGAAGGAAGAAGGCATTCAAGTTCAAGAAGCACAGAGAGTCCCAAGTAAGAAGAACCCAAACAGGCCCACACCAAGACACATAGTAATGAAAATGCCACAAATTAAAGACAAAGAGAGAATCCTAAAAGCAGCAAGAGAGAAGCAACAGTTTACCTACAAAGGGAACCCCATAAGGCTCTCAGCTGACTTCTCACAAGAAACACTACAGGCCAGAAGAGAATGGCATGAAGTAATCAAAGTCATGAAAAACAAGAATCTGAATCCAAGACTACTCTACCCAGTAAGGCTATCATTCAAAATAGAAGATCAAATAAAGAGCTTCCCAGACAAAAAAAGGCTAAGGGACTACATTAGCACCAAACCAGCACTGCAAGAAATGTTAAAAGGACTGCTGTAATTAGCAGTAGAAATGGGAAGAAAAATAGAACCACACTAAACAAAAATGGCAATAAATAAGCACATATCAATAATCACCTTAAACGTAAATGGATTGAATGCTTCCATAAAGAGACACAGAGTAGCTGATTGGATAATAAAGCATGACTCATCTATATGATGATTACAAGAGACCCACCTCTCAACAAAGGACTCACATACAGTGATACCTCGGTTCTCGAACATAATTTGTTCCAGGAGGACGGTCGAGAACCAAATTGTTCAAGAACCGAAGCAATGAAACCCAATAGGAAATAATAGAAACTGGATTAATTCATTCCAAGCCCCAGAAAATGCCTATTTACTGGCCTAATTTGCATATAATATGTAGAAAAACATAAGTCTCAACAAGAAATAAAAGTGTACAGTATGTCTAAGGGTTCAATTCAGTGTAAAGCGTGACTCTCTCCACAAAGCGTGACTCTCTCTCTGCACTCACACTGATGACGCAAGCAAGGCGCGCTGGGCCGAATGAATGCCATTCGGCTCAACTCGGCTCATCTCGGAAGTTCGAGTTCCAAATATTTGTTCGGATTCCAAGACAAAAGTTGCTCGAATCTCCTGGTCGAATACCGATTTGGTCGAAATTCGAGGCGTTCGAGAACCGAGGTATCACTGTAGGTTGAAATTTTTTTTTCCATTGGTTGAAAAATTTCATAGGTTGAAAAAATTTTCCAAGCAAATAGAAAGCAAAGAAAAGCTGGGGTAGCAATTCTCATATCTGATAAAATAGATTTCAAAATGAAGACCATAACTAGAGACAAAGACGGCCACTACATAATATTGAAAGGATCTATCCAACAGGAAGATATAACCTTGATAAACATATATGCACCCAATATATGAGTACCAAAATATATTACAAATCATCTGGAGGACTTCCAAGGAGAAATCGACAACAATACAATCATAGCAGGGGACTTCAACACCCCGTTGACAGCACTGGATAGATCCTCTAGGCAAAAAATTAGCAAGGAAACAGAGACTCTAAATGAAGCACTAGACCAAATGGATTTAATAGATATCTACAGAGAATTACACCCCAAAACTACAGAATACACATTCTTCTCAAGTGCACATGGGACATTCTCAAAGATAGACCACATGATAGGACACAAACTAAATCTCTACAAGTTCAAGAAGATTGAAATCATATCAAGGATCTTCTCAGATCACAATGGCATGAAACTAGAAATCAATTGCAACAAGAACATGCAAAGACATTTCAATACATGGAGGCTAAATAGCATGTTATTAAACAATGAATGGGTCACCGAGGAGATCAAAGAAGAAATTAAAAACTTCGTGGAAACCAATGAAAATGAATACACAACAACACAGAAATCTATGGGATGCAACGAAAGCAGTTCTGAGAGGTAAGTTCATAGCACTACAGGCCTACCTCAAAAAACAAGAAAAATTTCTAATTGACTGTCTAACCTCACAACTTAAAGAATTAGAAAGCAAACAAAAAGAAAACCCCAGAGCAAGTAGAAGGAAGGAAATAGTAAAGATCAGAGCAGAAATAAATGACATAGAGACCAAAAAAACAATTCAAAGGATCAATGAAACCAAGAGCTGGTTTTTCGAAAAGATAAACAAGATTGATGGACCCTTAGCTAGACTCACCAAGAAACAAAGAGAGAGAACCCAAATACACAAAATCAGAAATGAAAGAGGAGAAGTAACAACCAACACCACGGAAATACAAAAGATCGTTAACAATTACTATGAACAACTATATGGCAACAAATTCGACAATCTAAGCAAAATGGACAAATTTCTAGAAACACACGGTCTCCCAGAACTATTCCCGGAAGAGATAGAAAACTTGAACAGACCAATAACAACTAAGGAAATTGAAGAGGTAATCAAGACTCTCCCAGCAAACACAAGCCCAGGCCCAGATGGCTTCACCGGGGAGTTTTACCGAACATTCAAAAAAGAAATAACACCCATTCTCCTCAAACTCTTTCAAAAAATTTAAGAAGAAGGAAAACTTCCAAACACGTTCTATGAGGCCAGCATAATTCTAATTCCAAAACCAGAAAAAGACACTACGAAGAAAGAAAACTACAGGCCAATATCCCTGATGAACATAGACGCCAAAATCCTGAACAAAATATTAGCAAATCGGATCCAGAAATACATCAAAAAAATTATTCACCATGACCAAGTGGGATTCATTCCAGGGATGCAAGGCTGGTACAATATTCGCAAATCAATAAACGTGATACACCACATCAACAAAATGAAGAATAAAAACCACATGATCATATCAATAGATGCTGAAAAAGCATTCGACAAAATCCAGCATCCATTTCTGATAAAAACGCTCAGCAATGTAGGAATAGAGGGATCATATCTCGACATAATAAAGGCCATATATGAAAGACCTACAGCCAACATCATACTCAATGGACAGAAACTAAAAACATTTCCATTAAGAACAGGAACAAGACAGGGATGTCCACTTTCGCCACTCTTATTTAACATTGTACTGGAAGTCTTAGCCACAGCAATCAGACAGGAAGAAAAAATAAAAGGGATCCAAATTGGAAAGGAGGAAGTGAAACTGTCATTATTTGCAGATGACATGATATTGTACATAGAAAACCCTAAAGACTCCAACAAAAATCTATTAGACTTAATAAATGAATTTGGCAAAGTAGCAGGATACAAAATTAACGTCAAGAAATCGACAGCATACTTGTACATCAATGATGAACTCACAGAAAGAGAAACTGAAGAAACAATTCCATTTACCATCGCGCCAAAAAAATTACGATACCTAGGAATAAACTTAACCAAAGAAGTAAAAGACCTATTTGCAGAAAACTACAGGTCATTGAAAAAAGAAATAGAGGAAGATGTAAAAAAGTAGAAGCACATACCCTGTTCATGGATTGGAAGAATTAACATCATTAAAATGTCCATACTACCTAAAGCAATATATAGATTCAATGCAATCCCCATCAAAATACCAACGACATATTTCATAGAACTACAACAAATACTTCAAAAGTTCATATGGAACCAAAAAAGACCCCGAATAGCCACAGCAATCTTGAAAAAGAAGAACAAAGTAGGTGGGATCACAATACCAGATATCAGGTTATACTACAAAGTGACTGTAACCAAAACAGCCTGGTACTGGCACAAGAACAGGCATATAAACCAATGGAACAGAACTGAAAACCCAGAAATGGACCCAAGGCAATACGCTCAATTAATATTTGACAAAGGTGGCAAGAGCATACAGTGGAGTAAAGACAGCCTCTTTAATAAATGGTGTTGGGAAAACTGGACAGCTACATGCAAAAAAATGAAACTAGACCATCAACTTACACCATACACAAAAATAAACTCAAAATGGATAAAAGACTTAAATGTGACCCGTGAATCCATAAAAATTCTAGAAGAAAATGTAGGCAACAAAATTTCGGACATCATACGGAGCAGAATTTTCACTGATACATCACCTAAGGCAACAGAAATAAAGGAGAAAATGAACACATGGGACTACATCAAACTAAAAAGCTTCTGCACAGCAAAAGACACAATCATCAAAATGGAAAGGCAACCCACTGTATGGGAGAACATCATTGCCAATGATGTATCGGATAAGGGGTTAATTTCCAATATATATAGAGTGCTCATACAACTCCACAAAAGGAAGACAAAGAACCCAATTAAAAAATGGGCACAGGAGCTGAATAGACACCTCTCCAAACAGGATTTACAAATGGCCAAGAGACATATGAAGAAATGCTCAACATCACTAATCATCAGAGAGATGCAAATTAAAACAACAATGAGGTATCACCTCACACCTGTCAGAATGGCCGCCATCAACAAATCATCAAACAACAAGTGTTGGCGAGGGTGTGGAGAAAAGGGGACTCTAATACACTGCTGGTGGGAATGCAGACTGGTGCAGCCACTATGGAAAACAATATGGTGCTACCTCAAAAAATTTAAAATTGAACTTCCATTTGACCCAGTGATCCCACTGCTGGGAATATACCCTAAGACACCTGAAACACCAATCAGGAAGAATATATGTACCCCCATGTTCATAGCAGCACTATTTACAATAGCTAAGATCTGGAAACAGCCCAAGTGTCCACCAGTAGACGAATGGATAAAAAAGCTGTGGTACATATACACAATGGAGTACTATGCAGCGGTAAGAAAGAAAGATCTCTTATCCTTTGAGACGACATGGAGGGACCTAGAAAGTATTATCCTAAGTGAAAGAAGCCAAGCAGAAAAAGACAAATACCACATGATCTCACTTATATACGGAATATAATGAACATAACAGTCTGAGGAATACAGTAGACCCAGACACATGGAAGTAGGGCACAGACTGACATCCCTCAGAAGAGGGGATGGGGGTTGGGGGGGTGGGAAGAGATAAACCACAGAACTTATATGCATGTATGCATGACCAATGGACATGGACAACTAAGCCGGGGACAGGATGGAGGGGGGGTGGGGTGGGGGGTGCCAATGGGGTAAAAAGGTAAAATATCTGTAACAATAAAAATAAAGAAAAAAAAAAGAAAAAAAATTTCTATTATCTCTAACCATTTATTCAAAACCAAAAAAATGTGCAAGTGCACAGCCCTCAGCCTGAGGCTGAGATATTATACACTCATATACTTATTTAATATAAGTAGATATGTATTAAAATATATATGCATATATATATATTTAAATTGCAGAAAAAAGCCCATTCTGGATTTCATTGCCATCCAAAAACAACTCTCCTCCCACCTACCATCAAAAGTGTTCTTTCAGAGAAGAATTGAGTCTGTTGCTAGGAAACATGGCTAATATTGACTCAGAAAACCTCAAGAATTCTGTATTGGAAAAAGACTAAAGCAATGAGGAGAAAAAATATAGTTCTCAGTTTAGAAGTTGTCTAAACTAATAAAGATTCTACAGTTGTGGAGTTAACACCTGAGAAACATTCTAGTGTATTCACTAATTCAGAATAGAAAATGTTTATCTCATAAACTACATAATTAAACAAATTGTTTAAAAATTTGAAAAAAAAAAGTCTTGTATGATTTGAAAAATAGTGCTTATATAATTTAAAAGCAATGTAAAAAGATGACATCATATATTTGAAACCACATTTCTGTGCTGTAGGCTGTAGAGTTGATTGACAGAAGAAGTAAATATTTAACCAAGAAAAAATTCTTAGAAGATGCCAGTTTTGAAGGAATTTTTGGACCATCTCTGTAGATTCTTAAAAGGAATCTATAATGCCCACCAACCACTCTGGACATCATTAGAAAGGATTTTTTTAATATAAGCAGTGTTAACTAATATTAATTATTAGTTCATTTGATATAAAAATAAGCATTTCTACGTGTCCTATTATAATTAGGATATCTTGAATCTCCAATAATAAAAATGACATGCAGTATAATTATAAAATGAAGAAATGGGAAATTATATAGCACTGAATCTAATAGGTCTTAATTTCATTGATAGCAATTTTAAAACAAGAACTGGTGATAAATTGAAAGATTCTATCCTTCCTAAGTTTTAAGGGTAGGCTGTAAATGCTAAACATCAAAAATAGTATATTCCCAGAAATAGGGACAGTGCAAATACTACTTGGCTAAGTCAAGTAAACACATATTTAGCTAAAGCTCATATTATGCTTTGTAAAATCAGAAACAGCCTGAATTACAAATAACTCTAAAATCTAGAATATTTGGTGGTGGATGGGGAAGATGAAGAGTTACAAAAAATTTAAAGAAAAAATATTCAGAAACTTTAGATATACTTAAAAAAAAAAAAAAAAAGGAGCAAGCAGTTCTGGTCAAGATGATACTATAGCATCATATAGCCCTGGCCAGTTTGGCTCAGCAGTTAGAGCATTGGCCCGCAGACCAAGGAGTCGAGGGTTTGGTTCCAGTCAAGGGCACGTACCTTGGTTGTAGTCCCCTCCCCAGCCGTGGTCAAGGTTGTGCAGGAGGCAACCAATGATGAGTCTCTTTCACGTCAATGTTTCTCTCTCTCACTCTTGCCCTCCGTCCCACTCTATCTAATGATAAATAGAGAAATATCCTCTAGTAAGGATTAAAAAAAAAAAAAAGAAAGATGGTGCTATAGGTA
Organism: Molossus molossus; assembly: GCF_014108415.1. Lineage (NCBI taxonomy): Eukaryota > Metazoa > Chordata > Mammalia > Chiroptera > Molossidae > Molossus > Molossus molossus. The sequence goes on from NW_023425346.1 coordinate 26,097,886, forward strand.
TATGTGGTACTCAAAATCTCTCACAACCATGTCAAAATTACAACTAACTATAGAACAATCATCATTGAGAACCACCTGAAATCTAGCTGCACAGAAGTTCTACAACTAAGGGTAGAAAGAAGCAGCCACATCTAGACTGGAAGAAGGGGTGGAGATACAAAAGGGCAGGTCCTCCACTCACAATTGGTGGTTAAAAATTAGAAGGAATATCTCCTTTGAGGAACCAGGGGTCCCGGTCTCACACCAGAACTCCCAAGCTCAGGGTTGCAGTGTTGGGATGAGAAGTCCCCATTATTTTTAGCTCTAAAAACCAGCAGGAGACAGAGGGCTCCTCGAGTCCCAGGCATTTCTTTTATTTATTTATTTTTCAATTTTTTTATTAAATAATTAATTTATTTTTGTTACAGATGTTTCTCCTTCCCCCCCCACTGATTAACCCCTCCCCCTCCTTCCCTGCCCTGTCCCCAGCTTTGTTGTCCATGACCATTGTTCATGCATACATGCATATAAGTTCTGTGGTTTATCTCTCCTCCAACATCCCCTCCTTTGGGGATTGTCAGTCTGTACCCCACTTCCACGTCTCTGGGACTATTCCATTCCTCAGACTGTTATGTTCATTATATTCCACAAATAAGTGAGATCATATGATACTTCTCTTTCTCTGTTTGGCTTATTTCACTTAGGATAAAAGTTTCCAGGTTCCTCCATGTCGTCTCAAAAGATAAGAGACCTCTTCCTTACAGCTGCATAGTACTCCATTGTGTATATGTACCACTGCTTTTTTTTTTTTTTAATTTTCTTTTTTCTTTATTGATATTTTATTTTTTATTTTTTTATTAATTAATTTTTGTTACAGATGTTTCTCCTTTTTCCTCCACTGATTCCCCCCTCCCTCTCCCTCCCTGCCCTTTCCCCAGTTTGTTGTCCATGTCCACTGTTCATGCATACATGCATATATGTTCTGTGGTTTATCTCTGCCCCACGACTCCCCTCTTTAGGGGATTGTCAATCTGTACCCCACGTCCACGCCTCTGGGACTACCTCATTCCATAGACTGTTATGTTCATAATATTCTACAAACAAGTGAGATCCTATGAAACTTGTCTTTCTCTGTTTGGCTTGTTTCACTTAAGATGATACTTTCCAGGTACCTCCATGTAGTCTCAAAGGATAAGATCTTTTTTCTTACAGCTGGTAGTACTCCATTGTGTATATGTACCACAGCTTTTTTACCCATTCATCTACTGATGGACACTTGAGCTGTTTCCAGACCTTAGCTATTGTAAACAGTGCTGCTACGAAGATGGGGGTACATATATTCTTTCTGATTGGTGTTTCAGGTGTTCCTTTTTCTTGAAGTTTTTGAAATAGTTTGAGGAGAATGGGTGTTAGTTCTTCTTTGAATGTTCGGTAAAACTCCCCCGTGAAGCCATCTGGGCCCGGGCTTTTTTTTGCTGAAAGAGTCTTGATTACATTTTCAATTTATTCTGTTGTTCTTGGTCTGTTCAAGTTTTCTATCTCTTCCTGATCCAGTTTTGGGAGACTATGTGTTTCTAGAAATTTGTCCATTTTGCTTAGATTGTTGTATTTGTTGCCATATAATTGTTCATAGTAGTTGTTAACGATCTTTTGTATTTCTGTGGTGTCAGTTGTTACCTCTCCTCTTTCATTTCTGTGTATTTGGGTTCTCTCTCTTTGTTTCTTGGTGAGTCTAGCTAAGGGTCCATCAATCTTGTTTATCTTTTCGAAAAACCAGCTCTTTATTTTATTGATCCTTTGAATTGTTTTTTTGGTCTCTATGTCATTTATTTCTCCTCTGATCTTTACTATTTCTTTCCTTCTACTTGCTCTGTGGTTTTCTTTTTGTTTGCTCTCTAGTGCTTTAAGTTGTGAGGTTAGATAATCTATTAGAGATTTTTCTTGTTTTTTGAGGTAGGCCTGTAGTGCTATGAACTTCCCTGTCAGAACTGCTTTCGCTGCATCCCATAAATTTTGTGTTGTTGTGTCTTCATTTTCATTGGTTTCTAGGAAGTTTTTGATTTCTTCCTTGATCTCCTCGGTGACCCATTCATTGTTTAATAACATGCTATTTAGCTTCCATGTGTTCAAATGTCTTTGTATGTTCTTCTTGCAATTCATTTCTAGTTTCATGCCATTGTGATCTGAGAAGATCCTTGATATGATTTCAATCTTCTTGAACTTGTAGAGACTTAGTTTGTGCCCCAGCATGTGGTCTATCTTTGAGAATGTCCCATGTGCACTTGAGAAGAATGTGAATTCTGTAGTTTCAGGGTATAATTCTCTGTAGATATCTATTAAATCCATTCGGTCTAGTGCTTTATTTAGAGTCTCTGTTTCCTTGCTAATTTTTTTGTCTAGAGGATCTATCCAGTTATGTGAGCGGGGTGTTGAAGTCACCTGCTATGATTGTACTGCTATCGATTTCTCCTTTAGAGTCCTAGAGAAGTTTTTAAATATATTTTGGTGCTCCTATACTGAGTGCATATATGTTTATCAAGGTTATAGCTTCCTGTTGGATAGATTCTTTCAATATTATGTAGTGGCCTTCTTTGCCTCTAGTTATGGCCTTCATTCTGAAATCTATTTGATCAGATATGAGTATTGCTACCCCAGCTTTTTTTTCTTTTCCATTTGCTTGGAAGATTTTTTTCCATCCCTTCACTTTCAATCTATGTGAGTCTTTTGTTGTGAGGTGGGTCTCTTGTAAACAACATATAGATGGGTCATGCTTTCTTATCCAATCAGCTACTCTCTGTCTTTTTATGGGAGCATTCAGTCCATTTACATTTAAGGTGATTATTCATATATACTTATTTATTGCCATTTTTGTTTAGTGTCGTTCTATTTTTCTTCCCATTTCTCCTGGTAATTACAGGAGTCCTTTTAACATTTCTTGCAGTGCTGGTTTGGTGCTAATGTAGTCCCTTAGCCTTTTTTTTTGTCTGGGAAGCTCTTTATTTGACCTTCTATTTTGAATGATAGCCTTGCTGGGTAGAGTAGTCTTGGATTCAGATCCTTGTTTTTCTTGACCTTGATTACTTCATGCCATTCCCTTCTGGCCTGTAGTGTTTCTTGTGAGAACTCAGCTGAGAGCCTTATGGCATTTCCTTTGTAGGTAACCTGTTGCTTATCTCTTGCTGCTTTTAGGATTTGCTCTTTGTCTTTAATTTTTGGCCGTTTGATTACCATGTGTCTTGGTGTGGGCCTGTTTGGGTTCTTCTTACTTGGGACTCTCTGTGCTTCTTGAACTTGAATGCCTTCTTCCTTCACCAAATTGGGGAAGTTTTCTGTCACTATTTCTTTGAATATATTCTCTAACCCTTGCTCATTTTCTTCTTCTTCAGGGACTCCTATGATGTGAATATTATTCCGTTTCCAGTTTTCCCACAGTTCTCTTAAGCTGTCTTCCTGTTTTTTAATCGTTTTTTCCTTTTGGTTTTCTGATTGGTTGATTTTTTCTACCCTGTCTTCTAATTCACTGATCCGGTCCTCAGCTTCCCCCACTCTGTTTTTTAAATGTTCCAATGTGTTTTTCATTTCTGATATGTCATTCTTCATTTCTTCTTGTTGGTTTTTAATTTCCAACTGGTTGATTTTCCACATTTCTATCTCCTTACTCATGGTGCTCATATCCTTACACATGCTGTTGAGCTTCCTCAACATCATGGCCTTAAATTCTAATTCTGTTAACTTGCTTAACTGCTCCTCATTTATCTCATCTTCCGTAGAGGTCTCTTGTTCTTTCATTAGGCTTTTTTGTCTGTTTTTCACTATTTTGGCTATCACAGTGGGCTTTGGAGTCTGCCAAATTTTCCCTGTGGGTGTTGGTGTTCGGCTGTTTGTGGCTCCCTCTCCTGGGTTTGGATGAGCCAGGAAGGACCCACTTTAAACACCACCATCAAGTCTTAGCGTTTCTGGTTAGTGTTGCTAGCCCAGGGAATGGTAGTTATCCTCTACCTTTTTTTGCCTGGAGGCTATTGGTAGAGGTCACCTGAAGACCCTTGGTTTCTGAGTTGCCTGAAAAACTCCCTCAAGTGCTCAGTGTAAGAGGATTTCCGGAGAGTAGGGCAGCTGCTGGTTGTTAATGGGCCTCAATTAGCACTTCAATGGCCACCAGGTGAGGTTGAATCTCTGAGGGAGGGGCTGCCGCCTCTCCCCAGGGCCCTGTGAAGGAGTAAGGTGACCACAGCCCTGCGTGGCTGCACTCAGTGAAAGCTCTTAGAACCCTCCAAAACCTGAGTGTCCCCACACAGTTCCAGTCCAGTCTGCCTTCCCTCTGCCGGAGCCCAAGGTGAGTGGCTGCTGCCAATTTAGCCTCTGTCTAGACTCTGCATAGTGGAGCCACCTGGGACTTTTAACCCGAGGGCGATGCTTCCAGCCAAGGGTGGCCATGTCTGTGGCACTAGCCGAGGGCGTTGCACTCAGCAGAAGCCCCAGGACTAAGCCGGGGTAGTGGGACAGTGCCGAGGTGGCAGCATCGTCCAGCAGAGTTCCCTGGTCCCAGCGAGTCCGTGCAGCACCAGCTGAGGGCTTAGCAGCAGCAGAGTTCACAGGACTCATGCGGGGTGGCAGCCAAGGCTATAGCAGTAACTTGCAGAGTCCCCTGGTCCCCGCCCTGGCTGCTGCGGACCGTGGCCTCCCGGCCCCCTCTCTCAGCCTCGCAAGCCTACCAGGATTGAGGCAGTGTCTCTGGTTATGTGGTCCTCCAAGGTGTCTTTCAGTTGCCCCTTCCGGACTATTTGCCTTTATTTTCATTGTAAATCCAGTTTGGTCCTGGGAGATGGTCTGTGTAGCTTCATTCACTCCACCGCCATTTTTCAGATTTACCACTGCTTTTTTATGAATGTGTCTACTGATGGACATTTGGGCTGTTTCCAGATCTTAGCTATTGTAAATAGTGCTGCTACAAACATGGGGATACATATATTCTTTCTGATGGGTGTTTCAGGTTTCTTACGGTATATTCTTAGAAGTGGGATCACTGGATCAAATGCAAGTTCCATGTTTAATTTTTTGAGGTAACACCATATTGTTTTCCATAGTGGCTGCACCAGTCTGCATTCCCACCAGCAGTGTACTAGAGTCCCCTTTTCCCCACACCCTCGCCAACACTTGTTGATTGATGATTTGTTGATGGCGGCCATTCTGACAGGTGTGAGGTGGTACCTCATTGTTGAAGTGGTACCTCATTGTTGTTTTAATTTGCATCTGTCTGATGATTAGTGATGTAGAGCATTTCTTCATATGTCTCTTGGCCATTTGTATGTCCTGTTTGAACAGGTGTCTATTTAGTTCCTCTGCCCATTTTTTAATTGGGTTCTTTGTTTTCCTTTGGTTGAGTTGTATGAGCACTCTATATGTATTGGAAATTAACCCCTTATCTGATATATCATTGGCAATTATTCTCTTCCATACAGTGGGTTGCCTTTCCGTTTTGATGATTGTATCTTTGGCTGTGCAGAAGCTTTTGAGTTTGATGTAGTCCCATGTGTTCATTTTTCCCTTTGTTTCTGTTGCCTTAGGTGATGTATCAGTGAAAATTGTGCATATGTCTGAAATTATGTTGCCTACAGTTTCTTTCAGGATTTTTATGAATTCATGAGTCACATTTAAGTCTTTTATCCATTTTGAATTTATTCTTGTGATGGTCTAGTTTCATTTTTTTGCATGTAGCTGTCCAATTTTCCAACACCATTTATTAAAGAGGCTGTCTTTACTCCACTGTATGCATTCTCAGGTATACCTTTTAAAAGGCCCATGCACAGACTTACTCAGACTCACTAGCATTGATCTCTAGCTAGAAAGGTGCCAGGGACACATAGGGGTAACTGAATTTCCTGGTTCAAGAGAGGGCTGGATGGGCAGTTTTATCCCAGACAGAAGCTGGTGGCAGAGACCACTGTTCCCATGCTCGCCCTCCACCACAGAGCCGGCTGGTGGGAGCAATATCAGTGTCTCCCTTAACCTGGCTAATGCTGTCCCCTTCCCCTGATGATTCCACCCTACTTGTACACCCACCCAAGCCATTTCTAGTAGTTTTTCCAAACAAACTGTTTCTCTTGGCTCATTTCATACTTTCCGAAATCCTCTCACACAAGCAGCATCAGGCCTCTGCATACTCCCTACTCTACCTCTAGTTAAGTGACATCAGTTCTGGCATAAGCAGCAGCCAGCCTTGATTCACAGCTTGGCTTCTTCCAGGTACCTCCAAACCCAGCACAAGTAGCAGGCATCTGCAAATTGCTCTGTAGCTTATGCCAGGTAACCCCAAGAAGGGTACAAGCAGAGGCTGGCCTTGGTCGGCACCTCCCAGGAGGCCCCAGAGCCAGTATACCAGATGGACATCTTCAGACCATACTGGATTACAATGCAATCACTTCCACAGATGAAACAGTAGAGGCCTAACTCAGTGGGCCCCACTACAGCGAGTCTTTCTCTGTGGGGTTAGGCCCTATACAGTATCTCCTACATTATAGTCACAGCTGGTTCTCACAGCCAATCAGCCTGGAGATGAATCCCTCCCAGTGACATGCCAACACCAATCCAGGCTCAATTAAAACAGAAGAGTGTAGCCCTGGCTGGTTTGGCTCAGCAGTTAGAGCATTGGCCTGCGGATCAATGAGTCACGGATTCGATTCTGGTCAAGGGCATGTACCTCGGTTGTGATTCATCCCTGGCCCTGGTTGGGGTTGTGCAAGAAGCAGCCACTCGATATGTCCCTTTCATGTAGCTGTTTCTCTCTCTCTCTCTCTCCCTCCCACTTTATCTGAACAAAAATGGGAAAATGTCCTCGGGTGAAGATTAAACAAACAAACAAACAAAATAAACCAGGAGGATGTATACAACCCACACAAGGGGCACACCTGGAGAGTCTGTGCCACTGAGCCCCACTGAACACCTACCACATAAGACCACTGTACCAAGGCCAGGAGAAGTAGCAACTCTACCTAATACATAGAAACGAAAACAGAGAAGCAGCCAAAATGAGGAGACAAAGAAACAGTTCCCAATGAAAGAACAAGATAAATCTCCAGAAAAAAAACTAAAAGAAATGGAAGCAAGCAAACTACAAGATACAGGATTCAAAACAATGGTTATAAGGATGCTCAAGGAAATTAGTGAAAACTTCAACAGCATAACAAAGGACATGGAGCCCTGGCCGGTTTGGCTCAGCAGTTAGAGTGTCGGCCTGCGGTCCAGAGAGACCCAGGTTCAGTTCCAGCTAAGGGCATGTACCTCAGTTGCAGTTTGTCTCCGGCCCTGGTTGGTCGTGCGGGTGGCGGGTGGCAACCACTCGATGTGTCCCTTTCGCATCGATGTTTCTCTCTCTCTCTCTCTCTCTCTCTCTCTCTCTCTCTCTTTCTCTCTCTCTCTCTTTCTCCCCTACTCTATCTGAACAAAAAATGGAAAAATGTCCTTGGGTAAGGATATAAAACAAAAACACTTAAACAAAAAAAACAAAGGACATGGAATCCATAAAAAAAAAAAGAACTAGTCAGGCCCTGGACAGCATGGCTCGGTTGGAGCATCATCCGATACAAGAAAAAGTTGCGGGTTCTATTCCAACATACCTAGGTTACGGGTCCAATCCCTGATCAAGGCTCCTATGGGGGACAACCAACCAGTGTTTCTCTCTTACACTGATATTTCTCTCTCTCTTTCTCTTCCCCCTCTTTAAAATCAATAAACGTATCCTAGGGTGAGGAATAAATTAAATAAATAAATAAATGAATGAATAAATAAATAAATAAAAGCACCAGTCATAAATTAAGAACTAAAATGAAGAATACGCTATAGGAAGCCAGTGGTAGAGTGGATGAAGCAGAGGATCAAATCAGTGATTTGAAAGATAAAGAAACAGAAAACATCCAAGTAGAACAGCAAAAAAACACAAACAAACCAGAATCTTAAAGAATAAAATTAGTGTAAGGAGCCTCTTGGGCAATTTCAAGCACACCGACATTCGCATCATGGGGGTGCCAAGAAGAGAGAAAGAGAGCAAGAAGTTAAATACCTATTTAATGAAATAATAATAGAAAATGTTCCTTACCTGCTGAAGAAAATAGACATATGAGTCCAGGAAGCATAGAGAGCACCAAATAAGATAAATCCGGAGAGGCCCACACCAAGACACATCATATTAAAATGCCAAAGGTTAAAGACAAAGAGACAATTGTAAAAGCAGCAAAATAAAAGCGGTTAGTTACCTAAAAAGAGCTCCCATGAGACTGTCAGCAGATTTGTCAACAGAATTGCAGGCCAGAAGGGATTGGCATAAAGTATTCAAAGGGATAAAAAGCAAGGACCTACATCCTAGATTACTCTATCAGCAAAGCTATCATTTAGAATCCAAAGTCAGATAAAGAGCTTCCCAGACAAAAAAAAAAAAAAGAGTAAAAGAGTTAGTTCATCACTACCAAACCAGTATTACAAGAAATGTTAAACGATCTTCTTTAAGAAGCAGGAAAAAAAAAAAAAAAAAAGGCATTAGAAATATAAATAATAAAATGGCAATAAATACTTATCTATCCACAATTACTTTAATTACTTTAAATGCAAATAGATTAAATGCTTCAATCAAAAGACATACAGTGACTCAATGGATGACAAAACAAGACCCCTACATATGCCATCTGTAAGAGACTCATGAGACTCACTTCAGATCAAAAGACACACACAGACTGAAAGTAAGAGGATGGCAAAGGATATTTCATGAAAATGAAAACAAAACAAAACAAAGCTGGGATAACAATACTTACACCAGACAAAATAGACTTTAAAACATGGGCTATACCAAGAATCAAAGAAGGACCCAGAAAATCTACTTCTGTATTCATCCAAAGAAACCTAAAAGAATAAATTGAAAAGACATTAAATTCCATATATTTATTGTAGCATTAATTACAATAGCCAAGATGTGGAGCAACCTTAGTACCCATCAATAGATGGATAAAGAAGTGATGCATGTATATAGTGGAATAAGACTCGCCGTATGAAAGAATAAAATCTTGCCAGTGCAACAACACAGGTATATTGTGCTGAGTGAAATAAGTCAGATATATGAAAGCACAATGCAGATGTGGAATCTAAAAAAATAAACAGGTAGAACAAAACAGATTCATAGATGCAGAGAGCATTCTGATGGTTGCCAGATGGGAGGAGTTTGTGAAAAGGAAGGAAAAAGATGAAGGGATTTAGAAGTACAAATTGGTAGTTACTGAATATTCTCTAGGATGTGAAGTACAGCACAGGGAATATAGTTAATAAAATTGTAATAACTATATAGGTGTCAGATGGGTGCTAGATTTATTGGGGGGATCACTTCATAAGTTTTATAAATATTTAATAATGTATTTCAGGTTTATACACCTGAAAGTAATATAGTATTGTACATCAAATGTAAGAGCAACTGACATTGTTTTCAACTATAGGAACTGAAAATTAAGTTAATAAAAGTATAAATTTTGGTGATCTAATAAATGCATTATCAGAAAAGAAGTCAGAAAAATTTTGTGATCAGTCAAGAGATCACATATTAATCAAATATTGCCTATTTTATTACATAAAACTATGACACCAAAGTATTTTTGCAACTTATAAGTTTACATTTTTACTCCGTTATTACAATTACCTCATGATGTTCTACAAGAAAGAAAACATTTTTAAAGGAAAAAAAGAATGCAATACAGGGCTGCCTGGAATGAATTCCTACAATTTGTTGGAACAAAGGAACCAGCCGAGTGAGAAAAAAAGATAATAAAGAACAAAGAGATGTTATTATCTTGTCAACGCGCACTACCTGATCTCTGAGGGAAAAAACTGTACCCATTTTGATTAACAATTAGTTTCCTCCCTCCCATAATAAGAACATTGAACACATCACCTTTAGAAAAATTGAACTCTCGTTGCTGCTCATTCTTTTGAAAATGAGAGATTACATGCGAGGCCCATTATCCCGTGTTTCACTACCAGATATGGTAGAATAATCTGGTCTCCACATGGTCACAGTGAAAATAAAATAATGTATTTTAATTATTCTTCAGTGTGAGTGTCCCTATTTATTTATTTAGAAGGATCACAGTACAAAAGTTTTTATATCTCCCCTAACTTCTCTGTCTATTGAGAACATGAGCAGCAATTGAAACTGACTCTATAGCTACCCTGCCTGATTTAGCTCTCACCATTCCTCATCTGGGAAGTTGTAAGAGTTTTCTAACAATCTTCTCTGCCTTCATCCTCATTCCAGATGATATGGTTGTTACACTTGTACTGTGCAGTCTTTCTGAAACAGAGATCTGGCCATATTGTTCTCATGAATAAAATCATTGATTGACTTTCTATTGTACCAGCATCAAGTAAAACTCCCAAGCATGTCATCCAAAGCCTTCCAACAATCTGTTCATTTTAGTGCCTATCTACATTTGTACAGTCTTGTTCTCCTCTCCTCCATTTGCCTTGTGTTCCAGAAAAGCCAAATTCCTTATTCATTGCCAGGAGTCATGCTATTTCCACCACAATGAGAGAGCAGTGACTCCTGATCACCACACTCGGCTGGACTTCTCATTCTCCAGTTGTCCATCCGGTGAACACCAGCTCCTATGTTCAGGACTGGGGAGGGAGCTTTTGCTGACCTATCCTAGCAAAAACCGGTACATCCTTCATAGGTTATAATACTTACATCCCAAATTTTAATCTAGCAAGTATCACTTTCCTATAATTATTTAGTTATGTAAGTGCTTCAAAATGTGAGTACCTGGGGACAGAAGAGTTCTTTTTATTATATCTTATATGAATAGAACCCAGCATATATAGGTTATATTAGGTTCTCATAGGTTCATGAAAACTTTGTTGACTGAATAAATAAATGCATAAAACAACATTTATGAAAACCTCGAGTGAAATATTTTTCACATATTTTATTTATTATTGATTTTTATCCTCATCTGAGGACATTTTTTTTTTTTTTTGCATTTATCTTCAGATAGAGTGAGAGGGAGAGAGGGGGAAGAGAGAGAGAGAAACATTGACATGAGAGAGACACATTGACTTGTTGCCACCCACACGACCCCTACCAGGGCCGAGGACAAATTGCAACTGAGGTACATGCCCATAGTGGAAACCGAACCCGAGACTTTTCCGTCTGCAGGCCAATGCTCTAACCGCTGAGCCATACCGGCCAGGGCTTTTTCACATATTTTAAAGTTGCTCTGGACTTCATAAACTTTTATGACTTTAATGCTCTAAGTAAACTTCAGCAACAGAAGTTTTTCCTTCTGAAACAAAACCAAATAACTTTGCTACCTGCAAATTAATTATAGTTACAGTTATAATTCCATCTAGAATTAAATGACTACAACTGTTTACCCATCAACACATAGTTGAGGACCAGCCTTAAAAACTCTTACAGATAAGGTGAAATTTGTTCACAAACTCAAGTTCCTTCCCTTTACAGGCAGAGAGAGTTCAGATTCTGAGTTTCACCCACAATCTAATTACATGTTTGTACATGCACTTCAATCCATCTATCCAGTGACTATTGAGCTAATATTGAAAATAAATTTGGTGAGAGATATCAGTGTTAAAACTAATAATAATTTATGCTTCTTAGGAATTAATAGCTTAGACTATTAATCTTTTCCACTTCATAATTAAAACAAGCAGTTACTAGAATGACTCCACTTCATCTCCTCCCCTTACTATAAAATCTGTAATCCTCCAAAGGTACTCTTGTTTGAAAAAAATTTTAAGATCCACTTTGTCTTTAAAGTACTCCATCTTTTAAAACATCCCTTCAAAAAGGAAGCAGCTATAAACTAGTATACTGTTCTAAATGCAAAGCATCAATGCTTTGATTTCTCCACTTGAAAATATATAGGTAATATTTTTCTTATTCATAAAATATGCTTCATATATTCCTAACATTCACTTTTTTCTTAACTCTATCCTGCCCCTGAAATTTAACTCAGAATGGGTAGGTTTTGAATAAGGTGATATTTTTGCAAATATTACTTGTGATTATCTTGTAAAGTAATTTCAATATAAAGTATTCCTTTATTTTACACTTACTAAAATATTTATATAATAATCAAGTTTCAGCCCATGTATTCTGTACCTGTACACATTGTCAAATTGGTTCAGAAAAAATGAAATTATCCTCCTCTGTTGGGTTACATTATGCTTCTATTAATTCATCCCAAATTGGCAATAGCTCTTCCCTGCCCCCCCCCCCCAATCATAATACCTTTTTGGCTCATACTTATCTTGCAGTACAATAAGACAGTTTTTTAAATGAATAATAATTGTTTTGCAATATACAGACTTGAGTAATCAAGGAAAGCATGCATTATTTTGAGTGTGCTCTGAGAAGATAACAAAGTTAAGTGTTTTCTTTTAAAATACATTTATTCAACCGTTGACTTATTCATTAGCCGCTTTGCGGGCAACTGTTCTGTGTGCGTTGCAGAATGATTTCTTTTCAAAGTGGTTAGACAGTTAAATCAAATAATTAAAGACATTCCATTATTTAAAGGAAAACTATTATTTTGCTGTGTATTATATAGATTTCTGTCTAAAAACAAATAGAGTTCTAGGTATTTTTCAGTATTCTAAATAAGGTTTGTGGTGAATATGCTACATTCAGTGCAAAGTATTTTATGGTCTTTGCATTATAGAGAATTCTAATGAAGAAAATGATTGCCAAAGGGAGAGGCAAGAGGTTAGTTTGGGGTGGTAGGTTTTTGGAAAGAAACCCAGCAGCATTACTAGCATATTAAAGATAATCTTACCATACAAGGAAGTGAGGATTGTTTTTGTTTGTTTACCGGTTTTGTTTGTTTATGAAGATAACCACTTTTCTGTTCAATTGTAAAAGAAAAAAAAAATACCATAAAGAAATTAACGAAGGTTAAGTCTTCCTTTCTGGTTCCCCCCTTCTTTATTTCTCCCATTCTGCTATTTATTAACCTGCTCCACTATCTATTTGTTCCATCTCTATTGCACCATGGACTTAACCTGGCTCTTTTGCAATCTCAAAAGTGTGACCATATATCTACAAGCAGGAAGTACTACAGATTAAATGAAAATACTTTGATATAGGTTTGAGTTCTGGCGACTTATTAGCTTTACAATTTTGGACAAGTGGGTTGACCACAAAAATATATACATTTATTCATTTGTAAAATTGGGGGATAATACCAACTCATCAAGTTATTCTGAAATTTAGTGAACAAATTAAATAATATATAGCAGCTGATGTTTCAATTATTAATATTACTGTCATTCACAAAAGTCATTATAGGGAACACATTTATTACATTGTCTCCTGCTCCTTTGCCTAGCTTAGCAATAAACCTTCCCTAACACACTATGTGTTCATCTACTGATGTGTTGTCTACCTTGCCATCATATTTCTTAGACCTCTCATTTCTTGGGCATTTGCTATGTTCTTACATGTTCATGGCCAGTTAGTCAACCTTCGTTTAATAAGAGGAAACTTGTTTGGGTTTAGCAATTCACCTAAACCTATTGAAAATATTTTGGCCTTCTAGTTTTTTGTTTGGTTTGGTTTCATTTATCAATCTAGAAGAGTACGTTGCCTAATATGCTTACTAAGTATTTTATAAATATTTGTTCAATAAATGAACATATTTATTAAGTATAGTTAAAGAAATGGGAAATAAGTTTTAGGATTAGGCAATTGTCTGTGTCTTCTTACCTTTTATTCTTTCATACATTTTACAAATTTGTAGTAGCCTTCTTTTTTTTTGATACGTCCCTCAGTGGGAACCGAACCCAGGACTCTTTGGTCCACAGGCCAACGCTCCAACCGCTGAGCCAAACCGGCCAGGGCTGTAGTAGTCGTCTTTAGATAAAATAACTTAGTTTTATTTTTATTCCAGTAATATGTGAATCATAAATTATAATAAAATAGGATACTTAGAATTTATTTGTACTACACAAACCATACAGTAAATACGAGCTCAGATTTCTTTAAACTATAAATATTTGACTTTTTAATATTAGGCAAGAATTATATGAACTGTACAGACAAGATGCTAAAGACAGGGAAATATTGAGGTAAAGGGGAACTTCTAAATCTTTGATTTGCAATCTGATTTATTTAAAAATTTGCCGTTTGTGTATTTAATTCACAAAAATAAGAATAGTACTGAGGTCCTTGAAAAGTCTGAATGAGGTTTTGGGTTGACAGTCAAATGATTATGACTGACTGGTGACTTCAACATTGGCATTTTGAACACTGTTGTACAGTTGTTAACAACCTGCTCATCCAGCCGTCCAAAGCATGCTGCTGAAGTAGCCTGTCCCCATTCTCTCATCCATCTGCTGTTTTTATTTTTACTCTCTGACTATGAAATCAGGTCCAAGAATATGAAAAATTTTCAATATGCTACAAGTAAAGTAAGTTTTTCATTATCATATGAAAGAGTGGCTGGTCATGTGGTGTAAGAGCACTGGGCAAGATTTCACGTGACCAGTGTTCTTATTTGTGTTTTATCATCACTTAGCTAAGGAGCACTAGTCAAGTATCATGTAACTTTCTGACTCTGTGATTTCATTATGTAAAAGGGCTATCTTGGTACAGATTATGGATAAAGCAAAAAATCAATATGAAATATTAAGAGATTATTTTTATACAGGTCTAGTGATACAAAAGTAATTTTTTAAAAGAATCTGCCTGAATTGATACTGGCATAACAACAAACCTACAGACAAACAGAGCAAAATAGAGAGCCTGGAAATAAACTCATACACACACAGTCAGCTGATCTTTGACAAGGGATCCAGGAATATACAATGGGGTAAAGATGGTCGCTTCAACAAATGGTGTTGGGAAAACTGAACATCCCTGTGCAAAAGAATGAAATGAACCCATATCTTACAGCATACAAAAAAATCAACTCAAAATGAATTAAAAACTTAGAACTGAAATTATAAAACACCTAGATTATAACCTAAGGGGAAATCATTATGACATGGATCTTGGTAATGAATTACTGGATCAGAAACCAAAAGGCAAGCAACAAAAGCAAAAATTAACAAGGGAGACTGCATCAAACTAAAAAGCTTCTGCAGAGCAAAATAAACAATGAATGGAGTAAAAATGCAACCTACAGAATGATAGAAAATATTAGCAATTTATATATCTGACACTGTTGTTTTTTCATTAAATTGTTCTTTCCTTTTATTGATTTTAGAGAGAGAGGAAGTGAGAGATAGAAACATCGATGAGAGAGAAGATCAATTGGCTGCCTCTTGAATGCCCCCCACTGGAGAAAAGGCCAACAACCTGGGCATGTGTCCTGACTGGAAATCAAACTGACGACCTCCTGGTGCGTGGGTAAATGCTCAAACACTGAGCCACACCAGCTGAACATGTTTTAATATCCAAAGTATATAAAGAACTATTACAACTCAATAGTATTAAGATAAAAATAACAAATAACCACTAAAAATGAGCAAAGGACTTGGATGGACATTTCTCAAAAGACATACAAATGATCTATAGGTATATGAAAAGATGCTCAATGTAATTAATCATCAGGGAAATGCAAATTTAAATCACAATAAATATCACTCTACATCTGTTGAGATAGCTATTGTCAAAAAAACTAATTGCATCCAGCCTATGTGGTTGAGCATCAACTCATGCACCAAGAGGTCACTGATTCAATTCCTGGTCAGGACACATGCCCAGGTTGTGGGCCCAATCCCCAGTGAGGGGCGTGCAGAAGGTTTGTTGACAAGCTAAGCAAAGGAGCAGGAGACAATACAATAAATGTGTTCCCTGTGTTTACTTTACTTGTAGCATATTGCAAATTTTTTATATTATTTCAAAATATAAATATTCCAAATTGATACTCTATTGAAAATGTAAATGATCACTGACACAAAGAAACATAACTCTAGGTGCAATTTGAGGAAGCAGGTTTTGCACGAAGTAAAGACATGATGTTAAACATTAGCATGAAAAAATTAGGAAGTATATCAGATTCAAAAGATTGTGATGAGTAGTTCTGGCAAAATTTAATCAAAGCACAGCTAAAAAGGAGTTTGATGGTGAGATTTTTAAAAGCCATACGTGCTAAATTCATATTTATTATGAGACTGAAAACCATTTTTAAAATATGATGAAAATGACATTTTTGGAAGAACATTCAGTACAGCAGGTACTCAACTAACATTGTTTTATTCAATGTCAACAATGTTTATATGCCATAGAGATTTCACTCTTATTTATAACATTTAGCTGATGATAAAGGTGGTTTTGTTATACATTGCTTCACTTAAAGTCACAGAATCTATGGACTGCTATAAGTGAGGAGTTTCTGTATTTGTAAATAAGAACTGCCTAGTAATTGAGAGTTGGCTATGTATTAAAGAGACTTAGTTTTACCATGAATTTTATTAGAAGATATGTTGTATATAAGAAATTGAAATTAAATATTGCCTAGTGAATTAATCTCTGACAATCATAATTATACAATATTTAGTTTTTCTGGACCAGGAATGTAAATGGCTATTTCATGTCTTTTAGAATCTTTGGGCCTAAAATAAACGACAAAAGCAATAAATAAAAACACAGACAATCAGACAAATAATCTCCTGGGAGGCAATGCCTTGAAAGAAGATAAGTTGAAAGAAAATAAATTCAATGAGGAAGAGCTTATATTTTATAAATGACCATATATAGGAAATTAAATACATATAAGCAGATATAAGACAAGAATTGGAAATATTCTTTGGGTATCTCTTTCAACATTCCCACTAGTGTCTATAATGATATTCACTGTCAAGCACTTTTATATCTATTGTCCCTCTTTCTAAAACCTTCAAGTACATTAAAAGTTATTTACATATTATACATATTTACAGTCCAATTCCTGTGAGCCAGTCCAACAAAGTTTCACAGAAATTGAATATCAATTATTTAATCATGAATAATTTAACTGTATGCCAAAAATTTGTTTCCCTGTACCATTTTTATTCTCTTGTTTTGTTTATTTAATTGATTAATTTATTTCTGGAACATTTATATCTGGGCTTTTTATTGTATCAGTGTACTACTCACAGTATTTATCCTCAAATTTTAATTAGCATATCTTTTTTTTTCCCCTGAAGTATTTTTTCTTTGTAACTGTAATTTATTTGTCCCTTTTTTCTATTAAAATAACTAGGTCCAAAGTCTTATGCTCTACCACATTCAGAGGGTAGATTGCCTTATCCCCTCTTCGGCCAAATTCCTCCAACTTTTCACTCAAGCACATATATTTTCTTTCTTCTTTTTTTTAATATGTGTAATTTTTATTTTTATTAATTAATTAATTTATTTTTGTTACACATTTCTCCCCCCCTCCCATGATTACCACCTCCATCCCCCCCCCCCCCGGTCCCCAGCTTTGTTGTCAATGTCCATTTTTCATGCATACATGCACATAAGTTCGGTGGTTTATCTCTCCCCCACCACCACCTATTCAGGGGATTGTCGGTCTGTACCCCACTTCCATGACTCTGGGACTACCCCATTCCTCAGACTGTTATGTTCATTATATTCCACAAATAAATGAGATCATATGATACTTGTCTATCTTTGTTTGGCTTGTTTAACTTAGGATAATAGTTTCCAAGTCCCTCCATGTTGTCTCAAGAATAAGAGATCTTGCTTTCTTACAGCTGCATAGTACTCCATGTGTATATGTACCACTGCTTTTGTACCCATTTCTCTACTGATGGACATTTGAGCTGTTTCCAGATCTTAGCTATCGTAAATAGTGCTGCTACAAACATGGGGTACCTTTATACTTTCAGATTGGTGTTTCAGGCTTCTGAGGGTATATTCTTAAAAGTGGGATCACTGGGTCAAATGGAAGTACAATTTTTAATTTTTTGAGGTAACACCATATTGTTTTCCATAGTGGCTGCACCAGTCTGCATGCCCACCAGCAGTGCACTAGAGTCCCCTTTTCTCCACACCCTTGCCAACACTTGTTGTTTGGCGATTTGTTGATGGCGGCCATTCTGACAGGTGTAAGGTGATACCTCATTGTTGTTTTAATTTGCATCTCTCTGATGATTAGTGATGTTGAGCATATCTTCATATGTCTCTTAGCCATTTGTATATCCTGTTTGGAGAGGTGTCTATTTAGTTCCTCTGCCCATTTTTTAATTGGGTTCTTTGTCTTCCTTTTGTTGAGTTCTATCAGCACTCTCTATATATTAGAAATAAACCTCTTATCTGATATATCATTGGCAATTATGCTCTCCCATACAGTAGGTTGCCTTTCCATTTTGATGATTGCATCTTTTTCGAAGCTTTTGAGTTTGATGTAGTCCCATGTGTTCATTTTCTCCTTTGTTTCTGTTGCCTTAGGTGATGTATCAGTGTAAACTCTGCTGCATATGATGTCTGAAATTTTGTTGCCTATATTTTCTTCTAGGATTTTTATGGATTCACAAGTCACATTTAAGTCTTTTATCCATTTTGAGTTTATTCTTGTGTAGGGTGTAAGTTGATGGCCTAGTTTCATTTTTTTGCATGTAGCTGTCCAATTTTCCCAACACCATTTATTAAAGAGGCTGTCTTTATTCCACTGTATGCTCTTGCCACCTTTGTCAAACATGAATTGAGCATGTTGCCTTGAATCCATTTCTGGGTTGTCTGTTCTGTTCCACTGGTCCATATGCCTATTCTTGTGCCAGTACCGGGCTGTTTTGATTACAGTGGCTTTATAGTATAACCTGAAATCTGGTAATGTGATCCATCCTACTTTGTTCTTCTTTTTCAAGATTTCTGTGACTATTCGAGGTCTTTTTTGGTTCCATATTAACTTTTGAAGTATTTGTTGTAATTCTGTGAAGCATGTCATTGGTATTTTGATGGGGATTGCATTGAATCTATAAATGGCTTTGGGTAGTATGGACATTTTAATGATGTTAATTCTTCCAATCCATGAACAGGGTATGTGCTTCCACTTTTTTATATCTTCCTCTATTTCTATTTTCAATGACCTATAGTTTTCTGTAAATAGGTCCTTTATTTCTTTGGTTAAGTTTATTCCTAGGTATCTTAATTTTTTTGCTGCAATGATAAATGAGATTGTCTTCTTAGTATCTCTTTCTGTGAGTTCATCATTGGTGTATACGAATGCCATCGATGTCTTGACGTTAATTTTGTATCTTGATACTTTTCCAAATTCATTTATTAAGTGTTGTAAATTTTTGATGGAGTCTTTGGGGATTTCTACATATAGTATCATGTCATCTGCAAATAATGACAGTTTCACTTCCTCCTTTCCAATTTGGATCCCTTTTATTTTTTCTTCCTGTCTGATTGCTGTGGCTAAGACTTCCAGTACCATGTTAAATAAGAGTGGCAAAATGGGCTTCCTTGCCTTGTTCCTGTTCTTAAGGGAAATGCTTTTAGTTTTTGCCCTTTGAGTATGATGTTGGCTGTAGGTCTTTCATATATAGCCTTTATTATGTCAAGATATGATCTCTCTATTCCCACACTGCTGAGTGTTTTTATCAGAAATGGATGCTGGATTTTGTTGAAGGCTTTTTCGGCATCTATTGATACAATCATGTGGTTTTTATTCTTCATTTTATTTATGTGGTGTATCTTGTTTATTGATTTGTGAATATTGTACCAGCCTTGCATCCCTGGGATGAATTCCACTTGGTCATGGTGGATAATTTTTTTGGTGTATTGCTGAATCCTATTTGCTAGTATTTTGTTCAGGATTTTGGCATCTATGTTCATCAGGGATATTGGCCTGTAGTTTTCTTTCTTTGTTGTGTCTTTTTCTGGTTTTGGAATTAGAATTATGCTGGCTTCATAAAATGAGTTTGGAAATCTTCCTCCTTCTTGAATTTTTTGAAATAGTTTTAGGAGAATGGGTGCTGGTTCTTCTTTGAATGTTCGGTAAAACTCCCCCATGAAGCCATCTGGGCCTGGGCTTTTGTTTGCTGAGAGAGTCTTGATTACATCTTCAATTTCTTCTGTTGTTATTGGTCTGTTCAAGTTTTCTATCTCTTCCTGGTCCAGTTTTGGGAGACTATGTGTTTCTAGAAATTTGTCCATTTTGCTTAGATTGTCGAATTTGTTGCCATATAATTGTTCATAGTAGTTTTTAACGATCTTTTGTATTTCTGTGGTGTCAGTTGTTACCTCTCCTCTTTCGTTTCTGATTTTGTGTATTTGGGTTATCTCTCTTTGTTTCTTGGTGAGACTAGCTAAGAGTCTATCAATCTTGTTTATCTTTTGGAAAAACCAGCTCTTTGTTTCATTGATCCTTTGAATTGTTCTTTTTTTTGGACTCTATGTCATTTATTTCTGTTCTGATCTTTACTATTTCCTTCCTTCTACTTGCTCTGGGGTTTTCTTTTTGTTTGCTCTCTAATACATTAAGTTGTGAGGTTAGATAGTCTATTAGAGATTTTTCTTGTTTTTTGAGGTAGGCCTGTACTGCTATGTACTTTCCTCTCAGAACTGCTTTCGCTGCATCCCATAGATTTTGTGTTGTTGTGTGTTCATTTTCATTGATTTCCAGGAAGTTTTTAATTTCTTCCTTGATCTCTGTGGTAACCCATTCATTGTTCAATAACATGATATTTATCCTCCATATATTCAAATGCCTTTGCATGTTCTCGTTGCAATTGATTTCTAGTTGCATGTCATTGTGATCTGAGAAGATGCTTGATATGATTTCAGTCTTCATGAACTTGTAGAGACTTAGTTTGTGCCCTAACATATCGTCTATTTTTAAGAATGTTCCACGTGTGCTTGAGAAGAATGTGAATTCTCTAGTTTTGGGGTGCAATTCTCAGTAGATATCTATTAAATTCATTTGATCTAGTGCTTCATTTAGAGTCTGTGTTTTCTTGTTAATTTTTTTGTCTAGAAGATCTATCCAGTGATGTCAGCGGGGTATTGAAGTCCCCTGCTATGATTGTATTGCTGTTGATTTTTCCTTTGAAGTCCTCCAAAAGATTTTTAATATATGTTGGTGCTCCTAAATTGGGTGCATATGGGTTTACCAAGGTTATAGCTTCCTGTTGGGTAGAGCCTTTCAATATTATGTAGTGGCCTTCTTTGTCTCTAGTTATGGCCTTCATTTTGAAATCTTTATCAGATATGAGTATTGCTACCCCAGCTTTTTTTTTTTTTTTTTTTGCTTTATGTTTGCTTGAAAGATTTTTTTTTCCATCCCTTCACTTTCAACCTATGTGAGTCTTTTGTTGTGAGGTGGGTTTCTTGTAAACACATATATGTGATTCATGCTTTCTTATCCAATCAGCTACTCTGTGTCTTTTTATCGGAGCATTCAAACCATTCACATTTAGGGTGATAATTGATATGTGCTTATTTATTGCCATTTTTGTTTAGTGTGGTTCTATTTTTCTTCCTATTTTTTCTACTAATTACTGCAGTTCTTTTAGTATATCTTGCAGTGCTGGTTTGGTGTTCATATAGTCCCTTAGCCTTTTTTTGTCTGGGGAAGTTTTTATTTGCCCTTCTATTTTGAATGATAGTCTTGCTGCATAGAGTAGTCTTGGATTCAGATCCTTATTTTTCATGACCTTGATTACTTCATGCCACTCCCTTCTGGCCTTTGGTGTTTCTGTTCAGAAGTTAGCTGAGAGCTCTATGGGGTTTCTTCAGTAGGTAACCTGTTGCTTATCTCTTGCTGCTTTTAAGATTCTCTCTTTGTCTTTAATTTTTGGCATTTTAATCACTATTTGTTTTGGTGTGGGCCTGTTTGAGTTCTTCTACATGGGCCTCTCTGTGCTTCTTGAACTTGAATGCCTTCTTCCTTCACCAATTTAGGAAAGTTTTCTTTCACTATTTCTTCAAATATATTCTCTAACCCTTGCCTTTTTTCTTCATCTCCGGGGATTCCTATGATGCGAATGTTATTACATTTCCAGTTGTTCCACAGTTCTCTTAAGCTGTTTTCCTGTTTTTGAATTGTTCTTTCTTTTTGGTTTTCTGATTGATTGATTTTTTTCTACCCTGTCTTCTAATTCACTGATCCAGTCCCCAGCTTCCTCTACTCTGCTGGTTAGTCCTTCCAATGTGTTCTTAATTTCTGCTATGTCATTCTTCATTTCCACTTGGTTGGTTTTCAACATTTCTATATCTTTACTCATGGTGCTGTCCTTACTCATACTGTTGAGCTTCCTCAAGATCATGGCTCTCAACTCTACGTCTCATAATTTGCTTAGCTGCATTTCATTGATCTCATCTTCAATAGAGTTCCCTTGTTCTTTCATTTGGGATTTTTTTTTTTTTTTTTGTTACACCTTTTTGACTACTTCAGTGTGTTTTGGAGCCTGCCAATTTTTCCCTGTGGGTGTTGTTCTGCTATTTGTGGCTCCTGTACTAGGTTTTGATGAGTCTGGGTGGGCCCATGTTAAACACCACTGTCAAGTCTTACTTTCCTGGGTAGCAAGCCCAGGTAAGGTTCAGTTACCCTTTAGCTTTTTCCTGGTGGCTAATAGTCTCAGTTATTCAGTGCCTTGGAATGTAGCCTAGGTGTTTTGCATAAGAGGATTTCCAAAGGGTTGGATAGATGCTGGCTATTAATGAGCCTCAATCTGCATTTCTTTGCCTCTCCTGGGAAAGGCTGAATCTCTGATTTGGGGGGCCACTGCTTTTCCCCACAGCTCTGAGCAGAAGTACACTGGCCACTGTCCTTTGTGGCCGCAACTCAGCAAAAATGCTGAGAGTCCTCTAAATCCCAGGTTTCCCCACAGAGTTCCAGCCCAGTCTACCTTCCCTCTGCCATAGCCCCCAGGCAAGTGGCTGTGGCTATTTTAGCTCTCTGTCTGGCTCTCTGCACTGTGGAGCGGGCTTGCTCTTTATTCCCCAAGGGCCCTGCTCACAGCTAAGACTGCTGCTGTCCGTGGGCTTCTAGCCCAATACCCTCTTGTGCCTCTGCAGATCCTACCAGTGTACCTGGTTATATGGTCCTGTTCTGCTGCTTTTTTATTGCTTTTTTTCCCAGGGTTTGTCTTTATTTTAGCTGTAATTTCCATTTGGTCCTGAGAGACTATCTGCGTAGCTTCTATTCACTCTGCCTCCTTTTTTACATCCTCTATGCCTATCTTGTATGCAGCTGGGTCTCACAGGCCTTTCTGGTGCCCCAGAACCCTGCTGGTCCAGCAGGTAACTGTATTGCACAGTCCCTCTGGGGACCTGGCTCTATGCCTATGTTATGGGCTGCTGGGTCGCACAAGCCTCTCTGATGCTTCAGCACCCTGCAGCTCCTGTGGTAACTGGATGGCACAGTCCCTGCTGGGTCACAGAGGCCTCTCTGGTGCCCTGCCATCCTGAAGTTCCAGCGGGCAGGCAGCTGGATTGCACTAGTTTCTCTTTGGCTCCGGCTTCCCACTGTTCTTGTTAGCTACTGGACTTCACAGGCCTCTGTGGAGCCCCAGGTCCCGCTGCTGGTGGCTGGGGAGTGCTGCTGCCCTGTGGGGCTCAACTCCTGCTCAGCTTTTGCTGTAAATTTTGGGGATGGGTCTTATCTGCTGGTCTGTGCTTCTGTTGCCTGGGGATAAAAGTCTGCTCCCCAGCCTCTGTTGCTGGGGGTATATCTGGACTCTGATCAGGCTGCCTCTGTAGGGGATGGTGCTGGATTCCCGGCCATTTGCTGCTTCTGCAACCAGCACCTTAGCATCTCCAGTATTGTGCACTGGTCTGTGTTGATCCAGGGTGTCCACTGGTCTGATGGTGCCAGGTGCACTGCTGGGCTCAGGTTGCTGGGCCCTAGCCGCTCCCACTGCCTCTTCCCAGGCAGGATCTTCCAAAATGGTGGGACCTCTCCGAGGTGCAGGGAGAAGTGCCCTGAAGAGCCACTTATGGCGGTAGCTGGCTGCTCCCGTCCACAGCACAGGAACCTTCTACTCTGTGGCTCTGCACTGTTCGGGTTTGTCGTCCACCTTCACGTCCACTTACATTCTCTCACACACTCACTCACTCTCTCACACACTCACCCTCCCTCAGGTCCTGCCTGTCGCTGCCCTCTTCCTATATCAGCACACATATTTTCTTTAAACCCAAACCTTAGGAAGATTTTAAGAAGCCACAAATCAACACATGGTCTTGCTTTGAGTTCACTGTTTCTCTTAGGTAGGTTTTAAATTGTTCTTTTCTAATAACTGTCAATACACAAATTGTGTTCACTTCTTTCCTGCTTTTACCTTCTACTTTCTCATCTTTACAGGACAGACCCTTTTCACAACTTGGGCTTCTTCGCATCGTTAACTTCCCCTTTGACGGAGTACTCCTTTCATCACAGGCTTAGCAGAATAAGAAGAATTAGAAACGTCCCCTTTAGCCGTTATCATTGTCCTTTCAAATGTTGCAACCAGAAAGTTACCCAAGTGCAAACACAAATCTGTACTGCTGCTTCGTAACCCAGCACCTCTAGTGTCCGGAACACAGCCCTGCACATTTAGCATCAGGCTGAGAAGCTGCAGCTTGCTTGACTTGCTCCTACAGCTTCACAGGAGAGTCTCCAGGACTGCACGGGGCATATGCATCACCTAGAACTAGTATTCATGACAAATGATGCTTGCCCATGTGTAAACTACCAATAACACCTAATTTTAAAAAGTTTAGCATGCTTTTTTCCCCCTAAAATTTATTTGTTAGCCCCTTCCTATCAACATGCATGACAAGTATTTTTGCTGCTTTTTGTTCAATTTTAATAAATCATACGTGTTTTGAGTATCACATTTCTGACTCCGCATTTTCTTGTATGACTCATTCAAAATTCTCCGGCATGATTTCTTCTCTCTTTAAATATTCTCCCTTCCCCCGCCCCTCAATTAGAGAAATATCAGCACAGAGGTCTGGATCATGAGTATAACATGCTTGTTACTTTCTCTTTATCATCTTTGCACTATACTTCTTTTAAATGTGGAATACATTTTCCTGAAAGAGAGTTTTCAATCCATAATCTGCGTGGGAGCTAAATGAGCCCCTAACCCCTCTCCTCTGCTCACGCTGATTTCTCTCCCCACGCACCCATTCACACTGGCACACAGAGCATTTTAGCATCAAAGACATCATCCAGCATGTCTTTGCATTTTCTTAAAGAGAACATAATTATTTGCTTGTTCAAACATAATAAACAGCCCCTTTATGTTCTCCTTTAGAAAAACTGAGATTGTTCCCATCAGTCAATGGAACACAGTTTGTTTGTTTTTGTCCTTGAAAGTTAACCACTTCTACCCTAACGGTCCTCCAGTGGAACACTACCATCAGGCATAATTGGGATGAAATTGTACTGAATAAAGCTTTCCAACTCCACATCTTTCTGTTCTGGTCTCTGAAATTTTGGCACTGTCAGGTGTGTATAAAATGTGTTCTGGAACTGTAACTCCTAGTAAGGAGTGTCTGTACTTCCATCAAAACCTGCAGACCCAGCCAGCCCCCTGCAAACAGAGTTTCCTTGTCCTCACACCTGGGAGCACTTCCTGTTTCGTAGTTTTCTCCTCCTGAATTTCTTTACATTGGAATATTAATGTCGCACTTCCTAAAAATAGGCAAGGTCCAAGGACTTTATATCTTTTTACTTATGTGATCCTTAGAACACCTTGTGTGGTAGGCACTATTTTTATTTTCATTTTATGGATAAAGAAACCGCAACACAGTGTTTTAACTCTTCATTTGAAAAGTGAGTTATGCACTCCCCATTAAATCCTTTACTTTGTGTCTATAGTAAAAACATCCTTAAAATTTTGGTAATGTAAATAACCCTAAATCCCAAGAATTGGCAACAGAATATTTAAATACTAAAACACTGCTTAGGATCATTAAAGATGACAAAATAAATGAAGCAATAAATTAAGTTTATTAATTTAAAATTTAAGATTATTTATTAAATTTATGTATAAATTCAATGAAATCCAGATCATCACCTGCAGGTGACAGGTATTTTTCCCCACAGAAATTGACAAGAAGATATATATATATAAAATACATATGTTATATAAATGTATATATGAACCTAAAATAGTCCAAGATTTTTTAAATAAAAGAACAAAGGTGAAAGATTATGCTACCTAACTTTATAATCATTATAAAGCTATACTAGTTAAGACAGAGTGGTATTGTCATAAAGATTATATCAATGAAATAGAGTTTTCAGAAATAGATTCATACTTATATGCTCTATTTAATTTTTTTAAAGGTACCAAAAATTTAATAGGAAAACAATAGTCTTTTCAAAAAATTGTGCTTGAAGCCATAGATGCATTTCAAAAACATTATATTGAGCAAAAGTAGCCAAATAGAAAAGAGCACAACATTTATGATTTCATTTATATATAATTTTAGAGAAAGTTAATTTAACTCATAGTGACTGAAAACAAAGAGCAACAAGGAACTTGTGGTATAATAGAAATTTTCTCAATCTTGACTGTAATAGTGGTGACTCAAGTGAATACATTTTATCATATTTTCCATAACCACGTCAGAAAATGCCCATGCACATTTCGGGGAAGCTATTAACTTTTTATCAAGCTAGTTCCCTGCTTTCTAAGGAACTGACATTCAGAGTGAATATGAGTTAATCCGATGCAATTTTTCCTTGACTAGCTTTCCTTTCACTTTTGAGGTTTAAGAGATTGCCAATAGCCATTGTGTTTTTAAGGTATCGCCATTTGGCATTTTGCCGTTTACTCACAACACACTTTGAGAGGAAACCTTGCTAACTAGCTGCCATCTACTCTCAGGCATAGTCAACTTCTCTCAAACCCAAGGGGATGCATTTGTTATACAGACAAAGGCTCTTGATTCCATTGCTTCATTCACCCGGAGCCCTGAAAACAGCCTGTCATTTATGCCTTAGGTTCCCTTTGCATCGCTTTGGTAAGTCTGCATAACTCTGACTCCTTTGTCGAAGATTTACCCACGTTTCTCTTTACTGGAAGCATAGCTGTGTGGCTGTTTTTCACATGTTTTGAATTTTTGAACTGGCTCTACATATTCTCTGTGGCTGAATAACTAATTCTCAGCGTTACATTCTACGTGGCCTACACAGAAAGATCCTGGAGCCTTTTCAAATCAAAGGTAAAACGACAAACAACCCAGTTGAAAAATCTGACAGAACAGGCAAGTTACAATAAACATGAAAGTGCTTAACGTCATAAGTAATCAGAGGAATGCAAATTAATACAGTGAGAGAACCTATTTACCTATTGTCAGGAAAAAATAAAAATATTGTTTTAAAAGCTGCAGGAGGCTGCAGGTAGGAATATAAATTGCTTTCTGAAGGAAAACAGATATATTTTTAAAACGTTCAATTGTGCATTAACTTTAGCTCAGAAATTTTACATCTAGTGCTTTAGCCTAAGTTATCAGCAAAGGCACAAATATGTAGGCACAAACACATTCACCACAGCGTCTTCTAAATGGTAATAATCCTAATAAGGGAGTAATTTATGGTGAATCACATAAATGATATCTGTCCATAGATGTCATAATTTTTGTTTTAAAATGCACATTTAGAGGAAACAATCTAAAATAAACACACTGAAATGTTTATCATCAATATTTATGTTGTGAGATTAAGGATATATTTATTTTCTTTATTTAGTTTTTCTGTGTTTTGTAAAACATCCACATAGTCTTATTTCCGTATTCAGATTTTAGGCATTTGATCAATTGTATTTCATGGGCCCATTTATAAGTCTGTTTCTTTGCAATCTGTCTGTATTTGGTATCACCATGTTCATTCAGATCATTGTCTCATATATTAAGAGGAAAAATGTCAGCATATAATTTTCCCAAGATTTTCTGGTGACTCAATTATCCCCAAAGTAAACTCAAACTGCTCATATAGTATATAAAGCCCTTCATATTCTAGCTCTAATTTACATCTTCAGCTCATCTTCAGTCACTGTTTCAATCTTCCTACAGTTATAATTTGGTTGCAGCAAACCCTGAATGATCAACTTACTGTGCTAACCATTTTCTAATATATACATTTGTCAAATAATCATTTTCTATGCTCTAAACTAATATGATCTTATATATCAATTATATCTCAATAACACTTGAAAAATTGTTAATCAGACATTAGAGTTAGTAACTAGAAGAATTAAATAGAGTCTTTAATGTTCTCTGATCTGTATTATTTTCTTAAACCCATCTGTCTTTGCAGAGGTGTTTCATGGCATTACCTGTATTAAAAAAATCAAATAAGGTTCTGAATGGGATTTACAAATTCTAAAGCCATGAATTATCATTTAAAAAAACAAATTGCACAAACAAAACCATTAACTGCCTTTGAGGATAGCAGTTACTCACAATATAATGTAATACTATATTTAGTTGATATTTATAAAAGTTGTAAAGGAAAGAGTTCTATTTTAACACTCAAAGTTTAATGATGGAAATGTAATTTCCCTTGTTCTGAGTAAAGACTAGCTAAAATATGCTGCTTAGTTTTATTGAGGAAAATATTTCCTCCTTAGCTTTTGTAAAATATCTATGATTTCTAGAAAGGTATTCACTAAAGCAAAATGGATCAATTTGCCAAAAATTAAATGAAGCAATACACAATCTAACCATCCAGGCAGAATGATATTTTGCCTGCCTAAACTCCTCCTGACATTTTCATTGGATAAAGAATTTCTCTTCACTTCATGAGTTAAGGGTGCTTAGTGCTTTAGCAAAAACAGCTGCTGAGTCTCCTTCCTGAAGTAACTATTTAAAAATTATGAATAAAGCACTATCTGAAAGTAATTTATATATTCATTTATAAATTACTAGGAAGTTTTAGATGAAAAAGGTAGCCATTTTATATACATTTTAGAAATAATATATACTATACATACTGTTTCTCATCATCAAAATGTTAAAACATTCTTCAATAAGAATATTTTTAAAAGAAAAAAATCACTTAATTTCTACATAACTATTTTATATATTTATTTATCAAATATATTTTTATTGATTTTTTTTTTTTTTTTAGAAAGAAAGGGAGAGGGAGAAAGAGATAGAAACATCAGTGATAGAACATTGATTGGCTGCCTCCTCTATGCCCCTTACTGGGGATTGAGCCTGCAACCCAGGCATGTTCCCTGACCAGGAATCAAATTGATGACCTCTTGGTGCTCAATTCACTGAGCCACACCCTGGGCAATATTTTCTTTTTTAAAAAAATAAAAAGAATTAATCTCTTTCAATAATCTGAAATCCTATTCCTTTCTCCGAGAAATGAATACCTTTTTTAATTTGATGAAATCCTGAAGAAATATTTTCATAGACAGTACCGGGGGCCTGATATCCAGGGGAACCCGACACTTCTGGGCTTCTGTGGAGCAAAAGGGCCACCTGGGGAAGGCTGGAACTTGGATTCAAGCTTGGTCAGCATTTTCCTGTTCTGATCATTTTCTTTTGTTAGCTTGTTGAGCTTCCTCTCAGTTGGCATGGCTGTAGCTCAGTTTTCTTGAGCCCCTTTTGCATAGAAGGTGGTCTCCTTTCTATAGAAAAATGTGCTTCTCTCCAATTCCTTGCCCATGTCTTCTGCCATCTTCCTGTCCAGGTTGCAAATCTGATATGTGGAGTTCATCTATCGAGACATGTTGAGAAGTTGTTTTTCCATTTCTAAGCAGCGTATTTTCTCCTCAAGTTGCCTTAGATAATCTTCCTATAGTCCAGGCAGAATTTGAGGGTTCAGCATCAGCTGCTGAATCTCACTTTCTAGGTTTGAATTTTCTCATTGCAAAGATGCTTCTTCGATTTGGAGACTGGTTACCCACGCTGTCAGGTCTTCATTCATTTGCTTCTCTCCCACCACACTCTGGCTGTCTTGTGATGCTCCTCTCCAGGACTTTGAAGAAACATGTTGCAGGTGGCTTCACCAGGGACACTCTTCAGATCAATTTGTGACCAAGGGTGGGGTGATCACCATTTTCTGCTTCACTGTCTTGTTCCTCCTGCCGCTCCCCATGATCTCTGTGATCTCCACGGAAACGAGGCAAAGGGATGGTCAGCAGTGGGTTATGAGCCACTGCAAGGAAATGGCTGCTTTTCTCCCTTCATGCATTCGACTGCCTCTTCTTCTCCGAGTCTCTCTGCCTCCATTTAATCATTTCTTCCTGAAGCAGTTGTGGATTTTATGAAAACTGTATATTTTCATGGAAATAACTTTTCTCCTGAAGTTGTTCTCCACTGATGTCTGATGCTTTTCAGATGGGTTTTTCATCAGCCGGCTGAGAAAGTTTAGAAGACTCCCATGCTTTTGGTAAGTCAGCCGTATCCAGGAGTGATAACCCGCTCAGGTGTGTATTCAGCACCCACAAGCATGAGGTTTGTTACATGGAAGGACTGGCCTCCACCCCTCCTGGCCTGAGCGAGTCATTGGCTTTTGTCATTGGTCCTATATTCTCACTGCGTCTTTCACTGACCATCACAGACAGGACACGTTTTGCCTAATGCCTTCATAATTATGAACATGTATTGTCTCTTTACTATCAAAAGCACCACCACCACAGCATACCAGGATCTTCCAGGGAAATGCAGGGAGACCTGGAACATGTCTCGAGCTCTCAGAAATTACCAGCAGAGCCCACACACATGCTCCAGGACCAGCTGGAAGGTGACTACGGTGGCAGCAGGAGACCCTCATGACTGGTCAGGCTCACAGCTCTGTCTCCAAGTGCCAGTGTCCTGTGCACCACAGCGACCACTCAGAACCCTACAGAGTGTTCCATCTCAAAGGTTAATAGAAACCTAGCAACCAGGGTAGATCAGTTGGGCTGGAGGAGGGGAGTCCAGCAGGTTCTAGAAAACTGTTTTCCTACCTATACGCTGACATAGAAAGTGACCTCATGTATACAAGCACTGGGGCGGGTGGAGAGGGCTGATTCCAGTCTGGAGTACAGAGCTCACATATATGCCTTTGCTCCTCCCCCATAAAATGTCCCTTACAGTTAACACCTTGCAATTAGTGTTATAATTAAAAAGTCAAATAACACAGCATTTTTCTCTTGGTTATAATTAATGAACCAATGTTGTTACATTATCATCAACTAAAGTCCATATTTTACATTTGGATTCATTTGTGTGTGTGTGTGTGTGTGTGTGTGTGTTCTATAGTTCTGTGAGCTTTGACAAATACGTGATGTCAGGCACCCACATTAACTGTGGGTATCACATAGAATAGTGTCACAGCTCCAAAATGCCCTGTGCTCCACCTAGTGATCTCTCCCTTCCTCTTCTTGAACCTCTGGAAACCACTGATGACTTTCCTGTTCTAAAGGCTGCTTAGTCTAAAAATTAATAAAGTTAGTCTCTTTCCTTTCATTAGTGTTAGCATGGGATATCTTTCTCCATCCTTTTAGTTTTCAAATAATTGTCTCTTTAACGTAGGTTTGTTGTACACAATATACATTTGGGTGTTGTTGTTATTTTTACTTTTTTTTTTCCTATGACATTTTCTGTCATTTAATTTATGCATTTAGACTTTTAAAGTGATTTTTAAGTATTTATAATAGTATCAATTTTATATCAATCTTATTTGTTATTGTTTTCTGATTATTGTCTTTTGTTTCTTTTCTTTTTTTGGTCTTCCTCTTTATTTTACTTTCTCTGGTTTTAGTTGAGCATTTTGTCTCTTAGCATATAAACTATATATATATATATGTATATATATATATATTTTAAAATTTTGACTAGTTACCCTTGACTTTGCAATATAGTTACAATTTATTCAGGTCTACTTTCAAATAACATTATACTATTTAATGGGTTGTACAAATACCTTCAAGCAGAGTATTCCCAATTTTAGCTTTCTTTCTCTTATATACTGTCATTTATATCACTCATCCACAAGCTATAATCACACAATATGTTTTTGACATTATTATTATTTATTTATTATTTATTATTACTTATTATTATTATTTTAAGCAAATTGTTATCTGTTGGATCAGTTCAGAATAAGTAAAATAGCCCTGACCGGTTTGGCTCAGTGGTCAGAGCGTCGGCCTGCAGTCCAGAGACCCGGGTTTCGTTCCCGCTAAGGGCACGTACCTTGGTTGCAGTTTGTTCCTGGCCCTGGTTGGGTCATGGGGGTGGCAACCACTCAATGTGTCTCTTTCATGTTTATGTTTCTCTATCTCTATTCCTCCCTCTCCCTTCCACTCTATCCGAACAAAAAATGAAAAAAAAGTCCTCAGGTGAGGATAAAAAAAAAAAAAAAAGAATAAGTAAAATAAAATATTTTATTTAACCTTTATTTATTCTTTCTCTAATGCTCTTCCTTTTTCATGTAGGTCTGGGAGTCTAACTGGTACTGAAATCTGCTATTCTTGATAAATAAACTGTTATAGTTGGTTTTAAGTCTTATCTTCCTGGAGCAAATATCTAAGTTATTTTTGCTTGTTTCAACATTGTTTAACAAATTAACAGGAAGATATATATATTCATGTTCTCACCAATACTTCTGCTTAATAGAATTGTGCATGACTTTTCATGTATTTTTCTAAGATAGCTTCCTAGAAGTAGACATTCTGGGCTCCATGTTTGTGTATTTTTTATGTTAACAAATATTGTCAAATTATGCTTCCAAAAGGCTGTAATAATTAATATTTCCAGCAAAGGTATACATTACTCTTTTTCCCATACCCCTACTAGCACTACATGTAATCAAGCTACCAATTTGACCTACCAGGCAAGAGAAAAATGCTGTGCTATTTGACTTTTTAATTATAATTTTTCTGATTTTTTTTTCTACATTTTCTTAACAAAGTTGAACCTCTTTCTTATGGTGCTTGGTTATAGTTTGTCTTTTGTAACATATCTGTTCATAGTGTTGGTCATGCATTTTTATTTGTAGGACTATTTTACATAATATGGACTTCTTGTACGTGTCTAAGAGATAGCTTAGTCAGTTCTGCTGAAAGGCTGCCATTGTTTCCGGTCTGTCTCCCCTGTACCAATTTTGGGCTTTGGTCGAGTGACAGCAGTTACTTGGAAAATCATGTTTTCATAAAGGAAATGGAAGCTCTTGGAGAGGTGAGTGGAAATACAGGATCTCTCTTAAGGACTGACATTCCCTCACTCCATCCACATTCCGCTCAAAGCAAATCACATGGCCCGGCCCAGAATCAGCAGGGTGGGGTGTCAGGCTGAGAAGGGGGTGACTATTCATGAACAAAAATCTAATATCCTTCGTTATAATTAAAGCTCACTCTTGCTCTTTTCCTACCTATACGCTGACATAGAAAGTGACCTCATGTATACTAGCACTGGGGCGGGTGGAGAGGGCTGATTCCAATCTGGAGTACAGAGCTCACATACATGCCTTTGCCCATATATATCCCTCCCAGGAGATATTCACGATGCAGAATTTGGTGCATATCATTGCTATATATGTTTTATACCTAGTAAAAAAATATAATTTATATACCCATGAACTATATTATATATACTGCTTTGTTCAAGATTTATCCATGTTTACAAAGTAATTACAAAAAAATACATAGGAAGAGATGTTAAATCTGACTGGTAGTTTGGGAAATGTAAATTAAAATAATGTTTCTCATATAAACTTACTATGAAATCCTTCCCTCTTCATGGTTACTAATCCAAAGGTGTTATAATTTCTGTTCAATCTTACTCAGTCCATTACCATATAAGACTTTCTTAAATAACATCTATGTTCTTTCATAAAAAATAAAGACAACACCAAGTGTTGGTGGGTGAATATGAAATGAGAATTTTTACTCATTGTTGGTAAAACTCTATGTGGAGGGCTAGTGATTTGCTTCTGAGTCATGAAGCTGAAGTTGCACATGCCTTATAGTGAAGCAGATGCCTTGTTTTTCCAGAAGAGATTATATAACATGGGGATTTTCTATTTCTTCAGTTTTTTTGTAAAACTTAGTTATATAAACTTTGGAAACTAATGTATGTTTTGCTACAAAATTTAAACTACATTTTTAATTTTTCTATGGTTATTATATCCAGATTTTTTTTATCCTCACCCAAGGACATTTTTTCATTTTTTTGTTCAGATAGAGTGGGAGGGAGAGAGAGAGAAACATCGACGTGAAAGGGACACATCAAGGGCTGCCACCTGCACGACCCAACCAGGGCCGGGGACAAACTGCAACTGAGGTACGTACCCCCAGTGGGAACCGAACCTGGGTCCCTCTGGACCGCAGGCAGACGCTCTAACCACTGAGCCAAACTGGTCAGGGCTCTAGATTGTTTTCTTGATTCTTGAGTCATTTTAAATAATTTCAGTTTTTCCAAGAGATGTCATTAATTTTATTCATGGATCCTGTGGATGTTTATGTTTACTGTTGACCCCTTCTTGTTTTCTAGAACTGCCCTGAGGTACTGCTAATTTTTAGACTTGTAATTTCCAGGGTTTAATGCTGAGCTGTGAAGTAAGTCTGTCTGCCCAAGTCATCAATCTGACTTCCTTTGTCCATTACAGCGGTGAGACTGGATAGACAGTGTGTTACCTATACAGCATGGGGCAAAAGGAGGTTTACAGTTGTGAGCACAAAAAGTTGTATTATTATTTATTAACCATTGTATTGTTTTGCATATGAACAACTATAAACCTCCTTTGTCCCACCCTATAGGTTATCTGCAATCTGCCATGCCTTCAAAATTTCACACTAAGTAGGCACACCTCAAATTGCTGATCATGCATAGGGCCATATACAGAGAAATCCAAATATTTAGGCTTCCAAAAAAATGTAGTAACCTCCAGTGAGTCTTATTATAGCTCTCGACTATGGATATAGAATATAAATTTCTTTCTTTCTTTCTTTTTAGTGGATAGCTTTTATTGAATGAGATATGTCATTAATATCATTTTTTAAATATTAACTATATATTTTTAATTTTTATGGAATGTATTGGGGTGACATTGGTCAATACAATTGTATAGGTTTCATGTGTACAATTCTATACTACATTATGTGTATATTGTACTGCGTGTTCACCACCCAAAGTTAGGTCTCCTTCCAACACCATTTATCCCCCTTTTTCCTCTTCTACCTCTCTCCACCCTCTTTCTCTCTGGTAATCACCATATTGTTGTCTTTGTCTATGAGGTTTTATTTTATTTTAATTTTTTTGATTAATCCCTCCACAGAGAAATATCTTTTTTGTTGTTTTTTTTTTTTTTGGTATGTACTCCTGGCCACTAGGTCCTAGCAGGAACTGAACCCGGGACTCTCTGGTCCGCAGGCCAATGCTCCAACCACTGAGCCAAACCAGCCAGGGCAAAAATATCTTTATTTGACTTTTATTTTTTCCTTTTTTTTTTCCAACTGGTACTTGGCAAGAAATAGAAGAAGATCATGGTGCCATTATTTATTTCTCAGTTTGCTCTATTGTACATATTCTATGTTTAATTGTTTTTAGATTGATACAAAATTTCATGTTTACATCATTCAGGGAATGCGGCCAATTTTCAAAATAAAATGGGGTATAAAACCCAATGTTATTTAGCCAATTTAGAAAATACTACTCTTCTTAATTTTGAGATTCATGTCTGGACAAACTAAAACTAATCTTTTAGTATAATTAAGGCTTAGTTTCAAATTGTATTAGCACATACTGTTTTTTAAAACAGGTTTTAGCAAATGTTCTCATGAACTATTATAACGTGCTATAGAGACTTTATAAATTGTTTATTTTTTTAATGCACATCAAATTATCTAGAGTTTGGAGTCTCAAAGTTTTTTGTTTTTTGTTTTTTTTCCTAGAACAGACCATTTCAGTGGTATGTTATGTCCTTGACCAAAGTTAGAAAGTTAGAGATATCATATGAGAAAGTTAGAAAGTAAAGTGATTCTAAATTAGAAATAAGTAAGGTGCTTGAATAATTCATAGAGTTAGTTCTTCCAATAAGTTTGCTTTTGGCAAGGAGCTAATAGGAATCTGTATAATTAAAAAAATACTTTAAGATGAATTAACGACAAAACAATGATCACAACCTATCTGCATATCCATATGATTCTCATTAATAAGCAATACTAATTCATTTAAATTTTTTTTTTCAGATTCCTAGGTATTATAAAATTACCAAAGTATTTTTTTTTACATATGGCTGGTACAAATACAACTGTAGTCTAAAGTCATTTGGTAAAAAGATAAGTAAATAGTCAGAATTTTAATATAGTTAAATATATTTCAAGATATTAATTGAGTAACCTCACATGCCAACCAGCTGGTCCATAATAAATTAGCCTGCTAATACATTTCAAAAATGAAATGAGATACATATTTTAATATAACCCCAAATGTTCCATTTTATAAATAAATAAAACTCTCAGCTTCAAATTCACAGTTTATATATATCAAAAGTAAAGGACATAGTGATATTTTAACATATTTGAACAAATTTTGACATCTCGAGCTGTAATTACATTTAAAAACTTCTTTACATGAACAAAATTGCTATTGAAAATAATAATTGCCATTCTCAAATACCAGTCTAATCCCAAACATTAAAAAATTAAGCACATGTCTCACTTACTATTTGTGTTTTAGGCATAGTGCAGTTCATATTCGAATCAGTCGTTATCACCTTCTTTCTAATTATCTCAAATTTAAACCATTAAGAATTAGAGAAAAATTTTAAATAATAGTAGTGGTGAATTAGCCACCAAGAGTGGTGAGAGAATTGAATTCCATATAAAGAAAAATCTATTATTTTCAAATGTCATTTTTTTATTAAATGAATTTTACTTTATATTACCCGAAAATACCATTTTCAGTAATTTTAGAAGTAAATTGGAAGGTTTAATCATTGAGAGGAAAGATCAACTGATTAACAAGATGATATTTCAAAAGCTTCTATTTCCTTAATGACACAAAGCTATAAAATACTAATACATTTTGCTGCCCACACCTGCCAGAACAATGTGTAGGTTTTAAATGAGAGAGTAATGGTAAATAACCTGAGAGGTTTTACAGAACAGACTTCATCAAAGTTTATATTCTCTTTCTATGCTACAGAGGCAGTCATAAGAGATCAAATTGATTGAAAATTTATATAACCATCAATTAAAATGCCTTCAGTTATGATCAGAATGGACCCCATTTCAACAAACGTTATACAATGACAGATGAGGAGAGTAACTTTCAAAGTGACTTAGATTACTACAGTCTTGGGGGTAGAATAGCAGGTTCTTTTGGAGTGTCTTAGAACAGAAAGTAAATATATATATTTATATATATATATCACTTAAAGAAATACATTTAAAAATAATAGGCAAAAGTTAATTCCACATTTAGAGAGTGCAAATTCAGAGAAGCAGTGTGTTAGAACAGTGGAAATAAAGAGCTAATTTTAATAAAGACATAGAAATATGTGTATATTTTTATAAAAAATAAATCTAAGCAATAATAATATGAAATGTAATTTAAAATTGGGACTGATTAAAATGGGTTTATGATTCATTGGGAAATTTAAACCTGATTAATAAGAAGCAATGACACTTTGAAACAACAATGCAACATGTAGCAACTTAAAAGTTATAACAAAATAAGCAAACAAGCAGAACAGAAACAGATACAGAGAACATTTTGATGGTTGCCAAAGGGAGAGGGTTTGAGGGGATGGGTGAAAAAAGTGAAGGCAGTTAGAAGTACAAATCGGTAGTTACACAATAGTCATAGGAATGTAAAGTACAGCATAGGGAATATAGTCAATAATGCTGTAGTAACTATATATGTAGTCATATGGGTACTAGATTTATTAAGGCGATCACTTCATAAGTTGAATAAACATCTAATCACAAGTTGGTACCTGAAACTAAAATAGTATTGTATATCAACTGAAATTTAAATTTTTAAAAATTATACTCAAATCACTTTCAAATATGTTTTGACGTCTCAAGCACTGGTATTAAGGGCACATTTGAATGATTGAGAGGTTCCCAGCAAATGACAGAGTTGTGCTAAAGGTAATCAGGAGAGGGTCTTAGTTACACAAACAACAGAGTTTCAAATAGGTATGAGGGCTGTTGGTCTTCTTTTGTTGTTGGTGTTATAAAGACTATGAAGGAAAAGTTGGAGAGAAAAGCAATGTTTAGAGAACATTTAAAAAAAAAAAAAAAAAAAGAAGGAGGAGGAGGAGGAGAAACTGTTCCTATGTGTCATAGAAAACAACTTGTTTAGCAAAATAATTGCACTTTATTTTTCATAGTGCAGCCCAGGTAAGAACCTGGGAAAACAAAATTAGGACTGTAGATTTCTAAGTATACAAAAGTATAAAATGTATTGTTATTTAGGAGATTAGAGCTCAGATCTGAAACATAAAAATATGCTTTGTTTTGTTTTTTTTAAAAAGCACTATGCTACCCAAAGAAATATAATCAAATGGGAAGCTGAGGTACATAAGAAATTTTATTTATTTTCTTAAATATGATTTTACTGACTTTAGAGAGGAAGAGAGAGAGAGATGTCGAAGTAAGAGAGAAACATCGATAGATTGCCTCTCATACATACTCCACCCAGGGATCGAGTCTGTAACCTGGGCATGTGTCCTGACCAGGATTCAAACCCCTGATGTTTTGGTGCATGGGGTGATGTTCAACCAACTGAGCCACACCAGCCAGGGTGAAGTAGATGAGGAATTTTAAGCTTTATGGAAATAAATAGAACTTATTTGGATATGACTCAAAGAATAAAATAAAAATATAATATTGTAGTAGTTTACCACTGCCTTTCATGGAGAAAAAGGTGTTGGTGTTTTCTTATCTGAGTTTTTTTTTCCTCATAGAATTCATAGAACTAGTTCAGTAGAAAAGTATAATAGTGGTGGTATGCAATACAGAGATGTAGAGAATGTTTCAGTTCTCTAAATTCAAATTTCTATGAAGCCTGCTGACTAAAATGTATTTGTAACCAAAATCAATATTCATGATGCATTCACAGCAATTTGAAGACATGAATATGTTCGCAAAGGTGAGAACTATGATTCACTAACGTGCATTTTCCCAGCTAAGATCAAACAAGGAGACAGTTTGCCATCTCATTTCAGCTTTCAGGCTATAAACAAGTGTACTTTTTGTGGTGGTTTAATGCCCTGTTTTTCACATTTTTGTGCTTTTTGTTGGTGAAGCTGTTGTTTAAAGTTGTTCCCAAGCAGAGTGTTGAAGTGGTGTCTGCTGGTCTAGATCACGGAAGTCTGTGATGTGCAAATACGTGTTGGGTATGCTCTGTTCAGGCATGCACGGCAGTGCTGTTGACTGCGAATCAACAATATGTATTAAATGGGTGTCTCTAAACAACACACTCACAAAACAAGGTTATGTGTACAAAAATGTGTCCAAGGCTTGCAGGAATCTAACCCTGTATTTCTTCTAGCAGTAATGAGTCAGTATTAGTTAACTTAGCATTTGCAGCACTTTCATGGAACATAACCACAGTGTATAATAAGAATTGCTGTATATATTTTCCTTGAATAAGTGTTATTTCAAAGATGTATCTATTATTCATAAAGCTAGTTAGACTAACCTTTTCTGTATGTTTTCAGAAAATACAGTTAATCTGCAATTAAATTGATTCAGATTTGTAGGTATTTTACAGCTGAAGTTTCTGTGGTTAATAGTTAGTTCTACCAGTTGATTGAATTCAAAATGACATGCTATGACTTTGCATTAGGTCCCTAACTTTTTTGGGGTTTTGCCTTCATTTGTATAAATAACTGAGTCATGAGACATTATAACTGTTATAAAGATCCAAAGAGATAATGTAAAAGAAAATATTTTCTAAACTCTAAAATGCTGAACAAATAATTGTTATCCTTTGACTATATCCATTTTATCTATTGAGAAAAATTAAACTTATTTAAATAATTACAACTAGTGTAAACATTTTACTCACCTTTTAAAAAAAAATGGCCCAGAACTACTAAATATTTGGAAGGCACAAATTTGCGAATGTGGGTGTGAAGAATGTAAAAAGTAGAAGGCCCCTATACTCAAAAGACCTTGTAGCTTAAGTGAAGCAATTTTGCATTCACGTGCTTATTTAAAAATAGCAATAGAAGGCAATAAATAATAAAGGCACAAAAAATATCTATTAGGCCACTAAGAAGGGTGAAACTATAAACAAAACTTTCCTTGAAACGTAAGTGATACACAGTTCTCTCACATAAAAACAGGAGGAAGGAAAAAGGTTTGTTTTTGTCATTTTATTTTCCTTGATTTTAAAAGGATTTAAAATACAGAATAAATAGCCCTGGCTGGTGTGGCTCAGCTGGTTGAGTGGCATCCCATGTACCAAAAGATCACCAGTTGGATTCCTGATCAGGGCACATGCCCAGGTTGGGGACTCTATCCCCAGTAGGGGGCGTGCAGGAGGCAGCTGAAAGATGTTTCTTTCTCCCTGCCTCCTTCTCCATTTCACTCTCTCTAAAATCAATAAAAACATATAAAAATATTCCTAAGAAACATTCTTGTGCAACAATTATTTTTACCTCGCTGTGAAATATGTTTGCTGTCAAAATTGTTCTAAAATATGGTTTTGGAATTCATCTAATAATGCATTTCTTTCTGCAAAAAAATGTGTTTTTGTAGACTTGGTATACACTTTATGTTTGTTAGTTGTGACACGATCTCTACACTAATTAAAAAGTGCTGTAATTATACAAATAATGCTTATACACACTATTTAGTGAAAATTATATTTAAATATATGTTTTTTCTTTTCTCTCCCTGCAAAAGGAGAGGATGAGGGGCTGAGATTTATTAAATAAAGAGGGTCAGAAACCACAGCGACATCATGAATTTTGCCAGTAAGTTGGGGTGTTGGGAGGTGAGGCAGGTGTTCTTTACATGTGCTGAGGGGCTCCCTTGTCTCCAAAGAGTTGTCTGATCCCTTAATCACAACTGTGAAACTCACAGAAGTTGGGGATCAAATAAGAAGGAATCGTCTTACTGGATAATGTCGCAATCCATCCCAGAAACAATTTCTTTGCAACAAGATTCTATGCACCTATTGTATCCTCTACTTGTCTAATACAACATTTTCAGTGTTGCTAAACAATAAATCAGAAGCTCCTGGTTATAAGAGGCTCCTGAAGACACCCAGTCTGAAAGGAAAGTTCCTTTTCTTTGATGAGGGCTGATTAAAGTTTGCTCCAACGCGTTCTCCTTTGAAGCTGGATGCTGTTGCCGAGCCTGCATTTCCCTTCGGATCTGGGTCTCTGCCTTGGAGAGCTCCTCTGCTTTTCCCTTTGCGATCCGCGGGCGGAGGTGCCCTGGTCAGTGCTGGACAGAGATCAGTGCCGCAGTATTGCTCCTGTTGGTGAGATTTTCTCAAACTTAGTGTTAAAGGCAAAACATTTAAATTTATACTACTACTTCTAACTATTACAATGTTCTAGAAGCCAAACAGAGTGCAACAAGTTGTTTCGTTTGGTGGTTGACAGGAAGGCAGAAGAATGTTTTTAAAGAAACTGAGGTTAGAAAATAAAGGGTAAGTAGGAGGACATGGAGAATTTTTGGGATATGGTTAAATAACTCATTATGAATTTTTTAAAATATTTTTTTCTTAAATGTGACTCATGAATCCATAAAAATCCTGAAAGAAACGGTAGGCAACAAAATTTCAGACATCATACACAGCAGATTTTCACTGATACATCACCCAAGGTAACAGAAACAAAGGAGAAAATGAACACATGGGACTACATCAAACTCAAAAGCTTCTGCACAGAAAAAGATACAACCATCAAAATGGAAAGGCTACCCACTGTATGGGAGAGCATAATTGCCAATGGTATATCAGATAAGGGGTTAATTTCCAATATATATAGAGTGCTCATACAACTCAACAAAAGGAAGACAAAGAACTCAATTAAAAAATGGGCAGAAAAACTAAATAGACACTTGTTCAAACAGGACATACAAAAGGCTACGAGACATATGAAGAAATGCTCAACATCACTAATCATCAGAGAGATGCAAATTAAAACAACAATGAGTTATCACCTCACACCTGTCACAATGGCTGCCATCAACAAATCATCAAACAACAAGTGTTGGCGAGGGTGTGGAGAAAAGGGAACTCTAGTGGGAATGCAGACTGGTACAGCCACTATGGAAAACGCTATGGTGTTACATCAAAAAATTAAAAATTGAACTTCCATTTGACCCAGTGATCCCACTTCTAGGAATATAGCCTAAGAAGCCTGAAACACCAATCAGAAAGAATATATGTACCCCCATGTTGTGGCAGCACTATTTATAATAGCTAAACTCTGGAAACAGCCCAAATGTCCATCAGTAGACGAATGGATAAAAAAGCAGTGGTACATATACACAATGGAGTACTATGCAGCTGTAAGAAAGAAAGATCTCTTATCCTTTGAGATGACATGGAGGGACCTGGAAAGTATCATCCTAAAGAAACAAGCCAAACAGAGAAACACAAGTATCATATGATCTCACTTATTTGTGGAATAGAATGAACATAACAGTCTAAGAAATAGGGTAGTCCCAGAGACATGGAAGTGGGGTACAGACTGACAATCCCCAGAAGAGGGGGTGGGGGGAGGGATAAACCACAGAATTTATATGCATGTATACATGAACAATGGACATGGACAACAAAGCTGGGGACAGGGTAGGGAGGGAGGGGGAGGGGGGGATCAGTGGGGGGAAAAGGAGAAACATCTGTAATAAAAATAAATTAATTTAAAAAATAAATAGAACATTTTTTTTAATTGATTTTAGGGAGAGAGGAAGGGAGAGGAAGAGAGAGATAAAAACAACGATGAGAGAGAACATGGATTGGCTGCCTCCTGCATGCCTCCTCTGGGGATTGGGCCCACAGCCTGGGCATGTGTCCTGAGGGAATCAAACCAGCGACCTCCCGGTACATTGTGTCGATGCTCAACCACTGAGCCATATAGGCTGGGCCTATTATGAATTTTAAAAAAAATCAACTTCTCTTATCCTATCTCATTTTATATAGAGCCCACACTTATATTTTAAGAATCCATTGAAGTGTTTGTGTTTTTAATTCCAAAA
Source organism: Molossus molossus (assembly GCF_014108415.1). Classification (NCBI taxonomy): domain Eukaryota; kingdom Metazoa; phylum Chordata; class Mammalia; order Chiroptera; family Molossidae; genus Molossus; species Molossus molossus. The sequence goes on from NW_023425346.1 coordinate 26,140,957, forward strand.
TCGTTTCTGACCTCCTCAAGTTTGATGCTTACTTTTCCTAAATGTTCTCATGGTATCTTTAAATAAATGACAAGATATCCTGAACATATTAAGGACAAAGACCCTGACTTTTAAATCTCATATTAAATTTCCTAACACCAAACACATATTTTGTATGTTTATTTTGCTTAATAAATGTGGCCCTGGAACAAAAAGATAGTGTATGATCAGCCAATCTGGTTGTATACAATTTCCATTTTAAGTTGTATAATGTATTCTAAATTTCATGTGTAACTATTTATTTGTGAGTACATATGCTATGCACAGATGTCATTGTGATGTAAGTAAATTGAGACTTAGTTCTTGTAGCTATTGGTCAGGGCAACACTAAAGAGATCTTTTTATGTAAATGAAAGTCTATTCTCATATAAAATATTCTCTACACACTGACTTTAATTAAGGCCATAATGGGGGTTTTCCCTCACATTAGAAGCTTTATATTGATTCTAGTTAAATGATTAGAAATAAGTAATGTTTATCTATGCATAAATAATGAATGGCCTCATTGATTTAAAAAACGGGAAAAAGGAGAGCAAAATAACTGGGTTTCTTGTTGTAGACTACATAGATTTTACATGAGTGTGGGTCAAGATCATTTTCAGGTATATAGTTTCATTAATATTGAGTTTTAAATCACAACTTAAGGAATATATTTTAAAAATTGATATTCAATAAATTATCTGGCGTATAAGGAATAAAACTAAAAACAATATGGGAAACTAATTTATTGTGCAGTTGTTAGCATATAGTTATACAAACACTAAAATTAGTTGTGTGTTTTTTCTTACCATGTAGGAAGGGGGGGCAATGACATCAATTTAAGAACACAATTATAGCGTATCTAAAACCTTTACCCCAAGAAATCTGATAAGCCTATGTTTACTCTTCAAATTGGAGCAGGTAATTTTGTTATCTAATTATAATCTGTGTTTGTTTTAATCTTACCAAGCATTTTAAATTGTGTACTTTTTGTTTATTAAATACTAACTCTGTGAGATGGAGACATTCCATACTGTGACCACTGCTTTGTAGAAAACAAAAACAAACATTTCAAGGTAATATAAACAGGCATGTCAAATAGAATATAATCACACATCCCAAACCCTAAACTAATTGAGGAAAGACAACCATATGAAAGAGAGACACACAATTGAAGGATAGAAGAACTAACATCTGAGGAAATAGACTTAATAGGACAAACAGAGTAATACTTTACATTGTCATTATTGCCAGTTATATCAGCAGCAGTGGTTATAGAAATAATTCTACCATAAACAACAAAACTCTCAAAATCTATACTTGATATCATAATTGACTACAGTAGTGAGCTAAATTCTTAAAATTCTTGAATAGAGAAACAGAGACATACTTCCACAAGGTAACACAAAACAGCAGAAGTAAAACAAAGGAGAGACTCATCAGTTACAAGCTATATTTTAAAACCATGTTACAGAAGAGTTGAAGAGATAAAATAAAGAGGCAAATATTGTGGTTTTTTTAGTTTTTTTTTGTTGTTGTTCAGGTAGAGTAGGAGGGAGAGAGAGGAACATAGAGAGAGAAACATCGACGTGAAAGGGACACATCGAGTGGCTGCCACCCACACAACCGACCAGGGCCGGGGACAAACTGCAACCGAGGCACACGCCCTTAGCGGGAACCAAACCCGGGTCTCCCAGGACCGCAGGCCGATGCTCTAACCGCTGAGCCAAACCGGCCAGGGCAAATATTGTGGTTTTTTAAAAATGAAATAAAATTACCTAGAATTTAATAATAATGGAGTTACTAAATTGTTAAGTCTTGCCAAGTATTGAGTGGCAAAAATTTTAAACACACACCCACACACATGCATACATCCCTATACACATTACTGAAGTAAATTTCTGAACCTCCCAAATTAAAAATAAATTCCTTTTTTTTAATTTTTTTATTTTGGTCCCACTTCTGGGAATATATCCTAAGAATCTCAAAGCACAATCAGACAGAACATATGCACCCCTATGTTTATAGCAGCATTATTTATAATAGCTAAGATCTAGAAACAGCCCAAGTGCCCATCCGTAGGTGAGTAGATAAAAAAGCTATACATTTACATTTACACAATGAAATACTTTGCAGCTGTGAAAAAGAAGAATCGCTTACCCTTTGAGATATCATGGATGTACCTGCAGATTATTATGCTGAGTGAAATAAGCCAGCCAGAAGAGACAAATATCACATGATCTCACTTATATGTGGAATCTAATGTACAAAATAAACTGACGAACAAATAGGTCCAGAGACATGGAGGCATGGCACAGAAAGATGGATCTCAGAGTGAAGCTGTGCGTGGAAGGGATTAACCAAAGAATTTATATCCATTTATGCATAACCCACGAACACAGACAGTAGTGTGGTGGAGGTCTGAGGTGGAGTGAGAGCTGAGGGGAGGAGGACAAAGGGGGAATATGGGGAATATCTGAAACACCCTCAACAACAAATACATTTTAAAAAATAAAAATTAATTTAAGAGTCAAGACAGATTACAGAAGTTAAACGACATTGAAAACAAGCTTCTTATTGGCAGTATTTGCTGCAAAATGATTGTAGAAATATATTTTCAGAATTCTCAGAAACAAGTAAACATGAACAAAAATTTCTACATGAATCAAATTATCATTTAAGGGAGAAGACATGCAAAAATTAAACTTTTATTTAAAAGGTACTCAATGTATAAGAATTATAATAGACCATAGTCCAAAGAGCAAACACAAAGAAGCAACTTAGCATAGAAATAAAAGCAGTTTAAATTAAATATGAAAAAGTGTGATAGGATTTAAATATATATATGTAATTATAAATATATAAAATCTCAGAATTATTAAATAGAAGATTATGGTTTTGGAGTGGGCAGGGGACAGTAGACAATAAATTAGTGGGATTTTATTTTATTATCTATTTTAAGAATTCTAAAGCTAATAATTTAAAAATATATATGTAAATATCTCATAAATACTTTTTTTTTATGAATTTTTATTTATTTTTTTTGTTACAGATATTTTACCTTTTTACCCCATTGGTACCCCCCCCCCCCTGTCCCCGGCTTAGTTGTCCATGTCCATTGGTCATGCACACATGCATATGAGTTCTGTGGTTTATCACTTCCCCTCTTCTGAGGGATGTCAGTCTGTGGCCTACTTCCATGTATCTGGGTCTACTGTATTCCTCAGACTGTTATGTTCATTATATTCCGTATATAAGTGAGATCATGTGGTATTTGTCTTTTTCTGCTTGGCTTCTTTCACTTAGGATAATACTTTCCAGGTCCCTCCATGTCCTCTCAAAGGATAAGACATCTTTCTTTCTTACCGCTGCATAGTACTCCATTGTGTATATGTACCACGGCTTTTTTATCCATTCGTCTACTGGTGGACACTTGGGCTGTTTCCAGATCTTAGCTATTGTAAATAGTGCTGCTATGAACATGGGGGTACATATATTCTTCCTGATTGGTGTTTCAGGCTTCTTAGGGTATATTCCCAGCAGTGGGATCACTGGGTCAAATGGAAGTTCAATTTTTAATTTTTTGAGGTAGCACCATATTGTTTTCCATAGCGGCTGCACCAGTCTGCATTCCCACCAGCAGTGTATTAGAGTCCCCTTTTCTCCACACCCTCGCCAACACTTGGTGTTTGATGATTTGTTGATGGCGGCCATTCTGACAGGTGTGAGGTGATACCTCATTGTTGTTTTAATTTGCATCTGTCTGATGATTAGTGATGTTGAGCATTTCTTCATATGTCTCTTGGCCATTTGTATGTACTGTTTGGAGAGGTGTCTATTCAGCTCCTCTGCCCATTTTTTAATTGAGTTCTTTGTCTTCCTTTTGTGGAGTTGTATGAGTACTCTATATATATTGGAAATTAACCCCTTATCTGATACATCATTGGCAATGATGTTCTCCCATACAGTGGGTTGCCTTTCCATTTTGATGATTGTTTCTTTTGCTGTGCAGAAGCTTTTTAGTTTGATGTAGTCCCATGTGTTCATTTTCTCCTTTATTTCTGTTGCCTTAGGTGATGTATCAGTGAAAATTCTGCTCCGTATGATGTCCGAAATTTTGTTGCCTACATTTTCTTCTAGAATTTTTATGGATTCACGGGTCACATGTAAGTCTTTTATCCATTTTGAGTTTATTTTGGTGTATGGTGTAAGTTGATGGTCTAGTTTCATTTTTTTGCATGTAGCTGTCCAATTTTCCCAACACCATTTATTAAAGAGGCTGTCTTTACTCCACTGTATGCTCTTGCCACCTTTGTCAAATATTAATTGAACGTATTGCCTTGGGTCCATTTCTGGGTTTTCAGTTCTGTTCCACTGGTCTATATGCCTGTTCTTGTGCCAGTACCAGGCTGTTTTGGTTACAGTCGCTTTGTAGTATAACCTGATATCTGGTATTGTGATCCCACCTACTTTGTTCTTCTTTTTCAAGATTGCTGTGGCTATTCGAGGTCTTTTTTGGTTCCATATGAACTTTTGAAGTATTTGTTCTAGTTCTATGAAATATGTCGTTGGTGTTTTGATGGGGATTGCATTGAATCTATAGATTGCTTTGGGTAGTATGGACATTTTAATTATGTTAATTCTTCCAATCCATGAACAGGGTATGTGCTTCCACTTTTTTATATCTTCCTCTATTTCTTTTTTCAATGACCTGTAGTTTTCTGCAAATAGGTCCTTTACTTCTTTGGTTAAGTTTATTCCTAGGTATCGTAATTTTTTTGGCGCGATGGTAAACGGGATTGTTTTTTCAGTTTCTCTTTCTGTGAGTTCATCATTGATGTATAAGAATGCCGTCGATTTCTTGACGTTAATTTTGTATCCTGCTACTTTGCCAAATTCATTTATTAAGTCTAATAGATTTTTGATGGAGTCTTTAGGGTTTTCTATGTACAATATCATATCATCTGCAAATAATGACACTTTCACTTCCTCCTTTCCAATTTGGATCCCTTTTATTTTTTCTTCATGTCTGATTGCTGTGGCTAAGACTTCCAGTACAATGTTAAATAAGAGTGGCGAAAGTGGACATCCCTGTCTTGTTCCTGTTCTTAATGGAAATGTTTTTAGTTTCTGTCCATTGAGTATGCTGTTGGCTGTAGGTCTTTCATATAAGGCCTTTATTATGTTGAGATATGATCCCTCTATTCCTACATTGCTGAGCGTTTTTATCAGAAATGGATGCTGGATTTTGTCGAATGCTTTTTCAGCATCTATTGATATGATCATGTGGTTTTTATTCTTCATTTTGTTTATGTGCTGCATCACGTTTATTGATTTGCGAATATTGTACCAGCCTTGCATCCCTGGAATGAATCCCACTTGGTCATGGTGAATAATTTTTTTGATGTATTTCTGGATCCGATTTGCTAATATTTTGTTCAGGATTTTGGCGTCTATGTTCATCAGGGATATTGGCCTGTAGTTTTCTTTCTTCATAGTGTCTTTTTCTGGTTTTGGAATTAGAATTATGCTGGCCTCATAGAACGTGTTTGGAAGTCTTCGTTCTTCTTCAATTTTTTGAAATAGTTTGAGGAGAATGGGTGTTAGTTCTTTTTTGAATGTTCGGTAAAACTCCACCGTGAAACCATCTGGGCCTGGGCTTTTGTTTGCTGCGAGAGTCTTGATTACCTCTTCAATTTCCTTAGTTGTTATTGGTCTGTCCAAGTTTTCTATCTCTTCCGGGAATAGTTTTGGGAGACTGTGTGTTTCTAGAAATTTGTCCATTTCGCTGAGATTGTCGAATTTGTTGCCATATAGTTGTTCATAGTAGTTGTTAATGATCTTTTGTATTTCCGTGGTGTTGGTTGTTACTTCTCCTCTTTCATTTCTGATTTTGTGTATTTGGGTTCTCTCTCTTTGTTTCTTGGTGAGTCTAGCTAAGGGTCCATCAATCTTGTTTATCTTTTCGAAAAACCAGCTCTTTGTTTCATTGATCCTTTGAATTGTTTTTTTGGTCTCTATGTCATTTATTTCTGCTCTGATCTTTACTATTTCCTTCCTTCTACTTGCTCTGGGGTTTTCTTTTTGTTTGCTTTCTAATTCTTTAAGTTGTGAGGTTAGACAGTCAATTAGAAATTTTTCTTGTTTTTTGAGGTAAGCCTGTAGTGCTATGAACTTCCCTCTCAGAACTATTTTCGCTGCATCCCATAGATTTTGTGTTGTTGTGTGTTCATTTTCATTGGTTTCCAGGAAGATTTTAATTTCTTCCTTGATCTCCTCGGTGACCCATTCATTGTTTAATAACATGCTATTTAGCCTCCATGTGTTGAAATATCTTTGCATGTTCTTGTTGCAATTGATTTCTAGTTTCATGCCATTGTGATCTGAGAAGATGCTTGATATGATTTCAATCTTCTTGAACTTGTAGAGATTTAGTTTGTGTCCTATCATGTGGTCTATCTTTGAGAATGTCCCATGTGCACTTGAGAAGAATGTGTATTCTGTAGTTTTGGGGTGTAATTCTCTGTAGATATCTATTAAATCCATTTGGTCTAGTGCTTCATTTAGAGTCTCTGTTTCCTTGCTAATTTTTTGCCTAGAGGATCTATCCAGTGCTGTCAACGGGGTGTTGAAGTCCCCTGCTATGATTGTATTGTTGTCGATTTCTCCTTGGAAGTCCTCCAGAAGATTTTTAATATATTTTGGTGCTCCTATATTGGGTGCATATATGTTTATCAAGGTTATATCTTCCTGTTGGATAGATCCTTTCAATATTATGTAGTGGCCGTCTTTGTCTCTAGTTGTGGTCTTCATTTTGAAATCTATTTTATCAGATATGAGAATTGCTACCCCAGCTTTTTTTTGCTTTCCATTTGCTTGGAAAATTTTTTTCCATCCCTTCATTTTCAACCTATGTGAGTCTTTTGTTGAGAGGTGGGTCTCTTGTAAACAACATATAGATGAGTCATGCTTTCTTATCCAATCAGCTACTCTGTGTCTCTTTATGGGAGCATTCAATCCATTTACGTTTAAGGTGATTATTGATATGTACTTATTTATTGCCATTTTTGTTTAGTGTGGTTTTATTTTTCTTCCCATTTCTACTGCTAATTACAGCAGTCCTTTTAACATTTCTTGCAGTGCTGGTTTGGTGCTAATGTATTCCCTTAGCCTTTTTTTTTTTTTTTTGTCTGGGAAGCTCTTTATTTGATCTTCTATTTTGAATGATAGCCTTGCTGGGTAGAGTAGTCTTGGATTCAGATTCTTGTTTTCCATGACTTTGATTACTTCATGCCATTCTCTTCTGGCCTGTAGTGTTTCTTGTGAGAAGTCAGCTTAGAGCCTTATGGGGTTTCCTTTGTAGGTAACCTGTTGATTCTCTCTTGCTGCTTTTAGGATTCTCTCTTTGTCTTTAATTTGTGGCATTTTAATTACTATGTGTCTTGGTGTGGGCCTGTTTGGGTTCTTCTTACTTGGGACTCTCTGTGTTTCTTGAACTTGAATGCCTTCTTCCTTCACCAAATTAGGGAAGTTTTCTCTCACTATTTTTTTGAATATATTCTCTATCCCTTGCTCCTTTTCTTCTTCTTCTTCGGGGACTCCTATGATGCGAATATTATTACGTTTCCAGTTGTCCCATAGTTCTTTTAAGCTGTCTTCCTGTTTTTTAATAGTTTTTTCCTTTTGTTTTTCTGATTGGTTGATTTTTTCTACCCTGTCTTCTAATTCACTGATCCGGTCCTCAGCTTCCCCTACTCTGCTTTTTAAACCTTCCAATGTGTTTTTCATTTCGGATATGTCATTTTTTATCTCTTCTTGTTGGTTTTTAATTTCCAATTGGCTTATTTTCAGTGTCTCTATGTCCTTACTCATGCTGTTCAGCTTCCTCAAGATCATGGCTCTGAATTCTAGCTCTGTTAACATGCCTAATTGCTCCACATTGATCTCATCTTCGGTGGAGGTGTCTTGCTCTTTCATTTGGCTTCTGTTTCTGTGTTTCACCATTTTGGTTATCACTGTGGGCTTTGGAGCCTGTCAAGTTCTCCCTGTGGGTGTTGGTGTTTTGCTGTTTGTGGCTCCCTCTCCTGTGTTTAGATGAGCGAGGGAGGACCCACGTTGAACACCACTGTCAAGTCTTACTTTCCTGGTTAAAGTTGCCAGCCCAGGAAACGTACTGTTATCCTCTAGCTTTTTGCCTCGAGGCTAGCAGTCTAGGTTACTTGATGAGTTTTGGGTTGTCAGTTGATTGAAAAATTCCCTCAGGTGCTCAGCCAAGGGGCTTTCAGGAGAATGGGGCAGATGCTGGTTGTTAGTGAGCCTCAATTAGCACTTCAATGGCCCACAGGGTGGGGTTCGATCTCCGAGGGAGGGGCTGCTGCCTGTCCTCAGAGCCCTGGGAAGGAGCAATGTGGCCACCGTCCTGAGTGGCTGCACTCCGCCAAAGCTCTGAGCGCCCTCCAAATCCCGAGTGTCCCCACACAGTTCCAGTCCAGTCCGCCCTCCCTCCGCCGGAGCCCAAGGTGAGTGGCTGTGGCTGTTTCAGCCTCTGTCCCAGCTGCGCTGTGGGGCCGCCTGGGAGTGTAACCCGAGGGCACCACTTACAGCTGAGGCTGCTGCCGAGCTGCGGACCCTGGGCTCCCAGCCCCGTCTCGCGCCTTCGCAAGCCTACCGGGATGGAGTCAGTGTCCCTCGTTGTATGGTCCTCGCAAGCTGCTTTTCTGTTGGTTTTTCCCGTCGATTTGTCTGTGTTATAGTTGTAGTTCCAGTTTGGTTCTGGGAGACGGTCTGTGTAGCTCCGTTCACTCCGCCGCCATTTTTCGGTCTCATAAATACTTTTATGACCAAGAATAAATCAAAGAAAACAGATAAATCCAACAAAGGCAGAGAGTGATGAAAAACATAGAAAATTAAAACAGTATATAGGGCAGCAATAATTGCAAACATTGTATTAATAAAAATGGGTCTAAATTCACATTTAAAAGACAGAGTCTCATAGATGAGTGAAATCTATTTACAGAAGCAGAGTAAAATATATAGAGCTACTATGAATAAAGATATAGAAATATATAAACACCAAAATAATGTTATCAAACAGAAAATAAGTATGAAAATTTTGATATCAACCTTAACATAATTATTGATGTAAAACATTACAAGGGAAAACCATTTATATTGATAAATATACAAGATGATTTTATTAGTCAAACTAGGGATAAGCAATCAGTGTTTGTTTTTCATTCAAGTCGCAGCCCAATTCTTATTCAGTGGTAGGCTTCCCCAGGATGACTCAGGCATCCCAGCTCCTGCAACTTTGTGCAAGGGCCCTCTTCCTGTCTGCATTCTGATGGATAAAAAGAAAGACCAGTGGACCCAGATCTGGGAGAGGTATACCTCATTTTAGGTCCTATTCTATTGGCCCTAAGCAGTTATATATTGCTTCATCTAAAGTGCAAGAATTATAAACCTCAGAGTTTGCTGAGAAGTGTAGTCACTCAAACAGCATCTACTCGGTCTCTCAAGCAAAGTGCAACAATCTTTATAGATCTATCACCATAACTTCAAAACATATGCAGCAAAAATTGATGAAAACATTTATGGAATGACTGGGCAGTCCACAATCATAGTAGAATACTTTCTATTTGTAAATTCTATCGATAAATTATGCACATAAGATTTTACATGATTGTTCTTTAGAGTTGCACAGAAACAGTCTAACTGTGTAAAAGCATGCATTTCTAATGAATTGAAAGAAAAGAAATTAAGTAATAGCTCCATTAGTTTTTAAAGTCAGCTTTCTATCATACATAAATATGTGTGTATGGGTGTGTTGTGTATATATACACACAGCTTACATTGTTTCAAAATACAAAAACTAATATTGTATATATTCTGTAACTACTGACATACTTATTATTAGAATCTTAAAAGTCCATAAAAACACCATAAAGACTATTTATAAAATCCTATTTAAGTCAAAGTTACAGCTGCAATCAAGTGCCTTGCTGTTTGAGGTAAATTACTGATGCAAATAATCTTTTTTTTTTAATAAAATTTGAACAGCATGAAATGAACCTGGTACAGTAGGTGAGATAAAGGTTTGTATTCCTAATTAAAAGTATTTATAGCCTTTAGAAGAAATAGCTTAGTAAGTTGTCAAATATTCCCCAACTGTTATTAGAAATAAACAACAACATCTTTCAGGTTTAATTTTACTGCATTTTTATTCAGACTAGGGTTATTGAGTGGATGAAATATGTTCACACTGATTCTTCTGGCAAGTATTCTAACTCATGGCAAAGGAAATGAGATGTTATTACCTCATATTTCACCCCTACATTGTGGCAGAGAAAGCTGAGACAGACTTTGTGCTTATCAGACACAACTCAAACTGTTCATGTTGCCTCATTCATGAGTTTTTGAAGAAAAGACAAGATTTTTAACATCTCTGTGGCATAGTACTTGAACGTGGCTGATTTTGCAATAGTTTGTTTGTAGGACTTTATATGAGAAGTGCCTAGGCCAAGAACAGGCGAAATTTGTAAATAAGAAAAATGGTCTGTTCACATCACCTTTCCCCTAAACATACCCATTCCTGCTAGAACACCTGGCCCTTGACTTTTAAATTACAGTAGCCGTACTTCATTCAACATTACTTGAATCTTTATTTTTACACATGGAAATATCATTGTCCGTGTCAACCATGGGAGTGGGTCAGTCTGTGTTAATTGCTAGCACAGAGACCAATAACTATTCATTCAAACATAAAAAAAAGAGGTGTGTTTGAAAGCATTCTTCTTGTCTCTTTTCATTCCAAATCTGTGAGCAGGTATTTCCTAATATGATGTTGAACCTCCTGAAAAGAGAGATGACATTTTCTAGTGAATCATTGGCCTTCTCCCATATGTAGTAAAATATTAAAGTATTTAAGTATTCACATTGGTAATTCATTAAGCTGACCGCTAGCAAAATGTGGATTTCTGGAATTTAGTCTCCCTCTATGTTCAGGTTTGCCCATGATTGATATGTCGGCAGTGAAATCTACTTTCCAATCTTTTTGTCACCAATTTTACTCCCCCTGATCACTCTTTCCTGTCACTCTCTCTGGAGTCTCATTTCAATATGCCTCATAAAAAATATATGTTATTATCCTAAAGGTTCAGCTTCTGTTTCTGTGCCTATCTACATGCAGACCACCTTAACAGATGCCAGCAAGCCTGTTTGCTAGGTTGCTGGGTCTGGGATTATTATTCAAGGTAGCTTCTCCGGGCCCCAGCCATCCCCTGGCCTCGTGCTAATGGCTTTTTCTCCTAACGATGCAAATAATGGCTGCCTAAATTTCTGTTTTAATTGCCTCAAAATGAAGCAATCTGACATCCTTGTAGAGCCATAAATAATTCTGTGGAACTACTTACAGAAATGCTTTATCAAGACTTTTTGGGAGCTTGATGGTGAAAATGTGCAATGCCAAGTAGCCATCATAATCCAGATCACAGCTGTAGAAGGGGGTTTGCTGAAGGAAGTTTCTCTCCAATTCTCCCCTTTTCCTATAGGTAATATTACTTAAGAGGTGATGTTAGGACTCGATGTACTGCCCAAAGAGCCAGTGTCAAGTTGGCGCTTTATGAAAATGGAAACAGGGCTTCATCTCTGCTATAATCAGATTAATCTTGCTGATTTCTTAAACCATATTGATAAAACTACATTCTATCACTAGTTCAAGTTATTTTGCAAAACTATCCAAGACCACACCTCAATAACGTGCACTTAGAATTTGAAAGTATTGGAGTGTAATAGGGTGTATGGAGTAATGAAAAGTTCTTGACTAAAAGTTCAATATTACTGTCACATATTAAATATGATGCAGTTGAACCATTGTGAAAATTGAATGCAAGGAACAGGGATGCTAATGTGAGCTAAACCTCACTATTTATAAATAGCCTGTATGTTTATTATTATGTACTCAGATGAACAGTCTCTGAAGCATAAATACTCAAAATGTTGAACACACAAATTAATGAATGTTATTTTTAGTATCATTTTTAGTTCCACTGATAAAAACATTGCATAAAGTTTTTTATCTTTATTGTTGAAAGTATAACAGGTGTCTCCCCCTTTTTTTCCCACTGCCCCCCTCACCTGGCTTCCGGCCCCTCCCAGGCTTTCACCCCTGTGTCTGTGTCTGTGGGTCATGCATATATGCACATACGTTCTTTGGTTAAACTCCTCCTGCCTCACCTCCCCTTACAGGCATTCACCTAGAAGTAATTTGACTTTTATCCAGAAAGGAAATTCCTGTAATCTTTGACATCTGGAAAGAAGTAAAAAACCCTGTATAGTTTATATGAGAATATTGTACAGCTCTTGGTGTTCGCAAATGGGGAACTCTGGCATCACAAATATCAAATAGTACTCTGTTTAAGAAGGTGGGAAAAGATGCTGCTCAAAAGTTGAGGGTGTGGGTAAACAGAGAGCTAAGTATCAGTCATCTAGAATATTTATTTTTACCAACATTTTATGTCATGCTATACCTAAATGAGTTGTTGTTCTCATTAAGAGGACCTTGATGAACAAGAAATCTTGGAGCAGAAAGGGGTAGGTAAAATATGTCACGATTCATCATTCTCATAATACAGATGGTGACTGGATTATTCAGTGAGCCAGATACAGTAAGAGCTAATCAGTGAAAATAAAAAGTAGCTGATTAAGCATTCTTACATGAGTGAGAGAGAAGCACATTATTACAAAAACACAGAACTTGCGAAAACACAGTAATCCTGTTCAGCCTATTCTTCTAGAGAACTTTTTAAAAAATTTATAGAATAGCCCGGCTGGTGTGGCTCAGTAGATTGAGCATCATCTCACGGACTGAGAGATTCCAGTTCAATTCCCAGTCAGGGTACAAGCAGGGTTTTGGGCACAATCCACAGAAGGGGGTGTGCAGGAGGCAGCTGATCTATGTATCTCATATTGCAGTTTCTCTCTCTCTCAAAAAAAAAAAATTATGGAAGAAAAGTTTTTTTTATTAGTTTAAATATTTCTGGAGGAAAAATAATACTGTAACAACTTACTTTACTATTTTACATTTTATTTCTTAACAATTGCTACTCTCAAAAAACTCTTCTTAATATGTGATTTTAAATTTTGCCAAATAACAAGCTAATAAGTTATCTGTGTAATTACGTAAACATCATCAACCAATTTTTCAACTTTGTCCTTATTTTCGTGGCTCTCCACTCAAAATTTACAAAGTATTTTGGGGCACATTTTTTCTACATTATCTGAATCAATTAATAAGAATTTTGTACCTTTTAAAAACAGTATCTGAATTGAGATACCGAATTTGAAAACATCAATCAAACGGTAACTATTAATTTTCACTTCAAATATAGATGAAACAGTTTTTATGCTTCTGCCGTAAGCAACAGGAAACATTAATGAAACATTGGAAACAATGTTTTTCTGATACTAGGCAAGAGGAAGCACAGGATGGGAATGCCTAAGTGAAGACAGACGGCAGTGAGGTCGGCCCTCGGATTGCCTTGGCTTCCTGCCTAGAGGCAGTTTGGGGACTGTAGTGAGGAAGACGAAACCTGCCGAGAACATAGTGATCACTCATATAAGAACCCAGAGGTAAAAGTGTATGGATGCCATGGTGGCTATAATTTGTGTACAAGAGTGGAGAGGGGTTGTGGTGCAGAGGGAAGAGGGGGGAATCCGCACAGGGGCCCTCAGCTCTCCATCTCGGTGACACTTCTTGCAGGTGTCAAAGCAAGCTCTGCAAAGCTGGGGAAAGACCTATCAGAAAATAGGAAGCGGAATCATTTCCAAAGCTCACACGTGGCTGGGAATACTTCATATTACCACCAACCAGAATGGAAAAATGTTAATAAATGTGGCATCAGATAATGTTCTCAGAAAATATCACCTTACTAATAGTGCTGAATTAGCCCTAGATTAAAGACTGCTCTTCACTGACCTAACAAAGCTTAAAACCAAAACTCAAAAAAGTAAACAAATTCCCGGTAACTTAAGTACATGCCAAAAAATGTTTCCAACCCTATCTAAATAAATGCCAGAGTACCAAGAACCCAAAATATAAGATTTATACTATCCAGCATCCAAATGAACAGACATGCTAAGAAGCAGGAGAGTAAGACCCATAGCCAAGATAAAATTCAATCAATGCAAACAGACCCAAAAATTATATCAATAAAGTAATTTTATATTGTAAATTTTAAATAAAATGTTATTATTCAACAAAGATCCTGAAAACATGGAGTATCTCATGTATTCAGAATGCTGGGAGAAAATAAAAAATAAAAATGCTCAAAAGAGCAATGAATGATATCAAAAAGACAAAATTGAAAATTATAGGGAAATAAAATTCAATACTGGAAGTGAGAAAAATAGACAAAATTGACAGCAATGAGTTATTGAAGAAGAAATCAATGGACATACAGACTTAGCATTAGATACTCTCCAAAATGAGGCACAGGGATGTCAAGTGTGCTATAATAGTCATGATTCAAATCCCAGGAGAGGAGAGAATGGAAAGCATAGAAAAAAATATTTGAAGAAAAATAAATGGTTAAATCTTTTCAAAATTTGATGAAAATCATGAACCTGGATATTCTAGAAACTCTAAGAATGCAAACCAGAATAAATATAAAGAAAATCACACCAAGGCACATTCAAATGAAACTGCTAAAGCCAGTGAGAAACAGATAATCTAAAAGAAATCAGAGCAAAACACAGAGCAGTACAAACAAAGATTAAAGTTAATGGAGTGGCATCTTTAAAGTACTGAAAAAAATAACTGCCTGCCCACGATTCTCTATCCCACAATTTTTTTCCCCAAACAATGAAAGCAAAACAGACGGCTCATGCAAACAAAAGGTGAGAGAACATCTCACCAGCAGACCTGCACCACAAAATATCTTCCAAAAGTTACTGTGGCAGAAGCAAAAATTTGAACACCAAAAAATGATAGTTATGTAGTTCACAGCAAAAAAAAAAAAAAATTATTGTTTTTAATATTTTCTCAAAAATATAACTGCTTCTTTATTGAAAGAATAGTAATAACAATGTATTATAGTATTTATAACATGTCAAAATAAAATAAAATAAAATATATAACACAAACAATACATAGGAAGGGAAGAGGAATACACTAGTGGACTACAATAAATCCCATCCACCCTGGCCGGTTTGGTTCAGTGGTTGAAACATCAACTTACTGACCAAAAAGTCACTGATTCAATTCTGGTCCAGGGCATGTACCTCGGTTATGGTTTGGTCCCTGGCCCTGGTCAGGGTCGTGCAGGAGGCAGCCAGTCAATGTGCCTTTCTCATGTCGGTCTCTCTCTCTCTCTCTCTCTACCACTCTATCTGAAGATAAATGGAAAAGTGTCTCAGGTGAGGATTTAAATACATACATACATATGTACATACATACATACATACATAAACCCTATCTATAATTACATCAAATGTTCTTATCAATGCTATTCATTAGAAGTATATTGCAAGTCACGTGTAATTTTTAACTTTGTAGTAGCCATATTAAAAAAATAAAAGACAGGCAAACTAATTTTAATATATTTTATGTAACCTAATAAACACAAATTACTATTTCAACATGTAACCAATGCAAAAGTTATTCATGGGTACGTTACATTTTTTTTTTTTGTACTAAGTATTTAAAACCCAGAGTGTACTCTACACTTACAGTACATCTTAATATCAAGTGTTGACTAGCCACATATGACCAATGAATACCATGTAGGACAGAATAGCATTATATCCTGATTGTGGTGATAGGTGCATAACCTAATACATTTGTCAAAACTTACCATATTCTGCACTTAAAATTGTTGAGTTTTATTGTATTCTATTGTACTCAGCATACAGATACTACCCAAATCACAATAGAGAATATTCTTATCATACTTGAAAGTTTCTTTATGACTCTTTTTAGTCAATCCCAACCATAGTCATAGAAGTAAGCACTGTTTTGGCTTCTATCAATATGGATTAGTTTAGCCTGTTCTTAACCTTTATATACGTGAAAGCATACATTATTTATTCTTTTATTTCTGCTTTGTTTTATTTGACATGATATTTGCAAGACCCATTTATGTTGTATACATGTAATTTTTAAAATTTGTGATTAGTATTCTACTACATGACTATTGAGGTATTCCTTTTTCTATTGACAAGCATTTGGAATGGTTTCAGTCCTTGGCTACTATAAATGAAGTCACTATGACATTGCTGTATACAATTTTTTGTGGACATATAAAAGTATTTGTCCTAATATTTAGCAGTGAAATTGCTGTCATAAATATTGCATATTTCATATGCATGTTTATGTTTATTTGAAAATGACAAATAGTCTTACAAAATGGTTTTAAGGTATACCTCACCAAGCAATGCATGAGAATTACATTTGCTTTACTTCTTTGCTGACATAATTAGTTTTTTAAAATTTTAGTCATTCCAAGTAGGTATATAGTGGTATCTCTTTGTGATTTTAATGTGCATTTTCTTGAGAAATGATAATATTGATCACCTTTTCACATGTGTACTGACTATTCGGTATCTATTTAGTAAGTTGCTTCTTCAGTTCCTTCGCCCATTTTAATCATTTATATCATTATCATTTTTATCATTAATTTATAGAAGTCTTCTATTCTCTCTCTGATCACTGAAGTGCCCTTATCATAATATTTATCTTTATGGAAGGACATCTCAAGTTTGTCTCCACATTACTTGTCTATATTTAGAGATTAGATTTCTGCTTTTCTAATTTTAATGCAGATATTAACTCTCCTTTAGTTTGTTTTCTTGAAATACATTTATTTTATCAAGCCCACTTTTCCTCAGTCATATTTCACTTTACATTCATTTATGATGTTGTCTCACCTTTTATCTCTTATTCAATAAAAGGGAGAATTAGTTTAATACATGGAAAATGGAAAAAAACAAGTAATTCCTAATTTTTAATGTTTCCTACAGAAAATATTGTTCAAAGTGATGCTTTTTTTTTCATCTGGAGCGAAAACAAATTAATTAAACAGAATATATTCTTTTAAATTTATTTTCCTGTATTGATTTTAGAGAGAGGAAGTGAAACGGAGAGATAGATAGAAACATGGATGAGAGAGAACATTGATTGGCTGCTTCCTGCATGCCCCACACTGGGAATTTGGCCCACAACCTGGACATGTGCCCTGACCGGAAATCGAACCGGTGGCCTCTTGGTGCATGGGTCGACGCAACCATGGAGCCACACCGACCTGACCTGACTAAAAAGAATATTTTTACAACACCATGTTTTTTTTTGTTTGTTTTGTTTTCTTATTTTAGGCTGATCGATGCCTCTCAAAACCTGGTGGTTATTTTTTTTTTCAACCTCCTACGTTTTAGATTTGAAGCTGAAAGACGCACTGAGAGAAGCAAATGCACCAATGTCTCTGACCTAATGAGTCTGTGAAAACGAGCAAAGAGCTTCCACTTCCAAGCACAGCCGACCTTCCTGGTCGGGGAAGGAGAGTTTTTTCTTCAGCTCCCCCTTTGCTAGTCCCGAGCTGGAAATAAGGGCCTCACAGTGCCCGGTTCTCTCATTTTCGTCTGTGTTCGCATTTTTTCCATATTCACTTCACTTCACAATCTACAATTTCCCTTTTTTATTCTGTGCCTGATTTTTTGTTGTTGTTATTAGGAGATGTGGGCACCAATTTGATAAAAAGCTCAAGATGGAAGGTTTTCCTCTGGATAGTTCAGAAAGCAGCTCGTGGTCAATAGGTTCAGCAGTTTCTGACTGCTCACTACATCAAGTGTGTGTAATGCTTATCACATCATAGTCTATTTGGCTTTTTTGGGGAGGACTAAGAAGCATCTTTTATTTAATTAATTTGTTTATTTTTGTTACAGATGTTTCTCCTTTTTCCTCCACTGATTTCCCCCTCCCTGTCCCTCCCTGCCCTGTCCCCAGCTTCCATTGCTTTTTTTCTTTTTTTTTAACTGACTGCTGGCTGAACTCAGATCTCATTCATAGGCTATAACTATCTGAGCACTTTTTGCCAAGCCTTGTATTAAGCACTTCATAAGCAATATTTCTTTTAATTCCAAGATAACATTTGAGGTAAATACTGTTATTACTTCTGTTTTACAGATGAGAAAACTGCTGATTAGAGGTGTTAAGTACTCTGCCCAAAGTCACACAGCAAGGTGAAAATAAATAAAAGTAAAAGGCTCAATAGGGCTTTTAGGGTTATGAAAGTATACATTGGCAGGCTCTCTTCTCTCCATCTCGTGCTCTTGCAGACCCTACTCAATATTCATATTGTTCAAGAAGGGTTGCCTGAATAATACTTTCTTATGATGATTAATATTTATTTTATGCTTTCCTCAGCATGGAGACCCTGATAATAACAATAAATTATCATGGGCAGAGAGGAGCACACAGATGGTGAGACAGAACTCAAATCTTTCCTGTCCTTCTACAACTCTAAATCCCACTTTTAAAATTAGTGAAATTATTTTATGTCATTGTTTGTGATGTTCTTTAAAATTCCAAAATAATAATGCAAATTCACATATAATTAACTATTGCTACAAACACAATGGGAGCTAATAAACAATATCTGCCCTGTGAAGTGAATTGTCTCCTACTTTTAAAATTACTTGCAATGCAATAATATGTGTATAAAATGAATTTCTTTTTAAAAGATGTATAGGAAAATTAGAAAAACCAAAAACCTTTCTATCTGAGAACATTTATACAAGGGCAATTGTTCTTATTAAACTGAACAGATTAACAAAAAAGGTAAGTCTAAGAAAACTGTCCTGAAATCTCAGAAAAATGCAATTCTTATCTTACTACTTTTTTTTTTTTTTTTTTTTGTAAAGATATGAGAGGAAGGGCAAAAACAAAATATTTCCAGACAAATTCTGGTTGGGTTGTATGGGGCAGGAAGAGAGATGCAATTCATTTGACCACTCAATAGATTTCAACCTGTTTGAATGCAATACTTAATGTTCTCTAATGCTAGAAGATTTATATCATCCAATATCTTTTTTAAAAAATAATTTTTTTTTATTAATTATAGAGAGAGAGGGAGAGAGATAGAAACATTGATGAGAGAGAATATCGATTGGCTGCCTGTGTGACTCCCACTGGGGATTGGGCCCACAACCTGGGCATGTGCCTTGACTGGGAATTGAACTGGCATGACCTTTTGGTGCATGGTTTGATGCTCAACCACTGAACCAAATCGGTTGGGCTCATCCAATACTTTTAAGTTCAAGTAGTTGCTTATTTATATTTAAGCTGGGACTTTCTTAGCAGTTGCTATAGATTTTTTATAAAAAGATTAGGATCCTGCCCTGGCTGGTGTGGCTTGGTTGGGTAGAGTATCGTCCTGTACACTGAGAGGTCATGGATTCTATTCCAGTCAGGACACATACTCAGGCTGCAGGTTCGATCCCCAGTTGGGGTGTGTAAGGTAGTCAACCTATCAATATTTCTCTCTCACGTAGATGTTTCTCTCTCTCTCTCTCTCCCTCTCTCTTCTATTTTCTCTAAAATAAATAAAAACATATTCTCTGTTGAGGATTAAAAAAAATGTTTAGGATCCTGTCAGACTACAGGCCCTGGTAAATGGGAAGATTTCAGAGTCTGGAAGGAGCCTGCTAATACCGTTGACCAGAGCTTGACAATCCTGTCCTGTGAGCAGCCTGGTAGTAAATAGTTTCGGCTCTGCTCTGTGGATTGTAGTCTCTGTCACAGCTTCAGGAATTTCTTGCTTGGCACAGTAGGTAGAAAAGGATCAGAAAAATGCCTATGCCTGTTAAAAGCATGTAAAGTAATCTTTATTAATGGGTAAAATTATGATTTTTTTCATAGTCTTTAAAAAAATTTTTTTAACTTATCTTTATTATTGAGTGTATTACAGATGTTCCTCCTTTTCCCCTTATAAATCCCCTCCTCCTCGTTCCCACCCCACTCCTGCCTTTCCCCACACTGTTGTCCGTATCTGCTGGTTATGCATATATGCATAGGAGTTCTTTGGTTTATTTCTTCCCACCCCCCACCTTTTCCATTTGAGGTTTGTCAATCTAACAACTACTTTGTACTTCTCAATCCCTTTACATTTTTCACCCATTTACCCAACCCTCTTTCCATCTGGTAACCAACAAAATGTTCTCTGTATCTATGAGAATGTTTCCGTTCTGCTTGTTCATTTTGTTTGTAGATTCAATTGTCAATAGATATGTATTTATTGCTATTTTGTTTGTTTATATTTTTGATCTTTTTCTTCAAGAAGATCGACCCTTCAATATTTCATATAATACTGGTTTGGTGGAGATGAACTCCTTTAGCTTTTTCTTGTTTGGGAAACTCTTGGTATGTCCATCAATTCTAAATGATAGCTTTGCAGGACAGAGTAATCTTGGTTATAGATTCGTGTTTTTCATCAGTCTGAATATTTCTTGACACTCCCTTCTGGCCTGCAAAGTTTCTTTTGAGAAATCAGCTGACAGTCTTATGGAAACACCCTTGTAGGTAACTAACTGCTTTTCTCTTGCTTCTTTTAAGATTCTCTCTTTGGGTTGTATCTTTTGCATTTTGATTATGATGTGTCTTGGTGTGGGTCTCTTAGGGTTCATCTTGTTTGGGGTCCCCTTTGCTTCCTGGACTTGCATGTCTGTTTCTTTCACCAAGTTAAGGACGTTTTCTATCATTATTGTTTCAAATAGGTTTTCAATTTCTTGCTCTCTTTCTTCTCCTTCTGGAATCCCCATGATGCAAATGTTGGTACACTTGAAGTTGCCCCAGAGGCTCTTTACACTATCCTCATTTCTTTGGATTCTTTTTTCTTTGTGTTGTTCTGATTGGGTGTTTTTTGCTTCCTTACATTCCAAATCAATGGTTTGCTTCTTGGCTTTACCTACTCTACTATTGATTGCCTGTAATTATTCTTTATTTCAGTTAGTGGTTTCTTCATTTTTAACTGGTCATTTTTTAAAAACATTGGAAATTAAAATGATTCATTTATTTGTATAAAATTAGTTTTGGAAGACATTATCATTGTGTAGAGGGCACATGGGACCTCTCTGCTTATTTCTTAGCAACCCACGTGAACTTACACTTCACTGAAAATAAAAAGAAAAGATTGATTACAAACAACTTAGGAGTAGTTTGAACAATGCTGGCTTTCTTCTAGATGTTGTATAACCAAATATATGGAGTGGGCATCTTTTCTGCACTTTGGTGAATTGCCATGATTTTTTCTGAGTTTGTATCAGCTTCCAACATTTTATCCTTTGTTCTTTCAATGTCATGAAATATCTCCAAGAGATTCTTATTGTGAAGATTTTGCCAGGGTCACTTCCTCTGAAGCATAGTCATCGTTTTCATCACAACTGCTTTACTTACAATATCAATAAGTTCTCCTTCATCAGATTCCGCTGGCTGCATATTTAGAGTCTCCTTCAGAGCAGCAGCGTGAACATTTTCACGGTCAGCTATTGCTTCTCCGGTTCTATTTATGTTATACTCAAATTTTACTTCCAGCATTATTACTTTTTATTCTTTGGATCCACCTTCATCTTTTTTGGCCCAGTTTCTTTTTTCAATTATCTATTTTAAAAAATATCATGCAAACTTATCACCAGAAAACAGAGAGGCAACACAATAACATACTTTTCTGCCTGAGTGTAAAATGAATAGTAGATGCTCAGGGATCATTTTCTGATGGGTCGCTGATTATAAAATGCATCTGTAATTTATAGAGTGATTTGGGGACTGAAGAGCCAGTAACAAAGTTTGTGCTGTATGTAACTACAGTTAATAAATCACAGTGACTGTAAGTTGAACTATGTTTTGGTGTTATTGGACTAAACCGTGATAACTGAGATTTGTACACATTGGAATCATGCAAAGGCCTGCCTGTACTCAGCCCTTCCATTGCATGTGAAAGCAGTCGTCGACAATATGTAAACACATGGACATGCCCTGTGTTCCAACAAAATTTTATTTACAAAAACAGAGAGTTGGCTAGATTTGGGCTAAAGGTTATAGTTTGCATCTGCTGAGTTATATGGTCCAGGCCTCAGGACTTCTTGCATTATAGGTTATGCTCTAGCTTGGACCCGCTACAGGTCCTGTCTTGTGTGGTCTGTTATTCAAAGATGGCTTCTGTGCCACCAACTAAATGAGTTCAAGCCGCATTCCCAAGTGTAGAATAATGCTGCTTCTATAACCTCAAAAAGCCAAACAAGGGCCATGCTTCCTCCTTAATGCTAAAAGGCAATAGCTGTGATAATTTGTCCTCGATTATATGATATATTTTGGCATTTTCCAGTTCATGGGACTCAGAAGCATGTCACTAATATGGGTAGAACCTAAATATTCACAGGTGTTAAACTCCTAACTTTTTTTTTTTTTTTTTAATCCTCACCCAAGAACATTTTTCCATTTTTTGTACAGATAGAGTGGGAGGGAGGGAGAGGAAGAGAGAGAGAGAGAGAGAGAGAGAGAGAGAGAGAGAGAGAGAAACATCGACATGAAAGGGACACATCTAGTGGCTGCCACCCGCACGACCAACCAGGGCGGGGGACAAACTGCAACCGAGGTACATGCCCTAAGCAGGAACCGAACCCGGGTCTCTCTGGACCGCAGGCCGACGCTCTAACCGCTGAGCCAAACCGGCCAGGGCTAACCTCCTAACTTTTTTACTGCATAATTTTTACTGAAGTTGCCAACATTCTACTTGTCACTCATCATGTCCAAATAACACAATGCTAATCACATAGTAATATTCTACAGAATATCTATAGGATCCTGGTTCCTTTGGAGTATAGTATGATAGAAAAAAGGAGAGTTATCGTACCCTAGAATAGGATCATAGATACATACTCTTGTTTATTCCATGAGGATGTCATGGCTCTGACTCACCATCCTGATAGGAATGGAAAGAATTTTTTTTTTTTTCAGGTAATAACTATACATCTCATACTTAAAGTTATCTAACAACTTCCACCACAAAAACAGCAATCGGAGCTACTCCTTAGTTTAATTTCTGACAGTCATTTGTAAAACTTCAAGGTCCTTCTGGCTTTTATAGGGAGTACACTAGTAAATTAAATAGGAACTTAACAGACTATCATTCCTGCATCCTCTATGACTCCAAAGGTGATGCTTATCTCTGCTACTCTTTCCAGGACATGGCTGTAGATTTTGATTTACTACCTTGACCAAGTTGTCAAGGAGCTTTCTTTGGCCTTCTCCGTTATAACTTTTACATCCCAAGAATCAACAGGAGGGTATGACAGTTTTGATACATAGCTTCAACATTCTTTCATACTCTTTCCATGCTCTCTCCTTTAAATCTTGAGTCTGTGGCCCTGGCCGGTTTGGCTCAGAGGTTAGAGTGTCAGCCCATGGACCAAATAGTCATCGGATCGATTCTAGTCAAGGGTACCTACCTTGGTTTGCAGTTCATCCCCGGCCCTGGTCAGGGTCCTGCAGGAGGCAACCAGTCAATGTGTCACTTTCATATCAATGTTTCCCTCTCTCTCTCTTTCTCTCCCTCTCTATCTTAGATAAATGGAAAAATATCTTTGGATGAGGATTAAAAAATAAATAAATAAACCTTGAGTTTGTGACTGATTTGACCAATAGGATGCAGTGGAAGTGATGCTATGTACCTTTCAGGCTAGGTCAGAAAAGGTCATGTACTGTTACCTACTCCCTGTGGACTGTTCTCTGTGGGAAAACCAGCTATCATATCAGAATGAAAATACCCTGAGAAGACCATGCTAGAGAGCCAGCATGCACTGCTGTAGATGACAGCTTCAGCCAAGCGCTTAGCCAACAACCAGCTCAGCTGCTATCCAGATGAGTGAGCCATCTTGGATATCTCTCGAATTCAACTGCGTATTCAGATCACTGAAGCCTCGGCCAACATTAGACTGCAGCAGCTTGAGAAGTCCTAAGCCCAACTGAGCTCTTCCTGAATTCCTGACCCACAAAACATGAGAAAATAAAATGTTTATTTTAAGCCACTAAACTTTGGGATAATTGTTACATACAATAGTAACCAGAACAGAGAGATAATTAAACTAACTAACAAGTAAAATGTGTATTTCAATAATATGTTTGGGGACTTGGGAAATTACTAACAGGTGTATCTGTGAAACAACTGGAACCACAGTGATTGAACCTGGGCCAGGTTCATTTATTATCCATTCATTATCACTATTTATTATCTTGCTGCCATGTTCTCCCAGAGCATGATTACTGAGTAAATATTCATAGTTCCTTGAATGCAGTGATTTTCAACCTTTTTCATTTCATGGCATACATAAATTAATTACTAAAATTCTGCAACACACCAAAAACTATATTATATTTTTTGCCAATCTGACAAAAATATAGGAATACTTTTTTTAATTTTTTAATTTTTTATCTTTACCTGAGGACATGGAAGAGAGAGAGAGAGACATCGATGTGAAAGGACTCATCAAGTGGCTGCCTCCTGCACACACGACCCAACCAGGGCCGGGGACAAACTGCAACCGAGGTACGTGCCCTTAGCGGGAACCAAACCTGGGTCTCTCTGGACCGCAGGCCGACACTATAATTGCTGAGCCAAACTGGCCAGGGCTATAGGTATGATTTTTATTCATTCACACCAAATGGCTATGGTGTTGGCTGTTGTCATTTTTTTTATTTGACAATGTAAGGGAAAATATATCAGTGCCCCTAACTAAATAGTCTGGTATTGCAGGTTTTAAACATTCTCACTGCACACTGGTTGGAAATTGCTGCTTTAGGGGAAAGACTGGGAGAATTATTACTTTACATATTTGCTATAATGTCACAAGGTGCTGGAGACACAGTCTCCCACTCGGTCTGTGGGTTCTTGGTCTGTAAACTCACTCAAGTATGGAAACGGGGTTTTTCCTGAGGCTGCTCCTCTGAACTTCCTGACCAGCCACCACTGAATCTCTGCTTTATTTTGTTTCATTTTATAAATGAAGCAGCAGCATCGTTGGCTGCTCATATAGTTTTTTTTTTCCCCCCAGAAGCATTGTGTTCTATGCAATCACCATGGAGATGTTTGGTCTGGTATTTGGCATCCACTCTGACTTTGACACATATTTCAATAATTCCACTCATCTTTCTCCTAACAATTAAGCCCTGCCACCTGGCCTCTATTAATTTGACATTCCATCACCTTCTTTCAATTAAATAATATCACCTTTTAAAATCATTCCTAGTCAACAGAGGACAGCTATCACAGATATTTACAATGCTGGTGCACCCCTTATTAATACATTGCTTACCACCTTGCTACGTGAATTGTATTCAAGGTTGCCATAGGAGTAAAAATATGTCCGATAGTCACCCTTTCTGCCATGTCTGTGAACATGTTACCTTTTTTCCACTGTTTGCCAGTGTGTCTTCAAATTTCTCTCTACTTAGTGAAGGCAAACCTTTACTAATACATCAGCACCATCTCCCAGAAGCCTTATCAAATTGTTAAATTCTATGTCATAGGGAGTATTCCCATATTAAAAAACTCTCCCTTATATAACTTTAGAGTCTGCCCTCCTTGATCCAGCACCCTCAGATCCAATGCCACACGTATATACTTCCCAGGGTAACTGCTGTAATCTTGGCTGGGTCCTACAGTTTCTTTGGCACGTTAGCAGTCTAGCCTTCTCCCAGACAAATTATCCTACACTTTGACCTTAGTTGACAGTCTTCAGACAAAGAGCAGGAGTGAGCGCACAGCCTGAGAAAGACACGCGTGGTCTTGGAAGCAGAGGTGTCTGCATCATCGGTAAGCCTCGGTGACATTCTAGTCTTTGAAAAGGATGTAGTGGAACATTTATGAAAGCGCAGAGCATCTTAGCTGGTCTCAGATGTCAAGGTTCTGAAGACCACTGGCCCAGATATAAACATCCTTAATATCAGGGTTCTACTCTTTTCCCACCAAAGCCCAGGCCACAGCATAAATGAGCTGTTAGGTTTCATCTGTTCTTCTAATTCAATCCTGAGCCTGCTCTTCACCTTTTTCTGCTCTGTAGCATCATAAAATAAGAATCTCTTTATATTTGTCAAGGAGATATGGTGACTTTCAAACATTGCCTTAAACCAATAATGGATCACACTCTTTGTCTTTTTTGCAGGGTGTCGATAGTACGCAACAAGAGTGATATAATCCCATACATTATAATGACTACTTTTTTTTTTTTTCATTTCTTAAAAGGCTGAGATGTTGCACTATGCAATGCATTTTTTTCCATTTTTTCACTGCTAATAAAAGGTCAATAACTGCATTACTCTAGCATACCAGGGTTTATCAACATTCCTCCTACTACCAGAAATAGGGTGCACAATGCAGGCTGTCCAGTGGATGATCCAGTTCCAATATCACATTTTATAGTTTGCTTTTTACAATCACCCTTTACACAAATTAACTTAGGTCAGGGTCCTCAGAAATACTATCTAAAAGGAATTTGCATGCAGAAGCTGTACTAGTGAAGACATATTGCAACAATACCAGTAAAGAAATGAAGGAAGCAGACCTAGACAAGGGGAGAAGTTGAACTCTGATTCATATGCAACAGGGGCCTCAGCCAGCCCCACAGAATCAATGGAACAGGCTGGCTCTTCAAAACCATCCCAAATTAAAGTAATACAGCCAGGACTTCAGATACTTTTATGTACCAATTATTGCAAGCGAGTTGATCCTAGCAATAAGGATGACCTTGGGAAAGCCAGCTTCCTTAGGCTGGGGTAATTTCTAAAGTGAACCAATTATGAGCCATCTATAGCCAATACTCATAATTACTGGAGGAATGAATGTCTCTGTCCTGAAGGAGGGATCTCAAAGGCGCACAGCAAGATGCACTATGATTGCTAAGTATTTGATAGAAATACCCATGTTTATTGGGCAATCTGTTTTCAGCATGGGACTCTAAGTTGCAAATGATTGTGTCATAGAGCCATTCACCATTGGATATCTTATGGTGATTGTGACAGGGTGACAGTATGTAGCAAACAGAGTAGAGGTAGCATGTTTGAATTAGAGAGAGGGGGGACATTTTTACAATCATTCTTAATGATAAGTAAAGTGAACAACTAATATTTCAAGGTTAATGGTGTAAAGCAGAAATTCTGTACTTAAAGGATGTTATTTTGAGCAAATGTAAGAAGCAAAGTTGTCCTCAAGTTGTAATAAGCCTCCTACATGACATGATAGAACTGGGGCATTTCAGAGAGAAAAGGTAGCCCCACCAAAGCTTTACAGAAATGGAATCCTTACTCTTCTTCCCCAGTATGAGTTCTCTAACATGATTTGTGAAACAGAAATTAGGATTTCACTGAAGGGTATATCCCAAGAGAAATGGTTAGAATTCTCTCCTACCCTTAGAATGAGGACAGACATTATAAAAACATATAATTCATATGAACACTCTTCAAGTTAACTAGTGACTATAGAATTCTTTTTTTTTTTTAACTTTTAATTTTTGTTACAGATGTTTCTCCCTTTTTCCCCATGGACACCCTCCTCCCTATACCCCCAACCCAGTCCCCAGCTTTGTTGTCCATGTCCTTCGGTTATGCATACATGCATATAAGTTCTGTGGTTTATCTCTCCCTCCCTTCACCCCTTCTTCTGAGGGTTCTCAGTCTGTACCCTACTTCCACGTCTCTGAGTCTACCCTGTCCCTCATACTGTTATGTTCATTACATTCCACAAATAAGTGAGATCATGTGATATTTGTCTTTCTCAGCTTGGTTTGTTTCACTTAGCATAATACTCTCCAGGTCCCTCCATGTTGTCTCAAAGGATAAGAGATTTTTCTTTCATATAGCTGCATAGTACTCCTTTGTGTATATATACCACTGCTTTTTTATCCATTCATCTACTGATGCAGAATTGGTCTGTTTCCAGATCTTACCTATTGTAAATAGTGCTGCTACAAACATGGGGGTACATATGTTCTTTCTGATTGGTGTTTCAGGCTTCTTAGGGTATATTCCTCGAAGTAGGATCACTGTGTCAAATGGCAATTCAATTTTTATTTTCTTGAGATAACACCATCTTGTTTTCCATAGTGGCTGCACCAGTCTGCATTCCCACCAACAGTGTACTAGATTCTCCTTTTCTCCACACCTTCTCCAACAATTGTTGTTTGATGATTTGTTGATGGTGGCCATTCTGACAGGTGTGAGGTGATACCTCATTGTTTTAATTTGCATCTCTCTGATGATTAGTGATGTTGAGAATTTCTTTATATGTCTTTTGGCCATTTGTATGTCCTGTTTGGAGAGGTGTCTATTTAGTTCCTCTGCCCATTTTGTAATTAGGTTCTTTGTTTTTCTTTTGTTGAGTTATATGAGAACTCTATATATTTTGGAAATTAACCCCTAATCTGATGTATCATTTGCAATTTTGCTCTCCCATACAGTGGGTTCCCTTTCCATTTTGATGGTTGTTTCTTTTGCTGTGCAGATGCTTTTTAGTTTGATGTAGTCCCATGTGTTCATTTTCTCCTTTGTTTCTGTTGCCTTAGGTGATGTATCAGTGAAAATTCTACTGCATATGTCTGAAATTCTGTTGTCTACATTTTCTTCTAGGATTTTTATGAATTCACAAGTCACATTTAAGTCTTTTATCCATTTTGAGTTTATTCTTGTGTATGGTGTAAGTTAATGGCCTAGTTTCAATTTTTTGGATGTAGGTGTCCAATTTTTCCAACACCATTTATTAAAGAAGATGTCTTTACTCCATTGTATGTTCTTGCCACCTTTGTCAAATACTAGTTGAGCATAAGGTCTTGGGTCCATTTCCAGGTTCTCTGTTCTGTTCCACTGGTCTATATGCCTGTTCTTGTGCCAGTACCAGGCTATTTTGATTACAGTAGCTTTGTAGTATAGCCTGATATCTCGTATTGTGATCCCACTTACTTTTGTATTTCTGTGGTGTCAGTTGTCACTTCTCCTCTTTCATTTCTGATTTTGTGTATTTGGGTTCTCTCTCTTTGTTTCTTGGTGAGTCAATCTTGTTTATCATTTCAAAAAATCAGCTCTTTGTTTCATTGGTCCTTTGAATTGTTTTTTTTTTGGTCTCTGTGTCATTTATTTCTGCTCTGATCTTTACTATTTCCTTCCTTCTGCTTGCTCTGGCATTTGTTTGTTTGTTTGTTTGCTTTCTAGTTCCTTAAGTTGTGAGGCTAGATAGTCTATTAAATTTTTTTCTTGTTTCTTGAAGTAGGCCTGAAGTGCTATGAACTTCTCTCTCAGAACTGCTTTAGCTGCATCCCATAAATTTTGTGTGTTAATTTTTTTTTGGTTTCCAGAAAGTTTTTAATTTCTTCTTTGATCTCCTTGGTAACACATTCATTGTTTAATAGCATGCTATTTAGCATCCATGTGTTTAAATGTCTTTGCATGTCCTTGTTGCAATTGATTTCTAGTTTTATGACATTGATCTGAGAAGATGCTTGATATGATTTCAATCTCCTTGAACTTGTATAGACTTAGTTTGTGTCCTAACTTGTGGTCTATCTTTGAGAATGTCCCATGTGCACCTGAGAAGAATGTGAATTCTGTAGTTTTGGGGTGTAATTCTCTGTAGATATCTATGAAATCCATTTGGTCTTGTGCTTTATTTAGAGTCTCTCTTTCTTTGTTAATTTTTTGTCTAGAGGATCTATCCAGTGATGTCAGTGGGTTGTTAAAGTCCCCTGCTATGATGGTATTGTTGTTGATTTCTCCTTTGAAGTCCTCCAGAAGATTTTTAATATATTTTGGTGCTTCTATATTGAGTGCATATATGTTTACCAAGGTTATATCTTCCTGTTGAATAGATCTTTTCAATATTATGTAGTGGCCTTCTTTGTCTCTAGTTATGGCCTTCATTTGTAATCTAATTTATCAAATATGAGTATTGCTACCCCAGCTTTTTTTTTTTTTTCCTTTCTGTTTGCTTGGAAGATTTTTTAATCCCTTCAGTTTCAACCTATATGAGTGTTTTGTTGTAAGGTTGGTCTCTTGTAAACAACATATAGATGAGTCATGCTTTCTTATCCAGCCAGCTTCTCTGTCTTTTTATGGGAGCATTTAACCCATTTACATTTAAGGTGATTATTGATATGTACTTATTTATTGCCATTTTTGTTTAATGTGGTTCTAGTTTTCTATTTTTTCTACTAATTACAGCAGTCCTTTTAACATTTCATGCAGTGCTGATTTGGTGTTAATATATTTCTTTAGCCTTTTTATTTTTATTTTTTATTTTTTTGGGGAAACTCTTTATTTGACCTTCTATTTTGAATGATAGCCTTGCTGCACAGAGTAGTCTTGGATTCAGATCCTTGTTTTTCTTTTTCTTGATTACCTCATGCCATTCCCTTCTGGTCTGTAGTGTTTCTGTTGAGAAGTTAGCTGATAGTTTTATAAGGGTTCCTTTGTAGGTAACTTGTTACTTCTCTCTTGCTGCCTTTAGGATTCTCTCTTTGTCTTTAATTTTTGGCATTTTAATTACTATGTATCTTGGTGTGTACTTGTTTGGGTTCTTCTTACTGAGGGCTCTCTGTGCTTTTTGAAATTGAATGCCTTTCTCTTTTACCAAATTAAGGAAGTTTTCTTTTACTATTTCTCCCAATATATTCTCTAACCCTTCCTTAATTTCTTTGTTTCGGGGACTCTATGATGTAATTATTATTATGTCTCCAGTTGTCCCACAGTTCTCTTAAGCTGTCTTCCTGTTTTTAATTTTTTTTTCTTTTGGTTTTTTGATTGGTTGATTTTTTTTTTTTAACCCTGTCTTCTACTTCACAGATCCGGTCCTCAGTTTCCTCTCGTCTGTTTAGACCTTCCAATGTGTTCTTTATTTCTGCTATGTCATTCTTAATTTCTTCTTGGTGGTTTTTCATTTCCAATTGTTTGATTTTCAATGTTTCTATGTCTTTACTCATGGTGTTGATGTCTTTACTCATGCTGTTGGACTTCCTCAAGGTCATGGCTCTGAATTTTACCTCTGATAACTTTCTTGAATGCATTTTATTTATCACATCTATGGTAGAGGTTTGTTGTTCTTTCACTTGGTATTTGTTTGTTTGTTTCACCATTTTGGCTATCTCAGTGGGTTTTGGAGCCTGTCAAATTTTCCCTGTGAGTGTTGGTGTTCTGATGCTTGTGGTTTCCTTTACTGGGTTTGGATTAGTATGGGAAGACCCATGTTAAACACCACTGTCAAGTCTTACTTTCCTGGGTAGATTTGCAAGCCCAGGAAAGATTCAGTTATCCTCTAGCTTTTTGCCTGCAGGCCATTAGTCGGGGTTACTTGAAGAGCCTTGGGTTCTCAGTTGAATGAAAAACTCCCTCAGGTGTTCAGTATAAGAGTATTTCCTGAGTTTGTGGCTGATGCTGCTTGTTAATAATCCTCAATTTGCATTTTAATGGCCCACCTGGGGTTGAATCTCCAATGGAGGGGTTGCTGCCTCTCCCCAGATACCTGGGAAGAAGTCAGATGGCCACTGTCCTGCATGGCCGCAAAGCTCTGAGGACCCTCCAAATACCGAGTGTCCAAACACAGTTCCAGTCCAGTCTGCCCTCCCTCTGCCGGAGCTCAAGGTGAGTGGCTGTGGCTATTTTAATGCTCTGTCCTGTTCCTCTGCTCTGTGGAGTTGGCTTGGGATTTTACCCCCCAGGGTGCTGTTCACAGCTAAGACTACTGCTGTCTGTGGTTTCCCTCTCATGCCTCCACAATCCTACCAGGATCAATTCAGTGTCACTGGTTATATGAACCTTGCAAGCTGTTTTTCTGTTGCTTTTTCCCAACGATTTGTCTTTATTTTAGTTGTAATTCCAGTTTGGTCCTGGGAGATGGTCTCTGCCACCATTTTGGAATCCCCGCCTGTAGAATTCTTATGTTTAGCAACCTTGGCTAGGCCAGCTCTGACCCATTGTGGCAGTGGGCATTCTGTGGTCCAGAGTGACAAAATCATTCAGCTTCCATGTAGAGCTAAAGCTTTCTGAGTCTCAGGCTTAATGCTGTCTAGATTGAACATCTATCAAAACCACCAGCACAACAAGAAGAATTTTGATAGAATTTAACTGTTAGAATAATGAAAAAGTCAATTTTCAATGAAATTATTTAAAATAAATTGTACTGAGAGACTCAGAAATACTTTAGTAACATGAACATTTATAAAACGCAGTAAGTGGGAGAGCAGAAACATGCAAAGCTTGTTTCTCTAGATTATAAGCAGCTTGTGGACAGGGTTTGCCTGTATCATGTTCACATTCTTGGTTGCATTATCATTAGGTTTGACATATTGATATTTGCTCAGTGATGTTAACACAGGCCTCAGCAATATCAAAGGAGCCATTTTGTGGACCTCTGATGCCTTGTGCCTCTGGTTTTCTGAATTCAAAAACTTGTTCTGCTTTGACATTTGGCTCTAGGTTTGCCATATCCCTCTCTAGCCTGTCTGTGACCCATCTTATTCAGATGTTTAATGTTATTTTCTACCTTCTAATGCTCAAGATACGTCTTCCTTCAGTGTTCTTGTGACCTAAGTTCACAAAGGCTTTTTACCATCCAACATTGACCTTCAAATCCACGCAGCAGAGCTCTTTATATTCTCTACTGACTGAAGGCAGAAGGAAAAAAACTCTACCCCATCAGCTTTTTGCTATCCTTCATAGATTTCAGCTTATAACTTCAGCTGTCTAAATTTGAAGTCATGCTTTCAACTCTGAAATTCAAAATGTATAGACAGTTTATTAAGGAATATCAACTTTTGGTGGTATAAACATATAACAATTTTATTAATTCAAATACTGCTCTGTAATTAGTCCCATAACAATTTAGGGTTATTATTAAATTTATAGTCGTTTCTCTATGATTAGAAGAGTTTTATTTCAGTATTTATTCTGCTCTCCCATTATTTTTTTTAAATACACATTTACCTAGATTCAAACTTTTTTTTTTCCTTCTATTTCTACCATCCCAGGTAAATTCTGTTATGGCTTTAGTATTTTGAAGGAAGAACAGGAAGAAGGAAGACCTGACAGGATTATAATTTACACACTTACCTTCTTCCTTCCTTCTGCTAGTTATTCTGGTTGGATGGAGGAATGGGGAAGGGAAACAAGAGTGTTTTCTGACTTAACTGGGAGAGGTGACAATCTGGTAAGGGTGATTATTGCTATTTTTTTGTTGTTTTTTGGACAACTGAAACTGGCTACTCTTGCTTTTTATGTAGCAGCTAACCTAAATGCTGGCACACCTATTGGGTATTAAGAATTCCTTCTAAAGTGTTATTTAATGACTCAGTTTCCTAATGTCAGAGATGAGTCTCTGACTAGAACTACTCCAGTGCCCCTCATTTCCTACCACTATCAGCGATCCCAGAGCCTCTTATTGATAAAGTTCCTTATGTCTGTTCAGCGGACATTGCCAAACGGTGAAAGACAAGCTGCTCTACCCAGCTCTCTCTTTCTCAGTTCTTCCATTTTCTTCCAATTCCTCTGTCTGACCGGTGTGCTGCCTAAGGAGAAAGCCACTGGAGAACAAAATTATTTCCCCTTTGCTTTTGGACACTCTTAAGAAGTGGTTTCCTTGTCTTTGGAAAGGAGAACACTTTTTCTAATAACATTCAGAGCTCATTTCATTTCACACTTTTTCAATTATATTATCACCTCTGCTTGGGTCACACTTTTGGGAAAAGAGACAAAATCCTACTCAGTCTCACTTGACATTAGTAAGAGGTACACCAACACTATGAGTTTCTGTACCTTCCCTCAAGGTAAATATGATGCAGAAGACCCACTGGGCAAGGGCCAGAGGGATTTAATGCATGCTAGTGACAGATCTCTTCAAATCAACCAAATCAGAAGAACTGGCTGAGATCTATAGAAGTCTGTCCAGATGGCAGTCAAAGCAAGAAGAGATCATGGGAAACAATTGTTAAATTTTGGATAAGGATAAGCTGATTCCTATAAAATGTCAAAAGGAAGTTTATGGCTTAGGAATACCATATACATAGCAATTTAAAAATAAATGAAAACTTATAAATTTATATTTTGAGTAAATCCAGATGTTTATAAATAAAAATGTATTTATTGAACCACAGCAAATTAAATCCAATATAATTGGGATATGGATGGTAGACAAACAAGAATCTTAAGAGCATGAAATAAGGGGAAACTTTTTGACATGTCCTAACTGGAATTTTCATACCCAGGCTTTTCTAAATCTTTCAAAGATGGAGATGGAGGGCTATGAGGATTCTTGTATGATATCTGAAACACAGGACTGGGTTTGTACCACTGGCGATTAAGCTTAAGTGTCATGTTTTGCTATAGCCTCTCATGCTGCAGACCTCTCCTACCAGATGCAGTGCAAGAATACTGCACTGCTCTGCCATGATTTCTGGGGACACTTTCCCCACTGGGGATGTGAATATCTACACGGGCTAACTGCCCAGCAAGAGTGTCATAACCCTAGCTGAGAGAGAGAGTATCTCCACCTCGAAGATCATATCATCCGTAGGTATTGAACCTGTGTGAGGTGAGAAGGGTGGAGTGAGAAGGATGTCCATGTTGTGGGGCAATTCCACTCAAGGAGTCGGAGCAACGGTGGGGAGAAGAGGGCATCACATGTGCTGAGGAGCAGTGCATCCCACCGCAAGGTGTTGGAGCTCAAGTAGGGCGAGAAAGGCGTCTGTGCATGACGAGGATGACACCAGCATTGGAGATCAGTGACACAGAGGGGTATTGACCACAAAAAATGTGTTAGGTGGGAATAACTGACAATGTGTTTCCTCAAAGGAGGAAATCATAAATATGGAAAGGAAAATACTTGTGTTAATCCTATTGTATTATAACTAAATTAAATGTATTGGAGAATTGATGGTTTTCAATATAAAAATAAATATAATGAACAAAACAAGCTGATGATCAAAATAAACCCAGAGACATAAATGTAGGGTACAGACTGTTAAACCTCAGAAGAAGGGGACGGGGGAGAGGGAAGAGATAAACCACAGAATTTATATGCATGTATGCATAACCATGGACATTAACAATAATGCTGGGGATGGGGGTGGGGAGGTGGGTGGGGCCTGAATGAAAGGAGGGTGTCAATGGGGGAAAAGGAGAAACATCGGGAACAAAAATAAATAAGTAAATATAGGACTAAATTAAGATGTAAATGTATGAGTATTTCTTTATGTGTTTTGTAGCAGTTTCCCATTGAGAGAGCCTGAAAACAGGAACATCCCTAAGGGTAATAAAATCCCACTTAAACCCAGATCTTAGTTGCTAAATTCTGTTCTCCCCTAAAATAAGTAGGATTTCTTGGAGAAAAGTACAATTTTAGAAATAGCACAGGAAAAGAAAAATTAAGCACAAAACAATAAAAAGCTCAACTGATGAAAGGCATGCCAAGACAACAGAAGACAATTTAAAGGGCTTCAGCTAGTTAAATCTGGGACAACTGGTCATCAAAATAAATAACGATGTTAATGAATTATAACCCACTGAATATAACAGGATCCTTGTTTCATAGTGAGGTACAAAAATAGATAGATTAAAAGTCAGGATAATGGGCAAGTATGGTAGACACAACTTTATCCACGTGATCAAAGTTAAGATTTTAGTAATAGGACAAATTGAAATCTTGGCTAATCAAACAAGGTACAATGAGAAGAACACAATATTGTGTCTGCAATATTTTTTAAAATATACAACTTGACTTTAATTGTGAGTAAAAATCAGACAAACTCAAATTGAGGAACATTCATAAAATATTTGGCCTGTATCTCTAAAGACGTAATGTTATAAAAGCCAAGAAAAGATTCAGAAATGGTTTCATAGAGAAGGAGTCTACGAGATTAAATGTACCACCAGATTCTAATTTGGGTCCCTTTGCTGTTAAGAACATATCTGAAACAGTTGGCAGAACTTTGGTGGCAGCATGAATTCAACTTTGTTGTGCAAATGGTAGCGATATGTCAATGTGAATTCCTCAATGTTCACGGTTGTATTGTGCTCTATAGATAACATGACTGTGCTTTAACAACTGCACACTCAAGTATTGTGGGGGGGGTGGATACCATGTAAACAACTCTTTTCAACGGCAAAGAAAAAATAAATTTCTTGTTTATACTTACAATTTCTCCGTAATTTTGAGATTGTTTAAAAGATTAAAGAATCACGTTTTTAAAAAAATAAATGCAAGGCATTATCAACATGCTGTTGTAACTGAGAAAGAGAAATTTCATTTTTTTTCACTCTGTATTTATGTGACTGTAAGAGAAAGAAGGCTATCCAACAGAAAAAGTACTAAATTCTGGGCATGATGGCTTCAGAAACTACCTCCATTTCTCACTCACCATGTGAAATTGAACAAATTTAGTTTAGGTCTCAGTATTCTTCTTGTAGCATGTAACATCTATATATATTTACATCAGTTTTTATATTTGAGCTAGAAGGCTCAAAGGTGTTGTTTACAAAAACATTCCATGGACTATAAGGTATTATAGAATAGTCAGCTATTAGATGACTATAATAAGATGATCAAGATGGGTTCCATCCATACTATTTCAATCTATTGCAAAATTTCTGGTGTGTTTGTTCAAAGTCAATTAATTCAATTCTGATTTGATTGTCCTTTCTGTTGGTCTGACATAGATCAAAGTCCAAAGCTGTGTGATAAGGCTCAAAGCAGTGATACATTTGAATCTATGGCTTTCCTTCCAGCTCCATGCAACACACTGCTCCGAAGTTGCCTAACTCTTACTGACAGACATGTTTGCACATACTCAGCCACGCAGAACTATGTTTCCACAACAATCTGCTTCAAGATAGATGAGCTGGCTAAGGTCAGAACTTTTTCCTGGCAAATCCAGCTTAACTTTGAAATTAAGAACACTTATACTTGATGTCAGTAAAGGTCAGTCAACATACCTTTTTTTCTTTTTATTTTACAGTACAGTAACTTTTGAGATAAATGCAGGAGAACTTTTTGTTTGTTTGCACTATACTATTTTTAGCCATTAGAAAGATTAAAAAAGAAAGATCCAAGAAGAAAGATCCTGAGGTATCATTGGCTTATTTTAGGAAACTCAGAGTCAGACAAGAGTCTATAACCTCTCTAATGCTTGTATAAACCATACAACAACAGTCTTACCATGAACATTGATTCTGATGTAGAATTTGTTTCCACCTTGATGCTATAAGGGAGAGTGTGTCAAAGGATGTTGTAACTCTGATTAACAAAGACACATTTAAAATGGGCTTTCAAATGAAGTCTGTTGGCATAGTTTATTATGTATGTATGTATATGTTAAACTGTAGCTCTCAACCAGAACCAGTAACAGCATCATCCTGAGGCATATAAGGAGCTGAGAAAAAATTAGTAGTACTGATGATGTTTTTATTTAAAATTATTATATTAGGTTCATCATAGATTTGTGTATTCATTTTTATTATTATTGAAAAAATTTTCCCCTTTATTGATTTTTAGAGAGAGAGGAAGGGAGAGGGAGAGGGAGATAGGAACATCGATGAGTGAGAACATCAATTGACCACCTCCAGCACACCCCCTAATGGAGATTTAGCCCACAACCTGGGCACGTGCCCTGACCGGGAATAGAACCAGCAACCTCTTGGTGCATGGGGTCTACGTTCAACCACTGAGCCACACCGGCCAGGATTTATTTTTATTTTGTTTAAATGTTGCATTAAAATATATTCACCTTGATAACTGAGATTTTGGGTGCCTCTGTAACTCTTGTGCTAAGACAAGTAGCCTTACTTTCTCACCCTGGTTGGGGCTATGGCTCCTGAAATAATTTGGTTACAGAATGAATAGTGATTGTTGCTATTGTTATTATTACATGAAGTCTAGATTTGCAAAACAACAATATCAATGAGACATGGATACACGCTGATGTCATGGTCTCCATGGCTGCTGAACCCCATATACAAATGAAGATGTGTTTCTGTGTAGATTCTCTGCAAGAATCAAAAGAACTGTAAGGAAATGTCTCCATTCTTACTTGATCATTCTTCATAGAAATTAAACTGAGTGTGAAATGCCTGAAAAATTATTTCTCATAAGAAATGATCTATTTCTGTTACACCACAAACTAGAATAATCACCCACTGTTCCTAAGACTCCCAGTCCTCAAGGGAATTCCAAGGAAAAGAAGTTTGTAGCAAGGTACCAGCTTGTGCTTATAACCCAATATTTTCTCAAATTTTTTTCTTGTTTTGTGGCTTAAAGAACTTCACTTATCTATCCATTTTTTCCCATTCATTCATTTATCCATTTATTCATTCATTTAACAAGCATTTTCTGAACACCAACAGAGCTTATAGAAGGAGCTCAGGAAATACTTCTAAGAAGACATTTGAACAGAATGTTTAGAAAACAAATAAGTGGTCCTGGAAAAAATAGCAACAGAAAAACCACTTAATGCAGAAAAAGTAGGCATGTGAGATTATAAAATTTTCTGGAAAATTCTAGTTGAACAGAAAATCTAGACAGTAGTATATATTGTTGTGATAAAATATGAGTCTAGAGAGGAAGTCAGAGGTCAGTTTATTAATAAATGTGCAGAAAACAAGGACAATTTAACAACATTCTTGTCACATGGATCGTAGACTGTTTAACCAATTTGATTATGATGCACTTTGGAGTGGTATTCTCTATATTTCTTTACTTACACTTTGATGAGCTTTTTAAATATGTCTACTATTTTATCCTTTTTTTTCCCTCTCTTCCTCTCTCTCTCTTCCTACTCCCCATACTCACCCCCAGTCAGTTCTGTTTCTATGATTCTCTATCCTGAAACTCTACCTGCCTTGGCCTCCTTGAAATCTGAACTGTGTCTCTCAACTCATGTTTTTGAAAATGCTCTCTGGATAGTATCCTGGAACCAATAAAGGGCTCACTTTTTTAGTTTTCCTTCTGTCAAAGATGGTCATCCTGGTATTCCAGAGGTCCAATGACCACCACTGTTTGTATTTTGCTTTTTAAATTATTTAAATTAGAAGAGTAAATCTGGTCTCTGTCACTCTATTATGTCCATCAGGAGAAGCCTTTGATGATATATAAATATAAATTTTAGTTTTTTTTCATTCATAATAGTGCAAAGAAAAAATTTCAATGAGATTGATCACTAATCCTTTTTAAATATTTCATGTCTATTTATTGCTTCAGACACCAAAAAGATAAAGATACCCAATACTTATTTTTTCAACTAGAGTCCTAACAGAAAGCAACTGATGATGCAGAGATAGGGATGTGCAGGTACCTTGTTTGTTTTAGGTGGTACTAAATCTTCTTCTTCATGCATGGTTATCTGTTTGTATTCCTAAGAAATTTTGTTGAAAAAAACTGATTTTATATCTATTATCTC
This sequence comes from Molossus molossus, assembly GCF_014108415.1. Classification (NCBI taxonomy): domain Eukaryota; kingdom Metazoa; phylum Chordata; class Mammalia; order Chiroptera; family Molossidae; genus Molossus; species Molossus molossus. Next base: position 26,180,440 of record NW_023425346.1, read on the forward strand.
TAGTTGTTTTGGTAAAATGAAAAACACACTTTACCCTTTGATTTTAACATGGAAACTTCTCTCATTAATTCACGGTAATGGGTATGAGTGTATGCTGCTAAATTACCACAGTTATAGTTTTAACACATGAAAAAGATGATTGAGCCCTGGTCAGTATGGCCCAGTGGTTGGAGCATTGGCCTGTGGACCAGAGAGTTTTGGGTTCAGTTCCCGCTAGGGGCACGTACCAAAAAAAGAAAAAGATGATTGAAATTATTTCTCTTGAGTCAGCACTATATGTAATATAAATATGTTTTCTGATACATTTAGAGTAAAATCAATAATCAAATGAATATGTGTGATATTCAGTAATAGTAAGGCTTAAATTCTATTTTGGTAATCAAAGAATTCACATCTAAAAAAATAGAAAAATTTCTCTTATATGTAAAGAAATTCTAGAAAAAAATAATTATTTTCAGAAAGTCAACTTTATTTTCTTGTTGTACAATATTTTCTAGTTTGTTTTTTAAATGGTGAATGGTGATTTAATGAGAACTCTGATAAGGTCAAAGGTCATTTTGTATGTTTGTTTGTTTTGTGGAAAATAAGCCTTATATTGCCTTCTAATTTTATTGACTAACTTCTACGGCAGCTTCAATTTTGCCAACAATTATAAAGATGTATTTCTCTTTGTCTCTAAAATGTTTGTCCTCCAAAAGGTTATGAAAGAGGATATTTTAGGAGTCTAGCCTTGTAAACTTTAATGGATTACCAATTAGTCTGCCAGGTTTAATTTTTGATCAAGAAAGAAAGCTAACACTGGAGCACGTTTAATTAACCAGTTTTAAATTCTTCCATCACTGCCACTGAAGATCTGCAAGAAGAGATTCAATAAATGATGCCATTTTTTCACACCTCTCCACAGACACAATCATTTAGATGAGTGTGGTAGATAGCACAGCATGTCCAGAAAGCATTAGACAAGGGAAAGATCTTTCTCCCATCTTTGATTTGCTTGAATCCATATTCAGTACTGCACACTGCATCTCCCTCACCCTAAAATCTCTACTGTCACCTGAAATATTTCAGAAAGTTTCCTTCTTCTGTCGTGCCATCCAACAAAGTTTTACAAAACAGCATGCTTTCATTCACAGTGTTTTCCAAAGCGTATCTTACAAATTCCAACAACTGAGCACAACCTGAAACATCTATGGAGTTGCTCATTTTTAGGGCAAAGTAATCACTTTCCATACTTTTTAAAACCAGCTATACACAGGCATTAATTGACATGTCACTTATACACTTTAGAACAGCATCATTTGACAATGGCACACATGTTAATTTATTTACCACATCTGTTTCTGTTTCAGTGAATAGCATCTTCATGACAGATGGTAGTAGAGAGTTGTAGCAATTATATACTTTAAGAGGACTCTGAGTTGTGTTGGATGCCATATGCATTAAGTGACTAAATTTTTATATTAAAATCTATATGTATATTTCTTCAAATTTCTAGCTAAATGGTTCCATAATATTGGTTTTGTTTCATTTTAGAAATATACATGTTGAGTCTACCATGAGCAAATAATTTTAGATATTGCTTTCATATATAAGATCTTTAAAATATATACCATACCAGTCTTAAAACAACTGCACATATTGGTATTTTCTCTTCTTCAAATGATCCAAAAGCATCAAACTCACTGCTGAAGAGAATGATTAAAAATTGCCAGTTTCTGATACCCAGGACTCTTTGAATTGTATTAAAATCTGTAACTTTCATGGGATTTTTTTTTTGGGAAGAGTGGAAATCCATAGTAGCTGACAAGAAAAAATCTACACTTTCCTTTTTTTTGTTGTTTTTTGCTGTTTTCTCTTGAATTTGCTTACACACACACACACACACACACACACACACACACATTCTTACCCTGAAGATCCAATTAGCCTGAGAGAGGAAAGATTTACACAAGAATTCTATAAAATACTTAGTCTTAAGAAATGAATCTGGAATTAGTTCTCTAGTAGCTTTTGTCTCTTGGTCTTGTCTTGACTTCTCAAACTATTCTACATTCTTCATGCTTGATTTTGGAAGTCTTTATCTTTCTATGTAGTAGATGATAAATTGTCCTATTTTGTTTATTTTTTCTTTAGTGCTCCCACCAACAATGCCCAAAGACAAATACTGAGAATAACATTTACAGAATTGGTGGCAAAGGATCAATTTTCCAATATATATTTTCTATGAAACAGGTAAAATGCCATAACATTTGTTGTGTCATAAAAAGAAAAAAAAATATCTTTTATGATCTCACAGCCCTGCGCTATTGCCATGGCGTTTCTCTTTCTCTCATCACAGAAAAGGTATAGTTGCCTATTTTGCAATCTCCATTCTTTCCTACCATTTCTTCTGTGCTCCATTTAATTAACCCATAGTGCCCTACCAATCAGCTCTCATCAAGGTGAACAATGACATTTATCTTGTTAAATCTAATGGTGGCTTTAAGTCCTCATCTTTCATAAATTATTGATATAATTCAACAGATTTATTCACTCCTCTTTCTTCAGACTTTCTTCCCTTTGATTCTAAGATACCACTTTCTGTAGGTTCTCTTTTTCCCACATGACCCTTCTCAGTCCCTTTTCTGGTCTGTCTTTTGTGATTTCTCATCTTTGGTGTGTTTCAGAGCTCAGTCCTCAGACTTTTCTACTTTTCTGTGGAGTCTCACTTCCTAGATCATCTCATTCTGGCTTGTGAGACAGCATACTATCTATATCTGATGACTTCCCAAATTGTATCTGTGGTCAACAGTTCTCACTTTGTATGTAAAAGTTGTCTTCACATTTACTTATAAAACTGTCTATTGGAAATCTTCATTTCTAATTGGCATTCTAAATTTAAATGGGTATTTCAATAGTTAATTATAAAACCGGAAGTGGAAAATGGCAGCCGAGTGAATGGAAGCTACATGGACTGTCTTCCAGGACCAAACAGGAATTACAACTAAAATAAAGACAAATCATTGGGAAAAGCCAACTGAAAAGCAGCTGCAGAGAACCCATACAACCAGGGTCAGAAAGAGGATGCCAAATTGAGCCTGGTAGGAACTTCAGAGGCACATGAAGGCAGGCTGGGAGTCTATGGACAGTAGTACAGTAGTAGAGATCTATATTAGCTGAATGTGCTTCCTTCTGAGAAAGCAGGGCATTTGAAAAGCACCAAGTCAGCTACAGCCTTGGCCTTCAGCAGAGGGAGGGCAGACTGGACTGGAACTGTGTGGAGAGAATCCTGGGCTCCTGGTTCAGGAGAGAGCTGCAGAGGAGGACACCAAGAGTTTTGTGCTAAATCACTCCCTCACAGGACAGTAGCCATATTACTCAAAGAGCCCATTTCCAGAGCCCTGGGGAGAAGCAACAGCTTCTCCTGCAGGAATTCAACACCACCAGGCCAGGCCAGAGGAATGCAAATTGAGGCTCATTAACATCCAGTCTGATAACATGCAAGTGTCCCACCCACTGGAAATCCTCTTACACCTGATGAATTTTTCATTCAGCTGAGGGCTACTAATCAAGGCCCATCAAGTAACTGAGACTAATAGCCTTCAGGCAAAAAGCTAGAGTAACTGAACCTTTCCCTGGCTTGCAAATCTACCCAGGAAAGGAAGACTTGACAGTGGTATTTAATGTGGGTGCTCCCACATGCATCCAAACCCAGTAGAGGGAGCCACAACCAGCAGAACACCAAAATCCACAGGAAAAAATGTGGCAGGCTCCAAAACCCACTGAGACAGCCAAAATAGTGAAACAAAAAAAACAAATCTCTAAAGAAAGAACAAGATAATTTGACAGGAGAATAAATAAATGAAATGGAATTGAGCAAGATATCCGAGGAGAGTTCAGAGTAATAATCATGAGGAAACTCAACAGCATGAGTAAAGATATAGAAACGTTGAAAACAAACCAATCAGAAATGAAGGATGGCATAGCAGAAATAAAGAACACATTAGAAAGAATAACCAGTAAAGTAGAGGAAACTGAGAACCGAATCAGTAAATTACAAGACAGGGTAAAAAAAAAATCACCCAATCAGAAAACAAGAAAGGAAAACAACAACAACAACACACAATTAAAAAACAGGAAGATAACCAAAGAGGACTGTGGGACAACTGGAAATGTAATAACATCCGTACCATAGGATTTCCACAAGAAGAAGAAAATGAGCAAGGGTTAGAGAATATATTGGAAGAAATAGTAACAGAAGACTTCCCTAGCTTGGTGAAGGAAAATGGCATAAACGCTCAAGAAGCACACAGAGCCCCAAGTAAGAAGAACCCAAACAAGCACACACCAAGATACATAGTAATTAAAATGCCCAAAATTAAAGAATAAGAGAGAATCCTAAAGGCAGCAAGAGATAAGCAACAAGTTACCTACAAAGGAAGCCCCATAAGGCTCTCAGCTGACTTCTCAACAGAAACACCACAGGCCAGAGGAATGACATGAAGTAATCAAGATAATGAAAAACAAGGATCTGAATCCAAGACTACTCTATGCAGCAAGGCTATCATTCAAAATAGAAGGTCAAATAAAGAGCCTTCAAAATGAAAATAAAAAAGGCTAAAGGAATATATTAGCACCAAAGCAGCACCCCCAAGAAATTTTAAAAAGACTGCTGTGATTAGTAGAAGAAATAGGAAGAGAAACATAACCATAATGAACAAAATGGCAAGAAATAAGCACATATCAATAATAACCTCAAACGTAAATGAATTAAATGCTATGATCAAAAGACACAGAGTAGCTGAATGGATAAGAAAGCATGACTCATATAGATATTGTTTACAAGAGACCCACCTCACAACAACAATAGACTCACATAGGTTGAAAGTGAAGGGATGGAAAAAAAAATTGAAATAAAAGGAAAGAAAAAAAAAGCCGGGGTATCAAAACTCATATCCAATAAAATAGACTTCAAAATGAAGGCCATAACTAGAGACAAAGAAGTTCACAACATAATATTGAAAGGATCTATCTAACAAAAAGGTATAACCTTGGTAAACATACATACACCCGATGTAGGAGCACCACAATACATTAAAAAAGTCTGGAGAACTTCAAAGGAGAAATCAACAGCAATACAATCCTATGAGGGGACTTCAACACATTGAAACAAAGAGCTGTTTTTTTAAAAGATAAACAAGATTGATGGACTCATAGACAGTTACCAAGAAACAAAAAGAAAGGACCCAGATAAACAAAATCAGAAATAAAAGAGGAGAAGTAACAACTGACACCACAGAAATACAAAGGATCAATAACAAATACTATGAACAATTATATGCCAACAAATTGTACAACCTAGGTGAAATGGACAAATTTCTAGAAATACACAGTCTCCCAAAAGTGAACCTAGAAGAGATAGAAATCTTGAACAGACCAATAACAACTAAGAAAATTGAAAATGTAATCAAGTAATTCTTAGCAAACAATAGCCCAGGGTCGGACAAATTCATGGGGGAGTGTTACTGAACATTCAAAGAAGATTTAACACCCATTCTCCTTAAACTATTTCAAAAAATCTAAGAAGGAGGAAGACTTCCAAACTTATTTTATGAAGCCAGCATAATTCTAATTCCAAAACCAGGTAAAGACACTACAAAGAAAGAAAACTAAATGCCAATATCCCTGATGAACTTAGATGCCAAAATCCTTCACAAAATATTAGCAAATCGGATCCAGCAATACATTAAAAAAATTACTCACCATGACCAAGTGGGATTCATCCCAGGGATACAAGGCTGGTACAATATTGGCAAATCAATAAATATGATACACTACATAAACAAAATGAAAGGTAATAACTATATGATCATATCAGTAGACACTGAAAAACCATTTGACGAAATCCAGCACCTCTTTCTGATAAAAAACGTTCAGCAATGTGGAAATAGAGGAATCATATCTCAACATAATGAAGGCCATATATAAAAAGCCTACAGCCAGCATCATACTCAATGGGCAAACGTTAAATCATTTTCCTTAAGAACAGGAACAAGACAGGGATGCCCACTTTCACCACTTTTTAACATAATATTAGATATCTTAGCCCAGCAATTAGACAAGAAGGAGAAACAGAAAGGATCCAAATTGGAAAGGAGAAAGTGAAACTGTCATTATTCGCAGATGACATGATAGTGTACATAGAAAACCCTAAAGACGCCCTGGCCAGTTTTGCTCAGTGGTTAGAGCATCAGCCTGTGATCCCGAGAGACCTGGGTTTGGTTCCCACTAAGGGCACGTAACTCAATTGTACTTTTTCCCTGGTTGGGTCGTGTGGGTGGGATGTGTCCCTTTCATGTCAATGTTTCTCTCTCTCTCTTCCTCCCACATTATCTGAACAAAAAAAAAAAGGAAAAATGTCCTTGGGTGAGGATAAAAAAAAAATAAGAAAACCCTAAAGACTCCATCAAAAATCTACTAGAGCTAATAAATGAATTTGGCAAAGTAGCAGGATACAAAATTAACATAAAAAAATTGACAGCATTCTTATACACCAATAATGAACTCACAGAAAGAGAAACTAAAAAAAGAAAAAAAAATCCAATCCCATTTATCATTGCAGCAAAAAATCTAAGATACCTAGAATAAACTAAACCAAAGAAGTAAAGGACCTGTTCTCAGAAAACTACAGGACATTGAAATAAAAAATAGAGGAAGATATAAAATAAAGTGGAAGCATATACCTTGTTCATGGATAGGAAAAATTAACATAATTAAAATGTCCATACAACCCAAAGCAATCTATAGATTCAATGCAATCCCAATTAAAATACCAATAACATATTTCATGGATCTAGACCACATACTCCAAAAGTTTATATAGACCCAAAAAAAGACAATGAATAGCCACAGCAATCTTGAAAAAGAACAACAAAGTAGGAGGGATCACAATACCAGATATCAGGTTATACTACAAAATCATTGTAATCAAAACAGCCCAGTACTAGCACATGAACAGGCATATAAGTCAATGGAATAGAAAAGAGAACCCAAAAATTGACCCAAGATGTTATGCTCAATTAATATTTGACAAATGTGGAAAGAGCATACAATGGAGTAAAGACAGCCTCTTTCATAAATGGTGTTGGGAAAATTGGACAGCTAGATGCAAAAAGTAAATAAAACTAGACCACCGACTCACACCATACACAAGAATAAACTCAAATTGAATAAAAGACTTAAATGTGACTCATGAATCCATAAAAATCTTTAAAAAGAATATAGGCATTAAAATTTCAGACATTATACAGTTGAGTATAGACAGCCTCTTTAATAAATGGTGTTGGGAAAATTGGACAGCTACATGCAAAAAATGAAATTAAACCATCACCTTACACCATACACAAGAATGAACTCAAAATGGGTAAAAGACTTAAATGTGACTCATGAATCCATAAAAATCCTAGAAAAAATGTAGGAAACAAAATTTCAGACATCATACGCAACAGAATTTTCACTGATACATCACCTAAGGCAACAGAAACAAAGGAGAAAATGAACACATGGGACTACATCAAACTCAAAAGCTTCTGCACAGCAAAAGAAACAACCATCAGAATGAAAAGGGAACTCACTCTATGGGAGAGCATAATTGCCAATGATATATCAGATAAGGGGTTAATTTCCAAAAAAATATAGAGTGCTCATTCGTCACAACAAAAGGAAGACAAAGAACCCAATTAAAAAATGGGCAGAGGAACTATAGACACCTCTCCAAACAGAACATACAAATGGCCAAGAGATATATGAAGAAATGCTCTACATCACTAATCATCAGACAGATGCAAATTAAAACAACAATGAGGTATCACCTCACACCTGTCAGAATGGCCGCCATCAACAAATCATTAAACAACAATTGTTGGCAAGGCTGTGGAGAAAAGGGAACTCTTGTACACTGCTGGTGGGAATGCAGATTGGTGCAGCCACTATGGAAAACAATATGGTGTTACCTCAAAAAATTAAAAATTGAACTGCTGTTTGACCCAGTGATCCCACTTCTAAGAATATACCCTTAGAATCCTGAAATACTAGTCAGAAAGAATATATGTACACCCATGTTTGTAGCAGCACTATTTACAATAGCTAAGATCTGGAAACAGCCCAAGTGTCCATCAGTAGACGAATGAATAAAAAAGCAGTGGTACATGTACACAATGGAGTACTATGCAGCTATAAGAAAGACAGATCTCTTATCCTTTGAGACAACATGGAGGGACCTGGAAAGTATTATCCTAAGCAAAACAAGCCAAACAGAGAAACACAGGGATCATATGATCTCACTTATTTGTGGAATATAATGAACATAGTCTGAGGAATAGGGTAGTCCCAGAGAAGTGGAAGTGGGGTACAGACTGACAATCCCCAGAAGAGGGGGTGGGGAAGAGGAAAGAGATAAACCACGAAGCTTATATGCATGTATGCATGAACAATGGACATGGACAACAAAGCTGTGGACAGGGTGGGGAGGGAGGGGGAAATCAGTGGGGGAAAAAGAAGAAACATCTGTAACAAAAATAAATTAATTAATTAAAAAAAATAGAAAACATTTCAGACATTACACAGAGCAGAATTTTTACTGCTACAATGCCTAAGGCAAGAGAAACAAAGAAAAAAATAATACATGGGACTATATCAATCCCAAAAGCTTCTGCACAGCAAAAGAAACAAACATCAAATTGGGAAGGGAACCTGCTTTATGGGAGAGCATAGTTGCCAACGATACATCAGATAAGGAGCTAATTTCCAAAATATATAGAGTACTCATACAGCTCAACAAAAGGAAGACAAAGAACCCAATTGAAAAATGGGCAGAGAACCTAAAGAGACACCTCTCCAAACAGGATATACAAATAGCCAAGAGACATGAAAAAATGTTCAAGGTCACTAACCATCAGAGAGATGCAAATAAAAACAACTATGAGGTATCACCTCACACCTGCCAGAATGGCTGCCATCAACGAGTGATCAAACAACAAGTGCTGGCAAGGGTGTGGAGAAAACGGGACTCTAGTGCACTGCTGATGGGAATGCAGACTGGTGCAGCCACTATGGAAAACCTTATGGTGTTACCTCTAAAATTAAAAATTGAACTTCAATTTGATCCAGTGATCCCACTGCTAGGAATATATCCTAAGAAGCCTGAAACACCAATCAGAAAGAATATATGTAGCCCTATGTTCATAGCAGCATTATTTACAATTCCTAAGATCTGGAAACAGCCCAAGTGTCCATAAGTAGACGAATGGATAAAAAAGCAGTGGTACATATACACAATGGAGTACTATGCAGCTGTAAGAAAGAAAGGTCTCTTCCTTTGAGATGACATGGAGGGACCTGGAGAGTATTATGTTAAGCAAAATAAATCAATCAGAGAAAGACAAATATCATATGATGTCACTTATTTGTGGAGTATAATGAGCAAAATAAGCTGATGAACAAAACAGACTCAGAGACATAGCAGTAGGGTATAGACTGACAAACCTCAGAAGAGGGAGGCGGGGGAGAGGGAAAAGATAAACCAAAGAACTTATATGCATGTATACATAGCCAATAGACATAGACAACAATGCTGGGGATGGAAGGCAGGATTGGGAGGAGGGTGTCAATGGGGAAAAAAAGGAGAAACATCTGTAACAAAAATAAATTAATTTAAAAAATCAATATCTTCAAAATGCAATAAAGGAAATGAAAATACATATGCTTGTACATATATACATACATTAAAAACACACACACTAAAAAATGTATTAAATGGGACATAAAACCCCATCCTATCGCCAAACTTACAGCTCATATAGCGCTCCTTATTTCAGAAATTTTGTTATTTTATTTGCTTTAGTCAAGAACCTTTCAAATACTCTTATCTCCTCTCTTTATCTGAAGTTTCTCATACAACCCAGCAGCAAATTAGGTCATCTCTGCCTTCAAAATGTACTCAGAAGCTCACTACTTCTATCACTTCTACCTTTTACTTTCACCATCCTCTCAGACTTCTACATGGCAGTGACCTCTTAACTGGTTTTCCTGCTTCAACGCCCCCTCTTGCCTCCCACCACAGGCTATTCTAAACACAGCAGAGAGAGATCCTTTGAAAAGAGAAATCAGATCATATCCCTTCTTTCCTCAAAACCCTTCAGTGATTTCCCATCCCTCTTAAAGTAAAAGCCAAAGTCTTTTGATGGTATAAATCCCTTCCCTTTTCATCTGTGGTCCTCAAGTCTGGCTGCATACTACTCTTTTTTTGGAAGCTTTCAAAATATAGGATTTAGGGGTCCCAATCTTATAAAGGCTGATTTAATTTGCCTGGGATGAAGCCTAGCTATTGGTAATTTTTAAAGCTTGTGCAGCCAAATTTGAGAACAACTGTCTCATGGTCCAGCCCATTACTCCTATTCTGGCCATCTTTCCAGCCACTATTCACCTTGCCCCCCCCCCCCCCACTACAGTGTGCTGAACCCTCTTGGCTGCTGCTCGGACATACCAAGCACATTTCCCCCCATCAATGTCATTTCACTTGTTGTGATGCTCTCCCTCTAACGACCTTCTCCCCGTTACCTCTCTGACTCTTATTTTCTCACTTCCTTCGAGTCTGTGCTCAAATGTATTCTACTTGGTGAGGATGGAGCTAACTACTTTTCATGAAACAGCACTTCCACCACCACTGGCCATTCTCCATCCTTCTCTAGCATATTATATATTTATGCATTTATTTATTTTCCGCCCTCTTTCCTCATTAAACATAAGCTCAAGTGGGCTGAATTTACTCCATGCTACCAAGGCTGCAGGCCCAGAACAAATTCTGACCTCAGCAAGTGCTGAATAATAACTAAATAAATACAGAAAATTTTATTTATAAAAATAAAAGTTTACAACTGAAATTTTAAAAGTTCAAGACATATACACGAACAAGTGTTTTAGTCAAAGTCAATTAAAATATTTAAGTGTGGCCTGGCTGGTGTGGCTCAGTGGTTGAGCATCCACCGATGCACTGGGAGGCCGCTGGTCAGGACACATGTCCAAGTTGTGGGCCTAATCCTCAGTGGGAGGCATGGAGGAGGCAGCCAATTGATGTTCTCTCTCATCGATGTTTCTGTCTCTCTTCCTCCCCCTTCCTCTATCTAGAGTCAATAAAGAAAATAAAATTAAAAAAAATATATATTAAAGTATTATAATACCAAAAGTTTTCTTTCTGAGGTTCAGGTGTTGGGAAATCACATGGTGTAGAGGCAGAACCCCAAGGTGAGTAAAATTTCAGCTAGGACTAACTCTAGGCTCCAAAGGGCTAAAGAGCAATGGTTCCCAGACCCCGGAGTGAAGGTGAGTTGTGAGAGGTTGCTTGCCCTGAGGGGAACTGTGACCTTCAGTGCAGCTCTGACCCAATACTTTCTACTCCTAATCTTCCACTCTCCCTCAGATCTACAGAATGACAGGAGTTTTTTGTGGGAGGCTCTCTTGGCAGAGATGACCCCCCTTTCTGCATTGATTCTCCTGACCCTTGCCCCAGTATCATTCTGCAGGGGAAAAGGGAACATTGGGAGAGCCAGCAACTTCTTTCTGGCCTTATACCATCTTAGCAACTGAATAAAGCTTTGGCTGTTGTTTTCAGTTTGGCTGATTGTCCTAATTGACCACCTGGCAGCTCTCTTTCTGACAACACCTTTGATGTAATCTGTATATGTTAACATCTCTGGACAGCTAGCAAAGTAGAAAAAAATGAAACATGCATCTAGAGGATAAAAGAAAAGATATTCAGTATATTTCAGACCTCTTACTTCTCTGTCTCCACTCTTCTCCTATGCCTCAGCTTCTACTTTCATCTTTCACCCAAGTAAACTTTGTGTCCCTAATATGGGCAATGCATGAAATTCCATTAATTACAATGTTATTGCAAAGCAATGTCAATTGAATCACATTCTAAAAGCCAAATAAAACAGAGAAGATATAAACTATTTAATTCCATAAAACACAAGCCACTGCAGCAACTGCCTTTATATTTGATCAGAAGATTTGTGTTAAATAACACAACTGACTTTTCAACTTATTCCTACACTTTTTACCCTCTGCTCTCAGCTTATCAATACGGGTTATCTACCTGTTGGGGTGATTAAAAAATGTTTATTCTTATAAGATTTTAATACTCAATGATATATTTATCAGATGGCTGTCGTTTTTCATTGACCAGAACTATTTGGCAAGGGATTAAGATATACTTCAATTCAATCCCTGGCATTTCAAACATAGTCCTCTTACAAAAAATGTTATATAAGCAACTCATTTTCTTTAGTGATCAGAATCAAAAGCCATAGCCAGTACAACACTTCTCTTCCTAATGATTCAGATTCATGAAAGTCTACTTCATCTGGAGACAATATCAACTTGCATTTAATGAAAAGCAGGGCCATGTCCCCTCATGAAAATAAGAGTCCTCATATTCATCTAGCTAAAGGTCATGAGAAAGGAGGAACAAAGTAGGTTCCTCCTACCTTTTGCTTCCTGGTCCTTATGTCTTGGCTACATATAATATGGTACAAAATGTTGGTCAATAGCTTGAGACAAATACTCTACTGAGTAGGACTACACTCCATTCTCGCTGGGTGTGCTTCTCTGCTGACATGCCCAAGCCTTCAACAGGCCATTGACCATTTTGTCAGCAAGCTGCTTGTGGATGAGGGACACACCAGAAGACCAGTGTATGCCATGGATCTGAGCCAGTCTTGCATGTCCTCTGCTAAAACAAACAAACAAACAAACAAAAAGGTCCTTTGGTTGGATGCAAGATTGTATGGGACAGCATGGTGAGGTTTACAATTAACAGAAGATTTTTGAGAAGGGAGACAAATCCATATACAGTATTAAATATGTTTTATCTTATAAAGATAAAGTATTGTATTTATCATAATAGGTGGGATCCAATATAATTAAGTTTTCATCAGCTGGCAGGCTGTTCCCAGCCACCCCACTTATTAGAAGATGCTGCCCTACTGAGGCTCAGCCTAAGCTGAAACCAAGTAGCAGTCAGGGCTAATTGATGTATTCCATTTGCACTAAAATGGGGAGAACAGAATAGAGGAGAAAAGGAATCAGGTTGATCAAAGAAGCAAACAGAAGCTATCCAACACAGCAATCAAAAATAGTAAATAAACATCTGAAAGATGTTCAGCATAATTCATAACAATTCCAGAACTGCTATTTAAAGACAATTACAAGCTGTATTTTGTATATCAAATTGGCAAAGTCTTTTATAAAATTGAATATAGTACGGTGGATAGTACTGTGTTGAAAGAACTCCCACATGCGGCTGGTGAAAGGAAAAACTAACATTCCTTTGGGAACTAGGTATTCATAAAAATAAAAGTGAACTGAACCAGCGTCTACCTCAAGTAGTGTAGGAATTAAATATGTATAAAGAGCACAGATATATTGTTCAAGTTGTTTACAGTTTTACTCTGCAATAAATAAATTATGTAAATAATTCCAAAGTCCATAAATGTTGGATAAGAAATAAATTACAGCACAATGAAGTACAATGACATTTGGTTCAGCTCTGTGCAAAAAAGATGAACAAAATTACATGTACTTACATGGAATTAATTTTGTATCTAATGGTAAAAGTAAGTTACAGTACAATTTTTAGAGTATGTTTCCATAAGATTTAAAATATATATATATATATATATATATATATATATATATATATCCTGGCCAGTGTGGCTCACTGGTTGAGCATTGACCCATGCACCAAGATGTCACCGGTTCAATTCCCAGTCAGGGCACATGCCCAGGTTGTGGTCCTGATGATCCCCAGTAGGGACATGCAGGAGGTGGCCAATCAATGTTCTCCCATTAATGTTTATATCTCTCTCTCCCTCTCCCTTCCTCTCTCTCTAAAGTCAATACAGAAAAAAAAAATGTATAAAAAACTATACAAAGAAATTATCCAGATGCTATAAAAAATTTTAGAAAATTTAGTAATTACCCAATATTATTGTGTAATACAGTAAATATTTTCTATTTCTCTATCTCTACCCAAACACGAAGATGGATTTAGAGAGTGCATGCACTTGCACACGTGTGCACGCGCACGCACACACACACACACACTAATTTTTTTGGGGGGGGGTGGGTAGTTTTCTAAAATTTGGGGGAAGTTAGAGCAGAAATGCGAGTGTGTAGGCCCCAAAGTTTCATCCTTTTTTATTGTTGCCACCTCATTTTAAAACATTTTAATCTCCTTAGAAATAAAGACAAATTATTCCCCTTTTTGAAAACAAAAACAAATATTCCTTATTTTTCACATTCTTCAATTCTTTCAGTCCCTCACTGGGTCTTACCTTCTACTTTTTGTTATCTAGTGAACAATTTTTTTCCCCCATAACAAACAGTGCGATCTCCCTGGGGGCAATTCTGTTGAATAGTATTTCTATTTGCTTATTTAACCTGTGTTTGTATATTGTTGTAATATATCAATGTTTATATATTGATATTTACCAAATGGTTAAGAGTGGCTACCTTTGAAATTCATTGGGGAAATGCATATTAAGACCATTACTGATTTATTTTCCCAAACCACATGCATCACATTTATCATTTTAAAAGTGTTTTTATTTATTTGTTTGTTTGTTTTTTAAAGTAAGTTTTGGCATGTCCAGAATTTTATCCTGGTCCATAGCTCCCTCTGTTTGTTCTCTACTCATCACATTCCCTCTGAAAGTTGCAGTCACTCTGTGTACAGCGATGATTAGAAGTTCACATTCTATTGTGGATGCATGCCAAGCCAAAGATCTCGGTATGTTCTACTGGAGATTCATTCCTTCAGCGTTGTATGTATCACCTGCTTAATATACGCCAAGTGATGGGCACACAGTGTAATGAAGGGCACGCTATGGCCAATGCAAAGCAACATGGTCCCTGCGTGCACTCAGTTGAAAATCTTTGAAAGTGGTATATAATAAACAAACAAATAAATGTATTTTAACATGTTGTAAGAGATGCCCTAATAAAAAATAGTTAGAGGTTTATATTAGATTGGGTGGCCAGGAAATTCTTTCCGAGGGGATGATATTTAAGCCGGGACCTGATGAAGAAGAAAGAGCTGGCTCACCATGTGAGGAGGAATATCCAGGCAGAAGTTTAGCAGGTGGGGGAGTCCGAGCTGGAACGTGCGTGCTGTGTTTTGGGAATGGAGAGGGAGCCATGTCAGGCTTAGGCTTGTAAACTGAGAAGGGATGTGGAATGAAATAATCTCAGAGACATGAGCACAGGAACTCAGTCCTGGTGATCTTAGACCATATGGAGACGGTGAACTTCACCTTAAAAGCCATGGAACTCATTGAAGAAATTTAAGTAAATTAGAATTGTGTTTTGGTTCATATTTTTAAGACTTTTCTTTGTTTAAGACTTTATACTGTGAAAGGAAGTGTGGTAGGAAGGAAGCAGATCACTAAGAACCTGTGAAGTGTTTTGATTTTCTCTATAGTATTCCTGATTTTACATTCCAGAAATCTGGATAGCTCTTCAACTTCTCTGTTCCTTTCACTTGCTCTACCACTCTGCAATAAAGTTTTAACAATTTTAGATTCTTAATATCTCTCATAGGTATAATTTCTTCTTTTCTTTTAACCTTTACTGCCTTAAATTAGGGCTTCATAATCTTCCGTCTAAACTATTACAATAAAATAGTCTTCCTAACACATTTCTATGGCTACTAGCATATAAACCCTGATCATGCAGACTGATGCCTTATTATCGTAATAAAATCAACATTTAAACATGGCACTCCACTGACTCCATTGTAATTAACCCAAATATTATAGTCATTTGTGCAGCTTTGCCAGGAAGCTGCAGGTTAACACTCTCCAGGTGGTGACTGAACAGGGAGAGAACAGACGCATGCTCAGTAAAGTCTGGGTGAAACAGGGAAAGTACTTGCCTGTCAGTGACACCTAGGAACAGGTCTCTGGCCTGGATAGGCGCGGCCACTGCAAGGGCGTGAAATTTGAGCCATTTAATCTTCTAAACAAAGGAGTTCTCTCTCTTGGCTCTCTTGTGCTCTTTCTTGCTAGGGCTTGGCTCCTGGCTTGCAGGGTTTTATGCTTCTGCATTCCACATGTGAACTATGTGGACCCCAACATAAAAGGACTAATGCACTGCAACTACCTTAGTGCTGAATGGGACTGACTGCAATATGGAAACTTTGCATGCTGGCTTTGCTTTTCACTCTGCTGAGTCTCCAGCTGCACATCTTCCAGGGCTGGATTAAGGGAAACAAGTCTTAAGAAACCAAGGTATGTAACTCCATGCAAATAACTCTCTACCACATCGTATCCTCCCGTGGAGGCCTCCGGAAATGCTAATTCCAGAAGAACTCCACTCCCACTGGCAACAGAGAAAGACCATCCACATTTTTCTCTGATAACACCACTACTGGCATTATCATTAGATGTCCACAATAAAATGCATATATGTATTTATATAGAAAAAAATGTCATGTATTAGCATTTCTTTGGGCATGGTTAATATAGCAAATCTTTATAATAACCCCATATGCTAGGTTTTCTCATTGTTCCTGCTTTATACTTGAAGAAACTGAGGCCAGGGGAGAGGAAATAAGAATGAAAATGAGTTATTTGGTCCATTGTAGAGTAAATCATAGAAACTACTTCACTGATTGAGTCCAAATCACTTTGAGATTTTCTTGAGAAGTTCTCCAGCTCAAATTTATATGCAAAATGTATTTTATTTCAAGCCTTTTCTTTGGGTTCTTTGGCATGCATCATCTTGCCGATGATTTTGTATGTTCTTCTTGGGAATTCAAGACCATTTTAGAAAGTTACAACAGTTTTAGATTAAGACTAGTAAAACATTCCTTGTGGTGGTTTGTCACAGTGTGTTATTTTGTTTCTTTTATTGGCATTAAAATTGTTTTACATACTTGTAGAAAATTTTCCCAAATTTTACTGTTTACTCTTTTTTTTCCCTTTTTTTATAATCCTCACTCGAGGATATGTTTTTTATTAATTTTAGAGACAGAAAGGGAGAGAGAGAGAAAATCATCCATGTGAGAGACAAACATCGATCAGTTGCCTCCTGTGTGCTCCCAACAGGGAATCAAACCTGCAACCTAGGTGTGTGCCCTGTCCAGGAATCGAACCCACAACCTTTTAGTGTACAGGATGATGCTCCAACCAACAGCCACCCAGCCAGGGCAATACCTTTACTTTTAATAAATAATTAAGCCAAGCAACCTAAAATGCATGATATTTAAGATGAGCAGAACTATATTTCTTTTCTTTTTTTCCACACAAGATAATCTGTACAATAAGGAATGTAGATTTCTGTCAAGTTTGTGAGTTGTAACTAAAGCCCACTCTCCCTTCCAGTCTAGGACCTGAGTCCGATAAGCCCAGCATCTATCCTTACTGCCTTCACGTCTCTCCCCTCTACCATCGGCTCTCTAGTATTGCTGTATTACATGGAGGTTACTGGCGAGTTTCACCAATGTTGGCCCTGGGGTACCTTAACAAAGCAAAATTTAATAAAGATAACATAGGGTGACAGCGATGGAATTCCACAGGCAGCTGGTCCATTCCAAAACGCACCTCAGATTCCCTTCCCTTTACTGCTTTCCTTCTTCTCTGAGTTAAAAAGAGGCAGAATTGAAGGTGATTTTTAACTGGAGGGTCAAGGTTTCCGTGAGAATTTTTTTTCTACAAAGTTGTTGAGACAGCAATTTCATAATTGTTCTAAAAACTTTTGGTTAGACTGAGATTCCATACAAATCTGACCCCTGGGTATCAAGAAAATTAACAAACAGCCCTGGCGGGTGTGTCCCAGGGGTTAAAACATCAGCCCATACACTGAGTGACTGCAGGTTCAATTTCTGGACAAGGGTGCATACTTGGGTTGCAGGCTCAATCCCTAGCCCCAGTCAGGGTGCATTCAGGAGGCAACCAATGAATGTGCCTCTCTCACATTGATGTTTCTCTCTCTCTCCCCCCCCCCCACTTCCACGCTTTCTGAAAAAAAAAAATTTCAGTGGAAAAAATATCCCTCAGGTGAGGATTAACAAAACAAAAAAAGTAAAGAAAATTAGTAAACAAACAAAAACTCATAGACACAGACAACAGTATGGTGGTTACCAGAGGGAAAGGGGGTGGAGGGGTAGTAAAGGGTAAACAGGTCAAATATATGGTGATGGAAAAAGATTTGACTTTAGGTGATAAACATACTATGCAATATACAGAAAATATATCATAGAAATATATACTTAAAACATGTAATTTTGTTAAATAATGTCATCCTAATAAATGTAATACAAAAATTTTAAAATTACCTTAATTTATGTTAGGCACAAACATAGGCATTGAACAAAATATTTAAAAATTACATGTGTTTTCTACTAGAGTAGGGGTTTGCTTTTTTTGTAATCGAGAGATAGGACTTGCCCTGGCTGGGTTGGCTCTGCAGTTAGACCATCAGCCCAAGGACCAAAGGGTTGAAAGTTTTATTCCAGGTCAGGGGCATGTACCTGGGTTGCAGGTTCAATCATTGGCCCAGGTCAAAGTCATGCAGGAGGCATCCAATCAATGTGTCTCTCATATCAATGTTTTTCTCTCTCTCGATCTCCCTCCTTCCCTTTCATTCTATTTAAAAATCAATGAAAACATATCCTCAAGTGAGGGTTAACAACAACAAAAAAGCTATTTTTCTCCTGCCAAATTAAAAATTTCAAAAAATAAAAACTATAATGACATGAAAAAAATATATAATCTAAACCCATATATCATATACGTGTGCATGCAAATACATCATGCGATACAAATGAGCCCCTCTCAGAGATATTCAATTCATTAAGTAATATGACATTAAGGCTGAATTCTGTTTCCTTAAAAATGTATATGTCAAAGTCCTAATGCTGAGTATCTCAGAATGTGACTGTATTTGGAGAGAGTGTAAAGAGATCATATAAGTTAAAATGGGGTCACTAGTGTGGATCCTAATTTAATGGCAGCCTCCTAAGAAGAGATGTTCAAGACACAGACACACATTGAGAGAAAACACAGGAAAAACATGGCCATCTGCTAGATAAGAAGAGAGGACTCAGAAGAAACCAACCCTGGCAACATGTTGAGATCAGAATTCTGCCCTTTAGAAGTATGAGAAAGTAAATTACTGTTGTTTAAGCCACTCAGTCTGTTTCTTTGTTATGGCAACCCTAGCAAACTATACATTTGCTAATAAATATGAGCATTATGTTCAACATAATGTGAGCTCATATGCATTATGGGCAAAGAATATTATGCATTGCTATTATTTTTTCACAGGTTAATGTCTAGTCCTAAGGAATTGCAAAAATAGTCTAGCTATAGAAAGTCAATAAAAAGTGAAAACCCCTACAGAATCAGGTGTTTGGCCAAGGGTCTATTAGACAAGACTCATTACTCAAGTGGAAGGATGCCCCATGGTTGCATTTGCCCATTTCTAAGAATTGGACACTTTTTATTTGACATCCCAAATCCTGATTTCCTACAAACACTTTCTATCTCATATATGAAACCACTGACAAGATATATCTCATAATATATGTTTGTCAAGGATACTTTCTCTGTATTCAGAAATACCCGCGGAAGTATTTGCCTAGTGGCATCTATGTACATGCTGTTCAGATCATAAGATTCTCCCAGGTCCTGGATGAACTCTTTCTTCCACTGTCCTAGCCAGGACGTAGGTTTCTGCCTTTAGCTCTCAGCTAATAATCAGAAACTTTGTCCTGCACAATCACGACACATAGTCATCATTCTACCTCAGAAACATCAAATTCTCACAAAAATAATGAGACTGTACATACCCACAAAGAAAATGAAGGAAGCCACTTTCACACATAGAAATCTGTTTTACATTTTACAACTTCTTTGAAAAAATTAAATTTAGATTTTTCTATTAATAATAATTCTTTCAAGCAAGCAGAAGCATGCTGACGACTGAAAAGCAGTTGGGGAGAAATATAACTCTTTTTAGGAAATAATGAAGCCTTATCTGCTGTACAAAGTGTAAGTGACCCCTCCTGCTCTTAAGCCATATGCAGCATGGTTTTATTCATGCATGACCTTATTTATTTTTCACGTCACATGGCAGTACTTTAAAATTTTTTTCAAGACCCCTTGATATTGCCCTGGCCGGTTTGGCTCAGCGGTTGGAGCGTCGGCCTGCGGTACAGAGAGACAGGGTTCGGTTCCCGCTAAGGGCACGTACCTCGGTTGCAGTTTGTCCCCGGCCCTGGTTGGTCGTGCGGGTGGCAACCACTCGATGTGTCCCTTTCACATCGATGTTTCTCTCTCTCTCTCTTCCTCTCTCTCCCTCCTGCTCTGTTTGAACAAAAAAAAAAAAAAAAAAAAAAAAGACCCGTTGATAATTTTTGTTGCAACAAAAATTTAAGACATACTTCAATCAAAGTAACCTTGAATCCTCCCAGAGTCTGTTTTTTACATTTTGCTCGAGAGTTTAATGGTAGGGACACTTAGGCACTTAGGAAATTCTAAATTTCCTAATTCATCTTTCCTAAGGATTATGCTGTAGACTTCAACCTTATTTGTTTTACTTATCTTAAATAAAATTTTCTCAATAAATTGGAACATTAAGTTACTCCAATGCTCAGTTTAAAAAATCAAAGGGAACTGAAACTTTGACTCTGAAATCATCCGTGAGTGACAGTAGCGAGCGTGGGGAGACAAAGAACAAGAACTTTTCAGAATGCCTTAGAGATAACATTGTTATTTAGAGTGCTGGTTATTTCATGAGATATTTTTAAATGTGATTTTAATGCTTTATCAAGGGAAGATTAAGCTGTGCTTTTCCTTGTACTCTTTCCTCTAGCAAAACACTGGAATCATACTCTTTGCTTTGTCCATGCCCTGCTGCTGCCCACAAACTGGCTTCAGGGCTCTGCTGGCTGCTCCAGGTTTTGGAGCTGGTGTTTTCTTGGGCGTTTCAATGATTCGGGCTTAGATTGCAGGTGAGCGTTTTCATAATCTGCAGTTGAAAAGCATCAGTTTTTGTGAACACCACATGCAAAGTGGATTTGTTTTTTTATATTTTTTGTTGCATCTGTTTTTTTGGGAGGGTGAGGTAATTTTCTTAGTATTTTGGGAAATATTTAGACAAACTCACCGACTTCGTACAGGAAACTCAGCATACATGAAAACGTGCTCAACATCAGTAAACATTAGGGAAATGCAAATTAAAACCACAATGAAATATTCCTTCACATATGTTAGGATGGCAGTTATAGAAAAAATAACAACTGTTGGAGAGGATGTGCAGAAGCTGAAACTCTTTCCACTGTTGGTGGGAATGTCAGATGGTGCAGCTGCTATGAAAAAACAGAATGAAGGTAAAAAAATAAAAATAGAACTACCATATGATCCAAGAGTTCCACTTCTGGGTATATGTCCAAAAGAACTGAAATCAGGATCTCTAAAAGATATAATTGCAGCATTATTCACAATATCTCAAATGTGAAAACAACCAGAATGTCCATCGAGGGGTGAACGGTTAAAGAATATGTGGTATATACAATAAAATATTGCCCAGCCTTGAAAAGAAGGAAATCGTGCCACATGCAACAATATGCACAAACCACGAGGACATTATGCTGAGTGAAATAAGACAATCAAAGAAACACAAATACTGCTTGATTCCACTTTTATGAGATATTTGAACTAATCAAATTCATAGAAGCAGGGGGCAGAACGGTGCTTGCTGTGGGCTGAAGGGAGGAAAAAAGGAAGAACTTTTTCAGTGCATATGAAGTTTTATCTACCCAAGATGAGTAAGTTCTAAAAATCTGCTATAAAACATAATGCCTGTAGTCGACATTACTATATTATACACTTAAAATTTGTTAAGAGAGTACATCTCATGTTTAATGTTTTTATCACACATACGTACAAAAGCAAAGGAGCACAGGGAGACATTTAACAGTGATTGATACATTTATTACTTTGACTTTGGTGATAATTTAATGAGTATTTGCTCATCAAATTATATGCATTAAATGTGTGCAGTTTTCTGTGTATGAATTATACTTGATAAAACTGTTAGGGGAAAAATGCTCAGGTGATATGAAACAAAATAGCTTAATATTTCCAGCAATGAAGTGGAGTGTTTTAAAATAATTTTACTTTAGTCCTCTTCTATATCCAGCTAAACTTGACAGTTGCCAAGATACATTTATAAACTGATCTCTCTATTTTGCATATCACCCTGGAATTCAAGTCTGTTCTGTTTTAGCATTTGTTCGGGACCTGGTTCACTGACATTTCTTCCTCCACCTTTTCCCTTTATGGAACTATTACTCATACAGAAGAGTCCAGTAAGCTCCTTCTGTTTCCAGTTTTTTACAGTTTTTATCCTCTCAGAGAACATCACATGCTCTGAATCGTTGCCCAATTACTCCCCCACAAAGCAAAATTCAATTGTCTTTTGTTTCATTCCATGTGGTCTACTTAGCGCAAGGCCAAGCAATTAATTATATATCTATATTACATATCAGTAGTTATAGATATACCTATAGCTATATCATATATATATACCTACTTATATATCACAAACTATAAAATTGATAGTTTATGATATTTATTTTATCTGTATTGAAGTTATGTTTGCACTGTTTTGTTTACTAAGTTGTGAGTTCCTTGAAAACAAAATTAAGCAATTTGTTTCTTGGTAAGTGTAAATTCTCATCTGAACTAAACATTTGAAGTCCACTGGGGCTTGTGTTGCCTTGAACCAAACTTTGGTATTAAAACAGCAATTAAAAAGAAATTTCAAGATTGAAAGTAATTATGAATAGTTAAACCTTAACTTGTCCCTGCCTTCTAAGAGAAAAATAGTCTGTTGCATGGGACCAAAACTTTTGTTGATTGCGTTGACCAGATTGAGTAGAGCCATAACTGAAAAGACTTAAAATGGGTTAATGTGATTTCCACTAGAAAGATCTGACAGCCACCAGACAAATAACAGTTAATTGTAGAAGCTGGCAAAGAGGCTTACTGAATAAAAGTAAGCAAATTCTGAATTTTAAAGAGATTTTGCATAGAGGTTAAAAATTAAACAACAAAACAGAATAAAACCCTTCTGAAATTTAAGGCAAAAATTATATTGCCTTTCAAGACTACTTATTCTCCCTCTCCTTCTCCCTCTTGTTCTCCTTCTTCTTCTTTTCATCATCTTTTTCTTCTCTTTTGTGTGTGTGTCTCAATAAAAAACATTTTTACAAAACTATAAGGTGAGCCAGATTTTGCCCAATGACAATAAATAGTTTGCTAACCTATGGTCTAGAGAGAATCAAACACTCGTCAGAAAGCAGACTAGGTGATCTATAAACTTACTTCTAATTCAAAGTTTATAAATCTATGCTGTCATGTTTAAAGACTTAACCAAAATACATATTAGGATAACATGGATGAAACTTGAGGACATTATGCTAAGTGAGATGAATCATATAGAGAAAAACTAATATTGTATAATATCACTAATATGTCAAATCTAAAAATAGTATGGATTGGGAGGCTGGAGGAATTGGAAACATGTTACTAAAGGGTACAAACTTGCAATTAGAAGATGAATAAGCCCTCAGGGTTTATTTCCAATGTTGGTATTTCTTTTGCATGCTGTCCATGCAAGAAACAGACTTTTAAAAATGCACTTTATGGGATTTTCCAAAATGGCGGCGGAGTGAACGGAAGCTACACAGACCAGACCGTCCCCAGGACCAAATTGGAATTACAACTAAAACACAGACAATTCAACGGGAAAAAGGAACGGAAAAGCAGCTTTCGAGGACCATATAACAGGGACACTGACTCAATCCTGGTAGGATTGCAAAGGCGCGAGACAGGGGCTGGGAGCCCATGGTTGGCAGCTCGGCAGTGGCCTTAGCTGGAGCGGTGCCCTCAGGTTACACTCCCAGGCAGCTCCACAGCGCAGAGCCAGGACAGAGGCTAAAACAGCCACAGCCATTCACCTTGGGCTCCAGCAGAGGGACTAGAACTGTGTGGAGACACTCGGGGTTTGGAGGGCGCTCAGAGCTTTTGCTGAGTTGCAGCCATGCAGGATGTTGGCCATATTGCTCCTTCCCAGGGTTCTGGGGAGAGGCAGCAGCCCCTCCCTCCAAGATTCAACCACACCCTGTGGGCCATTGAAATGCAAATTGAGGCTCATTAACAACCAGCATCTGCCCCACCAGGGAGAAATCCCCTTATGCTGAGCACCTGAGGGAGTTTTTCAATCAACTGACAAACCAAACCTCTTCTAGTAACCTGGACTGCTAGCATCCAGGCAAAAAGCTAGAGAATAACAGTACCTTTCCTGGGCAAGAAACTCTAACCAGGAAAGTAAGACTTGACAGTGGTGTTTAATGTGGGTCCTCCCTCGCTCATCTAGACCCAGGAGAGGGAGCCACAAACAGCAGAACACCAACACCCACAGGGAAAACTTGGTAAGATCAAAAGCCCACAGTGATAGCCAAAATGGTGAAACACAGAAACAAAAGCCAAATGAAATAAGAAGAGACGTCCACTGAACATGATATCAATGTGGAGCAGTTAGGCATGTTAACAGAGCTAGAATTCAGAGCCTGATCTTGAGGAAGTGCAACAGCATGAGTAAAGACAGAGAGATGCTGAAAATGAACCAATTGGAAATTAAAAATCACCAGGAAGAGATCAAGAGTGACATACACAAATAAAGAACACACTGGAAGGTCTAAAGAGCAGAGTAGAGGAAGCTGAGGACCGGATCAGCGAATTAGAAGACAGGGTAGAAAAAATCAACCAATCAGAAGACCAAAAGGAAAAAACAATTAAAAAACAGAAATAGAGCTTAAAAGAACTGTGGGACAACTGGAAACGTAATAATATTCGCATCATAGGAGTTCCCAAAGAAGAAGAAAATGGGCAAGGGATAGAGAATATATTCAAAGAAATGGTGACAGAAAACTTCCCTAATTTGGTGAAGGAAGAGGTCATTAAAGTTCAAGAAGCACAGAGAACCCCAAGTAAGAAGACCCAAAAACAGGCCCACACCAAGACACACAGTAATTAAAATGACAAAAATTAAAGACAAAGAGAAAATCCTAAAAGCAGCAAGAGAGAAACAACAGGTTACCTACAAAGGAAACCCCATAAGGCTCTTAGCTGACTTCTCACAAGAAACACTACACGCCAGAAGAGAATGACATGAAATAATTAAGGTCATGAAAAACAAGGATCTGAATCCAAGACTACTCTACCCAGCAAGGCTATCATTCAAAATAGAAGGTCAAATAAAGAGCTTCCCAGGCAAAAAAAGGCTAAGGTAATACATTAGCATAAAACCAGCACTGCAAGAAGTGTTAAAAGGACTGTTGTAATTAGAAGAAGAAATAGAAAGAAAAATATAACCAAACTAAACAAAAATGCCAATAACCAAGAAAATATCAATAATCACCTTAAATGCAAAATGGATTGAATTCTGCCATAAAAAGACACAGAGTAGCTGATTGGATAAGAAAGCATGACTCATCTATATGTTGTTTACAAGAGATCCACCTCACAACAAAAGACTCACATAGGTTGAAAGGGAAGGGATGAAAAAAAAAAATTTCAAGCAAACGGAAAGCAAAAAAAAAGCTGGGGTAGCATTACTCATATCTTATAAAATAGATTTCCAA
This sequence comes from Molossus molossus, assembly GCF_014108415.1. Classification (NCBI taxonomy): domain Eukaryota; kingdom Metazoa; phylum Chordata; class Mammalia; order Chiroptera; family Molossidae; genus Molossus; species Molossus molossus. Next base: position 26,206,190 of record NW_023425346.1, read on the forward strand.
ATAAAGACCATAACTAGAGACAAAGAAGGCACTACATAATATTGAAAGGATCTATCCAACAGGAAGATATAACCATGATAAACATATATGAACCCAATATAGGAGCGCCAACATATATTAAAAATCTTTGTGAGGACTTCAAAGGAGAAATCAACAGCAATACAATCATAGCAGGGGATTTCAACACCCCGCTGACACCACTGGATAGATCCTCTAGACAAAAAATTAGCAAGGGACAGAGACTCTAAATGAAGCACTAGACCAAATGGATTTAATAGATATCTGCAGAGAATTACACCCCAAAAGTACAGAATTCACATTCTTCCAAATGCACATGGAACATTCTCAAAGATAGACCACATGATAGGATGCAAACTAAATCTCTAAAAGTTCAAGAAGATTGAAATCATATCAAGCATCTTCTCAGATCACAATGGCATGAAACTAAAAATCAATTGCAACAAGAACATGCAAAGACATTGGAACACATGGAGGTTAAATAGCATGTTTTTAGACAATGAATGGGTTACCAAGGAGATCAAGGAAGAATATTAAAAACTTCCTGGAAATCAATGAAAATGAACACACAACAACACAAAATCTATGAGATGCAGCGAGAGCAGTTCTGAGAGGGAAGTTCATAGCACTACAGGCCTACCTCAAGAAACAAGAAAAATCTCTAATAGAGTGTCTAACCTCACAACTTAAAAATTAGAAAGCAAACAAAAGAAAACCCCAGAGCAAGTAAAAGGAAAGAAATAGTAAAGATCAGAGCAGAAATAAATGATATAGAGACCAAAAAAACAATTCAAAGGATCAATAAAACAAAGAGCTGGTTTTTCAAAAAGATAAACAAGATTGATGGATCCTTAGCTAAACTCACCAAGAAACAAAGAGAGCAAACCAAATGCACAAAATCAGAAATGAAAGAGAAGTAACAACTGACACCACAGAAATACAGAAGATCATTAACAGGTACTAGGAACAACTATATGGCAACAAATTTGACAATCTAAGCAAAATGGACACATTTCGAGAAACACATAGTCCCCTAAAACTGGACCAGGAAGAGACAGAAAACTTAAACAGACTAATAACAACTAAGGAAATTGAAGATGTAATCAAGACTCTCCCAGCAAACAAAAGCGCAGGCCCGGATGGCTTGACTGGAAGTTTTACCAAACATTCAAAAAAGAACTAACACCCATTCTCCTCAAACTATTTCAAAAAATTTAAGAAGAAGGAAGACTTCCAAACTTGTTTTATGAAGCGAGCATAATTCTAATTCCAAAACCAGAAAAAGACACTACAAAGAAAGAAAACTACAGGCCAATGTCCATGATGAACATAGAGGCCAAATTCCTGAACAAAATACTAGCAAATTGGATCCAGAAATACACCAAAAAAATTATTCACCATGACCAAGTGGAATTCATCCAGGATGCAAGGCTGGTACAATATTCACAAATCCATAAATGTGATACATCACATAAACAAAATGAAGAATAAAAACCACATAATCATATCATTAGATGCTGAAAAGCCTTCGACAAAATCCAGCATCCATTTCTAATAAAAATGCTTAGCAATCTGGGAATAGAGGAATCATATCTTGAAATAATAAAGGCCATATATGAAAGATCTACAGCCAACATCATACTCTATGGGAAGAAACTAAAAACATTTCCCTTAAGAACAGGAACAAGACAGGAATGTCCACTTTTGCCACTCTTATTTAACACTGTACTGGAATTCTTAGCCACAGCAATCAGACATGAAGAAAAAATAAAAGAGTTCCAAATTGGAAAGGAGGAAGTGAAAGTGTCATTATTTGCAGATGACATGATATTATACATAGAAAACCCTAAAGACTCCATCAAAAATCTACTACTTAATAAATGAATTTGACAAAGTATCAGGATACAAAATTAATGTCAAGACATCAACAGCATTCTTATACACCAATGATGAACTCACAGAAAGAGAAACTGAAAAAAACAATCCCATTTACTGTCGTGGCAAAAAATTAAGATACCTAGGAATAAACTTAACTAAAGAAATAAAGGACCTATTTGCAGAAAACTACAGGACATTGAAAAAAGAAATAGAGGAAGATATAGAAATGTGGAAGCACATACCTTGTTCATGGATTGGAAGAATTAACATTAAAATGTCCATACTACCCAAAGCAATCTATAGATTCAATGCAATCCCCATCAAAATACCAACAACATATTTCACAGAACTAAAACAAATATTTCAAAAGTTTATATGGAACCAAAAAGTACCCCAAATAGCCACAGCAATTTTGTAAAGGAAGGACAAAGTAGGTGGGATCACAATACCAGATATCAGGTTATACTACAAAGCCACTGTAATCAAAACAGCCTGGTACTGGCACAAGAACAGGCATATAGACCAGTGGAACAGAATAGAGAACCCAGAAATGGACCCAAGGCAATATGCTCAATTAATATTTGACAAAGGTGGCAAGAGCATACAGTGGGGTAAAGACATCCTCTTTAATAAACGGTGTTGGGAAAATTGGACAGCTACATGCAAAAAAGTGAAACTAGACCATCAACTTACACCATACACAAAAATAAACTCAAAATGGATAAAAGACTTAAATGTGACCCGTGAATCCATAAAAATTCTAGAAGAAAATGTAGGCAACAAAATTTCTTACATCATACGCAGCAGAATTTTCACTGATACATCACCTAAGGCAACAGGAACAAAGGAAAAAATGAACACATGGGACTACATCAAACTAAAAAGCTTCTGCACAGCAAAAACAAAACAAAACAAAAAAAAAAACCTTCAAAATGGAAAGGCAATCCACTGTATGGGAAAACATCATTGCCAATGATACATCAGATAAGGGGTTAATTTCCAATATATATAGAGTGCTCATACAACTCAACAAAAGGAAGACAAAGAACCCAATTAAAAAATGGGCCGAGGAGCTGAATAGACACCTCTCCAAACAGGACATACAAATGACCAAGAGACCTATGAAGAAATGCTCAACAACACTAATCATCAGAGCGATGCAAATTAATACAACTATGAGGTATCACTTCACACTTGTCAGAATGACCGCCATCAGCAAATCATCAAACAACAAGCGTTGGTTAGGGTGTGGAGAAAAAGGAACTCTAGTACACTGCTGATGGGAATGCAGATTGATGTAGCCACTATGGAAAACAATATGGTTTTACCTCAAAAAATTAAAAATTGAACTTCCTTTTGACCCAGTGATCCCGCTTCTAGGAATATATCCTAAGAAGCCTGAAACTCTAATCAGAAAAAATATCTGTACCCCATGTTCATTGCAGCACTATTTACAATAGCTAAGAGCTGGAAACAGCCCAAGTGTCCATCAGTAGACAAGTGGATAAAAATGCAGTGGTACATATACACAATGGAGTACTATGCAGTAAGAAAGAAAGATCTCTTATCCTTTGAGACTACATGGAGGGACCTGGAAAGTATTATCCTAAGTGAAACAAGCCAAGCAGAAAAGACAAATACCACATGATCTCACTTATATATGGAATATAATGAATATAATAGTCTGAGGAATAGGGTAGACCCAGAAACACGGAAGTAGAGTACAGACTGACAACCCTCAGAAGAAGAGGTGATGGGGGGTGGGAAGAGATAAACCACAGAACTTATATGCATGTATCATAACCAATGGACATGGACAACAAAGCTGGGGATCGGGGAGATGGGGAGGAGGGTGTCAATGGGGTAAAAAAGGAGAAACATCTGTAACAAAAATAAAATTAAAAAATAAAATTAAATATAAAGAAAGAAAGAAAGAAAATATGCACGTTATGTAGTGATTCAATCTCTGTGACAAGGACCGTGGTGACGGTGAGAGGAAAAAGGTGTGTTTCTGGCCCTTATATCATGCCATATAGGTTCAACTTATCTTAAAGGCTTTCTGATGTATTTTAATGTTTAAAAACATTTCTCAAAAAGTAGTTTAGTTCAGTGCTATATCCATTGAATGAAACAACTATCTGTGAACTTTACATTTACTCTACAGATATTTTATATAAAGTTTATATTTTGCTAATAGCAAATTCTATGTTATTTTATTTTTCTTTTTACAAAAATATATATGTATACTATAATTTAAAAAACAATATTGAATGTGTGGTATTATAGAAAGATGCTTATTTTTAGTTTCTGATTACTTGCATAGAGCTCCTAAAACCCTTGAAATTTCTGAATGATAAAAGTATTAAGAACATCCTGTGTTTAAAGGAAACACTCTTGCTTAATCCTTAGATAGCTTCAAGATATAACTGATCTCCAGAAAGTCCAAGACTTAATTAGGAGTTTGCAACTTTCCTCCTCAACTTCCATCTTCCAGGAAGAAGAGAGGTACAGAAGATTGATTTAATCACCCAAAATCAATAATTTAAACAATTATTCCCTTGTAATGACACCTACATTAAGACTCCTAATTATATGGTTTATCTTGTTATTTATTTTATTAATTTTTTCTTGTGATTTAACGCACTCAGTTTTCAACATATCTAAGTTGAGAATGTCTAAATGGTCAAGCATGTGAGGAGCATGCCACAGCCCAACTCTACGGGGGCAGGAGCCACTGGACTTGGGACCATTTGAGACCTTGTCCTGAATACCTCTTTGGTAGGCTCTTCATTTGTACATGTTATAATAAACTAGTGAACATAAGCACCATCTTAGGCAAATTCTGTGAGTTATTCTAGCAAGCCATCAAACCTGAGGAGACAGCTGTGGGAACATCCAAGTTATAGCCAGTCAGTCAGAGGAACAGTGGCTGAGGACTTGGGGTTGGTATCTGAGGTGAGAGAAGTCTTGGGTGAATTCTCCCTTGTGCGAATTCTCCCATGGACTCACTCTTGAACTTGAGGATCCTGACACTAATTTCAGGTAGCTTCTGTCAAAATTAATTTGAATTCTAAGACAATCAGGTGCTGTCAGAATTGGTGTTGGTATCAAAAGGTAAAAACCTCTCAGAAAGTCAAAAAATAAGAAAATTAATCATTCACCACTCCTGGCACCCCAAATATGCACAAGTAGGATACATAGATAGATATGCAGATACACACACATATATTTTTCTCTTAAACCACACACACACAGACAAAGAGTTTTATAATAAATTTGGATTATAGCATATAGATCTTTGCATTGTAAATGTGCAGTTAATGAAAATATTTTCTTTAATAGAATATGATACTATTTTATTGACATACATACTTTATCTAATGTCACCATTACATTTCAAAATAACATGAGTAGTCATTTTAATATTGTATAAGTGTTGCATTTTAGGACAAGTTGTACTAAGAAAACAATCTCACAAAAATTATAGCAAAAAACAGTAAACTGTGACTGTCTATAACACTTTATATTTCCTTTCCAACTAACGTGAGAATATAAATGAATCTATACAAACTCTCTGAGGATTAGTTTAAAATACAGATGCTCCTTGACTTACAATGAGGTTGTGTCCCAATAAATCCATGGTAAATTGAAAATATCATAAGTCAAAAATGAACTTGATACACTTAACCTACTGAACATGATGACTTAATCCAGCTGACCTTACAGTGCTTATAGTTGATAATTTTCTTGATTTTCATCTTAAGAGTAATTACCTTTCTCCTCTTCTTTTTACCAGAAGCACAGGACAGACATGAGATTCTTATAGACATGATGTTATGTGAAAACACAGAACTTAATATTCCCCAAATGCTGACAACACAGTACAGTGTAGGGTATCAGTTTCTTTCCCTCATGAATGTGTGGCTGAGTAGAAGCCATGGTGAAAGAGTATCCTATCACACATTTGTAGCCCAGGAGAAGATCACAATTCAAAGTAAAAAAGAAGTGAGATGATGTAATGACCATTTCTGTGAAATATATCTAATAATACTAAAGAGTATTTATTATCTGAATTCTGGAGGTACTATGTTTCAAGCTAACTTAGAGATTTTTTTTTAAGCCAAGCTTCATTGGAACAAATGTTCAATTTATTTGAAATGGAATACACAGGAGAATTTTGGATGACTGAATCTTTGGATAAGCTGAGATATTCTATTAATCAAAAGAGACAAAGGAAACATAATTTAAATTCCTCATATAAACTAAAATCAATAAGATTCTGTCAAGCTAAATTAAGCAGTATTGTATTACTAACTCCAAGTATTATCTAGTGTGGCTAAATAATTTTATTTATTTTTTATCTGAGTTTTTTCTTTTGTGCATAAGAATCTAGAGTCATATAATATTTACACATAGAGGGATCTTAGTTATTAAATAAATAATTTGTATGTTAGAGTGCAAACTCCTTGGAGTAAATGCTGTATTTTCTTTATCTTTAGATAATACAGTGACATGCATAAGTATACCTATTTTTTAAAATAGAATTAAATTGGAAATGAGGAAATTGTGCCCCAAGAAGTTAAATAATTCATCCAATGACTAATAAAGAATTAGAAGTAGCTAGAGTTAAAATTTATTATTTTTTAATTCTAGACATTAGTTGTAGTATTATGTCATACTTCCTTTCTTAATCTAAATATCTTTAACACTAGGAATTATTATATATGGCAGCTCTTATTTCATGGTATTTTATGGTGACATGGATTTATTTATATCCGGGGTTCCATACTAAAATGCCCAGGCAAGATGGGATAAGTAAAGTGAGTGAGAGAACACAGGGGATTGTAATACATTGAATCACTCAGGTCCTGTCTCAATAAGTATTCTGCTTCTCAAATTTCAGGAAACTTTGGAGACATATTATTGCTGGAGGTATAGCAAGAAACTATTTCTCTCTCAGTATTCAAGACAGACACTAGGCAGAGTTTGGCTACAATTGAAGAAAAGGGTCAGGGATACAATGAGACCTCACCTCCAAGACCCAGAAACACAATACCCGTCTATGACTAAAGTTGGACTAAGACAGTAGAGACCCCTTTCCCTCCACACAGATGTTTGTAATGATTCTATCCATAAGTGCCAAAACTTGGAAGGAACACAGATGCCCTTCAGCAGGTAGATGGATACATGAAAGAACCATGGTACATCCAGACAATGGCCTATTATTCAACACTTAAAAGAAATGAACTATCAAGCCATGAAAATACATGGAAGAAATTTAAATGCACATTACTAAGTGAAAATAATGAATATGGAAAGGCTACCTACTATATAATCCCAGTTATGGAAAAGGTAGAACTAGAGATGGCAAAAAGATCAGTGGTTGCCAAGGGTTGTTGGCAGGGGTGGCAGGAAGGAGAAATTAATAGGCAGATCACACGATTTTTAGGGTAATGAAAATACTCTGTATGCTATCATAATGATGGATAAATGCCACTATAAATTTGTCCAAATTTGATCAAGTACAACATAACACCGAGATTAAATGACAAAGAAAAACTAAAAGAAATCAACATCTCAATTCAACGTGCCTGAAATGAAATTTAATTTTTTCTTCCCAAGTATGTTCTTCCATCTAAAATTTTTGTTGTTAATCCTCACCAGAGAATATTTTTTCATTAGAGACAGTAGAAAGCAGGGAGGGAGGGAGGGAGGGAGGGAGGGAGGGGGAGAGAGAGAGAGAGAGAGAAAGAGAGAGAAACATCGATGTGAGAGAGACACAGCCATTGGTTGCCTCCTGTATGTACCTTGACTGGGACCAGGAATCAAACCTGCAACCCAGGTATGTGCCCTTGACCAAGAATCAAACCCACAACTTTTTGATGTGGGGGAACCAATGCTCTAACTAATGAGCACACTGGCCAGGTCATACATTTTATATTATAGATAGTTGCAGTGCCATCCCACAGTCACACAGAAGATCATTCGCAGAATGACGTTCTATTGACAACCTTGTTCATCAACACTTAAAAAAAATTTTTTTTCTTTATTGATTTTAGAGAGAGAGAGAGGAAGGGAGAGGGAGAGACAGATAAAAACATGGATAAGAGAGAACATCAATTGTCTGCCTCCTGCATGCCCCCCGCTGGGGATTAGGCCCACAACCTGGATATGTGCCCTGACTGTGAATCAAACTGGTGACCTCTTGGTACATGGGTCAATGTTTAACCACTAAGGCACACTGGCCGGGCTCATCAACACTCTTAAGTTTATGAATTACTAAATTCTGCCAAGTGACTTCTGAAATAAGAGTCAAATTCACCCACTTCTTTTAAAAACAACTGTATTAAAATATAATTTAAGTATTACATAGGTAATACAGTGAAGTCTAAAATGAAATGGATGTGCAACCATCATGTCAATTTCAGAACATTTCATACCCTTTTAAAAGCAGAGGAAATGATCAGTTCGCAATCATTTCCCACTTTCCTCTCAACCTTACTTCTCCTGGGCAACCACTAATCTACTTTGCATAGATTGGCTTCTTCCAGACAGTTCATATAAATGGAATCATATTATATGTATTCTTTCTCTTTTTGACTTGCTTCTTTCACATAACATAATGTTTTTAATGTTTATCACTGTTGTAACACATATCTTTTTTTGCCAAATATTCTTTTGTACACTATATTTTGTTTACCCATCCATCAACAGGTGGACATTTGGATTGTTTATTATACTTTTTGGCCATTATGAATGGTGCTGCTATGAACATTCAAGTACAAGTGGTTGTGCGAACACATGTTTTCATTTCTCTTGGTCCTATACCTAGGATTGGAATTGCTGGATCATATGCTAACTCTAGGTAAAAAGTGTGAAGAACTGCCACACAGCTTTGAAAAGTGGTTGCACAATTTTACATGCTCACTAGCAATGTGTGAGGATTCTAGTTTCTTCACATCTTCCCCCAAATTTGTTATTATCTTTTTTTTTTTTCATTATAACTATCGTAGTAGGTATGAAATTTTGCCTCATTGTAGCTTTGATTTGCATTTCTGTAATGGCTAATGATATTGACTATATTTTCATGGTTATTTACAAAACTTAGAAGAAATATCTATTCAGATGATTTTACGATATGGTAATGATATATTTTTATAATTGCATTTTAATTATTCTTTAAATATCTTTTACACAAGTTCCTTATTGAATGTATGATTTGAAAATATTACCTCTGGGTGAAAAAAATGGCGGCAGAGAGAATTGAAGCTATACAGACCATCTCCCAGGACCAAACTGGAATTACAATGAAAATAAAGACAAATCATCAGGTAGGGACAACCAAAAGGCAGCTTGGAGGGCCACGTAACCAGGGACACTGACTCCATCCTGGTAGGCTTGTAAGGACGCGAAAGGAGGCCAGGAGCCCACGGTCCGCAGCGGCCTGGGCTGGGACCTAGGGTGGCCTTGGCTGGGACCAGCGGCCTGGGCTGGAAGCTGCACACTTGGCTGGGTCCTGCGACCTCGGCTGGGTGCAGTGCCCTCGGCTGGGAGCTGCAGTAGCCTCAGCCGCCCTTAGCTGGGAGCAGTACCCTCGGGTTAAAATCCCAGGTGGCTCTACAGCTCAGAGCCCGGACAGAGGCTAAATTGGCAGCAGCCACTCACCTTGGGCTCTGGCAGGGGGAGGGCAGACTGTGGAACTGTGTGGAGACACTCAGAATTTGGAGGGTGCTCAGAGCTTTTGCTGAGTGCAGCCACACAGAACAGTGGTCATCTTACTCCTTCCCAGGGCTCTGGAGAGAGGTGGCAGCCCCTCCCACAGAGATTCAACCCCACCTGGTGGCCATTGAAATGCTAATTGAGTCCCATTAACAACCATCATCTGCCCCACCCTCTGAAAATCCTCTTACACTGAGCACCTAAGGGAGCTTTTCAGTCAACTCAGAAACCAAGGTTCTTCAGGTGACAGACCACTACTAATAGCCTCCAGGCAAAAAAGCTAGAGGATAACTACCATTCCCTGGGCTAGCAACTCTAACCAGGAAAGTTAATACTTGACATTGATGTTTAAAGTGGGTCCTCCCTGCCTCATCCAAACCCAGGAGAGGGAGCCACAAACAGCAGAACACCTGTACCCACAGGGAAAATTTGGAAGACTCCAAAGCCCACTGTGATAGCCAAAATGGTGAAAAGCAGAAACAAAAGACGAATGAAAGAACAAGAGACCACTACCAAAGATAAGATAAATGAGGTGCAGTTAAGCAAGTTAACAAAACTAGAAATCAGAGCCATGATCTTGAGGAAGCTCAACAGCATGTGTAAGGACATGAGCACCATGAGTAAAGACATAGAAATGTTGAAAATCAACCAGTTGGAAATTAAAACCACCAAGAAGAAATGAAGAATGACATAGCAGAAATAAAAAACACATTGTAAAGTCTAAATAGCAGAGTAGAGGAAGCTGAGGACTGGATCAGTGAATTAGAAGATAGGGTAGAAAAAATCAACCAATCAGAAAACCAAAAGAAAAAAACAATGATTAAAAAACAGGAAATCAGCTTAAGAGAACTGTGGGACAACTGGAAACGTAATAACATTCGCATCTAGGAGTCCCTGAAGAAGAAGAAAATGAGCAAGGTTTAGAGAATATATTTGAAGAAATGGTGAAAGAAACTTCCCTAATTTGGTGAAGGAAGAAGGTATTCAAGTTCAAGAAGCTCAGAGAGCCCCAAGTAAGAAGAACACAACCAGGCCCACACCAAGACACATAGTAGTCAAAGTGCCAAAAATTCAAGACAAAGAGAGAATTCTAAAAGCAACAAGAAAGAAGCAACAGGTTACCTACAAAGGAAACCCCATAAGGCTCTCAGCTGACTTCTCAACAGAAACACTAGAGGCCAGAGGAAATGGCATGAGGCAATCAAGGTCATGAAAAACAAGAATCTGAATCCAAGATTACTCTACCCAACAAGGCTATCATTCAAAATAGAAGGTCAAATAAAGAGTTTCTCAGACAAAAAAAAAGGCTAAGGGAATACATTAGCACCAAACCAGCACTGCAAGAAATGTTAAAAGGACGGCTGTAATTAGCAGGAGAAATAGAAAGAAAAATATAACCACACTAATAAAAAATGGCAATAAACAAGTACATATCAATAATCACCTTAAATGTAAATGGTATGAATGTTCTTATAAAAAGACACAGAGTAGCTGATTGGATAAGAAAACATGACTCATCTATATGTTGTTTGCAAGAGACCCACCTCACAACAAAAGACTCACATAGGTTGAAAAGGAAGGGAAAGATCTTCCAAGCAAATGGAAAGCAAAGAAAGCTGGGGTAGCAATACTCATATCTGATAAAATAGATTTCAAAATGAAGGCCATAGCTAGAGACAAAGAAGGCCACTACATAATATTGAAAGGATCTATCCAACAGGAAGATATAACTTTGACAAACATATATGAACCCAATATAGGAGAACCAAAATATATCAAAAATCTTCTGGAGGACTTCAAAGAAGAAATCAACAGCAACACAATCATAGCAAGGGACTTCAACACCCCACTGATATCACTGGATAGATCCTTTAGACAAAAAATTAGCAAGGGAACAGAGACTCTAAACGAAGCACTAGACCAAATGGATTTAATAGATATCTACAGAGAATTATACCCCAAAACTACAGAATTCACATTCTTCTCAAGTGCACATGGTACATTCTCAAAGATAGACCACATATTAGGGCACAAACTAAGTCTCTACAACTTCAAGAAGATTGAAATCATATCAAGCATCTTCTAAGATCACAATGGCATGAAATCAATTGCAAGAAGAACATACAAAAACATTTGAACACATGGCCACTAAATAGCATGTTATTAAACAATGAATGGGAGATCAAGGAGATCAAGGAAACCAATGAAAATGAACACACAACAACACAAAATCTATGGGATTCAGCAAAAGCAGGTCTGAGAGGGAAGGTCATAGCACTGCAGGCCTACCTCAAAAAACAAGAAAAATCTTTAGTAGACTATATAACCTCACAACTTAGAGAACTAGAGAGCAAAAAAAAAAGAAAACCCCAGAGCAAGTAGAAGGAAAGAAATAGTAAAGATCAGAGCAGAAATAAACGACATAGAGTTAAAAAAATAACAATTGAAAGGATCAATAAAACAAAGAGCTGGTTTTTCAAAAAGATAAACAAGATTGATGGACTCTTAGCTAAACTCACCAAGGAACAAAGAGAGAGAACCCAAATACACAAAATCAGAAATGAAAGAGGAGATGTAACAACTGACACCACAGAAATACAAAAGATCGTTAACAACTACTATGAACAATTATATGGTAACAAATTTCACAATCTAAGCAAAATGGACAAATTTTTAGAAACAATAGTCTCCCAAAACTGGGCCAGGACGAGATAGAAAACTTGAACACACCAATAACAACAGAAGACAGTGAAGATGTAATCAAGACTCTCCCAGCAAACAAAAACCCAGGCCCGAATGGCTTCACGGGGAAGTTTTACCGAACATTCAAAGAAGAACTAACACCCATTCTCCTCAAACTATTTCAAAAATTTGAAGAAGAACGAAGACTTCCAAACTCGTTTTATGAAGCCAGCTTAATTTTAATTCCAAAACCAGAAAAAGACACTACAAAGAAAGAAAACTACCGGCCAATATCCCTGATGAACATAGATGCCAAAATCCTGAACAAAATACTAGCAAATCAGATCTAGCAATACACCAAAAAAATATGCACCATCACCAAGTGGGATTCATCCCAGGGGTGCAAGGCTGGTACAATATTTGCAAATCAATAAACGTGATACATCACATAAATAAAATGAAGAATAAAAAACCATGATCATATCAATGGATGCCGAAAAAGCCTTCGACAGAATCTAGCATCCATTTCTGATAAAAAGTCAGCAATGTGGGAATAGAGGGATCATATCTAGACATAATAAAGGCCACATATGAAAGACCTACAGCCAACATCATACTCAATGGGCAAAAAACTACAAGCATTTTCCTTCAGAACAGGAACAAGGCAAGCATGACCACTTTCACCACTCTTATTTAACATAGTACTGGAGGTATTAGCCACAGCAGTCAGACAGGAAGAAAAAATAAAAGGTATCCAAATTGGAAAGGAGGAAGTGAAACTGTCATTATTTGCAGATGACATGATACTATATGTAGAAAACCCCAAAGACTCCATCAAAAATCTACTAGACTTAATAAATGAATTTGGAAAAGTAGCAGGATACAATATTAACATCAAGAAATCGACAGCATTCTTATACACCAATGATGAACTCACAGAAAGAGAAACTGAAAAAAACAATCCCATTTATAATCGTGGCAAAAAAATTAAGATACCTAGGAGTAAACTTAACCAAAGAAATAAAGGACCCATTTGCAGAAAACTACAGGTCATTGAAAAGAAATAGATGAAGATATAAAAAAGTGGAAGCACATACCCTGTTGATGGATTGGACGAATTAACATCATTAAAATGTCCATACTACCCTAAGCAATTTATAGATTCAATGCAATCCCCATCAAAATACCAGCGACATGCTTCATAGAATTACAACAAATACTTCAAAAGTTCATATGGAACCAAAAAAGACCTCGAATAGCCACAGCAACCTTGAAAAAGAAGAACAAAGTAGGAGGGATCACATTACCAGATTTCAGGTTATACAACAAACCACTGTAATCAAAACAGCCTGGTACTGGCACAAGAACAGGCATACAGACCAGTGAAACAGAACAGAGAACCCAGAAATGGACCCAAGGCAATATGTTCAATTAATATTTGACGAAGGTGGCAAGAGCATACAGTGGATTAAGGAAAGCCTTTTTAATAAATGGTGCTGGGAAAATTGGACTGTTACATGCAAAAAAATGAAACCAGACCATCAACTTACACCCTACACAAGAATAAACTCAAAATGGATAAAAGACCAAAATGTGACTCATGAATCCATAAAAATCCTAGAAGAAACTGTAGGCAACAAAATTTCAGACATCATACGCAGCAGAATTTTCACTGATACATCTCCTAAGGCAATAGAAACAGGAGAAAATGAACACATGGGACTACATCAAACTAAAAAGCTTCTGCACAGCGAATGATACAATCATCAAAATGGAAAGGCTACCTACTGTATGGGAGAGCATAATTGCCAATGATATATCAGATAAGGGGTTAATTTCCAATATATATAGAGTGCTCATACAACACAACAAAAGGAAGACAAAGAACTCAATTAAAAAATGGGCAGAAAAACTAAATAGACACCTCTTCAAACAGGACATACAAAAGGCTACGAAACATATGAAGAAATGCTCCACATCACTAATCATCAGAGAGATGCAAATTAAAACAACAATGAGGTATCACCTCACACCTGTCAGAATGGCTGCCATCAACAAATCATCAAACAACAAGTGTTGGCGAGGGTGTGGAGAAAAGGGGACTCTAGTACACTGCTGGTGGGAATGCAGACGGGTGCAGCCACTATGGAAAACAATATGGTGTTACCTCAAAAAATTAAAAATTGAACTTCCATTTGACCTAGTCATCCCACTTCTAGCAATATTTTCTAAGAAGCCTGAAACACCAATCAGAAAGAATATATGTACCCCTGTGTTCATAGCAGCACTATTTACAATCGCTAAGATCTGGAAACAGCCCAAGTGTCCATAAGTAGACGAATGGATAAAAAAGCAGTGGTACATATACACAATGGAGTACTACGCAGCTGTAAGAAAGAAAGATCTCTTATCCTTTGAGACAACATGGACGGACCTGGCAAGTATCATCCTAAGAAAAACAAGCCAAACAGAGAAAGACAAGTATCATATGATCTCACTTATTTGTGGAATATAATGAACATAACAGTCTATGGAATGGGGTAGTCCCAGAGACGTGGAAGTGGGGTACAGACTGACAATCGCCAGAAGAGGCTGTGGTGGGGAAGAGATAAACCACTGAACTTATATGCATGTGTGCATGAACAATGGACATGGACAACAAAGCTGGGGACAGGGTAGTGAGGGGCTGGGAAGGGGGAGTCAGTGGGGGGAAAAGGAGAAACATCTGTAAGAAAAATTAATTAATAAAAAAAAGAAAAGAAAAGAAAATTATACCTTTGATGAGGTAGATTTTCTTTCTTGATGATATCATTTGCTAGCCACCTCTCTTTATTCCCATAGTAATTATTTGAATTCAGATTCTTGTCATTTCTAGATCGTTTTGGAATTGTTATGTAGATTTCCAGATGGACACTTCTCTCCAGACTCTACCCTCGCAGATCAACGCATCATGTAGCAGTCATCTCCTCAAAAACCAAAAGTCGAATCACCATTTCTTTCTTACAGGCTTTTCCAGGGCTTCTCTTTGTACTTCAAATAGCTGTTAGCTCTTCATATGGCATCAAACACATTTAAATAATGGCTTAAACCTTGAATTTTAACATAATCTCAGATATCAGTGTCCTCACCCTCTCATGCCCTGTGAGCTCCCACTGTCCCAGCCCCGATTTTAGGTAATGTACAGAATTATTTCTGTACCTCTGCACTATTGCTCATGTCAGAAACATCCTTTTCTTCTCCCATCACCACCACCAAATCAGTACTTATCCTTTTAGGCCATCCTTGGACATCCAGTCCTCTGGAAAGCCTTTCCAAAACACTCTGTCACCAGCATCACCTTGGCGTTTGTTTCAGTCTGATTTAGGGAAATGGTATAAGGGTTAAACAGTGTAATTAATAATGTACCTATAATGCTGGTGAGGAAGGACTATACACCGTAACACGTAGCCCATGTACCCCATGTATTACATATAACAGGTACATATTTATTTAATAAACAAAAATAAAAAAGAGATAATTTGTCAAATTATGAAATAATTGTTGACTTGACACAAAAGCTAACAGCAGATAATATTTTACTTGTTTGTTTTTATGTCATAACACTCTGAGGAAATATCATTATCTTTTAGAGCAAAATGTCTTTATGGTACACTTTCAGGATACCTGTCTCTGCGTACCTGGCATATCTCTATTATCATGTCTATGCATGGTCTTCTGTAATTCCCATTATCAGTGGACAGAGTCCAGAAATAAGGTGCTCTGCTTTGTTTTATTTCTCTTTTCCCTCAGCAATTTGCATCAATAAGGAATATCACATTTTTCATCCTGTGCATTTTTAACCTCAGATCCCTTATCAGTAAAATAACTAATAGATCAGACTATTTATAATTTTCCATGTAATTCCTAAAATGTTTCATGTGTTGGATATTTGCTTATGATCATCGGCAGCAACCACCGATTTGGGGTGTTACTTTCCCCCTTTACAATGCCTGCATCATTTAGATTTCAACTCCTTATTTAATGGAAATATTTTTCACATGTTTCGGCTCTTCAAAGAGGGTGGTGCTTTTTGCTTTTGGAGACTTTAACTGAACAGAAATTTCCACAGTTGTTAAGCTGAGCCAGTGATGCATTCTTAGCTTTTAACTAGCTGTTGATAAAAATTATTTAAAATTTTAAATGTAATCAACTCGTATTTTTTTCCCTCCCTTGAATTCCCAGTGTGGTCTTTCTTCCTTCTTCTGCCTTAACATGGAAAGTAAATGCTGCTGAGAAAAATCTGATGTGACGCTATAAAATTTTTTTCATTTTTTCTTCCTTCACTCATTTTAACTTAATGCTTTTTCTCATTATATATTCAGATTTTCTCATATTTCTAATCTGCACTAACATGATTGACTCAAGTTGATGTGCTAAGCTAGAATATTCCCTTTATTTTTGAAGAAACTTTCACTCTTCCACCTATTTTTCTTCTTCATCATATTTATTATTATCAGCATAATATCAATAGCAATGATAAAAATAATATATCATTGCTGAGTGCCTTTTATGTGTCAAAAATAAGTCATTATTTTTATGGCTAATTGCTACAATGACATAATGAACTATTATTAAATCCAATAAGAGAACAGAGAATCAGAATGATTAAATTCAAGGTTTTATTGAAAGTAAGTGGAGAAACTTGGAAGAAAAGTCTTACTTCCCAAAACATATTTTATAGGTTTATATTCCTATTGAATACATCTAATTTGGGGGGTGGTACAGACAAACAAACAAAAAGAACACATGCACATTGACGATTTCCAGGTGAATATTTTCTTATATATCTGTAGGATTTTACAAAGCTGAGTCTAACACTATGAAGTACAGATGTAAGGAAAGAAATAATGTATTAAACTACATAGACCTTCATTTGAATCCTAGTCGAAAGTACTATTTAGCCTCATACTCCTCATACTTCTGTGAACCTCTCTGAGATTTATTTATTTTTTCTTCTTTCAAGTAGAAAATATTGTTTACCTTGCATGTGCTTTGTAAAAATGATAGCTGTTATTGTTATTTCAATATTAATAATAGCCAGACTATACTTTAATCCAAGAAAACAATAGAAGAAGCTAGAGAACAATGTGGACTTTAAAAAATATATATTAAGGTTTTGAAACAGATCAAGGTATAATGGTTATTTATTTTACTTGAAAAAATATTTAATTATACTTTCAAAATAACAAGTTTTCTGAATCATTGTATAATATCAATACATGCTAAAAAATAAATTAAGAGATTTTAGATGGTACAAATCCAAGCAAGATGGTATAGAATCATTTCTTTTCTTACATTCTTCCTCTAAGAATAACTGTGTACTCTGGAAAGAGTACAAGACGCAACCACAGAACTCTGAAAGGAGCTAAGAGGAAGACCAGCTGGTTTACGACAACATGTCTGAAGATACAGATGACAGCAGGGCATCTTGTGTCCCCTACATGACAGAGGAAAGCCACTAGAACTGACGTTTTCCAAACCCCAACCTAGCAACAGAAGGCTGGACTTTCCTCTTCAAACAGAAGTCCCTCTGGCAATGTCAGGGAGTTTGATACTGGAAAGCGGATCAATTGAGACCCCTGGCAGAAATAAGCAGCCCATGGAGGTACTCCTTCCCACCAGCCCTGTAACTCCCCGTATCCGCCAAGGGATACCTAAATGATGGGCAGAGCTGGCAGAAGAAACAAGATAGAGCAAGTGGTATGATAAATGAAATCTCCTGATCCTTGTACGACTAAGTATCTGCTACCTTGCCTGTGACCGGGGTGGGTAAGCAGAGCCCACAAAAGAGACAAAGTCACACTAAGTGGTCTGGTCCAGTAACTCTCTTGGACCCTACTGTATCCAGACTCATCTGCTCTGCATAGCAAAGCAAAACAAGCAGGTAGAACTAGGACTCAGAGGTAAGGAAGACATTTTGATGGTTGCCAGATGGAGTGAAGTGTTGAGGGAATGTGTAAAAAAAATGAAGGAAATAAGTACACAATAGTTACAGAATAGCAACGACGGTGACAAGTATAGAGCAGGAAATACAGTCAATAATGTGTAGTAACTACGGATAGTGTCAGATGCATACTAGACTTACCAGGTGATCATTTTGTAAGTTATAAATGTCTAATCACTTAGTTGAACACCTGAAACTAACCTAATATTGTATGTCAAATGTAATAAAAAAAATTTTTAATTACTTTTAAAAAGATAAGGGAGTGGCCCTGGCCGCTTTGGCTCAATGGTTAGAGTGTCGGCCTGCGGTCCTGAGAGACCCGAGTTCGTTCCCGCTAAGGGCGCATATCTCGGTTGCAGTTTGTCCCCGGCCCTGGTCGGTTGTGCGGGTGGCAGCCACTCGATGTGTCCCTTTCACATCGATGTTTCTTTCTCTCTCTCTCTTCCTCTCTCTCCCTCCCACTCTACCTGAACAAAAAATAGAAAAATGTCCTTGGGTGAGGATAAAAAAAAGATAAAAAAGATAAGGGAGTGGCACAATCATCCTGGGGCTTCTAAATACTAAAACTTAGAATAAATTAACCAATTTTTCAAACACTGCAAAGTACCAAAACTTAACCAAGATGAAATAGACAATATAAATAGTCATAAAACTATCAAAAATTGAACTTGTGATTTGAACAATTCTTAATCCAACTCTAGGCCTAGATGATTTTACTGGAGAATTTTACTAAACATTTCAAGAAAAATTCCCATTAATTTTACACATCTTCTAGGAAACAGAACATTTACTAAATCTTTACACAAATCTAGTAGTACCTGAATACAAAAACTTGACAAAGACAGTACAATAAACAAAATTTGCCGGCTAGTATCTCTTGTGAACTCAACAAAATATTAGCAAATTGAATTTTTAAAAATATAAAAAGAATTATAAACCATGACCATATGAGTTTTAGTCCAGTTATACAGGTCAGGCTCAACATTTGATATCAAACAATGCAATCTACTCTATTAATAAGCTAAAAAAGGAAAATCATACAGGCATAACAATAGACACTGCATTTAACAAACAAATAAAAAATGCATTTGACAAAATTATTCCTGATAAAAGCTGTCAGATATTTAGGAATATAGGGGAATATCTCATATCAATAAAGAACATTTTCCAAAAAAAAATCAACCAAACAAACAAATCCTACAGCCAACATATTGATCATGAAGTAATGAGAGTGTTTTCCCTTTAATATCTAGAACAAAGCTAGGATGTCCATTCTCACCACTCTTACTGGATATGGTACTGGGAGTTCTAGCTACTGAACTTGGCAAGAAAAGGAAGTAGCAGGCATATATGTCAGGAAGATATGTCTGCTGAAAACAAAAATGTTGATGAACGACATCCTAGAAGACCTAAATAAATGGAGAGACATACTGTCTTCATGTATTGGAAGATTCAACATAGTAAATAGCTCCATTCTCCCCAAATTGAGCTATATTTTTAATGTAATTCCTACAAAAAGATCAGCAAGTTTAATTGTAGATACAGATAAGCTTATTTTAAAATTTGTGTGGCATGGGGAAGACGTAGAATAGCTAAAACAATCTTAACGAAGAATAAAAACGTTAAAACTATTTAGCTAAAATAAACAGGGGATAAAAAATCAGTCCACACAAATATTTGACAAAGATAAAAACAAAAACAAAAAACCCCACTATTCTTTGGAGGAAGGCTAGCCTCTTCAGCAAATGATGATGGCAAAGCAATTGGACATCCTTTGGGGAAAAAACAAACAAACAAAATCACCTTGGCCTAAGTCTCACATCTTAGGCAAAAATTCATTTAAAATAGATTATAGACTTGCACTGGCCAGTTTGGCTTAGCAGCTAGAGCATCAGCCCACGGACCAAGGGATCTCAGGTTTGATTCTAGTCCAGGCCATGTATCTTGGTTGCAGTTCGATCCCAGCCCTGGTTCGGGTTGTGCAGGAGGCAACCAGTGTGTTTTTCTCCCATGGATGTTTCTCTCTCCCTTTTCCTTTCTCTCCCACTCCAATTGAAAAATCAATGAAAAAAGTGTCCTCAAGTGAGGATTTAAAAAAAAAGGAACTATAGACCTAAATGTAAAATGTAAAACTATAAAGCCTTTAGAAAAAAGTAAAACCTGGGAGAAAATTTTCAAGATCTAGGGATACAAAAAGAGTTCTTAAACTTGACAGTAAGAGCATAATCCATTAAAGAAGCAGTTGATACAATGTACCTCATCAAAATTAAAAACATTTGCTCTGTGAAATCTCATATAAAGAGAATAAAAAGACTACCTGCAGCCTGGGAGAAAATATTTGCCAACAGTATACCTGACAAAACACTAATGCCTGGAATACATACAGAACTCTCAAAACTGAACATAAAATCCTACTGGAAAACTGGAAAAGACATGAACAAATTTCACTGAAGAAGATATGTATGGGGCAAATAAGCATATAAAAAAATGTTCAACATCATTAGTCATTAGGTACTGCAAATTAAAACTACAATGATATATTACTAACTTCTTAGAATAATGGCCAAAATTAAAAACAAAAATAGTGACAACACCAAATACCGACAAGGTTGTAGAAAAATTGGTTCACTCAGTCATTGCTGGTGGGAATGTAAAACAGGGTAACAACTCTAGAGAAGAGGTTGCCAGATTTTTAGAAACTTATATAAACAACTATCATAAGTCTCAGAAATTGAACTCCTGGGCCCGTTTCCCATAGAAATCAAAGCATGTTCACAGAAAGACCCGCACACAGTTGTTTATAGCAGCTTCGTTTTCTAGGCAAAAAACTTAGATGAACCCAAATGTCTTCATGAATGGTTAAGCAAACTGAGGTACATGTATATCTGATTACTCCTCAGTAATAAAAAGGAATGAACTATTGCTACACAAATCAACTTGGAGTTATGCTGAAAAAAATCAGGGAGTTATACTGAGGGAAAAAAAACTCCTAAAAGGTTAGATATTCTATGATTTCATTTATATAACATTTTCAAAATGCCAACATTTAGAAGTGAAGGAGAAATTAAATAGCATTTGACAGAGGTTAGAGATGGGCATGGATGAAATAGAAGAGTGGATTTATTTGTATTAGGGCAAATGTGAAAGAGCCATATGTTGGAATTCTTCAGTATCTCGACTGTGGTTGTTCAAGATACATGCACCTATAAAGTGACAAAATTGTGTAGGAGTTAATGTGCTGCATGGGTGCATGAGCGAACACAAAAAAATAAGAGTTAAATAAAGCTGGATAAGATGGTTGGATTGTGTCAGTGCCAATACCTGGTTAGATGTTGTATGATAATTTGCAAAATCCTACTAAAGTGTTCAAAGGCTCTCTCTGTGTTTTTTCTTGTAACTGTATGCAAATCCACAATTATCTCAATAAAAAATTAAAGATTAAATATAAAAGTCAAGAAGATTAATAGTGAAAATCATTCTTCACTTGGTTCCAGGAAAATACAACTCCATTCATTGTCCTATGAGAACAATGACGCTGGTCTCATCTACAATAGGTTTTTTGTTTGTTTGGTTTTATGAAGCATTTTAAGATTTCATCAGTGTATCTAAGTTTTGATAATTTTTGATTCACTCTGTTTGTGATTTAGGCCTCTCTAATGTGAAGGCATTTAACTCAGAGAAATTTTCTTGTATTAATAATATTGTTATTACTGATAACTTTTCAATAGTTGGTCATTTTTTATCTCTTATCTTTTTTATATATAAATTTTATGTTTTGTATCCAGGAAACCCCATTTATTTTATGATTTTTTTCAATATCTTTTTTAATGAATATAATACTTATTATTAACATTATTATTATTATTATTACTACTACTTTACTCTCTATCTCTCTGAAGATTTTAATGAGGATTTTGGTTCTTTGTTATTTACTTTTATTTATTTATTTTTTTGTTTTCTAACTTCTGTCTCCTTCAGAGTTGCTTTTTAAAAAATACACAGAATACAATTTATTTCTGCATGTGGTTTTTATCACAAAATTCAGAATAAAGCACTCAGACCAGAGGTACATCTTAGTCACTCCTCAATTCTGAGCCGGGCATGGCCTGAATCAACCTGATTTATCCTCAAATGTCTCTATTGGAAACTTTTTATCTCTGAGATAGGGAATTCTGCTTGTAAAAAACATGAACATAGTGAGAATTTTTAGCAATAAAGCAATCTAATAGTTGAAATGAAGACAAGGATGTGACATTGTCAGAACCTCTGGTCCAAGGACGACCTCACCACACGAGTCATTGCTGACCTAGATAGACCTGCCCAGAGACACCAGAGGGTGACCGCACCAGGCAAGGAGAGCAGAGTCTAGATTTTTGTCTCGCTTCCTTGTGGGTCCGGAACACTGTCGGTCATGGGTTGCCGTCCCATATATTACAATAATATCCAGCCTCATCCTCAGGCTTCAGCCCGGTGATGTGCAGAACCCTGAGTGAGTCAAGGCTTCTGTGCATCCAGAGAAGTGGCAGGGGACCTCAAAGCTCTGGTACTTCTCTGAGTCAGATGTAAACCCCAGGAGATGCCCAGGACTACTCCCTGGCTTCTGCTGGTCCCACCTTCCAGCAAAGTCTCCAATGCTAAAGCACGTGCTCAGGTGCAGGTGAGTCTGCTCCTTGTTCCTGGAGAAGCAGAGAAGGAGGGCAGCTGAGTCATCACAGGCTGAATGAGGAAACCCAGGGCTCTGGGGATCATCTGAGACACCCTCTCCCCTGAGGCTTGGACCCCACCTCCAGACAGGGAGGGTGCTGAGTGGGGCAGTCAGGCAGCCAGTGGCAGGCCCCCTCACTTGCACTCTAGGGAACTGGACTGGGGTATGCTTTTTTTTTTTTTTTTTAACCTTGGTCTTTTTCTTTTATTTTAGAATCTTGTGTGGAGGCCAATGGTTGATTATTCCCATTTAAATGAGCCAAAGGAAGGTTGACTTGCAGCTGTCTTCACTTTTCTGAATTTTGTTACCTGGCGGATGTTTATTCTGGGGGAGGTCTGGCACATGGTCATTTTGCTGGAGAACCCTAAAGTGTAAGAATGGAAATCAGGGTGCTGATGCCTACTATTTCTGCCCAAGTCATCCCTAACACGTTTTTTATGTAAAACAGTGAAACCTGTTGTTGATCATCCCATTTGTAGGGTGGACTCACATATAGACTAGGACTCCTGCGGTCTTGCAGCCAAGCCTACCTCTCAGGCTGCCTTCTGTAGCCTGGCAGGCAGTGCGACCGCTCATCAGTTAGAACCCTTCTCTTGTCAACAACTGTGGCTTTCTCACGTCATTAGTCAACACTGTGTCTACTGTTTTCTGTCTTCTGGAAATTTACTAACATTACTCACTTGTTCATGGCCTCCATTTGGTATTTTTATTATTGTGTTTTATATTATTGATTGTTTTTGTTTTCTTATTATTTTAGTGTGTCAAGAGAGAGAAAATACATATTTGTGTCGTCTGCAATTTTCAAACGTAAGTCATCATTAAAGTATTCAGGACATGAAAATATAATGTATATTTTACCAGCAGTAATTTAAAAATCAATAAATATTTCTCTTTTCTCCAGAAATATAATTGAAAATAAAGCCATGATTATTTTTGCCAAGCTAACAAGTAATTGAAACATGGATTTCTTTTACCTTACTCATGTTTTATGTGATTTTTAACTACTAGCCAATCACAATTAGAAGTTGAATTTTTGTAAAGTATTTTGAAATCCTTGTTAGAAACAGTTTTGATTATATATAGAGAAGTGTTTTTCTATATTGTTTGTTACTGAGTCAATGCTAGGCACACAGTATACAATCAATTAATACTTATTTGTAAATGAACCCAGGTGTAGTTTTAATGTGCAGTTTTGTGCCCTGTGCATCTCAGTTGGTTTTCTAATATCATCCCTGCCTCCTCAAAATCAATCCTCCTTCCATGCTTGTCCTAAGTCCCACTGACAGCAAAGTCATTCATCTCAGTGGAGCAGAAAAATAAAAGCAGAATCATTGTTTGGAACTTCTGACACATTCATTTCATTTAGTTCAAGAACCAAAGCATCCAAGTTATCTTACCCATGCCAATAATAGCAACATTGTTTCCAAGCCTTTCAATCTTTTAACAGTTACAAAATTTCAATTAACCTTTTTTTTTCTTTTCCTTCCTGACATCCTATTTCTCAGTGAGACCATTTCTGTAACTCTGTGTTCCTGATTAGAAAACTTGAACAAGGCAATGATGAAAATTATAACCAGGGAAAACATTTAAAACACAAAAGGGAAAACAATCGTGGACACTCCTGATTTAGCCACTTTTGAGAAGGTTTATGTTAAGATGTACTATTTATCATTTGGAGGGCTATTATAAAGACTTAATTAGCAGTGAAGGAAAAGAGGAACAGGGAACTTTGTGTTAAAGCAGTTTGACTTTTTTAAAAAGTGTGTCTTTCAATTACAGTTGACATTCAATATTATTTTATATTAATTTTAGGTGTACAAAACAATTTAACTTTCAATGACTAAGAAATGACACAATGGCTTTCTCCTGTTTCTTTTCATAGCTACAAAAAAAGGGAGAAAAGTCCTAAATGAAAGAAGTTAATGTAATATTGTTGTTATAAAAATACTGTGAAGGAATTAACTCTCTCAAAGTCCATCTTAATCCAGGAAATGGTCTACTTTCCATGGTGAGAACTCTAGAAAAAATAAAATTGTAATTTAATTTTATTTATCTTGCCTTTAGACCTTATAGATTGGAGGAGACAAAATAGGATAGGAAAAGAGTCTAGGTTCTAATGTTTTTATATATTATTCTTATTTATTTACTAGAACAGC
Organism: Molossus molossus; assembly: GCF_014108415.1. Taxonomy (NCBI): domain Eukaryota; kingdom Metazoa; phylum Chordata; class Mammalia; order Chiroptera; family Molossidae; genus Molossus; species Molossus molossus. The sequence continues at coordinate 26,231,331 of NW_023425346.1, forward strand.
TAAATAAGTGGTTGTTATTTTGGTATTACTTCCATTGTTGTTTTGTTTGTTTGTTTGTTTTTGTTTTTTAGGGGTTTTGTTTGTTTATTACTTTAGAGAAGAAGAAGAAGAAGAAAGAGGAGGAGGAGGTGGAGAGAAGGAGGAGGAGGAGGAGGGGGGAGAGAGAGAGAGAGAGAGAGAGAGAGAGAGAGAGAGAGAGAGAGAGAGAGAGAAACATAAATGTGAGAGAAAATACTGATCAGTTGCCTCAATATGAGTCTGACTGGGGATCCAACCTGAAACCTGGGTATGTGCCCTGACCAGGAATCGAACCTGCCACCTTTCAGTGTATGGGACAATGCTCAATCAACTGAGCCACACAAGCCAGGCCCATTGTTATATCTAGAAATATTATTTGTTGCTATAGTAATAATTAGGGTAGAGCCTCTTGTCTTAGTATAAAATATGTTTAACTCTACTGCAATAAATAATCCTAAAACATTATAGGCTAAACATAATGAACATGTTTTTCTGGCTAAAATCAAAGTTCATCAAGAGGTTTTGTTCCCCAATGTCATACAGGGCACCCAGTTTTGGTTTTGCTTTCTTTTTGGTTTTCTTGTTTTTTTAAATGAATCTTTAAAATTGGTCAAGGGAAAGCAGCTGTTTTGATCATTGACATTTTTCTTAGAAGGATTTATTTGCTTATTATTTTTATTTGATAAGCAAGCTAGCCAAAATTCTGGCTCTATAAAACAAAGGCTGTAATTTTAAATATGACTTTTCTAGGCTGTATTTTCAATATTCTGATTCTAAAGCAGCCATGACCATGCAGAATTAAAAACTTTCCCCCTGTACTCATTAAAAAAAGAAAGAAAGAAAGAAAAGAACGATCTCTGGGCTGGCTAGCTTCATGGGCCGGTGCCCTGGGCAGTCACAGAAGGCTCCTTGCAAGTAGGGCGATGTTTAGTTCTGTTATTAGCAATTTGAAATTCTTTAAAAAATGTATCTTTGAACTTGGTTTTGTCAGTTGAAGGGACTGTGGGGCAGAGACGTGGACAGAGGCTTGATGGCAACAGGTCTGCGTCCTTCCCCTTCAGCTCCATTCCTTTGGCCGCCCCAGGGAGCTGGTGAGCGCAGACTTCCCATTAGCTGGCCCAGTCTGGTGGCCCTGGCCCGGCATTTCTTGGGACCTCTGCATCCTTGCTGGATGCTCTACTTCCTGCTGGCAAATTAAGAAGAAGAAACATTGTAGAGAAATGAGAAGCTTTAAAGCTAATTTCATTTAATCTAAGTTAATTTAATCATTTCACAGTCTATCCGTCAAAGTGACATATATCACCTCTGTCAATGTCCTATAGTTGCAACAGGTCCATGTACATAATTTGGGGGCCCAGTGAAAACGGAAACTCTGGGCCTCTTGTTCAAACATAAGTAAGAAGTTCATGACTGTGGCATCAGAGCATTAAACCAACATCAGGCCTTTCCATGCGCGGACTGTTTTTGAATGTGAAGTTCACCTGCCCACGATCATGGCCCTATGTTTCACTTACATTCCAGAGAAATTGTGCCCTTGCCGGTTTGGCTCAGCGGTTGGAGCATCAGCCTGTGGAGCAATGAGTCACGGGTCCGATTCCCCGTCAAGGGCACGTACCTCGGCTGCGGTTCGTCCCCAGCCCTGGTCCGGGTCCTCCAGGAGGAAACCAGTCGATGTGGCTCTATCACGACAATCTTTCTCTCTGTCTCTCTATGTCTCCCTCCCTCCCACTCTATCTGATGATGATTATAAATAAATAAATAAATAAATTCCAGAGAAACTGGAGATGTGACCCAAATGCCCATCCAGCAGCCATGGTGGTTGGTAAGTGTATTACCAAACGAAGACCGCTGTAACAAATCACTACAAACTCAGTGGCTTAAATAACACAGCCTCATTAGTTTCCAGTTCTAGAGGTCAGTCTGCAGTGGATCTCACTGGGCTAAAACCAAGCAGCTGGCAAAGCTGTGCTTCTTTCCGGAGGCTCAAAAGGAACATCTGCTTTGCTGCCTTTTCCAGCTTCTGGAGACCACATATTCCTTTGCTCACAGACCATTTCTCCATTTTCAAAGGCAGCATTTTTCAGATGATTCTTCCCTAGTCACATCCCTTTCTGACCACAGCTGAGAATGATTGTAAGGACCCATGTAATTATATGTGCCAGCCTGGATAATCCAGGACAATCTCATCTCATCTTTGATTTAGTCACATTGGCATGGTCGCTTCTGCCATGTAAAGTACCATAGTCACAGGTCTGGGTGATTTGGGCATGCATATTTTGAGAAGACGTTTTTCTGCCTACCATATGGCATTGTTTGTACTACAATTGGCTACATCATGCGATTTGGTATAACATATTTCTTTAATGAATTCTACCCACACAAGTTAAGTTTCTGAATGTAATTATCCTAATTAAAGTAATGACACATCACGGATGTCCTGGGCTCCAGTGACCACCCTGGTGCTGCCTTCCCGTCACACAGTTTCCCTGAAACAGTTTCCTGTGGACAAGCACATGGCCGCCATTTTTATTTATTTATTTATTTATTTTATTGATTTTATAGGGAGAGGGAGAGAGAGATAGAAACATCAATGAGAGAGAACATCGATTGGCTGCCTCCTGCATGTCCCCCACTGGGGACTGGGCCCACAATCTGGACCTCTTGAGGCATTGGTCAACACTCAACCACTGAGCCACACCAGCCAGGCATGGCCAATATTTTTAAAGGATGTCTAGTCAATCACCTCTTTCTAGATCTCTTTTTCTACCTTTGTTGTGAATAATCTTATTTCTAAAAGGAATACATTTGAATTATGTGAAGATTGAATTACTGAGGTTGAATCAGGGTGAGGGAGGAAAAAATACTTATTAATATGTATACACACTATGTCAAAAAGTTAAATCTGGTACCCACAAGTTATTTTTCTTAAAATCATCCCTTTATGTTAAATGCAGTTGCTTTGATAAAATTGAGGAGGTTAACTCTTGCAGAAGACATTTAAAGCAATTTCATTTGGTAACTCCCCCTCAAAAGCAAAAAATCTACTAATTTTTTTTTTTCATTTTTAAATTAGTAACAGCAAATTTGTTTATTAACTGTTTAAAGGCATGGTCAGATAATGTAGTGGGGTTCAATGAGAGAAAAAAGTCACATTTTTATTCTCTGCAGGCAACTTTGATTTAGTTCAACTATTTCTGAAAGAAAGTCCTGCTTGAATGTCTTCTTCTTGATTTCCACTATGCTTCATTTCCTGTTCCTTTTTAAATAGAAGAATTTGGGAAAAGCATGAGGATTCACTTTTGAAAAAAAGACAAAATTGGGAGGAACAATTCTAGACATTTTATTTTCCCTCACCTTGCCTCACCTGTGCAAGGAATAATGATTGGCGTTCTGTATTGCAAACTCACCACATCCAGCCTCTGGTAATGGTTAAAACATACCTGCTTGAGGAGGAAGAAAGATGTCCTTCCGGTGCCGGTGACATCTTAGATGCTATTTGTTTATCAAGAAATTTTAATAGCACCAGATCAAAATAGTAGAATTTTTGCTCTAATCAATACTTGTGTGTTAGAATAAATCGTGTATGTACTTGAGTATTAGTCAACTTTTGCTAACTCATGCAATAATGATAAGTAACCCTGACATTTTAGTAGCACGTAATAACATTAATTTAGTTTTTGCATATGCTATACGTTGGTGGCCGTCAACACAGGCTGCAGGAAGGGCCCCATTTGGGACATGCTATTCCTATGGCAAAGGGTAAAAAGCAGTATCATTGGTGGAAACAGACAAGAGCACATAAAGCTTCCTCTAAAAACAGGCTTGTTCCACTTATGTTTCCTTTTGTTGATTGAAGTAAGTCACTTGGCCACACCTGACATTGGAGAGAAAGTCTATTTCACTTACCAGAAGGTAATGCCAATCACATAGCAATGTGCCAAGATATGCAAACCTCTAATAAGAAAGGAGAGATAAACAATTAATTTGGAAGCATAATAAAATCAACCACACTTGTTAATACACTTCTTAGTTCAGAGAAATCTATTTTTCTTTCTTAACCACTGAGCTCTTTCAATTTCATCTCCAATGTTGTAAAAACTGCATATGTTAGGGTAGAAATATTTTGATATTGTAATGTTTTGGACAATTACAAATTTAAAGAGATAGTGTAAAATTCAGAGAAAGCAGGGGTATTGATTCGAATAATACATTTTTCTGCTAAGGGAGAAAAACACTTAATCAGGGAATACTACCATTTTTATTTCAAACCTATTCTGTATTTTCTGAGGAATGTATTGTTATGTTATTTCATGTGGCTTTGTGCCCAACTAAGTGACTACATTTCTCAGGCTCTCTTGCAACGGAGGTGGTCAACTGAACAAAAGTGGGAATTGATAGACGACACTTCTGAGAAACTCTTTAACAGTGGGACAGAGGACTAATGTGCACCTGTTTGCCACTATTACCTTCCATTTCATTCTTCCTGTGTAGAAATAAGACCCAATGGATGAAGATCTCTTGTTGTTTTGGACCTTGACCTTGAGGATGAAAGCTGAGAGCTGAGACTGTAGGAGCTAAATATTAAAGGTGTTTGTGCCTTGCTGGCAAGATGTAGCCTCCCTATCAGTCCCAGGACGTTTAACTCTCTACTATGTTATGAGAGGATGATATAAACTTCAGTTTTGTTTGACTCATTATGACTTCCTATTTCTCTTATTAGCATCTGCACACAATTACTATATAGTATAAGACTTGATTAAAGAATATTGTCTAAAATTAAAGCAAGACATTGCAGCTTTTCTAATAGAGACCTAGACCTGTGTGGATGTTTATATGGGAAATAAGATGATGTAGAGTAAGATGCCAATGAAACAAAGCCAGATTGTGATGTTGAAGACCAGGAAAAAGACTGAAACAAATGGTATCACATTAAGACATGACTGCATAAAACATTTAGCTGTAATAATAAAAATGGATATAGAATGTCTTTGAGCATATACAGATCACACAAATTCACATGCATAAATAAATAAAAAGTTCACATTTTTGTGTATAGATAGAGGAAAATCAAATAGACTCCTCAGTGATGCTTACATTGGCACACCATAGAATCATTAATCATTAGTTATGTAGACTGATATAAGGCATGTTCTCTCTTATGGGCCACTTGATACAAATGTCAGCCCCTGGGTTTACTTCTAAAAACTTCTTAACAATATCTACGCCCAAAGAATGGAAACTGCTCAAATGGTTTTATTGGGAATGGAATTAGAATTTGTAAACACATAAATACTTTAGTTGTTTGATTGTTTTTTAAATCTACCATTTGAACATTTTTTTTCCTATCTTAGTTTCTATTAAATGTATGACCAATAATAATAACAATCTCACTACTCACTCAATTCTGCAGAATCTCTATTCCAAGTAACCAGGGTCCTTTCCAAACAGTAGGCTAGGAAGGTGCACCTTAGAATTTCTTAACTCCAAGGTGTGCTGTCTTTGTCCCTGCCCTAATTTTGTCCTCCCTCACTTACTTATCATCACTTGAAGACAGCAAATCTAAGAGATCTCTTAACTTCTGAAAGCTTTAACTTTTGAAATATGCTGTAGGAGGAATCTGTAATTTAATAGAGAACAACAACAACAAAAAAGCCATCAAATGGTTATATCAGAAAACATCATTGATACACAGGGATGATTTAAACTAAAGCAGGTGTGACCGGCACAAATGAACAGAGGGGGCCCACACCGGATCTAGATGACCGACTGTAAGATTAAAAAAGATTTCAATTCATTTTAATTGCAGGCAGAGAGGATTCTTGGTAAATCCCTGCTTGAGTTTCCAAAGTCAGAGAGAGATTTCAAAGTTTTCAGGGAGGAAAGAACAACATTGACTGGTTGAAGTGAAGTGAGTGTTACTGGAGTATGTGGGTGGAACATGGAGAAGAAGTAGAAGGAGGAGAACCAGGAGAGTGAGGAGAAGGAGGACAGGGATGAGAGTGTGTGAAGTTGCATTTTAAGCAGAGGGGGTGAAATGGATAACTATTGGAGATGAGCAAGGGAAAGTTGGCTTAAAATTATAACATAACAAAGCAGGTAGACAGACGTTAGCATCTGGGTAGAAGCATACAAGCTAGCTAGCATGTTTTGGTTATTTGAATATTTACATAAGTTTCTACTGACTCAAATTAGATATTCAAACTTAGATATTTTAAAGGTGAAGTGAATTAAAGCACTGTTTATATAACATTAATATCCTGGTTACATAGAGATGTTTTAGTAACGCTTTAGTTTTGTAGTACATTTTGCTGTTTTTATTCTAATAACAAATTACATGATATTTTTCTGTACCTGCTAAACAGTGGTAGCTTAAAAATTATTAAAATTATTAAAATCCTTAAAATGAATAGCTTGCCAATTAGTCAATAAAATGTTTTCAATCTTTTTATTATAAATATGCCAATGTTTTCTTTTCACTTATGTTCCTTATGCTCTTGGTGAAAATGGAGGATTTTTGTTTCCTACTTCAGAATCTGCCTCTTAGAAGTGTAACAATTGCATTCAAGTTCTTACAGTTAAATTTGTTCATTTAAAGTTGTTTTCTGTATTTACCTTGCGGATGCTCCTTAGTGCATAACAACAAGCCTGCTTGTTGAAGTAGAAATGTCCATATAGACTCTTTTTCCTCTCAGAAAGGATTTCAAGCCTGATAAAGGAAAAAATAAAAATAAAGCCAGCAAAGCACCTATCATTTTTTCATAAGTGCTACACTTGTTTCTTTCAGGCATTTGGGAAAGAACTGAATATATATTATTTGATTTATTTTACCGTCGCTCAGAGTACATTTGGTTTTGTGTATTTTAAACAGAGACAGAGATGATTTGATAAACAGTATCCATCAAAACAACTTGAAGCCACTTAAGATGTTGGTTTTTGTAGAAAGTCAAGATAGCTTTTCCATCCAAGTGGCTTTCAGTACTTCTGTTAAAAGTTTATAGCAGGAAGGAGATGAGAAGAGCAGTAAAGCAAAGAAGGAGAAAGTTTACACTGGAAATATAACTTCAAATATTGTTAGAACCTTTCAAAACAGGTAGTCCAACCAGTGATTTTCTCTTTGACAGGAATAAATGTCAACATTTGGTCTGAAGCTAAAGCACTGTTGGAAAGCATACAAATGGCCAAAAGACATATGAAAAAGTGCTCAAAGTCACTAATAATCAGAGAGATGCAAATTAAAACAACAATGAGGTATTGCCTCACACAGACTGGAATGACCGCCATCAACAGATCATCAAACAACAAGTGCTGGCGAGGGTGTGGAGAAAAGGGAAACCTGGTGCATTGCTAGTGGGATTGCAGACTGGTGCAGCCACTGTGGAAAACAGTATAAAAATTCCTCAACAAATTAAAAATTGAACTGCCATTTGACCCAACTTCTAGGAATATATCCTAAAAAGCTTGAAACACCAATCAGCAAAATATATGCACCCTCTGTTCATAGCAGCACTATTTACAATAACTGAAATCTGGAAGCAGCCCAAGTGTCCATAAATAGGTGAGTGGATAAAAATGTGTGGTACATTTACACAATGAAATACTATACAGCTATAAAAAAGGATCTATTACCCTTTGAAACAACATGAAGGGACCTGGAGAATAAAATAAGCCAGTCTGAGAAAAACAAGTACCACATGATATCACTTATATGTGGAATCTAATAAACAAAAAACAGTAGAATAAAATAAGAGCAGAAGCATGGAAACATGGAACAGATTGACAAACCTCAGAGGAAGGGGGAGGGAGAGCGGAAAGATATTAACCAGGAACTTAGGTTTATATACGCATATACACAGACAATAAAATGGTAAAGGCCTGGGTTAAGATGGGAACTGGGAGGACAGGGGAAATTGGGGACATCTGTAATACTCCCAACAATAAAGATTTAATTTAAAAAAAAAAAGGCCCTGGCCGGTTTGGTTCAGCGGTTAGAGCGTCGGCCTGCGGTCCTGAGAGACCCGGGTTCGGTTCCCGCTAAGGGCGCGTACCTCGGTTGCAGTTTGTCCCCGGCCCTGGTGGGTCGTGCGGGTGGCAGCCACTTGATGTGTCCCTTCACGTCGATGTTTCTCTCTCTCTCTCTCTGTTCCTCTCTCTCCCTCCCACTCTACCTGAACAAAAACAAAAAATAAAAACAAAAAACAAAAAAAACAAACAAAAAGAAAAGCTCCATTGGTTAACCATGAAATTCTCTTTGATATAAAAAACTTGCAGATATTCTAACTGATTCAAAGTCTCTTGTTCAATGGAATATTCAATTTATATACATTGGATTGCTTTATTACCTTTCTGAAGAGTAATTAGGACTTTCTGTTTTAGAGTGTTAGTGAATAACATTTGGAATATACTACAACAAATATTTAACAGCAAACAACACTGATTAATAAGGGAGAGAAGGGATAGATATTGCCACAATAAAATAACAAAGATTCAGAAAGCTGGTAGAGACTTTTCCAATTTGAAATTTGGCCAGAAGGCAGAGCTTGACATGCACACACACACCCTCCTAAAATAGCAATATGTTCTCTGCTTTTAAGCATAATATAACATTATGTTCTCTGCTATTCTAAATGGCCATGAACAGCCAGAACATTAGTTTTGTAGCTGACTGATGAGGAAAGGATTGTTGAGTCAGAACCTTGAATGATAATCCCCAGCTCCCTATTTATTCTGTTTAGGAGGATATCTCGTTTCTTAACATTAGCATACTTTCTGGAGCTCTAACGGACTTCACTCATGTAATGTAATGATTAAATGTTCTGCTAAAGACCAGAAAATTCGAATGACAAATCCACATGTAGTGATAACCATGCCTGAAAAGAACATGTGTGATCACACTTATAGCGGATGTGGAAGTGAAAGGAAGCCCAGTCCTTAGGTAAAATCTGAGTAGAGCTTAAAGGCCAACCACCACTGTCTACAACTGTCACCAAGGGCCACATCAACCTCCATCCCAAGTCCACTTCTAGCTGCTGCAGCTCATCGCAGTGTGTTCTGGTGCCTGAATCAGCTTCCCTCCTGGCACAGAAATTCTCCACGTTTTCATACTAAATCCCCACTGAAATTTTGCTCATGCGCAGCAGTGTAGATGGCCATGGATGATGGTCACTTAGTTACCCACCAGATGGACAGCATGATTTTTTTTTTTTTTTTGCAAGAGTAAATGTGGTTAATTTTTGCAAACTGTGAAAATCACATTTTAAAAGGCTTGTCTGTAGGCCATTTATAGCTAATTTGAGAATGAGCATGTAGCTCTACGGCTAGAGACTGAAATGCATGTTAAGAGTATAAGGATAACCAATAGCATTGATGACACTGCCTTGTGCAAGCTAGAAGCAGGCTGCACCCTTGATTATATTACTCTCGACCTACCTCCACTGCACCTCTCTTAACAAACAAAACACATGATCTATGGAAAAAAGAGAAAGAGACTGAGGGAGTAAAGAATAATGAAGTTTTTTTCTAGCAGCTTATTAAAAAAGTACCTGTTATATCTAAGTCAATATGTTCAACGATCGTTTTTAAGTCTGTATTTTATTTGAACTCACAGTAGCTTTTGGTGGTGTTAATCATTCTCTTTCTCTTGAAATTATCTTTTCCCTTGGCTTTCATGAACAATATACTCTTCAGATCTAACCCCCCCCCCCCCTTTCTGGTCCTTCCATGTTAATCTTTACTAGTTTCTTTTATTGGATTTGAGATATTAGAAGTACCCAAGATATGATCCTATTTATTATCTTTTCACTGTATCCCTTCTCCCCTGGCAATCACATTCACAGATGTGGTTTTACTTACTTTTTCATTGTTAGCCCAGAGCTCACTTCTGACTTCTAGACTCTTATCACACACTTTCTATATGGCAACTGCATTGGGATATTTCCAAGGCAACTGTATTTCACCATATCCAAAGTTGAACTTGGGTTTTATTGTGCTATATTTCCCCCCTTAAATATCACGCCCTGCTCTAGCATTCTCTGTTCTAATGAATGGGACCATCATCCGTCAAGTTAAGAAAATTAGAATTTTAGTAGTTTTGATTCTTTGTTCTTTACCCCCCATACCAGGTAAATGTCCATGTTCTGCAAAAGCATTTTCCTAATATGTGCTTCATCCATAGCACCACCACTCTGATTAAAAGCTCTGTTTCACCTGGCCCACGGCAGTAGATTTCATCTCATCATTCTCCTTCCCATCGTGACCATCTTGAATTTGTTCCACATGGAGGTCAAGGTGATATATTTTAATATAAACATTTGTGCTATTTTCCCTGCTGAAAGTCTTCCTAAGATGGCCTACTTTTCTTGAGATAAATATGCATTCAAGATTCAGTGCTGGACTATCTCTCTAGGTAATGTTATACCATTTTTCACCTCTCTTCTTGTATTTCATCTCTATTGGCTTCTTCAAATCTAAAAATTCCACTTTGATTTTCCCCTCATGCATTTCACCAGCTCCACCCTAGAACAGTAAAATCTTATTCATCATCTCAGCCCACCATACAGCCTAGAAATAATCCCATTATAACTTCTCACAGCTCACAGTTGTTTATCCTTAAATATAATTATTATAACTTAAAATTATACATGTTTGTAATTAGATGATGAACTCCACAGAGTACTATGAATGTCTATTTGTAGTCACTAGAATGATAACATGAAATATACATGTTAGACACTCAAAAAATATTTTTAAATGTTTGAAGAAAAGACCTGGTTTATTTTGTACAGCCTTTTAAATGTGAATGTGTTTTGACACCCAAATTTTTTACTCTTAGAAATTCATATTGAGTAATTTACTAATAGGAAACATTTACATACAGCAATTTATTAATTTTTAATATATATATTTTTTTATTACAGAACAGTTTCAGATTTTTTTTTGGAAAAGTTAGAGTTTCCATATACCCCACACCCAGCTTTTTCTATTATTAACATCTTCTTTGGTCTGGTATATGTGTTACAATTAATGTATTAATATTGTTACATTGTGATAACCTAAAGTCCATACTTTATTCAGATACCCTTAGCTTTTACCTAAAGTCTTTTTTCTGTTCCCAAATTCCTTCTAAACTAGCACATTACTTTAAGTCTTCGTGTCGCCTCACGCTAGGTCTCTTAGCTACAAATTTCTCAGACTTTCCTTATTTTTTATGACCTTAACAGTTTTGAGGGATACTGTTCAGATGTTTTGTTGAATGACCTCCTTCACTTAAGATTTGTTTAGCCCTGGCCGGTTTGGCTCAGCGGTTAGAGAGTCGGCCTGTGGTCCAGACAGACCTGGGTACAGTTCCCGCAAAGGGTACACACCTCAGTTGCAGTTTGTCCCTGGCCCTGGTTGGTCGTGTGGGTGGCAGCCACTCGATGTGTCCCTTTCATGTCGATCTCTCTCTCTCTCTCTCTCTCTCTCTCTCTCTCTCTCTCTCTCTCTCTTTCTCCCACCCTATCTGAACAAAAAAAAAAAAAAAAGATTTGTCTAAAATTGTTTTTATGATTATACTGGAATTATGTGTTTTTGAAGGGTAGACCACAGAAATAAAATGCTGTTTTCATTCCTGACATGTCTTCTATCAACGTTGAACTTGATCACCTGGATGAGGAAGTGCCGAAGTCTCTGTACTGCGAAGCTATTCTTTTCCCTCTGTTCCCACTGTATTTGATGGAAGGCTGTCTCCATGTGCAGCCCACCTCCTTGCGGGCTGAATTTCCATATGAATTATTTAGAATCCTGGTCACATGAAATTTATCTATAATTTATTTATTTTCAATAATTTATTTACATCGGCATGGACTCATGGATGTTTTATTTTAATGTCATTTAAAATGACACAATTTTTAAAATACTTTAAATGCTCATATTGGTGATTGGTTAAATGAAGTATGAAATTTTATGCAAAAGAGTAATGTATAGCATATTATATCTCAACATAAACATATATGTTGACATGAAAGATATCCATATACAATAAGGCGAGATACTTAATCTTAGTACAGCTGTATCTTTCCTAAAAAAAAAATAAAATAAAAAACAAATAAGTGAATAAGTACGTGTGTATGTGAATATGTTTTTAAAAGCCTGAGATGAAAGAAAACTACATGTTGAAAGTGACCATATCTAGATGTTGAAATTATGGCAGTGATTTTTAGTTCTCTATATTATAGAGTTCTAAATTGTTTTGTTTGGATACTTTTTATACTGAATACATATTAATTTTATTGTCTTTGTCTTCACATTTTTTCCTACATTGATTCTGTTTTTTCCTGACTGTCATTATCCAGCTCTGAACGCATAGTTTTGCTTCCTTTATGTATTGTGTATAGTGGCAAACAATCTGGTCTCTCCAGATCTCTTTAAATTGATCTGCCCTCCCGTAGAACACAAGGGCTACCATTCGTCACATGTAATGAGTGCTGTGTCCTCTGCATGCACCCTCTGACTTCATGATGTGAAAACTCATGAAGATGTATCATCATATTAATCTCCAGAGATGAAGGTCTAGAACTTGTATCGAGTCACACACAGTTTACAGTAGAGAGTCAAGTTTTAACGATATTTGTTAAGCCCAGAGTTTATGTTCTTATTCATCACGTTACTTGTCAGGACCCTTGCTCCTGTGTCATACAAGACTGCCCTCCATTCACCTGTTTAATAGCACCTGCTTTCTCTTACATGGCCCCTGGCTCTTTAATTCCCTGGCTTCAAGCTTTATGTCAAAATATTCTGCTTGAATCCTTCGTTATTTGATAACTCATCCAAATGAGTAATTTTTTTTCCCCTTAAATCCAAATGTATTTATGATAATGTACTGCCTTTTGACTCCTTATACTTATACAATATCTCTAACAAATTTGGGCAATACCAGGCTTATATTTTTGTAAGTCATATTCATAAAAGCAGTGTGTATCACATCGGTTAGCTCTATTTGTGATGCACACAGATTTCTTTCAATAGCTTTTAATACTGGTTACAAGAAAACAAAAAATATAACTAACCCCCATCTTTGAGAAGGACAAACATCATTTTAAAAAAATAAATTACCTTTCAAAAATAAATTCTGTTTTGATTAAAGGCCAAGTGTGAAATAATCACTAATTCCTTTTGTTTGACCAAGTTTAATAAATTGTCTGTGCACCTGAATATTTTTAATATATTATGCTTGCAGACTTTGACATCTGGTACAACTGGGCCACAATCAAAAGTCTTAACTGGTTACATGTTATAATAGTCCGATCTAGTTCAGTGAGCTTTTACATTCATTTATGCATTAATTTTTCTAGATGTAGAGGTTATAAGAATCTTGTATTACTGAAAATGCTACCTAGTGTGATGGCTTTGCCATCATTTTATTCAGAACTAACTCCATTCTTTTGCCTGTCAATGTTTTAAGAAGATTGGGTTGTTCTGGGGTAATCTTTTGAATTAGCTATATACTGTTTATAATAAATATGACTGTCAATCTTAACCAATCACTTTCCTCAGATTATGATTTCATTGTGGACACATGGTATTTTGTAATACTTTGTAGAGATGCTCTTTGAAAGTATTTAATTGTTGTGAATAATAAAGGGTAAGAATTATGCAAGATTCAAACTGACCCCATTGAATGTTTTCATATGTTAAGGAAACCTAAGTGTGTATTAAATTTGGTAACTGGCTGTTCACAAATGTTGCTCAATTTAGTAAAGAAGTTTAAGAACACAAAAACACACTTAAAAACCCACAAGTCATGACAGTTTTTAAAGACAAATGCATAATAACACTAAAATTATCACAATTATCCCTTCAAATTATGCCAAGAAAATGGCAGAATCCAACCTTCCATGTGTAAGCAAGCAGGTTATTTAGACATTTAACATTATATAGGAAGCATGTTAATAATTAGTAGATTGCAAAACAATCTGAGTAGCACAGCAGAATGCCTTTGGTCAATCAGTGTCAAAGAATAAGGCAGTCACTCCGGACTGAGCTGAGGATGTTGATATTTATCTCGTGGAATTGTTACGACAACCAAGGGAGTAACTACTGTTAATCTTTATTTTACAAATGAGAAAACTGGAGCCAACAATCATTCTGTGTTTAAAAAAAAAAAAAAAAATGAATACAAGCATTAAGGAAACAGATCCAAGCAGATTAAATCAAGAAAAAAAAAAACTTAGACAAATAAGACAAAAATTTCTAAACAGCTATGAAAATATCTTTCTCTTTCTTTCTTTTTTTTCTTTCTTTCTTTCTTTCTTTCTTTCTTTCTTTCTTTCTTTCTTTCTTTCTTTCTTTTTCTTTCTCTCTCTCTTTCCTTCTCCTTCCTTCCTTCCTTCCTTCCTTCCTTCCTTCCTTCCTTCCTTCCTTCCTTCCTTCCTTCCTTCCTTCCTTTTTTTCATAAATGCAAGAGACTTTACCACCAGACATTTATAAAGGTAGAAATCAGCAATGATTATTTAAAAAAAATTCTTTCAAGAGGTAACAATGACAAGCCTCTGTGAAGTCTCCCCAAAAGTTGATTATATGACTCTTCCTCTAGTCTAAGACCATATGTGTCACAAGATATTTTAAAACAAATGAATTATATCATTGAGTCAGAAGTCTCATTGATTACAATATTATATCACCCCGAAGCATGTTACTTTGGGCCCTTCCTTCTGCACCCACTGTCACATAATTACTCCACTGAAGTTTTCCCATGTGTGCTGTTACCTCGGAAATGAAAATAAATGAAGTGGAAATACACTGATGGCCCGGGTTAGTGGAGCGGTCAGATGAACCGGCTCTAAACTTGGCAGCCACAGAAGGCTGTGGCTTCCTCAGGAAATGGTTCTGCTGAAGAGATCGGCATCACCAGGAGTGAAAGTTCTTGGTTCTTTGGAGATTTCAGGGCCAGAAAGAAATATAAGTGTTTTAATCAATTAATGTGCGAATGACCTTCTTATTTTTGATAATCAATCAGAAGAGCTCAGAGAGAGCAATAGGTTTGGCTAAGATAAACATATCCTTTAAAAGTGTATGCAGGTTTTCTAAGAATGACCACATTGGGCATTGCCAGATTTAACAAATAAAACTACAAGATGCCCAGTTAAATTAGAATGTCAAATAAACAATCAACATTTTTTTTAGGGTACATATGCCCAAAATATTGCATTGTGCATACTTATGTTTTAAAAAATTCCTGGTTGTTCATCTGAAATTCAAATTATCTGGGGATTCTATATTTGTCAAACTTCCTAGAAAATGTATCAACTGGAAGATATTTTGGAAATATGAAAAATACAATGATGGCTCAATAACTCAAATGTATTTGAATATATCAAAATAAGAGTCTCATATATTAGCCTAAGGGTTAATATATTTCTGGGCCAAAGCACCATTAGGCATAAAAAAAAATGACAGTTTCCTGAAATAAGAATGAGGTGGCCACTCTCTTTTCAGTTCCGTGGAGGTAAATGCAGTGCTTTCTCTAGATGATGCTGCCTTCCTCACTGAGGATACAAAGGCCCACCTGTCATAGCCAGTCCAACTCCTGGGTCTTCTACCTTGATCAATGAGCGGCATTGGCCTAATCTTTCTTTGGTGTTGACTTCAGACCTCCTTTCTCAATCAGTGTTTTTTATGTGTGCATAAGCTTTATTTTGAAGGACTTTTAGGGCTTCAAAACAAAATAACCTCCTTGATTTTTTTGTGTCTAGCTGTGTCATTTACATTTTTTATTGTTGACAGATGAGGAAGTGAACAAAAAGGGCATGTTTTCAAGAAACCAACAAACCTCATGGCTTAAGAGATTTAAGTTAATAAGAATGGGACTCCAAATGTCACCGCAGTTAAAATAGAAATGGCAAGGGCTGCCTAGTCTTATGCTGATGACCATACACTTCTTCCCGAAGTTTAAGAGCAATAACCCACTCCTCGCCTCCATTTTCTCGTGGGCAAAAGGGTCGTAAAGTAGGAGAATGCCAAGGCTCTGTGTGTCCCATGGCACTTATGGTTTCTCTGAAACTTCTGCATTCACATGTGTGAGAGGGCAGACCCCTACGGTGGCTTGTCACAGCAACCCATCCAGAGAAGTTGGATGCCACGCCACAGAGGTTGGCCAAGCAATCGACACCGCTCTGGGGAGGGACACACTGAACCAAAACACAGTGCCCCTCAGTCTGCAGTCACAGAGATCAGTTAACAACACTTCCCTCTGGCAAAAGCCTCAGAATATCTTTATCCTTCAGTGTGTAACTCCCAAAATTAAATCATCTGCCTTGTTTTCAGGTTGCGCTTTTGTTCATAAATGTTATAACAACTTGGTATTGTGTTCAAAGCCACACAAGAATACCAAAGGTTGAAAATGTTTTGCATTGTGAATAGTTTTGTTTTTTTCCCCCATTTGTGCACCTCATGTGTATATATGGATAGAGATAGATGGTAGATATACAGACAGACACATATATACTAAACTCGACATATATAGAGAGAAAGTCTATTTTACAGAATTGTCCCTGATTTTTAATGCGGCCAAACTGTCATATTAATCATTTTCAAATGATTTTGCTAAACTAAAATGATTGGGTCCCTAATCCCATCTCGGAAGTACACTCCCCTTTAAGGATACAGATCACGTAGAGTGATAAATTTGTCACATTTTTGCTTTCCTCTTTTGTAGGCGGTTGCCTAGTAAGCTGCAATTCACTAGCAAGAGGGCCAGACTTACCTTGGGCACGGTAGGTGCTCAACAAATCATTAATCATCAAAGGAAGCTGCATGGGTACCAGGAGGTTAGCCACCAGGCGCCAACTGCTGTGGTGTGTGATGCCTTGAGAGGAAAATAACCAACTGACCTGAAATCAGGTAATTCTGAATGAAATTAGTGCCTCCTCTAAAGAAAAAATGGGCTGTTGCTGGAATCATTCAATAATAATAATAATAAAGGGAACAGAAGCAAAAAAACAATCTCAGCCTCTTTTTCAACATTTCTGCAGGCGAGGTGATTAAAACCCACATGCTTGGCATTCATAAATGCCTTCCCAGACTTTATTACTTTCTCAGCTTCCTTGATGCTCTCTTGGCAGTTTTACTACCTCTCCCCCTCCAGTTGTGCAATTTCCTGGGCTGTAGCAGTTTTGAGTTACCATGTCTTCCCGAGACATTGATAATTTCACCTGGTGCACTGCAGTGCTGGTGACTAAGAAAGGAATATTGTGGTGTGACATCATCTTGTCTTTAAGTGATTTGTTTGCAAAATTCTCTTAGTGCCTAACTTACTCTGATATTAAGTTAGACAACCTGAATACCACATTACAACCTGAAAACTCCAAAGACATTCTGAATTCCAGGCAGGAAGATCAAACAAGGATACATACATTTTCTAGTCTGTGAGTAGGTCGAGGAGGAAGGAGAAGGAGGCAAATATAGACTAATAATATAGGTTAGAAATTGTGTTCCTTGAGTAACATTGGCCTATGGAGTTAATTCTATTGAAACATTAATTTGCTCTGGAGATACGAAGAGGCCAGGCAAAGGGAGATTGGAATTGGATCAATCCTTTATCGCAT
This sequence comes from Molossus molossus, assembly GCF_014108415.1. Classification (NCBI taxonomy): domain Eukaryota; kingdom Metazoa; phylum Chordata; class Mammalia; order Chiroptera; family Molossidae; genus Molossus; species Molossus molossus. The sequence continues at coordinate 26,248,928 of NW_023425346.1, forward strand.
TACTGGAAAACAAGGAAAAACAGAGGCAGTGATATTGTGAAGACTACATTGAAGAGTTGACGAAAACATTTTATCATCCCCAACTCTTTTGAGTTCATTAGTAGCCAGTTGTAGGAGTCACCTGGCCCATTTTCTGTCTCACAATCGGATAGAATTTGTGGATAAAAGAAGAACAAAGTCCATATGAACTATTCAAATCACCTTCTTCTTTGATGTATTTTATCTTGATCTCCCCCTTCCAATACCCTCTCCTCACCCTTTCTCTTTTCCATGTTTACTTCTCTGAATTGTTTTCTGTGGGAAGTCCAAAGGCAGGAACGCCTTTGGGATTAATTGAGTGTCTCTATAAATCCCGAGTTTCAGATAAAATTTTTTTTTTTGTCTTTTATACCTTTTGTTCACAGTCCAGGCTAAGATACATAGAAACGCTTAAATATGAGATTTCTCATTCATATTTTAAGTTCAATTTAAAACTTTGTAAAAAGTTATTTGATCACTTGTTCTTCATTATACCCTGCGACTCAAAGCATTCGCCAAGGCAGAGAGGTAGATGAGGAAGTGAGGACGTATGCAGGTATTTCCTGTAGAAACAATTCCTAAAGAACTGTCTTCCCTCTATCCCCCCACCACTCTTTTTCACCAAATATCTATCTTCAGAGTCTTAAAGTTCACACTTTCCTTTCCTTGAGTAAATGCTAGAAAATACTATTATTAAATTTATGAACTCATATCTGTAAGTATAAAAGGAACATCATCTTACTGAAGCAGGAATGTGCAAGAGGACCTCGGCTACTCTCTTTTTTAAAGAGTTTTCTTGAGGTACAATTTACTATGAAACGCACACAATTGATCATTTTCTGTAGTAATATATTTAGGTACCCCGCCCTTTTTTTATTGTTTATCTATCTACTGTGGGTTTTTGCTTTGAGTTACCATGAAGCTTACATAAAATATCTCATATTTATAGCAGTCTATTTAAGTTAATAAAAACATTAACTTTGCACACTGAAGCTCCATGTTTTCACTCTCCTCCCACATTTTATGTTTTTGTTGTTAGAATTTGTATCTTTTTACCTTGTTTATCTATTTACAAATGGATGTAGTTATAGTTACTACTAATATTTTGTCTTTTAACCTTCATACTAGGTTTAAAAGTGATTTACCACCACCATTACAACATTCAAGTTTTCTGCATTTAACTTATATTTACATTTACCCGAGACATTTATACTTTGATGTGTTTTCCTTTTATAGCAACCTTTCATTATATCCTACAGAAGTCACTACAACATTTCTTTTAAGGTTGGTCAATTGGTGATACATTTCTTTAGCTTTTGCTTCAAGAACTCTATCTCTTCTTCAATTCTGAAGGACAACTTTGCTGGGCAGAGTATTTTTTGTTGGCAGTTTTTTTGTTGTTTTTGTTGTAGTTTTGGTACTTTTTATATATTGTACCACTCCTTTCTGGCCTGCAAAGCTTCTGCTGAAAAATCTGCTGATGGTCATATAGAGGTGCCTTTGTATTTAACACATTGTTTCTCTCTTGTTGCTTTTAGGATTCTTTCCTTGTCCTCAGCTTTTGAAAATTTAATTGTAATGTGTATGGGTGTGGGTCTCTTTGGATTTCTCCTATTTGGTATATTATGAGCTTCCAGATCTGGATGTTTGTTTCTTTCCCCAAGATAGAGAAGTGTTCAGTCATTTCTTTGATTATTGTTATGCCCCTCTCTCTCTGTCTTCTCTTTCTGGGCCTCCCTCTAAATGAATATATTGGTTCTCTATAATGAATATATTGGTTCCCATATGTGTTTTAAGCTATCTTCATTTTTGTTGTTGTTCTTTTGATGGCATAAATTCCAATAATCTATCTCTGAGTTCACTGATCCTTTATTCTAATCTGCTGTCAAACCCCTCTGTTGTGTTTTTCAGTTCAGTTACTGTATTCTTCCACTATGTGATTTCTGTTTGATATTTTCCTTGTTGTAATTCTCACTTTGTTGTAATTTCATCACCTCCTGACTTTGGTGAGCCTTTTTATGGTAACTATTTTGAAGTTTTGATCCGGTAAATTATTTATCTCCATTCCATTGTAGTCTATTCCTGGAGATTTACCTTGTTCCTTTGTTTGGAACATATCCCTCTGGCTCTTCATTTTTCTTGAATCTCTGTTTTGGTGTCTATGTAATAGATGAGACAGCCACTTCTTCAAGTCTTGCCAAAGTGATCTCATGAAGGAAATTAACCTTTTCAATCAGCCCAGCTCCTTCTCTTGGTTGTCTCTCACGCTGTTCTGATTTTCCAAGCCACCCTCTTTTTTCTTACTGGCTACCAAGTGTTAAGAGCATGCCAACAGCTCTCAGTATCCCAAATGGGAAAATCACAGTCCATATCTCAATGCAGGCCGATTGGAAGCCAAATCTACAGGCAATAGCTGATAAACATGTAGTTAGAAATTCCTTCTATGGAGAAACTGGGAGATGGTTTTTTTTTTTTTTTGCCTTTTCATCTGAGCTGAGCCTTGATGCATAGCAATGAGGGTGCTTTTGCACCCTCCTTTTTATTGTCTACTACAGTCATGTAGGACTTGCGCATGCAACTCCAGTTGCTGTTAAAACCATGCGATCTAGAACTCTGTCCCTTCAACTACAAAAGTTGGGGAGCAAGATGTGTGCACAAACCTCTTCCAAAAAGATACTGGCTATTTGACGCTGCCTTGAGTCAGAAGGCAAATATAGTCTCAGCTACCTTCCCCAGTCTCCCGGGAGGATCACAATCAGCCCCTGGAGACATACTAAATTAGAAGCCTGACCCTGGGACAGCAGATTTTAAAGTATGCAAATAGACTTCTGTAAAGGGAAAGACAACAAAATGAGCTTCAGGGCTGCTTCCTCTGAACTGGGCCCTGGGGGAAAAGCCACAGTGCCTCTTCATGAGCTCATTAAGAACTGTTTCTTTGTCATAGTCTTAGAGGTCTCACCGATACAGACCTGTTGGCTCACACACCTAACGTGTTTTGGCAGCCCATTTCTAAGTGGGAGTCTAAAAATGTGGGGCATTAAAATAGGGTCCAAACCCTTCACAACTCAGAGTAAAGCTGGGATTTGTGGGCTCCCTTTTGATTGTACGATGCTTTACTAGAGGTCAGGTTCATGGTGAGAGTGTGACGTAGCCTCTTCTCCTGGTTTTGATGTGTATCATGTGGGTATATTCACATGTGCTTGATGTGTAAGAGTCACTCAGCTAGCTCCCAGATTTCTTTCAGAGGGAACTTTCATGTGAGTAGCTGTAGATTCAGCATCTCTGGGAGGAGGAGGTGAATTCAGAAGACACATATGTCACCATACTGGACAAGAACACCCAATTATTTTTTATCTAGAACAGTGATTTTCAACCAGTGTGATGCAAGAATTTTAAACACATGCAATATTTGACTATTTAGTCAGGGGCACTGACCTCTTTTCCCTTAGATTGTCAAATGAAAAGGAAAAAAAAGGGGGGTGGGATACTGACAACACAACAATAGCTGTCCAGTGTGAATGAACCAAAATTATACCCTTTTTTTCTTTTTCTTTTTTTTTTTCTTTTTATCAGATGGGCAAAAACTGTATAATATATTTTTTGGTGTGCACAGAATTTTAGCAATTAGTTTATATGTGCCAAGCGGTGAAAAAGGTTGAAATTTTCTAATCTAGAAAGAATGATGCATAAACCACCATCATCTTATACTGAATGGGTTTGTTGTCTAAAAGTTCAACTTCTGGTTAATAATGCTAGGTTTCTCCACCCAAATTCCAAGGAGTAGTTGATAAATAAATTTACATAAAATTATGGTCCAATTTTATGTGTTTCATCATAAGAACACTTCTAATGTCTTTCCTGAATATTAACCCTTGATATCAACCAAGTATCTCTTTATGTTGTTTTCTGATAAAACAATGTTGAGAAACTTTAATGATAGAAAAGAACTACCTAGAACAATTTGACATAGTTTAATTTCTTCCTCAAAGATTTGATATCACAAGATCTTTCTTACAGACATACTTGCATTCTCTGTAAATATAACCTCTGATTGTGAAATACTATAGCCATACACAGTCCAATCATACACACCTCATGGATATTATTTTGTAGAATTTTCTAAATCCTTTATTTGAACTTTATATATAAAAACATTACTGAAAACATACATTTAAAACACAAACTTAAAAACTGAAGTATTTGTTTAAAAACATTGAAAGTAATTAAAAACAAAATAAATTATCAAGGAGGTTTAGTAAATCATTAAAATTGGTAGAAATTAAAATGATGACCAGACTGTCAAAATCAACCAGTCTTCTAATTACAATGAGAGCATTGCTATTTGGGGAGGTGAATTAAAGTTCTTCTCAGGAGTGTAAGCTACAGCTATTAGTGGTCTGAGGGTGCTCAATGAAGAAGGGTTTTTGCAATATCAGACATTTTAAGGGCATTTGTTCTCCGATGCAAAAGAGTTAGAAAGATAAGAGAAAAGTTTCTTCCTGGACATTTGTTTTCCCCTAGAAGCTCACCATGCATGTTTCCCATATGACTAAAAAATTCTGTATAGCAGAGAGTGGATCCTTGTGTCAAATCCATCCTGCTGCCTGTTTCTGTAAGCAAAGTTTTACTAGAACATGGCCACACCCATCTTTTACTGTCGTCTGCGGTTGCTTTCACCTTACATTGCATAGTTGTGTTACAGGGCAGTGAAAAGCTAGGAAAACTCCAGGGCAAGTAGAATAGGGAAACTGAGAGAGGAAAGTTACAAGGCCAAATAGTGCGGGCAATTTAAAGGTGGCTTGTAAATAACAAGCCATTATCTTCCCCAGCCAAGGACACTTGAGAGCAAATCTTTAAAAGCCTCCCTGAAGAAAGAATGCACAAAAGGAAGAAAGGAACTTGGAGGGGCGGGGGGGGGGGGGGCCGGAGCAGTTTTATTTTTTACTCCCTAACAGAGAAGTCAGCAGTCTCAAGGCTTGGCAAGATAAAATTGCCAGGTGCTTCTCATGAATTCTGGGAAGGCCACAACAGACTCAGGGGGCTGTCGGACAACACCTCTCTGCTGTTGGTGAGAGATGCCTGTCATAGTAGCAACAGAGGCCATGTGGCTTCCAAAGCCTCAAATACCTACTCTCTGGCTTTTTACAGAAAGTTTGCCAAGATTTGTTGTATATTAAATGTTTAAAATTAGTTCATATCACTCTCTTTAAAATTGAATGATTAGGTTTTGTTATTTCAATAAGTAATAGTATTTGTGTTAGAAATAACGAAGGTAAGGAAGGAAAAGGAAAAAAAACAAAACATGTATTGCTTTGGGACATTGTTGCCAATGACTAATTTCATGTTTACAATTACAAACCATTGCAATTACATGGTTTGTATGGAAATAAGCGTGCAGCAGCTAGATCCATTTGGAATTCTTTTCCCTGCAAGTTTGGTATTTGGCCCTAGAAATGAATTTGCTGAGACAAAGGACTACGCCTCAACAAATTATTTCTGCTTAATTCCATGCCAGACAAATCATACAATCATATTCAGAATGTTGGCAATTTCCTCTCTCTCTCTCTTTCTTTCTCTCTCTCTCTCTCTCTCTCTCTCTCTCTCTCTCTCTCTCTCCTGTCCCGGTCTCTCTGTCTTGTTCTCACTCTCTCTCTCTTTGACTTCCTCTGCATTTTTATCTTTTTTTTTTTTTTTTTTTGTGTCTGGTTCTCTAAGTCTTGGCTCCCTTTCTTGTTCTCTCCATTCGCTATTTTGTTTCTTCCTTTTCTTGACTCCCACAGAAGCCACACAAATTCAATAGTTGTAACTTTGCCTTTACATTGTTACTTTCAATATTTTATTAGGAAACCAAATTGAGAGCTGCCTAATGATCCCAGGAGCAGAGTTTCAATTTAACATAACCTCTAAACAACATTTGAGAGGTAATTTTGCAGGGCCGCAGAGGAGCAGGTACTGACTGCGAGGTCGCTGGCGCAGGGGCAGTTTAAGGTAACACGCATTTTGGTTCCTCCTCTTTGCTTTTAGCACAGACATGGAGTCCTGCAGACATTTGCTCCTGGTACTGCTGGCTTTTCACTACTTTTATTAAAAAACTAACAAGGAGCATTAAGCAGCTCCCTGTTTAATTTCCCATAGAAAAGCAATAGTTTCTAGCCGCCCACTGTTGGAACGATATTTAAATGCAGAATGCACAGCTGTGCCAAATGTATGCACCGGAGCAAAAAGGGTTTCTTAATATGACAGGTTAATACCATGGAATTCTATTTCATTTGCCATTGAAACAGCTAATCAGAGAGAATTGGACCGATGGAAGCAGAGGTAAATTTGGGTAGTTGTTAAGAGACAAAGGATATTGCTTGTCAGCCTTCTGTGGTTTTAATATCATGCTAGTAAAGTGCTGCAGGATTGACCAGAAGTTAGCCCACCGGGAAGATTTGTTTTGTTCTGTACTGCCTTCCTATATCTGGGCCATCTAGAAACTTCCTACACAGCCTAAGTGGGCCAGGTTTCCACTCAACCACAGGCTCAGGCCCTGCCTCTCTCCTACCCAATGAAAACAAAATTATATTAAGGCAAAAGCTACAAAAATTCACACAGAGAAAATGTGTAAGGCTTCACATCAGCCTAAACATTTGGCTTCCCTTTGGCTCTCGGTAAATGGACACATAGTAATGTGAACAGTTGTAGATGAGAGATGCCCCTAAGCACAGGTGTCAGAGTGTCTCTGTCCAAGCCAGGCAACCATGTCAGATGACCGGCTTAGCCCAGCCTAGCTTCATAGGAAATAATCCTTTAATTATATTTTTAACAGATGTAGCTCTTAAGCCAATCCTGCTTCTTAGGCCAGGTTTCCATAAAGACCTTTCCTTTTCTTTAGTTCCTAATACACACGTCAGTGAAAAGCCTTGTAATGAAAAAGGGTGCTTTCTGATGGGAAACTCTGTGAGAACTCTCAGTGGTATTTAAGATCATAAGTAAAGGAGCAATTATCATGTTCATGCCCGTTAGGCCAGTTTTTCCTCTTAAAGAGAAAGATTTTAAGAGATATGTCCAAAATGACTATCGGGGCTTCTGGTCAAGATGACAACATAGGTAAATGTGGGGCCATCATTGGGAAACACCTGACATCTAGCTGAACAGGAGTCCTATACAAAAGGATATAAAGAAGAAGCTACATTAAGACTGGTAGGAGGGGCAGAGACAAGGAACAGGCTGGTCCAACACCCACGTGTAGTTCAAAATTGGGAACCCTGGCCAGTGTGTTCACTGGTTAGAGCACCAGCCTGGATACCAAAGGGTCATGAGTTCAATTCCTGGTCAAGGGCACGTACCTAGGTTGCAGTTTTGATCCCCAGCCCTGGTTAGGGTGTGTGCAGAAGTCAACTAATTGATGTGTCTCTCTCACATCAAGGTTTTTCTCTCTCTGTGTATATATATACACCACCCCCCCCACCTTTCCACTTTCTTTAAAAAGCAATGGGAAAAAAATATCCTTAGGTGAGGATTAACAACAACAACAAAAAAATGGGAAGAACATCTTAGCTGCAGAGGTCTTCCCTGAGGAGCAAGGGGGTCACAGTGCCATACCAGGTCCTGCAGCCCAGGGTTCTAGTGCCAGGAAGAGAAGCCCCATAACTCCTGACTGTAAAGACCAGTGAGGATTATGGCTGAGTGAGATGAGGGCTCTAAAGTCCCAGGTGGTCCACTTAAAGGAACCCAGCATGGACTTACTCTGACTCGCTTACTCTGCGCTCCATCACTGGGGCAGCAGCTCAAAAAGCTTGAGAGACATATGAGGCTGAAATGAATTGTCTGGCTTCAGGACGAAGGTGGAGGTGGGAGGGTTTCTTCTAGACACGAGTGCTGGCAAAGGCCACTGTTTTTTTGTTGAGCCTCCCCTGACAGAGCCGGCAGCCCAGTGCCATATCTGAGTCCTGCCTAACACTGTTTGTCCTACCCTGCTGATTCCCTGAGACCCACCAACCCAATTTACAGGTCCACCCAATCTGTTTCCAGTGGCTTTCCATGCAAACCACTTGTTCTGACTCATGCTGCTAACTTTCCTAAAAAAAAACTCTCAAAGGTTCACAAGTGAAAAATAAGAAGCATCTGGCCTCAGTGAGCCCCATACCGCTTGCCAAGTGACCCCAGGTTCAGCACTATCTGCTGCTGGCCTTGGTTAGCAGGTTGGCCTCTCCTGGGCACCTTCAAGCCCAACTCAAGAAACAACCATCCACAGATTGCTTTGTAGCTCATGCTGGGTGGCCCTGGGCAAGGTATAGGTGGAAGCGAACCTTGGCTTTCACCTCCTGGGAGGCCACACCTGTTGGATAGTTTCAGACTGCAGTGAAGCACCATCCAACCATGTCTAAGATCAACACACTCAAGGAACAACTCAGCAGTCACCAGAGCCCTGCTGAAGCAAGTCTTGTTCCTTGGGGTTGGCCCCTGCATAGCAAATCCTCTTTTGTGGGCACTGCTAGTTCTCAAAGTCAATAAGCCTGGGGATAAATCTCTTCCATTGACAACAGTTAAGACTAAACTACAGCAAAAGGGTACAATCAGCCCGCATAAGGGGTGTGTACCAGAAATGCCCACCTCGGGTGACTGAGGTGGCTGTACCCCTGAGCCCTGAAGGACACTTACTATATAAGGCCACTTTACCAAGACTGGGAGACATAGGAGCTCTTCCTAATACATAGAAACAAACATGAAAAGGCAGCCAAAATGAGAAAAACATATTCCAAATGAAAGAGTAGAACAAAACTTCAGAAACAGAAATCAATGAAATAGAGACAAGCAATCTACCACACACAGTTCAAAACACTGGTTAAAAGGATGCTTAATGATCGTAGTGAGAACTTCAACAAAGGGATAGGAAACATAAAAATGAGGATAGAACACATAAAAAGGAACCAGTCAGAAATGAAGAATACACTAACTGAAATTAAGAATACATTATAGAAATTCAATAGAGAGTAGATAAAACAGAGAATCAAACCAGCAATTTGGAAGATAAGGAAGTAGAAATCACCCAATCAGATATGCAAAAAGGAAATAATAATCCAAAAATGTGAGATAGTTTAAGAATCCTTTGGGACTACTTCGTGCATACCAACATTCACATCATGGAGCTGCCAGAAGGAGGAGAGAGCAAGAAAATAAAAATGTATTTAGAAAAAAAAATAATTGCTGCATACTTTCCTAACCTAGTGAAGGAAATAGGCATACAAGTCCAGGAAGTGCAGAGTTCCAAACAAGATAAACCCAAACAGACCCACCCAAGATACATCATAATTAAAATGACAACGTTAAAGACAAAGAGACAATTTTAAAGGTAGTAAGAGAAAAGCAGTTAGTTGCTTATAAGGGAGCTCCCATAAGACTGTCAGCTGATATCTCAACAGAAACTTTAGGCCAAAAGGGATTGCCATGAAATGTTCAAGGTGATGAAAAGCAAGGACCTACAACCAAGATTACTCTGCCCAGCAAAATTGTCATTTAGAATAGGACAGCCCTGGTCAGTTTGGCTCAGTGGTTAGAGCATAGGCCTGTGGTCCAGAGAGACCTGGGTTTGGTTCCCGCTAAGGGCACGTACCTCGGTTGCAGTTTGTCCCTGGCCCTGGCTGGTCGTGCGGGTGGCAGCCACAGGATGTGTCCCTTTCACATCGATGTTTCTCTCTCTCTCTCTTCCTCTTTCTCCCTTCCACTCTATCTTAACATAAAAGTGGAAAAATGTCCTCTGGTGAGGATAAAAAATAAATAAATAAATAAATAAATAAATAAATAAATAAAAAGAATAGAAGGACAGGTAGAAATCTTCCCAGACAAGGAAAAGCTAAAGGAGTTAGTTCATCACCACAAAACCAGTATCCCCCCACCCCCAAAAAAATATGTTAAAGGATCTTCTTTAAGAAGAAGAGAAAAAATAAATAAAAGATAAAAAATATGAATAATAAAATGGCAACAATTGCATATCTATCATCCATATGTGCATTGCAGCATTAATTAAAATAATCAAGATATGGAAGCAACCTAAGTGTCAATAAGTAAATGAATTGATAAAGAAGTGGTGCATATATACAATGGAATATGACTCAGTCATCATGACAACAAATGAAATTGTGTCATCTGCAAAAATATGAATGAAAGTAGAGAATATTGAGATGTGTAAAATAAGTCAGATAGAGAAAGATAAGTGCCATATAATTTTACTTTAATGTGGAATCTATAATACAAGACCAATGAACAAGCAGAACAGAAACAGATTCATATATACAGAGAACATTCTGACTGTTGCCAGATGAGAGGAAGTTGGAGGTATGGGAGAAAAACATGAAGGAATATGAAGTATAAATTGGTAGTTACAAAATAGTTAAGGGGATGTAAATTATATCATAGAGAACATAACCAATAACATTGTAATGACTATGAATTGTTCCAGATAGGCACTAGACTGATAGGGGAGATCACTTCATAAGTTATATAAATGTTTGATCATGGGTTGTATACCTGAAATTAATATAATATTGTACATCATCTGTAATTAAAAATAAAAAATATTTAAAATAAATAAATAAATATAAAATTACATTTAGCCTGGCATTCAATGTAGATTTTTAAATAGCTGGCTTGTAAAAATCAGTAAGAAATATTTTAGTGTAACTAATAAAGATTTAAATAAGAAAAAAAAATAATGTCAAAATAAATATTGACAAATATACTCTGAAATCTGTTAGAATTTTTCCCTTTAGGTGAAATAAATATTTGCTTTGCCCTGGCCACCTTCTGTGACATCACTATTCTAGGTCTAGCATTCAATTTCTAAAGTCCAGAGCCACTGTTGCCTAGACACCACTAGAATACAACTTTAAAGTTTTGACAGATTTATTCTAGTTATCAAATAATAGAAGGCTCAAGGGATAAGGTGTGAAAGAGGCCACAATCCCTGTATCTGCACCAAGCAAGGGGCTGAAAGGGTCCAACGTAGTAGATGGATTGCCACAGATTAAAGAAAGGAGAAATTTTCCATTAATTTGTTTACTTATAGCTCAGGGAACAATTCTCTTGCTTTCAAATTAAATCATCTGGTCTGCTTCCCTAGCCAAGCATCATGAAGGAACCATCTGAGGACCTGAGTGATGTTTTCAACAATAAATTGAAAACGACCATTTACAAATGACTGCTTTCAAACAGGGACTTTTTCTGTTAGCTAAGACAAAAGAGGTTAGCTTTCTAAGATAGTAACAAAAAAAGATTTTTTTTTTAATGAAAAAGAAAGGGAGACACAAAGAATGGTAATGAATATATCTGTAGAAATAGTTAAAGGATTGATCAAAGGGGATAAGTTATTATATTTTCAGAGGAGGTTGCAAATATATCACCTACAGTTTAATTAGGTAGAAACGTAATATATGAATGACTCTTAAACAATGTTTTCATTTATTCTGGCTAAATGGTGTTGTGTGTGTGAATAATGTAGCATTTGAAAACTGAGCCCAGAACACACATGTTTGCTGCCCTTTGGTAATATCTACTGCATGACAGGTATCATATTAAGTGCTTTGCAAAAAGTTAAATTTAAAATCTTGTTTGATGTTTGAGGTCAGCAATGAGAAGAGCTGGCAATACTATTTAGATGTAAGCTTATATCGAAAATCTGGTTATTACAAAGTTACAGCTTTTCCTACTTCAACATTTTTCTCTCCTAGTTCTTGCTACTGTCCTGTTACCATTGTCATTAGCGAGTTATTAATAATATGAAAGGAGCCAAGGGAAGGCGAGGCATGATATGCATGGCCATCTGGGTGGCTTCTCCAGGAAGCTGCAATTTCACACTCCCCAGGGAACCACAGGTTCCTTCCCTGCAGATTGCTGTGAGAAGGGGTTCAGCAAAGGGGAGCTGGGTGCCTGCACGGTTTAAGTAGGGGTGATGTAGGGAAGGTGCCTGTCACTCTAATCTGGAACAAAAATAATTGGCTTGAGGGATTGGAGTCACAGCAAGCCTATAAAAACTTAGGTTAAAATCCTCAAACAAAAAAATCCTTTCTTTCTTGTTCCTCTGGTTTTGTTCTTGCTTCCTTATACTTGCCTGTGTTCCCTCCATAACCATGTGGCCCTTGAAGCCCTATGGCTCCTGGCCATGCAGATCCCACAAGCAATGGACTTCAATTGTGTACACAAACAAGCTAGCCTGATGCTGGCCTGGAATGTGCAAAGGGGCGGACACTCTGGGCAGTGGCTTTAATCCGAGCTCTGCTAAAGATACAGGTGGACTTTTTCCTTGGTGGAATGGAGGGAAATGGGACCTTGGAGATTCAGAGGGTCAATTTTATGCAAATAAATATCATGCATTCTTTTGTGCAAGTGTCTGAAATTTTCTTTTCTCATGACATTGCAAGAAGCCCACTTCCACCAGCAACAGGTGCAGACTTGGAGGACTCCCCACCAATAACAGTCCCTTAGTGCTGACTGGTTTTCTATTCCCTCATTCCTAACAACACAATCTGCATGCTGATGAAAATGTCCTCAGCCCAACTCCAGCTTTATTGGAGTATAATTGACAAATAAAATTGAGAATCTATTTTCCATTCTCAGTAGAAAAATAAGAGTTTATAAATAAATGTATTCCCATTTCTCCTTTCATCTTCTACTCCCTTCCTCTGTTGATCAATAAATGTACACAGGTTGATGGTGCCAATTCACAGGCCTGAAGTATTCATTTTTTTCTGTTGGAGAGCTGCAACAATGAACACTTCCAAAGCTCAGCTGGGTCTTTAATTTAAATAATAAATGATAGGAAATAAATCTCAGTTGGATGCACTTGCGTTAAAAATGACTCAGCAGCAGAGATCTGTCTGGCCACTCTCAAATTTTCTCTCCAGACTTGCAATACACTTAGATTCTGAGAATAGCTTGATCCCCTTGAGCATAGGTTGAAAAAAGTGTTAACAATTAAACCCTATAATATATTTACTTAGAATTATGCTTGTCTCTGCTGATTGCCTTTTTCTTTTCTGCTCATGCCTGACTCTCCAGGCCAAGTGCTTTAGAAACATCTGCAAAGTGGGTTTTAGTTGTTCCACTAGCAAGAACGTATCCATCCAAAGTCAACAGGACAAGAGTAACTGAACTAGCAGGGTTCTAAGTGATAATAGCAATGATGTTTCTATTTGGCAAAGTCAGGATAGTGTCTCTGTCACTTTATACTCTATATTACTGTTTGTTTTATTTCTTCAGATTTACCCTTTTATATGAAAATGCCTACAAGGAGAAGGTAACACCTAAGAACTGAGTCAGCATTTATAAAATCTAAAGTGATTCATTTATTCTCTAGAGAAAAAAACAAAACACTATTACCCAGAATTGGTTGCAAATGACACCAATAATGGCAAGGGGATTTTGTAAGTAGGAGACTAAAATGAACCATTTGAAAGCTAAGCAGAAGTAGAAAGCTTTAGTACATTTTCCCATATACTTTGTCTTGTTTATATATACACAAAAATTATAATCTAAATCCTACCTCAGAATTACAGTTTGAGCTCTGGCCAGTGTGGCTCAGTGGTCTGAGCATTGACTCGGGTACTGGAAGATGGTCAGTTTGATTCCCAGTCAAGGGCACACCCCTGGGATGCAGGCTTGATCCCTGGCTCCAGTTGGGGAGCATGTGGGAGGCAACCAATTGATACATCTCATCAATTTCTCTCCCCCCGCCTTCCACTCTCTTAAAAAAGAAATCAGTGGAAAAAGTATCCTTGGGTGAGGGTTAATAAAAAAAGTAAAGTTTGATTTTAGATGTGTTCATGTTTCATTGTGTCCATATGACACCTTCTCTCACTTCTACTCCTTATTTTCTCCTTCCTCCCTTTACCTTCCTCTTCTTTTTTATTTACCTTCTAACGCTCCAAGTTTGTCTAAGGGTGCACACTTATGTGTTTCTGCGTAAGTGAAGAGCATGCGTCTTCAGACATCAGCCTTTGGGGATTTCAGAGTTCAGGATCGATCGGATCAGAACATGGAATTAGTTGGAAAAGACAAAATCAGTTCTTTGGAAGATAAATCACCGTTGCACACTCTGGAATGCCCAATTCTGTCGAGCATCAAAGACCCGACAACTAGATTGGATGGGCAGCTGCTATTCAGCTCACTGTGAAGAAGAATCAAAGTGTGTAGCTTCATTGCTGGAGCTCAGGGAGGCAGACTTCTCAGGCAAGAGCTGATTGTCAAGGGCAAACAGAATTCAAAAAAAACACAGGGTCTAAGTGAAACTCTGGCTCCATTTTCTTCACATCAGAAAGTGGGTTCACCTTCCGGGCCCTGGAAAAGTAGTCAAACTGACCATGGTTATAGGAACTGTCTGTGATGCCAATAACAATAACCCCTTGGTATTTGTTTTTATTTTATTTGTTTATTTTTTTTTTTAGTGTGTCGTGGCTTTCTTTCTTTTAGCAATGTTAAAAATTCATTCGTAAATAACATCTTCATTTATAATTTTTAAAATGTTTTTTTCTATCATGAATATATTATATATTCCTAATAAAAATTTAGAAAATACCAATAAGAAGCAAAAAAGAAAAAGAAAAGAAAAGAGATACAATGTGCTACCACATGAAGACACCCTCTGTTAAAAATATTAATGGATACGTTGATGTGCTCCTTAGTATGTTCTGGATATTTCTTTTCTAACAGTTACACTCTCAGCTATTAGTTGCTTTCACCTCAGGTAGAAATGTCCTCTTACATAATTTTTTTAAAAAGGGAGGAAATGCACAAAGCAGGTTTTTCTATATCCTGCTGATAACCTTCGTCAACCCTTATACAATACAGAAAATAACTGAAGAGCTTCAGTGAGAGCAATAGAGACTTGCAGCTTTATTTATCGGTGAATAATAAGAGAACTAAAAGCAATGAAGATATATTGATTGAAAAGGAATATGGTTAACCAGCCCATTTTCCATGTTGCCTCCAGCTGGGCTCTACCTGATTACATTGAAAAGGTAGAATTGAAAAGGTAGACGCTAAGGGTCAATTGTATCTCAAAAGCATATCTTTAGAACTCCAGAGACATAAAACATCTCAATCACATGTGTAAAGAAGATAAGACAACTGCACTTTATTTTTTATTAAAAATTTTTGTTTTTCTTTATTGATTTGAGAGAGAGAAGAAGGCAGAGGGAGAGAGAGAGAGAAACATTGATGAGAGAGAACATGGATTGGCTGCCTCCTGCATGCTCCCCACTGGGGATCGGGCACATAACCTGGGCATGTGCCCTGACCGGTGACCTCTTCGTGCATGGATCGATGCTCAACCACTGAGCCACACTGGCCGGGCGAGATAACTGCACTTTAAAAGCCCTGCAGAGTAGCTAGATATGCACTCTCCTTTTGTGAAAAAACAAACAAAAAAAACCCACAATTTTGATGCGTGTAAAATCTCTAGCTTCACTGATTATTTTGAATTCTTTTTCTCATTTTTTTTTCTCCATGACATGAATTAAAATTTCCCACTGCAATGGTAAGTTTGTCTTCTTCTATTCATTAATTTCCTGTTTAAATATTGAAGGTATTTTTATATGCATACAAAGTAAAAATTGTTATACCTTCTTTCTTTAGCTCATTATACTTTTTGCCCAAGAGTCTCCCATTTTAAAATTTTATATACAAATACCACCTGTCTTTTGTTTTGGGTTACATGAATATCTTTTCCAAGTTTTTTCTTACAACAGTTCTATTTCATCTGTGTTTCTTGTATGTTTTGCTTTCTTTTCCTGTATCTGTTTCAACTTTTTTTGTGATTTATTTGAAATGTTTATTCCATTACATTTAATGCAAACACTGAATTATTTGGGCTTAAATCAACAGTCTTACTGTATGTTGTTTATTTTTTATACTTTTTCTTTGTTTTTATCACTTTTTGCTTTCTTATGATTAAATTTATATTTTTATTATCTTCTGTTTTTTTTCCATTTGTGAGGTACTTCACATTCTCTTTTTTTTGGTAGTTTTTCTACAGATAAAACATACACTCTTGACTTATTAACATCTAATGTAAATTAATACATTTACTATTTCCCAAATAATGCAATAACCTTGCATTATCTCCAGTGATATTTTAGTTGCAATAAAATTTCTCCCACCTTCAGTGCTATTGATATTATGTGTTTTAATTATTTTGATATTTAAAATATCAAAAGTTGTTTTAATAATTGTATATTTTCCAAAATTTTAACAATAAATACAAATGGCTAATATATTCCTTTTAAATTATTGGTTCCTGTATCTTGTCTTCTTTCTGGGTTTATTATACTTCTCTTCGGAAATTTCTTTAGTTCAGGCCTATGACTGGTACTTTTTGTGTCTTTGTTTTGCCATAATTTTAAAGAGAGCATTTAGCTGGGTTTAGAATTTTAGCTTGATAGTTATTTTCTTTCAGCATTTAAAAAAGAGAATGCACTTTCCTCCAGCTTGTCTTGCTTCTGTTGAATAATTAGCTGTCAGTTTTTTTATACCTTCAGTAATAGCAGACAGTATGTGTATATTTGTGCGTATTCTCCATCTCAGCTGCATTTAAGTTTTATCATTTCTCTGCTTTGCAGCAGTTTTATTTTATGTCTAGGTATGATTTAATTTTCATTTACCTTGTGTGAGGTTTGTTGCAATTTTTGAATCTTTGACATGATGTGTTTCATTATTTTAGGAAAATTTCAGGCCATTATCTCTTCATATGTTACCTTCATCTAATTGTCCTTATATTTTCCTCTTGGGTCTCTAATTATACATATGACAGTACTTTACTATCATATATGACATATTCTTTTCTATGTTTTCATTCTTGTTTTTGTTCTTTGTTTCAGTCTAAATAAGTTTTTCTGAATAATTTTTCAATTTACTAATTCTCTCTTCAGCTAGACTTAATCTGCTTTAAAAAACTTATTATCCATGAGTATTTAATTTTATATATTATGAATTGTAGTTCTAAATTTTTTTATGTGATTCTATTTTTACATTTTACATTTCTACTTCTCGGTTGAATTTCTTTATCTTTAATTGATCATTTTAAACAAATTTCTCAGTTATTTGAAATATGTCAGATACAGATATATCTTCTTATATTATATTTGTTTTTCTTATGAATTTTTATTTAGTTCTTGCTTTTTGCAAGGTTAATTGTTCCTACTGAATACTAGACATTGTATTTTTCTGTTTAATGCACAGATAACTTGAGGCTTTAACTGCTGTTACTTTCCTCCAGAGGTAATCTATTTTTGCTTCTAGATCAGCGGTTCTCAACCTGTGGGTCACAACCCCTTTGGGGGTCGAACGACCCTTTGACAGGGGTCACCTAAGACCACCGGAAAACACATATTTCCGATGGTCTTAGGAACCGAGACACCGCTCCTCTATCCGTCTCCAGGCGGGTCCGCCCACATGCGGATTCGCCCACGTACAACATGAGGAACCGTATTAAAGGGTCGCAGCATTAGGAAGGTTGAGAACCACTGTTCTAGATCATGGTTAGGGTTGATTCAAAGTTGGGTTTGTATCTTTGTAAAGCTGGTCTATTTTTGATATTTTACTCTTTGGTACAGAACCTAAAAAAATCACAAGTCTAAACTTAAGTCTGAGGTATTTAGGAATACAGATCCTCCCTGGAAGACTGAACTCCAATTTTTATTCCCACCAATTTCAAGAGATAGTTGAAAGTATAAAAGAACCAAACAAAACTAAAATTTTGTCCAGTATTTCTCTAGGTTTTCAATGGAACAGTGAATCTGAATTGAGTTAACCCATCATTGTAAAAACAGATAATTTTTTTTTTTAATTCTGTAAGACAGAAACTAGAACTTTCTAAAAAGATGAGTAATGTTAACAATTCAGTAAACTTGAATACTCAGAATGAATTATACCTCTGAGTTACAAATTATCAAATTTTTAACTCTTTTTGTGTGTGTATGCTTTTGAAGGGGGAAAAAAGCTCAATTTTGGTATGCTTGGTCATTTATAAACTGTTTTTCATAAAAAGTCTTAATATAATAATTCTGTGTGTTTCTATAATATGCGAAAAGTATAATTAGTTAAATAAGAAACATATATTGTATGGATCAGGAGTCTATAAGACTTTCTTGGATTTTACCTTATTTAATATTTATTCTCAATCAAGTGTTTATTCTGCCTCTTCCTTCAATAGGCAGAATTGACATCCTGGGCAGTCTATCTATGTTTGCAGAATACTGCTTGTAGTGTTATTCAATGCATTAAGTACACATAGATTAGTAGAAAAAAAAAAGCAATCCTTGTATTTTAAAATAACTGGTAACAATTCCTTAATTATAATGTACACAACTGTAGTTTGCAAAAGGGCTAAAAATAAAGTAGTCAGTGGCAACCCTTGGACAGTGAAAAGGGGTGTGAAAGGGTAAGCAGGCAAGAAGTATTTAGAAAACAATTGAACCTAACACAGTTTGCCATTTTAAAGTTCTCTTTCATGTCTGTGTCTTGTTTCTCACCTTTTTCTTTTTATACTGTTTGCAAAGATTTAGGGCTAAAAATTATTCAAAGAGCTCTTGTTTTAGACTTTCACAACATTCATAAATAGCTAAGAGATCAAAAGAAACACTTCATACATTTTCAGCTTATCAAAAGTAAAATGAAGCATGAAAAAAAAGTCGTTTCTCTTTTTTTGGTTTCCTTCTCTTTTATCACACTCAAAAAATAATAATAAGTCCTGGCCAGTTTGGCTCAGCGGTTGGAACATTGGCCTGTGGACCAGAGAGTCCTGAGTTCAGTTCTTGCTAGGGGCACGTACCAAAATAATAATAACAATAATAATAATAATAATAATAATAAGGCTAGAAAGCCATTGTTAAAATTTATGTTCTACATCTTTTAAAGAAGCATTCTACTCTGAAAAAGAAAGCAATGTTTTGTTTTGTTTTGTTTTTATTTTAACTAATGCATGATATAAAGTTTCCAGTTTAGTCATGGAAAGTGAAAGAATGAGAAAAATAAGCCAGACTGTGAGACAGTGCTGAATACACAGATAATGAGGAAATTGTTTCCTTGGTAACACCTAACTTTGGAAGTTTTCTACAAGAATACAACTGAGTGCAAAGTATCTGATTAAAATTTATAGCAGGAGAAGGAGTTTGTGAAAATTTAAATGTATCAGAATATGAATTGTATATTCCAATGTGATTGCTGAAAAATACTTAGAATGTATCTAATTGAGAATATTTTCTGTGTTTTGGTATAAAGTAGCATTTGGGGGCCATGTTAACATAGCAAACACAGTTTGAAGGATGCAAAATATATTTATGCTTGACTTCTGACTTCAGAATCAAAATTCATTGACAAAAGTGACTAAGTACATATCTAAGAAAGTAACTTCAGACATTTATTTGGGGATTCTAATAGCTCTTTTTAACTCTATTTCTTCAGAGTTGGATAATATTAAGTCATCTTTATTTTCAACCATCATGAATAAGAAATAATAGCCCTGGCCGGTTTGGCTCAGCAGTTAGAGCGTCGGCCTGCGGTCCGGAGAGACCCGGGTTCGGTTCCCGCTAAGGGCACGTACTTCGGTTGCAGTTTGTCCCCGGCCCTGGTTGGTCGTCCGGGTGGCAGCCACTCGATGTGTCCCTTCACGTCGATGTTTCTCTCTCTCTCCCTTCCTCTCTCTCCCTCCCACTCTATCTGTACAAAAAATGGAAAAATATCCTCAGGTGAGGATAAAAAAAAAAAAAAAAGAAATAATTATGAATCATTTTCTATACATTTAAAAACCATCTATATCAAACATTTAGTGTTCAAAGCTGAAATGGGACTGCAGATGATCATGATGAAAATATGTTTTATAAACTTTGAATAAACAGAGCCAACAGCCACTCTGATGGATATATTCTACTACCTATACGGCTAACAGCCAGGTATTCCATCTTAGACAATGTCCTGCATATTATTTACTATACGGAAATGAAGAGTTGTTGAATCTCAAAAATATTGTCAGTTCTGGGAGAAAATTTTCAAATGTCTTATGCTAAAATGAAACAACAACATTTTTAAAATTCTGTTTTACATGCCTACTTGTGCCCAAAATAAGATATATTTTCTAAATATAATTTTATAAAGATAATCTTATGCACTAAGACTTATATGATTGGCACCAACACGTAAAGAAACTGCATCATTCAGTTCTCATTATTTTACCTTACTGCCAATAATCATGGGAAGTGATGGGTAAGCTTTAATTCATTTTTTTTTTATCTGTGATTACTAATAAGTTTTCTGAGAGCTCAGCTGGCCTAAGATATTAAAGCACAAGATAGTAACTGAAGTGAAATTTCTGTAAGAAAATTGAAATTAAAGAAACTATTTTAGTTTTCTTTCTTTCTTTCTTTCTTTCTTTCTTTCTTCTTTCTGGTACGTGCATCCTTGTGGGAACCAAACCTGGGACTCTTGTCCTCAGACCGATGCTCCAACCGCTGAGCCAAACTGGCCAGGGTGAACTATTTTAATTTTCTAATGTACAAGGTACACTTGGAGATTTTTGCTGAAAAGATGTAGAAAGGTAGAAGTCCTTTCTATTAATTCTGTCTTGTGTTTAAACTAATATTTAAAATTTAAATACAAGAAAATATATTTAACTTTTAATTTTGACTCTGGAGAAATAATATATGCAAGGTCAAATTTTTAGCAAAGGACGTGGTGTTGACTAATTTAAATGATTTATTTGTCTCTAATAATGATGGATAACTATGAGTAGAAAGCCAAAAATAAAATTAAAATTTTCTACACAATAGTATATAGATGTTCACATTTGCTTTCAATATTTTTATTTCTGGTAAATTATATTTAAAATACCACAGGTGAAAGGACAATGAAATTTCTAATTCCAACTCTTCTGTAATATCTTTTGGCAAATGAAATGCCCGTGCCTTTGGCCCTGGAGTCCCACCATTAATTTTTTAGTTTATTTAATTTTTCACATTAAAGAACTATTATTTTGAAAGAGAAAAGCCTGCACTTGCTAATATTGCAAACATTTTTTTTCATTTCATAAAATTGATATAGTGCACAAACCATTATTAACAATTCTACTTACCTTGCAGTTGAAAATCTGATAATTGTTATAGAGATAATTGCAAACGTGCACCTTTCCAGTAATTTTCAGCGTGATGTCTAATCCATTTCATTAAATCATTATTGAAGGCCTGCTTTGGCCTTAATATTTGAATAAGTACTCAGAATCTAAAAAAGAGGACTAGCACAATGACTTTGATCTAAAAGAGAAAACACACTTCCTGAGGGAAAAAGATAGGAATGTGAAATTCTATATACTCTATGCTGTATAGATACATTTAAATTAATAGTCTACCTATCAGGTCTATTTGAATTTGCTCTATACCTGCACTGATTCACCATACTAGATGTAAACTCTTGCACTGTTGTTTTTCTTTTCCTATAGAATTATTTTTAAACTGAATACTATCTAGTCTAAGGTGTGTATATTTTCCACATTTATAATGTGAAATCAATAATAATTAAAAACAATAATAACTAAAATAGAGTCCTTATTGTATACCAGATATTTCTGAGTGATTTATAGGTACGTATTAACTCGTTCCATCCCCACAACAATCTTACTCGGTGAGCTGTATTATACACACGGTTTGCAGATGAGGAAAGTTAAATAATGAAAAGTTCAATATCTTTCCCAAGATCCTATCTCTAGGGAGTGGTGCATCCAAAAAGTTAGTCTCCAGACACTGTGTTCCCAGCCATTGTGTTCTACTCTCTATTCTGAAATGAGGGTATTTCTGACCATAGGTAATGAGTTTATTACTGAGAGAAACCCAAATATGACAAAAATCAATGATATATATTATACGATTGTTGGCTTACCAGCTACGGGGAAATATGATATGTTTTAATATATATTTTTAAATTAGGTACAATTCGATTTATACTTTTCTACTGGTCTAAAATTATTTGAAGATTATGTGAATTATCCTGGAATAGCTTAAAAACTGAATATATGGTCTGCTGATGTTAATGTTTAATATTTACTGTATGACTAGATAAGAAACACATATAAAGTGCTAAATGAATGTTAATAATGCTTCAATTTTGAGAAGAAAGTGATAATAAATTAGAAATTTTTATACAAAAATGTTTAGAATAAGTAGTACTTGAACTGAACGTTGGGTAATATTTTATTCAAATAAGCAAACAGGATAGAAGGCATTCACCAAAGGGAGAATGTGTAAGAAAAGGTTCAAAAGTAAAATTACATTTTCAAGGTGAAATTAGCATGACAGCTTAAGTGAAGTAAAGTTGTCTCATGATGGAAATAAACTAGAATATACAATCATGCACCGCATAACAACATTTTCTTTTTGTCATTGATGAACTGTATTATTTGGTTATAATGAAACAAAAAATTTCTATCACTTAATGATGTAGTAACCTTTGTAACATAGTAGCACAATGCATTACTCACATGTTTATGGTGATGCTGGTGTAAACCAACCTGAGCTACCCATGGAATAAAAGTATACCACATACAGTTATTTATGGCACATAACACTTGCAAATGATAACAAATGGCTATGTTACTGATTTATGTCTTTACTATACTGTCATTTCTATTGTTATTTTAGAGTGTATTTCTTCTACTATGAAAAATAAATGCTGTAAAACCGTATGCTGGTTTATGCTGGAGCAGCCCCATATGTCTCTTGTTTAGCTTGTCTCTTGAGTGCACCATTCACTCTTGTGTTGACTTGATCTTGTGTCGGTTTGCACAATAACGTGCTGTATGGGCTTAGAGCCTAAGAGCACCAAGCCATATCATATAGCACAGGTAGAGTAGGCTATCCCACCTGGTTTGCGCAAGTGTGCTCTATGATGTTCACACTACGACAAAATCATCTCACCACGCATTTCTCAGAATGTGTCTTGTCATTAAACGGCACAGAAGAGTCACTGAGAGCCCTGTAAGGTGTTAAGACTTTGTCCGAGCAGATAGAAAGGACCTATACAAACTGGGGCTTAATTTGAGGTATGGGTAAGTTAGACAGATATTCATAACCCAGAGAAGTGAAATTAAATATGGGATGAGCTGACAGAAACCCGCATAGAGATGGTGGCTGAGATGGCACTCAAAACAGTAAGAGTTTTAAAAAATAAATAGAAATTTAGGAAGTTGATTGATCTTGATGCTAGAGTGGAGATGAAGAGAAAAAGAAGAATCAAGGGCCAAAGATAGTGCAGTCCCAAATCAAGAATGTTGAGGAATAAAAAGTGAGACATGTCTTGGGTTTGAGTCTCAATCATTCTACTAATTAGTGGATTTTTAGTATTTTCTTATTCTCAGTGCTTTAATTGTAAAAAAAGGTACAAAATGATACATACAGTAATCATTGAGGAACTTGGAAACTAAGTAAAAAGTTAGGAACAGGGAATAAGATTTACTTTGCATACATCTTTTTGAGTTGAGATGAAAGCTGTGCCTCATCTACATGAAGCCTCAAGACACACAAAAGAAAGAAACCACATCAAACAAAATTCTGTGAGCCAAACATGTCTCTACCGGGGTGTTTTTTTTTTTTTTTTTTTTTTAATTTATTTTTTTTTATTGATTTTAGAGAGAGAGGAACAGAGAGGGAGAGAGAGATAGAAACATAGATGAGAGAGAATATTGATTGGCCGCCTCCTGCCTGCCCCACACTGGGGATCCGGCCCACAACCTGGGCATGTGCCCTGACCAGGAATCGAACCGGCAACCTCTTGGTGCATGGGTCGATGCTCAACCACTAAGCCACACCGGCCAAGCCTGGGTGGTTTTTAAAGAGATTAATAACTGACTGATATGTAATTTGGATGAAGGATGTAAAATCCTAGAAACTAAGGAAATTTTACAAGATTCACATCAATAGAACATAGGAGATAAAAATTGTAAGAAATATTTGCTAGACCATAAACTGCAAGTGGACAGAGATTATACCTTGTTCTCTTCATAACTAGATACCCAACATCGGCTCCGCACTAAACAAGCAGGCTTTGAGAGTTAGTAGAAATGTGACTATCATATTATTATGACCATAATCATGGCTGCCAATCTCGTAAGTGCTAAGCACCAAGTGATGATTTCATCTGTCTGATCATAAAACCTATTTTGTCTTTCCACATGTCTTAGTTACTGTGTCCGATGTTTGGTGAGAGTCTAGTAATTATAATAATCCCCAGGGGAGAGATTGACAGAGATTGATCGGTTGACAAGGATAATTTTCCAGGTTTACTCACTAGTTAGAACATGTTCTTTAGTTTTGAGAAATAATATCAAATATTTTATGAAAAGTAAATATTTATAAAGACCATAAATTATGCTATAGAAATGCTTATGTTATTTTTTGAAATTAAAGTCTTTACCTAGAGAAGTTTTACCTCCATCTAAGCTATATTTTTTTCCTAACCTTTTACGTTTCTGTAGTTAATTTAAAATATTTTGGAAGATAGGAGATACTTGTTGGTCCACTTTAAATTCAGAGGTACCTTGTATTAGTTTCAAGATAAAACTGGAGTACGCTCCTAACCATTTCTGGTTTGGTGCTGCCTGATGAATGGATTTTTTCTCAAAAAAAATAAATAAATAAAGATAAATAGCCTGGCCAGTGTGGTTCAGATGTCCCTCGGACTGAGAGGTCTCATTTCGATTCCCATTCAGGGCACATGCCTGGGTTGCAGGGTTGATCCTCAGTTGGGGACTGGCAGGAGGCAGCTGATCAATGTATCTCTCTCACATTGATGTTTCTATTTCTCTCTCCCTCCCTCTCTAAAAATCAATAAAAACATTTAAAAATAAATAAATAGATGAGTAAGTAAATAAAACTGCCTTTCTGAAATTCAGTGCTAATGAAACATTCCTCAATGGTGTCATGACTGTAGCTTTACTTATATCCTTCTGAAATTGAAGGTAACTTCTGAATGGCTTAAAGCTTTAGAAATATTGCTAAATGTTTCTTTGTTAATGTTAAATAAATGTTGGTTGGCATCAGAATTTTCCAAGAAATCTTCAGACTTAGTACTGTATTGATACGTTTCTAGTATTACTTGGGCACAGCTGATATAGTCATTGAAAAGCACAGTCTTAACTACCCATTGGATTGAAGGATGCCTCAAAGTGAAAACAGGTAAAATAAGTTGTTTCATTTATTTTTATATTTATTAGTTTTATAAAATTAGCATATATAAGTGGACATGTATTAGTTTTCAGAAGCACCAGAAATGTGTTTTGGTTTCCCAGTAGGTTCCAAAATTTCTTCTGTGTCTAAGTTGATGCTAAAAATAAACTACATGTTTTGCTCTGCCGGTGTGACTCAGTGGTTGAGCTTTGACCCATGCACCAAGAGGTATCTGGTTTGATTTCTGGTCAGGGCACATGCCCAGGTTATGGGCCAAATCCCCAGTGTGGGGCATGCAGGAGGCAGCTGACCAATGTTCTCTCTCATCTGTTTTTTTCTCTCTCCCTCTTCTTTCCTTTCTCTCTAAAATCAATAAAAAATTATTTTAAAAAAATAAACTACATTTTAAAATATATCACAATATAACTGTTACTTCTCTAAAACAATGTTAGGCCTTTTTAAAAAAAAAAAATTCTAAAGCCTTTGATATTAGCTTAATGGCCCTTCATTCTTCACAAGTTTACTTTTAGTCTTATTTTGTCCAGTAAAAGCCCAAATAGACATGATATGCATCTACATTTCATGTTTTGGATGTTAGCCAAGTGGTAGTGTTTTGTTTGTTTTGTTTTGTTTGCTTGTTTTTTGTTTTTGTTTTGTTTCCCTCCGTAATTTCATTCTTTCAATTAAAGGAACACACACTGATGATTGAATGTAGATAGCATGATTCTTTTCTTTAGGGTTTTAGTTCTCTTACTCATTGCTTTGTTTTTAATTATTTTATTGATAAATACACTAAGCTTAAGGAACTACTTATAGTTGCAGTCTCATCAATTTAAAAGCTACATTTGATTTCATTAATAGGGAGAGTTTATGGGAAAAGCTTTTATCAAAGGGCATTGGTTTAAGATAGCTTGGCCTTTGAGGAGCAATGCACTATAATGATTGTCTAAGATCATGTTAGAGAGGGTAGGTCACTTTATAGTCTCTCCCAACTAATAGAGAAGTCAGGTGAGGTTATTTCCTGACACAACTACTATTTCATTATTTTGGCTGATATTACTGATCCCAAGAAGCTATTTCCAGTATTACTTGGGCACAGCTGATATAGTCATTGACAGGCACAGTGAAAATAGAGAAAACAAGCCAGTCTGTTCATATTAGGACAACAATTTACCATTAATTTTTCACTCTTGATTACATGATAAATTACAGATATTAAAGCCATCACACCACAAGGTAGGCAATTGTGGGGCAGTGACCAGGATAATTATTGTTCTGGGTGTAAGGGTAGCTGTAATCTAGCTCAGGTTTTGACAAGGCAAAACTCGAGCAAAAGTTCTACCCAGTGATTTTCAACTTTCATTGCACATTATAGTCACTAAATGATCTTAAAGAAAACAAACAAAACAAATTGGCATGCTGATGATTGGGTTCTACTGTCAGAGTTTAATTCTTCTTATTTTTTTAGGGTATCATATATTTTAACAATGATTTTAATGCATTAATGCATTTGTGTAATATGTATATTTTCAAGCAGGAAGAAGCACATTTAATCTAAAATTGAAAAATCAAGAGCAAATGTTTAACTTAATCTATGCGATTTTTAATAATAAAAATGTTTGTTAAGTAATTCTAAAGCTATAAACATTATACTCTTTCTTTAAAAACATTTTTTTTCTCTATTGACTTTTAGAGAGAGGGGGAGGGAGAGAGAAATAGAAACATTGATGAGAGAGAAGATCAATTGGCCACCTCCTACATGCCCCCCACCGGGGATCAGGCCCATAAACTGGGCATGTGCCCTGACTCAGAATCGAATCGGCAACCTCTTGGTGCATGGGTTTGATGCTCAACCACTGAGGCATTATATACTTTCTTTAAGGTCATTTTCCTCCTTATTTTCTTCTTTAATTAAGTCCACACAATATAAAAATAAGTGAAAATTAAGTCTAATCTATATGTGACTCTTTTAGAGGGTATAAACTGATTCCTTTACTTCTCAAACTAAAAAGGGATGTGTAAGTTAAGATGTAAACACATTTTTCAAATCATTACCCAAAAATAAAAATAGTTTGATTAGTTGGTTATTATATAATATATACCTTATTAACATTATTCCATTAAATTCTGAATCTCTCAATATTCAAGTTGCAATCAGAAGAAATTATTAGTCTGCAACCTCTTCTATTTGCAATGTAGTCGAGAAAATATACCCTAATTAACATAGGTATATTATTACTATGACAAATAAAGAGAAGATGGTCTTTGACCCATGGATCTTAAAAACTCACAATAGAAGACCTAGCTGTTGTCACTCTAGAAAATAAAGTAAAAATTTTTGATCAATCAAGCAATTCATTTAAAATATATAAACAAGAGGTCAAATCTAGAGATTTTTAGTTTTAGAACATTTTTTAAAAATACCAGAGGATTGTCCTGGTCAGTTTTGTTCAGCAGTTAGAGCATCAACCTGTGGTACAGAGAGACCCAGGTATGGTTCCCACTAAGGGCACGTACCTTGGTTGCAGTTTGTCCCCGGCCCTGGTTGGTCAGGGCCTTGCAAGAGGCAGCCACTTGATGTGTCCCTTTCATATCGATGTTTCTCTCTCTCTCTCTATCTTCCTCCCTTTCTATCTGAACAAAAAATGGAAAAATGTCCTTGGGTGAGGATAAAAAAAAAAATACCAGAGGAAAACTGACATGTAAGGAATGGGAAAGAAAGGCTCTCTAATTTAAATTCCCATGCCTTTGAATCTCTGGATATGAAGCTTCATGATTTCTAACTATACCTTTTTTTCCCTCCCTTTACCAAGCTATGTGAATTACTGCAGGATATACATCCCAATCTGTCTGTTGTGGTTTCATCCTCTCTTGAATTTCTACTGAGTTTGCATACAAATCATTCAAGTTGATCCCTGAAGACAGATTGGGAATCATACTTTCATAGTTTATACCAAGGAAGTTAATTTCAAGTTGAAGATCAGA
This sequence comes from Molossus molossus, assembly GCF_014108415.1. NCBI lineage: Eukaryota > Metazoa > Chordata > Mammalia > Chiroptera > Molossidae > Molossus > Molossus molossus. The sequence continues at coordinate 26,277,112 of NW_023425346.1, forward strand.
CATATAGGGTGGAATTACTGGGGCATTCACAATCTATGAGTATCTCATCTCCAATCTGAAGAAATGTAAACACAGTCCATCTTCAACTAATGAATTTAAGACCCTCGAAAGATGAAAGTGTCTTTGCTGCCCTGGCCAGTTTGGCTCAGCAGTTAGAACATCGGCCTGCGGTCCGGAGAGACCCGGGTTCGGTTCCCGCTAAGGGCGTGTATCTCGGTTGCAGTTTGTCCCCGGCCCTGGTTGATCGTGTGGGTGGCAGCCACTCAATATGTCCCTTTCACGTCGATGTTTCTCTCTCTTCCTCTCTCTCCCTCCTACTCTATCTGAACAAAAAATGGAAAAATGTCCTCAGGTGAGGATAAAAAGAAAGTGTCTTTGTTATATCTTTTTGTCCTTGACTTGTCTTCTAGGTTCATTGCATCATTACTATCCAGTTATTTTTTTTAAATTTATATTTCATGCAATCATAAATTTATGATTGTGTAAGACATATGATTATGGGAAATCATAAATTTATGAGAAAAATCTCCAGAATTTCATTCCTGTTTTTTCTTTTCCCCTAAACAGAATTTTCTCCTCATAATTATAGTTTGGTAAAAATGTTAAGAATATTTTAGTGAAATGTTTCACATATATCAGCATCAAATATTTTCACCCTTTATTTCTACAGCCTTTAACAGAAAAATGTCATCCTTTCCAGATCTTGAGATTCTACCTATCTTTTGATACAAATTTATTTTTGCCACATGATTTCATGCATTTATTCTTTCACTTTACTTTAAATCCATTATTTATTATTTTATTTTTTTATGTATATCAACTTTAATTAAATTTTGGGGGTAACATTGGTTAATAAAATTATATAAATTTCAGGTGTACAATTCTATAATATATCATCTGTATTGTACTGTGTATTTACCACCCCAAGTCCAGTCTCTTTTCATCACCATTTATCCCCCCTTTACCCTCTCCTACCTTCCCTAATCCCCCTTCCCTCTGGTAATCAGCATATTGTTCTGTGTGTGTATAACTTTTTTTATTTTATTTTATCTTTTTTTTAAATATAAATTTGTTTTTTAACTTCATTCTTAGTCAGTTTGCCTTTAGGTTTTCTCTTACATTGCCCACCAACTGAAGTCCAGACAGCTCTTTTCTTTTGCTCTTTGAGGACCAAGAAATTGCATTTATCTCTGAATAAAAAAGGATTTAAGCTTAAATGATCTATATCTATATCATATAACCATCTATCCCAAAATTCAATTTTATACTTTTATTATATAGTCTTCATATTTTTACCTGTTCAATTCAATTAGTGCTTAATAATTCCCTACTAATTGATGACATTGCACTATAAGTTGACAGCATAAAATGATTAACGTTCAGAAATGTTACAATCATGGATGAAAATGTCAATATGCCATAAGCATCCATCAATTTAATTTGATTTCAAATTGGCATTTGCTAGTTTCTTGGGTAAGCCAACAGTTAATAGTTCCCTTCAGTGAACTAAACATGGATAGTTATCCTGTAAGCATTACTCCTAGGTGAGGAAAAATGTGAGCTCAGCATAGATACCCTCACCACCCTTAGCAAAAACCTTTTGAAGATCTAACCCTACAAGTGTTTGAAAGATATCTTACCATCCATTCTAGTAGATAAGAACTTAAATTTTCTTACAGTAAGTTCAAAAATACAGCTTTTGGTAAAGAGTAACATACTAAATCCAGGTTTATAGATAACCATGGAATTGAAAATATTGGTACTTAGCCCAAATTGAGAACTGACTTTTATTTTTATTTTTTTAAATATTTTTTCTTTATTGATTTTTAGAGAGAGAGGAAGGGAGAATGAGAGATTGATAGAAACATCGATGAGCAAAAACATCAAATGGCCATCTCCTACACACCCCTGACTGGGGACCAGGCCCACAACCTGGGCATGTGCCCTGGTCGGGAATGAAATTGGTGACCTCTTGATGCATGGGTCAATGCTCAACCACTGAGCCACACCGGCTGGGTGAGAACTGATTCTTAATACCAAGTTATTAAGTAGCCCGTACAGATTAAGGGGAAAAGCAAAACATTTCATTCATTGATTGCTATCTCTTTTTGAAGTTTTGCAGCTTAATTTTAGGTCTGTTTCTTCTTTGAAAGCTATTGTAAAAAGTTCTATTATTAAATGTTTACATGCATAATTGACCAAAGTAATAAAAATACTTAAATGCAATTCAGTTATTTTTCAAATACACTATTCCTTATCTAATATTTCCCAGATTGCAAATACAAATAAAATGTGGTCAGTCAAAATTTCTATTGTTTTTTATCCTGTTAAATATGAACATCACAGTAAACATCTATTTTGTTTTTACTTATTTTATTAAAATTTTTTTTTTATTTGGTACCTGTCCCTAGCAGGAACCAAACCCGGGACTCTCTGGTCCGCAGGTAAAATTTTGTTTTGAATATACTTTGTTATTTCTGTGGTTTGAATTCTTTTACATTCCAATGGATATTAATATTCTATAGGAAGCAAAAAGTAAGCAAAACTAATATACACTTTATAGCGAATTAAAATTGGGTCAAATACATTATTTTCCACAACAGAAAGTAAGGGGAATTGTTGACTTTTCCATCAAATAACTTTTTTTTTTCTATCTGCAGGACCTAGCATTTTGAAAACACAATCGCTTTTTCATTGTTCTTCTACCTTTCCTTCTATTGTCACTTTCTTTCATTATTGTCTCAGTTATCACCATATAAACACTAATTGTACTACTTGTGTTAGGCACTGTTCTCAGTGTGCTTATGCATTATCTAATTTACTATTCATGCCTATACAACAACGTAGCTACTATGATTATCTCCCTTTGCACAGATTAGAAAAACAAAAGTATACAAAGGCTAATAGTTTTTCTTCCTGCATCTTTATTTGCTGAAAACACTCAGTCATCTTAGAATAGATTAATTTGCTCAAGCTTTCCTTGAACAAAACAATTTATTTAGGATTGAAATGCTAAGTTGTTAGTAAGATATGAACACAACTTATATATCCCTTCTTCTGTAGTGTTAAATGTGAATCTAGTGCTCATCTGAATAAGTTCAAAAACTCAGTGTTTCAGCTTACTAAGAAAATAATCAGACCAAGTCCTCTCAGCATAACAATTTATTCAGGCTAATCAAATATATAAAAATATCTCTGGTGCACCAAAATGTTAATGTATTAATTTGTAATGAGAAATTTAATTTCCTGAGATACAATGATAATTGTGCTGACCAGTGTAATGATGAGGACCAGGTTCATCTAAGGAGGGATATAAATTATATTCACGTCTTATTAATAACAATTCCCCTGTGAGTCACTCGCTGAGATTCATCCTAGGCACCCAGCTGCCCTTGTATTTAAAAAATTTGCTATTCAAAATCGCCTCAGCTTATTTCTTAAAATGTTTCTAAACTATCATCTGAATTAGCTTACATCCTCAAAGTAATTTTTATTTTATTTTGTCTCCTTTCTTTCTTGAATCTCTTTTTCAAATAAATTAAGACTTAGTTTCTGTTTTTCTGTATCTGCTGCAACATCCCTTGCTTTCCACTCTAATGTCACCACTCTAGTAAGAAATGCCACTATATTATATATAGACTATTCTATATTATAATATTTATATTTTATATTACATGTAGAATGTTTTATATAATACTATATATAGAATGTTTTAATAGTCCGTGAAAGAATAGCCAATAAATTGTCTCCATTGCTAGAAGATTTATTTTCTTTAAGTATAACTCAAATACTATCATTTTTCTTCACATTGCCTACTAAATTAATTAATAAATATTTTTAAAATCCATACTTGAACATTGAAAAACATTCAATGCCTCATTAATTCCCTTCATATGTCACTCATAATTCTCTAAATTAACTGTACATTTTATTGATTTACTCATTTAGTTTGTTTCCCTGGAGTAATTTCCTTCCCCATATCTTGACTACTAAAATTTGTATTACTCTGCAAGGCATTTAAACGTCACTTCTTCCATTCAATCGTCCAGAGCCTCACTAGATAGATATCTCTCACTCTGAGTTCTCAGGGGACGGCATTTTTACCTTTCTCACCACACTATTATTCTGTCTTATATTAGAGAGATTTATGCAATCATTCAGGTTTTTAACATGGCACTAGATTATAACTTCTAAAGATTAAGGATTATGTTTTATTTACTTTTGTTTCCTTATATTATCAATTTACTCAGTACACATTTAATAAAAACGTGTTTCTTTTTAAATTGAACACATCCAAATGAAGCACTTGGAGCTCCTATTTTTAGTTTTATTTCATCTTGACACTTTACTTCTCTGACATTTCTCCAAAAATGTTTATATTCTCCTCCAGCATATTTGCCCATTAAGTCAACAATTTCAACTTATATTTGACAAGCAGATGGTAACGCTCCATTTCCAGACAGTATTTCATGGCCTTCAGTAAGATTTGAGTCTAAGAGAATCGTCTCTCCTACTATGAGAAATGCAGTTCCAATGGAAAATAAGCCATTTATTTAATGTTATACAGTTGAAGAGTATCATCAGTAAACGGTTCGTCTGTTTCCCCTTAAAACACCTAATGTCTTTAAGTGTTCAAATACTTTAAAATTAAATTTAGTTACCCTTTCATCAGGCACCAGGAGTTCCTTATTTTGTTAATGGGTTTAGTGTAGTGGTTGTTCTTGGTAGTTCTCCACGTAAATATTTGGGGAGAGAATATTGCTGAGAAAACCTGCAGCACACGTGAGCAATTGAGATGTGCAACATTTGCCTGGGCCTCTGAATGCTTATTGCTTATGCTCAGACATAGGGCAGTTTCACCAGTGAACTCAAGGAAGCAGAATGGATATTGCGCATATTCCTTTCGGATCTGCTTTAGAGCGTCTGTCATGTTACAGACACTCACTGAAAGTTTTTGTTAAAGTGATGAAACCTCACTATAAACAAAAAGGGAATTATAACATGTCACCTGATTAAAAACTGTCAAACTGCTAAGTGCATCCTCTATAACAAGCACAGATAAAAAAAATCTTGAAAACCTAATTCCTTTTCATTCTTCTAAACCAAGGAGACTTTCCCTCCCAGAAGTACCCTGATTATGTGGGTTGAAAACATCTTAGGCGGTAAATATGTTTTCTCTCGATAATAAAATAAACTTGGGGGATTTATATTACACTTAATTTTGTTGTTTTTTCTCTTTCAGTTTGATTGTGACATGAACAGGTACAGGTTGATAGCATTTTGTAAAGTGTTTGGGACTTCAAACTACAGTTGTAAAGAACTGAAGATCAAGGTAAGTTAGGAATTATCATTAGATCTCATAGTATCTGGATACTTTTTTTTTTCTCATTCTACTATTTTTTTTATCCTCACCCAAGGATATTTTTCCATTTATCCTCAGATAGAGTGGGAGGGAAAGAGGGGGGGGAGAGAGAGAGAGAGAGAGAGAGAGAGAGAGAACCAACGGCTGAGCCAAATCAGCCAGGGCTTATTCTACTATTGCTAGCAGGTAAGCAATGCTCACATGAAAGTATTAAACTCAGAAGAAAATAGATGGCACTATGTTTAATATATAGATGTTTTTCTATATTCAACATTATTTTTATAGATTATTAATTTATTATATATATAAAAATTTGTTTTTCCTTTAAACTCAGGAACTTATAAATCCAAATAAATTTTATAGAAATGCTGTAAAGTAGCATTAACAAATAAAGAGCTTATGAATAAATTTGTTTATATCTAGTACTACGTTGTCCAGTGAAAAGGAATGAATCAGGAATCATAAACTGTCTCCAATCTTTTCTCCAGTGTAACTCGCAGCATAAGATAACTCACATCATTTTCTCCATGATCAAATACGTATACAAATTCAAGTTTTTATGAGATTCAAGTAAGACATTAAATCCAAAAACCATTTAATTATTAATTTATTTATTTTTGTTACAGATGTTTCTCCTTTTTCCCCCACTGATTCCACCCTCCCCCTCCCTCACCACTCTGTCCCCAGCTTTGTTGTCCATGTCCACTGTTCATGCATACATGCATATAATTTCTGTGGTTTATCTCTCCTCCACCACCCCCTCTTCTGGGGATTGTCAGTCTGTACCCCAATTCTGCGTCTCTGGGACTATCCCATTCCTCAGACTGTTATGTTTATTATATTCCACAAATAGGTGAGATCACATGATACTTGACTTTTTCTATTTGGCTTGTTTCACTTAGGATAAAACTTTCAGGTCTTTCCGTGTAGTCTCCAAAGATAAGACATCTTTCTTTCCTACAGCTGTGAGTACTCCATTGTGTATATGTACCACAGCTTTTTTATTCATTCGTCTACTGATGGACACTTGGGCTGTTTCCAGAGCTCAGCGATTGTAAATAGTGCTGCTACAAACATGGGGGTACATATATTCTTTCTGATTGGTGTTTCAGGCTTCTTAGGGAATATTCCTAGAAGAGGGATCACTGGGGCAAATGGAAGTTCAATGTTTCATTTTTTGAGGTAACACCATACTGTTTTCCACAGTGGCTTCACCAGTCTGTATTCTTTCCAGCAGTGTACTAGAGTCCCCTTTTCTCCTCACCCTCGCCAACATTTGTTTGATGATTTGTTGATGGCGGCCATTCTGACAGGTGTGAGATAATACCCCATTGTTGTTTTAATTTGCAACTCTCTGATGATTAGTTATGTTGAGCATTTTTCATATGTCTCTTAATCATTTGTATGTCCTCTTTGGAAAAGAGTCTATTTAGTTCCGCTGTCCATTTTTTAATTGGGATCTTTGTCTTCCTTTTGCTGAGTTGTATGAGCACTCTAAATATATTGGAAATTAACCCCTTATCTGATATATCATTGGCAATTATGCTCTCCCATACAGTGGGTAGCCTTTCCATTTTGATGATTGTATCTTTCGCTGTGCAGAAGCTTTTGAGTTTGATGTAGTCCCATGTGTTCACTTTCTCCTTTGTTTTTATTGCCTTAGGTGATGTATGTGAAAATTCTGCTGTGTATGATGTCAGAAATTTTGTTGACTACATTTTCTTCTAGAATTTTTATGGATTCATGATTCACATTTAAGTCTTTTATCCATTTTGAGTTTATTCTTGTGTAGGGTGTAAATTGATGGTCTAGTTTAATTTATTTGCATGTAGCTGTCCAATTTTCCCAACACCATTTATAAAGAGGCTGTCTTTACTCTATTGTATGCTCTTGCCACCTTTGTCAAATATTAATTGAGCATATTGCCTTGGGTCCATTTCTGGGTTCTCTATTCTGTTCCACTGGTCTATATGCCTATTCTTGTGCCAGAATCAGGGTGTTTTGATTACAGTGGCTTTGTAGTATAACCTGAAATCTGGTAATGTGATCCTTCCAACTTTGTTCTTCTTTTCCAAGATTGCTGTGACTATTTGAGGTCTTTTTTGGTTCCATATGAACTTTTGAAGTATTTGTTCTAATTCTGTGAAGTATGTCATTGGTATTTTGATGGGGATTGCATTGAATCCATAGATTGCTTTGGGTAGTATGGACATTTTAATGATGTTAATTCTTCCAATCCATGAACAGGGTATGTGCTTCCACATTTTATATCTTACTCTATTTCTTTTTTCAATGACCTATAGTTTTCTGCGAATAGGTCCTTTACTTCTTTGGTTAAGTTTATTCCTAGGTATCTTAATTTTTTTGCCATGATTATAAATGGGATTGTTTGCTTAGTTTCTCTTTTTGTGAATTCATCATTGGTGTATAAGAATGCCGTCAATTTCTTGACGTTAATTTTGTATCCTGCTACTTTTCCAAATTCATTTATTAAGTCTAGTAGATTTTTGATGGAGTCTTTGGGGTTTTCTACGTATAATGTCATGTCATCTTCAAATAATGACAGTTTCACGTCCTCCTTTCCAATTTGGATCCCTTTTATTTTATCTTCCTGTCTGATTGCTGTGGCTAGGACTTTCAGTACTATGGTAAATAAGAGTGGTGAAAGTGAGCATCCTTACCTTTTTCCTGTTCTAAAGGGAAATGCTTTTAGTTTTTGCCCATTGAGTATGATGTTGGCTGTGGGTCTTTCGTATATGGCCTTTATTATGTCAAGATATGATCCCTCTATTCTCACATTGCTGAGCGTTTTTATCAGAAATGGGTGCTGGATTTGTCCAAGGCTGTTTTGGCATCTATTGATATGAACATGTGGTTTTTATTCTTCATTTTATTTATGTGGTGTATCACGTTTATTGATTTGCAAATATTGTACCAGCCTTGCATCCCTGGGATGAATCCCACTTGGTCATGGTGGATAATTTTTTTGGTGTATTGCTGGATCCGATTTTCTAGTATTTTGTTCAGGATTTTGGCATCTATGTTCATCAGGGATATTGGCCTGTAGTTTTCTTTCTTTGTACTGTCTTTTTCTGGTTTTGGAATTAGAATTATGCTGGCCTCATAAAACAAGTTTGGAAGTCTTGCTTCTTCTATAATTTTTTTAAATAGTTTGAGGAGAATGGGTATTAGTTCTTCTTTGAATGTTCAGCAAAACTCCCCCGTGAAGCCATCTGGGCCTGGGCTTTTGTTTTCTGGGAGAGTCTTAATTACATCTTCGATTTCTTCTGTAGTTATTTGTTTGTTCAAGTTTTCTATCTCTTCCTGGTCCAGTTTTGGGAGACTATGTGTTTCTAAAAATTTTTCCATTTCACTTAGATTGTCGAATTTGTTGTCATATAATTGTTCATAGCAGTTGTTAATGATCTTTTGTATTTCTGTAGTGTTGGTTGTTACTTCTCCTCTTTCATTTCTGATTTTGTGTATTTGGGTTCTCTCTCTTTGTTTCTTGTTGAGTCTAGCTAAGGGTCCATCAGTGTTGTTTATTTTTTTGAATAAAAACCAGCTCTTTTTTTGTTGATCCTTTGAATTGTTTTCTTGGTCTCTATGTCATTTCTTTCTGTTTTGATCATTACTATTTTCTTCCTTCTACTTGCTCGGCGGTTTTCTTTTTGTTTGCTTTCTAGTTCTTTAAGTTGTGAGGTTAGATAGTCTATTAGAATTTTTTTTTTTTTTTTGAGTTAGGCCTGTAATGCTATGAACTTGCCTCTCAGAACTGCTTTTGCTGCATCCCAGATTTTGTGTTGTTGTGTCTTCATTTTTACTGGTTTTCAGGAAGTTTTTAATTTCTTCCTTGATCTCCTCGGTAACCCATTCATTGTTTGATAAAATGTTATTTAGCTTCAATGTGTTCAAATATCTTTGCATGTTCTTGTTGGAATTGATTTCTAGTTTTATGCCATTGTGATCTGCAAAGATGCTTGATATAATTTCAATCTTCTTGAACATGTAGAGACTAAGTTAGTGTCCTAACATGTGGTCTATCTTTGAAAATGTCCCATGTGCACTTGAGAAGAATGTGAATTCTGTTTTGGGGGGGGTGTAGTCATCTGTAGATATCTATTAAATCCATTGGGTCTAGTGCCTTATTTAGAGTCTCTGTTTCCTTGCAAATTTTATGTCTAGAGGATCTATCCAGTGATGTCAGTGGGGTGTTAAAGTCCCCTCTATGATTGTATGGCTATTGATTTCTCCTTTGAAGTCCTCCAAAAGATTTTTAATATATTTTGGTGCTCCTATATTGGGTGCATATATGTTTGTCATATATAGATGTATAGATCTTTTCAATATTACGTAGTGGCCTTCTTTGTCTCTAGTTATGGCCTTCATTTTGAAATCTATTTTATCAGATATGAGTATTGCTACCCCAGCTTTTTTTTCTTTTCCATTTGTTTGGAAGATTTTTTTCCATCCCTTCCCTTTCAACCTATGTGAGTCTTTTGTTGTGAGGTGGGTCTCTTGTAAACAACATATAGATGAGTCATGCTTTCTTATCCAATCAGCTACTCTGTGTCTTTTTATGGGAGCATTCAATCCATTTACATTTATGGTGATTATTGATATGTACTTATTTATTGACATTTTTGTTTAGTGTGGTTCTAGTTTTCTTCCTATTTCTCCTGCTAATTAGAGCAGTCCTTTTAACATTTCTTGCAGTGTTGGTTTGGTGCTAATGTCTGGGAAGCTCTTGATTTGACCTTGTATTTTGAATGATAGCCTTGCTGGGTAGAGTAGTCTTGGATTCAGGTCCTTGGTTTTCATGACCTTGATTACCTCATGCCATTCTCTTCTGGCCTATAGTGTTTCTGTTGAGATGTCAGCTGAGAGCCTTATGGGGTTTCCTTTGTAGGTAACCTGTTGCTTATCTCTCGGTGCTGTTAGGATTCTCTCTTTGTCTTTAATATTTGGCACTTTGATTACTATGTGTCTTCATCTGGGCATGTTTGGGTTCTTCTTACGTGGGGCTCTCTGTGTTTCTTGAACTTGAATGCCTTCTTCTTTCACCAAATTAGGGAAGTTTTCTGTCACTATTTCTTTGAATATATTCTCTAACCCCTGCTCATTTTCTTCTTCGTTGGCGACTCCTATGATGCGAATGTTATTACATTTCCAGTTGTCCCACAGTTCTCTTAAGCTATTTTCTGTTTTTTAATTGTTTTTTCCTTTTGTTTTTCTGATTGGTTGATTTTTTTCTACCCTGTCTTCTAATTCACTGATCCGGTCATCAGCTTCCTCTACTCTGCTATTTAGACTTTCCAATGTGTTTTTTTTATTTCTGATATATCATTCCTCATTTCTTCTTGGTGGTTTTTAATTTCCAACTGGTTGATTTTCAACATTTCTATGTCTTTACTCATGGTGCTCATATCCTTACACATGCTGTTGAGCTTCCTCAAGATCATGGCTCTGAATTCTAGTTCTGTTAACTTGCTTAACTGCACCTTTTTTATCTCATCTTTGGTAGATGTCTCTTGTTCTTTCATTTGGTTTTTGTTTCTGTGTTTCACCATTTTGACTATCACAGTGGGCTTTGGATCCTGCCAAATATTCCTTGTGGGTGTTGGTGTTCTGCTGTTTGTGGCTCCCTCTCCTGGGTTTGGATGAGGCAGGAAGGACCCAAGTTAAACACCACTGTCAAGTCTTACTTTCCTGGTTATAGTTGCTATTCCAGGGAATAGTAGTTATCCTCTAGGTTTTTTTTTTTTTTTTTTTTTTTTTTTTTTGGCCTGGAGGCTATTAGTAGAGGCCACCTGAAGAACCTTGGTTTCTGAGTTGAATAAAAAACTCTGTCAGGTGCTCAGTGTAAGACGATCTCTCGAGGATGGGGCAGATGCTGGTTGTTAATGGGCCTCAATTAGCATTTCAATGGCCACCAGGTGGGGTTGAATCTCCATGGGAGGGGCCCTGCCTCTCCCCAGGGCCCCGGGAAGGAGTAAGGTGACCACTGTCCTGTGTGGCCGCAACTCAGCAAAAGCTGTGAGTGCCTTCCAAATCCCGAGTGTCCCCATACAGTTCCAGTCCAGTCTGCCTGAGCCCAAGGTGAGTGACTGCTGCCAATTTAGCCTCTGTCCCGGCTTTGCGCTGTGGAGCCCCTTGGGAGTTTAACCCGAGGGCGCTGCTCCCAGCTAAGTTTCGCTCCCAGCTGAGGCCCCCACAGCTGCCAGCTGAGGGTGCAGCTACCAGCCATGGCACACGTCCCAGCCAAGGCCGCCATAGCTCCCAGCCAAGGCCGCCATAGCTCCCAGCCGAGGCCTCCGCAGGTCCAGCCAAAGCCGCAGGTCCCAGCTGTGGCCGTCACAGATCCCAGCCGAGGCCGCCACAGCTCCCAGGTGAGGCCGCAGGTCCCAGTCGAGGCCGCCAAAGCTCCCAGTCCAGGCCTATGTGGACCGTGGGCTCCCGGCCCCCTCTCACGTCTTCGCAAGTCTACCAGGATTGAGTCAGTGTCCCTGGTTATGTGGTCCTCCAAGCTGCTTTTTGGTTGCCTTTACCTGACAATATGTCTTTATTTTCTTTGTAATTCCAGTTTGGTCTGGGTGATGGTCTGTGTAGCTTCCATTCACTCTGCTGCCATTTTCATTCTCCTCCAAAAAGTATTTTTTAAAAATCTTTTTTGTCTTTATTGATTTTAGAGAGAGAGGAAGAGAGAGAGAGAGAAAGAAGCATAGATCGGAGAGAACACTGATAGGCCCCCTCCTGCATGCCCCCCACTGGGAATCAGGCCCACAGCCTGGGCATGTGTCCTGAACAGAAATAGAACTGGTGACCTCTTGGTGCATGGGTCGAAGCTCAACCAGTGAGCCACTCCAGCCCGGCCCAAAACAATTTTTAAAATAGCCTTTGTGCTGTACAAAGGTAGATAGAGGGAGCAAGCTGAATTACGGAATAGAGGATAAAAATTAGGGAGTGGGTGAGTAGAACATTCAAGAACATCTCCAGTAATATAACTATCTTCCCAAACAACTAAATTACAACATGGTATATTTAATTGAACCTTTCCTGTGTCCAGTATCCTTTGGAGGTTAGTCAATGGTGACTGATTACAGGATGTAAAAAAAAATCATAATGCAGTTGAATCTCATATGAGGTCTGGAATAGCAAACAGGATGGTGGGGAGAAGGTAAGTATTGGAAATATTGAGAAGGTCTTTATAACTCTGGAAGCTTTCCCTAAAATTCTTGGAGATTATTTTTCCTTTAAAAACTCAAGATCATATAAAGCCAAGTAAGCTATTATTGAAAACATATAAAGTTGTTTTAACAAATAAAAAGCTTATGCAAAAATTATGTTCAGTGGCAAATTTCAAACAATATATAGCTACAGTTTTACTGTGGATCTCTAGTTAATTCCTACTAATCTTTTAAAAATATTGCTAAAGCAAGGAGTGACCAGGGTTGTCTGTGTCCCAGTCCAGGCTAAACATTTTCCTCCTCTTCACATTCTGATCTCACCCCACAGGCATAATTAATTAATTACTTTTTATACTGTTTCACATCAGTATCCATACCAATAATATTTTCAAATTCTGATTGTACTTAATCAAAAGTCAATATTTTAAGTATAAAATCTTTCTGCATCATCTCAGCATAGACTGATACACATTTCTGCTGTTACTCAATGGTTCCTTCTGTTCTTAGTTGTCATTACACAAATCTCTGTGGAAGGTAGGAAGGAAGGGGGGAAGGGAGGAAGGGAGGAAGGAAGAAAAAAAAACAAAAAACAAAAACAAAATAGAAAACTAAATACTAGACAAATGTCCTTGCTTATCACTTGTATGAGGAGAAGCCTGTCATAAACCCCCGGGTTCAGGCAATCACACAAATACTTTGGGAATGAGTGCTGTCCACAGCGTTGTTCCATTCTGACCCACTGAGTCCTTTCCCCTCATGCTTATCTCCCATTAGCAGCTACCATAGTCTATGGCACACCCAAGATCCAAGCTAAATAATATCCAAGATGACATTGCTTTTCCCTGGCCTGATTGTTTCGTGGACACTGGATAAGTGTAGTAAATAGAATGTGCTGTAGAGTCTAATTTTATGCATGAATTGAGGCTCATGGGATCTCTGGGCAATGACAGAGATGAGCACCAAAGATTTTGTGGGAGTCACTTGCACATATGGAAATAGCAAAAAGGTACTAAGTCAAAAAAAGGACAGAATTCACAGAATATCATGATGGAGAAAATCGAGGGAGTACAACTTGTAGATATTGCCTGGTCGGTGTGGCTCAGCGGTTGAGCGTCGGCCCACCCAGAGGTCGCTGGTTTGATTCCTGGTCAGGGCATATGCCCATGTTGTGGTCCCAATCCCCAGTGTGGGGCATGCAGGAGGTGGACAATCGATGTTTTCTCTCATCGATGCTTCTATCTCTCTTTCCCTTTCACTTCCTTTCTTTCTAAAATCAATAAAGAAAGAAAAATTTTAAAACAAATTCTAGATATTTTTCTTCATAAATATATTGGATTGATTTTATAAATATACTTTATCAATTTATTTTATAAATGAATCTTTATTTTGATTGCCTTGCTAGTCCTCAGAACAATTTTCAAGAATGTCTTTTACACATTTTTCTTAAGCGAAATACACATGTTCCTCTTGCTTTCTTTTAACATTTATTTTGGATTGCATGATTAAATATCATATTCAGATAAGATAGTATTTTCAGTTTGAATGTAAAAGCTACCATGTAGTGGATGAGAGCTGAGACGAAGTCATCAACAGCAGAATATTGCTGCTGAGTTCTACATGCGCCGCAGTGGCATGTGAAGGGGTAGTATCAAAGTCGACACATGTGGTGTTATAAAGTATGGAAAATGATCAGTACTTCACATGACATTTAAAAAATTATCTTTAAAAAATGAATTGCTGAGTTGTATCTGTTCTGTGGTGCTTTGTGCATTTGAAGCTGGTGTTTCCAACGGGTCCCCCGTCACCTTTTGTCCTTACATGGCTGAAGACAACCTCAGTGCCTTCCACATCATGTGCTTACCTTTTGACGTCGAGTTTAGTTTTGAAAATATTTGTTCACTAATTTACAAAATGTCCAAGGAGGCATTTAAATGCAAATGACTGTAGAAGGACATTCAGAGAAAAACTATATTGTCTCTTTTAGACCGTCTTTTCGCGAAAATCCATATCTTTGGTACAATCCCCAGACTGCAAGAAAGAATGGTATGTCTTCTCAGTAATTTATCACTTTCCGTAAGATGGAAAGCCTCATTTTCTGAAAGAAATATCAGAAGAGAGAAGAAAAGCACTTTGTACATTATTTTATCATTTTACCAAAGAACAAAAAGAACAGTTTAATACTTCTTGTAATCCCACTTTCTCCTTCTGCATACAAAGTTGCACAAGTTCAAGATTAACAGATCCCAATTGAAATGCTAAAATACACATATACAGTGCAATTGTCCAGTTTAAAGTCTAACATTTTAAAGATAATTTAATGTGGAAAAAAACCTGTTCAGAGACTTCTAAACACATGTCATATTATAGAAAGAAATAAGCACTGATTTTTCTAGATATTTTCAATGCCTAAAAGAAATGTGGTATTTTACTTTGACTATGTAACCAAACACCATATATATATTTTTTAACAGATTGCTCGATCCAATTATGAATCACTCTGTTGGGAAGAAGGGGGGGAGCTTTTTATCAAAACATAAATCTGTGCACCTGAAATACACTATGATGTGAAGACAATGAAAAATCCTATACATACAATAATTTGTCTTTGCCAAATTGAAAATCATTAAACCTTTAGAGCAGAAATGCTGAGGCCTTGGGAGACACCATAAAACCATTAGAGCAATACATTTATACATCCAAAGGTGGTATTATTCTACCCCAATAAAACCTTTCCATATATGCAAACAACAATGGCAACAATGTAAATTGAATTATCTATAAAATATTTTTTTCTTATAGGATTGCTAAAAAGATGTTTTAGGCTACAATGCTGTGAGACAGTGTTAGCATGTTGTACATAAGGCTTCTAATTAGACTTGTCAACTGCTGATTGATTACCACCATAAGATAAAAGAGCAATTGAATCCCAGCAATTATAATATCTTAAGGGTACAAAATGCAATGTTTGGTTCTTAGCTGTCAGCAAGATTTCACTGAACAAAGCCCTGCTCAATCACCACAGGCTTTTCAAAGGCCCTTCTAAGAACTTAAATGGCACATTAAGTTCTGGAAATATTGCTGCTCAAATGAAAAAAAAAAGGACTAGAGTGAAAATAACTAAATTTTAATTGATGACTGAGAAAACACAGGCTCCGGAGCCTCACATAGTGTATTGTTAGGAAAATATGGTCCATAGAAATATGCAGAATTACTGTCTTTATACTTTATATACTTTCTCAGCTCCCACCCTCTTCTCTGTTTCTGTTGCCTCTCTTTTTCTGTGTATAAACACCTCCTTTTCTAGAAATAGATACATTTTTCATATACTGAACTTTGCTTTTCTGTTTATTAGGCTTTTAAAATATTCAGTGGATATTTACATTCATAAATGTGTTCTAGCAACAGTATTATTTTCCCCTTTCCTGAGAATAAAACATTGACGTATCAATAATTATTTAATAATGGCTCAAAATTAATTATTAATTTTTTATCCAAAATATACTACTTTGAAATTAAAATCTTCTAGTAGCATAATTTTAGGTGTATCTTTCAAATTCCAAAATCAAGATTATAGTGTATAAAAGACACAATTTAAAACTCTACAGTCATACCCTGGCCTGGTTGGCTCAGCGGTTAGAGCATCAGCCTGCAGTCTGGAGAGACCCAGGTTCGGTTCCCACTAAGGGCATGTACCCCGGTTGTAGTTTGTCCCTGGCCCTGGTTGGGTCGTGTGGGTGGCGACCACTCGATGTGTCCTTTTTACGTCGATGTTTCTCTCTCTCTCCCTTCCACTCTATCTTAACCAAATATCGAAAACTGTCCTCAGGTGAGGATAAAAAATAAATATATAAATAAGTAAAATAATATAAAATAAAATAAAACAAAATAAAACTTTACAGTCATAATAGCTGCTGTAGTTTCAAATGTTTGGGAGAACGTAACTGATTTAAACTGATATAGAAAAGATGTTTTAAGTTAGATATTTATTTTTAATTTAAAATGTTTTTAGCTTTTGAAATAAGGAATACTGGATGACATTCCAGTTACTGTCTCTGTAAAACAAACATCTCCAAACGTGGAGTTGAAATACCACCATTGTATTTGTCTCAAAGATTCTGTAGGCCAGAAATTAATTAGGACAGCACAGACTGGTGAAATCCTCTGCCTCCCAGTGTCTGGAGCTCACCGAAAGATATCTGGCCAACAGGGCAATAGAATCATCTTGAGTTTTCTTCTTATGCCCTTATTGTACCAGAGATGAGATGACTCAAAGACAGGCATAGCTGCATCTATCAACTGGAGCCCTAAGACCTCCAGTGAGACCTGATATTCTCACCATATGTTGGCTGGGTTCTAAGATAGAATGGCATGAGAGTGAGCATTTCAAGGGAATCAGGAAGAAGCTACATAGCTTTTCATAAACTCATCCCAGGCACATGGGATCAGTTGTGCTGAAGCAAATGTAAACTTCACCTAAACTCATGGAAAGGGGACACAAAACCACCTTTCATGTAAGGAGAGTCATATAATTTTCTCTATCTGAAAACATTATATTTATCACACCTTCGAAATAGAGGCAGGCTCCCCAAAGACTCCAGAAGTGTCTCAAGCTTTTTATAAAATTGGTTTTAAATTCAAAATTCAAGGTGCTGTCATCAAAATGTGGTCAAGGTATGAATGAGGCTCCTTGGTATGATCCCGCTAGCGTGGTCCTTGAATATAGCTTCTCTCAACCTGAAGACTGGTGAACTGAAGAGTCTTGTTATCTGGCCTCACATATGCAAAGTACAATGTTTGGATAAATGTAGTATAACTGCCGTGCCACTCTGCTCAAACCGAGATGCTGGGCAGGAAGGTGGCAAGGGACAGGAGGTACACAGCAGCACTGGCCCATAGCATTTCTGAAATCCAGCCACAATAAACTGCCAATTTCTAGATTAGAGCTCAGTCCTATTTTCTTGCTTTTCATCTTGGAATTTTCTAGGCCTTTGTTCTGCCCTCTGTGTCATCCTTACGTTTCTGTAAAAGGTAATCCACAATTGCAGCTGGGTAGTTGTTTTTGTTTGTTTGTGTTATTAATTAATTGATTTTTGTTACATATGTTTCTCCTTTTTCCTCCCAGACACCTTCCTCCCTATCCCACCCCCCAAGCATTGTTATCTATGCCCATTGGTTATGCATACATGCATGTAAGTTCCTTGGTTTATATCATCCCTGCCCCCAAAACAAACAAACAAAAGCCTTTGGACACCTTACTATTTTAAAATAGGAATCAGGTTAAAACAACTACTCAGCTTATCTGATTCCTATTTTCAAAAAGTAGGGAGCTCAAAGTTTGTTTTTGTTTGTCTGTTTGTTTGTTTTCATTTGTACTGTTTCTGTCTCTCTCAGTCCAAAGTGGTGTATGAAGTTAAAACTGTTTCTCTCCCAGCTGGTATGGCTCAGTTGGTTGAGCATTGGCCCATGTACCAAAAGGTTGCTGGTGCAATTCCAGATCAGGGCACATGCCTGGGTTGTGGGCTGGATCCTCAGTAGTGGACATGCAGGAGGCAGATGGTGGATGCCCTCTCATCGATGCCTCCATCGCTCCCTCTTACCTTCCTGTCTCTGAAATCAATATAAAAGAACATATTAAAAACTATTTCTTGTGTGATAATCTATCATTTGTTCTATTAGACAAAAGCCACACTTACAAATTTTTCTCTGTCTTGAGCTCCCTGTAAAACTGCTATGAGAAAACTGTAAGAGTCTTAGAACCCCTATTTTTCACCAAAACATGTCTGAGAAAGAACTTTATATATTTAAAGTATTGTGAGGAACACTTTCTTTTATTTTATTATTATTTTATTTGGTATATGTTCCTAGCGGGAACTGAACCTGGGACTCTGATCCACAGGCCAACACTCCAACCATTGAGCCAAACCAGCCAGGGAGGAACACTTTAAGTCTTTTAAAAGTGTAAGACTTTTCTTCATTCTTACTATGAAACCTTTCTTCTTTCTTTCCTTTTTTTTTTTTTTTACAGCATCGTAGATTTTCCTTGAGCTATTTTGCTACTTGAAAATATTCTGCTGGAGAGAGTGACTGTGGTAGTATACAAACATACCGCTCAGAACCCTTTTGGGTGAAGCTTAATAACAGATAATGTCAGCTGGGGCACCCTGAATTTGCTACAATATGATGAGTCCGTGTTTGCCTTGGACTGCTCTCGGTAACTATATGTGGCAAGATAAGTTACGCGCACTCCTCTGAGAGACAGAACTCCTCTGATGGAGGACTTTGACTCAAAGACTCCTCATCTGTTTAGCAAAATTTCTTGGAACTGCATTGCAGTGTGATGATCTGCCTATCCAACACTTTATCTCTCCCTCTCCTTCACCATGCACGAAGCTACATTTTGATCTGATTTTTTGCCCCAACTCCTCTGTTTCCACACTGCTTTCCCTCACAGCATTACTCTAATAAATTTCTTGCACATTTAATGCCTTCCTGTTGTCTGTTTCTTTTTTCTTTTCTTTTTTTTAATCCTCACCCAAGGACATTTTTTGCATTCATCTTCTAATAGAGCAGGAGGGAGAGAGGGAGGAAGAGAGAGAGAGAAACATTGATGTGAAAGAGACACATTGACTGGTTGCCACCCACACAACCCCAATCAGGGCTGGGGAAAAACTGCAACTGAGGTACGTGCCCTTAGCGGGAACCGAACCTGGGTTTTGTGGGCTGATGCTCTAGCCACTGAGCAAAACCAGTTGTCTGTTTCTTAGAGTAACTAAAACAAATGACATTGGGAATAAAAACTATCACTGTGGATAAAGTAAACTAGAAACCTCAGAAACCATCTTCCCTGACTCTGCCATAAAAGTAAATCAAGAAAATATCATATGTTGGGGTGTATAGAGTTTATAGCCTTCATTCATAACCTGAAGGATGTAGAGATGATGATTCTATCACACCTTCATTTAATTAATCAGTCTGGTCTTTACAAAAACTCAGTGAATCCTGAATAATGATTGTAGACAACTGAAGGTTTAACTAAGTCATATCTCTGATCACAGCTGCTGTGCCACATGTGGTATCATTGTAAGAATAAATTAGTAAGACTTCAGATACACTGTATGTGACAGTGATTTGACAAATGCATTGTTTTCCATTCAGATTATAAAGAGGTATTAAACAGTTTGCATTCTAGTGAGTTACACAATAATGTTCATTTAGTTTTGCCTCCAGACTATGTTATCAAGTGGTTTGAAGAAATCAGCACTGCCTGAACATCCCAAAGAAAAGTTACAGATTGTTACATTGATTACATCAGGCTGATGGATAAAATAAGCAAGAGGTGGCTAGTATCCTGGAGGCCTTCACAGAGGTACATGAGGCTCAGCATCTGAGGATTAAAAGCTACAAAAGTTCAGAGACCTGCCACTTCCATGAAATTTTGGGGGTTCACACTTCAGAGGTATGTCAGGATATCTTCTCCAAAATATAAGACAGATGTATCTTGTATCCCCTATCACAAAGAAGCTCAGTCATAGTAATAAGTCCCTCTGCATTCTGGAAACAATATATTTCACACTCTACCCCATCTCCAAAATAATATGGAAGATTTTCAGCTTTTAATGGGGCTTGCCAAGCATCCTTGTCACTTGTAGTATGACAACTATCTATGTCAGTTTGCCTGGGTCTAAGGGGTTTCCTGAGACATAAGACTTTTAATACTAAAACCAGGAAAGCCTTAGGGAAACCAAGGTGGTTCGGATCCCTAGTTGGGTCATAAACTCTGACAGGCCTCATAGTGTTAGAGATATCAGTCATGGAAAAATATGCAGGAAAGAGCTCACGGTATGTCCCAATGAAAAAATCTAAGTGCAGACCTCTGGAATTCTGGAAAAAGGCCATGCCATTTCCAGCAGAGAATCATGCACCATTTGAAAATCAGTTCCTAGCATGTTACTTCATATGACAGAATAAAAGGCTTTACTTGGAACATAAAGTAACCATATATCAGGATCTTTTATCATGAGTTGTGTTCTGTCAGATCCAGCAAGTGACAGAGGTGGACAGAGTCAGCAACAGTCCACTGATGGAAATAGAGCACATAGGCTTGGAACGACACAGAACCAGAGGGCATGGGTAAGCTGCATGAGCAGGAAGTCCACATCTTTATGTCACTTATCATATCTGTAATAATACCCCTGCTCCAATTTTCACTATCAAAATATGGGGGAGGGGTCTTGTAAGACTGGTTGAGGAAGAAAAAAATTCCTTGATTTGTGAATAGAGCATTTCTTCACCAAAATTGTTTAGCAACTGTGTTACAACCATACTCACATTTGCTCATAAAACAAATGGATGGACAAATCCATCTTAATGGGCAGAGCTTTGAGAGGTACACCTACATACATACTTTGGAGAAAGGAAAAGTGACTCTCTGGAAAATTAATATTTATTGATTACTGGGCGGTGGTCAATGGCCTGGTTTTCTATCTGGTCAGAGGCTTGGAAGCCAATGACTGGAAAATCAGAGCCAGTGAGGTCTGGGGTGGATGCTTGGATATGGGCAAACAGGATGGACACATGCTTTGGAGATTTTTGTACCACATTTTTATTCTTAGCAGAAGCAATTTGCCATGGAAGTGGTAGTGAAAAACCAAGGACTCAAAATGACTTGACCAGTTGATAGTAACTAGCCTTCTGTACTGGGCACCCTGGAACTGCCATGATGCGCTAATGACGGAAAGGGCCATGGTTGTAAAGATAAATGTTATACCTGTGCTCTAAAGCGCAGTCCTACACTTACCTAGCTACTGCTGCCCTTCAACACACAATTTATCAGCAATCTAGCTCAATTCCCAACTACCATTATGACACTATTCCTTAAGAAGACAAACCAGGCATTTGGGAACAAGTCACCTTGGGCATTGGGCCACTTTCATCCTGAAAGGGCCAATAGCTTATCCTCATGGGTATATAGACCTACTATGAATATGAGTTTGCCTTTCCTTCCTTCCAGAAAAACTTGAGCTTACAACCCAAATGTTTATGAATTGCCTGATTCAAGACAAGGAATCCCATATAGGATATTATCTGGCCTGCGGACCTACCTCCTAGCAATGGAAGAGCTGTTTTGAGCTTATGACCATGGGATCCACTGGTTTTCTTATGTCACACTTTTTAGAAGCAGATGGATAGGTAGAATGCACTAAAATAGCCTTCTAAAAACATAGCAATTTTTTTTTTACTTAGAGGAAAGACTGAAAAAATTGGTGTGTACCATAGGCCATTTCAGAGCACTTGGGACTTCTTATATTCAGGAATCAGTAGGTGAAAAGAGGTGTCACCATATTTGCAAGAATAATTGACCCTAGTCAGCAAAAGAAGGCAGAGATCCTTGTATTCAATGAGGAGATGGAGAGATATGTGGGACGAAGGTGATAGACTTGGACACCTCCTGGCATTTCTTTGTTCCACTGATACTATGAATGAGTGCTTATTGCAGCCTGTATTTAATAAGGGCATGCTTGCCAAGGGTTCAATCTCTCATGAGTGAAGGTTTGGTCACTTTTAGTGGGCCACCAAGGAAAAAACTGAAAGTGAGGAGAATTTATAATGGAGTGCAGGAGGGAAAGTGTAGGTACTGCTTAAGGCTCCAAGATAAGCTACACTGGTAGGGGTTAAAATGTATCTCACTAACCTCCCCCTTCTAAGTTTATGCTCAAGAAAAGAGTCCATTGAACCATGGAGAAGCTGCTCTTTGGACATGCGTAGAGAAGTATATCAGTGCAGTACAAGTGGTGAACTGTGGTGACTAAGAAAATCCATAATGCAAATTTTGTGCTGCAGAAATTCCAATTGACAGATGACCCTGGCAGCTGCTCTCTGAGGCTACCATCATTTTTGTACTGTGGTCTTGATTGTCAGCAACCTTTACCAGGCTAAAATTTCTTAGAACTGTACTATAGTCTAAGACTCTTCTTACCTAATCTTTCTTTTCCTCTCTTCTTCACAGGTGTCATACAGGCATCATGGTCTACCAGCTCTTCTTCCCTAGGCTCCCTCCACTTTTTACGTCACAAGTACTTCCCCCTATAAACCTATTACAATCTAATACTGTCCTGATATCTGCTTCTCAGAGGACTTGGACCAATGCACTAGGGATGAGTTGATGTACTTTAGAAGCAGGAAGTGCTGACATGTTTTAAGTGTTCGTTGGAAAACTAAATAAGGTTATTGTTAGCTTATCTTTGTCTGTTCTTACCTTGTGGTGTATAGCTACAAGAAAGTAATTGAGCCCTGGCCGATGTGGCTCAGCGGTTAGAGTGTTGGCCTGCGGTCTGGAGAGAGCTGGGTTTGGTTCTTGCTGAGGGCACATACGTCGGTTGCGGTTTGTCCCCGGCCCTGGTTGGGTCGTGTGGGTGGCAACCACTCGATGTGTCCCTTTTATGTCAATGTCTGTCTCTCTCTCTCCCTCCCTCCCTCCCACTCTATCTGAACAAAATATGGAAAAATGTCCTTGGGTGAGGATGAAACAAGGAAAAAAGAAAGTAATTGACACGTTGAACATGTTATCCAGAAATCTCCTTAGCCTGATTTATCAGTTCATTAGGTACATAGTCTACTTTCCAAGTTACTGCAGGTGGGAATCGTGCTTAATTATTCATCACCATGTGTCAAGAAATCTATTGTCCTCCAGTTTTCAATAATAGCTTCCTCGTTTTCCTTTAAGCCTTCCCAGCAACCTCCTCCAGGCCCATTTAAGCATCTACCCATTACCTAGACCCAAAGCTAGTAACATGTTTTAGATTTTCCCTTTATGTTTTAGTTTATTCTGTTTTGTCTATATTTCATTTCATTTTTGCTTTATGACTTTGTCCACCTCAAGTTACTACATTTTATCCCAATGACTTTTGCTGTCTTGGAACTTTGTCTCTTAAACAAAGGACATACAACAATCATTGCACTATGCTCGTGCACACACATTTGCTTTGCCCTTATGTCCAAAGGAAACCCTTAACCCAGCCAGTTTCAAAGGGAAGAGTGCACAGACCCTAAAAGTCAATAGAAAGATTTCCAACAAATCTGGAGCCATTTATTTAAACTTCCACAGACAATATTCATTAACTCATTAGCATTTTTAAAATGTGTAATATTGAGAATGTTTGAAGCTAATTAAAATTCTAACAGCCTGCAAATTTTTTTCAGAAATCTTTTAGACCTAAAAAAAGTATTCACTAACATTTTTTTTATATTTAAGATTCTTTTTCCTGTGACTTGCCACTACTCTTTTTAGTGCAAAAGGCAATTGTCTTTAAAATTAGTTCTATAGTGTCTAGGGACCTATGGTTCTACTCGACTAATGAGCCTACAACATTTCCCACCACTTGTTAACTCAAATTCACAATTTGCAAACTTCCCTTGTCTCTACCTTTAATTATGATTCTTGTCTTCCTCTTCACCTTTACACCAATACTCTATACAAGAAATTTCAGCCCTCTCTGTATGCTGTCATAATATCTGAGTTCTCATCTCCTTTCCATTTAAATAAGAATCCAATCTCTCCTTCTTGTCCATCACTTCAATCTTATGTCTGCTACAACAAATGGTTAAATGCCTAACTTTTCCCAGGAGATTGTTCTGACCTACCATCTCACAGATCTCTTTCTCTTTGATTCTAATTTTTTTAGAAAATGGGTGTTTTCTAATCATAGACCCTGTTAGCTAAATGAGAATGAGACACATATTCCTATTGGTTTTGTGATACTTAAAATCTATTTCTGAATTGATAAGTTAATTCTATTTCCTTGGGTGTTTTGTACATTGGGTTTTTTCCCTCTCCATTCATGATGTTGGTCTTCCTCAGATGTTTGCACATCATTATTTATGTGCTTTCATTCTGTGGCAGAATTTTCTCCTTGGCATTGCGGCCTGTCCGATCTCCCATGTGGATATGCCGTTCTATCTGAGCCCTGAGCTAACAGTTGTTGTGATGCATTTCAGTTGGTTGCCCCTTTTTAAAACATGCGGCACAAATTCAGTTCCTCGGAAACTTCCTCTTTATTTTGATCATGTTACATGCTCAGTGATTCATTTTTACTATCTGTTCCTGTACTTTTGTAGATTTAGAGTTGCAAGTGGTGGTTTCAATGTGTGTGGTCTGCCATTTTGCAAGTGAAAATGTCCACTGTATACTTTATGTTGTCTTCCATGTAACTGACAGGTATAACATTTTATCATCTTGGCTTACACAGTAGCTCAAATAGTTACCTTTAATATGTTAGGTGCTAAATTAATATTGTGAATGACTTAGTTAAATGCCTTGTTTCTAACTCGTGGTTTAATTCTGGCACAATCTTGGAAATGCCATCTTAAACTGGAATGTAATAACAGTATCTCCTAAGATATAAAATATAATAAAATACGTACAACCAGAGAAAAACTTGGGAATTAAGATAATTTCCAAGAAAACAAGAGCTTTAAATTCAATCTAGGTTTCTCTAACCTTTTTGAGTTCAGACTATGGTTTATTTCTTCATTCAAAAAATATTTCTAAACTAACTAATGTTTTCAGCTATTGTTCTAGAGGCTGATTTTTGTTAGAAATAAGCAAAGAAAAAAATATCCAGCCATCAAGTTGTTTATATATGTCAAGGGACTGAGGTGTTATATACCATTTGTTTCAAGGAAGCAGGTGTGGCCAGAACAGAAATGATGAGAAAAGTAGCCAGTGATGAAGGCAGAAAGGTAATGAAGAAAAGAGTGTATAGAAACCTTTAGGCCATTGGAAAGATTTTTTTTTTTTTTTAATTCTGAACTACATGGGGAGCCACAAGAAGGTTTTGGTGGTGGAATTATGTTGTCTTGCTAATATTTTATTATTATCACCCTTGTTGCTATGTAGATATTTGCCTAGAATCCAATTAGAGTGACATTGTCATTATATAAGCAAGAAATCATGGTGACTTGGTTTGTAGTAATAGTAATGAAGGTGATGAGAATGGGTCAGATTCTGGGCTATAAAGTGAAATGAAAACAACTGAAGGAGAAATGGGTTTTGGAAAAGATCACTATGTATTTTTTAAATGTGCCAAAATCAAGGCCAGTTTTATTCACTAAAACCACTGGGGTAGAAAAGAGTGTTCTAAAATTCTTATAACCACAAAAGATTTGTCTCTCCCATTGTAGAAGACCCTTTGATGTTCAAGCCTTTACTAAAATGGGATGAATTTATTGCTACAGGGACAAGAGCTTAAAGGATGTTGTTCCCCATTTCCTCTAGGCAGTGGCGACCACCTTCCATTGCTTTTACTACACCCTATAGCAAGCATTCGCAAACATTTTGTTCTCAAGGACATTGTAGAGATTATTAAGGACTCTGGGTCTAACCAGGAGTCAGATACCACACAACAATCTAAATGGAGAAATTTAATGCAAAGTTTATTATCAAGCTATTATAGTAAAATAACTATAAAGGTAGAGAGATGATACTGAAAGGTACCTTGGAGCAGAGGGATGGTTCCCAAAGCAGGACACACGTACAGGAATTCTGAGGAATTCTGAGCCCAAGGCTGGAGCTCAGATCTTGTTGGAGGAGGTCCAGTGCAACCCAGGGATGGTAGGAAACTGCTGAGTGGCCTGGGAAGAGCTTGTCCAGAGTCACTGGACAAGTGGAGGAACCCTCTGAGGTGCACATGAGCTGAAGCTGGTGTCCAAACCCCCAGAGGGAGTCAGAGCCCCACTGCAGAAACTGCTAAAGCCAGGAGCTGGACAGGCCTTCATCTGTGCAAGTCAGTACCCTCGGTCTGGACCAGGCTGTGTGGGATAAAGGGTGGGTGATCAGCATACTAGATGCTGCCTGTCGGGACCTCCAGCATGTGCACTGTGCCCAGGGCTGAAGAGACGGCTCAGCGAGCAGACACTGTGGGATCTGGGCTGGGTTACAGATACCACAGTGTCTGCGGATAATGGGACACAGTAGTTCCCCACACTGAAAGCTAACAAAAGCATTCTCCAGGATCCTGGCAATGAAGCCACCAAGGAAGTAGAAAGAGAAATGTCTTTCACCTCTAATGTCACTCCAGTGCCCTAACTGACTGAGCTTAATTTTTTGCTGACAGCAAAGGAAAAATATATACACAACTCCGTGATCACAGAGCAAAAAGAATAAATTCAGAGCTGAGAGGCAATACACTGATAACTAGCACAGGTACTCGAAAGGGCTTTTGTTTATGTGAGTCAAATCTATAATAAATTAAAACTATAGAAATTTAAAAATATTTTTATGAATTGTTTAATCTGTTAATACTACATCCATTACAAGTTAACATACCCATATTTTTATAAACAATTCTATTTTAAAAAAATAGTGAGCCCAGCAGGTGTTGCTCAGTGGACAGAGCATCAGCTTATGGACTGAGAGGTTCCGGTTCCATTCCCAGTCAGGACACATGTGCAGGTTGCGGGCTCAATCGCCAGTAGGGGGCGTGCAGGAGGCAGCTGATCAATGATCAATGTACCTCTCTCACATAGATGTTTCTCTCCTTCTCTCTCTCTCCTTTCCTCCCTCTCTAAAAAATCAATAAAAATATGTTTTAAAAAATAGTGAGAAGAGTAATATTTTACACTTTGATGTCTGCTTTTGAAAAAAAGACTATTTAATTCTTATATATGCTTCTGCATTCACACTATTGCAATATGTTGTTTTGGTTGCAGTATATTAAAAAAAATCAGGTTCACCCTCATAAAGATATGTAGTTGGAAAATGGAGGAATGCTTTTATAGCCTTTCATATGAATGTGGATCATCTTTGATATACCAAAATCTACAAGAGGTAGTTTCTTAAAGATTGGTTACACCGTGAAATCTGAAACCAAATCAATGACTCTTTTGCTCTCTATTAGACTATTATTTGTAGATCAATTTGAATTCTGAGTTGATGTTATCAACACATAATTTTCAAACAATGTATTGGTCATTTGGAGAATATTGGCTAATTAATTTCTGCAGATCTCTTAAACTATGACACATTTTATTATATGTTCTAAAAAAACAATCACTTTAATTAATAGCATAATAGATTTCATCAGACCAAGTGTTTAAATATGGTGTAAGTGGCAGGCTCTCGGGGGCAGATAAACATTTTCCAAAGTTTTAATATTTCCTCAAAAACACTAATTTTACACTTTGCAACTTGTCAGTTGTTTGGTCACTTGTTTCTTTTTGGGAAAATATCTGACAAATACCCGAGTCAAAACATCCATAGTTTACCAGTTTGTCATTCTTTTTTTTTTCAATCCTCACCTGAGGACATTTTTCCAAATTTTGTTCAGGTAGAGTGGGAGGAAGGGAGGGGGAGAGAGAGAAAGAAAGAGAGAGAGAGAGAGAGAGAGACATTGATGTGAAAGGGCCAGGGACAAACTTCAACCAAGGTACGTGCCCTTAGAGGGAACCTAACCTGGGTCTCTCAGGAATGCAGGCTGATGCTCTAAATGCTGAGCCAAACTGGCCAGGGCTAGTTTGTCATTCTATGAAACAAAACACAGTGTTCCATGCAAAGTGTTTGTAGTTCAGCTCACAGTGAAATCGCACAGGACGTTTCCTTTAGGCAGCTACTCGGCTTCCGTATGCTGCAGAAGCACTTTGCACACACCTTCCATTTGGACACACAGACTATCAAACATGTGTACTTAAAAAATGAGATTTAATAGAATTAATACTCTTTACTAAGGCATTTATAAGTGAAAATGTCATTGTAATACTGAAAACCTGTAGCAGTTAAAAATACAATGGCTACTAGTAGATGCCTTATTTCCTGCTAAAGAACCAG
This sequence comes from Molossus molossus, assembly GCF_014108415.1. Classification (NCBI taxonomy): domain Eukaryota; kingdom Metazoa; phylum Chordata; class Mammalia; order Chiroptera; family Molossidae; genus Molossus; species Molossus molossus. The sequence continues at coordinate 26,305,481 of NW_023425346.1, forward strand.
CAGTTTTACCCACTGTTGCTTTTTGACCCAATTTCTCTCTTTTTTGCACCCCCATAGTTCTTTCAGTGTACTTCTTTTGGTGCATGTACTGTACTCTCTCTTGAATTATAGCCAATCATGTTTTTATCTCTGACATATTATTAAGCTCCCTAAAGTCAGGAATTATATTTTATTTTAGTCCATGCGTCAACCCCACCGCCCCCATGATTTTTATAGAATAGTGGTCTAATAAGTACTTTTTGAATGGGTAAATTAACAGATATTTTTCTTTGAAAGGAGATAATATATATTATAATATTGTTGATGAATATCCCCTCTGTCTTTCTGTACTTAAGCTATATAAAATGTCAGGTTGTAATATATGTGTGCATTATAATTTATATTTATCAATATAATTACTTGCCTTACAGAAAAAGAAAAACATGTGTGTAATTTTATTTTAATTATTGATTTACTTCTCTGCATCCCTTATGATAATGGAACTCCTTGCAGGCAAAGAATATGTTTTATTTTTCATTTTGAAAGCTCAGTGTCTGGTGCAGTATCTTGTTTCTATGAGTCATTTAAAAATTGTTTGCTGATGAATAAATTAATGAGTATAAAAACTATTGGATAAAACCTTATTCTCACATATAAAAGAAAGGCAAAAAACAATGCTAGAACAACTGGGCTCCACACGTAGAAAACAAAGGAATTCAAACATAGAACCATACTCTTCACAAAAAATAATTCAAAATAGATCACATACCTAAACATAAAATGCAAAACTATGGAACTCTTAGAAGATAACATAGGAGAAAATCTAGATGACCTTGTGTTTGGTGATGACATTTTAGATATAACATCAAAGGCAAGATACATGAAAGAAATCATAGATAAGCTGGACGTCATTAAATTTAAAAACTTCTGCTCTGTGAAGGACACTATCAAGAGAATGAAAAGACAAGCCACAGATTGGGAGAAAATATCTACAAGAGACATGTCTGATAAAAGACTGTTCTCCAAAACACACTGAGAATTCTTAAAACTCAGCAATAAGAAAACAAATTTTAAAAATGTGGGCCAAAGATCTTAACATACATGCCATCAAAGAAGATGTACAGATGGAAAATATGCCTATGAAAACATGCTTCACATCATGTGTCATTGAAGAAATACAAATGCAAATTAAAACAACGAGATACCACTATATACCTATTAGAATGGTCAAAATCCAAAACACTGACACCACCCAAAGCTGGCGATGATTGGGAACAACAAAAACTCTTGCTCATTGCTGGTGAGAGTACAAAGTGGTAATCACTTTGGAAGATGGTTTGGCAGTTTCTTGCAAAATTAAACATACTCTTGCCCAGTGGATATGGCTCAGTGGATTGAGCGTCATCCCATGGACTGGGAGATCCTGGTTCAATTCCCGGTCAGGACACATGCCTGGGTTTGATCCCCAGTGAGGGGTGTATAGGAGGCAGCCTATCAATCTTTCTGTCTCACATTGATGTTTCTCTTTCTCACCCTTTCTTTCTCTTTAAAAAAATCAATAAAAAAAGTTTTTAAAAAATTAGACATACTCTTACATTACAATCCAGAAATTATGTGCCTTGGTATTTACCCAAAGAAGTTGAAAAGGTATATCCACACAAAAACCTGCATACAAATGTATATATAAGCTTTATTAATAATTGCCAAAACTTAGGAGCATCCAGTATGTTTTTTAGTAGGTGAATTGATAAATAAACTGTGATGCATCTAGACAATAGAATATAATTCAACACTAAATGAAATCAGCTATCAAGTCATGAAAAGACTCGGAGGAACTTTGAATGCGTATTACTAAGAGAAAGAAGCCAATCTGAAAAGTCTGCATACTGTATGACTCAATTATATTACATTCTGGAAAAGGATAAGCTATGAAAACAATAAATAGATCAGAGGTTGCCAGAAATTCAAGGAGAGAGAAGGACAAACAGAGCACAGAGGACATTAGAGTAGTCAACTACTCTTTATGGTACACTAGCAGTGGTACAAGTCATTATAAATTTGTTCCATCATATAGATGTGTAACAGGACAAGTGAAGCTTAATGGAAACAATGGATTCTGAATAATAGTGGTGTGTCAACGTGGGTTCAGCAATTATACGCAAATGTTAGAATGTTGATACTGAGGTAGGCTATGCATGTGTTGGGGCAGGTGGTATATGGCAAATCTCTGTAACTTCTGCACAATATTGCTGTGAACCTAGAACTACTCTAAAACATAAAGTCTATTCTTTTTTCTTTAAATATGTTTTTATTGATTTTTGAAAGAGAGAGAGGAACATTGATCAATCAGCTGCCTCCTGCACACCCCCTACTGGGGATCAAGCCCACAACCCAGGCATGTGGCCTGACCAGGAATCAAACTGGGACCTCTTAGTCCATGGGATGACACTCAATCCACTGAGCACACCGGCCTGGCTAGAGTCTATTCTTAAAAAAGAAAAAAAAAAGAACTTTCCTTGTATGCTGATGTCTACTAAATATAATCCATACTGTATAGATTGCAAAACATTCACCCAGAAAATTGTGTTTGTCATTATGATAGACAATTAAGTACAAATTATAGATATTTACTGTGGCTTGTCATTGCTAAGTCATGGCAATAATTTATGCTAATATTAACTGGTCTTTTTACTAATGTTAAATATTAACTTGTGATAAACCTTCGGCTGCATAATACATACATGCAAATGGATGGATTGATAATTAGTTGGATACTTGGATAGTTTAATCACACTATAAAATTATAAAAACAAGAATAGTTAATGTGTACTGACGATGTATTTAAAATTGTATCAGGTGCTCAATATCAATTGCTTTATTTATTTTTCTTGAGAACCATGTGACGAAGATTACATAGGTATTTCTGCTTTTATGTAGAGAAACAAAGGCTTAGATAAATCAAGCAATTCACATAAGGCCACACTGTTAGTGACAAGAGCCAGGGCTTGAACCCGAGTGAACTAACTATCACCTCTTAAATATTGTAATATAATGTCACCTCATTACAAAAGTAATAACTAAATATCATTAAAATCATTTTATTTTGCTAAACATTCTAAATCAGATACTATCTAATAGTTTCTAGCCCAAGATGCCCACCATGCAATTAAAAAAAGACATGTAACTGGAGTCTGTATGGACCTTAACAGCTTAATTTACATGATAGTGAGAGATTAAATCACCACAGGGACAGGCAAAAAGAAGCTTACAGTTGTTCATATGGAAAAAGACATGCAAGTTATGATTATTACAATAGATTTATTAACTCTGTGTTTTGTGCACTCACCACTGTGAACCTACATTTGCTCCCCCCTGTACAATGATTCAATACCACTGATTTGTAGCTCCACTATTATTTTAATAGTCTAACAACCTTCAATATCCTCTTTTCCTCATCATTAGTGTTGGGGACCCCCAAGGGGAGTCAAATATGCTTATTAAGTATACTGTCTCCTATCTGTTGTTGTAGTTGTGATGGTTAATTTTGTGGCAGCTTGGAAGGTATTTTTGGACGAGATTAATATATATTTAAATCAGTGAAACTTGGGTAAAGCGGAATGCCCTCCATAGTGTAGATGGGCCTCCTCAGTTGAAAGGCTGAAGAGAACAAAAATACTGGTTTTCTTGAACAAGAGAAAATTATCCTAAACTTTGTAGCCATGATGTGAGTCAGTTCCTTAGAAAAAAATCTCTTTCCCTTCCTTCCTTCTTCCCTCCCTCCCTCCCTTCTTTCTTCCTTTCTTCCTTCCTCCCTTTCTTCCTATGTTTTTCCCTTCTTTCTTTTTTTCTCTGTTTCTTTCTCCCTCTCTCCCTCCCTCCCTCCTTCCTTCCATCTCTCTCTCTCCTTCCGGTATGGCAGCTTTCTGCCAGAGAGCTCCCAAAGCTGAGCTGCCTGTGCCCCAGTGTTGAATACAGTTTCCCTGTGCAGTTTCAGGTATAGTCCTTTTTCTCCCTGGCATCTGAGGGATTGGACTGGAAGGGCTCAGCACAGCGCACTCAGAACCATGACTTTCCTCTACAGTACAGTCACCTCTCATAGCTACTGCTCTTCAGATGAATGATCTCTCCTGCCACTCTGTCGCTGTTATACCATGTTTCCAAGGCATGCTCTAGACCATTCTTCCTCCTGAGTAGAGTTGTTTTCTAAGGATCTCTTCAGTCACCATGCAAAGGAAATTCTCTTAGGAATGTCCAACTAGGACTCCCCAAAATGCCCATACATGCCTGAATCCCAGGAAAAGCTATATTTCTGCAGCATGAAGCATCCTTACATTTGTTTTAATTCCTCTGGCATTTATGTTCTCTGGAAAATCAGCCTCCTACACCCCTTTTTAATTTTTTTTTATTTGACCAGATGTTAATAAACATGAAACATTGAAGTCCCACCTAATTTCACACATGAAATTGGGGGACTATAATTTTACCGAAATTTTGTTTGTGTAGGAAGAATCTTCTGCATGAGGGATGGGCACATAGTCTATTCCTGGAGGAAGCAGTGACTTGACAAACATGCAATGTGTGATCTGACCAGTAAGTGCCTATTTATGGGGACTATGGGGCAAAATTTGATATCTGAGCTGTCCAAATTTAGTTTGTACAATCATATCAATCATCATTTCATAAACATGAGAGTGAGAAGAAAAAGTAAGAAAAAAAGCATATACAATCTAAAAAAACTATATTTAAGTTTTTGAGACAGTGAACCATGGCAACTAATTTGGGTTTAACATTTAACTAGGTAAGGTCACAGCTGTATTTTTTGTTTTTCTCCTATTATTAAGTCTTTTTTTTCAAAAAAAAGGTGGAATTTCAGGACCTATTGAAGGATCAGAGGAGAAAAAAGCACTTAGCACTCCAGGGGATAAAAGGAAGATTCTCCAGACATTAAGTTCACTACTGCCTACGCAGTATCTGTCTTATAACAATAGCCATTGAGTCAATGACTCACCAAAACCAAATGTTCAAAGTATGCAACAAACTTTGAATAGATCAAAAGCCTTACTTTCCCTCTTCTGGTTATTAAGAACAAAGGTGTTAAAGTGGAGGAGATAGAAAATAATATGCAATGGAAACTTTACTACTGTTGTGGGCTGTGAAGGTTTTCCAAATAAGCCAGCCTCAGCCATCTGTTGTTCAAACAAAGGCACCTCAATTATGTCCCCAGAGCTTTGTCTTCTAGCCCGAAGGATGCCCTCTGGGTGATTTCTGAGGTAACAGTGCTGCAGGTCTGCTTGGGAGTTAAATTAAATTTCTACCACATTAAAATTGGATGAGACAGTATTTAACGGATATCATGGAGAGAGCATTTTCCTGTTACTGCATTCTCTGCTCATTTTTAAATCCCAAAATATTACTATTATAAGCAAAAATTTTTGGATAGAGTATTATCTACCCCCCTACTTAAAAAAAAAAAAAATTCATGATTCTGTATGCAAAAACTTCTGGACCTAAAAGTTACCTTTCAAATTAATGTAATTAAGTTTTATTAATAACAATTAAGAAATACTATATTAGTTTTGAACTTCTTTTTAATGGTAGAACTCATTTTGAAATTGAATATACATTGATAAAATTTTAAGAATAGCATTTGGATGCGGCCTAAAATGAAGTTTATTTTATAATATAATAGAAATTATTTATTGTCCCAGTATTTCACAACTGTATTATTCTTTTTACCCAAATCAAGAAAACTCAATATATCCTTTGCTGCTGAAAAATGCTAAAAGGAACTATTTTGTTTCTTCAAATATATTCCTCAGTCTTTCATGACTGAAATGTTTCCTTTCAAATGCTCAGTCTTACTATCCATAGCATTAATAATTTAACAATTATATTAATCATTGAAAGAATTATCAAGTAAGAAAAATAATATTTCTACAAATAGAAAATAGTAGCAAAATATCCCATTTGTTTCCCATTGCATTCCACTCAGTATTTATTTGTGGCTTCTCTGAAACAATGCTATTAATTTCTATGGCAAAAAGTGTTGGTCACCAACGCAACAGCAATATTTTTGCAATTTTTCTTTCTCAGTGTTTCCGCAGATTTACTCACATATAAGGTGGTCACCTGATTTAGAAAGATGAGCCTTCCTCAGACCGAGCTGGAGAGGGGATCTTGCTTATTGAACGTCACGGCAATTCTGCTCCTCTCAACACTGATTGCTTTGCAAAGGGTTTTTCATGCAATTCCAGACAAGGGCCATGCACAGGAAATCTTCCTTGGCCTTATAGAAAGATTCTGTCCTTCTCAGAGAGGTTCACTTTGTCCCTATTAACATTTAAATGGTTGTATGATGGTGGGGTGTTGAGAGCTATTCAGTTATCGTGACGCCAAAAAAAGTCATGTCTAAAGATATTACCTGACAGGATGAGGATTTCTGCCCAGAAAAATGAACAGAATTGGGTGTTTGATGATTCATTGAGCCACTGATCTAACAGATTCTAGACCTCCTCCCTTGGGACTCTTGTTACAGGAGGTTATGGGTCCTCATTGTCTAAGCAGTTTTAAGGTGGGTGTAGTGTTATCTGCAGCTGGAAAGACTGATATCGCTTACATTTAGGACCCATGTGTATTCACTACTTGATTTTAGTTAGCTCCAAGATGTTTGATTTTTTTTAAAGGAAATGTTGAATTCCTGCTCTCAGAGATCAAATGTTCTCCCAGATAATATCAGTGAAGCTGCTAAAGAGCACATTTTGGAAGGATATGTGCTTTTTCTTTAGGTATTAAATCTGAAATCAGGTTTTTTCACTAAACTTTGGTAACTATACATTTAGGCACCATATTTTAAAGTGTAGAAGAGAAAATCATATTGAATTAATTAGACTTTAAATTTGGATATCATTTTTAAAAGAGCTAAAATTATCTTTATATATACATGTTATTATATATTCCTTATCTTAGAAACGCTTTTGACTAATCTGTTATCTATGTCAATATTATGCAACTGGTGAGATTTCTAATCGAGAGGTCTCACTAAACTTTCAGAGAACAACTAGGAAACTACAAAATTTCTTGTGAGAACAGATGGTCTTTGATTAATGCTCTAGCAAAGAATTTTACTTCTGTTGAGTCATTTTAACAAGAAATTATTTAAGTGTTTCATCCGTTGGCTGGTCAAATTAACATCAGGCACTAGTTAAGTTGTAAACACGAGAATAAATCCATCTAGTGACCCATGAGCAAGTGGAACCATATCCGCAAAAGAGTCTTCCTAGTAGAGACCATGAATTAGTAATTCAGAAGGCTGCAGGAGGAAAAGTTTTCATCTGTTTACTTTCTGGTCAGCAACAATTATTATATGATACAGGTCTATCTTAAAACTAGTCCCTCAAGTATTTTAACCACAAATGACCAGAGTAATTTAAATCTTTTGGATTTTAGTCTTTAAAATGTTCTGAAGTATTATATGTAGTAGCTCAACAGAAGATTTAAATCAATTGCAATGACTAGAGAAATGTCATTTTTAACTCACATATTCATAGTTTATTAGTTTTTTTTGTTGTTTGTTTTTTTTATTGTGGGGTTGTTTTTTTACTGTTGAAAGTAATACAGATGTCCATCTTTTTCCCCCATTAATCCCCTCCTTCCTGCTCCCACCCCCTTCATTAGGTTTAATAGAGTGCAAATATCATATGGAGAGCATTGCTGGTATGACCTACAAGCCCCCTACCATCAGCAGCCCAAACCTTTTCCAGTCAAATGATTCTAGTAAAAAACTTCCAATTTCCAATGTAGTTATGAATCTACTTATCTTCTCTTTAAAAATGTGAAAACGCCTGTAATTTATCCATTCAATTTCATTGTAGTTCATTTTAAAGGCCTTTTAAACAAGAAGGCCTTTTAGATTAAACCTTCCACAACTGCTGCTTCCACAGTTTTAGCATATAACATAATTTTGCTAGGAAAAAAAAAAAAAAAGAAGCCTTTCAACTTTCAACCCTGTTCAATGGGCTAAGTAAACGTTAACAGTAAGTGAGCAGACAAGTTTATACTCCTGTAAGAATGTTGCTGGTCACCGAAGTCTGCTAGTGGACCTGTTAAATTTGAAATATAAGGGTATATGCTTTATACAACTTCCCAGCTTCATCATAGTCTTACTAATTTCCTCCCTTAAAATTACTAATGAGAATATACTAATTGAAGACTAGGGGTCCCTCCAAAAGCCCAGTTTCTTTTCAGCAATTTACTCATGTACCTATATACCTCCTAACTTATAACTTATGTTTGCTCCCCTAGTGAATTTTGATGTATTTGCTGAATGGCTGCATGGGCAAACTAAGTGTTCAGTGATGTAATAAGAAGGTCATCGGGCTGACATCTTAAGAAAAGAATTAGTCAGCACAGAGAAGGTTATGCTGTGGTAACAAATAACCCAAGCTCTCTGTTTTCACGAAACAAAGGTTCTTTCTTCCTTGTACATAATCTGTTATGGATTAGGGCAAATGTTCAGGACAACCAGGACCCCAGCAATTGAGACTGTGCTGCGCCTCTACTACATTAGCATAAGGTCTTGTCCGCTGTTGTCCTCGGGGAAGAGAGGGCTAGAGAGTTGTATGCGGGCTTTTCAAGGCACTGGCTGAAAGTGGTACACACTGCTCTGCCCACAGCCCACACATCAGAACTCATCACATGACCAAGAGGCCAGGGATACGGTGGGGTACATGGAATAGTAGGCAGTTACACCAGTTGTTGCTGTAGTGGGATTCTGAAAATATTCATGCTTCACAGAGACATCAACAAAAACAAATTCTGCTCACATTCCAGAAAGGAGTGAAAATGGACAGCAGGATATTGTAACTCAGATGTAACCAGTTATTAGTTGGCAAATTGGAACCCCTTTGATTTGTTGATTTTATAATTTTCCACACTAGAAGATAAATTGCGTTTTAGATTGGAGAATCAAGAAATGTTAACAGGCCAAAATTCAACACGCTATTCCTCCATTTGTCTTTTTAGACTTACCTTTCTTTCTCTTTTCATTTGCACAGCATTCACAGATCAAAAATTAAAGAATAAAAATTGCTTTTACATTAAAAAACACAACATTTTATATTGGTTTAACAAATCATGGCTTTTAGACCCTCCATACAGCTTATGATTATATGACCCATCCCTACTCTCTATAGGTAAGAAAATCAAGGAAGCACACAGAGTTTAAGTAACTACTATTGCCCTGGAACTTATGCACACAGACACTCTATGCCATCTGAATCCAAGCTGCTGCTCATATCTTGCTCTCTTTGTCCTATATTTTATATTTCTATGTTGAGTTCATCTCACCCACTAAATAGAAAACTCCTTAAGGTTGAGCCACATGGCTTTGGGGTATATGCCTGATCTACATTGTATGGATTACTTATTTGATGCAGGTGTTCTAACCAGGAACTCACTGTTTTACACACTTCAAAGGTCTAAGAGACACAAAGATGTTTCACATGAATATGCTGATGTCACCAGGTCCAGATTAAATATTTTTTGACAGATGTCATATCTGATATTCATTAAATATACACCAGCATTATAAGTCTCTAGATATGATAGTTATTCAAGATGAACCACTAATCACAAAAAAATGAGAGAGAGAAAGAGGAGAATGAGAGAGACACTCTTCTAGGAATGATGTGTACATTATATTATGTCATAGTCACAACAACCATATTAAATGTGTTAACTGGCTCAGAGAAATTTGGAAGCTTTTAAATTTATTGTTAAAACTGTGATTTGACCTCATGTCTGCCTGATTACAAATGCTGTTGTATTTCAATTCTACAATGACTTTCCCATAGTGAGAATATATAGCAAATAAAGACATCATCATGAAAAATCATCATGATCCTTCTCTTTTGTTCCTCTTTCCTTAATATACACTTACTTTTATATTGGGCAGGCATTTCACTCACCCATTTCAGTAGTAAGACCACCAATTGATCTGCTTTGTTAAATATGGCTGTAGTTAATGAGGATTACTGTTCAAATACCTCTCTAGAGCTGACCAATGTATTTTCCTTCTTTGACTGAGAAATGTCATATATGTCCTCAGATTCGGGGAAAGCAGGAGGTTTGTGAGAATGGTTATCTCTCTTAGATGTATTCCAAAGTTTTCTATAATGGAGAATATTCTGGGATTAAAAGGTGAAGAAGCATCCTGCTTTCTTCTGTGATTTTCTAGTCCATTTTCTGTTCTAGAAAAGACTTTCTTGTGGCAATGTCTTTTCTGCTTCTTCACTGGAGGTCAGAGACATTTCTGATAGTAAAGAAACATCCAATATATATTAATTTATTCATTCAGTAAATATATATTTGTTGAGTAAATTTTTACTGAAATTTTCAACGCCAGATACTGTAGGCATTATTTAAATTGACAGCATATTGACTGTTCTCTTTTAATTTATAGTCAGAAAAGGAGGTAGATAGCAATAATGTGAGGGCAGAAGAAAGAGTAGTTATCTCCTCTTCTTCATTTTAAACATAACAAAATGAACAGATTTCAGTGTTCCAATAAAATTTTTAATCTAAGTATATTGGGACGAAGAGAACATCCAAAGTTTCTTAATGTAACAGAGTCTTGGCTCTCAGTCAGCTAAATCTCAGCTCTTCCTCTGCACCAGAAGAATAAGCCAGTCTATTCATTACCCACATTGTTGGTGTCCAGAGTGTACGTCAGTCAGTCTCTTATGTTTATTGTTCCATCTAAGCAGAATATTTTTCCAACCAGTATAACCTTTTACTGACTTTTAGGTTTAGGGTTGGGGCTGTTTAAGTAGATCTTTGTGCTGAATGGAAACTGGATTTTTATTTATTCCTAATCTAGATTGCAGACCAGAAATGCACTGTCTTAGATACTCTAGGATATGTTCATACGTACGTGCACACAGATGTCATGAGGTCTAGGTTCAATATTTTTCAACCTGGGTTAGAGACAGAGGCAGGTGTTTTAAATTAAGGAAGAAATTTTCTGACCATGATATTTGGGTATAACTTGAGTGGACTTCCTTGGGCTAATCAATTATTTCTATGTGTATATGAACATAAACTGATTCTCATCATCAGAGATGCTGTCAAGGGACTCAAGCTTTATACACAAGATTAGAGTAGATAACTTTGAATAAATTCATCTTAATAGAAAATGAGGGAGTCATATAACATTATAAATTCAGATAATATTTCCTCAATTAATATAGAAGAAGCTGATTTTCTTTTAAATGAAGCACAAATACTGTTAATTGAAAGAACATATGTACTTGGTTGAGTTAGCAATCTCAAAAGATATAAAACACCAAAATTGAATGTATTTATAATTTAAATATGTCCTTATATTTTGTCTTGACATTCACAAGTGAATGAAGTTGAAGTCAACTTTTGATTGGAAAACTCAATAAAAGAACTACAGTATAACTATATGTGTTCTTTCTTGACATTCTTCAATCAGGAAGTGAAATCTGTGTCTTCTTTCCTTGAAACTGACTGGGACCTTGTATCTTGACAAATAAAATGTGGTAAAGTGATGCTGTATGACTTCCAAGTATAGTTCAGAAAAGACCATGTACATTCTGCTGTTTCTCTTAGAAAACTCATATGGAAACATTAAGCCATCATGTACAAAGTTCAACTACCCTGAGCTGTCATACAAACATACCATGGAGGGAGAGACAGGGATACCCACAGAGCCCTGCACCAGATGTTTGAGGGGAAAAGCCTTCTCCATGTCCCAGCATAGCTAGTATCTGACTGCTCCCGCATGGGGTACACCCTGACCAAATAAACTGCCTTAGCTGAGTCCCATCAATTCCCAGATTTGTGAATAAAAGAAATGATTTCTATTGATTTAAGCCAATGTTTTGAGATGGTTACATACACACAAACTAAAACACACATTTTTACTATTATGTTTTCCTTATGCAATGCTTAATCATTGAATTGAAAAAAGAAAAGTTCAGTCAATTGATCAGCATTTTTGGCTTTCTCAGATCTAAATAAAATTTTTCATTAACTTACTGCAGAAAGTACAATTTTGGTTAGTCTGTGGAGCTATATAGTTCATGTAGGAATTTCAATAAATAGACCTTTCCCATTATTGTTAGTCTGTAATCTATGATATATTAACTCCAATCAATAAAAAAAGAGACACATATGTAGGTGTATATGTTACATACATACAAATAACTGTTCAAACATTGATCAAATTCTTAAAGTGAAGAGTCTTTCATTAGCGCAAAACAACATCTGTAGTGCTGAGAAATACAAATAAGTTAGCTTTAAGGGTCTAGAGATAAGTAACCATCTCCAGAAGAACTGAATACCAAAAAACAAAAATAAAAAAATAATAGTGAGCTAATAATAGTTCTTAGAACTGTGAGTGGGGACATGATTGACAGCTCAGATTAGCAAAAAACCTTCTTCCCACCTGAAGATTATCAAATATGTGCTCTTCTGTACATCACGGGACTAGCAAGAGTTTAAAAAATTGAAATTTTATTGACCTTTTCAAATATATAGCTTGTTAACATATATGTAAACTTGTTAGTGTTTACTAGTTTCATTCATAGTCAAATAGACTATTTTAACTATTATTATACATTATGAATTAATGCAATATTGATCAAAGTCAACATTTTAATGTTGTAGTTTGAATATTTCAATGACAACATTGCTCATAATAAAAAACATTAAAATATCTTACGAAGTAATAGTAAAAGATGATTATTTTTAATGCACTGTGTTGCAGATTCCAGGTCCAGATTAAAGTAGAAATGAGGTAAAATACATATACTTACTCATGTAACATTCAGCATCTTTTAAATATATTTAAAACTAAAAAATGTGTGGACTATCAATCCCACTTTATATGCACAGTAAGAATGCTTTTATATACTTAAAACTAAACTTACATTATAAAAACAAGAAAATCTCAAATAATGACTCCATTACTTAAGAAATTTCTGACCAGAAGTTGGTAGCTATAAACTTTAGTTTTCCTGTACAGATCAATTTTAATGTATGGCCTAGAACATGTTGAATTCCATTAGATATTTCAACATACTCCTATTAATGATATATATTTTCTATGAAAACTTAAAAAAAAATGATGAGATTGGTTTTCATCCATGTTCTTATTGATTACCTGTGTTGGATTATAGCAAAGTTAAATGAACACTCATATTTTTAAAAAAATAGTAAAATTTCTAATTTGAAAAACTATCATTAACTTGTAAACCAAAACTTATTCTCAAACTAATTATTAGGTGTTCTCCCCAAACCCTTTTTTATTCCTTACAGGAATGAATAAAATGTGTTTGATTAGATGAACAGGAGAGTGTTTACAACTGTAAACATTTACAAGGTAATAAATATGAATAATGTCAAAGTTTAAATAGCACAACCAGTGCTAATTATCCATCCCCAAGTGATTATTAGAATTAAAAAAGGAAATAAAAAACTGCAAGTTTCATTATATGACATCCTGATAGTATTCATTGTATAGTACAACAGTATAAGAGTGCCTCCAAGTGGCATTTATCAAAATTCCATATGAAAAATTTAAATACAAAATCTAAAAGTCTCATTAAATATCTACAGTTAAGCCACATTTATCCTCAAAATTCTAGATTGCTTTTTAACATGTTAATAATATCCTCTTGATATAATGTTTAGGTGGATGATAAGTATTTTATTTCTGTTAAATTTGTACAGTAGGATCTGTTTTGGTTAGTTGCACCATGCCTTTTTTTTTTCAGAAGTCTTCTTAAAATATTGTTCGTGTTTGTTATATCTTAATGGATAAGAGGGACAAAGGACTTCTCTCCCACTCGTAGAATCTTAGAGTTGTAGGATCATCCAATCCCACCCCTCCAATTTTACAATTAAACATAAAAGTGTATTCAAGGTCATCCTGGTCAGTGACTTAACTAACGAAATCTGTCTTCCCAGAATTCAGAACTCTTTCAAACATATTTGCTATAATACCGAAATTAGAGCTCTTCTTCATGCTCCAAGCAAATGCATTTCTAGTATGTGGTCTTTTAAAACTCCAGCAAACTCTAGAATACCAAATGCATTTTTGAAGTCACCTAAGGCAAAAAATGCTCAGAAATTGACAGATAAACTGATAGGGTCTAAATAGTCTTGTTTTAAAATTAATGAATGTTTAGTGTTTCGGAATTTTCCCAGTTTTATGTAGACCAAAAAGAATACCTGGACAGTAATAAACAGGGCAACTGATCTTATAACTTAGAGACTAAAATTTGTTATCTCTGAAAAGGTAATCTTTGAAGCAAAAGTTATTTTCAAACTAATTTGATTTGTAAATACTATTAGTTTACCACTCTTTATGATATTAATTCTAAATTTTATGTTTTCCTGTTTATTTTCCCTTCTTCTCTTCCATATAAGTAATTCCAGTAAAGCATTCTCTCTTTTCCCAGAGGTGTTATAACAATGCTATTCTTTCCTAATTCTTACTCACTTTTCACTTCTTAATTGCTTGTTATGGCTCTTTTTCTTTCTCTCCTGCCCCTTCATCGACAGCTTCCTTGGAATAAGTTAGCCAACATCTATAACAAGATTTAAAGTTCCGTCTCTGAGGGGCAATAATGTCGATATTTATAAAGTATTAAATATAGAAAAGTGCATGTAGACTTTCAAATAAATATGTGGATACGACATATATAATGTGAACTAGTGACTTGGTAAGCTTCTGAACATAATGCTGAAGTAATATCTATGAAATTATTTAACTGTAAAATTAGAATAAAACATTCAAATTTATTTCTTACTCTTATCTATTTCCAAACTGCCCTTTAACAATTGAGCTCAAACTATCTACAGTTTCCATTAGTTTCTTCAGCCATACTTTATTTTTTAAATTTAACTAATTTATTTTTGTTACAGATATTTCTCCTTTTCCCACATTGACACCCTCCTCCTGTCCCCATTCCCCTGCCCCAGCATTGTAATCTATGTCCACTGGTTATGCTCATATACATAAGTTCTTTAGTTTATCTCTTCCCTCCCCCCCAACTCCCTCCTCTGAAGTTTGTCAGTCTGAACTCTACTTCTACGTCTCTGGGTCTATTTTGTTCATTATATTCTATTTTAAAAATTAAGTGTTTTTACTTTTTGACCAAGATTCTCTCTGTTTTAGGTAGTTTCAAATAGTGACTTTTTTTTTTTTTTAAGTGGAGTTTCCACTACCTGCTAATCCGAGCCCATTTCAGAATTTCATTAGTACACTCTTTACTCTGTCTTTGAGATCATGAATGAGGTTTCCCGTAAGACCAGGCTGACATTCACCCCTGTGGCACCCAGAGAACACAGTATTGTTTACCCTCACTCTTTGATTCAAACCCATTGTCCTGATTTTAAACATTATGACAATCCTCAACACAAAGCCTATTTAATACCTTCTCCGAGTAAAATCTGTGACTGAAATTTAATGAGACACATCAAAACTGTGAATTCTGCTTATTTCTCCCACAATTTATTATTCATATGTTTGTTTTTCCCATAGTGAGTTCTTCAGATCTTTTCCTTCATTTACTTAGGTAACAAAAGATATCTGTCAGCCATCATTAATACTTTACTATCTTTTGGTTGCATGCCAAATAAATCCAGATAGTACATATATGAAAACTAAATATATATAACTATGAAATCTAAGTTAATATGTTGCCACATTTTTTATGAATCCCAGAATTAGAACAAGCAACTGAAAATGAGTAAACCACATATTTTCTGGGCTTTATTCTAATTAAATATGGCAACAAAGAAAAATCATTTTCAAAGACAAAAAAAAAAAAAAAAAACCTACACATTAAACTGGGTTATAAGATATTTAATTAACTTTAATAACAGTAATTTATTTATGTATACATGAACTCTTTAATTTCCAACCAGCTAACAATATTGTATGCTACCTTTAAGAAAATATGAGAAATTACTTATAATTTGTATTTACCTTAAAAGAGAATTTTCAGGAAAGATAATTATGAAATAAAGCTAATAAAGAATATTGAAAATTATGGTTGTGAGAAACTACTGAGCAATTATATTTGTTCCACAATGTCCAAAAATCTGTATATAAATTTTACCTCCATAAATCTGTTTATATATATATATATTTTTTTTTATTCTCACCTGAGGATATTTTTCCATTTTTTGTACAGATAGAATGGGAGGGAGAGAGAGGAAGGAAGAGAGAGAGAGAAACATCGACGTGAAGGGACATCTCGAGTGGCTTCCACCCGCACGACCAACCAGGGCCGGGGACAAACTGCAACCGAAGTACGTGCCCTTAGCAGGAACCGAATCCCGGTCTCTCTGGACCGCAGGCCTACACTCTAACCACTGAGCCAAACTGGCCAGGGCCATAAATCTGTTTTTTTAAAAAAATAAACTTTACCATTTGCAACAACATGAATTGTCCCAGAGAGTATTATTCTAGGTGAAAGAAGTCAGACAAAGACCATATTATTTCATTTACATACAGAATCTAAAAAAATAAAGCAGCAATCAAAATAGAAATAGACTCATAGCTACAGAGAACAAACTGCTGGTTGCCAGAGCCAAGGGACTTTGGAGGACTGGGTGAAAAGGTGAAGGAACTACGAAGTTCAAATTGGCCCTGGCAGGTTTGGTTCAATGTCTGGAGCGTTGGCCTGCGGACCAGAGAGTCCCGGGTTCAGTCCCAGCTAGGGGCACGTACCAAAAAAAAAAAAAAGAAGAAGAAGTTCAAATTGATAATTGCAAAATAGTCACAAGGATGCAAAGTAAAACGTAAAGAATATAGTCAATAGTATTGTAATAAATATGATGGTGCCAGGTGGGTGCTTGAAATAATGGGGGAATCACTTTGTAAATTATATGATTATCTAACAACTATTCTATGTACCTGAAACTAATATAAAATAATATTTAATGTCATTTGTAATTGATGAATAAAATTATAATCAATGTTGCCCCAATGAATTTAATTAAAAAATTTTTAAATAAAAGGTCTTATTAAAATAGTTAAAAACAATTTTTTTTCTCTATTGATTTTTAGAGAGAGAGGTAGTGAGAGGGAGAGAGAGTTAGAAACATCCATGAGAGAGAACATCAATTGGCCACCTCCTGCATGCCCCCCACTGGGGATGGGGCCCACAACCTGGGCATGTGTCCTGGCTGGGAATCAAACCAGCGACCTCTTGGTGCATGGGTCAACACTCAACCACTGAGCCACACCAGCCAGACTAAAATAAATTTTAAAAAATACTCACGGACAGAAATATATACTATTGAAACTAATACAGTGTTTTTCATTACATAAATACTATTTGGTAAGTGACTGGTGTTAGTGAGTTATATTCCCAAAAGCAGTTAATCTGCATCAGAGTTACCAGATTCTGTTTGTCAATTACTGAGACAGAATTTCCGTGATGCAACAGGTTATAAACTCTCCAGAAGAGTTGTGCAGTCAACAATTTTGGGAATCATTGTCCTATAGGCAACATAAGCAATTAATGAATGAATCAAAATATTTAAGTGTTGTCTAAAAGCACATGGTATAAAAACATTCAAAAATTCCTATTAAGTGAATAACTTCATAGAAGCCTTTTTGAGTCAATTATTAGCATTAATAAAATTTGATGGCCAGATAATTACTCAATTTATCTGATTATGCTATCTCTGTTGATTGACTATGGTGTATATTGTAGCCTTTTAATGACATAATCAAAATGTCAGATTTAAATGGTATTCTTCAAATTAAAATGTCAGTGAATGTTAAAAAAAAGAAGAAAAAAAAAAAAAGGCCATAAAGTTATTTATGTTTATCTCCAAAGATTTAGAGCTATCTATATTGGTAAAATTGATGTCAACCATTCATCTGGAAAACTAAGTCAAAACAATCACACTCACAAAAGATATATCTGAATCTCTTGAAAACTGCCTTTAGATTCCAAAATTAATATTCTAAAACAGAAAGCATCTAATTTCTCCAATTCTCACAGTCAGATAAATGTAAAGAGCAAATGTGAGCTTCAGAAAATGTATCATTAGTTTATGCCTTATATTTGATTTATTAAAAAATGTAGGTTTGAAGTAAAACAAATTAATGTTTAAATGCTTATAGAACATTTAATAGAGTGACTTAAACTAAGGTAATTTTATTATGTTCTCTAAAATGGAATAATGAAACCAAGGTAGGGGGTTATATCAGGCAGGATGATTAATTCTGATAATAACACAATGTCTGAAACCTAGTGGAGGTTTCATGAATGTTTTTTTAATATTTTAAAAATAGATGACTTAAAGCTATCACATAATAGGTACCTAGAGATGTCTACACTTGAAGGCCTGCTTGCAGAGATCTGACCGCTGAGATTCTTCCTGGTATAAATCAACACACCACTCTTTTCTCACGTGAACAGGATTCAGTGAGTTCACAACTCCTTACTTGCGTCGATAAAATTTTGTGATTCATGATTTTGTCCCAGCAGAAATGTTATACTAAGTAAGGAGCAGATGTCAGGGAAATGTTTGTATATCCTGTGAATTGTAACCTCTGGGGTGAGTCCTTGAACTGAAGGACCATGTCTGCTTAGAGAGCCTTGGAGGAAGAGGTCTCTTTGGCCCTGATGCAGACAGCCTCTCTGTTTTAATTATTAGATGGCTGAAAATTTGCTGTTCGGCTGTTTGGACATAGCTAAGAGGATACTAAAACTAAGTGACGTATAGAGCTGTGTTGTCAAGCTTATATGTTAACATATAAATCGATTCAAAAGAATTGATATTGCCTAGTCAGAGTGGCTTGGTTGGTTGAGTGTCACCCTGTGCACAGAAGGGTTGTCGGTTCAGTTCCCCGTCAGGGCACATTCCTGAGTTGTGGGTTCAATCTCAGTTGGGGCACATACGGAAGGTAACCAATGGATGTTTCTCTGTTTCCCTCTCACTTGTCTCTCTCTCTCTTTCCCTAAGCAGTCCTCAGGTGAGATTATAAATTAATAAATAAATAAATAAACAAACAAATAACTGATATTAGAGGGTTGTAAATTTCTTCTGTTTGTAATGCTTCAAACCTGGTCCGTGGAAGTCAAATTCATGGCATATTTTACAGAAATTACCTTTTTTTTCCCATCATTGTGCTGAATACCTCAAATACATAATCAGAAGATAATAAATATTTTTATTTTTATTTTTATTTATTTTATTTTTTTTTATCCTCACCCGAGGACATTTTTCCATTTTTTGTTCAGATAGAGTGGGAGGGAGGGAGAGGAAGAGAGAGAGAGAAACATCGATGTGAAGGGACACATCGAGTGGCTGCCACCCGCACGACCAACTAGGGCAGGGGACAAACTGCAACCGAGGTACGTGCCCTTAGCGGGAACCGAACCCGGGTCTCTCTGTACCACAGGCCGACGCTCCAACCGCTGAGCCAAACCGGCCAGGGCAATATTTTTAAATATTGAAAATACAAAAATCAGCCTTAACCATTTCTCCAAGGACTATGCACTTTTACCTAAATTAATATTAACAGCTACAAAACATTTGAAAGCCAATATAGTTGAAAATATAAATATAAAAATAATAATTAAAAAGGAAAAATTTATAGACTACAATTTAGAAAAATTTCATGAGGAAAAAAAACGCTTTTTAAATTTTTTTTTTATCCTCACCCAAGGACATTTTTCCATTTTTTTGTTCTGATAGAGTGGGAGGGAAAGAGAGAGAGAGAGAGAAATATCGACATGAAAGGGACACATTGAGTGGTTGCCACCCACGCAATCCAACCAGGGCAGGGGACAAACTGCAACCGAAGTACATGCCCTTAGTGGGAACTGAACCTGGGTCTATCTGGACCACAGGCTGACAAAAATGTTTTCTGTTGCATGTTTTTTTTGTGTGAAAATGAGGACCATGTAAACAAATTTTTGTGTTCGTTTTATTTTCTCACTTTGTACTTATATTCACATTTCTATGAGGTTTTTAGAATGTATAATTTGAGGTACTATTTGATTTTGAGATTCTTAAGCATTAAAAAGTGTGAAATTGGGAGACATTAGTTTTAATAAAGAAAAATAGCTATTCTAGCTCAGACAAAAATTAAAATAAAAAGTGAGAAGATTAATAGCATACAAAATTTGACTAGCCATACATATTTTAATGTGAATTCAACATGACAAATATTTATGGAAAACATATCATTGCTATGTAATATGTCGGATAATGTGGAAGTTCAAAAATTAACCAGGACAATTATGTGCTTTCGAACATACACAAAGGGGAGTATATATATGTACCACAACATGTAATTTTGGGTTGACCATCAAGTATTTTAACTTTGTATAACACAGAAGTAGCTACAAAACCACAGAAGAAATTATTTTCAATCCACTTGGCTGAAAAACGCATCAATTACGGATGGGTTGAATTTTACTTGTTTTACAGAGATAATTCAGATGAGAGGGATGAATGGGAGAGGAAGAATTTTAGAGCATTTTCTTTTTAAGTTGTGAAGACAGATGGGATCTATCTTTGGAGGTAAATAAAAGTTGGATACATTTTTGAGCAAGAAGCTCTTCTGCTGGCCATGGAGTGTTGTTCTCCTGACGGGATTGCAGGCGTTCAGTACTCGCTGCTCACTTTGAAATACTGCTGACATCTGCTTTTGAATTTGGTGAATCTTTCATATATGCAACTCTCATTCCGAAAGCTGACGACCACACTGAGCAAATTCACTTAGGTTTCCGGTCATTATAAGTATTTTTATTTTAGCTAAGATTCGGGAATTTCTTTAGTTAAGTTTGAATAAAGAGAAGATTGCAAACCTGGAATCAATTTCATGTTAGTTGAGCTTCACAATACAGTCTATTGTTTTCTTGCTCTTTTTTTTTTTTCTTTCCAAAAGAAAAGATGTTTTGAAATTTTCTTTTAGCAAACAGTTTTCAGACTTACATAAGCTGCTTAGATTAAACACTGCAATTTGCCAGGGAGAGCTAATGAAGCTCTCATTCGGAAATTGGAGAGGCTTGGGGACTTCTGGTCAAGGTGGCGGCACAGGTAAACGCGTATTGTGTCCTACCACAACCACATCAAAGTTACAACTAAACTACAGAACAACCAGTATTCAAAACTGCCTGAAATCAAGCTGAATGGAAGTCCCACAACTACGGAATTGAAGAAGCAGCCACATAGAGACTGGTTGGAGGGCGGAGATGGACGGGCTGGTCCCACACCCATGTGTGATGGATAAAAATCTGGAGGACACCTCGGCTGGGAAGGTCCTCCCTGAGGACTGAGGCGTCCCCGTCCCACACCAGGCGCCCCGCTTGGGGTTCCAGTGCCAGGAAGAGAATCCCCATAACTTCTGACTGGAAAGACCAGCGGGAACTGAGGCTCAGGGAGGCTGAGGCGGCTGGAGCCCCAGGCAGCTCCTTGAGGGGCCCACATGGACTTATCGGACTCTCTCCCTCTAAGCTCGGAGGGGAGGCAGCTCAAGGGGCGCCAGAGACATACAGGGAAGAACTGAGCTGTTTGGCATTGGAGCGAGGGCTGGAAAGGGGGCTTTCTCTGGGACAGACGTGCTGTAAGAGGCCTTTGTTCTTTGGTGAGCTCTTCCTTGGGGTGGCAGACAGCTGCCATATCTGGGACTCCAGCAACCTGGCTCACACTGGTAGCCCTGCCCTGGTGGCTCCCTGAGGCCCTGCCCCACCCAACTTTCAGGCCCACTCAAGCTGTTGCCAGTTGCTTAACCATAAGATTGGCCTGTCTTGGATCCTGCTTCAGGTTTTCCTAAATTCTTTCAAACAAGCAGCATCTGGTCTCAGATAGCCCCATACCTCTCATTAAGTAATACACAGAAACAAACACAGAGTGGCAGCCAAAATGAAGAGACAAAGAAACAGGTCCCAAATGAAAGAACAGAACAAAACCCCTAGAAAAGAACTAAGCGAAATGGAGATAAGCAACCTAACAGATACTGAGTTCAAAATACTGCTTATAAGGATGCTCAATGAACTAGTGAGGGTCTCAAGAGCATAAAAAAGGACCAGTCAGAAATCATGGATGCACAGTCAGAAATGAAGGAGGCATTAACTGAAATAAAGAATAATTTACACAGATTCAATAATAGAGTACGTAAATCCAAGAAGCAAACCATTGATTTGGAATAAAAGGAAGCAAAAAACGCCTAATCAGAACAGGAAAAAGAAAAAAGAATCCAAAAAAATGAGGATAGTGTAAGGAGCCTCTGGGACAACTTCAAGTGTGCCAACATTCACATCTTAGGGGTGCTAGAAGGAAAAGAGAGAGAACAAGAAATTGAAAACCGGTTTGAAACAATAATGGCAGAAAACTTTCCTAACTTGGTGAAAGAAGCAGACATACAAGTCCAGGAAGCACAGAGAATCCCAAACAAGATGAACCCCAAGAGGCCCACACCAAGACCCATCATTATCAAAATGCAAAAGGTTCAAGACAAAGAGAGAATCTTAAAAGCAGCAAGAGAAAGGCAGCTAGTTACCTCCAAGGAAGTTCCCATAAGGCTGTCAGCTGATTTCTCTAAAGAAACTTTGCAGGCCATAAGGGAGTGGCAAGAAATATTCAGAGTGATGAAAACCAAGAACCTACAACCAAGATTACTCTATCCTGCAAAGCTGTGATTTAGAATTGATGGCCATATAAAAAGTTTCACAGACAAGAAAAAGTTAAAAGAGTTCATCACCACCAAACCGTTATTATATGAAATGATGAAGGGTCTTTTTGAAGGAAAAGATAAAATATATGAACAAACAAAATAGCAATGAATACATACCTATCAACAATGGAATCCACAAACAAAATAAACAGGCAGAACAGAAACATTCTCATAGATACAGAGAACATTTTGTTGGTTGCTAGATGGGAGGGGAGTTGGGGGAATGGGTGAAAAAGGTGAAGAGATTAAGAAGTACAAATTCATTGCTAGACTGACAAACCTCAAAGGGAAAGGGGTTGGGGGGTGGGAAGAAATAAACCAAAGAACTTATATGCATAACCAATGGACACAGACAATAGTGTGGGAAAAGGCGGGAGGGGGCGGGAGTGGGGAGGAGGGGTCAATGGGGGAAAAATGAGGAACATCTATAATACATTCAACAATAAAGACGAAAGAAAGAAAGAAAGAAAGAAAGAAAGAAAGAAAGAAAGAAAGAAAGAAAGAAAGAAAGAAAGAAAGAGAGAGAGAGAGAGAGAAAGAGAAAGAAAGAAAGAAAGAAAGAAAGAAAGAAAGAAAGAAAGAAAGAAAGAAAGAAAAGATATTTTTTAAAACAAAAAAAGAAAAAAGAAAAAGAAATTGGAGAGGCTTTACTTTCTAGAATTTGATACCAAATCTTAACATGTTCATCTGTAGTAGTGTGACAAAATTGCCTAAAAAAGACAAGGAATTTGTTTATTGTTCATGATTTAATTTAAAATTTTCAATTTCTATTACAAAAAGTTATTGTTTTAAAATGTGTGGGTCTTAATGGCATAGCATTCAGCATGCAGTACAAATATCTTGGGTAAAAAATCACAGTGTTCAGTAAATCCAAGGAGTGACTGAGTGTGAGGTGGTTTGGCAGCAAAGCCCTCACTCTAAAGAGCAATTCTTTCATGGCCTTTCTATCTGCCTCTGCAGATGTTACTGGAAACATCCAAGAGGAATCGCATCTTTTTCTAATCTACTTTATGTTCTGCAATACCCATCAGAGCATTAACTATGCATGAGTACTAAATAAATACCATAAAAAATAATATCTATATAATCATAATATAAAAGACTTAGGAGAATGGGCCCAAGGAGATGTATAAAGAAATATCCATGTTTAAGATAATAAATAGCAAAAATTAGTAGTTCTCATACTTTAATGTGAATAAGAAACACCCGGAGATACTATTTTTACTCAGTATATCTTGGGGTCTTAAGACTCCATTTTTTAAAATTTAGTGTTGAAAATATTACTGATGTCCCCAAATTTCCCCATTGACACCCTCCTCCTCACTCCCAACCGCTTCCCCACTCTGTTGTCTGTGTCCATTGGTTATACATGTTTGCACATACGTTTTTTGGTTTATCTCTTCCTGCCCCCACCACACCCTTCCCTCTGAAGTTTGTCAGTCTTTACTACTTCCATCTCTCTGGATCTATGTTGTTCATCAGTTTCAGTTGTTCATGACATTTCATATATAAGTGAGATCATGTGATAATTGTCTTTTTCTGAGTGGCTGTTACGCTTACCATAATACGCTCTAAGTCCCTCCATGTCTAGGATGTGGAGAAAAGGGGACTCTAGTACACTGCTGGTGAGAATGCCGACTGGTGAGTGGTGCAGCCACTATGAAAACAATATGGTGTTTCCTCAAAAAATTAAAAATGGAACTGCCATTTGACCCAGTGATCCCACTTCTAATAATATATCCAAAGAAGCCTGAAACACCAATCAGAACAAATATATGCACCCCTATGTTCATAGCAACGCTATTTACAATAGCTAAGATCTGAAAACAACCCAAGTGTCTATCAGTTGATGAGTGGATAAAAAAGCTATGGTACATATACAGAATGGAATACTATGCAGCTAAAAGAAAGAAAGATCTCTTATCCTTTGAGATGACACGGAGATTCCCCATTTTTAACAAGCCTTAGGTAAGAATATGCCAGTGGTGCTGGTTTGTGGACCACACCCTGAGTAGCAATTAATGAGAGGACACCCAGCAAGCCTTGGCGTAACCCAGTGGCACTAGAACAAGCTTTTAAACCATGCTTTGCTATGACAGTATTTGTCAACAAAAGTTCTTTACCAACCATATAAACTGAACCTTGATTCTGTAAATAATAACCTTGCCATTGATATTTCAGTTAAAAAGTTTCTCTAAATATCTAAAAAAACAAAACAGGACCTAAGAAGAGAAAAAATAAATAAAAATATTGAAAAGGAAGATGTAGTTAGGAAATATGAACCAATAAAGGTAAATAATCAATTTTCTGGAGAAAATAGAGTAGAAAAATGAGACTGGGAAAATAATTGTTTTGGTCATATGACTATAATAAAAGAATGGTATTTTCTTGAGCCCCAATATATTGCTTTTTTTTTAAGTGCTCAGCTAAAATTAATCTTTTCAGTTTCTTTAACTTGTAGCTACTATTTCCTCTTAACTTCACTGTGCAAGTTAAATCCCGAGAAGTGTGCTTGGCAAATTAAATTCTTTGGGCTTCAGTTTTCTCCCTGTAAATTCAGAAGCTTTCTCCCAAGTTCAACTCTGAGTTAACTATAAAGTCAGGATAACAGTAAACTTAGTTAAATTTTCAATTCACCTCTCTCTCCACATTATCAGTGTCTTTTTTTTATTTTACAAGAAACTATAACTTTATTAATAATAGAAACATTATAAATTTTAAACCAAGCTACAGTTACTATTTTAAAACACACACACACACACACACACACACACACACAAATGATCCTCATATTTAGATGGTTACACTGTTAACTCCATATCAGCTTTTACAATATCATTATGTTGCTCTTCAGGGCTCAGACTGCCTTTGCTCTTGATACATTTGCCTGTGACAAAACCAATCCTGTGTCCTTAATTTCCACACCTGTTTCATCGACCTCTTCTTTTCCACTCTCCTCATGTACAGTTGGAGTCTGAGTGTTTTATTTTGAATGTTTGCGACAGCTTCACCTTGAACTTTGAATTTCTTATAGTTGCTAGCTGTGCTTGCTGAGATAAATCTTCAACCTTGACTTCCCCCAAACGATGTAGCTATCTGAAGCCGGGCTCTTGTAGACATCTGGTTTTGAGATGACAAAAAGAGTATTTTTAGATTTCTGGATTAGTGACTCTAGTAACCCCTGTATCCCGTGAAGACCCAGTTTGGACCTAGCCTTCCATGTCTTCTTTTGACTCCACTCTGTTTTTCATCTGTTTCAGCCGTTGATGCCCCCTGGGCTTGTGCGCTCGCCTGTGTGACGTCTTACTCCTGATGCTCTGATACTGTTCCATCATTGCCGGATTCTGGTCCAGACCCTGTATCAGCCAGGGGCTGGGGCAACTCCTGCTCTGGGCATTTTGTTCAGGACGGGGAACCAATATAACGGCAGGAAGAGAGTGAGGAGAGCACACAGCCTGCTGCGGAAACATCTCTGCACCTCTTACTGTCTTAGGGTGCAATGTAAAATCAAAGCACTTGGAATTAGAAGACCTCCTTCGGTTCAAATTCTGGTGTGAGTACTTAGAGAAATTTATTTAATCTTTCTGAACCTCACTTATCTCATCTATCAAATGAAGATAATTTCAAAGGGATGGTTTAAAACACTCTGATAATGTTTGGCTATCCATCAATTAATATACAACTACCTCATAAAATTTATAAAAATAAGAAAGACTATTTAGCAATTATGTGGCTATTACACAAATAATTCATTGGGGGATCATAAATTAATGTTTTATAAATCTATCCTAATAGGTTATGTTGTCATTATCCATATTTCAAAATTAACATCATTTATGAATTTGTGTTCTAAATAACGTTTGCCCATAATTATTATCTAAAACAAGAGTATGTTTTGCTGACTAGCCAATAATTATAACCAATTCTTTTATGTCAAATACTAATTTTTTACAAAGGTAGAACCTAATTTTTAAAATATGGCATCACCCCTTTGTTTCTCATTCGGGAGAATTCTGCTGCTTGGGTGTCTCAGGTAGTGCCGCTCCTAGTGCTGCGGAGCCTCAAGCCAAACACTGTCTCAACAACCCGCGAGTCTAGAATAAACTTAACCCGTTTGTCTGATTTTAAATATACATATATATTGGATTCACCTCTGAAATTTATTGTCTAGAAGCAGACAACAGAAATAAAGATGGTTTGACATATACAATATTTTAATTTTGGAATAGCCATAGGGTGTAAAATACAACTTCAAATACCTGATCTTCAACAATTACATTCTAGTTTCTACACTTTAACAGCAGTACAAGTCAACAAACAACTTAATTTTGACATCTTTGAAATATCTCACCAATATCACATACAGAACTAAGATTTTTCTTAGTGTGTGTGGGGGGAATAACTGTATTAATAGGATCCCAGGAGCCTGTGCTTGGGAGACTAGAGAAGAGGCAAAGGGAGCCACGTAGATGACAAGTGAGCCAGCAGTCATTTTCACTCTTGTTCATGGAATTACAATGGAATAACGAGAAGGTTCATAAAGAATCCTCTACCAACGGGATGTGACAGCGGAGGAATTTGTCGCCTCAGTTCACTTCTTACACGGTGAGACCGAAACACAAAGTACTCTGATACCTTTCTGTTTCTTCCTCTGCTCAACCACTAAAAACAATGAAATATTTTAGACTACTTAATTCTTTGATTGAAAATGATTTGAAATAAAATTTAATCTAAAAATAATAACAGTAATATTTCCAAGAGACAATAACTTAGCCACAATTTTCACTTTCTGGTGGTGTGTTTCTCTGAAACAATACAAATAAAAGAAGAAAATTCAATAATTGCTGTATATCTGCTTTTATTGTTTTACACAAATCTATGGAGTACTCATTATCAGTATAGACTAAATGAAAAAAAAATTTACTAGGTAGGTTACACAACTTTATCACACAGTTAGTACAAAGAAGAAACTTGGATTCTTCTAAAACTGTATTAAGGGTTAGGTAACATTCTTCTTATCTCCAGATACATCATTACTTTTATGATGTTATAAAACTGTTAATCATTATAGCCTTCCTAAAATAAGACTGTTGAATAGAAGCCTTTATTTGCTTTGTAACTCTATATTATGAGTCTGACTGAGGCATACATTGACAGAATAATTGGCCAAGAATACAGGGTCATGCCATCATCTCTGAAGCTTGCCATAAATGACCTGAATAAAGAAAACCCAAATATAATAATAACTTTATTATAATTCACTCAATAGTGTTCCTTTTGCCTGAGAGAGTTAACATATCACCTTGAATGCTATGTTTAATATCAGACAGTAAGTGAGTCATTTGGGAGATGGAGATCAATGGCATTCCTACATTCAAATCAATTGGAGAATAATCAACTAAAACCTCAAACCAGGAAGTTCAAAAATTGAAATGCTCTTCAGTGCATTTTATATCACCAATCATTGTTGTACACTAATGTACAGGATGTACTTGTGATTGAGGACAGAAGCCTTGACAACTTAATGAAGAAAAGCTAAAACATAGTAATCTTATAGACAGCAAAGCTGATCTCCTATTTATCAACAAATGCATTAGAAACCATCCATCATTAAATTAGACATCAATAATGGTATGAAATGAAAAGAAACAAGTGCCAAATAGGTTCTCTGGTGTAACAAAATGTTGGAAAAGTAAGTCTTCATACTTATGTAAAAAAATAAATAAATCTACTAATCTATGACTTAATTGTATAGTGATATTAATAGAAATATTTCTATAGCTCTTAATAAGCAAAAATTCCATTAAATTCAGTAAAAGATTGGCCTAAGAATTAAGACATAAGTTCCAGCAGATTGTGCAAGTAATATAAACCACATTAAAACTTATAAGGACATATATTAAAATAAGACTACTGTTGAAATCATATAGTTCTGCAACAGAAGAAGCAAAATAGCCTAGTACACAGAAAACAATAGAAATGTTATATATTTTAAATATACTTTCTTTAGTTAGACTTTTAAAAGAAAGTGGAAAATTTTGGATGAAATTGCAAACAGAAAACAATAAAAATGTTATATTTTGTAAATATAATTTTAGTTAGCCTTTTAAGAAAAAAGAGTGGAACATTTTGGATTAATTTCAATGATTACTAGGTAATTTTCTAACAGTCTTCCCAAACATCAATAGACAAAGAGAAATGCTGAGGTTCCTTTAACCTCAAGTTATCTACATTGTCATCCTTAAATAAAAATAAACTTATTGTTAAACATCTTGCTTTCTTTGCTTTCTTCCACCAGTATTCAATATCATCCATAAATTATAGCCATGATTATGACCCATATGCAGAACTATGTAGTAAAAAATAATAAAACATTATGAAATTTGACTATAAATAATTATACAAAATATAAGAATTTAATGTTTTTAAGATAAATATATTTGATTTTAGTATTAAAATGAGTAGTATATTTTTTCAAAGTAAATTTTTGGTATATTTTATACCACCTCTAGAATTACAACAATGTTAAAAAAAATGTTGGAAATTCTCTTCAAAACTATCATTCAGAACCACAGGGAAAAAAAGCCTGTTTTTATTTTATTTCTAGTCATTGCAATCACCATCCTGATGTATTTCGTTCACAAAGCTTGGACCTAACTGCTTGTAAAATTCTTGAGCAATTTTGTTTAATTTCAAAGAAAACGCAATAGACAGAACATCAGAGTGTGGTAGAGCATCTCTATTCCTTGGCTAGGTCATGTTGGGCATGTTATCTAGACTCTCAGAGACCATTCTCTGATCTCCTAGTTGGAAATAAAATAATTACCGGAATCAAAGAATTGTGAGGATTGTATAGTAACATATTTAAGAGCAATATTATGGGATCTGTAAAGATATGTAAATGATAGTTATTAATATTAAGACAAAAGTTTTTTCCCCATTTTATGAATTGATAGCAGAAATATATTTCACTCCAAGACTTTTCTTCTTGCTAAGACAGTTCAGCGAGCATGACTCCCAGATTTTTTTTGCTCATGTGTTCACTCTTCTCCAGAGAGAAAGTGACGGAACCAACAGTTAAATTGTGAAAACTAATAAGCATGGCTGACCTAACTCCATTTTTTCTCCTCTTGCTGGCAGACTGAGTTCTCCCTGCTCTTTAGGACTCTGACCTTTAAAAAGAGGTATCATGCTAGGAGAAACAAGTCAGACAGAAAAAGCCATGAACCAAATGATATCATTCAAATGTGGGATATAAAACTGAAAGCAATAAATGAACAAACAAACAAACGAAAACTCAAACACAGACAATGGTATAGTGGTTACCAAAGGGAAAGAAGGCTGGAGGGGGAAAGAAAAAAGTAAAATGGTGAGAGGAGATCTGACTTTGGGTAGTAAATACAAAAAGTGATGTACAAATGATGTATTACAGAATTGTAAACATAACATTTATATAGTTTTATTAAACAATGTTACCCCAGTAAATTTAATTAAAAAATAAAGAATTTGAAAGCCCGGCCAGTGTGGCTCAGTGGTTGAGCGTCAACTCATGCACCAAGAGGTCGCTGGTTTGATTCTTGGTCAGGACACATGCCCAGGTTGTGGGCCAAATCCCAAGTGGGGGGCATGCTGGAGGCGGCCAATAATGTTCTCTCTCATTGATCTTTCCATCCCTCCCTCTCCCTTCCTCTTTCTCTAAACAATAAAAAAAATTTTTTTAAGAATATACTCTAGTTTTGATTTGTAGATTTTATATAATCATTTGTAAGGTTTTAACTTCATATTTTAAAGTGCTAGAAGAACATTTCCATGTATATTTTTCATGATATAATTATTCATATTTTAAAAGTTTAAAATTATATTCAAATGTATTTTGAAAAGAGGTTTCAAAAGGGTTGTTGTGCAGTGGGAGTCCTGGTCCAGTCCTGCTTGGCTGCGCATTTCTGGAATTTATTTAGAAAACTGATATTTTTCATGTACTATGTTCTTATCTGCAAATTAGATGTTATCAAATATAAGGTGACCATTGGCATCTATATGTATAATTTAAAATATGAATGATAATTTTCTTCAGACCCAGGTAGAACCTCTCAACATGAATATTGAGAAAATATACCGTCAACTCTGAGGGTAATTCAAAATAAAAGTCACAAAGTGTATAAAAAATAAATTTCTGGAATTGGGTACAGCATCTCCTAGTGACTACTGATAAGTTTAACACATACATGTTGTATATGTCCTGGTAGCGACTTTAGAAAATTCATTCATGGTCAAAATAATCTTTTATTTATTTATTTTTTTTTATCCTCACCCGAGGACATTTTTCCATTTTTTTGTACAGATAGAGTGGGAGGGAGAGAGAGGAAGAGAGAGAGAGGGAAACATCGATGTGGAAGGGACACATCGAGTGGCTGCCACCCGCACGACCAACCAGGGCCGGGGACAAACTGCAACCGAGGTACATGCCCTTAGCGGTAACCGAACCCGGGTCTCTCCGGACCGCAGGCGGACACTCTAACCGCTGAGCCAAACCGGCCAGGGCCAAAATAATCTTTTAATTTGCACATAGACACAAATATTTTAGAGTCCTATATATTTTTTTTATTAATTAATTTTTGTTACAGATGTTTCCCCTTTTTCTCCCACTGATTCCCCCCTCCTCCTCCCTCCCTGTCCCTTCCCCAGTTTGTTGTCCATGTCCACTGTTCATGCATACATGCATATAAGTTCTGTGGTTTATCTCTCCCCCCCCACCCCCCTCTTTAGGGGATTGTCAGTCTGTACCCCACTTCCGCATCTCTGGGACTACCCCACTCCTTAGACTGTTATGTTCATTATAATCCACAAATAAGTGAGATCCTATGAAACTCGTCTTTCTCTGTTTGGCTTGTTTCACTTAGGATAATACTTTCCAGGTCCCTCCATGTAGTCTCAAAGGATAAGAGATCTTTCTTTCTTACAGCTGCATAGTACTCCATTTTGTATATGTACCACAGCTTTTTTATCCATTCATCTACTGATGGACACTTGGGCTGTTTCCAGATCTTAGCTATTGTAAATAGTACTGCTACAAACATGGGGGTACATATATTCTTTCTGATTGGTGTTTTAGGCTTCTTAGGATATATTCCTAGAAGTGGGATCACTGGATTAAATGGAAGTTCAATTTATAATTTTTTGAGGTAACACCATATTGTTTTCCATAGTGGCTGCACCAGTCTGCATTCCCACCAGCAGTGCACTAGAGTCCCCTTTTCTCCACACCCTCGCCAACACTTGTTGTTTGATGATTTGTTGATGGCGGCCATTCTGACAGGTGTGAGGTGATACCTCATTGTTGTTTTAATTTGCATCTCTCTGATGATTAGTGATGATGAGCATTTTTTCACATGTTTCTTAGCCATTTATATGGGACTACATCAAACTCAAAAGCTTCTGCACAGAGAAAGATACAATCATCAAAACGGAAAGGCTACCCACTGTTTGGGAGAGCATAATTGCCAATGATATATCAGATAAGGGGTTAATATCCAATACATATAGAGTGCTCATACAACTCCACAAAAGGAAGACAAAGAATCCAATTAAAAAATGGGCAGAGGCACTAAATAGACACCTCCCCAAATAGACTCCAATATTTTAAAAAATGAGAAAATTCTGTAGCTTGTTACATGTATCTTTCTCATTGTTAATTGTATCCCAGACCAACAAAAATACAGTGCTAGTCATAACTGTGTAAAGTTTAAATTAATATATTTTATATTTTCTAATATCCACTCAAATAATGTAGAAAGATGAAATAAAATTTAATGTTTTTAACTGAATATGTCCAAAATATTATCATTTAACATGTAATAAATATAAAACATTGATGAGCTATTTTTTATTCTTTTTTTGTGTGTGTGTTAAGGGGTATGGTGGTTGCTGTTGCCTTGTTTTGTTTTTTTTGAGTTTTATTTTTATTATGCAATGAGCATTGTATTCTTTTTTTAAATCATAAAATAAAGTTTACAAAATAAAATAAAACAGGATAAATGTATAGTATTTGGCAAGCACAGCAAACTATGTTGAAATCTCTAAATGTGCAAAGGCCTCAGAAGGATTATGTCAGTTTATCAACATTTGACTGAATTTTTAAAATACAATAGTATAGTGAATCAGAAACTGTAAAAGCATGAACACCTTCAATACAATATGACATTAAAACATAATATCACAGTTTAAACAGATCCCAGAAATCATTTTGCTCCTCATTGCAGAGCTTTTAATATTAAGACTATCATTGTTTTCATTCAAAGTACTTCATTTCTATTTCAAATAACCTTCCAAGCAGAACTTGTCTGCTTATCCTCATTCATTTGTTCTAGGAAAATGTTATCTTTCAACTATTATATGTTCATCTATTTTTCACAGTGATTATGATTAAATTGTAAACTTGAACATAAGAATATAGCTTGCGCTCAAAACTAATCACATAGTAAGTGTAGCTACTGAGGAACATTCTTAATACTTTTGTATGTATTCATTTATTTAGACAGACAAGCAAGCAAAGTGTTTATATTTTTGTATTTTTCTTTAATTTAATATAGAAATATTTTTAGCATACGGACAGAAACAAAAAATGTGACCGATATTTATGTTCCCACCATACAGATTGAACAATTCAACATTTACCATAATTGCTTCACTCTTTGTTTTAAAGAAATAAAACATTTTGCTCCCAGTTGGTTTGGCTCAGCTGTTAGACCATGGGCCTGTGGACCAAGGAGTTGCAGGTTTGATTCCTAGACAGGGGCGCATACCTGGGTTGCAGATTCTGTCCCCGTACCCAGTCAGTGGGTTCAGTGGGTTCGTGTCCTGTGGGAGGCAACCAATCCAATGTGTCTCTCTAGCATCAATGTTTCTCTCTCTCTCTTCCCTTTCCTCCTTTCTACGCTATCTAAAAAATTAATGAAAAAAAATATTCTTGGGTGAAGATTAACAACAACGAAAAAGATAATCAGTGAAAGATTCCCACTGCATTCTATTTCCCCCTTTACCTTTTTATCCAAAAGTAATAAATATTTTCAATTTGTCTGGCCGGGGTAGTTCAGTGGTTGAGTGTCGGCCCATGCACCAAGAGGTTGCTGGTTTCAATTCTCGGTTGTGACACATGCCCAGGTTGTGGGCCAAATCCCCAGTGAGTGGCATGCAGGAGGTAGCCAATCAAGGTTCTCTTTCATCAATGTTTCTAGCTCACTCTTCCTCTCACTTCTTCTCTCTCTAAAATCAATAAAGGGCCCTGGCCGGTTTGGCGCAGCGGTTGGAGCGTTGGCCTGCGGTACAGAGAGACCCAGGTTCGGTTGCCGCTAAGGGCACGTACCTCGGTTGCAGTTTGTCCCAGGCCCTGGTTGGTCGTGCGGGTGGCAGCCACTCGATGTGTCCTTTCACGTCGATGTTTCTCTCTCTCTCTCTTCCTCTCTCTCCCTCCCGCTCTACCTGAACAAAAAATGGAAAAATGTCCTCGGGTGAGGATTAAAAAATAAAATAAAATAAAATAAAATCAATAAAGGAAAAAAAAGTAAAAAAAATATTTTCAATTTGTTGTATATTATTTCTGTATATACTATCATTTTATAGTATTTTAAATTCATAAGTAATAATATTGTTCTGCATTTCTACTTGAGTAAATGGCATCTCATTTTGTAACTTATTTTATTGAACATTTTGTTTTTTGAGTACTATCACAGTTAACCCTCATCTAGCAAATTTATTTTAACCACTATTTAATAATGTATCTATTCATTCCCAAATTGGTAAGCATTTAGACTTTTTTCCCAAGCTAAACAACTCTGTAGGAACATCACACCATGAGCATTCCTATATACAAATAAGAGAGTTCTACTAAGGTCAACACATTACAAAGAGCAATTCTGAACCACACAACATGAACATCACTATTTTTCTAGATATCACCAAATAAATATTCGTTAACAATGTGTCAGTATACATTCCCTTCAGCCATCTATATTGTCGTATAACCTCAAGTGAACTTATTGGAAATTTGAACTGGCAATGAACTGATGAATTAATTTGGAGAGAGTTAACATATTTATATGATTTATATATGTACACTTATATATCTATCATATTTATACATACCATATATGAACATGGCACATGTTGGGAGGGACGTTTCTCCGTGGGGCTCTTTTATTCCTACTACAGCCTTGCTGGTTGTGACTGTGCTCTAGTGGACTGGGGCAAAACATTCCTCAGTGCTATTTACTAGCTGGTAACTCTGAGCAATGAGGTAATGCCCCACCTCAACCAGAAAAAATGAACACAAGTTTGCTTACTGTTTGCTATGAAAGCTGTGGATTCCCCAAACTCAGGCTTCCTCTCCTGTAACCCAGCGCTCAGTGTTTGGACAGGCACTTCATTGGGTCTGTCATCTCACCCTGAGGTCCTGGGTCGTGGGGATTATGGTGACCAAGGCAAATATGGTGAAACTCAGCTGCCTCCTTAGCTGTGAGTAGTGAACTTTCTTTTGCCTCTAATTCAGGAGTCTTGTATCTTCTGCCAGAATTGATGTAATAGTGACAGGAGAATCTCCCAACTTTTAAGCAGAGTAAAATAAAATTTCACATCCAACAGTGTCATTTTGTTTATTGAAAACTTTTTTTTTTTTTGTAAACCACAACACACATGTATAATTTTCTGTATAAACGGTTTACATTTTCTCTCAGAAGGAGAAAGGAAGAAAAGAAGGATGACAGGGAGGGATGGAGGAATGAAAAATGTGACACAGAATTAACCAACCAAAAACAACAACAGCGATAACAACAACAACAAAAGCCCAGTTTCTATCAGATTTGGGGTTATGGTATGCTGAATTGGCACCACTGTGGTCAAAGACCCATGTTTTGTGCAAATGCAACCCCGTCCCCTTAAACCCATTTCATTGCAGTTATTTAAAGGTTGTGTTTGTTTTTCTTACTGTTTCTCAAGAGTATATAGCCTGCATTAATCTTGTCATAATTTATATGCTTGGCATTTGGTATGTCATATGCATGTTATCTTTCACATATAAATTTTAGATTATCACATGCTCCCTTCAAATTGTGAAGTTTTCCAGAAGACACTGATCACATGTTTTTCATCCTTTCTTCCTCACCAGTCAGCATAATACAGAATTCTGTGTTTCCTCATAAAATAAATACAACTGATTAACAGACTGATTGACTGATTATTCTAGCTGGAAGCATATTTATGATGTTCACAGTGATTTCTCTCACAATTTAAGATGATTATAATCATAATAATCATTTGCATTTGTACAATGCTTTATATTTTCCAAGACCATTTTCATATTCACTATTTAATCTGATCTCATAATAAGAGTGGATCTACATAATCAACAAAAATAGTATACATTTGGCAAGATTGATAGATTATATATACTTTTACATATCAGATTAAAATAAGCTAACATTATGCAAAAAAATAAAAAGGCAAAGTACACATTTGCTTGCTATTTTACTTATCGTGAGCATTCATCCAAATCATGTTGACTTTGATCAAGATACATCTGTTTTTAAAGTGCTTTGATCTGTTTTACAAACTGATCTGCCCCTGGGGTATTAATAGACTGAGTTCAAGAAGGTAAATTATCCTTTCTTTCTAGATTTTGAATTAGGTAGTTTTGCTTCACCAAACTGTCTCAGGGCTAGGAACATTACCATTCTCAATTTAATTTATAATTGTGGCCATAAGTTGTTGTTTTTTTTCCTTATTCCTAACCCATTTGTAATATTGCTTACTGCACTCCAGGTCTAAAACGTTTCTATGCTCAATCATGTTAAAGTGTAACATTTTCTCTCAATTTGAAGATCACTAGATGGACTATGTCTTTGAGAATAATTAATATCTGGAGACCCAGTTTAGTTCCTCTTGCTCTAATGTTGAACAAAGAGCCTCATTTATCAATGTATGTTTCCCACGTGTCACATTGCTATCTGGAAAGTAGGTCGCAGGAAGAACAGTATTGACTTTTAAGGTCTCGTATTCAAAGATGCTGTTCCAGTGAAAATGCATGTTTCCAAAGCAATGACATAGAAAAGGTCATTGTAGGGACAAACAAACCGAAGAATAATGATGACCGAAGTTCAGGTAATGTCTTAAAGTGATAGAAAAACTGTTTTCAACCAAATAATGTACTATTATTAGTCGGGGAATATATTTATGTATGCATAGTAACCTTCAAATGCCCGTTCAGACTAAAGATAATACTATAGTCAATGTGAATACAATATTAAGATTTTAATTTGAGACAATGTTTTTAGTAATATAGGTAAAGCCATTGAATGACAGAGCCAGATCTTAATGAAGATACGTCTACATAGGAAAGTGTTATGACCAAAGATAATTTTGACATAAGTCATTTTAAATGATAGGTAAAAGAAATATTAAAAGACATGAATGAATAAAAAGAAGAAAGGAAGGAACAGGTAAGGAAGAAGGGAGCTGAAAATCCTATTCACTATATACTTTTTCAAAATGGCAATTAAAGCAATATATAATATATGTCATCAAAAATATATTTGTTGACTTCCGGTCAAGATGGCGGGTAGGTAAACGCGGTATCGCGTCCTCCCACAACCACATCAAAGTTACAACTAAACTACAGAACAACCATCATTCAAAACAGCCTGAAATCAAGCTGAATGGAAGTCCTACAACTACGGAATTTAAAAAAAAAAAAAAAGCAGCTACATCCAGACCGGTAGGACGGGCAGCGCGGCGGCGCAAGGGGTGACGAGATGGGCTGGTCCCACACCCAAGCGTGGTGGATAAAAATCAGGAGGCTCCTGCGGCTGGGAAGGTCCTCCCTGAGGACTGAGGGGTCCCCGTCCCACACCAGGTGCCCCACTCAGGGTTCCAGTGCCAGGAAGAGAATCCCCATAACTTCTGGCTGGAAAAACCAGCGGGAACTGAGGCTCAGGGAGGCTGAGGCGGCTGGAGCCCCAGGCAGCTCCTTAAAGGGCCCGCGCACGGACTTATCGGACTCTCTCCCTCTAAGCTCGGAGGGGAGGCAGCTCGAGGGGCGCCAGAGACATACAGGGAAGAACTGAGCTGTTTGGCACTGGAGCGAGGGCTGGAGAGGGGGCTTCCTCGGGGACAAACGTGCTGTAAGAGGCCTTTGTTCCTTTGGTGAGCCCTTCCTGGGGGCGGCAGACAGCTGCCATATCTGGGACTCCAGCAACCTGGCTCACACTGGTAGCCCCGCCCTGGTGACTCCGTGAGGCCCCGCCCCGCCCCACACAAATTTCAAGCCCACCCAAGCTGTTGCCACTTGCTTAACCATAGGATTGGCCTGTCTTGGATCCTGCTTCAGGTTTTTCCTAAATTCTTTCAAACGAGCAGCATCGGGTCTCAGCGAGCCCCATACCTCTCATTAAGTAATACACTGAAACAAACACAGGGAGGCAGCCAAAATGAGGAGACAAAGAAACAGGTCCCAAATGAAAGAACAGAACAAAACCCCAATAAAAGAACTAAGCGAAAGGGTGATAAGCAACCTAACAGATACTGAGTTCAAAATACTGCTTATAAGGATGCTCAATGAACTTAGTGAGAACCTCAGTGAACTTAGGGAGGACCTCAAAAGCATAAAAAAGGACCAGTCAGAAATCATGCATACACAGTTAGAATTAAAGGAGGCATTAACTGAAATAAAGAATAATTTACACAGCTTCAATAATAGAGTATGTAAATCCAAGGAGCAAACCATCGATTTGGAATATAAGGAAGCCAAAAATGCCCAATCAGAACAGCAAAAAGAAAAAAGAATCCAAAAAAATGAGGATAGTGTAAGGAGCCTCTGGGACAACTTCAAGAGTGCCAACATTCGCATCTTGGGGGTGCCCGAAGGAGAAGAGAGAGAACAAGAAATCGAAAACCTGTTTGAAACAACAATGGCAGAAAACTTTCCTAACTTGGTGAAGGAAACAGACATACAAGTCCAGAAAGCACAGAGAGTCCCAAACAAGATGAACCCCAAGAGGCACACACCAAGACACATCATCATCAAAATGCAAAAGGTTCAAGACAAAGAGAGAATCTTAAAAGCAGCAAGAGAAAGGCAGTGAGTTACCTACAAGGGAGTTCCCATTAGGCTGTCAGCTGATTTCTCTAAAGAAACTTTGCAGGCCAGAAGGGAGTGGCAAGAAATATTCAGAGTGATGAAAACCAAGAACCTACAACCAAAATTACTCTATCCTGCAAAGCTGTCATTTAGAATTGATGGACATATAAAAACTTTCCCAGACAAGAAAAAGTTAAAGGAATTCATCACTACCAAACCGTTATTATATGAAATGATGAAGGGTCTTTTTGAAGGAAAAGATAAAATGTATGAACAAACAAAATGGCAATGAATACATATCTATCAACAATGGAATCTACAAACAAAATGAACAGGAAGAACAGAAACATTCTCATAGATACAGAGAACATCTTGTTGGTTGCCAGTTGGGAAGGGGGTTGGGGGAATGGGTGAAAAAGGTGAAGGGATTAAGAAGCACAAATTCATTGCTAGACTGACAAACCTCAAAGGGAAAGGGGTTGGGGGTTGGGAAGAAATAAACCAAAGAACTTATATGCATAACCAATGGACACAGACAATAGTGTGGGAAAAGGTGGGAGGGGGGCGGGAGTGAGGAGGAGGGGGTCAATGGGGGGAAAATGTGGAACGTCTGTAATACATTTTACATCCAAAAATAAAGATTTGAAAAAAATATATATATATATATTTGTTTTGGCATAACCTATATTTTTATAATATCACTAGTTCACTTCTAGTTTTAATAGATCTTTTCAGTGCATATTTTTATTCATCATAAGAGTTCCCAGCCTTCATTTACTTCAAGAGCTTTCATCCCTGATGAAGAACAATCATTATTCAAAAAGTAAGCCTGCGTGTACTATCACTAGGCAGGCACGAGCTTTGAATTTTATGTCAGTAAAAGAAATAAATTACCTGGTTTAAACAATTTCAGTATTCTAGACTTTTGGCATTTAATTAATTTATATAATAAATTATTGAGTGCTTATTATGCTCCTGAGTGTCATTCACTTCTGGGATGTAGAAAGAAGGAACAAATTCTGAGTTTAAGGAGATCATAGTCAAGGGGAGAGGGGCAAATATAGAAATAAGAAAAATTCAATTTGATGAATATTAACCCTGAAAAAAACACAAGATATTTTGGAGGACTCAGAGAGTGTCTCCCCGTGTATTTCAAGTGTGTGTATATGCATTTGATAGATAGATAGATAGATATAGATAGATAAATGATTGATAGATAGATGATAGATAGATGATAGATAGATAGATAGATAGATAGATAGATAGATAGATAGATAGATAATAGGTAGATAGATGATAGGTAGATGACAGATGATAGATAGATAGATAGATAGATAGATAGATAGATAGATAGATAGATAAATAGATGATAGATAGATAGATAGATAGATAGATAGATAGATAGATAGATAGACAATTTTAAGGAATTGGCTCACTAGATTGCAGGGGCTGGCAGGTCTGAATCTGAAATCTGTATGGCAAGCTAGCAGACTGTAAATGCAGGAAAAAGTTGAGATTGCAGTTCTGGTTCAAAGGCAGACTGGAGGCAGAATTCCTCTTCCCCGGGGGACATTGTTCTTTTCTCTTAAGACCTTCAATTAATTGAATGAAGCTTACCCACATTATGGAGAGAAATAGCTTTTACTTGAACTCTTCCAATTTAAATGCTAATCACATTTAAAAGGGCTGTAACTGCAACATATATGTTGATATTTGACCTAAACTTGGGAATTATGACCCAGCCAGTTTGACACATAAAATTAACCATCACAGTAGCTTAGATTTACTATCTGTATTTATCATGATTGGTCTAATATTTTCATGCGGAGGGATTTCAGCTAGAGTAGCACACCTGTTGTCTCTCCCTAATATTTACAGAAAACAAGTGAAATGTGATTGCCAGTGGCAGAGGTGTATCTATCCTTTTCACTGATGGGATTCATCTATTAAAAATTTGGAAATACTGAGGACGCATTCTTTCTCTCTCTTTTTGGCATTTCAGATACGAGCTCATTCTTGGCTAGTGTTACGGGCTGGATCTTCCAGGATTTAGACTGCAAAGAGATTCATGGTGGTAGCAAGTTCTTTTTACTGCAAATATAAAGATATGTTTTCCAATCAGCGTTATCGGTACTACAGCTGACATTTTGAATTTTATTTG
Organism: Molossus molossus; assembly: GCF_014108415.1. Lineage (NCBI taxonomy): Eukaryota > Metazoa > Chordata > Mammalia > Chiroptera > Molossidae > Molossus > Molossus molossus. The sequence goes on from NW_023425346.1 coordinate 26,346,485, forward strand.
CCTCCTAAAGTTGCTATGTAAATAGTTCTAAATTCCAAATAGGGGGAGATGGTGTACTTATTAGTGTTCTAAACATGTTGCTGGCAAGAACTCGGTTCTTGTCCTCTTGAAGGGAAGATTTCAATCAAGAGGCAAAGCATAGAAAAGCCAGCAAGAATTTATTGGCCACAGCAAAAGCACCCCTAGGACAGTGAAATGAGGAAAGGCACAGAAGCAGCAACAGGAGAGCCTAGGCAGAGCTGCTTTGGCTCATGAGAAGTCAGAGAAGAGAGGGCCTTGGAGACAGGTGCAGGGTTAACCTCGGATGCGCTGCTGAGGCTGCTGCTGCCCGTGCCATTGCTCCCTTGGTTACAAGTCTCCTGAGGACCCTTAGAATTTGTGGGGGATGGAGAGAGGGAAGGGAATGGCAGGGGTGTACTCCCTGGAGGAAGAGTATGCTGGGACCTTCGTTTTTTAGGGCTTTTTTTGTTTTTTTGTTTTTCTTTTTCTTCTTCCATTTTGTGATGGTGGTGGAGTTTTTCAGGGGTTTTAAAGGCTGGACATGTAGTGGAGGTTTTAGGAGAGGATCCATAGAATATTCATCAGCTTTATGCTGATGTGCCAAAATGAGATTTGTCCTCTTAATTTGTCTGTCTTTGGGAGTGGTTGGCAAAGGGCACTAAGGATTTGTTATTGGTCTCCCTGAGTAGGACCATTTAAGCTATTTACCCTCTGGCTGGGGAGAAGTGCAAACCATCTACTCAAGTGTTCTTGGTTTAGGAGGATAGGGCTTACTAGGAGGCTGCACAGTGCTGTGTAACTATGTCTCAGTTTCCCCACTCCAATGGTCCTAGGGATTTCCTAGCTTCTCACTGTCCTATCATATAGATATTATTATTTTAAAATAAAATAACTGCTTCAATAAAACAAATGAACTCTAAGTAGCATAGTAACTTAATACCTGTTGTCTTTAAAAAGTAAAGTAAATAAGTTTAATTTTCACAATAAAATACTTTGCATCATTTTATTTTTCCCGATCTTATATTTCCTTTCTATGTTACTCACATAATTTTATTCAATATGACATATTACCATGCTTGAAAGACTTTTGTTGATAACTTACTACATATCCCAGCAACAAAAAATATATCCGTGATATAAATTTTTTAAAAATTAAATTTCTATTTATCACAGGGCTTGAAGTTTAAAATTTTTAAATTAAATAACTATATTTCTAGTTTCAATTCTAAAAACAAAAGAAATACATTATAAAATTTGCAGTTATTCTTTATACCTTAGTATGAATTATTAAATTTCAAATCGAGAGATGAGGAAAATGGCAACAGAGTCAATGGAAGCTACACAAACCATCTCCCAGGACCAAACTGGAATTACAACAAAAATAAAGACAAATCGTCAGGAAAAGGCAACCGAAAAGCAGCTTGGAGGACCACATAACCAGGGACACCGACTCAGTCCTGATAAGCTTGCAATAATGCGAGAGGGGGGCCGGAGCCCACGGTCCACACAGGCCTGGGCTAGGAGCTGCGGCGGCCTAGGCTGGGAGCTGCAGCATCTACGGCTAGGACCTGCGGCCTCGGCTGGGAGCTGCTGCAGCCTCAGCCAGGAGCAAAGGCCTTAGCTGGGAGCAGTGCCCTTAGCTGGGAGCAGCGCCCTTGGGATAGAGTCCCAAGCTGTTCCACAGTGCACAGCCGGGACAGAGGCTGAATTAGCAGCAGCCACTCACTTTGGGCTCTGGCAGAGGGAGGGCAGACTGAACTGGAACTGTGTGGGGACACTCGGGATTTGGAGGGAACTCAGAGCTTTTGCTGAGTTGCAGCCACGCAGGACTGTGGTCACCTTACTCCTTCCCAAGGCCCTGGGGAGAGGCAGCGGCCCCTCCCTCAGAGATTCAACCCCACTTTGTGGGCCATTGAAATGCTAATTGAGGCCCATTAACAACCAGCATCTGCCCCACCCTCGAGAAATCCTCTTACACTGAGCACCTGAGGGAGTTTTTCAGTCAACCTAGAAATCAAGGTTCTTCAGGTGACCACTACTAATAGCCTCCAGGCAAAAAAGCTAGAGGATAACTACCATTCCCTGGGCTAATAACTCTAATAGGAAAGTAAGACTTGACAGTGGTGTTTAACATGGGTCCTCCCTGCCTCATCGAAACCCAGGAGAGTGAGCCACAAACAGCAGAACATCAACACCCACAGGGAAAATTTGGCAGGCTCCAAAGACCACTGTGATGGCTAAAATGGTGAAACACAGAAACAAAAGCCAAATAAAAGAACAAGAGACCTCTACCAAAGATGAGATAAATGAAGTGCAGTTAAGCAAGTTAACAGAACTAGAATTCAGAGCCATGATCTTGAGGAAGCTCAACAGCATGTGTAAGGATATGAGCACCATGAGTAAAGACATAGAAATGTTGAAAATCAACCAGTTGGAAATTAAAAACCACCAAGAAGAAATGAAGAATGACATATCAGAAATAAAAAACACATTGGAAAGTCTAAATAGCAGAGTAGAGGAAGCTAAGGACCAAATCAGTGAATTAGAAGACAGGGTAAAAAAAATCAACCAATCAGAAAACCAAAAGAAAAAAATAATTAAAAAACAGGAAAACAGTTTAAGAGAACTGTGGGACAACTAGAAACGTAACAACATTCGCATCATAGGAGTCCCCGAAGAAGAAGAAATTGAGCAGGGGTTAGAGAATATATTTGAATAAATAGTGACAGAAAACTTTCCTAATTTGATGAAGGAAGAAGGCATTCAAGTTCAAGAAGTACAGAGAGCTCCAAGTAAGAAGAACCCACAGGCCCACACAAACATACATAGTAATCAAAGTGCTAAAAAATAAAGACAAAGAGAGAACCCCAAAGGCAGCAAGAGAGAAGCAACAGGTTACCTACAAAGGAAACCCCATAAGGCTCTCAGCTGACTTCTCAACAGAAACACTACAGGACAGAAGGGAATTGCATGAGGTATTCAAGGTCATGAAAAACAAGAATCTGAATCCAAGACTACTCTACCCAGCAAGGTTATCATTTAAAATAGAAGGTCAAATAAAGAGCTTCTCAGATTAAAAAAAAAAAAAAAAAGGATAAGGGAATACATTAGCACCAAATCAGCACTGCAAGAAATGTTAAAAGGACTGCTGTAATTAGTAGAAGAAATAGGAAGAAAAATATAACCACAATAAACAAAAATGGCAATAAATAAGTACATATCAATAATCACCTTAAATATAAATGGATTGAATGCTGCCATAAAAAGACACAGAGTAGCTGATTGGATAAGAAAGCATGACTCATCTATGAGTTGTTTACAAGAGACCCACTTTACAACAAAAGACTCACAAAGGTTGAAAGTGAAGGGATGGAAAAAAATCTTCCAAGCAAACGGAAAGAAAAACTAAGCTGGGGTAGCAATACTCATATCTGATAAAATAGATTTCAAAATGAAGGCCATAACTAGAGACAAAGAAGGCCACCACATAAAATTGAAAGCATCTATCCAACAGAAGATATAATCTTGATAAACATATATGCACCCAATATAGGAGCAGCAAAATATATTTAAAATCTTCTGGAGGACTTCAAAGGAGAAATCGATAGCAATACAATCATAGCAGGGGAGTTCAACACCCCGCTGACATCACTGGATAGATCCTCTAGACAAAAAAATAGCAAGGAAACAGAGACTCTAAATGAAGCACTAGACCAAATAAATTTAATAGATATCTACAGATATCTACACCCCAAAACTACTGAACTAACATTCTTCTCAAGTGCACATGGGACATTCTCAAAGACAGACCACATGTTAGGGCACAAACTAAGTCTTACAAGTTCAAGAAGATTGAAATCATATCAAGCATCTTCTCAGATTATAATGGCATGAAACTAGAAATCAACTGCAACAAGAACATGCAAAGACATTTGAACACATGGAAGCTAAATAGCATGTTATTAAACAATGAATGGGTTACTGAGAAGATCAAGAAAGAAATTAAAAACTTCCTGGAAACCAATGAAAATGAAGACACAACAACACAAAATCTATGGAATGCAGCGAAAGCAGTTCTAAGAGGGACGTTCATAGCACTACAGGCCTGCCTAAAAAACAAGAAAAATCTCTAATAGACTATCTAACCTCACAACTTAAAAAACTAGAGAGCACACAAAAAGAAAACTCCAGAGAAAGTAGAAGGAAGGAAATAGTAAAGATCAGAGCAGAAATACATGACATAGAGTCAAAAAAAAAAAAAAAATTCAAAGGATCAATAAAACAAAGAGCTGTTTTTTCCAAATGATAAACAAGATTGATGGACCCTTAGCTAGACTCACCAAGAAACAAAGAGAGAGAACCCAAATACACAAAATCAGAAATGAAAGAGAAGTAACTATTGACACCACAGAAATACCAAAGATCGTTAACAATTACTATGAACAATTATATGGCAACAATTCGACAATCTAAGCGAAATGGACAACTTTCTAGAAACACATAGTCTCCAAAAACTGGACCAGGAAGAGATAGAATACATGAACAGACCACTAACAACAGAAGAAATTGCAGATGTAATCAAGACTCTCCCAGCAAACAAAACCCTGGCCCGGATGGCTTCACCAGGGAGTTTTAGCGAACATTCAAAGAAGAACTAACACCCATTCTCCTCAAACTATTTCAAAAAATTCTAGAAGAAGCAAGACTTCCAAACTCGTTTTATGAAGCCAGCATAATTCTAATTCCAAAACCAGAAAAAGACACTACAAAGAAAGAAAACTACAGGCCAATATCCCTGATGAACATAGACGCCAAAATCCTGAACAAAATGCTAGCAAATCGGATCCAGCAATACACCAAAAAAAATTATTCACCTTGACCAAGTGGGATTCATCCCAGGGATGCAAGGCTGGTACAATACTCACAAATCAATAAACGTGATACACCACATAAATTAAATGAAGAATAAAATCCACATGGTTATATCAATAGAAGCTGAAAAAGCCTTCGACAAAATCCAGCATCCATTTCTGATAAAAGTGCTCAGCAATATGGGAATAGAGGGATCATACCTTGACATAATAAAGGCCATATATGAAAGACCCACAGCCAACATCATACTCAATGGGCAAAAACTAAAAGCATTTCCCTTAAGAACAGGACAAGGCAAGGATGCCCCCTTTTGCCACTCTTATTTAACATAGTACTGGAAGTCTTAGCCACAGCAATCAGACAGGAAGAAAAAATAAAAGGGATCCAAATTGGAAAGGAGGAAGTGAAATTGTCATTATTTGCAGATGACATGATACTATACGTAGAAAATCCCAAAGACTCCATCAAAAATCTACTAGACTTAATAAATGAATTTGGAGAAGTAGCAAGATACAAAATTAATGTCAAGAAATCGATGGCATTCTTATACACCAATTATGAATTCACAGAAAGAGAAACTAAGAAAACAATCTCATTTACAATCGTGGCAAAAAAAAATTAAGATACCTAGAAATAAACTTAACCAAAGAAATAAAGGACCTATTCACAGAAAACTACAGGTCATTGAAAAAAGAAATAGAGGAGGATATAAAAAAGTGGAAGAACATACCCTGTTCATGAATTGGAAGAATTAACATCATTAAAATGTCCATATTACCCAAAGCAATCTATCGATTCAATGAAATCCCCATCAACATACCAACGGCATACTTCACAGAATTACAACAAATACTTCTAAAGTTCATATGGAACCAAAAAAAGAACTTGAATAGCCACAGCAATCTTGGAAAAGAAGAACAAAGTTGGAGGGATCATATTACCAGATTTCAGGTTATACTACAAAGCCACTGTAATCAAAACAGCCTGGTACTGGCACAAGAACAGAGAAATAGACCAGTGGAACAGAACAGAGATCCCAGAAATGGACCCAAGGCAATATGCTCAATTAATATTTGACAAAGGAGGCAAGAGCATACAGTGGAGAAAGGACAGCCTCTTTAATAAATGGTACTGTGAAAATTGGACAACTACATGCAGAAAAATGAAACTAGGCCATCAACTTACACCCTACACAAGAATAAACTCAAAATGGATAAAAGACTTAAATGTGACTCATGAATCCATAAAAATCCTAGAAGAAACTGTAGGCAACACATTTTCAGACATCATATGCAACAGAACTTTCACTGATACATTACCTAAGGCAATAGAAACAAAGAAGAAAATGAACACGTGGGACTACATCAAACTCAAAAGCTTCTGCACAGCGAAAGATACAATCATCAAAACAGAAAGGCTACCCACTGTATGGGAGAGCATAATTGCCAATGATACATCAGATAAGGGGTTAGTTTCCAATATATATAGAGTGCTCATACAACTCCACAAAAGGAAGACAAAGAACCCAATTAAAAAATGGGCAGAGGAACTAAATAGACACCTCTCCAAACAGGACATACAAATAGCTAAGAGACATTCGAAGAAATGCTCAACATCACTAATCATCAGAGAGATGCAAATTAAAACAACAATGAGGTATCACCTCACACCTGTCAGAATGGCCACCATCAACAAATCATCAAACAACAATGTTGGTGAGGGTGTCGATAAAAGGGGACTCTCGTACACTGTTGGTGGGAATGCAGACTGGTGCAGCCACTATAGAAAACAATATGGTGTTACTTCAAAAAATTAAAAATTGAACTGCCATTTGACCCAGTGATCTCACTTCTAGAAATATACCCTAAGAAGCCTGAAACACCAATCAGAAAGAATATATGTACCCCCATGTTTGTAGCAGCACTATTTACAATTGCTAAGGTCTGGAAACAGCCCAAGTGTCCATCAGTAGACGAATGGATAAAAAAAGCAGTGGTACATATACACAATGGAGTCCTATGCAGTTGTAAGAAAGAAAGATCTCTTATCCTTTGAGACTACATGGAGGGACCTGGAATGTATTATACTAAGCGAAACAAGCCAAACAGAGAAAGACAAGTATCATATGATCTCACTTATTTGTGGAATATAATGAATATAACAATCTGAGGAATGGGGTAGTCCCAGAAACACGGAAGTGGGGTACAGACTGACAATCCCCCGAAGAGGGCGTGGTGGGGGAGAGAGAAACCACAGAACTTATATGCATGTATGCATGAACTATGGTTATGGACAACAAAACTGGGGACAGGGCAGGGAGGGGGGGTGAGGGAGAATCAGTGGGGGAAAAGGGAGAAACATTTGTATCAAAAATAAATTAATTAAGTAAAAAAATCTCAAATTGAGATAATGGTAACTTCTATTTTTAAATTTTATTCATTTTTTAATTGATTTTAGAGATGACATCAATTGGCTGTCTCCTGCATGGGGATGGAGCCCACACCCTGGGCACGTGTCCTGTCTGGGAATCAAACTGGGACCTCTCCGTCCATGAGACGATGCTCTCAAGCCACTGAGCCACAACAGCCAGACACTTTCCATATTCTTGATTAACTACAAGCCTAATTGTTAAGCCAAGTAAGAGACAGGAAACTGCAAAGTTCATACTGGGTATAAATATGAGAAAAGGACACTTATTCATTACCCCTCCTGAATAAAGGAAAGCAAAATTTTATTCCTCTGCCCAAGTGGAAAAATAACGGGAGAAACATTTCCATAGACACTGTGCCCTCTCCCTCCCTCCCCTGGAGTAAGGCCCTATCTGCTGAAAGATTGTGGCAGAAGAAACTTCGTTTCTATATACCCTGTCTTTCCACATTTGCCTTCCTGGGAAGACATTGCATTTCAACTGTTCCTTTGGACAGGATGTGGTCGTCCAGCTGGATAGAGTGATAGGCTGAATTTAGGGGAGTTAGCCCACTTTTCCTGTTGATTCCCCAAATCATGTTCTTCGGTTAACTTCATTAACAGTAAATATAACTGTAAGTCTCACCTCCAAATGTTTGATCTGTGTCTACATTTCAATTGGTTGCAAACTCAGAAGGGCAAGAGTGAGGGCATTCACTGTATTTAGGATACATTGTGAAGTTTAGTGCTGTGTGTCAAGCAACGGGGCTCACTGCTTTTGCTGAACCGTAGAAATCCTATTGTTTCCAGGTCAACCCCATTGCCATTCGTTAATTTTGTCAGGATGATAGAGAGTAGTCAGTGTAAAATCCAATGTCTTCAGCCCAGAAATATCCAAACCATATGTAAGTAATAATAGAATAAAAAGAGAGTGGGTTTCTAATATAGAGGAATCTATGAGTAATATTAGAAATAATTGGCAAAAGAGCTCATTTTGTTTAAATTATAAAAAATTAGTAGTTCGTTGATTTTCAGAAGGGAATATTTCTTTCTCTAAATTCATCTCATCACAAAGTAATCAGCAGTAGGAAAACTTTTTTGACAAATAAAACACTCTGATTTAAATTTAAAACCTGCTATTTTATAAGCGTCACCTGGTTCCTGTCAAAAAGCAAATAATCACAGCAGTTAGACCTTGTTAGATTTGTTTTTAAATCCAAAGAGATGGAAAGAAATCACACAGCATTTTCAATCATTAAATGATTGGCTAGGATTTTTTTCTGATGAACAATTACTTTAAACTAATGACTTGTACTTTAATTAATAATTATCTTCCTGTTTTCTTCTTTCACATTTTGCTTTCCAATCAAGAGATGTAGTACTTTTTTAACCCTGGCCAGCATGGCTCAGTTGGTTGGAGCGCCCTCCTGTGCACCAGAAGGTCAAGGGTTGGAGTTGAGGGTTCACTCTCCAGTCAGGACTCCGATGGGAGGTGGCTGATCCGTGTTACTCTCTTTTATCGATGTTTCTCTCTCTCTCTCTCTCTCCTTTTCCCTCTCTCTAAAAATTAATGAATATGTCCTCATGTGAGGATCAAAAAAAAAAAAGAGAGAGAGAGAGAAATGTAGTACTTTTTAATGTAACTGTGCTATACAGAGTATCATTTACATCACTTAGGATGATTTTGGCTGCAAGAAAAAGAAAACTATGTAAAGAGTTTTAAAATATAAGAACACAGATGATCTCATATAGCAAGAAATAAACAAAGATTGAATACTTCTTTTTTTTTTTTTAATCCTCACACGAGGACATTTTTCGATATTTTGTTCAGATAGAGTAGGAGGGAAAGAGAGAGAGAAACATCAGCGTGAAAGGTACACATTGAGTGGTCACCACCCACATGACCAGCCAGGGCCGGGGACAAACTGCAACAGAGGAATGCGCCCCCAGTGGGAACCGAACCTGGGTCTCTCCAGACCGCAGGTTGACGCTCTGACTGCTGAGCCAAACCGGCCAGGGCAAGATTGGATACTTTTCATGTATTTTTGTAAAAACAAGGATAATATTTTTCACAAGTTCTCAGTAGAACTCTTCTTATTACTTACTGGCCAGAATTAAATATTATGGACCCTTCTCAACCAATGGAGAAAATGAAATTATATTATTTGGGGTGATATTTAAATGTTTAACAACTAGTATAGATAGCATGGTTCACTATCAGAGCAGCCCACTACTAATTAGAATGGACAACAGTCATCAACTAGTATGTAGGAATATTTAGTATTCTACTATCTGAATAGCACTGAGATTACTATTATTGGCTTAGACCAGTGGATCTTAAATTGTGTTCTCTGAACCAGCAGCATCAGCACCATTTAAGAACTAATTAAAAAATGGCAGTTCTCAGTTCCTACCCTAGACCAACTGAATCCCTGAATTAGGTATGATTTAGGGCCGGGTATTGTAAAGCTAGATCTAATATTTTAATAAGAAAGCAGATAGTAGGGGAGCAAACATTGGATGGAAAATCATCATTGTTTCTGCCATAGCCACCCTCTCCTTTTTATCTTTAATTCCCTCCTCTCTTTTTCTCTTTCTCTCTCTCCTTATAGTATGATCTATTGTGTTATGCATTGATAAACCACAAGAATTACAGAGTCAAATAATACACAAATAAAGTAGAAAGTTGATACTATATTGTAGTTAATTATATTTTATTTGCTTTAAGAAATGTAGTGAAAATAATCACAAAGAAACATGCTTTATTTTCTTGTGGTGATTGTGATAAGCTGCGATATGCTAGAGTTATTTCAAACAGAAGTGAGTTAATAAATTATTTAACTCTACCAATAAATATTGTGCACCTACTATATGCCTGACTATATGGCATGCATTAATTATCTTGCAACTTCTCTTAAACTGGTTTAAAAGACAGCTTCAACATACTGAGTAGGAGGGCAGTCTTATGATGAGGGAGTCTCTTAGGTCCAAAATTATTTGATTCTTAGAGCTCGAGCCTGCTTCTTGGAAAGGGGTCATTGTCTCATCAGAGATTTATTATGGAGTGAAACAAAATTGATAGTCTTGGTATAGAATGATTTAATATTGTGAACATATACAGATAACAAATAATATTTTACTGATCTATAATCCTTTCAACGATTTCTGTTATCTTTTATAACTTCCCAGAAGGGAGTCACCTTTCCCTACAGAGACAGAGGATCACAGTTATTTTCTTGAAAAGAGATGTAAGTTAAAGAAAAAAAGGCAAACTTTAAAGCTTTCAGGACATCAAACAGAATAATCAGATATTTTATAATATATATATATATATATATCTTATATATATTGATATGACAGCCAATATGTGTTTTCAAACGAAGAAAAAAGTTGCAAAAAATCCTCAAACAACAATTTCCATAAATGCAAATATAAATGTTAACTCTGGGCTTATTTTAATTCTTGAAATATTTAAACAAGTTTTAACATATTGCTTCTTATTTTTCAGCTCTTCTGACATATAGTCTTTGAACAAAAACCGAGACATTTGCAAGCTGATGAATCATTATCAATTCATGAGGTATAAGCATGCAGTGAAGTTTTCAACTAAAGAATATTAATAACTGGCAATTTTGAAACTGTTTATTATATTTCTTAAACCCAGCAGGTAACAATGCTTTCAACACTTTGGATTCATTACATATTATAAAACAAGACTAAAACCAAAATTTCTGGATTTTGGGTTAAAAACATCATATTTACTTATACATTTCTCCCTCATGTAGTCTTATTCCCATGCTCAATTTTAAGAATTATAGAATTCAATTTTGTTTCTTTTAAATTATCTAATATGAAAGTGTACGAGTCTTTCTGAAGTTTTATCTAGCACATTTGAAGAATATGCAATTATTCTGTTTGCAAAAATATAAAGAACAAGAATTGTAGAGTTATTCACAATAAGCTCTACTCTTCCCAACCAAACTTCAGAGTCTGTCCTTGAATGAAAACCGCTCCCAATTGTAGAGAATAAATTCCACTGACCTCGTCACCAGACACAGTAGTTCCACTAAATCCGAGATGATGCATTATTATTTTATATCCTGCTGAAAAAAAATGAACACCCCAGCAATCTGGAATCCAGATTGGAAACTGACATTGACACATTCTGATTTTAGAGATACTAAAATGTGTGAGTGAGTGAATTTTAGACTGTTGAAATAAACTACATCTTATCTGTCTCCCTTCCTCTTGGCATTATTTTAGGAAGTGAGAGAGGCTTTATAAACCTGAGTTCACAACTACTATTAGAAGTATATTGTGTCTTTGGAAGACCTTTTAAACAAATATCAATCTCTACAAATAATATTTTTAACTTCACTTAATTCATTACTTTACTTTGGTTAAAACCAATGCTAACTACTAAAATGTTTTGTTATATTATCTTAAAGTTCATGCATGAAAAAGCTACCACAGTAGCTATCAACAATTTGGAGTATGAGACTAAGTCACTGGTCTAAATAAGGAAGATCTTGATTAATGCTTATCAGTGGCTCTGCATTGCCTACAGGAGCAAATGCAAACCCTGAGCATGACCTACAGGGAGACTGGAGCCAAGCTTCTACCTCCTCTATAGCTCAGCTCAGCTTCCCTTTTGCACCTTATACAACCACTGTGCACAGTGCAGTGATAGCCAGTGTCCTCAAACTATTTCATACTTTTGTGTTTTGACAGATGCTTTTCCCATTGTAGACTCCATGGAATACTCCTCATTATCCTAAAGGCCCTCTCCAGGTGGTTCTTCCTTTCTGAAGACTTTTCTAGCCTACTTTTAAAAAGTAGCCACCACCATTTCCAGCAGCCATTTTATGAGATTATGGTGTGTGTGTGTGTGTGTGTGTGTGTGTAAATCCCTTCAGGGGAAGAATATCAATCTGTATTTTTCCCATAACAGTCACAGTCCTATGCACATAACTGGCACTCAACAAAACTTTATTAAATCAATACCCTTTTTTTTTTTTTTATTCTCACCCAAGGACATTTTTGCATGTATCTTCAGATAGAACGGGAGGGAGAGAGGGAGAAGAGAGAGAGAAACATCAAGGTGAGAGAGACACATCGAGTAGTTGCCACCCACATGACCCCAACCTGGGCCGGGGACAAACTGCAACTGAGGTACATGCCCTTAGCAGGAACCAAACCCGGGACTCTCTCATCCGTGGGCTGATGCTCTAACCGCTGAGCCAAACCGGCCAGGGCGAATCAATATACTTTTTAAAATATATATTTTTATTGATTTTAAAGAGAGAGAGGAAGAGAGAGAAATGTTCATGTGAAAGAGAAACATCAATTGGCTGCCTCCAGCCTACAACCTGGGTGTGTGCCCTGACCAGGAATTGAACCCAAACCTTTTGGTACACAGGATGGTGCTCAGCCAAATGAGCCACACTGGCCAGGGCTCAATAAAATTTTTTAATTAAATAAAATCTAAAGCGACCTGGCCAGTGTGGCTCAGTTGGTTGGGTATCATCCCATGCACCAAAAGGTTGCTGGTTCGATTTCTAGCCAGGGCACATGGCCAGGTTGCGGCTGGGTCCCCAGTGCGGGGGCATGCAGGAGGCAGCCTATTGATGTTTCACTTTCATATGATATATCCTTTCTCCCTCTTCCTCCTCCTCTCTCTACAAATCAATAAACTATTCTTTTTAAAAATCTACAGAAAGATTTATGCTTTGGTCAAATACATTAGATTTGTTTCTCTTCAGAAAGTTTTGCTTTTATTGTCTTTATTGTGAAAATGATGGAAAGTGAGCATTCTTTCCTTTTTACTCAGGAAGGGACATTGGTGGTCCCTGTCTCTATGAAGAGTTAGATCCTTGCTTAGGACTTCATTTTTTGAAAAAAAAAAAGTTAGATATTTTGTTCTTCATTTTTTCTGACTTTTATTTAGATAATATTCATGGGATGGTAAAGAAATAATTTATTTTTAGTAGGATTGTAAAGAGAAGTAAGGAACAGAAAGCTCCACAAAATGTCTTCAATATGCTTTATTTTAGAACCAAAAAAAGGATTACTTCTAACATTCCCATCAAGAGATAAAACTTTGGGAAGTGTTTTATTTCTTCTCTACTTCATCCTCATTCAGTAGTTTTTGTTGTGACTGTTTAATACTTTTAGTTTCTTATGGCAGTTTGTACCTTCTACTTTCAGAAACAGTCACTAGGACTGATTATATATTATTAGTTACCATAGCCTTAGTCACTACTCATCAGAGAGTTGTTTCTTCTCTTCCTCCCCATTGAAATCACTGGTTAATCTGTTTGCGAGTACTTTTGTTTGGATATGTATGAGGATAATATATCTTGTGAAGGCTTGCATATTCTCTAATATTTTACTTCCATGGGGAGTTATCTTACCTAGATAGAAGATGGCGGGTTTGAAGTCTATTTCTCTCAGGAATCTATATAATATGCTCTTGCAATATCTAAGTTCACTGATGAGGAATGTTTTGCTCCATTTGTATGTAGTTTGAACCTTAGACTATAAGACTTTCCATGAACCCTGGAGTTCAGAAATATTGCCAGAATATACCTAGGTCTGTGTTCTACCAACCCTGCCCGGAATTCAGTGAACAATTTTAATTTGCAGACTCGCGTGTTTCTTCACACCAGGGAAATTTTCATTTTTATTTGTTTAATTACTCTCGTCCCTCCATCTGTTCCTTTTCCTCTTTCTGAAACTTCTATTATTCACATGTGATGTTTTCTGTATCTGTGTTCCTTGCTTCTTTTCTTCCACTTCACGGTTTTCATCTCTTTATATTTTTGCACTGTGTTTTGAGATATTCTTTTACTTGATTTCCCAGACCACCAATTTAAATCTCAACAGTGATAAACCTTTCTTTTAATTTCTTCTTGGAACTATTTGGTTGAAAGCATGTTACTCTACTTCCAGTAAGTTATTGTTTTTTGCTGTGTTGACTCTCCAATGATAATTGACAGATAAATAGATAAATGATAAATAATATTTAGATAAAAAGACGTATAAGGTTATATATACATACATACATACATATACACACACACACACACACACACACACACACACACAAGTGAAAGTATAACATGCATTTATTCCCTGGATCTTTCCATAGTACTAAATATGCCTTAAAAATATCTCTTCTACAGTTGCCTTATATTTTATTGTTTGGCTACCTCAAATTTAACTAACCATTTAGTAAACATTAGTAAACCTTCTGGCTAATATAAGTGTTTTGCTGTTTTAAATATTACTACAGTGGTCTTTCTAGTTGTACCTATTCTAGAAGTCAATATATGCATTAATACCTATGAGTTGAATGAGATTATGGGAGTACTTTTTCTTTGCTTTATTGTCTTCTTTATGATAAATGTCTATAATAAATGCATATTATTTTATAATAATAATACCATCTTTAAAAGTTAATGGTACAAATTTAGCTACTTTAACGTTTACGTATTTCTCAAATCACGGTCTGACCATCCACTCTTCCCTCTTTTTGATTACTTCCCTCTATCATTTGTATAAAATTATATAATTGCTTTCCTTTCAGGGGAAATCTTCCAGGAATAGGATTATTTCATTCATTTAACTAGATTTCACAGTGTTAAAACATTGTACTGAAACATGCAGATAAGCAGAAAATGATAAATTAGAGATAAAAGGCATTATTTAAAATTTAATTGCTGTTATTGTCTTCAATCTTCATGCAAACTTTTGTCATTTAACTAAGGTGAAATTTAATGGTTAGACACTTCATTTAGCAGAATGGACAGGAAACATACACTCACATTCATTCATTTGTTTTATTCCTCACTTATCAACTCATTCATCTAACATTTGTTTGGATGAATTATGCTGTAGGTCCTCAGTTTAGAGCTAAGTATCCATTTTTGTTCTTTTAAAATGAGAAGTGTCCCAAAGACATTCTTTTTCCTCCTCCTACACCTCATACATCTCATAGGTCTGGTCTCTACCGAGAGTTTCCACATCTTCTTTTAATTTAATACATTTCTCAATTAGGAAATATCCCAATTCTATCTTTGAAATAACATTCTGTCATCGATTGCATGTGCAGGTACAACTACAGAGTGAGGCAAAAGTAGGTTTACAGTTGTGAGTATGCAAAACACAGTTATTCTTGTATGATTATTTATTAATTATTGTATTATTTGTCATACAAACAACAGTAAACCTACTTTAGCCCTCACAGTGTAGTAAAAAAGGATTGTTTATTAAAAAAGTGATTCCTTAACCTGCTACATGACTTTTGGTGTCTATTAAGTTAGGGAAAAAACAAACAAACTAATCTTACCATTTACTCATTTCTGCCTTCACCAAACCTCTAGAAAAGATAGATGCTTTAAGGTAATATTGACTGTTAAAATGAAGTCAGCAGAAAGTTTTGAAAAAAATATTTTAGCAACAGAGTTAGAAGCTCTAATCAATGTGGATGAACTGAGTAGGTGTACATAATGGAAACAGCCTAATTCCTGCCATCAATTGTGAGCTGCAGTGATATTCCTGTGTGAGACAAACTGAACAAATACCATAAGGGATGTGAATAGCAGCAAGTATTATAACACAGATGCCAACTAATGAGAAACAAATGTTGCCAACAGGTTTTAGGCGAAGAATATCATAAAGATGACTGTATTTTAATACTAAAAATTCTGTCATCATTTATAAGAATGTTACTTTGCATTCTAGTTTAGCATATGGTATTTTCCTGATTAAGAAACAGTGAATCATGTTTATGAACAAAATACTTCTCTAAGACCACATCAAGGTATCAATTTGACCTATTTGATTTTAGTACTATCCCAATTTTCTTAAAATTACAGGCAGGAAAGGTTTACATGTGTATTATGAGGCAGAGATGGGAATGAGGTCTAATAAAGGCTGCTCTGTAAGAGTACTTACTGTTATGCCTGCCTTTCTATGATGAACAGTCTAAAGAGGAATTATGTATTAAATCTACCCAGACAGCTCTCATTTGTCTTAAATGTGTTTGCAGAAAAGTAAAAAGCTCATATATAAAAACAGAAAATAATTCTGTGAGAAAGACTATATATTCTTCCTACAGAGTATTGACTATATAGTTAACTTGAGTCAAGTTCATTAAAATCTACTAATCTCATGCACTGTGATACTGGAACTAAGTTGTCATTATGCCTCACTAAGGAATGAGGGAAATTCTTTTTTTTTTTTTTATCCTCACCCAAGGACATTTTTCCATTTTTTGTTCAGATAGAGTGAGAGGGAAAGAGAGGAAGAGAGAGAGAGAAACATCTATGTGAAAGGAATACATCAAGTGGCTACCTCCCGCACAACCCAACCAGGGTTGGATCAAAATGCAACCGAGGTACGTGCCCTTAGTGGGAACCAAACCCAGGTCTCTGTGGATTGCAGGCCGATGCTCTAACTACTGAGCCAAACCAGCCAGGGTGGAATAAGGGAAATTCTTAACCACACTAATTCCTAATGGCTCAGCCCAGATTAACTCTTTGATTAGCTCAACATCTCATCCTCTAGAGCAGAGGTGGGGAACGTCTAGCCCATGGACTACATAATGTCCATGAAGTCATTTGGTCTGGCCCTGCCAAAGCAACCACAGGAAGGGCTTGAAATTCAATAAATCTAGGAGGTTTTTTTTCATAGCAATATAAATTTATATTAAGTTACTCATAATAATAACATACATTTTGAGGGACAAGCAAGGAACATCCACTATGGGATAGACAGGACACATACAAATACATGATGGGATAGACACGTATGCTTCTCATTGGCTTCTCATGGCCCACCTGCCTGTATTGTGGTGACTCATGGGACAGTAAGTGCCAGGCAGGGTGGGAGTGTGCACATCGAGAAAGTGTTAACACATTATGGCAAAACTACAGCGATCTGGTGATATTAAGACAAAATGCAATGAAATGATTCTTTACGATGTCGATAACCTTGCTTCTGACGATTGGCAATGACGTAGTCGACTTCTTTGTCAACACAGACAATAACTCCAATCCAACCTTTATCCACATGTCCATGATTAACAATCCTGGCAAAAACTGAATCTCAGATGAGGATTAAGGAAATTACAGTTCACAGAAAAGACCTCAAGATCAATAATACAAACATTGGATATGTTCCAAATCCAAGATGTAGGATTGGAACAGGGATCAAAGTAAAATAATTGTATTGCTGGCAACACACACACTGGATAGTTATTAAAACTTAAGTGGTGTGACATCCTACAAATGGCGACTACAAAAAAAGAAAAGTTGATACTGAGTGTCGATCTTTCCAAGAGAAATGGACAACTGATGATTTTGTTGTTGTTGAAGTCAAAGGTAAACCTGCGTGTCTAGTTTGTGGCGATGTGTTAGCGCTCCACAGCACATGAAAAAAGCTGATCTGGAGCGTCATTACAGCTCAAAACAAGCTAAACTCAATGAATTGGGAGACCAAATGCATCTGGATAAAATCAATGCTCTTTAGCAGAGCTTAAGATCACAGCAAGCCGCTTTCACTAGGCCTCATTGTGATGGAGACAGTGTTATTCAGATGAGTTATGTAGTGAGGGAGTTAATCACAAAGCAGCTGAGGCCTCACTTAGAGGGAGAGTTTGTGACAGTGCCTGGTGGCGGCTGCGGAGTGGTTGGCCTATCTCAGAGAACCATCTCAGATTGGGTTGCTGACTTAGCACAAGATTTTTAAAAAACACTGAAGGATTCTGCAGGAGATTTCCAATTTTTCTCTCTGGTTTGTGATGAAACACCAGACATAACAAATACAGCCCAACTGGCTGTTTTCGTTCATGGGATAACTGCAGAGTTTGACGCGCGAGAGGAACTGCTGTCATTGGAAGCCATGCATGGCACGACAAGAGGTGAGGACTTGTTGGAGAGACTTGTTTTATCAATGAAAAAACTTGAGCTAACATTTGAAAAGGTAAGTGGCCTTACTAAGATGAAGCTCCAGCCATGGTTGGCTCGCAAAATGGGGTAATTGCATTTGTCAAGAAAGGAGTGAATTTTTTCCTTCTTGCTCCAAGTGATTTAATTACATTCCACTGCATCATACACCAAGAAAGGCTCTCTGCACAGCCGTTGTTGCTCAACAATGTGATGTCAATAGTAGCGTCATGCATAAATTTTGTCAAAAGCAGAGAGTTTAACAGCCCTCAGTTTAAGGAGTTACTGAATGATCTTGACTCTGAGTACAGTGATCTTGTTTATCACTGGGAAGTGTGGTGGCTGAGCAGCAGGAACATGCTCAGGAGGTTTTATGAACTGCGGCATTAAGTTAAGCAGTTCATGGAGATGAAGGGAAAACCTGTCAGGGAACTCAATGACAGCAAGTGGCTGTGTGATTTAGCATTCATAGTGGACATTACCAAGCGCCTCTCAGAACTGAATGTCAAGCTGCGGGGCCCCAACCAGCTTCTCAGCTCCCTACTTTCAAATGTGAAATCATTTAAAGCTAAATTAAGGCTGTGGAAAGTGCAACTCGAAAGGAATAACACAGTTCTTTTCCCACTCTGGAAGGACACAAGCCTCCTGTGACACTTGAATACACTGGTGAATGTGCGAAACTAAGTTAATGAAAGATGCAAGGACTTAAAAATACACAAACGGAACTGAACATCTTTGCTACACCATTCAATGTGGAACCAGCTGATGTGCTTGATAACCTACAACACGAAATCACTCAGCTGCAAGGTGATGACCTGAAAGCTAGGTACAACCTCCCACTGCTTGAGTCCTAGAAATGGTCCATAAGCAATGAGGAATTTCCCACTTTGAGGAGACATGCATTGAAATATGCACCTGTGTTTGGAACAACTTACTGCTGTGAGCAGTTCTTTTCAAAACTTACCATCGCGGAGAGTCGACTGCACTCCAGACTGACCGACACAAACCTGGAAAAGCAGTTGAGAGCAGCAACATCATCAGTACCGGCTCACATCACCCGCCTCACCACAGAGAAGCAGTTCCTGCCATCAGGTTAGGGGTGAGTTAATTAAATGTTTGATCAAATATAGCAGGCTAACTTTTAAGTTGATAATTTTGTATGGCCCGCGGAAAATGTTATGAATATCAAAATGGCCCTTGGCAGATAAAAGGTTCCCCACCCCTGCTTCAGAGGTGGTGGATTCTCTGTTGGAATGGTAGGTGTGAATTATATCCGTGCATTATACTAAGTGAACTAATTTCTAAGCTTTGGGTTTGCAGTCGCTCAGAATTCAGATTCTAAATGCTATTATAACTCCAGTTATGTGTAATCAAGTTTCTTAATTTCTGTTCACTGTGCAGAGTGTTAACACCTTTCAACTTAGCAAATGTCTCCCTGTGCACTGCTGCTACCCTCCAGCGAACCCCTCACAGCTGTCCCTCTGTGGGTAGGCGCTGAATGAATTACTTCTCTGTTCCGCTTCCACAGCCGGAGAGGAAAAGTTCTGTGGACTCTTGCTTTGTAATTCGGACTTAAAAGTTTTCCAAGTCAAACAGAAGTTTTGACCATATTAATAAAAGTGCAACTCAATTTTTTAACTTTGAAATTTCTTTTTTGTTCTCATTTTACATCCATAGCTGTACGTCTGAGTTAAGGTTCTTTGGTTAACAAGTAACAGGAACCTACTCAGGCTAGTGTTTAAAAAAGAAAAAAAAAAAAGAAAATGTAGGATAAAATTAAAGCTGTATCTCAAGGACCTCAGGGAAGGTGGTGAAGCCAGCCTTTAGGAGGGAGAGAAATAAAAAAGCATCAGGAATTAAGGCAGTACCTCTGGTTATTCTCATTTGTTTTCTCCCCCTCGTTCTTGCCTCCTCACTCACGCTTTGGGCCACTGGGCTTTTCAAATCGGACTGATTCTGAGTGTGTTAAATTCCACTCTCTCTGTCTGAAGTCTTTCCATGTTCCTATTTTATATGGGGAAGAGGTTTGCCCAAATGCTTTGTAGTTTGCAAGTTTCAGTTCAAAAACAACCCAAACTGACTAGTGTCTCTGAATTTTTGATTCAACAATCCTGCTCTGTCCAGGTGTCTAAACCAATTGCAGAAACTACATCCGGGAAATGAAGATGCCAAACACGGTCGCAGCGGCAAGCACCCCACCAGGAGCTGGGCACCAGTCTAGAAGACCCTATCATGCTCTCTAAAATCAAACAAAAAAGGATTTTTTCCACAAGGCATGCAAAGTGTAAGCACTCCTAGGTCATGAAGAAAAGATGAGAGAAAAAAAAATAGTTTCTAGAATTTCTACAGTAAAAATGTATATTGATGCGTGTCCGTTGTCAGGCATTAAATTTATACAAGGATAGGGGTATAGCAAAAACTCATAACTAAGTAGTCTAATAAAATGGAGGGCTAATATGTAAGATTGGTTTAAAATGAAAAGAAAATTTAAACTTGCCAAAGTTGAGTTCACAACCTAGCATTAACTTTCCTGATGTGTTTGAGCATCAATTATATGTTGAGAAAATAAAAGCAAAAGAATAAAAATAAGCATCTGGCTTTCATCATAGATGCCACACTATTATTCATCTCACTATTCTGACCAGCAACTATGTACAGGGAATTCTAAAAACAATAGAAGAAAATTTTCAATCCTCTGATGAGTCATTATATGCATTATGCCCAGCTCCTCATAATGCATGAGGACTGGTACCATTACATTTATTTTGGGGAGGAGAAAACAGGAGCCCAGTCACTGTGACTTGTCTAAGACAATACAGTTGGTGAGGAAAAGAAATGAGTTTTACTTCAGGCCTGTGCTATTGTTAAATCTAGTTTTGTCTTACAAGTTGTTGTAGCACCACACGGCGCCACCGCACACTCTGCTGTCACGCAGCGAGGAACACACGCAAGGAGAGCTGTTGGGCTGTGTGTTAAAGAAAAGTTTTTCTGAACTTAAAACGGGTTATGTTTCTATCATGTACCAATCCATATTGTTTTTGTACATGAGCTATTTCTAAAATAGATACATTTAATTTGATCACAGAATCAAGAGAACCTTTTAATTATTAACAATTTCTTTTGATTTGAAAGTGAAAACGTATC
This sequence comes from Molossus molossus, assembly GCF_014108415.1. Lineage (NCBI taxonomy): Eukaryota > Metazoa > Chordata > Mammalia > Chiroptera > Molossidae > Molossus > Molossus molossus. The sequence goes on from NW_023425346.1 coordinate 26,367,856, forward strand.
AGTTATTTATAAAAGTCAGAAACATAAGCAAAGAGATTTTTTGTTAGATTGTTTTGCAAGCATGGGCCTCTGTTCCATAATGAGCAGATATCACTCAGCTCAAGTTAAGTTAGTTTTCTTTCAACCATCACAGAAGTTACAAAGACAACCCGAAGCATCTTTCTTTTCCATATTTCGTGTCATCGAGATGCTACGTATGACTGAATGTATCATGTTAGCACCAAATCTTTTTGGCAAGAGTTCTATCTGACACCCTCCACATTCCTCACCCAACCTACCATCTGTTTTTCTTGGTCATAAGAAAAAAAAAATATCATACGTGTTGCAATACTCATATCAAGCTAATCAAAGAACAGATTCCCACTGACTTCAGAGAATACTCACACTCGGATTCCTTCCCATGGTTTGCAAAGAAAGATGTGAAATGCTTCAGAAAATATGTAAATGAAGTAGTGTTGCCACTGGGAACAGATACAGATGCCTTCACTCTTCTACACTCTGGATTCCAATGGACTAAGGCCAAACATTCTCATGTATTCAAACACCCTGCAAAAATAAGTCGTTTTATGGAACAGATATAGAAATGACTCACTGATGTACTCTAGCAAATATATGTTTACATATTATTCATTTGCTATGACAACAAACACTGAAAACTAAGTTTGCCCTTGTAATTCTATCAATCATTAAGGTGATGATTGGCTTATATATCTATGAATTAATTACGACCAACACATTTTCCTTCCTTCATACCTAATAGTTTCTTTCTGCTAACTCTCTCTGACATTTTTTTCAATAAACATATCGCTAATTTGCATATGTTCAAAGTTATGAACACAGGCCATATGACATGAGAAATAATTTTTCATAGGGAATTTATAATTATTTTAAGTTCATTCAGTCACCAGCAAGTCAATTAAGATTTCCTAAGTCCTCTAGCTGTGGAAGAATCTTCCATCACCTCCTATAAGGATTATATAGTTTGAGTCTGCATATGTTTCTCTTCACATGAACTAGAAAGTCCTCTTCAACAATCATAGTAGTTGTTTGTTCAGTATCTCAATAGTTTGTTTAGAAACTTAGGCACAATCCCCACACTGATGATGAAAAGCATAACTTGGCTATGCAAATAGCCGTTCCTGGACATTCCTTTTTTCCAGCCATACCCATGTTATTGTGTTCTTTCTGCCATCGTGAGCTTTCTTCATACTTGAAGTATTTTGAGGATAGAGAACAATTGTATTCATCTTTCTTTACCACAGTGCTTAACATACAGAACAAAATATTCAAGAGATGTATTTTCCTGAATATGAAAGAGAGAAATTAACTCAATTAAGTCTTTGACTGCCCCTTAATCATCCATAGGCTATATACTAAATCAGTTTTGTGATTCTATCATATTTCTATGTGAATGTTTCCATATTCTACTTAGTAACAGCATTTCTTTTGCTGTTTCTCCTCTTGAGTTAAAGCATTTGATCAAGAGATCTACAAACAAATATTTATCATCCTGACAAAGGAACATTATTATTCCATTCAGAGAGCAGTCTTTGTAACTGAGTGTTACAACAGAGTTTTGAAAAAATCGTCCACATCAGTTCCAGTCAAGGCATTTGTGGATTTATGGGAAATATTTCAAAATGGGTCCACTGGAATATGGGATGGTGATAATTGTTGGGCAAAGCATTTCGGTAGTCTCGACTCCTTTAGAGAATTTAGTAATCATCTGACGCTACTCCTGAATGATTGCAGCTTTCTTTCAGGCATTCAGCGCAGGCCTCATTGATTCTCTTCATGATTTATTAAGCCAGGGCACTTTCGTGATTAAGCAATAGAATTCAGATTTCACTGTAATACATTTTGTGATGGTTTGTAAAAAGCTTTATGAAAGAGTATGAAGATGTATATTGCTTAAATTGTGTGCTTATTCAAACAAATATGACTTGCTTTCAAAACACGATGCTGGAATCAAATATAGAATTATTTGACATTAGGGTATGTTTAAAACATGTATGCAAATACATTGCTTATATAATGAGTGTTATTTTAACTAGGGCTTGGTTGGAAAGAGAATGGTCTTGTCCATAAAACCAAGACCTGGAAACCAATTGAGTTAAAATATTCGGGAAACACCATGGAAGATAGGCACTCATGCTCCAAAAAAAAACTTTTTGAGAAGTTTGGTAGGCAGCTGGCCTCAGGGGGTTCTGAATGTCAGTAGTGAAGACTACCATGGAGAAAAGGAAAAAGGAAGAAAATATATCCCTAGAAAAAGGGAGGACAGAAGAATGAAGGATTTTGGTTCAGTGGAACTTGCATGTTATCTAAAGAACTAAGGAGCAGCCCAATTATATGCTGATAAAACAGGGTTACAAAAATTAGAAATGTAGTATAAAGCCAGATGCTAGTCATAGTCAATGAAAAACTCTGCTCCTAGGCTGGGGGCAGAAGGACAAAGTAAGACCAGAAGCCAAGCTGACTTGATACTAAAGAAAATAAATAATAGCTCAGAGATATTAATTTATTTATTTATTTATTTTTGTTACAGATGTTTCTCCTTTTTTCCCCCATTGACACCCTCCTCCTAATTCCCCTCACCCAGCATTATTGTCTATGTCCTTGTTTACACTTACATGCATATAAGTTCTGTGATTTATCTCTTCTGAGGTTTGTCAGTCTTCACCCCACTTCCATGTCTCTGGGTTTATTTTGTTTCTCAGCTTGTTTTGTTCATTATAGTCCACAAATAAGTGAGATCATGTGATACCTGTTTTTCTGTAACTGGCTTATTTCGCTTAGCATGATATTCTTCCAGTCCCTCCATGTGGTCTCAAAGGATAAGAGATCTTTCTTTCTTACAGCTGCATACTATTCCATTGTGGACATGTACCATAGCTTTTTATCCATTCATCTATTGATTGACACTTGGGCTGTTTCCAGATCTTAGCTATTGTAAATAATGCTGCTATAAACATGGGGGTACATATATTCTTTCTGATTGGTGTTTCAGGCTTCTTAGGGTATATTCCTAGAAGTGGGATCACTGGGTCAAATGGCAGATACATTTTTAATATTTTGAGGAAACACCATGTTGTTTTCCATAAAGATTTTTTTAAACCTAACCAAGGGTTTCAGATTATTTGAAAGAAATACATTTACATAAGAAACTTAAATGTCTTCAGTATCATTTAAGAGTCATAGGGCTGCAGAAGCAGAAAGCCTGGAAAACTCTGAATTCATTGCATTTACTGCCTCTACAAGGCTGATGGAAACCTAAGGGATTTAAAACAGAGGGAAAGATTATAAGCCTTAAATGTCTATCTGGAATATTTTGTGTGTAAGTGCGCAAAAGGAATATGCCTTTAGTTTGCTGATGTGTTTTGCTTTTATAGAAGAAATACAAAGGAACCAGAAATTTTCTGGCCTTCCCAACATAATAGAATGTTGAATAGAGAAGAGATTAATACCTGAAGTAGAGTAATGATGGAAGAGGAGACATTTTCACTATCTTTAACTTACAAAGAGAATTAACTCACTACCTAGAAAAAGAAACTGAAGGAGAGAAAGAGAGAGAGAGAGACCCTTGTGATTTGTTTCTCTCCCCTTTACATACATGTCATTTCCTGGCCAGGTAGCTCAGTTGGTGAGAGCATCATCCTGATATACCAAGGTTGCAGGTTCAATCCCCAGTCAGGGCATATACAAGAAGCAACCAATGAAAACATAAATTAGTGGGGCAACAAATCAATGTTTCTCTATCTCTTTCTCAAAACAAAATAAAAAGAAATACTTCAATTAAATATACGCTGTTTGTTCATTTGTCATTTATCTTGATTATTACTGTATCACTGTCACTCTTTCATTCACTGTGACCTTTTTCTTTTAAAATGGCACTTTCAAAAGACATCATATGTAGATCATGTGTCATAGACATGTACACCTGAGGCCTATGTCAGCCCAATAAATTTAATTTAAAAAAATGACATTTTCTTTGGAATGGAAGGAACAGTAAGAAACAGAAAGTAGAAACAAATGCTTTGAAAAGGAATATCAACAGTTTTACAGGTGAAATTACTCCTCTTGTTGTTATTCAACCTTCCCCACCACCTTTACCAGTTTAAACCTGAAAACCCATCCACCACTTCATGTCGGTCTCTTTCCCTCCAGTAAGAAGGAATTAGTGTGTGGTATAGGCACATAATTCAGAAATCAGATTTCTGAAGGAGATTGCTGCTTCTATGAAAAGGTTAATGAAAGGCCTGCTGTGAAGAGTGCATTACTTTATGCACAATAGATGTAGAGAAGCTTTGTAATAAATTATAATAGGCCTTTTCACAATTACCATTGATTTGGGTTACTAGTTTTTTTTTGTTTTTTTTTTTTTAGTTTCTTTGAGTTTCATAACTCAGAATATTTAAAGCATGCAAATACACTGCATACATTTGAACTGGCCATCAGGGCTATGCTGCAATAACTACATGTAGAATTAGTAAGAGCAGAGCCAAAGACAGGGGAATTCTGAGATTTCAGGGGACTCCTGAAATGTGTGGGGCTTCATAAACATTTTATAAGCTGATGAATGTACTTGCCCTACTTGCCAGCTGCTATGAGTTTTTTCTCCTCTGCAGTTACAAAGATGCAAATATAGTAGCCTTATTTTGTATGCAAAAAGATGAATCTGGGTCATTAAATAATGTATGCTGTTGGAGAAGATTTACGCACTTCTAAATTCTGTGAGAAGCTCAATTCCTTGCTTAGGTGTTTGATTTCAGTATATGACCCTTGAACCAGTGTCTTAAACAGCCCAAGTCTGTTTCATCATCTGCAAAAACAGAAGCAACAAAACCCATTTTAGTATTTTTATGGCTGTTTTGGCAAATAACAGGAGTGTACATTATACAGCTAGAGTAGGTTAAAACTTTACAAAAGTACAAGGTATTGTGGTTAATTTTGCCATTCCGAATCCCTTACTTCTCTAATACTGAGACCATTTGAATCTATTCTTAAAATATTATGAGAGCATTATGAGGATATGAATTGTCCTGCCAACTTATAAAAGGATGTTAATTATAACAGTAAGAATTTAATCTTTATTCATTTAATAAATATTTATTGAACCGACAGTTATGTACCAGTCATTATATTAGTCACTGTGTACAATGGTGAATGAAATAGACACAATCATTACCCTGATCAAGGTTACATCTTACGGTGAAACAAACCATTTTAAAAGAATTTTACTGAAATGTGAGAAATAAGTTTTCCCACAACAAGCAATTACTTTTAAATTTAGACCTGTAAACAATTCATAAAACTATATTTAATTTGAAGTCATTCAGTTTTCTTCTTTGGATTACATCTTTTACTCTTAGTATGTAAAAAAAAGTAAGAAATAGAATAAATCACTATATATATCAACAACTTATTATTTTTTTCTCTGCAATGTTTGAATCTAGAATTCAAATTCTAAAAACAAAAAATTGTTTAGCTAACTTGTTTCTATAGTCTACCAACATAGACTTTAGGGAAAAAAACAAGCAAAGGTTGAGGCTGATTTATAGCTCATCAAACTCATCCAAGTAGTATAGATTTATCAAGATCAACTCAGTAACAGTTCGATCAGGTTAGTGAAAATCAACAGAGTGCTGACATAATACATCTTAAACTCAAGAACGATGATAGCTTTGACTTGGTGGCTAAGAGAACTGATGTTGCATTTCTCTCAGTAAAACCTCAATCCACCAGAAGTTACAAGAAAGAACGTTATGCCCATACCATCTCTTCTGAATAACATTAATACTAAACAAAAAACTTTTCCAGCAGGCTTTTCTTCATTTTTCTTCTAGAAACTACATAGATGATAGACTCTTTCATGATCCAAATTCTTGTTTTGCTTCACGTTTTTAATTTATCTGTGAAGAGCTATTGAAGGAGCCATTTTATATAAGATGCAAAAATAATGTTCACTGATATTTTATCACTCATGAAAAAAAATGGATGACAATTTTTAAATAAAAGTTAGCTGCAAGAGGTAAGCATATGTATCGATTAAGCAGGTACTATGTGAACCAGATGTTTTGAGTTCAGTCTAATTCCTCAAGTTCTTAGGTGTGTAATACTGGGCAGTACTTCAATTTCTTTACCAGTAAAATTGGAATTATCATTTTACCTGCCTCATGAGATGTTACAAGGATTAAGTAAACATTTATAAAGGACATTGTTTTAGGACAATACCTGCATCATATTTAGCATATGTAAGTGTTTCTTAAATAAAGAATATGCACAGAGACAAATACTTTTCTTAGGGTCTCATAAATGGGTTCTGAAGCCAAATTAAAACAAAACAAACTAAGAAAAGGCTTTGAAATGTAACAGTGTCATTAAAATGAGTAAATGACCTCTCCAAAGGGGGCCACTTAGAAGAAAACATTCGTTTGAATGTATAAATAGAAGCATGCTTCTTAAAAGCTATTTTATTTATCTTAAATCCCACCTTATATGATGGCCTAGATCTGTCTGCTAATCAAACCAAATATTTTGTCTTTGCTGTTCAACTTCCTCTGAAATAGAAAGGAAGCTTTGAAATCCGAAGACAAAAGTGAGACCTAGTACATTAGACATAATAAAGGATTCTTTTTTCAAACTAATAAAATGTCATTATCTTTGTAGCTAAAATAAAAATATATAAAGTACAGTTATTAGACATTTGAGCTAGAATTTATGTAAAATATGTAAATATATAGAAAGATTATAATTACTCAGCTATTGTCATGGCCAGTTTGTCTCAGTGGTTAGAGTGTCGGCCTGCAGTCCAGAGAGACCCGGGTTCGGTTCCCACTAAGGGCGCGTACCTTGGTTGCAGTTTGTCCCCGGCTCTGGTTGGTCGTGTAGGTGGCAGCCACTAGATATGTCCCTTTCACATCGATATTTCTCTCTCTCTCTTCCTCTCTCTCCCTTCTACTTTGTCTGAACAAATAACTGAAAAATGTCCTCGAGTGAGGATTAAAAAAAAAAAAAAGAAGGCTCTGGCCGGTTTGGCTCAGCGGTTAGAGCGTCCGCCTGCGGTCCGGAGAGACCCGGGTTCGGTTCCCGCTAAGGGCATGTACCTCGGTTGCAGTCTGTCCCCGGCCCTGGTTGGTCGTGCGGGTGGCAGCCACTCGATGTGTCCCTTTCACATCGATGTTTCCCTCTCTCTCTTCCTCTCTCTCCCTCCCACTCTATCTGTACAAAAAATGGAAAAATGTCCTCGGATGAGGATTAAAAAAAAAAAAAAAAGAAAAAAAAAAAGAAGAAGAATTTCTCAGCAATTGTGGGTGTGGGTATTACAGAGGGCTTTTTTAAAAAAATAAAAACTATATATCACAATTCACTCAAGTTAAACAGTATTGGAACTTTTTATGTCAACCTCAAAGAATCGACATTTTGAAAGCTTAACACTAATATTCAATTGTGACAAACTGGCTAATTAAGAAATATTTTGTATTTTGTATTTTAACTTCTTAGAATAGATTTCCCCATGGCCAGAACAGTTTCAGATTTACAAAAGCTTACAAAAATAGTAAAGAAAGTTCCTATATACTCTAGTTTCCCCTATTACTAACATCTTGCATTAATGTTATTTGTTATTATTAATGAATCAATATTGATATAATTAGAATTCAGACTTTAGTCATTCTTTTTCAGTTTTATCTAACGTCCTTTCTTCTTTCCAGGATTCTATCCAAGATGACGCATTACATTTAGTCATCATGTCTCCTTAGGTTACTGTTGACTCACATAATTTCTCAGATTTTCTTGTTTTTAATCACTTTGTCAGAGTGCTGGTAAGCTATTTTGTATAATATTTGGCAATTGTGATTTATCTGATATGTTCTCATAATTAGAATGGGGGTATGGCCCTGGCCGATTCTGCTCAGCAGTTAGAGCATCCACCTGCAATCAATGAGTCTTGGGTTTGATTCCGGTCAAGGGCACGTACATCGGTCCCCAGCCCTGGTCGGGTGGTGCGGAAGACAACCGGTTGATGTGGTTCTATCACATCGATGTTTCTGTCTCTCTCTTTCTCCCTCCCTTCCTCCGACTCTATCTGATGATAAATAAAAAGTATCCTTGGGTGAGGAATTAAAAAAAAAAAAAAGAAAAGAATGGGGGTATGGTTATTGAGAAGAGGATCACAGAGGTAAATTGCATTTTAATACATCATATCAAGGATATATCCTACAAACATAACAACACTATTGACGTTGACCTTGATCACCCGGCTGAAGTAGTATTTGTCAGGTTTCTCCACTGGAAAATTACTCTTCCTACCACCATCCCCCAACCACCACCTATTTCCATTCTGTGCTGTTTGAATTAAAGTCACTGTTTTCAGTCCAGACTTTAGAAATAGGGAGTTATGTTCTTTTTGAGACAGAGTATCTACATACATTATTTAGTATTCTTTTGCTTGGGATATTTGTCTGTTCTCCCCCATATATTTATTTATTCTATCATGTATTCATCTCAGTATAAAAACATTGATATTTATTTTATACTTTAAATTATAATTCAATAGTACATTATTTATTCGCTGAAATTGTTCCAGCTTTGGTCATTGGGAGGTATTTTAGTTGTCTCCTGAGTCCTGTTAACATCACTCAATAGTTGTGGGATTTCTTTTTGAGTACTTTCATATTTTATGACTCTACAAGATGCTCTAGAAGTGAGTGTTTAAGAACCATCTGGGAGCAATAATCAGAAGAAAGGTGAAAGCATATAAATAAAAAAAACCTGAGGCCAACCACATGTGTCACAGCATTTATATATAGTCAAATTAAAGTGAGAGAATTCTGGTGAACTGAGTTCAAATTCTGTCCTATGGTGTGTAAGGTTTTGTTTTCATTTTTGCTACCAGAAGAGTCTGAGATTTTGAACTTATATATGCCATTGACTATTACACAAAAATAGTTTGTTTAATAATTTTTTAACATAATTAATCATTGAGGGTAACATTCCAACTTGATGCTAAGGTCCATATCGATTGGATTTCTTTCAGCTCACATGTCTACATTTCAGTGTTTGACATAGGCAATGTTAAATAGAAGCCCAGTTATCTAAACCAGTAGACACATATTTTTCCTTACTTCTCTTTAAGTTTTATATAATTCAACATGTTCACTTTTTAGAAAACATTTTATTTTATAATAGGTCCCAAAATTTTAGATTATGACATTTAAATAGTAAACCCCCATTTCGAATTTTATTTATTTTTTTGTTACAGATATTTTACCTTTTTACCCCATTGGCACCCCCCCACCCCACCCCCCCTCCACCCTGTCCCCGGCTTAGTTGTCCATGTCCATTGGTCATGCATACATGCATATAAGTTCTGTGGTTTATCTCTTCCCACCCCCCCCCCCCCCCCATCCCCTCTTCTGAGGGATGTCAGTCTGTGCCCTACTTCCATGTGTCTGGGTCTACTGTAAACCCCCATTTCATTGCATCAATCCCAATAAAATAGTTTCACTTCTGGATTCTCGTCTGTAATACAGCAAGAATAAGGCAGGAAAAGAGAAATTCACAGTGCCAAGATTATTTCTGTGAAGAATATAAACTTGGTGTTAATTACTCTCTAGAACCCAGTCTACTCTTGAGTTTATCCTTCCAGTGATGCTCTGATTTCTACAGATGATTCAAACTCTGACTATGATTCCTGAAACTCCTCAATTTAAAGTCACTTTCTCTCGGGATCATATATTCATAGTCTCTTAGCCAAAGTCTGTTTATTGTCTCCTAGAAAACTCTGTCATCTACAAACAAAATGCTTTTCAGCTTGGTGCAATTCAAATGTATTTCCTCTGTGATGAAATTGTTATTACTATTAGCCCTCGCAGGATGGCTCAATTGGTTAGAGCATCAACCTGATATGCCAAGGTTGTGGGTTTGATCCCCAGTCAGGGCACAGACAAGAGTGAACCAATGAGTGCATAAAAAAGTGGTACAACAAATCCATGTTTCTCTCTCACACAAAATAAATTAATTAATTTAATTTTTATTTTTTATCCTCACCCAAGGACATTTTTGCATTTATCTTCAGATAGAGTGGGAGGGAGAGAGAGAGAGAAACATCAATATGAGAGAGACACATCGACTGGTTGCCACCCACATGACCCAACTGGGGACAAACTGCAATTGAGGTATGTGCCCTTAGCAGAAACTGAACCCAGGACTCTCTGGTCCGTGGGCCAATGCTCTAACTGCTGAGTCAAACAAAAAGAATTAAAAAAAAAAAAATGAACCAATGAATGCATACATAACTGCAACAGGAAATCAATGTTTCTCTTCCTCTCTCTAACATTATATATATAATTATTATTGTTTGCTATAATTTCCTACTGTTTTAAGAAAGGTCTTAACATTATTTATTACTTTGGAGCCAGTTGAATGAGAATAGAAGGTTCAGCTCTGAATTCCTGAGATTGTTTTCCAAGAAATCTCTGTGGTCTTAGAGGATTGCCAAACTTTGTGCATATACTATTCTCCCAACTCTATGATTCTCCAAGGTTATATTTTCCTAGTATCAGTAATTGGTAGACTTATTGCCACATTACAAAATTCTTACTCTGTACCTTTCCTCTTTTATGTATTTTCCCTTTTGAGTATCTTCACATACTTTTCTGGAATGATGTTCTTCATTCCTTTGGTTTTATATCTGTTGACACTGTCTCTTGGATGACTGACCTTAAGTGCTCTTATTATCTATAGTCAACAGGAAAGATCCTTCTGTTTCTTATAACCAACATCTTCAAAGAGATTTACCAGAACAAGGCAGTTAAACGACAGCGATCAAAGAATAGATTGTGAATGTCTTATGTATAATTGATGCTCTGAGCAATACAGTATCATATTATGGGATCAGTAAAAAAATTATTTTTTCCTATTTCTACTTTAAAATTTATTCAACACCAATAATAATGGATGTGGAAAGCAGGCTGGTAACCCTTACCACACCCTTAAATAAACAATTTGCAGCCCTGGACAGTTTGGCTCAGCGGTTAGAGTGTCGGCCTGCGGTCCAGAGAGACCCGGGTTCAGTTCCTGCTAAGGGCACGTACCTCAGTTGCAGTTTGTCCCCGGCGCTGGTTGGCCATTCGATGTGTCCCTTTCACGCTGAGGTTTCTTGCTCTCTTTCTCTTCTTCTCTCTCCCACTCTATCTGAACAAAAAATGTAAAAATGTCCTCGGGTGAGGATAAAAAAAAAAAAAAAGAAAAAGAAAGAATTTGCAGAATGTCATGATGTCTCCCATCTTCTAAGAGTATCCAAAGAACACTTAATATCACAAACACAATTTTGATTAAGTAATTCAAATATTCAAATTACAAAGCCCCATGTAACAATCAAATCTTTAAAATTCACCCTGGTGGATGGTCAGTTGGGGGTGAGAGTGGTGGTCAGCAAACTCATCTCTTCCAAAATTTAGAAGCAACGTAAAATACCACATGATATTAGAATGTGCAAACCTGAAGATTAGTAGACAACAATAACTATAATTTATAGAAATTTAAAACGAGTGAAAAAACCAATTGAATCATTTTATCACATTTTCATCATCCAGCTTCAAACCCTTCAGTGACTATTTAACAGCAAGAGCATTGTGGGCAGCTTGTCCAGGAGGTTATAAAGACATGAATGAGATGGCTGCTCAATTCGTCCCTGGCTTCACTGTTCAGCAAAGTGATCCTTGTGTTCTTTTGCCTTATAGAACTGCTTGCAGTTCTCAAAACTCACCAAGCTATTTCAAAGCTGTCATTTTCTATCACGCTGATTCTTCTACTTGGAATGTATCACTTTTAGTGCAGCCATTCAGAATCTCAACTTATTATTGCTGGGTATTTAGAGGCTTAACTCTCCCATTATGTTCTGTTTTTCATCTATTATGTATTATTCATTGTTATATTCTAAGTGTCTAGCAAAGTACATAATATCTACCAGACATAAAATGAATGCTTGTTGAATGGATAATTGAATCCAATCCATAATTGAAAAAAAGAGATAAACTAAGACCAGGCATATAAATCTAGGACAGAGAACTATAATAAAGAAAATAACAAAAGCAGTATTGTGCATGTAATAATATGTACACTCAGCTATTGTTATAAATGACGATAATTATATATATGCTAGGTTGAATGGAACCCCCAAAAATTATGTCCACTTGGAACCTCAGAATATTTGGAAATGGGGTCTTCGCAGGTGTGATGAATTGAAATGAGGTTCTACTGGATTAGGATGGGTCCTAAATCTAAAGCTTTGAGCTGTCACCTTTCTGAGGAAGTTTAGTTTCAATATACAGCGAGACTTTGGAAGACAAAAGGCTGAGTAGGCTGGGTGGAGGTCTTTTCTGTGTGCTTAGGAATGGCAACATCTTAACTAAGCACTCTGAAAGCTCTTTATGGCCCTATAGATATATCTATATATCTATATAGAAAGGAAGAAAAATCAACTGAAAATAAGGTACAAATTATTAGATTACATTAAAATTTCCTGTCTCATTATTAACTCAAGTTACAAAATGGATGCATTATGTCCAATGCCCCCTGTTTGAGGTAAAATCACTCCTACCCAAACATACTGAATAAATGAGGCAATACTGTGGACACTTCTGCCTTCTCAGAGCCAACCGATCCAAGCCAGCACCAGCACACCACTCAGAACACACACCAAATACATATTTGCTGAAGAGAAAAAAATTACATTTTAATGTTTGTAATAATTTCGTAAACAACCAAAAGATGGCATTCAAATCATCAAATTGGAAGACCAAATAGCCTGGGCACGTTCACAAAGCCACCAGAGAAGCCCCAGTCGAGGACTGGGATGACTTCCTGACACAGTTTCCAAAAAGAACATGGATTCATTAGGACTCCAATTTGTTGGAGGTTAATAACGTTTAGCATGTGACTGCAGAGGACTCTTAGCACAGGATTTAGAAAATGTAGGCATGATGTAGACACTGATGAAAGGGAAGCTAAAGAAAGCCCAATTCAGGTGCTGCTTCTTCGATGAGCAGTTTCTGCTAAGAAAATACTACAAAGAGTCTCTGCGTATACTTATTAGGAAAGAATGAGAGCTTAGAACCACCACATTTTCCCAAACTCAGAAATTAGACATGGCACGTTATTAACATTTACACATTTTGAAATGAGATTTTCATTTATTTTCTGACATTCCATTGGGACAAGGTTAGGTCTTCAATTTTCTCCTCTGTATTACAAAAAAAAAGAGTTTTCTTACACAAAAGAGAAGTTGAAACTGGTAAGATTCAGAATTTATATCTTTAATATATTAATTAGCTAAAGATATCAATAGTACTAGGGAAATCTGTGGAATATATAACATTTTAAATTGCTTATAATTAAAATATAAGGGAACATATATGAAATTAAAGAAATAATTGAATTCAATATTGAACTTGAAATCCATAAAACAAGGTAATATATTCTAGAACTACTCAAAAAATTTAACTATAATTATGCATGGATATTGAAAAGACAATACTAAATTTATTCTGTATTATAAAAGAGTAATGTTTACAAGTTAACACAGAAAGAGATACAGAGTTTAACATAGCAACTGACGTCAATTATTATTCAACACTACCAAAATTTTGCTAAGCAAACCTAATTGAATATCTGTCTTAAAAATGCTTAAATCAATAAGAAAGATAAAGTTTATTTGACTTGTAGTAAGATTTTAATACTGCTTTCACCTTTTCTATGGGCTAAATAATCGCAATTAGCCACTGATTAATGCTGTAGTTAATGAGAAATTAAAGCATTCTTTAATTTTCTCTCCAAACCAAAAACAACATGTAGCTTAAATATATTTCATTGTTGACAGGGAAAGTAGATTAGTAAGCTAATATTTTTTAAAGTAAAGGCTAATTTCAATCTTTTTTTTATTTTAATACAAACCTATATTGTAAGTCCTTATCATTTTCTTCTCCAGGAGTATGCATATTTTAGTAATACATTTTAATTTGTTTTATTCTTTAAAAACAGAATTAGATGTCTTTTGAGTCAGTTAAAACATTTTTCCCAATAAAATTTTATTATAATCAAAACAAAATCTTTAGAGAAGCTGATGCACTTTTTAAAATATGTACATTATATTCCATTTTCTTTCAACAAGTGATTTAATTGCATTGATTTGCTTAACCGCAAAACCATTTTAGTTGGTATAAGTTTGAAGGAGAAAATTAGGAAGATTTTGAAGATCATGTTTATCTATAAAAGCAAAAATTTTAATTATTACAAGAAAGTGTTTAGAGCTAGCTCAATTAATTGAAAAAAGATCATGATCTTAAGATAGTCTTTTCATTGTAACATTTATAAACTTTGACTGCATTAACTGTTTCCCATGCAAATTAATTACCTAATTTCAGTGACAGGGTTCGATAAATGGATAGCTTAAAAACACCATTTTTCAGCACCAAATTTTCTCATTGCTACGATACTACTATACCAATTATCCTAACAGAAGTTACATTCAGCATGTGAGATGGGAATAGAGTTTAAAACAACCTGAAGGTCTAACTTAATCGTTTTTTTGATCTAGTGCCTTTTATTCTATTTTGAGTTTTCACTACAGGATAAGCAAGGACAAGAAATGATGGTATACCTTTAATTTTTCATATTTACATTTATTCAGCATCTTTAGTGGATTATGAAGTCCAATGCTGGGCATGTGTTAATGTGGGAAAGATCGGCTTAATGCCTTTTCACACTTTCATGCCACCTTTATTTTCTGTGGTTCATTCTCTTATCAAGTGCCTGAGACCTTCATTCTGCTCACTGATACAAAGAATTCCCCATCACGACATTCAAATGACATTTTCTCTCAAGGTAAAGCTCTACTTTTCCTGCATTTTTTTAAATTGACTAATTTACATTATTCTCCAGATATGTCAAATACCTTGCCAGAGGTCACCCTAGAAAGATTTCATGGATTATCAGATCCTATACTCGATGTAATTTTTTTTTCTTTATTGATTATTTAGACAGAGAGGAAGAGAGAGGGAGGGAGGGAGGGAGAGAGAGAGAGAGAGAGAGAGAGAGAGAGAGAGAGAGAGAGAGAGGGAAACATCGGTGAGAGAGAACATCAATTGGCCGCCTCCTGCATGCCCCCCACTGGGGATTTGGCCCACAACCTGGGCATGTGCCCTGACCAGGAATGAACTGGCAACCTTTTGGTGCAAGGGTCGATGCTTAATCACTGAGCCACACCAGCTGGGCTATGTAATTTTTACTGCCCCATATTATTGTTATTTCATTAGAAGAAAAGAGCAAGTCAGAAAAATGCTTTAGGAAATGACTCTACACTCTATTGGTACTATTTCCATCCCAGATTATGGAACAGAAGTCCTGGAGCTGTACAGTGCACAGGATGAGTGACCACACTTGATGGCCCCATTGTTGATAATTTAAAAAAAGGAAAGCAATTGTATAGATGTCAAACAATAGTAATTAATGATTAAGTGTAGAGAACTAGAGAGGAGGAGACATTAAGGATGATTCTAAAGCTTTAATTCTGAAAGACTGTTTTAATTTTAATAGTATAAAGAGACATAGGGAAAGCAGCCACCGTGGAAATGAAAATGACATGTTCATCATTAGATACTTTGATGTGAGGTATATGTACACATCGAGTTTTCCAAAAGACAGTGACGTTATGGTGCTGAAATTGAGAGAGGGAATCATTGAAGATTCAGATATAATTCTTACTGAATCCAAGTAAGAATTGAAGTCATGAGATCGCCTGAAAACAGACTATAGGAAATGGGATAGCCCAAGTATGGAGCACTGGGAATACATGCTTTGATGTTGAGAGAAGGGAAAAAGTCAGACATCAGAGTATTAATAGATCATTCAGAATTAAGGACCATTCAATGGTATGGACCTCAAGGAAACAAGGATCTTTAAAGAGGAAGATGCAAATACCTCTATGAAATGTTGCCAAGAGGAAATAGTGAATAAATCCAAAAAGGAACTCATTAGAGGAGATAAAATAAATCTATGTGGAGATGTGCATATGATCAGCTAGGCTTACTCATCTAAGAGACTCTTCTTCATGCTACCCTCAGAGTATATCGCTTATTTTAGCTTGTGCCTCACAACCTTTTGCAGATTGGATATATTCATTTAATAGGGGTATTCAGGGTAGTTTAGTTTTTCCAAAATCTAAAATTTATAATATTCATTATATCTACCAATATATCATTCTAGAATTTTAAAAGAGCCTAGATTTAACAATAGGAGAAGACAGAGAAGAGGAAAGAAAGAAGCACATTTTTTTATTTTACCTTGTTGCCCTTTCCTATGTTATAGGAAAAGCTGGAAAACAACAATAAGCGAAGAAGATTGGTACCTACAATGGAATACTACTCAGTCATTAGAAAAGATGAAATACTGTCATTTGTGACAACATAGATAGATCTTGAGCATATGATGCAAAATGAGTCAGACAGAAGTGTCAAGAACCACGATTTCATTCATATGAAGGATACGAAACTGAAAGCAACAAATGATCAAACAACAAACAAATAAAAGCTCACAGACGCAGATAATAGCACAGTGGTTACTAGAGGGAAAGGGTGATGAGGGGGAGGTAGAAAAGGGTAAAGAGGCTCAAACATTGGGTGACAGAAGGAGATTTGAATTTGGACAATGAACACACATTGCAACATACAGATGATGTATTATAGAATTATACACTTGATACCTACATAACTTTATTCACTAATATCACCCCAATAAATTTAATAAAATTAAAAAATAATAATTTAAAAAGTGCTTTTTTTTCTTCTCTTTAACACATCATTACATAAAACACCTAAAATGTGTTTATCATGTTTATTGCCTGTCTCACTCAATAAAGCCTAAGCTTTGTGAAATAAGAGATTTTTGCCATTTTGTATTTCCAGCAACTGGAACTGTATCTTACACGAGGTAAGTGTTGATAAGACTTTGCTGAATCATTCATCTCTTGACTTTGAACCCCCAAGAGCCAAAGTCCTAGACATGTAAGGGTGGTTTATTTGTATATAAGTGAATGTTTATCTTATTTCCTGTCCTTAAAATCTAAGCTGAGGCACCATCATTTGGACAAATGTGTATGTGCAAAATTTGTGCTTATGCTCACGTAACAGATCTATAGTACAACGCACAGTAGGTATCCACATATACACAGTCATGCCAACATATGTGTGAAGTATAAAAAAAAAAAACATTAAAAAGCAAGTACTGAAGTCTACTAAATTAGAAATATCAAGAAAGAAAGATAACATGAGATTTAAATGTTGCTGCTTCTTACACAGCCCCCACTGGGGACTGAGCCCCAAACCTGAGCATGCACCCTGACCTGGAATCGAACCAGCAGCCTTTTGGTGCAATACCCAACTAACTGAGCCACAATAACCAGGGCTAAATTTTTAAAGTACTTTAAAAGCTACCTCTTGCCCTGGCCAGTCTTGCCCAGTGGTTAGAACGTCGGCCCGCGGACCAGAGAGTCCTGGGTTCGGTTCCTGCTAGGGGCATGTGCCTCAGTTGCAGTTTGTCCCCACCCTGGGTAGGGTCATGTGGGTGGCAATCAGTCGATGTATCTCTCTCACATCGATGTTTCTCTCTCTCTCTCCCTCCCACTTTGTCTGAAGATGAATGCAAAAATGTCCTCAGGTGAGGATTAAAAAAAAAAGCTACACCAATATTTTTGAATTTTAGGCATTTTTTGAAGTTTAACAAAGTTCTTTGGTATTAGATGCATTTCATGAAGCCCCGTTGTATCTCATTATGGCCTAGCATATATTTTAAAATACAGATTGCATATTTACATTTTCCAGGGAAGAAATTCATAGATTATGTCAAATTTCAAAAATTAAAGTGAAGAACTATTGATAAATGATATATTTTAAAAATCATATGGGTTTTTTTTTTGTTTGTTTTTTTTTACTCATACTCAGTAATTTTTCATTTATTCAGCAAACATATACATGCTTGGAGTATATACAAGGTACATGCTGTGTCATCCAGGTAGGCCCTTGGGACAAATAACAAACAGGTGCAAACTATTCAGGCCCCTTTAGTTAAAGTAACATTTGTTACTATAAAAATTATCTAGTTTTGGACCAAATTGTCTTATAAGTATTTTCATCACTCTGCCTAATATTACTTCACTAAAAATAAAATTCAAATATTGCAATAAACTCAAAATTTATTAGCATAGATATAATAAGAGCCATTTTATTTCAAGCTTATAAAAATGTATTTAAAGAACATGAAAAGATACACTTCTTATGTGGTGTGACATCATAATATCATAGCTTTCCTTTTACTTGTTAAAATATGCAGCATTAGGTTCTGATATTTTAAGTGTTTTACATATTTATAAAAATAAAATAGCACTTTAGGGTTGTAATTTCCAACCTCATCCCATCGTAAATGTAAAAGTTTTCTCCTTGCAAATTAATAATAAAAATACATAAAAATAAACTAATTTGAAATTGCTCTTATCCTATTTCACTATTCATAGTGCTTCTTTATTCTGTTATAGGTGTTTTAGAAGTGGGAGCTCTTTTATGTACTTTGTGTGAGGCTGTATGTTCCTCCGTTTATAGAATATTAGTCATCTGACATAAGACAATATTACTCTTGCGGAAAGTTCTCAAATGTCATCAGGTTTCCTGATGTATGGATAATCAGGTCAAAGGTCAGTCTAAAGACCTTATGAGATAATGGCTCTTGGTTTCAGATTCATTTTTCCTCCTTTCTACAATTCTTAATTCCACACAACATGATGGAGAGTAAGCAAATTGTGATTTCATTCCATTTTTTTCTTGTAATCTCTCTATCTAGTGGGCATTACACCCTATGAGGTGATAGTAAAAAGTGAGGCTTCATTTGGATTTTCCTATGAACTCATACAACTTTTTTTTTTCATTATAAACTAATATTAAAGCAAGTGCTGACTTAAGGTCACTCTTACCTAGTGAAAACCAATGTTATCTGCAGAGCAGGGCATTACATTTATCATCAAATTGGTAGTTTTGTCCTCAGACTCATGGATTCGATCAATGAACCTGTAGTTTAATAATTTCCATTAAATATATGCTTTGTTATTTTCGGCACTTCTTCTAACCTGTCTTTCTTTTTTTTAAATCATCAGTTTAACAGCATATGTGATAATTTATTATAATAGCACCATAATGGTTCCACAGACAGACCTGTGACGTAAAGAATTTCCCTTTTAAATAACACCAGCAGAATACACTTTAAGTGGTAACACAAGTAAAATGTACTCTTCAAAATAATTTTCTCTTTTTAATTTTATTTTTTCCATCACCATTTATCCCCTCTGGACCCTCTTCTACCTCTATGTTCCCCTCCCCACGTGCCCCCATCCTGCAATCACCACATTGTTGTCCATACCCATGAGTTAACTAGCTCTCTATTTTTAAAAAAAGATTTCCTATTGACTTTTTTATAAAGAGAGGAAGAGAGATGGAGAGAGAAAGAAACATTAATATGAGAACAAAACATGGATTGGTTGGCTCCTGCATGCCCCCTACTGAGGATTGATCCCACAACCCAGGTATGTGCCCTGACCAGGAATCATACCCGCAACCTTTCAGGGGATGAGCCAGCACTCAACCCACTGAGCCACACTGGCCATGGCTTTTTAAAAATTCTGATCAGTCGCTCCACACACCCCAGCCCACCCCCACCCCTGAAAATAGAACTCTCTGCCTGCTCTCTACTTTATCTATGGGTCTATCTCTATTTTGCTTGATAGTTCAATTTGTTCATTAAATTCCCCATATGAGTGAAATCACATAGTACTTGTCTTTCTCTGGCTGGCTTATTTCACTTAGCATAATGTTCTCCAGGTCCATCCATGCTATCGCAAAGGGTAAATTTTTTTTTTCCTTTTTACAACAGAGTAGTATTCCATTATGTAAATATACCACAGCTTTTTATCCACTCATCTACTAATGGACACTTGGGCTGCCTTCAAATCTTGGCTAGTGTAAATAATGCTGCAATGAACATAGGGGTGCATATAGTCTTTCAAACTAGTTCGTCGGGTTTCTTTAGATAAATTCCCAGAAGTAGAATTGTTAGGTCTAAGGCAGTTCCATTTTTAATTTTTTGAGGTAACTCTGTAATGCTTTCCATAGTGACTGCACCAATCTGCATTCCCACCACCAATGCACTATGGTTCCCTTTTCTTCACATCCTCACCAACACTTGTTGTTTGTTGATTTATTGATGATAGCCATTCTGACAGGTGTGGGGGGATAACTCATTATGGTTTTAATTTGCATTTCTCTGATGACTAGTGACTTTGAGTATCTTTTCATATATCTATTGGCCAGCTCCATATCCTCTTTAGAGAAGGATTTATTCAGGTCTTTTGCACATTTTTTAATTGGGTTGTTTAAATTTTTTGGTATTGAGTTGTAGAAGTTCTTTATAAATTTTGGGTATTAACCCCTCATCAGATGTATCACTGGCAAATATGTTCTCCCATTCAGTGAGTTATCTTTTTATTTTGTTGGTGATTTTCTTTGCTGTGCAAAAAATCTTTAGTTTGAGTAGTCCCTTTTGTTTATTTATTTATTTATTTATTTTTGTTTCCTTTGCCCAAGGAGATATGTCAGAAAAAAATATTGCTATGAGAAATGTCTGGGATTTTACTCCCTATGTTTCATTCTAGGATTGTAATGGTTTGGGGTCTAACATTTGGGTCTTTAATCCATTTTGGATTTATTCTTGGGGGGGGGGGGATAAGGAGGTGGTCTAGTTTCATTCTTTTTTGCATATATTTGTCCAATTTTTCCAACACCACATATTGAATAGACTATCTTTAGTCCATTGTATGTTTTTGTTTCCTTTGTCAAATATTAATTGTCTATAAAGGTGTGAATTTATTTCTGGGCTCTTTATGCTGTTCCATTTATCTATATGTGTCTTTTTATGCCAATACCATGTTGTTTTGATTACTATAGCCTTGAAGTATAGTTTGATATTAGGTAGCATGATTCCGCCAACTTTATTCTTTTTTCTCAATATTGCTTTTGCTATTTGAGGTCTTTTGTGGTTCCACATAAATTTCTGAAACATTTGTTCTAGTTCTGTAAAATATGCTACTGGTATCTCGATAGGAATTACATTATGTGATACTTTATGTGAATTTGTAAATAGCTTTGGACAGTATGGACATTTTAATGACGTTAATTCTTCATACCCATGACCACGGTATATGCTTTCACTTATTTGTATCCTCCTCAAATTCTTTCTTTAGTGTCTTACTATTTTCTGACTACTGGTATTTTAAATTCCTAGAAACCTACACAAACTTCTAAAACTAAATCAGGAAGAGTCAGAGAATGTGCCTAGGCAAATTACAACTAGTGAGATTGAAGCAGTAAAAAACAACTTCTCAACAAACAAGAGACCTGGACCCAATGGCGTTACAGGTAAATTTAACCAATCATTCAAAGAAGAACTAACACATATCTTTCTCAACTTCTCTAAAAAATTCAAGAGTTTGGAAGACTCACAAGCTTATTTTTACTGGGCCAGCATTATCCTAATTCAAAAACCAGATAAAGTCACTCCAAAAAAAAGAAAACTTTAGGTCAATATCCCTGATGAACATAGATGGTAAAATCCTCAACAAAACAATAGTAAACTGAATCCAGCAATACATTGAAAAGATCATACACCATGATCAAGTGGGATTTATTTCAGATGTGCAAGGTTGGTATAATATCTGCAGTCAATAAATGTGATACACCACATAAACAAATTGAAGGATAAAACACATGATCATATCAATAGATGCAGAAAAGCATTTGATAAAATCTAGCACCCATTTATGATAAAAACTTTCAACAAAGTGAGAATAGAGAGAACATATTTGAATGTAATAAAGGCCATATATGACAAACCCACATTCAACATCGTACTCAATGGGCAAAAACAAGTGTGAAACTAAAAGCTTTTCCCTTAAGATCAAGAACAAGACAGGGATGTCCACTCTCACCACTCTTATTCAACGTAGTACTGGAAGTCTTAGCCACAGCGATCACACAAGAAGAAACCAAAGGCATTCAAATTGGAAAGGAAGAGGTAAACTGTCTTTATTTGTAGATGACATTATATTGTATATTGAGAATCCGAAAGATTCAACCAAAAAACTACTAGAACAAATAAATGAATTCAGTAAAGTAGCATGACACAATATAAATATCTAGAAATTAGTTGTATTTTATACACTAATAATTAACTATCAGAAAGGAAAACTAAAAAAAAAAAAAAAAAAAAAAAAAAAAAATCCCATTCAGAATTGCTACAAAAAAGAATAAAATATCTAGGAAGAAATTTAACCAAGAATGTAAAAGACCTAACCAGCCTTTTAAACACCATGTTTTTACTTTTCAGCACATATTTCCTCTCTCTTGCACTACGCATGCACTTTAGTATATTTTAACTCCTTTAATTTGTTTCTTAAATATTTTATATATTCAATATTATACACTTTAAATCCTATGTTGTTATAATTACGTTCATTAGTGTTCATATATATTTCCAGATTCAAATTATTTGCCTTTTATTCCCCTTGCTTCACCTATACAATTTCGTCTGGAATCATTTATGTTTTCCATGAAGAAGAGTTCATACAGTTTCCTTTTGGATTTGTTTGCTGTTCATGAAGTCTTTACTCTTTATATGAAAAGGCCTTTTGTTATCTTCAGTCTTGATACTAATTTTCATGTTGGGGGAAGTTAGACTGGCAATTGTTTTTTCTAGAATCTTAAAGATTTTTCACGGCCCTGGGGCCTCTAATATTGTTTAGTAGTCACTCAATCATTTCTTTGGAGTTAATCTCTGACTACTTTTAATATTTTTCTGCTTTGTTTCCTTCATCAGCTGTGGGACATCCTCAACCATTATTTCATGAAGAATCTCTCTATGGTCCATCTTTTCTTTTCTTTTTTTCTAATATTTCAGCTAAAAGACTTTCTCCTTGTAACCTCTCTTACCCATTCTTTATTTATATATTTTGCCTCTCTTTGCTTCTTTCTAGCTCGACTGCATATAACTTGCTATTAAAATCATACCTTGTCACCCTGGCCGGTTTGGCTCAGTGGTTAGAGCATCAGCCTGCGGTCCAGAGATACTCAGGTTCAGTTCCCTCTAAGGGCACGTACCTTGGTTGCAGTTTGTCCCTGGCCCTGGTTGGGTCATGCGGGAGGCAGCCACTCGATGTGTCCCTTTCACATCGATGTTTCTCTATCTCTCTCTTCCTCTCTTTCCCTCCCACTCTATCTGAACAAAACATGGAAAAATGTCCTTGGGTGAGGATAAAAATGAATAAATAAATTCATACATTGTCTTCTTTGTTTTAGTTACATCTTCCAGTTCCATAATTTCTAGTTGATTCTTATTCATATATGTAGTATTACTTTTTATATTCTCCAGTTTCTTTCTCTAAATTTGAAATTCATTTTTATTCCCCTGAACACAGGAAGTATAATTGTATTGCATAATTATATAATTGTATACATTGCATAATTGTATATATTGCATAATTGTATATATTGCATAATTATACAATTATATAATTGTATAATTATAATATGTAATAATCACCATAACAAAATTGCCTTTCAACCAACTTCTGTTGTTCTACTAAATCCAGCCTGTGCATTTTTATTCTGCTATTTGCTTTATTATCTTTAATTGTTTCTTTGAACAATTACTTGGAGAAATGATTTCGAGTCTTGAGATGTTTCTATATTTTTTGGAACATGACTTTTCTTCTCTTCTGACAGTCAAAAACTTGTGCTAGTCAAAAAGACCAATGCTTGAAAACTGTAATCTAGACGGTGGCTAGAACCCGGTCCACACCTCACTTCCAGGAGGGAGTTTCTCGTGTTCCTGCCTAGAGACATGGGTGCCACACGAGGGCTTCCGCCTTTAGCAATCACCTAACATTAACACACATCCTCCCAACTTAGTGAGTCACTTGGATGATAGATGTTTCTCTCAGGTGTGCCCTGAGGGTTTGCAGAAGTACCCAGTACAAAGGTGGCAAGGGGTCCCGGCACTCAGGAAAAGTTCCTGATCCTGGTGGCCCAGGATGCTGAACCCTGTTGTTTGCTGACTCTCAGCTGCCTGGGATGATTGAAACTATCTCCAAGAAAGAAGTGGTTTATTCCCTCTCATTATTACATGAGAACCCCATCAGTGTATTGGGATGGTTTTAGGTCCAACTTTTTAGGTGCCTTTTGTAGGAGCTGCTGTGAATCATCTATCTAGATCACCACTTGCTAGAACTAAATTTCCTCAAATGTTAGTTTTTCACAGACTTTTTAATAAACAAATTATATTTGTAATAAGTTAACAATTTAAAAATCTGTATTCAAGATCTTAAAACTATTGATAACTTTTCCCCTAACAATTCTACTGTGGCAATTTATTTTAAGGAAAGAGACAGACACACAAACAAACAAACAAACAAACAAAAAACTATGAAAACCCTTTGTGCAAAAAAAAAAATATTACTTGTACTTTTTAAGCTCTAATAAAAATGGAAACAAATCACATATTCAATAAAAGGGGAAAATGTGTAAACTATGGTTTATGTACACAATGGATGAGTATTTAGCAATTAAAAAGGTTCCTCTATAATCATGCTAACTAAAATTCAGAATATAAATTTTAACAGATTATGTAATTAAAATTATATAAATAGAAAAAACAGAACTAACATATTAAAAACAAACAAACAAATAAATAATACTAGGAAACAAATCACTAAAAATCTATGGTAGTTTTTTAAAAATTTTTTTATTCCTCACTCAAGGATATTTTTCCATTTATCTTCAGATAGAATGGGACGGGGAGAGAGAGAGAGATGGATGCGAGAGAGACACATTGATTGGTTGCCGCCTGCACACCACTGATCAGGGCCAGGGACCGAACCGAAACTGAGGTATGTGCCCTTGACCAAAATGGAACCCGTGACCCTTTGTTCTGCAGGCTGATGCTCTAACTGCTGAGCTAAAGTGGCCAGGACTATAGTAGTTATTTTTTGAATGTTGATTTTTGTTTTTATTTGTTTGTGTTGTTTAATGATAAAGTAAAGCCACACTACCTTTAAAATCAGAAAAAAATTATTTTAAATACATCTGAAAGGAAATATGGCAAAATATAGTCAGCATTTTTGTTTTAGGAAGTGGGACTTTATCTCTCCCTCCTTTAATTTTTTTGGTATTTCACAAATTCTGAAGATTAGCATGCACAGCTTCTTGTTATCAAAACAAAATATACTGTTTTTAAACTAAATATTAAAATATCCAAGTCTTTATTTTTTCCAGAAAATAATGTTATATATAGGCTGTTGCTTATATGTGTTATGTAAACCTGTCCCTAAGATAAGAATATAATTATCATAATTATATGTGATAAAGATCTGTGAAATATGTTCTAGGCAAAACAAAAAAAAATTTCTAGGCAGTATAGATACCTGTTAGTGTTTACAATAACAGTTCACAAATACACCACCCAGTCAAGTCATCTTCTGTCACCATGTATTTGGCCTCCTTTACCCTTTACTAGCCCCTCACCCCCTTCCCTCTGCTAGCCACCATACTGTTGTCTATGTTTACAAATTATGGTTTTATATCCCACATATGAGTGAAATCATATGGGACTTTGCTTATTCTAATTGACTTCTTTCACTTACCATGATAGTCTCAGGGTCCATCCATGTTGTCACAAATGGCAGTATTTCATCTTTTCTTATGACTGTAGTATTCCATAGTATGCATGTACCACACCTTCTTTATCCAGTCCTCCATGGAAGGACACTGGTTGTCTCCAGTCTTGGCCGCCGTGAATAATGCTGCAAAGAACACAGAGGTGACTAGTGTTTTTGATCACTCCCGGCAACAGTTCTGTTTCTGAGGCTGCAGTAGCTGCTTGCATAGTATTTAGGAACCTACAGGTATTGCTTTGTTCACAATAGTCTTTAATTACTGAAATAAAACAAATGAAACAAAAAAGCATTATGCCCTTAAATTGTTTCTTGTCTGTTTAGTAGGTTAATTGTGACCTCAGCTTGAGGAAAGAATTGCTAATTGAGCTGATAATTGGGATCCTAAGGTAGCTTAATTTTTATGGAAAACAGAATGTTGTTTTTTTGGAAACTAATCTAAAATGTAATTTTCACTTTTTTTTTTTTTTTTTTTTTTACAAATGAATGACTTTCAAACACACATTGGGTCATTCCTGATATTTTGATAAACAAATCAGTAAATGTTTTTATATTCTATATTTTTCAAGATATTTAATTCTGTTTTCTCACAAAATTCATGGACCAGATGGTTCTGTCAAACTTGCATATGAAAGTTTTAAACAAAATACATTTTTTGTGTGACTTAAGATAATTTATAAAATCAGTCTTTATTTATATCCATTCACATATTTATTTGTACCTCACCTTGTCTGAAAGCTTTTAAGTATATATAGTAAGATACAAATAGCCATAAAATTAATGGATGGTACAAGTAGAGCAAAGGGAAAATGATGAAAAGAAGGGTCAAGTACAAGAGAGACCCGGGTTCGGTTCCTGCTAAGGGCACGTGCCTCGGTTGCAGTTTGTCCCCGGCCCTGGTTGGTCGTGCGGGTGGCAGCCACTCGATGTGTCCCTTCACATCGATGTTTCTCTCTCTCTCTCTTCCTCTCTCACCCCCCCCCCCCCCCGCTCTATCTGAACAAAAAATGGAAAAATGTCCTCGGGTGAGGATTAAAAAAAAAAAAAAAAAGAAGGGTCAAGTACAGCAAACATGACATCATTGCATGTTAAGCTCACCAAGGGCGTTCTTATATCTGTTGGCTGCAGAATAAAAATTTGACCCTAAATTAATTATAATATAAAGCTAATTCTGGTAATTAATATAAAATAAGAAATATGATAGGTAATATAATTTAGTAAGAAAAAAAGGTTGTTTAAAGGAATCATCACTCTCCCTGATACTGACCAAAGAGAAATTACTTCTGTGAGGTGTCACAAAAAGGGTGCTTTATTATTCAAACAATAATTTTTATAGTAAACAAAGCAACTTGGTCCATGGTACTGTCTTTGATGTAAAATATTCATTCTAGATAATGGGAAAAGACCATCATTCAATTTAGAAAAACCAATTAGATAAAGGCCTTGGGATGAGGCTTAGTGTATAGTTCTCTTCTGGTCTAGTTCAATTCACTGTTCCTTCAAGATTCTTTTCTATAAATAAAGATTCTCATATTAAGCAGAATTCATATTAAAGAGCAATGATTCCAAGATCTTAATCTTTGGTCAGTAATTATTTTATGTTTCAAATTAAGCAAAGAGCCACAGACAATATCAGTTAGTTGAGTAAGCATTATGTGTGACATGCACTTTTGGGATGGGACACTCTAGCAAGGATCTACACATGGGCTCGATGAAGTATCTTTAAGATGAGTGTGGATATAGTCCCAACAGGTGCAGCACCTTGTAGCTATGTAGGTGATGCTGTATGTAATGTTCTCCTTGCTAGCATGTTGCCTAAAGGATTGTATTCATGGGGTTTGGGGACCTTTTTCTAAGTCACATAAAGGCTCTCTAGAAATTAGCGTTGACCAGGTTAAGATGTATTAATGGATCAAGTACAAGCAGTCCTTGCTTTGGCATTATTATAAATGTACAAATTTTATTAATCATGATTTAGTTAAGTAACATCAGTCCTCCAACAACACAGTGTGTTTCAATTATCATGGTGTATGAATTGTAAGTAATTATATAGTAGCACAGACTCCACTACTAGCTCTTCAGTCCACAAATCACTAAGCAAATAATAGATGTAAATCATGATTCATGACCAGTTGGTTCACTTGTTTCAAAGTCTGTTGGTGATTGATTTCTGAGAAACTGTTAACAAATATATAGGCAGATAGAAAGCTATGTAATTGTGTTGTCTTCTTGTCTTGCAGTGGTAAATCCATGTGGCATTTTAAAAAAAATTGATAATGGGCCTTGGCTGGTTTGACTCTATGGTTAGGATATTGGTCCATGGACCAACGAGCCACGTGTTCGATTCTGGTCAAGGGCACATACCTCGGTTGCAGTTCAGTCTCTGGCCCTGGTCAAGGTGGTGCGGGAGGCAGTCAGTCGATGTGTCCCTCTCACGTTGCTGTTTCTCTTTCTGTCCCTCTCTCTCTCTCTCTTTCTCTTTCCCTCTCTCCCACTCTATCTGAAGATAAATGGAAAAATATTCTTGGGTGAGGATTTTATATATATATATATATATATATATATATATATATATATATATGGATAATTGAAGGAGATAAATGGTCAACAAAGTTGAAAGTGCAGCCAAAAGAAAAAAGATAAGAAGGAGGAGGAGAAAGAGGGAAACAAGGAGGAGGGGGGTTGGTGGGGAAAAGTGGTAACACGGGAGTAAAATCTGAATCAAATGTAAGTGGAGTTCCAGAAGGAAGGTCTCAGTGTGGCTATGTGGACACTGGCCTCATTCCGCGGAGTCTACGCAGGTAGGCACAGTGCGTGAGTGAAGGTGAACTTGTTGCTGTGCTGGAGGAAAGTTCCTGTGATGAAAAGATGAAAATGTCTCAGAGGAAGTGATGCCAACAAAAACTTCACATTAAAGAAACTCTCAGAGGTATTTTATAACATTCAAAGCACAAAGGATAAAATGTTGGAACCTGATCCAAACTTTAAAAGGAGTAAGATAATCCTCCAGAGCATACAAAAGATGCTCACTTCATGCTGTGTTATACAAGAAGAAAAGTGCTATTCAAACTATGCTTGATAATAACACTCTAACTTTCAATGTCTCTAATGTTTTAAATTACAGCGTACTGATTTAACATTAATTTAAATATTTTTTATATATCTATACATTGATGACCAACAGTAAATTTGTTTTAATGTTTTGACAATTTTTTTTTTTTTGAGAAAGGAAAGCATTTTGGGTTTTTTTTTGTTTTCTTTTAACAAACCTGTTTATAAGCTTTGTGGTCATTGCATGCTTTAAAGTTAAAAGTTACATTCTGGAGATTAAATAAAAACTTTGACATTAACAACTGACTCACCTAACAACAAGTTTTAAAGATCACAGAACAATCCTGTTTCCCATTGATTATCAAATTTGCTTTACATGGTTACATCACGCATGACCGTTTTTATAGCTCCACACCCCTTTGCAAAGGAAGGACTGCTTGTACTAAAAATGATAAATATGCAACTAGTAAATTAGGTAGATAGTATACAGTATTGGTACAACACAAATAAATGGTATGCATGAAAAAGTATTTTGAATTATTATAATAAAAGAAAGCATAAAACAAAATGTATTCATTTTAACATTATTAATAGCTTTTTAAAGTGACAAACAAAATTAAAAGGAAACAAACCAGAAATATATATTTATAACATGGATGTTATAAAAGGCTTAACTAAGATAGATAATTCAAACAAACAAATAAAAATACTGACAAATAAATCCTCCAAAGGATATATGGGGTACCATTGAAGAAAATAAGCTCTAGAAAAAAAGATTATGGTTTCAAGGAACTAAAATATGCTGAAGGTTGCATAAATTAAGAGGAAATAAGTAAAAAGCAAGAATTTCCCTTAGTCTTTGTGGAGATTGGGTTCTAGAAACAGAAATCAGGAATGCAGGCTGTTACGCTTCTCCCCTCTCGGACTCGCTGGCGTTAGCTGTCCCTGCTTTCCGGGCTGAGCAGCTGTGTTCACGCACCTTCCGCCTGGACACAAGTGGCCCCTCAGCTAAAATGGTATTACCTCTTAGGTAGAGGGGCTACTGTGTTTGCCCGTTTTCTGGGATTCGTGTGTCTAAATATTCAGGAAAGAATCAGTCAACTACCAATTATTTGGCTGATCTCAGGACACGTTTCATATCAGGAGATAATTTTGCAATTTCTTGCCTGTTATTTCCAGGAAATCTGAGCAAGGCAGACACATTTACTGATGTGTAATTCATTTAATTAACAAAAGAGAAAATTAAAAAGACTGATGAACATTTGAAGATACTTAAAATTGCAGTAGAAAAATGGATCCATAAAATAAATGAGGTATCAAATTTTAAAATGCTTTACCTATTTATTCATAATAAATATGAGTAATCAGGAAAAAGCAGACAAGAAAAGAAAATTGACCCACCCATAAGCACTACTTGAATAATCATAAATTAGTACAAAAAGAAGAAATTTGTCAACATATAACAAAGCCTCAAAAATCTGGATGTCCAATGACCTAATTTCACTTTTAGAAATAATTATGTGTTTGTAAAAAGATTTATCTTCAGGACTGTTTATTTTTGTATGATTTATAATAGAAAATGAAATGAAAATTTTCAATATTCAACAAAAAGAATTAGTAGGTGGTCTTGTTTTTATGTAATGAAATATTATTCATCCATTACAATGTACAAAAGTCCCAGAATTCATCTTTATAGACATTTATGTTCAGGTACAATGACATAGAGAAATGTGTAGGTTCTATAACACTCTGAGAGAATTTGTTAAGTGTTTGGAAGAATCTGATAAATCACTAAAAGAAAAGAAAAAATATAGACCAGTGCTTCTTAAACTATATATGGTAAAAGATTAGTTTTATTCTTGTTTGTTGTTGTTGCTGTTGTTAAACCTCACTTGAGAATATTCTTTCCATTGATTTTTAGAGAGAGCCCTTGGGGGATGGAGACATCGATGTGAGACAAACACATTGATTGGTTGCCTCCTGCACACCCCCCAACCTGGCTTGAAACTATTCCATGTGCTAGCCAACGCTCTAACCACTGAAACACATCAGCTAGGGCTATTGCTTCTCTTTTTAATCCCAATTCATTGTAGACCAATTCTTTAATATTTTTATTGATATCTTAGAGAGAGAGAGAACGAGATAGAAACATCTATGAGTGAGAAACATCTGTCAGCTGCCTTCTGCATGCCCCACCTTCCCTGTGCTGGGTATCTGGCGCACAACCCGGGCATATGCCCTGACTAGGAATCAAACCAGGACTTCTCAGTCCATAGGACAATGCTCAATCCACTGAGCCATACCAGCCAGGCTATACCAATTCTTTCAATAAATTATAATAAAATTAATCAATAGAAAAATGAAATAAAATGGCATACTAAATTTGTTAATTTTTTATTTAATAGACAAAAATTATGTCATATTGTTATACAAGTTTCTAAATACTCTCAGACTGAACTTATCACAGACTGATAACAGTAAATTTGCAGACTGACAAATTG
Organism: Molossus molossus; assembly: GCF_014108415.1. Taxonomy (NCBI): domain Eukaryota; kingdom Metazoa; phylum Chordata; class Mammalia; order Chiroptera; family Molossidae; genus Molossus; species Molossus molossus. The sequence continues at coordinate 26,399,230 of NW_023425346.1, forward strand.
GGGAATACAACATTAGTAACACTACAGTTGATCTAGATTATATTGTCTCCTAAAGAAGATCCTCTTATTAACTGTAACACTTTTGATTTGCTAAATGATATGCAAGGTTTACAATTAAAATTACTAATTATGATAACTACTATGTATTGAAGGCTTGCTATGTCAGACAACTAATTGTTTTCTGTACAAAAAAATATTCAAATCTCAAAATAACTGTGTAAGATAAATAAAATTACTGTATACTTTCTACAAACTCACTGAAGTTAGCTAATTTTCCCAGGTACACACAGCTAATTAATAGCAGACCCTGAATTTGAACGGAGATGGCATGTCTCTAAAGCCCACAATCTGATAAACTCTCCCAGGCCAGTTTGCCTCGTGTCTGAAGCTGGATTGCTTGAGCACTAAAAACCTGGACTATGTAAAGAGGGAGGTCATCAGGAGACAGGAGAGAACTCACAGATAGACACACTTTAAAAGAAGAATTAAAAGACTTTAGCCCTGGCCAGTTTGGCTCAGTGGTTAGAGCATTGGCCTGCGGTCTGGAGAGACCCGGGTTCGGTTCCCGCTAGGGGCATGTGCCTCGGTTGCAGTTTGTCCCCGGCCCTGATTGGTCATGCGGGTGGCAGCCACTCGATGTGTCCCTTTCATGTCGATGTTTCTTTCTCTCTCTCTCTCTCTCTCTTCCTCTCTCTCCCTCCCACTCTATCTGTACAAAAAATGGAAAAATATCCTTGGGTGAGGATAAAAAAAAAAGAGTTTAATGTGGATGTCTTCTAAGAACTCCTTTACTGCCCTGGCTGGGTGGCTAGGTTAGTTGAAACTACATCCTGTACACCAAAAGGTTGTGGGTAAAATACCTGGTCAGGGCACATGCCTAGGCAGTGGGTTCAATCCCTGGTTAGAGTGCATACAGGATGCGCCAATCGGTGTTTCTCTCTAACATCAGTGTTTCTTTCTCTCTCTTACTCTTTCTCTCCTCTCCTCTCTCTCATAAAACATATTGTCTGGTGTGGATTTCTTTAAGCATTCTTGATGAATTTGGGTCTTCCAACCCCCCAAAATAGTAAGCACATTTGGATATATGGGGCAAATATGAAAGGGCTGAGGTGCATTTCTCTGTTTTACTTGTCTCCACCATCATCAAGTATATCCATACATAGCACCCCAAAATTAACTATGTTAAAGATTATATTTTGAAAATTAGGAACTCTTTTTTCTTTCCTTTCTGTCTATTTATTGTGTTTCTGTATTTCATATTCAGAGGGCTGTATTAACTATACAACTCAGTTTATGACACATTGATCTAGGTAAGACTCCTTTTTTCTTTTAATTTTTATTGTCTTTCATCCCAATTCCCTACTCATATTTCTGTACCCACAGAAAAAGGCAAACATTTTAATATGTTACTAGATAGTTAGATAGATGATAGATAGATAGATAAATAGATAGATAGATAATAGATATAGAGCAAGCTATCTCACCTGTAAACTTATTTTAAGGGTATATTTTTAAAATGTCTTTTTATTTTTATACATTAATGTAAAATCTAAATTTTTTGTATTGTAGTGTACGTTTCCTTTTGCTGCTGGAACAAATTGCAACAAACAGTGACTTAAATAATACAAATGTATTACTGTATAGTTCTGTAAGCTAGGAGTCCAACACAGAACTCACTGGGCTAAAATAAGGTGGCAGCAGAACTCCACTTCTTTCTGGAGGCTCTGGGCTTCTGAATCCCTTTTCTTTACCATTTGGATTCTTGATGCAATTTTATTTCTTTCAATTGTAGGACTGAGTTCCCAATTTTTTGTTAGATGTCTGCTGAAAGCCATTCGCAGCTTTTAGATGCCACCTGAGCTCATTGGCCAGTGGCCCCCTTTCTCCATCTTCAAAACCATCAGAATGCCCCAGTCCTTTGTCTGCTTGACCCTATCCCCCTTCTTCCTCTTCATCATTCTCAGCCAGCTAGGATAGGTTCTCCACTTTTAAGGATTCATGTGATAAGATAAGGCCAGCTGGATAACACAAAATGAACTCTCTGTCTCAGGATAACCTCAATGGTCTGTATTCATGACAACATCTTAAAGACATGTTTGCTGTGAAAAAATAACGTATTCCCAGGTTCTAGGAATTAGGGCATGGACACGTTTTGGGGGGAAGGCTCACTATTCTACACCACATGCAGTCTTTTCTGTAGTTCTAAAGTAGAGCTCTTGGCCAATAGGCAAGGCCCCTATGGAATATTTTGATTAGTCATTTTGTACTTAAACTGCTTCTTTAATTTGTTTTATATGTTGTAAACATTATTCTGACTTTTAAGGAGGTTTTGCATACACAGTTTTTGATCAATTACATAATGCTTTTCAGTTAACTTCTAGAGTAGATATTGATGTCTGTATCTCTATATTTGAATTGAACATAAGTGAGGAAAATGCACAATTGCCCCATGTACCACCAGCATAATAGAAAGGGTTGCATTTTAGATCATGGGCTGTCAGATTGATCAATAACAAACTATTATCCTTTCTGCCAATAATTTAGCTATAAAACACACACACACACACACACACGCACACACACAACAGGAAGAGATATTGAAATGAAAAAATGGACCCGGAGCCAAACTGACCACAGTTTTTAATATACTGAAGGACCACATTTTGACATACTTATCTGAATCTAATTGCAAATTTAGATCTCTACACAGTCATTTATCTTTAAGTTCTAAGCCATTGCATTTCATCTGTTATTTATGATCTCATTTAGATTTCAGAAAAAAATCCAATACTTCATGACACATCTTAATTTATAGTTTACCTTGAAAATTTGGTTACTCTTTGAACCAAGAGCACACTTATTCATGTGCACACTTATAATGAAGATAGAATTATTGGTCCAACCTTGGTGTCTGAATGGTGATTTGAATAGTGATGAAAATGACACCACTCTTTCTGCTAGTTCCAAGGAAGATTCTTCCACCGGGATCATGGTTTTTGGCCAGGTGCTTCTCAGAGCACCTGGAGAAACAGAGGAAAGAGGGGATATGGAGAGCCATCCTGGGGTTCTTTCCATTAGCTCTGGTCACTGGCAGCTGATATGATACCTGACCAAGACTGAACCTCTCTAAAATCCAGCAGCAGAACACCACACATAATGTGCTAATGAGAGAAAGTTAAAGCTTATTTTCTCTCTCACTGTAATACTAAAGGGAAATCGGGCAGTAGTAGGAAAAAAGTCCTAGAGGCACAAACTAGCAACACAGCCTTCAAAAGGTGCATTTCACAAATGGTAGACACATAATATGTTTCCTTTGCATTCTCTAGGGATCAGCTTATTTCTCAAATGCCAATTCCAATCACAATTGGCACTTTTGGCATTCGTGAAATATTCGATGTTTTTCATTCAGCTCAGGAATTTGTGTGTTCAGAAAACAGGGACTGAGAGGATGCAAGGTCAGCCACTGCCAATCACCGCTCCTCACTCCACAGGGATTTACTCAAAGGAGAACACAGCTTCAGTTCTCCCTTTAGGAAAGTTTCCTTCTCATTGCCAGAGTAAGTCCAAGTAGATTCCTGGCTGTCCTCTAAAATCCTGATAAACAATAAGGAAAGAAAAGAATAGCACATTTCTGAAAATGGGAAATGTACATCAATAACATTATGTAAAGTAAAAAATTATATAACTAATTGACTATAAAGCAGTGCCACTATATGTGTTCAGAAATACCACAGTTCAAAGGCATTCCGTGCCAAGGTTCTAATGAATTTCACAAATACAATGAGCACATTAATGAATGCATTGCTGCTTTCAAAGAGTCTGATTAATTTCTAACACAAGAATGGCAAAACAACCTCTCAGTCCCAAAGGGTCAAATTCAGGGGCATATTACAAAACCTCTTCCAGCTTCACCTTATGACAAAGAAATTTTCAGAATGATTAAACCAAAGTGTCATGCCCCAAGGAGGAAAAATAACAAGCTCGCTGGTAAACCTGTGGCAGATGAAAGACTAGCCTGTGGAATGACCTTCCTTGAAACTAAAAATCTCTTTAACACATTATAGTCTGCCATCAGCAAAAGTTGAGAGTGAAAGAGTAATTATAAAACCCAACCAGCTAAGAATTTCCATTGAGTCGGTAAAAATTTTTCTCATATTCTGATATGAGAAAGCACCGGGATTTGTTTTTAAAGATTATGTTATGCTAGAGAAATTATAAACAGCAGATATTTAGATTAGTAGATTTTTTTTCTTTAAGAAATGAGACTGAACCCTAGCTGCAACATCACTGAGACACGCATCTGAAGGGGAGCCTACAGATACCAAGCAATTTCATAAGCAGCGGGAAGGTCTGAAATGTCTATGCCCTTTGTATTTTCTAACTGACATAGTTGCTTACTTCAGTGCACAGCTGTAGAAATGAAATGAGATTTTTTTTTTTTAACTTGTGTAACATTATACCTACTTATTTGTGAAATCCCAAAGTATCACATTCTGAAGTAGGTTTGGAAGACCTTCATATTTATGGAGACTTTATCTGGCTTGCAAAATTCACATGAGCTTTGCATATAAATTCTGTATATTTTCATTGCTTCCAAACCTTGTTTCTCTTCACCCATTACATTATAGGTTAAGAAGACATAAGTATGTTCTGGCAGTAAATGCTTGCAGCATAATATATGTTAGCATTTCCTCACAAATAAATATTCCCTTGAAGAACCAAACAGAGTAGAAAGGCCAGGCAGTGTGCATTACACTTATTTAGTTTCATTGCATCATTTTATTTAGGGCCCCAGGCTGATCCCGTTAGCGTAGCTATAATTTCTTTTGGTCTTACATAGTGTACATTGGGTTAATGAGGTCAACTTCATCTCCAAATGGTAACTTAAACTCATGCCATCTCTTAATAAAACATAATTCTTTAGTTACAAGAGGGAAATTAACAAATTTAGATAATCAGAGTGAAACTGGGACCATTCTAGATTTTCTGCTTTTTTCAAGACCCATATTTAATTTGAAAATAAAACTTTCTCTCATAGCTATCTGCTACATGTCCTGCTGTCCCAGCTCTAATTCAGGCTGTTATTATTTCTCACCTGGATTATGGCAGTTATCTAACTGATCTCCCTTTCTCCAGTCTGTCTGTATGTTTATTCTAACATATATACTGATACCACAGTGATGTGTCTAAAGCACAGATTTGATATTTTTCTATCTCGTTCAAATCTTTTGATTGCCTGGATAATTCTTTGCATATTCACAAACACAGAACCACCATTAATAGTATTAAATATACATTGGGCAAGAAACACCTGAACACACAAACAGTAGTCAAGCAATGCACTTTAAGCTGCTGGGACTTCGAATCTTCTTGAGAAAAAATCTTGAACATGGTTTCTAGTATGAATCTAGATCTGTACAGTCATGTCTGATGGATAAGAAGATGATATAGAACCTGATTTTGTGAAGTAACCAACTGTGACCCTGAGAGAAAAATCTTTGAGAGAATAGTGAATTTATCAAGGTGGACTATATCCAACTGCAGGGATAAGAGGTTAACTATTAGCTATTGTTTGAGAAGCGTCGCACAGCCAAACTTGAGTTACTAAATCCAGCTGTGTGCCCACCCTCAAGGCATGTATGTCCTTTGTGAGGATGAGTGCCAAGTCCTGAAACTATATTAGTTATGTCATTATTAATCTCAGGATCTCTAAAGCAGGGCATCTTCCTTTCTTAGTCAAGCACCTAAAGAAAGAAGCTCTTTCTATACCCGTCTGAAAGAAGTGTACAGTTGAGACGAACAGAAAAGATGGCAAGGAAGTCTATAGATAAAAATGCAGAGAATAGCCCTGGCTGGTTTGGCTCAGCAGTTAGAGCGTTGGCCTGTGGTCCAGAGAGACCCAGGTTTGGTTCCCGCTAAGGGCATGTACCTCATTTCCAGTTTGTCCCCGGCCCTGGTTGGGTGGTGCAGGTGGCAGCCATTCGATGTGTCCCTTTCACATCGATGTTTCTCTCTCTCTCTCTCTCTTCCTCTCTCTCCCTCTCTCTCCTTCCTGCTCTATCTGAACAAAAAATAAAAAAAAATGTAAAAAATGTCCTCAGGTGAGGGAAAAAAATGCAGAGAATACAGATATTTCTGATAATTTTAAGCCAGGGCTGAGTCTTGGAGCATTCAGAGATTCACCCAGAGATAGACGTATAGGATCACTAACAGACATATTAAATGCCCTGAGGTCAAGAGATTTTAGAAAAAGGTGCAACCAAAAGTCATAGGTAGTCATTCTGGAAACATGTTTGAGTCACCTCTGGCCATTTTGAAAATTTCTAAAGAGAGACAAAAAGGAATGAGATTCTGGTAGAGGTTATTGAGATAGCAACCTGACCTGACGTCGGTTGGCATTTGTGTTAGCTCGGATGATTTGGCTGAAAGCAGTTAAAGTCACAACGCAGTATGGCTTAGCCATGAGGGAATCTGTTATCTCACAACAGGAGTTCGAGTTGGTTCCAAGGCTGTTAATTCAGTGGGACAGCAACTTCATCAAGGACATAGGTTCTGTGGCCTTTACGCTCATCCAATTTCAGAATGTCTCTTTTGACTCTCTCTTTTCATGGTAAAGCAGATATTACCCAATTATTTTTTTAAGTTGCTTTTTCTTTAAGATCAGAGACATTGCCCTGGATGTTCTGGCTCAGTGGTTGGAGCACTGACCTGCAGACAGGAGCTGCCGGTTCGATTCCGGTCAAGGGCACGTAACTCGGTTGCAGTTCTATCCCCAGCCCTGGTTGGGGTGGTGCAGGAGGCAACCAATCGATGTGTCTCTCTCACAGTGATATTTCTCTCTCTCCCTCCCACTCTATTTGGAAATCAGTGGAAAAATATCCTCAGGTGAGGAAAAAAAAAAAAGATGAGAGACATTTTTAAATTATATATACATCCATTACATCCTTGCATCTCATTGGCTAGGCTAGGTTATAGATTCACCTTAAATTACAGTGATACCTCGGATCTCGAACATAATTCGTTCCAGGAGGACGGTCGAGAACCGAATTGTTCGAGAACCGAAGCAATGAAACCCAATAGGAAAGAGTGACTCCACAAAGCGTGACTCTCTCTCTGCACTCACACTGATGACGCAAGCAAGGCGCGCTGGGCCGAATGAACGCCATTCGGCTCAACTCGGAAGTTCGAGTTCCAAATATTTGTTCGGATTCCGAGACAAAAGTTTCTCGAATCTCCTGGTCGAATACCGATTTGGTCGAAAACCGAGGCATTCGAGAACCGAGGTATCACTGTACTTACTAGCAAAAGGAATGAGAATATCAATATAGATTCACACATATTTTGACTCGTTTCAAACAACATCGGGGTCTTGTTAGCCAGGGCAATGATGCAGAAATTATAGTAAGGTAGGTACAGATGACTGTCTGCCAAATGTAGGAATTACAAACCACTGTGTTCTGGGTCAGTGCTTTGCAAACTTTAGATTCTGATTCATTAGTTCTGGGTTGAGGCCCAAGGTTCTGCATTTTCTAATAGTCTCTCAAGTGATGTTGTTGCTGCTGGTCCATGGACCACACTGTAAATAACAAGTATTTAGATGGCATTAATAACTGTGTTTCAGTGACTTCAACAACCTAACAAATAAAATCCAAACTCCTTAACGTGGCTGTAATACATTGTTCTTGATGACTCCCAATCTTGTCACTTAATTCTCATTGCCCATAACTTTAACATACTCTGTCTTCCCATATGGCCATGCTATATGACAAGAGTTGTAAGAACTTAGTCTCCTATGGCTTCTTGCTCTCACATTTGTTATTTCTTCTGCTTATAATATCTCATCTCTTCTTCCTATTTTCTTTCTTCACATGGTTGTATAAATTAGTTTTGACAGACTTCTCTAATTGAACTTTTCATATTCTATCATGTATCAGGTGCCTCCTTGGAGTCCAACAACTCTACAATTATAAATCACAATGCAGTATAATTATTTCTGTACTTTTCAACCTCCTCCATTAAATAGTAGATACTTCATTGACAAGAGTAATCTAAATATCACATGATTAATACAATGTTTGATAAAGAGTAAATGCTTAGTAAAAGTGTATTACTAGATTAGGTAACCCCCTCCCCAAATCTTGTATCTTTCATACAGGTCTCCTCATTTGTGTAGAATGTGGCCACAAGCATCCAATTTGCATAAAAAATGGAGTCTTATCCCCCCATTAAATACAATTACCTGTGATTATTTGTTTACACTTGTTTTTTTAACTCTATCTTGTTTCTTTCTGAATTTTCTTCTCTACTTTTTTCTTTTTAAATTTTATTCTAGCAGTATCAAGAATATGCTAAGTATTCTATACACAGTTGGTGTATATTTTATTTATATTTTTATAAACACTTTTGTACAAATCAATAAATACATTTGGACTCTAAAGGAGCATAGAAATTACTAAGAAATCTAAGACATGTGTATTATACAAATCTAATGCATCATTGAAAATTAAAAGTTTCACAATAAACATAAAGTGATATGAGAGTACAGAAGATGATATTCCAGATAAGTAATCAATGACGTTGTAGGAGACATCATTACTTGCTCATTGACTTGGTGGTGGCAGGATTTGGTTCCTCAAAGGCTGTTGGACTAAGAGTCTCAGTTTCTGGATGACTGCTCCCTGCATGCCTCCTTCAGATCCTTATTATGTGACCTTCTGCCTGCAAAAGCTCAAAACATGGCTGCTAACTTCCCTTAGAATGAGCAATGGAGAGAAGAGATGGTCAACAGACAGAAATCACAGAGTTTTGTTAAATCTAATATTTGAAGGGATATGCCATCATTTTTACTGTCTTCTATTTGTTAGAAGAGAGACATTAGATAGGAGATCACACAAGTAAGTAAATACCAAGAAGCAGAGAACATTGGGGGCCATCTACAGTCTGTGTGTGTGTGTGTGTATACATATATATATATATATATATATATATATATATATATATATATAATGAAACTTCCATTACAAATGACAAAAATACAAAGGTAGATAGTTAGCACAGACATTCCTTTAAGTAAACCAAATAGATGTTTTTCTGAAGAAAATCTGGGAGCCAAGACAAATATTTGAAAGAATTGTAAATAAGAAAATAGCAAATATGAGCAAATCTAAACAAGTGTTTACAGTATAAAACAATTATAATACTTTGATAACAAATATGGAGTATAACTTTAAAAAGCAGGCAAAATTATATATAAAATAAGGCATCAATAACATCTAAAAGAAGTAAGGCAAATGAAAATAAATCATTGTAAGTCTTGGTAATGTTTTAGAGTTTCCTAAACCCAAGTATGGATATTATATTGCAAAGGTAACCACTAAAAATAGACATAAATTGTGCTGTTTTAAGATTAGTAGAATGAGTGTATGTATATGTGTTTGGGGGAAAAGCAGTGGAAATAAAAATAACATTCAATCAGTCCAAAAGAACTTAGGAAATATGGACACTGATTCTCATGGACATGGACAATAGTGTGGTGATTGCGGGGGTTGGGGGTGGAAGAGAGCATAGAGGAGATAAATGGTGATGGAAACAATAAAATTAAAATAAAAAAATATGGACACTGAAATGCATGAAAAAAACAAGGTAAACAAAAATAACAGAAAGATAGAAACAAAAAACAAAAAACGACAAAGTGGAAGAGCTAACAATGAAGCAGAATCCACAGATGACAGCAAATGGTTACATTTGGGGCCTGAGGAAAGAGAAGATCGAAGATCAGCCATTTTCACTAGGGCGATCAGAAAGCTGATTATGGTTGTACCCTCCTCCCTGCCCTGGTCTCCTTCGCACCCCCTCCCCCCATCACTGGAGTCATGGCATTACTGCAGCTGCCCCAGGGCACACTGCCTGGAGGAACTGGAAACTCAGTGGGGCAACAAAGGCAAGGGAAAGGTAGTGGATCTGCTGGGACACTGACATCATGTGCCCCTGTCAGGAAGAAAATAATGCCAGCCATATAGTTGTAGATTCTGTGAAATACGATTTTTATCTTTTACCAGTGGAATAATTTATCCAGGTGTTACTGCTTTTATTGTAATAATTTATCTACCTGATTATTTGAGGAAGAAGAAAATGATGTGATAATTTATCTACCTGATTATTTGAGGAAAGAGAAAATAATATTAAAAAGGGAGAAGTTCTGGCCCTGGTTGGGTAGTTCATTGGTTAGAGCTTTCTCCCCATATGCCAAGGTTGTGGTTAGATCCTCCATCAGGGCACGTACAAGAGCAAACAATGAATATATAAACAAGTGGAACAATAAATTGATATTTCTTTCACTCAAATCAATCAATAAAAAATAAAAACAGGAAAAGTTCTGGAAGGCTGAAAAAAAAAGGCTTATGGTATCTGACAAAACACATACTGTATTTGATTTTCATCAAGCAGCTGATGGTATCCAGGAACACCAGAGACAAGAGCAAGCAGGAAAAATTGGGGTACCACATAAAAGGGCATTGGCCCAGTTTATTCTTTCAAAGCTGCACTGAGTGGACTCAGGATGTGCAATCTTGTATTTTATTTTGATGGCTTCTCTGAGAGGTTCTAAGTTCTGGCTAACCAGTTCAAATCTATATAGCCCACTTTGGAAATACACATTGAAGGTGAATTACAAAAACTCAAGGGTTGTATGGAAAGGATTAAGCCCATGGTGATAGATGGAGTATAATTCCTATCTGAGGACCTACATGGACCACCAAAGAAAATCTTGGTAGAAGGTACAAATGCAGCATTTCTAGATATGGACTTTGGAACTTAATCCTCACTCTGTACAGTTGGAATTGTTTGTACCGGGTTGACTAAGCCCCTCAAAGTGTTGGAGAAGTGCTTGGAGTTGTGAAAGCTTACACAACTAGAGTTGATATTGGTGACTTTCATACAGACAAAACAACAAAACTGAAGAATTATTACAAAAAAGGCATGGGGAGTTTGGTGTAACTACTGGAAGGAAAAAAAGGTGTGACTGGTTGAGCCTCACTTTGCTTAAACATACTCATATGATTAATGAGTTTATTGCATTGGCACTTATCAAATTGATTAAAAAGAACACATGGGACTACATCAAACTAAAAAGCTTCTGCACAGCCAAAAAACAACCATCAAAATGGAAAGGGATCGCACTTTATGGGAGACCATAATTGCTAATGATGCATCAGATAAGGGGTTAATTTCCAAAATATATAGAGTGCTCATACAACTCAACAAAAGGAAGACAAAGAACCCAATTAAAAATGGGCAGAGGAGCTAAATAGACACCTCTCCAAACAGGACATAAAAATGGCCAAGAGACATATGAAAAAAATGCTCGATGTCACTAAACATCAGAGAGATGCAAATTAAAACAACAATGAGGTATCACTTCACACCTGTCAGAATGGGTGTCATCAACAGATCATCAAACAACATGTGTTGGCGAGGGTGTGGAGAAAAGTGGACTCTACTACACTGCTGGTGGTAATGTAGACTGGTGCAACCACTATGGAGAACACTATGGTTTTACCTCAAAAAGTTAAAAATTGAACTTCTATTTGACCCAGTGATCCCACTTCTAGGAATATACCCTAAGAAGCCTGAAACACCAATCAGAAAGAATATATGTACCCCTATGTTTATAGCAGCACTATTTATAATAGGTAAGATCTGGAAACAAAGTGTCCATCAGTAGATGAGTGAATAAAAAGGCTGTGGTAGAAAAAAAAATTAATTAATGAATTAATTTTTAAAAAGATGTGGTACATGTACACAATGGAATACTATGCAGCTGTAATAAAGAAAGATATCTCATCCTTTGAGATGGCATGGAAGGACTTGGAGAATATTATGCTAAGTGAAACAAGCTAAGCAGAGAAAGACAAATATCACATGATCCCACTTATTCGTGGAATATAATGAAGTAAACAAACAGATGAACAAAATTAACCCAGAGACATAGAGGTGGGGTACAGACTGACAAGCCTCAGAGGAGGGGTTTGGGGGAGGAGATAAACTACAGAATTTACATGCATGTATGCATGACCAATGAACATAGACAACAAAGCTGGGGAGAGGGCACGGGGCGGGAGGAGAGGAGGGTGTCAATGGTGGAATAATGAGAAACATCTGTAACAAAAACAAATTAATAAATAAAAAAAAGAAAGAACCTCATATTTCTAGTAAACAAAAATATTAGAAAATAAAAATCAGGCGACTAGTGAAAACACATGACAAATTTAATTTTGAAAATTTTATTTAGGATTACAGTTTTTCCAGACTTTCTCAGCAGCACGGTCAAACTGTTAAATTTTGTGAGACATTTTACTGCCCATTAACTATTAATAATTATAAGGAAAAGATCTGTAGTTAAGGTGACAAGGAAGAAAAAATGAATATGTAATCATAAGAAACCATGCCCTATTGGGCTCCATTTACCACAATCCGCTGTGGGGACCAACTTGCAAACATGCTTTGACTTTCTTTTCTTTACCTTACTGAGAAAGTTAATTTCAACAGAAGATATAAATTCACCAAAGTCCTTTTTGCAAATATAGTTGCAACTTAAGTTTGTAAGATTATAGTTAATCAAAGTCTATAACTTCTGGCATTTCTATGGACAATCATTTTAAAGTATAATAAAATGTGACATTGGTCTCAAGAGAGGTAACTATAAAAACATTATTTTTGGAGTATTCCAAGTCTCTGCTGAATCCACTGGGTTGATAAGATTTGTGGGACAGTTATGTTTTTTAATGTCTATACAGAAGATGTATGCAGATGCTATTAATTCATTTTTAAATATATAATACTGATTTACAAGTAAGGTGATGGCATACTCCAATAGCTTCTATTACTATAGAATCATCTTTTAGTAAAACAGACACATAACTTTGAGCACTTTAAGCACTTAATTTCAATGTGTATTCTATTCTGCATTTCTGAGGGTAAAAATTCCCAAAATAAATCTCTTTGCTTCAGTATATCTGGCACAACAATATTTTGAAATAATAGCACATTTTATTTTATTTTATTTTTTTTCTCTTGCTACCTTGAATCCTACCCACTGCTGGGGCTTTTGTCAGTTGGGTAGTGGTGATTACAACTGAAAACAAAATAGTCAGCCACATTTCTTAAGGGATTATTTTAAAAACTCATAACTCATACTATAATCTTAACTAAAGTGCTTTTGAATTTGAATAACTGACCTATTTGAAAGGAGTTTTGATGTTTTATAAGTTTTCTGTTTTTGTTTTTCCTCCAAAACAAATAGTTTATACCATAAAAAAGCAAGTGAAAAAAAATAATTGATGATATGGGAGAAATCTCTTGTTCCAAACAAGATAAAGATATATAGTATAAAATGAGAGGAAATTTTTGAAAGAAAATTAGATAATTTTGAAGGCCACAAAGGATGACTTAATCCTGTTCCACTGGATATGCCTCCCCAAGCTGCCTAGAAGGGTCAGAACTGGATATAACAAAAGACCAATAGTTCAAGAGGAACCTAATTGCAAAATGTCTGATGATTTATTTTTTGTATTGGAGCCTGTAAGGAGCAAGTTCCCAGAGTAAATGTCAGGGCTTGAATCAACAATAGAGATTCTTACTGTTCTCCAAATCTTTTTGTATTCAGGGAACCATAGGAATTTTAAAGTTTCTTCATTTTTACTCCAAGAAGACAGAGATAGCTAAGGGTTATGTAGTTTGAATAAGGAAGGAACAGAAAGTGCAAATGTTCACAGTGATAGAGGGCGCAGAACCCAAATTTTGAGCAATGAAAATAAGAGTTCATGGTTAAAAATCATTGGGAATTGTACAGCACAGTACAAATTAAGAAAATGCTTGTTAATGCAAGGATGAGAAATGTGAGCCTTTGAATGTCCTTCCCCAAGTATTCCTCCAGATCTATTCTTTTCTGCCTTGCTTTGGACCTAGAAGCTTGGTTGTATGAACTGCCTCATTTGGGCAGGCTCTGTTACCATCTGAATCATGGTTGGGTTTGAAAAATAAGAAGCATGGCAAGAGATAAGAGTTGGATGGAAAACATAGGTCGTAATACTTACTAATATATCCTACTTACCCCCTTCATAACTCACCCCGCTCCATCTGTTTCTGCAAAGACAAGTTTTGCAGTGTCTGTTCTTTTCTCCATGACATATGACTATTCATTTTCTCTGGTTCCAGATATTGCCTCTTCTGTTGGCTCACTAGGTATAGGGTAGTAACAACTTCCTCTTCTTTTCAATCCCTGAGTGATCTGCCATCCTACATAGATACCCCTTAACTTTGCCCACACCTGTAAATAATCCTGTCTTCATACCCTCTCCTTTACTTCTTTGAGTGTGCAATTTATTACCTGATCTTGAGTTAAGACCACTCTCTGGAAAAAATCAAGGTAAAGGTGGAGATAGAAACTAAACTGATGAAATATTTACTGAGTAAACATTAGAAGCCATGGATTTTCTTTGAGCTAGTAGCTTGATTTTTCACTAAAAGAGAACATGCTATATAAAAACTAAGTAAAATCCTATTAGGCAAATAAATAAATTTCTCATTTTATATACTTGAAAGTGTGGCCTTTAAAATTCAACCAAATACATGTAAAGACATTGTTTCTCCATTTTCTTTTAAAAGTCATTCAAGATTTTAAAATATAAATAAATTTGGACTCATTCCAAAAGGTGTCATTTTTAAAGAAATGCACTAGATTTTTTTTAAAGTTTCACAATTGAACATTAGTCTCAAACCAATTACTCATTTACAGCTTAATTTTCTCAACTTCTCTAAAATTTATTTGTAAAATCAATATTAGAGTTTAATCATGCATTTAGAGTCATTTTAATCCAGGAGTAGTAAAGATATAATTATTATTTCCACATGGATTAGTTTTAAATTTATAGGTTATTCATTTACTAGGCTTTGTTCAGTTGTATTACTTATAAAGATTGGAAATTAAAACCATGATGCCTTTAAACGCAGTATTCCACAGTTGTGTCCTTTCTTTTTAAGGAGATCTGTAAATGTACATGCATATATGCATGTGTTTGTTTCTCTTTGTGTAGGTGTATTATGCAAAACCTAGATAGGATGAACCAAAAGAAATCTAGGATAAGACACATCATAATCTAACTTCTGAAAACTAAAGTCAAGAAAGAAAAAAAAACAAAACAAAACACACATACATCTTGAAAACAGCAGAAGAAATGATGCATTACTTAAGAACACCAATCTGAATAACAGAGGGTTTCTCATCTGAAACCATACAGGCTAGAAACAAAGTAGCACAACATTTTCAGTTGCTGAAAAAAAAAACAAAAAAAAAAACCAAAATTCAACATCCGATAAAATTGTCCTTCAGGATAAAGACATTTTAAGATAAAACAACAAAGAGAATTTGCTACTAGCAAATCAATCATTAAAGAATGGCTACAGGAAGTTCTATAAACAGTAAGGACAAGATCGAGAACTTCAGAAATTTGGAATGGATTACAGTAGAGCAAATACAGTAGACTATCCTTCTCAGGAGTCTTAAATCATTTGATGATTAAAGGAAAATGATAATACCATCTGATGTGGTATTCAATGTGTGCAGAAGAAATACCAAAGTCTATTACATTGTAGAAGTAGGGAGGGTAAAAGAATATAAATGGAAATAAAATTTCCATACTTCCCTTGAAATAATAAAACACCAATACCAGTAGGCTCTAATAAGTCACATAAAAAATACTATGATATCTTGAGTGACCACTAAGAGAGCTACACACAGCTATATACTGAAAACACTATAAATAAATCAAGATAAGCCTTTTGAAAATTTCTAATTAAAACACACTAATCAGGTGGCATAAATGGAGAGGTTTCCCTCACGAGCAATGGATGCAGGGGCTGTGATGCCTTAACTAGGGAGCTGACCATTGGTTTAGGGATAGACTTGGGATCCACAGGACCAAATTAAAAATGAAAGAAGTGAGAGGTTCTCACCAGGGATCACATATGTGATACAGGGTCACGGTAAAATCAATGATAAAAAGTCAATTAATAAAAAATAATCACACACATAAAAGAGTTAAAATGCCAAGGTTGGCAGAAGTTCAAATCTAAGCCAATGAGATTTGAGTGAGAAGAGTTCTGCCGGAAGTACAGAAGTTGGGAAAAGGAAGGTTGGTTCATGGCTTGCTTCTATGGGCTGACAGTTGTGTGGTGCATCAGCTAAAGTCATCAGACTCATCTGATGTCCCAGGGTCAGCAAGTACAGTGTAGGAAACATAACAGCCATTACTGGGTTTCATATCTTTGAGGAGCTTTTCTTATATCATCTTGTTTAGTCCTCTTACCAGCCTGAGTGACAAAAAATTTTAGCCTGATTTTACAAATGATATAACAGAGGCTTAGCAAATTTAATTACTTGGATAAAATAATTTAGCGAAATTTGACTAGACTAAGATATGCATCTTCTCTTTTTATTTATTTATTTATTTTACAATTTTTTATTAATTTATTTTTGTTTCAAATGTTTCTTCTTTTTTTCCCCCATTGATACCCTCCTCCCCATCCCTCCACCCTATACCCGGCTTTGTTGTCTGTGTCCATTGGTTATGCGTGCATGTATATAACTTCTGTTGATTATCTCTTCCGTTCTCCCTCCACCCCCTCTTCTGAGGGTTGTCAGTCTGTACCCTACTTTCACGTCTCTGGGACTATCCCATTCCTCAGACTGTTATGTTCATTATATTCCACAAATGAGTGAGATCATGTAATATCTGTCTTTCTCTGCTTGGCTTGATTCGCTTAGCATAATACTTTCCAGGTCCCTCCATGTCTCTCAAAGGATAAGAGATCTTTCTTTCTTATAGCTGCATAGTACTCCATTGTGTATATGTACCACTGCTTTTTATCCATTCGTCTACTGATGGACACTTGGGCTGTTTCCAGATCTTACCTATTGTAAATAGTGCTGC
Source organism: Molossus molossus (assembly GCF_014108415.1). Taxonomy (NCBI): domain Eukaryota; kingdom Metazoa; phylum Chordata; class Mammalia; order Chiroptera; family Molossidae; genus Molossus; species Molossus molossus. Next base: position 26,416,218 of record NW_023425346.1, read on the forward strand.
TATGAACATGGGGGTACATATATTCTTTCTGATTGGTGTTTCAGGCTTCTTAGGGTATATTCCTAGAAGTAGAATCAACTGGGTCAAATGGCAGTTCAATTTTTAATTTTTTGAGGTAACACCACATTGTTTTTCATAGTGGCTGCACCAGTCTGCATTCCCACCAGCAGTGTACTAGAGTCCCCTTTTCTCCACACCCTCGCCAACACTTGTTGTTTGATGATTTGTTGATGGCAGCCATTCTGAGAGGTGTGAGGTGATACCTCGTTGTTGTTATAATTCGCATCTCTCTGATGATTAGTGATGTTGAGCATTTCTTCATAGGTTCTTGGCCATTTGTATGTCCTGTTTGGAGAGGTGTCTATTTAGCTCCTCTGCCCATTTTTAATTGGGTTTTTTGTTTTCCTTTTGTTGAGTTCTATGAGTATTCTATGTTATTTTGGAAATTAACCCCTTATCTGATATATCATTGGCAATTATGATCTCCCATACAGTGGGTTGCCTTTTCATTTTGGTGGTTGTTTCTCTTGCTGTGCAGAAGCTTTTTAGTTTGATGTAGTCCCATGTGTTCATTTTTCCCTGTGTTTCTGTTGCCTTAGGTGATGTATCAGTGAAAATTCTGCTGTGTTTGATGTTCAAAATTTTGTTGCCTACATTTTCTTCTAGAATTTTTATGCATTCACGGGTCACAGTTATGTCTTTTATCCATTATGAATTTATTCTTGTGTATGGTGTAAGTTGATGGTCTAGTTTCTTTCTTTTTTTTTTTTGCATGTAGCTCTCCAATTTTTCCAACACCATTTATTAAAGAGGCTGTCTTTACTCCATTGTATGCTCTTGCCTCTTTTGTCAAATATTAATTGAGAATAATGTCTTGGGTCCATTTTTGGGTTGTCTTCTCTGTTCCACTGGTCTATATGCCTGTTCTTGTGCTGGAAATATGTCATTGGTATTTTGATGGAGATTGCATTGAATCTATAGATTGCTTTGGGTAATGTTAATTCTGTCAATCCATAAACAAGTTATGTGTTTCCACTTTTTTATATTTCTCTGTTTCTTTTTTCAATGTCCTGTAGTTTTCTGCGAATAGGTCCTTTATTTCTTTGGTTAAGTTCATTCCTAGGTATCTTAATATTTTTGCCATGATGGTAAATGGGATTGTTTTTTCCATTTCTCTTTCTGTAAGTTCATCATTGGTGTATAAAAATGCCATTGATTTCTTGACGTTAATTTTGTATCCTGCTACTTTGCCAAATTAATTTATTAAGTCTAGTAGATTTTTGATGGAATCTTTAGGGTTTTCTAAGTATAATATCATGTCATCTGCTAATAATGACAGTTTCACTTCCTCCTTTCCAATTTGGATCCCTTTTATTTTTTCTTCATGTCTATTTTCTGTGGCAAAGACTTCCAGTACTATGTTAAATAAGAGTGGTGAATGTGGGCATCCCTGCCTCATCTTCAGTAGAGGTCTCTTGTTTTTTCATTTGGGATTTGTTTCTTTGTTTCACCATTTTGGCTATTTCAGTGGGTTTTGGAGCCTGCCAAATTTTCCCTGTGGGTGTTTCTGTTCTGCTATTTGTGCCTCCCTCTCCTGGGTTGGGATGAGTGAGGGAGGACCCACGTTAAACACCACTGTCAAGTCTTACTTTCCTGGGTAGAGTTGCAAGCCCAGGAATGGTTCAGTTATCCTCTAGCTTTTTGCCTGGAGGCTATTAGTCAGGGTTACTTGAAGAGCCTTGGGTTCTCAGTTGAATGAAAAACTCCTTCAGGTGTTCAGAGTAAGGTGATTTCCTGAAGTTGGGGCAGATGCTGGTTGTTAATGAGCCTAAATTTGCATTTCAATGGCCCACAGGGTGGAGTTGAATTTCTGAGAGAGGGACCACCACCTCTCCCAGAGCCCTGAGAAGGAGTACGTTGACCATCGTCCTGTGTGGCCGCAACTCAGCAAAAGCTCTGAGCACCCTCCAAATCCTGAGTGTCCCCACACAGTTCCAATCTAGTCTGCCCTCCCTCTCCCAGAGCCCAACGTGAGGGGCTGTGGCTATTTTAGTGCTCTGTCTCTGCTCTGTGCTGTGGAGTGGACTTGGGAGTTGAACCCCAAGAGCGGCTGCTTACATCTAAGACCACTGCTGTCTGTGGGCTCCCAGCCCCCCTCTTGTGCCTCAGCAATCCTAACAGGATTGAGTCAGTGTCCCTGGTTATATCGTCCTTGCAAGCTGCTTTTTTTGTTGCTTTTTCCCAACGATTGGTCTTTATTTTAGTTTTAATTCAAGTTTGGTCCTGGGAGATGGTCTGTGTAGCTTCCATTCACTCTGCCGCCATTTTTTCCAACCCCTGCATCTTATCTTTTTATATGTCTTACTTATAGGTACATTCTACAGCTGATCTGAGTAAAGGATCTGGATTGTAACCAATCTCTCCACTACCTCCTCTCTCCAATAAAGAGCCATGTACTTGTTCAGGTCATGGTGAAAAAACTACTTTCTTACCATGCTTTTATATTATACAAACATATAAATTTTAAAATAAAACAATGTGGGACCGTGATTGACTAAGATCACAAAGAGATTTTAAAAACTTAAGTAAAAGTCAAAAGTGAAAAAGAAGAGCTATGTAATGGAATAATTTTTTGCTAAAATATTTGTATGTTGTGTGCGTTTGTTACTTCTTCAATAGTAAGTTTTATAGGAAAGTGATGTATTTCTATTATTAGTATTTCCTTTTCTGAGAAATCAGTGTTTAAGAATACAGGGTCAAAGTCAACTGACATGGAGAAATCCAGGTCTGATACTTACTTTTTTATTTTATTTATTTATTTATTGCTTTTATTCCTCACCTGAGGATAATTTTTCATTTATCATCAGACAGAGTGGGAAGGAGGGAGAGAAAGAGAGACAGAGAGAAACATCGATATCATAGAGCCACATCAACTGGATGGCTCCCGCACAACCCGACCAGGTCCAGGGACTAACTACAACCAAGGAATCAGTGGTCTGAAGGCTGATGCTCTAACTGCTGAGCCAAACCAGCCAGGACTAATACTTTTTTTTTTTATAAAAGATCATGCTTTTTATTGATTTTAGAGAGAGAGGAAGGGAGGGGGAGAAAGAGAGAGAGAGACACTGATGGACTGCCTTCTGCATGTCCCCTACTGGGGATTGGGCCCTCAACTCAGGCTTGTGCCCTGCAACCTGGGCATGTGCCCTAACCATAATCAAACCTGTGATTTTTTGGTGTATGGGACGAGGTTCAGCCAATTGAGCCACACTGGCAAGGGCCAGATCTGATGCTTCCTTTTTTTAAAAATCCTGACCTGAGGATACTTTTTCACAGTTTTTTTTTTTTTTTTCTTCTTAGATAGAGTGGAAGGGAGGGAGGGAGAAAAAGAAAGAAAAAAACATCAATGTGAAAGTGACACATCAATTGGTTGCTTCCACAAGACCCAACCAGGGCTGGAGATTGAACCTGCAATCGAGGTATGCACCCTTGACCAGGAATTGAACCCATGACTCTTCGATCTGTGGGCCAATGCTCTAACCGCTGAGCCACACAGGCCAGGGAAAGATGTGATATTTCTTAACTGTGTAACTGTGATACTAACCTCTATAAGGTTTAGTATATTCATCTATAAATTGGGGATAATCATTGGGGTGTTTAGAGATTAAATCAATGACACATATCAAATAGTCCAGTATCTTCTTGGGAAAGTATTTCTTGGAAAGTAGTCTACTTTTTAATGTATACCAGGCAAAAGACATTTGTTAAAAAACATTGATAGAAGCTAATGTTTACAAGGTAATAGTCATGATCTCCCATTAGAAATTTACCTTTAGTGCTGACTACATCTTGAACCTTAAACAAAATTAACCAGCAAAAGACTCATCATAGTCATTTGGGACTTGAGTAGAAGTATTTTAAAGAAAATGAGTGTAGCAAAACATTAAAAATTTCTTAAAAATACTCTACAAATACACTGCTTACTCAGTATTAGAAAGATAAGAAAAAAGACTATTTGGAAAGAAATTATTGTAAAGCAAAACAAGCTTCAGCTTGTCCACAGATGAAGACTGTGGAATAAAAGAATAAAGCTAAGCCTCTTAGGTGGAAAGCTGTGAATTCCAATAGTGTGCAGTAGAGAGAAAAGTTGACAGAAAACTATTTTCTCAAGGAGAAAATGTTTGAAAAATTTAGCACTTAGATCAATACATCATTCTAGTCTTAAAAAATGAGTGGCATCTAGGGAGTGGATTTTTATTTTTTAATCAAATGTAAATATAAAAACAAAGATCCTTTACAACTTTATTTTAAGTTATTGATGTTATGAGTGATTGCAGTAATTTTATTATTGTAAGAAACACATCAATTCAAAAACTAACTCTCTGTTTCTAGTAGTCATTTATCAATAATATGATAATATTTTTATAAAATATCCTAAAAACATGGTAGAACCATTTGTCATTGTAGGAATAATTCCATCCATTTCAAATAATTTACAAAGTATCAACTCTATTATAAGAGCCTGTGTCATTTAAAAAAATTAAAACTTCAAAATTAGGACTTTCATTTTATTACACAATATTTGTCATACTAATTCATCCCTCTTGTTTATTCTTACATCTTCAACTGATAGTGGAATGTGAATTAGTGTTTCTGGGAAACAAAGCATTTCCTAAGTAACACCATCAGCTAAAATCATAAAATTCCCAGCAAACTGCAAAGCATTTTTTCATTAGTGGCTAGATTTCAGTAATTATAATCTTTACTTAATATGTCATCACTGAGATAAGTGAATAACGTTTAATGTAAAATTGCATTTGTTGTAGTTTAACACCATATAAGTGAAAAGACCAGAATACACTTGATTTGGGTGGATCTCAAGAAGATGCCAATTTATTTAGGTTTATGACTATGTAAGTAAATTAACAAAGACTGCAAAAAGGTCATATATAATATCCACAAAATTTATTATAAGACAATGTTTAAAATTTTGGTGTGAACTCCAAAGTAGAAACATATGGAAATTGAAAGTTAGATCATGAACAGCAAACATTAAACATTAACCATGAGTTGTGTCAACACAGAACTAGAGAAACTTAGCCTTAGAAAGGTGTCCACTTCCTCATAACAAACAAGCAAACATACAAACAACAAATACCAAAGTATTAATTAACATCCTTAGAAAATGTGCAGCAGGCTTCCTCATTAGCATTAGTGATTATATGCTTGTTGAGGGAAGAAACTTTGAATCATTCATCTTGCAATGCCTAAAGACTTTCATCTCACTAAATAAGGCAGACTGGGAGAAAATATTCACAGTATGTATACCTGGCTGACAACTTTAATAAGAATATGTGAAGAACTTTTACAAATCTATATTAATAAGAAAATAATTCAACAAAAATTTTAAAGGGATAAAAAGATACTGTATGAAAAAAGATCAACAAATGCCAGTATGCTCAATAGATATCAGGGGAATGCAAATTCAGTCACAATGACATGATATCTGTTACTCACTAAAATAGCTAGCATATAAAAGACTGATACTACCAAATATTTGTAACTATGTAAAATAACCAGGCATCTCAAACATTGCTTGTGGGAGTGTAAAATAAACAACCATTTTAGAGACCTGTTTGACAGTTTATTATAAGTTTAAATATATATCTATTCTATGATTGAGCAATTCAACCACCAGATTTTTATTAAAGCAAACACATATGATTACCCAAAACTAATTGTACAAAAATGTTAGAGAGGACTTATACATTAAAATAAAATACTAGAGGTTTTGACTCTAGTGTCTATCAACAAGAGGAATGAATACACATACTGTAGTTTAGTCATATAATAAACTAGAGTAATGCAAAGAAGATATACATATGTATGTGTGTGTGTTGATACATATTTTCTATTAAATATATATATATAATATTATATATTATGAATGTAATATTTATGTTTCACTTCATTTATTATTAATTTAATTTAATGCATTATTTATATATTATATATATACATATATTAATACATACACAGATATATATGATGTACATTTAGAATGGCCAGCTGCATAATTTACTGAGACTAGTACAAAATGGAAATGTGAGCCTCTTGTTCAAAAAGTAAAAAAATGAATACCACTATGTCCATATTTGTATTGCACAAAGCCAGTTTTAAATGCAAATGAAAGTATTTAACAAATATTTGAAATTACACAATTCATATTATGTAGTTGGGACATGCAAGTAATTTTGTTCTTACCAGGATGGTGGAAATATGCACAAACTAAACTCAATTTTACTTTACCTCTTGATACAGGCATATTCAACCAATACTTTCTACCTTCAGTTCACTGATTAATAAGGAATTATTAAAAGGAAATGGAACTATAGATTGCATTATCTTTTTTATTCTTTCCCATCTTTCCTATTTAGTGGCATCACTTTTATAAGTGGTTGGCTAATAAAAGGAAGTAACATAATTAAGTAAATATATGTTAGGGTTCCTTGGTTGTCTGTTTTTCTTAAAATGTTAATTGCCTTATTTCTGTGTTGGAAACAAATTTTGGTTAAATGAAAGTCTGGCTTTTCTAGGCTGTCAGCACTCCCACTTACTCAGTTATAGACATAGTATGACTTCCTTATATGTGGAAGTCTTACTAAACATCCATGCATTGTGATTACACCAGAATTCTGAGTCCATGGGGCATCACAAAAGTTCTATGTGAATGAAGCAGTAATTAATAGCAGCAAACATACATAAAGCACTTATCTTCTCTGTTAATATGCATATTCCTTTCTCCCATTGGATTTCATTTACAAAACACAAATTTAAGATAAAAGTTTGAAGAATTTCAAGATGGTGATGATAGAACATTAAACCAAACATAGATTCTTCTGAATCCGAGATGCTTTGAAACTGTACAGGTTGCATATGCTGAAAGCTAGAACTGATTACATACATAGATGATAGATAAATAATAGGAAAATGATAAATAGATGATGGATAGATGATGGATAGATGATAGATAGATAGATAGATAGATAGATAGATAGATAGATGATAGATAGATAGATAGATGATAGAGAGAGAGAGAGAGAGATAATAAATCCTAATAACATTCTCTTTGAAAGGTAAAAGAAACCTCAGAGAAGAAATGTAATGAGAAGTAACCAAATCTGAATATATTTTTTAGGAGATAAAGGTGTTTGGATGTGATGAGCTTTAAGACAAAAAGAGAAATCAGTAGTGACTCAAGGTTTCAAGGTTTTGGGCTTAAGAAACTAGAAAAATAGAGTTGTTATTTAATCAAATAATGACTACTACAAGAAGAGGTGGTTTGAGAGATAAGAGATATCAGAAATTCAATATTGCATGTATTAAATTTAAGTTTCTATTATTCATCCAAGTGTAGATGTCAATTTGGCTGTTGGATGTATGAGTATGGACAGCAGAAAAGACATTTGAGCTGGAGACTTAATTTGAGAGTAGTCAGTGACATGATATTCAAAGCCATGAGAAGTGACCAAAGTTAATGTAAGGAATAAGTATAGATGGAGAAGAGAGAGGTATGAGGACTCAGCCTTGGAACATTCCAGTATTCAGAGATCAAAGAAATGACACATGACCTACAATTAAAATTTTTAAATGAACTTGGGTAAATGACTTAGTCTCTCCAGACATATTCACTCATCTGTAAAGTAAAGGTATTGATAACCTATGTTTTAAAATTCTGAGGAATAAAAGATAAAAATAATGAAAGAAATTAAGGAAGACACAAATACGTGGAAGTATATACCATGTTCATGGATTGAAAAAATTAACATTATTAAAATGCCTATATTACCCAAAGCAATCTATTAATTCAATGCAATTCCTATTAAAATATCAATGGCATATTTCACAGATCTAGAAAAAATATTCCAAATATATATGGGGCCAAAAAAGACCCCAAACAGCCACAGAAATCTTGATAAAGAAGAACAAAGTTAGAAGCATTACAATACGAGATATCAAACTATATTACAAGGCCATTGTAATCAAAATAGCCAGGTACTGGCATAAGAACAGGCATATATCAATGGAACAGAACAGAGAGCGAGTAAATCAACCTGTGCCTTTATGGTCAATTAATATTTAACAAAAGAGGCAAAAGCATGAAATGGAGTAAAGCCAGTTTCTTCAGTGTCGGGCCCGGCCTGTGTGGCTTAGTGGATTGAGTGTCATCCCATGGACTGAGAAGTCTGGTTCGATTTGCAGTCAGGACATGTGCCAAGGTTGCAGGCTCGATCCCCAGTAGGGGGAATGCAGGGGGCAGCTGATGGATGTCTCTCTCTCACATCAATGTTTCTATCTCTCTCTCCTTTTTTCTCTCTCTAAAAAATCAATAAAAATATCGTTTTTTAAAATGGTGTTGGAAAAATTGGACAGGCACATGCAAACAAATGAAACTAGACCATCTTACACCATACACAAGAATAAACTTAAAATGAATATAATACTTAAATGTAAATCACAAAATCATAAAAATCCTAGAGGAAAACATGGACAATATAATCTCAGCCTTCTCTTGTAGCAATATTTTTACCTATATATCTCTGAGGGCAAGGGAAACTCAGGAAAAGATAAACAAATGTGATTATGTCAAACTGAAGAGCTTCTGCACAGCAAAAGAAATCATAAACAAAATGAAAAGAAAAACGACTGTATGATAAAACATATTAAGCAGTGATACATCTGATAAGGGGTTAATTTCCAAATTATATAAAGAACTTCTACAACTCAACACCAGAAAGGCAAACAATTCAATTTAAAAAATGGGCAAAGGACCTAAATAGACATTTCTCCAAAGAGGATATACAGATAGCCAATAGACATCTGAAAAAATGTTCAAGGTCACTAATTATCAGAGAGGTGCAAATTAAAACTACAATGAGGTATCACCTCACACCTGTCAGAATGGCTACTATTAATAAATCAACAAGCAACAAGTGCTGAAGAGGATGTGGAGAAAAGGGAACCCTAGGGCACTGTTGGTGGGAATGCAGACTAGTGCAGTCACTGTGGGAAACAGTATGGAGTTACCTCAAAAAATTAAAAATGGAACTGTTATTTGACCCAGCAATCCAATTCTTGGAATATATCCTAAGAATCCTTAAACACCAATCAGAAAATATATATGCAGCCCTATATTCATAGCAGTGCTATTTACAATAACTGAGATCTGGAAACAGCCCAATAACCCATCAGTAGATGATAAAAAAGCCGTAGTACATTTACACAATGGAATACTATGCAGCTGTGAAAAAGAAGAAACTCTTACCTTTTGTGACAGCATGGATGGACCTGGAGAGCATTATGCTAAGTAAAATAAGCCAGCCAGTAAAAGACAAATACTATATGATCTCACTAATATGTGGAATCTAATGAACAAAATAAGCTGACAAACAAAATAGAACCAGAAGCATGGATATATGGGACAGACTGATGGGTGCCAGAGGGGAGGGGGATGGGGATGACTGGATAAAGAAGCTGGAAGGATTAGCTAAAGGATATATATTCAAATACCATGCACACAAACAACAGTGTGGAGAAGGCCAAGAGAGGGGGTATGAGGGTAAATTGAGGTGGGCAATAGTGGGGGGTTGGAAATGTGGGAAATCTGCAATAAAGTGAACATTAAAATTTTTTAATAAAAATATCAAAAAAAATATAAAAATAATATTACCTAAAGTATCTAAGTACTCAACCAAATTTTGTTATTACTTAAAATTGTCTCTCTCTGGTTCATTTCCCAAGCTTTCTCCATAGAAATAAAAACATAACATAAAAAGTCAATTATTTTATTTTTTAATTAGTACTACCACTGTTTCCTTTCTTCTTCTTCTTTTTTTTTCCCTCTATATTGAATATATTGTGGTGATACTGGTTAACAAAATTCTACAGGTTTCAGGTGCGCAATTCCATAACGCATATACTGCATTCTGTGTTCACCACCCTAAGTCGAGCCTCTGTTCATCACCAGTTATCCCACCCTGAACCCTCCTTCACCTTCCTTTACCCTCCTGTCCCAGCAATACATTAAATTACTGATCAGTTGCCCAGGACAGAGAATATTTCTTAATCATTTTTGTAACTCTACCACTGAACATATTGCCTGGAAATAAAAGATACTAATTTTTTTTTTTTGCCCTAAAGAGTGAAGTACTCTTAGCCAATAAGGTCAATTCCATTGCCCTAAAGAAGTCTCTAACATAATTCCTATTTCTTCTTAAGACAATCAGAAATCTGACCTGTAAATAATGTTTTACATTTCTCACTGTTATGTTCACTTTAACTCTATGAACTATAATAATTTCAGACAAAAATTATCTCACTTTTCTTCCTGAGTTAAAAGTAACAACAGGAAAATATTTAAACATGAGAGTACCTATGATAAATAAAGTAATTCTTCAACCTACTCTAATATCTAAGTTGAAAACTAAGTGTTTTTTGACATACAGTAGAATTTATAAAATGTCAAGATAGCCTCCACTTAAATAAATTATTCACAATTTTGAAATGCTTTAAATTTATCATTCATGCTTGTTAAATACCTGTTTCAGTGGAAAACCAGCCTTTTTCATTAACTATAACTTATGGGATTGGGCTTCAAGGTTAGGCTCTGAACCTAGGAGAAGAATACTTATCAAAGCTACCAGCCTCTAATTTGGGTTGTATATAGCCAAATCAAAAGCAACATCAATGTTGGTTAAATAATATTTTTGTTGTACAGCATTCCCTAATGGTTAGCCATTGAAAATATGCAGAGCTTCCTAGGAATTAAACATTGAAAATCAACCCTAATATTTCGGACTAAAGGTCTTTGACTCAAGCAGCTAGATTAAAAGAGATCAGATGCCAATGACATCTGAGATTACTGGCCATCTAAGATGGTATCAGGACACAAACAGGAAAAACCAAACAGATTGAAATGTAAGGAATTGGCTAGACAAATGAGAACATACTAAAAAAACAAACAAACAAACAACAACAACAACAAACATATACGACCACCCAGGAAACAGGAGAGAGTAAGAGAATCTACATGTTCACAATATAAAGCCCCTACATTTCCAATCTGACCAGAGTTAAAGGGTAAAGTAAGAAGGAAGTTTTACTCAGACTTCAGAGACCAACATTATCTTGTAGAAACTAGGGCATATTCATACTGACTAGTCAGCACATTCTCGCTATAAGATATTGGTCCTCAAATTTAGTGTGCATAAAATTTACATGGACAACTCCTTAAAATGCAGACTCCTCGGACTTACCTCCAGAGATTTTGATTCAGAACGTGAATCAGTGTTATTAGGCCTAAGAATATGTATTTTTAACAAATATTCTTAATAATTCTCAAAGAAGTCTACTTTGATGATTGTTTGTTTTTTATCATAAATACATGTTGGATTTAATCAAATGCTTTTTCTGCATCTATTGATATGATCATGTGGTTTTTATACTTCATTCTGTTTATGTGGTATATTATGTTTATTGATTTATAATATTGTATCCAGAGTAAATCCCACTTAATTATGTTATATGATCTTATAAATGTATATCTGGATCCAGTTTGCTAATTTTTTGTTGTTGAGGATTTTAGCATTTATATTCATCAGGGATACTGGCCTATACTTTTCTTTCTTTGTAGTGTCTTTACCTGGTATTATAATGAGAATAATGCTGACCTCATAAAATAAACTTGGGAATCTTACCTCCTCTTGAATTTTTTGTAATAGTTTCAAAAGAATAGGCATTAGTTATTCTTTAAGTGTTTGGTAAAATTCACCTGTGAAGAAATTGCCATGTTGTTCATAATATATATTTTTTACAGTCCTTTTTTATTTCTTTGGTGTCGGTTGTTACTTCTCTTCTTAATTTTGGGCTTTATTTATTTGGGTCCTCTCTCTTTTTGTCTTGATAAATCTGGTTAAAGGTTCATAAATCTTGTTTATCTTTTCAAAGAACCAGTTCTTGGTTTCATTGATCTTTTGTATTGTTTTTTAGACTCTATATCATTTATTCCTGCTCTGATCTGAATTATTTACTCTCTTCTACTCTTACTGGGCTTTGTTTGTTGTTCTTTTTCTAGTTCCTTTAAGTGTAAAGTTAGATTATCTATTTGAGATTTTTCTTGTTTTGTGACATAAGCTTGTAATGCTATTAATTACTCTCTTAGGACATATTTTTGCTATGTCCCATGAATTAGGGGTTGTTGTATTCTCATTTTCATTTGTTTCAAGGTGCCTTTTGATTTCTTCTTTGACCTCAGTGATAAACCATTCATTGTTTAGTAACATGTTATTTAACCTTCATGTCTTTGTGAGTATATTTGTTTTTTTCTTGTAATTTATTTCTAGTTTTATACTATTATAGTCAGAAAAAATGCTTGATATGATTTCAATCTTCTTAAATTTATTGAGATTTGTTTTGTGTTCTAACATGTGGTCTATCCAAAAAAACATGTTCCATGTGCACTTGAAAAGAATATACATTCTTCTTTGGATTAAAGTGCTCTAAAGATATCAAGTAAATCCATCTGACCTAGTGTGTCATTTAAGGCTGTTATTTCCTTATTGATTTTCTGACTGGAAGATCTATCCATTGATGTCAATGGAGTGTTAAAATCCCCTACTATGACTGTATTACTATCAATCTCTCTCTTTATGTGCATCCAGATTTGCTTTACATATTTAGCTGCTCCTATGTTGAGTACATAAATATTTAGAAGGGTTATAACTTCTATACCACTAAGCCATAGTAAACATTACAGCACAGTACTAACATAAAAACAGATGTATTGATCAATGAAACAGAATAAAAATGAGATATAAGCACACATCTCTATGGCCAATTAATATTTGACAAAGGAGGTAAAAATATGCAATGGGATTAAAGACAGTTTATTCAATAAATGGTGTTGGGAAAATGGGACAGACATATGAAAAAAAGATGAAACTAGAAGACTACCTTCTTAGTCTATACACAAGAATAAACTCAAAATGGATAAAAGACGTAAATGCTAGACTCAAAATCATAAAAATCCTAGAAGAAAACATAGGCAATAAAATCTCAAACATTTCTTATAGCAATATTTTTTTCTGATATATCTCCTCAATCAAGGAAAGCAAAAGAAAAATAAACAAATTGTAGTACATCAAACTAAAAAGTGTTTGCACAGCAAAGGAAATCATCGGCAAAATGAAAAGGCAACCCAATGGATGGAAGAACATATTCACCAAGGATATATCTGATAAGAGGTTAATATCCAAAATTTATAAAGAACATATGCAACTCAAAACCAAAATAAAAAACAAAAAATAACAAAAAAAATCCAATGAAAAAATGGACAAAAGACCTGAATAGACACGTCTCCAAAAAGGACATACAGATAACCAATAGACATGAAAAGATGTTCAATGTCACTAATCATTAGAAAAATGCAAATTAAAACCACTAATGATATATTACCTCATACTTGCCAGGATGGTTATCATCAGTGAATGGACAAACTAGTGTTGGTGAGGATGTGAAGAAAAGGAAACCCTACTGCACTGTTGGTGGGAATGCAGATTGGTACAGCCACTGTGGAGAACAGTATAAAGTTACCTCAAAAAATTAAAAATGGAACTGCCTTATGACACAGAAATTTTACTTCTGGGAATATATCAGAAGAAACCTGAAACACTATTTCAGAAAAATATACTCACCCTTATATACATTTCACCATTATTTACAATAGCCAAGATTTGTAAGCAGCTCAACTATCCATCAGTAGATGAGTAGATAAAAAGGTGTGGTACCTTTACACAATGGAATACTACTCTACTATAAAAAAAAGAAGAAAATTTTACCCTTTGCAGCAGTATGGATGGACCTAGAGAATATTATACTAAGTGAAGTAAACCCATCAGAGAAAGACAAGTATATTATTTCACTTACTTGTGATAGCTAATAAACAAAATAAACTAAGAAACAAAAGCATAGATTCACAGAACAGACTGATAACTGTTGGGGGGGGGGGGGAGGCGTGTTCCAGGGCTTGGGGAAGGAATTAAGCAAAAACAAAAAACAAAACTCATAGACACAGATAACAGTATGATGATTACCAGAGGAAAGGGAGTTTGGGTGGAGGTAGAAGAGGGTAAAGGGGGAATAAATGTTGATGGAAGGAGACTTGACTTGGCGTGGTGATCATGCAATACAACATATAGTGGATGTATTATAGAACTATACACCTGAAACCTATATAATTTTATTAACCAATGTAATTCAATAAATTTAAAAATATTAGTTTCCATAAATAAATAAATAAGTCTATTTATCTTTAGAAAATAAAATAAATAGTCCATGGGCCACATTTGTAAATATACTATTAAGGAGAAATTTTCACAAAAAGCCAATTTATAACCAAACTGCTCACAGAGAGAGAAATCTGTCCATGTTGTGTGGGGAGTAATGAGATTAGAAAATGTTAGGAAGGTTAAGCCTCATGCATCCATTAAAGCCAGGCTTTTTCATTACCCCTTTTTAAATTGCCTACATTTTATTGTCTTATAACACTTCATTGTATGATCATAGTCCAGTTTGTTCATTCATTTACCCACTGACAAATATCTGGTTGTTCTTCATCTTGTGTCTATTATGAATAAAGCTCCTAGGACCATTTCTGCATGTGCTAAGAATATTTGTGTACAAGTGTTTTTTAAATTAATTAATTAATTATTTTCTTTCTTAGAGTTTAAGCATTTTTATTGTATGTTTGGCAAACTATGAAAGTTAACAAATGAAAATGTCTTTATTCTGTTGACCCTTTGTATCTTTTAACCATAATAAAGATGGAAACAGAAAAATATTATAGATGATTCCATCTTATGAATAAAGTGGAGAATTATATCAACAAAAACAAAGCATAATAATAATTATGTTTGCATAAGATTTTGAGAAATATATTTTTTACATATGTTATTCTTATTTAATACTTCTAACAACTCTAGAAAGTTGTAACATCACTATTTTCATTTTAAGTTTGAAGGAATAGATTCCAAAAATAACTTACCCACAATAGTAGATGGTGAGATTGGAATTAGAAACCACTTTTTTTAATTCCCATTTTATAACGTTTTCATTGCATGAAGCTGCCTTCATATAGAAGAACTAGTTGAGGGGAGAAGGGAGCTAATAGATTAAAAGAAGCTAATGGATTTGGATCTCAACGTTAGGTTTAAGTTGATTTTAGGATTTTCAAAAATAAGTACTTAGAAAGTGGGTATAAATATTTGGTTTGGTGTTTAAGAAAGTGGCCAGAAGTGAAATGAGTTCTCTCCAACCCAGGTACCTTTTACTTGTGCCAGGTGGAAGATACTGAGCTATAAGCCAGATCCCTCTCTTCCGCAATGAGAAGCATGCTCTGAGAAGTGTGGTACTTTTCGTAAACTCTGGGGGCAGACCTGGGAACCAATCTGTCACTTCCTAGCTAAGCGACCATGGACAAGTGAATTCACTCTTCTAAAACTGAGTTTCCTCATCTGCAGAATGTGGACGAATAAAGCACTGTGTGACATGGACAAGTCCTCCTCATCTCTGGGTTCTGGATCCCTCATCTGCAAAATGAAATGGTTGAATATTAGATCAGTTAAGTGCATCCATTGCCTTTGGGGTGCATCAAACTTTCTCAGCAACCAGAATCACCCTCTTTTCAAATGAATGTCCTAATAATAACAGCTTTTACTTAGGAAACAATGATTATTTCTAGTAGAGGTAGTCATGAGAACAATTCTATTAGTTTCTTGTTCACCTGTCTCCTTTCTAGGTCTCGTTCCATGTCCCCATTTCATCCCAGGGGACTGTCATCGATACTTGAGTATTTCTTTTACTGCTCGGTTCTGGGTTCTCTGGATGCTGGAGTGCATTCTGGAGACTAGAAATTCAAGGCTAAGGTGCCAGCGGGGTTAGTATCTGGTGTGGCTCTCTCATTGCGTTGCTGATGGCCTTTCCTCAGTGCATGGAAGTAAGGGGAGTAAAGACCCCATGCTGATCACATTCTACCAACCTCAAACTAAACATTTGTTCCTAAAGGTTCAGTATATACTAATTGGAATTCTTTAGATTGCAAGTAATAGGACAGCCTCAGGTCAGATATTAAACCTCAGGATTTAGTATCAAGTCATTCAGGAGTATAAAGAGCCAAAAAACAAATAAAAACTATTTTAACAGTTGCACAGGTACTTCTGTAAGATAAAATTTTAAATCATTTTTAGGACATCATGTTCAACAGCAACTGTGGTAATCTAATAGAAGACCTGTTGACCTAGCTTTCATTATATTCTCATACACTTGGGACTGCACCTCTATTTCCTTAGCCATTCATATGACTAAGCTTTTCTTATTACCTCCTTTCCATGTTTGTTGTATCTCATTCGTTTCTTGTCTGCATTTTCCTCAAATGATACATTCATTGCTAACTCTGTGTCTAAAGTTATTTTTCTGTCAAGTAAATTAGGCAACATCCTATAGGGAGCCTATGTTGAGCAGAAGTCTCAGATTTGTATAGACACTTCAGTAAGAATCACATTCCAATCCTGCTTTAATTAAGACTGCACATTCCCATTTTTTTTATGTAATATTAATAGGCCGTTGATCAAGTAATTTCAGCAGATGACTGATTTCATCAGTTTTATTCTGATAAGTTTCTAAATTTTCTTTCAAAATTATGGATACTGTTAAACTTGACTGCTAGCCAAACATTCACTATAGGCAATGAATTAACTGCTATTCAGTTTTTTCTCATAAAGGTAATCTCATCATGTAATCTGTGTGTCTGTTCTACCCCTGCAAATCATTCATTAGTCCAAAGATCTCTTAAGGAAGTAGCAACTGCTTCACTGAAACTTTAATAAAATACACAATGATGGCTGAAAGATATATAGAATATGTAGAATTTATTGTTTCTCCATTACAATAGCTACTCAAATATAAAAAGCATTTATTGTGTCTCTCCTAAGTCTTTTAATCTCCAGACTGAAATTCCCCTGTTCCTTTCATCTTTCCTTATGTGTCAGGATTTTTAGACACTTCATTGTTCTGAACACACACTAACTGGCCAATGTCTCTTTTACATTATGGTGAATAATATTAGAGAAATCATTCCAAGTGTGAACTCCATTGTAGATGAAATGAATAATTTTTTTTTATCTGGACATAAGATTTGATTAAGCAATTTAATACTGTGTCATAATATTTTCATTGGCGTGATCCGTGTCGACTCATGTTAAGCTTGTCACAAACACAAACACAAGAATTTTCAACTCAAAGGTGCTATTATATTAGTTTTTATGTCTTTATCTGCATAATTGATTGTTTTATCCTAACTAGTAAAGGCAGATATTGGCATGGGTCTCTTTTAAATTTCATAATATTGATTTGATTCTTTCATTGCTTTTCATAACGATGATCAGAAATGTTAAAATCATT
This sequence comes from Molossus molossus, assembly GCF_014108415.1. Taxonomy (NCBI): domain Eukaryota; kingdom Metazoa; phylum Chordata; class Mammalia; order Chiroptera; family Molossidae; genus Molossus; species Molossus molossus. The sequence goes on from NW_023425346.1 coordinate 26,433,732, forward strand.
GCATCTTAGCCCTTAGAAATTGTTTAGTTGTATCTATAGAAATAAAATAAATCAAAATGGACAAGATAATCTCTACATTCCAGAGTTAATTTACCTTTCTTATACATAGATTCTGTGATTCCCTGTTCTTCTACTTCATTCAGGCATGAATCAATATTTGATATTTCATAACTATAATTAGTGAACTTAATTTGGTTCCATTATCATCTGATGTTTACAACATTTCTGATGCAGACAACTAAAATAATAACCATTATTCTGAGACTTAGAAAAGAAGTAATCTAGATCGACAGAAAGCAAACCTGGGAAGGGATGAAGGGTTACAAAGGGGTATAGAGAATCTTTTAAGATGATGGATATATTTATTTTCTTGATTGTGGTGAAAAATTCATAGGTGTATTCTTATGTCAAATTTATCAAATTATACTCTAAATATGTGCAATTATTGTGTACCAGTAATATCTCCATAAAACTGTTAAAGTAAGTTATGAGGGATCCAAAGAACTTCATTCATATAAATTATATCTATCAATATTACTGAATAGGTAATTAAATCTGAGAAAGTTTAAAAACATTTGTTAAGTTATTTGTTTAAAAATAATGAAAGCCCTGGCCTGTGTGACTGAGTAGGTTGAAACATAGTCCTGTGCACGAAAGGGTCACGGGTTCAATTCCCTGTCAGTCAGGGCACGTGCCCAGATTTCATACCCCATTGGGGAGTGAGGCAACCAATAAATGTTTCTCTCTCACACTGATGTTTGTCTCTTTCTCTTTTTTCCTTTCTATAAAAAAATACAATGAAAATATGTCCTCAGTGAGGATTTAAAAGATGATAATGACAATAATTTCATTATATGCTAACATTTTTATGAAAATGACTATTTTCTAAGATAAAAATGTTAGTAAAAATATGAATAATATTTTACATTTTGGCAAATGTCTTTTTACATCTGACAATATAATGAAACTGGATTTTTGTATGCTTTCACTTCAATCTATTGCTAAATGTTTCTTGAGATTGATGTATCTCCAGAAAATACAGCCTCACACAGATGCATAGTTAAAAATAAGTATTTTAATAGCCTTTTCAGATAGTTGTGGACAGGCTCTGAAAACTCAAAAAGTGGTAGTTTCTTAAAGGCATACTGCAATGTAAAAATTCAAATTATATCAATAAATTTAATATGCTGTTACTTTAAAATCTATTAGATTATCCTGCACATTAAATATATTTACCCATGGATGAATGTGTGCCATGTAGTGTAAATATGGAAAAAAAAATATTGATTTCCTGTGTTATGCATTTTTCTCCAAATTAGACCCATTTCATTATATAATATCAAAATGACAAATTCCAGTTTCATCTTCAGAACAAGACTGTTTCTTCTCTGAATGACTACTTAATCCTTAAGGTTATATTCTGACTCAGTATGCTAAAATATGTAAGGTCATCCTGAGTAAATCTCTAACGTCAGGCATGGTTATCTGTCCTTTAATGGATAGAGACTTTCAACACAAAACGTACACTCATCACATTTCTGTTCTGAGATATGAGGCCTTTATGATCTGAATTTCTTCACATATTTTTGCAGCCCTTTCAACATCTTATTTACTGCACTCAGTTTCCTGAATTCGACAAGTTTGAACCGGCTTTCAACATACATATTTATCGTATTCTGGAAAACTCTTATCCTTTTGACCAGAGAACTCTTACTATGTACAAAATTGAGATTCTTAGCCATTATTAATTGAGGTGAGCTTCCTTGACCATCCAGAACAAGGCAGGGATTCCTTTTTTTTATGGTTTGTTTTTTTTTTTCCTTCATTGATTTCAGAGAGAGAGGAAGTGAGAGGCAGAGAAAGATAGAAACATCGATGAGAGAGAACATCCTGCATGCCCCACACTGGGGATCAGACCCACAACCTGGGCACATGCCCTGAAAGGGAACTGAACTGGTGACCTCTTGGTTCGATGCTCAACCACTGAGCCACACCAGCTGGACGTTAGGGGTTTCTTTTAAATACCAGCTTATCCTACTGCTTTCTTGGTATTTTTCATGAATTACAGAAAGACACTACTTTGAGTAGGATGCATAAAGGCACATAACTTGGCAAGCGGATAATTAATACCTTACACAGTGAGAAGCAGGCGTGTCTTCCTCATACTGCACACAGGCTCCATGGAGGCACAGGGCTGCGAGGGAAGACTTGGCTTAGTTTTTAACCACATTTAATATCCAGCCAGCAGCCCTTATAAGGGCATAATATTCAAAATCCTTTCCAGATGTCCTGATCCTTTCACAGTACTTTGCAGATTACAAAAACATGCTCGCAGGTAAACTGTAAGCCCCTTGAGGAAAGAATCTCTAGTCTACTTCTATTCCCAAGGTGCAGTGCAGCCAGCATCTGACAGATTAGAAATGCTCACCAAATGGGTATTGAATGAGGAAATATTTGACAAAACATGCCATGATGAAAATCCATATACAAGAGAAAATGGCATTCATCAGGGATATCTCTGAGCTTTCGTAATGGTATATATGCATGTGCTCTTCACTGACAAAGTGACCGCATCTATCTTCACAAGGTAGGTTAGTGTGGAAAACAAACACGTTAAAATAAAATTATTCATAGAAAAACATTTTTTCTTTTCTTAAAAATGAAAGTGTAAAGCAGGAAAAAACAGATGAAAAGATACATTTAAAATATTAATTTGGGCTCTGGCCGCTTTGGCTCAGTGGTTGGAACATTGGCCTGGGGACCAGAGAGTCCCGGGCTCGGTTCCCGCTAGGGGCACTACCCCCCCCCCAAAAAAATTAATTTGGCTAGTGGCGGAAGGAGAGGACAGCAGCACTTACAGAAGTGCTCTGAATTAACAAAGTCTGAAGGAAGAGGATCACCATGGAAAGAACACTGACTGTTGTCCTTGACGAGTGTGGGCAGGAATCCAGCCTCAGTCACTTTCTGGCCACATGCATTGGGGCGGATTCCTTGACCACTCTCATCCCAGTTCATCATTTGTAAAATCAATGAGCATGTTCATCTATTGTCAGGTTGTTGTGAAGATTAAGAAAACAAAAACAAATGATGACTAGAAAATACCTAGAACAATATTTGGCAGATTGTAAGTAATAAATATTCGGTAGGTTTTTTTTTTTTTTTTTTTTATAATTACACGTATTTCCATCATGTTACTAAATATAAAAGACGTCATACAAAGCGTAAATAATTTTTAGACAAGAAGTTCAAAAGATGGAATTCTTGATTTTATTGATGTGTCATTTTTGTGGCACAATTTTTCAAATTTGCCTTTTTATATCAGTGACAAATACATGAAAAAGTATACATTTAAAATATTTAAATCAATATATATTATTAACAATTACATGGTACTTTTATCATTCTGTAGTGCATCTGGCTTTAAATAATAAAAACATGACAAATAGAAACTTGAAAAATTATAATTTGTTTCACATAACATAAAATTTGAGAGGAAGTAGCCTGGTGCTGATGAAGACATTTAATATGGCTGAAGGAAACTTGTATTCTCTTTTTTTCCCACCCATTCTTTGCTTTGTGGCACTCATCCTTATGCTAGTGAATTCTACACAGGCATCACATGGCTGCCCCTAGATACAATATTGGGTGCAAAATTTAATTTTTAGCATTTCAACACTTTCAATAGAGGAGGACAAGTGAAAAGTGAACTAAGATCTCTTGACTCAAAACAACTATAATGTATGCGATAGCAACTACTCAAACTACATTCACATGTTTTCATAAAAATATTTGAGATTAGCCCAGCCGGTGTGGCTCAGTGGATTGAGCATCTTCCCATACAACAAGAGGTCACTGGTTCGATTCCCAGCCAAGGCACATGCCCAGGTTGCGGGCTGTATCCCTGTTGAAGGTGCACAGGAGGCAGCTGAATGATGATTCACACATCGATGTTTCTATCTCTCTCTCTAAAAAATAAATAAAAGCATATTTAAAAACAAATAAATAAAATAAACGTTTAAGATTAAATTTAAACAAATTTACCAATGTTCTACAGTATGCTTCTTGTTCCAATTGTTTTCGTACTTTAACACTGGAAAATGTCAGTTGCAAATATACACCCAAATACAAATAAGCTTTTAGAATATTGTGAATGTAAGAAACATTTGTCATAAGATTTTTATATGTAGAAATTTATCTAAATGGATATCAGCATTATTTTGTTAGAGCTAATCATTCAAAGTAGATTTTAGTTTACTTGAATTAATTATTGTCATTTATAGCAATTACAAAACATCTTAGATTTAAACACTTTAAATATTTTTTAAACAAATTATATAAATGTTTGTTAACCAACTGTTAACTTGTTATATGTAGATGATTTCTTTTGGTATAACCATTGATATTTTATAACAATATGACATTATTTTAACTGGTTGCAGATGAGAGTAGGAAATATTGTGATAATACAGTCAGTTACAGTACTATAGTATTGATACCAGTAAGGGTGGAATAAATTTCTGACTTAGTTTCTAAAAGTTATTAGTAAACCAGAGAGCTTTGCAAGTGATGTGTTTCTGTATTAACATACAATATTTTGATAAGAATTTACAATATTTAAAATTTGTGTTCCATATGTTTGTAATTTTTATCATATTATATTTCTCAAAAATTAATACCCACTGTGAATATTATGATTAAAAGTGACAACCAGTATTGAAATATGACATAGCCATAAAAACCTTCAATATACTCTTACCCTTTATGTAATCAGCCAGAATTATTTTCTTCTCTGACATTCCTAGTATTTGCCTGTTCTTTTCATCACCCAGAATTTTAATCTTTATTTAAATGGGAATCACCTTTTGAAAGTAGCATAACTGCTTTCCTTTCTTTGATTTTAGCTGAAAACGAAAAGTTTCAAATAGTTCAATTTATCCCATAATAATGTCTTAAAAACATTTTATAGTCACCTGATTTCCCTTGTTCTTTTTTCTATGCTACATTTTGAGCCTTATTGTATTTTCCACTTGTTTTATAAATTATTGATCTTGTTTCTGAGCATCTATTTGTATTCTGGGGTGGAACAGACAAGAAATTGTAGTTTTGTGTATATGTCAAAGAGTGGCATTGGTGGAGATCATGGAAATTAGGGGGATGGTACAGAGAAATACAAGGGCAGAAAAATAAATGGGTTTGTTGAGAAAGTATTCTACCAGATAAGTAACATCTAGAGATATAGGACTAAAAGATTAATATGTAAATGTTTCAGCTTTAATGAAGTATAAATGATAAATAAATTTGTAACATATTTAAAGTACAATGATTATGAAAGGATTTAAAGAAAGGATATATTATGAAAGGATTCATCTAATTCAGTTAATCAAACACATCCTTCACCTTTCTTTCCTTCTTTTTTTCATTCTTTTGGTAAAACATGTAAGGTCTACTCTCTTAGCAAATTTAAATTATACAATACACAACAGAAAAATTATTCAGCCATGAGAAAGAAGGGAATCCTGCCATTTGTGACAATAGAGATGGATCATGAGGTCATTATGCTACGTGAAAGAACCTAGAAATAGAAAGACAAGTACTACATGATATCACATATATGTAGACTCTATAAATATGTTTATTATTATTATTATTGATTTTTTAAAGAGAGAAGAAAGGGAGAGAGAGGTAGAAACATCATGTGAGAAACATGGATCCGCTGCCTCCTGCAGGCCCCCTACTGGGGATCGAGCCCACGACCCAGGTATGTGCCCTAACTGGGAATAGAACCAGGACCTCTCAGTCCATGAGACAACACTCAACCACTGAGCCACACTGGCCCGGCTCTATGTAGAATCTTTTAAAAAGTCAATTAATATGTAATTTTTGAGGGGAAAAAAAGCATTTCTCAGGGTCATCCCAATGATGTCACCAATTTTTTTAAAAAACTACCATGCATATGGAAGGTGGAATTTTGAGATAGAGAAAATCAGAAATGAAATCTGATTATGTTTATGTCTTCTTCATGGAATTATGAGCACATTCCACTTTATAAATATGTAAGTTATTTACCAGATATCATAGAATATTTCTATAGTTCCCAATAAATATAGCATGTTCAGTATACATGACCTTCTTTTATCATTCGTCATATATGAGGCATCAGAAAATTAAGTCAAGCCCTGGACAGTGTGGCTCAGTTGGTTGGAACATTGTCCAGCAAACCTAAAGTTTGCCTGTTCAATTCCTGGTCAGGACAAATGCCCAGGTTGCAAGTTCCATAATGAAGCAGTGTTTCTCTCTTACATCAATGTTTCTCTCCCTCTCTCCCTCTCCTTTCCTCCCTCTCTAAAATCAATGAAACATATTCAGAAAAGAAATCTGTGGAAAAAAGTTAGAAGTATGTGTATAAGTATGCAGCCTTTAACAAAACTAAGTAAAAAATATCTACTTTCTTCAAAATTTTCTCAAAGTTTTAGAAAATTACACTACATTTTTCTTCAAACTGCAATTTTAGTGAGCTTTTTAATTTTTATAAAATAATTGTCAGGTTTTCTTAATGCGTTTAGAGCAAAATGTTCTTCTTAGTCATCTGTTTCACTGAATTAATAAGCAATAAATTATGTCAAATGGAGATAGGTGGGTTTCAGACTGAGACTGCAGAACATAGAGAGGTCAGAAGAGCATTTAATGCAAACATTTTAAGAGAACAAATATTTTTTTGAATCTTCAACAAAATTCACATTTTAATAAATGTAATTTTGTCATATCCACTCTTGTTTTTCTTTAACTTTTTAACTGCTTTATTGAGATAATTCATAACCCAAGTAAATTACCCATTGAAAGTGTACAGTATTTAGTATATTTACAGTTGTGCAACTTTTAGCACAATCTCATTTTAGAACAGTTTAATACCTGAAAAAGAAAATGTATATCCATTAGTAGCAACTCCTTATTTGACAACTTTCCTCCCCCACCCTCTCAACCCCTCCCACAAACATATGGATCACTCTGCTTTCTATCTCTATAGACTTATCTATTCTGATATTTCAGATAAATGGAATCATACAATTCCATTGTATGGAGCCATATAAACTAAAGCTAATGTTTTTAAGATATATCTATTTGTAATGTATACTAGTGCCTCATTCTTTTTAATAGCTGAATAATATTGCTTTGTATGGATTTACCACTTTTATCAAATTCTTCAGTTGATGGGCATTCAGGTTACTTTCAATTTTTTATTTTTATGTATAATGCTGATATGTTCATTTGCATAAAACTTTTGTTGAACACTTATTTCAGTCCTCTTAGACTGAACATATCAACAATTGGAATTGCTGAACCATGTAGTAATTTTATGTTAAACATAGTAATGAATTGCTAAATTGTTTTCCAAATTTGCTGTACCATTTTAAAATCTAACCAACAATATATGAGGATTCTAATTTTTCCATATCTTTTCTAACATTTATCTGTCTATTTAGTCATCCTGGTGGTTGAGAAGTTTCTTGTTGTGGTTTTGATCTAATTTCCCTAGTCAGTAATGATGTGGAACATCTTCATGTGCTTATTTACCATTTGTGTACTCATTTTAGAGAAAGATATATGCAAATATTTTACTTATTTCTTAAATGGGACATAGTACAGTATTGTAAATAGTAGGTGTTCAATCAATATATGTAGAACAAATGGTAATGCTTTTATTTTCATAGTTGTATTTTTGTTCATAGATATTAAATTTAAAGTGATATTTTTTAAAGTTTAGATAAATATTGGAATAAATATGAAATGATAGGATGATTATTTTTTTGCAGCTCTTGTAGTGTATAAAAACAAATTAATAAATAATGCCTGATAACATTCTAAATGTGATGAAAAACATAAGCCCATAGAAGCTTAACAAACTACAAGCAGAATAAAAAGAGAAAAATAATATCACATCTAGTCTTATTATATTTAAACTGCTAACTGAAATAAAGGTAAAACCTTAAATCAACAAGAGTGACTAAACCAAATAAAAGTACAATGGGGAAAAAAGAAAAAATAACAGTTGGGCCAATAGTGCACATATAGTAAGTTTATAAATTTAAACTTTAATTTATCAGAATTGCATTGAATGTAAGTTGTTCAAATATCTGATTAAAAATCAAGTATCAATTTGAATAAAAACAAGCACATCTATGCTGCTTACAAGATAAGTTAAAGAAAGATTAAGTTCAAAAAGGATGTAAATAGATAAAAAAAGATTAACCAAAAGTAAGCTGATAGTTGTATTTATATGACAAAGTAGATTTTAAGTCAAGAAGCATTATTAGAGAAAAAAAATCATAGTTAAAACAATAGCCAAAACAACCTTTAAAAAGAAAAAAAAAAGTTGGATTTATACTAATAAAGCCCAAAGATTATTATAAAGTTACAATAACTAGGAGAATGTAATGAGACTGGTACATAATAGACCAATGGAATAAAACACTCACACACATAGAGCCACAAAATCACTGCAATTAGTTTAGGAAAGTGCAATTTCCAAAATACAGTGCTGGGTCAATTGAATCTCCATATTTCAAAAATAAAACATTGTAGATTTATTGTAGATCTAGCAGTGACATTTACTTTTTTAAATAAGGTGAGTAAACTGCACTATCCAATACCACATTTCAGTAGCTCAGCATCTACTTAGTTAGTGACCACTGTATTGGTGGGTGAGCACAGATTTAGAAAATTGCCATAATCATAGAACATTCTTTTAATTAGCTTGGATCTAGAAGATAACAATGGAGAATATCTTCATGATTTGGGATAATAAAGATTTCTTAAATAGGAAAGAAAAAATGTTAACTATAAATGGTATTGCAATGATAAATTTCAAGGCCTTAAAATGAACAAGGTTTGTTGTTCCAAAGATATCACTAAGAGAATAAAAAAGGCAACTCACCAGCATGAAAATATATTTTAATTCTATGTATCTGACAATTAAATCTTATTTAAAGAGCATGTTTTCAAATTGTTACTAATCAGTAAGAAAAAAAGACAGTCAACCTAATAAAAAAACAAGGAAGAGACTTGAATGGGTACTTCACAAAAAAAACTATCAAATGTCTAATCAACATAAAAATAATTTCAACATCATTAATCATCAAAAAAAATTTAAATTAGATCCCCATCTCTCTCTCTCTCTCTCTCTCTCTCTCTCTCTCTCTCTCTCTCTCTCTCTCTCTCACGCACACACACACACACACACACACACACAGGAATGACTACAAATTAAAAGATTCATGGTACTAATTGTTAATGAAGACTGAAACCATTTATAACTGATAATCTGTTAGTACAAAGTAAACTCATCAACCACTACAAAAACTGGCAGTATTTAATAAAGCAGAATATTCTATTATATAAATGAGCAATATATATATATATATATATATATATATATATATATATATAAATCAGCAATAGAAATAGTTACATATGTGTACCAAAGGACATGTACAGATGTGTACATAGAAGCACTATAACAGCTTCAAACCTGAAACTGCTCAAATGTCTGTTAGTAATAAAATAAATCAATAAATTGTACTATATATAATAGAATGTTAAGCATTAATGAAAACTGATGAACCACTGCTACATGGATAATAGATAATATTACCAACACATGTTGAATGAAATATGCCAAACCAAACATACTGTATAATTATAATTATATAAATTTTTATATAACTATATAGTTATATAAAATGGAAAACTAATTTGTGATGTCGAAAGTCAGAAGGTAGTTCCCTTTCAACATTGTAATGACTGGAAAGTGGCACAAGGTGGCATTGTTTTTCTGTTTAATATTTATTTATGTATTATTTATTTGTTTGGTGTGGTTAAATAAAGTTGATAGCACTGTGATACTGATTTAGTTGTATATTTATGATTTGGGTAATTTTCTGTAAAAATATTATAATACAATAAATTGTTTTTATAATTACATTATATTTTTGGGACCTAATCTATGTAGAAAATGTTCTGCTAAGAGAGTTCCACTTGAATCAAATCTTCAGAATCACACAGAATTAATTTATAACAAAGACCACTAAACTCCCTAAATGACCTGTAGGAAACTAGAAAGATCTGTTGGTGAAAATTTGGAAGTATTCTTTTCAGTGATAACTGGAAATATAAATGTTCTTACATACCATTGTGATTAGATAGATAGATGGATGGATGGATAGATACTATATAGCTACATAATATCACATATATGACACTATGATGGATATATACATGCAATATAAATATATGTGGCATTGTAGATATACGACATTTTATTATATGTAATACTATTTTTATCATATGAGGTATAGCACATATATATACTTATAAATATTAATATTTTGAAGATTATCCAAGAGATTATTGAAGGCCATTGATTTTAAAATCAATTACCTTTTAATAAGGACTACAGCACAAAGTTCAATTTCTAAGTAAACAAAAGTTTACAATGACAAGTCTTTTCCCTATACCTCCTGGGAAATACCCTGGAAACTTGGTTCTTGAACTTAATTCATTCAGGAAGGTTGTTCGAGAAGTGATATGTTTGAAAACGAAATTGTTTTCTTCCCATTAGAAATAATGGAAATAATGTTCCAGACTACCAAATGATTCCCTGTTTTAGCCTTTATGCATCTAATGTATAGTTTAATCTATAAACAAACACATCTTTCCTTAAATTCATCAAACCACCCTCTACTGGCCTTAAATGAATCACTTTCAGCATTCAGTCCAGGGGTGTCTTTCAGGAGGTTAGTATGTGGCCTCTTCACTTTTTCACATGTCTCTGCCTCTGAAATGCTGTCACTGGCTAACTGCTTTTATCCAAATCAACAACAGTACTCTACCTCTTCAGTTGCCTGTGATTATTGTTTCTCTCACACCTTAGCAACGTTAGCACTCTTTGTGTCTTCTTTATGTTTTAAAATTGTGCTAATTGTCCATTTCACCAGCAAAAAAGCAAAACAAACAACAACAAAAAAATCCTCACAAAAATGTCCACAGCACAATTTCCTGAGATGTTAACAACTCAAGGCTTAGCTGTAAATTAACTTGCATTCTCTCATTTCTTTGTGGCCTAACAGATGCTTTTTGTCATGTTGATATATCAGCATTAAAGGATTGTCATGTCTAGAACTAAAGTTTTGTTCAACAATAGAGACATTTATCCCTTGAACAACTTGGTAGACAATCAAACTGTTTGAGAAGGGAGACTTTCGAGAACCAAAGTTTGACTATAATTACTGTGAACCCTTTCTTGTTTATCCTTCCACTCGTTCTATACATATTCCTCCACACACTATTCTATATTTTATTTATTTTCTCCAAAATAAATACATGTAACAGGCAGTTCATTTTTATACATTTAGACCTGTTTTATTTTTTTTTCATGATTACATAAATTTCATCCTATTAGTGTACCAGAATTGATTTAACTAGTCTTTTATTGACAGCTATTTAACTTTTCCTAAGTCTTTTAATTTTTTTCCTTTTTTAATATGTCTTTATTGTTTTATTATTTTTTACTTTATCTTATTTTTTTTTATCCTTACCCGAGGACATTTTTGCATTCATCTTCAGATAGAGCGGGAAGGAGAGAGAGAGAGAAACATCGATGTGAGAGAGACACATCGACTGGCTGCCGCCCACATGACCCGAACCAGGGCCAGAGATAAACTGCAACCAAAGTACGTGCCCTTCGTGGGAACTGAACCCTGGTCTCTCTGGACCGAGGCTGATGTTCTAACCACTGAGCCAAACCGGCTAGGGCTTTATTGGTTTTTTAGAGAGAGGAAGAGAGAAAGAGATAGAAAGATTGATGTGAGAGAGAACCATTGATCGGCTGCCTCCTGCACCCCCCCACTGGGAATCGAGCCTGCAATCCAGGCATGTGCCCTGACCAGGAATCGAACCAGAACTTCTCAGTTCATGGGATGATGCTCAATCCACTGAGCCACACCTGCCGGACCTAAGTCTTTTCTATTTCTACTGCATTGCAATGCATATTTTCATGAATTCATCATTTTACATGAGTAAATATAGCTCTAACTTAAATTCTTAAAAGTGAAATCGCTTGGTTAACAGTGATGTGAATTTTTAATTTTGATTGATATTGTAGTTGTCTATTAAGCTAGAAGCAATTTATATTCTCATCAGCCATATATAATTGTAAGCATTTGTGTTTTAGACAAATAATCTGTGTGAAATTGGAACATGCAAGGGACAGTGATATCTAAGATGCTAATTCAGAAGCTAATATAATAATAGTCTACCCAAGTAGGGCAAGGAAATAAGAATTGAGAAGTACAATTTCAAAAAGTATGGAAGTGGTCGAGTTGAGAGAATTGAGATAATGTCATCTTTGAGTGTTTTATCCATAATGGCCTTAAGTGTATCTTTCACTAAATCATCCAAACTGAAGTCCTAACAATTCAAGAGACATTCAGTCAATTACCACTTTACCCTTTGACTTGTCAGCCTTTCAGTTCCTTTTGCCAAATTCTCACTTCATTAAAATGCTACTAAAATGAATTCCCTTTGTCAAATGTCACCACTATTTTCCATTAAGCCATTAACATGGGCTCTTCTCTCTCAAGACCTTTGCCCTCAGAGGTTACCAACATTAAAGTTCAAGTATTTGGGCTTTATCATTAAAAGCCTAAGAAAAAACTATTCCAAAAACTTCCTCCATGTTTAATTTTCAGATTATATCAGGGTCAGTATTAACAGCTCTACATTCTCTAGAACAGAGAAGTCCTCATAATTTCATGTGGGGAAACTTTTGAATTCCTTCTGGAGAAACTGAAATTTATCAAGGACTACAAGCAGCAGCTCTTGATCATTTGTATTTGAGAATCTCACTTTGGTATGATAATCTCATAGTGGTCTTGTCATACTCCCTCCCCAAGTGGTATAATTAGCTGATTACAACATAAGAACAGTTTAGGAGACAGAAAACCCAGTGTAATCCCCAAGAGGGCTTGCTAAGGGCTTAAATACATCTTCTACTTGTGGAGTTGCCTGTGGAGTACTGGGTACCAGATACTTAGATTTAGCTTTAGATGCAAACTGCATGCTAATAATATCTTTGGAATCTAAAGCTGACATAAGTAAAATTGAAAGAGTGGTAGAACACACAAATAAAAACTAAACAAACCTGTTCTTTTAAAGCAGTCAAGATATTTTCTGCTTTCTCATTGTTAGAGTCTAGTTTATTGTTCCAGGAAAACCATGCACTGAAAATGTGCTTCTCCTAATTTGAAGATGTAAAGTGGAGAAGTGACTTCAAGCGAGGTAATTGCTCTGTAATTTAATGTAAAAAGATTGGCTATGTCGCAAGTAGAGTTGCATATCTGCAGATTGTGCTTCCCTTTAAGGAACACTTTTTCCAAGTATGGATTTAGAATGTGCTGTCTCTGAAAACTATAGCAAACCCTTGGGGGTAATTTTTGTAAAAATAATGGCCACAAGATGTCAGCGATAGAGACCTCAAAGGATTCATATAAAGAAGGGAATGTCCAATTAACTTGAGCTTGAAAATAAATTATACATTGGAAATAAATTGGGCTTCACTAAACGTTGGATTGTTGCTGATGTCCCACAATATTATTATTCAACACAAACAATTTGTTTGTTAGGAAAGGGGCTGATGCAGCTCTATGGAATCTAAGACAATTGTTTTGTTGAAGACATTGGGCCAGACCGCACCTCTGTGGTTGCGGAAAAAAATCTTCCTTAGAGGAATTAGAAATACTCATGACAACCATCCTGGGAAGAGGTCAAACTAGGGACAATAAACTTGATAAATATTAGACTAGAAGAAAAGAAAGACACTGTCTGCGCTACACTGGGAAGTAGAATATTCATGTTCAAAAACACTCCTTTAAGTGTGTGGGGAGCAGAATTAGAAGGGAGGAAAATCGACCATAACAACACAGGTACAGGCTGAAAGCTAAATAAGACCCATTTTGTTAGCAATGTTTTAACAGTAAGTCTAGTTCAGATGGTACCTTTGAACTGACATCTAGTACTAGAATTATATTACACCCAAATTCTGCTTCTCTTCTATTATATCTTAATTTTCAATGTCTTCAGTGGAAGATTAAGGGAAAGATTATGCCCTTCTTTGAGATACAATGACAAGAGAGAATAAACAATTCAGAGACAACATACTCATTTATTCATTCTGCAAATGTTTTTCACACTTGCTATATACAGGCACTGTTACAGATGAAGGGAACAGGTTGCTGAGCCAAACAGTCTTGATAAGGGAGACAATGTCTCTCATAGAGCTAACATTCCAATGTGAAGAGATCAACAAAATAAAGAATGAGAAATTTAAAAATAAACAAACAAAAAATATAAAGAATTTCTGATACTGATTAGTGGTATCAGAATTAAAAAATGCAACATAGGAGTGCAGATATTCTTTTGAATTAGTTTTTCAATCTTATTTTTTGGATGTATTTCCAGAAGTAAAATTGCTGGGTCAAAATGCAGTTCCATTTTAAATTTTTTGAGGAAACTCCATACTGTTTTCCATAGTGACTACACCAGTCTGCATTCCAACCAACAGTGCATGAGAGCTCCCTTTTCTTCACATCCTCTCCAGCACTAGTTTGCTGATTTATTGATCATAGCCATTCTCACAGTCATGAGGTGATATCTCATTTTGGTTTTAATTTGCATCTCTCTATTGATTGGTGATGTTGAGTATCGTTTCATATGTCTATTACCCATCTGTATGTCTTCTTTGGAGAAGTGTCTATTCAGATCTTTAGCCAAGATCTGAAAACAGCCCTAATACCCATCAGTAGATGAGTAGATAAAAAAGCTGTGGTACATTTATACAATGGAATACTACTTGGCCATAAAAAGAAGGACATCTTACCTTTTGCAACAGCATGGATGGATCTGGAGAATATTATGCTAAGTGAAGTTAGCCCATCAGAGAAAGACAAATACCATATGATCTCACTTATATGTGAAATCTAATAAACAAAAATAATTTAAAAAATAAAATAGTAACAGATACATAGAACAGACTGACAGATGTCAGAGGTGTGGGATGTTGAGGGTCAGGATTAAAAAAAGGTATAAGTATTATATATATTAGGTATTATATGTATTATATATATTGTGTGTGTGTGTGTGTATATAAAAAAGGTGAAGGTATTATATATATATATCACACAGACACAGACAAGAATATGATGATAGCCCCAGGGAAAGGAGGTTAGAGGAGGTAGAAGAGGGCAAAGGTAGGGAGCAAATGATGATAGAAAGCGACTTTACTTTGGGCGATGGGCACCTGATGTCGTGTGCAAATGATGTTTTCTTGAGGTGTACATTTGAAACCTGTATGGTTTTGTTAACTAATGTCACCCCAATAAACTCAATTAAAAAATCATAATAAAATTTGTATATAGTAAGTTATTGCATGATGTGAACATTATTTAGATAGGCTTGTGAAGGAGCCCCTCTTAGGAAAGGCTATTGGACAGAGACCTGAAATGAGGAGGCCTGTGAGGAGTGGAGTAGAACACATTCCGTGGACATACAGACGGAAAGTTTTCTTGAGGACAGGCAGAGCAGTAATGTTTATTTATTGTGTGGGTAGAGCAAGAATCAACAGATCAGAAACAGATGTGGAAGTAAAGTAGAAAATAAAAACCAATAGGTAGATGCACTCTGAAAATGTTCAGAAGTTCTCTAGAACAGCAACTTTTAACCGGTGTGCCACAAAAATTTCTAAAACATGTAATACCAGAGTATTTATTCAAGGGCTCTGACCTCTTTTTCCTTAGATTGTCAAATAAAAAATGAACAACAACTAACACAACAATAGTTGTCTGGTGTGGATGGATCAAACCTATACCTTTTTTTCTCAGATTGGCAAAAAATATAACATTTTTTGGTGTGCCGCAGAATTTTAGTAATTAGATTATGTGTGCCATGAGATAAAAAAGGTTGAAAATTGCTGCTCTAAAAGGTGAATTCATTGGAAAAAAAATGTATTTTTAATAATAAAAATCAGGCTTGCCATGATCGAAATATAATTTTGTGGGAAAATATGAACTAATTTGGTACTCATAGGCAAGCAAGCATTGACCATACCATTTACACTTACATCTTTTAATAAAGTAAGATAACAAACTTGTTCTGAATAGACATTCACTTTTGAAGCTGATAATATACATTTTCCATGTCAGAAAGTGACTCAGTCTTCACAACAGGCCTTGATTTCCACTTGGAGATCTATGTCCCCCAAGCAAGCTCACTATCCTCGTGTGGTGCCCAGGTAACACTTGTGACCTACACTATGGGGCTCAGCACATTCTCTTCATTCCAGTGATTGATTTGGGGATAAGTACCAGCCCCAAGATAATCCAAATAAAATTGAATGGCTGGAGTTTTTTAGGATTTCTGAGGCAAAAATATGAAGAAGGAAGTTTTCAGTCCTGTGAGCTGCTAAAAACATCTTTATATCATGAATGGAGCAAGCCCTCGGATGAGTTCAACAGCATCAGTGCAAAGTGGAAAGTCAGAAAAAAATGGCTTGTCCTTGAGAGCATCCTTGAACCTCAAGATTAAGCATCATCTGAGGACAAGATACATCAAATTTTCTATTTATATAAATCAGAAAATTTCTTTTACTATTTAAACCAAATTTTCCCATGTTTATTTATTGTTACTTTCAACAACAACCACAAAAAATTGTACCATAAATGTACCTAAAATAAAGATGAGCTTATAGCTCATCAGACTGCAGTAACTGGAAATATTTAAGTGATGTTGGAATTCTTATGAGCAAAGGAGATAAACAAAAACCTCAAATCAATCTGTAACAAAAAAATAAAAATTAAAAAAAAAAACCTCAAATCACATCAGAAGTATATAAATTTAATATTATAGCACTTTAATCACATCACATCTTTAACACCACAATTTATGCTTAACTGTTTTTACATTACCAAAAACATACACTTGTGAAGATTTTGTTTCAAAAACCTTGAAACTTCTTAAAAGCATCTAATCAATACTCCTCTTAATAGCTCTCTAAAGTACTTAGGTTATAAGTAGTATTACTCATATTTTACATCAGGCAGGAGCTATTTAAAATTCTAATAATCCCATTTATCTAAAAAGATGAAACTAGTTACCCCAATAGACTAAATATAACTTGGCAGAGAGACATGTTGGTCCTGAGTTTCTTTAAAGTTCAGTTCATAAGGCAACTAAATGTATTAAGCCTCTGAACCTTATTAAACAAATTTTGGAATAGAAAAAGTTGGTAAAGAAGAAACTATCTAATGCTCAATTTATTGAAAAATTTCTTATATGCTAAATTGTATTTATATTTATGTATTCTAGTTGCAGTATTTTCAAATAATACTGTCATCCTGTTAAGACTTAATGTTATTTTTATATACAGAAAAATAACTAGTCTGAAATAATCAAATAGAGGCAAGTTTTGAGGTGTTATTTTAATGATAATATTAATAATGATGAATCATAAAATTTAATGTTGATTTACCTTATCCACCCATCTTAGCCACAGTGTTGTTTTGTTTGTTTGTTTGTTTGTTTTTACTAATAATGCATATTTTGAGAGACCAGTTGTCAGAGTTAGAAAAGATTAAAAAAAAAAGTCTGCTTTAACCAGTTGAGACAATTCATTAACAAACTGACAATCATTACCTTGCCAGAATAAGCAGACAATTAACATGACTACCCATAATTGTCATCTGTGAGTTTTCATCTCATTTTGTAATAGTAAACATTGCACATACATTGGACTTACAATTAGTAAACTCACGCTAGGAAGTTATCATTTTTAAATGAGTGTATCCTGCCTTCACAGAATGTCACAAAATCTGGTACTACAATGTAATGACCTCAACTTTTAACTATTCAGTGACTTCTGTTTAAACAGTCAAGTGTTCTTTAAATACCTTTGTCACACAAATGATAAATGGTGTATCCTCCATCAACTTTTTCAATAAACTAAATACATTTTTAATTTACTTATAATAAAATCCCATTAAAATGAAGAAATGGATTTTTATAAAGGTAGACTCTTACACAATGTTTCCAGAAAATGAATCAACTTTAACTCTTAAATGCTTTCTAGATTAATATATGTTACTAAGAATTTCATTTTGGTGTGCACATCTATCAATTTAATCTACTAATTGAAATGTCCTGGCCACATAAAGTCACCTTATATACAGCAAAGTCATGATCAGAGAAATTAAATACTATTGCCAGTACAATTTTCTCCCTAAATTAAAGTCTCAATGATTAGAGGTTTCTCTGATTCAATAAAAAAATAGTATTGAATTGCAAACATTTTTCATAGAAAGTAAAAATGTATATATCTGTTTTTGAAATATTGCAATCTAGTTTTAAAATTAACTTTTCACATATATACCAGTTCCCTCCCAAAATTGCTAAAAATATTAAGGCAATGATATAAAGAAGCTTTTTTTGCAAAGGAAATACATTTAATGGTATAAAAATAGTTAGACAATGAAGAAAAAATATTCAATTATGTAAAAAGACAGTTACCCTAATCTTGATAACACTTAGTAAATTATCTAAAAATAAAATGCCTATACATTGCAATTAATAGCATTCATTTTCAAGACTTACTGAGGATTTTTAATTTGAATTTGTCAGTTAACAGCACTAAGTATAGTTCAATTAAACATTCCTGGAATTCATTTCATAGAGGGATTTCACCATATGTGATATTCATGTGCATACACACATAGTAATGTAATCTTCATGATAGAGTTCCTCATCACATCTTTGATCAAGATGTATAGTGCTGAAATGAGATTCAGGTTTGGGTAGGAATTGGAGGGCATTGTTGAGTAGAGGATGTAAGGTAAGGCTCAGGTATAGAGCGTGATTTCAAGAATGAAGTAGGGGAAGAGGCAGTTTCGATAAAATGGATATAGAAATTATGATGTTTAAAAAAAGCAAATTGATACAAGGACTTTAGAAAGTAATTCAATAAGTTTAAGCTCCAATAAAGTTATATATTTTTAACTCAGTCACTTTGTTTCTGAGAATTGATTCTTAATAATATACGTAAAGACCATAAGGGGTGGGATGGAAGATCAACTGTATAAAATGATGTTGCTCTTTGTGGTGACAACATTTATATTGACAGATGTTACAAACAATTAAAAAGTTCCAATAATATGCAGTTTGCTTATTTTAGATACACCTACTTAAAAAAAATTCACAGTAATTTATTTATTTATTTATTTATTTAGCACGAATTTATTGCCTTCACTATTCCAGGAAAAGTCTTAAGTGTTGGAGTAAAGTGGTGAAAATTTATTCATGGTTCCTGTCTTGTTGGAAGTAACTACATATCATTCATTATCAACTATGATACTCTTGAAGACTATACAAGTACATGGGCCATGGTTATAAATTATTCAATTATTGACTTTAAAAACTATTTGCATATAAGTTGCAAATATAATATAGAGCATTCTCATGCATCTTTTACCCAATGACCTCAAACATAGCATTTTAAATAACCAAATTACAATTGTAAAAATCAGGAAATTGAACATAATACCTAGGAATAAATTTAACCAAGGAGGAGAAAGACTTGTACAATGAAAACTATAAACATTAATGAA
Organism: Molossus molossus; assembly: GCF_014108415.1. Lineage (NCBI taxonomy): Eukaryota > Metazoa > Chordata > Mammalia > Chiroptera > Molossidae > Molossus > Molossus molossus. The sequence continues at coordinate 26,453,435 of NW_023425346.1, forward strand.
AAACTTGAAAAAGATACAAATAAATGGAAAGATATCCCATGCTCATGAATTAGGAGAATTAACATAATTAAAATGTTTATACAACCCAAAGCAATCTACAGATCCAATAAAATTCATATAAAAATTTCAATGTTCATTTTTTCACATAAATTGAACAAACAATCCTAAAATTTGTATAGACACACACACACACACACACACACACACACACACACACACAATCCAAACAGCCAAAGCAACTATGAGAAAAAAGAACAAAGCTGGAGGCATACAGGTCTCATTTCAAACTATACAAAGGTATAGTTATTCGAGCAGTACTATATTGGTACAAAGATACATAGACCAATGGAACAGAATAGAGAACCCAGAAACAAACTCACATATGTATGGTAAAATAATTTATGATGAAGCAGCTAAGAATACACAATGGATAAAGACAGTCTCTTCAATAAATGCTGCTGGAGAAAGTGAATGGTCACTTGCAAAAGAATAAACTGGACTACTATCTTATAATCTTATACCATATACAAAAATTAACTCAAAATGAATTAAAGACTTAAATGTAAGGCCTGAAGCCATAAAACTCTTAGAAGAAAACAGGTGGAAAGCTCCTTGATACAGGTCTTGGTGATTACTTTTTAATACGACACCAAAAGCAAAGGCAACAAAAGCAAACATTAACAAGTGGGACCACATCAATCTAAAAAGTTTCTGCAAAGCAAAGGAAACCATCAACAAAATGAAAAGGCAACTAATACTGAGTGGAAAAAATATTTTCAAATTACATATCTGATAAGATGTTAATATCTGAAATACATAAAGAACAAATATATCTCTAGAGCAAAATACCAAACAATTTCATTAAAAAATGAACAGAGGATCTGAACAGACATTTTTTCAAAAGAAGAAACAAGTGACTAATAGTTATATGAAAAGATGCTCAACATGATTAATTATCAAGGAAATGCTAATCAAATCCACAATAGGATATTATCTCATGACTGTTAGAATGGTTATAATAAAAAATAAAAATAAGAAAACAATAAATAACAAGTGTTGATACGGATGTGGAAACCCTGTGCACTGTTAGTTGGAATGTAAACTGGTGTAGCCACTATAGAAAAAAGTGTGGATGATCCTCAAGAAATTAAAAATGGAACTACCATATAATCCAGGATACAAACTTCAAGTTATAAAATAAATGTCATGGAGATATCATGTGTAGCATGGTGACTACAGTTAATAATACTTTATTTTATATTTGGAAGTTGCTAACACAGTAGGTTTTAAAAGTTCTCATTGTAAGGAATCGGGGGCAAAAACTGGTGAAGGGCTTCGGGTCCTATGTGGAGAGATTTGTGGATGTCCGACAGTATCTGCAGCCTCTGGGCGTCTGGAAGGATCAGGAGGTCTTCTTGAAAGGCCCATCCGTCCTTGAAGAGGACCCTAGGGAAGGACTGGAGAACTTTTAGTTAGGCAGATGAGTATTGAGGAATGTAGGTTCCTGAAAGAAAACATAGTAGGAGCACGTTCTCGACGAGCGGTGGATCGGGCCGTTTCATCAGCGAAAGCATTTCCTTTGGCTACAGTGGAGTTCGAAGTCTGGTGGCCCCAGCAGTGGATAATGGCCACCTGTAAGGGGAGCCTGATGGCCCGTATGAGTTTTTAAATGAGTTTTCCATTCAGAATTGGGGTGCCCTTGGTGGTGAGGAAGCCTCGTTCCTTCCAAATCATACAATGGGAGTGTGCTATGAGAAAGGCATATTTGGAGTCTGTATATATGTTGACTGTCTTGTTTTTGGCCCAGATGAGGGCCCAGGTCAGGGCGACTAGCTCAGCCTGTTGTGAGGTAGTCCCTAAGGGGAGGCTGTTAGCCTCTATGACCTGGGTGTCAGAGATAATGGCATAGGTGGCCCGCCGGGGCCCTGGCGATTCGGAGATTGAACTGCCATCTATGTAAAGGGTATGTTGGGCAGGGTGCCAATCTATGATTTATATCAACTTTACTGATTTTAAGGACCCTGCCACAAAGAATCGTGCGGCCCCTGCAATCTGTTTCCTCTAGGACCAACCCTCCGAATGCAAGAAAAATTCTTGGCATTCCTGCCTGGGCTGCAGATGGAGCTCCTGCAACATCCATGTTGCTCAGCAATATGAGACTCCCTTTTCCCATGAACGTCTTCACTTCTCTAATCCCACAGGCAGAGGACTCACTTTTACAATCCCTGACCCCTGGGATTCCAGATGGATGACTCCCCAAAAGGGGGCCATCTACATCAATTGCCTTAAGCCTTGGCCCTCCACACACATTTATGTATGGCGGTCCTATGTTCAGGTCCAGAATATAGTACACGATGAATACAGACCCAGGAATCGGTACTAACCAAACAACTCAACACCAACACCTCACCCTTCTCCTGGCTAACCCTATTCCAGGAAGGGTTAATGCTAGCTAACCTCACAGGCATCGGCAGCCTCTCCTCTTGTCTCATGTGTGCAGCTCTTGGCAGGCCACCACTTACTGCGGTCCCATTCCCGCTCCCACTAAATTCCTCTAACAAGATACCCACCCACCTCTCACCTCTTTCTGGGGTTAATCTCTATACACCCCCAGATCTCCAACAATTCCTTTTCTACTATAGCAACGGATCCTCATCCCTCTGCAACCAGACAACTCCACCAACCTCTAACCTGATAGCTTCGGACGGTTTCTTTTTTTGGTGCAACAACACACTTTCAAAAACCCTCTCCATGCCTCTAGATCCCACTCTTCTCTGCCTCCCGGTCACGCTGACTCCACAACTTATGGTTTATACACCTGCTGAATTCCAACGCCGATATATTTACTCTCACCCAAGGCAGAAACGCGCAGCTTTTCTCCCTTTCATAATTGGTCTCTCCCTCACCACCTTGGCCATGGGAATGGGAGGAGGGGCACTCGCAAACTCCCTAATCTCTTCCGCCCAGCTTGCATCCCAGTCCCAGTTAGCCATTGACAGATCAGCGCTCAGCTGAGTCCTTAGACTCTCTTCAAAAACAAATAACTTCTCTAGTCCAACTTTCTATGCAGAACCGGAGAGCCCTGGACCTCCTCACAGCGGAACTCGGAGGAACCTGTTTATTTCTTGGGGAAGAATGTTGCTATTATATCAACGAATCAGGTTTGGTAGAAACCCGTGTTGAAACCCTCCACCAGCTAAGCTCAGAACTTAAAAAACAAAAATTCTCAGCAGATGCCTCCTCCTGGTGGAAATCCTCTGTGTACTCCTTACTCTCCCCTCTCCTCAGCCCGGTCCTCCTCATAATAATTATACTGCTAATTGCCCCCTGTTTTCTTGGCTTCATTCAGGACTGATTCACACAACTCGCATGGACAATAGAAGTCCACCAAATGATGCTACAACAATACCAGCCTCTGACCAGTCCCCCGGACTCGGGCCCCCTCCCCTAATGCCGCCCCCATCCAGCAGGAAGTAGCCATAAAGACGACCTCGCCCCTATTCCTATATCACAGAGTTAGGAATGTCTGATAGCCTGGGGACTGGCAGGCAAACTGCTCGACCATTGTCTCACTTGCTCAACCTAGACTCCCACCCTGTTTCGGGAACCGCCTGTTCAGGGCTTGTAGACTAACTCCCACCCTGCTCTTATCAATTCGCATTCCAGAGGCTCCCATGCATAGCCCCAGCAAGGTCAAACCCTAACAGAAAAATCCCAGCTGCAACGGGCAGATATAAAAAGCACAAACCCCAGCATCGGGCGAGGCTTCTAGGACTCCACCCCTGGAGTCTGTGAACCCACCCGGAGTGTACCCAATAAAGCCTGATCCTTGTTTATTCGGCTGATTGGCTCTCCAGTCTCTTCTCTGTTTTTCAGCGGCGCCCCTGATTCCTTACACTCATCACAAGAAAAATAATTGTAACTATGCATGGTGACTCATGTTTACTACACTTATTATGGTGATCATTTCACAATAAAAACAAATAGTAAATGTTGTACACCGGAAATTAATACAGTGTTAAGTGTCAATTATTACTCAATTAAAAAAAAAACAAAAAACAAAAATGGCATTAAACTACAGACCTTATTTAGATTTCTCTGTATTTTATAGTTTTTCTATGCGTGTGTAGCTCCACACAATTTTATCACATGTATAGATCTGTAACCACCACCACAAACAGGATATATTAATATTCCCTCATTCCAAACAAAATTCCTCTTACATTCTTATGGTCACATTTTCCCCAAACCTTAACCGTTGACCATCACTGACCTATTCCTGATCACTTCAACTGTATTTTTAGAATGCTATAGAAGTGGAATCATACATTATGTAATCTTTTGAAATTTGCTTTTTTTTTTTTCACTCAGCACAATGCACTTGAGATCCATCCACATTATTACATGTTCCAATAGTTTGTTCTTTTTTATTACTGACTAGCATTCTCTTTATAGATATATCATAGTTTGTTCACATATGCATCCATAAAATATTTAATAATTGACATTTAATAATAGTAAAGTAATATATATTATGTGTATTTATTTTAAATTTGTACAAGTATGTGTGCTCCCAAGCTTCAACTCCTAGCAAGATTACTAGGTTAATAAGTATTTATTGGTTGAATTGACTTCCAGAAAATAAAAATGAAAAAAGTGCATTAGTTCATTTTGTGAAGTTATATATAGTGACTAATGTCATAATTCTGTTTTTATAGAGCTCTACTTTAAAAAAGCATGGACTGTGGAACCTAAATATTAAGCTTCTAACTCTACCTGTTATTTGCTGTGATACCTTTGATATCCTACCAATAATTTTCTTTACACTCTAAGCTATATTATCTCTTTAATTATAATAATTTTAAAAATCCATGAAGTAGTACTTTTCCAGGTTTCAGGTAGAAAAACTGGGGCTAAGCAAATAATGAACTCATACAAATTAATAAGAAAGAGACTAATTACAAGATAGAAAAATAAAAAAAATCAATGGAATGCCTAATAATTATTTTAAAATATTAAATTATCCTAGTAAGCAAAAATGTACGTATTTTTAAATGAATATTATTTTTAACTATAAATTTATCAAAGACTTTTTAAAAATTAATTCTCACCCGAGGATAGGTTTTTACTGATTTTAGAGATAGAGGATCAAAGCTGCAACCATTCAGTGTATGGGTCGATGCTTCAATCAAATGTGCCACCCAGCCAGGGCTCACAGACTCTCTAAAAAGTAATACATACCAAGTACTTGTGACTCACTACTTATGGGATGAAAAGTTGACACAAATTTATAGAGGGCAATTGACTACAAATATTTTCATTAAGATGACTTAATAAATTCACTTCAAGCATTTTCTTAAAAAAATTATTATATAGGTGTGTATATACACATATATATATGCATATACACATACATACACACATATACATATATACTTGTTTACAGGGTGTTTATGTTAATAAAAAGCTTGATATAACTTAAATATATAAAAAATTATTGTATAAAAATAAAATAGCAATATTTATAAAGTTTATAATTTTTATTTATAGTTATTGATTCTATAACTTTTATATTCCCTGTTTTACAATGTATTATAATATTTATATATACAATTATTATATATTTTAAAATAAGAATACATGTTAATGTGTGTGTGTGTGTGTGTGTGTGTGTGTATATATATACACTTTGAAAAGCCATTTCATTTTTATCCTCACCCAAGGATATTTTTCCTCTTTTTGTTCAGACAGAGCGGGAATGAGAGAGAGAGAGAGAGAGAGAGAGAAACATTTATGTGATAGGGACACATCGAGTGGCTGCCACCTGCACAACCCAACCAGGGCCAGGGACAAACTGCAACCAAGGTACTTGTCCTTAACGGGGAACCAAACCCGGGTCTCTCTGGACTGCAGGCTGACGCTCTAACCGCTGAGACAAACCAGCCAGGGCTGTAAAGCCATTTTCTATACTTAAAAATCACTTCTTATTTACGTCTCATTTGACATTAACAATAATCATTTAAGAATGTCATCATTATTCCCATTTTGCTAGCAGAATACCAAGACCCGAATTGATAAAGTGATTTGCAGATCTCTCAAACAGTGAATGGTGACTCTAGTGCTCAGTCATGTTTTCTCTCTCTGAGAGCCATGTTCTTTGTACTGCATCACGCTGACGGCTCTCGCAAATCACAGTGCAAGAGTAATAAGTAGATTTCACTGTATTTACGCACTTTCCAAGTTACATTTGCATAAGTAGTACTTTTAAGTACACAGGCCTAAAATGATTATAGCGATGTTAAACATTATTCAGTGCTTGACAAATGTGAACTGTGGCAAATACATTTTTTATCAAAAGAAAGATTGTCAAATGAATGGAACACCACCATCGATATTTCCAATGTATGGTTGCTATGAAGGACATTGAATTTCTCAGTAATACAAGGGTAGCCCAGAGGTGCTATATTTAAAACTGCATCGGCATTTCTATTACAATCCCAGCTTTTCAAGATTTTATGCGAAAGCTATAAAAATTCTATTTCATAGAAAGGCAGAATTGAAAGTCTCCATGGAGATTGCTTTCTTCCCTTTTCATATAAAATCAGTCTACCTGTTTGTTTTCTTCTTGGAATTCAAACACTTGAGCAGAACATGAATCTTAGATAACGATTAAAGTATACCAGCTGCTAAGGTATACCAGCACTTTCCCAGTCTGAGAAAACATAAGCTGGTCATCCTGTCTGAAGGTCTGGCTATTCCACGTTCTGTTCTTACCCATCTAAAAAGCTTTCTATTAATACAATTTGACTCCACACCCAGAACATTTTGAATCATTATGCCAACAGTTTATATTGAACAAAGAAATGAAATGTTAAATTTTCCATGTTATTGAGAAAACCCTATGATTACATTTTATTTTTTGAAGGGTGGCACAGGCAGCTATCACTCAGAGCCACGTGAATTTAAAAACTCAGTTTTAGTCATTCTTTTTCTATTATACAATTACATGAGCCTTGACTGAGCCCTGGAATTCTCTGCTTAGCATCCTATTGTTACTGTGGAAGATAAAGAGAATTGGTGGAGATGGTTGTGTCCTCAAAGAGCTAACAACTTCATTTCAGAGATAAGATAAACCCCTGGAGCAGTGTGCTTCAAACACATAGTTATAATCATTATGAAGCATTCCCTAAGAACATAGATGAAAAATCTTGTGTTGCTGAATAAAATTTAGCTGTTGCTCACTTCTTAAGGACTTAGTGACTGAAAACAATATGACACAATTGTGTTCATAGGAACATTAGGGAATTGGAGATTATGGATCAAACTCAGTTTTCTCAACTAGAAGGCAGGAATTAGATATGAGCAGTGTTTTTTAAACTTAAAACAGACCATTACATGGCCTTTAGTAGTTATGAAATCAGTTAAATGGGTCACACTAGCATCCTTTTACAGAATGAAATAGTATAGAATAGATAAAATAGGAAATATCAAAGTGCATCACATAGGGTAAGTGTTGTTTCATGAAACATTTTTAAGTTGTGTGTTTATGGATTTGTGTATGTAATGCACCATAAAATCTGTATTTTTTGTGGGGGTTATAATAAATCAAGTTTAGATGGACTGGTTTCATTCCATCTCTTAAGGTCCGTAGTTTTGAAAACTGTCTCAGATTGCATCAGGCTATAGTAACACTCTATCACATTAAATATGAATTCCCTCTGACTTTAAACTTTCATCAGTTTAAGCAAGAAATGCATCCTTTCTAAAATCTCTGTACTCCCAATTTGTTATTCTAGAGAATATGAAGATTGATAGTATCTCACATGTATAATCTTTTCTAGTGTGATTTTTTTCTACTGTGGCATTCTCTTCTAGGCATTGAGCCATATCTTCCTTGAGACTCATTACCAGTCCATCAAATTGCTGCAAATTCATATTTCTGCACGCTATTGTATTGACTCTGAAACACCAAAGCTCATTCTGGGGTCTCATTGTAGTTCATGAATTAAATTATTTCAACTTCTAGATTCAGAATTGTTTTTAACGGAACAGAGATCAAACCTTGACCAACAGGCTGGTATAGCAGCAGATGCTGGCCCATCATTTCTGTATTTTGTCCCTGCACTCTTCTTTCCTTTAAGTATTCCTGAAGAACACCTTTGTCTCCCTCCAGCCAAAAGACAATGCTTTGTGTAGATTTTCTGCTTATCCATTGTTGGTCTCCAAACTCCTTTCTAGCTGTGCTATTTTAAAAGTCTTGCTTTAGATGCATTATATTTCCCAAGTTATTTTTTTTTTAGATTCAAATTTTTATTTTATTTTTTTAATTTAAATTAATTAATTTATTTTTGTTACAGATGTTTCTCCTTTTCCCCCCACTGATTCCCCCCTCCCCCTCCCTCCCCACCCTCTCCCCAGCTTTGTTGTCCATGTCCATTGTTCATGCATACATGCATATAAGTTCTGTGATTTATCTTCCCCCACCCCCTCTTCTAGGGATAGTCAGTCTGTACCCCACTTCCACATCTCTGGGGCTACCCCATTCCTTAGACTGTTATGTTCATTATATTCCACAAATAAGTGAGATCATATACTTGTCTTTCTCTGTTTGGCTTGTTTCACTTAGGATGACACTTTCCAGGTCCCTCCATGTCGTCTCAAAGGATAAGAGATCTTTCTTTCTTATAGCTGCATAGTACTCCATTGTGTATATGTACCACAGCTTTTTTATCCATAGCAGAAATAAAGAAAACAAGGGTCTGAATCCCATGTTATTAAAAAAAATTTTTTTTCTTTATTGATTTGAGAGAGAGAGGAAGGGAGAGAGATAGAAACATTGATGAGAAACATCAAATGGCCACCTCCTGCATGCCCCCACCCCACCCCAGGGATTTGGCCCACAACTTGGGCATGTGCCCTGACCTGGAATCGAACCGGCAACCTCTCGGTGAATGGGACGACGCTTAACCACTGAGCCACACCAGCCAGGCTGCCATGTTATTCTGACCGCTGGATTTCTGAGAGTTCTTATTATTAGGAGCTCAAACAGGCAATCAGAAAGTGGGAGGAAGAGAGAAGCTGCCTACTCCGGCTCCTTGAATTTGGTAATTGTCAGAGATTGCTAGAGATGCAGAGAAGGGCTGAACCTTGACTAACACCATCCTATACAACTTAAATACTCCCCAGAAGAATCTGGTTCCAGCGCTTGCTTGGTCCATGAAATCACAACATAAAATATTTGTATTGAGTTTATTAGTAGCTTTAGCAACTTATTTGTTCCTCAAAATTACTTGAAGTAATTTGAGATATTTTTTTCAACAAAATATATTTCTTCTTACCTCCACATAGAGAGCATACTTCTCTGCTCCATAGAAGTGGGCATGGCCACTTGATTTCTTTTCATTCATGTGATGTGGCATAAGTAACAGCATTAAAGTTGTGAGTCCAGGCCTAATGGGAGATACATGTATGTCTATGAGATCCTTGGAGAGCTCCCACTATTACCAGAATAAAATTATACCCCATTTGGCTTCTGCCCCTACAGACTAGGAAATCAGAGTGAACATTCATGGAACAGAACTGTCCCAACATCCATGTAGACCTGCAGCATGAAGTGGAATTGTCTCTGCCAACCCACAGGCCTGCGAGCATGAAGCTGAAAGCCGTCATTTGCCACTGAAATTGGTTGATATGCAAACAGTGCTACTTATGCCAAAAATTGCTACCACATTTTAGCTTTTTCTACGGACTTTTCTCTATGTATTTGTTGACCTAGATAATCCCTGCAATCAATATTTGTTTAGTAACCACGACCTAACCATTCTGACCTGTTGTTACCTCGTACACAACATCTGGTAATTTCATTGAGAACCCTAAGGAAAGAAAAGTGTGATTAACTTTTCAGGACTTGCATAACACTTTTAAGAAATAATGTTTCTCAAAAAAAAAAAATAAAAGATATTGGATTCTGCTGAAACAAAAAAATGTGTTATCTTTTATTCATTTATTTATTAATCTATCATTATTCCAAGTATGAGGGATACAGCAGCAAATCAAATGAAGTCCCTGTTCTCATGCTAAAGGTGAAGGCAGACTGCAAAATATAAGCTAATAAATTTATAATATACCGCCATAGGCTGTTGTAGGCAGGGTGGTCAGGGGAGATCTTTGGTTTTCTGCTAGAGTTGTAGTAAACACTAACAGAGCCCACATGTGTACTATTGTTAGCATGTATATGTGTGTGTGTGTGTGCATATATATATATATATATATATATATAGCCACCTGATTTCTTTTTATTCATGTGATTTGATACAAGTAACAGCATTAATTATTTTGTTTATGAGAGTAATACACAAAAATATTTTGTTTCTTTCAGCAATGATTTTGTTAAATCACTTTCTGTGCCCTTCAGAATACCTGATGATAAAAAAAAAATGACATTTATTAGAAAATGACAAAGGGCATCTATTAGAACCCCACAATAAGAACTGCACCCAGATATATCAAGTGATTGAAACTAAAAATGAGAAAAGTATCCAAAATGCTGCTTTCTCCATTTCTTTCTTTCTTTCTACTTTTTTTGAAGCTCTATTGTCTCTTTGTTTCTGCTTTGTAGTTTGCTTGGTAAATGCCTCCTTCATTCCTTTCTCTGCAAAATGACTTTTTCTAATTGCTTATAACCTAACATGGTTATTTCCGCCCCAAATTTATATATGGTATACGAAGACAACTGATAACATTCTCTAATTTTAAATTAGCAGTAAAGGGAATATTACTGGCTAAACTCAAGACTTCTCTCCATCAGTGATTCTCAGTGTGGTCCCTATACCTGTAATGACCACATCACCTCAGAATCTGCTAAAGATGCAAATTTTTAGCTCCAGGTCTACTTAATTAAAATTTCTGGAGTAGCAAATAGGCATATGTGACTTTATAAACCTTTCGGGAGACTCTGATGTATGTTAAACTTTGAAAACCACTGTTCAATTTTGTGTATCCCACACTGATAAAATTAACTCTAGGTAGATTGATTGTTTCGTTTATATAATAAAAACTTGTTATATTTATGACCCATCGGATGGGGTGGACAATGGTGTTGAATTTTTTTTCCATAAAGTAGAAAAGGGAAACATGGAATAGAGAGTAAATGATTGACTTCATTTGTATGTTTTCTAGGATCCTTCTCATCTATTATTTCATTTTGGAAATTGATTATGCATAGGTTTCTTTCTATCTAAAAATTGGGCAATTTTTATTAATATGGATTGATTTGATTAAATATAAAAATACGTTTTTTGCTATTTAAGCAGGTCATAATTTTTTTTATTACTTAATTTTTGTTACAGAGGTTTCTCCTTTTTCCCCCACTGATTCCCCCCTCCCCACCCGCCCTGCCCTGTCCCCAGCTTTGTTGTCCATGTCCATTGTTCATGCATACATGCATATAAGTTCTGTGGTGCTTCTCTCCCCCACCAGCCCCTCTTCTGGAGATTGTCAGTCTGTACCCCACTTCCACGTCTCTGGGGCTACCCCATTCTTCAGACTGTTATGTTCATTATATTCCACAAATAAGTGAGATCATATGATACTTGTCTTTCTCTGTTTGGCTTGCTTCACGTAGGATGATACTATCCAGGTCCCTCCAGGTTGTCTCAAAGGATAAGAGATCTTTCTTTCTTACAGCTGAGTAGTACTCCATTGTGTATAGTACCACTGCTTTTTTATCCATTCGTCTACGGTTGGACACTTGGGCTGTTTCCAGATCTTAGCTATTGTAAATAGTGCTGCTACAACCATGGGGTACATATATTCTTTCTGATTGGTGTTTCAGGCTTCTTAGGGTATATTCCTTGAAGTGGGATCACTGGGTCAAATGGAAGATCAATTTTTAATTTTCTCAGGTAACACCATATTGTTTTCCATAGTGGCTGCACCAGTCTGCATTCCCACCAGCAGTGTACTAGAGACCCCTTTTCTCCGCACCCTTGCCAACACTTGTTGTTTGATGATTTGTTGATGGTGGCCATTCTGACAGGTGTGAAGTGATACCTCATTGTTGTTTTAATTTGCAACTCTCTGATGATTAGTGATGTTGAGCATTTCTTCATATGTCTCATAGCCATTTGTATGTCCTGTTTGGAGAGGTGTCTATTTAGTTCCTCTGCCCATTTTTTTAACTGGGTTCTTTGTCTTCCTTTTGTGGAGTTGTATGAGCACTCTATATATATTGGAAATTAACCCCTTATCTGATATATCATTGGCAATTATGCTGTCCCATACAGTGGGTAGCTTTTCCATTTTGATGATTGTATCTTTCGCTGTGCAGAAGCTTTTGAGTTTGATGTTGTCCCATGTGTTTATTTTCTCCATTGTTTCTGTTGCCTTAGGTGATGTATCAGCGAAAATTCTGCTGGGAATGATGTCTGAAATTTTGTTGCCTACAGTTTCTTCTAGGATTTTCATGGACTCATGAGTCACATTTAAGTCTTTTATCCATTTTGAGTTTATTCTTGTGTAGGGTGTAAGTTGGTGGTCTAGTTTCATTTTTCAGCATGTAGCTGTCCAATTTCCCTAACACCATTTATTAAAGAGGCTGTCCTTACTCCACTGTATGCTCTTGCCACCTTTGTCAAATATTAATTGAGCATATTGCCTTGGGTCCATTTCTGGGTTCTCTGTTCTGTTCCACAGGTCTATATATGCCTGTTCTTGTGCCAGTACCAGGCGGTTTTGATTACAGTGGCTTTGTAGTATAACCTGAAATCCGGTATTGTGATCCTTCCAACTTTGTTCTTCTTTTCCAAGATTGCTGTGGCTATCAAGGTCTTTTTTGGTTCCATATGAACTTTTGAAGTACTTGTTCTAATTCTGTGAAGTATGCCGTTGGTATTTTGATGGGGATTGCATTGAATCTATAGATTGCTTTGGGTAGTATGGACATTTTAATGATGTTAATTCTTCCAATCCATGAACAGGGTATGTGCTTCCACTTTTTTATATCTTCCTCTATTTCTTTTTTCAATGACCTGTAGTTTTCTGTGAATAGGTCCTTTATTTCTTTGGTTAAGTTTATTCCTAGGTATCTTAATTTTTTTGCCGCAATGGTAAATGGGATTGTTTTCCTAGTTTCTCTTTCCCTGAGTTCATCATTGGTGTATAAGAATGCCACCGATTTCTTGACGTTAATTTTGTATCCTGCTACGTTTCCAAATTCATTGATTAAGTCTAGTAAATTTTTGATGGAGTCTTTGGGGTTTTCTACGTATAGTATCATGGCATCTGCAAATAATCACAGTTTCACTTCCGCCTTTCCAAAATGGATCCCTTTTATTTTTTCTTCCTATCTGATTGCTGTGGCTAAGACTTCCAGTACTATGTTAAATAACAGTGGTAAAAGTGGGCATCCTTGCCTTGTTCCTGTTCTTAAGGGAAATGCTTTTAGTTTTTGCCCATTGAGTATGATGTTGGCTGTGGGTCTTTCATATATGGCCTTTATTATGTCTAGATATGATCCCTCTATTCCCACATTGCTGAGCGTTTTTATCAGAAATGGATGCTGGATTTTGTCGAAGGTTTTTTCGGCATCTATTGATATGATCATGTGGTTTTTATTCTTCATTTAATTTATGTGGTGTATCATGTTTATTGATTTGCGAATATTTTACCAGCCTTGCATCCCTGGGATGAATCCCACTTGGTCATGGTGGATAATTTTTTTAGTGTATTGCTGAATCCGATTTGCTAGTATTTTATTCAGGATTTTGGCATCTATGTTCATCAGGGATATTGGCCTGTAGTTTTCTTTCTTTGTAGTGTCTTTTTCTGGTTTTGGAATTAGAATTATGCTGGCTTCATAAAACAAGTTTGGAAGTCTTCCTTCTTCTTGAAGTTTTTGAAATAGTTTGAGGAGAATGGGTGTTAGTTCTTCTTTGAATGTTCGGTAAAACTCCCCCATGAAGCCATCCGGGCCTGGGCTTTTGTTTGCTGAGAGAGTCTTGATTACATCTTCAATTTCTTCTGTTGTTATTGGTGTGTTCAAGTTTTCTATCTCTTCCTGGTCCAGTTTTGGGAGACTATTGTTTCTAGAATTTTGTCCATTTCACTTAGATGTCGAATTTTTTGCCATATAATTGTTCATAGTAGTTGTTAACGATCTTTTGTATTTCTGTGGTGTCAGTTGTTACTTCTCCTCTTTCATTTCTGATTTTGTGTATTTGGGTTCTCTGTCTTTGTTTCTTGGTGATCTACCTAAGGGTCCATCAATGTTGTTTTTCTTTTCGAAAAACCAGCTCTTTGTTTCATTGATCCTTTGAATTGTTTTTTTGGTCTCTATGTCATTAATTCCTGCTCTGATCTTTACTATTTCCTTCCTTCTACTTGCTCTGGGTTTTCTTTTTGTTTGTTCTCTAGTTCTTTAAGTTGTGAGATCTATTAGAGAATTCTCTTATTTTTTGAGGTAGGCCTGTAGTGCTATGAACTTCTCTCAGAACTGCTTTTGCTGCATCCCATAGATTTTGTGTTGTTGTGTGTTCATTTTCATTGGTTTCCAGGAAGTTTTTAATTTCTCCCTTGATCTCCTCGATAACCCATTCATTGTTTAATATCATGCTATTTAGCTTCCATGTGTTCAAATGTCTTAGGATGTTCTTGTTGCAATTGATTTCTAGTTTCATGCCATTGTCATCTGAGAAGATGCTTGATATGATTTCAATCTTCTTGAACTTGTAGAGACTTGGTTTGTGTCCTAACATGTGGTCTATCTTTGAGAATGTACCATGTGCACTTTAGAAGAATGTGAATTCTGTAGTTTTGGGGTATAATTCTCTGTAGATATCTATTAAATCCATTTGGTCTATTGCTTCATTTAGGGTCTCTGTTTCCTTGCTAATTTTTTGTCTAGAGGATCTATCTTGTGATGTCAGCAGGATGTTAAAGTCCCCTGCTATGATTGTATTGCTATTGATTTCTCCTTTGAAGTCCTCCAGAAGATTTTAATATATTTTGGTGCTCCTATCTTGGGTGCATATATGTTTATCAAGGTTATATCTTCCTGTTGGATAGATCCTTTCAATATTATGTAGTGGCCTTCTGTGTCTCTAGTTATGGCCTTCATTTTGAAATTTATTTTATCAGATATGAGTATTGCTACCCCACCTTTTTTTTCATTTCCGTTTGCTTGGAAGATTTTTTTCCATCCTTTCACTTTCAACCTGAGTCTTTTGTTGTGAGGTGTGTCTCTTGTAAACAACATATAGATGAGTCATGCTTTCTTATCCAATCAGCTACTCTGTGTCTTTTTATGGGAACATTCAGACCATTTACATTTAAGGTGATTATTGATATGTCCTTATTTATTGCCATTTTTGTTTAGTGTGGTTATATTTTTCTTCTTATTTCTCCTGCTAATTACAGCTGTCCTTTTAACATTTCTTGCAGTGTTGGTTTGGTGCTAATGTATTCCCTTAGCCTTTTTTTTGTCTGAGAAGCTCTTTATTTGACCTTCTATTTTGAATGATAGCTGTGCTAGGTGGAGTAGTCTTGGATTCAGATTCTTGTTTTTCATGACCTTGATTACCTCATGCCATTTCCTTCTGGCCTGTAGTGTTTCTGTTGAGAAGTCAGCTGAGAGCCTTATGGGGTTCCCTTTGTAGGTAACCTGTTGCTTCTCTCTTGCTGCTTTTAGGATTCTCTCTTTGTCTTTAATTTTTGGTATTTTGATTACTATGTGTCCTGGTGTGGGCCTGTTTGGGTTCTTCTTAGTAGGGGCTTTCTGTGCTTCCTGAACTTGAATACCTTCTTTGTTCACCAAATTAGGGAAGTTTTCTGTCACTATTTCTTCAAATATATTCTTTAACCCTTGCTCATTTTCTTCTTCTTCGGGGACTCCTATTGTGCAAATGTTTTTACGTTTTCAGTTCTCTAAGCTGTTTTCCTGTTTTTTAATTATTTTTTTCTTTTGGTTTTCTGATTGGTTGATTTTTTCTACCCTATCTTCTAATTCACTGATCTGGTCCTCAGCTTCCTCTACTCTGCTATTTAGACTTTCCAATGTGTTTTTTCATTTCTCATATGTCATATTTCATTTCTTCTTGGTGGTTTTTAATTTCCAGTTGGTTGATTTTCAACATTTCTATATCTTTACTCATGGTGCTCATGTCCTTACAGATGCTGTTGAGCTTCCTCAAGATCAAGGCTCTGAATTCTAGTTCTGTTAACTTACTTAACTGCACCTCATTTATCTAATCTTCGGTAGAGGTCTCGTTCTTTCATTTGGCTTTTGTTTTTGCTTTTCACCACTTTAACTATCACAGTGGGCTTTGGAGTCTGCCAAATTTTCCTGTGGGTGTTGGTATTCTGCTGTTTGTGACTCCCTCTCCTGGGTTTGAATGAGCCAGGGAGGACCCACTATAAACACCACTGTCAAGTCTTATCTTTCCTGGTTAGAGTTGCTAGCCCAGAGAATGGTAGTTATCTCTAGTATTTTTGCCTGGAGGCTATTAGTAGCAGTCACCTGAAGAACCTTGGTTTCTGAGTTGACTGAAAAACTCCCTCAGGTGCTCAGTGTAAGAGTATTTCCAGAGGGTGGGGCAGCTGATGGTTGTTAATGGGCTTCAATTAGCATTTCAATGATCATAGGTGGGGTTGAATATCTGAGGGAGGCTCCACCCCCTCTCCCCAGGACCCTGGGAAGGAGTAAAATGACCACACTCCTGCGTGGCTGCACTCAGCAAAAGCTCTGAGCACACTCCAAATCCTGAGTGTTCCCACCCAGTTCCAGTCCAGTCTGCCCTCCCCCTGCTGCAGCCCAAGGTGAGTGGCTGCTGCCAATTTTGCCTCTGTCCGGACTCTCTGCCATGGAGCCGCCTGTGACTTTAACCCAAGTTAAAGGTGCTCCCAGCTAAGGGCAGCCGAGGCTGCGTCAGCTCCCAGCAGAGTGCGTAGCACCCAGCCAAGGCAGCAGCAGCTTCTAGCCGTGGTCGCAGGACTCAGCCGAGGCAGCCGCTGGTCCCAGCCGATGCCACAGGACCCAGCTGAGGGCGCAGCTTCCAGCGTTGTCCGCTGGTCCCAGCCCAGGCCGCTGTGGACCGTGGGCTCCCGGCCCCCTCTCGCGTCCTCACAAGCCTACCAGGATTGAGTCAGTGTCCCTGGTTATGTGGTCCTCCAAGCTGCCTTTCGGTTGCCCCTTCCTGACGATTTGTCTTTATTTTTGTTTTAATTCCAGTTTGTTCCAGGGAGATGGTGTGTAGTTTCCATTCACTCTGCCGCCATTTTTTCTCCCCAGTAGGTCATAATTTTGAACACACAAGAAACGTGCTTATTTTCCATATAGATTAGTTGCAGAAAACATTTATATGATTCTTAATAAAAAGTAGAGTATTTGAATTTTTTCTAGATTGAGTTTTTTGGATTTTAAAATAGTATTAATATTATGTTTAGAGCAGTTTGATGGATAAATAACTCCATAGAAATTCCAACACATTATAGTATGTAAATATTAAATAAAGCTATTTGACATTCATAAAGTCTTTTCGCTGACACCCTTACAAGCTATGTTAGTATTAAATTTATAAAGGCAGCAATGTGATTTAAAAGCATTACTTGTTCCAACTATTTTCCAGTAAAAGTATAAATAAAGGCTTTGGTATTTGGGTGCATCACAGCAGAAGGATAGACGAAAATTCTGGTGACTTAATAGCCACTATTTACTCTGAAGAAGTAGGAATCACAGAAAATCCTCACCACCGCAATAGTTTCCGAAGGACTAAACGAGAAAACTACTAGATATGCCCTTTGTCCTGCAAGAGATTACAACCTGAGAACATTTATTTTGCCTTAAAGAAACTGATTTAAGTGATCCCAGGCAGAGCAGCATTCACGCATACTGTTCCCAAGCAGTTAACATGAGATGGCACAGAAATGGGAAAGACAAGACTCATTTGATGTCAGTGGAAATGTAAATATTCCATGGGTGGGAGAATTGATCTTTGCATCTGTGTTAAATACTAATAAGGCACAAAATACCCTACTTGATTTCTGTTCAAATTCTTTTTACTTCAGTTCACTCCCTTTGCTATTCTGTTTTCTCTCTCAACTATGAACTGCTTAAAGAAATCATAGGAGGTGAGACAAAAATACATGTTTAGGAATAATAGAGGCAAATGAACACGTTAGAGAGACCCATTTCACGTAGAAGGCGACAAAGGGAGAAGAATGTTCTCATGGTAGAGACAGGAGAAAAATGAAACAAGATCTGGCTACATTTTAATGATGGCATCAAGGTGCATAAAGGAAACAGTGAAAATTAGAAAGTGCTTGAAAAACTGAAATAGAAACTATAGGGTGAAGATGGAGCTTTTGTTTTTTTAATACTATGTAATATTTAATACAAAAAATATCTTAAGTTAAGAAACAATTACCAATAATATAAAAAGGGTAACATTTTATGTGTTCCTTCTTGATTGTATGATGATTCTGATTTTTTGTCATTTCTTTTATTATAAAATGGATCTTGCCACATACATGTATCAGAAGGGAAATTGGTAAATATAACATCAAAATGTATATTTTGATAAAATAGGAAAAAAATTCTTAAAATATACATTGTAGATGATCAAACTTATTTTTCCTCTATATATAATTGGTAATATATGAGAAGAAAGGTGAAATTGAAAAATAGCAAAGAATCTGAACAAGCTGGATGTATAAGAGAAAACTCAAATCACACACATATGTGTGTGTGTGTGTGTGTGCGCATTAATTCTCAGCAGTATTCATAATGATTTAAATTTATAGAAATAATATTACTTTATTAGTGATCAGATTATAAAAATGAAAAAAAATGAATATGCCAACAATGTATTGACAAATTGTAAGAAATAGTATTTTTTAAATTCTTAAAGTAATTTTGGAGAAGAATTTGGCAATATTTCTTAACACTGAAAATATACATATATTATGATTTAGAGACTCTGATTTTAAATATTTAGATTGAGAAAGCAAATTCTCATATTACATATGAAGACGTACTAGATGAGAAAACTGAAGACTAAAACAATCACAATTCTCAAAACAGAAAAATAGTTAAATCTAGTTTGTTCATTTGATGGAATAATATATAGCAGCTATAAGGGATTAATTAGACCTATATGAGTTAGCATGGACAAATTAAAAACATGTTTGAGTAAAAAAAAAGCAAACTGCAAAATTATACATACATGACATTGTTGTTTCTGTAAAAATAAAAACCTGCACAAAAAGTTTTATGTATTTTTAGCCCATGTATTTGTAAATATAGTCTTTTTAGTCTCTGCTGTGAAGACACATACCATATTCCAGCAAGAACAAAGAAAGGGAAGAACAGTGATCAAAAGGAACTGAAGCTTCAAATGTAATATTCATATTATTTTCAAAGACCAGTACAATAACATATTACTTGTGTAATTTTTTCAAATAGAGATATCACTAAGATCGAGGAGACACTTTCAAGAAAGTGGAAGCTTGAATCACATACTTAGACTCTAGATGTAATATATATTCTATCTTTATGGTAATGAATGTACTTGATGATCATAGCATGGGACATGCAAATAGTTGCTGTTCCTTTGAGTCTATTTTCACCTCGCCCTTTATGGTTATGGTATCTACCTCCAAGGAACGAATATGCTTAGTTTGACAAAATAAATGTATTTGTTCACCAAGTGCTGGATGTCTACCATGCACCAGACACCACTGCTCTGCAAAATAGGGCTCTGACCGTGAAAAACAAAGCCATAGTTCTTACCCTGTGAAACTTTATGGTAGTGTAATATATAAAAATCTTAGGTAGTAACTTGTATGGAGAATAATTAAGTAAAAAGGGGGACACAGAATTTGAGGAGGGAGTAATTAGGAATGAGAGGTAGGCACAGGGATCATTGTGTTGCTGTAAGTTATCCTCAATATTTTGAATCTCACTTTGGATTGGCTGGAAGTAGTTGGTGAGTTTTAAGCCAGGGGAATTTTGTTCAGGTCCCTCAAGGTGCTGTGTTGAGAATACACTAAAACAGAGCAAGGGTGGTAGTGATGACTTTTCTAGTAGGTTACTGCAATAATTCCCGAAAGAGAAGATGGTTTGGACTGATGTGATAACCAGGATGGTAAGAAATTTAAAGTCTTAGCTGTGCTTTGGAAGCAGGATGGCTGTGGAGAGTTACAGAAACAAGGAAGTCAGAGATGAGTCCAAGGCTTTTCATTTAAGTTGTAAGGACCTAGTGGCAATTAGCTAAAGAGGATGAGACTGTACAAGGAGCACATTTGGGCGAATGATTGAGGGCTGTGTTACACATGTTAAAACTGAGTTAGATATTTCTTAATATAGGACTGCTCTAAATCTCACTGTAAATTAATAATAAAAATTCCAGTTAATATATCATTGCTTCAGGTGTGTGGTCAGGCATCCTTTTCTCTTTGATAGCACGACTGTCATGCATAGGTATGATCATGAATGTAGACTACACACAAGAGAAAAAGACTGGATTGGGGGATGGGAGAAGTCTCTTCCCAACCTGCCAGCCAGTCTACCCTGTGACTTTTTCTACCTACTTTCAAGCATCCAAATTGCAATGGGGAAAATACATGTAACTGGGAATTAATGCGCCCAATCTGCCATTTAACTTGGAAGAGAAAAGGGACAAAGGCGAGGCCTGCTCCTTCCAAATGTGCTTACTTAGCTGTATTAAGCAGAAAGGAGCAAGTGGTCAAAGAGGAGCGATGTGTGTGTACTTGGATTTGGCTGCTGTTGACAGATTTTCACATTCATCTTCCTCGGGGTTCAAGCACCAAGAAGCAGTCTCATAAAATTTTTTGCTTTCAGTTTACTTCCATACACCATAGAGTACTTTCTATTTGTTCCTCCTTCATTTATTTATTTACTTATTTTTATCCTCACCTGAGGACATTTTTTTTCTATTTTTTGTTCAGATAGAGTGGGAGGCAGAGAGAGGAAGAGAGAGAGAAAGAAACACGGATGTGAAAGGGACACATCGAGTGGCTGCCACCCACACGACCCAACCAGTGCTGGGGACAAACTGCAACTGAGGTACATGCCCTTAGCAGGAACCGAACCCGAGTCTCTCTGGACCGCAGGCTGATGCTCTAACCACTGAGCTAAACCGGCCAGAGCCATTTGTTCCTCTTTTAAAGGCTCTAATAAAGAACAAGCTAAACAGAGAAATGTTGGCCAAGGAAGCTTAGCCCAGATTAAAATGTAGTTGGCTAAAGCAGTTTTCTAGGATTTCACAGTCCTTGGAAAAAAGAAGATAGAGAAGTAGATTTCACAAGTAGATTTCACTCCGGAGAATGCAAGGTTTATTAAGACAAATTAGCAATTTGATATTTTATTTATTTATTTATTTTGCTTACTTTTTTTTTTATTTTTGTTTTTATTTATTTTTTATTTTTTATTAATTAATTTTTGTTACAGATGTTTCTCCTTTTTCCCTCACTGTTTCCCCCCTCCTCCTTCCTCCCTGCCCTGTCCCCAGTTTGTTGTCCATGTCTACTGTTCATGCATACATGCATATAAGTTCTGTGGTTTATCTCTCCCCCACCATCCCCTCTTCTGGGGATTGTCAAGCAATTTGATATTTTAGAGATGAACATCAAAGAAGGTCGATATTAGTTTAGCTTATGAAACTAAAAGGAAAACAAAAATATACTGAAATTATTATTTTGATTCTGAAATGAATATATTTTATTAAAAGATAATATATTAATATAACATTTTAAACTTTGATTTTAAGAACTTAATGTAAATGATAAAAAGTTCAACAGAGCCTCCTGTTGAATGAGTGATTATATTGAAATCAATAATATCTCCAAACAGCAGTCAACCAGGTAGCAATTGTGGCATAGTTGTCATTGCCTGTACAGGGCAACCATCCAAAAGCCATATCACAACCTGCAGAAAAGGTGACAGTGGCTTGTCAGAAAGTCCAACCTAATACTAGAGCCGACACATCAGTAAAGGCACTGACTAGGGGGCAATGTTTAGCAAAATCCCTGACATGGTACTTACAAGTAAGCTAGATCATCACAATTGTAAAGTTGTCTTAAGAACTCATTACTAAAAGTTGTAATTCTTTAATGTAAGATTTTAAGAAATGCTGTATCATCAACAATTCAATTTTTTTTTAAATTTTTTTTATTGGTTTTTAGAGAGAGAGGAAGGGAAAGGAAGAGTGACATAGAAACATCGAGGAGCGAGAACATCGACTGGCTCCCACACTGGGGATTGGGCCCATAACCTGGGCATGTGCCCTGACCGGGAATCAAACCAACAACCTCTTGGTGCATGGGTCAATGCTCCACCACTGAGCCACACTGGCTGGGTGTATCATTGACAATTTTAATGCTGGTATTAGCAACTGAATTGAAAAACTTGTCAGAAAATTTGCAGTCCAATTATGTAAAATTTTAGGAACAATTCCAACAATTTACTTTGATTATAGTGTCCATATATGCATGATGAATAAGATTGATAAAAATAAAACCATATATTTAATTAAATGTAGAGAAGCTTTTCAGTATAAAAGGATAAAATATTAATCTCAGTGAAAGTAAACATTGAATTGTAGCATCTTCTTTTAGAGGTAACAGTGAATTTTAGAGTAAATGGTACTTTAGCATTAATGAAACACAATATTTGCTTTAAAATGATGGCTTTTTATCAGAAATAAGAGCAAGTTACCTTTAAAAATTGTAATACATACATTGGGTGGTAATCAAGAGGTCTAGCTGTGACATTAACTTTCTGGGAGACATTATGTGGCAATGCATTTTGCTCCACTTTGCCAGTCACAAATGCAAAAATTAGTTAGGATATAAATGACCTAGCAGAAGTAACTGTGCAAATTAACTTGGTGTCCCAAAAAATTTAATGATTTTTTGGCATGCCTCCTTATATATAAAACAATAATCCAAATGGAACACAATGTTATAATTTTTTTTTTTTTTTTTTTTTACCAAAGATATGGCAATGCAATTTAAAATAGCAGCTTTAAAATTATCTACAAATACAGCATCAACTCTTAAATCAATGAAACTATCTCTTCTGGGACCAGAGATAACATGATCCTTCTGGAAAATCTAGAAAAACAAATAAAATATACCATTTGTTTCTTTGATGATAGAAAAACAAAAATTATTAAAATTAAATATAAACTGCGAGTTGCATCATTTTTATGTCTACCAAACAAAAAGTAGCATTACAGTCATTCTGTCACCTGCTTCTGCCTTATTGTGTTCATAGCTTGCACTGCATTAGTAATTTATATTTCTTTTTTTATTTAATTATTTATTATGGCTTTTTCTCAAGAGAAAGCATAATCTTCATGAGAGCAAAGATAGGTCAGGCTTATTTACTGCTATATTTTTGTCTTCTAGTACATGTCTAATATGCAGGAAGTTTTCAATAAAATTATTTGTGTAATGAATGAATACATTAGGCGTTTGAAGAAATCTTTACATAAAAACACCAAAGTACTATATAAATGCAATATGTTGTTGAGAATGAGACAAAGGATGGCATGAACCTTATCTCATATTTTAAAAGGCATGCATTTAAGGATATATATATTACTTAGGGACAAATACACTTATCTGTGATGTTCAGGTAGAGAGGTATTTTCAAGGTACATGGTAAGGCAAGGGTTAAGAAAATCAAACTTGATCCTTCCTCTATTCTCTGGCTTTTCTTGTTTTCCATTCCATCCTGACATAGTTTAAGAGAAAGTTTAATGTCATCTATTTATGACATGAAACAATTTTGTAGTGGCTTTAAGAAGAAATTTTAGTTTAATTTTTGTATCATACTTACTGAAACTTAAATTACTCTGTTTTCTTTTAAATTGCTATGGTTCTGTATTTCTATTATAAACTCTCAAAAAGAGAGGTTTTCTTTAACTTTGCAATTTTACCTTGCTTAAATTTGGAATATATGTTTTAGTTATAAGTATAATTACCAACTTATTTGCTAGACTTTAATTTAAATAAGTTATTGTTTAACTTTTAAAAAAAATGTATATCTTAGTATCACCCATGTATCAAATAACTACTGATAATTTTGTATGCCTCTGTGTTTGTACTTTGTATTTGACCTAAAGCTAAATAATTATGTAAAAAGCAATTAGTGAATTAGTGAATAAATAATATGATATATGGACATTTAGAGAATATCTGATGTCTTTTGTATGCAATAACTACTGGGTAACTATATTTCACTTCTGGATATATATCTAATTACAGTCACAGAATTAATACTTTTGTAATTATTAAAAATCATTTGTATATGTTTCCTCTCCTTATTATAAACTCTAATGCAGAGGGAATATTACAGAATGTCTGTTGGTTAATCTTGAGGATTTTAAATATTTAACCTCATCTCAAGATCTAAGATTACTTCCACTAAGATGAAAATTAATATAATGAAGCATCTTCTACAATAATTTAACAAAAGTTGAACCCTTTCTTTCCTATCTCTAAAAGTCAAAATTACT
Organism: Molossus molossus; assembly: GCF_014108415.1. Classification (NCBI taxonomy): domain Eukaryota; kingdom Metazoa; phylum Chordata; class Mammalia; order Chiroptera; family Molossidae; genus Molossus; species Molossus molossus. Next base: position 26,477,971 of record NW_023425346.1, read on the forward strand.
CAAGCCATAATAATACTAACTACAGCTAACATTTTAATGTCTTAACTGCCTGTCACTAGCACTAGTATACCTATGCATAACTAAAACACTAAATACTCTGCCCATGTAACTAACTTAATCTTAAAGCATGCTATAAAGCAGGTGTTATTGCAGCGTCCAGTTGAAGCAATATGGAGGTGTGCTGGACCAACTGCCAGTTCTGCTCCTGCATGTTTCTTTGTTGTTTTTACACAGAACACTTCCAGTACTTCTGGTCACTAAATCTGTGGGGGATTTTCTCCACACCATGCAGTTCTCCACTACAAAAGCTGGGTGTCTTACAGTCTAACCCAGTCTGACACTCTTTACCTGGAGACAGTGTTAGATGCCGCAGGTCAAGGATGCAGTCTCACACAACTGCCTCCACCCACTGCAGATGTCAGTCACAAGCAGTAGGCCCAGGTCACCCACAACTCTATCTGACTTGGCTACAAATCAAAGGTTTCCATGACCCCCTCCTTGAGTCCCATTAATTTTTTAGGCTCACAGAAATCAGAAAACAGCCCTGTTTACCAGTTTACTACAGAATATGATAAAGGATACAGATAAACAGACAGATTCAGAGGTACACAGGGTGAGGTCTGGGAGGGTCCTGAGCTCAGAAGCTTCCTTCCTTGTGGAGTTGGATGTGTCATTGTCTTGGAACATAGATGTGTTCACCAACCTGGAAACTCCCTGGAAGCCCCACTCTTGGGGTGTTATGGAGCCTCCCTTACACAGGCTTGATCAATTCTTAACTCCATTCCCAGGCCCTCTTCTTTCTCTGGGTGATTGGAGATGGGGTAGAATTCCGAGCTTTTAATCGTGGCGTGGTCTTTCTGGTGATTAGCCCTCATCCAGGAGCCCACGCAGAGCCACTTGAGACACGGGTGCCCCTGGCGCTCTTTCGGCTTAGGGATTTACAATGATTTTCAGAGCTCTGTGCCGGAGCTGGGGGCAGACCCCAAGATATATTTTCTGTTATTTCACAAGATGTAAAGAAACTTGCCTCAGATGAAAGAGATTTGAACACAATCATAGATCCCAGATTTGACCATGGCGCTGTGAAGAAATGCTATGCAATAATTGATTTTCTTACAAGATACAACTTTGTCAATTATATAGAAAATTGTATTACAGTAGAATGTGGCTAACACCATTACTTTAATTATTTCTAAGAGTCCTCTGTCTCAAACATCTGACTTGAGAGGACTTAAACTGAGCTATATTTGAGAAAATATCCATAACAGCAAATATACTGTCATAGTAGCAAAAATATCCTAGCCACCATGCTAAGCAAATCTGGAAGTTAAATAAGATCTCCTCTCTTGTTCCAAGTAAAATAACACATTGTGTCTTTAACACATTTAATTTAGCTTAAAATTTTTATCATAGATGGGTGATTCCTTTGCCTTGTATGGCTTTTTTTTGGTGGTGGTTAATTATTAATCAATTGTCTTACAATTTGTTACACTATCTGAATATATTTGAGTGTAAGTTCATTCAAAGTAACTGCAAAATATATTTATAGATTATAATATTTGTCATGTAATAAAAATAAAGCAAATATTTTTTTAGTAATGAACAGCAATAATAAGAATCAGAAAAAAAAATAAAGGTAAGTTATATATTTCTACAAAATATCTCTACATGTTAGCTCTGCAAGTGTCTTAAAATAGATTTGACATAAGTGGTTAACTAAACAATGGCCCCTATATATGTCCTTGTTATAATCCCTGTAAATTGTGAAAATGTTACTTTAGCCCTGGCTGGTTTGACTCAGCGGTTGGAGCATCAGCCTGCAGACTGTAGAGTCACAGGTTTGATTCCCCATCAAGGACATGTACCTCTGTTGCAGGTTTCATCCCTGGCCCCTATTGGGGTCATGCAGGAGGCAACCAATTGATATGTCTCTCTCACATCAATGTTCCTCTCTCTCTCTCCCTTTCTCTTTTACACTCTATGTAAAAAGCAATGGAAAAAGATCTTCAAGTGAGGATGAAAAAAAAATCTTACTTTACATGATGAAAGGAATTTTGCAGATGGGATTAAACTAAATAAGGATCTTGAGATAGAAAGATTATACCAAATTATCTTGAGTGCCAAATACAATCATAAGAGTTCTATAAGAGGGAGACAGAAAGATCAAAGTCAGAAGAAGCCTTTGAAGATGGAGGAAGGAACCACGAGTCAAGAAATGCAGGCAGCTTCTAGACACTAGACCAGGAAAGAAAATGGATTCTGTCCTAAAGCTTCTGTCCAGAAACAGTCCTGCCAACACGCTGACTTTAGAGTCCAGACCTCCAGAACTATAAGAGTGAGGAAGGAGTACGGGTAGGGAATATATAAAATGGAATCGTTTTAACCAAGATGCTAAAATTATTAACATTGTGAATGTTGAGGCAGAAGGAAAGATTCCGTTCTTGTTCTAACTAACCTGGGAACTTAAATTTTCTTTTAACGTTGCAGTCCTGAGTCAATGTCTGTACATGTAGGTAACCCTCTAATTATCTCCTGAAGGACTCACGTACCCGGGTCACCTGATTCCACCCTGAAGGACTCATGTGTACATCCACCTGACGTTAATTATTCATCCACCAGGACCTGACCTAACCTTTTGGCAGTCATCTTCCGGACCACCTGGCATTCGTATTCTGACTCCCTGACATCTAACTGACACTGTCCTGTCCCAATCCCAAGGCTGAGGATTCAGGACTGATCATTTTAAATGTACTTCTTACTGTAAGAATTTTTAACTATTCTTTCTTCTTTGGAACACTTCTTGGGTTTTGTCTGTTTATTTAGTTTGCAAACTCCGAGACCCTTGAATAAATCTCTATCATTTAGATCTAGCAAAGCCTCCAGACTCCTTTTGAGTTCAACAAAAGAATTAATGTTGCTTTAAGCCATTAAGTTTAACATAATTTGTTATAGCAGCAATAAAATCTAGTACATTATAATATGTTACATTAAACCTCTCACACTTTTACCTCTGGTTAAGATTTATCACCATACCTGGAATAACCAAAAGCAAACCAACCAACAAACAACAACAAAATACAGAAAATAAAGATGTAGAGAAAAGAGAGCCTTTGTACATTTTTGGTAGAAATAGAAATTGGTGCAACCATTTCGAAAAAGAATAGGAAGGTTCCTCAAGAAATTAAAAATAGAACTACCATATGATCCAGCAATGCCATGACTTGTTACACACCCAAAGGAAACAAATGAAACCGTTATCTTGAAGAGCTATCTGTACTCCCATGTTTATTGTGGCATTATTCATAATAGCCAAGACATTTGAAACAATGTAATATCTGTCAGTGAATGAACAGATAAATAAAATACATATAAATATATGTATATCTATCTATATCTATAGAATGAAATATTAATCCATCTTTAAAAAGAAAAATAATTCTGTCATTTCTAACAACATGGCATTATACTAAGTGAAATAAGCCAGACACTGAAAGATAAATACTGCACAGTATCACTTATATGTGGAATTAAAAAAAACAAACAAACTTCAAACTCATAGAAAATGTCTAAAAAAAGAACTGGGGAGTGGGGAAGTAGAGACAGGTTGGTACAAACTTTCAGTTATAAGATAAATAAGGTCTGAGGATCTATATATAGTATAATAATACTATATTGTTCCATTGAAACTTGTTAGGAGAGTAGAACCTAAACATTTTTATGCACACCCAAAGGAGAAAAAAAAGATACGTAGATGTGTTAATAAACCGAATTGGGAAAACCTTTTCACAATGTATATGTAGATCAAATTATTACATCATACATTTTAAATATCTTACAATTTTCTTTGTCAATTATATGTCAATAAAGTTGAAACATTATAATTAAAAATTAATCAGACTTTCTGAAAATTAAAAATCTGCTGTTTGAAAGACACTGTTTTAAAAAAAAGGCTCAGAGAGAAAAAAATATTTATAAAGCATATTTTAGATAAGGTGTGAATATTTGACTATCAGAAATCTGATATAAAGAAATGGGCAAGGATTTGAACAGATGCTTTAACAAAGGAGGCATGTGGATGGCATATCAGTACAAGAAATGTCAATATCACTAGTCATTGGGAAATGCACATTAAAACCCCAATCAGTGGGGGGAAAGGAGAAACATCTGTAACAAAAATAAGTAAATTAATTAATAATAGAAAAAAAGCCCAATGAGATACCACTACACATCTATTAGAATGGTTAAAATTAAAAAAACAAAAAAACTAAACATAATGAGTGCTCAAGAGAAGTAAAACTCTCAAACACTGCTAGTGGAATGTAAAATGGTACAAGCAATCTGAAAGCAGTTGGCAGTTTTTTTTAAAGTTAAGCATGCACATACCATGAAAACCACTCCTAGATATGTAACGAAAAAATTTACACTCATCAAAATATATGTCCATTCCAGACTTGTGCATGAATTTTATGGTAGTTGCATTGGTAATAGCCAAATACTAGAAAAATATTTAAAAGTGAATTGGAAAAAAACATTGTGTTACATCCATTCAATGGAATGGGACTTAGCAATAAAAGAGGTGAACTATTGATACACAAGACAGTATGTACAAATGTTAGAAGAATGATGATGTATAAAAGAAACTAGTCAGTCCTGGCCAGTGTGGCTCAGTGGTGGAGCGTCCACCCTCGGACCAATGAGTCATGTGTTCTATCTGGTCAAGGGCACATATCTCGGTTGTGGTTCGTCCCCAGCCCTGGTCGGAGCCATGCAGCAGGCAACCAGTCAATGTGTCCTCTCACGTCAATGTTTCTCTCTCCCCCTCCAACTCTGTCTGAAGATAATTAGAAAAATATCCTCAGTGAGGAATAAAAAAAAAAAAGAAACTAGTCAAAAATTAGACTTACTGTGTGATCTTATTTGTGTATTGCAAACTGATCTGTTGACAGAAGCAGATCTTCAGGGGGGCAAGATGGGGAGAAACAGGAGGGAAGAATCACATACTATATCCATTAGGAAACCTAATCAGCTGTTCTCAACCTGTGGGTCATGACCCCTTTGGGGGTCAAACGACCCTTTCACAGGGGTCACCTAAGACATAACAGTAGCAAAATTACAGTTATGAAGTAGCAACAAAAATAATTTTATGGTTGGGGGGTCACCACAACATGAGGAACTGTATTAAAGGGTCGCGGCATTACGAAGGTTGAGAACCACCTAAATTAGGTAATAGATCATTGTGTTCATGGATCATTGGAGGTGATGGTTTCACATGTGTTTACATATCTCAAAAGTTATTAAATGTTCACTATGAATATGTGTAGTTTATTGTATGTCAACTATAAATCAACAAAGCTGGTAAGAAAAAAAGCTTTTTCTGTCTCACTTTAACCAAATAAATGAAGATAAAAAAATTTTTACTCTGAATTAAGATACTTATGTAGAAATGTGAAATCATTGTAAAAAAAATAATTGAAAAATTTTACACTCCTCACTGATGTAAAAGGGTCAGAAGATGGTTAAGAAAAAATAATAAAAATTATTTTTGGACTACAATTATTTTGCTATAATTTTTACCTTTCACATTGGTACTTCTCCCCTTATTTGAACTATAATGTCTCTCAGAGAGTTAAATGTGTGTCTCCTCCAATTTGAAGATTAAAGGAAATTGGCGTAGTCTCTCTCTCTCTCTCTTTTTGTTTGTATTTTCTGTTTGGACATTTATTTGCCTTCTAAGTATATATATATATATATATATATATATATATATATATATATATATATAATATCTATAGATAGATAATAAAGCTTATCTATTCCTTTTAATCCTTATGGTTAAAAGTATTACTGATGTCGTCCCTCCTTTTCCCCCATTGACCTCCTCCTTACTGCTCCCATTCATCTCCTGCTTCCCCCACACTATTGTCTGTGTCAATTGGTTGTGCATATATGCATATAAGTTCTGTGGTTTATCTCTTATCTAGGGTATCAAAAGTCATAGGTACCTGCTTTGACCTAGACTAAAGGGGAGGTAAGTGCGTTAGCCTGAGTTCTAGTCTTTGGGGTGAGGATGCATGGGTATTTTCTGTGAACCTGTTGTGGACGATGCAGGAAATAAAGGAAATTTATTGTGAGATTGTCTTAGATTCCGTAGAAGAGAGCTGCCTAGAAGGTAATTGACTAGAGCGGATGGAAACTAATGTAGGACAGGTATTTAAAGTCCTCATATTAATCTGCATGGAGATGTGGTCACCCATATCAAGAGAGACTGGATGCTATTCCGGGTGCTCAGAAAAATACACAAAGCATTCAGAGGAGAAAGGCAAATTAAATACTACAAAGCTCAGAAGTGAGAGGCCAGCTTTTAAGGATATCAAGTAGATAAGAACTTGCTGGCTTCTCTTTTCTCTTCTCCCTTCTGGCCACACACATCTTCTTCCCCTGGAGTCCCCCTCCCAGGATCAGAAACTGGCTTTAGCCAGCTTAGGGAGGGGGTGTGCAAAGGCAGGTGGAAGCCAGCTCCCCTCTCTTTTCTGTTAAAGGTCTGTTCAGCTGAAACAGATCTCAGCCAGAGATGGTGGGAACACATCTGATGTGAAATTCAACTCAGCATTTCAATTATTAAATAGAATCTGACTATTTTCTAAGTTGAAGTGGTGCATTTTATTCAAAGTGACCAGAAAACTATTTAGAAACATCCTGGACAAAACCAGGGATTGAAGATGTAGCCCCTGTTGAATCTACACGAAGGCAGGGGGAGACAACGTTTCTTCATTATTATGTACCGTTCATTATAACTTATTAAATATTGTGATTCATTTAATAAATAATATGTTGCTGATAAATTGTTCAAAATAGTCTTGAGTTACTTTTGGATAGAGAATTTTAGAAATAGGAACATGTCAAGTAGTACACAATCCATTGTAAAACTTTACAATCCCTGTAAAGCAAGTGGTATCAAAATGTTCTCTTGAACACAAAGCCACTGACGACAGTGCTCTATGACAAAGGGCTTGTGCATTCATTTCTCCATTTAACAAAGAATCTTATGTCAGAATGACCTTCCAGTGTTATAAAGAGTTATAACAGGAAATGTTAGACCCCTTTTAAAGTATAATTGGAAGGACTTTAGTCCTTTCCACCTGCAAATAAACACCACACGTCTATTGGCAGCTTATTTGAATTGATTTAGGTGATGTTTTCATAACTGTTCTCTTTGAGAACCTTGGACTGGAAGTCAGAAACTGGATTCTTTTTTGGCCATGTTGTTGGATTAACGCATTACTAGAGAAACATTATCTAATCTCTTCATTCCCTCTCTTCGTTGACATTTTTAAAAGATACATGCTACTTCAAATAGGGCAGAAAATCATTTTCCTGTCCCAGACCTGGTGCGATTTCCCAGTGTCTGTTACTATGCTTTACCTCGTGCTTAAAGGAGACTTATTTAAAGATTGAACGTTGCCTAGGAACAAGCAATTAAAATACATTTTTTAAAATCCTATTTATAATACCTTCAGAAAACAAAAATAAAGAATGAATTTAATGTGAAATATATGTGCATGATACCTGTGCAGAAAAGTGCAAAAATCCACAGAGAGAAGTTAGAGAAGACCTAGATAGGTAGAGAGGTTTATTTTGTTCATAGATTAGAAGTCTCAATATCTTTAAGCCCTCAATTATCTTCAAATTGATCCATAGATTTAATGTCATCTCAATCAAACTCTTAGCAACCATGTTTAGTAAAAATTGACTAGTTAGAAGGTGCTAGAATAACTAACTATTTATGTAGGGAAAAAAATAAAATTCTCTTCTATCTTGCACAATACATAAAAAAATAATAATAATTCAATCAGTAAGTTGATGGAGACAAAAAAATCAAACAGTGGTATCAGGGATTTGGGGGGAAAGTGTAATGAGGAGCTATCGTTTAATGGGTACTGACTTTTAGTTTGGGATGATGAAAAAATTCTGATGATAGATAATAGAGATGGGTGTACAGCAATGTGAATGTGTATATTGCCAATAAGTAATACACTACAATGATGAAAATAATTAATTTTATGTCATATACATGTTTTTTAACAATTAAGAAGAAAAAGTAGTTGAGTCTCTGAAAAGCGCCCTCTGGCCCAGACTAATGGGTGGCTTACCAAACAGGAGAGAAAACTACCACCTCACTTTCAGGGCTCGGGATAAAAGACTAAATAAAATGGTGCTTCAAGACATGAAAGTAAATGTCAGACTGGTGAAATAAAAAATGCCTAGTAGATATATGTTGAAAATGTGTGCTTAAAACTGCAAAATAACATAATTTCCATTAGAATGAGACACTAGACTATTTTAAGATGCCATACCTGGCTTCTTGCACAATGTGTACACTTTAAAGTATGCCCATTATACTCGAATAAAGCTGTGGAGAAAATAATTCAAAGTGAATGGTAGAAGGAAATATAAAAGCTAAAAATATAAAGCTTTTAGAATAACAAACAAGACAATCTTTGCAATGTTAGATTAGACAAAGATTTCTATAGAACACAAAAAGCACTAACAATAGGACCAAAAAAAAAAAAAAAAAGGTAAATAAGACTTAACAATAAAATGTGTGCTCTTTAATAAGAACAATTAAAAAAATAAAATGTAACCACAGACTTGGATATTAATTTTTGCGATGTCTATATATGATAAAGAACTTGCGTCTACGATATACTTTTTAAATCTCTAAAACTCAATAATAAAAAGACAAGTAAAATAAAAATACACAAAAGATGACAGTTTCCCAAGGAGCATACAACTGGTCAATAGACACATTACAGGTGTTTAACATCATTGCTCATCATGGAAATACAAGACCACATTATTAGAAGGACCACAGTGAAAAGGAATGGCAATACCAAACGTTGGCAAGCACATGAAGAACTCGAACTTCCGCGACAAATCACTTAGAAAACGATTCGGCAGTTCACTATTAGATTAAAATATGCCTGCCCAGGATCTAGAAAATCTTCTCTAAGACATTTCCTAAGAGAAATCAAAACCTATGCTCCCCAAAATACTTGTACAAGAATGTTTATTGCAGTTTTGTGTATATTAAAAACTGGAAATAAATTAAAATGTAAATGAATGAACAAATTGTGGATAATTATATAAGGGAATACTACTCAGAAATATAAATAAAAGTATGATCAAAGCATAGTAAGCATGACGAATCCCACAGAGATCATTTAAAGCCAGATATTTAAATGTTTATTTACATACAGCTATAGAACAGGGAAAAGGGGTAATAGAATTCAAAGCTATGGTTACCCAGCACGGGGAGAGATCAGATACAAATGGATAAACATTCTGAGGTGATGAAAATGTTTTTTTATTGTAGTGTGGTTAAATGGGAGTATATATTAATATCTCAACTGGCAAACTTTGAGTCAAGTAGATTGTCCTTCGCCTATGGGTAGGCCTCATTCAATCAGGTGTAGGCCAGTAGAAAACAAAAAGGCTGGCCTCCCCCACAAGAGGGCATTCTCCTGCTGACTGCCTTTGGACTTCATCTGCACCACTGTCTCTTAAGGATGTTTCTTAAGTGTAACCAGAATTACACCATCAGCTCTCCTTGGTCTCCAGGCTACCGGCAGGCACTACAAATCTTTAACTTGCCAGCCACCATAATTGTGTGAGCCAATTTCTTATCATAAATCTCTTTATACACATTCTATTAGTTCTGTTTCTCTGGCAAACATTAACCAATGCATACCTCACATCCAGAAACAAATATAGTTAGATCAAATTTTCTAGAAACGTATCACAATTCAAGGAAATCCTTTCAAGTTAATAGATTTTATTCCAAACTGAGATTCAGAATACACACTTCAGAGGTAGCCAGAAATACTGTTTATTTTACTCTATGATTCTTGAATACTTCTAACACAGAGACACAAAAAAAATAAGTCTGAGGTTTTACTCCATCAATCCCATCTTCTTCCTTCCTCCCTGTCCTAAGTCACTATACTCGATGACAACTATTGCTAAGCAGCGATTTCAGTTTGTCTGTACTCCTGGACCATAGTTCCTTAAGGCTATGCTCCTGCAAGAGTCTTATTGCTGGACTTGGCCCTCCTAAAACAGAACAAGCTTGTGGTGCCCTGGGGCTTTTATGTTTGCCACCCTCTTACCGCTGCCTAGACCACTGTTCTCCAACCTTTATTCTCATCCCCATGACTGACCTAAACACAACCTTCTCACATTATGCAATTTCACACTCTTGTTTTTCAATATTTCTGCTCACTGTTTTTTCTCCCGTTTTAGTGTATATCACAATAAAACAAATCATACACAAAAAATTGGGCGAAAGTGAATTAAAAATACAGGATATAGCTATATAGAGAAGAAGATAATTCAATTACAGCTTCTGCAAAGTTACTTATATACAAACTAGTGATACTTTTCTAGTCCAAGGAAAGTGACAAAAAGGAATGTGTACATTTTTTAACTAATTTCAAATTGCTTTTTATATATTATTGCAAGTTTTGATTGACATCTGAAATGAACAATTGACAAACATGAAATTATTTTATTTTTATAATTACTTAGACCAAATTTGCTTTGTATGTCCTCATGGGCTTCCATGCAAGTAAAGAAAATTAACATTTATGGTGTCTTTTGTTCTCAGTGCCTTTGTATAACTAATAGGGTCCTTTGTTCTCAACTATAAATGGCCTCCAAAGTATTTTATATATTCATTTTGTAGTAAGATTAGAAGAGCTTTATTACATATGTTGTACATATTTTAAAAGTTCTTGACTTTTAATTTTATTCTAACCTTTTTGCCATATTAAAAGTTTTAATTGTATGTGGTTAAATGTATGTCTTTTTTTTTTTTTTTTTTTGGCTCCTCTTGATGAGTTCTTATTCTAAGATGCATTCAATTTTTAAGTCATCTTAAAATTTCATTGTTAGTAGAAATTAACTACATCTAGAATTTATATTGATTTATGTGGTAAAATGGGGTTATCTAAGTTATAATTTCCTAAATGTCAGCCACTCATCACTATGTCATATAAAAAGATCTTTTTTCTCTATAGCTTTAAGATGTCAAATTTTAAAATATTCAATGTATATATATGAATTCAGTGCACACACACACACACAAAGAGCGGCATACACACCTGGATCTAGGCATTTTCTCTGCTTAATTGATATATCCATTAACTTTTATATTAGTATTTCATAATGAGTATTTCTTAAATAAATAGGATTAAATTGCACATTAGTCATTAGTTTTTTCTTAATATTTACTTAGAAACCAAATTAAATAATTAAATATAGAATGTAACATCCCAACTTTATATATCTATTTTAATATATTCTAGGACAAAGCAACCATTCATTATCTCTGTTTTCAGAAGTTACTGAGTATTTTGACTTTTTATTCTTAAAAATAGTACAATATTAAATGATTATCTCAAACCACATTAGAAAGATATCACGTCTGATGCAAAAATGAGATTCATCTAGAGATTGGAATGAACATAGGGAGAAAAATGTTTTCCATTAAACTGGGATGAGTCTAGATTTCAAGGATTTATTCCACCCTATTATGATTCATCCAGTGCCTTACTGAGCACACACAAATCTTCAGTAAATATTTATTGATTGATTGAAAAAAACATATTTGAAGGCATTTAAAATGTGATCTATTTGTCCGAGTTGCACAAATAAAATTACACAGATAAAATAAAATCCCCTTTACAATTTTATGAGACATGAGTGTTCCGTCAGCTTGAATCAACAATTAATACTTATTTATTGGATACGTGTAGAAATCTCAATTGTTTTATGGTCTATACAAAGAAGTAGATGACATAATGAGTTGTTTTTAAAAGTTTGCAGTAAAGCCCTGGCCGGTTTGGCTCAGCGGTTGGAGCGTCCGCCTGTGGTCCGGAGAGACCCGGGTTCGGTTCCCGCTAAGGGCATGTACCTCGGTTGCAGTTTGTCCCCGGCCCTGGTTGGTCGTGCGGGTGACAGCCACTCGATGTGTCCCTTTCACATCGATGTTTCCCTCTCTCTCTTTTTCTCTCTCTCCCTCCCACACTGTCTGTACAAAAAAGGTGGAAAAATGTCCTCGGATGAGGATTAAAAAAAAAAAAGTTTGCAGTAAAAATCAGGGAAATATGTAATATGCATTTGACCATTAGGAGAAAATTAAGAATTCTGAGGGGAAGAAAGTTATAAGATCTGGAATTTCATAGGTTCCCCTAAAGAAGGAACTTCTGGCAAGGAAAAAAAAAAAAATGTCAACATAGAATCTTTCTTCTAGGACTCAGGAAACCTAATGAGAGAGCTCTGATGAACCACCCATAGAAGCAAATAGATTACTTTAGTCCGTTGACAATTATTTTAGGTGGAATTCTTCTGGAAAATATATGTGACAAAAATAAATAAATAAAACATGATGTTTTTTACTCCCTTACATATAGTGTGCAATTTTTTAAATTTTTATTTTCAAATTTTTACTTTCTTCTCTTTTTTTAAAATTTCATTTTCAGGCAAGAGGCTTAAGTTTTTGGCAGAGGGTACTGACATATGTATTCAGTGCTGTTTTCTACAGCTCGTAATACTACCCATATATTTATATATTTTCCTGAACTACATAGCACTTATTTTCCTTAACTATATAGTAACATAAACATACACAATATCATGGTTGTAGGCACAGCACACAGTGGGCTTCAATACATTTGATCTTTGTTCTCCCTGTATTCTTAGTTAGTATATGCTCTGTTTATGGTGTATATACCAAAACATCACTGAAGCTTAGTTGATTCTGCTTACAAAGCCAACTTAATAATCAGTAGAGATCACTGCCAAATCCATTTAACAATATCAATGAATGTCAACAGTAAACACAGTGAGAATCTCTCTTCCAAATACATTGCGTCCTAGCCCAGTTACACAACCGGGCAGTCATGGCTCCAGATACTGAACTCTCACTCTCTCTCTCTCTCTCTCTCTCTCTATCTATCTATCTATCTCTATCTATCTCTATCTCTATCTCTATCTCTATCTCTATCTCTATGTCTATCTCTATGTCTATCTCTATCTCTATCTCTATCTCTCTTCATACACACACACATATTCATTCTCTTTTATCTACAAGCATGTTATAAAAAATAGACTTATATAGCCCACTTCTGACATTAGAGTTTCAATATAAAAGTGAAACAACTGTTCTCTCTTTGCTAGACCCAGATCAGGATGGGAGAGGGAATGAGGCGGATTACTTGAGGCTCAAGTGTCCTCAGTAACTTTTTTTTGGTTTTGATATGTGGTGAAGACTGAAAATGAAGCAACCAGGACATCTAGCCCCTAGCTCTCTCTTATTTTACTCAAGGTGAATTGGTCAGCAGGGTTCATGCTCTTTGGGAAGGTCCTATGAGCTATTTATGGTGCTACAAATGTTTTCATAAGTTATAGCCTTGGTGTTATAAGTTATTCTTAACAGTTCATGAGAATGGGAGATGCCAAGAATCCAATAATTAAGACAAAGTCTTTTGTAAAACAAACATTCTAATGCAACTAAATAGTATAAAAACTTTTAACTTTGATAAAAGTTTTCCCCCTGTTTTCTGTTCTAGACTTGCCTACCAACTGTCCCAAAGGAACCCTCAACAAATAGTTCTCTACAGCCAGTGTGCTGGTCTTCATGACCTAATGAGAATCAACTTGAATGTACATCTACTAATATCAATGCTGTGATGACGGTGAGCCAAAGTCAGAGTGGCAGGCCCTCATGGGACGTGTGTCCCTCTCTATTCAATGTTTTCATGATTCATATATTAATAATAGAACTACTTTATAGTATTGGGAGAATTCAATAAACTGATATATTATGGCACTTAGAACAGAGTAAGCATTCAATAAACATTAAGAGCTTTACTCTTTTGCTTCTTGCTTGGCTGTTGTCGCTATAATTAGCTATAATCGTCAGTACTGAGCAGCAGTCTGCAGGATGGCTCCCCCTCCTGCCCACTCCGCAGGCCTCCCAATCCTTTGGCCCGTTGCAGCGACGGGAGTGGGACAAGCACAGTCCTCACTTGAACATGTCGACAAAGGGCTAGAGTCAGTTTCTTCCTAAAACTCCCTCCGCAGGATTGTGACTGAGTTGAAACCTAAAAAAAAAAAAAAAAAATTTAACTGAAAGTTCATAGTTAACAAAAAGGTATATACCATCAGCGGTTATTTACACCGTCTGACACATGTGGTTCCCAGAGCCTCTGGCCCGGAATCAGCCTCACGAATCCCCTATTGCTAGCTGACACCTGCTACCAGGCAAAGCCGGCTTAGATCTCCATCAAGAGCAGTGGGGAGAGAGGAACCAACTGCTGGGAGGAGAGGGTAAGGTTCAAGATGCGAAGTCACGAACCAGGTGATACTGTCAAGAACAAACGTGTTTTTGGTATCATAACCAGAAAACTTGCTGTGGCCCAAGAGCAAACAGTGTTTTCCGGTGCATCCTAAATGTGACATAGGCTGGTGTAGCTGCTGGCTTGCCAATGGCAGCGATCCCATTTTTAACGGCAAACATATCCTACAAAGGTTTGTAAGTTTACCGCTGAGTACAGGTGATCTGAATTGTGAAACCTGTATCGCAACACGGGGTGGATTGGTTGGACTTGTGTTTGGTGGTCTGTGCCCTGTTTCCTTGGCTATACCTGTGAAGGCTATACCTCTGGCCCTGCTACCAGAGAAAGGAAACGTCTTAACTTATTGGGTCAGAATTTCTAAACCTGTTTTTAGAAAGATGTTATTTCTCATTTTGCTCCGGACCGAATTTGCAGCATAGATTGGTTCTAGAAAATGCAAACTATTTATAAAGGCTCTTCACTTACCTAAATCTGTCCTAGAAAGTCAGTGATTGTTAAGCAAATGTATACACAAAAATAAAACTGTAAAAAAAAAAATAGCAGTGGGGCATTCTCTTCCCTGTTTCATTATTATGAGGTCCGGAGGGGAAAAAAATTACCCCATTCCCCCAACCAAAGGCTTGTTTCTTGAATTTTCATTTTGCACCACAATCTGCCTTTTCTTCTGAGCAATTTTCAACAAAAAAATCTCATATCTACAATATCACAATAGTTTAATATGGTTTAATCTATTCTAAGTCTTAAAAAAGAGAAACCCTTCTACCACCTCTCTTTTGATACAAGTGAAAAATAACAAAGTCAGCAGAGACAGAAAGTTCTGCTTCAACACAATGCACGCAGTTTTACATTGCAAAGCTGAATAATTAGCTTCTCCATCTCAATCAACTGCCTTTAGGTTAATAAACATGCTTTCCACAGACCAATGGTTGGGTACATTATGGGACATAACGAGCATTTACAAATACACTCAATTTATTTCAAAAAGTACTTTAACTATAAGTAATAGGTTTGACACTAGTAAAAAATAAATAAAGTAAAAACTGTATATGAGTCTGTTTTCTGAAGCTAAAAATCCTGTGTCAGAGAAACAAAATTAGTTTAAAAACAGAGTATGGTTTGCTGTCAGTTTTAGGAAAGAAACAAGGAGCAGAGTGGAAAAGCACCAGAAGGCATTAGCGGCGGCGTGAGAGCCCGGCAGCCACTGCGGGCTTTGTCCAGCGGCAATGGTATATTTTCCTAGTTGTGATCTTGTTTTTGAGAATAGCATTGTTTCCATTATGTCTGAACAGAGCAGGAGCCGGGGAAGTGTTGAAAACATTAGTTTTTAAAAAAATGCACTGCAATGAAACTAAGAGTGGGAGTAATAAAAATAATTACATAGGTAAAGAAAATGGCAAATTTGGCATGTGTGTATGAGATAAATCTTTTGAAAAGAATATTGATCTCGAGGAACAGGTAGCAAAGCACACATCAGGTGAACAATCCTGTGCGTACGCAAGAGCCAATAACCAGTAGAACAGCCCGCCACTCATCCCCTATCTGTTCTGTTTTTCCAGTTTCAACTAACTTCCAACAATCCTGTGTCTATCTCAAACATCGTGAATACTACCTTTCACACAGTGGGGGCTAAACACATACACGTGAAATCAAGGAAATTGCAAGTAAGTGAGCACGTGCGTGAACCAGTAAAGAATCTGATAATTTAAACATAAAGAATGTTGGATGAATTCTAAAAGTAACTTGCATATGTGTTTTCTAAGCCCTCTTAATATAAGCAGCCCCATTTAATATTCCCTATCATTCCTTTCTTCTGTAGAAGCCTGGTAAATGTTTATGTATAAGTAATCCTTCTTACTTATATATTTTATTAAAATACAAAAACACTGGGAGAATAATTAATAAAAGCAAATGTAAGAATTTTAAAAATATCCTAATATGACAGTCAACATAGTTCCCCATTAATCCAATAGATATTTATTGGGTATCTACTCTCTGTCAAGCATATAGCTCTGCAAAAGAAAGACAGTATTACTGACCTCCTGAAATACTTATAAACAAATAAGCAAACTGAATCATTTCAGAGAGTGGTAAATACAACAAAAACTCAAGATGGGGGACGGATGAGGATCTTGCTCTGGGTCAGGTATTTAGGATGAGTCTCCTTCAGAGGTGACTTTTGAGTTGAGATTGTGATGGAGAAGGTGCAGATGCTATGAGAATAGTGGAGAGAAGGTTTTGGGGGGCAGAGAAAACAAGTGTGAAAGACTGGAGAAGAGGAATATGATGTGAGTTGAAGTCAGAAAGGTATAAGGGACTGAATCAGGTAGCACATTGTTGACAATGGAGAGAGTTTGTACTCTGTTTCTTGTTCACTGTACTTTGTAGGAGGTTTCATGCTGTAAGTTACAATTTTACTTATTTCATACATTAAAAAATACTCCAGTTGTGTATAAAAAAAGGTCTATACTGGTGGGGGAGAAGCATCTTTATTACATGTAGTATTTTTTCTATTACATTTCTCACTCAGAAATTGTAACCAAAAAATAGTATGTCGAATTACCATATATATATATGGCCTTTCTTGCTTTAAAAGTCACAGTTTTGCCATTGTATTCATGTGCATTGCAAATACAATTTTTTTTTTTTATTTTATCAAGTTAATTTTTGTCTAAAAGGTATTCATTTCTTTAGAACTAACCTGAAATTTCCTGGATGTGGGAAAAAAAAAATTAATGACAGTTACTCTAGCCCAAGGATATTACTTTCTGTAGAAGTAACTGTAAATCTTGGTTTACTTCAGTCCTTTTCAGTGAAATTGCACATTAACCTTGGGTGATTGCAGTGAGTAAAAAATCATCAATATTTTACTTCTTACTCCTCCTGAAAAAAGTAAAACCTGATAGGCTAAAAGTAAATGTAAAATCTAAACCATGATGTTATATTAAATTCAGTTTGGGCATTTAGTAGATATTTTTTATCCTACAACAACAGATGGGATAAAAAGAATTGATCTTGTTGACATTCTTACACTTGCATGAACAGAAATCAATATTAACAATATCCTTTACCAGTGCACATTCAGGCAAGGAAGTTTTTACCATTCATAAAGTCATGTTGTGCTTCTTCTCCATTTTAGTGTCGCTGCCTACTTCTGATTTAAAAAAATTGTATCTGCGGTTGGCTAGTAATGTATCTTGGTGAGAATCACAAGCGGTAAACAACATCAAAAAGTAGTTATAGGAAAACTGTCTATTTAGCATCAAACTTTAATTTTGGCTTGATTGTATATATTTCATCTTTAAATTTACACTGGTATTTCTACTAAAGTTTATCAGAACTTTTATATACTAGTTAACCCATTTTTATCTTTCTTACATTAGAACTCATTATGTAATAAAATTCTGCCACACAGCTCATTCAGAAAAATTCCATAATTACATAAATTAATGATCTGATAAAAAGTACAGATACTTGTTGAAAACGTTTTTACATTTAAAATATTTTGCAATATGAAAGGTTGCTTTTGGTGGATATCCTAAGTTTACTTTCAAAGAGATACTTTTATAAATCACTCAGAGATGTAGAAACACTCACTATTTACCTGTCACCTATGAATATTCACATGAGTTAGTGTATGTGGTGTATGTGTGGTATGTTTGTAGTGTGTGTCCATTTTAAGTGATCAGTTAGTTTCGTATTTGAGAATTTGTTGGCTTGGAATGGTTATGTTAAAGTCATATCTAACCAAACACTGAGAAAAATAATTTTAAAATGTATATGTATCTTTTGTTTCTATTTTTTCCCCTCATTTTGCTATTGGCCAGCTAGTACTCATATTAACACGGTTTACCTACTTCAGCAAAGATGTTGGTGTTTGCCTTCTCCTATACAGTGTTCATACCTCTGGGTAGAAGTAAGTTGGGTACATTACAACTTTTTCTTTTTCTTCTTGGCTGTGAGTGGGGTGCGTGTGTGTGTGTGTGTGTGTGTGTTTGTGCACATACACCTGCACATGCACAGTGGGGTGAAACACAGGAGTGGACAGGAACAGTTGAAACATAGCAGAGTCACTAATCTGATTATAGAAGCCTTTCCTACATAAACTAATGTCCTGCTATTCTGCTATTATTGGTAGAATCCAAAGAAAATTTCAGACGAGGCCAATGTTAAGTCGGTTTGACTACCATTCTTTTCTGGTGGGGATACATTCTTATAGGACCCAGCTTTAATGTAGTTTACCCTCTCCATCCGAATCTTCTCCATTCCCCCTTTGACCACAGGGGGAAAAAACAAAACCACTCAATAACTTTAGATTCATCAACCAGTGAGCGCACATACATAAATACTATACATTAACACAGACTTGTTTCAGGTGGACTTCATACTACTAAAAGAAAAACAGCTACTTCTTTGGCTCAAAAGAGCCTATGGTAAAAAATTACTCACATGCTGAAGGTGAGCTCAGACCTGGTGTTGCATTTTCCATATCCACAGAAAATTTTTTATTGTTTTTTAGAGAAAAGAAAGGAGAAAGAGAGGGGAGAGGAAACATCAGTGGGTTGCCTCCAGCTCCCAACCTGACCAGGGATAGAACAGGCAACCTGGCTGTGTGTCCTGACTGGGAATTGAACCTATTACCTTTTACTGTACTGGGACAACACTCCTACCAATTGAGCCACACACATAAATTTTTTATTAAGAGATGGATGTGCCCTGGCCAGTTTGGCTCAGCAGTTAGAGCATCAGCCCTTGGACCAGAGAGACCCAGGTTTGGTTCCTGCTAAGGGCATGTACCTCAGTTGCAGTTTGTTCCCGGCCCTCGTTGGGGTCATGTGGGTGGCAACCATTCGATGTGTCTCTCTCACATAGATGTTTCTCTCTCTCTCTTCCTCCCACTCTATCTGAATATAAATGCAAAAATGTCCTTAGGTGTGGATAAAAATAAAAGAGAGAGAGATGAATGTGATACAGGAAAAAGAGATATCCCTTACACATGTTATCATGCTCCTATGGCCGTGGACTCATCTAGTGAGCCTCCAATGGGAATATACCTACACAAATATCATCTCCTGTAATTTTCGCAACAGTTGGGTGACAACGGGAACAGATGAGAAAGTTGAGACCCAAAGAGGTTGCCTTTTGCCAAGGCTACTTACTAGACAGGGGCAGATTCTCAGTTTGAATTCTCTGTTCTGACTTTAAAGTCTCTCTTGCACATCTTGCAACACCTAACGCAAATCTCAGCCCTGCGGGTGTCAGCAGAATACAGTGAATGACTGAGTTCTGCTATTCTTCTCTCAAAGAGCATCTCGGCCTGATTATACAGCATCAGTTCTTGTTGAAAAAAAAAAAAAAAAGTAAAGCCAATGAGTCAGTCTTTTGCCAATCGTGTAAGCAATAGTATATATAATTTTTTAATTTAAAACATTTCTACATATTCCTCAGTGGCCTGACTCTGATAGCTTCCAGTTCCTCCAGTCCTAATGCACCTGTTCACTTTAGGCACTTGCTGCTCACGTTTCACGAGGCCAATCTTGCTGGAAAAGCAGAGCACAGAAACTGGTGTCACCTACTCCAGTTCCCTACATGATCGGAAAGGCAAGCACTGGATAAACCGAGGTGAGAAACAGAGGAGAATTAAGGAGAATGCCTACAAAGAGGCTTCTTCATTTCACAATTTCCCCTATATCTGATCTTGCTCATAAATCAAGTGATTGTACAAGTTAGAAGCATAAGTAGCACATAAATGTCTGAAAAATGCACCAATGACAGTTCCATGCGGGTTTTCAAGGAACACAGTGGTGTTTTGGGAGCTCGTTTTGGCATTTGAGGTTAGCCTCAAGCACAACCATCTCTCCATAGCAATGCTTTCTATGCCCCACTAGGTGACAGGGTTCTGATAAGGGCCATGCCCAGCTGAATCAGTGTAGCAAATATCATGCTTTGACTTATATGCACAGCTTCTGCTTTTATGGTGCAATCTGCAGAGAAATAAATCATCATGAAGTTGACTGAGTGTGTCCTATGTTCATCTGCTGGACTAGATTTGCTGTAATAGATGAACAACAATAAAAGACGATTAAAGAAAAGAGACATCAGGCCTGGCTCGTGTAGCTCAGTAGATTGAGTGTTCTCCCATGGACTGAAAAGTCCGGGTAAATTCCTGGTTGGGTCACATGCCCAGGTTATCAGCTTGATCCCCAGTAGGGGGCGTGCAGAAGGCAGCTGATGGATATGCCTCTCCCACATTGATGTTTCTCTCTCTCTAAAAATTATTAAAAACGTATTTTAAAAGAGAGATACATCAGTATTGTCAAGTATATGTAACCTGACCCACGACTTCTGAAGGATGATCAGAACACAAGCAGCCTGAGAAGAAAGAAGACATGACCCAAGGAAAGCACGGCCAGGTGGGGAAGCACGGCCAGGTGGAGACAGGTAGGGAAGCATGAACAGTTGGGGGACAGGTAGGGAAGCATGGACAGTTGGGGGACAGGTAGGGAAGCACGGCCAGGTGGGGACAGGTAGGGAAGCACAGCCAGGTGGGGACAGGTAGGGAAGCACGGCCAGGTGGGGTTAGGTAGGGAAGCATGAACAGTTGGGGGACAGGTAGGGAAGCATGGACAGTTGGGGGACAGGTAGGGAAGCATGGACAGTTGGGGGACAGGTAGGGAAGCATGGACAGTTGGGGGACAGGTAGGGAAGCATGGACAGTTGGGGGACAGGTAGGGAAGCACGGACAGGTGGGGACAGGTAGGGAAGCATGAACAGTTGGGGGACAGGTAGGGAAGCATGGACAGTTGGGGGACAGGTAGGGAAGCACGGACAGGTGGGGACAGGTAGGGAAGCACGGACAGGTGGGGGACAGGTAGGGAAGCACGGACAGGTGGGGACAGGTACATATCCCAGGCCACATCGAGTGGCTGCCATCCACACAACCCAACCAGGACCGGGGACAAACTGCAACTGAGGTACGTGCCCTTAGCGGGAACTGAACCCCGGTCTCTCTGGACCATAGGCTGACGCTCCAACCGCTGAGCCAAACTGGCCAGGACTGCTTAAAGATTCTTATTACCCATCAAATGTTTCTCAACATTTTCCTGCTAATCCCTTCAATCGCTCTTGAAGTGTTAGTACTGCTTTGCCAACTTGAGTAACACTTATACATCTTGATTTCCTACCTTTGAATGATCCCAATCTTAGAAATTTGGATATTTTAAACTGTCTTGCAAGTAGATGGTCAGGGCATCTTAATTACTGTAGGGGGGCAGACTATGCCTCCCCAAAGTGTGTCACTTTAGCATAGGTATTTTTTTTTTAGCTGAAGGCGATTGAGAACAAAAAGTTCTTTGTCCTCCCGTGTTTGTCTAAGTGCAGGACACACATTTACAAAGACGTTCGTCCCTCCTTCTGTCTCTACCAGGAACAAAAGTTAAACATTGAAAGCAATTTTAGACTCCTGCAGTTTGGAGACAGCACCAGAGGAATTTACATACTGAGCTTTACTAACTAGCCTTTATCTCCCATTAGTTTTTCATGTATTCGCCTTTTCACAACCTTCTGCCTCTAAAGAGTTAAGGTCCTTTCCACTTCTCTACAGTGTATTACTCCTTTCTGAGGATGATTTCTGAGGCTAAGTTCTAACCAAATCTTTGAGGCACTCACCACCAGGTAGTCTCATGTGCCACATGTATGTTGTACGTGTTGGTAAACTTTTGTTTATTTTCCCCTTATTGATCTGTCCTTGGCCAGTCCAATTTAAAGGTCCTCAATTGGAGAATCTAAATGGGTAGTGGAAGAAATTTTTTTCCTCTATATTCCTGAACTCTAAAATTTTGTGGATTTCTTTGTAATTCCTTATGACTGTATAATTTCAATATGAGATAACATTGAAAGTGAGCCACTTGAGTCCCAGCTATACAATGCTATACAATACATCCTTTGGGCACCTAGCCTTGTCATAGGTGTAGGTCTAAAGATAGATAGCAGCCAAAATTTAGTGAGTGATTGTGCAGCGGGAGAAGTGAGAATGACAGACAGCATGACAAACAGGAGAAACAACTAATCAGGCAGCACTGATATTTGGTGCATCTACTAGAGACCATGCCAGGCATTACTAGAGAAGATGACATGGACTTGCCTTAGATCTGATTTGAAGATCTGATATTCATTCCAAAATTTTCAAATATGTATCCCAATATCCCAAAATTCCAATATTTCTTAAATAATTAACATGTAAGATCCAACGGCGACACTAAAGTAACTAAATAGTAACATTACGTGGAGTCATTATGACTTTAAGGTTTAGGACTTTGTAGCAGGATTAAAGATGAAAAAGCTTCAGAAACAACTATGTAAGAAATATGTAAGAAGTAAACACCAATGAAGCAGGGAAGGTGAAGGAGGACTGGAGGTGACATATTTGGAAATGGAGGAGATTTTACTAAGAAAAGCCTTCATCAAGACAGAAGATCATCTGTTTCTCAATCAGGAATGTCATAATTCACTCAGCAGAAGGGTCACAATTCAAGGGACAAAGAGAAGAAGTTGTTGACTAAAAATTTCTGCAATTAAAAGAGCTCTAAAATCATGTTTCTTACTGATAGTCTATTGACACTCTGCACATAATAGGTGTCCAAACAATGCCAGAGAATTATTGTCTGGGCAAAATGAAATATGACACTTTAAAAGTCAAATTTCAGCTTCTTGCCCCTGAATATGGTCTGACTTTGGACATTTAGAATTATCTATTTCTATCATCGGTAGAGAACCACACTCTGAATATTGGGTTTAAGATCTGTTGTTTTCTTGAGCGACATTAGAAAGTTTAATATTTAAAACTACACGGCTGACATAGTTTTCATGCAGGAGCCAGATAATAGATTAGAAGAAAGTGCAATACATTTCTTCAGGGTGCAAAGCAGGTGCAGTTATGTCTTGCGTGTGCCTACAATGCTCATGTATTTTAAATGTAAATTGTTTTCTTTTAAGAGAAAATATTCTATTGAATATTGATGCAAAGGGATTATACGTTTCTGTTCTATTTTCCTGAGTTGTAAAACTCATTTTCTACCTCTAATGAGAGTTGTATGAAATATTCTGCAATATTTGCAACAAATTTGGCTTTTACGGAAGTGGAGTTATATAAACTAGATCTGGAATTTTCTGTATCTATGCGCAATTTCTTTCTTTGTAACACTTTATGCAGGCTTATGATTATTTTATCTATAGATGCATTTAAGTATGTTTTAAATAGTGGGAGGGGGAATCAAAATTTGAAATTGAACAAAGAATTAAAAGTGTGTTACTAAAACAAACAGTTCTTAAATACTAAATTTCAGAAGTAAGATAAAATTCTCCTGAAAAGACTGACTACATAGAGTATGTATCTGAACAGTTTCAAGTTGTAACCTAGTAATGAAGACTCCTCTAAAACACTGCCTTACAATTATCACCATTAAGAAGAGTATATTATATACAAATTGATGGCCAGTATAACTATAATTCAGAGGCATTTACATGAATAACTTTATAATAAAGAATAAGACCAATGGCAGAAGAACAAGTTAATTTTCATTTCAGTTTGAAGTTAAGGCACAAATTCAGACCACAGTGAGTGTCTGTAATTACAGGGATGTGCTGTACATCACTGTGTGTTTTTTTCTTGAAGCTATTTCTGAAAAAGATACATGAGGCATGATGGTGGTACGTTTTAATTTGATTACATTTTAAGTAGGCCATTAGTAATAAACCTAAGATGCCTTGGGAGAGGAAAGACTGATAGATCTGAAAATGTAGGTAGAGACCAGACCAATGTCTCTATGCAATGATGAACAGAGGAAGGACTTGAATTCCTCATAGGAATACAGTCATGAAAGATGGACAGACCATGGACTGTTATTGCTAGTTAAAGAGTTGGAACTCCACAAATATGAAATAAAGAAGTTATAACTCCAAAGAGATTCTAAAAAATTGATGCCTGAATCCATGTTCCGACCACCCTACCCTATTAATTCCAATCATACCCTCAACTACTGTTCCTGAATGAATCACTACTGAATAGATTGTTCAGGTCTCAGGCTCTGCAGGGCATTGAGGCAATGAAGGAATCGTACCACTGTCTAAGCTCTAAGTTCACAATAGCTCTATTACTGTTCACCCCTGGCTGAAAGTGTAAAGACAATGGGTTTCTAACCCTTTACAATGCATCGACTCCAGTTCCCCAATAAAGACATAGGCCTTTGCCCACTATGAGCCAAACCCAGACCTGGTAAGCCCTCCTGTATGAGTGAGCCAAACAAAACACAGCTTGCCCGTAGAGGAGCAGGTCTGTGATAAAGAAAGCTCAGAAGTGGTTGGAGTGAAACAGTAACCCAAGTTGAAGTTGCTCCAAATGAAAGCCTGAGGCCAGGAACACCAACCCCTTCTCCTGAACCGGTCTGGAAAGAAAGAGAAAACGTATGCAGGAAGTTTCTCTTCTCTTAACCTAACAGATGCCTGGGGACTGAGTGTGGAGCGTCCGATTCTGAGGTTTCCAGATAATGCTTGATCTCAGACACCCACTAACTGCTGAGAAGCAGGGGATACCTGCACGTGTGTGCGACCAGAGGAGTACCCTGGCCTTGGAAGGGGGAGCACTGGATCAGGGGACACCTTTGAATCTGAATTTTGGAGAATAGCACATTTTTCAATGAATGAGACTATAAAGTTAAAGTGTTCTTGATGGAACCTGAAGGGAAGGCAGAGAGATTGCCAGCCGGTCCATCAGCCATGCCCGGCTGTGGCCACCACAGCACGCCCCATCACTTGTATCCACGGAGGTGTCTCAGCAGCTTGATCTGAGTTACAAAGGCAAATAAAACCAAGAGCAGACTCATGCTTAAGGGAATTCAGCACATACAGTTCAAACAGGTAGGTTATTCTAGTGAATTTGAATCCAGATTTGAATTTAAATTTGAATCTAGCTTTGAAATTGAATCTGGAGCAAATTGATGACAACTGTTACAGAAACACTGAGATTAATTCAATTATGTCAGAATAAGGCCTTCAGATATCGAAACATATAATTTTTATATTTAAAAATCATTATAAGAGCCCTGGCTGGTTTTGATCAGTGGTTAGAGGATATATCATAAGAATAATATAGTAAGATCGTGGTTGCTAAAAATGAGGTAACTATCTTGAAATCTTGTAATGGTAAAAACACAGAGTGACGCGGGACTTGAAAGACACATCCAAGAAATCTGCAGTGTGAAATGTAGGCGTTAAAGAGAGAACAGTGAAGGAGGTGGGGGAGGCAACCACTGGAGAAATAATAGAGAAGAATTTTCCCACACATCTGCACGTGTGCGCGCGCACCATCCGAGGATGCTTCGGCAAAATTCCTGAATTCTAAACATAGAAAAAATTCTAAAGGCTTCCAGGCAAAAACAACAACAAGTTATTTACCAAAGAAAACCAGTTGAGCAGTCCGTGAGCTTTTTCTCTGCAATTCCAAACAAGAGGTGTGTGGAATGACGTCTACAGGCTCCTGAAGGAAAAGGATTGGGCTCTGACGGCCTGTGTCCCGCTCAGAACTGCTCACCTGCCAGAAAAAGAGCAGCACATTTGTTGATATTTAAATATTCAAAACCATACCCATCGGAGGAAATACTCCAGAGACGATTAGAAACCAAAGGACGTAAAAGTGAAACAGATTTCTGGGGTATCAGCACGGAGGACTGTGGGCAGGAGACGCCCTCGGGGGGGAAGAAAGGGGAGTTTTGTCTTTCCTGCCTTCAGCATTGTGCCTGTTTTATGTCAACGGAGCGATGCTCTCATTTAATCCACATTGGTGGTGTCTAATCGTAGTTTTACTTTAGTTTACCTGAAACTGGGAATTCGTCACAAATGCCAGAATAATGAGAAACTATATTTGTAAACAAACAAACAAAAAAACAGAAGGATGCACATATCCCAAAGTTGGCGATTTTCCGAAGGAAATTTTAATTCGCATGCAATTTGGTTTGTCTCTGGAAACAGGGTGACTGTGAGTTAATCACACAGGGAATAGTTGAATTGGGTCCATAGGTACAAGTTTAGGATTATGTGTTTGGGGGAAAGGATTGTTTGGGGATGCCAGAGGTCAAACTGTAGAATACTGTTAAGCACATTGTTTGGTCAGCGTATATTCTTTCTTTAGGGAGCAACCAGTCTTACTCTATATGAATTCTCTGTTCGTTGCATTCAGCCTGAAATTATTCCCTCTGTGAATTGTGTGTGTCTAGCTTTTTCATTGTCAAGATTTTAATTGATGTGCTTTTATATTCTATCTGCTTGTTTCGATTTTCATGGTTTATATTTTTTAAATAATTTAAAACACACTTATTCTTATTTTAATTTTATGCAGAGTGAGTTTATCATGTGTGTAATCATTGTATATGTCTTTCCTGGTGCTATATTACTTGATATAATTTGAATTTGAATTTGCAGACTTGATTTGAGAAAGATAATTTTATGTGATTATTCATATTCTCTCTCTCTCCCCACTTTAATTATTTTATCCATATTATGCCCACCCACTCACCGCTCTTTTTTTCAGAGCCGCAGGTCATATTTCTGGCAGCCCAACATTAAGTTAGGGATACTTTTGTCTCCTATAGGAGCTGAACTTGTATGCTTTTTTAAAAAAATAAAACTCTATCCAGAGCCCTGTAGGTCTGTAACTTCAGCCCTTTACTTGTCTGCTTGTTGTTTTCTTTTTCTTATCCACAGAAATATTTGCCTATTTTCTTTATATCCCAGCTGTGATTATTTTGTTTTTCTCCTACCATATTATCTATTATTGTTGATTTGGGTATTCATATAGTACATGGTAGACTTCCTCTCCAACCCCCCCACACATACACATTTTATGTTATTTCCTTTGATGCATTCCTAATCCCAATTTCTTCCCATTGTAAACACCTATTCTTTTGTTCATAATTCACGTCCTTCCTAAACCACTATCCATGACTAACTTACATCAATGTGAATTGTTGAATACTATACAGTATGTATCTGTGTTTTTTGCTTATAAATTGTGTTATACAATACATCTTAATATGTCATGATTCTAGTTTTTGCTAAACATTTCACTTTTGATATCGTATATCGTATATTATGTCTACTAACTTCCTTTCCTTGACAGCATTTCTAAAACCTTGCTTGCAAAGCGTGCTGAGGTGCACATCATCATGGAGCTCTCTTTTTAAGTGTGGGAATGTTTCTACTGGAGACAGAGCTGATTTCATGCCAGACAGGAAGAGATGCTTATCTCTGGAGATGCCCCAAGTCTGGTTCTTTGACTTGGCCAAGATAAGGGCAGTGGACTTTCTAGTATGCTATTTATGGTTTAAAAACCCCCTGATGACACCCCAAGTTAGTTTCTCTACTGATAGTTTGTAACTGGTCTAACCAATGAAATGAGCCTGACTTGACTATTTAAAGAGCCACTGAGTACTTTTGGAAGGAGCTCTCCCAAAGAAAAAATGTTTCATGCCGACCTTGACAGTTCAAGTCAGAGACTCAGTCCAAGCCCAACGCACAGAGATCAGGCCAACAGGAAGCCCACACTGTGACTATCTTTGAGGTCCCTGTTGCTTGCCTGCATTCTCTAAATGAACGCCTCAAGTGGTTGTACTCTGTGGGGCTGGCGAGTCTAAATATCTGAACTAGTAAAAACAATATATCCTGCAAAGTAGGATTGCTGAGTCATAGGGTATGTTTCTGTTTCATTTCAGTGAATTGCAAAAAGGCCTCCAAAATGTCTTGACTACACCAAAGTGCACAGAAATTCCCACTTTTCCTCATTCTCTCCAGCTCTAGATATCACCTAAATGTTTCATTTCTGTCAACATGATTGATGTAAAAGTTATTTCAAAGTGTATCTTTGAAGTGTTTGTGTGTCTTTTCAAAAATGTATTGCCTATTCAGGTTTCTTCTTTTTGAGTCGCATACTTTAATTCCTTACTCATTTTCTTTTTGTTTTCTATTTCCCTCAGGGACTCCTTAAACATTATCGATACTAACCTTTTTCTAATTTAATACTTTTCTGTTAGCTGAATCTATTAGGTCTCTACTTCAGTTTCCTCCTTTATAAACTAGAAACAGTAATAGTAGTCATAACTCTTGTTGCTTCCCCTAAGGATTAAATGAGATGGTACAGATAAAACACTAGTACAATATTTGACATTTGGTGAGGCTTCAATACATAATAGCTATTTCAAATTAAACTGATACTTTTTTGGACCGAGATACACATGTAAACTTAGATTCAAATTTAATTTAGTCTAGATTGAATGATTGATCCTATATTGTATTTAATTTTGGACCAAAGTCTCAGGCTGGGCACAGGGTGTTGAGAAAGTACAGCATAGTGATAGATGGAGGAGATGCAGCTGGGACACCAGGAGTCATCACTCTGCTCTTGAACTCCCATTAGCTTGGCACTCCCGCCTGAGTGGGAAGCAGACCCTGCCCTCAGCGCTGACCTACCCTTCTGCAGCAAGCACCTGACCTGCTGATGATGGAGAGATTCACACTCTCTGTGTTTGGGCACAATTCTATTCGCTGAAGCCATATATATTTATTTTCAATACTACAACACTTTCATCACCATTACTCTTGTCTCTAATGCATAATTTATCACCCAATATGTCAAAACATTTTGAAAAAGAAAAAGTATCATCAAATATAATGTTTAAGTTGTGTCTGTTTTTTTTTGTTTTGTTTTGTTTTGTTTTTACTGACGAAGAACAAACCTAGAAAGGAAAGAAAAAAAATCACACTACTAATGTCATGATAGGAAATAGAATTATTCATAAATTCATGAAGCAAAATATGTGTCCTAAAATTTTTATTATAGATATTGGCAAATAAAGAAAGATATAGAAAACAATGGGGAAATTGAAATGTCCTTATAAATGGTTGAAGTTTTCTCCTAGTAGAAACTTTCTTTCAATTACTAAACACATTCTCTAAACACTGAAAATATTACAGAAGTCCTCAGGAAATGATCATTAAAGTCAATTGCTAATGTTTGATAAATTCCCACTCTAGTGTTATTTCTTGGCTCTTTCAATCAATACTGCTGCTTTTGGCCAAAATCTATACTAGCAGGGAGTTCAGGGGAGTATTTTATACTCACTTATCTATACCAGCCTAGTCTCAGGTACACATTGTCCCTGGTTGTATATGCTCAGTCTAGGTTGGTAAAAACATTTTTTTGCTGGTGGATGTGGGGTTCTTGTGGTGTCAAGAGGAAAAGCATTTCCAGGGGCCCACAGGAGAGGATGGCAAAATTTATCTGGGAAGCAAAATTGAAGAAGTTTACCAATGCCCCAACTCTGACTCGCCATGGAAATCAGGGCCAGAAACAGTCAATGTCCCGAGAGTCTGCGCCATGTTAAAGCTCAGTTCAGTCCAGCATCTGGCTAGCTCAGCTTGCCTTCCCAGCTGCGATCCATTGCTGTGCTGCAGTCAGCCCATCTGGGGCCTGGGTTTGGTGTCCGGGTGGCCGTTGTCCACACAGCTGCTAAGGCCACATGGCTATGGAGAGAGAACGTGTGAACGCGTGGGCACGTGTGCGTCACTGAGCAAGAGAGAGAGAGAGAGAGCTTTGTTCTCCTGAGGTTTTAACCAGGAGTTTTTTCAAAATAACCAATTAACTTCCCAAAATTTCTTGGGCTTTCATTGAAGTCGACCCCTTAGCCAATGATCTTTTCCCAGGCTAGACTGACAGGTCTCTATGGTCAAACTCCTTCCCCTGCACCATTTGCCTGTATGGCACATGGGCTTGCCTCCCCCTTTGCTCTACCCCTGCCCCCAGCACTGTGTGGGGACTGGACCGGTGGTTTCCTGGAAGAGTGTGAAGCTGTAGCTTCCTGGTGAGGCAAACAGACTTCTGCTTCCCAGCTGAATATGCTCAACAGTTTCTGACTCCCCTTGCTTTTTTTCTTCTAATAACTAGTGAATGAGAGTGACAATTTCACCCCTAAGCTTAGCTCCTGGAGTATTCTGATAAGATGAAAGAGCATGTCCGGGCACAGAGGGAAAGAGTGCTGAGTGAGCTCCAGGAGCTGCGATGCTGTTACCAGACAAGGGGCCTGGCCCCGAATGGGTCTGCACAGGGTGGGCCTGCAGCATGTGGGTTGTTGATACAGTGGCGGGAAAATTTCACAACGTGAGTCCAGGTGACTATGAGGGTTTTTCTTTTTAACTTGGGGACAGTAAAACAAGGAAGAGTTTAGCATAGAAGAAGCAACAGGAGAGCCTGGGCTGGGCTGCCTTAGATCTCTGAGAAGTGAGAAAAAAGGGGGCCTTGGGAACAGGTGCAGGGGTCAGCCCAGGGCAAGCTGCCGCTGCCTGTTTCCTGGGGACCCTTAGAGTTTAGGAGAGTCATGCCTGTGGGGAAGAAGAAGGGAAAAGAGAGGGAATGGAATGGGAGATTGCTTGCTGGGTCCTTGGTCTAGAGGCTTTTATCTCTCTCTTGCAGGGGAGGTCTTAGGGGAGGTCTCCGGGGAGTGTTTCAGCAGAATAGTCATCAGTTTTCTAGTTGTGCATTCACGGTCATGGTCTGCACGGATTGGTCTTTAATCATTACAGCTGGTCCTGGCTTCGCCCATCTGGCCTTGTTGCTTTACTGAGCCTGGAGCTGAAATCCAGCTGAGGCCTAGATGTTATCTCTAGGGAGGGGGACTTCTGTGTCTGTCTGTAAATTGCTCAGCCAATGCATTCAGCTATCTGTCTCAGTGTCCCCATTCCACTTGTCCTGGTTTATTGGCCTGTCTCAGTGTGACTGGCACGGGCAGGGGACATGGAGCAGCTTCCTGTGTATGTTCACTCTTCTCTAGAACTTTGTCTGACTTCTCCAACTGTCATCATCATTACCATTTTTCCACTTTCCTGGGGATATACTTTCAGAATGCTTTGACTAATTAATTATAATTCTAATTTTAATTCTAGTCTCTGGAGAGCTAATAGATTAAATATAAATGTAATATGACTACATTTTTTTAGAAGTTTTCAAATAAGTTAGGGACCTGTATTAAGTTAATTAATACATTAATTAATCAAGTAGATTGCCAGGTATTATGGATTGTGAATATGCTGGGCTTTCCAAACAGAGTAACCCTCTTATGTAATTCAGTGAGCAATGATGTGTGCTTTTACAGTGCTGGGATTGTTAGCAAGGTCTTGTTAGAGAGCACACTGTTCTGTAAACAGTATGTCAATAGACTCGAGTCCCACACACAAAAGTGTTCTTTTATTGTGTTGTGCTGTAAATGCACTGAAATTGCACTGTAATTCAGAACAAGAAGCATTAGTAATAGACACAATAGTTATATATTTCACGCATCATGAGCAATTCATTAATAAGCAAAGGTTCTGGTTCAACTCTTAGACAAAGAGGCAGGGTTGCAAAGAATAAGTTCTTTATAAAGTCTCTTTAGCTAAAAATATAAGCACAGCTTGATGCTCAGTGGTTGAGCATCGACCCATGCACCAAGAGGTCACCGGTTCAATTCCCAGTCAAAGCACATGCCCAGGTTGTGGGCCTGATCCCCAGTGAGGAGCATGCAGGAGGCGGCCAATTAATGTTCTCTCTCATTGATGTTTCATCTCTCTCTCCCTCTCAACTTTCTCTCTCTCTAAAATCAATAAAGAAAAACTATTTTTAAAAAAATTTAAATAAATAAAAATATAAGCACAATAATTTTTGTAGGCACACACTGAAAAAAAATTTGTTCTTACGATGTGTGGGTCCCTATGTGTATTTCCCCAACCATGCCTATGCTGGCTTATAATAGAGGCAACATTTTTTTGGAAGAGTTGGCTGTGAGGGTGTGAAAATGAGGAAAGAAGGTTTGGTAAAGCATATTCCTCTTCCTAGTGTCTCTACAGCTAAAGTTTAGAAGCAAGAAGATATTTTTATTGTTCTGGAAAAAGTGTGTTGATTTTATTGGTGGGATTTTCCTGTTTTATTAAAACTACATACTTCTGCAATGCTTTACTTATAAAATTGTGTGATAGTTGCCTGGCTGGTGTGGCTCCGTGGATTGAGTGTCATCCCATAGACTGAAAGGTCCCAGTTCAATTCCCGGTCAGGGCACATGCCCGGGTTGCAGGCTTGATCGCCAGTGAGGTGTGCAGGAGGCAGCCGATTGATGTTTCTCTCTCACATGGATGTTTCTATCTCTCTCTCTCTTCCTTTCTCTCTAAGAAATCAATATAAACATATTTTAATAATAATAATAAATTTGTGATAGTAAAAATATAGACTAAGATGGTCTTTTCAGACTAATGACTAAAAACCTGGTATTATTTCAATATACTTTCCATTTTTAAAACTTTAAAATGAAAGGATCTTAAAACTTAAGATTTTTTAAATAAACACATTAAGTGTATAAAATAGCTTTCTCCTTGGTCCATTTCTTGTGTGTCTACTTATCCTAAGGTCCCATATTCACTTCCAATAATGTTGGGTCAAGACTGTAAACAGAGCCCCAGGCTCATTGTTCAGAGTTTTGTTTTGTCTCTTTCTAATTTCCTATTCCATTGCCATAATGCTTTTTTTTTGCTCTTGAATACAATTAGTGATATTTTAATATATTCATTTATCTGGTTAATAATAGATCCTATTGAATAGAAACAATGCAGATATAATCTGATTAACTTAATAATAATATTTTATTGCCTGACTGGTGTGGCTTAGCGATTGAGCATTGACTCATGCACCAAGAGGTCGCCGGTTTGATTCCCAGTCAGGGCACATGCCTGGGTTGTGGGCTAAATCCCCAGTGAGGGGCATGCAGGAGGCAGTCAATTGATGTTCTCTCTCATTGATGTTTCTGTCTCTTCCTCTCTCTCTAAAATCAATAAAGAAAAAAAATTAAAAAATAATAATATTTTATTATCTACTAGGGTAAAGGCGGTAAATGAAGTTAAAACCTAATGCTCAAGTATCAAATACTCCAGAAAGAGGGTAATGATGCATACAGACAAATTGAGAACTCAGCCTGCGCTAAGGTCTGTTAAGAGCAGTACAAAAAGTGCTACAAGCACAAAACAAAAGGATGTATTTTGTTAGAAACTAAGGGGAATTCTGTGGAGTGAGTGGGGAAGAGAAGAGACAAAGGGGAATGAGGAAGAAAATTAACCTGAGCTTCTCACTGTGAAAGAAGTGATAGGACAAGAGCTTCCAATGTAGAGGCTGTAAGTAGAGGAGACAGTTTGAATTTACCAATTAGGAAATCATCAGAGCTTTGCCAGAGAGGAAGTTCAGTGATACAGTCAAGGTGGAAGTAAGATTTAAAGGGCACCTGCTATTAAGGAGGCACATCAAAGGCATTTCCACTCTGCTTCTTTTTTTTATTTTTGAAGCTAAGAGAAAACTAAGAAGAAAACTTCTTATAAAATAAAAAAGAAACTCTCTTTTTTAATACAGGTGATAGCTATAATTATAAATTACACATGATTAAGAATGGATGCTGAATACAATAGAGTTTTGGAACAGACAAGTCTAGGTGCAAGGAGTGTACTCATATCTTATGTGGGCCCTGGAGTTCTCCCAAGGCAGGTGTCATGGGCCAATGAGACTCAGTGACAAATATCTTATCCAGAGCAGTAATTCTGGACAATTGGATAGACTAGGAAGCATTCTCTAAACTCTATTCCAAACTGAGTATTGGAAAGAGACATAGACTGGACAAGAAAATACATAGAGCAGCCATTATCATAAGACGTTGCAGTCAGTGTGGAGTGGAAGAAAGAGCAACAATGATTTGCTATACATACAATAATGAGTTAGCTAAGTCATCTCACAACACAAAACCTCTGTCACCTGGCCCAGCAAATGTGGCTTAGTGGCTGAGCTAGAGCCATGCACCAAGAGGTTGTCGTTCTATTCCCAGTCAGGGTACATGCCCAGGTTGTGAGCCCAATCCCCAGTGAGGGGTATGCAGGAAGTGGGTAATTTATGTTTTCACTCATCAATGTTTCTATCTCTCTCTCCTTCTCCCTTCCTCTCTCTGTGAAGTCAATAAAGAAAAAATATTAAAATAAAAAACAAACAAAAAGTCTGTGTTATCTGGACCTAAACTATAATTCATTTTGGTTTATTGCATCAACAACAAGAAAAAAACGATTGAACCATACTGGGTAGATAAATTCCCTCAAACCTCCAAGACATCTGTCATGCATCTGAATTTTAGAAGACTTTAAATCTCTTAGAACATAGTCAAATAAAATATCATGGGAAGCAGTATAAAACAGGTAATAAAATAAGACTATAGAGCATAAAGAAGGTCTCAAAGCTGAGATGAAAATTTAAGTTGATTTTTGGAAAAGGCAATCAAGAGAGAAAAGAACATTTTAATCAGAAGGAGGTGAACTGCCTAAAGCAAATCACAAACATGGCGAAAGGGTTTGAGTCAGTCAAGTTCTCACAGTGGATTTAACACGCTGGAATATAATTCCAAAGTGAGACTCCAGAGGTAAGCATAGGCCAAAACACAAAGCACAGAGATGTCAAGAAGTTCATACTTTTTGGATACAACTTAAAGAGGTCTTTAATGAGTATATTAAGACACAATTGGAAAGATTAGTCTGTGCATGACATGAAGTTTAGATTATAGGGGAAAATATAGAGATGGGGGAAAACGTTAGGAAACTGCCCAAAGGAAGTCACAAGGTGATGACAAATTAGACTGGGACAGGTAATGACAGTAGAAATGGAATGGAAGGAATGAATCGGCAGTAGGACTTGGACAAAGTGAGAATTTCATACTCTATGTTAAGCGCCAATAGGATGAAGATTCTGTGAACTTCCTAAAGAGTCATGGATAAAAGAAAATTAGGGAAGAATTTCTCCTGTCCATTTCTTCCTGCTGATGATATTTTCTGTTCTGTGTTAGTGTCCTTTTTATTAATTTAAATTATAGGGTGTCCTGCTCAGCTAGTTATTTGTGTTA
Source organism: Molossus molossus (assembly GCF_014108415.1). Classification (NCBI taxonomy): domain Eukaryota; kingdom Metazoa; phylum Chordata; class Mammalia; order Chiroptera; family Molossidae; genus Molossus; species Molossus molossus. The sequence continues at coordinate 26,513,378 of NW_023425346.1, forward strand.
ATAAAACATTAACCTATTATTGCATCCATTCTGTGTTAGGGCATTGAGTCCAAAAGTCCATTCTTGCAAGCATAATAAAGATACAGGATTTTCATATGAGGGGAATAATTACAAGAAATTTCTTAGGGGAATAATTACAATGGAATTATCTTTGTTCCGATAAAGAACAAAGGTAATTGAAAAGTTATAAGTCAGAGGGTATGTGTGTATGTGTGTGTGTGTGTGTGTGTGTGTGTGTGTGTGTGTATATATATATATATATATATATATATATATATATTGCCTTATTGGAAGTAGGTCCTCTGTAAATTGCATAGGAAGTGTAGCTATTTGCTGACCACTCTAAAACAAGAGTGCTGACTCTACTGACCCCATGACAGACATCTAGACAATAAAGCCCTCTTATCATTTAGAATAGCCTGGAGATGCTCTGATCAATACAGTGAAGGGTATAGGGATCTGACCCTGCTTTTTGAAGCCTTGAATGATCATGAGTGGGTATTTCAAGTGGATGTTCTAGAGATAGAATTTTAAGTCAACTGGTGAGGAGCAAATGGTTTGCTGAGCAGCAAATAGGGGCCAAAATGAGAGAGGGGAAATTTGTATGGGAGCAATAGTCATCTAATTGTTTATCCGCTTGTTTGTTTGTTTATCTGTTCATTACCATTTAACCAAGGTTGGGGAATTTATATTATGTATTAAAATGCAATGGGCCACATGGTAGTTAACACATAAATAAATAAATAGATTGATGCAATGGAACAATTATTGTACAGTAAATACAAAAGGAAGTTAGAATCAGTAATGTTCATCAAAGTTCCCACAAGGATGCTAAAGATAGAGCAAAAAGTTTAAATTAATTTCCTAGCAGCCAGAGGAAAAAGTAGCACAATTCGGTATAGTTTTCAAAAAACTAACTAAAATCTGAATTATATTTCTCCTATGGTTTCTCAAAGCAGAATCATGTTTTGAGGTCAAATATACATGAAGTGAAATTCACGTTCCTGCTTCTTTTATTCCCCACAATTCACTCCAAAACAGAAAGTCCAATTCGAGTTATTGAAAGGCCAACTTCATTAAGAAACAAAAGAAATGGGGTTCAAGGGTACAGTCTGATGTAAATCAAACAACCAAGTCACGGAGATGTCAACTGATTTTACCATGTTTCCTTAATTGTTAATGATATCTGAGGATATTCATTCACAGAATGTCTTTCCTTGTTCCAAGGAGATGTGTGTTAAGTGGGGGGAGAATATACTTAATATCACTTCTTTCCTGAGTTCTTACTTCCATAAATTTATTTCATTTTATGGAGTATCTTATTCCACTATATTTTGCTTTTTCCATCAAATCATACTGTACTGACTTTGTTCTTTTATTCCAAAAAAACATAACTCAGACACTAGACTGTGGTTGGAACTGTAGGTAGGAAATGGCTCACATTGCAGGACAGTATCATGAATAATCACCAAGCTTCTTGTCTCTTTCTTCTTTTATCTCCTGTCCTATTGCTTTTCACCTGCAGGAATCTTAACATTGTTCCCAATTTAAAATAGATGGAAAATGTTGCTTTTCCTCTCCCATTCTAACTTAGTTATATTCACTTTATAGAATGAGCTGCTTGAGAGTAAATGTATGGTGTTGATTTGACCCTTTTCCCACCCAAAGGATTGAGAGGGCAGAAATTTGCCTTAATCTTTTGAGGATGTTAAGTAATTTTTGAGTCACTACATATAGTTGTTTGCTTCATCCAGAGGGTAATAATAAGGTCTAGTTGAAACACATAGGGCATCTGCCATTAAAAAAATTAATGGATAGATAACACCATGTTCAAGGAGCAAGGTACAATTATTCTCTTGTGTTTGAAGGTGTGTGTGTGTGTGTGTGTGTTTATATAAAGAGATATTTATTAAGGGGTTCACATGGTGCACACACTGAAGCCAAATCTGTCCTCTCATTCAACGATCAGTCAGGTTTTAGAAATTGCTATGTGCAAAGCCAGTGCAGAATTTTCGAGGCAGGCCAAACTTGTGCCAATACCCAAAAAACAGGTTGTAGTAGAAAACAGTACCTTAGGGTTCCAAATACAATCCACCCAGAGATGTTGTACACACTTTCCGGATGTCCCTTCAGGAACCCGAGGATGATGGTCATTAATCACCTTGGCCAGTGCATGTATGGAGTTCCTGTGACTTCTATATCTCTCTGATAATCCATCAGGCCATGTGAGAGTGCTGTCAGTTCTCCTACATACAGTCACCCCAATTTATGCTGATCCCTAAATTTCCCTTCCAAATATATCAGCATTTAACTAAATGGGAGATGGTCAATGTCCTTTAAAAAAAAGTAGATTTTTTTTACCTTGCTACATAGGTAGATAAGAAAATATAGAGTAGTATGTACAAACTTATTTAGCTATATGTCTTTTAAAAAATAAGCAAAATAAAATGACACCAAAATGTTGAAAATGAAGACATGAAAAAATCAACAAAAAAGCAGATTTACCTATATTAATATAAGAAATCAAATTCATGGTAAAAGTATTAAAAGATAAAAGGGAACATTTTGATTAATTTACACATAACTATTAATTTTTTATATATTCAGGATATTAATCTATATATGTAATATTTATTCTAAGTATATTTCCCAATTTGTCTTCATCTTCAGTTATTTTGAGGTATTTTAGTCCATTTTTTGCAGTGGCAAAAGATATTTTAAAGCCGTTTTACAAAATCAAATTTTCTGATACTGAATATTTTGAAGTGATAAGGAATCCTTTCTCTTTACCCAAGTTTTGGAAATTTTCAAGATAAGAACCACGTAGAAATTAATCAAATTTTTTACCAGCTGTGAATGTAACACTTCTCTAGAAAATAAAGTTTATATAAGAAAATGAAAATTCAAAATAAATCAATTCTAAAAGGGAAAAAATCAAACCTCATAAAACAAAACAAAATATGCTAAAACTATGTAATGAAAAATAGCTAAAGCTTATTTTAAATAGAATTAATACCGGGGTTGACAAAAGTAGGTCTACAGTTTTGAGTAGGGAAAACAGAGTTTATTCTTGTACTATTATTTATTTATTTATTATTGCATTATTTATTTGTATTATTTGTCTTCTGTAAACTTACTTTTGCCCACTCTATATATCCTGAATAAAAATAAATGACTCTGATGAAAATAGATAAGTGATATGATTCTGTATCAACTTTAAAAACAAAAATTGAAACAAGCTTCTTTGGCTTAGATGCCTAACCTTATCAAGTTTTGGAATTGAGATAAGGATAATTTCAGAAAATTAACAGACAAGCTCTTTTTCTATAGTCGGAAATAATTTGAATAACATTGGAATACCCTATTCTTTAAAGTTGAGCTATGAGTTTTTGTTTGTTTGTTTTTCTTATTTGTTAATTTGTTGCTTTCAGCTTTATATCCCCCAAATGAGTGAAAGCATATGGTTCTTAACTTCTAATTTATTTCACTTAGCAAGATATTCTCAGGGTCTATACATGTTGTCAAAAATGGCAGTATTTCATTTTTTCTTATGAATGAGTACTATCCCATTGTATATATGCACCGTATTTTCTTTACCCAATCTTCTATGGAAGGATGCTTTGGTTGTTTCCATGGCTTGGCCACCGTGCATAATGCTGAAGTGAACATAGGGGTGAATATATCTTTGCAAATAAATGTTTTCAATTTTGGGGGTCAATATCCTGAAGAGGGTTTGCTGGGTCATATGGTAACTCTATCCTTAATTTTTTTGAGGACATTCCATATTATTTTCCACAGTGGCTGCCAAATATATGGTGACAGAAGATGATTTGACTTTGGGTGGTGGGCACACAATGCAATAAACAGATCATGTAGCATAGAAATGTACACTTGAAAATTATATAACTTATTAACCATGTCACCCCAATAAAATTTGATTTAAACATATATTTTAAATTATTATATTGAAAAAATTATTTTATAATGCATTATATATTATATATAATTATATATTCATTAAAATATATATAATGTACATGTATTATATATGCTGGTGAGAGGATCATCAGCATTACTAAAAAAGAAAAAAATGTTAATTTTGCTGGATATTAATTTTGCAATAAAATGTGACTTTTAAAAGAAAACTTAATATCTATTTTATTAAGAGGATTTATAGCAAAATAAATAAAGTTGAGCTAGAACTTGACAAGAGTTGTGCAAACTATTCAAACATGATATAGCTGTCTATATGCTGACCCTTTAAACAAATCTGCAGACCGGCCAGTGTTGTTCAGTGGTTGAGCACTGACCAGTGCACCAAGAGGTTGCTGGTTCGATTCCCGGTCAGGGCACATGCCCAGGTTTGGGCACAATCCCCAGTGGGAAGCATGCAGGAGGCAGCCAGTTGATGTTCTCTCTCATCGATGTTTTCATCTCTCTCTCCCTCTACCTTCTTCTTTCTCTAAAAATCAATAAAGAAAATAATAATAATAATAAATAAACACATCTCCAATCGCCTCTAAAGGAATTGTTGTTTTCAAGTGTCCCTCTAATTCAGTCAATTTTAAAAATTTATATTTTGCTAAAAATAATCTATTTCCTCCAGGTTATAAAAATAATTATTTAGAGTAGACTACAATTCTTATATATAAATGCAAGTTTATGGACGTTCTTTTCCACTTCCTACAAGCTCTTGCTCTACTCCTTATCTAAAAAAGCTCTTAGAAACATTTCCCTCTGGCTTTTGGAAACTTACTATAAGCATCCTTTGGATTCTAGACTAATAAAATAGTTCTCCTTGTCTGCAGTGTGCAATTAAGAAAATTTAGGATTTTGCTATATTTTGGTGGATATGTATTATAGTTGTGGGAAGTCACAAATGAATACCAACTGGCAAGACGGTGCCCTGATGCGGGACGCAGGCACAGTGGGAACCTTGACAGCCTTTATTAGTGGTACTAGAAACCACTTTAGCAGTCAGTCACAGGAGAAAGTCAAACGCCATGAGATCTTAAACAAGCACCTCCAAACAAACAGCCTTTGCTGCCTCTCTTGATAGTCACTTTTAATATTTTAAAAATGTTTTAGTGCAATGTGCATTCTTATGAAGAGCACTTGCACTGTACTTTGTACTGTGAAAAAAAGTCCTAGTGTATAAAAGCTTTGCCTTGCAATGGAAATGTTCCCATTTTGCAAAGAGTTGTCACAATGTCAATAATGTCCTGAAGTCAATATGACTCACGTTACTGTTTTCTGTTTTACAGGAACCGTGGGGACCTCTAGTTATCCGGAGGATGATGATAACAAAAACAGCGTTAATATGAGAAAATCTGTCATAAAATAAACAGTAAAAGCAAAAACTATGACTACAAAATGGTTGACTTGAAAGCAAATCCTTGTTACCGTGAAAGTTTTATAATCCTTAATGGTCATTTAGTAATGAATCAAGGTTCTGTGTATTCAGATGGGATGGCTCATTGACATAGGGCCAGCGATGTAAACAGCATTTGTTTATTTCAAAATCATTTGGGGAGGGAAGATGGCAGCTGTATAGGAGACCTCTCTTGCACCTCCTCCTTCCAGGGCCAGACTGGAAACAAAACTAAATTGGGGAACAGACACTTGGAATTACCAATGGACGGACGTGGAGCAGGGAAGGACAGAAAGCAGCTGCAGTCTGGTGGGCGGTGCATGATTGCGGGAGGGTGTGGCTGCTTCCCAGGCAGCAGGCCGGGGAGGAGGAGTCTCCCCGCTGTGGTCTGGGGGTTTTCCCGAGAGGATGACACCCAGGCCCCAGCTGAGCTCCCCAGCCTGGAGCACCAGGGCCGAAAACAATGACCCACGTAACATCCAGCAGTGAAAAGTGACAGGGCTTCTGTCCACGAAGGAGCCCAGAGCTGGTCACAGATAAAGCCATAGGATTTTTTTTTTTTTTCTGGTTTTTTGTTTGTTTAAAAAAACACCCAGAGCACAGGATTTACACTTAGAGCGACTCACTCACGGCTTCAGTAGAAGGAGCGCAGTGTTGGCTGGAGGTGCCCGAGGAGAGGCTGGGATGGGAAGAACTGGGGAAGGACTTGGAAAAGCAGCCCCCCGGGTGACCTCAGTTCGGTTGTGCCTCCCCCAAACCAAAGCAGCCATTTCTCCTGAGAGGTGCTGGCCCCTCCCAGAAGCCACAGTTCAGGGAAAAGGAAAAGCCCCGCCCCAGGAGATGCAGTTTGCCCGCCCTCAGGAACACTGCCTTCACACCCTGTGTCTGGACACTGGCAGAGGAGACAGTAGTAGGGGCCAAGCCTACAGTTTCGAACAGCCTCAGGGAGCCTCAGTGACTGGCTTGGGAGTGGGGCCATCCATCCTACTGACCCAGGAACCTGACTGGTGCTTTCCCCTCATGGCAGAGCTGATAGAAGCCCCTGGTTTCCAGCGGATCCCACTGGACTGCATACAGAGAAATATTCTGGGTTACTCTCTAGTTCTGGGGTGAAAAACACACCCTCCACACTGAAATCTGAACAGCACCTCCCCCTCACGGGAGACCCAGAGATTTCATATTCCCAGTTCTGCCCTTTCAGGAACAGACTTTTCAGTGACTGAAATGGACAGCTGTCCAGCAGGCCAAGGTGGATAGAGGTGGAGCCCAGGGAACCAGGGGAATTTTGCTGACCCAGCCCTAGGCCCCATGTTGTGAGCAAACTGCCTTTAGAATGGAGCTTGAAGACCCTCCTGCGTGAAGCCGAGTCTGTGGAGTCAGACACGAGCTGTAGATCGCTTGAAGCTCCAAAAGGTTGCTAAGAGCCAAAGGAGGACAGTTTCTTCTCTTTCTTTTTTCTTTATTGATTATAGAGAGAGAAGAAGGGAGAAGGAGAGAGAGATAGAAACATCGATGAGAGAGAAGATTGATTGACCACCCCCTGCATGCCCCCCACTATGGATTGAGCTCACAAACTGGGCATGTGCCCTGATCAGGAATTGAACTGGTGACCTCTCGGGTACATGGGTTGACTCTTAACCACGGAGCCACACCGGCTGGGCAGGAGAACAGTTTCTGACTGTGGCTGCCACCTAAGTAGAGCAGGATCCAAAGGGAGCTCCCAGGGGGCACTAAAACTCTGCTGAGACCAACACTATGTCACTTTACTCTTTTTTTTTTTTGCATCATCTTCTTTATCTTCCTTTTTTATTGTTTTCATATTATTTTAATCTCTGTGTTTTTTTTTTCTTTACTTACTATATATTTTTTTCTCCTACTTAAGCATCTTTTTTCCTTTTCTAATTTTTTGCCTTTCTGCTTTCTCCTATATTTTCCTCTTCATAATTTTTTTTCTTCTTTTCTTTTAAACCATTTTTATTTCCCTATTCTCTGTTCTTATTTTATTTATTTTACCTCTGCCCTTTCAGAATACTTTTTCTTCCCCCTTTTTTTCTCTCCTAGTATTTTTTTTTTCTTTTCTTCTATTATTTTTATTTTCTTCTTTTTTTCTAATTCTCTCTTCTTTGCTGGTTGGGTGTGTGTGTGTGTGTGTGTGTGTGGTTTTAAGGCTCTTTTGTATGTTTCTGTTATGTTGTGTTTAGTTTTGTTCTGCCAGCCCCTGCACAATAGCTCACATGACGTAGTCAGGACTGAGACTCACAATCAGTCAACCTGAGAGGAGATCCCATCCATGCAAGGGACAACATTCGAGACCCAATATAACAGGGAGCTCAAATAAATCACACAAGTGTAATCCTTAGAGCCTCCAGCTCAGGAGACCTAAGAGACTGCACCACTGGGTCCCACAAAAACCCTTACCACATAAGGCCTCCCCATGAAGTCTGGGAGGCATAGCAGTTTGATCTAATACATAGAAAAAAATGTTCAGCAAAAATGGTGAAACAAAGAAACACCTCCCCAAATAAAAAAAAGGTGGAAACTCCAGATAAAGTGCTAAACAAAATGGCAGCAAGCAAATGATCAGATATAGAGTTCAAAGTAATGGTTATAATAATGCTTAAGGAACTTATTGAGAATTTCAAGAAACTTAGTGGAAACTACAGCAGCATGAAACAAGCAATAGTAAACATAAACAAGAATCAGTCAAACATAAAGGATAACATATCTGACATCAAGAATACAGTCTGGCCCTGACCGGTTTGGCGCAGCAGTTGGAGCGTCGGCCTGCGGCCCAGAGAGTCCTGGGTTCGGTTCCCACAAAGGGCACGTACCAAAAAAATGAATTAATTTAAAAAATAATAAATAAATAAAAAGAATACAGTCTGGCCTGTGTGGTTCAGTGGTTGAGCATCGACCCATGCACCAAGAGGTTACCAGTTCAGTTCTCAGTCAGGACACATGCCCAGTTGTGGGCCAAATCCACAGTGAGGTGCATACAGGAGGTGTCCAATCAATGTTCTCTCTCACTAATGTTTCTATCTCTCTTTCCCTCTCCCTTCCTCTCTCTCTAAAATCAATAAAGAAAAAAATATATATTTCAATTAAATAAATAGTTAATACCGATGCTCCACAAACTATTCCAAAATATTCAAGAGGAGGGAAGACTTCCAAGTTCTTTTTATGAGACCAGCATTATCCTAATTCTAAAATCACATAAAGACATAACAAAGAAAGAAAATTATAGGCCAATATCCCTGACGAACATAGATGCTAAGATTCTCAACAAAATACCAGCAAATAGAATCCAGCAATACATCAAAAGCTCATACATCATGACCAACTGGGATTATTTCTGAGGGTGCAAAGATGGTTCAAGAATCTCAAATCAGTAAATGTGATACACCACATAAAATAAAAGATAAAAAAACATACAGTCATATCAATAGATACAGAAAAAGTATTTGACAAAAACCAGCACCCATTTATGATAAAAACTCTCAGCAAAAAGGGACTAGAGGGATCATACCTGAACATAATAAAGGCCAAATATGACAAGCCTACAGCCAACAGTATACTCAATGGAAAAGCTAAAAGCATTTCCCTTAAAATCAGAGACAATTCAGGGATGTCTGCTTTCACCACTCTTATTTAACATAGTACTGGAAGTCCTAGCCATCATTCAGACAATAAGAAGAAATAAAAGGCATCCAAATTAAAAAAGGATAAAGTAAAACTGCAGTTATTCACAGATGGCATGATATTGTACATAGAAAACCCTAAAAACTACACCAAAAAAATTATTAGATCGAATAAATTAATTTGACAAAGTAGCAGGATACAAAATTAACCCCCCAAAATCAGTGGCATTTTAATACTTCAATAATGAAACCTCAGAAAGAGTAACTAAAAAACAAAAAATCCTATTTACCATAGCAACAAAAAAATAAGATACCTGGGGATAAACTAAACCAAGGAGGTAAAGACCTATACTCAGAAAACTATAGGACATTGAAAAAGGAATACAGGAAAACACAAAAAAAGCAGAAGTGTATACTGTGTTCATGGATTGGAAAAATCATCATCATTAAAATGTCCACACAGCCAAGATTCAATGCAATCCCTATTAAAATACCAATGACATATTTAACAGACCTAGAACAAACTTTCCAAAAATACATATGGAATTAGAAAAGACTCCAATAGCCACAGAAATCTTGAGAAAGAGGAACAAAGTTGGAAGGATCAAAATACCAGATATCAAATTGTACTACAAAACCACCGTAATCAAAACAGCCTGGTACCGGCATTAAAAACAAGCATATACACCATGGAACAAAACACAGACCCCAGAAATCGACTCATACAAATATGGTCAATTAATATTTGACAAAGGAGGTAAGAGCATACATTAGAGCACACTGTGTAGTAAACATAGTCTATTCAATAAACAGTGATGGGAAAATTGAACAGGTACATACAAAAAATGAAACTATGCCATCAACTTACACCATACACAAGAATAAACTCAAAATGCATAAAAGGCTTAAAGTTAACTTGCAAAACCATAAAAATCCTAAAAGAAAACATGTGCAGTAAAATCTCAGACATCTCACATAACAGTATTTTCACTGATACATCACTTAGGCAAGGTGACAAAGGAAAAAATTAACAAGAGGGACTACATCAAACTAAAAAGCTTTTGCACAACAAAGAAACCATCAACATAATGAAAAAGGAACCTACTGTACAGGAGAACATAATGGCCAATGATACATCTGATAAGGGTTTAATTGAAAAAATAATGCAAGGGACTCATGCACCTCAACACCAGAATCACAAACAATCCAATTAAAAAATGGAGAAAGGACTTGAATAGGCACTTCTCCAAAGAGAACATACAGATGGTCAATAGACACATTAAAAATGCTCTACATCACTAATCATCAGAAAGATGCAAATAAAACACCTGTCAGAATGGCTACCATCAATAAATCACCAAACAACAAGTGTTAGCAGGGATGTGCAGAAAAGGGGACTTCAGTACACTGCTGGTGGGAATGCAGACTAGTGCAGCCACTGTGGAAACCAGTATGGAGGTACCTCAAAAAATGAAAAATGGATCTGCTATTTGACCCAGTGATTCCACTTCTAGGAATATAGCCTAAAGAATCTTGAAACACCAATCAGATAGAATGTATGCACCCTTATGTTCATAGCGGTGTTATTTACAGTAGCTAAGATCTGGAAACAGCCCAAGTGTCCCTCAGTGGATGAGTGGATAATAAAGCTGTAGTACATTTACACAATGGAATACTATGCAGCTGTAAAAAGAAGGCTCTCTTACCCTTTGAGACAGCATGGCAGGACCTGGAGAGTATTATGCTAAGTGAAATAAGCCAGTTAGAGAAAGACAAATATCATGTAATCTCATTTATAAGTGAAATCTAAAGAAAAAATAAACGGGCAAACAAAATAGGTCCAGAGGTATGGATGCATAAAACAGAATAACAAATCTCAAGGGTGTAAGAGAGTGTTGGATGGGAGGAGACAGAAAGAGATTAACCAAAGACTATATATGCATCTATGCATAACCCATGGGCACAGACAATAGCATGGAGAAGGCCTGAGGTGGGGTGGGTATTGGATGGAGGGAGATATGAAGGGAGAAAACGAAAGACATCTGTAATACTGTCAACAATAAAGTAAAATTAAAAAATAATAACAATAAAATAATTTTGAAAACTGTAGTTCAGGTCTGATTCTTTTTCCCCCCACTTATATTTAAATACAGAAAAAAGTAGAAAATTTTTGTTAATTCTGATTCTTTCTGTAAATAATCAGAAGACTTTGGGGGCAAATTGGCATATAACCACATATTAAAAAACTGTTGAAGTTCCCCTGCTAGAAAAAAACAATAAATTGCCTTAAATATATGTGAATTAACAGTGAAAGAGAAATTCTGATCTAGGAAAAAGTGAATGGGTTATAGAAATTTTGGTTCCTAAATGAATTTAAACACCAGCTGGCAAATTGTTTATAATGAGCCCTTGCGTTTTGCTCAGAAAAACAGAAAATACTACATATAGTGGAAAGAAAAGTCCCTGTGCATTACTGGGGAATTTTTCTAACAACTAAAATATATACCTCACGGAAAGAAGAGAACGGATTACCTAAACACAGCCTAGCGATTTACTGGTGCATTACTTTCCTTTGCTTTTCCTCTATAGAGAAGTGAGGGAGAGAGAGAGAGGAAAAGTAAAAGGAAGAGGAAGGGAAAAGTAGATCAGAAGGAAGGTGGAGGAGGGGGAGTTGGTGGGGAGGTGTGGGGAGGAGGAAATGGGGACAGAAGAGGAAAGACTGGGGAGGAGAGGGCGTGAGGAGGGTAGGGGAAAGAAAGGAAGGTAAGAGGAGGAGGAAGGAAAGGAAAAGGTGGAGGAGGGGAAGTGAAGGGTAGAGGGAGGGGAGAAAGGAAAGGGGAAGGGAAAGAGCAGAGGAAGACAACCTTCGATGTGCGTGTCCTGTTCTTTACCTTTCCCCCTCCTCATATATAGAAGATTCTGTTTTCCTGGGCTTCAGAGTAGAAACCGATGAAAAAGTCCTGACCTGGCTTTTGAGAAAGCATATGTTATGTTATATTTCTTAACCCAAAGAAGAAGGGCAAAACGTCCTTGGGTGTGCAGGCTGGTAGGGTGGAGAAAAGACAAAAGTGGGAGAGAAGAGAAAGGTAGAGGGAAGAGACAGAAGGACGTGAACAGGCGGCTGGCCCCAGAGTATTTTTCTGAGTAAAACATCTGGGAATAAAAGGAGGGTCCCAATAATGACTCAGATTAAATTTTCCTCTACCAAAAGAAGTGAGCTCCTAAAAAGTGTTTATGTAGTTTAAAAAATGGACTAATGTAAAACTTCCTATATACTATGGGGAAGGAAAAAAAATATTCCCTTGAACCTTCAGAGGTTTTAGCTGGGATCCCTTTACTAAAGGACAGATTAACAAGGAAAAAACAAACAGAGCTTTATTAACATGTATACATCCATTATGTGTACAGGGGAGAAGCCCAGGAAAAATGAGTAACTCACCAAGGTGACTTAGAATTCAGGCTTAAATCCCATCTTAATAGGGAAAGGAGAGGGATGAAGTCTTTTTAGGGGAGAGCAAACAATTTTTAGGAAAGACAAATGGCCTTGAAGAATAAATGAGAGATACGCAGTTTGACAGTTTGCCTCTGTGTGGTGTCCACTTTGCAGTCTTTTCTTGATAAGAGTCAATCTTCCCTGGTTGATGAAACTCCCAGGGAGGGGATTTATTACAATTGGGTTCTTTGGAGGATTTATCTTGAGGCAGATAAGGGGAGTTCAGAGACCGTATCTCCCCGCATTTGCTGTTTTTCAAGTGCCTACAGCTCAAAATAATCAATAGAACAAAGGGACATGTTTTGGGGTGGCAAGTCCTGAATTCCTAGTCATATTTTGGGGTAGTATGTTTTGTTACCCTTCAGCACCCACGTTTGAGGATGCAGCTTTCCATCCGTCTGTCCTCAAACTGAGGTTGTAGTTCTCTTTCACTTCTACAAAACACTTTTAATCACGGGACCTGAACTGGCTACCAAGCGTCACCCACTTTTACTTACACAGTGTCCTTACCCATTTTTAGTTATGGAGCATTCAGAACGAGAGTCGCAGTGTATCTGTAGCCTTGGAGTCTTCTGGAAACATTTGTTCCATGACATTTAATTTGGTGAATAATACAGCAAACATCCACTGCAGTCCACTAGAGTCCAGACAATGGCCTACCTATAGGAAATAAACTGTGAACAATTAAGATGGAGTTTCCAGTTTAAAAATTCCCCTGTAGGAGAACAGAAATTCCCTTAAAATCTTTATCATTCATTTTGATGGAAGGAATGGAATCTTTTTTTGAAAAAATGAACTATGTCAACTGATATTTATTTAGCTCTATTCATGGGCAAGGCTTTGAGGGGGATAAAATCAGTCTCCACCGCTCAGAGATATATGTTAGAAGCGAGATGACATTCGTGGAAAGTAACAGACAGCTCTGAATTGCTACCAGTATTGTCCTGGCAATATTTTCTTCTTCCTATTTCCAAAAGAGAAGGAATGGAAGCTCTCTCTCTTCTCTCCTTTTCCTCCACAGCTGACCACAGAGGATTTTGCTTTCACCACAATTGCTTTACACTTTGAGGGGCTATGGACCTATTACAAAGGGTCTGCTCAACAGCATGTCCCTGGCATTTAGCTTTGTACCTACTGCAAAGAATATGCTGAATACATTTTTTAAATGATTAAAGGTAATACTTTTTTTTTTTAAATTACCAATATAAAAAGTAGGAGCATAGCTTAGACCTGCAAGCAAACCTTTAAAAGTGACTGTGTTAAAATAATAGTTTTTCAAGATAACACTTTGATGGAACAGTTGTTAACACTATCATTATGGACACAGACAACAGTGTGGGGAAGGCAGGAGGAGGCGGGAGCGGGGAGAAGGGGTGAATGGGGGAAAAAAGTGGAATATCTGCAATACTTTCTACAATAAAGATAAAATAATAAAAGTCAGACAAGAAAGCTATCATTTTAAATAAATAAGTAAGTAAATAAATAAATAATAAGTGGAACAACAGCAACAAAACAAAGATTTCAAAAGAAACAACGTGAAAGCAAGAACCTGTTATGTAGGTCTCTGTCTCTATTTCTGTTTTATGTTTGTCGTCAGCAAGTCAGCAATTAAAGGAGTGACATTCTCCCACCAGCAGTGACACAGACTCCACCCTCAGGCTCACTTTCTGGATATGCAAACTTGGCAAATCCCCCAAAGTTCTTGCAACATTAAAAAAAAAAAAAAAAAAAAAATGAAGGAAGAAAGAGAGAAAGAACGAAAGAAAGAAGGGAAGAAAAAAAGGCACAAATTTTGAGGCACCCTGACTAGATTTAAAGTTTTGCACTTGGAACTGAACAAAATGAGCATAACGTACTTACTCCACAGGATTACTGTAAGAACAGGACTGATCAGATTAAATATTTACTTTTTACTAATTAATTATTTGTATTAAAGTGATTGCATGCAACCCTGGCTGGTGTGGGTGGAGCCTCCTCGGGTACACCAGGGGGCGGGGTTTTGATTCCCCTTCAGGGAACATACCTATCAGGGCTCCGCAGGAACCTAATTCCTTGGTTTGGTCCCTGGCCTGGCACCTTTGGGACATTCATGCTCTCTCGATCTCTTTGTCTCTCTCTCTCGCTCTGAAAAATCAATTAAAAAGAAAAAGTAATTACATATGTTTTATCCTCTTCCCTTAGAGATAGGAGGGCAGTACTTTTGTCTGGATAATTAAAAAACAAATATGCACAACCAATGCACTCAGACATTAGTTTGGGGAAAGCAGGAGGGGGTGGGAGGGGGGAGGCGGGGACCACTGGGGGAAAAAGGTGGGGACATCTATAATACTTTCAACAATAAAATAATAATAATAAAATTTTAAAAAAGAATGTGTTATCCAGTGTCTTGCATGTCTTGGTATGCTGGCTTTCTACATGCATTTTTTTTTTTAATATCTTTGTAATCTTGTGAGGAAAGGGACCTTCTTATCTCCATTTGAAAGGCATGGTACTAAGCCTCGGCACAGTTAGTTGAGTTGTCCATGGTTATACAGCAAACACATGGTACATATGATTGCATCAAATGCTGCTTCACCTAAGGTGTTGTGGGAGCTCAACAAGACTTAGGTGTATGAAGGTGGATCAATTATTTAGGTTCTCTATCTTTGGTCCTAATTCTGAAACTCTTTGATCTTTGGTTCTGTAACTAAAAGGACATTCATCAAAAGACTGAAGTTTCTTAGGTGACTTTCACCATGATCTTCAAACTTTTTCTTCTTTGATTGTCTTGTCATCTATCCAGATTTATGATCTAGGAGTTTTTAAAACACACTTATTGGGCAACAAAGTATATTCCAGAGCCTATTTTAAGGTTTTGACTAAAATGTTTATCCATTAAATGTTAAACTCCGCCTTCAACACGGAAACTCACCCTGCATTTGTCAGTGGGGCACTGCCTCAAAAATCCAAGCTTCCCTCATCTGCAGAGTTGGAAAAAACATTTCTCTAGTCCTTAGTCTACTTTGCCCAAAGGAAGGAAGGGATGGAACTTTTAGAATTTGCCTCCTGGAGAAACTTTTTGGTTCAGCTCACACAAAAACAATGGTTCCCTACTTGCTTTGTAGGATTATTTGTTATAGGGTATAACTCACAGGCCCAGAGATCTGTGTCGGAGGCCAAGGAAGTGTTTCCTGGAGTCCAAAGGGCAGAGCTGCCTGGAGGGAAGAGCCCGAAGCGAGCTCCCCGGGTATGCGGCAGAAGCAAGCGCAGCACTTTGCTTAAGTGTGTGCCTGGGGATTTACAGTTGCATTCGCTAGAGTGGGAGGAACTAAAGTTAGCCCACAAATTCCCGGAAGGGTGGAGTCTGAGCAGGAGTGCCTTACATTTCTCACCCGAGGTCTGATCTATAAATCAACAAAGAACTCCTGAGAGCTTTGTGGTTTTGTTGTTCTTTTTTGAAAGGAGACCGGAGTTGTGAACCCCATTGGAATCCCAGCCAGCCGGTAAGCACTGAGACACTGACACACACCCTACACAAATCTATTCAGTGATTTCAATGAAGGGGTATTCTTTCTGCTAGGACCCTGGTCACAGGGCTTTAGAAGCTTCTTCTGCCGGGTTCTTCTTCTTTTTAACTTCTAAATTACATCAATAAAAGTAGTAGTCTCCTAATGGCAGGTCCTTTAAAATTCCAGAGATCATTTTTATAGTTCGTAAAATTTTATATCAAATAAAGAGGTTTTACCAATATAGTGAAAAATAATTCATGTCAATAGTTCATTGGATTCATCTACTAAAAGATAAGTACTTTTGATTAATTAAAGTTAATCTTGTACTTACTTTGGTTTAAATGGTACAATTAGATAAAGATTCAGATAATTAAATAAACTTAAATCCTTTGTTTTCTGGGAACTCCCTAGTTGTCTTATGGTGCTATTAGTCATTAAATATGTATTTAGAGAAGTGAAAATGTCTATTTCTTTAACAGGTTGCTTCCCCTTTCGTTTTCTGAAGTATTTGCCTAAGAATAGAAAGTTGATATACTTTTTCTACAGAGCTAAAAGGTTTTTCATTTGTTTTTCTTTCCTACTTTTATTCTGTAAAGAGTAGGGTGTTATATAGCTAGTAAATTGGGGTAAATGCATTGATTTTATTAATGTTAAGCTCAGTATGTAATGAATATAATCTTAGATATGAAATATGCAGTTGAGACAGAGTAATGTCACTTATTTCTTAAATAATGATAAGGTAATGTTGTTCTATGTATATTAAATAAGATTTTCTTTTTTTCTTTCTCCATGAAAAGCTGCAAACTTCCTTTATAATTTGTTTTACCAGGTTCTAAATTTTGAACCCATGTGTACAATTCACTCATTTCTGGAATGTGACCCTGAAACTGTGTAAAAATTAACCACTGAGTACTCAATAGTCATTTATTTAACTGTTTAACCTTAGACCATGGGTGAATAGGAGATTCTGATCCAAGATTCCACAGAAAAATCAATTTTTATGATTATAAAATGTTTAACTATGACATTGTAGCTGTCTAAATGAAATTGTGAAAATACAATTTTCAAAATTTCCAAAGCTTAGTTGAGGGTAAATGGCAATTTTCATCACAAGTTATTAATATTGAAATATATTATGAAAATGTCTTTTGACATTTTTAAAAAATATTTCACTTCACTAATTTTATTTGATCTTAATCATGATTCTCTGAAGAAAGTAATATTTGACTTACTTTTATGTGATATTGCAATACAGAAAGGTTAGGTGACTTGCCCAATACCAAATGTGTATATGTCCACGTTCTTCATAAATTAGCACTAAATATGTAAAATATAAGATTTGGAGTTTTGTTTAACTTAAACTGAATTTATTTAAAAATAACAGCATGTCAATTTATTTGCAAAAGGTAAACCTAAACAAAGCATAAAATTATGGCTTGCAAAGCACTAATTATATTAGCTGGTGGGTTGAATATAGAATTAAAGAGCAATAATTATGAGTTTACAAGTTGCTTCCTTGTAGTGAGGGCATTGTGGTATCATGGGCACTGAATGGGAAGGATTAACTAAAAAGAGTAGATGGAGCCCTAGCCGGTTTGGATCAGCGACTGGAGCCTCGGCCCACAGACCAAAGTGGCCCGGGTTTGGTTCCCGCTAAGGGCACGTACCTCGGTTTGTCCACGGCCCGGATGGGATCCTGTGGGTGGCAACCACTCCAGGTGTCTCTCACATCGATGTTTCTCTCTTTCTTCCTCCCATTCTCCCTCTCGCTCTATCTCAAGATAAATGCAAAAATGTCCTCAGGTGAAGATAAAAAAAAAAAAGTAGATGGAGCCCTGGTCTGGTAGCTAAGTTGGTTAGAGCATCATCGCATCATCCTTGTATGTCAAGGTTGTGGGTTTGATCCTTGGTCAAGGCACATGCAAGTGTCAATGAGTGAATGCACAAATAAGTGGAACAACAAGTTGATGTTTTCTCTCACTCTCTTTCTTTTCCTCTCTCTTTTTCTCTCTACACCTTCTACTCCTCTTTAAAATCCATAAATGTTCAAAACTTACAAAAAAGAATAGATGGATTCATAGCCTGTGGGGCTTTGCAGAGTGAGTACAGGGCTGAAATAAAAAATAAGGGCAGATAAAAGGAATGGACTGAAGAAATACTAAAAATGAGCAAACAAAAAAAAGCTTTAGGATGCAAGAGGCAAGTAAAAATATAGTGAAAGTTTCCAGTCTCTGCACATTCACCCAAGTGCCATGACCTGCAGGCACCACCGACTCAGCTCTTCAGGCGAAGTGCAGTTTCCTAGGGTGACCTTTAGTACCTTTCTGTTTCTATTTCTACTTTGTTTATTCCAGAATGTAGCCCCCAAATGGGGGAAATGACACTGATCCCTCAGGATTATGATAAGAATTAAATAAGAAACAAATACAAAGAGGCTAATGAATGAATAGAAATATGTTTTTAAATAAGGAAAATTGAATTTTACTGGGATGCGACGGTAACAAAGTAATCTGTATGTTAATTTAGGTAACCCCACTTAGAGTTTAGAGCTAACCCCAATGAACTCTCAAGATGCTGACTCCAAAGAAAGTCCCAAATATGAAACAAGCTCTGTTGGCTGAGTCTCATTGGAAGTGCTCCCTATTCCCTATGAAGTTGGAATGGGAAAGGGTATCCCTCTAGTAACATGTCATTAGTCATTTCAAATAATTTACCCAGCTATTGTGTGTATTCTTATTCAACTGCTAATTTGGAAGAACACCCTGTCTAAAAGGCACTGCTCAGCAATGGGGTGACTATAAAGATAAATTAAGCAAAATTCAGACCCTCCAGGTTGAATACACTTCAGTAGGATAGACCAGCAACTGAATCAAGTTACCATAAGTAATGGGTTTATAGTCAAGGCAGACTTGATAATAAGGCAGAAAAAGAGCTCATGGGGTTTTTAGAACAGCAAAGCAAGCAGCCCCCCAGGCATTCCACGTAGTTGGTGGTATAGAACGATGCGATGACTCTCCAGACTGACTTGTCCTGTCATGCTTTCAGGAGACATAGCTGTTCCATTCAGCTATTCTTTAGCAGTGACCCTTACTTACTGCCGGAATCACTTTGTGTTTTAACACTCGGTGGTTCTGTATGTCTCGGCAAAATGAGTCACTCCTGACAATACTCCTCCTATACTGTATCATTTTATTGCTTGTCTCTGTGTCTCTTTTAAATTTTGCTCCTGTGTCTAACTGAATGAAGAACTGTATCTCACAGCTCACTCCTGAATGAATTTGATTATATGCTTGGCTAAACCCATCATGATTGGTTGGCCAGAGCTTTCACAGCCAATCATTCTCAGACCATTGACAAAACCATTGTCTTTTAGTGGGTCAAGTGTCCCGGAGAGGTCTAATTAATGATGACCAGGCAAGTAATAATGTCAAGTGGTAGAATTGCAGTCATCTCTACTCAGAAGGCAGTTTCTTTCGTTAGAAAACTATAGGTAGACCCCATTTAGAATCAAGCTGTCAGCATGACAAGCATGTTTGATTTTTCCCATTCACATATGAATCTAAATAAATACAGTACCTGACAGAATGTATTACAATTACAAGATGTGTGCTCATAAGTATTATAGGTGTTCAGAGGAGGAAAGACGATTTTAGCTGAGACATCATGACAGGTCTCATGAAAATGTCACATGTGAGCCAGGACACAGAAGGATGACTAGGATCTGAATGTGTTCAGGGGAAGTAGAACATTTTGGGGAAAAGGGAATGGCCTAAGAAAAACCACAGAGAGAACAAATCCCATGAAGAGAACAAGTAATAATTTAGTATGGTCAGATATTAAAAGAACCATCAAGATCAATGGTGAAATTTTTGACTTTTGTACAAAAGCATGAATTGTAGCAGCTGAGCCATTACTGGTGCTAAAACTAAAACACATGCTCAGGTGAAGCTTGGGATCCTTCTCTGGGAATATAAGGGATGGCTCATCAGGGGAGACCACTGGCGACTGAGAAAGGAAGGTGTCAAATAAGCAGAAGAATGTAAGTTTAGAGGACAGGAAGAATGTTTACTCTACTGGCACTGTATAAACACAGACATGTAGCTCTTGACCGCCTCACACCGTGTGTGTAAGAGGAAGGAGAGTGGGGAGTGGAAGAAAGAAAATTAAGTCGCTATTCTAGAGCCTATGTACGTTTGAGTTGGTGCCCAGGCATTTAGGCCTAAGCACACTCTCTGAGTTGAGAAGTATCAAGCATATATCTTGTGATCCAGTTTTCCCATGAGCTTAATTATTCAAGAGCCAGCTTGATATTTGTACCTGGATAGTCAGTATTTATTTTAAAGTTCTATGTCCTAAATAGAACTCTGATCTTCCTCCTCAGTATGTTTCTTCCCTAGGTATTTCTTCCAGCGCTGATGAATACTTACTTTCCTTTCTGTATCATAGATTATCTAGACTTTCTCTCCAAAATATATTATAAATCCAGATATTTCTCTCTACCTTTTCCCTCACCACATTTAAGCTATTGTCATTTCCCCCTGAACTGTTAAAATAGCCTTAATTTACCCCTCTTGTTAACTAATAAGTCACCAGAAAGCAGAACAAAAATGATATTTATTTAATGTAAAATTACATCATATCATTTTTTCGATTTAAGGTAATTACAATGATTTCCTATTAAACTTAGAAAAATATATAAACTCCTTTCTGGCCTTTAAAGTTCTTCATGACTGATTTCTGTCTCTGTCTCTCATTCATCATAGTCCCACCTCCCTTTACTTCTCTCAGTGCATTAGTTAAACAGGCCAAGTCCATCTCCAGCTCAGGGCCTTTGCACCTGCTGTTACCTTCCTCCAGTCCACCTCTTGTCCAGAAGTGATCACATACCCCTGCCCCAAAGAGATACACTTGAGCCCCCAATAACTATCCCATCCCTAGTGACTCTCTACCCCATTACTCTGCTGTGTTTACTCATAGATGTTGAAACTATCTGAAATTATATAATTTAATTATTTTTTATTCTTCCCCTTAAAAGTCACTATGTATATACTGTCTTATACACTGTTGTTTCACACTGCATGGTGCAACATGGTAGGTGCTCAATAAATATTTATTGAAAGAGAAAATGAATGAGGAATACAGAAGTGAAACCAGCCAATGTAAACATATGTAAATCAAGCTAGCCTAAGGAAAGCACACTTTTTTCTCTCAAATACAATTCTTACTCAAGTTCAAAAAACTGAAACTTTGAGAAATATAAGAAAACATATAAAACTTGGGTGATGTTTAAAATATGTATTTAGACCAGCCGGTGTGGCTTAGTGGACTGAGCATCATCCTGTGGACTGAGAGGTCTCTGTTCAAGTCTCCATCAGTACACATGCCCAGGTTGCTGGCTTGATCCCCAGTAGGGGGTGTGCAGGAGGCAGCTGATAGAGATTTCTCACATCAATGTTTCCATTTCTCTCTCTAAAATATCAATAAAAAAATATTTAAAAACCTTAGATCTTAAATCACCTTTTAAAAAATGTATGTATTTAAATTTCCATTGTTATTTATCTCCTTCAAAAAGGTTAAGTTTTCTTTCCAGAAAGATGGGGACTGTTCAGTGATGATTATGCAGAGTAGAATGTGGTTTCAAGACACACCAGAGTCTTTTCTAAGATATGTGCATGGTAGGGAAAGAGAAGTTTCTCGTTATCAGCAGGAAGTAGATCTCTTTAGTCTTCAGATGCCAAAAAAATACTAATATTACTCAAAGTTACCTTTCTAGCAACATGATTTTCATTTACAGTAAAGAATCTGTTAAGGTTTTATTGTGTGTATCTCCATAGTTTTAAAACTAGATCTAAGAATCTCTGGGGTTGGGATAATGGAGGTGGGATAGGAAGAACAAGGTGGGTGGGGCACTATTTTCCTGCACCCCACAAAATTACCTTCAACTGTTACGTTCTGGTAAGTCATCTAGAGGAAAAGGTGATGTTATATATGTTTGACAACCACTAATTTGGTTCATTTTTCAGGAAATAAAAATAAGAAGAACTAGCATCTATTGAGAGTACAATTACCTAATCCAATCCTTCCAATATCCCTAAGTGACTATTATTTTGTTGCTGTGGTTTTATACATGAGAAAAATTCAGGGGTACACTTCAATGCTGTTTGGATAACAATATTATTTCTGAGGTTGGGAAGATGAGAATCTTAGTTTAAAAAAAAAAAATGTTTCACCCAAAGAGCTAATTTTCTACAGAAAATGATAGTGGCTTTATTATTTTAAATTTCTGTTTTCATTTTTAGAGCACAACTTGTAATGGAGCCTTTACCTCTTGAGTTACCGGCTGACACAGTGCAACGCGTGGCGTCTGAACTTAGATGTCACCCTACAGATGAGAGGGTCGCCCTCCGTCTCGATGAGGAAGATAAGCTGAGGCACTTCAAGGAGTACTTTTGTATCCCCAAAATGCAGGATCTACCTCCAAGTGAGAATACTAGAAAGGGTTTTCTTTTTCTTAATCAATTTATTTTTGTTACTGCAAGTGTTTACCGTAAATCTTTGAAAACCATTTTTCCATTACATAATAGAACCATTGCAAATGTCTGCAAAACAGCAGGTTCCTAGTGCTGCTAAATCAACCTGTGAGCTGACCCTAGCCTTAGATTCTTTATGTTACCTCTCCTCTTCTGAACAAAATACTTACAGGGTGCTTATACTGTCATCGGCTTCTCTGAACAATGGAGTGACTGATTAACAATTACAGCAGATGCATTTAGTTGTTCCCAAAGCACTTTGAGCTCAGAACAATTCCTCTTCAATATATTATTAGAATATCTCTGATTGTGTGGCATCCAGTCTATAGCATGGTATTTGCCTTAAGAGAAAATGTCCTTTGGAAGTTGGTATATGAGGAGGGATTTTATTTTAATAGCCATTAGCATATATATGACTTACTAAAAAAGAAAGAGGAAAGAAGGAAGGAAGGAAGGAAGGAAGGAAGGAAGGAAGGAAGGAAGGAAGGAAGGAAGGAAGGAAGGAAGGAAGGAAGGAAGGAAAATAGAGAGAAAGAAAGAGAAAGAAAATCAGTGATTAGGAAATGAATAATGGCCTGTTGGTGTGGCTCAGTGTTTGAGCATCAACCCATGCACCAAGAGGTCACTGGTTCAATTCCTGGTCAGGGCACATGCTCAGGTTGTGGGCTAAATCCCCAGGCGGGAGCATGCAGGAGGTGGCCAATCAATGTTCTCGCTCTCCCTCTCACTTTCTCTCTCTCTCAAATCAATAAAAAAAAAAAAAAAGAAATGAATAATGCACTTAAAAAAATAATGGAGTTAGGTGACTCTGTACTTGGTTTGGGAGACATTCTGTTAAAAAGAAAAAGAAAAACAACTAGGTAGCACAAGTGCCAAAATATAAAGCAATTTTTCCTATTTGGCTTTGGTCCATTTTACTTCAATGAAAAAAGCTACCAGGTTGAATGGAATTGCTCCACCAAAATGGGTTTCACATACTTTACAATAGAGTCTAATTTCCTTTTTTCTTCAGATTAAGTGAGGCAGGTACAATTTTAGATATTCATAACCCAAGAGAATCAGCTAATATGATTTTAGGGTGAGACTGAGTCACATAACTGTCTCTTATGTTATTATGTAACACAGGACGGCACTCTGTAGAATTACAAAAGAATGAAATAAGAGAAAGCCCTATATCCAATTTAAAGTTGTTCAATATCAATTGAGAAACACATCGATACAAAGGACAGCTACGTGAGACCAGATGAAATGGGGCTGTAAATGAAGTTTCGGAGATCACAGAAGAGACACATCTTCTAGGTGTTTCTGGAATCTAGAATGAAAGAGCATTTTGATTTGAATCTTAAGGAATGAAAAGAACTGTTAATGTTTGAAAATGAGGAAGTTAAATCTAAAAATATTCTTTCAATGAGGGGAAGGGCACCATGACGTGCAGCGCACAATGGAGAAGTCCTCACAAGTAACCATGACCCGTAAGACAAGTCAGCTCTGGTGACCTTCCCCAGTGTGCTTCCCATGGGCTGCCTGAGCTATTTGATGAGGTCCAGTTTGAGGGATGACCAGAGCCCTGGAGTGCCACCGAGCTGTAGGCCTCCTCCTCAGCATGCAACAAAAAACATAAATCAGCAATCAGTGCTCTAGAACTTTATGACATTTATTCTAAGTTGTTATTTCCTCACAACTAATAAAATGTATTTTATTCATTTTCATGAGTAATAAGAAAAACAGACCCAACAAAGTAAGCAAAGAGAAATAGTAACAAAACCTTTTCGCTAGGGGCGGATGGTGGTAATAAAGAGAGAAGGAAGGGCATGGCAGAAGCAATGAGGAGAGAAAGTGGCCAGTGGTCCATTGTGCCTTCAGGTCAAGCTAAGTTGTCTTGCGGAATGATACTAAATAATGGCCACATCTAGAAACACATTTCTGAGCAATGACTATTTCCTGGACACTAAAGGTGAGGCTTCAGGGGTGGGTGTCTTTGACTTTCTTTTCTTAAGATGCTTTTATTCTATAATAATAGCATCAAGGATTTGAGGTAGGACCCAACCCTAAATTTCCAGGAAAAATAGTCTGTTGAAATGAAGGGGTACACAGAAAGTTAAAATGGTATTTGAATTTTTCGCTTTTTCTGTTACTGAACCTAACACTCACTAACCAACATGATTATCCTTGTGTTGTCACTTTCATTGAACAAATATTTATTAATTACCTTTTTATTTTCCTCTGCATGTTTTGAAACTTACTTTCTAATCCATCTCGCCCACTCCCAGCTCAGTGGATTCACAACATAACAACTAACCAGGCCACAATATTTGTCAGAGATTACTGTGAATTCTGGCTCTAACTCTATCGTTGGATGAATTTTGAGAAGCAAGTAGCCTTCAGAGCCACAATTTCTCCATGTGGAAAAGACACATGTTGCTCAAAAATGTTTAAGGGCTTACAGAGCATGAGACTTAGATTATATAAGGTGAGCTTAAAATAGAGCCAGGATGTTAGTTTGTTTGAAGTTTTACTGCAGATTTTTAACTTGAATAGGAATTGTTAATACCAGATCAACACAGGACCCTTCTACTGAGCTTTGAAATAAGTTAATCAGAACCCAGGTAAAGACAGCATTGTACATATAAACATTTCATTATACTAAAGAATTAACTCTATCATCCTGACGATAGGTAAAACATTTTTCTCAGATACCCAATAGAAAATAACTAAGACATTACAATCTGGGATAAGCTATTGCTTATTCATAAAAAAGATATAAAGGGAAAGAAGATGAATTGATTCAATATTGAATTTGGTCTCTCCGGGCCCCGCCCCTGCCTCCCAGCCTTGAGCTACACTTGGAGCAGCAGAGCCTCAAGGGAGACCCGTGGGTGGGTCCTGGCCATCTGAGGAGGCTCCCCAGGTGAAATGCTGTAGGTACTAAACAGACAAGTACCTTGACACAAGAAGATGCATCTAAAAGGAAAGCAGAACTAGAAGACACTGAGAGAAAGGAGACTGAATTTGAGAGAACAGCTCTACATATTGTTGAACAGCTTCTACAAGAGAATGTTGCCGAAGGATTCTCAAGGGAGTATGGCAAGCTTATCACACCTGCTCCTGCAGCGATGTTGTGAATGAACATTCTATCATCAAGCTCTGTGGTTATCCCTGATGTCACAAGAAGCTAGGAATTGTATCAAAGCAGAAATATAAAGTTTCTACCAAAACCAATATAGTCTACGATATTACTGGGGGTAAAAAAAGTGTTTTTGCAGTAATTTTTGTTATAAAGCATCTAGGTTTTTAGAAGCTCAAATTCCTAAAACTCCAGTATGGGTCTCAGAAGAAGAAAGTTATCATGATTTTCAGCTGCTACAGGAAGTACTAAGTGGCCATTCTAGAGAACAAGTACAGTTATGCAGTAAGGCCGTTAAAACATCAGATATTGTCTGGCAGCGTGGCTCAGTGGTTTAGCATTGACCCATGCACCAACAGGTCACCAGTTTGATTCCTGGTCAGGGCAAATGCCCAGGTAGTGGGGCCAATTCCCATGGAGGGCATGCAGGAGGTGGCCAGTCGATGGTCTCTCTCATTGATATTTCGATTTCTCTCTCCCTCTCCCTTCCTCTCTCTCTAAAATCAATAAAGAAAAACAATTTTTAAAAAAATCAGACATTGTCAATCCTGGCCATTTTGAAAAACAGTACACATCTACTTCTTCTGCTACTCATAGTTATAGCAGCAGTGATAATGAGCAAGACTTTGTTTTCTCCATACTACTGAGAAACAGACCAAATGCAGTGGGGTATCAAGCCACAGCTGCACAAGAAAAAAGCATCATGAAAAAGAATGCTGGTCAAAAAGCCACCGTCAAGCAAGCAGACAAAGACCAGATGGTACTCGATGTTACTGAGCAGTTAGGCGACTGCAGATTAGACAGTCGGGAGAAAGCTGCCGTTTGTGAACTTCCTTTAGAGAAAGTAAAAATACTCAGATTTCTTCAAATAGTCCTCTGGGAGAAAAATCAGAAGTTTCAGAAATTTCTGGGAAAAAAAATACAATAGTTCAGAAGTAACTCTAGTAGGCATCAGTAATAAAAGTGCTGAGTATTTCAAGAGGAAAGTTGCCAAATCCAACCAAGTTTCTAGGTCAGCTTCTAACTCAATACACCTGTATCCTGCAGTTGCAAAGGCAACCTTACTGAAATGTCTGAGGATTCTTTAGGTGAATGGAAGACAGAAGCAACTTTGAGGTTTTTGCATGTCCAGGATTCTGCTTCTGTGTGTCAGAAACCCTCTTTAGCCCTCTGGTTAAAGAAGAACTTGGTGAAGATGGTATAAACTCTGACCCGGGTAGTCGGTCTCCTGCCTTGTGGGACTCTCAGGACAGCTTCGACGAGTCTTTGCCTTTTAGGGCCTCAGATACTGCCATTAAACCACTGCCAAAGTATGAGAACTTGAAAAAAGAAATGGAAATAGCATACTTAAGGATCAGAGGGTTTTACAGAGGATAATGTGTTTTAAATGAAGAAAACATCAAATCACAAGATTCAAAAGAGCATGATCCCACCTTTCCACTGATAGATTCAAGTTCTCAGAACCAAATTAGAGAATGCATCGTGCTTGAAAAGCTGAGTAAAGTATTGCCTTTCTGGGGCCTCTTCAGATTACAATAGGAGATATGTACACACAACTTAAAATTTTGTCTGAACTTACAGATTAACAAACAGAAATATTACACACAGACCTACAGAATGGACCTCAGTTGCTACAGTGTTGCTGTCATTACTGACCCCAATTCCTGGCAGTCAGACGCATTCTAAGGAAAATGTGGGATTTACATCGTTTATAGCCACCCTGCTTGAGGAATTCGCATAAAGAACAAAGACCTTGAAAATTTAACCATTATATTTAGAACCAGCTATTAACCAGAGTGGTATTATCCATGAAAATGAATAGAAAATGAACTTCTATACACCGTTTCTGTAATTCTAGCCACAATAATGGTCTGGTGGTGATTGATAGCTAGCTTTGTTCTGAGAAAAAAATGTTTACCTTCTTAGATTTCAACGTCCTGCCTCCCAGTCCCTAACGTACAGAGTAACTTCTCCCAATAGAGGAGAAACACTATTCCAACAAAGATAACCAAGCCCTTGCATCCCTGGCTATAAGACATAGTATTTTTATTTAAAAATAAAAATTTAAGTCCTAAATCAAAACTTAAATGAATATTCAAGAAAAAAAATAATTTAAACAATATTTGTTATTTAAAATTACAATTTTGAATAACACAAAAATGTACCTTGTTAACCCCAAAAGTTTTTATAAATTAGGTATTGTCAAAGTGTGTGGTCTCTTGACAAGCTAGCTGCATGAGACTCACCAGGGAATTTGCCAGAACTTGCAAGTTCTTGGATCCCACACCTGAATTACTAAATCAGAGACTCTGAGGAAAGTCTGTTCTAGATCATTTAGGATGGTGTCATAAAGAGTTAGATCAATTGATTCTTATTCTCACTCTAGGCACTTATTACTCTCTGAGGGCTCATCCTTTCAACACATATTTTTGAGACACTTCTCTGTTCAGGGAACTATTTTCAGAACAGTTTATCAGTGAACTAAAGAACAAGATTATCACATATCCGAACCTTTACTGTGGTATAAGGAGACAGATAATAAACACACTTACAAACAGTAAGTAATATATCCTCTACTCTCAGGTAGTGCTCCACGTGGCCTGGGGGCAGTGGGAGGGTGGGCGAAGGGTCATTTTACCCAGGTCGTCTGGGAAGGAAGCACGGCAGAGAAGGAGCCCCGTGGACACAGGTGAAGATGAGCTCAGTGGCCACTTCAGTTTGTACTGCACAAGAGCATCAGACTCAGGGCAGCTGGTGTTGAAATTTTCTTTTTTTATGGTCAAGGTAAGAATACATCAACAGTGGTTTATTAAAACTGTCCAAGGTTTAAAACTGTCCAAGCCATCTAAAAATTATATTGCATCTCAAATTTTTGCAAGAGACTAGCATAATACCAAGAACAAATGTTCTTCCGCAACTCTGAATAATGAGAAAGAACATAAACAAGTTTTGGATGAATGAAAGTATCACAACTCCCAAAGTAGGTGTTAGAAAAATACTCAGGAAAGGCTATAGGTACAGCATGTAGTTTTCTGATATTTTGCCATTAAATATTAAGTTTGCTCTAGATTTCTAATAGACAGTTTTAATAGATTTGTAAAAATAAGTTTCCCTCTATTCCTAGATGGTTTCTGAGAACTTATTAGAGAAAAAGTAAACATTATTTTTACTCAGCTAGTGTTGCGCTCATGTTCAGCGCTGTTCTGAAGACCACAGCCAAAAAGAAAGAGAGAGACAAAGAGACTCTATTTCCAAGAGTATATTTAGTTTATATAGTTCTTGTTTGGCCTTAAAATAATTGAATAGTGCTCTTTATAAATTATATTTGGTAATACCATCCATAGGTAGGAAAATATCATGTATCTATAACATACATACATACACATACATAGACATACAGACACCAACAGAAATATTAGTTTAATAAAAAAAAAAAATTAGCTATGTCTCAGGTACAAAATTCAAAAGAGCAGTTGTATCCAAATTGTGTTTCTGTTAGATGGACTAAATTAAGGTTATTTGCTCAAATGACTGAAATCTTTTACAAGGATTATTATTATTTTTTTTTTATTCCTCACCCAAGGATATTTTTTTCATTTATCATCAGATAGAGTGGGAGGGAGAAATAGAGAGAGAGAGAACATTGATGTGAGAGAGACACACCAAACGGTTGCTTCCAGCATGACCCGACCTCCTGCATGACCCGACCAGGGCTGGGATGAACCACAACCGATGTACATGCCCTTGACTGGAATTGAACCTGTGACTCATTGGTCCAAGGGCAGACGCTCTAACCACTGAGTCAAACAGAACAGGGCTACAGAGATTTTTATTTGGATGCTGTAAGTATCCTTTTAAAGCTGGTTTGGGAATCATTTTGTCTTTTGGAAGTTCTTTATACCAAGTAAAGAATGTATCACATTGTCCCCAAGAGGTATGAGATTCTCTCTTTTAAAGGAATCCCCTTAGCCCTGGCCGGTTTGGCTCAGTGGTTAGAGCGTCAGCCTGCGATCCAGAGAGACCTGGGTTCAGTTCCGACTAAGGGCATGTACCTTGGTTGCAGTTTGTCCTCCACCCTGATTGCATCATGCAGAAGGCAGCCACTCGATGTGTTCCTTTCACTTCGCTGTTTCTCTCTCTCTCTTCCTCTCTCCCCTCCACTGTATCTGAACAAAATGGAAAAATATCCTTGGGTGAGGATAAAAATAAATAAATAAAGGAAGCCCCTTAAGGTGGACTTATCTAAAACAAAGTTTCTCCAGAATGACCATTACAATTCCAAATTATCCAAAAGATGCCCCATTGTTTCAGAAAAGAGCAAGATCCTGGACAAGGACCAGATGGAACCTATCTTGCCTTTGGCTTCCCTAAAACATCTTAACTTTCTTTTCCAACAACTGTTTCAAAATAACAACATTCGTGAGTTTTCACATTTTTTCATTTCTTTACTGCTTTCAGAGAGAGAGGAAGGAAGAGGGAGAGAGAGACAGAAACATCGATGAGAGAGAACATCGATTGGCCGCCTCCTGCATGCCCCTCACTGGGGATCTGGCCCACAACCTAGACATGTGCCCTGACTGGGAACCCAACCAGTGACTCTTGGTGCATGGGTCGATGCTCCACCACTGAGCCACACTGGCCAGGCTGTTTTCACCTTTTTAAACAAGATAAATGCTTTACCACAAAGCTTTAACAAGGACACAGAAGGAGAAACAGAACAGAAAGAAATGAACAGAAATAGAGAGTAAGTGTGCATACTAAAGTTGGAGAGCTCAGGATGCCAGGACAGCAAAGCCCAGACGCAGCAGAGACTCACTCACAGCTCTGGTCTGTGAGAATGCAGTGAGTGAGCGCAGAGGCTCTGTGGGTACCAGCACCCGTTCCCACTGGCCTCAGCGTTCTGGGGGTTTGTCTTCTTTGCATCCCACGTCTGATGCTAAGAATATCAAAGGTTCAGAAAGAGCCAAAGTAAAACCAATGCTCCACTGAAATACTGATTAATAGCAATCTATTGTACACACAGCATAAAGACAGTTTGCAAATCAGGAGCAGTTAAACCAAAACATGGAATGAGAATCAGGGGTATATTTTTACACAACAGTTTATAAAGGCAGTGACTGTTTATTCTTCAAAAAGATTGGCAATAAGTTAAATTAAGATGACTGAGTTGGTGCAGTCTGCCCAAGAAACATCTGATTTGACTTTTCAAAGGACATTTGAGTTGTGTCCAGTTTGGGTGTTTATAAATAACTACTATACACAATCATGTACAGTATTTGTGTGAATGTGAAGTTTTATCAAACTTAGTTTGTGCATGTGAAAGGTAAGATAGTAAATATTTTAATCTTGGTGGGCTACATATACACTTTCTCATCTTCTTTCTTTTTCCTCCTTCTTCCACTTATAAATGTAAAACAATAAAAAAAGAAAAAGAAAGAAAGAAAACAAAAAAAATTGTTAGCTTACAGCTATACAGAAAGGAACCATGAGCTGGAATTGGCACAAAAAACATGATTTGTCAACCCCTGGTCCAGCACACTTTAAGTTGATCGTGGAATCATACTGCAAATGTATTTTTACCTTTATAAGGAACTGTCAGACTGTTTTTCCAGAATACCATTTTGCATTGCTATCAGCAATGTGTGTCTACTGTTCCTCCTTATTGCTAGCAGTTTATATTGTCATCTTTTTTCTTTTAGTCATTTTAATGTGTGTAGTAATATCTTATTTTAGTATTTATATACATTTCCCTAATGGCTAATGAACTTAAGCATTCATGAGCTTGTGTAGTATCCACATATTTTTTTTAAATGTCTGCTCACGTCTGGCTGGTGTGGCTCAGCGGTTGAGCGTGGACCCGTGCACCAAGAGGTCACTGTTTTGATTCCTGGTCAGGGCACATGCCTGATCCCCAGGGTGGGGCATGCAGGAGGCGGCCAATTGATGTTCTCTCTCATCGATGTTTCTCTCTCTCTCTCCCTCTCACTTCCTCGTTCTCTAAAATCAATAAAGAAAACAGAAATTAAAACAAATAAATAAATAAAATGTTCAAATATTTTAATCATTTTAAAATTGTGTTCTTGATTTCTCTGAGTTCTTTATATATTCAGTACACAAATCATTTGTTGAATAAGTGATACAAAAATATTTTCTCCAAGTCCGTGGCTTATCTTTCAATTCTCATAATGGTATCTTTCACAGAGCAGAAGTTTTTTATTTTGAGGATGCCATAATATATTAATTTTTTCTTTTATGGATTGTACTTTTGGTGACATATCACAGAACTCCTTATCTAAACTTAAGTTTCAAAGGCTTCTTTGACCCATGTTTTATTTAGAAGTGTGTTGTTTAATTTTCAAGTGTTTTGATATTTTTCAGTCTTCTTTTTATTACTGATTTCTATTTTAATTATATATGGTCACAGAACATTCAATGTATGCTTTCAATTTTTTAATATTTGCTCAGGTTTTTATGACCCAGGATAATGGTCTATCTTGGTGAAGTCTTTATGTACATTTAAAAGAATGTTTACTCTGTTGTTTGCTAGGGTGTTTAATAAATATCAACTATATCAACTACACTAATTTGCTTGATGGTGTCTTTTGGTTATATGTCCTTACTGATTTTCTATTTACTTATTATATTAATTATTAAGAGAGGGGCAATGAAGTCTTCAACAATAACTGTGTAGATTTTTTCATTTCTCCTTTTAAGTTTTTCAGTTTTTGCTTTGTATGTGTTGGGACTCTGTGGTTAGATGCATTCACATTTGGGATTGTTATATCTTCTTCTTGAATTGACATATTTATTATCATGTAATGTTTTACTTTATCCCTGCTTCCTCTGCAGTCTACTTTGTCTGATATTAATATACTCATCAAGTTTCATTTTGGTCAGTGTTTGCATAGCATGTCTTTCTCTACCCTTTTATGTTATTCCTACCTATATCATGACAATTAAGGACAGACAGAATGCTTACAGACAATGTATAGTTGGGTCACTTTTAATTTATCCTGGCAATCATTATCTTTTAATTATTGCATTTAGATCATTTATGTTTAATATTATTATTGATATGTTTAAATGTAGGTCTACAACTTTTTATTTATTTTCTGTATATCAGTTTTTTATTTTTCTCCCTTTTTTTGTCTTACTTTTAAATCATTGTTTTGTTTTGGGGTTTTTGTTTTTATTTCTTGGTATAACAAGTTATATTTCAAGTTTTTTATATCTTTTTGTACAGTTTTTTGTTTGTTTTCATGATTGCTCTAGAAATTATGTATGTAATATAAAATATATATTAAATAATAATTATTAGTATACATTAAATATAAATAAAACTTTTAAATCAGGTTAGAAGAATTACTTTATCACTTCAAATAGGTTGTAAAAACTTTACTACTATATAATTATATAGTTGGTTCTCTTTACCTTTCTCTATCCTGTAGTTGTCATATACATTACAGACACTAAAAACCCAATCAGATTAGTTTATTTTTTAATTTAAAACTGTGTATTGTACATATTTTAAAATATTAAAGAAGAGAAGAATGCTAACACTTACCTAGATATTTGCTATTTCTGTTGCTTTCCCTTTATTCCTAAAGTCCAAATTTCTCTCTAGTATTATTTTTCTACACCCTAAAGAATTTCCTTGAGCATTTTTTTTTTTTTTTAAACAGATCTACTGGCTAGAATTTTCTTAGTTTTATTTATTTATTTATTTTAAATCTAAGAATGTTTTTTATTATGCTTTCATTCCTGGAGTATATTTTTGTTCAATATAGAATTCTGTACTGACAATTATGTTCTTTCAGAGACTTTCTAAAATTTTTATTTTATTTCTTTCTTGCTGCCATAGTGTTTGATAAGAAATGTTTAGTCCTTGCCCTGTCTGGGTGGCACAACTTGTTGGAGCATCGTCCATGTACCCAAAGGTTGTAGGTTCAATCTCTGGTCAGGGTGTATAAGGGAGGCGACTGATTGATGTTTCTCTCGCACATTGAAGTCTCCCTCCCTCTCTCTCTCTCTCCCCAACCCCTTCCTTTCTATCAAAAAAAAAAAAAAAAAATCAATAAAAACATATCCTTGGGTGAGATTAAAAAAACAAAAAGAAATGTGTAGACATTAGAATTTTTTATTCCTCATAGGTCATAGCTATTATTCTTTGGTTGCTTTAAGAAATTATTTTTTGGGGGGTCTTTATTTACAGCTGTTTGATTACAATGTAGCTAGCATGCATTCATTTGACTTCATCCTTCCTGGAGTTCACTGAGATTTTTGAATGTGCAAGTTTAAATCATTTGACAAATTTAAAGAGTTTTTAATTATTGTTTCTTAAAATTTTATTGCACCTCACTCTTTCTTCTTTCCCTCTGATATTCCAGCAATTCAAATGTTATGCCTTTTGATATTGGCCTACATATCATGTTCATTTTCATATCATCTCTTTTTTCTTTCTATGATGTAGAGATTGGATCATTTCTACTGATGTGTCTACAAGTTCATTGACTCTTTTCCCTGCTGTCTTCATTCTGATCTTGAGTCCTTGGAATAATTAAATTTTTTATTAATTATATTTTTTAGTTATAAACTTTCCACTTGTTTCTTTTAAAAATATTGTACTTCTCTGTTGAAACTTTCTGTCTTTTCATTCATTTTAATCATTAACTTCTCTTACATGATACATTAGGATTACAATAGCAACTTAAAATCTTTATCTGATTATTTCAAAAGCTATGTTAATTTAGAGTTGGTGTTCATTGATTCTTTTCCTGTCGGAGATGTTGAGATTGTTCTGGTTCTTAGATTGAATAATTTTGGATTTTATCCTACAAATTTTGAATATTATCATATGAAACATTGTGTCTTTTTAAATCCTATGGTGAATGTTGTTTTGTTGATTTCCTTTGGTTTATTTTAGCACACAGTCTACCCAGATAAGTTTAGTTTTCAAGGATCTGTCATGCACATATACCACTTAGACTCCAATTTGAAATCTAGGATCAATTCTCAAAGTTTTCTTATGCTGTTTTGGGTTAAGTACACTCAGGCACAGTTTGGGGGTGAACTTGGGAGTTTATGTACAATTTTATATTATCGTTTTCCTAAGCTTTCTCTTTGCAATAGGCCTAAAACTTTCCTGTTCCCAGAGGCCCACTTCCATTTTCCTCTGGCCAGAAAATTAAAACTATAATTTACACATTTTGTTGTGCACTTTTTATGACTATACTTGCTTCTGGTGAGGCAACGGGCAGAGAACAAAAGCAACCAGAATGATCGCATGTTCTTAGAACCATCCTTCCTTCGGTTAGAGAGAAGTGCGTTCTTGCTCAATTATTTGTGTACAGGTGCAGCTGCTGTTGTTGTAACTGCCACCACTGTCACCGGATTGGCTGGTGGGCACCATGAAGGATCGCAGAAATAAATGATAGAAAAGAAAAAAAATCCTAAACACTAGAGTATTTTTCCCACTCTCTTTTATTTCGCCCTTAGTAATTTTCTAAGGGCCAAAAAATGGGAACACTGGGTTTCTCCTGCAGCTTGTACAGTCGCTATAATACATAATTTGGGTTTGTGACTGTCTTTGAAACCAAAACAGGAGAGATTTCTCAGAGGTGGAAACAAAATTCAAAACTCAATGCCTGTTTGGTGGTATTTCAAATTCTGTTTTCTTCTCTTATAAACCTATTGGCATTTACTTTTTAGACTTCTCAGATTCTAAATTGCTACTCAATGCATGTTATTTACATTTAGTGTGTCAGAGTGAAGTGTGCTTCTCCATATGAAGTTATGTCTTTGACTTCCCTGAAGTATAAAAGACAAAAAAAAAAAAAAGTGCTTAAAGAAAAATAACTTATTAAATCTAAATTATGCTAAAAAAGAAGAAACACTTATTTTAAAATATTTTTTTTTAAGAAAGAAGAATATATTAGTAAGCTAGTTTTTCGTTCTAGTCACCAAACGCAGACTTGGTCCTTAGGAATTGTGAGATGCATATAAGAAAAGTGACAGGTTCTGGGACCAGTGGATTGCTTCTGGACATTATTTGCCTACCGATAAAATTTTGACCTAGTTTTTCAGAGGACTATGGTCTCTGAAAATGGACATAAGCATCAATTCTAGTTTATAAGTATTCCAAATTGCCTAATTCAATTCAATACTGTCAACAACCAATACCCAATCACATTTGTATCACAAGTATTTAGATTGTAACAATTTTACAATTAGTTCTTATCCAATAGATTCATATTGGTGCTTATAATCTTGATATTACCAAATCTCCAAATAATCAAAATACAAATGAAACAAACAACTGGAATCTTTATGCTTTCCATTACTAATTATAATACAATCAGCAATAATTTCATGTTTACCAATCTACAAAAAAATTATATATCATTAAGGAGGGTCTTTTCTTCTTCTTTCTTTTCTTGTTTTTTGTTTTGTTTTCTTCTTTTTC
Source organism: Molossus molossus (assembly GCF_014108415.1). Taxonomy (NCBI): domain Eukaryota; kingdom Metazoa; phylum Chordata; class Mammalia; order Chiroptera; family Molossidae; genus Molossus; species Molossus molossus. The sequence goes on from NW_023425346.1 coordinate 26,549,484, forward strand.
TTATTAAATTGAGAACAGAATCCCTAGTTTAAAAAAAAGTTTAGATTTATCAAGTGAGCAGCCATAAAATGTTGGAATTTTAGCCTAGGATTTCTAATAGAAAGAAGACTCTAAGAATACGTGTAAATCTACATATCACGTGGTTTTTTCATATACATATGGAGGAAAAAAATCTCTTAAATATAAATTACTTTAAAATAGATAAATTAATACATTTATTATAGAGGTTAACTTCTACATAGATGTTTTTCTTTTCTCTTCCTATATTTTTAAGCAAAAGATACAAACATCTTGCAGTTCCAGCAACCAATTCCAGAACAAAGTAGCTTTTGAGTAATCAACTCTTCCTTACATCATAGATCTAGGCTTTGAATCAGTTTTGCTTCTTTACATCAAGTTGTATCTTAGGTTTTTAAAGTGTGTAACAGGCAGAAAGTGAAATTTCTAAGTTCAAGGAAAAAAAATTCAATTAAAGCTAAAGTAATTTTTAAAAAACATTTACTTTAAAAAATATATATCAATTGCCCTGGCTAGTTTGGCCCAGTGGTTAGAGTGTGGGCCCACGGATCAAAGAGTTAAGGGTTAGAGTCTAGTCAAGGGCACATACCTCAGTTGCAGCTTGGTCCCTGGCCCTGATCAGGGTCATGCGAGAGGCAACAACAAATTGATGTGTCTCTCTCACATGGATGTTTCTCTCTCTCTCCTCCTCCCTCTTTATCTGAAGATAAATGGAAGAATATCCTTGGGTGAGGATTTTTAAAAAATATATATCAAAATATGTTACCAAACTAGTATTTTAGTCTAATAAAAATATCTAACTAGTAATATTGCAATAAATATTAATAATATAGAATGAATTAAATTTCTGCAATTCTGATAGAAAATATTTAGACTGATTTCACACACTGACATTCCCATTTAATTAATGTTGGCTTATATTATCCCATGGCATACATATCAGAGATACACACTGGCATGTGACAGAGACAATCATTAACATTTGAGTTACTTTTAATAACAATTTAATTTTTAAAAGTATTTTTTACATAGCCCTGGCCAGTTTGGCTCAGCAGTTAGGGCGTCAGTCCGTGGACCAGAGAGTCCCGGGTTCAGTTCCCGCTAAGGGCACGAACCTCGGTTGCAGTTTGTCCCTGGTTTGGGGTCATGTGGTGGCAACCACTCAATGTGTCTCTTTCACATCAGTGTTTCTCTCTCTCTCTCTTTCTCTCTTTCTTCCTCCCACTCTTCTCTAAACATAAATTTTAAAATGTCCTCGGGTGAGGATAAAAATATATATATATATATATTTTTACATAGACAAGTCAGTTTAAATATATTTAGAACTTACCTTTACTTTTTGTAAAACCATTGGCTTATTTCTGGATTTTCTCTTTAATTTGTAAAAAGAAAAATCTTTCGATTTACTTTATAGCTTTTCTATCAATCTTGCATAAATGAAACTAGTTCCTTTGTTAGACTTAGAACATATAAATAAACTAAAAGAATAAGCAAATAAAGTTTAGAGTGATACACATTTTTGATGCATCTGAACTGTTACGCAGAAGCAATCATGTACATTTCCAGAATCTTGAGCTCTATAGCAACCATATTGCAACTTTCGTCAAGATATGAACCATCCAGCCAAATGGCTCTAAGACATAAGGCCTAATTGAAGTCAGGCCTGTTTGTAGAAGCTGACACTTGAGTTCTTGGAATTTTTTGACCATTTGCAGTCAAGTGAACTTTTAAGGAGGGTGTTATGGGTTGAACTGTGTTCCATAAAGGTATGTGTGTTCAAGTCTTAATGTCTAGAATTATAGAATGTGACCTTATTGGACATGGAGACTTTATGGATACAATCAACTTAAAATGAGGTCATTCGGGTGGGCTCTAATCCAATATGATTTATAAAAAGGGTAAATTTGGAGACAAAACAGGGAGACATGCAGGGAGAACATCTGTGAAAATGAAGCCAGACGTTTACAAGTCAAGTAGAGAAACCTAGAACAGACCCTTCCCTCACAGCCCTCAGAAAAAGAAATCCTGCCAACACCTTGATTTTGACCTTACTGCCTCCCTCATGGTGAGATAATAAAAGTCTGTCATTTAATAATCCCACTTGTAAGACTTGGTTACAGAACCCCGAGCAAACTAACACAGATGGTCAATAGCAGGAAACAGTATCCCTAGTTCAAGGAGGATGAATAGAAGATAGAGACTTGACTGACAGAAAATTCATGAACTCTTTCAGCAGGCACAATCTGTGCTAGAATTTCATTAGTGGTGTTTTCCAGGTGAATGTCAAGGTCATGATGGAAAGATCGGGCAAGGATCAGCAAACATTTTCTATACTAAAGTTTTATGAAGACACAGCCACATTTATTTATTGACAAATTGTCTTATGGCTGTTTTTATGCTACAGTGACAGACATGGGTCCTTGCTGCAGAGATTGTATGTTGAACAAGGCCAAAAATATTTGTTTTCTGGCTCTTGACAGAAGAGTTTTGCCTTGCCTTACCTTGAACAAGATCATGGCTAGGCACTGCTAGGATATCCTGCCTACTGGGTCTAACAGAACAAATGCAGGAAATGATCTGATCTAAATACAAAATCAGGTCCTGTTCAGGTAGCTGTATTGGTTACAGTGTCATCTTGATACACCACGGTTGCAGGTTTTCTCTCTGGTCAGGGCACATACAGGAAGCAAGCAATGAATGCATAAGTAAGTAGAACAACAAATCAATGTCTCTCTCTCCCTCTCTCTCTCAATATCTCTCCTCCTTCCTCTCTTTTTCTAAAAATAAATAAAATACACACAAACTTATAGGATCCTCAGATCATGATGTTTTAGAGTATATATGGACAGGATTAAGATAGATTAAGAGGAAAAAAATGAAACTCAATATTTATATCTTCATCCCAAACATATCAGATGGACACAAATACAAAGGAGGAAGATTTTCAGAAGTAAAATAAATAAAGGCACTAAAATAAAAAGAGTTGAAAAAAGAAGACTTTATCAAGATTTGGGGACCCATCAAAATGACATGTTAATCAAGCAGAAGTTTATTTTTAAAAGGGAGAGATTGCAGTAAACTTCATGTTCTTTGTAAAAAGTCCATTGAAGTGGAAGAGAAAAACAAAAAGGATTATTGAGAAATTGCTAAAGTTCATGCCCAAATTGGCAACTCCTACTTCAAAAATAAGAAACAATGAATGTCATAATTTCTAAAATATACCTTTTGAAGAACGCCAAAAGCTTGATATGCTAAAAATCAGTCAACAGACAGAAAAGATCTTGAAGAACAAGAATGACTGGTTTATGTCAATCCAGACTTGACCTTGGAAGAAGGAATAAATATGATGAATGTCTTTGTAAAGTGAACTGTCCTAAAGCCATGAACTCATATTAAACAAGCTGTCTGACAGAATCCACAAGATGTTGAGCTGTGTAACAGCCAAGCCACTGGCACTGATACAGTAAGATATATGTTCTCAACAAGAGCCCAAACATTCTTATGGATGTTTTCCAAAAGACTTTAGACTTGGACTCTAGCTATAAAAGAGCAGCAGATGATTTTCAGTAATGATTGATGTGACAGTCAACAACAATTGACATGACAATCTTGAGGATGGGAAGCAATGAGTCATGGCTGACCCCAACGTCTAGAAGAAAATTGGCATCCTAACCAAAGGGATCCTATTAGCACAAATAAAGAACAACCCCAGACACTCAGGGAACGCGTAAAGAATACTACAATTGAAGAAAATCCAGAAGCTGATCACAATTTGAGAATGCTGTATTCAACTTATTTCCTTTCCCCCTTATATATGAAATATGAAAAGAGTTACTAGGTTGCAATAAAGAGTAAGGAGTAAAAGGGAGAGAAAGGGAGAAGGAAGATAACTTTGATCCATGTAATTATAAACGTAACATTTATATATGTGATGTGTTATTTGTACAGCAGCTGTCTCAACACTCTCATGAATTCTTTACTACTGTCCCTTGAGTTCTGTATTTCCTCCCTTACCATGCTATAATAGCTGTTGTTTCTCATGGTTATTGGCGTGGGAATGGGGTAGGGGGCAGTTGTACAGTAGGTATGTATAAAGGTGAGAGAATGTTCTTCTCAATCTCAGGTCCCAACTATCTTTCTCACATTGTTAACTTATTCTATCTAATAAAAGAAGGCATTCTGGCAGTGTTATGAGAGAGAGAGGTGGGGGAGGAGGGGACAAAGGAGGACAGGATAGTGTTGGTGGGGAGAGAAGAGAGAGAAGAAGGTAAATCTGCAATACCTACAAGTATGAGACCTGCAGGAGATATCACACATGGATGAATGAGTCTTAAGTAAAATGTGTTTGGAGAGCAGAAGTGTGAAAAAAATAAAGCTAATTCATAATGAGTCATACTTTGGGCTGGCATGAGACAAGATCATTTAGTTTACAACTCTGCTTTTCTCTCATACTGAATACACTTTAAAAATGACTTTCTAAATAAAAGCATCTCACTACCTCTTTGTCTGTAAAAGCATCAGCAATGAAAGAGCAAAAATAACACAACGGGGACAGAGATCTGAGTGGTTGCCTTCTCATCCTTGATCACTGATGGGGCTGACACACACAGGATAGCTTCTGTTCACAATATGTACTTACGTGAGTGCTTAGTTGATATTTGACCTATGATACTCCAATTTAAAGCCCTGAATTCTAAATACAATATTTCCATATTTGTTCTCAAGGTCAACAAAGAACTGTTAATGAATCCAATTTAAATGTGTGAACAATATTTACACCTCTTTTATTGGTTCAAGCTTAAGAGGTACCAGTTAAAAAGAGGCACAGTATCCATAAAAGCAATCAGGTTGGAATAAATGGTGTGTCTTAAGAAGTCTGGAGAGGTTTAATCAGGTAGTCTAAAGTAAAGACAAATATATTGCTAAATGATTCAAATGAAATACTAGCCAGAAGGTACCTTTTTTCCCACAAAATTAAGAGAAAACTTAGTACAAAACAGTCATAAACTCGGGCATTTCTGGTTTTCCAGTTAAGGCATGTGGATTTGTTTGCTAATGAACCACTTTTGTTGTAGTCAGGGGAGAGTTGTAATACAGACAAATCACTAATATTCTGATTTATTTGAGTAAGAGGTAGATATATAGAACAATCTTTGCCTATATATGTCTTAATATTATATGTATATAGATACGTAGAACGAAAAAAAATGTAATAATTGAATATATCTACTTGAGACAGGTATATAATCAATTAGATGTTTTTCTTTATTTTGGCATGTCTACAATATCAATTAGTTTGGAGAGTTAGTATTTACCTAAATTCTGGTAAGTTTCCACTCTGACTAGATGGGCTAATATATTTCCTGTAAAAATACTATTTTTAAATCTTTTCTAATTCCTTTGGGTATTTATGATTGGGAGTAACTGATCATTTAGATTTTTCTTATGGAGCAAAATAAATATGAGCAATCTCAATAATTGATTCTATAGGTGTAAGTTATATTTTAAAATATAAATAGAAACAATTATTTTTCACAGAACCTGATATTATCCTTGGGAGAAATTGGAGTTGTTTATTATCCTTCTTGAAGTTGACCAGATTAATTGTTTGCGCTGGATTAACGATGCCAAATGGAAGAATGTGAATTAATTGAATAAGCATTTTGTATATTTTCTTCTATTTCAGTTGATTTATCATTAGTGAATAAGGATGAAAATGCCATCTATTTCTTGGGAAATTCTCTTGGCCTTCAACCAAAAAAGGTTAAAACATATCTGGAAGAAGAACTAGATAAGTGGGCCAAAATGTAAGTATGCTTTCAATAGCTATCATTCAACATCTCACAAAAATTTTAAAAATCACACTAGACTGTCTAATATTTGGAAAGATGTATCAGGAAGAAATCTTAGAGCTCATGTCATTTGATACCTGAATGCTTACCCTCTTTAATCCCAACTTTTCCAAACACACTGATTATCCTTCCAGAATATCCATTGCATTAATAGGCAGTTTAAAGATACCTATTTCATTAGTTTCATATTTTCAACTCCACTATAATTTATATACTTCTTATTGTTCCCCAGTAACTACTGATAAAGCTAAAACTGGAAATACTTTCAAAATTGTTTTAACTATTTAAAATTTTTATGTTATTTAAAAGCTTTCACATATTTAAAATATTTTGAAAAGTAGAAATATTTTTAAACATTTTCCAATTATTAGAATCTGAAAAGTGGTTATGAAGAGGGAGCTAAACCTGAAGGTCACAAGCAAAAAATTGAGAAGGATGAAATCAAACCATGTAAGAACTTGAAAGGCAAGACATTGGCTCTCATAGAAACTCGGTGTCTTCTCCATCTCTATTCCTTATGTCACTGGTCTGTCATATTGGGAATAGTATCTGTCCTTTAAGTGAGTTTACACTCTGGCTGGTGTGGCTCAGTGGTTGAGCTTCGACTCATGCACCAAGAGGTCGCCAGTTTGATTCTTGGTCAGGGCACATGCCCAGGTTGTGGGCCGGATTCCCAGTGGGGGACATGCAGGAGGCAGCCAATCAATGTTCTCTCTCATCAATGTTTCTATCTATCTCTCTCCCTCTCCCTTCCTCTCTCAAAAAAAAAAAAAAAAAAAACAATAAAGAAAAGGAAAGGTTAGTTTACACTGAGTGTGAAAATATTTACTTCCATAACTATTAGATAACACTGAAAACTGAAATATTCTTAATTTTAATGGTTAAAAATAAGTTCACAACTGATTACAAGAAACGACAGAATTTTATATCATTTACTAAGCTTGTTATTACCTTACCTGCATTACTTTGATGCATATATTGGAAAATCAGTATCACTACACTTGGAAGGAAGCATTTTACACTGGCAGGTTTTAGTGTTTTAAAAATGAGGGTCAGAGTTAATAAAACTGGTTAATATTCATTTTTAGCCTTAATATAAAAGAGAGCAGAGAATTAGATTGAATGAATTTGAACTTCAGAGACTGTCCTTGCCTTCTGGGTATTCAATCAGCTAGATTGTGCATTTTTATCCTCTGGACATTTTTTTTAAATGCTGCCTGGTTATCCTAGTCATATCCTTATGACCATCTTACTTTACTAAAGAACTGTCTGGTTATTTTCAAGGAAAGAGTCTCTCTGTCATAACACTTACCCTTCTATTGTTACCTTTTAGTTTTACATTTTACTTTGTGACAATAGAGTATTACATAACCTTAAAACCTCTTACCTAATTTTCATTAGATGATTCAGAAAGGAGGTACATTTTAGTGCTTCAAGCAATGCAAAGTAAATTAAAAAGAAGAGTTCTTCTGAACAAAAGTTTAGGTAGATAGTTTGTTTTACTCATTTATTTCTTTTTTTGTGTGTGTGGTATGTGCCCCTAGCAGGAACCGAACCCGGGACTCTCTGGTCCGCAGGCCAATGCTCAACCGCTGAGCCAAACTGGCCAGGGTGATAGTTTGTTTTATTTGTGTTTTATTTTGTTTTCTTGTTTTAAGTGAGGGTGGCCAAGTCAACACCATGGCCCTGTGGCCCATGGATGCCGGTGCTATTTGAGGACCATGACTGCACCCCTGTGACCTCCTTCCCATCCCCCATATTTGATCTCAAAAGTATTCATTATTTATTTGCGCCTAAATATTTAGATTTGAATCCCATTCTAACCTTTTCTAACTAAGGTTCTGTTCAGAGCAAAGCTTTGATTCTATCAATTGACGCTCTTTCTTTGGGGGGCCTCCAAGTTGGTGAACAACCTCCAGATGGACAGGGGGAAAGTTGATTTCACGTGTGCAGACGCATTCAACAGGAGTGATCCCCTGAGCAGCCACACGTGCAGTTCACCCACCAGCTTAACAAAAGGGGTAGTTTTAGGGCTTCGGTAGGAACGTATGGAAGGTCCCCTCAGGCCTGTTCATCCTCATGATAATGTGCAGTGTTCCTCCTGGCTGGAAACCCTACAAGAGGGAGACTGGTGGCAAACGGATTCCCACCTCCTGGTGCTGTGTCACCCTCCCTCTGCGGGTCAGTGGCAGCTGTATTTTGGGAAGCTCTTCTTAAGTTTAGTTACTCTTTCCTTGGCTGCTGTTTGTTCACATGCTTCGGTTTAAAGTCATCTTAATGCCACTCTTGTGGGCTGTTGTAACATTGAAATCGCTTAACAGGAAAAAATAATATTAACAATTTAAATCTTCATGGTAATATAAAAATGAGAGTGCTTGAACTGAAAGAGTGTTCTGGGATAATGATATCAAGTTTCCGAGGGCCACCCATGACCTGTAAGGTAGGAAATTCCATTTGGCTCATGGTGGTCATTTTCTACGATTTCATCTTTTATAGCCCTATGGCAGGTATACTACCTACCTATGTACAAAATAAACCATCACTGGCTATAATGTAACTCGATCTTATAATTCATACGGCACCATCTTTGATTCACATACTAAAGGAAGGTCAAAAATAGAGGCATGCTTGAAATATTTCAGGACCCAAGTGATTTCTTCTAAAACTTCAAGTTATTCAAGTCAAACCTGAAAATACAGAACATACCTCTGTATTATTTTAAAAGCATATCGTTGTTTTTTCCTAATATCCTTTTCACCTCTGTGATTTCTTCTTTTTTTTTTTTTTTTATCCTCATCCAAGGACATTTTCCCATTTTTTGTTCTGAGCGAGTGGGAGGGAGATAGAGGAAGAGAGAGAGAGAGAGAAACATTGATGTAAAAGGGACACATCAAGTGGCTGCCACCCGCACGACCAACCAGGGCCGGGGACAAACTGCAACCAAGGTACATCCCCTTAGTGGGAACCGAACCTGGGTCTCTCTGGACCACAGGCCGACACTCTAACCACTGAGCAACTGGCCAGGGCATGTGATTTTTAAATTAGATTAATAACATTTACTTTGGAGAAGGTATTTGTTTTATGAAATGACAATACGTAGATAATACTCTGAAACAGAAAATATTTAGGGTGATTTCACTTATTTGATATATAATAATTATCTACAAAATGTTCTTATAACAATAAGAAGTAACCAGATCAATATGCTTGGACCTTTTGGGTCAGCTAGCATGGGTAGGCAATAAGCATAAATAATTTTTTAAGAATATTTTATATTAAACATTTACATATGGGCTAGATTATTTAAAGGAGAAGAGCAGGGGATAATAATAATAGTGGAAAGTTCAGCTAGAAGGGAACCGTATGCCAGCCTTAAAGAGCAAAATTGTAAATTGAGAAATGTATGTTATGTCCCTAAATTATAATCCCAACATTTTAGATCTTCTGTGTGCTAAATGTTTTTCTTTCTTTTACATAGGAGTAAAGTTTTGCCAGTTTTGTCTTTATAGGGATTCAGCTAAGAACTCTGATATTTCAGGTAGGATTATTTAAAGAAGAAAATAGCTCACTGAATTTCATAGCATGAACAAACGTCTGACTTGCAGACAGTGGCCCCCTCCATGGCGGTGCGCGCGAAGGCACCGGTGAGACGCGGAGCGGTGCACTCCTGCAGACACTGCAGTCTCCTTGAATTTAAGTGCCCTTTCCTTAAAACAACAGTGTTGTAGGGGGGGAGAGACTTTCCCTCTATCTTCCCAAGTTTGACATCTGGGTATATAAAATAAACTGACAACAGGAACAATCACGGGGGGAAAGGTGTAAAACTTTATTAATTTTTAATACCATGTGCATGAGGGCATCACAGAGGAAGAAAATGGTAAATATCCTGTTGACACAGGCAACATCCAAATCTGTAGAGAATTTTTTTTCCCAGTCCTCACCCGAGGATGTGTTTTTATGAATTTTAGAGAGAGAAACAAACATTGATCGACTACTTTCTGTAGGAATTGAACCCGCAACCTTTTGGTGTACGGGACAACGCATCAACCATCTGAGCCACTGGCCAGGGACAAACCTGTGGAGAATTTTTATGAGTTTGTTTGAATCAAAGCGACAACAATTGCCGAGAAGCAAAATCTCAATGGATTAAGAACATGCTCTGGAGAATGGCAGTTTTGCACCTTATTTTACACATTAAAATCAAACGAGAAGGTGTAAGGGGGGTTACATGAAATGTATTGGTGGTAGATTAGGGAGGTCAGAGAAACCAAAGTGGGAAAATCCCAGAGATTGATAAAAAGTGAAATGGATAGACACATATTTCGTTTACATTGGTGGGTATAAGATAGTAAACAATGAATATTTACAGCACATAAAGATGGCATTTGGAGAACAGGATAACAATGAGGGGTTTCTAGGTCTCATATTCTGGTAAGAGATTGTGCCCTGAGGGGTCTGGAAAAAAAGGGGATTACTCTGACATTCTAAAAATATATTATCATAAAAGCAAAGAGGCAGTAGACAGGCTCAGTTAAGGCAAAGATTGAGCTTTGTCAAGAAAGATACCAGCCTAAGACAGGACTACCTGCTGTTACTCACATCTAGATAGGAAATTTTAACTTCAGACCACCCGATGTGGTTACTTTCGGTCTCTGAGCTTGTGAGGCCCTCATGCAGGCCTCCCCTGAGCTTGTCAGGTTCAGTATGTAGCCCCCTTTTCATCCACAACCCCCCAAAAGTGAAGCAGCTCTGGCTGGGTAGTTCAGTTGGTTAGAGCATTGTCCTGATAGGCAAGGTTGAGGGTTCAATCCCTAGTCAGGACACATACAAGAATCAACCAATGAATGTATAAATAAGTGGAACAACAAATTGGTCTCTCTCTCTCTCTCTCTCTCTCTCTCTCTCTCTCTCTCTCCTCCTTCCTAAACATCAATAAATAAAAAAGAAAAGTTTTAAAAAGTGATGTGATTCGAGAACTTATACATATCTTAGGGGGTAAAGTGAGAAGATGTTGGCCACTTAGGGCAAAGTAATGCTTTTTAGGAAAGACAAAAGAGTCCTATGAAGAATAGATGGGAGGTACAATTGTTTGTGACAGTTTTTCATGATGCTGATGTCTAGTCTCCTCTCCTGTGACAAGACTCAGTTTTACCTGGTTAGTGAAACTCCAGGGGAGGAGACTTGTGACAATTGAGTTTCTTTTGGAAGATCTGCCTTCAAGCTGGTTAAGGGGGGGAGTTCAGAGAGAGCCTCTCCATGAACTTGCTGGTTTTCAAGTGCCTTCAGCTCAAAAGAATCCTATACCAATGAGGAAAATTTCAGTGTGGCATAATCTGCCACTCTTTCAGTATGAATGAGAGTACATGGTATAACATATACAAAGATTTTCCTGATATCAATGTTAGTGATCATCAGTTGGGTCACAGAAGAAAAAAAAAAAAGTTGTGATGTCATGAAGAAAGACTGTAAATTCATATTTATTTACTTATCGGGGGAGAGCTTTTAAAAGCAGGGCCACTTTTCATTTTGTAGGATGATTACAGTGTAGTCTTCTTTCAAAGAGGATCTACTTTTCTATTCAGCTCTTAATTAGATTTTTTATCCTGAAATCTAATATTATGAGCAAATACTGCTTCATGAACATCTCAGACAACACCCCCCGATGGCACGATATGCCCTGGTGTTTGCAGAGAAATGGCACAAGAATGTTAATGGCAATTGGACCTCCTTTCAGCAACTGTGGTACTTAAGATCTGGCTAAGAAAAAAATCAGAGTCAAGACTCAAATATAAGCAGAAGTTTATTTAGAAAGTCACAGAGGTAAGAAGAAGAAAGCCCTGGAATAAGTGAGCCAGCTGGGCTGTGTGGGCTCAGGAAAGAAGTTACAGAGGCAAAAGAAGGGCCCTTGGAACTTAGGAGAAAGAAAGCAAGGATATACATGCCTAGGGAAGAAAAGGGGGAGAGCTATGTCAGAGAGAGAGAGACATGCAGGACCCCCTCCTTCCTAAGGACTTTTAAGGGTGGGAATTTTAGGGGAGGTCCTAGAGGAAGATCTCAATAGAATATTCATCAGCTTTCCAGGTGTGTCTTTTCATCCTTTCAGCATCCTGGTCGCCACTGATTGGTCAGCACCTGGGCAGCCCCAGGGCTCATTAGTCCCTGCAGCTACTCCCCATGTCTGCCATGGTGTCACCCACCGGCCTTGCTGCTTTTCTGCACCTGGAGCTGAAACAGTTAAGCCTAGATGTTATCTCTAGGGCGTGATGCCTAAGGAAATGGTCATGCAAAGGCGTGTATCTCCCACCCCCGTTGTTCCACCTCTAAGGGTGGTTACTGAATGGCTGGTGTCATGCTGAGGAGGAGAGGTCAAGGGAGGGTCCAAACCACATGACCAGCAATATGAAAGGTCAGTGGGTCTAAACCGAATGACCAGTGATGTGCTACACTTGAGGAAGAAAGGTCAGTCACCCTGGGGGCAAGGTCCCAGCCCAGTGTCACCCATCGCAGGCTTTCCACCCTGGTGACCTTCAGTACCTGGACCTTCCTTTCCACTCTGCTCACCTAGCTGCCTTCTACACCGGTAGTGAGTTCACTCTCCCACCCTCTCTTCCTTCCCGGTGTTTGTAAATGAAGATTGCAACTATGCCGCAACTATTTCAAGCAGTTTGGAATGAGAGCAATATACATTTTTCTTCACTCTAGTCCCAGATGTTTATAACTGCACTGCAATCTACATCAATTCTCTCTAATGACAGGACGCTTTACTTTGAGTTTATTTGGGTAACGGTTTCTAAGTACAGTTTACTACCCCAGGCTAGTGGCCTGACAAAATGAAGAAGCCAACTCCACGTGTGATATTTTAAAGGGCCGGAGATGCCAAAAGCATTGCAGGAAGAAACATACACTTAAAGATTATTACCACCACCACAGTGTCTACCAGAGTGAGGAGTAGGTGGCATAATATTCTGAGATATAAATTCTCTGAGGCAGAACATAGAATTTTACTACCTAAATGTAATAAGATGTATTGTGCTATCAGCGAAAGCCATGGAGCTCCGTGTGATTAAAATAAAAAAGGATCCAAGTATCTGCCTTTAACAACCATTTAATGATAATGATTTTTGTCTTTAGCATTTATATTGGAAGTCAAGACCCACCGAGCCAAGCTGCCGGCTATCTAATAATAATATGGATAATAATAACTAACAATTGCCCTTCTCTTCCTCCTTAGATCTTGTAGTTTATGTTTATTCTCAAAGTAAGTCCTCTTCCTTCATCTCAGTTTATATGGTAATTGAAATATTAGTTTAAAAATTGTGTTGCACACCACTTGCCCATGAAAGGAGTTTCGGCAGTAGATTTACATTTGAAAAGGAGACTCAGAAAAGGGCTACTGTGCAGCAGTCTGTTTTACATGTTTTATTTATTTTTCATGGCAATCCTTTAAGGTACATATTGTCACCCATTTACTTTTACAAAAGTGGAAAGGTAGGCCCAATAATCTTCTACTAAATATAGTCTCATCTCTCGGAGGGACCTAGAACTCGCTCAGAGCAGGTGGCAAAAGCCAATTGTTAAGTATTCAGGATTTTTGTCGATAACCTGAAGTCAACAAAATCAGTAAAGTTTAAAAAACAGGGCTCCTCTTCTCCGGTTTTCCCACTGCTCCCTAGGACAGAATTTCCCTCCTACCTTAAGACCTGTTAGCTGAGACCCCTATGATAAAAGACAGATTAACAAGAGTAAAACAAACACATTTATTAACATGTATACCTCACGTATACATAGAAGATATCCAGGAAAAAATGAATAGCTTCCCATGGTGATTTAGAATTCAGGCTTAAATCCTATCTTAATATGGAAAGGGAAAGGGGAAGGTAAATAATTTTTAGGAAAGATGAATGGACGCATGAACAATAGGTGGGAGGTTTGCAGTCTGAGACAGAGTTGGTCTGGGCCTGGGTTGACTTCTAACCTCTTCTGTGATGAGTCAATCTTCTCGGGGTGATGAAATTCATAAAGAGGGGATTTATGAAACCTGAGTTTGTTTTAGAGGGTCTGCCTGTGCGCAGGTGGGGAGTTTAGAGACAGCCTCTGCCTGCATTTGATGTTTTACAAGTGCCTACAGCACACAATAGTATACCCCAGAAATATTGTGGTAGCATATTCTGCTGCCTTCTCCTCTGACAACAGGTTAACCAGCTCACCTCTGCCATTACTGAATTTCATTTGCAGTCAGCACTATACAAAACAACACACACGTATTCTTTCTTCCATGTTTACATAGTTTCTGAATTCTTAAAATTAAGAACAATCTAATTAATTAGGAGCTTCCTAAAATACAAGTTTGTAACCGCGTCTTCCCTCCACCCCCCACCCTTGCTTGACCCTTGGCTTTAATTTCTTCTTTCAAAGGTATTTATTTGCCTTCCCCATTGAATGGAAACTTTTTGAGAGTTGACGTTCTCTTACTTATTTTTTGTTTGTCTGTCCATTATGCCTACTGGGAGACTTACTAGAATAATAAAAATAAGCCGAAATATGGTAGATGAACTTGCTAGAAATAGGTCAAGATGTAGGTTTGGCTTTAATTATTGCCAAGTTTCTTTATCTACCTAAAATGCCATCATAACTATAGTTATATTGCACACACTTTTTTTTTTATTTACAGATTGTAGCTATATTTTATAATTGAATTTATAATCACTTTAATCTCTAACCTCAAAAAATAAGTATGTTTTAGTGTAGATACTATATATGCTACGGGTATACAAGTAGAGTATTCAAATAATGTTATAATTCTCAAAAAAAGAAAAAGTATCAGGTTCTAAAAAAAAGAAATTAATAAAATAGTGAATGGGAAACTTCCCCTACACTCCAGCAAAACCAAATCAAAGAAATGATAAAATGACAAGTTAAAAACAGAGTTCTCAACTGTCCAGTTGCTAATGCTGATATTTGAAAAATCTCTCTCACACACACACACACACTCACACACACACAAGCTAAGAATGTTTATGTCCCTTTTTAATTTCAGGGGAGCCTATGGCCATGAGGTAGGGAGTCGGCCTTGGATCACCGGCGATGAGAATATTACAGGTCTTATGACTGACATTGTCGGTAAGTAAAAAAATAATTTTTCCCCCAAATAATTATAAAGATCTTATTATTTAATTATAAGCCTAGATTATAAAGTCAAAATCTTATTGAAGAACATCCTTAATTTTCATTTTAATCCATAACAGTACAGAGCAAGCATACTTTTCATTTAAACTTGATTTCATTTAAACTTGATAACATAACTAGGTTATTTGGGTACAAAAGTAAAATATGTTATTATTTTTTCTTGTATATATTAAAACTAGCACTTACCCCCCCCCCCCAGTGAAAAACACATGCATTGTATTAATTTATAATTTAAAAAATTTTTATAGAAATCAACTTAAATGAAATTTCTAAGATTTTATTTTATGGTAACATAAACACTAATCTTCACATGCTAAAGGCCTAAAACAGCAATCAGTTTTTGGCTCATTTTAATTTAATCTATGTTAATCTTTTTAAGATTAAACTCAGGCTTGTAGGAAATGTTTTTTGGCCTGTTGGCAGTGGCGAGACAGGCACCAGGTGTTAGACCAGTGGGGTCAAACCTGACCTGTGTTCAGCAACCTCAGTACCTGAGTTCTGGCTAGGAGAGAATTCAAACTCAAGACTCAAACTCTAAGAGAACATTTATTTATGAAATCACAGAGGTGAAAGAAGTAATTCATAGAAGAAATGGGCTTAGGAAATAAGTTATAGAGGTAAAGGAAGGGCCCTTGGAGCTTAGAAGTGAGGAAGGTAATGGGAGAGCACCTGGAGGGGATGGGAAGAGGAGGGGGAGGGAAAGGCTCCGGGGGACTCCCTGGAGAGAGCACCCTAGGTCCTCTGTCCTAAGAGTGTTAAGGGTAGAGATTTTAGAGTAGGTCCCAAAGGAAGATTTTTTTTTTACTATTTATTGTTGAAAGTATTACAGATGTCCCCCTGTTTTCCCCCCAATGATCCTCTCCTCCCAACTTTCCCCCCTACCCCAGTGGAAGATCTTAATAGAATATTCATTGGCTTTCCAGGGGTATCCTTTCAGGATTGGGGTCTCCCCTAATGGATTGGTTTGCACCAGGGCAGGGGTCATTATTCAATGCAGCTGGTCCTGGGTCCGCCACAGTGTAGTGTTGCTGGTCTAGTTTTGCTCCTTTTCCGGGCCTGGAGCTTTAATAAAACTGAGGCCTGGATGAGATGTTATCTCTAGGGAAGAAAGGCCAGGGGGTCCAAACCACGTGACCGCGATATTTTAAGGGAGGAAAGGTCACCCTGGGGATGAGGTCCCACCCTACAATTGTCCTTTGCTAGGCGCTGGGGGCTTTTCACCCTGGTGACCTTCTCTACCTGGCCCATTGTCCTTGCTCTGCTCATGTCTGTCTACCTACCACAGACCTATAATGTGTTTCCTAAAGTGAGTTATGTACTTTTATCAGTATTCAAGATAGTTGTAGATAGTAAATGTATTAACATTTTGAAAAAAAAGTTATTTATTTAATTGGGTTGAATATTCACTATTGCCTGAAGGTTTATATAAAATTTAGGGCATCGAACAAAAAATAATAATATTTAAGCAATTGCAGTGGTTTTATTTGGAAATATATGGAGGATTTAGGAAGCCCCAACTTTTGGAAGTCTTTTTCAAATCTCACTCTCTTATAGGCAAGTATAAAACTATCTGTGTTTCACCCCTCTTGTATCTTGGCCAGTAATCAGAAGACAAGATCAACTTGACCTGGGGGGAAATGGGTTCACAGTGGGGAAAGCCGGGTGGCTTGAACAACAAACATTTATTCTCTCACAGCCCTGGATGGAGCCAAGAAGTCCAAGAGCAAAGGTTGGCTTCTGGTTTGACCTCTCTTCCTGGCTCCTAGAGGTGGCCTTCTGTGTCCTCACTTGGCTTTACCTCTGTGCACACCCAGAGAGCTGGAGATCTCTGATGTCTCGTCCCTTCTTATAAAACCACCCCTGATATTAGTTTAATGTCTCCCCAATATGACTTCATGTAACCTTCACGAAGTACCTTTAGGTCCTATTTCCAAATCCAGTCACACTGGGGGGTCAGTGTTTTAACATAGGAATTTCAGGACAGTCCATAACATTTTGCATGGTGAAAACAAAAGAGTTAAATGAGTGTGTGTCTACTTCTGTTCTAAGTTAGCCTGTGGTTAATTTACTGGACACTGGAAAAGTCTTCTCTGTGGTATTTGGACAATGAAAGATTCTGACATTAGTTTTTGCAGTGCGAAGGCCCAATAGCGTCATCTTTCATCAAACCGTACCACACCAGATTTTAAGAAAAATCTGTTTTTAGTTTATGAAACATATTCATATGTTACCTATTCAAAATGTTTAAAAAAGAAAGAAAGAAAGAAAGTAAACTCACGGAAGGGCTGCAAGCAAAAGCAAGCTTTATTTCCAACTAGTTATTAAGTAATCCTTACATGCTACACATTTCTGTTCTACATGGTTATATTATAGGATCAGAACATAGACTTCTAGTTTAAGATAACCAATTACAAACTAAAAGTTCTCCCTTCTATTCCAAATACGGAGAAATGACACAAAAATTTAAAAACATATAGTAACATTAAAAAATTAAATTGAAATCATTACAGATCCAAAATATTGCGATTGTTGAAGCAAGGAGCAGGAGAAAGCCTGGAAGGGCAGTGTTCTGGGGTCAGGCAGAGTGTAAGGGGCCTCAGTCCAGGACTGTGCCATGAAGCCCCAGAGCAAATCTGCATAGCCCTGCGAGTCTGGGGCTGGGACGGAAGCCAGAATGCTTGTCACCCAGGGCAAGTAAAGGTGAAAAGCAAGCATCTCCTGCCAGACCAATCTGGTTCTTGGAAACAAAGCACTTGATCAGGCTGTCAGCAATATTTAGAGGAGTGTATATCCTAATGCTGGAAATGACCCCCCAAACAGTCCTTGACTGTGTTTAAAGCTGCGTTAGATAGTTGTTTAATAATGTTTTGATTTGTGTTCATTTTTTAGAAGCCACCTAAATTCATATAAATGTCAAACATGTAAATAGAAATCCTAAAAAAGCCCCTGGATTAATTTGACCTGAGAATATATATTTTCCTTGGTTGTGGATCTTTTATTTTTCTTTTCTAGGTTTGCTTTTGGCATATAAATTTCATTCTAATCCTGTTTTTTTGTGCTCAGTATTTACATTCTCTAAAGAGTACTTAGGACGTTTATATCCAGTCCAGGGAAGTTGTCAGGTGATATTATTTAGTGATATTTATTTATAAAGCCAATAAACCCTGCAGAAAGATTTCCTTTGACCACTTAAAAGTTTAAAGCTCTGTTGTTGTTTATTAAAGGTGCATGTATTTGTTGCTGTTGTTGTTGTTGCCCAGTAAATAAAGATGTCACAACAAACCCTGAAATTTCAAATCAGCCACCTCTCATTAATATTTTTTAGGAAAATGAAAATATATATCTTATATATAGATATACCCAGATTTGTTTAGAATGGTAAAGAGTGTGAACTTATTTAATTAAAAAAAATATATATATATATTTATTAACTCTAGTTTTAGGATGTTTTGTTTGTCTTTGAAACACCATACTGAGTTACAATACATGCAAGATAAGCTTCTCTTAATTTTCTGTGTGTCATATTTCATTTGAAATATTGTCAGTGAATGAAAGTAACCTTTATTTTAATTATTATTTTATTGTTTGTTTTGTTTTCTTCTGTTGCTGACCAGAGGAATAAAAACTGACAGTGTTTGCAACAGTGTATTATAAACAATATTTTAAAAGCTTGGTATTTTCTTTTAAATTCTAGGAACTGTTGCACCCAAATTTTCTTTATTTTTATAAGTGTGTATATTAGTCAGAGAAATGGTTCCGGAGTCAAGCTGAAAATGAATGAGCTCACTCTGCTTTAGTAGAAACACATTCTTCAGAAGGTGTTTGTGTGAGTTTATCGAGTTTGCTGTGTGTTTCTCATATTGCAAATCCCCTGCAGGTTCTATTTTTGCTTCGGTTACTAGAAAGTTCTGAGAAAATTTGATCAAGTTTGGAGGAACAAAAGCATTGAATGGCTTCTAATGTGTGTTTTATCTGCATGTATTGTACTCTATGTCTACTTCTTATCAATTTCTCTCACATTGTCATACTAGAAATCTGGAATCCTGGTTGGAAAGAGAGCTGGTACACATAACAAAATATTTCAAATAACTGTGTAGTAGTTACAGTAAAGAGCAGCAGAAGTCAAATTTACTTGTGCTACTTCCTAGGCTACTTAGTGTGTCTGAGCAGACAGCCAAGCTGTATATTTTGGGCTGTGATTGACGCTTCACGGTTATTAAAACCACGGCCTTTATTTCATCATAAATATCTCAAAAAGAAGTAGCAGGAGGATAATAAAAAATTATGCTGTTGTACAAATTGATGGAGTGGATAGAGAGGAGGAAGAGACAATGAACAATGATATTTATTCATAGACATAGAAAGGAATATCAATTTTAGATGAGAAAAACTATTAATAAACAGTTTTATATAGAACCAACACTTCTGCAAAACATGAAATAACTTTCTCTTATAATTAATATCATATTATCAAGATGCTAGAAATAGAATTGCTCAAGAATATTATTAGTATTATTATTAAGCCTAGCCCTTCCAAAGGGCTAGATACAAGCATTTGAGCTTATAAAACTGTTGTAATGTGTACATAAATTTACTTAATGAAATTTTGGTGGACTCTCAGCCAAGCGGTAGTCCCTGGAAGCTCTCTTCAAACAGTTCCAATGCTCAGCCATGCACCAACCACCTCTAGAGGCCAAAGGAATTCACTACTTGAGAAATAGACTGGAAAGTTCTCCAACTTCGCTCACCTGCAACCCTTACAGCCAGATCCACAATAATATTTGCATCTGCTTAATAAAATATCCAGAAAAGGGCAGATGTTGCAAGACCCATCATGAATCCTGTTATCAAACGTTCAGAAATGGAGAGCCCTGTCATCCTCATTTTGCAAAACATTTTAAAGTAAATTACAATTAGAAAAACACAGAGGAAATTTGTGATGAGCATGGGCCTCCTATGTTTGATTGGCAGGGAGCAGATAATGTGGGCAACTCTTCCAAATGTAATCATGAACAAAGACTTTAATTACTTGTTTGTATGTGTGTGGGGGGTAAGTTTTGTCTTCCATTTCCTATCTGTGAGACTTTAGGCAAGTTGTTTCCTCATTGATAAGGTATGGACATCAAAGTATGGATACCTTATCAGATTATTGTAAAGTTGATGTGAGATAATACGTGTCACATATTTTGAAGTGTTGGCACAGAGTATGGGCTTAATAAACCTTAGCTTGCCAGGCATAGAGATAAGAAGGTAGAGCTTGCATTTAACTAGGTTTCACCTCCTGGTAAAGCAAAAAATTATGTGCAGTAAATAAACAAGCAGGAAATCATTTTTCAAATGAGATCTCTGGGTCACACCCATCTGAGATGAAGTGATTCAAGTCTTGACATTTACTGTAGTGAGCTATAGATGATCTTCAAAGACTTTTTCAAAGCCTGATAAGCTTTTGGGAAGCTTTATAGAAGAATTTCCTCCAATAGTTGTAGTTCCTGATCCCTGGCAGGGGATCGAACCCACAACCTGGGTCTATGGGAATTGAACCCATAACCTTATGGAGTACAGAACAATACTCCAACCAACTGAGCCACATTGGCCAGTGCAATGCTAACATTTTTGAAAAGCTCTTATTCAAAAGAGGAGAAACAAAGAAAAACAACTTGAAAGAATGTGTGTTTTTGTCTGTTTGTTTGTTTGTTTGTTTTTAGAGGTTTATTTTCTTATGGAATGCTGATATTTGAATATATTTGAAGAACAATAGTGGTTTCAGAAATACAATTTGAACTAAAAAAGATATATCAATCAGCTGGTGTGGCTCAGTTCTTTGGGCATTGTCCCGTGCACTGAGAGGTCGTGGGTTCAATTCCTAGTCAGGGCACATGCTGGGGTTAAGAGGTGTGCAGGAGGCAGCGAATTAATGTTTCTCTCTCATCTATGTTTCTCTCTCTCCCTCTCCCTTCCTCTCTCTCTCTCAAATCAACAAATATATATATATATATATATATATATATATATATATGCCCTTGCTCAGTGGTTAGAGCATGGAATGGACCTGCGGACCAGTGAGACCTCGGTTCAGTTCCTGCTAAGGGCACGCACCTCAGTTGCAGTTTGTCCCCAACTGCATTTGGGGTCGTGTGGGTGGCAACCAGTCAATGTGTCTCTCTCACATCCTTGTTTCTCTCTCTCTTCCTCCCTCTCTCCCTTCCACTCTATCTGAAGATAAGTGCAAAAATATCCTCGGGTGAGGGTTAAAAACAAACAACAAAAATATATATATGATATGTCAATTAGGTAACTTTTCTTTTTAAAATACACCAAAATCATTTGTGACCTTTTAAAGAACACTTCATTCTTTAGTGCCTTTAGGTTATACTTGAAATAAACATTTCTGCTAGTGTTCTGAAATTTTAATATTAACACCACCCTCAGATATACGTGTGCACATGTATGGATGTTAGACCACCACCTTCAGATATACATGTGTGGACATGTATGTATGTGAGACTGTCCTTGTCCTTGATAAACTTCACCAGCAGATCAGAGCATTTTATGAAGCACATGGTTGGATTTACTTTAAAATGTTTCAAAGAATAATAATTTTCATGCATGTGGGCAGACAAATTAATTGAGTCAGTGAGAGATTCTTTATAAAGAATGATTCCATGTTAGTATGTCATTGAATGTGAGGGGAAGAAAGCACAATGCCAAGTGCATGTCTGGATTAGAACATCTGGTCCATCACATTCCCACGCAAGCAGAAGTTTAGATGATTAGAAATGAACGCTGCATTGTTTGGAAGATTAAATTTTCCAGGAATCAATAATCATTTTAATTAGAATGTAATCATTAAACAAAGATGAACTGTCTGAGCTTCTATAGAAATTGTCCCCTTCTCCATTCTGATTCTTCTATGTCTCCATTTTTATTTTGTGATAATGTTTTCTTTCTTGTGTGTGTTTTCTGACCCTCACTACAGTGCATTCTTTCTGATACTTCCCTTTCTATTCTGTTGTCTCTGTGTATTACTTCTCCTTCCTTTCTTCTTTCCACTCTCCCTGACAAAATATTTTTTACTGAAATAAATGGTTTTCAGAAAAGTTGCATGTAAATAGCTAACAGGGAGTTAAGCATAATATCAGATTACATATCTTAGATAATGTTTTGTTTTATAAATAAAAGTAAACATTTATACCATCATACAAAGAAACAAATAGAGTAAAGCTGGCATAATTTATTTCACCATATTTAAAAAGGATTTTCATATGATAGATTTATGCCACTGTATACAATATAAGCATATCATATTCATAACTATGTAGTACGTTTAAGAAAAACTTTATTTAGTGCTTGGAATGTAGAATAAGATTGTTTCTGTTGCCCCTTAACTTCAGACATTATACACTTACAGTGACCAGGCTTATACCTACCACTTGTTTACCAACCTTGCCTATCAAATTGAGTAATCTATTTGCCAAATGCAACAAGAAGGTTTTTGGTTTTTTTGTTTGTTTGTTTGTTTGTTTGTTTATCCTCACCCGAGGACATTTTTCCATTTTTTGTTCAGGTAGAGTAGGAGGGGGAGAGAGGAACAGAGAAAGAGAAACATCGACGTGAAGGGACACATCGAGTGGCTGCCACCCACACGACCGACCGACCAGAGCCGGGGACAAACTGCAACCGAGGTACATGCCCTTAGCGGGAACCGAACCTGGGTCTCTCGGGACTGCAGGCCGACGCTCTAACCGCTGAGCCAAACCGGCCAGGGCAAAGGTTTTTGTTTTTTTATATTAAAAATAATTTTTATTGATTTTTAGAGAAAGAGGAAGAGAGAGGGAGAACAAGAAATATCCATGTGAGAATAGAACATGGATCGGCTGCCTCCTGCACGCTCCCTTCTGGGGATTGAGCCTATAGCCTGCGTGGGAATCAAACCAGCAACCTCTTGGTACATGGAAAGACTCCCAACCAACTGAGCCACACTGCTCAGGGCAAAAGGTTTTGTTTTTTTGTTTTGTTTTGTTTTGTTAATTTTTTTTTTTTACTATATGAAGATGGGCCCTTCTTTTAACGGCTATGCTGAAATATAAATGCCTAAGTTGTACAATTATTTCTAGTGACCTCCCCTCAAGTGAACCAATGCTGGAATCTATCTGTTAATTAGAGTATTCCATTTACCGTCTATTCTATTGCATTGAAACACTAGCAGAAGTATCTCTCTGAATACAAAATGAAGGAGTTGTATTATACATTTAAAAAAAATATTTAGTATAGTCTTTTAAGCATTAAATCTCATAGACCATTTTTCTCAGTGATGGTAAAGAGACATTATTCTGATTACAAAAATATGATTACCTTTAAGAGACATAATAAGAACTAAAAATAGGGAAAGTATCATCATGATTATTATTATGCTCTGAGTTAAGTATCCAATGTTTGCTTTGTGTCTGGGTTTGTTTCTAGTGCTTAAACCCTCAGCAATAGCAATTAGATCAGATTACAGTTGTGTAGTGAATATCTTAGATTTTCATGTTTTCCCCATCAGATAATACATGTCTATATTAATTGCCTTTTATCAGTGTGTATGAATAAGCCCCGGAGCTATTTAGATATTTGTATTTTACTTTCTTTCTCTTTTGTCTTGACTATCACATATCTTACTGGAACAACAGTGAATTACATTTGGCAAAGTAGCCGTCATTTATGAAAGGTGCATTTTAATTTGACATTAGAAACAACCAGCTTTAAAAATGTGGTGTGCTTTCATTTCTTCGAAGATATCTTTTGGAGGTACACTTACCACAAAAACATACTCTGTGGGAATTTGACAAACTAGCTGATAATAGAATAAATCATTTTTAGGTCATAGGAAAAAGCAGGAGCTTCATTAGTTTGTTGTTATTGTTTATTATATCAAAATAAACCATAATTTTTAGCTCTCTGTGTGCTTGTAAGTCCAGATATTGTTTGATAAAATGAGTCAAGCAGGACAACTTCCATTTCTTTGTGATGACACATCAAATATGCCCTTATCTCTAAAAACATTAAGGATGAAGGAGTGAAGCCTTCTTACTTCGTTTTCCCAAGTATCTTTAGCACTACCAGAAAAATTTTAAATACGACATGTTTCCTTTGCAGGAGCCAATGAGAAAGAAATAGTCCTAATGAACGGTTTGAGTGTTAATTTACATCTTCTACTGGTAAGTTTCCTTTCCCACCAATGTTCAGTCTACGTTCATTTACAGAATCTGACATTTCTCTATCTTTAATTCATGAGCATCTGGTGGTTTACTTACTTAAACATACGTTGTGAGGTTATTTTCAATTTTCGCAGGAAATGCTGGGCCATGGTAGAATGGCTTCTTCATACTCATGGGAGAGTTGACTCTTGCAAAGAGCTTTAGAATCTGAACAGCTCTTCTCTGTGAACATAAGGAATACACGTCAGTGGGTGAAAAGCAAGGCTGCTTGCAAGCGCACAAAACAAAGATATACAAATGCTAGCAAACACGAGCTTTATGGAAAGACTTTTTTTTTAACATGCTGGACATTAGCAGGAGAGATTATGGATTAGAAGGTATTTGAAGACTAATTTTTGGAAGTAGGTTAAAAAAGAATTTGAAAATAAAACTAAATTAGAGAAAAGGGACCTAGTACCTGAAAAGAGATACTGTTTAAAGTGCTTCTTACATCCTAAGTATTTAATAAATGCCAAATGCATTCTTGATCTGAAATATGGTGGTCTATAGTACCCACTTGATGCTTTGAAGTTATTTCATTTTTAAGTAATTTTTTGTAATCATGTCTACAAGACCAAGATACACAACAAACATATTAATATTTCATTTTGTAAAATGAAAAAAATGAGTATTAAATATAACTGAAGAAACATGTTTATGAAATATGTTAAGTATCATAGTAATAAGCATAGTTTTAAGTTCTGACATCCCTGGGTTTGACTACCAGCTAAGATACTTAATGCCTGTTTAAATTTGGACAGACTTTTGGCATGTTTAAATCTTTATTTTCTTCTTTGTAAAAGCGAAGATAATAATACCTCCCTTGTAGGTGTGCATGAATAAGTATGAAATGTGATAGTTGGTGAAAATTGCTTTAGCCCCCATGCAAGTGATCAACATGTAATTAACAGCAGAGATGATTTTTATTGCTTTTATTGTCGGTCTCGTTCTCCAGAAACTGTGAGGATGAAAAGAAAGGCCCACCCAATGAACACGCCACTTCTCCCTGGAGCCTCCAGAAACGTGAACTGTTTCCTGTGAGGGCTGGAGGTCTTTTTAGTCGGACCTAAAATAAAATCCCATAAATAATAAAGCAGTGGAAACATTATGTACTAGAAACCAAATCGGCAGTGACAGAGAAATCAATATAAATAAGACTGAGATTTCAGTCTCACAATAGAGAAATTAGCATTAAAAGCATTCGAAGATAATTTTTCAGTTGAAATTTAAGTCAAGTTTGAGGATTTATATTTTCTGATTCACATTTTCTCCTGAAGTTGCCTCTCCATTGGTAAACATAATGAGCTAGTCTCTTATTTCTCTTCATAATTCACTGGAAACAAGGCTAATTGGAAGGGACCCTACACAGACACCTAGATGAGTAACTAATTCATACTTTTAAAATGCTGGAGATTATAAAATGAAAGTGTGGTACAAAATAAACAAATGTATAAATAATTGTTCATTAATGCTTTTCTCAATAAATCCATTTCATTGCAGTTATCGTTTTTTAAGCCCACACCAAAACGGTACAAAATTCTTCTAGAAGCCAGAGCCTTCCCTTCAGACCATGTAAGGAATCTTCACATTTTATTTATATTCTGTTTGTTCTCCCTAGAGGGACATATCATTTGCCTGACTTGAATGTTTATTCACTAGTCTTTTCCAAGTAACCTCAGAATAAAATATCTGCCAAATGCTTTTGATTTAGGCATTTTTAAAAATAAATTGTAGCTTTATTTCATTTGTTCAAGTAAAACATGTACTAAGGGAGGAAAGAATTGAACAGGAATATTGATTTGATAGTCTTTTTTTGGTGACATTTAGCAAACTGCTAGTCTAAATCAAGTGCAGTTATAAATGTTTTGTTAATTCTTGTTGCTTTTTTATTTTATAAAATCAGATCAATACATATGCCAGTGCTTAACCCTTTAGCTACATAGAATAGTAATATAAATTTTTATTTGTCTATTTTTATAGCTGCTAGAATAAGTATGAAAAATTATTAGAAATTTTAAAATTTCTGTAGATCATTTTAAAAAAACATGCTACTTTATCAGTGATTCAGTTGCTAAGAAGTTAGATTGTTCCAGACACATACACACAGATAAAATATATTGCACATTGCAGTTTTAGTGTTAGAGAAACTCAAGTTTTGTCTTTATATTATCACTATTAACTATTCTAGCCCATATCTTATACTTTTAAGTCATTTAATTATGTCCATATTAGTAGCCATTACCATACTAAAAAGGATCAAACGTTAATTAATACTGTATCTTGAAATGTTCAGGGTCACAATAATCGCAACCTGTTCAGATCTTGTAGACTCACTGAAGGGAGCTTTTTGATGTTCTTACCTTTTAATAACTTTCTTTCTGCAGGGTGAGCTGTTTGTATATTCTTTTTTCAAGACTAGCAAGTCCACACTACTCACTGTAGTAATTTCGTATATTTTGCATAGGTGATTTACTATCTTATTCTAAAAATCTCTTATAACTCCTTGAAGTCTAATTCACTCCTTTGTTTCCATTTATCTCTATGATTTAGTGTTTTGAGAAATGTTCCAGTTCCTGCATGTAAATAATACTAAGTAATTCTTCTCTTATGTATTGTGTTTAGTCACTTTTAACCTTGACCTTGAATGTAATATAATAATATACTTTTATTATTTTATTATTTATTTCAAAATATTGTTATTGATTTCTCTTTTTTTTTTTAATGAGAGAGTGAGGGAGATAGAAACATTAATGTGAGAGTGAAATATTGATTGGCTGCCTCCTGCATACCCTGTATGCAACCCAGGCATGTGCTCTGACCAGGGATTGAACCAGCAACATTTTTGGTGCATGGGACAATAGCCAACTAACTAAGACACTGGTCAGGGCTTATTATTTATATTCAGAGATATTTCAAAGTATTTTTGTGCACTGGACTTGATTTAATATATTATCTGTCTTTTCAGTATGCTATTGAATCACAGCTTCGACTTCACGGACTTGACATTGAGAAAAGTATGCGGATTATAAAGCCAAGAGAGGTACATGAGAAAGAGAAATAAATATGCATTGTGCTTCTATTTAGCATTGATTTTTTTCTTTATTTTCTTCATATGTTTATTACCTTTATTACTTTAATGAACTTTCAAGAAAGTATAAAATACCTATACTTCTGTAAGAGTTAGGTCATTTTGCTTAAAATGGAAAATTAACTCAGAGGTATGTTTATTTTTATTTTTCAAGGGCTAGTCGTATTACAAGCAAATTGTTTTACTATTAATAACACTGGCGTCTGCCATATTCTTCAGTGGGATGGGAGAAAATAGCAAATTGCATATATCATTTTGAATTTCAAATGCCATTATCATATTAAAAACTAGCGATATTTGTTGGAACTGAATGATACCTATCTTTTGTGTCTCTTCTTAATTTAAGTATCAAATGTTTCCTTTTGAGGTTGGACTAAGGTTGCAGAAAGGGACATGGTGTGGTAGAAAAAGCTCAAGCTTCGCCCTGGCTGGTTTGGCTCAGCAGTTAGAGCATTGGCCTGTGATCCAGAGAGACCCTGGTTCGGTTCCCCGCTAAAGACAAGTACCTCGGTTGCAGTTTGGTTGGGTCGTGTGGGTGGCAGCCTCTCGATGTGTCCCTTTCATATCGATGTTTCTCTCTGCCTCTCTCTTCCTCTCTCTCCCGCTCTGTCTGAACAAAAAATGGAAAAATGTCCTCAGGTGAGGATAAAAAAAAAAAAAAAAAAAAAAAAAAAACAGAGAAAAAGCTCAGGCTTCTTAAATGGCCAATCTACCCCTGAGAAATCCCAGACCCGCCAACTTACTGGGTGAGGGGCCTTGGCAAAGTTACTTTATCTCCCTGAGATTCCTTCATATATAAGCAGGTGACAAAGGAAACACCTAATCAGACTTGACCATCTGTTGAAGATCTGAAATACTGCACACTTAATGTTAATGGATATATAAGGCTAAGCTACAGAAACTTTGACATACAAACACTGCAGCTTGTGAAAATTCACACAGAATACATTTTAGGTTTCACAAATGATGCTGCCAGACTGCTCAATGTTTGAGCAATTCTTTCTTTCTGCAGAGAATACTTTGTGGAATTAAAATCTACTTCATTCACTTTTCTTTGCCAACATGTAATAAATCAATAACATAAAAGTTCCCATGCATGGGAGAGGGTATTTTTTTTATTGATTTTTAGAGAGAGGAAGGGAGAGGGAGAGAGAGACAGAAACATCGATGAGAGAGAACATCGATTGACGGCCTCCTGAATGCCCCGCACTGGGGATCAGTGAATGTGTCCTGACTGGGAATCAAACCAGTGACCTCTTGGTACATGGGTTGAAGCTCAACCACTGAGCCACATTGACTGGGCTATGAGAAGATTTTTTTTATAGGTCATGTATAAATAGCTAGTTTCCAACAAAAATGAATATAGCCACTAATATATCACAAGTATTAATGTTTAAAGTGACAAGTGCTATGAAGCCTCATGAGGTCATCATAATCTTGGGAGCACTCTTTAGCATGAGTGCAAGTTAACTGGAGAAACAATCATATCCGAGCAATTTTCAGTCTTTTTCATCTCATGGACACATAAACCAACTACTAAAATCCTGAGGCATACCAAAAGACATTTTTTTGCCTGACTAAACAATAAGTATTAATTTTTATTTGTTTACACCGGACAGCTATTGTTTGTGTTGGCGGTTGTTATATTTTAATTTGACAATCTAAGGCAAAAGAAGTCAGTGGGCCTGACTAAGTAGTCAGATTTTGCTTGTTTTAAAAGTTCTTGCACCACACCAGTGTGCTGTGAGCATCAGTTGAAAATCACTGCCACATTCTATTTGTAACTAATATATTTATTTGCTTAATACTGATTCTTAAAATAAACAACAAATATTACTATATAGATACTTTCCCAGGCCTTTTTGATATTATGGTGGACAAACCATGTAAGATTTCTTTAAGAAAAAGATGTTTTAGATTATTGTTATTCACTTTACTTATATTTTTTCTCAGAATTATTGAAATCCTTTTTATATGTAGAGTATGCATCACTTAATAATTCAGATTTCAATATCAATACTATTTTTATAGATTATTCCTATTTTGTAAATAAATTCTAAGTTTCTAGTAGTAACTAGAGTACGTGTTATATTTTTGATATATATGCTATATGCCTAACATGAGATGCGGTAATTAACAAATGGCTAGATTTACAAAAAATTAAAAATAACTGAAGGAAAACTTATGAATACTTTAATGAATTTCTCTCAAATATTAATACAGTTAGTGATGCTTTGACCTCAAAATTATATGAGATTTAGCATTGGAGAACATTCTTAAAGATTACATAAACAGATAAAAATTGTTATGCTACAAGTTGATACTTTGTATTTAACATATTTCTTTTTATTCAAGTTGTTTACAAGACCAAATTGGATTTCATTCAATATTTGCACTAAGTAACCAACCATTAATCTTAGGTGGGGAGATGTGCAGAAAAATTACCTTAATAATTGAGTTTCCTTGATACTTTATTCATCTTTGGGTCTTTCTTTAGATTGGTGTGGAGGAGATGTAACACTTAACAGAAGAGGCTGGTTAGGGTATAGTCAGATGAAATATGCATAAGTGTTTTTATTCTGAAAAACAAAAACAAACAAAAAGTGAACATATTAGATTGATAAGCGAAATATTACTTCAAAGAAATTTCTTTAGAGAAATGATGGTGGTGGCAATACCAGAGGGAGGGTGAGTGTGTGAGAGAGTGTGAGTGGACGTGAAGGTGGACAACCAAACCCAAGCAGTGCAGAGTTGCGAAGCACAAGCTTCCTGTGCTCTGTACGGGAGCAGCCGGCTAAGCGGCTCTTCAGGGCACGTCTCCCTATGCTGAGGGGAGGTCCCACCATTTTGGAAGACCCTGGGTCTTCTCTGGGAGGAGGCAGTGGGAGCGGCTAGGACCCAGCAACCTGAGCCACCAGTGCACCTGGCACCATCGGACCAGTGGACACCCTGGGTCAACACAGACCAGTGCACAGTACTGGAGATGCTAAGGTGCTGGTTGCAGAAGCAGCAAATGGCCGGGAGTCCAGCACCATCCCCTACAGAGGCAGCCTGACCAGAGTCCAGATATACCCCCAGCAACAGAGGCAGGGGAACAGACATCCATCCCCTGGCAATAGAAGCACAGACCAGCAGGAGAGAACCATCCCTCCAAACTACAGTAAAGCTTGAGCAGGAGCTGAGCCCCACTGGGCAGCAGCAATCCCCAGCTCTCAGCGGTGGGACCTAGGGCTCCATCAGGGCCTGTGCAACACAGTTGCCCACAAGAGCAATGATGAGCCAGAAATCTATAGGGGTCTGTGTGACCCAGCAGCCCAAGGTGTGGGCAGGGAATGCAGCTCCAGTAGGGCCTGAGCAATACAGCTACAGGTGACACCAGCAACCAGCAGGGAACACAGCTTCAAATGGGCTCATGCAATCCAGGACACACCTACCAAGACACACCAATACCAGCCCGAAGTAGTCAATCCTCCAGGATCCACAGCAGGCAAGAGGTGACACACAACAGAACAGTCTGGGAGTCACAGTAGCCTTATTTGATACACAGTGATCTGCCTACAAATCCAAACATCCCTCACCGGGTCTAGAGCTAGCAGACAGCTAAAATGGGGAGACAAAGAAACAATACCCAAAGGGAAGAAAAAGAGAAATCACCAGAAAAGGGACTATAGGAAATGGAAGAAAGCAACCTGTCAGACAAAGAATTCAAAGCAATGATTTTAAGGGCGCTCAAACAATTTGGTGAGAACTACAAGCAACTTAATAAGAATTATGAAGAGCTCACTGGGAACTACTTCAGCTTGAAAAAAGAGGTAGATGCTACACATAAAGAGGTAGAAGCTATGCATAAAAACAAAAGGAAATAAAGAATGACATAGCTGTTATAAAAAATACCTTCAATAGTAGATTAGAAGAAACTGAAGACCGAATCAGCGACTTAGAAAACAAGGTAGAGAAAAACACCCAAATAGAGCAGCAAATGGAAAGAAAGTTTAAAAAGCAGAAGGAGAGTTTAAGGGAGCTTTGGGACAATACAAAATGTGATAACAAATGTAACAACATTCGCATTATAGGGGTACCAGAAGGAGAAGAATCAGAGAAAGGAATAGAGAACCTGTTTGAAGAAATAATGACAGAAAACTTCCCTAAACTGGTGAAAGAAAAAGTCACACAAGTCCAGGAAACACAGAGAGTTCCAAGCAAGATGAATCCCAGAAGACCCACAGCTAGACACATCATAATAAAAATGACAAACATTAAAGACTAAGAAAGAACCTTA
Organism: Molossus molossus; assembly: GCF_014108415.1. Lineage (NCBI taxonomy): Eukaryota > Metazoa > Chordata > Mammalia > Chiroptera > Molossidae > Molossus > Molossus molossus. The sequence goes on from NW_023425346.1 coordinate 26,581,143, forward strand.
AAGGAAGCAAGAGAGAGATAGAAAGTTACCTACAAGGGAGCTTCCATTAGACTTTCAGCTGATTTCCCAATAGAAATGCTACAGCCCAGAAGGGAGTGGCATGAAGTGTACAAAGTAATGCAACGCAAGGGTCTGAATCCAAGACTACTCTATCCAGCAAGGCTATCATTCAAAATTGAAGAAGAAATAAAGAGCTTCATGGATTTAAAAAAAAAAAAAAAAGGCTAAAGGAATTTACCACCACCAAACCAGCACTGCAAGAAATGCTGAAGGGAGTGTTGCAAGAAGAAGAAGAAAGAGAGAGAGAGAGAGAGAGAGAGAGAGAGAGAGAGAGAAAGGAACACAGGCATAAAATTAAAATGGCAACTAATAACTGTCTATCAATAATTACTTTAAATTTAAATGTCTTAAATGCTCCAATCAAAAAGCATAGGGTAGCTGATTGGATAAGAAAACACCCATATATATACTGTCTACAAAAGACCCACCTCACAACAAAAGACTCACACAGGATTAAAGTGAAGAAATGGGAAAAAAATTTTCAATCAAATGGAAATAAAAAAAGCTGGTGTAACAATACTCATATCTGACAAGATAGACTTCAAAACAAGGGCCATAATAAGAGACAGAGAAGGTCACTACATAATATTAAAAGGATCAATCCAACAAGAGAATACAACCCTGGTAAACATATACGCACTAAATACGGGAGCACCAAAATATATTAAAAAACTTCTGGAGGACTTCAAGGGAGAGATCAATAGCAATACAATCATAGTGGCTGACTTTAACATGCCACTGACACCATTGGATAGAGCTTCTAGACAAAAAATTAACAAGAACATAGAGTCCTTACAAGATGAACTAGATCAGTTGGACTTCATTGATAATTAAAGAACATTTCACCCCAAAGCTGCAGAGTATACATTCATCTCAAGTCCACATGAAATATTCTCAAAGATAGACCACATGTTAGGACACAAAGCAACCCTCTACAAATTCAAGAAGATTAAAATCATATCAAGCATCATTTCAGATCACAGTAGCATGAAACTAGAACTCAATTACAATAAAAACACACAAAAATATTCCAACACTTAGAAGCTGAATAGCATGTTATAAACAACAAAAGGGTTACTAATGAGATCAAAGAAGAAATTAAAAACTTCCTGGAAACCAATGAAAACTAACACGCAACAACACAAAATCTATGGGACACAGCGAAAGCAGTCTTGAGAGGAAAGTTTATAGCACTGCAGACCTACCTCAAGAAACAAGAAAAAGCCCTGTCCAGTTTGGCTCAGCGGTTGAGCATCAGTTTGGCTCAGCGGTTGAGCATCAGCCTGTGGAACAGAGACTTCCAGGTTTGGTTCCCGCTAGGGGCACGTAACACACACACACACACACACACACACACACACACACACACAATAAACAAGAAAAATTTCTAGTTAACTTTCTAACCCTAAAACTTAAAGAACTTGACAGTAAACAAAAAGAAAAACCAAGAGCTAGTAGGAGGAAGGAAATAGTAAAGGTCAGAGCAGAAATAGATGACCTAAAGACCAAAATAACAATTGAAAAGATCAATGAAACAAAAAGCTGGTTCTTTGAAAAGACAAACAAGATCGATGGGCCTTTAGCCAGACTCACCAAGAAACAAAAAGAGAGAAACCAAATAAACAAAATCAGAAATAAAAGAGGAGAAGTAACAACTGACACCACAGAAATACAAAAGATCATTGAAACATACTATGAACAATTATACGCCAACAAATTGAACAATCTAGAAACACACAGCCTCCCAAAACTGAACCAGGAAGAGATAGAAAACTTGAACAGACCAATAACAACAAAGAAACTGAAGATGTAATTAAGAAACTTCCAGCAAACAAAGCCCAGGCCCAGATGGCTTCACGGTGGAGAATTACCGAACATTTAAAGAAAAGCTAATACCCATTCTCCTCAAATTATTCCAAAAAAATCCAAGAAAATGGAACACTTCCAAACTTATAAGGCCAGCATAATTCTAATTCCAAAGCCAGATAAAGACACTACAAAGAAAGAAAACCAAAGGCCAATATCCCTGATGAACATAGATGCCAAAATCCTTAAGAAAATATTAGCAAATCAGATCCAATGATACATCAAAAAAATTATTCGCCATGACCAAATGGAATTCATCCCAAGGATGCAAGGATGTTACAATATTTGCAAATCAATAAATGTGATATACCACATAAACAAAATGAAAGATAAAAACCATATGATCATATCAATAAATGCTGAAAAAGCATTTGACAAAATTTAGCCCCCATTTCTGATAAAAACGCTCAGCAATGTGGGAATAGAGGGATCATATCTCAACATAATAAAAGCCATATATGAAAAACCTACAGCCAATCATACTCAATAGGCAAAAACTAAAAACATTCCCCTTAAGAACAGGAAAAAGACAGGGATGCCCGCTTTCACCACTCTTATTCAAGATAGTACTGGAAGTCTTAGCCATAGCAATCAGACATGAAGAAAAAATAAAAGGGATCGAAATTGGAAAGGAAGAAGTGAAACTGTCATTATTTGCAGGTGACATGTAATTGTACATAGAAAACCCTAAAGACTCCATCAAAAATCTTCTAGACTTAATAAATGAATTTGGCAAAGTAGTAGAATACAAAATTAATGTCAAGAAATTGATGGCATTCTTATATACCAATGATGAACTCACAGAAATAGAGACTAAAAAACAGTCCCATTTACCGTCGCAGCAAAAAAAATTAACATACCTAAGAATAAACCTAACCAAAGAAATAAAGGACCTATTTGCAGAAAACTACAGGTCATTGAAAAAAGAAATAGAGGAAGATATAAAAAAGTGGAAGCACATACCTTGTTCAAGGATTGGAAGAATTAACATCATTAAAATGTCCATACTACCCAAAGCAATCTATAGATTCAATGCAATCCCCATCAAAATACCAATGACATATTTCACAGAACTAGAACAAACACTCCAAAAGTTTATATGGAACCATAAAAGACCCCAAATAGCCACAGTAATTTTGAAAAAAAAAAAAAAAAAGAACAAAGTAAGAAGGATCACATTACCAGATATCAGGTTATACTACAAAGCCACTGTAATCAAAACAGCCTGGCATAAGAACAAGCACATAGATCAATGGAACAGGACAGAGAACCCAGAAATTGACCTAAGACAATATGCTCAGTTAATATTTGACAAATGTGGTAAGAGCATACAGTGGAGTCAAGAGAGTCTCTTCAATAAATGGTGTTGGGAAAATTGGACGGCAACATGCAAAAGAATAAAGTTAGACCACCAACTTACACCATACACAAGAATAAACTCAAAATGGATAAAAGACTTAACTGTAAGTTGTGAATCCATAAAAATTCCTGAAGAAAAAGTAGGCAACAAAATTTCAGACATCATACGCAGCAGAATTTTCACTGATACAACACCTAAGGCAAGAGAAACAAAGGAAGAAATGAACACATGGACTACATCAAACTGAAAAGCTTCTTCACAACAAAAGAAACAATCATCAAAATGGAAAGGGAACCCACTATATGGGAGACCATAATTGCCAATGATGCATCAGATAAGAAATTAATTTCCAAAATATATGTACTCATACAACTCCACAAAAGGAAGACAAAGAACCCAATAAAAAAATGGACACAGGACCTAAATAGATACCTCTCCAAACAGGACATACAAATGGCCAAGAGACCTATGAAGAAATGCTCATCATCACTAATCATCAGAAAGATGCAAATTATAACAACAATGAGGTATCACCTCACACCTCTCAGAATGGCCGCCATCAACAAATCATCAAACAACAAGTGTTGGTGAGGGTGTGGAGAAAAGGGGACTCTAGGACAGTGCTGGTGGGAATGCAGACTGGTGCAGCCACTATGGGAAAACACTATGGTGTTACCTCAAAAAGTTAAAAATTGGACTGCCACTTGACCCAGTGATCCCACTTCTAGGAATATATCCTAAGAATCCTGAAACACCAATCAGAAAGAATATATGTACCCCTATGTTCATAGCAGCACTATTTACAATAGCTAAGATCTGGAAACAACCCAAGTGTCCATCAGTAGATGAGTGGATAAAAAAGGGCTGTGGTACATGTACATAGTGGAATACTATAAAGCTGTAAGAAAGAAAGATTTCTTATCATTTGAGATGACATGGAGGGACCTGGAGAGTATTATGCTAAGTGAAACAAGCCAAGCAGAGAAAGACAAATATCACATGATCTCACTTATTTGTGGAATATAATGAACTAACAAACTGATAAACAAAATTAACCCAGAGACATAGAGGTAGGGTACAGACTGACAAACCTCAGGAGAGGGCGTGTTGGTGGGGGGGGGGGGGGAATAAACCACAGAACTTACATGCATGTATGCATAACCAATGGACATAGACAACAAAGCTGGGGATGGGGCAAGAGGGATGGAGAGGAGGGTGCCAATGGGGGAAAAAGGAGATACATCTGTAACAAAAACAAATTAATAAAAATAATTAAAAATAATTCTTTAGCCGTGTACTATTTTATGGACTTGTACATTTTGTATTTTATTGGACGAGAATAAGAAAGAAACAAGTGATAGGAAAGCAAAGAGTAACAGTTGAAAAAAAACAAGTAAGATTCTGCAAAAATATATACTTTATAAAACTCTTTTTACTATTTTATTATCATTACTTAATAATACTTTTTAAAAAATACATGCTCTCTATGCATAACCAATGGACATGGACAACAAAGCTGGGGACGAAGCAGGGGAGATGGGGAGAAGGGTGTCAATGGGGTAAAAAAAGAGAAACATCTGTAACAAAAATAAAATAAAAATACATGCTCAAATGCTCTCTTGTCAAATTTTAGAAGGTCATTAATCTGAAAAAATTTACCTTTGACTTTACTTATGGTGGGAAAGTGCTCATGGTGAATTTTCAATCAGGAAATATGAGGTGAGAAATGTATTTTTGTAAATGTGATCTAACCTGTGCCTTCAGGGGGAAGAAACCTGGAGAACAGAAGATATCCTTGAAGTCATTGAGAAGGAAGGAGACTCCATTGCAGTGATCTTGTTCAGTGCGGTGCATTATTATACTGGACAGTACTTTAACATACCTGTCATCACCAAAGCAGGACAAGCAAAGGTACACACGTCGTTTGCTCGTTCTTACCCCAGACATCACTCTACCAAGAAGTATGTTAACTGCACTCCTAATGAAATAACTTTTCTGCTTGCGTAAAATTATTTAAAGAGTTAACAAAAAAGAGAATGCTTTACATTTAAAAAAAAACAAAAAACCTATAATCATTTATTTTTCCTTTTGGCATCTCCCTTTAAACTTCTTTTGGTCTCTTCTCTGCTCTCACCTCCTTACTAGCATCTGTTGTCCCAAAGTTTCCCTCTAGTCAGCAGGACAGGTGAGCTTCCTGCAGGTGGTATCACTGAAACTGAGCTGCTTAGTCAACAGGGAGCAGACAGAATATTTAGGATAGTAGCTGCATGCTAAGACTGTTTGTCACACTGTAGGTCATTCCAAATATAGTTCAGTTTTGCTTAATCCTAGGGACCTGAAAAAGGAGAGATTGTAGAATAGAAGTTGATCAGTAGGGTGAGTTTTGCACAGTTTATATTAAGGAAACCATTTTTATCCCAAAGAATCTTAAGAAATGATACTGCCTGTAACAAGATTTTTTTCTTAAGTATTACTAAGTCATACTTGAATTTGTTTACCATTTTGAAATTGTGTCTCTTTCTATATCTGTGTGTAAAAAAGTTATTTAATATTTGTTTACTTAAAGTGAGAAACCAGAGAGGAACAACACTGAACAGTTACAATTTTGATTTAAAATTCTTAAATAGCAGTTTTATTTGATTCGGCAATCAAGTCATGTACTTAAAAAGGTGACAATCAAATTTTGTTCTGAACATTAATAAATTATGGAATTAATCTATGTGTGAGGTCTAGTTAATATATTCAGTTATTGAAGCTAATGAATGGAACTAATGAAAAGAAATTTAGCACTGTTATCAGCCCTCTCTAGAAATTTCCAGCCATGACTTCCAACTGATTTGATAGATAACTGTGAAAGTGTGCATTACAAAAGATATAAAGATAATGTCTTCTTAATTTAGATATTAAATGTTAAGCATCAAAATACAGAGAAGCCAATAAAAAATCATATTTTAAAGTGTGACACAAGTAATCAGCACTCCCTGAATTCCTCCATACACATGTACGTCTCATTAACCTTCACAGAAATGAGCATGAAGATAGAGTGAAAGACCATGGGTTTTGGAATGAATCACACAGTCTGAGGTTCAAATCTTGGCTACATCATTTAATTCCTATAGGATCTTGAGCAAATTACTTAACTTTTCTGAGTCTCTGTTTTCAAAAGTGTTATTTTGGGATAACAAGACCCAGTTCATAAATTCGGTGTAGACGTTGAAGAGTATAAAATATCTATTGGGTTGCACACATTTTTCTGTTAAGGAATGGTCACCTCCCCCTTCTATTATCCTCAATATGAAGATACAGAAAGTAGCTCAGATATTCATTTTCTTTTTCTTTTTTTCCTTTTTAAAAGCAAAATACACTTGTTTACTTAGGTGTTACATGTCATTCTCATTCTTCACTCCTTTGATTGTAAAGTCATCCTCTCAGCATTTTGCATCCTTTCCTTCGCTTAAAAAATGTAATAAGTGCCTATCAACTGAAATTCTCTCAGCACTCTCAGTCAAACAAAGATAAGAATGAGCAGTTTCATCTAAATGAACCACAAAGAAGTGATAGATGTGGGAGTTAAATGGTGAAATAGCAGGCTTAGAGAGATCCATTATAAAATTGTTCTAACAAACATTTATACTCTTGCTATACAATCCCCCCTTCCTCACGGGAAGTTGAGAAAAATTTTTTAAAATGTAGACGTACAGAGCTCTCTTGGGGAGCCTATGATGATAAAGCTGAAGGAGAGGCAGAGATAATATTAAAGAAAGAAAGAGATAGGAAATTCTAGAAAAGGCTGTTAGGAGTGGCTCGGTGAGATAAAAAAGAGGGGCGTTTGCAGATGAAGTATGGTTGGAAACAAAAAGGATGTTGGGATGGAGCAATGAAAGTCAACACGAATATTTTGAAGTAGGGACTTAAAATTATGTAAAAGAAAAGTGAAGACAGGAATTGCGAAGAATATGTTAATTAAAGAAATGCATGCATGGGAAAAAAGAGCAAAAATCATAAGTGGCTTGAGGAGTTATGTTGAATCCTTAAAACATCACACCTTCATCAAGACATTTATAGAACATTAATAGCACTCAGAATCCCCAACTGAGCTTTATTCCAAATACTGCCTATTACCTCTCCTCCAGAGGCATCTCTCTCCTGACTTCTAACTATATATATGAGCTTTGTCCATCTTTGAACTTTATATAAATGGATTAATATACATTATTTTGTATCTGTCTTATTTGATCACTATTCCATTTGTAAGATTGATCCATCTTACATGTGGCAGTGGTGTTGTTTTCATTTCAGTATATTATCACAGTGTATGAAATAGATCACTATTTCCATTCCAATCGGGATAGGCATTTGAGTTTTATTTCTATTTAAAGACTATTAAGATAAATGTTACTCTGAATATTCTTATTTCTTTGAGTAAACATTCATAGATATTTTTGTTAAGTATGTAGCTAAAAGTGAAATTCTTAGAACATTAGGTATGTGTATGATCATTTTTAATCAATAATGATAACTTTCCAAAGGGTTGTATCAATTTGGCATATCCTACCACCAGCATACATGAGAGTATTTCTCTCCATTCTCACCAAGAGCAGATCTGATTAGTTTATAGTAGTAGCGTATTGACAGGTTTGTTTGTGTGTGCGTGTGGGGGTGGGTGGGTGGGTGTATGTGTGTGTGTGTGTGTGAATTGATGTATAACTGACATATAATATCCTATTAATTTCAAGAGTACATCATAGTGATGTTATATTTATATACATTACAAAATGACCCTTCTGATAAGTCTAGTTACCATCTGTCACTGTACACGGTTATTATAATATCATTGCTATATTCTCTATATTTTATATTACACACACATGACATATTTTATAACTGAATGTTTGAACCTTTCAATTCCCTTCACCTGTTTCACCACCCCAAACTCTTCCCTCCCTGGTAACTACTATTTTGTTTCCTGGCTCTATGTGTCTATTCAGATTTTGCTTTATTTGTTCATTTGTTTTCTGTTTTAGATTTTAGATTTTAGTGAAATAATATAGTATTTGTATTTCCCTGTCTGACTTATTTCACTTAGCCTAATGCCCTTTAGGTCCATACATGTTGTCACAGATAAAAATATTTTATTTTATTTATTTATTTATTATTTGTGCCTAAGTAATATTACACACACACACACACCACACACACACACACACACACACACACACACACACACCCCACATCATGATTATCCATTCATCTATTGATGGAAATTTAGGTTGTTTCCATATCTTGGCTATTTTAAATAATGCTTTAATAAACATAGGGGTGCATATGTCTCTTCAAATTGGTGTTTTGGATTTCTTTGGATAAATACCCACAAGAAGAATTCGTGGATCATAGGGTAGTTGTATTTTTCATTGTTTGAAGAACCTCTATGCTGTTTTCCACAGTGGCTGTACCATTTCCATTTCTACCAACAGTGTATGAAAAATCACATTTCTCTACATCCTCACCAACATTGTTTGCCCTCGTGTTTTTGATAATCATCATTCTGACAGGTGACATCTCATTTTGGCAATTCCCTGATGATTAGTGGTGTTGAGCATGTTTTCACGTGCCTGTTGGCCACCCATCTGTCTATCTTCTTTGGAAAAAAAGCTGTTCAAGACCTCTGCCCATTTATCATGTTTTTTAACCATTTAGCATGTGAAAAATGGTGGTGTCATCTTTATTATGTTCCTATCCATTTTCTATGTGTCAGTGACCAAGTTTTTGAGTGTTGCCCCAAGTGCCATTTTTCTCATATACCCTGTGGATTTTATTGCACAATCTTTTCTCCTTTTTTTTTTAGGGTGGGGGGTGGTATTTATTTATTTATTTATTAATATTTTTATTCCAACACTCCTTCTCTCCTTTGTCAGCCATCAATTTGTTCTCTATATCTCAGGGTCAGTTTCTGTTTTATGTATTTATTTATTTTGTTTTTTTAGATTTCATGTGTAAGTGAGATCATAGGGCATTTGTCTTTCTCTGTCTGACTTAGTTCACTTAGCATAATATCCTCTAGTTCCACAGTATTGCTGCACATAGCAAGATTTCATTTTTTATGACTAAATAATATTCCATTATATATATCATATCTTTATCCATTCATTCATTGAGGAGCATCTAGGTTGTTTTCAGATTTTGGCTACTATGAGTAATGTTTCAATGAACAGAGGGGTACAGATATCTTTTTGAATTAATGTTTTTGTTTTCTTCGGGTAAATATCCAGAAGTGGAATTGCTGGATTGTATGGCAGCTCTAATTTTATTTTTTTGAGAAATCTCTGTACTGAATTTACAATCCCACCAACAGTGTACAAGAGTTCCCTTTTCTACACATTTTTCCAGCATTTGTCATTTGTTGATTTATTAATGATAGCTATTCTGACAGGTGTGAGTTGATATCTCACTGAAGTATTAACTTGCATCTGCCTGATGATTAGTGATGTTGATCATCTTTTCATGTCTATTGGCCATCTGTGTGTCCCCTTGAGTGCAGTCTGCTGCCTATTTTTTAATTTCTTTTTTTTTTTCCCCTTTGGTGTTAAGTTGCATGAGTTTTTTAAAATATATTTTGGATATTAACCCTTCAGAGAATCTGTTACTTGCAATATCTTCTATTTAGTAACTTGTCTTTTTTTATTGTTGACAATTTTCTTTGCTGCACAGAAACTTTTCAGTTTTATGCAATCCCATTTGTTTATTTTTGCTTCTATTGTCCTTGCCTCAGGACACTAGACCCCCCAAATTATTGCTAAGAGCAATGTCAAAGAACATACTGCCTATCTTTTCTTCTAGGACTTTTATGAATTTAGATATTACATTCAGGTCTTTAATCCATTTTGAATTTATTTTTATATATGGTGTACGATGGTGGTGTAGATTAGTCTTTTGCATGTTGCTGTCCAATTTTCCCAACACCATTTATTGAAGACACTGTTTCCCCTCCCCCCCATTGTATATTCTTACCTCTTTTCTCATAGGTTAGTTGACCATATATATGGAGTTTATTTATGGGCTCTATATTCTATTCCATCGATCTTTGTGTCTGTGTTACATTGACATATTAATCACTAGAAAAATACCTTATGGAAGAGTATATTTTCATTTTACATCTAAGTGGTTCTCTCTCCCAATAAAAGTATCATTACCATGTGATTGATAAATTATATAGTTGCTTTAAAGCCACTTAATAACAGGACAGGCAGATAAAAATAAGTAAGTAAAGGTTAAAAGTTACCATACAGGCAAAAAGTCAATTGCACATTGTTGGAAAGGTTCAATTGGGCCCCTGTATTCTTATTTGATCCCCTGCCTTGCATTTGTCCCATGTAATGACCATCACTCCTCCTCTACCACTTATGGAAAAGAGTTCAAATCACTTTAGCCTTTTTTGATTTTGTATATCTAAATTATCATTTTCCTTTGCTTTCCACATAACTTATATTGCAGCTAAACTAAGCTTTTGATATGTTTCCTGTCCAGATATTGTATTTTCTCCCTCTATGCTTCCATAATTACCAAATATAAATATTTTCTGTTTCTCTACCCCAGGTCAACCACTACCTGCTTCAGGTTTGCTTTGTTTAGTCCCCTTTGTATATGCAAATACATATGGTATATTTAAATTGTCATCAAGTGCCAACAATGGAAGATCAGAAGACTGTACCATATGATTTCACTCATGTGGAACTTAGTGAACAAACTGAAATACCAAGCAAATTGCAGACAGACTTGTAGATAGAGAGCAGACAGCTCTGGTGGGAGGGCTTTGGAAAAGGTAGAGGGATTGATCAAAAAAAAAGAGAAAAAAGAGAGAGAGAGAGAAAACTCATGGACAAGAACATTAGTGTGGTAATTGCAGGCAAAGGGATGGGTGAGGTGGAAGAGGGCATAGAGGGGATAAATGGTGATGGAAAAAATTAACTTAAAAATTTTTAAAAACCTCCTAGTTCTGAATATTTTCTGAAAATTTAGAAGCTTGGCAACACTGAATCATCATTCTTGCAGAATAATGAATGACAAGGCTAAGTAACAGCTCTGTCTATTAGAGGGGACTTGAGCAGTTCAGTACAGCCTCCACCTCCACCTATTGACCTCGCCCTGCAGCACAGTGACAGCTGCCACGTGTATTTATGTTTATGCTGCAGTATTCTTACAGGAAAGGAGAAAGCGAAGTGTGTCTAACAGACTGAGCTCTTATATTACTTGACTAACTCCTGTAGAAACATAAGTGTTCGATCCTTGACCTTCTTCAAAATGTTCGTGCTTGTCTGTGTCAGGCTACATCTATCTTTCTGCTATATTTTTATAACATTATGGGAAATGTATTACTGTCCACCTTTTGCACTGTCTTGTAATTATTTCTGTGCCTATCTTAACTTTCAAATTTAAAAAAGTTATGAATGACTGATTGAGGGTGGGCCCTACAAAATCTTTCTCTGTCTCTAGAATATTCTATCCCTCCTCATCTGCCTGGGCAGCTCAGATTTTGATCACAATATAAGCACACCCTCGGATGGTAAGATGTTTTTACCTACAAGATACTGAGCCCTTTAGGGTCTCAAGGACTTTTTGTTTTTCCTCTCTCCCAAATCCTTCTCTCTCTCTCTCTCTCTCTCTCTCACCCCCCCCCCCCACAGAGCTGTTAGCTGTCTCATACCACAGATTTGTGTTTGCCATTTATCTTTAAGTACATACCTGTTTGGCCAGCGAAAGGATAAGTGAGTATACATTAGTAAGATGGACATATTGCATAAAAATCACAACTCTGTTCCCACTTAAATAGGATCAGAAAAACTTGAAGAATTACTTACAATGGTTAATTACTGTAAAAATCAAAATATTTTTTGTAAATTTTGAGTTATCTTTCATATTCTATTTTTATTCTTTGACACACTTAAGACACACAGACTGCCTCATTAAGTTATTAAATATTAAATGAACCAAATTAAGCTTGAAAAATTACCTTGAACTATTTTCCCCATCTTGGGTACCTGAAATAAATCAAACAAACTATATTTTGTGTGAGGTCCTTGCCATCTGGAGAAAGACTCAAGAAGACTCAAACTGTTTTATCCTTCCCCTTAAGTTTTTTACTTACTGCTGACAATAACTAGAAAGCCAATCAGTGTTTTTACAATTAAAAAAAAAATCTGACAGTGTTCTTGAAAGCACACCCTCGGATGGTAAGATGTTTTTACCTACAAGATACTGAGCCCTTTAGGGTCTCAAGGACTTTTTGTTTTTCCTCTCTCCCAAATCCTCTCTCTCTCTCTCTCTCTCTCTCTCTCTCTCTCTCTCTCTCACACCCCCCCCCACAGAGCTGTTAGCTGTCTCATACCTTCTTAACTGAAACATGCCCCTTACATTTTATTAACAAAATATTCCTTGCTCCCCATCTCCAATTTCTCATGTTTGGATTTGCCAGCCTCATCAATATCTACTTTTAAAAAGCCACGCTAATAGGATCTGTGTGGTTTCTGCAACAGTGCTCTGTACAAATGAGAGACAGGGGACGGCTCCTCACCTGGCAGTCTCAGCACAGGCCCTGCGCAGAAGTTTTACTGATTAAAGTACGTTTAGTGTTTTGCTAGAGAAGATGACAAGAACAAAACACCAGATATCTTCTGTTTTATTGAGAGAGATTTTGAACATTTTAAAACTACTATTCGCTGACCAAGAAATTTTATTTTAAGACATGCTGTCTGAGTAGCTTATGCAATAAAATTACAACAGAAACAAAAATCCTCAAATAATATTCCTTCGAAATTTAACCTCAGTTTAGAGAATAATTATTGACAATCATATAATTTCATTATTTGTTCATTCCTTCATTCATTCAACAATGATTTGGATTCGGATTGTGGAAAAGTAGAAGACAATTAATTGGAAAATTGCTATCGGAATTCTGTGCAAACCAGGCTGTCAGAGGAGGGGTGGGGAGAGAGTTTGCAAAGGCATCTTTCCATAGTTGTTATATTGTGATCAAAATCTGAGCTGCCCAGGCAGATGAGGAGGGATAGAATATTCTAGAGACAGAGAAGCTTTATGCAGATAGAGGTAGGGAGGTGTGAGGCACCCAGACAGGGGAGCTGGAAAGGACCAGTCATAAATGTAGGTGAAAGCCTACCAAAGAAAATGAGTTACATTCTGAAGTCTGTGGGTGGGTCTTTGAAGGGACACAGGGAATCTTACAGTCAATGTGACTTAGCAAGTTCGTGGAAGGAAGGCAGGCTGGACGTTTTGGAATGGTTAGGAGACTACTACAGCAGTCTGGGGGCTGACTATAAAGCAAGTTGACTGAACACTGCCATTATTTCTATGTGGTGGTTTCAATACAATACAACCACATGTGAACCCTGTGGGTAATTTTAATAAAATCCGTTAAAAATATATTTGTTTATTTAAAATTTTACATGAAGTAAGTACTCAAGTGTAGAGTTTATGTTTTTATCAATTTATATTGTTTTAATTTCTCTTAGAAGCAGTATAATAAAAACATTAACTGGATAGCTGTAAAGAGATTTGGGAACGAGGAGTCCTTTATTTTTATGATGCTGCCATCTAGTGAAGTTTTGTAAACTCGTTTTGTGGCAATCTCTTTCAAGTTAGTTTCTTCTGGTCTTTTCATCAGAATGGTTATATTGTAATAATTATATTTTATGTCATTTATGGGGAAAGAACTGTACAAGCGTTAAAGCATATTGTAGGAGCTGCAAATGATGTTTAATTTTTTTAATGTGGTCCCACAGATGTGACCACGGGGCTTTCAATAATGGCTAAGGTAGGTAAAGTCTCATGGTCTCCTCATGGTGCCATTCTTTGGAACAAATTGGTAATAAAACAAAAGTGCTGACTTTTATATTCCTTGATTCTTCTAAGAGAATTTGAGTTGTAAAATTGTATCTATGAAAAGTTGAGCTGTGAAAAATGTTAGTTTGCACACTTGGGTATTGATAACCTTTAAATCTTGATAGACATTAATTGTATTTCTTTTCTATTACTCTTAAATCTTATATTAAAGTGGAACATCTGTTGTATTTTTAGGATATGTATCGCTTATTTTTTTGTGAGAAACAAAACCCAAATATACCCCCCTCAAAAAAATGAGTTATATGTTGCCAGTAAAAACTTTTTCTGAAATGCTAGTTTTGTCCACATTATAATGAGCAAGGTTTCTATGAAGTTTCTTTAATGTATTGAGTATATTTTCCCCCTTTATTGATTGTAGAGAGAAAGGAAGGGGAGGGAGAGAGAGATAGAGACATTGATGAGAGAGAACATCGATTGGCTGCCTCCTGCATGGCCCCCACTGGGGATCGGGCCCACAACCTGGGCATGTGCCCTGACTGGGAGTCGAACTGGCGACCTCTTGGTACATGGGTCGACGCTTAACCACTGAGCCACACTGGCTGGGCTCTATTGAGTATTTTTAAATACAACTATGCTCTAGGGTGAGAGTCATAAAATCTTTTCTGCAACAGGTGGGACAGTGAATATTTTAGGCTTCATCAGCCTATGATGTCTGTTGCACTGCTCAGTTCACATGCAAAAGCAGCCACAGACAACATTTAAACAAATGAGAGGGTTGTGCTCAAATATAGCTTTATTTCTTAAAAACAGTTCATAGTTTGTATCCTCTCTTCTAGGGAAAGTACCTATAATATCAGTTTGGGTTTATTTCTTCTTAAGAGGTGTTAGAACAATCTAAAATTGGCCCATCTGCAATTATATCCTCCCAAACCTCAACTGATAGATGTTTCTTCAAAGTGGCAGGAAATTTAAAGTTTTGAGAATGTACTATTTTATGTGCACATAGTAAACTAGCAATAGAAGAACTGAGAGGTAAAACATTTTTGCATAGTAAACTATCACCCCCTTTTAATGGTTAGTTGTTTTTTCTTTTTAATTCATTCAGGTGCAAAGTTGTCTTAATGTGGAATGAGTCACTATATTCTCTAAGTAAAACTTAACATTTTGATATGCAGAAAGCTAAATGTTTTTGATGGCTATCCATTAAATTAGAAAGTTACTACTTGGGTACTGTTTGGATCATATAAATTCACTAATCCAGGTTATCTTTCTCAAGGTATTTATTTTTAAAACTGAATTCGACTAGGCAGACATACAAAACACTTGAAGCCCTGCAGGTAAATAACAAGGTAGGACAGAGTCAGATAATAAGAAGCAGTTAAGGATTCAAGCCAACATATAGGGAGAACACAGCGTAGAGTCAAAATTAACATTATTTTTATGGGTTGTGTTGGAGAGGAACAAACTTTCCTCAACCATCAAGGTTCTTCTGGCGGGATTAATAATCAAATAGATATGAGACAGATTAGCAAGAAAAAACAAGCAAATTTAATACATATATATGTACGGGAACCCCACATACACGAGAGTATCAGATTCCCCTTGCAGAATTGGCCCAGAGATAGGAAGGGAACCCGGGTAAGTAAGATGTCCAGAGTTAGGGATGAAATCATGTACCTGGGGGGCTTCACCGGGTCCTTGCAGGATGATAAGAAGAACAGATGTTTAGTGAACAAAAGTTTGCCCTGCCCTTTAGATAGGTCAGAAGAAGTTATCTCCAATAATACCTTATTATGTATGGACGAGGCCCCTAATTCAAGTTTTTTAGGTAATTAAAGGGAGGGGCAAAAGTTTTTCTTGAGTCTGCTGCTAAAGTTGTCTTTAGCTCAAAGTAATCTGCATACGCTAGGCACATCTTGGGGTGACTTATTCCCAACCCCCACACTCACCTTTGTGTCAGCTGACTGAGGCAGGACCTGGTCTCAGGAATTAAACTACTCCTCCTCAGGAATCCTGTTAGACTCAGCTGGGCTCACTCGTGTATCTCTAGCTAAATAAAGGACAGTGGCGAGACCAGCCAATTCAGGCTGAGCTCTTTGAGAAGGGTTCTGATCTCCATTCGTTCATCCTCCATCTGGCCAGTAGGTTGGCCCAAGCTAGTCCTGCTTTGCAGAGATGGCAGAGGGCAAAAGAGAGCAAGTCTGCCCACTCAGGTGCTTTAGGGATTCTGCCTGTGTTATGTGTGGAACATTCCTCTGGTCAAAACAACTCATCTTTCTGATCCAAATGGCAGAGAATTGAACCCTGGCCACAGTGGGAGGAACTGAAATTACACGGCAAAGGACATAAATACAGGAAAGGACAAAGAATTGGAACCAAGACAGTGTACCACAGCATGTATACATGTGACTGATTAAATCAAATGTGGCCACGATGTGGAATTAAGTGATAAACTGGAAACTCCTATTAATTCCTTCAGTTTAGTAGAAAACACTACAGCAATAGTTTTCCAACTTTTCAGTACAGCAAAGCTTTTCCACTCTTAAAAATCAGAGGACCTCAAAAAGGTTTTTATATTATATCTATTTATATTCACTGTATTATAATTAAAACAAATTTAAAATATATTTATTTACTTCAGAACAGCAATAACAAACTCATTACATCTTAACATAAAATATATTGTTACAAAAAAAAAATATTTTCTGAAATGGACCAAAAAAAAAGAATGTTTTATATTTTTTATATTTGGTAAATCTCTTTAATGTTTGGTTTACTAGAAGACAGCTGTTTGGTGTTTGTTTTTTAAATCTGCTTCTGAATTCAATCTCTTGGTTTTTTGTTTTTTTTTCTTTGTGAAGAATAAGAAGAAAAATGGTTATACGTAGTCAAAAAAAGCAGTAGTTTAATTGTGAATATTATTTGATACTGCTCCAGTATTTGACAAGTGAGAACTTCTTGGGAGTTGTAGTGCAGAAACAAAATACTGTACTTTCTATACTTTGTTACAATAAAATGGTTGGCTTATTTGCATTTTGAATAGATTTTTTTTATATATATTCATGATATGTAACATCAAGTATTGGTCGTTTGGTTCACTGAGCTATGAATATTTTCACTCAGCTATGAATATTTTCCAATTATTTACATATTTCATTACGTATTATTTGAAAGTTATGTATCACTACTCACCTAATCAGAAATATCTTTAAATACTGGGAAGGGGTCATATTCATAGACGTGAATACAAGTTTTCCAAATTTAATTTCTTTTAAAAATCATATTTTTTTATGGGAAACTAATGCTATGAGTCACTTTCCTCTAATTGACAGACTCATACAACTCATACTGTTGTCCATCGGTTTCTCTGTCAAGAAAAAATAAGATTATTTATCAAGTAAAAATGGCTTGTGCCGATTGCACCTCACGTAATCACATGAGTGCATTACTTTGAGGCAACCATCCTGCTTCAGAACGGGGTCAAATATGTTATGCACACTTCCCACATTAAACCTTAAACTACGAGAATTAGGTTTTGAGATTTAATACACACTCATCATTTTTACAGATTATCCAGGAAATTTTTAAGTAAAATTATCTTTCTCCCTGACACCTCGCAACCGAAAGGCTTTGATCTGCAGTGACCACTAGTACAGTTGGGTGCCACTGCCTTGACTTATGCCAGGGTGCCAGCAGTCTTGCCCATCACTGCTTCTGCATTGTCATTGCAAGTCTCAGCACAGCGAAGAATGAACAGGAATGTCTTTCTATTACGAAACTGTTCTGACCTCAAGGAGTTTTGCGAATGTTCAGGGTCTCGAGAGCCACTGATGGACCAGATCCTTGTCAAAGATTGTCTTAAAGATAATTGTGCTTACTGTTTCCAATCATTAAGCAAATTTAAAACGTGTTGTTATGTTCTCTCCCAGGGTTGTTTTGTGGGCTTTGATCTAGCGCATGCAGTTGGAAATGTTGAACTCCACTTACATGACTGGGGAGTTGATTTTGCCTGCTGGTGCTCCTATAAGGTACAAACGAGCTAATATGTTTACATCTTCTTATGCCGTATTAACCTAATTAATAAACTGGATAGGTGAACTTTTTTTTTTTCTTCCTTTATTGATTTTGGAGAGAGAAAAAGGGAGAGGGAGAGAGAGATAGAAACATCGATGAGAAAGAACATCGATTGGCTGCCTCCTGCAGGCCCACCACTGGGGATCAGGCCTCAACCTGGGCATGTGTCCTGATCTGGAATCGAACCGGCATCCTCTTGATGCAGGAGTTGATGCTCAATCATTGAGCTACACTGGCTGGGCTAGGTAACCAATTTTAACTATTTGAATTATTTTCCTCCATTTCTTTTATTAGTACATTTTCTGATTTTAGTTAATTATAGAATCATACAGTAGAATAATATGATAATTAAATTCTGGTGTTTTCATCCCTTTTAGCATATTTATTCCTTCAATTCCCCAGCTGCTATAAAAAGTCAGGAGGTTATGGGGGAAAATCTACACTTAAAAATTAATTTTTAAAAATTAAAAATTTTTTAACTTAAAAAAATATTTTTTTAAAAATATTTTGAAATATTTATGGAATCGAATTGGTATTGACTGACGTATGAGGACAATTTAATTGACAGGGAGCATAGAAATGAAACCAATTTTAATTTAAGTGTTTTTAAAATATGATATTTTTATCATCATTTAAGTACTTTTGTGACAAAATAATTGAAATAGGTTGCAATTAGATTGACTTCAGTGGAACTGTTATCTACTAGTTGAGACAAAATTTGGCCAAAAAGTAAGAACTATCTATTCTCAATTAATAATTCTATGTTCCATTTGTTTTTCTTTGAACAAGGTGACCCAAACTTCTGTTTAATTATGCTTGCTCAAATAATCACACATTTTGAACTGGTCAAAAGTCGGTTTCTTAAGAAAAAGTTCTGATTACATTGTTTATCTTTGTGATACATTTGGATACACCCATATAATATAATTTATTTTCAATCCAGTATTTAAATTCAGGAGCAGGAGGCCTCGCTGGTGCATTTGTCCATGAAAAGCACACCCATACAATTAAACCTGCGTGAGTATCATCTCTAGGTTCTACTTTGGTGATGACTAAATTAATTTGCATCAATAATATACATGAATTCTTTAAGATGCTATCTATTAAGAATCTGGATGGATTATAATCATCTAACTACTGTATTAACAGTGAAGTGCCTTATCAAAAATAAATACTTTCCAAAGAGTTCAATTGGTTGAACAAGAAGTTTAATCACCAAAAGGGAAGATTCAATGCTAACAAGTAACCGTAATCATGTAGAGCAGATGTATTTAATGCAAAGAGACTACTTAATGTGTTTTTTGTTTTTTTTTTTTCAAAAATTACAGTTCAGAAAAGTTCTGATTTCTCACATTGAAGAATAAATCAAAGGCAACCAGGGATGTGCAAAACAGAGCATTAAACATGCTGTTTTATTATTAAAATCACATCTACTGCCAAAGCTAGAAACATAATATGATGATCTTGGAAGGAATATCTTCTGTCCTAAAAGATTTTATAAAGCATGAAAAATGAAGAAGCTGAGCACTAAACAACGAACTGACTACATAAAGAGCAATGCTTCTCTATTTTATGTAACTTTCTTCACTTTTTAGAGCAAGTGAAAATGCAAATGTGATACACCAACAAGTTTACACATTTTTACTTAACTGGGGAGCTCACAGCATTCCTTTTACTTTTCTCTGACAAGGATATGAAGAAATAATATTCTGGCCCTGGCCAGTGTGGCTCAGCAATTAAAGCATCAGCCCTTGAAGGATCTCAGGTTTGATTCTGGTCAAGGGCACATATGTGGGTTGCAGGTTCCATCCCTGGCCCTGGTTGGGGTCATGCAGGAGGCAACCAATGTGTCCCTCTCACACCCATGCTTCTCTCTCTCTCTCTCTCTCTCTCTCTCCTTCCTTTCCACTTTCTCTAAAAATCAGTGGAAAAAATATCTTCAGGTGAGAATTAAAAAAGAAGAAAGAAAGGAAGAAAGAAAAAGAAAGAAAGAAAGAAAGAAAGAAAGAAAGAAAGAAAGAAAGAAAGAAAGAGAGAGAAAGAGGGAGAGAAAGAAAGAGGGAGAGAGAGGAAGGAAGGAAGGAAGGAAGGAAAGGAAGGAAGGAAGGAAGGAAGGAAGGAAGGAAGGAAGGAAGGAAGGAAGGAAGGAAGGAAGGAGAAAGAGAGAGAGAAAGAAAGAAAGAAAGAAAGAAAGAAAGAAAGAAAGAAAGAAAAGAAAGAAAGAGAAAGAAAGAAAGAAAGAAGAAAGAAAGAAAGAAAGAAAGAAGAAAGAAGAGAAGTAATATTCTGGAGGAAAAAAACTTTCACAGTTGTATCAGAGTATGTGTGATAAGGAGACTATCAGACTCTAAATAGGTACCATAATAATATTTGATTAATTTTCTAAATCTTCTCAGCCACTGGCTGAGTAGTATAATCTTTACAAGAATTGAAGCTGAATTAGTAATAAAGCTTGGAACACCTCACATTTCTGAGATCCTACATGTATAAATCCTAGAAACTTAAGATAATTTTCTATAGTTCATTTTATCATGTCTAAAACTTCTTCAAGATTTAAAAAATTTTAAATAAAGCATTTTCTCTAGACAGGTATTTTGTCAGTCTTTTCTAATGATTGTCAGTATATTAGATTTCTCCTTGTGTCTAACATTCTCTGCAAAGCATATATTATAAGAATACAATGCATATCATAAAAGGCCTCTTTGCAATTTTAGCAAACTCCATGGATATCATTTTACCTGACATGCTTGTTTTTATACCAGGTATTTGCTGGCTTTTGTGTGAGGAACCATCACACTGAACACTTCCCACTCTCCACTTCTTTAAATTGTAATAGAGGACCTGACATATTATATCACCCCAAAGAGCAAGCCAGTGGGAGTGATGGGGGTGTGATAAGGAATCTGAACGAATCCTAGAAAATGCAAGTATTAACAGTTAAGCTCTGATCTTATAACATCAGTCTATTGAACCTGAGGTTTCTCGCACCATTATCTGTCCTTTATGGATGAGGAGCCAGGGAGAGTGAGGGGGTTGCAGTGTGCTCCACATGTGTTGTAGGATTCCAGCTTCCTCGAGATGCTATAATTGTTAAGTCTCTGTTCCAGGAGAAAGACTATTTAGACAGACCAGATTCATATGCCAGCTTGGCCACTTGCTGGTCAATGACCTGAAGACTGTTCCTTGACATCTGTGTTCTGTTCTAGCCTCTCACTAAAGGCAGTGTCAGCATCTACCCTGTAGTCAATGAGTGAGAAGAAAATGGGATGATGCATGGAAGGCCCTGAGCACAGCCCCTTCAGCATTGCATGTGACCACACAAGTAGGCTAAGGACTTTGGCCTCACTGTGAACTTGCATGTTTGTTTAACGTGTAGACGTTAGCCTAGTAGAGAATATTTCTCTCGAGCACGAAACACAATCCCAAACATGTCTTCTGACTGTTAGGTCATTGCACAGTGCTGTGCCGATCACCACGTTCATCTCAGCAGGCCTGTGACAGACTGTGCAAGTTTCCTTTCCTAGGGTCTCTCTCTACCGGCCTTACGTCCTATTGGTTTCTTCACTAATGAGATCAATGAGATATTTATGCGTATTCATTTTATATTTGTGGGAGAGCCGTGCTTTTAACTTTTTTTCTTCTTTTTATCCTCACCCGAGGACATTCTTCCATTTTTTGTTCAGACAGAGTAAGGAGGGAGAGAGAGAAACATCGACGTGAAAGGGACACATCGAGTGGCTGCCTACCACACAACCCAACCAGGGCCGGGGACAAACTGCAACCAAGGTACATGCCCTTAGCGGGAACCAAACTCAGGTCTCTCTGGACCGCAGGTTGATGCTCTAACCGCTGAGCCAAAACGGCCAGGGCATAACTTTTTAGAAAATTGTGCCTTATCGTTGCATTTTAACTATCTGGCTTTGGAAACTGACAAGACTCAAATCAGGCTTTGACTCACAAAGTGCTCCTTACAGGAAACCCTGGTCATTGTAGTTTGTTCACATGTTAAAGCTTCTTTGAAGTGATGTCAGAATGGCTAATTCCAATGGAGCCAATTTATATTCCTGTAGGGAAGAATGTAACTGATATTGCGATGCAAATTTTGTTGCTCAGAAAAGGGTGACATCTAGTGGCTAACCATGTTATTTCAAATAAATAATATCCGAATAGTATTTCTTTTCCTGGTCATATCTTTCAATCCTTATCAAGTATTTTAAAAATACATACATATATACAAAATGTCTCTTTTATATCATTTGGCTCTGTATTTGTAGTGCAATAATTGTGTAAGCAACGCCTTCAATAAAGAGGTAGAGCAGGATGAAGGTGGAAGTTAAAGTGAGAGGTACTCTAGGTGCTGGTTAAGCAGCACACGCACGTGTTCAGCAAGGCTGGGAAAGAGGGCATATGGACCACCCGGTGTAGAGACTGGATCCTGGGACATGTAACTCTGCACACTCTAAAAGTGTAATATTCAATATATAATTCTGAAATATCTTTTAAATGATGTTTCCATTAGCAACTGGTAAATTACATCTCTACCAAGATATTCCACTTCTTTTTTTTGCTTAAATAGGCATTTTGGCCATTGTTCAAAACCAATGACCTAAGACTTTTTCCAAGAACATTTTGCCAATAAAGAGAGTGAGTAGAGGTCAGAGTCAATCCACTGCATTAAGCATCATAACTCAAGCTGTTATTCTCAACTAGAATTTGACCTTTTTCTAGTTTATCATCCCTTGTTCTCACTCCGGTGTCATATGCTAACCCTTGTATGTAGCTAAGAAGTACTAAATTAAGATCGTGAGTAAATACCATGGTGTACTTTTTCCCTTGAGGACTGACTGCTTTTCAGTCTGTAAAGTTAGTAATTGCTCTGAGATATGAAGGGAAATACTTTCAATGATAAAAATTTGACAATCAGAAATGTATCACAAAAAGTACCTAGATACCTTTGAAATTTTCTTTTTTCTTTTGATAAATGTTGTGTTTTCTGGTACACTTTAGACCAATACCTAATTTTTTAATTTCAGTGACTTCAAAGATTTCTGAAGCCCATATAAAATAGACTGCAATTCAGATCCCACCATCCCCCCTTTATTAGAGAGACTCCAGCAAGAAGACTGGAGCAGAGCATATGAACTCTTGAGGTTCCTTCTATGGTTAACTTTTTACCCTGTCCAGTGACATCACACATACTGAAAAAACTGCTGTTCCTCCCTTTCCATGCTGACTTCACACACTTCCCAGTGCTCCCGTGTGCTAATTACATCTCTTGAGATGCCCTGTTTCTCCTGGACTTTTTTTTTTTTTTCCAAAAGCTTTCTGAGTGACCCAGAATAGGGCCTAATAATAATTTGATGAAAATGCTTAATTTTCCATCATGCCAGCACATTTCCATAATCATCTAGAGGTGTTTGATTGAAGGTTTTAAATAGAGATGACATTTTAAAATTTTTATTAAGAGCATTACTCATCTACTTTATTGTAATAAGTAATTTCCAGGTTAAAAAGAACCGGCCAAAGTGGCTGGCTGACTTCAGTGTGAGGCTAGGGCAAATTTTAGAAGGCAGAAATGTTGTTTACTGGTATTATCATTTGGCAACTTAAAAAAAAAAAAGAAGAAGACACATCAAACAATATTTAGAAAAGCCTAAGAAAAGATAAAAGTAAGCATCAAAACTTTAGCAAAAAGATTTTTAAAAAGATACGCCTAAGCCATGCTTGGCCCAGCTGTACATTTAATGTTGCGTGGGGAGAACATCTACAGCACCCTTGTTCGGGGCAAGGCTGACTTGATACATTTGATTCCAGATACTTCCCCAGACGGTGTTGGAGAATGCCATAGCCCAAAATGTGTCTGTAATTTAAACCTGGTTTTAGTCTCAGTCATCCTTTCTGACTTACTAATTATCACGTCCTTGTTGAGTACCTACATGAAGTCTCCTTGTTATGGACAGAGAACAAAGAAGCGCAAGGTGATAGTAGCAAGATGTGACTTCAAAAGGCTCCAGACACTCTCCACTGAGATCAGGAGATTCCAAAGTGATGGTTTTCACAGAATCTCTAGTTGAAATATGATCTGGACTTCTCAGGGCATATGTTCTACCTATTTAGCCTGTGACTGGAGTTAGGTGTTCAGCATTAACATAGGTGACTTCTCAGCCATTATTTCTTGACCTCTCAACCATATTAGATATACTTGGTCATCACCTATATCATTAATATATACCTCCCTCAGCCCCAAGCTTTCAGGATACCACTTTGTTTTGCTTCTGTTCCAACGTATGTGGATTATTCCTCTATATTTACAAGGATTCTCTCAATGCCTCGACCCTTGGTCTTCTTGGCCGGGAGTGTCTCATCCACAGTCATGACTTCAACAATGAACATTCCTAGAGGACACCAATTTCCATTTCTAGCTTTTCCACTTGCTTACTTTTTAACCCTTATTTTCATCTGATTATAATTTGTAAGAGTTCTTGGTTATCAAAGCATTACCCCAGGCCCCAAAGATGCATGATACTACAGGAAAGTAAACAACATCATGATCGGAAATATTCACTAAGGTGCACTAACTTGACACCTTCTCCTAGTTAGTATTAGCATCTATCTCTATGAATTGCTATAAAAATGCTTGGTCTCTTGCTGAGTATGAATGTTATAAATGTCAGATAAAACAATGAAGACATAATGAACTGGATTGTAAAGTAAAATATTCGAAGAGATTCAGGATTTGATGATGCAAGTGATACTCTAAAGAACTGCTGAATCACCAAATCATGAACAATGAGAATCCATCGGAGTTAGAACCATTAACAGATGAAGCAGAGGAAATTAGTCTCGGTACTTCAGAAACAAATGACTTGAACATCAGGGATTAAAAGGAAACGATGAATGCTTCAAAAGTTTTCTTAGAAATGATCATCTTTATTGTCATGCTTAAAAAGTTAAATGTAATATCAAAGAGATTACATGTTACTATCATTGTATTTGTCAAAATATACCAAAAAATCAAATCTAGATTCATTATTTATTCTTTCTAATAATTAACATATTATAATTTTAATCTATTCATTATCAAAATTATGTTCCAATTTTTCAAAATCTTAAATTCTTTTTATTTTTTTAATTATTCTTTTTAAAAATTTATTGATGAGAGAGAGAGAGAGAGAAACATTGACTTGTTGTTCCACTTATTTATGCATTCATTGGTTGATTCTTATATGTGCCCTGATGGGGGATCAAACCTGCAACCTTGACTTACCAAGATGACAGTCTAACCATCTGAGCTACCTTGACAGGGCCTAAACTCTCTTTCAAGAGCATCTCAATCAAATATTTTGTTTTTTACCATTAATTACTTTAAAAGTACGGTTACTGGTTTAAAATAGAATTATTTTAAATGGATTTTTTCTAATATTTTGTCACCAAATAATGAGGACTTTCAAAGTGGCCATATATCTCTCTAATCTCAGGAGTGAAACATGGTGAAACTTCAGTTTTATCTTACTCCTGCAAAAATGTTTTTTTTAGGTGCTCATTGTTTTATCGAGTAAGGAGATGGATCCTGAGTGAATTAAGGAGACATAATAAATATAACAAAATATATTTTTGTACAAGAAACTTTCATAGATGAAAACAAATATAGGATATTGCCTATGATTTTAAAATCTTACACTTTGCCCCTGGCTTGTGTGGCTCAGTGGTTGAGTGTCATCCCATGCACTAGAAGGTTGCTTGTTTGATTCCTTGTCAGGGCACATGCCCGGGTTTTGAGCTTGATCCCCAGTAGGCGCCATGCAGGAGGCAGCTGATAGATGTTTCTCTTTTACATAGATATTTATCTCTCTTTCTCTCTCTTCCTCTCCCTTACTCTCTCTCTCTCTCAAGTCAATAAAAATATATTTTTAAAAATCTTATGCTCTGTTTGGAGAGATAATATTTCAATAATCAAATAAATGATTTAAATAACAGGTAACACAAAGTTAGAAATATGCTACAGGCAACTTCTCAGCCACTGCTAGGTGAAGCTCAGACACTGCCGTTGGAGCAGTAGAGAGATACATGGCTTTAACTCCGAGCTGCTGCGGAAAATCTGAGCATGGCTGCAGGGAGACTTACAGATACAAATCTTTAGCAAATTGGAATGCAGTGTTAACTAAGTGAATAAATGTACTCTGTTACTCTGAAAGCTGAAATTGTTGCCTATGAGAGAGATTACCCTTGATTAGTTTCATAAATTTAAGGAAGTATAAAGAAGACTTACTTAAATGATATTTCTTAAAGGGATATATCAAGTAATCTTTTCCTCTTTATGGTCTTAACTGAAATTTTTATGGAATCTGAATTATTTACTTGTAACAGTCTGCCTTTTATCATACAATTACTCTTTGTCCCTATTCTACAATATTTTAAAATTATAAAGAGTAGTCAAATGGATTTTGCTTCATGCTCTTACTTAGTTCCAAAGCCACGCTCATGGAGTGGATTCTACCTGTGTAACCCTGGTTCCCAGATTCTCACTGTAATATTCCAAAAGAAAACAAATCGATGGAAGAAAACTCATCTATGGAATTATGACATGTAACCTACACCTATTTTCTTTTGGAAACCATTTTATTTTTTATTTCAAATATTTTTTAATTGATTTTTAGACAGAAAGGAAAGGAGAGGAGAGATAGAGATAGAAACATCGATGAGAGAGAACATCAGCTGGCCACCTCCTGCATGCCCCCCACAGGGGCTCAGGTCCACAACCTGGGCATGTGCCCTGACCGAACCAACGACCTCTTGGTGCATGGGTTGATGCTCAACCACTGAGCCACACCAGCCGGGCTTGGAAACCATTTTAGATCGATAACAAAAAGGACCCCTCATCTTCTTGTCATGACAATTTTTACTATGCAAAATTGTCCAGATAATTATTACGTATGGTGAATTTAAGCTGTGATCATAAAAATAATGTTTATGCACTGAGGAGTGATCACAGATCAAAAGTACAGCAAATAATCTGATTTTTGTTCAACTCAAGAGTTAAAGTCGAAAGCTCTTAAAAGAAAATCAAAATGGTAATTATCAGTATGTAAAGATAAAGCCACTGTTGCTTGAAAATCTCTACTCTCAGAAAATGATGACATAATCATTAGTTTGGGAAAATTAAAGTCTTTGAAACTTCAAAATTGATTTTCTCTTGTAAAATTGCAACCTAGTGTCTCTGAAGATATATGAGGTCGTCTAATCTCCAAGACACAAAAAGTAAAACTTGTCAAAGAGCTTCAGGCCTTGTTTTAATTGTTTCAAGTTTGATCCCCAAAGTGACCTTTGAAATCTGCAGGGTTTTAAAAAATATTAACTCTGAGGAGCTGTTGCTGAACTTTTATTTGTTGCTGTTGAGAAAATGCACGCATCTGTCCACCTGGAGCTTTGTGATCGCCTAAAGAGCAACGGCGGTGACTCCTGCTGTGCGGGACAGCACCCAGGGCCGCTCATCCCACCCAGACCCACCGGGCCCTGGAGCTTCCAAGACCAGGCGAGCTAACTTCACATACCACCAGAGCATCTGTAAAACATTGCTCAGAAAAAAAGTCTAAATTCATCTCATTTTTTTTGTTTGGATTTTGCTCCAGTGATGACCTGTATATTTAACACAGACTAAGAAAAGTGGATAGTTGTTTTGTTTAGTTTTGGTGAGGTACGAGGAGGTAAGGAGTTTGCAGAATAAGTTGGATTAATTCAGTGCATGAAATATTTAGGGATTTATACGGAAGACGCTGCCAGTAAAGTCTTATTAAGGAGATCAAGGAGTATTTGGATATCTCATTTCATAATTTTTAGCATCCAAAATCACACTTAGTGGGTCCCTGGTGCCTTTCTCTTACTGTATCTGCATATCATGCCTCAAGATGCCATTATAATAAGTGATGCTTCCATTAGATAATACTTATTTGAAACTCCTTTTGGGAAATCTATGATATTCAGAGAACATAAATCATATTAAAATCTTCCATTTTTTAAATTATTTATGGGACCTCTTTCAATACCTTTTCTCAAAATTCTGTTAATAAAGTAATTTAACTCCCTGCTTGATTTTTAATTTTTGATGGCAAAAGATTCACATTTCTAGTCCAAGTACTATGCTGTTGTATCTTAATTGTTATTGTTCGTATTTAGTTTGTAGGAATGATTTATGAGCTTGTTGTGATAATAGCTATTTATGAACTAATTTAATGGTTTAATTTTACTTCATTAACTTAGAATATTTATGTTTTTTAATCCATGCCAAGATTTTATTTAGACTATATTTCTATTGTATTTTGATTTTACCTTTCCTATGTTTCAAGTGGTAGAAATCTTAAAATGAATTTAACTTTTCCCTAAGTTCTTTGTGATGTATTTGAGTTTGAATGAATAATTTATGAAATAATCATGTCTTT
Source organism: Molossus molossus (assembly GCF_014108415.1). Taxonomy (NCBI): domain Eukaryota; kingdom Metazoa; phylum Chordata; class Mammalia; order Chiroptera; family Molossidae; genus Molossus; species Molossus molossus. The sequence goes on from NW_023425346.1 coordinate 26,609,793, forward strand.
ATTTGACTTTAAACAGCCTTCTATCCATTTATAAAGACTTCAAGATATATATGAGTGCTATGCTTACCTGAGTTCCCTAAATTAGATGCTTAGGTACATGCATTTTGAAGAAGAGGAACTGATTATAGAAATTATAAAAGAACAGAGAAAATCAAAAAAACTGTTTTTAAGGCAGAAAGAAACAACAATACTGTATATATAAGGAATGTGGCTGTCATCTAGCTTGACATTCTGCCAGCTCAGAAGCCTAAGTGCAGTGTTTAAGTAATTTGGGGAATATTGTTGTTACAGAATTTCTGATTCATTTTTCTAAAAATCTGCTCTAGGCAATTTTGCATTTGTTTGGATATCTTTGGTCATTCTACATTTGGACTTCATTGACTAATAATTGTGTAATCTTAAGCTATTTGTCAAGTATCTCAAAACCTCAATTTCCCTAACTGTGTAATGAGGGTAGTAATAGTATCTACTTTATAAGAGTATTTTGAAGATGATGTGATTGCTTAGAACAGTGTCTGACTCCTAACAAAAGTTCAGTTAACATTTGTTTCTGTTGCTCTAAAATTATTAAAACAACTACAAGAATCCAATCAGCAGAAACCTACATTTCCCTACTTTTACAAGAACTTTGTTAAATGTTTGAGGGGTCAGATCACCTAGGGTCACATTTACTCTCTATTGTTTGGAAGATGATATGGGAAAAAAACGTTCACTCTCTAACATATCATTTTAACAAACAGATTATTTTCTATTCTTATTTTATTTAAATTAACAATGTTTTTCAAATTTTTAATCTAGTTATAAAACTAGTTATATTACTATGGGCTCTTATGTTTAAAATATATAATGATGCCGTTTTTTTATGAAAATATCCAAATAACCTGAAAAATGTCAGCTATTAAAGAAGTCTAAAGACATTTTTACTTCACAAGGGGTTTTGGGTAAAAATAAATTTTAATAAGATAAAAATGTCATTAATTTGTCAAAATGCCCTATTAAATGATTAAATTTCTTTTTATCGAGTCAAAGTGTAGAGCAATTAATTTTTAAAACTTGCAATTATTTCCAGAAGAAATAACAGTTGGAATTTCATTTAGATTGAAGACAGATAGTAGCAATGATGAAAAGAACATGGTAATTATTAATACTTTATATCAGAACACAGATGCAAAGGAAGAAAAACATCATATGAAAAATCAGTGACAGTCTGAAACAATTAACCACTATTGACCCCAGGATTTTCAAGCATATAAAACCTGGAATAACTTTCCTCCTTTTATTAATGGCCACATGGCAGAAAACTTTAAGGGAGTTTGTATTTATAATTTTTTTTTGTTATTTTTGATGAATATTTTTTTCAAGTAATTGCTTTGGTCACTGAATTCAGGGACGTCATTGCCATGTATAGATATTAGACTAAAGTGCCACGTTGAGTAGTACATTATATCTTCTTCCTGCTCTGGAGTAATCTGACCCCCTTTACTACTAGTTGTTAGGAAAGTATGGTATAAATAAAGTCTAAAAAGAGCTGTTACATTCTTCTCTTTCTCTAGTCTACTTTCCTTCCTTGAATACATTCAATATTCACGTTGATGAAACTAAAACGTCTCATCTTCCCAGGTTTCTGGTTTCATTTCTTTCAGGGTTTAAATCCATTCAATGTCCTACTCTTAATATTGCTTAAAATCTAACATCTAGGTCTGAGTCCATTTTCTTTCTCTCAATTTTTCTACCCCACTATGTTCCCTGAGTTCCTGCCTCTCGATGAAGTGACAGGTCCAACCCACAGACAAGAGCAAAGGGTCACCCAAAGGTTTGAACACCAGGAGGCAGGCATTGGGGGTACTTGTCCACCCTTCTCTTGGATTACTCTTTGTTTAATTAATTCATACCCCCAGACACACCTCGTGGGCAGGGACCACTTTGTTTTTAGCTCACTGTACTGTATCCTATATCTCTAACTTCTAGTAAAGTATTTCATTAACTGTTTTTGAAGAATTAATGAATGAAATAGAGAAAAACTCTAATAAGCCTCAACAAGGAAGGTAATTTAATTAGGAACATAAACAACAGAAATAGAGTCACTAATAACAAGCATCAAGTTTAATCTAACTTCCATTAAACTACCTTACTTTATATAGGTTTTTTGTTTGTTTGTTTTTGTTACTCCTCACCTGAGGATGTTTTTTTCATTGATTTTTAGAAAGAGTAGAAGGGAAAAAGAGAGAGAGAGATGTGAGACAGACATATCAATTGGTCACCTCCCACATGCCCCCTGACTGGGGCCAGGGATCAAACCTGCAGCCCAGGTACATGCCCATGACCAGGAATCAAGCCCAAGTACCTTCAGTCCACTCAACCCTTCAGGGCTGCAACTCTAACCACTGAGAAACACGGTCAGGGCTGTACAGGTTTACTTTTTACTTTTGCTCTTTCATTCCACTTCCAGAGACTGAGTATCTCAGATTCTACTCACTTATTGAATCAAAGAGAAACACACTTTGAACCCCATCCTTAAGCTCCCTTGTGATGATGCCATCTCAACCACAGCTTCCCATTTTGGGTCAGTGTACCTGCTTAATTACTAAACAGAATATGGGTTTAATTAGTTATGCTCTTTTGGATAATCACTCAACCTCTGTAAGCCTTGCCTTTCTCAAATCTAAAATTATGAAAATAATACTTACCTCAGAGTGTTGTCACAAAGATTAAATAAGATGACACAAAATTATTGTGCCCATTTCCTAGCAAACAAGCCTTAGTGTCCAGCCTTTTTCCTTTAGCAGTTCACCGTACAAAAGCTTTGCTCCGCCATGTCTTTTGAATTGGATTTCCTGTTGGCATAAGGATCAATAATTTAATTAGCTAGATCACTCTTATTTTTTCTAAATAAATGTTTTTTCTTTGTTGATTTTAGAGAGGGAGGGAGGAAGAAGGAGAGAGAGATAGGGAAATTGATGAGAGAGAACACTGATTGGCTGTCTCCTGCATGCCCCTCACTGGGGATTGGGCCCACAACCCAGGCGTGTGCCCCAACCGGGAATTGAACTGGCGACCACTTGGTGCATGGGTTGATGCTCAACCAGTGAGCCACACCAGCCAGGCTGGACCACTCTTAAATGTTCTATGGGATTATATAACTTTCATCCAGGTCATACTAGTGTGATGTTGGAGAGTGATGGATGGCAAACAATTGCAATCTCCAACAGGGCTGGTGCAAGGGTTGGTCTTTCAGTATCCTTTCTGCTATGCTGTTGGATGGCAAAATATAATGTCTTTAATGAATAAGTGCAATTGAGGCATATCATTATCAACTAATGAGGTAGACAACTTGAAAACAATCATAATATCATATTTGGACTTTTTGAGATATAAAGTTAAATTACTTTTATAGATTCAGTAAATAAAGCATTTAAGAAAAGATGCCTTGACTTCTGTTACACAATTGATTTCTAGTTTTTTGTGGGTGTTTTTCCCCCTCTAAGAATAACACGTTTTTTCCTTCCTGGAGTTACTTGTTTCTTTAATATTTGGGTTATGAACATGTCATCAGTACATTCAAGTATAAGCTATCATTTCCTCCTGTGATATTATATTTGCACACTAGGTTTTGATGTTTCTGTCAGATATACCCAGCAATCACTATAACTTATATTCTTGAATTTTTAATACCACTCCACAGAAATGACAAATACCTTATGCTTTAGCGAATACACAAAAATGAAATAAAAGTTGTTAAGTAAGAAAAAAAGCGTTGAAATATTCCCTCAGTTTTATTTTCATCTCATTAAAAAAAACATGTTGATGTTTTTTGCTTTTTGTTTTTTTTTTCATTACCCTGTCTCACAGCCATGGTATTTGCCACAGATTTTTAAAAATAAAAATGATAAATTTTAAATTAGTTTTCATAAAAAGCATCATAGGCAAAATGGCTCATATGTATTTTTTATGTTAATACAAAAAAATTATTCTCTTTAACAAACTGTAGTTTTTCATCTTCTCTTTCAAAAGATATAAAATAACTCATTGTGGTTTTAATGTGCATTTTTCTGATGATTAATGAGACTGAGCATCTTCACATATGTCTATAGGCCAGCTGTATGTTCTCCTTGGAAAAGTGTCTACTCGATTCTTTTGCCCATTTTTAATTGGATTGTTTGTTTCTTTTGGTATTGAGTTTTATAAGTTTTTTATACATTTTGAATAATAACCCCTTATCAGATGCATCATTGGTGAATATCTTCTCCCATTCAGTGGATTGTCTTTTTATTTTGTTGATGGTTTCCTTTGCTGTGGAGATTGATGACATTTGTTTATTTTTTTCTTTTGTTTCCCTTGCCAGAGGAGATATATCAGAAAAAATACTGCTGAGACATGTCTGATATTTTACTGCCTGTTTCCTTCTAGAATTTTTATGATTTCAAAGACTATCATTTAAGTCTTTAATCCATTTTAAGTTTATTCTTGTGTACCATATGAGAAGGTAGTCTAGTTTTATTTTTTTGCATGTATCTGTCCAATTTTGCCAACAGTGTTTATTGAATAGACTATCTTTAGTTCATTGTATGTTTTTGCCTCCTTTGTTAAATATTAATTGACTGTAAAGGTGTGGGTTTATTTCTGGGCTCTCTATTCCGTTCCATTGATCTATTTATCTGTTTTTATGCCAGTACCATGCTGTTTGGATTACTATAGCTTTGTAGTATAGTTTATATCAGGTAGTGTGACTCTTCCAACTTTGTTCTTCTTTCTCAAGATCTTTGTTGCTATTTGGGATCTTTGTGGTTTCATACATATTTTTGAAACATTTGTTTTAGTTTTGTAAATACTCCATTGGTATATTGATAAGAATTGCATTAAATCTGTAGATTGCTTTGGGTAGTATAGGCACTTTAATGATGTTAATTCTTTCTATCCATGAACATGGTATATGCTTCCGTTTATTTATATCTTCCTCAGTTTCTTTCTTCAGTGTCTTACAATTTTCTGAGTGAAAAGAAATAAAATTTTACCCTTTACGACAGCATGGAGGGAGCTGGAGAACATTATGGTAAGTGAAATAAGCCAGTCAGAGAAAGACAAGTACCATATGATTTCATCCATTTGTGGAATTTAGTGAACAAACCGAACTGCCAAGCAAAATAGAGGCAGACTTATAAAGAGAAGGCAGATAGCTCTGGGGAAAGAGGGTGGAGTGCTGTTGGGGTAGGTGGAGGGATTGAGAAAAAAAGAGAGAGAATTCATGGATGTGGACAATAGTGCGGTGATTGCTTCGGAAGGGAAAGAGAGGTGGATGGAGGTAGAAGAGGACATACAGGGGATAAATGCTGATGGAAAAAAACAATAAATTTTTTAAAAAAAGATATAAATTAAAATAATAGTCAATTCCTCTGTTCCAAATAATGGTGAACAAATCTCTAATTCATTCAGGCTAGAACTCCTTCCTTAATTCCTCCTTTTAATGCAAAGACAATCTTAGCTTCACTAAAAGGGTGATACTGTGTTCCCTTAATACCCAGCATAGTTCCATGCCTGCTGAAAGAATAGGTTTTCAGTAAATGTACATCATAATAAACATACGCTCCTCAAATAAACACATATATTGTATGGTGGTCTTGTTTTCCCATTCAATATAACCCATTGATGTAGCTCAGTTATGTGTTCAAATTAACTAAACTAGGTTCTGATACTTAATACAAAAACATTTCACAACTTTGATAAATGTACTTTTAATTTCATTATTGATTCCAGTGCTTTAGCAAAGATACAAAGGGTAAGAAAAGTTGCTAAATAAGAAAAAAGCATTAAAATATTCTCCCAATTTTCATTTCGATGCCATTAACAAGAAATGGGGAAAAAACGTTGCCTTTTTTTCCTCCAGAAATTTAATTATTTTTTAAAGCTGTATATATAAATATAATTAGGCCATAAACTTAGGTGGGCAAATACGTTTATTCTATTCATTTCTATCTATTAGCTCCCGTTCATGAGCAACAATAAATTTAACATGTTTTCTCGTCCTCTGCTTATTCTCTCATCACATCGTGATTTAGTCAGTTTCGACTTTCTTGGTGTTTACTTTGTGTTTTTAGGCCTGATTGATCTAGCAAGTTTAAATTATAGACAATCAGTGAAATGACTTTACTTCCCCCTACTTTGTTAGTTGTTCATTTTTACATTGTCCCATAACTTTTTTTCTCATTATGTTCTATCCCCACATTTGTTTAATCTTAGTTCTGTAATTAAATGCATTCACCAAATAACTTTTTGTCAAAATTTTCCTAGTCATCTCTTGGCTGACTTAAGTTCACCCTCAATTTTAAGAAGAGTTCATGGGAAATATATAAGCTGAACTCTTGTTTGATTAACATCAGTAACCTTTATCTAGTTTGGTTTATCTAAATATATTTGTACATCATGTTTTTGTACATCAGGCTGATATTTTTTTCTTTATCCTGTCTTCACATATTTTGCTTGCAAACAGTTTTGGTGTTTGTTTGTTTGTTTGTTTTTTTCTTTATCCTTAAAATTCATTAAAGTTAACTTCATTAACTTTAATAAGCTATAAATAAAATTAACCATTCTAGGTTAATTCTTCCAAATCTCTCACAAAATGTTGCATTTTTTCAAATAAGTACATTCAAATCAGTTTTTATTTTATCAAAATCGTCTAGAATTATAACTTTTAAAATAGTTTTTCTATTGTTTTGCTTTTCTTTTTTGGAAGCTCACTTTGGTTATGATAGAACTGTTTGTCTAATTATTATAGTTATCATTTTTCCCTAAACTATTTTAAATTGTTTTTTTTTTTTCAGTTTTGTTTATTTTTTCTCAAATCTATCCTTTGCCCCTTGATGGTTTCTAGATATTTTCCTGGCTTCCTTGCATTCCTTCCAAATTCTTCTATTTGTGTGTGTGTGTGTGTTATTTTTCTTTTCTAATTATTTTCTGACTTCAGCAAGCTCATTTTTTCACTCTGTTATTATCAAGCTATATAAGTTCTATTCCTGCATTTCTACTTGGTAATTTTCTATCTTATGGGGTATTATTTTATTAAGTTTTTATTGTTTTATTTATTTATTCACTTGTTTCATAGTCTTTTAGAATTAAAATTTATTTACAGAGAATTGATTATCAGAAATATTGTATTACTGTTTCTCAAATTTTATAATTTTCTTTAAACTACTTTGTAATTTTCTTTATTTAATACACAGTTACACACACACATGCATGCATATAATTTTTCCTATATATTTTGTATTTCATGTCTGACCAATTAACATTTTTATTAAAGTATGAAAGTAACCAATTTCTTTAGAAAAGTATTCATACTTTTTCAATTATTTTATAGGGTTTTTTTTTAATACCATTTTTCTCTAGGTGAAAAATATTGTTTTACTTACTTTTTTTTCTTGAGATTTCTCTTTGTTTTAAAATAAAAAAGTGCAATATTCTTGTTCATTTTATTTTAAATAATATAAAGTTCATTAAATATATCTCTTAACAAAACAATATAACTAGTGATGTGAATAAATTGATCTTATCCTTATTCTTGATATGGTTAGAAATATTAATTGTTTTAGGATATGATACAGAAATTATATACTTAAGTATTTGATGACTCATATCACAAATGGTTTCACTATGCAGCCCCCAGATTCTACATTGATGGTAGTTATTTTTTTAGACCAAAATATCTAATGTTGTTATTTATATTTTAGGTTAGTGGGATGGTTTGGTCATGAACTCAGCACCAGATTTAAAATGGATAACAGTAAGTGCACTCCGTTTTACTTTACAAGTCATTTTTAGTTTAACTTCATTTCTGTTGTCATTGATCTTTGTATGATATGTAGTATATATGCCTTATGGAGAGCTTCCTTTGAAAATGCCACTGAGAATTTTTCAAATAAGAAGTGACATTTCCAGAGTGTAAGACTCAGTGTTTATAGATTTTAGCAGGACTTTAGTCTGTCCCTTTGTAGGGAGATAAGAGGAACCGGAAAGGACTCAGATCTCATCGATATGGAGTTCCTGAAACTTCAGGCAGCGGGGACAGGAGGAATTTGGGGCCTGGCGTCAGATCCAGGAGACTTTGGTGTCAATCCCATTTTTCTGCTTAATACTTTGGGGATGCTTCACGAGTTATATCATCTTGAACTTGTTTCTTCTTGCTTATTTAATGTGAATAATATCTATTTCAGGATTTGGTCTGAGAGTAAAACAAGTTCAAACCAAGCAGCAAACAGCAGTGTTGTTGAAGAAATGTTCATTTTAACTCCTCTGCTCCCAAATTTGCCTCCTTTTGCAGCTTTTGCCACTTACTAAACAGAGGCAGTAAAATCTCAGCAGGTAGAAGTGAAAGTATACCACGCGCCCAATTGCCCTGCTTCTTTTCCTCAATGACTGTATTCTTTTTTTTTTAATTAATTAATTTATTTTTGTTACAGATGCTTCTCCTTTTTCACCCACTGATCCCCCCTCCCTCCCCGCCCTATCCCCAGCTTTGTTGTCCATGTCCATTGTTCATGCACACATGCATATAAGTTCTGTGGTTTATCTCTCCCCCAATATGCTCAATTAATATTTGACAAAGGTGGCAAGAGCATACAGTGGAGTAATGACTGTATTCTTTAATCACAAGGAATACAGAAAGCTTCGTAAATGTTGTGAGTTCCACTTAAACAAACTTGATCATTCAAGTTGCTTTCAACCCTGAGATTGCATTTTCAGCAGAATCATGTTTGCGAGCACCAAAATGAAAGGATCAAGGTGGTCTCTTCCAGTCAAATCAGGAAACCAGTATTTCCTCAAGGCTGCTGAAATAATTAGTTCTGTTATTATTCTAGTTACTTAAATTTTTGTGATGGGCTTCTTCTTATCTGTAAGTGACGGAATTGGATTATATGAGGGAGCAGAGTTTTTCTGTGAAGGGCAGGCAGGAGATATTTTAAGCTTTTCAGTCTGTACTGTTGCTCTGCCATTGTAGTGCTACAGTAGTCATAGATATACGTAAATGAATGAGTGTGGCTGTGTTCCAATAAAACTTTATTTATAAAAGTAAGTGCTGGGCCACGTTTGGCCCACAGGACATACATAGTTTGCCTAATTCTGGATTAGATGGATCTCTAAATACCCAGAATACTCTAAAGTTCTTTTCGTCCGTCTTAATTTGGTCTCTAGCTAGCAATCTTAGATGTATTAGATTTAACTTTTTATTATTCCATTTAATTAATTCTAATTAGACTATCTGGTATTAATTCACCTTTTTAAATATATCATACTTAGGCAGATTCTTTTTTTTAAACTTCCCATTTTTTTTCCCTAAGAGAAGGCACTTGACTTAGTGCTAAAAGTCGCCTGCATGGGTTATTTCATTTCCTATGTCTGCTTTTGGGCAGCATTATGATTACAAGCCTTTTAAATCCTGATGTTTTCCTCTCGTTAACATGTTTTCATAGAAGCAAAACAAAGCGTGGAGCAGAGCAAGGAAGGCGGGCTTGGAGATGGCAGACGATGGGGTTCAGAGAAGCCTCTAAAAAAAGGCCATTTTTCTCTTGTGTCTGAGGGCGCTAGTGTTTGGTAGGCTGCTAAGAAGGTGGGGGCAGGGGAGACAGACATGGAGGTGAAGGGGAAATGTTTGTTAGGTCCACAGATTTGCTCTTAAATATCTCAGAAATCTTTGGAGTAAAATTTTAAAAATCTTATTCTTTTTCTCTCTACTACTTTACTGTTGTTAAAAAATCCATAAAGAACATTTTAATGATATTATTCTATAAAAATGACATTATATAATTTTTCAGAATTGCAGTTAATCCCTGGGGCCAATGGATTTAGAATTTCAAATCCTCCCATATTGTTGGTCTGTCCCTTACAGGCTAGTTTAGAGGTAAGTGATCTATGCTTCAACCTGCCCATGTCTTTAACCTTTTCCTTTACCTGACTGTGATATGTTGTAGTATTTCCTCTGCTAATCAGCAAGGTTATAAATGTGCACTGTGCACAGGCGTTGTGCCCAGGGTCGTGTTCTTCTTTGGGACAGTGACCGTCTGTGTCTTTTATGTATATCTCCAGCTCCTAGCAGAATGCTTAGCACATTATTGGCATTTAATTAATGTTAAACGGAACACACCTGGGGAGATGTATTTTTAGTTCCAATTAGAATTTTTGTGAATTTGAATGAGCTATTTAATTTTCTGTTGGTCTCCCTATGTACAAAATAAACATTCAGTATTTAATTCTAAATTAATTAAATCACTCAACAGTTAGGTATTACGAGAGTACTGTGTGCCAGACCAGCTGTGATTACCGGGGACTCGATTCTTCTAGTTCTGCCGATCTATGAACTCATAACATGCATGTGAGAAAGCTGCAGGAAGACTAACCTTAAGGAGGGAAAATTTAAAAAATATATATGAATAGTCAGAGTAAAACAAAGATTTGGTAAGGTTGTTTCATGAGGTAGGGTGAATTTTGTTAAAACTGGGGCTTCTATGCCGTTATATCCATGTATAATCTCTGCACTTACTGGCTAAATATTTTTCTTTAAATTTGTACAGGTTTTTACTTAAAATAAAGTTAGTCTTACCCTAAATAATAATATTCAAGGAATCAATTTGTTTTCTTAGACACGTATCTATCATCTATTTCTATATCCATCTACCTATATATTCCAATGAACTTGGAAAATATTTAATTAATTAATATGAGTTAATTTCAGAGTGAGGCAAATGTATTTAACTAAATATATTTAACATTTACATAATATATAATAGCAATATTAATAGATATATTAAGGCAATACATATTTTATATACACACTTAAGTAAAATATTTTTAATTAAGTATACACATATATTTCTATTAGAGATTTTTATTTTTTACTTTTTTTCTTTATTGATTTTAGAGGAAGGGAGAGGGAGAGAGACAGAGAAACATTGATGAAAGAGAACATCAATTGACCGCCTCCTGCATGCTCCCCACCAGGGACTGGGCCCACAATCTGGGCATGTGCCCTGACTGGGAATCGAACAGGCAACCTCTTGGTGCACGGGTGGACACTCAACCACTGAGCCACACCAGCCGGACTCTAATAGAGATTTTTAAATATATAGCTATTCAATTAAACTTTAATTTTCACAAATATTTAAAACCTCCTAAGATAATCTAGTTTATGATATTTTAGGAAATCGTGTTGTGGAGTGACTGGATAAATACTTCCAAAATCTCTTCTAAACCTAAAATTCTTGGAATCTGTGAATATTTATAGCAGTTTCTCATTTTGGCCACTGGGTGGCAGTGTCAAGTTCCTCTATTTTTATACAACTTCACTACTAGATCCTGGTAATCAACTCATTTCATTTCGTCCCAATTTAAAGAGCAGGTACTCAGTTTGACCACTAGATGGAACTTGTGCTGTTCTCACTTTTTAGCTGCTGCTGCTTTTTTTTTTTTTTTTTTAAGTTGAAATAGACCCAGTAACAAGATTTTTCAGTCAGTGATACATCTTGGGGTGGGACGGGGCGGGGGGTGGGGGGGTCTGCTTAGCAAATTAGATAATGATATAATGATATTTGAATTGTTTTTATAATATGCATTCAGAGAAAAACTTCTGTTAAATGTTTTAAAACAAAATTCTTTGCTTACCTTGCCAGTTTACATCTGGGAGAAGATGAGTGACACTATTTAAAAAAGGCACCAGGGCATACCTCAGAAAAAACGATTTCAATGTATTTCCTCCTATTTTTCGTATTTTTGTAAATGACCTCTCAGCTGTAGCTAGAAGTTTCCTTTAGACACTCCACTTCGGTGTTTTGTGTGCAGTGGGCAGGATCTTCCAGTGCCCACCCCTTCCGCATGGATTCAGATTCTTATTTTCTTTACTGCTTGTTCCTGTCACCGTGTATTATAGTCACCTGGACAAGTGTTTCTTCTCAGCTGGAATTGGAATACTGACTTATCTCCTCCTTTAGTATCTAAATGTGAATCTAGCAAAGGGACCATCGAGCCATCAGAGGGGTACACACAGTGCTCTGGAGCTTCCTATCACATGTTTCTTTGGAATCTTCCAAGTACTAACTTGAAATTAAAAATATTTATATTGTATTTTGAAAGGTCATATTTGTATGTAGTAATAGGTAAACAAAGTGTAGACCCTTTCAATATGTAAGTTTAAAATGAAATAAATAGCTTCAAAATAAAAATTAGAGTGTTCAAATAAAATGCATGGCACCTCAGAAGAAATTGACTTTGTGTTTCTTCAGGAAGTCATCGGGGAACCATTTTTAAGAATTTAGGAGAAAAAAAAATGACAATTGAAAATATCATGCTATGCTTACTTTCCCTATTTAAACTTATCTAACTTTTCTAACTTTGAATTCATTTTACCCAGGAAAAATCACCCAGGTAGTTTCAACTCAGCCAAGAACTCTGAGTATTTTCAAACTACACTTTTTTTTTTTTTTTTTCTATTTAAAAAAAAAATTATTCTCTCTCAATACTAAAAACACAGAAATAATGAGAAGCCAAGAAGAAAAGATGATTTTTCTTTCATTTCCCTGCTAATTCTTATTAGCCTCTCTATGTTCTTATATGAGTTTTCAGCAAAGATTTTTACAGGTGCCTCAAAATGCATCTGCCCTTGCTGTGGTAGGAAGGTGGTAAATAGTTTTAGATTTAAGTTATTTTATTGTTAACTAAGAGAAACAACATGTTAAACTTGAGATATTTGTCATAGAAATTGGTTTCTAATTACCAAGAAAAATTTGCAAGAGCAAAACCCTCTGTAAAAAAACTATGAACATAAGTAATACTCCCCAAAGTCTTTCTATGAACACAAACGAAACATCATTAAAAGGACCACTTCACACCTTGCCCAGCTGCATCTTAGAAGGCACATATCAGAACCAGAACATTTTCTAGAATGATTTATTAAATGAAATTTCTTCAAATAATTATCAGTCTCCAAAGAGAAGCTTGGAAAGATACTTCCCATATTTGTGAATTCCAAACCTGATCGTCAAAACCCCGCTGGGCTGTGCCTTGCCCTGTGAGAATGCTGTTCTCAAAGCGGGCTCACTGTTCCAGAACTGGGAGGTGTTCCCTGGCGTCCTCATTGTCCATATGTAGTACATTTTGTTTCACAGGAGAAAATGAAGAGACACCTCCTACCAAACTCAACATAACTGGGCTTACTTGAGTTCTAATGACCTACAGTAGTTCCCCCCTTATCTGCAGGGGATACGTTTTAAGTCCCCAGTGGATGCCTGAAACCACAGAGAGTACCAAACCCTCTATATGCTATGTTTTTCCATATGACGGAGAGCAACTGCAACCATGGACAACATATAGATAGATAGATAGATAGATAGATAGATAGATAGATAGATAGATAGATAGATAGATATAGATATAGATATCTGATATATATATATAGATATATATATCAGATCGGTATAGATTGTTTTGCTGTATTTCTTTTTAGATCATTGTTTGTAATGAAGAAAAGGTTGGAAGCAAAAACAAAAACAAATATAACTCCCTTCTCCTTCAGCCAAATCTAGAGCCTCCGTGCAATAAAAGTGACACAAATTTATGCCTAAATTGTTGAGTCCTATGAGAATGCCTGCCGCCACATGTACATATATACAGAAATACGTGTTTTCAGACCTTAGAAAGTTCAGATGCCAGTGAATGGCCCTGTCTTTGCTTTGTGACAGAACGTGATACAGTGAAGCGACAGCAAGTGGCAAGTCAGTGCATCACACTCTGAAGTTCATGCAGCTCTTATATGTAGGATATATTTTTAAACTCTACTTGACCTTAAGAGATAAGCTGGAAAAGCATGTCTGTTCTGACCTCTAATGTTCCCACACCAGCTATTGTGTGCCCTTGTCACTCATCTTAATATAAGACACCTCAGGCAGGACACTGCAGGATTTTCAGACCATGCTGGAGTGTAATGGGGGGGGGGGGTGATGAAAGAAGAAAAATGGGTGGGGGAAAGAAAAGAAAGGGAAAAAGCAAAGCCCAATACTTCTGTACTAATAAATATATTATCTAATACTTCTGCTTCTCTGTCTGATAAAATGCGCTTGTTTTCTTACTGTTAAATGGGATGAGATTTGGGAATTGGCCAAACAATGGTAAATAATATCTGTAACACTGCCTTCCACACAGGCAGGTGCATTGAGATCTTATTGTTTTGTTTTGTGGACCAAAGCTTATATCAGAATGGAAAAAAAAATATGCCTTCTGGATTATGATGGTGAAAAAATGGTTTTGGAGAAAGTGTTTGAATTTTATGATATTGAAATGCCTTTATTTAAGGGATACTTGAAATTAATTATACTAAGCTAGTTTAAAATAACTCTGAAGGAACATTATATTACTTTTTCAAGTATTGTTTAAATGACATTTTCACAGTTTTCCTGATATGGAAACTTCGCATTCGGTTTTTAATAGCAAAGGATTTAATAAAAGAACATGTTTTCACAGAAAGACTGTTTAAAGTGAGATAATTTTTGGAGAGGTTAAAAGTGGTCATTTCTTTTTTATGCATGATTTACCGTTAATTTTTGCTTCTCTATAAATCGACAACACGTCATTAATCCGACTGTTTCGCATTCCACAGATCTTTAACAAAGCAACCATGAAAGCACTAAGAAGGAAATCTGTTTTGCTAACTGGTTACCTGGAATACCTGCTCAAGCATTACTATGGCAAAGATAAAGCCGAAACCAAGAAACCAGTTGTGACCATAATTACTCCATCCCACATCGAGAGCCGTGGCTGCCAGCTCACACTAACATTTTCTGTGCCAATAAAATATGTATTTCAAGAACTGGAAAAAAGAGGAGTGATGGTAAGTACATCTCTTGCTTTGCCACCAAGTCTTCCCTATGGGGTGCATTTTAGGGATAACATTTGGATTCCTTAGTTTATTCACTGATGCATGTTATTTTACACCATCAGTTAGTTAGTGAGGATAAATTAAGTGCTAACTAAGTAAGCATTCAGTACTTGCTAATTAAAGGGCACAGGGATCTGTCATTTCTAGTAAAAAGAAGAAACCACAAATTTTGGATACAAAAAACAATTTTGTGTCATTCACTTTTATTACAGTTTGAACAGCAAATGTGTTTCATCATAATTAGAACATGGTTTCACTAGTCTTTTACTAGCAAAAGCCCCAGTACATATTTATTGAATAAATAGAATTAAAGAACATGTCAATATGATGAAGGAGGGGAAAGAAAGTCAATCTTATTTTGTTGTTTGATTATGTTATTTTCAGCCTTGTCACTCAAGTCATAATAGATCCATAGACACATATGAGGAGTGTTAACATTGAATGAAATCATTTTTTAACCACTGGGCCAAAGTGGCCTTCTTAGCCGCTTGAAAGGAGCTAATAAGTGTTAATAGAATAATTTCAGGGAAAAACGGTGATGATATAATTTGGGACCTGCTCCACTCACATGGTCCTCCACAAGTTTAGAAGAGGTCCCAGAGGATCCTGGAGGTGCAAATCAGAATATGGCATTGCAAATCGATCCTTACTGTGTCCAAGTTCATGCTCTTGGGAAAATCAGTTGATGTCCATGTGCCTGAGATGTCTCATCTGTTTTTTGGGTGCAGATATACTTACTTCAAAAGTTGTTATGGGAATTAAATGGACCCACACCCATGAACCATGTACTATGCTGTCTAGCTAGAGTGGGTGTTCCTTAAGAGAGTCATAGTGATCTTCAGACTAGGTCACATCATCTGGTCCCATTTCATAACATTTCCGCATTCCCATTGTAAACTAACATTTGTTTTAGACTGTAATAAATAATAAAAATATGTAGTCGAGCAAAAGGAGATTTAGCCTGGGGACACAAGTTCAGGTGGCAAGCTAAATTGTGTCCCCAACCCCAGACAAAGGGGAGGCCACCTTTTACAGTGAAAGTTCCCACCCAGGTTTTCAATTACGTCTATTCTATACGAGCGAGCTACCCAAATTGTGCAGTTCTGATTGGATGGGACAGATGGCAGTCTGCTGGAAGAAAGATGTAACCACGGTTTCCCCACTGGTGTTGACCCCAATAGCACACACAGGCTCCGGGAAGCCAAGAGCTCAATCTGAGGGCCTTTGTCAGTGGATGGAGTACGTGAGGGGCCCTGTCAGCTCATGGCCACTAGACTCTTCTTATTCATAAAATTTGGTCCTTGGTTGACCAGAGGGAGTCCATCTCAGCAGATCAATTCTTCCTCAGGGTTCACATCTAACGGATCTTCTCCAGGTCCATTCCAGGAATATAGCAGCTCCTGACCTGCAGTCTATTAGGGACTAGAGAACTGAATGTAAGGATAATTTACTGAAACTCTCCAGAACAGTGTGAGGCTCTTTCATTTCCATGTGTCCAAAATTCTAGGCTCGCCAGGGCCTCCCACAGGCAAATCATACGTATGTTCTACTGAATGCTTCCAGATTGCTGCCAGGTGGACTTCAGAAAAGTGCTTTTGGATATTCATGGAACAGCCCACTGATGTTTGAATTCTAATTAAGAAGAGAGTTACCAATAACGTCGAAACCCTATATTTTAATTAAAGAGAAAAACTGCTTATATATATATCGAGTTTTAGGGAAATCAGCATGACTGTTTCATGTGCGTTTATCTTGACTGCAGATTTTTATTACGAGAATAATGCTGACATGCTTGTGGCTTTATTTCCCCCCACAGTGTGACAAGCGGGAACCGAGTGGCATCCGAGTGGCCCCAGTCCCTCTCTACAATTCTTTCCATGATGTTTATAAATTCATCAATCTGCTCAAGTCTGCACTTGACTCTGCAGAAAGAAAACATAGCAGTGTTTAGAACAAATTAAGCAAACAATACTGAAAGCTGCTGTGATTATTTTATTATTTTTATGCAAGCTTCTATAATTGGAAGTATTTGAAAACCAATTACACATAGCTGCAATGAATTATATACTTTATTTTAAAAATCTGATATAATTACCACACGAGTCAATGTCCCTGAGGAATCTATACCGCTGTTCAATTCCTTGGTGTTTTGTGGCTCTGGGTCTTCACTGGTCTAAAATATTGTGTACACAGTCTTGGTTAACTGTTACATTTCATAGTGAAATCTTTTTATTGATTTAATGTATCATTGACTGAAAATTTCATAACATATGTGTGATTGTGTGTCAATTTTCTAAACATTACTTTAGTTTTAATTTCCCAAAGAATTTCTTATAAGCACTATAGTTGAGCAGTCTGATATGTGTAAGCTCTTGCAATATTCTATCCAGCTCCGCTCTAAGGAGCAGAAAATATGTTTTCTAGGGCAATGGACTTCAAATATCTTTGGCCAAAATACACACTAAGAAATATGTCTAATAACAAAGACCTGTATTTATGTGGGTATGTGCTTTACTTTAGTTTAATAGAACAGTTTTAATAATATTTTAACATCTGTGAAAGAAAAGTCTTTCAATTTTCAAACAACTGCTTCTTGCAATTGCCATTGGCCATTCTTTCCCATTACCATCCCTGATATTAGCATGCTTCTCACAATGAATAGACAGCATCTTAGATCAAATTAAAACTGGTATATGTGGTAAAAACCAAAGTTCCATATATTATTTACCTGTGCTCTGATATTTATTATTCAATTTTACCTTATTACAACAAACTCATTAAATTGATTTCTCCACTCACTCTTGGGTCCTAAATCATTTTTCCAGGATGTCCCTTTATATAATGTAATCATAACTTCTCTCTTTTTTCCAACGGGAACTTCCCCTGATAAAAGACATTGGATGTTACTCTGTCGCTAAAGTAGTGAAAAAATCACCCATGATGTTTGTGATTCAGGGTTAGAATTAGGAAATGAACATTTCATCTCTCAGCCTCTATCCCAAATCTACAGACCTTTCTTATCTGCTAGGAAAACCACAGTTGCATTCAGCCCTGTTGGGTTTCCCTTGTTTTTATCTGCTGATATCATCACCACTATTTATGGATTGATATTCTACATTTGTATTCATTCTCAGCAAGGAAGAGCGACTATGCAATAATTATTTCCCTATTGAAACAGATTTGAATGAAATTAACTTTTACAGCCACTTGGGATGTTAGCGTTAAATAAAAAGATGTAGAAGTCCAACAACACCAGCAACTACTGATGTTGATCGAGAATGCACCATGTACTGTAATACTCTTTATGCTATCTTACTTAATCGAGTGGTTGCATAACTGCTTTAGTAAAGCTTCCCACTCCAACTTTCTGCAGAATTGATCTTCACATATGGAAAAGTTCTGAAAACCTTAAACCTCAACCATATTCAACCTCATGTAGAAGAAATCATTTTTTAACTTCACCATGGTAAACAAAACAGACTTGGTTTCAGCTCTCATGGAACATGTAGCTTCGTGGGGGAAATAGATACTAAACATAAACATCCAGGTAAATCTATAATTACGAACTGTAACCTCTATAAAAGACAAACAGATGATACTATGAAAGAAAAATCTCAGTGGTATTAGGCAGTTGAGTAAGGGAAGGTGTATGAAGGTACTTATAAGCTTAAGTTCTAAAATATTTTATGCTAATCATATTGAAATTACATCCAATTATATATATAAACAATTTAAAGCATAATCAGCACTATATCCTTATTACCAGATTAAGAAACAGAACATTAAAAATTCCTCTCTTCTAGTCTACATTTGCCTCCCTCCCCTGATCCAGAGATAATTATTTAATTATGTTTTGCATTAACCATTTCCTTATTTTCTTTAATTTTACACCTTATTATTTTAAAAGGCTTGTTTTTTTGCCTGGCCAGTGTGGCTCAGTGTATTGAGCATTGTCTCATGGACTGAGAGGTTCTGGTTTGATTTCTGGTCAGGGAATATGCCCGGGTTATGGGCTTGATTTTCAGTAGGGGGAATGCAGGAGTCAGCTGATAATTTCTCTTAAAAAAAAAAATCAATAAAAAGATATTTTTTAAAAAATGGTTTCCCCAGCCAGTGTGGCTCAGTGACTGAGCATCGACCCATGCACCAAGAGGTCGCCCATTCAATACCCAGTCAGGGTACCCTCTCCCTTCCTCTCTCTCTCTCTTTCAAACCAATAAAGAAAAAAAATTTTTTAACTAAAATAAAAGTGGCTTATTTGTTGTTGATCTTTTTTTTCTGCTAATTCCCCACAAAATTCTAAATTGTCAAGAAATGTTTTATGACTAATAAACAAAAATATGATGCACTTCTTGCTTTCTTAAATAGAATATGTAAACAATTGATTACCTTTCTCAATAACTTGAGCACATTTATATAAACACCAATCCTTTTATAGTGATGTCCTTGGGAGCACAGGGCTGTTTGTGTAATGCTAAGTTATACTTACCGTACAAAACGGACTGGAGAAAGGCCGGGTGCTAAGTTAATAACTTAATTACAAATTAAATAAATACATATTCTCTACAGCTATTTTGTGCTCAGTATTTTCTACTTACTCTTGAGTTCTATATGGGTTTATATTCAAATTGTGTTGTCTGTTTCATAAACTGAAGTTACAAGAGCACTGATTTTAACATGGTTTCATAATCTTAAAACAACAACCTGGAAACACTGTGTCAGCATCACATCATAAAGCACAACATGGAAACCACTAGACTAGGGGACCCTGTTACTGAGATCATGGATTTGTTACTTGTATCGGCTAATATTATGGGGTTATGTGTTTGAGAAAGATACATTATATGCTTCCTTCCCTCTAGTAATGTTATTTTTAATCTCAGCAAGATGTACTCTCAAAGAACAAAATAATACAAGTTTCATTATAAGCTAATTAATTTACACATTTCTGATGTGATTTTAGTTTGTTGCAATTATTATTTTTATTAATGTTCCAGTTTTTCCATTTTTAACTCTTTAAGGTGGCTCGTGAGTCCCAGAGAGTATCTCAACTGCATTTTGATAGCTTTATTGCTTTTAGGTTGACAAGATATCAGCTTACTTTGTATATTTTCTACCTTGAACTTGACATCATTCAATTTTCTAACAATATCCAGTTCCTTTTGAATGAAAATGGTATTAGAAACCATAATCTTAACAGTAAGAATGCTCATTGTAATTGGGTTGATCATAGTTAACAGGATTTTCAGTTAACAGATTTAGAAAATATATTGAAGAAAAATTGTATCTTTATTTTTATTCATATTTTAAATTCAATTAAAAATAACACAAATTTTTATTTTACTTAATTGATTTTTATATCTTGTAATAATATTATCAGTTATGTCATATAAGATACACTATCATTATCATATGTATACATATATAGTTTGTTTATTTACATTTTTTTTTCCTTTTTTTGATGTTAGAGAGAGAGGGAGAAAAAGAGAGAGATAAAAACATCAATGAGCCCTGGCCAGTTTTCTCAGTGGTTAGAGCGGTGGCCTATGGACCAGAGATTCCCGGGTTCAGGCCCTGCTAAGGGCATGTACTTCGGTTGTGGTTCATCCCTGGCCCCAGTTGGGGTCATGTGGGTGGGGTCATGTGTATGGCAACCACTTGATATGTCTCTCTCACATTGATGTTTCTCTCTTTTTATCCCTCTCTCTGAAAATAAATGCAAAATTGTCCTTAGATGAGAAAAAGAAACATCAGTGAGAGAGAACATTGGCCATCTCCTGCATGCCCCCCACTGGGGATCAGGCCCACAACCTGGGCATGTGCCCTGGTCAGGAATCAAACCAAGACCTCTTGGTGCATGGATCGATGCTCAAGCACTGAGCCACACCAGCCTGGCTGTATACATATATAGTTTTAGAATTAATAATACCAAAGATATTTTGAACAATGTGATTAAAAGAGTTTAAGATTTTCTGAAGGTTTTTATTTTGTCTTTAGAATACATCTTACTAGGAATAGAAAGTCAAATTACTGTGTTTTAATGGCACTTGTAACAACTCTTCTCTGTATGGTCACACAACCAATTACATATGTAATTAGGTTTAGTACTTTGGAACTTTTTTCAGTCTTTAAAATTTTTCTTTAAAAGCTTAAAATTTATTTCAGAATTGTATAAAATATTTAGGTAATTAGAACTTCAAATCTTCACAGCAAGGTATACTCAGAAAAATCTAGATTGTGTTCCTACCCCTGCACCTTATTCCCTTTCACTATTTGTGTGTAATTTAAAAAATATTTTGGTATACCTATACCTATACCTATACCTATACCTATACCTATACCTATACCTATACCTATACCTATACCTATACATATACATATAAATATATATATCTGGGCATATATGTGTGTGTGTGTGCATATGTATGCACACGTTTCTTTCGTAGATACAAGAAATACAGATAGCACATGGTAAATATATTTTTCCTCTTGTGAAAGACATTTTAAAATATATAATTACAATTAATACTTCAAGAAGGAATAATAGAATTAGAAAATAATATTTTTATAAACTTTGTTTGTTTGTTTGTTAATCCTCACCTGGGGATTTTTTTTTTTTTTTTCCAATAATTTTTAGACAGAGTGAATGGGAGAGAGGAGAGTGAGAGAGAGAAAGACAGAGAGAGAGAGAGAGAGAGAGAGAGAGAAACATTTATGTGAGAGAGACACATCAATTGGTTGCCTTCTATATCAAAAATTGTGTCCATAATTCCCTTATGATGATTTCGAAAGGAACATTATATCTTACTCTATATTTGTATACATATCTTTTCTCCCTAACTTAATATTACTTGCTTGGTGATATGGTTAATATTGTTTTTCTTGGTATGTCCTTCAGTTCTTCCCACTAAGCTTTATATACAGTTGGCCTCTTACAAGCAGGTAATTAATGAGAAATATACAGGGGTAAATGTATATGCTGTCCACATTTACCTTGAGCCACCCCCCCACACACACACATACCCTGATCTTTGACTGAAAGAGTAATTAATAGAAACTCCTTTCTGATTGAGTCTGGTTTAGACCTGAGCCCACTATAATATGTCAGAAATATGTAAAATATTTAGAATACATAACTCAATAGACACCAGTTCTCCATAAGTAGAAATTAAATTTTTATTCTTAGTTATTGTTGGAAATTCTTTTGAAGTGTTCAGAATCGAGGGCATGTAATGTACTAGTTATATCACTTACTATTATATGGCAGCCTCCTCGGCCTTAAAAAGGCCTCAAAACCCTCTCTCCATGTCTCATCCAGGCCCAGAGTGGAGAATGACTTCACTGTCTTAAATCAAATGAGGAAAATGCTTTAAAGCACAAATTCTCTTGAAAGACAAATAAACGACCTAACATTGGATTCCTGGGCCTCAGCTGAAATTTCCATCACGTATACTCACAATATTATTTTAGGTGAAGAGAACTGTTGCATTTTTGTGCCAATATTTACTAAACAGAGGTCTTAATTTTTTCTTTCCCAGTGTGTGGGAGCTTTACTTCATGCAGTTCTCCTTGCATTGTATTTTGTTAAAACAACAGGCTTGTCAAGAATGGAGACATTGCAGTGATATATAGAGTCTATGGGAGAGATTTTCTCTACGGGTTAAAGTAAGTAGTTGGATCAAAGTCAGGACATAGATGCTACAGCTGGTCTGGGGAAAAAATGGCAATTAAGAGGGGGGAAAAAAAGAACAGAAAGAGAGAATCACAGACTTTCTTTTTTTAGGTAACAACAACAGAGCCAGATTGTTTGAAGCTGGTATGTGACCAAATGTCACATTTTTCACTGCATTCTCAATAACATTGCTATTGTATAATTGTTCTTCGGTTATATTAATTGCCATATTAACCGATAACAAACTCGATACATATATTTTTATACACTACATTTGTTATCTTTCTGTTTCGTATGTTTCTTTCTCTCACAATAAACACTTCAGAGCATGGGAGAGAAGCCTGTTAAAGAACTGTTTCTTTAAATGGCTGGCAGCCCAGCTGGAGCGGGTGCGTTCATTGTGATCAGTTCCTGCCCCCGCTGCCGTCGAACATTTGTGCCCCATGTGATTTCCTATTTATTAGAAAATTTTATCTCCTCCAAAGATTTAAATGCGCACATGTATCAGAGACAGTAAAAATTAAATAAGAAAACAAACTGTTTTAAAGTACTTTCTGTGGGGGAGTTGGATAACTTGTAACCATTTTAGGGGAATAAAATTGCTACATACTAAGTAAGATTTCCAGGTAACATTAGTCATCTACCGCACACAAAGGGGACATGAATAAAATGGCATAAACTTGGAAAGACACCCAAAATGATAAGGAGCAAGAGCCCAGGAAAGATGTCAACACACTCTCAAAGCCGGACAGTAGAGGGACTAGCAGCGGACTGGAAAGCCCTGTGTGAAAGGGAAGGATGTCAGAGAAGTCACCTGATGTAGCTCAAAGAACCACTGACATGTTTAAGAATGGGAGGTACCAGTTATTTCTGAAGGCCAGGATGCTTGGTGGGTGGGAAACAGGTGGTTGAAAGTCTGTAAATTTAGCAGTTGGACTCAGAAACCTTCCTCCAGCCTCTGCAACTGGAATATTGCATCTCCCACACACCCACAAAGGCAAGAGTTTACTTTCTAAAAGGGATGAAGTAGTGTCGTTCTAGGCTGAGGTATATGAGGACAGCCAAGGAGATGGATGAGTCCTGTGAATGAAATTAAAGTGATAGAGCAAAATTTTGTAGCTGAAAGCCCTAACTTCTTTCCCCCACTTGGCTCCCAAGAAATTATATCCAACCCACCTCAGGAACATAATTATAGATTTCTCTCCAGGAAAAGTGTTCCATCTAGTTGATAAGAGCTATGGATATTTACATGGGACTCATTGTAGTATAATGCTGTTCACCATTCAGAAATTTCTGTTCCTGCACAAAATGCTTGCACCTGCTTTTTAGAGTTACTAGCTTTAAAAATGAATGGACACAAAGTATCACCAGACATACGACAGTAACATTTAAAATGCAGGATAGAATCCAAAGGAATGAAAGGAAACAAATAATAAAATGGAAAAAGAATAAAAAGAAAAAGTATAATTACTATCTTCCAAGAGAAAAGAAAGACCAGGGAACAAGGAAATGATACACTGAAAAGGGTACAAGGAATGAGAAAAAGCTCTTGAAAATTAAAAATATGATATCAGAAATAAAAACGTGCAAAGGAACGCTTTGAATCTATAACTGAGGAACTATCTGAAAAGCACAGGAAAAAAGATCCAATAATGTAAAAATTACAACAATGAATATTGATGTAATCTAAATCACAATTTCACTATATTTGGAGGATGAGGGAAGAGAAAGTGTATTTGTGTGTATGTATTTGTGGGCTGTGGGGGAGAAGAGCTATAATAACTAAATCTTCATTTTTCATAGTAGGAAGAAAAATAATGTTGTAAATTCTAAGTTAAAGAAATTAAAAGACGTTAACACCTGTCTAATGGTAGTTACAAAATGAGAAAGTAGATAAAATAGAAAAGAGAACATTAGCAAAACATGAAACTCTAAGAATTCCTCGTAAACCAGGGTATGCTTCCATACAAGGTTCAATGAGTACCAAACATAATAAGTGTATTTTTTACAAAATGTAAATCACATCATGGGAAAATATAACACATTGAGGATATAAAGAAAATGAAAAAAAAAAACAAAAAAAAACTTTTA
Organism: Molossus molossus; assembly: GCF_014108415.1. Classification (NCBI taxonomy): domain Eukaryota; kingdom Metazoa; phylum Chordata; class Mammalia; order Chiroptera; family Molossidae; genus Molossus; species Molossus molossus. The sequence goes on from NW_023425346.1 coordinate 26,634,467, forward strand.
CGGAGAAAATAGAAAAGATCAGCAATCACAATGACATAGAGATCCTCACTACCAACTCTGAAAGAGAAAGCCCAATGGAGGATGCTTTTGAAATTTATATGAAGAATTATTTCCAGTAGAGAAATCTATGGCAAGCCAAACTATCAATTACATGTCAAGACAGAAGAAGGATATTTTCAGGTGAGCGAGGCTTTAGAATGTTCTCTCCTCATGTACTACTTCTCAGAAGCTACTGGAAAATACTGAGCTGCAAAAAAGCCAATGAAGCAATGGAATTCCCAATCTGAGAATGAAGAGAAGTCCCATGTCCCATGGCAACAGCAGTCCATCTGCCCTAGAAGGGAACTGCTCAGAGAGCTCCAGGGAATAGGTAGCGCGCTCTCTCTCTCTCTCTCTCTCTCTCTCTCTGTCCCTCTCTCTCTCTGTGTCTCTTTCTCTGTGTCTCTCTCTCTGTCTCTCTGTCTCTCTCTCTTTCTCTCTCTTTCTCTCTCACTCACACACACACACACACACACACGCACGCACGCACACACACACTGATGAAATACCTAATGCCTGATATAGTTTAGTATTCGGAGAAGAGTTTCAGATTCCCTCAGAACTAATTTGAGATCCAAATTAGTACAGAAACAATATTGAGCAAATGTAAAAAAAAAAAAAAAATAGCAATTATTAATTCTAAAAAGTAAGACTGTACAACAAAAGAAACATTATCAGAGTAAAATATACAGTGTAGAAAATATGCCCTGTATTTCTCAACTTGATGTTCAAAAATGCTGTTTTCATTATATTTTAACATATGTTCCTATTCTTACACATACACACAACACCAGCTGTAAATAATATTTATGTAGTTATAAACATGCAAACAATGAATATTGATGTAATCTAAATCACAATTTCACTATATTTGGAGGATGAGGGAAGAGAAAGTGTATTTGTGTGTATGTATTTGTGGGCTGTGGGGGAGAAGAGCTATAATAACTAAATCTTCAATTTTCATAGTAGGAAGAAAAATAATGTTGTAAATTCTAAGTTAAAGAAATTAAAATTAATTCACGTTACTTAAAAATATGGAGCTAAATCTCAGCAGAAATAGCTAAAATAGTTGAGAGCTGTTGGCTCATGGTTGGTAGGAATTAAAGCCAGGTGTGAAGGGGTCAGAGGACATGCATAGAAGTTCACTGGAAGGGTCAAGTTCACAGACTCTGAAAACAAAATATCGGTTGAAATACTGGCTCTAGTACATACCAGACATGTGATCTTATAACTTAAATGCTCAACACTTTCATCTTCTTGTTTGTGTAATTAGACAATAATGGTAGTACCTCTAGAATTGTACAGATTAAATAATTTAATACATAAAATAATTTAAATGATAAGGGACCACATTACTAGTACTGGCAATAATGTGTAATTGTTAACTGTTTGTACAAATTAATTTGATTAAAAAAATGGAAAAAAAAGCGTAACACCTTGCATGATACATAAAAAATAGTCAAGAAATAAAAAGAATCATTATATTTAAAAATTAAAACTGATGACTAGTTAGTCATGAGTGCAATAAAACCAGCTTAAACTACTTAAGTATGTTTCTTATTATCAAGCATCTAAACAAGAGCATTGCATTAATCATATTGAATCACGAAAGATTAATTTCTGTCCAATGCAATTATCAGTATATGAACATAGTGCCTAAGATATAAATTAAAATAGGCTTCTAGAATATCAGAATCTCATTCACTGAAAGGAATAAAGATGATAAAATTAATTTGAAACTAATAATTAATGTTTGTCAGAAGCTAATTAATACTTATGTTAATATCTCTTCTGTTCTGCTAAACTTGGGTCATATATTCACTTTAGATATGCTCATATAATAGCAGGCTTTCCTTCTATGTTGTGAATTAATATAAAGAAATTCTAAATTCTCAACAGATTTTAACATATGTCCATACACTTTCGTGTAGAATGAATCTAAAATTTCAGCAAAACTGATACTGAATGTTGTTTTATCTCCTCAGTAAAAATTAAGGACACATTTTTTTTTTAATCAACTGTGTTTCAAGAGTTGCAATTACATGCCCTGGCCGGTTTGGCTCAGCGGTTAGAGCGTCGGCCTGCGGTCCTGAGAGACCCGGGTCCGGTTCCCGCTGAGGGCATGTACCTCGGTTGCAGTTTGTCCCCGGCCCTGGTCGGTTGTGCGGGTGGCAGCCACTCGATGTGTCCCTTTCACATCAATGTTTCTCTCTCTCTGTTCCACTCTACCTGAACAAAAAATGGAAAAATGTCCTCGGGCGAGGATAAGAAAAAAAAAAAAAGAGTTGCAATTACATTGTGGGGGAAATCAGGTAATGTTTTGATTGCAGTAATTTTACCCATTGCAACATACAGTAAACCACATTTGTATTTTTATCCATATTTTCAACATACAAATAAATAAGATCAGTTTAGGATATTGTTTTAGCAAGCGCAAAACCTGTGTATTTGACAGATATAGGCAGTAATATAGGTCTCATCATTAGGGAGAAAGCTGTAGCTGAGGAAGTTCTGATAGCATTCGGACGTTTGTGTGTAAGGAAACCGAGGCCGGTAGTGAAGAGCAGCTTTCACACAGTTTAAACACGTAGACAAAATACTGAATCTTAATTATTGCCCCTGAAAAAGGGAGATTTCTGGAGAAGCACGACAACATACTGAAATCCAAGCTTGAACAAGTTGAGGAGATATGGTGTCATATAAATAGAAACTTGTTCTTCCCTTTCTGTATTTTAACACACACAAGCCGAGAAAGAGGAGAGATATTGGATGACAATGTACAACATCATACAGCTAGTGTGGACGTAGAATTGTTATTGTTCTCAGAGTCAAAAACTCAAGAAAGAATCACAATGAAACATTTATCTCTGCAAATTTAGGTACATCCTAGAAATTTCAAATAATATACATTTTATAAAAAACATTAAAGCTGTGAGTTTGTATGCGTATATATACACAGTTTGTGTCTGTACAACACATACACATTACATTGTCTAAAGGAGAGAAGAATTTATTCAAAGGACAAAGCTTAATTTACTCATTGATACCAGACATATGACAACATGTAAAAGTTACTTCTAGTAAAGAAAGTTTGAGTACCCAAAAACTATATGATAAAGGAAAAGTGTCTTTAAAGTTGTTTATTTATCCAACTTAAATTGTATTTATTTATATTTATAATGGTAAATATTCCTCACCCAAGGACATTTTTTCATTTGTTGTTCGGATAGAGTGGGAGGGAGAGAGAGGAAGAGAGAGAGAGAGAAACTTTGACGGGAAAGGGACACATCGAGTGGCTGCCACTCACAGGACCAACCAGGGCTGGGGACAAACTGCAACCGAGGTACACGCCCTTAGCGGGAACCAAACCCGGGTCTCTCCGGACTACAGGCCAACACTCTAACTGCTGAGCAAAACCAGCCAGGGCAATATTTAAAATAATATGATTAAATATATAAATATGATTAAAATTTATATTCATAGTTTCTTTACAAGAAAGAGAAGAAAAAATATAGGATAGAAGAAAGAATGGATTAGTAGGACTAAAAAGGAGAATTTTTCTTTTTTTTTGAAACATTTTTCATAAAAGGAACAGAATAGAGAGCCCACATTAAACCCATGCACATATGGTCAATTAATTTATCGCAAAAAATTCAAGTATATAAAATGGGGAAAGAACAGACTCTTCAATAAATCACGTTAAGAAAACTGGGCAGCCATATGCAAAAGAATGAACTGGACCCCTCTCTGACTCCATACAAAAAGTTAACTCAAATTAGATTAAAGACTGAACATAAAACCTGAAGCTATAAAACTCCTAGAAGAAAACATAGCCAATAAACTCTTTGACATATGTCTTGGTGATGGTTTTTTGAATGTGACACTAAAAGCAAAAGCCACAAAACAAAAAAAAGCAAATGGGACTACATCAAACTAATAAACTTTTGCAGGAAAATGAAACCTCAACAAAATTAAAAAAACACCTAGTGAGTGGGAGAAAAAATATTTGCGAATCATATATCTAATAAGTAATTAACATCCAAAATATAAGAATTCAAACAACCCAATAGCAAATAAAAAATATGATTAAAATATGGGCAGAATATCTAAATAGATATTTTCCCCAAAAGGCTTATAAATGGCCAACAGGTACATGAAAAGATTCTCAATAGCATTAGTCATCAAGGAAATTCGAATCAAAACCAATATGAGATATCTTTCCATACCTCTTAGAATGACTATTATAAAAAAGACAAGAAATAAGTGTTGGCAAGAATGTGGAGAAATGGAAACTCCTGTGCACAGTTGGTGGGAATATTAATTGATGCAGCCACTATGGAAAACACAATGAAGGTTACTCAAAAAATCAAAAATAGAACTACAACGTGATACAGCAATTCCACTCCTGGGTATTTATTTGATGAAAACACTAATTCAAAAAAATTACATACATGTCCATGTTTGTAGCAAGCAATATTTACAACAACCATGGTATGGAAACAAACTAAGTGCTAAGTGTTCATGGATAGATTAATGGGTAAAGAAGATGTGGTATGTATAGTAGAGAAGTGAATACCTATGTTAATACAAACAGGTGTACAGAAATATTCATGACAACTTTATCTATAATAGGTAAAAACTGAAGACAACTCAAATGTCTTTCAATGGATGAATGGTGAAGCAAACCATGTATACCACAGAATATTACTCCTAAATATAAAGAAACAAGCTATTGATACTTGGAGCTGGTTAGTTGGACCATGATCAAATAGCTAGGAAGTGGTAGAGCTGAGATCCAAACCTGGCAGCCTGTCTCTGGAGTTCACATACTTAACCAATGTGTTCTAGTGCCTGCCTTGGAGTACACAGAACATTTGGTTTATTTTCATTGTTCATAGCTCCCTCACCTTTCATTGCCTCAAATGCAGATAAAAGAAAATGAGATAAAATGACTACTTATACCATTCACGTCTCAGAAAAATTAACAAGGAAGCGTTTTGTAAACTCTGGAATTCTATCTTGAGGTCTTTTGCCATAGATCAGAGATGTCCACAGGTGTTTTTCCATCTTAAAAGTCATCCTGCTACTTCCCTGCTTTATGCCTTTTCATCTGTCATCTTTATATCCAATGTAGTCTTAATTATACTAAGTTTTCCAGACTCTGCCTCCCTAAAAGGAAAAGCAAACAGATTTTTGAAAGTTATGAATGTAGCTGAATAATAGATATTGATTTACTGGACTTCAGTCTTTTCCCTTTAAAATAAACTTCTGCAGTTTCTTTAAAAGCACCGAGGGAAGGCTAGAATCAGAGCAGGTAAGGGACCGGGACTCTCATCACTGCACTTCCACCAAAGATGACCTGATTTCATCTGGTTTACATAGTCAGCCTCTTAAATGTGAGCTGAGCCCTGGCTATATGCAGGCACTGCCCCATGCAGACTCGGGGAATAGAGTGATGAACCAAAGGCTCCGTCATCCGAGCTGCAGGGAGCTCAGAGTCTAGGCGGAACTGGCCTCAATGCAAACACGCTGCAGATATTAAAGGAACATGGGTTTTGGTAAGGGCCATAAAAAAAAAAAAAGAAAAAGAAAGAATGCAGTACACAAAAGGAGACTGGCAAGGGGAAATTTGGTCAGGGGAGGCCCTATTAAGGAGGTAAAATTTCAATGAGACCTAGAGGATGAGAAACAGGGAACAGGGATCCTGGGAAGGAGTATTCTAAACCAAGGGGAGTCTGGGTGGTCTGAAGTTTTCAAAGGGACATGAGCGTCAGGCTTTTGAAAAGCATATTTAATAGGCAAGATTTTCTATTTAAAAGTTCAAAAACTTTTCTCATTTTTCTAAGGTCTTTCCCAGTCTGATCATTATATAATTTGATGAAACAAAAAAATATTAATTTGTGAGTATAGTTGTGGTGTTTTTGAAACGAATTCAGTTAATATAAAACAGTCTACTTTACAACATCAGTCTGAGGTGACTAGTAATCACATCACCCAAAACATTTACTTGATCTTTGAAAATTCCTTTAATTCAATCGTTTCTCACCCCAAAGGGAAATAAATGTTTCTCCATTGTGTCCTAGATTCAACTAAAAGTCGTTACAACAGGGTCACCAAACTGGCCTGTGAGCCAAATCTAGTTTACCATCTCTTTTGTTTGGCTTGCAAGATGACAATGATTTTTTTTTTATATTTTCAAATGGTTAAAAAGTTTAATGGAGAAACCATTTGTTCTAACCATGTGTTCTAACCATGGCTCCGTTGGGGTCTCAGTGGGCAGCCAGCCTCAACTTTAAAGCATGCGATTGAAGAAACCTTCAAGTTGACCCCAAGCCAACAACTGCAAGACAAATCCCGAACTGTCAGCTGAACCCAATCCACCGCTGGAACCGTGAAAGGTAATACATACTATAAAATATAATAAAATCATTTTAAAAAACTTATGACACAGGATAATTATATGATATTCAAATTTTATTGCCTATTTATTTATTTATTTATTTATTTGCAACTCAGCCATGCTTATTTGTTCAAGTATTATCTATGGCTTCCTTCATGCTATCAGGTCAGATTTGTGCAGTTGTGATAGACCTTCTAATCCACAAAACCTAAAATATTTACTCTCTAGTCCTTTACAGAAAAAGTTTACTGAACCCTGTGTTTAAATATTAGTTTGTTGAGATTTCATCAATAACAGACTCTTGCCACTAATCTCCTGTTCAGTTGTGTGCCCATGGCATTAATTGTAAGCTTTAAATGTATGAGCTGCTGTTTCTACTTTTAATTTTCAGAAATATTAACTATCCCATTAATACACTGGGCAATCAAATAATTTTATTTTGGAAAAAAACAAAACAAAACTACAAGATTTCGCTTTGTTTAACCTTAACTCTTTAGTAGCTTCCTAAATTCTATTCTGGGATCATGAAAAATTTCTGAAATTATATTACAAAAAGTTAACATTAGGTGTCAGTATTTTACATATTATTTAGTAAGTGTGTATCAATGAAAAAAATGTAGCAGATTATTACAGACAGCATTTTCCTTGGAAAAATTTTCAACTTTTGTTATAGTATTTGCTCTACTGTTTTATTTCATTTCTGTATTATTGAAATGTTCTTAATGACACCTGCAATGCAAATTTTTAAAACTCATTTTTTAGGTATCTGCTGGTATATTTTTGTCATATGTCTGAAGTAGAAACAGATATTGGCATAGTACTAACTAGTGTCCTTTAAATATTCTCCATAGCCCAGGCGGTGTGGCTCATTGGTTGAGCATCGACCCATGCACAAAGAGGTTGCCAGTTCAATTCCTGGTCAGGGCACATGCCCAGGTTGTGGGCCTGATCCCCAGTGGGAGGCATGCAGGAGGTGACCAATCGATGTTCTCTCTCATCAAGGTTTCTCTCTCTCTCCTCTCTCTCTCTCTCTCTCTCTCTCTCTCTCTCTCTTTCTCTCTCTCTCTCTCCCCCCTCTGCTCTCTACAATCAATAAAGAAAAAATATTTAAAAAATAAAATAAATGTCCTCCATAATGATCTGAATGAAGTTTCAAAATAGAGACCATTTGTGGCAGGGTGGTTTTGTGGAAAAATACTAGGGAGGCTTTATAAGAAAGTGGAAAGGGCACTGAGTTTGAATTCCTACTTGTGGGATGGGGCAATTTTCTTAACCTTATCATTGATAACATTTTGGAAGTTATTCTTTGTTTTTTTCATTCATTTAAGTAACCTTTATTGAGCCCTCAGTGAACAGGAAAGACACCGTGCCGCCCTCACAGCACGTTCACACTGGGACCCGAGACACCGAGGCAAGGGGACTGTGAGAGCAGAGCTGGCCCTGCATCCAGAGGTGGTGGAGGGGCCTCCTGAATGCATGAAGCATGGTAAGGGCAGTCTCCTCGCCCATCCCTGCCGCAGGACTCTGCAAGGCCTTCCTGATGAGGAAGCGGGGGGTGGGGGGATAAACAGCACCCAGCTTCTCTGGGCTCCACCCAGGAGCGAGCAGGGAAACAGGGCAATTGGGACCAGTGGGGAGAAGCGGCGTGTCTGCTCCACGGATACTGTGGTAAACCACAAGCTCCGAGATCCTGCCCTGCATTCAGAAACCACCTGTGAGCCTCCGGCTTTGTCCTGACTGTTACTCGGGCTGCTTGAAAATGCCTGTCATACGTCCGAGAGAAATGCTGGAATGAAGCTCCGCTCTTCCCCTCTCCCTTCCTCCCTGCCCGGAGCCAAGTTAGCCAGCAGCCACTGTTGAGAAGTCTGTCGGGTCTTTGTCTCATTCTCGTACCCCCACAGGCGCTGCCCCCACCCACCCACTGGTGGCTGCTCGGCCTGTCAGTGGCTCTTGTGTCCACGTAGCCCCAGGAGTCGGCCCGAACACTGGCAGGCTGAGGGCTCCCTGCTGCTGTCTCAGAACATCAGGGCTGCGGGTGAGGAGCCTGCATCCAGGGCCGTGGCCAGACGCCTAAGGCCCGTGCCCTTCAGGGTAGATCAGGTCTTTGCAGGTTTCAGGGTTGGAGAGTTCTGGGTCCTACGTGACCCCAGGGGATGCTGGTCTTAGGTCCCCTATCTTGGGTCTTGAAGTTCATCCTTTCAAGATGACCTTGAGAGCTTCAGGTTCACCCTGGTTGAGGGGGGCCGGGTTAAAACCCTTCAGCTCCGGTTTGGCTTGGGCCTCAAAGAGGCAGTTGACCACTCTAAGTTGTTTCCGGAGTTTCTATTTCTTTCTCCAGACGATCCTGATCTTTCTCAGTCATTTCCTTCGTCTGAGGGTGAGGCATCTTGATAGACATGTTCCTGAAGCAACCCATCACATCTTCAGAGAGGCTGGGATCTTCCTGCAGGGCCCTCGGGCCCTCTCGCTTCTGGTTCCTTTTGGGGTGCATGTCCCCAACCTGCCGTTTGCCCTTTGCTCGGGAGCACCGCCTCGGTGAGCTCCTCCACTTCCACCAGGCATGGCAACACCTGCTCCACCCCGGTGACAGCGCGGGGGTCCCCCGGCCCGACAGCACCCTCTCCACCCCGGAGACCGCGCGGGGGTCCCCGGCCCGACAGCACCCTATCCGCCCCGGTGACAGCGTGGGGGTCCCCCCCCACCCCCACCCCCACCCCCACCCCCACCCCCGGCCAACTCCACTCAGGAAGCTCAGCTCAGGCTCCACCTGCGCACGCGCCGCTCTCGGAAGGTTCTTCTTTAACCTTCTAATTTATAAAATTCGGATCTGTATCACTTAGAAGGGTCTTCTTTAACCTTCCAATTTATAACATTGTGGGTCCAATGGCTAATCATCTGGTCTCTACAATGCAGGGTTGTTGTGAGGGTTGATCCCAATACTTTTTCATAAACCACTTGTCAAAGTGACTGGCTCGATGGCCCACCCGCAGATGTTAGCACTTCCTCCAACCATCTCGGGTGTTTCTTTTATCTTTAAATTATTGGGACTAATGGGTCAATATAGAAAATGTAGCATATGGCCTTCAAGAAATAGAAATGTTCATATCTCTAATCATTTAATCATGCAAAATCTTATAACTCCATGTTGTGTGTGTGTGTGTTGTGTATGTTTCACAGGCCTTCTGTGTTCATATCACTAAGTTTGGAATCATTTTCCAGAGAATCAGAAATTAAATAAGGTCAAATCTATTCCATAATTCTAAATCTCTCTGAAAATGATTTACTCTCTCTGAAAATGATTTACTCTGAGCTTGTTTTAGTGCTTTCATATTTATATGTGATATATAAGCAAAAATGATTCCTAAAGATATAAAAATTATACGTACACATCAGTAAGGAAAAAATAAACTCTCAATAGAGTAAAGGGCAAAGAACAGGAGTAGACAACACACATACAATACATTCACATTTAATGATCAATAAATATTTAATATAATGCTCAAATCAAGTAATAAAAATAAAGTAAAAATGAAAACATCCAGTCAAATTGGAAAACAAATTATTTAAAAATATATCATACATACATATTTTTCTTTTATTAGAAGACTGTATTCGGTTAAATAATTCTTGGTGCTATTCCCATGGAAGTGTGGAATCTAATTCCCTTACTCCTGCATCTGAGCTGAGTTTAGTATTTACTTGACCAACAGGATGTGGTCGGGGGAAGCAGACCACTGTGGAAGACGTCCCACTACCTTCAGAGTGCCATGCTCAAGAAAGTGCACACGGTAGAAGGATCACTAAGCCAAGCCCCAGTCAAATTCTGGACCAAAAATTCATAAGGTGTATTGATTTTAGCCTTTACATTTTGGGGTAATTTGTCAAACACAAGAAATAATCAGAACACTTGGGACAATCACCAATGTTATGTACTGCATGGAGAAAAATATCAAAAAACTTAAAATGCTATATGACTTATAACTTGGTGGTAAAGTAAAAGAGTAAGGACTTAAATATTACTATTCTACTAAGCAAAATATATAACATCTTCACCCCCATGCCTGATAAATCTTTGTTGCTCCAAAGTCCTATAAAGTAACTGGGAGTAGGTTAGGAAGGGGACTCAGACTTACTAATTACAGGTAGTTTTAACTCATTTGTTGGCAAAACCTAATCTGACCCAAACTCATTTAATGTGAATATAAATAAGGCTATTTATTACTTTTACTTATTATACTTAGTAAGCTTATCCAAATATTATTTATAAAGGTAGAAAACTGGAATTAACTTAAAATCACAACTGTAAGGGACTGGTTTATTGTACCATTATTAAAATTTTTATTTAAAAAAATTTTAATGTTTTGCCTGGCTGGTGTGGCTCAGTGGTTGAGCATCAACCCATGCACCAAGAGGTCACTGGTTCAATTCCCTGTCAGGGCACATGCCCAGGTTGTGGGCCCGATCCCCAGTGGAGGGCATGCAGGAAGCAGCCAATTGATGTTCTCTCTCATCGATTTCTCTCTCTCTCTCTCTTTCCCTCTTCTTTCTTCTCTCTCTTTCTAAAATCAATGAAGAAAAAAAAATTCTTGTTTTTATGTTTTTAAATTCACTGTACCCAACATTGTAAATACACATCGAAATAAAGGAAACATAATTGCTAGCCCCCCAAAAATCAAGAACCATAAATATGTATCAATATTATTAAATCTAAGTGAGGACGAAATAAATAGAGGTAAATTTACCAGATTTTGTGAAAGTGAAGATACAGGAGAGTCTTAATCCCAACTAAGGGGATAAATGAAGTCTTCCTCTTTGGTTGCAGAAAATCCTCAGAAGTGTGAATTTACTGGATTTTCTTCAAGGAAAGCAGTGAGTCAGGGAGGAATCAGGGCATTGCTGCATATAGCAGGTTTCACCTTTAAAAACTCAGCTAATAGTGCTCAATCAAAAAATAAAGAAACCTTAAATTGTGTGGGTGACTAATGAATCTTTCGATTCTCCTGAAGGAGCTGAGGATTCAGGTAGAATGTGACGAGGTTGACACAAATTCCTCCGGACTTCCCAGATACCTCCCAAGTGTGCCCCCACTGGGTGGGATTCTCATGCTTAAAGATGAAGTCTGTTATTTAATAACATTGTTTTCCAAAAGACAAGCTAGATCCTTTACCTTTATATCAACCAATGCATCCTGTTTTTCATAATAAATGAAAAACTATTCACACTGGACTTAAAAAATGTAATTCTCCAATATGTCATCTCCTTTGTAGATTTGTGGTTTGCTTAGGGGTTACTGGGACCCTTAAATCCTACATCCCCACATCTTACAGATGTAGGAACTCAGGACCAACACCCTCAAGCTCTAGAATCCTTAGGTTCTCACTCTCTGCATGTTACTTTTTCCTCCCTCCTCCACATTGTGTTTCTGTGAAGATTTCAGTTTTCAACTACACAACCCCTCTCTGGAAGTAGCAATTGGGAATTACTAATGCTTGTGTTACCTGTTTAAATGTCTTCATAAACCTGCTTTTCTCCTTTCAGAAAACAGAATAGTACCTCAGAGGATTCCCTGGCTTCAGTCACTACATACTTATTTCAAATACCAGAAATTTCTCATTGAAAGCAGGATGTGTTCAGCCCTGGCCAGTGTGGCTGATTGGTTGAGCATCTTCCCATGGACCGAGAAGTTGCTGGTTCGATTCCAGTCAGGGCACATGCCCGAGTTTCTGGCTCCACCCCCCCGGGGGGGTGGGGCGTGCAAGAGGCAGCCAATCGATGTACCTCTGTCACAGATACTTCTCTTTCGTCTCTCCCTTTCTCTCTCTCTCTCTCTAAAATCAATTAAAACATTTTTTTTTTTTTAAAGCTGAATGTATCTATTGACTTATAGGAAGTACAAGAGCAACCCTTTCTTTTTGTGCGCTAACTTCCATCCCAGGCAGGAAGGGGTGGTCCCACCTGCGGGACCACTTGCTTTCTTCTCCCTCCACACCTGTTTCCACTGTTCTCACACTAACTTTAAGGAGAATAAAACAATAATTAAAGCATTGTGCCATCTAAGATGTTTTATTTTATTGATTTTATTATTTTTTAAAATCTTCATCTGAGGATATTTTTCTATTTATCTCAGCTAGAGTGAGAGGAAGAAAGAGAGAGAGAGAGAGAGAGAGAGAGAGAGAGAGAGAGAGAGAGAGAGAGAGAGAGAAACATCACTGTGAGAGAGACACACCGACTGGTTGCCTCCCGCATGTCCCAGGATTGGGGATGAACCGCAACTGAGTTACATGCTCTTGACCAGAATCGAACCCTTAACTCTTTGGTCTGTGGGCCAAAACTCTAACTTCTGAGCCAAACCAGCCAGGGCAACATGTTTTATTTTAACCTGGTCTCACTTCACGCAGCCTGTGCAGATGGGGAGTTATTTTCTGAGTACCATTATACACACTTGAACCTACGTTCTCAAAACAGAATGCTTAATAGCCATTCAGTCCTTAGAAACACACTGGTCAGGTTTTTGTTTTTTGTTTTTGTCCGTTAGCCCAGCAAGTTTTGAAACAAAGGTATAGGCAGGACATTAGAGGAAATACAGTAATCTCACCCCACCCGTAAACTTTTATTCAAGCTAAATAATAAATTACTAATTAATATTAAATAGTATTAACAATACAAAAAATGTCTTCTCCCATAATCAACATTCTCACAGAAACAATTTATCTACTTTAACTGGAGTAACACTTCCTGCTCAATAGCTCTATATACTTTTCAGATTTCATGATTAACAAAATTATCTAACTGAAAAATCAGTTCTCATTATATATTTTATAACCTCACAGCATCAGAAATGTGGAGTCTTCTTAGATCTTTCATAAGCATCCAGCCAAGGAGAACTCTTGTCCTCCAATCTCTGGGATGTTGTTTACATGAAAATTGACTTCTGTTCCTTCCCCAAATGGTTGCTTCTTCCACCAAGTTACCATCAGTTTCTGTTTCTGTAATTCACCACTTCCTCAATGAGTCTTTCTTTTCTTCAAGTTCTTCCTCAGGTTGATGTATTAGTTTTCTCTTGCTGTTGTAACAAATCACTACAAATTCCATAGCTTAAAACAACACACATGTATCATCTTGCCGTTCTGTAGGTGAGACGTCCAACACAAGTCTCACTGGGCTAAGGCCAAGGTGTTGGTAGGGCTATATTCATTTGTCAAGAATTCATTTCTTTGTCTCTTCCAGTTTCTAGAGGCTGCCCACATTCTTTAGCTCATGGCCCCTTCTTTCATCTTCAAAGTCAGAGTCTGTTCATTGTTCCAGAGTTTCTGGCTGTAAATAGAAAAGGTTGTCAGCTTTTAAAGAGCCATGAGATTGGAGTGAGATAGACTAGTATTTCTACACCAATACCTTCTCCTTGCTGTGAGTTATACACACAGGTCTATATGAGATGTCAGGCTTACCTATCAGGAAAGGCACAGAGGTAATGAGCTTATTCCTGCTACCTTTCACACTGATTCCTCCTTCCCTGAGTGGTATCTGATCTCTCATCTTTAATCTAATGAGCCTGGGTACTTGTGGCTATGTGTGAATTTTATGACTAGCCATCCCAAGTTCATGCTATTGTAAAAATGTTATAAAATATAAACTAACCATGATATATATTAATAGGTGTATGCAATATATGCAAATACCCACACATATTCAGAAATCTGTGTAAACATCTAATCTTGCTTGATAAATGCATGTGGTTTTAGGGGGTGGAAAATGTCCTTGAAGATTATTTTGGGGTAGCTAAAAGTCTAATAAGAAGTTTTTCTTGTTTAAAAAAAAAAAAGAAACATCCAGGTATTTATTAACTGTTAGAATCAGCTCACAAAAATTATGTTTTATGTGTAAGTCCACAAAATTTAATAAATTTAATAATTAAAAACATGTAAAAAGGAGCGTGCGTGCGTGTGTGTGTGTGTGTATGTGTAAGATAGAGAAAGAGATTTTGAAATTGTCCAGTGTAGGATTTGCAACAATTTGAAAATAAAATTTAATTAGTGCATATAACTAAATGTTCTGGGAAAAAAAGCTCTTTGAAATAAAACGTATTTTATTGATATTTGGTCCCAATACTTGATTTTATTTGTTATATGCACAATTTTTGGCACATTGTCCAAAAAATTTTCTAAGTAATTCTTATAAAATTTTTAAATTAAACTTATAAATAGAATAAATGCATACCAATAGATATTTTAATATTGTATATGGACACTGAGATTTCAAGTTGAAATCAATTTTACAATTGCATATTTTAAACTAGAGTTATAATCTTAATCTATTATTCTAATATGCTAAATTCTCATAAATATTTCAGATGTTTCAAATAGTAATTATGCATAATTTGCTTAACAATAGCAAAATAATAATTATACCATGCACATTCTTCTCTTAAACATTTTAGCATTTAATTTTAAATCTTCCCAGGTTTAAAAACATGCTACACATGATAAAATAATGATGACACCCAACAAAGTTTTGGGGGGTTACCTTCCCATGAAATTTTTGGAATTGCCTTTTACTTTTCTGGTTCTCAGATATCAGAATATACTGCCCAAGAAGCAATGAGTCTTTACCTGGGATTCTGATGGATTTTGCATGTGTATATGTAGGATCCAACAAAGCCTTCTTAACTTAAAATGGGTAGACATTTGGATCATGTCCTTAGACTTGAGTTATATCATCACTAAATTTTTAAATAAAACAAGCGTCTGTAATCCTCACTAAAGAATTAAATTTCATTGGATTTTATTTATTTATTTATTTAATCCTCACCCAAGGACATTTTTCCACTTTTTTGTTCAGATAGAATGGGCAGGAGAGAGAGAGAGAAACATCAATGTGAAAGGGACACATCGAGTGGCTGCCTCCCGCATGACCCAACCAGGGCTGGGGACAAACCACAACCAAGGTACGTGCCTTTAGTGGGAACCAAACCTGGGTCTCTCTGGACTGCAGGCTGACGCTCTAACCACTGACCCAAACTGGCCAGGGCAAATTTCATTAGATTTTAAATGTCTTTCTATGGAAATGTTTCTGTTCTACGTCTAAAATCCATGAGCTTGGAGGACTTACACATTATCTTAGTATTATAGAACATTAATAGATATGGAAATGATATCCAACTCATTCCACATACTCCTCCTGCCTATGAGTTATTATTTGGTCAAAAACTCCCAAGGTCATTTTGTGAAGATTATCTTTTCTCCTCAGCTCTTGAACTCCTTACTTTCCCTCGCAGAAAGCAATGCCATAAAGCCTTATTTTTCTCGCAACAAAATAAGAATAATATCCAACTCACAGGTTTTTTGTGAACACAAAATTAGATAATATTTGTAAAATTTCTTTGTAATATAATTAGTGGTGTTGTCTTTTACCACAACTATGAACTACTCTTTATTGAATTTTCATTACAGGTCAGATACCACAATAGGGCTTTATATTACCCATGTAAACTTCAAAACAATGCTAGGTGATGAATAATGACAATCTTCATTTCAGAACCAGGGTTTGGGCCCCAGAGTTATTTTTTAGCTATAACTAATGACTCAATTATGCCCATAGTTATGTTGCTAATATTGGTGGAACCAGAATTAAAAGCCAGATCTGATAGACTACAGGATAGCTCTTTTCGCCTCTATTCTGTCTGAGTACTGGCTTCACGGAGATTTGTCTAACTGCTGTAGGCAGCTGGAAAAGGCGTGATCAGTATACACTGGACCATTCATATCTTGTTACACAGGTGGTTTACTATTTCTTTCACCATCCTCCTCCATTGATGATCTCTTATTGCTGTTTCTTCTTTGCAATGCTTATAGTACCAACTATATAATAAGCTGTTCCAAGACAGGGAACATGTTTTACATTGTTTGGAGTTCCTTGGTGACACAGCATCACTCCATACCTGTGGTAGGCACTATGAAAGAAGTTGAATAAATAGGGCAAACAGTAAAAGAAGGGGGGAGGGCATATATTTATGTGATTTACTAATTAAAGCAGAAGAGATCATTTAAGGAGTAAAAATGAGCCCTTTAAAAATGTATTTTTTTAGTTCTACTATACAGTAGGAATTAGTTAATACACTAGGCATTTACACATACTTTATTTAATTCTAACCTTTCAATAATCTACCAAGATACGTTCTATCAGCGCCATCTATTATTACTATTGAGGAGACTAAAGAAGTTAAGGAACTTGTCAAGAATAAACATTAAGTAAGGGTCAGGACCAGCAAGTGAGTACTGAAAGCTGTTTATTATCAATATATTTCCTATCAAAATGCTAAGCATTCTTAGTAGGACCCTTTAACAAAGTTTCTGTATTCCTTTATGATTCAAAATATAATACTTCTCATTCTGGGTCAGTCACTGGAGAAAATGTAAAATATGCCAAATGGATCTCAATGACCTCCCACCCGACTTTTTTACATACCCATTGCTCTCCAAGCACCTAAGGTCATCCAGTGGGTCCTCAGAACTTTCCCATGATACCTTTCCCATCTCTCTTGCCTACAGTGGAACTTGACTGACATGTTACTGTCAACATGGTTGAAATTAAACTCATTGTCTTCCCTACTGCCACAAGTAAACCTCTTTCCTGCTCTTCCCCTTTCATCTATGCTATTTAATAACCTTACCATCTGTTCATTTGCCCATGGCAGAGTCATTTGTTTTGGCTGTCCCTTCCCTTTAAGCCCCCACATCTAATAAAAGACCAAGTTTTATTGATACTACTTCCTATCACCCCTAGAATTTGGTCTTTTTTTAAAAAACTGCTATGGTCATGATCATAGTTCAGTCAATATGTTTTTCTGCCTTGGAGTAAGAAAAATGGACCTCATATATTTCTCTGTCTTAGATTGCATCCTACCCTTTGAATTCTCGACACTCCAGCCAAAACTATCTTCTAACAAGCAAGTATATTCTGGTTGGATCCTTTTTAGACTGTCACTATTTCCAGGAATTTGGGGACAGAACACCTTGCGGGCTCTGAGACCCCCTCAAGCCTCATATTTTACATTTACCTGCTCCTTCAGTCAGAATTCATCATGTTTTCTCTGGCTTTATTGTCTTTTTCTTCAGTTTTAGACATTTCTAACTCATTGTCCCTTGGTTATATTCTACTTGCCCTTCACGTCTCAGCTAAGCCTTGACTTGCTACCAAATTTCTTGCTGATAGGTATCAGCCTCACTTCCGTAGCAGAATTCCATGAGCTATCTAAATATTCTCAAAGCAAAATTTGAGTACTCCTTTACATGTCTTTTCACTGCACCTGTGTACTTCTCTGTGCTTACCCCCATCTAATGTACTTGTCCTCATCTACTAAGTATTGGACAGAGATATGAAACACAGTAGGCATTCATGAAATGCTTTTTTAAAAACTGGAAATATTAAACTTAGTCATCATATTTATTATTAGTTTAATGTAGAATAATAGGTCCTCCCTGTTTTAGAAATTATAGCTGTAAAGCCAAAAAAAGAGAAAGAAATAATAAATAAAAGCAGAACATTATGCTTATATGCGTTTGAATAGCATGTGAACTTAAGTGTAGAAATGCTTTTAATAAAAGTGTGCTAAATTATGAAAGAATAGTTAATGTAAAACATATTTTTAAATTGTGATATGACAATGCTGTATATTTTACTTTTCTTCTATTTCTGCCTCTTTTCAGAACATAGTGGAGCATTTTATTGGATGGCTTTTTGGGTCAGTTTAATTTATTTAAACAAGTGGGATACTGAAATTTAGATATATATAATGAAATGTTAAAGTTAAAGGTAACAGAGCATCATAAAACAGTGAAGTTGGTACAAGTGAATGAATGTAAAATGCTCAGTCAGAATAAAAAAAATAAGTTCATTTGTTTGATATTGTGGCATGTGTTTTTTACTGCACATAACATCTTTTCTAAAGTCACAATAAGCCATATCAATTCATTGAGTTTTATATTGAGTAGGTGGGATACATTGTTAAAAACATAGATATTCTGCAAGATTTCTGCTGGGTAACATTGGTTTAGACACTATTTTGATGAGTTAAATAATGGGTGGATTGTTATTATTATTGTTTTGACTTTTATTTTGTTTTATTTTTACCATGCACCAAACTTTCACTCGGTATTGGTGACACATTTTATTTACATGCCCTGAAACCTCCACAATGACTCAGTTATAGATCAGTAATTCATGCTTTTTTTATTCTTCAGTTTTATTACCTAACTTACTCTTCTAAGCATCGTTTTATGTTTCTAGTTAAATATAAGTGAAAATTGATTGGAGTATTTCTCAATGGAATTTTATCTTTATTTCATCATAATTGCTTCATATTTGAATAATGACAGATGAACTGCCTTATTCAATTGCAGTCTTAAGGCTTTGAAGTCACAATAACAGCACACGATTTTAAATCCTCAAGCCATTATATTAGCAGAAAAGACATTGAGGAAAATGAAAACTTATGGTGCTATAACTTGCTAGGAGGGAAAAGGACTCCAATGGTTAAAACATATTATTTCCTGGGCAATTTCTAACCTAAGACATTATGACATAAGAGTGAACTGGACATTTACATTGTAGTCCCACCGTCCTAAATTACTTCTAGAGTAATATTTGATAACTATTGAGCCAAAATTTATATAGCAAATAAATGACACTACAATTATTTTGCTTCAGGATGAAGCATTATCTCGGTTGCATTTATCATTCTATTCAGCATTTCACCAACAGAGAGTTCATCAGATCTTTGTCTTTTTTCTCCGACATTTCCATCAAGAGCTGAGTACTTGCTAATACTCCAAGGTATGCATTTCAAAGTTCTTTTTGTCTTTTTCTTCAGTTTTAAGTAATGAATCAAACAATATGCAAAAGGCTAAAAGTGAAAAACAGATCTTGCATTTAAATTTTCATTAAATATGGCTAATAAATTTTATGGTGGCTGATTTATACAGAGAACACTTTCAGTTCTTCACTAAGAGACTATATTTCTTCCAATGTAGCACCAAAGGTTTTCAAGACCTCAGTATACAGTGGCATGAGATTCAAAGTAAACAGAATAAATGAAAACATGAAGCCCATACTTAGCATAATTCAGACCACATAAAATTATGTGGGAGGAAATATTTATAAAGAATTACAATGAATAACATGAACATGAAAATGGCATCCATCTGAAATTACAGAAAGACCCCTTTTTAATGGAAATTTGCTTTAGCCTTTTGTCAAAGCAAGTTGATACTCCTGATAAGTTAACACCTTTCTTTGAGAATAAAATGATATGGAATACGATTATGTTATAACAATTATATTTTGTACTAACACTAAATTTTGTGAAGTTAGAAAACCCAGCAGGTATTAGTTTCTAGTCTGGTAGGAAGAATATCATTAGATATTTCTCCTATAAAAGATTATAGCATTCTAAATAAAGTACCTCAGAGTCCAGCAAAACACCTAATATTTCTTTGATTGCATAGAGCTTTTCAATGCTAGTGAAATATATTTAAACTCTAAAACCTTGCTTGTTTACATCTTAATGCAGTTTAATCGGTGTTTCATGTCATCTGGGCTCTATGGGGGAAGTGAGATTGACTATGCAAGTTTCTCCTCATGTTGCAAACAACTAAGGAGACCACGAGGTCTTCTGTAGCTTGAGAATAAGTCTACAATTTAGGAAAAAATATTTTATAACATACTATGACAAAATCTACAGGCATATAACCTTAATTGACTATTACTTCATTTCAGAAAATAATTTTATGTTTCATTTCATCCTTTCCCATCTGTTCTTCTTCAATAGATTTAGGCTCTTGCCTGAGTTGAGAACTTTGTTTGGTGCATTTTATCTTTGAATTGAATTTGGCCAAGCTTCATCAAATCGATGGCTTGATTCTAATCATGTGTCTCTTCTTACTGTGATTTAAATCTCCATTTGCCAACTTCTCTCTTCCTTCTTTAGAAAAGAAGATCCGGCACTTAGGAGTAGAAGTTGGCAGCAATTGATAGGGTCTAAAATGACAAGAAAGCAAATGAAGAGGACTGTACAGAAATATATTAAAGCTCATTCACCTTTCTGTGTGCCCAGATGCACAAGATGGTATCTGGTGTCACAAATCTAGGAAAATGTTATTCCTGTGACATATTCACATTGTACTTTCTAAACCCAATTTTAAGTACTGGGCGCTTTCATCCATATCTTTCAACCGTGGTGCACAGGCCTTTATATTCCCAAACCCTCCACTGAAATACCTCCTTGACCTCAGTGTTCTGGCATTGAATTAATAATTCTTTTCCCAATCCCTCCTACTTTGCAGATCACATATCATATTACTAAGTATTCAAAAATTATAAAACAATTTATTAATAAATTATTAAGTAATAACTAGTTCTATTTTTCTACCTTGTTATATATTTCTTTATAATAAACTGGAAAACCAGATTCAAAGTTTGAATTCTTCTGCTCCTTGGAGTTGACCTTGAAATGAGGGTGCAGGAAAGCCAAATTTTTGCACTTGGTCTTCATTTTGAGCCCTGCTCTCTTTTCCCTCCCATCCCATAACAGGAGGGACTTCATTGGCATTCTTCTCTAGCTTCACCCAACCCTTCTCCCAAACACCTCTTCCTCAGCCAAGCCTACGGCCTAGTGATCACCCACCTGGCAGTGTGGTCAACCCTTGGAAAGATGAAGCAGTGAAGAGGCTTTAATAATATCTGGAAGCAGACTCAGGGCTGTTTGGGCAAGAAATTCCCAAACCTTCAGTACCTGTAGATCTCCACAGGGCCAGGGACACACCCCAGCTGGGCACATCTTCCTGGTGCTGTGGACTCCTCACTCTTGAGGAAGGGTGCCGCTGGAAGAAAACCACAGCAGGGGTCTCTACAATGAGGGTTCCATCTCCAGGCTGGGCCTCCTCTCGTCTCAGCTGCATCTTAGAGAAGAAGGAACCTAAGGTCATTCATATTAATATGTAAATGGTCAATGATAATGATTCTTCAGTAAGGTTGACAGGACCCCCTACTTCTGAAGTGAATGAGGTCACCAGCTTTGCATATTAGAGATCCATCTGTAATGTGGTTGTTTGAAACTTGGAATTCTGTTGTCAGATGGGGCAGCAAAAGCCTGTTTAGTTTACAATATAGTTGATATACTATTGAACAGGAAACGAGAGACCACACTAATCTTGCAACACTAGTTAATTCAATTACATATAAAAACATAAAACAAAGGAAAATAAACCCAGAAGTCTTTTAGTTTCCTGCAATTCTTCATAAAATTTGAAGTCCCTCAGTAATAACTGTTCATCATGACTATAGTTGTTAATATCCTGAGACCATTCAGATCAGAGTTTCCTTAATTCAAGGAACATTATAATTCAAGAAGACAACTTGAATAGTGAGGCATTGGCCCTATACTGTTCTGTTAGTTTGAACCTGGAGCATTGCTTTTGGGCATGATTAGCACACAGCCAGTATGGGTACAAGGCTGTACCTGCTACTTACGAGTAATACTTATTAATAACAATAATCATCTAGTCAATGTCTATGCCTCACCACTTTTCAAATATTTTGAAAATCATCCTGGATTTTTGGATTTGTTCATTATCTTTGGGACAAATGAAAGAAGTAAATTACCTAAAACACATCTATTTTTTTTTCTTTATTGATTGTAGAGAGAGAGGAAAGGAGAGGGAGAGAAATAGAAATATCAATGAGAAATAACAGCAATTGGCTGCCTCCTGCATGCCCCCTAACTGAGGATCGGGCCCACAGCCTGGGCATGTGCCCTGACCGGGAATTGAACCGGCGACCTTTTGGTGTATGGGCTGATGCTGAACCACTGAACCATACTGGCTGGGCCTAAAACACAATCATAAATAAGCTATATACCAGAAAATGAGAAATATAATTTAAATATAGTAAAACCTTACAATAAATCAGAATCAGATATGAAAAGAATGGTATTTTATGGTTCTTCACCATTCAATTTTTCATTAGGGAGTAAGCTTTATTTCTTCATCTTCTTCAGGGAGATTAAGTCGTGGGCAGGCAGAGGTAACCCTGACTCAGAAGACAAGGTTTGTGTGTTCTACATTCTCAGTAATTTTCTGCTCACTTCTCACCACATCTGGCTGATAGAATTAACCCAGCCTCCAACTAACTACAGAGTAACTGAGAGATTTCTGAATTTACCACTACTGCACAGGAAGTCCCAGGCACCCACAAAACCCATAATGCTGCCCATCTATGTTTAAGCTGAAGTAAACAAGTGCCACAAGGTGGCACCGAACAGCAGATGACACCAACATGGATTAGGATTCCGTTGGTAGATGGGTGTTTTAGAACTTCCAGCTGATATTACATTAACCTCACAATGGTACAATCCTAGTTTCTACATGGATTATTATTCTTTGGATCCCATTTGTCTTGACTTAGAGAGATTTTGCTCTACAAGAAAGAAAGGGCATGGAGACAGCAGTCAATCAGTAAAGCCAAACAGAAGAGTTTTGCATAATAAGAAGTAGAAGAGACAGCAAGTTTGAGTTTGGACTGCAGAAGATCTAACAACCGTAAAGGATGATTTTATGCAGTTCTAGAAAGCTGGAGGACTCGATACTGTCGGAACTAGGTATGGAGACAGTGGGAGGTGGGTGTGGAAAGGGGGTGCAGGGCCTCTAAGGCAGAGCAGACAGCTAGGAATAAAGGCGTCTAGAAGAAAAGAACTTGGCACATTCAAGGAAATGGAAGAAGATGAGTGGGGATAGAGTCATGCACAAAGGGGGATGTGTCTAACGTGTCATAAGTGCTCAAGAAATACTTGTTGATAAGTAAATGTTATATCTACTGTGAAACAATTCTATCAGCATAATTATTCAATGATAATTAAGACTAAACTAAACTTTTAAAAACTGCTAATATAACTCAATTTTACAATTTCAATCTGTAACTTATGGTTTACTGACAATATTCTCCTTATTATGAAATAAAATGTAATAACTACAAAACAATAGAGAAGCCCCTTGATAACACTGATAGATTCTTAAACATGTAACATTCTTTGAAGTTTAGTTCGCCTTTTTAATATTGTTAATATTAATTTATTTGTTAGAGTGTTCCCAAAACTTATCAGAAACTATAAATGAGAGTGAAAGGCATTAGAGCAATGTAAGTAATCAAGCTAATTTTTGATGTTTTCTTCACGTTTTTGCATGCTCATACCTCATCAGATTCTAAAAATATCTTAGTAAAATGTACTGGAGTGTGTGGGAAACTTTCTTGAGAGGTCAAATACCTTCATTCCAAAAGTATGTACTTACATTTGATCAGAAAATATACAGAAGAAAATTTTTCTAAATATTTGTATAATATTTTAAATGAATAAAATCTTTCATATAAAACAAAGTTACTCCTAATATGTCATTTTGGTGAATATTTTTACTTGTAGGTTGAAATTATCTTAACATTTTATTTTACCCAAGATATATGTGAAGTTAAAGTGAAAAAAATAATTACAACTATATCTTTAATTTGAAAGAAAGAAATGAATTTGCCCAATAAATTTGCTGCTGAATAGTTATAACTGAATTTGAGTGAGAAGGTAGTTAATTGTTCATCTTCTGAGTACTACTGAAATATAGTTTATTTCATAATATATGCAGATTATTTTTGAATGTGCAAAAAAATTAATGCATTATAGCTCAAGTATTTTTTGTTGTTTGTTAATCCTCACCCGAGGGTATCCTATTGATTTTTAGATAGAGTGGAATGGAGGGAGGGAGAAATAGAGAGAGAAACATCGATACGAGAGAGACACATTGATAGGTTGTCTCCCACACAACCCTGACTGGGGCCAGGGATCAAACTGTAACCCAGATTTGCACATTTGACTGGGAATTGAATCCATGACCCTTTGGTCCATGGACCGACGCACCAACCACTGAGCCAAACCAGCCAGGGCATAGCTCAAGTATTATATTGAGTATTACTATATTGAATGGGTTAACTATGCTGAGATAAAATTGCATGTCATAGGATTATTGTTTAAGTGAAGATTTTCTATGTCCATGCCCAGAAATTCTGATTCAGTAGGTCCTTGGATAAGACTGAAATTTTTATTTTAAAAATATTGCTAATTATTATGATGCAGAAGGTTTTACCAGATTTGGAGAAAAATATGTAAACAAGCATAGCCTCGAAAGTTCTAGTTAATGAGTAAAGGTTTTCCAAATAGCTCAGCAGAGGAAGAAGACAGTACTGTTTCCCTAGAGCAATAGTATAGGTTTTGTTCATGGTGTGGAAGGATAAAACTATGTTTTCAGGTTTAATAACCAAGCATATCTTGAGTGAAAATGTAACCTAGCTAGAGTTATTTTAGGCTTATTTTAACTGGAAACTTCCCCCCTCACAACCCCCCCCCCCCCGAAGCTGTCTGCAGAAATAGATTATTTCTAATTTCCTGATTTAGTTATAGTCATAGTGTACATAAAAACAGATTTGATTTTCTTGGAATCAAACATAAAATGAAAGCCAAGGCCTTATCACTGAAACAAGACAGCAGTTTTGCAGAGCTGTGTACATCCTTTGAACTCGAATGACATTGTCTCAGAGGAAAAGATGTTTGATGAGTTTTTTACACTTTAAAGCTTTTGCTAGGGAAAATGAGCTGGGGAATCTCTTCTGGTAGAATTGAAGGGGGGTGGATCATTTCGTCTTCAAAAGATGAGGGAAAAAGTGTCATTTTCTATTTCCCTTAAGTATCATTCTTTCAAATACTTGTGTGACAAGAGGTTCGACAGGCTTAGATTTGGGGTTTTAGTTTTCCAGAAATGCTTGAGGACTTAAATGGCCCTATACATCAAAAGGGAGAGAGAAAGGGAAAAAAATCCCCTAGAAAGAAGGAAATAGTGCAGCAAACTCTTGAAAAAATATAATTCATAAAATTGCTTCAATTAATTCAATATCCTACAATTTAGAAGGAAATTAACAATTGAAACTCAAAACTGAATTAACTAACATTAAGCACATATAATTCAAGTTGTCAATGTTAAACCAAGGGAGAAATGTTCCTTAGAGATAGAAACTTTTAAATGCATCGGTTTATTAAAAAAACTATATATATATAATATTATATTATGTGCCAAGTTCTGTATTAGGTTCTGTGTTCATAAACAGAAGATGAGGTCCATGTTGAGTACATTAAAAAAAAAAGAAAGAAAGAAAAACATGGTGATATAGAGTAGAAATAAACAGTAAAGAGTGGCGTAAACAGTGATTAAATGATGAACAGAGCAAGGAAGAAAAGTCAAAATTGGAAGAATTGAATGTGTTAAGAACTGTCAAAGGTCTGAGATTTTGCACTGCTTACAGCTAACAAATTAGTCTGCTGCAACTTTATGTACAGGGGCAGAAGATAGGAGATTCCTGGGGCAGAGACAAAGGACTTTTGTTCACAGCTCAGCAAGCCACACATTCTTCATGCCCACATGTGTTCCCCTGCTCTGCAGGTCCCATGGAGATAAGCTCAGGTGGATAAACTGTACAAGTAGGTTTGTGTCACAGTCAAGGAACCTTGAAGTTAGGAAACTCTGATCATGTGTAAGGACAAACCTGCTCAATCAACCTTTGCCCTAAAGAGAAACATAATCTTTATTCTCTTGAAAAATGAACAAAACTCCCCTTTGCTCCAGAAGGCACTCTATGTTCTAAGATTGCTACATGAAATCCTTGAAAAACAAGCTCAGAACAAAGCCATTAATGCCTCTAGTTCCCAGATGGTCAGAAATGCAAGAAACCCATGAAGAATTGTCTCCCAAGAGAATGTAGAAAGTACAGCAGTTTCAACTAGCATTCCTGCAACACTATACCACTTTAATAGGCCTATCTTAATAGGCCTTTTTTTTAATCCTCACCCAAGGATATTTTTCCATATATCTTCAGATAGAGAGAGAGAGAGGAGAGAGAGGAACATCAATGTGAGAGAGACAAATTGACTGGCTGCCTCCCGCACAACCCTGACCAGGGCCAGGGACCAAACTGCAAGGGAGGTACCTACCCTTGACTGGAATTGAACTCAAAACTGTTTAGTCCACAGGTCGACACTCTAACCTCTGAGCCAAATGGGCCAGGGCTTAATAGGCCTTTTTATTAGATCAAAAGATCATTGGTATAAATTATTCTTCCACATGATCTTTTTAAAACTCTGGTCCCCTGGGTCACTTCTGAACAAAGCAATTAGACATATTTTGTGAAGACAAAACACAGAGTTGTATATGACCCATGACAAACTTATGAAGACATAGTTTTAAATAAAAATATTTTAGGTATTTTCACCAGACATATTTTAAAAAGGATTTTAAAGAATTCTAATTATTTTTATTTATTTGTATTGTTGTCATTGCTTTAGAGGAAAATATACCATTGTGGTACTTATCAAGTTTAGCAGCTTTAAACTTCTATTTAATTTTTCTCCATGTTCTCATCATTCTCATTTCTGATGGTGAACAAAAACAAAGTGTATCAGCCTTATTGTGTTCTTTCACAGAGAATGTAACAGTACATTTAAACCAAAGAATATAGAAAGGCTTTTATAATATAGAAAGGTTTCGGGATGAATCACAGTAGTGATTACTTGTAATATAAAATCTTAAAATAACAATCCAAACTCTGTTTCTGCTAAGTTATGTAATGTGTTTGGGGTTTTTAGTTAAGAAAATGATTTTTAGATGCAGACTTTGCATTGTTACTTTGAGGTTTGGTGTTGCTTTATTCCACCAATAGAGAATATCTTCAGTGGTATGTGATACATTATTTAATAACTGACTCTGAAAACTAAAGCCTCAAGTTGTAGCATTTGCCAATTTCTGTGGTGTAAATGCCCCTTTCATAGCCCATTTTAAGCTACCAACACAGTGTCATTGGACACAGGGTTGAGAAGATACGTGCACACTTGGCTCTTAAGAGTTGATCTGAGCCTGCTCTAGCACACTACTGGATAGCTCCATCAACTATTATACATTCCATTTGTATTACGGCTCATTGGAGAGTAGGAAGGTTACCATTTGACTTGTAGTTGGTAAAATAAAATTTATATCCAGGTATTATGAGAGCCAGGTATTATGAGAGCCAGGTAATCACAGAGAGAATGATCACAGTCCTCTTCCATTGGTATGTGATTAAGGAACCGTATTTACCAAAATAGAGGGCACAGCTCTATCAGTCAGTACCTTCCCCAGGTGCATACATATGCATCCTGATAACTCATCCGCATGTTTCTTCAAATCTCAGCTCAGAAAATCCTCAGCTCATGAAAGTCATAGCTAAACCACCTGTCATTACAATTCACCATCCTCTCTTTTCTTTTTGTTCCCATAACACTTTAGAGTCCTTTTATCAAATCAAGGAAATTCTCAGGCTTCATCCTTTTATATCTTGTTCTCCCCCATTTTCTTTATCCCTTCTTCTGGACCTCTTTGAGATGCAATTGATCCTTTGTATCTGTTAGTCACCCCTTCATAGTTTATATATTTTAGTACTCTTGTCACATTCTAAGAGTTTTATTCAAGTCTATTTTCAAATTTGTTGAATTTTCCTTCACCTGTTATTAATTTTAATATCTTTTGAATTTTAATCTATGTATTTTTTTTTACCTTAGTACCAAATTTTACTTGAGAAAAAGAAAGTGGAAAACTACAATTTGGGACTGAGATTCCAGATTAAGGTATTTATCACAACACAATTGACATAAATTGATAAAATGAAATTACTAGAAATTTTATATCTGCAGTACTTTTAGAAATTAAAAGAAAAGGCTTACAATGCTATTAAATTTTTATTATTTGTCATCTACTTATTAGAAAGTAGTTATTTTAATTCTAAAGATGTGAAATACAAGTTGATGATATATTCCACACATTTAAATTTTTTTTTTTTTTTTTCAGAGAGGGAGAGGGAGAGAGAGATAGAAACATCGATGAGAGAGAACATCGCCTGGCCGCCTCCTGCATGCCCCCCACTGGGGACTGGGCCCACAACCTGGGCATGTGCCCTGACCAGGAATCGAACCAAAGACCTCATGGTGCAGGGGTCGACGCTGAACCACTGAGACACACGGGTCAGGCTTCCACACATTTTTTACTAAGAAGTTTTTACATAGAAGCAATCTTTAGTTTGTAGTTCATGTCTACAAAAAAAGGAAAGGAAAGAAAAACAATAAAAATTATAATCTCACTAATTCATAGTATAGCTTATTTTTCAGCTAGAAACATGAAGTACAATCTATATATGAAAACCAAGTGATTTTTCTATCATATTTCAAGAGGATAAATTTACTTGAAGTAAATTATTTTTAGGTTACTTCATTAAGAACTCAAGCTGAAACTAATACAAAATAATATTGAATGCAAACTGTAATTAAAAAATAAAAATAATTTAAACATTTAAATAGATAAATAAAATAAAACTCAGGAATATCCTTTGTTTGGTTAAATGTAATCTCTGAGAGTTACATCTAGAAAAAATTTATGTGAATTATACAACCCTTAATTTATAATGTTATGCTTAGATATTTATTAAGAAAAACCATATAATGGTAGAATAATTTAATTAGAAGTCATCATAATACAGGACTTCCATTCTAATTCATGATCCAGTATAGGTATACTCATATGGTACAATCAAAAGAGGGTCATTTATCTACTGTCTGAAAAATTTCTGATAATCAAGAACATTTTAATGCAAGTCCTTGTTATATACTTTTTAAAATTTATATTTGGTTTTTATAAAAATTTGCTAGTCATTCCCTATGGAGCTCTGTTTTTTTCTGATAGACTCTATTTCTTATCTTTATATTCAATTTAAATATAATTATTTTGTAGATTTTTTTTAAAGATTCTCTATTATCTCAAATTCTGAGAAATCCATTTGTCCTTTTGGTGTTTTATTTATATTTTTTATGCTGACTTACAAACGATTGATCATTTTTTGGAACACGGTGTTATTTTCATAACGAAAGCACCTCATGCAGGGAGAAAGGATTACGTTGGATGTAGTTGGATTTCCACCCATCCTGTGTTGAGAAATATTTGTTACGTAGCACATTTGCATTTGCTTCTTGCAAAGGCTAGTTGGTTGCCCTGGTCTAAGAGCCATTTCATATGAATCTGTAGTCTAGGGGTTTCAGTATCAGAGAAGGTATCATGCCTCTGGATCCTCAACATGACTAAGTTTTCGATTTCTCATAAAAGACATATTTTTCTACATAGAACCCTAGTGTTGACAATCTCTCTTGTTTTTATCCACTTTAGCGTCTCTTTTGTGATGGTCATAACCATATCCTGAAGCAGGCATCAGTCCTAACTCCTGGCTTTGCTCAGCGCCACCCCTCTATTCCCTCAATGAGCATGAAAACCTTCGACCCCAGGACTGCCTGCCTCCCCAGTCTACCATCGCAGAAACCTGCAAGTTTACTCTTTTAGCTGCACGTGTCTTTCTTCATTATTTCGGTGAGTATACTTTCTTTTCTGGAGGCTTAGCTGTGCATTTAACATCTTGAATTCATAGTTTTTGTTGCACTTCTAAATGTTTGCAGTGATATGGCAGAACTGTATCAGCTCAATAGGCAATGCTGCTAGAAAGGGATGTCTTTCCATACAGCTTGCACATACTCCCACGGCATAAACCGCAGTGCTGTGTAAATAGTTCTGTTTCCTTACTTATTTCTCATTAGACTTATATAGTCAAGGGGCTCCCAAGACAGAGGAGGCCAGGAGGCAAGGCCTGTGTTCCCAGGACCTGGTCAAGTATAGATCCCCAGAACCTTGGGCTCCAGAAGTACATTCCAGAGCCAGAAACTTGGACACTTCTTGTGGCTATTTATGTCAATGAAAGGACAGTAGTCCTTATCTCTATGACAATATCCAAATGTGTATGGTGAAAAGAACTGGTCAACATGGGATGACAGTACCTCCATAGAGGTGAAGGGACCGAGAGGAGATGAATAATTTTACCTCTAAATTCTTGCTACCTAGTACAGTGACTTGCACATGACTATTGTTCTTACTTGGCATCCAGTGATTTACATAATTGCACCCTCAAGCCTGCTTTCTGGGTACACATCTTTTGGCTGTTCTTCAAATTGCCATGTGTACTCTAACTTTGCCTTTACTCTTTCTTCTGCCTGGACCACTGTTCTCCAGAAATACACAGGCCCTATCTGGATTTTTTTTTAATGTCCTGCATCAAAAGTCCCTTTATCAGAAATGTCACCACTAAAAACCCCATACCCATTCATTTTTATCTGGCTACTCTCCTTTTTATCCTGTATCTATGAATTATATATGACTTGATGTCGAGGCCAACACCCGTTCTTTGACCCTTTCAGGGTCATTGCTTCAGCAAGCATCCCTTGCCTGTGTTACACCAACAAATTTTTCTTCTCTACTACATCATTCCAATCAGCATGAATCAAGCTGTTTTCCCATCTGAAAAACAAAACAAAACAGAATGATTCATCACCTTTCCCCCTCAAGGTATTGTATATCCAACACGTTATATCTAACTTCCCTTTATTTATTTAGTTTTTTGGTACATGTCCCCAGCGGGAACTGAACCCAGGACTCTCTGGCCTGCAGGCCAACGCTTCAACCACTGAGCCAAACCGGCCGGGGATAACTTCCCTTTAGATTATGATTTCTTGGAAGAGATGTGGATACTTACATTTGCTGTTCTTGCCTCACTGACTCCACAGCTCTTACTGCTCTTGGACATACTATTTATTAACGTATTTTATATTCTTATTTTGTTCATTGTTTGCCTCACCACAGCCAATGACATTAAAAATTTCTGAGAAATTTTATTATTGGAGCTCTGTGCTCTGTCTAGAATAAGTAAATGCTTTACATATATTTGTTGAACAATTGTGTAATAGAGTGGAGTTCCTACAATTTTTTTTCTGTAACAGTATAACACGTAGTTGCAAAAATGTCACAATTCTTTTATTTCTCATCTTTTAAATAATCTAAATCTGGTCTTGTCTTCAACCACTTTTTTTGATGAAAAATTAAATTTTCATCACAGTTTGACTTTCAATTCTACATCTAACTTGAAACTCTACAGGATTCACAGTTATTTCTGTGGTCCTCAGGGAAGCTCCTTCAAGCAATTATCAATGTCTCTGAAATTCCTCTTGTCCCAGTTCATGGGCATAATTTGAAACAGGTGGTTCTGACACTTCTGGAAAAATGTAGGGTATGGAGATTTGTCCACCCCCCACTCCAGACTCCTCAAGATTCTGTCTATTTCACATCTTCTTCTCTCCTGAAACCTTTAACTCTTTGCCCCATTTTTCTTCATTCTAATTCTCATCCCCATATTCTTATTTACTAATAAAATTGTTGCAATCAGAAGAGAACTTTCGCGGACTCAAACAACTCACCTACCTGAATATTTGCCCATTGCCAAGGTGCTTTAGCTTCATTCCTGTTACAATGAATGAGCTGCACATGCTTCTAGCCAAAGCCAGGGTCAATAATGATACCTGTGCCTAAGGTACTATTCCCTCTCCTCTGCTTGAGAACAGTGTCCCAGAACACTGACCTTTCTATCTGGCATTATCAGTTTTTCCTCTTATAGGATCATCTTCCAATGTCATAAACACAGGCTGACTGCTATTCTCCCATCTAATAACAAAGAAGAAAAACAGAACTCTCTGACTCCATTCACACTATTTCTCCTACTTCTATTCTCTCCTGTAAACTTCTAAAAGATATCTGTACCTGCTGTCTTCAATCTACTCAAATAATATTTTCTCACCCATATCTCACTAAAACTGTTTCTGTTTGGTTTTGTGTTTGTCAAGGTTGCAGTGACCTCCATGTTACTATATCTAAAGGTAATTTTGCCACTTTCATTTTGCTTGAGTAAAGAAGTTAGCAGCAGCATTTGACAATTTATAAATTTCTCATCCTTGAAAAATCTTTTCACTTGGTTTCTAGGACTTCTGATTCACCTGTATTCTTCCTTCCTTCCTTCCTGACTGCACTTTTTAATTATCTTTTGCTATTTTCTCTCTCTCCTTTTTTTTTTCTTTTTAATCTTCATCCGAGGACATTTTTCCATATTTTGTTCAGATAGAGTGGGGGAGAGAGAGAAACATTGAGGTGAAAGGGACACATTGAGTGGCTGCCACCCGCAGAACCAACCAGGGCCGGGGACAAACTGCAACCGAGGTACGTGCCCTTAGCGGAACCAAACCCAGGTCTGTCTGGACCGCAGGCTGACACTCTAACCACTGAACCAAACTGGCCAGGGTTCTCTCTTGATCTTTAAATTGAGCACTGGACTCAATTTTTGAAACATTTTCTTTTCTCTATGCATTCACCCTATAGGCGAGCACACTAAGTCTCATGATATTAAATGCTATTTTTATGCTGATGACTTCCAAATTTATATCTAACGTGGACTCTTTCCCTGAGCTCCAGATTTTTATATCTAACTGCCTACTGGTCAACTCCACTGAGCTGACAAACAAGCAGCTCAAAGTTAACATGTCCTACAACCCCACAGGTCCCAATGCACCCAAACCAGCTCTTCTGGAGTCTTTTCTGTCTCAGTGAATAGCAACTTTATTCTTCCGTGGTTCAGGCGATCCTCTTGATTTATCCTTGACTGCTCAAGAGGAAATCCTGTTGAGTTCACTTTCGAAACACATCTAGAATTGAAACCGTTTCTCCATTATACCACCACCTTGCTCCATGTCCCCATCAGCCTGCTATGGATTATTTCAGAAGTTTGCTAACAGGTCTCCCTTGGTTCTATACCTCCTTTCATCAGTCAATTCTTCATAGAACAGACAGAGTGATTTGTAAAAGTGTGAGTCAGATCATCTTAATGTTTTCCCTTCTCACTCAGATTTTCAAAATGGGTAGGGGACCCACAGGATGGTCCTCTGTTACTTGCCTGGCATCATCCCGGGTATGTTCTCACTCCTCTCTGGCCACACTGAACTCCATGCGGTTTTTTTAAACACTCTAGACTAGTGGTTCTCAACCTTCCTAATGCCGTGATCACTTAATACAGTTCCTCATGCTGTGGTGACCCCAACCATAAAATTATTTTTGTTGCTACTTCATAACTGTAATTTTGCTACTGTTATGTCTTAGGCAACCCCTGTGAAAGGGTCGTTCGACCCCCAAAGGGGTCGCGACCCACAGGTTGAGAACCGCTGCTCTAGAGACTCCTCATCCAGAGGTTTTGCATTCCAATTCCTTCAGCCTGCATTGCCCACCTCCTAGCTCCAAGTTCCCATGACTGGCTCCCTCACTGCAGGTCTTTCCTTTCCTTTGTGAGACTGCTCTTCTCATCCGCCTTAAAATTTTATGCCTCTTTAATATTTCATGTGTCATTTCACTGCTTTCTTTTTTTTCTCCTTATCAATGATTTCGTCAAACACATATTTTAATTATTTAGGCTCTTTCTCCCCTAACTAATATACAGCATATCTAAAACCTACCATATTTATAGTAAGTGTTCAAAAAATGAATAGATGTTGCCTCTAGTTTAACGTGTTCACCATTGCTGATCAGTGGTTTGGGAGTGGAGTATAGTCCTCCAGTGAGGGAAACACGTCCCTTTCTCATCCTTGTTACAAGGAATCTAATTCTTTCTTAGTCTAAGTCAAGTCTCTTTTCTCTTTCCTACTCTCCTGGAGTGTCTAACTTACAACATTTGTTCAGAAGCCATAGAAACTTCTTGTTTTTCTCCCAATCATACAGAAACACATTCACAATACACGTAAATATGAACTGAGCCAGAAGATCCAAGACAAAAATCAGTTATATCGCTGTGGTAAAGGAAGAAAACAACCCTTCGTGAAAATTTTACCTGGACCCCATAGTATGGCAGAGTTAGTTTGGTAGGACTTAGTACATGCATATGTTTTGTTTTGCTAATTTTTGTCTGTTTGTTTATCAGAATAGCTTTAGTTTACAGCTCTACCAAGAATGTATGAGAGTTACTTTTTTTATAACTTCTCATCCAGATAGTTGCCATTTCAGTAAGAACTAACTTAACTTGTTTTGACTGTGATTACCAGGGAGTTTGTGCATCTCTTTACATACTGATCAGTTATTAGCAAATTATTTTTCATGAGTTATTTATTCAAATTGCTGTCTTATTTTTTAATTGGGTTTCTTATGGATTTTGTTTTCTTATGGATTTGAACTTTTTTTTTTTTTGGTGAATCTATATTTTTTCTACTAGTCTTTTATGCTTCTATAACTTTGTCTATAGTGTTTTATAAATAATAGAAATCCTTAACTATTATATAATCAAATTTACAAATTTTTCCCTTCCTTTAACTTAGGAATACCTTTTATAAAGTTTCATTTGTGTCTAGCCTGGCCAGTGTGGCTCAGTGGATTGAGCATCAGCCCTAGGATTAAGAGGTCCAGGTTTAATTTCCTGTCAGGGCACATGTCCGGGTTATAGGCTTGATCCCCAGTAGGGGACGTGCAGGAGGTAGTTGATGGCTGTTTCTCTCACATGGATATTTCTATCTCTCTCTCCCTTCCTCTCGCTCTAAAAAATCAATAAAAGCATATTTTTAAAAACTTTCATTTGTGTCTAATCATTATGTCATACATCTGAAAGTATTATAATATTTTATGTTAACTATAATTAAAAATACATTTTACAAAAGTTTCATTTTGCAAAAATATTTTCTTCAATTTATTGTGTCAGCATCATGGTTTTACCTTGCAAAAGCAGATTTTAATCCATCTGGGGTCCACTTTTGCACATGGTCTAATGCAGGAGCCCAGCTCTATTTTCCTTGATTTAGTGAGTTTTTCTTGGCAATACCATCTAATAAATAACCTGTTCCTTTTTGTTTACTTGATGATGCCCTCATTGTCACATATCAAGTTCTCAAATAAATATCAAGTCTTTTTCTGAGATGCTCCTGAGCCCACACTGAAATCTTTTAATATTGTGGTTTTGGACTTTGTCAACATCGGACAGGGCAAGTCATCAGTCTTTGCTCTTGTGCTTCAAAGTAAACTTAGATATTTGTTTTACCTTTGTTCTTTGATGGAAAATTTGGAGACAGCTTATTCAGTCCTCAAACATTCAGCTGCAGTTATAATTGGGATTTTATTGAACATATATGATGATTGACTTGGAGATATTGATGCATTTCCACTGTTAGTTTTCGTATCTATGAACATAATGCATTTCCATCTATTCTGATATTCTTTTCATTTCTTCAGCATTATTGAGACTGTCTGGATGGTAAACCTGACAGAACTCAGTTAAGGTCTCTGCGTAAACTTTTAAGATTCTGGAAGGTGGGTGTGGAGATCAACTCCTTTTACAGTCGCCCAAGACAAGCCTCAAAGGTTAGTTCCCTTGTTATTAAACTTGCCAATTACCCATCAGCAGTGACCTGCCTCTTTCTGTGGTCTTTCATTGTCCTCCCTGTGTGGCAGCTAGTTTCAGATTTTACTCGGGAAACTCGTGAGTTTGTGAACCAGCAATTGGCAAGCCAGCCAAGAGACCAAAGAATTGAGCCTCAGTAAATAGGCCTCCACAGGGTAAATCTTGAGCTGCCATTGAGCCCTGTGTGGGGAGGGTGGCCTGTATGTCAGACACTTGTGGACTGCCAAGTGAATACAGGGATACCCCCAAATGCTGGCTGATCTAATCAGTTTTTGAGGAGCTGCACGGGGCACACTGTGGCCAGTAGGGGGGAAGCCTCTACTGCAGGCTGCTTGGCTGACCACCAACACCCAGTTAGAGGCTGAAGTTGTAGTTAGAAAATCAGAGGAAGGCTGAGCTTAGAGACGGATGTGTGGTTGTCCAGTGCTCTGTGAGCTTTGAGGCTGGCAAACACGGTGGGAAAACGAGATAGGAAGTTGGAGACCTTAGTGTGCTGGTTTTGCAAAACTAGGAGGGCGCAGCCAATGTGGATTAAAGTCCTTGCACTTTAGACAAAGCTTATTTGGGACCCTCAGGGGTGGACTCCCTGGGAAAGTGAAGAGAACACGTGCAAGATGTTGTGACTGGCAGTAAAACAGACAAAATGCCATGTGCGGTCTAACCCCTAATACAAAAGCAAACAAAAACACAGCAACAACCCCAGACAGCAGGGCAGGAAACATTCATGATGAGAGAATATCCTCTTGTTAAGCATATCGATAGAGCTGCCCAGTCCTAACAAAAGGCCAAGGAAAGTTGCCAGGCAAGGTCAGTGTGGCTATGGAATAGAGGAGGAGATGGCACACCTCTAACTGGGCAGGTGACAGAGGAAATGAGCCGCAACATCACACACCCTCCCTCTGGCAGCATCTGCATGGTCTTTGGGAGATTTCAAGGTACTCACGTCCCTTACATATTGCCTTATTTTAGCCTGCAGAGAGTCTTGGCCCAATGCAAGGGAACTCCTTAGGCACAAGGGTCCCTGAAAATATATAGAGGACAACTTGTTAGGGAGTTGGGAATGGGACGGGCAGTCTATGCCCTTGTTTTTGAAGGCCGTCGTGGGGCTACGTTTTCTGCAGGAATCAAAGCTAAACTGCTCCAGTCCAAGCCCAGAACCCGGCATGGGGCACTGAAATCCATGCCGACACCAGGTATGGAACAAGCTCGGAAAGCAAAAAGGCTATGCCATTCAGCTTTAAAGGGCCCCCAAACGTAACCCCAGAACAAATGTGGTTTGACATCCTTGCTGCTGGGGTCCCATTGAAAAGAGAGACCAGCAACCCAACACAGTATGGGTCAGCCCGTGGAAAGCCTTAAAACCTAAACAGCAGTGCAGACCTGTCCCAACCACCCCCAATGCCATGTCTGTGCCAGCAAAGGCCGGGGGGTATAGTCCTGTTGGGGATAGGTGCCTCCCCTGCCCCCGGGTATAAAACGGGGGCCAAGATTAACCTCAAGTGAGGGCCATCGGAGACAATTGAAGGCCTTATGTTCAGCTTACTATTTACTGGTTCCTTAGAAACAAACAAAAGGTGATGACTCTCGTTGAAACAGCCAAGTGTGCTCCAGTGCTCGGTAAACCTCAAAAGTTTCCGGGCCCTTACAGCACGATCCCTGGTACAGAGGGCAAAAGGTGTGTTCAGGAAGTTCCCTTTGACACTATAAATTGGCTGTTGTCCCCCACAGCAACACAAGGTTTTCCCTCTTCAATACCAGAGAACATATTGGGCATTGATATTCCACAAAGTCGAACTCTGCAAATCTCTAGCACTGAATTCCATCTCTGGGTTAGAGTAATCAAACAAGCGCCGAGGGGAAGGACCAACTGGGAACCAGCAAATATACCCCCCCTATGAAGAACGGTAACTGTCAAATGGTGTAAATCTCCTGGGGGAGGAGGGCATAAGAGAAATTATTCCAGAACTGCATGGAGTGGGTATTG
This sequence comes from Molossus molossus, assembly GCF_014108415.1. Taxonomy (NCBI): domain Eukaryota; kingdom Metazoa; phylum Chordata; class Mammalia; order Chiroptera; family Molossidae; genus Molossus; species Molossus molossus. The sequence goes on from NW_023425346.1 coordinate 26,672,341, forward strand.
TAGGCACTGCCCACAGTGCCTCCAACAGCCTGGCATGCTGGTAAAAAGGCCAAATGGCTCATGGCGTGTGGCTGTGGATTACTGAGAACTGGTTGACATCATGCTGCCCATCCATGGATCTGGTACAACATTGCCATCGTTTTAGATGTATTGGGATGTATCATGCTGTAATGACTTAGAAAAATTTTTTCAGCACACCCCTCGTCACAAGATAAAATTGTCCACACACGGGAGGGGCAACAGTGGACTTTCCAAGTGCTTCTCCAAGGCTACGTAACAGCCCCACAGTATGTCATGAGATGTTAACCTGAGACCTGTCCACATTCTCCTTCCCCACATCAGTAACATGGTCCCATCGCCTTGATAAGATAATGTTAACATGGAAAGATTTGCCTCGGCTACAGGACACTCTGCAGACTTTTCTGGAACATCCGCAAAGGAGAAGATGGGCAGTGAACTCTCAGAACATTCAAAGCCCAGGAACTGCTGTAGTTTGGAAAACCGTTGGGTCAGGTCAGCTGCAGCCTGTCTCAGACTGAGAAGATGCAAGCCTATAAACATAAACATAAAAGAGATACTAGACTTTGTAATAGTTTTGGGATTTTGGAAGACTTTCCCCCCCGTGGCACCATGTCTCCTTCCCGTATACTGCTGGGTAAAGAAAGGCACACGTGGACTGGGGATCAGAACAACAAGCTGCCTTCGAAATACTAGTGAAACATAGTAAAGATCTGATATTCTCACCAGCAGGGCTGCCATTTGAGTTAGATGTATCTGTGACCCCAGAAAGTATGGATTGGGCACTGTGACAGAGACAACATAAGAGTACACCTAGGATTTTGGCTCTGGGTCTGGAAGGGGGCAGAAAGCCTATATTCCCCATAGACAACAGCTCCTAACATTATACATAGCATTTTTCTGGGTAGAGCCTCTCACAAAAAAAATAGTGTATCATGGTACAAACTTCCTTCCTATCAGGAGCGGGCTGAGAATGTGTTCCATTGACCCACCTCTACCATGGCTCAAACTCGCAGGCTGGGTAAATGGCATGCCTATTTGCAGCAGGGGAGCACCCTGTCTGCCAGTGGTCCCCAGAAATGCAAGCGCTATTAGGCCCTGTAGAGTGTGTGGGTCCTGCAACACCTCTGCCCCGTTCCCCGGGCAGCCCCTGTGGCCTGTATAAAAGGAATGGAAGAAATCCCCATTGATGCCTGGAATACAGATGAATCTAGCTGGGGTAACTCACCCACAGGGAGTACGGTCACTATTCCACCCAACATTGACATCACCTTGATGGAAACAGGAAAGAACCACAATAGCCAGTTGCCTGAACTCAGAGCAGTTTGCTTTGTGACCACTCATGAGGCCTGGCCGTTACCCCTTTGCCTCACGATGGGGTTGTTCTAAAGAGATTAACCCTATGACTTGGACAATGAGAAGCTAAGGGATTGGTGATCATGAATAAGCCCTTGTGGGGTCTGGATATGGGAAGATATTTGGGTTCACCTGCAAGAACCTCAGGTAGTTCTCACTGTTTTTCACGTCCCAACTTAAAAGGTTCTGACACCTCCTAGCAATCAGGAAATCAGTGCCTTAGCTTGGGTACAAAACCTAGCAACAGACGTTCCAGAAGATATAACAAATTGGATGCCGAGAAAGAACAGCCAACTTAGTGCCAGGGTAGGATGACCTATTTCCAAGGATGTCAGATTGCCAGTGAAATACAAAACCAACTCAGTTACAGCAGGGATATGGATGGGTAAATTGGAACTATATAGTAATTCTACTACATTGAAGGCTAATAACTGCTTTAGTACTGACTGGTCATGCCACCTAGGTATTTATCAGGTAGCCCCAAATGGGAACCAGTGGTTGTGTGGCCCAAATCTTTGGTGTTGCGTCCACCAGGATAGTTGGCCCACTACACCCTGGGTTTTCTCTGAACACAGGAGAATCCACCCCAAGGTAACACACATTTCCAACCTTCCTGTCCTTAAAGGTAAATGGGCACATTCTGTTTTCTACTGGTACTTTCATCTGGCCACTGTATGTTCCTTCCACTGGTGTGGAGAACGTCATAGCACACATAAAGCTCTTACCACATTCACCAACAAGCCTAAAATGATAGTCAGCAAAGCCTTTCCTTACTGAATACTAACATGTCTCTATGAGAAAAGCTGTCCTCCAAACTAAGATGCTCTTGGACATTATTACTGCTTCACAAGGAGGCACCTGTGACATTATCCAAACAGAATGTTTGATGAGTCTGCTAATGTACTGTCTTTATTAAATCACATAAAAGCATAAGTGAACGTCCTGAGCAAACTAACATCCAACTTAAGAGACTTAATAAACCAATAGTTTGAATCATGGGGCTTTTTGTAAAGAAAAGAAATTGTTGTTGCTTATTTTAAAAATCATTAATCTGTGTTTTCTCTTGCATGTGCCCATATTTTTTTGCTGTAGAATCTGCCCACAATATAGCCACATAGCTGCCAAACAAGCAATCCCCATGCTAATAAAACCCCTTGCTGACTCCTCCAGGCACATTACAAAAAAGGGGGCATATATATCCCAAGAACTGCTCATCATCAAATCGTTGTGACCACAGGCTGACCCAAGAGCTGGACCTGGGCAACCAGAGGCTCCTCGCCCCCTCCGCCATCCTTGGAATGTACCAGTTTGCCCATGGTAGCCACAGGGGGAGCCACTGTCAAGGACGCAGCCTTGAGAGAGCAGAGTGTCGTTGAGACCAGCTGGAGAGCATCAGGACCAAACCCAAGTAAGGCCTCTGCAGACACTTTTCGGATTCCAGCAGGCAGGTGCAGGATATACTGGTCTTCTGGTCACCCAAGATGAACCTCATATATAAGTTCTTCCGCTTGGTAAAAAAAACCTACCAACCTGGAAGTGGCCTCCTTCTTTCTCCCATCGCTTCTTGCCCTCTGGGAATGGGGGCCAATTTCAGTTTTACATTTTACCCAGCAAGTTCCCAAATTTGGGAACCAATTATATTATTCTTAAAGATAGATTTTTCTTATTTTTTTTATCCTCACCTGAGGACATTTTTCCATTTTTTGTTCAGGTAGAGTGGGAGGGAGAGAGAGGAACAGAGAGAGAGAGAGAGAGAGAGAAACATCGATGTGAAGGGGACACATCGAGTGGCCCACATGACTGACCAGGGCCAGGGACAAACTGCACCGAGGTACGTGCCCTTAGCGGGAACCGAACCCGGGTCTCTCTGGACCGCAGGCCAACGCTCTAACCGCTGAGCCAAACCGGCCAGGGCAAGATATATATTTTTTTTTAATGAGAGGGAGAGAAAGATAGAAACAGGGAGAGGGAGAGAAAGATAGAAACATCAATGAGAGAGAACATCGATTGGCCACCTCCTGCATGCTCCACACTGGGGACTGGGCCCTCAACCTGGGCATGTGCCCTGACTGGGAATCAAACCAGTGACCTTTTGGTGCATGGGTCAACACTCAACCACTGAGCCACACCAGCTGGGCGACAGATGTTTTTTTTATTTGTATGCTCCATGATATGACTAAATAACCAGAATCTCAGAGAACTTAAGTGACTTGGCCAAGGTTAAATAAATACCAGTGTCAAAACTCAGGACTGAATCCTGACTTTCTCATTTTCAATATCCTGTGCTTTCCACTTTCTTCTGTGTCAGAGAAACATTGAGTCCAACCCCTCAGAGCTCGAACCACTAAAGAAGGCACATTCTTGAATGACAACTGACAGTGAGTTCTAGGGTCAATCGGATATACAATTTTGGAGAGTCCTAGTGAAATTAGATTTTAACTTGCAGGGACATATCATCCTTCATTTTGGCCACATATATCAAATATATTTATATAAAATGTTGTTAATCCTCACCGGAGGATATTTTCTCCAGATTTTTAAAGTGAGTGGAAGAGAAGGAGAGAGGGAGAGAAAGACATCAATGTGAGAGAGAAACATCAATTGGTTGCCTCCTACACATGCTTGGACCAGGGCCAGGAACCTGCAACGCAGGCATGTGCCCTTGACTGGGAATCAAATCTGCAACCCTTCGATTTGCAGGCTGACGATCTAACCACTGAACCACACTGGCCAGGGCCAAATATATTTTTAAAGATCGTCTTTATGTGTGCCAAAGAGTCCAAACCACTGAAAAGCTATTATACAGATTCCAGTCTAATTGGTTTGTGTGACAAAAGATTATGATTTAATGTTCTCGTATATTTGAAACGGACATTTTCCTTCTGTGTATCTTACAAATCTCACAAAACCAGCTAAGCCCGGACACCCGGGAGCTCATGTCTTGAACTCCATGGTTCAGTAAAGATGCATACCCTATAGTTATTGTCAAGACACCTCCCACCCCCAAAAAGATGTCTTGGATCAGCTGAAGTCTGACGTAGGTGGGCACACAGCAGCATGCCAGAAATGATACCCTTTGGAACATTTATTTAATGTTCTTCTTAAGTCAGGCCACACAAAGAATCAGTCATCTAGACCGACAGCTCTTCAGCACATTTCAGAGGAAATTTCACACCAGTGTGAAGGCAAATGTCACACACAACATGTGCTAGAGGAGCACCCTCCTCTCCCCCAGGTGGCAGCATGGCCCTGGCTGTGTGCTCTGAAGTTCTCATGCAACCTGTCCAAGACCCCGTGAACTTACGAACTAGAGCACCTCTTTGTGGGTCCAGCCATGAGGGAGACAGATACACCAGGTCTGGGAACTGGAGGCAGATTTTTGGCTTCCCAAGTCAATAGGCAGAGCCTCCTGAAAGTACATGAACATGGGCAAGCCAACTGAGAGTAGTAGAGGCTTGGGTCTGAAGCCCTTGTTAGAAGACAGAGAAAGAGGAAGTTTCCTCTGTGCTCAGCAGCCTGCTCCTCCCCCCTGCTAACTTGTTAACCACACATTTTCCCCATTAAATTGCAATTGGTGATACCTTTATAAATGTGTAGTGCGTGAAAATTGAAAATCACATTGAAAAATAGCGATATTGTTGACTATACAAGGCAATTTCTTCAAATCGAGTAATGATGTGTGTGTGGTTAACCGTAGCTACGCAGGAAGTGGTTTTATTTAAAAGTTTTTGTGCTCACCCCCACCCCCTCCTTTTTTTTTTTTTCTTCAGTACTGAAATTAAACAGCATCCAACACAGGCCTACTCTTACGACATGTGACTTTACTGTTTTCCGTTTTTGTTGAAAGAGTCATTAACAGTTAGAAGTTGATGGCAGTTTCAATAACAAGTCATCAAGGAGAAAAGGTAAGTTTTAACTTTATATTGAACGTGAAATTTGAAACTTGAAAACATTTGACAGACTATCCTAAGCGTTGGTGTGAACATATACATGTTTCCCCAAAAATGTCATGTTTTCACCTGCAACTGAAGCATCAGTGTGTGTTCTTTGCTGTAGGGAAGAATATTCTTTCATATTTGAAGCTGTCAAATTTTTAACTTCTTTACTGAGACATTTTACTAGGATCATTTATGCAGATTTTATATTAAAATATTAAAGACAACATAGGGCATAGTTTTAGTGTATAAGTGCTTTTAAAACAAAACTACTAGAGACAATGTAAAGCTTTGCACCTTTAACTGATTGTTTTATAAAATATGTACTATTTGAAATCCAGAGAACGAAAGAAAAAAGGCATTTTTAACGATAAGAAGTAACACCCGGATTGCAATGTGGGAGATAACCACTGTAAACCGTTGTATTCTAGTAAGCACTGGAAATGCTTGGGAAGGTGTGGTTTATTAAATAGCTATTAAAAAGCAGGGACATTTCAAATGCAAAAGAAAACTCTGTATCATAACATTTCAATATATTTTTTCTAAGTTTTACTTAAGATATAAGTAAAATCTTCAGGGCAACTTTTATTTCCTAAGCAAAACTGTATTTTTAAAACAAGTCACAGCTGACTTCACCGAAGGTTACTTCTGGGAAAAGAGGCAAATTAGAGATACGCTTTTGTTATTTATGTAATTATATCATTTTCCTTCCTTGAGACTTTCCAAAATAAAAACTCTAGAAATGAAAAGATTTTCTTAATCAGAAACTGACAAAAACTTTTATATTGACTTCTTGCTTTTATAAAAAGTCTCTGTGTTGTAACTTATGTACAGAAAATATAAAAGTATTGCTAATCTCAGAGACAAATACCTAAAATAAATCTGACTGTAGATTTTTGAAAGAATTTTAATAAAAACTCCCGATATGATCCACTCTTTCCTAATATTATTTTTATTGTTCTGTTGGGTGGGGGAAGTGATGATCCCCACAACACCTATTTTTTTGTGTTATTAAAAAATGGTTACAGGGTTGATAAGTGGCAACAATTTTCTTTTCTCTTATTGTTTCCTATTGAAAGGCACATATAAATGTTTTTTGATGTGGTCAATTTAGCAGGAAATTATTAGGCTTACTAGTATACTCCATTTTAAGACCTCTTCAGTTGTCAATAGTGAAGCTAGCTAGCTACTTGTTAACTTAAAATGATCATACACACACACACACAAAACCCAGAGATTAAGACTTGGTGTTCAATACATTTTTTTATTGCTAGAATATAAGAAGACCCTGGCAATATGTATTTGCCTTGATAAACTGATTAGTTTTTTAATGTGTTGCATTACCTCACAATGGGAAACATTATTTAAATCTGTCTTCAATATCATGGCTCTGAACCTCTATATCTATAGAAGCTGTGTAATTCAGATAGTTTGGTTGATATGCTATTACTTTATTTCATTTTGTTATAAAAGAACATCACATGAATAAACATATGTAGTACTGACACATTAGAAAAATATGAATATCCACATGAGCATTTGGTACTGAAGAAAAAGTCCAGTATAGTTTTTTAAACTATGTAATATTTTAAAAGTCAAAATCTTTGTAAAACAATGGTTTCTAACAGAAACAGTTAAATGAAAATAGAAAAATTTAATGGAGTGCATGTAAATCTAAGAATTACTTCAACGTAGTTGGGATTTATAAAGAACAAATAGTGCTGATAGACGTGTAGAAAAGAATTGCTTGTAAAAACAAGTGATGAATTGTCTCTTGAATGTACAGACCAAATCTTAAGAAGCAAATCCAAATGAGTAACTGAAGGTTCCTATATCTTTATAAATTTTATGTGTATAGATAACAAATTTTGGTGAAATAGAAACAATGCAGAGGCCCTGGTCAGTGTGGCTCAGTGATTGGAGCCAAAGGGTTGAGGGTTTGATTCCCGGTTAAGAGTATGTATCTGGGTTGCAGGTTGATCCCCAGCCCTGATCAGGGTCATGTGGGAGGCAACCCATTGATGTCTCTTTCCATTCAATATTTCTCTCTCTTCTCCTTTCCACTCTCTCTAAAAATCAATGGAAAAAAAAATATCCACAGGTGAGGATAAACAAAAACATGCAGAAGATCTCATTTGGAGAGTTATTTCAAAGCTGATTTGTTAAGAGAATATCACTTGGGGTCAGCACTCAGCAATATTCAGAAAGAACACATTCTTTCCTTTGATATTTCTCCTGTTCTTCTTTCTTTTGTAATGCTCTATTCTGGAGTGTCCTGCTCTGTCCCTAATTTAGAGTAGCCCAGACTTGGTACCTGGAGATAGACTTCACTTTGCTCATCCCACCCCCTCCCATTGTCCTTGAAATGCACCCGTCCCACTTATCGGCATTTAGAGCATCTCACAAAGGGTCCATGCTCACAGGAGGAGGCCACGGAGTTTTGTTTCCTGGCTCTGTAGCCAGGCCACTGCTCTTCCTCCCAGGAGGATTTTACTAGGGTCTCTCAGCAGACAGGGTCCGCAGGAACAGCTATATGTTGAAGACTTCAGTCTGAGGTGAGGCAAATAGGAAGATATAGTTTATGGAAGAAGGCGTGTTTTGTTACTCATTGGTCCTGCTCGTGGTATTTGAACACAGCATTTCTGAGACTTCCTGATATAAAGGATATTTCTGAAGAGATATACACATTTCTTGTAGTGATGAAAACTACTTGCATTATGCTATTCCCATAAACTCAGAAAATAGTTATCATAATTGCTTTATATGTTTAAAAAAATTATTTACTATCATAAACTTAACTCTTTGAGTACCAAATAATTGTTATATGGCTAGACTTTAATATATACTGACTCAGTTGTTTGGAGCATCATCCCATGCAGCAAAAGGTTTATGGTTTGATTCCCAGTTAGGGCACATACCAGGGTTGCAGTTTTGATTCCTAGTCAGGGTGTGTACAGAGGGCAACCAACTGGTCAATGTTTTTCTCTCACATCAATATTTCTCTCTCTCTCTCTCTCTTTAAGCATGTCCTCAGGTGAGCATTAAAAATAATAATAACAAAAATTAATAAATAATAAAATGTATTTACAAATATTCTAAATTTTAGTTTAGAGTATACTTTGATTTGCAAAGGATAAAAAAAAAAAGAGTTACAATTAGCCTAGGTGTGGACACTCCCCTGCTTTGGGAACCCAAGGGCAGCCTGTCTGGCATGTGTCACTGGAGCTCAAGTCATAAGAATGGTGTGTGGTACCTGAGAGGCTGCTATAGAACTGAAATTAATTGGATATTTTATGGGGATTTATACAGGTGTTGGTCCTCAAAAGATACAAACCAGTGGTCTGCAAAATGAAATGTGTTGGAAACTTCAAAAAAAAAAAAATTAGTCTAGGCAATAGAGATAGGCAATTATTTGTGTAACTAAAAAAATCCAAGGATGCCCTGGCCAGTTTGGCTCAGTGGTTAGAGCATCGGCCTGCGGTCCGGAGAGACCCGGGTTCGGTTCCCGCTAAGGGCACATATTTCGGTTGCAGTTTGTCCCCAGCCCTGGTTGGTCGTGCGGGTGGCAGCCACTCGATGTGTCCCTTCACATCCATGTTTCTCTCTCTCTCTCCCTTCCTCTCTCTCCCTCCCACTCTATCTGTACAAAAAATGGAAAATTATCCTTGGGTGAGGATTAAAAAAAAATCCAAGGAGCCCGGCTGGTGTGGCTCAGTGGATTGAGCACTGTCTCATGGACTGAGGGGTCCCAGTTCAATTCCCAGTCGGGGCACATGCCCATGTTGTGGGCTCAATCCCCAGTGGGGGGTGTGCAGGAGGCAGCTGATTGATGTTTCTCTCTCACATCTATGTTTCTCTCTCCCCCTTCCTTTCTGTCTAAAAATAATAATAAAAATATTTTTAAAAAATCCAAGGAAAGCAAAGTCAGGTATGGCTGGATCCAGGAGCTCACTCATAGTTATCAGAATTCATTGTTGTTTTCTTTTTTCTTTAGCTCTTTTTTTACTGTGCTATAAGCAGTTTCTAACAGAAATGCACACTGAATTGACAAGAGAGTTTTAGGTTTACATCTTACCCTTTCAGCAAACTCTGTTGCCACCAAGGTCTCAGACTGAGATCTGAACGGACTGAACTGTGTCACAGGATCATAGCCGAGTTGATCTTTGACTCAGGCACAGTCACCCTGAGTGACCCTGAGTGAGCAGGCCTAGGTCACAGGCCCATTCTTGTACTCAGGAGCCACCTACACCCGCAACACGTCAACTCTTAGCTGAGAAGAGGAGCCTCCATGCACCTAATGAAATGCTTTCCCTGGGAGAAAGATGGCCCATCACTTGTAGGGAAAAGCACAGAACTCCACAACACAGCCGCACAGAGTCCCCTCGAAAGGCATTACATACTCCAATTGCCCAAACTTGATCATCAGAAAAAATACAGTATCAGTTTAAGGGTAGTTTGGAATGAAACAAGTGTTTTGATTAAATTGAAATAAGTATTTTAACCAGCTACTCCATGCATGAAGCCCCTCCCCACAATACTTGTTTCTGAAACGTATAATCTAGTACGATTACTATATTAATAATTGTAACGCAAATACAATCTGCTATGTACCATAAAAAGATACAAGAAATATTCCATCGGAGTTCAGAAATGCATCTAACATTGTCGTATTCCTGTTATACACCAGGCAATAAACTACAGCATTCTGCAGGTGTTGCTTCATTTGATCATATCCTGTCAGAAAAATCAGGACAATATTGTAGAAAATGTTTGGAGAAGTTTCAGACAAAGCTGGAACTAGGCAGCGGTTCTCAACCTGTGCGTCGTGACCCCATGGGGCGTCGAACGACCCTTTTACAGGGTCGCCTGAGACCATCGAAACACACATATTTCCAATGGCGATTCATAACAGTAGCAAAATGACAGTTATGAAGTAGCAACAAAAATAATTTTATGGTTGGGGGTCACCACAACATGAGGAACTGTATTAAAGGGTCATGGCATTGGGAAGGTTGAGAACCGTTGGACTAGGGAGATGAGAAACATTCCAAGTGACAGGAAGGGGACCTGTCAAGGCACAAAAGCATAGAGGAATATCGGGAAATGTCGCAGGGGAGTGAGCTGTCTGGCTTTGTTAGTTAGAAGTATAGACAATGGTAGGAAGCAAGGCCAGAAACATAGTTTGAGATCTTAACAGAGTGGACCTGCTGAGCAGGTGATGACTTGGGATTGTAAGTAATAACAGGCTGTTGAAGAGGGAACATCCCTAATTGGATATCCACCTTTGGCTTCTCAGTGGGTGATCTAGCATCAGGATTTATTTGCTTCTTCCACATACCTCACTGTTGGTGACAGATGCTTCTGGTGGTTTATGGAAATGGCTGCAATCATTGAAGAGAGGCATTTATTCCTGGAAGACCAGGTGCTGACTCCTCTCCCCAGGTGCCTTGAGGTTCTAATGCAATTGAGGCTGCAATACTTTTTTTTTTCTTTTTTTCATTTTATGAAAGTCTTTTGATAGGTATGTTTTGTTTGTTTTTAGTTTGAGAATAGGTGGTAGATACAAGTGAGGTTGTTCAAAATCAAAATAAAACTTAAATATAAAACTTTTAGAGGAAACATTTTCTCCCATTCTCATGCATTCCCACCTTAACTAAATAGACAACCCCATTTTTTTAAAAAAATCCTCACCCAAGGATATATTTTCATTGATTTTAGAGAGAAGGGAAGGGAAAGGGAGAGAGAAACATCGATGTGAGAGGGAAACATAGATTGGCTGCCTTCTAACACCCCTAACCAGGAATAGAAACTGTAACCTACATAAGTGCCCTGACCAGGAATTCAACCCCAACCTTTTGGAGCATGGGGTGACCCTCCAACCTACTGAGCACCTGGCTAGGGCAATAACCACCATTTTTAAATCTTTTGTATTTTCAACATACACATATGTGTGCATATATATCTTCCTTTATTATGTTAAAGGTGGCACAGTCCCTGGGAGTATGTCTGAACCTTTCTCCTCTACCCCCTCCCCATTCCCCAAATAGAAAAAGAAAAAGAAAAAAAAGTGGCATACTATACATGCTTTGCTTTTTTTTTTTTTCATTTAGTAATACCTTGGAGATATTTCCTTAATTAAAACAAGAACTGTCTAATTTTTTTATTTTTTTTACAGCTGTACCGTATTCCATGGCATGGACATATTATATATAGTTTTATTCATGCCCTATTAATAGTGTCATTTTTTTTTCAATTTTTTGCTAATACATGAATGTTTTAATGTAATTTTGAACATTTAAAAATATATCTATGGAATGAATTTCCAGAAATACAATTTATTTAAAAACCAAGAGATCAAATAGTTTCCATAGTGATTGCCAATCTATGCTTCATGGTAGCTGTCACTTTCTGAACTTCCACCAGCCCGTAATGAGAAGTCTGCTGGAAGCTGCAGCCTTTTCCAACAGATTGTGTTGCCATCCTTTTCAGGTTTTGCCAATCTGTAGAAAAGTGTGTCTCGGTATAGTTTTATTTGATATTTCTCTTACGATGATTGGGGTCAAGCTTGTTTTTAAAAGATTAAAGTTCTATTTGTCATTCTCGATAAGAGAATGTATCCTTTCTCAACTATGTAATAAAGGATCGAAAGCATTAGTGAAGTTCAAGCCTTAGAATGACATGTTAAAGGAAGTCAGAAATAGGGGCTAGTATATGTAAAATACACTTTTTAGAGAGCTTGAAATAGGCAGTGGCTAAAAAAAAAGGGGGGATAAAATATAAATGTTGTAAGGAAGGGGAGGAGAAAAGAAATGAAAGTAAAGAAAACGAAGAAAAATATTCCGAAACCCTGTGAGGTCTCAGAGGACACTCAGACAGATGGGTGTAATCACTAGCTCAAGTAGATAAATTAACCTGAAACAGAAGGAAGAGCACTTTAATGGTGTGTATGCAGATGAATTGGATCTAGATAAGCTGACGTGAGGAGAGGAAGTTGAGGGAATACATGCATCATTGTTTCTATCTTCTCTGCCATGGTAGGAGAGCTCATCTGATGAGAAGGGGTATTTACGAGATGCCAAAGAATTGGCAGAATATCTTATTTTAAAATATTGGCCTTGTCAATAACACACAATAGATATAATTGTGGATTTAAAATTAATTTTTCTCTTTTGGGTGGGGTCAGCTCATTTCAATTCAATTCTGTGAATAATTTTGAGCAACAAAGTACACTGTATTGTGTTAGGAATTATTGGGGACACAAAGCATCAATGTGCTATTTAGCCAGTGAAAACTGGTTTCACAAACACAAAAATTTAAATATAAATACATATGTATGAATATGTAGAATACCATAGAAATAGTACAGAACGTGCTATGTCAGAGTCCCAATGGTTTTGCTTTCCCAGATCCAATGGTTATCTATACGTCTTCATATTATCCATCAGCTGAGCTGCGTCTAATGCGAATGAACACTCCATCCCTCTTGACCTCTCTCTTCATTTGACTTCTGGAGTATTTCATTTTCCCAGTTTTTCTCCAAACTAACTGGATTCTCCTTCTCTGTTTCCTTTGCTCACTCTTTCTCATCATCCAACCCTCTAAGTGTTGGAATGTCCTACACTCAATCTTCAGATTTCTGCCTTTCCAGTATCAATCCTTATCATCTAAATTTATTCCTAGGTGATCTTATTTGGTTCCATAAATTTATACTATCTCTATCCTAATTAGATCTCAACACCAAACCTCTTTCTTAGCACTAAAACTATTAAGCTGTTGCTTACTTACCGTCTCCAGTGGAATGTCTCATAGAGATACCAGAATGAGTCTATTCAGAACTCGGCTCTTACTTACTCCCCACTCACTCCTGACACAACTGCATCTTCACTGTGTCCATCCCTCTCCTTTAATGGCACCACGGTCATCTGCCTTTTCAGGACAGTAAACTAAGGACTACCCTCAGTTCCACTCTCTTCCTCACTCCTCAGCCCAAACCACATCCAAGTCATCAGTTTTAAGCAGAGCTTGCAAAATATTATTATCTTGTTTATTTTTCTCTGCAATGGCTCTTGAAAAGTTATGTCTTTTTTTCCCCAGACATATAGCTCTGTTTTTTCTTAATTTTGTTTGTTTGCTGGGATAATGACTTCCCCCCCAAAAAAATCTGCTAAATAAATACACTACAATAAGTGACATTTCAATGACATCACAATTTTAGATAAAACCACATCAATTCACCTTCTCATGTCAGTAGAAAAAAAATCATAGAAAATATTTGTAGTAATGTTGATTCGCATATTTTGAACGAACTCAAGAAGGTTGAGGACATCACAACTTCCAGTACATTTCAGTAAGGTTTTCTTTTTTTTTTTTTTTTTTGCCTTAATGGTGTTTTTATGTGTTGTAATTTAGTAAGTACAACCTGAGCATGAGAAAATTCTAAGTCTCACAATTATTTAAAATTGTGGTGAAGAGAAAGATTCAGTGAAAAAGGAAAATTTAATACAGATATTTTCAATATTATATTTTATGTACATTTTTTCTAATTGTTTATTTACATAAACCAATTTTATCTATTCATATATTTTAATATTTATAAATGTTAACTGTATATATTGAGCTTTTATTGAACAGATTTCTCTAAACAGGAATGAATTAGACATTTAGCAAGGGGTGATATATATATATAAAAATATCCATAATTCAATCACTTTTTATCACTTCTATCACTGTTACTGCAGAATTCTCCTGACTTATTTCCCTGCTTCTACTTTTCATATGATATTCATTCTTCCAGGAGTAACCAGTGGCCTTCCTAATATTTAACTTATATAACTCTCCTAGTAAAACCATTCCAAATGACTTTTTATTATACATCAAATGTACTCAATCTCCTGTTATGATTTGCAAGTCCCTCTCTGCCTCATTACTCTGCTTTTATTTTCCTGAATAGCCTTTTGGATATGGAAAATTACATATATATTTTTTGTTAAGTTACTTAGTGGCTATATTTACATGGACTGAATGGTCATGAGAGCATTTACCTGGTCTGACTTTTTTACGTCTGAATACCTAGAACCTAGAACAATGGTAAACATTACATATAATAAACACTTAATGAATATTTGTGTATATTAATGATAAAATAAATGATATAAAGCTGACTGTGACTATAGACTAAGAAAAATTTATAGAGATTTGTAATTTCTCCTGGGTATGATAAACAGGATATATTTAGGGGAAGAGGAGCTAGAAACATATTTTAAACAAATGACACTTTGTGAGTACATTTTGGGTAACCCGGCAGTGGTGAAAGTTGGATTAGAATCCTGGATCCATTATACACTGTGGTGCCTTTCTGAAACTCAGAACAAGTGATAGAAAAACCAACCACTTCTAACTATTAAAATTATAAACTATTTTGCTAAAGCCATGGTATTAAACATTGAATCATTTTATGTGTATTTTAAATTCATTTTTTAAAAACTTAGCCCTGGCCGGTTTGGCTCAGCAGTTAAAGCGTCAGCTTGCAGTTAGAGAGACCGGTTCGGTTCCCGCTAAGGGCATGTACCTTGGTTGCAGTTTGTCCCCGGCCCTGGTTGGGTCCTGTGGGTGGCAGCTACTCAATGTGTCCCTTTCACGTTGATGTTTCTCTCTCTCTCTCTCTCTCTCTCTCTCTCTCTCTCTCTCTCTCTCTCCCCCTCCCTCCTTCCCTCCCTCCTCCCACTCTATCTGAACAAAATATATAAAAAAAAATTCCTTGGATGAGGATAAAACAAAAACAAAAACTTAGAGAACTGTTTGTTCTGATCTCTACATCTGTAATGCCAGGCTGAGAGTCAAAACAAGATCGCCTTTTAAAGGAGCTACGAAGGGTAGAGTGTGCAGGAACTAGGTGCTGAGTCAGGGGAACTTTCCTTTCTGCTAATTTACCTTTCTGCTTTGGTTAGCTTCATTTTAGAATGTTAAGGGCTAGAAACTGAGCGGTAGAGCCTATATTCATTTTTGTGATAAGTGTAATGGGAACTCAAATAACCTGAGTCTCCATATAGTATCACCCACTCATATCTTGATGGCTCACTTAAAGGAAGTGGAATGAACATGAGTGTTGAGTATCGCAGCAGTGTCTCCAACACTGTGGTAAGTACTAAGGTGTTATATTAAAAAAAAAACAAAAACATAATATTCTCTTATTTGCAAGATACAGTAACATGAGACATTCATCAATATAAATTATTAGAGTGGGATTGTTAATAATACACATCATAGCTATGATAATGCTGTTATATAAGATGTGTATTATCAATCAGATGTTTTACATACCACATATCTTTTAATATCCACAAAAATCATGTAAGGGAGTCATTATCCCATTTTAAAGACAAGGAAGGTAAGATTAGGTGGTTAAGGATCCAAATGTATGTGCTACTTGGTTGACTGTGTATTGATTTATAGGGATACCTAGATAATGCAAAAAGCACGTTATTTTCGCAATGCCATGCTGCGAATTCTAAGCCTTTAAGTGTACCAGTTAAGCAATGCTGGACCTCATATAAGTTTGTTAGCATCTGAAAGGATCTAAAATGGTTCTGCTTTGTGCAATGTCTAAAACAATACCATCTGTGGAAAATGTGTTGCTTGTTCACTACATATATTACCTCATGTAGAGGTGATAGAAAATATGTGAAAACGAACACATTTTGCCTTATTTTCTGTCATATTGCAGCTACCTGATCTACGTTTCTTTATCCTTACTTGACCGTATGTCTCCTGTAGTCCTTTAATCTTCAAAATTCCTTCCTAGACCATGCTGACCATTATGACGGGCAGCTAGGAGCAAATGACTATTCAACACTTGAGATGTGGCTAATTCTAAACTGAGTTGTAATGTGAGCACCAGCTTTTAAAGACTTAGTACAAATAAAGAGCGTGTAAATCATCTCACTAATATTTTTATATTGATCATGTGCTCAATTATACATTTTTGATATATTAGGTCAAATAAATTACATTATTAAAATTAATTTCACCAATTTTATTTTACTCATCTAATGTGGCTACCAGAAATTCTATAATTACACGTGTGACTTGCATCGCATGGCGCACATCTAAACCTTCTTCTCTTTTCACCCGACTCCTTTGACATTTGTCCATTCTTATGGTTTATAATTTTTTTTTTATCCTGACCTGAGGACATTTATTGCATTTATCTTCAGATAGAGCGGGAGGAAGAGAGGGAGGAAGAGAGAAACATTGATATGAGAGAGAAACATCAAGTGGCTGCCACCCTTGCGACCCCGACCGGGGCTGGGGACACACCGCAACCGAGGTACATGCCCTTAGCGGGAACCAAACCTGGGCCTCTCTGGTCCATGTGCCGATGCTCTAACTGCTGAGCCAAACTGGCCAGGGCCCATTCTTAGGGTTTAAATTTAATCTCTCAAATATGATGCTTAAATTTCTATCTATAACCTTGGCCTCTCTTCTGGTATTGTTCCTCATTTCCATTTGTTCATTGATACCTCTTTCATGAAGTCCCATCAGCAGTTCATATGGAATATGTTTTAAGTTAAACCCATGCTCTCCCTACAGAATCTTTCTCATTCTTCTTCTAAATGCAGATACCTCTATTCTTCAAGTCATCTAAACAAGTAATGTGGGGATCTCTATGGATCCACTTATTCCATACACCCAATCGATTGCCATGTTTTAGGGGAATCCAGTTTCTTCTCCCCATGTTAGTTATTGTCATAGTTATTTATTTGGTCATCCATGAAGTCATTTCCATGGTGAAGAGTCTTACTTGCTTCCACACACGTCTTGCTCATACTCCTTCAGATTGCCTGTTTCAGGTTTATTTGATGTCTTCAGGTTGATTAATATAAGCAAGAATGTTCATTCTCTATTTATAGTCTATTTAGAGTTTTAAAAGTGAGTTCCATACATTATTTTGCTTGATTATTCAGCAAGCTATTGAAATTAACAGGAGCTTTTAATGGACTCAAAGAAGATCATAACACATGGAGAAATTGAATTGTTTGAGGACATAATGAGAACATATTTCTCCCAAGTTCCAGTCAGTAACTCTTTTTTTATTCCTTATAAAGATAGTAATGCCTCAGGCTGGGAAATCAGAAAAACCAAAGTTGAACCTGGACTCCACCACTTGCTAGATATTTCATGTTAATTTGTGCAACTTACTTCATCTCTCTGACCTTGTGCTTTCTCACCAATAAAATTAGGAGTTTCCTCACAAGATAAAAAAGACAAAAAAACAAAAAAAGTATGTAAATATTTGTCTAGTTTGTGGTGCATAATAGTTGTATTATAAATATTAAATGGAGTGTGAATAGTAGCCAGTCACTAGCTTATTAGGTTGTCTTCAATCGATGACCGGTTTTTCCCTCATTATGAAATAAAACTTATGCCAAGATACTTTTGGTTTATTTCTATTCTAAGTATGATGCTAAGATTGTAAAACTCATCCAAAGCAATTTCTTGCTATTGCTTTCATTTCCCCATCCAGCTGTGTGGGGGAGTGAGAAGGCTCACTCTGCTTTGTTTGTTTATGAACTTTTTGGTTGATATGGAAAGTTTCCTTTCAGCAGCTCAAGATGTGTCCTCACCAAAAATACCCTTCATTTTTGAAGAACGATATCCATCACACAGTGTCATTCAGAAAGTGGTAGACAGCCGTTGACTCTTGGACCTGAAATTAAAATAAAGAAAAACTGCAGAGTCAGGAGAAAGAGAGAAAGCAACATTTTCTTCCCCCGCTTTTATTTTGTATGTAAATTTCCCCTGGGGCAGCAAGGTGCTATCACAGAAGGTTCGTGAGGCAGATATGCAAGGGTCCTAGCAAAATAAGGAAAAATAAGAAAGGCAGTTGAGAGGACCATCATCTGCTTTGCTGATCCAGTTAGAGAAGGAACCTCTGTCTAGCTTTTTTCCTCCTTGGGAAAGCCTGCTCCGGATTCTATGTGTGGAGTTTGGGTGAGTACACCAATCCAATCTCGGTCCTAGTTCTGAACACAGTGACGATTAAGGCTAACGAGAGAAGTGTGGCCCTGGAGGTGACTGACCAGATGCTCAGGAGATACACGGCCATGGTGCTGCCCTTGGAGAACCAGGTTTATCCTACAGGCAGCACTTTAGGTTGTAAGACTGGCGTTAAGAAAGTGATCTGTAGCCCTGGCCTGTTTGGCTCAGCGGTTAGAGCGTCGGCCTGCGGTACGGAGAGACCCGGGTTCAGTTCCCGCTAAGGGCACGTACTTCGGTTGCAGTTTGTCCCCGGCCCTGGTTGGTCGTGCGGGTGGCAGCCACTCGATGTGTCCCTTTCACATCGATGTTTCTCTCTCTCTCTCTCCCTCCCACTCTATCTGTACAAAAAAATGGAAAAATGTCCTCAGGTGAGGATAAAAAAAAAAAAAAAAGAAGAAAGTGATCTGCAGTTTCAAGGTGGAAAGTCAGCATGAAAGGAAAACTAGAGACTAGTCAGCATGGGGTAGAGTATGACTTGAGGTGGCAATGGAGGAAGGTGAGGTGCAGTGGTTATTCTAACTTTCCCTGGCCCGGATGCACTAGATCCTGGGCCATTTGGCAGCTTGTGATGTAGAGAAGTAGGAAAGAAACATGGGAACCGCAAGCATTCTAACAAAGTGACAAAGCTGAACTTCTTGGAAATGCTCACAGTACTGGGAGAATTAGAGGCAGGGGACATCAGACAGGCACCAACTACCTGCAGTGTTCTACCTACAACACAGAACAACAGTACTGACAAACAAGGTGCCTGACTCTCAGAATTCCACAGTCAGTTTCAGCAGAAGAGACACGCAACTCAAATAGAGAACAGAAAACAATAGAAGTCAGGATGTCATTATCTGCCAAAATATAAAAGGAACAGTAATGGAGGTCAGAGCAGAAAGGAGGAAAGGGAACTCACTTAGCAATAGCAAAGAGCACAGCACACTATCTTACTCTTAGTAAGACTTGAGATCGTGTATAAAAAATTACAAAAATATATGTGAAATAATGTTACTCTTCGGTGCCCCATTTTAAAGCAGTCATACAAACACAGTCTCCTGGTTCTGTCCTATATTTCCAATTCTACCATCTTGGATTAAAAAAATAATAAAATATAAAAAATGATACTAATTTAATATGCAGCAGAATCTCTGCTCAACCCAGACATCAGAGGAGCAAAGCTTTCAGAGGTAACTGACACCGAGAATCAAGTCACAAATGCCTCCAGATAGTCAAGATAACCTTTGCAAATGAAGTGGGAAGGAAGAGAATCTCTGGATTAGAGAGAATTTTCCCTTTTACTGAGTGTAGAAGGTGCCCACCTCCAGCTGACAGTTACTATGTGAATACCTGGATCAGTTTTCCACACCTTATGAGAAGACACACAGATATATACCTGTTTTTAGAGTAGAAAATCCTCATTTTTAATAGGAACTCATTCAAAACATTTGAAGTTGTTGTTCAGGCCCAACAGCATATGTCTGTGGGTTGAGTCTGGTTGGCAATCTGCCAGTTTTCCGCCTCTTCTTGAATGTATGGCTGTTTCTGAGAAAGCAGGAGAGGGTGCAATGATGAGGGTCCTCGGAATAACTTCTGAGCACACAGTAAATTCTAATAAATGTTTAGTGGCCGACTAGCACATTAGATTATTCTAGGGGAAAAACAACAACATTCATTTAAATATAATTTTTTTTAGGTCCTTGTTTTGTTCGTCTAACTTTCATGACTGGGTTCATTCTTCGCATTTGAAAGAACAAAATTTCTTCTGCTGCCAATTCTCCTCAAAGCATTTTTTAACCAGTCAAAGATGTCGCCAAAAGCCTAACTTTTCTAAATTATAGCAAGTATAGTAATCTTTCGTTTGCCTGCTATTTTCAAAGCCACAGGATATAAGTTATGGGCCAGAGCATCAACACTGGGGTGGAGACATTGCTGTAGGGAAGTTAAGAGAGATTCGTATACCTCAGTGGTGATAATAATAGAAAGGACCATTTAAACACACATGCATGCATCCCCACACAGATGTGAATTCAAAGCCCACAAGATGGGGAAATGTTGTGGGGTGTGGCTGTCTCACCCATTTCATCATACATGTTATCTATTAATAGGTCAGACTCTCAGAGCCGCAGAAGTAGTCAGGACAAAGCTATGTAAGTGAATACAGGGAGAAGAGAGAGGAAAAAAAAATACTGTTCAGTAATTTTTTAATTATATAGATAATCCTGGTAGCCATTTAAGAACTATAAATATTTATGCATTCCCTTTTGAGTTCAATATGGCCAAGCCAAAATTATATATTTTGCTTTGTGACGAGCCTAAATTAAGAGAGAAATTTGACTTCACTACTACAATTTATAGTAACACTCAGTTACCTGGAACCCAGTTAGGTTGATAAGGCATCTAATCATCTTCTCTACTTCTCACCTCCTGGGAGAGGACCCCTCAACTCTCCTTTGATGAAAGAGAAGCAAAATACCACTCCTCTAAAGGGGAAGGTAGCCCCCAAACAGCTCCTGGATTGTGGTTCTTGATAATGCAACTGAAGCACTTCCAGAGACTAAGGCATCGGAGGAGCCTTTCATTAGTCAACCTGGAAAGAAAGGGATGCCTTTAAAACTATACAACATATGTAGCGTATTGCAGGATCTTCTAAGACAGGATTGGAAAAGACTCAGTCAGAAACATTCAGTTTAAATAATGTGGACTGGGAAAGAATTTTCCCTGTTTTGATATTCTTGCCATCGTGAAAGGAAGCTTCACTGGCCCCAAATTTCAGATTAAATTTGAGTGAAAACAACATTTTGTGGAATTTATTTTGTTCTCGCAGCAAATATCCTTTGATGTTTAACAAGCAAGAGAATTGTTTTGCAAGAGTTTAAATCGATGTTGTTTTATTCACACTTACAAAGTTCATGATGTAAGCATTAAACAGAAAAAAAAAAAAACACAAAACACTTGGGCTAAAAGTTATGCAGTAGACCCCGATTGTTTGTCTTATGATCCTTTGGGGTTTTTCTTGTATGTTGAAGAATTCATTTTGTAGCAGTAATTAAACCTGAATGTATGTTCTGGATCGCTAAACATAATTAATCTCAAACAGGTATTCATTCACAGTATTACTTTCATGTACCTCTGTGTCTATGAATCTATCTTTATACCTTAGATATAGATAACTTAGCTACCTATCTTCTTCTCACTATTCCGAACTATGATCCATATCCCTCCCCCGACTTATTCCTGGAACACTTCATTTAAGCAACAATATCAACAGATATGAACAGTAACAATGGGCTTTAAAATCAAGGAGTTACATAGTAATTCGTAACAATTTTAGAACAATGCAGATATAAAATTTTAAAAAATAACTTTTAGTGGTTCTCAACCTTCCTAATGCCATGACCCTTTAATATAGTTCCTCATGTTGTGGTGACCCCCAACCATAAAATTATTTTTGTTGCTACTTCATAACTGTCATTTTACTACTGTTACCACTGTGAAAGGGTCGTTCGACTCCCAAAGGGGTCGCGACCCACAGGTTGGGAACCGCTGCTTTATATATTTCTATAGACATGTTTCTCAGCGAAGTTCAGTATGCATCTGAATCACCAGGGGTGATGGCCAAGCATGCAGGTTCTCAGGCCCCTCTTCAGTCTTGCTGAGTGGAAATGTCTCTGGAATACACATCACTGCTCTACGCTGTTCTTCCTCCTCACTACTGGGGCCATTTGTTCATTTTCAACTGAAGATGAGTTCATCTGACCCTAACCCCCAGAATAAATCTTAGCAGACTGCAGGAAATCTTTAATTCCAGTGGAATAAAGTTCTGTGACTTAGATAATAAATTATAAAAAGTGATCCTGGTCTGCACTTGTAACACACACATGTGTTCCCCCCTTAACTGCAAGTCCCAGTCCCTCAAGAAGTCACACCTTCGTCATTACACATTGGCTTTGTCACTGACCACAGCTCTCTCTGCCGGCGACCTGGTCACTCATTGCCTCATTCCCTTGCTAGGGCTGAAGCCTCCTTCTCTAAGCTCACCTCCCTTGTGGGTAATTGAGCTAGTTCTGAGCAATACCAAGCATCCAGAACTGACTCTTAGTAACACACCACCTAGTTGATAACAATCTGTAGAGGGGGCTTCTGGGTGATGCTCCTCTCAGATGACACAGACACAGGCATGATGTGAAATGTATTTGTATGCATACATAATTGAGCAGGAGAGAAACTCATTTTTAAATGCATTAGAGGAGATAGGGTAAAATATTTTATTTGAATGGCATCTTCATTGTCACAACGATGGACTCTGACACTACTATCCCATTCTCAGACATGTCCCTTTGGCTCTGAAATCCAATCCAATCAATTTAGAGTTTGAAGACATGAGCATTAGGAAAAGACTAATTGGATACAATAATAAATTTGCTAAATAAAACAAATGTCAGCCATATTTGACTACTGTCAGTTACTGACTTCTGTTAATGAATGTTGAGCACGAATTATGCAACATGCAGCTTCTCCATATTTTAACCTGGGCAGAGAAATCCTGCTGTACTATAATCAAAGCATGATTCGATTTAAAATGTTTTAATTGATTTTAGAGAGTGAGGAAGCAAGAGAGAGAGAGAGAGAGAGAGAGAGAGAGAGAGAGAGACATTGTTCGGTTGCTTCCTGCCTGCAGCCCAACTAGGGATCCAACTCACAACCTGGGTATGTGTCCTGACTGGGAATCAAACTGGCAACCGTTTGGTGTACAGGACAACCAACTGAGCCATGCCGGCAAGGGCAATGTATGATTATATTTAATCTACTTGATAAAGAGCTTTGCAACATCCTTTAGGAAATAAATACCGTAGAACATGAAATCTCAGGAAACAAGTAATTGCAGATTGAAATGCATTTTTTTTTTGCACTTGATACTCTTCCAACAAAGATCAGTGAATTAGGCCTGTCCCAGAGAGAGACTCTGCTTGCTTTGACTGTGTTCTCATATGGTAGCTGCTGAGCCACTTGTTCTATCGCCCATGTTTTCTCCGTAAGTGACATTTCATCATCCAGTGCCCTAAGATAGTCACCCTGCTTTCCCTTAATTGATACTTGTACGCAAGAGGCGGAAAATGGCTCAGCATTTCTTGCTAGATTAGGTCAAAACTGACAGAGGAAACAGAAGATTGCATTACTTATGCTCCTTGTGGTTCTCCTGTGTATCTAAGGAGATTGGCATTTCATAAAATTTCTTATGCTGCCTAAACATAATTACAATGGCACAGACATTTTGTTCCTATTTGCTTTTTAATTTTTTACTTCTTAGCTGATCACCAAAGGGAAATTTAGAAGCAGTTCCACTGTTCTTAGTTTTATTTTTTCTTCTAAGCCCCTAATAAAATGCATTTGCACCCATGGACTCTCATTTTTAAATGCTTCATTTGCCATTCCTGTGAAGTCTTTACCTTTCTCTTCATTTGACTGGTAACCAGATGCATTAAACATGAACCTGCAAGTTCAAAGTAAGGTTCCTAAATTTTTACGAAATTTTTTATCCCAGATCCCTGGGTGTCCCTATCATAACATTGATGTTTACCAATCGGTGTTCTGATGCTGACTCTGATTTAAAGTTAACTAAGAAGCATCCATGACAATGCTGTTGATCACTGTGCAACTTCAAGAGGCTGGCGACCCATTCATTTGGGTCTTTGTTCACCCAGTCTTTTGGGAGGGGATTATGCCTTGTATAAATCATCACCTCACAGGATCCATAAGACAAAATTAACTCTGTAGTAGGAACTTCAAGGTCTTCCAGTCCAGCCCTGATGAACCCTTTCCCCCTAGCTTTCCTACTTAACAACTTGTTGTGGATATTCACCCCTTTCCCTTAATCCTGTGACCTCAGCCTGCACTGCTCTCCATACCCGCTCTCTGCCTTGGGAGTCCTATTTATCATGCAATGTCAAGTCAAATGTCACCTTCACCTTGACGTTGTCCTCCGTCCTGCCCAATGTCGCACTCTCACCAGACTCCGTGGAAGACAAGCACGTTCATGTCTAACTCAACCCCAGGTTTTTAATCATTCTTGAAAAAACTGTAGGACCTAGCAAGTCTGTTTCTCACGGTTGAGGCGCAATACAAATTTGAGATGTAAAATCAGTTGCTTTGCTCCCAATAGGACAGAGTCTAAAAGGTTAAGGTGCCCAGGGGAAGAGAAACAGCGACAGGATATTAAGATCTAAGAAAAGACCAAGGATACCTACCATTCAGGACCTATTCTACTCCAG
Source organism: Molossus molossus (assembly GCF_014108415.1). Lineage (NCBI taxonomy): Eukaryota > Metazoa > Chordata > Mammalia > Chiroptera > Molossidae > Molossus > Molossus molossus. The sequence goes on from NW_023425346.1 coordinate 26,696,942, forward strand.
AAAATATTTTACTTGTCATTTTCAGCACTGAGGATGCCCACACAAAGACAATCCCCGTGTTACAATGTATCCACGCGGCTGACTTGCCAGACTCTGTCAGCCGCTATCACCCAGATTCCCTGATGGAAGTTACATAAATGCAACGCCTTATTATCACATTTCCTATATCTAACACCTGCCCAGTCAAAGACAATGTTACCCAATGGGGTGGCTGTGGTCAAATTCCTACACTGGGATCTTCTTTTCTCATTATATTTGACATTTTTGAGACTGAGTTTTATTGCACTCTCTCTGCTTATGGAAGTGGTCTGGGGAAATTAGACTTAATAGAGATGTAGAAGCCACAAGGAAAAAAAAAAGAGAAAGGAAAGTGAACTGGAAGGAAACTGAAATTAAAATGTTATTTTGGTAAATGGCTGCTGTGGTGGGGACGACAAACAATCGCAGTGCAAGTTAATTACTGACCCATCAGGCAAGTGCGGCGCGAAGCTTGTACCACACATTACGGGAGCTCATGAGGTCACAAGTCACTTCCACAGGGGGACGGACAGTGTGCTCCACCGCAGATCAACGTAAGATCTTTCTAGGGGATCGAAATGAATTCCGCAGAGAAGTAATATATGCCTGTGGAGTTGCCATGAGCTCTTACCAGACCTGGAGAAACAGCTTCCAGGAAATAAAGGGTTTCTTTGTGCACAGGCGTAGCTACTGGAGGTGAGGGTGACCAGACAGCTTACTTGTCACACAGTGAAGACCTAGCCAACACACAGCGAATGGGAATTCCCCAGGGGACACTCAGTGCTTGCTTCTGGGGTGGATTTCCTAACAACATCCTCAGTGTAATCCATGTCAGGCAAGAAAGTCCTTCATTTTGGAGAAAGAGTATGAAGTACCTAAAGAAATTTGAAACTCAAGGAAAACATGCTCCATTGTCAGAACAATTAACTCTGCTAAGTTCTAAGTCCATGATAAATGTCATTTTTTAAAAAATGAGAAACAAAGGGGTTATTCTGCAATGGAAATATGGTATCCTTCATATTTTTGAAAATTCATATGGATCTCCAAGTATGCTTTAATGTTAGCCTCAGAAGATATGAAATGCATTTCTTTTTTTTTCTGCTTCTGATTATGAAATAGCCATGGTTTATTTGGGCCTTAGAAACACTGGTCAGGGTCAGTTACATACATATATATAGATAGATAGATAGATATTCATCCTCATCGGAGGATATTTTTCTATTTATCTTCAGATGGAGTGGGAGGGAGGGAGGAAAAAAGAGAGAGGAAGAGAAACATCTATGTGAGAGAGACACATCCACAGGTTGCCTCCTGCATGACCCTGACCAGGGCCAGAGACGAACTCATTGGTCCATGGGCCGATGCTCTAACTGCTGAGCCAAACTGGTCAGCACAGTATTTTTTTTTAAGTAAGAAATAAACTTGGTCAAAGATATTTTCCTATGGGTAATGCTTTCCTAGGCTACCTCCACTGGCATTAACTTGTTTCCATATTTTTTCTATTTATATATTCAACAAACATTTATTAAATCTCTGTTGTTTTGTTGGGAAGCACCGGGACATTTATAAATGATTAAATAGAAAGATTTATGCACCTAGCAAGGCTGTTCTATTATCATTTTAAGTCCCTGATCTGTCAGGTTTCCTTTGGAATTCTTCTTACCTTGTTTTGCATACACAGTTTCCACTTGACTAAGGGGTCTGTGACTAAGGGTGTTTGGGGATGGAGGCCTCGAGTCCTGCTCTGGACCTGCTTCTGAACGGGCGGCGGAACTGTGGGGAAGCTTCGCCGTATCTCTGAGCCTCACTCAGCTCTGCTCCGCATCGTGGTGCATATTCCGTACCGCCCAGCTGAACATTTTCTCAATGTACTTCTACTTTTAACGCTGCTGATGGGAAAGAGATGTCAAAAATTCCCTTTCTAACTCCAAAGGGCAAGCTGCTGAGTCTTAGTGTAATTAACAGAGTGCAACAAATAATTGACGGAGCAGCTGTGAAATTTATGATTGGAGGGAATGTCACATGCACTGCTATTCGGGGATCCGCAGTGCGAGCGGGAGCATCGGGCCCAGAGCAGCTCCGAGCCACGTCCGCTGGGCACAGCAGAGTCTGCTGGCTCTTCTGAAGTGCCTTGTCATCGCTGCTTCCTGTTTTTACACAGCATTGAAAGTGGAACTGGTGCAATATCAGAAGCTATTCTTGCTCTTCTCTTGGTACATACAAAATCAGGAAGTCTAGAGAAATTGTGAAGCCAGTGCTAAGTGGTTTACATTTTCATTTCTAACTCAGGGATATTTATTTGGAGAGCTTTATACAATCAATGGATATGTTAGACACATGCGGACTGAACTAATTCTTTCATATTTTCATTAGTCATTCACCGAGGCTCTGTGTGTCTCTTGTAAGAATATAAAAGCATCAATGTTTTAGCTAATAAAATTGATGATGATGATGAGAATCAGCAGATAATATGTTCCAGGAAGAAGCAGGGAAATTCTGAATAGGCATGTAGATCACATGAAACTTAAAGCTAATATGGCTTATAGTTAACACAATGCTTGATGTTGCTGAATTGCAAAGAAGTACGCATGGACAAATATCGATATTACAATCTGTTCTACCAAAGCTGGAAAGTTGAAGGTCACTGAAGAATAAAAACATGGGTGGAATAACAGAATATGATTCAAAGCCTTTGAAAATGCCTGGAATAACACAAAGACTCATATGTTGGAACCCTTCATCATCTTCCTGAGTACATCCTGAACTTGACACGTGTGTTCCTGATGCAGGCGACTTAGTGATGGGGGGCCCTGGGGTGGGAGAGTTTCTTTTGATTTGAGGTTGGGAAGGCTTATAATGGAGTTTGTTCCCTTAGAACCTTCTTTCATAAAGACTCAAAAATCAGACCACCATGGCAGGGCCATCACACTGTCCAACTCCAGGGGGCACCGTTTACTAGAATGCAATGCTAATTAATAGACTTGCCCTGTTCCCAAATGCTCCCTCCCGCCTAAGTTTTCTTAAGGTCATGTGTGCAGGAGACTGGTCAAAGCTCTTGCACTGCGAGGTATTCCTCCCACGACCTGCAGAGATTCCAGGTTGAGGTTCAGGTAAAGGCTACCCTGAGAAGCTAAGGAAGTCCGAGTAATCATTTACGACATTGTATTAATTAGTGTAATCATTCCCCTCTCATATCGATCTAAGTGACTCACTTGAGAAAGTGGGATTGTTTCAAGGATTTGGTGAGGAAGAACGGGTGGTGGAAATTCAGAAGTGTAACAGGGACTCTGGCATACACAATTTGAAAGGAATCAGAGGTGTCTGATAGAGGAGAAAAAGAGTGTTCGGAGGTGGGTAAAGGGCAAATGAGAAATTGAAGGATGGCAAAAAGGAAGGCCTGCAAGTGGCATCCCAATACAACTTGCAAAATGTGGCCTAGAAACAGCCTTAATCTGCTTGTTACGAGAGGTTCCTAACAGGATGGAAGAGAATAAATCATCTCTGAACCCACTAACACAGCTGCACTTCAGTCCATGAGGTTTCCCTCTTCCGGTGTCCTCCCTCCTTCCTCCTGTATCCCCATCGGCCCTGCAGGGGCTACTGCTTCTCTCTGCCTTGTGCTCAAATATCCACACAGCACATTTGTGCACTACGCCAAGGAAAGCCCTCTTCCCATACTCTCTCCCTCAGAGTGTCTAGAATACCAGCCCCTCACAGCACTGGGTGGATTGAAAGGGATGAGGTTTTCAGTCAGTCCTTCAGCCTGAGGAGAGGCTTGCAAGATGATCAGAATCGCACACATGGACGATAAATGCCTTTTTTTACAAAAATAAATAAATAAATAAATAAAATTTGCCTGGCCAGTGTGGTTCAGTGGTTGAGCATCGACCCATGTACCAAAAGGTCGCTGGTTTGATTCCCAGTCTGGGCACATGTCCAGGTTGTGGGCCCGATCCCCAGTGGGGGGCATGCAGGAGGCAGCCAATCAATGTTCTCTCTCCCTCCCCCTTCCTCTCTCCTCTAAAATCAATAAAGAAAAAATAAAACAAAAAAGTAAAATCCATCATTTGTTGTTTCCTTGAACTTCCATGCTACTATATTTTTCTTTCATAGCACTTGTCAATATCTATCTTATAATCTCACAGTTATTTGTATAACTGGGCATTACTGAGCCCCTTGCCTGAAATGCCCCACCTGCTCTGACTTAACTCTGCATTGAGTGATCTCTTTTGCAGATGGTCTTTCTGCCATTTCCTGGTTCCACCTGAATGTAATGTCATTGCTCTTCTCTCTACCTGGACACAACTTGATTCTCATGCAATTGCATATGGCTGCCTATCACCCTGAAAAACTGTAAAACACTTGGATTAAAACGAAAAAAGGAGTATATCCAGTCTCTAATAGAGTGCTGTCACGTAAGAGAATCTCAATAAATGTTGAACAGATAATTTATATTCTGCTGGTAGAAATCTTTAAGAGACTTTGTGTTGTTTTCTGTATTCTTCTCAGAGCAATGTAGTGTTTTGCAAAATTAGAAACCACCAAATATTTGCAAATATGAGAACAAGTCTAAAATAATATCAAGTTGCGGCCATTGTAGAACCAAACACAAGGAAAACCGAATAAAGGACAGGAGCGGAGTGCAGTGAGGTATCAGCAGAATGCAAGGCTGGGGTCCGGCGGGAAAGAAGGGACAGCCAGAGGAGAGAGTGCGGTCAGAAAACTGACACTAACGCTGTGCTGGGGAAGAGATCAACCAAACATAAAGATCTACAGAAGGATGATTTTGAAAATGTTTTCTGAGTCTGTCCTCGAGAAAACAGGTGGGGAAGCCAGATAAGAGGCTTTTTAAGTAATCCAGCCCTTTGACAGCAACACATCATAGGCAAATGATGGGTTGATTGTGAAATAAGTGCAAGAATGCAAATGTTGATTTGAGAAATAAAATTGCACAGGCTTTGAGAGACTTTGAGGAAGCAACATGTCCTATAAATGGCACATGGCGGGGCTATGTAAATACAGTGGTTTTACGATCTTGGTCAGAAGAAAGTGTCGTTAGCCTGAGTGATGGCCCTCATCAATACCAATCCACCTTAAAGTTTGAATCTGATGAGTTATTAAGATCAAGCTGTGAATGCTCTCAGAGGAGAGCCCAGATTTTTCTAGAAAAAATTTATATGTTTAATCATAGACCCCGCCCCTCCAATCCTCGGGTATCAATTCACACCAAATCCATTTACGTTGTTGCTTATCTGCCTAAAACCACTGAACTCTGTAAATCTATAGTAGTTACTTCTTGACCTCCTAGACTTGAAACACATCAGTATGAGAAGTTAAATGACCCTACAGGTGACAGCAGTCCTCTTGGCTGCCCCGTCCCTTCACTATCAGTTTTTCCCAATGATGAAACAAAGGTCCATTGACTTGTACAAGATCACAGAGGTGTCCATCAGAAACAGAGCTGCTGCTAAAGTCACGACAGGCACTTTTTATGTAGCCAATCTAATGACCACAAATCCAAGGCCTCCATCGCAATGGTCATTTCTAGATTTTCATTCCTTCATTCATCCTTATTTCAATTCATTGCAATATGCCCTGAAAAAAGTCATGCCTTTAGTAGTAGCATTTTCATAAATGTCAAAAACTCATAGGTTTGCTGCTAAGAAAAATTAATGGCCTCATTAATAAATCATATACAGAATAAAACCAAAAACTGATGATGTACTGGGGTATATGGAGAAATAACTATTTATATAATAAATGCATGTGACTGCATTTACTTTTTTAAAGAAGGGTTTTATACACACACACACACACATATATATGTGTGTGTGTGTGTGTGTATATATATATATATTCATATCTTATTCTAGTTAGATATAGAGGTAAGATCCCTTATGCCCATATTAGTGGCCACATTTGATATATATAAAAACTCTTCTCATCAAAGTAACTATTATTATATTCCTATGAAGTAGTGGGGACAAAATCTTTTTTTATTCATATTATTTCAAAACATATTAAAAGCAATCTTTTATTCTCAATTAGATAAATTTTTTAATATGTAACTCATGTAGAAACACAAAAATGAAAATATGAGCAAAACAAATCTGTGAAGAAATTCTTAAACAACATTCCTATAAACAACTTTGTGAAGTGTAACTGAGTACAGTGAAGTGCAAGTGTTTAAAGGTATCCGTGTGGTGTATGCATCAGTAGTACATTCCTTTATATTGTTCAGCAATATTTAATTGTGTAGATAAATTAGAATTTGTCCATCAATTCATTTGTTAATGGGCATCTGGATCTTTTCTGGGGGAAAAAATTACATACAACTTTACTTCTTTTTGTCTAGTGTCCTTGGAAAACTTATTAGTCTCTCTGATCCTGTTTTCTTCTCTACAAACATGTGTTTAATGTCTATCTCATTGGTTCTGCAAGGGTTAACCCACCGAACACATTGCCTGACACATAATACACACTCAGTAAATATTAACTTCTTTTTAAAGTTATCAGCTAATTGCCTCACTGGTGTCGGTTCTGAGGGGCCAGTCTTCCTCCTATTGAAGTGCTTTCATTCTCTTCTAATTATTTTCGTGTCCACTTAACGTGAACATTACCACATTCAAGCCCCATTGTCTGTTCAACAGACATAGGGCTACCAACACAGTTGGCTTCTTAAAATAGCATCCTTCTTTGGGATTTTATTGGGTTTATACCGGTGACAATTTTTTCTAATGTTTACACATGTGCCCAGGCTAGCTGTGGAATGTCTACCTGGGTGAAATGTGAAGACAGCAATCAGGCTAGAAGGGGGTCTTTTTCTAGAAGCTCAGGAACTGTGTTTACATTGTAAATATTCTATTTTAAATGAGATAATATGTTCATTCTTAGTCCTTGTGGGGAGGAACAGATGAAAAAAATTATGGATTTGGGGAATCCCAATCCCAATCTACACATTGATGCTGCCACAATTTTGTTTTCTCTGTTTCTTTTTTCTGAATTATTATTTCTTCACTGCTACTCCTTTGAATGTGCCCCCATTGAATTTTCCTGCCTAAGTTAAATTTCTCCTATTAAAATATAAATAAATAAATAAATAAATAAATAAATAAATAAATAAATAGTGTTGGTTTTCTTCACATTCTTTTTAAATATTATGTCCAACTAAGCTACCAAATCTAGTTCAGTTGGCAGATGGTGATGAACAAAAGAATTTTAATTCCCCCCTGTGGATATCATGAATCTGTGTGCCTGTGTGTTTGGGGCTGGGGATGGGGTGTCAGGGGCTGGGGCTAAGCACTATGTTCATAAGACCAGGCCAACATATTTGATAGTCATTGGGACCAGCTCAGTTTGCTGTATTGCCAAGTCTACTCACTTAAATTGGACTTTACTGACATAGGTATTTGTCCACCAAAAAAAGAGTGTTAGCAGTCATGTGTGAAACATTGCACTATATTGCTGTTAGTTCCTTAATGGGATTAGAAGCTGCACGGAGTATGGGGATGCTGCCTATGAGCTTCGAAGTCCTCTGGCATGTATAGCATTGGCCAGTGATTTAATTGAAACAATTATAAATAAGTGACCATTTTCTTTACTAGTGAGAAAAGTAGAGACTATACATTTCATTTCTGTACCTTACTGATTAATAGGGATGTACACTTCTCCAAGAGGTTTTTCATGGAAAAGTACACATTTGGAATAATGTGATGTTTTTATATTTTATCAGGAGAACACTGTAATATGCAGAAATCTACAAATTCAGATACCTCTGTAGAAACACTGAATTCCACCCGCCAAGGCACTGGAGCTGTGCAGATGAGAATCAAAAATGCCAACAGCCACCACGACAGGCTGAGCCAAAGTAAATCCATGATCCTTACCGATGTTGGGAAGGTCACTGAACCTGTAAGTCAAATACCCTTAATGCCCCAAGTTCCCTAATACAGAATTTTGTAAAAAAAAAAAAAAAAAAAAAAAATGAATTAGCCTTGTTTTATTTGTTTTCCTAATGTGCATGAAAAAAAAATTTGTTTTGCAATGTATTTTATCTTGCCTACTTATAGTCATAATAATGTCCCCAGTAGTGAGAAAAGAGATGAGTTAATCCAGAGTGATAAAGTGGATTTGGAGCTAGACCGAAGAGCACCTTTGACTCATTTTAAGGGCCTCCACTATCATGCTTCAGTGTCATAAAAATAATGAGGTTACGCTAGCATGTGGTGTTTGTACTTCCAAATACAGTACATCACTTTGAAAAGCCAGAGGCTAAAATTAGCTAAGAATAAACTGAGGGGGGGGGGGGGGGGGGGGGGGGGGGGAAAGAAGTCTTTTAAAAAAATGTGAAGATTTCTTTCCTAAAATCTCCCAGCAATATATGATATTGGGAAGTAGGATTTGATTTGGAATGAGCTTAAACAATTGAAATGGTGTGGCAATTTAAGGTTTGCAGAGGAAGCCATTTTGTCTCGATAATGTGTCATTAGGAAGATTTGAAATAAAATAGTTAGAGATGAACTCCACTGCCAATTGTGTCCCTGCCCCTGCACACATCCTGAGCCACTAAACACGCTGATTGCGATGAGTCTCCTCTGGTTAATTTTCTTCCATAATGGTGGTAACTTGCAGCTGAGGCCATAGGATGTTACAAAATTATTTATGCAATGTTAGCCACTCTTTTGGACCTCAGATCTATTTTGTTTCTCACAGTGAGAGCAAAAGCGAGAAATAGGTTAGCTGGGGACAGGCTGTGATATTTCAAGTCACCCTGCAGAAACATGTGAGCTATTAATTGTGTGTTCTGTTAATATCGTAGGGGCCCATGAAATATTCAGCTCCCTAACTGAGTTATTAAATGAGATAAACTTGCTGAGTAGCATGTTACCAATTAAATTTATTCCCTGTTTTTCACTCCAATTTCAAGTGCAAAATTAACCCACAATAATCTCGGGCACCTGAGAAATGTACGGTTTTAATCATTCCTTCTTCAGGTATTAGAGGCAGATTTAGCCCGTGATGATATTTTGAGAGTGAGAACTATATCCTGAGACAAGGTATCCAGAGATGCATTTTTCTCTCTTTATTTCTCATTTAAAAGTATTGTCTGCTAGGAGGCACAACACTGCAGCCCAACTCTGCTTTTGAACCAGCTAGAGTGTTCCTCAGCTATGAACTTGAGACAGTGGTTAGAGTAAATTATTGGAATCTCTATAATGTATTATCAGTAAGAACTGTACCTTCGAAGAAGTTTAAAAGTTAAGTATATTTAATGATGCCTAACATATTTTATTGGCTGTGTTTAACAAAAGGCACTATGCCGCAGTTGTTTTTGACAAGCATGAAAACATCACAGCATGAGACTGCAAAAGGAATTATGGAGAGAAATTACAAGTGATCCATCTCTCAATGAATTATCCACCTCAATAGCCCGCAGAACTCAGCTACCAATTAACACCTACTTTATTACATGTTGGGATGTACTTAATAACTTTCATGTGTTTATGCACTATTACCTTGACTGATGCCTCTTGTACAATTAGGCATAATTGGCATATCAATATGCAAAAGTTAAAAGGATTAACCCTCTTAAAACTAATGAGCATTTCTGTATCCAGCTGCTAAATGAGACAAAATTAGCATTTTTCACTTTTGGGCAGGATTTTATCATGCAGTTTCTCATTGTTGATATTACCTTGTTACATAACTTTAGTTTGGGGGGTTAGATGCTGGACTGCGAGAGAAGAAGAGTTTTCCAAAGTTAAATTAGCTATAATTATCCCCACTTTTGTTTCCTCATTCTTAGCCCGAGCAATATGTATTCCTCGATAAGGAACAAAAATAAAAGTTACTTTTGGTTATGTGTGCTCAGTGCATAATTATATAAACAGGGTATTTTAGTGAGGATATGTCATTTCACCGAGAAAACTTGGCTCGGAGACACTGTATTGAAAGCGTGCCGTGGCACTAACTTTCTTTCTGTCTCCGTTCTTTTCATCTCTTTTTCCGTGCACCATCTTCTCACTGGATACTGACAGAATGTCAAGTTTCTTGGCATATTTATTCAAACAAGCAAGATATCTGCTCAAGCTAAACTAAGAACTTGATTTTTCAGAAGTTGAAGGTTGGGGTGAGGTCAAGGGGGGAGATTTTGAACTCAGGAGAAAGAGGAGGCGATATACACTAAAAGTGTGTGCACGTGTTCACATGATTTGTTGTAACAGAGACAAATACAGTGGATCTGTACAGAAACTTTTCAAGAATACTTAGAGACTATATATATGTAATGCGTCTTATTTAATATCCATGGTATGTGTAGGTGTGTGTGTGTGTGTGTGTATATATATACACATATACATACACACACATATATATACATACACATATATATAGTTACTACTTGTTCACTGGCATGACAATTATGCAAATCTACTATGGCCTTATTGGAGTATATAATAACACAAGAAGCTGATATTATTTCATAAAATTTTACTAAAAAAATCATAAAATTATATTTAAAAAGTCAGATCAATTATATAATTTTGCCATTAGTTCACAAATTCCTTCTTTAAATTTTGCTCAATAACAAGTATGTTTAGTATAACAGTGAACTCAGAACACAATATAAACTTCTATTCAACCTGAAGCCCTGCAGAAACAGGTGAATTTACTTGTTACGTTCAAAGTTGTGATTACCTAAGTGCTGCAGGAAAGCATTTCAGTAAAATAGGTATCAATACTGCATTACTATTTTATTGGGTGGCATGAATCATTTTCTTTAAACACCAAATAATCATTTTTTATGTGGTTAACAAGATCAATGCTTTTTCAAAATTTGAGGAGGACACTTTACTACCTGGGAAATATTGGGGAGGCAGGACATTTGGACATGGGAGGACGAAGAAATTGCCAATCCATGAGAGAGATCTAGAGACCTCTGCTTGGTGAGGAAGGCACGTTCTTTGGTCTCAGTGATTTGTTGTCTTAGCACCGGAGTGAGCCCTCTTAAAGGTGGACTATTATTTACCTGAATGAGCTAACCACAGAGCAGAAGGCTTGGTGAGAGTAAATGGGGCAAGTGAAGTGTGCCTCTTTAAGGGCTAAAAAGGCCAATATGCAATCCAGCAAATAGCTAATGCAAAAGGTTTAATGTGGCTTTGATGTTATTTATAAGAGCGATCCTCCAGCCCAGAAGACATTTTAGAATAGATATTAATGAAGAGTTTAAATAGTCGAAGTCAGGAAACTGCAGACCTAGGATTTGCTGGGAGGAGCAGTTTTGACACTTAATGCTGCTGGCTTAGGCAGCAACATGTATGAATATTCACCATTTCCATCTTGTAAACCCCGCAGAAGTGCATTAATTTATTCGCGGCCATTATGGACAGGGAAATGTCTTTCTATTAATGTTCAGATAAAGCCTTAGCTTGAACCATCGTTAAACATTAACACATAAGATTCCTTTTGCATCTGTTAACAGTCTGGGCTTGTTCATGTTTCTTTCTAATCTATTATAAGAAAACAGAGGAAACGACTTTCTTTTGTTTCTTACTTCTGTGATTATAGGATACTTGCCAAAGTTGTGGCTAGCCAAAAAGGCAGACATAAAAATTGCTACTAAAAATATAAGCCTTCTGTTCAGCAGAGTTTTTGAGAAATATTATGAGACTGTGTGACTTGTCCATGTTTACTTCAAATCAAGCTTATAGTTAGGTTTGAGGCTCTGTTTGTATAAATTGTCCTGAAGTGGATCCTGATATTTAATTAAAATGACACTAAATCACTTTGAATTGATAAGACTTGGCATCTCAAACAAAGGTAATTGCCCGTATTGGTTTTGTGCAAAAATAGCGCTGCTTGGAAAATGTGCAGTCAACACAGACTGTCAACTCCATTTATAGATCAATATGTGAAAACCATTGATCAGGCAGGCATGGATAACAGTAACACTTTGCATTTATTTGTTGTTTTTATACCACATTACAGCTTACAGGATTATAGGCTTCCTAAATATTTTGACTTCCTCATAAATATATGATCTGTTGCATGTTAATTAAATGAGAGTCTGCAGCCATTTCTAAAATTGTTTTTAGTTTGATGATTTTCTTTTATTGCTGTGGATTGTATGATCTGAAAATGGATTAGTTTCCTTCTGCCTAAAGAATATTAAAGCTTATTTTAATGTGTTCTATTTAATGTAAGATGCGGCTGCCTTTTTGCTTTGAAAAATATAGATACAGACAATTATTTTCTCTTAGTGAGTGGCTGATTTTTTTTTTTTTTTTAATTATTAACTGGGCATTCTCAGCACTCAGGGCAGAATTATTTCCTGACATATTTTGCACAGCCAGTAGATAACGGGGCTTCTCGATTTCTCCTGATAGAATTTGTTTTCTTTCTTTTTATCTAGCTCTGTCGTACAGGCATCTGATCAAACATTATGTAGAAAACAAACTAATCATCTCAGTTAAATTCTAGACACACACAAATATAATTTGAATTCTATTTTTCTGATTCAAGAACAAACCTTATGAGCTGTTGTTATACACTGCATTCTGCTCTTAAATCTTTCTTATCTCATCAATGTAAGGACAGTGTTTTGTTCCTAATCTTTATTGGACTATTGTGGATGACATTTGTAAGCCATTTTGGTTTATAAGAAAAAGCTGGAAGACAGTGGAGTGAGACTCACCATAGATCCAAGCCTCAGATATGACCACACAATAATGTGTCTTCCACTGCAATTTTCTTTGCCACTGAGAGGTCAATTTTGTTGAGAAATCTTTTTATATCCTCCATATACATCAGGAGTACTACTTTCGACAAAATACTTGGCCTTTTTTTATGATATTAAAACAATAATAAAAGAAACAAGATTTCAAAACAGCAAACAAAAAAAAACAATTATGACATTTAAGGGTTATCTAAGGTAAGTAGGTTGCTATAGCGCAGACAAAAAGTGTATTAGCCTGAATTCTGCCTTTTACATAACATGCCCTGGGAGGGTGGGGGGTGGAAAACCACCAGAGATCCCTTCCTCGTCTTTGCCATCCCACCTCATTCCATGCTGTGAAAATCTTTCACTCTGCTTACCAAGCACAAATTGGACTTGTCAAAGGTTCAGAAAGTTTGCCACGGCACTGTAGAGCTGGTACTTCAAAGAAAGAGCCCGGGCTCTTGAATTCTCATACGTGGCTGCCTCGTCTCCATTTTAACTTGAGCACGGCTAAATTTGTTGGTAATCTCCGACTGATTGAACATGATACTGAATGTACACGAGATGAGACACATTTTTTAAAAAGTTAGTCCTCTGATTACTAATTTGAATCCAAAACTCTAACCTTGTTAGCATCTGGACTTATTTCCATAATAACAACCCCTTCAGAACCTACAAAGTAATGAATAATTGACAACAAATGAAATGTTTTGATAGTTGTCGGCACAAAGCATGTTTAATGTTTTGTGTTGCTTCCTAGCTAATTATGTAGATGACACATTTGTCAGACCTTGACTGCCATTAGAAACGTGTTTCCAGAGGGGAGAAAAACAGGCTATTCATAGAGTAATTAACTAGAATGCTCAATGACCTGTGAGAGATTCAAATCGCTGCCAGTTCAGACATTGTTTTGTTACAGAAGCAGAGGGGTAATTAAAATTCCAAATTACAGTCCTATGATGGAGCATTTGTTTGTTGACAGTATACTCTTACTCTAGTTTGTTAATTCTTTTTTAAATTGCTTCTAATCCATTTTATAGCTTTAGGAGTTCCGTCTTTGAATTTACTGACAACTAATATTGTGGTAAATTGTACTTCAGCGGAGTACCGAGTGCCTCCCAGTTTCAGGGGCACAAGGTGGGTGGGTGAGAAGGCTCCTGCCCCGAGCTGACATCAGGTGCTGTCAGTGGGAATGCCGCGAGTGTGGAGCATGTTAAATGCCGCTTTTCCAATCCCGTATCAGGAAGAAACGTGGTAAATGCAGAGATAACAAGGAAAGCACTGGTGAACATCTGAAACAGGGAAAGAAGCCTAAGCTCTCAATGACAAATGATAGATGAAGGGGCTCTGATACCACGCAGGAGGAGAGAGGAGTGAGGGCTGTGGATGATTTGGGGAAGGGTGTTGAGTTCAGTGCCGAAGATACAACAGTGTGTAGAGAAGCGCTCACAGTCACTCAAAAGAAGGGCCTGTTTTGCAAAAGCACCTTGCATCTCAGGTCAGCAACATACCGCAGGACGATGGGGATCACCCATGGAGCATTTCAAGGACTCGCTGGCATAGTTTACACATCTAGAAGGCTAACAAGTTGCAAAATTCAGCTCGAGTGAAATATTTATTTCGGCTGCTGAAAGTGAGACGATAGTTTTATTAAAACGATCTGACAGAAGTCACACGGTATTCGATGCAGGCGAGCTGACAGAGGCATCCAGTGAGCGCTGATTATCCCGAAGTCACTGTCAGCTAGGATTGATTTCCACTTTCTCCGCTTATGTAACGGTTCCTGTAATACAGCTGACCCCGAATCACGTTACCTTGTCATGTCTCTGCACGGATCGAGAAGAGATGAGCTGAAAATAGCTAGACACTGACCTTGAACTTGCCAGGAGAGTGAGAAGTGACAGCGAGGTTTTCTGTGGTTCACACACGAAGATGGAGACAGACTGTGCCTCTGTTGAGTTCACTGCGGCAGCACAAGGGGGCAGAGCAGTACTAGAGATTACAGGTGAAATCGCTTCTGCACCAGCCTGTGAAGGCTCTGAAATACCAAGTTAGAGCCAGAGGTCTCGTTTCCACGTCTTCGTGTAGGCATAAAGGAGAATTACTGATGAATCAAAATCTTGGCTCCCCTGATATTCATAATCAGTGATCTAAAAGTGTACATTCTAATTAAGAAAGGTTACCTACTACTCTGTGTGGCAGCAGCTATGCTCAGCCACTAAATTATTTGCAGTCTGTTTAATTCATATAATACACTTCACTCTTAAAATAACGGTGGAACCTTAGTCAATATCAGTAAGAATTTTGTAGCAAATTCCCAAGGTGATGCATGTCATTTTCAGGTACAATTCTAACAGAAGACGCAAACACTTTTTTTATACTTATTGAGCATCAAAACCCCCAAATTAAAACTCAGAAGTGTTATATGGTGATGTGGACCCACAGATAAACTACAAGCTGAAAAACGTCTGCCATTTGATTTCCGTTTGTCTATACCTTGTACATTTTCCCACGTTAGCACTGTTCTCAGTTTTCAAAAACGTCTTTTGATAGAGCATCATTATAACCCCAGTTAGTCTAAAACACAATAGTTGAACATTGCACTTTGCTTGCTCACACTTGGTTAAGCTAAATCATTGTTGTGATGATGCCGAATGTTTCTCATAAATGGCACTCAAAGAACTTGCCAAGTGAAGCAGAGACTGGAAGCAGGTTGAGAACCAGAAGAACAAACACTGACTTGATTATCCCCCAGGTTGTGAGTGCCTTATGTAATGGCAAAATAGCATCAACCCTCCACAGTCACAGATCCTTTCTTGCATATAATGGATTCTTTCTGTGTGTGCACACATACATATGTATATATATTATACTGTACACATATATAGCATATAAATACATCCCTCTCACATATCTGCAGAGAGAGCTGTATATAACATTTATATGTTTGAGCTCATTTTTACATTCTAGGGGATAAAACCACATACATTAAACAGCTGAAATATCAACATTGCTTCAATTCTCCTCTTCTGTAGATTAACTCAGGACAAACTGACAATGTTAAGTTATGAGAAATAAGTAGAATCCCCATTTGTTTCAAGGATCAAATAAGTAGATCATTCTTTTGCCAGGAATGAGGTTGAAATTCTTCAGACACCTGTGTCATCAGAGGTATCTGTAATATCTAGTTTCTGGCCTCAGGTACAGAAAATAGTTCGTGCTTCCAGCACAAGTCTTCCGATTTAGAAGGTTTCCATGTATGCGTGTATGTGTGTGTTGGGGCGTTGTGAATTGACAGTTACAAAATTGGTGCGTCTATATGACATTGGCGTCTTTGAAGGCAGCCCCGAGGCACAGGGGCATTTCTGGAGAGTCACACTTTGCATTCCCACTACGCAGAAGGTGCAGACAACCTTTTGAGCGTCCTCTCCCAGGCGGTAGGAAACCCAGCACTAAATGGTCGATTAGCTTCTGTTTCTGAGGTCAAGGCAGACATAAAGGTGTTGGCTGCAAAAACTCTTCCCCAGAATTGTTTTCCCCCTCTGTTCAGTGCATGAGGCTTTTAATAAGGGACTCCAGTCCCTGATGTGTTCAGATTCCGTTTATTGTTACCATCTGTTTAATTACCCTCTCAGGTTGTGTTGGGAAGCATGAAAGTATTTTACCCAGCCTTTGAATCCCCGAGTTTCTAAAGGGATGTGGGTAAAGTACTTGTCAGTTTTCAAAAAGCATATTAAAAACTGATAAGCAGAACCATCTCCAAACAAACCAAGTAAGGAAAAGGCAATAATTTTTACATTAGTGCGTCTTGCAAGTAATTCTCAAATGTCCAGTGGTACTCTCTCCCAGCCATCATGCACCTTCTCTGTCTGCAATCTCCTACCATTCTCCTTTGAGGTGATGGGTTTTTATGATTCCCGTTCACTTCCAATGCACTGGCAGTAAGTTTATTGGGGAAAAGATATAGGATTTCAATTATAACAGGATGTATAGTTGTCATATGTCAAGCAAGTTTAAGGATGTGTGCTAAAGTAGAACAGAAGCTATACACAGGGTGGGGTAAATGTAGGTTTACAGTTGCGAGTATGCAAAACACAGAGTTAATTTTTGTATTTTCGTTCATTTATTAATACATTGTTTTCCATGTGAACAACTGTAAACCTACTTTTGCCACATCCTGTATATCCTTGGGAAAGAAGGATATAAGAATCTTTGGAGGAAGGAGAAAAACCCAGAAGAAATTCAGACTTATTTTATTCTTTTGCAATTTATCCTCTTTATTATTATTACATTCTATATTTTTATTTCCTTGGAGAAGCACCAGCATGTCATTTCTGGTGGCCACCATGGTCACCACAGCATGGTGCATTTTCCCCATGCAAATGCAATTGATAACAAAAATCATACTGGCTGACACCGACCTCTCTCCCACTATGTCAAAATTATTTTATTTACCAGCATGTGAGTGAAATAAAAAAAATAACATAGCCCTGGCCGGTTTTGCTCAGCGGTTAGAGCGTCAGCCTGTGGTCCAGAGAGACCCGGGTTCGGTTCCCGCTAAGGGCACGTACCTCAGATGCAGTTTGTCCCCGGCCCTGGTTGGGTCGTGTGGTTGGCAGCCACTCGATGTGTTGCTTTTCCATCAATGTTTCTCTCTCTTCCTCTCTCTTCCTCCCACTCTATCTGAACAAAAAAATGGAAAAATGTCCTCGGGTGAGGATAAAAAAATAAATAAATAACATAAAAGGAAACAACACCAAATTTGAATATTTAAGTATCAAAATGTTTGAGATCTGACTCAGAAAACCAAAATAAATAAACAAATAAATATATCAGGTGATTTTACTTTCTAAATCAAACAAAAAAGCCAAATGGCTGCTAATGTTTTATCTTTATTTATCCCTTAGGAAGTGATTTTAATACGTAAACAACTCCCCCCTCCCCGAGATTGCAAGGTGATATTAGATTAAGAATATGTTTGAATATTCTTATATTCAAACAAAAAATATTCTTATATCTCAGAAATGGTAGTAGTGCTATTCACTGAGTGCCCTTCTACAACACTATAAACATACACAATGAAGATACTGGGTTTTCTTTATCCCTCCATGTAGACACCAGTGCTGTTCATGCCTCATGTGCTTATATTATTTCTGTGGTGGAAGAAAAACAGCGATGACACTAACTTTCCTCCACTTTTGGGCACCTGACCTGCTTTCTTCCCCACAGGGGAAAAGGAAGCTGTAGTCTTCATGTTTCCAATAAGAAGGGACATGTGTCTCCTTGCATTGAATTGTCTTAGATCATATCATGAAGCACAAAGTGACCCAATATAGGAAGACAGGAAAACAAAGTGACAGTTTGGTTTGCTCAAATGTGATCACCAACATCAAAACACGGAGGGAAATCCTAGAGGCCACTGCCAGATCGCAAGAATTAAACAGCAAGGACTGTTCTGTACTTACAATGTATTCAAGGCATAGTCTATAATCAGCAATGAAAGGAGAACAAACAAATATGCTTTGCTCAGGTTACACAAACTGAGTGTAACTTCTGTTTTCAAGATCCATGAGAGAATGATTCTGGCTGATACATGATAATACATCACCCACTGTGGTCTTACCTATTGATCATAGCCTGACAATGGGTAACCTTTCATGGCAACTTCCTCTTTTACCATGAATTATTGACAGTGTTAATGCCAATAACGCATGATAAAACAGACAGGAAAGAAGTTTACATTCCTGGATGTGCTATCCTTAACCTCCATTGTTTTTTTTTTAAAAAAAGAAAGAAAGGTAGAAGACATTTTTCTTCTTGTCTTGAAAATACTAATGAATAGCTTTTACTTTTACACAGATTATTAACATAACTTCCTTACAATTCTCATCTACAACATATTTGGGATAATAAAGCCCTACATTTAAGGTAACTCGTAACTCTGTAATTGTTATTTTTACCCTAGTGCTCTCTTATATAACAAAAATCCTAGGAAATGTTGCTTTAATGGTGTGTCCTGAGGTTCCTGCATTAATAATTCGCTGCTCACTGAGCAGTCATCACTCGAACTCTGCCTGTGTTCCTTTAAGAATTCCCAATGTGAGCCCTGGCCGGTTTGGCTCAGCGGTTAGAGCGTCAGCCTGTGGTCCAGAGAGACCCGGGTTCGGTTCCCGTTCAGGGTGCATACCTTGGTTGCAGTTTGTCCCCGGCCCTGGTTGGTCATGTGGGTGGCAGCCACTCAATGTGTCCCTTTCACTTTGATGTCTCTTTCTCTCTCTCTCTTCCTCTCTCTCTCTCCCACTCTATCTGAACAAAAAAATGGAAAAATGTCCTTGGGTGAGGATGAAAAAAAAAAAGAATTTCCAATGTGGAAAAGTGGGCAAGCAGGTCAAGTACTTCATCCATTCACTTGTTAGTCCATGCTTTTATTCATTCAACAGATATTTATTGCCATCTATTTTATGTCAGAGACTGCTTTGAAAGCTGAGAACACAAAA
The DNA here is from genome assembly GCF_014108415.1 of Molossus molossus. Taxonomy (NCBI): domain Eukaryota; kingdom Metazoa; phylum Chordata; class Mammalia; order Chiroptera; family Molossidae; genus Molossus; species Molossus molossus. The sequence continues at coordinate 26,716,172 of NW_023425346.1, forward strand.
CATAAGATTCTCTGTCCTGTTGGTGATCACGGTCAAGCGGGTAGACTCCTTCTCCTGGCATAGTGCAGGCTCAGCCCCTCGGCCTCCTGGTCCTCACCATTGTCTCTGCCAGCACCTCCGCACTTTCAGCAATAGTGTGAGCATCATGCACTTTACATTTGGTGGCAAATATTGTACACAGTGTCTAAAACTGGCCAGTGAAATAAGAGACCTTCATTCTCTCTTCCTGTAGACAGATTTCTGTGGGTTGTATATCTCAAATAAATTTTTAAAAATTAAAATTGTGGGACTCCCACCTGATTTTGACTTACTTTAAACTCTCTTTTGCACACTTGGATGTATTTTCTATGTCTTGTCTCGTTTGGCATACACAAGTTATTAAAGTACTTGCTTTGGCCTGGCCAATGTGGCTCAGTGATTGAGGTCGCTGGTTCGATTTCTGGTCAGGGCTGTGCCCTGGTTGTGGGCCTGACCCTCATTGGGGGGGGCATGCAGGAGGCGGCCAATCGATATTCTCTCTCATCAATATTTCCATGTCTCTTTCCCTCTTCCTTACCCTCTCTCTAAAAATCAATAAAGAAAAAAAAAAAGAAGAGCATGTTATAATAACCCTTAAAATGTGTCGCTGGGGCCATGATGAGTGCACAGGGCCGTTAAAACCAAGGTGGTAGCACTAACCTTGAAGCAAAGACAGGAGCACAGAGGCTCAGCTGGCAGCATGAGGTATTTTGAGGTTTACTCCAGTCTGGGAAATAAAGAAAAGAAAAAAAACTTTTAAAAAGAACAGTTGTTAATTTGCATAGACAAACTAGGTCCTCAGTACAGCAACACCCAGGTATAGAAATGATCTAAGGAGTTAACCCAGTGAAAGCTTTCGCTCTGCCTGAGGCAAGTTGATTCTCAGATCTTACCCATCACTTGACTATGCACAAAATAGGCGGTACTGAGGCCACATGATTCCTCATTTATCTCAAGGAGGTGTAATTGGCAAGCAGTTTTGCTGTGAGAATGGACAAAGAAATGCAGATCAGATTCTAGAGGCATAAAGAGAACTGTTTTGCATCTTTTGACTCTTGCACTCCTAGCTCCTACCTGCCTGCTTAGCTGAAACTTGTCTTGGAAGATCCACGCTTCCCGGGATCACCAACATACACCTAGAACTCTGACAGCTTCTTCTTACCTATGTTGCAAGACTAGTTTAAGAATATTGCCTTCATATGTACTATTTACACGTTAGACAATGAGTCTGATGGGTCTAAAGCAGGGGTTACCGTCCAAGTGATTGACTCAGTTTTGCCCACAATATTTTCTGTTTTATTGGAATGGTGTTTTTAAAATTTTAAATTTGAAATTTAGTTGGGGTTATAGTATCTTCATCAATTTATACGAAATGATTGTCCCTGTAGATATTTCAGTTTGTAATCTTAACGTTATTTCTTTGGCTCTTGACAGGTGAGAGCATTATGTGAAGTTAGAAGACAATTGTTAGTTCTGAATTTGGAAACTCAGAAGATGACAATTGTCAGTCAGACATTTGGAAATGTAGTCTCTATCACATTTTACTGACTGTAAAAACAGTCTGTTATATAACTCCATATGAACCATTTTCTTATTCAGATTTTCTCATTTGGGTTTTATTTTAATTTTAGACTTTTACATTGTTATAAAGTCACAAACATCCTTCTGCCTTTTAGGCAACACTAAAAAATAACTGTGATTATCTGTGGAAATGGTGTTTTCTTGTCACCAAGCTATAAATATTCTGTTTATTCTGGGTTATCTCTGATTTAACTTCTGTGGGTTTTGTTAAATAATTTTGAAAACTTGAGGCAAAGCAATTTTGTATGTGGTTAAGCACTGCACTTCTAAATCCTTTAAAAAAGAAACACACCAGGCCCTTAAAAACGAGGAATGATGCTGCCAAGTGTCCATGCAAAATTTAAGTCAACTTAAATTTGATTAATCATCTTCTTATTTATCATTTACTTTACATTCTTTTGAATTAAACTTAATGTGAAGAGGGGGAGAGAGAGGGAAGAGATAAACCAAAGCCCTTACGCTCTAAGCATAGCCAATGGACAGAGACGACGATGCTGCGGGGACAGGGCATGGGATCAGGAGGAGGGTGTCAATGGGGGAAAAAGGAGAAACATCTGTAATAAAAATAAATTAATTAATAAAAAATAAACTTTGATAGAATTTTTATTTTGTTGTCAATGGACATGTGATATCCATAAGAAGTGAAACAAAGAAGTGAGCACACTCTCTCTCCCTTTTTTTTTTTGTACACGCCCCTAGCGAGAACCGAACCCGAGACTCTCTGATCCACAAGCCATCGCTCCAACAGCTGAGCCAAATCGGCCAGGGCTCTCCACTCTCTCTTTATAGCCAACATTTTTTTGCTCTGCTAGTTGGAAGTTGTGGGCCTTTAAGGACAGGCTCACATGCGGAAGGACACATAGGTCAGTGGGTTCTCAGCAATCTCTAAATTTACATGTTGAATTAGACCTTAACGTGTGTTTTATTTGACCTAGAGAGTGCTTTTTCCTTGTCACTTTTTAACGGAGCAGACATTTTAATTTAGCACTGTGAGTTTCCACGTAAAATTTTGTATATGTGACATCTCTCAAAATACCCCAGATTCAGGCATTGCTGCACTGGCTCCCCAAAGAGCTGGCAATAACCAGCTGAAGGCAAACAGCTACTGCCCAGTTTCGATGGGCCAGTGCCCTCCGGTTCACAGCGGTTGAACCAGGCCCCTCCCTGGGTCAGGTCACCTACCTGACGTTTCACTCGGCACTGCCAGCTTTGCATCACCCACTCCAACCCTTTTTACAAGCCTGCTAAGGACAAAAAGAAGCTGAGTTGACCCTCAGATAACTGCAAAACTCATGGCTCGATTTCGTATAACGTGTTCAAGTTGCTCTGCTAGGTGGGAATAAGGTTTTGAAACAGGAAAAAAAAAATATTTTATGTATTCAGTTGGTTATTTACATAAATAAAACTTTATCCTTTGCTGACTGCTGGAAACACTAATTAGTGTCCCGTGGAACCCAAATCTCCAATGGCAAATCTAAGGTTCAGCCACGGGGAGGCGTGGCAAGCCTGTCCCCGAAGTGGCTCCCCCGTGTTCAGTCACACCCATCAGGGGCCAGTGTCATTAAAGGGTGCGATGCCCTTGTTTGTGAGTTATGGGTTTGACACACATTCAGTATTTGACCAGTAACATTTGACTCCAGTCAGTATTATTTTTAGGCATTGTAAGCCTAATATATATAAATCACCTTCTCAAGTACATCTACATGATACTTTCAAAGGGCTATTTCCCTCCTTGAGAGCAAATAGGACTTTGGTGATTATGAACATGAACTTGTACTGGGAAAACCCAGGATAAAATTCTATCTCTGCCTCTTACTTTACTATGTTACTTTGGGCAAATTTTTTATTGTTTTGGACCTTCCATTTTTAAAAGAATATACAAATACCAGTTACCTATAGACTAATGCAGATTAAAGGAGATAATGTACATAAAGTACTAAGTATGATACTGGAGCACATAGAAAGCATTCAAAAATTGTAAAAAAAAAAAAAAAAAACAATTATAATTATGCTACCCATTTGTCCGTTTGTCCTTTCCGCAGACCTGGCTCCATATCTTTAAGCTGCCCTGGGTATTGAACAATACCAAACCAGCTCCCAATATTCACCTGTATTCTGAACCATTTTCATTCAAACCACCTTGAACTTCTACTCCACCTATTGATTTATTTCAGTTTCTGATTCTTAGATGAATCTTCTCTGATATCTGATACTGTTCATACAATAATGCCTGCTGGCTTCCATCATCAGCTATGACTCGCAGCTCTTAACAATCACACAAATGTTTACCATTTGGGGCATCTCGTGTGGACTTGGCAATGGGCTAAGTACTCTAAGAGAGAAGATTTAAATAAGGTCTCACACCAACAAGTGAATGCTAGGTCTGAGACAGGACCCCAAGAATGTCGTACCAAAGCCCAAGCTTTGGCCACTATGAACCACAGTCTGTATTATAGATCCTAAGCCCTGAAACCCTACCCGAGACCCCTGTGATGACATTCTGGTATGTTCATCCTGGCCCAGAGAACAGATAGAAATCAGATGTATATTCCTTTTTTATGCAAATTAAAATGTTATTCAACTTTGAAGAGCCAATTTAAACTCAATCTCCTACCTAACATTTCTCTGACTGGTCTTCCTCTCCTCAGAACTGATAGAGCACTTATTAATTTGCTTAATTATATAGTTATTCATTATTTACAGTTTTAGTGTATTTATTTCCATTCTATTTTTAAAATGTGTTACCCTTTATTATTGCTATTCAACTTTTAATATTTTCATATCATGTATCCCCTAGTAAAGTAAAAATTCATTAAAGTCAGACATCAACTACACCTGTTGAAAAATAAGCATTTAATATTTTAAAAATTTGAAGTACTTTTATTTATCTCTTTATTCATTTTTGTTAATCCTCACCGGAGGATGTTTTTTCCATTGATTTTTGGAGAGAGTGGAAGGGAAAGGACTTGTGGAGGAGAATGAGAGAAACTTCGATGTGAGACAGACATATCGATCGGTTGCCTCCCACACAAGCCCTGCCTCAGGCCAGGGAGTGAACCTGCATCCCAGGAATGTGCCCTTGACCAGGACTCGAAGCTGCGACCCTCTGGTGCTAGGGCCGGCACTCCAACCACTGAGCAGCACCAGCCAGGGCTTTAAAGTACTTTTAAAAGTTTAAATTATGTGGCTAGTAGCACCTAAAGATATCTCTTCTCATTTCAGAAAACAAAACATACCTGAAGTCACAGAGGGAGAAAAACACTCACAAAGTAAGAAAAATTAGAATCTAGGGATAGCTCATAACTCTAAGGATATAAAAAATAAATAAATAAATTGAGGGGGGAAAAACACCAGGAGTCCATCTGTGCTTCACCTCATGAACAGTGAAGTCACCAATGCAACCACCGAAAATTAAATAGTTAGCTCATCCCTTTGATTGATTTCCTGCCTATAATTAAAAACTCACTGTGTGCCAACCAAAAACTAGGCAAGACTCACTCTACTACGCAGTGTTGTTTTCTGAAACAGGCAGACTTCTGTTCCTCTTTATCCTTCCTCAGCTTTTTATATCCACTCAGAGATCGAAACTCCCAGAAAACAGCACAGTGAGGATAACAGAGAAATGCGATGGGATAAGGCATCCCGGGAATTATAGCAACCTCAAGTATATTGCTAAAGATGGAACTGGAGTTCAAAAGCACCAGTAGAAGGGCATATTGGGCCCTTATATGTATCTATCAATTTATATATATGTCAATACATATATTTGATTAGTCTATTGCATCAGAGAACAAGGCAGAAAAAGCTGAAGATGATCTCACCTGTATCTAGCAAATCTGTGCTAGGTAGTCTTGTTGACTAAAAATCTGATGGACAACAGAGCTAATCAAATTGCTCTCAAATTGTACCCAGCTCCAAAAGGGAAATTCAGCCACCTGTCTGGGTAATGGATTCAGTTTAGAACTGGTGACATGACCCGTTGTAATTATTACAGATTGCTTCTGGCCCCCTGTAACAGAAAAGTATACTAGCTTACGTGACTAATGGGCTTAACATTTTTGTGTAACAATAATCCAGAGGTAGTAACTGTCCAGCAGTTACAATGCTTGGCTTAACAATATGTCAAAGATATCGGCTTCCTGTTTCCATCTTTAGGATGTGGTTTATTTCCTATTGCTGATCCTCTCCTATCCAGCAGTTGGCTGCTTTACCTTTAGCATTTCAGCCCCATTCCAGCAACAAAGAAGACAAGCTAAGGGCAAAAGGCCCATGCAAACTGAACCCACTCTCTCAATAGCTCCTGTGGAAAGTCCATTCAGTGATTTCTAGTTACAGCTCACAGTTCAAAACGGTATCATCACATTTAACTTCAAGGAAGGCTGGAAAAGTGTAATTTTTAACCAGGGTACTTGCTGCTGCAATAAAATTAATATCAAACAGAGATATGGCTAATAAAAGGTCAGAGTTAAATGATAAAGTATATTGAGTAAGGTAGGAGTGGGGACATTTCTTAGATTATGCAACATTTTGCAGTCTGCTTTAAAGAGTTTAGATTTTATTATTGTATGCATAGTGCAAGGCTACCCAAGGATTTTAAGCAGATGATTCTCTCTGCTTGGTAAACAATAGTTAGGAAAGGAAGAGACAAAACAGAAACACTATTAAGGAGTCCAAACTATTCTTGACCCAATAAATCATGATAGTTTGTGCTAGATTGGTTGAGTGGAGACAAATAAAAGAAAACAAATTTTAAAATATTTTAAGCACAGAGTTCTAAAGACATGCAGGTGGAAAGGATATAGCAAGGTTTCCTTCCAGGTATCTAGATGGAGAAAATGGATTGATGATAGTGCCAGTCACAGAGATGGGAAGAACCAAGAATGAAAGAATGGTAGAGATATTTTTTAGTCCTCATCCCAGGATATGTTTATTGATTTATAGAGATAAAGGAAAAAAGAGAGACAGAGAAACATCAATCGTTGCCTCCCATATGCACCCTAACTGGGGATTGAACCTGCAGCCTAGGTATGTGCTCTGATCAGAAATCAAATCTACAACCTTTTGGTGTCTGGGACAACACTTCAACCAATTGGGCCACTGGGCCAGGGCAAGAATGGTATGCATTTGACAAGGTGTTAAGTGGTGAAATCTGACTCTGGGAAGTTTTCGATTTCAGTGACACATCAAAGTCAAAGTGTCAAGGAGACCATCACTTATGTGAGTTTGGAGCTCAGAAAATTGGTATGCCCTAGAGATAAAATTTTGATATCACAACCAACAGTTGATATTTAATGTCACAGAATAGCCAAGATACCACCGGGACCAAGTGTAGACATAAAAGAGGGCTCAGACCTACAAACAACTCGAAAGAGTGACTAGAAAGTTGGGCATGAACAAAAATATATCACAAAGTTTAAGAACAAAGGGGTGCCTGAGAATAAATACTCAAATTAAATATATATATTTCAGTGCCTGTAGAGTCCACTACTCTAAAGCTAAAAATACTTGATAGTAATGGGAAATGAGACAAAATGAGTAGATCTAAATTTTGGTATTATGGACTAAAGATATAATAAAAACAGAGATCTCTGCTTCATGTCTAAGATTTTTAAATATAATTTGTAGTCATATATGAATATGCATACATACATAAGTAATATTTATCCAGATACATTAAAATGTGTGCTCTGATGAAATCTAGATATACTTATATATATATTTTTAATATGTTTTCATTGATTTTTTTTCTTTCAAAGAGAGAGGAAGGGAGAGAGAGTGATAGAAACATTGATGTGAGAGAGAAACATTGGCTGCCTCCTGCACACCCCCTACTGGGGATCAAGCCCACAACCTGAACATGTGCCCTGACCAGAAATTGAACCCGGACCTCTCAGTCCATGGGACAGCTCTCAATCCACTGAGCTACACTGGCCAGGCTAGATATACTTATATGTTTTAAATAAATTAGTTTTCTTCTGCTGGTAGAGAAAATTTGTAGATTTATTTTGTACTTTTAGCATTCCCATAAAAAGTATCAGATTCTGGTTCGAGAGAAAGAATCTCTCATTGCAACATCACAAGAAACAGGAAAAAGTCTGAATATCTGGGAAATGATAACTGGCTTCAACATGCAAAATAAATGTTGAAAGATAGAATCAAAAGTCAAACATCAAGGTGAAAATAAAGAAATAAACTACAGAGATAATGAAGAAATTTACAAAGCTTTAAAATATACTCTAATTTTATCTTGAGGCAATTGAGTAAATACTTTTGAACTTTATTTTTCAGTCATAGTTTGCCCCAGAAGAGGTTAATGGCATATTATTTCTTTGGTAGATTAATAATAGTCTCTGACCAAGTGGTTTTTACCTTCTGTCCAAATGGCCTCTTGTACCTCAGCATCAAATTACATGAAAATGTCAACCGTATGTTTGATTTTACTCACTTAAGAAAAAAAATCCCACAAGGTACATTACCAGATAATGGAATGTATAAAATTAATCGTTTTCAAGGGGTCTTTTCCAGTTTTATTCTCCTTGGTGGAATTCCCTTCCCAATGTGGCCCTCAGATGTGCCTTCTCTTATTGGAAGATGTGTTTGTGGCCACGGTACAAAGCCCACTTTGAGTCAATTCGCATTTATCAAACAATTCCCTCTCACCCACGTATTCCCATTGTAGTCACTACCAGCAATTCTCCTTTATTTGCACTCTCCGTCTGTACCTGGTGGATTCTATATTACATTAATTCATAAAACCAGCTCTGCCAGACTCCCTATGGTTACAATTATTAAGGCTGTAACTGAAATGATATCTCTCATATTGATCTTCAACCAGAACTTCTTGTCCTGAAGCTTTTGTTTCACATTAAGACACTAATGATAGCCTCGACCAAATGAGCAGCTTAATAGTCACTAAAAGCTGAATGAAAAGACTTTGATCATCACCTTTGAGAGCACTGTATTCCAACAGCTTCTCCATCCATAATTGGCAAACACTAACAGAGCTTTTAATTTTAAAAGAGAGAAAGAAAACAAGATGCTTTAAAGAAACACTATTTTTTTTTTTTTGCAAAATTTTTCTCCTTTTTGTTTGTTTCTGCCAAGTAATTTTAGCCCAACATACTCTATTTGTTTTCCAGGTCATACAAAAACTGCTTGCCTGTAAGTTATTTTGAATATTCTGACTTTTAACAATGTTTTTATTTTATTTCTGTAAGGACTGAGGTGTTATAAATCCAGTTGAAATGGTATGAATTAGGAGGAATGTTAGAGCGCCTACTTGATTTATTTGATAGAAGAATTGGTACAGATTTATAAGTGTAGTCTACCCCCCGTCTGAAGGGGCAAGGGAACTACTTGATAGGGCTTTCATATTCACTTCTCCTAGAAAAAGTAGAATAATGACTCTATAATGGAGCTCCTATGCAAACACAATGCATCCTAAAAAAATATTAATGATATTTTGGTAATTGATGAAATGGGGGAAAAAATCTCTTTAGGTATTAATTAGACATGCGTATTATTCACTTCACTGCTAAAAAAGTAACACTATGGAGACTTTTCATATCCAAGTTTTACATCAACTTCATATTGTAGACTTTTAATTTTCTCTATGATCCTGCAGAAGCATAATTTGACACTTTACAGTGGGGGACTTATGAATACACAGGAAGAAAACTGGAGAGGGTTAAAAAACATCAAGCCTGAATTTTTATGGGTCATTAGCTCTTTAATGCCTCTCAAGGGCTCCTAAACCAATGGACTGAGAGCCTTGGGAAGCCCCTAGTCTGACCTGAGTGGAAGAAATGAGCAAGAGCACAAGTATTACCAGTGCTCAAGGCTATTAAAATATTCACAGAAGACTAATTTGAAAATGTATTAACCACATAGTAAGTTAAGGTCCATCACAGATCAAAAGCTAAGTTTTGGGACAGGAAACAGTTGGTGGAAGTATTGGCAAATATTCAAGGAGGAAAGATTGAAGGAGAGAAGGCTGGGATGGAAAATTACCTGATAGCCTTTTTAAGGCCTGTGGTTGGCAGAGATCCCTGGGATAAGCATCTGCTTCCATTAGTGTTTCTTTGCTTAGGAGAAAAATGTCTAAAAAATGAAAGCTCTGATATCTCCATGGATATGGAATAGGCTTCTACATAGACAGAGGGAAGGAAAACTCACCTCACCACTTTTATTCTAATCACAGATCCGTGGTGAATAATGCTCTCAGAAGTCATCTTCAGATGTCACAGTAACTCTTTTATTCTTAAGGCTTCTTTCTTGAATTTAGAAATTTGTGCAGTATTTTCAAGGAGACCTCTCTAACTACTACAAACCACTAGCCTTAGTAGGGTTTGAATTGACATGAAATTCAAACTTTATAGCCGATGTAATTTCAATAGGAAAAAAAGTCAAATTCAAGTCCATAGCATCAGAAAAGATTCCTTTTGGAATAATATAATCAAATATGATATATACAATACCTAAAAGAAATGAATATTTTATGATACATTAAAAATAAAATGCATAATATTGTCTAGAGAGAATGTTTTTTAGTGTTGGCGGATTTCAAGGGAATCACTACCCTGTTAAGCCTGAACACAGCTGAGTTCCTATATCTTGAAAGGTTCCTGCATACAACCCACTGATTGCATGAGAAAGAGAGATGATCTCATTCCCTTAAGCAAAAATACTTCAGGATGCTTTTGTCACACAGTTATGCAGACTCACAAAGATTATTTTATATTGACGGAAAATGTTGAGTGGGCAATGATGGGAAACTTTTCTGTTATCCATCTATACAATAATACTTTTGTAGTTGCAATTTTCAAAAACAATTAAGAAAATTACTCAAGAAAATAAACCTATTACTTTGTTAATTTAGGTTATCTGCTTCACATTATTCAAAAATAAACTGGAATTGGTATTCATATGCACAAAATAAGCTATTAATAATTTAATTATTAGATATTCAAAGCAAGTTTGGGCATTGGGCAGCTGGTTAAAATTATTAAATAGTAGCAAAGGAAATCTTTCTTCTGTCTTCTCTTTCACTTCATATTAAATAGTAAAAAAACAGCTAACAAATAGAAAAATCTCTATAAAAATCATCTTGTACTAGTCAGGTCTCTTTTGTTAGCAAATATAGAAACCCACTTTTAACTAGTTTAACTAGAAAAATATGTTGGCCTTCATAGCATGTATTAGTTATCAGTTGTGCATAATAAACCATTCCCAAATGTTTATTTAACTCACAAATCTCCCATTTGGGCAGGACTCAAGAGAGGCTCATCTCATTGGCTGGGCAAGCTCAATTTAGGCCAGAAGGATTGGCTTCCAGATGACTCACTCACATGGCTGGAAGTCAGTGATACTGTTTCCTGGAAGCTCAACTGGGGCTGAGGGTTGAGGGGGTGTTGGGGAATCTATTTCTTTTCACATGGGCCTTCCATGGCCTGCTTCAGCTTTTCACAGCATGGTGATAAGGTTACAAGAGTTTAATGTCTCAAGCGGACCACATGAAAGTTGTCTGAACTCTATGGTTGGTTTTGGAAGTGATAGAGTGTCGCTTTCATGGTAGTCACAGGCCTCCTAAATTTAAAAGAAGAGAATATAGAATCTTAATGACAGGAATGTCAATGTCACGTCATAGTAAGTACTTGTGGAATGGGAGATCTCACGGACCTTTTAAAAAAATCTCCCACATAATCAAAATTTAGAAATGTCTTATTCTTTACCATTGCTATTTCTCCTCTCTAGCCTATTCTCCCCTGCTACAAACAGTTTTTCTATATTAAGTAGGTTATATGGGAGCTGGCAGTTCACATGCTCAGAGTGGTGTATTATAGAAGATAAAGGAGTTCTTCCCCATCAGCCTGAGCCAGAAAAATTCCAGGCGAAAATCTAATTGGCTTTGTTTGGATCCTGAAGCTATTCTTAGACAATGCCTGGTCCAGTTGGGCGTGGAATCAGGACTTAACAAGGCATGGTTGTGGTTTAGATGATACCCATCAAGATGATTTCATTGGATTAGGAAAGGCTGTCCCCACTCTCAACAAAAAGAATTGTATTGAGGGCAGACAACATAAAGACTTTTCACTACAGGATTTGATGATAGAAGGGGCTTTGCATTTTTTTTTTTTTACTTTCTATTGTACATCCATTTGCTCATTCATTCATTCATTCATTCACATAGTTGTACATGTGGATCTAACAGGCAACATTCTCAAAGGTTGACTGAGGGATCCCTGGGGATTCCTCACCCCTTCCTGAGGTCCCAGAGGTCAAATCAATTTTCATACTAATTCTAAGATATTATTTGACTTTTTAACTCTTATTCTCACATTGACTACAGTGAAGCCTTCCAGAGGCTATGTGACATGTGATATCACAATAGGTTAAGTGGTGAACCAGATGTAAGATTCTTGCTGTACTTTATTAAGCCAGCCATTAAAGATATTTGCAAAAACATAAACTAACAGCTCTCTTCTCACTAATTTTTCTTTGATTTGGAAAATATTTTCTTAAGTATATGTTATTTATGTTGCATATAAAGTGATTGATATACAAGTATTTAAAAATTTATTTAATTTTAATTTCTAACATGGTAAATATAACCCAAATTAACATGGTGTTTATGGTCTTAAGAAACTTAAGCTATTTTTTAGTTAAAAGTCCTCTGAAAATTGAGCAACTTTGTCTAAGTCCACAATGTGGCATCTAAAAGAGTAGACAATGTCTCCAATCCGAATGTAGTAGAGATGCTAACTACTTCCAGAGTGATTCCAGTATTTATCGTGCTCACTGTATTTACCTATCTGTCAGTATCCTTTATAAGAATTTAAGTTCTGCCTGGCCGATGTGGCTCAGTGGTTTGAGTATCAGTCCCAAGAACTGAGAGGTCACGGTTCAATTGCCGGTCAGGGCACATGCCTAGGTTGCAGGCTCAATCTCCAGTGAGGAGTGTGCACGAGGCAGTCAATTGATGCTTTTCTCTCACATAGATGTTTCTAATGTTTCTATCGCATTCACCCTTCCTCTCTCTCTAAAAAATCAATTTAAAAAAAAGAATTTACCCAGCTTGTGTGGCTCAGTTGGGTGTTAACCCATGCACCAAGAGGTCGCCAGTTGTGGGCCCAATCCCCACTTGGAGGCATACAGGAGGTGGCCTATCAAATGTTCTCTTTCATTGATGTTTCTATCTCTCTCTCCCTCTTCCTTTCTCTCTCCTCCCCCAAAAATGTATCAATAAATAAAAAAAAATTTTAAAGAAAATAATTTATGTTTCTAGAAGGTAAAGAGGACTGTGTTTATTTTAGGAAAAAAACATGGTAAAAATAATAGCTATTGGCATTACAAAGAGAATTATAGAGAAGTATTCAATTTGTGCATTCATGAATCCTATTGAGAAGGTAAAATCTCTCTTTCATATCAATTTACCTCTAAGATGACAAAAAAAAAAATGAAATTGAGAAGTTATTAATAGTTTGAAAGTACTCACTAAAATTTTAGGTTTATTACTAACTGATGTAGTCTAAATATTGTCTAAAATGACTAATAATTGTTTGTGATGTCTGATTTGTAGAATTCATTACACTAAAAAAAAATAGTATTATGTCAAGTGCATTATAGTAATAAGGAATTGTTATAAACCGACAAAAAATGTTTTGACTTATTATTTCTCTGATCTTGTAGTGAGTTTTGCTGCTATTGAGGGCTTTATGAATCTTAAGCTTTATTTTCTCAGATGAGATGCAGATAGTAACATAAAATCACAATTTAGAACTGCTTGAGCTGTTAGAGATAATTGGTTCCAATCTCCTCATCTCACAGATAGGGTAAGTCATTCCATAGCTAACTAGCCTAAATTGTATTCAGCTGCTCAAGAAATAGCCTAGAAATTTCCCTGGTCAATTGATTTGGTGGATTAAAAATGTGGGCGGATGAACTAGCTTCCGATTCTCGTTTAGCCACTTAGAAACTGGTGGGCATTTTACAACCTACCTCCATTGTGTCTCAGTTTCCTCACTAACAATAATGAAATAATAACAGCAATTTCTCCCAAAGGATTGTTTTGAGAGTTAAAAGATTTTAATACACATAAAGAACAAAGCAGTTGTCACATGTCAGCTCCAATAATGGTTACCTTCTCTTATTTGCAAGAAGAATTCTTTGAATGGCTAGCGAATTGAATAGTGATAATAATAGCATAATCTATATCTTGGAAAGACTCTTGGGCTGCTGTTCAGAACTTCTAACTTCTGGTGTCATTCCTATGCAAATTCTGGGTATCATTTTTCACAAGTTTAAAACTGGAGATTTGGCCTAGATTATATCATATGTTCTCTTCCAAATTTTCTATGGTTAGATTTAAATAGGCTTGGACATAGGGCAAAGTAGACGGACAACCTCAAACTAGCTGGAAATGCACTGGGACTGGGAGGACTAAGTTTGCTCAAGCAGAAGCATCCCCCAAGAGAACCACATGTCCACAGGACACCACAGTCACAAATGGCCAGAATCATTCAGTGCAATAATAACTGTCTTTTATGAATCCTCAGAAATCTCTTGAAAAGGCAGACACAGAAGAGGAAAGGAAGTTTCAATGAATGACACCTTTATTGACAGCAAACCGGTGATTACCAAAGCTGCACTTGGCTGGAGAGGGCTTTCTTCTTTATTAATGTAAAAAAGTTCTATTTTCCTTTGGCCAGATCACAGTGATGCCTCTATGGCTGTACATTCATATCAATTTTTATGGTTGAACTTTCTTTCCAAAATCATTCCATTCTAAGAAAGACATAGTGGGAATTTCAAAATTTAAATGGCTAATATTAACCAAATGTTTACTATGTATTGGGGGCTGCACTATGCACATTGCATGTATTAAAATACTTAATCATCAAAAGTACTCAATGAGCCCTAGCTGGTTTGGCTTAATGGTTAGAGTGTTGGCCCATGGACTGAAGGGTCTCAGGCTCCATTCCTGGTCAAGGGCATGTACCTGGGTTTCAGGTTTGATCCCCGGCCCCCATCGGGGTCATGTGGGAGGCGATCAATTCTTTATATAGATGTTTCTCTCCCCCACCCCTCCTTTCCACTCTATCTAAAATGGAAAAATATTCTGGGGTGAAGATTAACATCAACAACAAAAATGAGGTGTGCTTATCCTATCACTTATGGCCCTGGAAAACGATGCAAATCTCAGGGTGTGAATGGTTCTGTCACTCAGGAATTTTCTTGCTTTTTAAGTATGAGGTTTATCCTTGTTTATAGTCAACTAGGTAGATGCAGTGAATTTGTCTGCTATAGTTTACTTTCACAAGTATAAGGAGTACTCCTCTTTGTTTGGTAGGGCATTATCCCTTGTCTTTACTGACATTTCTAGGGTTATTTTCATATCCTTTCATGGGCAAACCAAAACCAGACAGTCATTCAGAACCTAGAACAAGGATAGCTCCTTTCTTTTGGATTTTGTTCTTTTATTCTGGGAAATGCTTTCCACCTGTGATATTTTTCTGCACTGTGTTTCATTCCCGATATGAAACTACTAATTTATCTTGTTTGTCATCAGTTTGGGGATTTCCAGAAACCAACACCAAAATTCTAACAGTAGGGCCTTAGGCTCACTTGGAATGGAAAGTACCCTTCTTCTATCGTGCTAGGGTACCTGTAGGGTATCTAGGAAAATTAGCAGTATTTTATAGTGTGGTGATTACAAACCTTAGCTAATCACAAGAATCACTTGAGAAGCTTTTTTGAAATAAAGATTCCTGAATTCAACCTAGATCTTACAAATATTAATCTGTCTTCCGTAATTCACTGAGAGCCAAATCTCTCAGAGCTCAAAGTTAAACAAACAAACAAAAACTAAGAAGAGTTACCTCTATTGGCCAACCTCTGTTTTGAAACTCAGTCTATGAAACCAGTATCACTAGACCATACAAGTCAGCTTGCATTAAGAATCTAGAGATATCTTCCTTCTGTGTAACAGGGCCCCCACAAGAGGCAGCGATATTAAGAAGATAGTTTAGTTCCAGGAAAGAGAATGAGCAGGATCTCGAAGGAGGAAGCCCTCAGCTACCAACAATGACTCAGGGCAGGCAGAGGAAGATCAGGGTACTCAAAGTTATTGTCAAGGATGAGAGATAAGTGTTAGAGATTAAATCCATTCTAGAGGCAGATTAAAAAAATATATATGTAAGGACCATGAGAGTTCTTGAATTTGGACCTAACATGCAGGAGGGATTCAGGATGGATTGCCCACAGACTCTAAGTCTTGAATGGCTCACTGAGTATTTATCCTTTCAAGGGAAGGGACACAGAGGGCTGACATCTCCTTGCTCCTGTTTTAACTGGCTCTGAGCTAAGCTAAGCTCATTAGAAGAGCAAATCTTTAGAATTAGGATTAGCAAAGGTAAGAGAAAGTCAGCAGGGCTATTGTGTATTGTCAAAGATTATAATTTATTCATAACCAAGGAATTATTTATTCATAATCAGTGATTAATTATTATACCTTAAAGAGGTCTGTGTTATTGGAATTGTAGAGACTTAATTCATGTTTCTTCTATGCAAAGGGAACAATGATCCGAAAGAAAAGTGGGAATGACTCAGTGGGCCGCATCGAGGACTACTGTTTTCCTTTGTACTGATATAAATATTTATTTGCAAAAAAATCAAGTATATTAAAGTATCTAAAAACAACCTTATAAGAAATGGGAGCACACTAAGAGGAAATAGAAGTATATAGCAGCTGAAAGTCATACAGTTCCAATGTAAGTATGAGAAAAGGACACGATTTAAAACACCCTGTAGATTTCTCTGTTTTGGATTGTTTTCTCTCCCTGTCCCCCTCTCTCTTTCTACGTTAAAGCTAAAGATAAAATGCTGTCATGTTATACGTTTGTTTACTGGAAGCAAAATTTAAAAGGAAAAGACAGTGTCCTTAAATTGAAGTTGAAAGTCGGAACCATAGAAAAAGGTCGTCTTTATAAATCATCAAGTTGGCATGGCAGGATAAAAGACAGGAATGTAAGACGAGGCAAATCAGGAGTTTCTCGGCTGCATTGCCCTTGCTCTTCAGAGCTCTTGCTTTCTCTTTGACTGGTAGCCTGTGGCAGTGGACTGCAACGGGAGGTCAGCATTCCGGCAGCCCAAGTTTTGTGAAGAAAGGTCGGAAACACGTAACCTGAAATGACACAGCTGCTGATGTAGCTTGTTGCTCTGCTTGCTTATATTTTAAAGTCTATCATGTGAGCTGAATTGCAAAGAATTGCATTTGACAGGGTGAATAGTTGCATACACTAAAGAGGAGGCAAGATTCTTTAGCACCAACTGAAAGTCTATGCATATAAATATGACCTCAAAAAACTAGACAGTATTGATAGCCAAGAGAGGGAAAGCAACCTAGGCAAACTTATTTAGTTGTGTTGCTTACAAAGGAATTCATTCCGATGACTTTGGCTTGAATGCAGCAGGACTGTTTTTACCCGTATTTCCACCCATGCATCACCTGGATGTTTGGGGATGGAATGGTCCATTGGAAAGGGAATAGCAGCTTCTACTCTACGTGGCCTCAAGGAAACATTGTGTATTTGTATAGGATCAAATGGCTAGCTAACTGATATCTGGTTACTTAATATCTTTGAGTCTCAGTTTAAAATGATAACACCTATTTAAAAGACTAATTGTGTTGATCAAATGACATTTTGGATGTAAGTAAAAAAATATTTTTTTATTACAACAACAGTAATTCTACCTGACCAATACAGGATTTGATATTTGCTCATAGAAATTACCCAAGAAATAGTAATTTAAACTGTTGCCTAATTTTCCTGTCTTCCAAATGAATGTAATAATTGCTTTTATATCATACAATACTGCTTTTATAAAATGGGCTAATACATGTGAAACCATTTTGTGAAATAGGTTTCTTTTTTGTTGTTGTTTTTTAATTGCTACTTTAACATCCAACTTAACATTTGTTCTACACCTGCCATATACCAAGTACAGTGCTGATCTTTGGGATTACTAGGATGAACTTCATTTAGTCTCTGCCTTAAAATAAAAATAGGTGTATTCCCTTTGTAATTTACTTTGTCCCTATTGAAACTTTCTTTATCCCATTGCTTTTTTCTGCTAACAAACTGAAGTACATATAATTTGAACGTTTTCTGTATTTTCCCTTGCTTTGAACTTTCGGGTCTCTAGTGGATCTTTAATGCAGGATCAGGGTTGAAGCATAATTACAGGGGAGATTTTTTCACACTGTGTTCCCCTCAAAGATTCTGTAGTATCTTCTAGGTGTGCTACCTAATGCCTGTAGTCACTGCAATAGTAACAGTTTTACTTACAGATGTGTTTTTCTTCACGTATGTTTGGAGGTCCAAAAACAGTTGAGATCCTTTCTCTAGAAATATCCTTGTTTGATGCTTAGAATGAATTTTGTCTTCTTCACCATGCACTGTGGACCCCCATTATTAATTGCTGTTGTAGGAAATCTATTTATCCTTTGTCAGTATCATCAGGAGGACTTCATAAATCACATGGAAGCAGTTTCTCCTAAACAGAATTTTTAAATGATGTCTCATAACATGAAGAGAAAAAGTATTCTATCCCAAGTTTATAAGAAAGGTATGAAATATGTATTTTAATAATTTTCCCAAATTCATTAGGTTCACCAAGACCTTCTATCCCCTATCTTATTCCTTTTCTTATTTAAACTGAGATATCAAATTCATATGTCCTGTTTCCTGAGAAAAACCCCACCAAACTCCAGTAAAGAATGTTCTTTATATCCCTTCAGGAACTTTGCCATTAAGCTGTTTAGCTTCTGGCCAATATTTCAAAAATGATTCCCTACTCATCTTTTTTATTGATGCTGATTGGGGTGTGTCTTTCATTGTGGCTAACTGAGAAAATTCAAATCAATGGTAAAATAAAAAATGACCGAGGAAGTTTGAACAAATGTAATAGGAACAAAAATTTATTTTCTTTGTTTATGATTAAAATTTAACAATCTCTATTTAAATTATTTCTATCTTCAAAGAGTAAAAATATGCCTTACATGTTGTAGACTTTTATTTTTAAAACATTAGGTTAAAGTTTTCTGTTTTAAAATGTAGCTATATAGTTTTTATTTGCAGAGTTTATATTACAAAAGTTGTTTAAATTATAAAAATTTCCTTTTAGCATATAACCTAAATCATTGATTCTTAGGTTTATTTTGCACTCGTTTTATATGCCATGATTTAAGGTTTTTATTCCTCATTATCGGACTACCACTGAGTTCAAATCCCTGTCCCTAAACCAATATAATGACCATTCTATGTCTCTTTATCTTCAAAACATTCCCACTTGATCCTATATTTTATCAGCGTTCACATCTTCCTTAAAAATGTCTCTTAAGTGAACCACAGAGGATTCTCTCCTAAATGCTCAGGATCACAGTTTGGGAACCATTACTCTATGTGACTGATTTCTCCCCAAACACTTTGATCATTTAAAAATGATGGCCCTTGCCGAGATCACTAATGAGCTATAACTCATGCATTGTGGTGTGTACACAATGGAGGATAAAAACTGGGCTCAAAATTGGACTCCTTCTTTATTCATCCAACAGGAGCATTAGCGAGAGAGTTATTATTATTTTTTAATTAATACGATTTTGGAAACTTCCCTTGATTTGAAAATGAAAAGGTTTTAAGTAGATGACTAGTGAAGTAGCTTTCTCTTTCTCTTTGTAGATTTCTGTAAAAAGCGGAAACATGAAAAGCTTTCTGTGGACATCACAGAATCAGGGTACTACTGGTGCTTCATCTGCTACTAACAACCAAGAAGTTATTTCTCAGCCTCTTCCATTTAATGTCCCAAAAGATAAATATCTGGTTATAAATAATAGCATCAATGCCTTTTCTCTCCCCCTCCCCCACATGGTACTAAATACAAACATAAACGTTTTATTCCTTAACTACTTATTTGGGAAATTTCACTTGTCTGTGTGAAGTGCCATCAGAAGGTAAAAGAGAGAGAAGCCAGAGGAACTAGAAGAAGGGCTACAGCCCTACTTTCCCCTTGCTTTCTCCTTCGACCACCCGAGTGCACTGGGCAGTGAGTCCTCTATCCGAAACCCTATGAATATCAAAGGGCTAACACAGCCACCTTAGGAGGCCTCCTGTTAGGGGTCAGAATTCAGGAGTTCCTTGATAATAATAGTAGTTAGCATCTATTGAGAACATACGACCTACCAGGTGCTCTTGGTAGCTCTTTAGAAATACTACTCCATTTAATCATTCTAAAACTCTATGAACTATAAGCTACATTATATTCTCTATTTTATATTTGAGGACACTGAAACAGATTAAATATTTGACCCTAAATCACACAGAATTAATGGCGAATGCAGGGCTTCAATCCACTCGTTGTTACCACTGTGATTTTTTAAAACTATTATTCTCCGCTGAACAGACTTATAATTCTTTTTGAAGTCAATTTGTATTCAAGGATCTGATAGGTAAGTGAGACTTTTTTATAATGTAGACTGATTGCCATGGTCCTGGTTAGTTAGGCATTTATCCAGTTAGGTGCAAGAATTGTCTGCTCCCTTTCAATCTTCCTCAAGACTGTTTGATGAAAAAAAAAATTTAATTGATGTGTTACCCTTAATGTGTAATCAGTGCTTGTTTTCTGTCAAAGTTATACATGAAGTTAAGACATTAGTCTAAACAGCTTTTGATTAAACATAACATTCCTCAGTCTTCTCCATCTGTCGATGTATCAATCTCACTTCCTAGAGCAACCACCTTCAGCATCTCTATTTTCTTATTGTCTCTTTTGTTGTATTAAGTCCATATTTTTCAGCATAATACATATACTGATTTGTCCTGATTTACATATTTTAGGTGTTATGTATTGACTTTCTGTTATAATGATAGTTTGATATTAGCTCTCATACTCCATACCTGCCTCTATTCCTTAAAATTTTTTACTATAATTCTATCACAATTTTTGTTTCAAGCACTAGTTAACATTATTTGATTTTCTGAATATTTCTAGTTGAGCCCAAAATTTTATATAATCATAATTCCTTACACATTTAATGTTCTTTCATGTAGTTAATGATTGACTTGGTTTAATTTACTTATATTTTGTCATACATAGAGCTAATTTTCTCAAATGTCTACATATCATCAAACTCCTATCAATATTTTTCTTATTTCTTCTTTTCTGTGATTCATCTATTTTTTCTACTATATCCTAACATTATTATTCTTATCCTTCAAAACTTATATTGATTTAATAAATATATTTCTTTATATTATTAATTTTCAAATGCTTCTCTTTATTATTGTCCCTATTTTTTTATGCACCCTAGATATTTTTAATCTCTTCATAATATTACCAATAATATTTTTTAAGTTTTTATCTTTTTTTTTCGGTATTATTTTTGCTTTTGATGGTTTCTTTGTTATCTTTACTGTTTTTGATAGTTCCCCATTTTGTGACTTTCCCCTAAGACTAGCTTCATTAAAGTAGAGGTTATTTTGCCTGGCTGGTGTGGCTCCGTGGACTAAGCCTCATCCGGGCACAAGCCTCTGCTGCCAGCTTGACCCCCAGTAGGGGGTTGTGCAGGAGGCAGCCAATCAATGTTTCTATCTCTCTCTTCCTTCCTCTCGCTCTAAAAAGTCAATAAAAACAGCCCAGCCTGTGTGGCTCAGTAGTTGAGTGTTAACCGATGCACAAAGAGGTCTCCGGTTTGATTCCTGGTCAGGGCACATGCCCAGGTTGTGGGACCAATCCCCAGTGCGGGGCATGCAGGAGGCAGTCAATCAATGTTCTTGCTCATTGATCTTTCTATCTCTCCCTCCCTTTCCCTTTCTCTCTCTCTACAATCAATAAAGAAAAACAAAATTTAGAAAAGTCAATAAAAACATATTAAAATAAATAAATAAATAAGGTTATTTTACTCAGCACTTAAAACAGTACATTGTACATATTGATAATATGTATGTAATGTAGTAAATATAATTTATAATATATAAGATATTAATTATATAATAGTATGTAAGTATTATATAATATGTTTTATAATATAAGTTATTATCTATTATCTATAAGCATATGTTATATATTTTATAGTATTATCTGCCATCTACTAATTAATTAACTCCTGGTAACCCACGCCTACAAATTCATAGTTTAAAAGACGGCACTAAAACACTCTCTGTGTGTTTGGAGTCGGAGTCCTGTGCTTGCTGATTGAAAAGCTTCTCTGCAGAGTATGTAGACCTGTTCAGCGTAAGAGCTGCTGAGAATGGGTGCTAAGGTTCTCATTGCTTAGTAGCTCGACTTTAATCCCCTAGTTCACAGTCCCACACTTCTCACTTCCCTCCAATTCCAGATGGCCTTGAATCGAGACTCTAGAAGCTGTCTGGTTTAATATGTCTCCTACAGGTTTGGGAGAAGTCTCTGGCAGTACGTAATGATTGAGTGTGCTTGGGAGTCCAGCTTTTCTGAAAGATGGCTGTTGTAGGCAGTCTTGACCTTGTCTTTTGTGGTACCTGGTGCTACCAAGTGATGAGCTTTTGGAGGTTTGTGAAGAGGGGGGACTTTTAACTTTTCTGTCCTTAATGCCCCGATTTCATATTGCTGCCAACAAAGGTTTTAGCTTCTTTCATTTTATAAAGTAATTACAATGTTTTTATACACTTTTTATCTTCCATTTTTTTATTGAGATTTATCATCCATTTTTGCTCACATTCTCATTCCATGCACACACACACACACATATACTTTTATTCTTTTACTCTGATTTTAGTAGATAGAGGAGATTAAGGTATGTGGTCTATCCTCAACTTTTAACTAGACATCCGTCCCAGCTAGTATAATATCCAGAATAGGCGATTATTTTTCAAGACCTAGATTAACCAAATAAAAGTCTGTAGCACTATTTTTTGAGTAAATTTTGTAGCAAAGTATATATAGTTTTAGTGTATTTGTTTGTCTGATTTCCAAACATTTCTTTTGCTATTTCATCTTAGATAAAGTAATGGTTATAAAGATTCTTTATTTGAGATATGATGAAAATAGAAAATAAACACTGCAGTATAAAATAGTTGAGTGAAGATGTGATATACATTATTTAATATTTTGACCTGCAAACTGTACAATGTGGTGGTCAGGCAACAAGCATTTGTTGACTATCACTATGAGAAGCAGTAAGTTCCACATTTAAAAGCTTTGTTGTCAGAATGCATGGGGTTTTCAATCAGATCAATCTGGATAAACCAACAGCCTTGGATCCTTACTAACTTTGCAATCTTTTCCTACTTGCCTTAGATTTATCATCTATGCAATGAGTGCAATCATCATAACTACTTCATAGCATGGATATTGCACCGTATGTGTTACACAACTGGCCGTAGCACCAAATTACCTGTGTTTGAATCCTGTCTCTGCTAGTTAATAGTTGATCTTAGTCAAGCTCAACTTCTTTCAAAATTAGATTTAGGTGAACAGATTTTGGTCTCTGAGCTGGTGAGATAATGGGATTTAGGTTTAAGTGATGAGGCTTTCTGCTTTGAATTGATGCAATAATATGATGATACTCTTTGATAACGTGGGAGGGAATGACTTTTTGCTTGTGGGAGGGACATGATTAACGAGGGGCCAGATATGGATTGTAGTAGGCAGAATTCTAAGATGACTCCAAGAGTCCTACCTCCTGGTGTGCATGCCCAATATAACTTGATCTCCTTGAGTGTTTAAAGGTTTTTCTAATAAAATGTTTCAAAGTATCCTAGAAGGAAATGGTTGGAGTTTCTTAAAGTAAAGTAAGAAATCATTTTAAAGGAGTTTCTAGAAGCATGAAAGAATACTTTATAAGTATGTTGGTTTAATGTTAATTACCCTTTTACTAAAATAGACTTACCCTTTTACTAGAAGGACTGATGGATGATTGGTATAGAGGAGATTGTAATAATGAGGACTTTCCATGTGGTTGAAGCTGTATATTTATTAATTTCCTTATTTCTAATGCAATCCTATAAAGAATAAGTACTATACTATTCCAAGGTTCAGTTGAGTATATAAAAACAGCAAGAGGTTAGATAATTTGCCCAGAGAGTAAGTGATAATAAAACAGAAAACTAACAATCTACATAATTGTGTAATCCTATTTAAAAAGCAGAAATATGTCTGTATCTATATTAATATCTCTACCTATATATACCTACATATGTGTTTATTCTCCGTTTTTCCCTCAAGAAGAGGAACCTAATTCCCAAACATCATATATACCATATAGATCAGGGAACTAGTATCTCACTAGTATTAGTTGTTTCAATGATTGACTAATGGGAGGGTGGTTAGAGGAAATCATTTTGAAAGTTCAATCTTATTTCAGTAAGGATATAAGACAAATATTCTATGGGATATAACAGAAGTTCATCTGGGAAAGAATGCCAACTTTCTCCATATTTTAAAAAGAATCATGAATGCATTTCTAACAAGATATGTTAGGGTAAGACATTATGGGCTATTGAAGGTCTTGGTGAATTCAATGAAATAATATGTCACATGTATAAAAAATGTAATATAAAGTTAAAAATGACCAATCCCATAATGTGTTCTATACTGTGGTAATGTGTTCTATACTGTGCTAAATTCTGTGCATTTTAAGATTAATAAAACATGGGCCTTACCCATGAGACATCACAGACAGGACATCTATTTTTCTTCATTTTTCATAAGTTAGTTGTATGTGATTTTTGCTGTTATAACCTCAGTCAAGGTGTGAGAAGTCATGAGAAAAATGATTTGTTCTGAGAACTCTGAGAGTTATATCACAATAATCAGATTGAGGAGTTTTGGGTGATTATACCCAGTCTTTGTCTATATTCACCATAAATTCCCCAGATAATTCCAAATATAGCTTTGCATAAATATTTGTTCAAAATATACCAACTTACCTCTTCTTTGACTAGTTCTCTCTCTTTTTTTTATCCTCGCCCGAGGACATTTTTCCATTTTTTGTTCAGATAGAGAGAGAGAGAGAGAGAGGGAGCAATATCGACATGAAAGGGACACATTGAGTGGCTGCCTCCCTTACTACCCAACCAGGGTCGGAGACAAACTGTAACCAAGGTACGTGCCCTTGGCGGGAACCGAACCCAGGTCTCTCTGGACCGCAGGCCGATGCTCTAACCACTGAGCCAAACTGGCCAGGGCGACTAGTTCTCTTTTAAGTATGCATCTAAGCAGGTGGTGCTAACTTGAAGGTCAATCAGGAAAACAGGATGAGGGATGTGTCTTCTATGAAAATGTGCTGCCTTTGAGAATTTTTTTTTGATAAAAATAAGATGGCAGATTTTCTCTTATAAACCGTATGTTCTTGCATTTCTGATATCTGGAATCAGTAGCTTGCCAGAAACATTTCCAATCAAAAGCCAGACTAACCCATGAAGGTGTCCAAAGAAGTCTGTTCTGATTACTGAAGATGTTGAACTAGTCCTGACTTCAAACAGTAGATATTTCCACACTTTAGTGCTATATGACAGCTCTATTCATTCCGCAATGTCAAATTCTTTGGTTTTGGCCATTGGGTCTTTATGCGTTTCTGGCTAGGGAAGCAGAGAAGCCTAATTTGATTCTGAAGCCAAAAGTTTTTAGGCCCTGTTCCTTTGGAACTTGGACTGCAGGATTTTGGCACTGTGTGAAGACTAGGACAGAGCAAGTAGTCACACATAACTAACTGACTCAACAGAGCATATTCAGGGAGAAAGATCATGCCTACACATTGAATAACCGTTCTCCAAGGCAGACTGACAACACCCTGAATTCAATCACCCTTAAATAAACACACAAGAAAAGCATGGCTTTAACACACCTCCAGCACTGCTCTCCAATGCTGCCTGGTGGGTCTGAGTTCCATCAGCCAGGCTGCAGATACAGCCATGACTGTTGTTCTTACTTATGTCTGTCTGCTGTCTGCTAACAAGCATTCATATGCTTTGGATCATTAAAGTCACAACCTCCTATGCCAATCTATTCCTCTCCACGGGTTTGCTGTAGATTGGAACGAGGGATGCTAGTTCTATTTCTTTTTCTTTCTATTAGGAGCTCCAGTCGGGGTTATTTCTGAGGTCTGAATATTACAGCTTGCACCCTTGCCCCTATTGAGCATGTAAATTGTCTTCCCATTATGCTTGTTCTTTTTGCCTGATTTATTCCGATTGCTGTTGGATGTGCCTTTTCAATGCAAGGCAAGTGATTTGTGCTGGAGCTGCAACAGACAAAAAATGCTGTAACTTAAGCTGTTTCCTGGTGTCATTGCTATCTGCGAGAGGTCTGCTGTACTTACTCCCATGCTAAATTTCTTCTGACAGACTCCAGGTGGTGGGGATTTTCACAATCCAACCCATTTCAGCGTTAGAACTTGTCATTTGGAGCTCTGCGGATCCTTCCCTTTCATCTCACTGTTGGTGGCAGGTTGAGTACATTTGTACATCTACCTGTACAAGGCCACATGTGTCCACTGGTATAATCAAAGGTGGAGAAATACAACTTCCTCTTTTAGAGAAAGCACAGAGGACAGATATTGGAGGGAGAGAGAGAAAAAAATGTCACTTGTAGTATTATGCAGGCTGCCCATCTAAACCCATCATTGCCTGGCACCTACACACTAAGGGCAAGAATCCAGCCAACTTGTGAGTGGGCACTATGCCATCTGAGCAGATGGGCATAGAAGTCGGCAGCCAGTAGACCATGTATGTGCATCAACGGTGGGTGTTGAGGGCACGATTCCCAGAGGAAAATGTCCTAACAGCTGTCTGGCCTGAGCCAACATACTTACGACCAAGGAAAAGTGCCATCCTTCAATCCTGCTGAGTTGGATTAACCTTCAGAACTAAATCTGCTTTTTCGGCAGCAGAAGGTGAGTTTGGGGGTCTGTGAAAACCTCAAAGAATAACTGAAGAAAGGAAACTGGAGTGATACAATTATTAGATATTCATTGAAGATGCTGAGAGCATTTGTGTGCATATTTTAAATATTTGACCAAAAGTCTGTTAATTCTTAAAAAAGTCATAATTATTAAAAGCATTGCCTCCCACAGTGCTTTTAGAAGTGACTTTTCCACACATAGCATTTTCAGTGAATTAAATAGTACATTTCCATCTCTGCATTAAGAAATAATGATGTATGAGAAAAGGTGTCAAAAGACTATAGAAATCTCATTTGTAATGCTTTCAACAATAAGGATAAAATTTTTAAAAAGACTATAGAAAACTGACTGTGGATAAATATCTTTGTCAAACTTTATATACTATGGATCAAACTTGATGTATCATGGATTATAGCTTTCCAAAAAAGAGAAATTTTTCTTCAGTGATTGAACATACACCTGACAATATAAGAAGGAAACTTGAAATTCCAACTTTAGCCTTTCTGGGCAATGAAAGAGGCTTTATATTTGAGATTGAAAGTAAAGCCTGATTCTAATTTGTTGAGAATTTCCAGACAGTTGAACTTCATGAAATTAAATATAGGTTGTTTCTGCCCAACACAGTCGGTGAATTAACAATAATTCATTGGGCTAAAAATAGGTAGACCATTTTAATAATTTAAACCCTCAATAATTGTTTATTTATTTTCTATTTTGTTTTGTTTTGAGGTATCTGTGCTATTTGTGTGATAGTTTTCTTGTTATAATTTTCTGTTATCTTAAATATTTTTATTTAAAAGGTAAAATATGATTTGCAGTTATAGAGGAAATGTCAGTTTGACCCAAGTGTTCTAGAATACACGTTTATATTTTCTAGTATCTATTTTCTAAACTATATTTTTGTTGACATCAACAGAGGAAATACCTCTTATGTAAAAAGTAAAAGATATGAATAAGTTATTTTAACTGCTAATGTTAGTAACTTTTGCTATGGGTCTAACAAATTATATACCTTAGTTATAATACCATTAATAACATTATAAGTAGAATAAAATGTTTATGAGTCTATTTTGGCCCTGAGTTTCTCATTATATTAGTTTATAAATACATAGCTAAGTATAAATTAACCTATAGTGAAAGAGGAAAGTAAATTTGAAAATTAAGATAATACATAAATGTACTTCACGTGAAGAAATGTAGAGAATTGTATTACCCAGGTATTTCTGTGTTTCTTTGTTCGGGCAGTTTTCATTTTAAGAGTATTGTTTTTCATTAATTTTATTATTTTTAAAATTACAGTTTAGTTGAAATACAATGTTATATTTATTTCAGATGTATAATATAGTGGTTCTATATTTATGTACCTTAACGTGTGATCACCACAATAAGTCTAGTAACTGTCATCATACAAAGTTATCAGAATGTTGTTGACTATATTTCCTGTGTTGTACATTATATTCCTGTGACTTATTTATTTTATAACTGGAAGTCTGCACCTCTTATTTCCTTGCACCTTTTTAATTAATCCCTAAGAATAGGTTTGAAGGCTAAAATTGTGATGCATCCACGTTCCATATGAATAACACTGCTCAGTCTGAGAAAACTCCCTTGGGAAGAGATAGTCCACTGAAAGCATGAGAGAGAGAGAGAGAGAGAGAGAGAGAGAGAGAGAGAGAGAGAGAGAGAGAGAGGAAATACTACTTAGCAATAAACAATGAAATGTTCACAGTACATAACTAATTTTTCTTTAAACAGGAAGTTATGGGCAATTTAACTTTCTTCTTAGGAAACACATATGTTTGGGACTAAACAAAGTAAGAGGAAAATAATAAGGAGTTAAAATCATTCCAGCAAGTGCTTGCTTTTGTCTATCTGGGAGATCAGAAAATGTAGGTAAAGCTGAATTTAACTGAATTTGACTTGTCAGGATTGAAAAGCTGGTAAGTACTCCAGTGACTCGGATGCTGACCAAAGAGTATTCAGCAAATTAAAAAAAAAAAAAAAGTCAGCAAACATTAATATGTCCCCCAGAAGGTTTCTGAATATTTTCCTTTCATTTTATGCAAGGGATAAAAGAGGTAAGATAGAGTGTCAGATTTCTGACTGACAACATACAGCCAAAAAAAGATTTATGGAAAAGCCAAAAATCCAAGACAAACCTTTGCTAATGGATGTTTACAATGGAGATTGGATGATACTGTGGGCAGAGGGAGGAGAAGAACATAAATGTTAAGCAACATATTGTGCTACATTAAAAATGAACAAAAACAGAAGAATTTAGACTTTTTAATGATTTATATCTTTACCTCCATTAAGACTATGAAAGATATATTTAGTTAGTGGTAGAATAATTATGAGACATGGATGGTGTTACATGTGTCCACAAATAGATAAGATCAGAGATTAAAACATGATAAGGTAATGGTCTATGGTTTGGTTTGGTTTGGTTCCCTCAAAAGCAGTTACCTCTCACATAAACATGATTTTTAAAATATAGCCAGCATTTAGGTTGAGGTTTATTATTTCTAAAGAACTAAATTGTCAATACAAAAAATACTGGCCATGTCCCCACATTTTAAAAAAATGCTTCAGTGACTTCTTATTTCTGATTTTAATAGATTTAAAGAAAAGAGTTTTGCAAAACAAATGAAGATCTGAACATAAGAATTGGGATACACCAAAAAAAAAAAAAAACTTTTGAGAACCGTGAAGATGAAAACTAAACTTAGCCACAGATTTATTTCTGTTTTTCATCCAAGTATCCAGGGAGGTTGGTAATGGGAGGTATGCCTCAGAAAACGTACATGTCTGTGAAAATGTTGGAACAAACTAATGCTTTTATTCAAGTGATTTTATTTCAACTCTAAGCCACAAGATATAAACTTTCATCAAAAATGGTAATCTATTTAAAAGCAGAGCTATGTGGAATGTTTCATGTTTATGTATAACTTTCATAGTAGACCCTCCTACACCAGGAAAATAATATACCAAAATTATGTTATTTTTACAGTTTTTAATATATCAAGTACTATTTCCTTTCATCAGTTTCATGTTCTTTAAATAGATAGAAATGAAAAAGGAATGGAATTAAAAATGAAAATACTTTGAAAAAGTGACTTTTTAATTCCTTTTCTTTGAAAAAAAATATCTGAAAAATAATTATCATGCATAGTCTAATAGGAACAAAAATGAATTTAAAAGAAAATATGTGTTGCATACTCTGAATTCTCCATTTTTCTACCTTGCTTTGCACAAACACAAAGCTAAAGTGCTTGGGGATGAGCATGGGAGTGGAAGTGGGTGGGAAGAGAGGTAGGTGATGATAAAGAAGGAAAAACTCACAGATTTGATCTAAAAGCATTGCAGTGATATATTAATCTGATACTGGGTTCAAAAAAGAAAATCTAAGAAGACATTGTATTTCAATTTTTTTTCCAATGGTAGCTACAAATCATTTCTATTTACTGGGCACAATAAATCAATAGGAAGATAACATCATTAAAGAAAAAGATGAGGTCTGACTTTTTTTTCACCTCAAGACAAAGGGATGTCTTCAACTCAAGTATTTATTATAAAAGTTCAGTTACTTAAGATGCAGAACACTGTGATAGAAAAAGTTTAAGACATACTCATGCCATCTCAAAAGAAAAGAAACTTAAAATTATTAAGGCTTCTTTTTGCTAAAGTACTGGAAATTCTCAAATAGGAGTTGGAAAATGATGTTGAAACCAACATTTTATCATTTGAATATAAGAATTAGCAAGAAAAAAATCAGGCTGTGCACAAATATGTGGTAGATATGCATACATGTCTACTTATGTTTAGAGGAAGGATCTGTGTACTATTTCAGAACATTTGGAAACAAAAAAGAAAACAGACATGAAAGCCATATTGTCAGGCTTCCTCAGAAGAAATGCTTCTGGAATTCAAGGAGAAAATAATGTGTTAAAGTAAAGTTATATCAAGCTGCCGCTAATATTATTACTGTTATTCAAGTTTTCCAAATTCAACGATTAATGAATGATTCCTGCAAAAGTGAAAAGCACCTAAGATCACTCAGTGGAACCCACTGCTGCCCACATTCTGAAACCTATCCAGAAGCAATTTGCAGAACAAAATGTAGGTTTTTGATATCAGATATATTTAGAAGTTATGAAATTCTGGAAAAAATATTAGGAACATCCAAAAACAAAATACACTCTTTGCAACACTAGTACTAAAGATATTTTATAATTTTAACAAAAAATACATTTTGAGAACCTACTATTAGAAATAACTGGCATATAAGTCTACTAACAGAAGATGTTTACTGGCTAAATTGAGTCGTTTGTAAGGACATCGAATGTCTTAAGGGGGAATGCTGCTCAAGAATGTGTCCCCAGCCCTGGCCCGTTTGGTTCAGCAGTTGGAGCGTCAGCCTGCGGTCCAGAGAGACCCGGGTTCGGTTCCCACTAAGGGCACGTACCTCTGTTGCAGTTTGTCCCCGGCCCTGGATGGGTCGTGCAGGTGGCAACCACTTGATGTGCCCCTTTCACATTGATGTTTCTCTCTCTCTCCCACTCTATCTGAACTAAAAATGGAAAAATGTCCTCGGGTGAGGATAAAAAGAAAAAAAGAATGTGTCCCCATAATGATTTGCAAAATTACCAGATAACAATAATAAGCTATTTATACACAATTATATAAGTACTATAATATTTTGTTTTTTATACTATAGCATATAGCTTTTCCTTTCAAACTTTAATCCAAATTTGGTTGTCCTCAAGTTTTCTTTATAATAATTTCAATTAAGTATATTATCATGTACAGACAACTCTCTTGAAACATGCTAACTTTTTCTGATATCCATTAAAGACAACTGAGCAGTTTTGAATCCAGAATTTCCTAAATCATAAGTCTCAGTCAGTATAATCTGATTAGAAATGATAACATATTTCTGTGCCTGATGCTCAACTGAGGAGAGTGGTGAAGCAAAAGACAGGTGATGGAATCTCTTTTCCCCCCTACATCTTCATAACCTGGTTGAACATGATATATCTGCTAGCTTATTGATTTAGGAATTATCAGCAATATTACTTCCCCTAAAGGAATATTAAGATGATTTATAACAGATTTGAAACCTGATTTCTAGCTTTCTGTGTAATGTGCATAAATTTATATGTTCAACTCTCTTGAAATTCCTCTCTCAGAAATATATATCTATGCACAGAGGGGATTTCAACTCTGTAGTTTCCTACACATTTAGTGCCTATCTTTATACGTATACATGTATGTTGTTGGAGAAGCAATAAATTGCAATCAACGATTGCACTTTATGGAGGATTTGGATGCGTGTTAAAATATCACCCATGCTTATCACTAGCTGTGGTTTTTCAAAGTTACTTAAAACAATTTGTGTCTGTGTCCCTAACATGTATAAAAGGGTGTAATATAACTGACCTCTTAAAGTTTGGGTTAGAATTATATATATATTAATAAATGCAAAACACTTAGGATAGTGCCTGCAAATGATAAGCACTCAGTAAATGATAGCAGACAATATTATTATATCATTTATCAATTTGAATTTTGTTTATACCATGGAACAAATGGTCTCCTTCAAAGATAAATTATGTGTGCTCAGTAACTGGTTATTTCTGTTCCAATTTCTTCTCATGAAAATTTGTTTACCAAACTTCAGTCATTCACTTATTATGTTTGTGTGTTTTTCCCCCTGTTTTATATACTTAAATAACTTTAAATTAATGAAAAATAGATTTTATCACTAATAAATGTCATTATTTTTCTACTAAACCTTAAGATTATATAAATAATAATTAAAATAAAAACATTCATTAGAGAAAATAATCTCTTGTGCCACTGGCGATACGTACACAACACATTTTGAAAGATTGTCTTATAGGAAAGTGTTCTGCAGGGAACTAGAAGGAAACATTTAGAGGACAGTGGGCCCCAAGGCCCATCTAAACCTAGTAACAGTGGGACAAAAATGGCATGCACTTGGCCAGGGTAGAACAGTAAGACTGACCGCTAAATGCTTAGGTACCCATTCTCCAATACTGTAGAGAGAATTTCTTGCCATTACGTTTTGTTTTGGGGGGTTTTGTTTGTTTGTTTTTGATTTTTCAGAGAGAGAGGAAGGGAGAGGGAGAGTGAGTGAGAAAGAAACATCAACATGAGAGTAAAACATCGGTTGGCTGCTTCCCACAGCCCCCTACCAGTGATCAAACTTTTCTGACCTGAGTTTGGCTTTTCTTGACATGGTAATTTAGGGGCCAAATTCTTCCCTTTTGCTTCTTCATCCTCCCTTAAGGCCTCATTCATGTTTTCTCCAGCCAGCAAAATAGGGAAGAGAGACCATGGCAGGGAAGCACTCACTGGTTAATAGCTTTCTGGGGAGAGGTTCTCTTTGTTCCTGCTCACTTTCCATTGGTCTAAACCAGTCACATGGCCACTTCTAAGTGCAAGTCAAGCTGAGAAATGCAGTCTAGATATGAGCCCAGGAAAGAGCACAGAACTTAGTAAATAACTATCCAGCTCTGCCACAGTTTGTCCTCTCATGCAGCTTTCTCCATCAGACCCAATTTCTCTCCCCTGGGGATGAACCGCAACCGAGGTATGTACTCTTGACTGGAAAGGAACCTGTGACAATTTGGTCCCCGGGCCAACGCTCTAACTGCTGACCTAAACAGGCCAGGGTGTGAAATACTACTATTACTGAGAGCTTCTGCTTAAGTTATCAAACAATACACTATGTAATTATAAATCCCTTCTCTTTCTCTTTTAACTGTATTACACAATCTTCCTATGATGCTTTTTTAGGATAAAGAACAATAAAAACGTTTTTTAAAATTGTTTCAAACCATTTATTCATGTGACTGCTATACATTTAAGTACATATGGATAATAGAAGACATAAAAATTAATAAAACATTAATGCTGAAAAAGCTGAGCTCACATCATAAACGCGAAGTGTTTCTATAGTAAATATTTTGTTCCAGTTAGTACAGCATTGCAAATCACCCGGGAATACAGAAGTATCAATCGATGATTCTTTAAGTCTGATGGAACCTGGTCAAAAATTCAGATGAGACCCGGCCGGTGTGGCTCAGTGGTTGAGCGTTGACCCATGCACCAAGAGGTCACCAGCTTGATTCCTGGACAGAACACATGCCCAGGGTGTGGACCCAGTCCCCAGTGGGGGGCATGCAGGAGGCGGCCAGTCAATGTTCATTCTCATAGATGTTTCTATCTCTCTCTCCCTCTCCCTTTTCTCTCTCTCTCTAAAAATCAATAAAGAAAACAAAATAAATTCAGATAAGGCATAGCAGGAACAGCTTGTCTGTACAATACAGTGTGTGAGGTCTCTGCTGGGAAGACCTGAAGCCTGGGGGTGAAGAAGGAATCATTAGAAGATCTTCATACTCACCTGATTGGTGGTTGATTTTGGCTCTCCTCTGGTACCCTGCACGGTCCAGTCTATTAACCAGAAAACCTAGAGGCCTTCCCTATGGTCTTTCAATGTAGGGTTATTTGGTTTTCCTCACAACATGGTGACTAATTTCCAAGTGTGAGGGATCGAAGAGAATATGACATTTTTATGCTCTAAGATTTGAAGTCATAACCATTTCTGTGGTACTTTTGGTTTGAAGCCGACCTAAAGGTTCTCCCAGGTTCAAAGTGAAGAGCGCAGACCCCTCCACTTGTAGGAGGTTACATGATGGAAGGGGCACGTAGAATAAGAGATGCTGTTGCAACCAGCCAGCTTTGAACATGCACTTCATTCAAAGTAGTCACTCTCCAAACAGATCTGCTTCCTATTTTATATCTACTTTATTCACCTTCTTTAATGATTCTGAATGTGGTTGTTTTCATGTACACTCACTAATTTATAGTCTTTTAAATCGTTTGTAACTTTTTTTTTTAAAGAAAAAAGAATAAAATAGCATCAAATGTCAATATTTTGCAGATATCCCGGCACAGAAGGAATCATTCACAGCATGTCTTGAAAGATGTAATTCTTCCATTGGAACAACTGGTAAGTGATTCATTCCTTCACTCCAATGCTGCATTCTTATCTACTGCCACAGAGTGAATTACCCCAAAAGTCAGCAACTTGGAACACCACTCATTATACCTTACTCTTCAGTGGGTCAGGAATATGGGTATGGCTTAGCTGAGTCCCCTCACTCCGTCTCTCAAAAGGCTGCAAAGTTTGAGCCAGAATTGAGGTCACATCTGAAGGCTTGATAGGGGAAATACCTGCTTTCTACTCAGGCACGTGGTTGTTTGCAGGGTTCAGTTCCTCCAAGGCTGTTGGTCAGAGACTGCTCTCAGTGACCTGCCAAATGGACTTCTCCAGCATGGCAGCTTGCTCCTTCAAAGCAAGCTGAGCAGGCAAGAGTGTCTACTACTAAGATGGAAGTTGGAATCCCCTGGAACCGAATGGGGAAAATACTATTCCATCAACTTTGCCACATTCTTTTGGTCAGAAGCAAGTTATTAACTCCAGTCTACACTTGAAGACAAGGAATTACACAAGGCTGTGAATAACAGGAATCAGAGATTTGGGGGTGCATATAACACATTTTAACAGTTGTTTTTTTTTGTTTTTTTTTAAGGAAAAATTGTTACCTTAGATTCTAAGTCTATGAAAGTAGGGTTGTTGTTTTTTTTCCACTTTTTTTTTATTTTCCAAATGACTAGAAGAGTACCTGAAACATATAAGTAACACGAATAATTGAAATATTAGAGATATTTGAAAAACATGTAAGTCCAATCATTCTGATATATTCTGATGCTTTTTCTGTTGATGATCTCCTTTTTGATAAAATAATAATAATAATAATGCCCCTTTTCTGCATGCTCATACTTCTTGCTGTATTTCATATTGGTCAATATACTACCAGTCCATTGGCTCATGGGATACTATACAAAGACGACTTTATTCTTATCTATCTCCTGGTATTTCATCCCAGTTATCTTTGGGCTTTCTCATTCTTAACACCAAAAATATTTATTTTCTTGGTTCAGTTATCTTATTTTCTTTTGCTTTGCATGTTCTAGATCCCTCATCTCCACTCTAGCTATTGGTCCATTACTCTTTTCTGCTTTAGAATAAATATTATTTTCAAGAATTGTCTACCTTCACAGTTGTTAATTTCTCCCCTCTCTTTATCTCTTGAACCAATTCCATTTAGGTTTTTTGTTTGTTTGTTTGTTTGTTTTATCCTCACCCGAGGACATTTTTCCATTTTTGGTTCAGATAGAGGGGGAGGGAGAGAGAGGAAGAGAGAGAGAGAACCATCGACATGAAAGGGACACATCGAGTGGCTGCCACCCGCATGACCAACCAGGGCCAGGGACAAACTGCAACCAAGGTACATGCCCTTAGTGGGAGCCGAGTCTGGGTCTCTCTGGACCACTGGCCGATGCTCTAACTGAGCAAAACGGGCCAGGGCTCCATTTAGGTTTTTATCCCAACCACTCACTCTCTATCAAGGTCATCAATTGCTTTCATATTGCTAAATCCATTTGTAAAGTTGAATGTTTTCTCCTTAGTAGACCTGTCTGAGTAACCCAATAGATAACTCTCTCTCTCTTTTTTTTTTCTATCCTCACCCGAGGACATTTTTCCATTTTTTGTTCAGATAGAGCGGGAGGGAGAGAGAGAGAGAGAGAGAGAGAGAGAGAGAGAGAGAGAGAGAGAAACATCGATGTGAAGGGACACATCGAGTGGCTGCCACCCGCACAACCAACCAGGGCCGGGGACAAACTGCAACCGAGGTACATGCCCTTAGCGGGAACCGAACCCGGGTCTCTCTGTACCACAGGCCGACACTCCACCCCCTGAGCCAAACCAGCCAGGGCTCTCTTTTTAAAGTATTTTCTTCACATGGCTACCAGTAAACTGCTGTCTCGTGGATCTCCAATTAATTAAATGGCTACCCATTATTCGTCTCCTTAGCTGATCCCTCTTCATTTTGTAGATCAGTTCTTAACTTTTCTTTTTTTTCTTTATCTGTATTCCCTAGAACATCTCATTCAGCACCATGGCTTTATATACCACGTTATCCTAATCAGTTCTCCAGGATGGACCCCTGCTCTAAATTCCAGTACTGCAGATAGTGACACTTTCACTTATATGTCTGACATACATCTCACAATTAACATATCCTGAATTTTGATTTTCCTCCGAACCCAGTCTTCTCTATCTTATAAAATGTGAACTTCATTTTTCAGGTGCTTCAGTCAAAAGTCGTAAAGTCATCTTTGACTTCTTTGTTTCTGTTTCTCTTATAAGACAAACTTAAACATCAAATAACCCGTTAACTCTATCTTTAAAATTAGTCCAGATTTTGCCCGGCTGGTGTGGCTCAGTGCTTGACCATTGACCCATGCGCCAAGAGGTCGCTGGTTCGATTCCTAGTCAGGGCACACGCCCAGGTAGTGGGCCAGATCCCCAGTGGGGGGCGTGCAGGAGTCGGCCAATCGATGTTCTCTCTCATCGGTGTTTCTATCTCTCTCTCCCTCTCCCTTCTTCAGTCTCTAAAATCAATAAAGAAAACAAATGTTTTTAAATGAAATAAAATTAGTCCAGGGTCAGGTCATTTCTCACCACCTTGATATTATGTCATCTTTCACCTGGTTTATTACAGTAATCTCATAACTGATGTGCCCACTTTTACCCTTGCTGTCTATTTTTTTATTTTATTTTCAGCACAACAGCCAAACTGAGCTTGTTAAGATACAAGATACATTGTATCACTCCTTAGCTCAAATTCCTCTCTGGTTTACCACCACTCCCAGGGTAAAAGCTGAGCATCATACAGTGGGTCATCTGATCCTACTGGTCCCAGGTACTACCTGTCCGGCCTCACCCTTTTCTTTTTCCTCCTGGCTCATTCTGGTCCAGCCAAGCTCACCACCTTACTTCTTCCATAGCGCATTAAAACTGGCTTATCCTCTGCCTCATACAAAATAATTTATTTGATGTCCAGAAATATGTCAGGCTCATTACTTCATTTACATTGTATCTATTCAAATATTACCTTTTAAGATAGGTCTTTCCTAATGTCTCTTAAAAACAAACAAATAATCTCTCCCCACTATTTCCATTTGCAATCCTTTTCTCTGACCTTAATTTAATTTTCTCCATAGAATTTATAACCATGTAGCATGTTATAATTTTTTTTATTTATTTGTCATCTCATTAGAATATTCTGTGAGAGCAGGGATACTTTCTCCTATTGTCATAACTCTCTTTCCATGATTATGACAAATTCTAGAACATGGTAACAACTCAGTACATATATGTTAAATGAGTGCACAAATGAGACAGTTTCGTGGCTTTGGTTTTGCTTCCAAGCCTATATAATACACAGATCTCTATCTTGAAGTGCTAATTAGTCATTTGTTCTCATATGTCTCTGTGTCATCTCAGAAGTAAAATCTCCCAAACTGAACCCATCATCGCCTTCTTCCCAAACGCATTCCCCTTTGCACTGAGCCCTCTGTATTAGTGTCAAACATTTATCTAGGCTTAGAACACATTTTCCTGGGATACTTCATTTTCTTTATGACCCTTCACCATTTTGTGAAGCAATTTCTTCAGAATGGCTGTGGTGCCCACGTTTTTCTTCACATGTACGGGCATACCCTCGCCCCAGCTTTCAAATGCTTCTGATCTCAATCCCGCTACTGCCCCCTGTACTCAGTGCTACACGGGAGCGTGGCTTCCCACACCAACCTTCTTTAACAGCACTTTTATTATTTCATTCTTCTTGTCAAAGCATTCAACAGCTTTCTATTTTCTATAGCATCAAGTCTATAGACCTCTGCTGTGGTCCCTGATTTACCTTATTTATTATCTGCTCCTAAATATGTACCCTCAGGCCAGCAATGGTAACATGATTAAGACATGGCTCTTACTCTGTAGGAGCTTAAATTTTCTGTAACAATTATAGTTGCTTCATCTCAGCACTTTTTTGTTGTTCCCTCTTATTTCACGGGTAATAGGCTTGTTCCATGGCTAGACTGCAAATGCTTTGAAGTTAGGGGTCATGACTTGTATTTTCTTTATTATATAATACTTCCCCTTACATGGTGTCAGCACTAGTGTTTGTTCAGAAAACACATGCTTGCAATTGATTTAATATTAAGATATTAAAGGTTTATTAAAATAATATTGATTTCATATATTAATAAATATATGCCTGCTTTTCATCGTGAAAGCTGATTTTTCAATTTAATTAGATGTAACAGTATCTCATTTTCATAATGAATTACTCAGGTCTCAACTTAGAGAACATTTTCTCTGGCAAGTGTTTCTCTGACTCACATAACCCTTCTTTATTCTGCCTCCCTGTAGCTGTTTGTTTTTTACTTTTTTTTTTCCTTTGAATTTGATTATTTAAGCATGATTTTGTAAGAATTTTTTCAGTGGATATAAGCATGCTTTTTCTTTTATAAATTAGACTTATTGGAGTGACATTGGTTAATAAAATGTTCTAGGTTTCAAGTGTACAATTCTGTGATATATCATCTGTATGTTGCATCGTGTGCCCACCACCTAAAATCAATTCACCTTCTGTCACCGTATATTTGACCCCCTTCCCTCGGTAACCACCGTACTGTCTGTGTCTGAATTTTTGTTTTTCTTGTTTGTTCATTTGTTACTTTCAGTTCTATATTCTATATTCTATATTCTTTCTATATGTGTGAAATCACATGGTTCTTAATTTTTCTGTCTGACTTCTCTTAGAGTGATATGCTCAAGTGATATCCATCCATGTTGTCGCAAATGGCAGGGTTTCATCTATTCTGGTGGCTGATTAGTATTCCACAGTATACAGGTACCACATCTTCTTTATCCCATCATCTATTGAAGACGCTTAGGTTGTTTCCACTTCTTGGCCACTGTGAATAGTGCTGCAATGAACACAGAGGTGGGAGAAGCTTCTGCTCAGCTCCTCTGTCCATTTTTTAAATTGGATTGTTTGTTTAGTGTTGAGTTGTATGAGCTCTTTATATATTTTGAACAAAGCCCTCGTCAGAGCTGTTGTTTGCAAAGAGCTTCTCCCATTTGTGTGGTTGCATTTTTGTTTTATTGGAGGTTACTTTTGTTGTAGCAGCTTGAGTGTGCCTGTATCTAAATTGCCTGTACTGTTAATCACACTAAAGTTGCCTGTTTCTTTTTCTATCTCTTATACTGAACTACATTCTATTTGAGGGCAGGGCTATGCCTCACTCACTGTTTTACTCTTTGGGCTTTATATAGGGCATTGCTGAGCAGAGCTGCCCAATAAATAGAAATGTAATTGTGTGTTTTTCCATAAATTTGGATTATAGAACAAATAAAGTACATATAAATTATTATAAAGGAATATATATTTTAAATATAACACATGAAAATGCTTGCACCTAAGCATTTGATGAAACATGGCAATAGTTAGACTGAAAATGGAGCTATGTGAGTGTATTTGTAATGTAAATATACATATGTAATTATATATATAATTATATACATGCAAATATATATGCAATTATATTTGAACAATGCCTTAAGGTGTCTAAAATATTTTATATAAAATGTATATTAATTACAGGTTTTAAAACTTCAAATTATTGTTCTTATTCAAATTTAATGAATGACTAATGGTGTATTTGAGCAACAAAAAAATAGATTAATATTTTTTAAGAAGTCGAATATTCAGAAATGATTTTCTCAATTTACCTTCTTAACATTAAGGTTATATTGGTTGGTTGGTTTACTGGCCTGTAGTTGGCTGAATTGACTCTGTAGACTCAATTCTTGATAAATAAAATTTATCTTGAATATTCCAAATTATGGATAGTATATTAATAGATAATACACTCTTCTAGGTCAGGAAGGTGGCACTGGCACTGCTAAATACAAAGAAAGAATAATAACTGGTGAAGCTCTAGTTTGTAATCTCTCTCTAACTCATTCTCTGCTTCTCGGTGTTTCTGTCTTTCTGTTTTCCTTTCTCTCGCTTTGTCTTACACACACACACACACACACTTTTGGAATGACCAACCAATTTATTTCCTACTGCTGACTTGATTTTCCCTGGCTCCTCCCTTTGAATATTTGTTTATCTTGTGTTGTCTTATGAACACAGGTTACATTTAATATTTACCCATCAATCTCTACTTGAATTAAATTGCCTATTTAATGTGATTTTAAAGACAGAAATGCTTATTTTTCCCCACAACACTTATTTATGAACTACTCCGTGATGATGGGCAATGCCAAAATAACCACCAATTCTCCCAAACTGCAAATTCTGATTAATTTTTAACCATTACTATTTACACCAAGACTTGAATTATTCCAGAACCTATGAAGTTTTCTTTACACCCGACTAATCTAATATATATATTTGACCTAGATTCACATGTTTTTCCCGGAAATCTGCCATGTCCCTGACTTCTATCCCTGAAATTCTCCCTCCTCATGTCTCGGTGTTGCTTCTGGAGACACACACAGGTTTTTGCACCAGCTTCCCTCGGCATTACCTGCCAGAATAAACTACCACATGTGAAATAATAGACATTAAGACAGTTTAGAAAACAATTAAATCCTTTAAGTTGGTGTTATTACTCATTATTTTCAAATTGTTTAATTTTGAGATTATATATATCCAACATTTGGTGCTATATAAACCTCATCTTTTTTCACTTCTCATATTCAGAACTTCCCTGAACATTTTCCAGGAATCATGAGAGGCTTTGGATTTAAGCATAACTGGCAAAATTATTCCATTAGATCCATCCCCTTTGGAGAAAAATGATTTATTTTACAAAAGTGGGATCTGCCATCATGGGGTCTCTGAAAGATGCTATCATCCTTTGGTGGCCATGCCTTTCTTCCAGTGTTCCCTTTAATCAAGTAGATTGTGATCAACGTGGTTAAGCAGAAGCAGAATGTGTTTCTTTTGAATATTGTCAAAATGAATATATTCTTAATTAGATTCTAAAATCTCATGGCAGAAACTACCCAGTTCACTGACAGGAGACATCATTTCTGCCACATAGTATTCAAATCCACATGCTATCAACGCAAGAGACGTAAATTCTTTTCAGAGAATCTATGTGGATGCGTAGCAAGCACTATAAAGCATTCACAATTTTAAATATGAAACATTAAATCTACTAATATGTGTTTGCTTCCTGATCTTGTACATTGCCTATTATAACTGTTCATGAGACCTAATTATTTTCAGGGCACTTTTCCTTTTTCCCCATAAAGAAATGCTTGAGAAAAATGACTCTGTTTAGAACATGTTAAATCTTTATCATTTTTATTTATTATCAAAAGAGGATAAGACATGTCTGTGGATAACCCTGCAGGAATCAAAAGCCTGTGGCGGGTTGCAGAGAATCATCTGCTACCTCCTGAGCTAGGAGGATTTGGAGGCCAGAGCTCAGGAAGTTGCCATGGCTTGGGGGCAAAGCAGGTTTTTGCAGATAAACCTTAAGTCACAGATTCTACTTTTGGAGCCTGGTATCATTTTGTAGATTAATTAATACTTGCGAAGGCTTCGAGGATGAAAGGCACTGTGTGCAAACGGTGTTTTCTTATTTTAAAACAAAGGACAGCCACTTTGGGGGAATAATTCTATTGATTAGGCTGTGCTTTCTTTAAATTGCAAAATAAAAAAAAAAAATTTTTTTTTAAAAATCCACAAGCGCTTCAGTCTTTCAAAATTCCACTTTGGAGAGATAAAATTAGGTTTTCTGACATAACAATCTCCCAGATCTTTAAGCAGTAGTATGTTAATAATAAGTTACATAATTTAATAACTCTAGCAGAATCCATCTCTAGGTTTTCACTGTTTCATGCGCCCTTCCTTTTCTCAAAGAGGAACATGATTATGAATTCCGGAGTTTGTGAGGCCATTCCTGCGCTAGGTGGCGCTGTGCTAGCTCGGGGTCCGCATCGGCATGCTAAATACTCATGTTCTTTTCTTGAGGGACTTTCAGTCTATGGGTAAAGAGAAGTGTTCAACAAGCAAAGGAATAAACCATTCTATAAACGCATATTATAAAACCTGCATTAACAGCAGAAAATCAAGTTTCTATGAAAGAGGGTGAGCCTATCTTGTATTTAATAGTCATGAAAGAGCGCTTTGAAAGGGACATATACATTGGGATTTGCAGGATGGGTAGAGTTTGTCAAGCAAAGAACTGGAAGAAGAATGTTGCAAACAGAAGGAATAGCAAGTGCAAAGGTCTGGAGGTCAAAACAAATTGCTACATTTGAGAAAGTACAAGAATCACACACTGGCTAAACAAGGGAAGTAAGCCAGGGGGTGTGGGCGGAGCGGGAGTGGTGTGCAGATCATGAAGGGCCCAGGGCTCATGGTAAGGAGTTTAGAAGCATTAAAACACAGAACACGTTACAATAGTTTCTCCCATCCAGAC
Source organism: Molossus molossus (assembly GCF_014108415.1). Classification (NCBI taxonomy): domain Eukaryota; kingdom Metazoa; phylum Chordata; class Mammalia; order Chiroptera; family Molossidae; genus Molossus; species Molossus molossus. Next base: position 26,759,154 of record NW_023425346.1, read on the forward strand.
ACATATTTTAAGTTCATTTAACTCTAGAGTAAAAGAACACATACAACAACAACAAAAAAGCTATTAGCATTGAGTAATCCTTTCTTTCCTACTGCATAGACTGAAATTAGGTTATAACAAAAAAGTGAATTATGCTAATACGTTGCCCAGACAATCGAGAAGACCATTCCACTGAGCTACAATGGCAGACAAAGCAGAGCCACACAGGCACAGCAAAGACACAGAGGTAGAGTTCAGGACAAAAGAGAGAGACTGAGGAAGCGAAAGGAGAGATGAGGTCCCCAGAAGACTGAAGAAAGTTTCTGAGGCACAAAGAGATGCCTTCATCAGCCTGTTTCCCAAGCAGAACCTGGGTTTTCTTTTTTTATGGTGTAACCAAATAAAACACACTGGTTACAAGATGAAAGGCTCAGGAAAAAAGGCTATGGGGGTTTTTAAACATCAAATAGTAGCTTTTTCAAGAAGACATGATTTAGGGGTAAATAAATCAGGACATGTGGGTAAAATTTCCTTTGAAATACACAGGGGTTTAAAATGACGGGGAAAAGCTCTTGGCAAACCATAATATGTTCTTTGCCAAACCCAACATTTGAAAAATGATTCAAGACATTCAGCAGAACCCCAAAGCCCAACATGTTCTCTCATCCTGAGCGAGAGACAGAAAGGAGAATGTCCATGGAAGCAGCGTGTATACAGATGGTTATAAATAGGTTGCAGTGAGCACACTCTGCCTGACTCTGAGTCTGAAATCAAGACCAGCTTCTCAAGAACTTCCTGGGTAATGCTTAGTTGCTCCTCCCTGGCCCCACTCACACAGGACCCAGAATTATTTTTCTTTGCTTTTCTTCTCTTCTTGTATGTAATCATGCATCCAACTTGAATTTAGGTTTACCACTTTTAAAAAGTATGCACACAGTAAATTATGTGTTTACATTAAGCAAAAACATTATATGTTATGATCTTGTGTCCCCAGAAACATATTTTGAGCTATAGGTAAGGTGTTTATATAATCGAGCATTTAATTCTTTATAAAAGTAGTACTTTATATGATACACAGATAAGCTGAATTTTTATGATGATTTGTTTCGTTTGCTTTTGCTTTGTTCCTAATGGATTATGTCCACAAGCTAGTCCATACACAGGTCAACAGAATTGATGTAGCAAAAAAGAGACAGTATAAAAATAATTGGAGAATGAGAAAAAAAATGTAAACAGTGAGCTCCAAGGAGGAAAGTGGGGCATCCTAAGATAATGTCATGAGAAGGAAAGCCAATGGAGTTAGGTAGGATGATATGTTCTGGAGATCTAATGTACAGCATGGCAATGATTGTTAGGAACACTGTATTGTATACTGGACAGGTGCTGAGAGAGTAGATCTAAGGTGCTCTCACCACAATAAAAGAAAAAGATATGAAAGGTAACTACGTGAGGAGATGGAGATATTAATAAGCTTGACTATAGTCATCATTTTACTACGTATATGTATATCAAAACACTATGTTTTACAACTTAAGTACAATTTTTATTTTAAAAATAAAATAGCATAGATAAAGCCAAAGGAAAGAAGACAGGCAGATGTATTTATTTCTGTAGGTAAGGAAAAGTAAAGAAGGAAAAAGGAAGCATAACCAGATGTGTCCTCATTCTGAACTTTGTAATAGAAACCATCAAAACAAACAGGATTATCAGCAAAGTACAGTGATCTATGAAAACTTCAGAAAAAATATAGTGAATGCCTTATTATTAAATAGGAAAATAAATTCTAAATCTGTTTGAGAATTCTAGCAGCCCAGTGTTGTAATTACAGAGAAATGAGGCAAAGTTCTCCTTGGAGCAGGCCAATCAGTCATAGAAAGTTTCACAGGGTGGCACTACTTTGAATGGCTTACACAAGCTTAAGGTTGTGACCTGTCTCAGTTTGTGGGTGTAGAAAATTTATATTTATCAAAATAATCAGGGCATAGAGAGACAATGATCTCTAGGGACTATCTCGCAGTAACCAAATTTTTAAGAGTCTGATATGTAAACTATAATTGGGATTTATAAATTTATAATAGTGGCTATACTGATGCTGACTATTTAAGTTACCCACATTCTACATCAAAGGACGTAGGAAGCTGAATTAAAAGTCAGAGGGTTGCCAATGAACACAGAATCAGAACAAAGGGGAAAGGAACAATAACTTAAATGCCATAGCTGAGCAAATGTCATAAGGAATAAGGGCTTTGTGGTTCTGGTGTGAAAAGCCAATTTATCCTCATCGAAATCTGGTGAAAGTCTTAGATTCAGTTTATTTCCTTTTATTAACATGTATTTTGACAGAACTCTTTTGGTGGACTGCTGCTGATGAAAACCTATTGTTTTCCATTCTACTTCTTTTATCTGAGATCAACATGAAGACTTCACATAAAACATTGCAGTGTCTGTGCTTAGGATTACAGGCCCGTCTTCCTGCCACAATTGTTACATTAATCAGAGGTTGCCTTCTGCTCGCCTGCCTTGTCTATCGCCTCCAACTTAGGTTGATAAACAGGTGCTATCTGGATATCCTACTACCATTCATTCTTTTCATCTGTATCTGCACAGAGTTGTGTCTGCTGAGTACTTCCTCAATGCTAGCAGACTGGCTGGCATCCAATCTGGACAAATTGCTTATCTTTCCTGCCACTTAGCATTAAATAGGGCTTCTATGGGGCATTGGGCAAATAGTGCAAGAAACCATATTCAGCATCTAAAGATTGGTTGACATTTCTTCAGTATACATAATTTAAGGAGTGTCACTATCTAAAAGCCCTTCAAGTTGGCCCAGAACTTGGCATTATAGCATCCTCTACTTAGACCTAAAGCTGTACATAATCTTGTAAATTACTAGAGACAAGACCATCTGAGTCCTAGATGACCAACACACTCAACTATAATTGACGGCATTAATATAGAGTAGGAATGAATAAGTAGAAGGATCAATATGGTACCATATATAACCTACATGCAAAATACATAGAAATCATTTGCTTGCCCCGATAATTCTGTCAGCTCCTATGAGCCTTCCAGAATAACTGGTTCTTGGTGCCTGGAACATGGTGAGGTATTTCAGAGTATGATGACAAGGAAGACTGAAGTAATTGAATCTGCCTCAGGAAAGATTTGCTTGCCAACATGGGACTTAAAATAAGGCAATGCTTTTAGTGTAGGGAGCTTGGCTGGAGTTTTCTATTTCAGGGCAAAAGCTGGCCTAAGTCTCTGAGATGGCTGGAGGGGAGTGTGGTATCCATTCCCCCTAAAAAAGGGACAGGGTGAGCATAATAGCTGTATTGAAGGAAAAGTGGGTTTTCTATTTGAAAACTGAAAGAAAAAGGAAGGAAGGAAGGAAGGAAGGAAGGAAGGAAGGAAGGAAGGAAGGAAGGAAGGAAGGAAGGAAGGGAGGAAATCAAATATAGAAGAGACGATGGGGAGAAACAAACACTTGATCCCAGAAATGGGAATGTGTGCATGATGTTTGTACATATATATAACTACATGTAGAAATGTGCATGCAGATACATGTAGATATGTAAAAATATGCACACTAGTAGTAGTAAGTGTAGCAATGAAGTGTACATAGTAAATGGATGATTAGCTTCTTCTAATAACACTGAAGGCAGCTTGGATTTTGGAAGATGATATCAGAAAATATTACTAACTTGCTATTCACCCCTTCCTCTTTCCTTTTTCTGGGACCCCTTTGTGGTTATACCTGGCAATCGTAATGCATTGACCAAGACGGCGTGAAATGACTCAGCTTATTTGATGGCAATGATGTCACATTTATAGAGTCCCAACATGAGGGATACAGATCCTGACCTCAGTCTCAGGTGTCTCGAAAGGTTCCGCAGTGTCTGGAGGAACATAGCTTACGTATTCAAGGAGAGGGGATTTTAAGGTATATAACTTAAGCCTGCTTATGTTGGTTTCTCCCTGCATGAGTTTTAGCTTTTTGCTTTCATATTCCTCTTCTTTTTCTAGAGAAATGATCAATCGTAACACCTCTCTGCGTACTAAATGTCCAACCAGTGGCCTTTCAGTAACTACTTTGGGGGGTAAGAAAGGCTATATTCTTAGCTGAGAAAATGTGCATCAATTTTTCTGATGGGTCAAGAGTTTTTGTAGCTTTTGGGTAGATAAACTCAGGCCTTTTGGTAACTTTTATTTTCATCAGAAAAAAACTTAAATAAAATAAATTTTTGTCTATGGTTACACAACAAAATTTCTCAATATACATTCTTAAGGAAAGGAACCTTTTCTGTGATGCTAATTGCTACTGAAAACATCCGTCTTCCAAACATTTGTAGAACCCAGTGCTGCCCAGAGGTAAACACTGCACTTATTATATGGGTTTAGTGGGTAGACAAATAAGATTTCTTGGCAACACATAAAAGGAACAGTATGTATAGAATAAAAGGTGGGACAAGCAAATGAATAGATGTATTCAAGTACAAAAAAGCCACCAATAAACATCATGATTCTAAAAGTCGTGCAAGAGAGCTTTCTTAGACTCCTTTACGCATGAGGGGAGTATGCTGGAGTAAAAGGAATTTTCTGGAAGTGTAGATATGTGAAAAATACTTTGCTATGATTATCATAAATGATCACTTTTATCATCATCACTATTTATTAAAAATGTATCCCTCAAATATATTTTGAAGGCTAAATACTGTACTTTGTATTTGGAACATAATAATGAACAAGTCAGAAAAAATCTCACCTATATCAGAGTAAGTCTATAAATAGCCAATTCTTTTTTTTTTTTTTAATTGATTGATTTTTAGAGAAAGGAAGGGAGAGGCAGAGAGAGATAGAAACATCGATGAGCTAGAACATCCATTGGCCACTTCCTGCATGTCCCCCACTGGGGATTTGGCCCACAGCCTGGCCATGTGCCCTGACTGGAAATTGAATCAGCGACCTTGTGGTGCATGGGTCAGTGCTCAACCACTGAGCCACACGGGCCAGGCTATAAATAGCCAATCCTTTCATTGGTGAAATTTTAGTGGCTTGGGACAACTCATTTGCTACTGAGTTCCTTTCACCCATCACAGTACAGATTAATTTTTTTTTTTTTTTTGCTTTTCCAGTTTCCTATACAGATTTAAATAAATATTCAAATAGCCATTTATTCATCCACTCATTTGCTCAAACAGTATGTATTATTGTGACTACTGGTGCCACCAAGTACCCTCAGTTCTGAGAGACCAGGTGTGAAAGGTAAAGTCACAGCACAGATGGGGGCACAACTAAATGAACTGTTACAGAGGGTCCAGTAAATGCAATGGTAGTGATGATGGCAGGATGAAATGGAAAGTCGGGGCAGAGCAAGCGTAGAAAAACTAACAGACACATTGCATTTTAAAACAGATTTAATATGTTTAGGAGTTTATGAGACGGAGACATGGGGGAGGTGGAGCATACAGTCTCGGGGAAGGCGTGTAAGTGGCACTGAGGGTCCTTTGATGTCAGGCAGGTGACTCCTTAACGCTTTAGGGATACAGCTTAGGGAGCAGGTATCAGCAGCTCATCAGCACGAAAAATAGAGCACAGGGTAAGGACCTGGGGTTGGGGGATGTGAGACAAGGGGACGGTAGGAATAGTATGTGAAGAAATTAAAACACTTATTAAAGACTTTTCTCGGAGTCAACGTATCACCACTTGAGCTCCGCGTTTATTTACTCTAGAACTCTGCAAAACTTCTGTGATGTTATAAAAAAAAAATTGTTGAATCTCCTTTAAGAAACTTGCAGAGATATTCGTAATGGAAGCCAATAAAGACAAATAGAAAAAGAAAGAAACCCAAATCTTAGAAGAAGGTAACGGGAAGCTGTTACACAGCATATCTTGGTAACTGAACAAAATGCACGCAATGTCATGTTTTAAATGTCCTTCCACAGTTCACGTGGCTCAGTTAGCTGTGTCCACGGAATGCTTCTTGATCCCTGGCCTCAGCAGGTACATGAGGAGGTGAGGGTGAAGAGTAAGAAAAAAAACAAAAGAACTTTTCCAAGGATGATCGGTACAATTAAGAAAGGCATTAGATTTGTCTTTGTTTTACTGTTGTTAATCAATTTTCTGAACAAGTCACTTCAGTGCCCAGAAGGAAGAGCGAGTAAAGGTGTATCACTGTCTAACAAATCGTTCACATTACTCTTGGTAATCTTTCTTTTGGATATTTAAGGGCTTGTAATGACTATCATCTTGCGGGCACTTCCCATAAGCTATATATGCATTATTAATGAAGTTCTATGACTGGAAACTTCTATCATTGCAATGACTTTTGGAAAGCATAGGTTCATTTAAACCAATAATGCATGGAAGTTTGTCACAGTTTTAACATATGCATTCTTCTTGCAGATGGTTGAAAAAGAAGGTTATCTTCAAAAAGCTAAAATTGCCGATGGAGGAAAGAAACTAAGGTAATAAAAGTTATTTAATTCACTTTTATAGAACAGTGCGTGTTCCCCATCTCAACTGTGCCATCACTGTTGTTTGGGAAGGAGGCCCTGTGGTACCAGACTAGAATATACTGTGCCTTCACAATGATCATTATTTTTACTGTAATTGTAGTTTTCCAATGAAGTTCTACATTGTATATTGCTGCACAGAATACATAAATAAGGTGCTCTTATCCTACTAGGACTTGAAATCTTTAAAAAATGCAAAGAAATAAGATAATGGGTTTTGCTTTCTGAGATTAACAGATTAAGGGATGACTGGACTTGTTTTGCAGTATATAAAAGGGTCCTCCAACGTTGGGAGCATAGTTTTTCTTTAATGTTTTTTTTTTTTCTTTATTGATTTGAGAGAGAGGGAAGGAGAGAGAGAGAGAGAGAGAGAGAGAAACATCGATGAGCGAGAACGTCAGTTGGCTGCCTCCTGCATGCCCCCCACTGGGGATCTGGCCCACACCCTGGGCATGTGCCCTGAATGGGAATCAAACTGGAGACTTCTCGGAGCATGGGCCGATGCTCAACCAGTGAGCTACACCGGCTGGGCATACTATTTTTTTTTTTAACTGAAGCTTTGACATACCTTTGTTTTCTAAATAAAAATCATTTGAGAAAAACAAAAGGAAAATAAAATCATCTGTCAGGTAAAAAGTTGGAAGTTGCATTTAGTGTCAAGATAAACACAGTAGGCGAGAGAAATTAGAAATGATGATAAGCATTCCTCAGTCAACAACAGACAAAACCTTGAAGGAAAAAAGTAAGTTTAATAGGAGAGTAGGGATATACGGTAGTATATTGTGCATGTATAAAATATTTAGAAACAATCACCTCCATTTCAGAGTTTTTCTTAGTTTTCATACAGGTTCTGTTACAGTTGATCCTTGAACAACCCAGAGGGTTAGGGACACCCACCCCCTCCATAGTTGAAAATCCCTATAACTGTCTCTAAAAGTGGCCCTTTGCATGGGCGAATTCAACCTTGGATTGAAAACTATTTTTGCTAGTGTTTGGGAATCTGCAGCTGGGAATGTGAAAATAGTGCTTTCCATCTGCTTGGGTGAATCTGCTAAGGTGTAACCAGCAGACAGGAGGGGCGACTGTGTTTTTGAAAAGCATCCTCACACGTGGACCTGTGCAGTTCAGCCCCGTGCTGTGCTCGGTGGCACGCAAGCTACAAAGGTGTGTAGCACGTGCTCATACTGGGAGACTAGGCATTTACACATGACTGTATCATTAACAGTCAAAGCCATGAAGGATAAATGTACTAATTAGCTAAGCAATGGAACACTTATTAATTGCATCATACAATTCATTCCTAGAATAGTATCCTGGCCAGCATTACAGCTTTTTGTTTGCTGACTATAACGGAGTATGTATATGTTTATTTTTAGAAAGTAAAATTGGAGACAACCTTCATCCAGAATTCCATCACTTAATGTAGCTGTCTCACTTCTAAAGAACAAGTTCATTTTCTAGGACAGAGAACAGGGCCCTGAATCCTCTCCTAGACTGATCCTCTGCAGTAACCTTGCACACCCCTCCTTTGAAGAGGGCGGGAGAGAGGTACACAGGAGAGAAGATCAAATGTAAGGCTGCTTTTAGACCCTGTCTCATGGAGAACCCGGCTGAGGGAGTGAGCTGGGCTCTGAAAGGGCCATAGGAGAGAATCTGACTTTCACTAGGACCAGAATACTGTCCTCCTTCCCCCTAGACCTCACTTCCAATCATATCAGCTCGCAGAAGGAGTGTGGAGGGTACAGCAATGACTCTTCCCAAGAGGAACAAGAGAGACCCTCTCATACCTTACCAGCCATGTGGACAAGAATTCCAAAAAGGGACAGAAAGGGACCCAAGGACTTGTCTAATTGATTCCTTCAGCTCTTCACCGGGGTGTGGCAGGAGAGAGGGGATGGCAGCTTTGGTTACACGTACCCTCCGGCCTCATGCAAGGAAGGGCAGGAGATTCTAAAAGCAATTCCAAGAAAACAAGATGATGCCCCATCAAAGTGGCTTTGGGAAGTGGCTTTGCTCATATATCATCCAGAAACCGTCCTTGTGAATTTTTTTCCTAGAAAGTTGTTTCAAGAAAAAGCAGAAGGGCAAAACAGAGCTCCTTCCCTACCGACTCTCATGAAATTATGTTTAGGTAGTTTCAATCAGTTTGTATATCATTTTGTGTTTGTTTTATTTGTTGTCACTTTAATCAGTTCTCATACCATGTCTGCATTCTAGTCTAAATTCACATAAACATTAGTTTGTTCTTTTACTGTTATTTCGATCACTTTGCATGCCATTATGAGTTCTTTTAGCTTTTTTAAATGTCAAGTTATATAAATTTTAGTTTTGCTTTTTTTTTTAAATGTCAGGTGCACAGAATTGAGTTGATTATGCTCTTCAGTGTATAGCCTTGTATTAACATCATCTGGGAAGGACCATAGCTGGTTTTATTTTATTCTCAGTCTCCATCCTCACTAATCCCTTGTGGAATGTATGTTCATCAAATTCACTCTCCATATATTCATTTGGCTATATATGTCATGTTCTAGAAGGTAGTGTGTAGTTGTGTGTGAGTATGTTATTAATTGCATAAGCCTTTTCATCTTATAAACCTCATTCTGTTTCTTTTTACTTTATTTGATGTTAGTGCTTGGATCTCTATATATTTTAAATGAATTCGTTTCTCCCAGTGGCTGCTCATTTTGCCATTGTGTACATGCACCAAATTTCACTTTTACCCAAGTTCTCAAGAGTGAGCGCCTAAATTGTCCCTCACTCCTTTGATCACAAACAACATTGCAATCAACCCCATCTATGGCTTCTTACTAACCTGTTAGGGATTCTCTGGTGCATATTCCAAGAAATAAAGAATTGCTTGGCTGTAAGGCACACACAATTGTAAGTCCACTGAGTGCTGCTCCCGGACGGTGCCTCAGTGAGGCCACAGGTCCACATTCCTGCAGTGCAGGAGGGCTCTGTCCGCCATGCACTTCCCAGCACACACCTCCCTACAACTCTCCGTTTTGCAAGTTGATGGCCTTAGAGCATTACTTCAGTGTTGCATTTATTTTTATTCCTCTGCTTGGTATTTCAATTGAGCATCGGTTCACCTCTCTTGAGTCACTCAGGTCCTGCTTTCTGAGAATTGCATGTGCATTAATCTTGGAGTATTTTCTATGGAGGTTCAGACTTTTTCTTTCCTTTTTTCTTTTCCTTTTTCTTATTTTTTAAAATTTATTTATTTTTTTTTGAGAGAGAGCACTTTTAATATACTTTAGGTAGTAATATCTTGCCAATTTTAGACTTTGCAACTATATCCTCCAAGTCTCTCATCATCTACTTACCTTCCTTATGAAAGTGTTCAATGACCAGAAATCTTTAAATTTGATCCTGATTGTTGCGTGATCTTACTCCATTATTCTGGGCTTTTGCTTTTGTTTGTATTACAAATATTTTACAAATTGAACATTATAGATAGAGTCACCATGTTTAATAACACACAATATTCCACCATGTTGATGGGACTGTAGTACTCCAAACCATTCCAAATCAATCAAATTTTATTTGATTTTTAAATTGATTCCAGTTTTATACCAAAACAGTTGGAATTGCAGTAAACCGAATACTTGTCAATTTTTTAATATATTTTCTTTAGATAAACTCTAAGCCTGCATTACGTGATGAAAGCACATGACCCCCCCCCCTCTTTTTTGTTAATGACTACTGTGTATGATCATATTTGTTGCATAAGGAGTCTGTTTTCACTGGCAACAAAATGATCAGTTTAATCATAACCTTAAAAGTTATGTAACTTTTAATTCCATTGATAATTTAATAACTGTTAAATAGTATACCATAGTTGTTATAATTTGCATTTTCTGTATAAAATTTCTTTGGAAAACTTTTCCCCCATTTATCAAGGTACTTTAATATATTTTGTACATTTTAATGAGTTAATAAGCAATATTAATAAATGCTTACTCTGTCAGTCACGTGCCTAAATGTTTTACCGGTAATACTAAAATAATACTCTAAGATAGACTATATTATTACTTTCAATTTTACAAGTAGAGAAACTTGGTCACTCATATTAATCTCTCCTTTCTCCTGAAACATATTTACAATGAAAAGTGTGAGTTTTATTCCTGTCCTCTGAAACAGTTCGTTTTTTCTCTCTTGCTAGAAGACTTTGGGGTCCAGGGAGCAAAAATCATTCTTTTATTTTGTACCATCAACAGTACCAAGGGTTTCAGTTGCTACTTAACAAATATTATTTTATTAATATTTATACAGTTTTTTACTCATAAATACATAATGACAGTCATCCACATCATGTACTGTGTCCTTATTTTTGTTCCTCTCCCTCCCCATTTCCCTTTTTCTTTAGCTTTTCTCTGCCATATATTTTATCTTTCTCTCTAAGAAAGGTCTGACCCATCTCTGAGTCTGAACAAGAGTGGGTGAAAGAAAGGAGAACTCACTGGCTATATTTTACACTCATTAAGGACCATAAATTTAGCCTTATTTTGAAATGAAGTTCCACAGATTCCCCCAGTGATCACAGACAAGAATTGAAAGCCAAATACATTCATGATTCAACTTTAATATTTAATTATATACATTAAAAATATGCTTTAGCTTTTCTGATGAAGTTTAGGGATTCCCTCATTTGGGGATTGCTGATCCCAAACATGAAGTAGCCCCAGCCTCTCTGAAGCTCCATGATACCCTAGTCCAAAGTATTTTCAACACTTTAGTTTATAGAAAGCACCTGACAGCATGTGTGAAATCTCAGTACCCTTATGTCTCCCTCCCACCTCTCACTTCATGCCTGACAGGTGGCCCTGCACATCTTGTCACACTTAGCTCCTCCCCCTGCTCTTCAGAAGGGCATGAGACGTCTTCAGGGGGTGGGAGGGAAGATGCACTAGAAGGCTGGACAGAGGAAGAGGCTGGGCAGAGGAGGAGGCTGGACCGAGGAGGGGTCTGGACAGAGGAAGAGGATGAAAAGATGTGGGGCAAATATGTCTGCTGGTGTTCATTTTCTTTTGCCAGTCCATCGCTATTGGATTATTTTGTTTCTTGTTTTCTTCTCATTTCTTTTCTTAAAACAATTGTTACAAAGAATAGACTTCCTTTAGAATGTGGTATGAAAGGATACTCCTAATGTGAACTTGTTTTGGCTTTAGCACTCTGCTCAGCATCCCAGGATATCATCCTGGCTGAACCTGTCCTTTCCATGCTCAGTAGTGAGACCTGAAAGGCAGGCTTGGACACCACATGATGTGGAAGTTAATCTGTTAAAGGTTGCTTTAGTTTTGTGATTTTCATCATCTGCTCCGTTATAATTCCCAACATCTGATAACTCTTTGAATATGTAAAGTTTTCCATTTCTTGCAACACTGGCAGAGATGTGTGTATTTATACATCAGTGTCTATTTGACCCTCGTTTTAGAAGTGACAAATTACAAGAAGCTTAAAATATGGGAGTGAAGAAATAAGTTCTAACCTACCAGCTTGAGAACAAGTCAGAACATTTAACAGTATCTGGGTGATTTTGTGGTAAATCAGCCAGGGACACTAGAGTAAATCACTTTTACTGTAACCCCTGGTGCGAAATCAAGTCAAATCCAGTGTGACCAAGTCAGATAACAAAGGCAGGCGTTCTAAAGAGAGTCTGAAATTTACCCAGAAATCTCACATATATTTTCTTCTGACATTTTGGTTAGCTACCCTATCATTATCCAAAGGAGGCATGAGAGAGGTGAGTGTAGGATATAAAGTTTTATGGTAGAGCAAATGACTGTGTTAAACTTGGTGCTCAAGCTAACAGATTCTTATAACCGTAATGAATATTTTAAGGGGCATTCTCTGTCAAGGGTTCTTCAGATAAGTAGTTACAAAGTTGCTGTTATTATGTGCTGCCATCTGGTGTCCATTTTGTAGAATGCAAAGAGTTTTAAGCCATGCTAATGCCCGTAGGTTTTTATTTGTTGTTGTTGTTTTGGGTTTTTGGTATTTTCTTTTGTTTGTTTGGTTGGTGGTGGTTGTTGTTTTGTATTTGCACCTTCACAACTCACAACTGTTTAAGGAAAGTTCTAGAAAGTGTCTCGCCCATTGCATATATTGTAAATCCTTGTCCTTATTTGAATTTAGTTCCTCTTCCTAATTGTAGTAAGCCCCTTGTCCTCCTTAGATGTGATTTGTTTTTGTCCAAAATAATTAAGATACACGCCTGCAATTCTTGTGTCTGTTTTCTGCACTGAATCCCTACCCTCAATATCAATACCTTATGTGACTGTTACCCTGTAAATTTGGGGGAGACTGGCTCACCTATTGTCTTTCTGTATGGAAAATAGAAAAGAGTAAACTCAAATTTAAGATGAGGCATGAATTGGCTAACCAGTGGCTGAATTGACCTGTTAGCCATCATGGGAAGGTAGGGATGAAAGGGCTTGCAATTCAGCATTCCAGGGCAGCCCAGCTTAGGCTGAGAAGTGACCTTTCTCCAAAAAGAAAAACATCCAAGTTATGACAACAGTCCTGTATTTTCTTTGCTCAAAGCCCTTCACAAGGCTCAACATTCACATGCCTTATATGCCTGAGAGAGAGTTGCATGCCACCTACTATAGAGACAGCTGATATAGTAGAATGAACATGGCCTTGAAGGTCCAGGGGATGTGGCTTGAATCCCACATATATGACTTCTATGCCCTTGGGTAGGCTGCAGCCGCACTAGGCTTCGGTTTTCCCACCTGTAAAATGGGAGTGTTCCTCACCTCCCGGTGTTGTTTGGAGGATTTACTTGTTTCCATTTACTTGTTTACCGCCTGTCTCTTCTGACTTAGAGGTAAACTTTTTGAGGTCTCTCATGTTCACCATTATATATTCAGTCCTTGAAACTGTGTTATCATGTGATAGATGATCAATAAATACTTATGATTGGCTGAGAAATTAAATTATTTGATACATACAAAATACCAGGTCATCTTATTGATATGTGTCCAAGAAGTCTGGAAGACCTCTAGAAAGCTTAGATATTGCCACTAGAATGATAAATTAGCAAAACTATACTAAACCAGAATTATTAATTTTTTTTTAATGCTAAGAATGACATATCAAAACACTAGGGAACTGCCCTGGCGGGTTTAGATTAGTGATTAGAGCACTGGCCCCCCAACCAGAGAGGCCCAGGTTCGGTTCCTGCTAAGGGTACGTACTCGGTTGCAGTTTGTCCCCGGCCCCGCTTGGGGTGGTGTGGGTGGCAACCACTCAATGTGTCTCTCTCACATCCATGTTTCTCTCTCTCTCTTCCTTCCTCTCTCACTCCCACTTTATCTGAAGATAAAAATACAAAAATGTCCTCGAGTGAGGATTAAAAACAAACAAACAATAAAACCCACTAGGAAACTAAAGAACAGAGACGGGAAATGCAGGAGGTCGATGCTTATGTAGTCCTTGGTAATGAGTAACAGCAAGCACAGAGCAGGAAAGTTCTAGATGTGTGACCCTCCTGAAATTTGAGAGCTTGTTTATATATATATGTATGTATTTGTACTCAAAAGCACTTGCTAGGCACCTACTAAATGTCAGATTCTGTGCCCAGAAGTGGAAACGCTCTGAGAGGTTAGGGATCGTGTCTCTTTGGGGGAAGTAGGAACGTAGAAGCCCTTACCTGCCATTCTGCAAACTGCTTCATCCTTCATGTCTGTTTTAGAAGTTTCCTCAGATCCTGCTAGGGTCACTTGTCCGAGCTAGCTGGCTGAGCTTGCAGAAATTACTTACTTTTCAAGTTGTCTCTCAGTGTACTGAACAAGGATTTCACCGCATACAGAAAGCATTAAAGAAAGGTTCATGTCAGAGCAAAACCTTGCCAATTGACCCTTTTCACACTCTCTCCAGAGCTGACAATGCCGTCAAATGGCTCAGTGTGTTCGAGTAACGAGGTTAAGAAAGCTCTTCCACTGATACCCTGAGAACCACAGGCAACACAGTAGCCAAACCAATCGGATGGAGAATGGACAGGACAGATATTATAACGACAATGGCCAAGTCCCTAGCTTCTTAGGTTCAGAGAGGAGGTTCCCATCTAAGTCATAGGTAAAAAGTTGTTCCCATTAGGTGAATTCTTAGTCACTCCCGGACTATTGGCTTTTGACTCACTTTCTAGTTTGATGCTCTTTACTGAGTGCTGGTAAGTCTGCTCATCGCAGAATAATTTCACAGCAAGAAAGAGATGGAGGTGCCTTCATTAGCAGTACCCCTCTGCTTCTGGCTTCTTACAAGGAGTTGAAGGGTCCATCATGGGACCCTTAGGGCAGTGCAAGTCCTGAGGAAAGAAGAGAGCTTGGAGGTGACCGACCATTGCACAGACCTTCTAAAGGCATCAGGTGAAAGAGTTCACAGGAGAGCCCGGATGGCGACCCTCTGTTACAGGCTACGCACATTAGCTTCTATAATGTGAAAAGTTTGACTAAAACTAATGTCAGACAAAATCTGACATTGAAAGTCTCCTTAACCAAAATTGTGCTGCTTAATCCTGAAAAAAGACAGCATAAATTAGCGAACAGATTACTATACAGGCTTCAGAGTCAGAGAAACTGGTTTGACTGGCAATCAAAGTTGAGTGGCCTTAAATTACCTAAACCTTCTGAACCTAGTTTTACATGTCAATACCTTCAACATCTGTTTTGCGAAACTGAACTTCCACTAGACAATCAAACTTATGCTAATTACTCAAAATAACTTATGCTAATTATTATTTTTGAGGGCTCATGATAAACATGAAATGAAATTGGGACATCTAAAAGGTTGGCAACAGCATTGTATTCTTCCTTGAAACAAAATTATTTCAAGCCACTTGGAAAAAATCTTTACTCTTATTCTAATAGTGCAAAGACAGTATTTGAAGTTTATAAATTTAAAACAAAATAGCACTGTGTGCACAGAGTCAGGACAATTCCTATTACTAAGGTTCAAGCCTGCATTTCTTACCCTCTTTGGCTTGTTCATCATATTCCCCTAACGGAACATTTCACAGCAGTTCAAAGTTCCAATATAGAACCATGAGATAATTGAATTTCATGCAACTTCCACTCGTACCAGTTCCAGTTCCAAGTTTAAGGAAGGGGAGAAGAATGCCAGCAAGTCCTATAAACGATCAACATCTGAAACAGATTCAAATCAGAACTATTTATCCAAGGCTGGCTACAGGCAGAGAGCAAATAAGGTATAGCATCTCCCTGCCAGGAGATGAGAAATATAGTTGGAAATATAACAGGCAGGTTAAATATGGGTTTTGCTATGTCTGAGGGTGTTGCATACCCACTGATCACATACAGTCAGAATAAGGGGTGGAAATCAAAGATGTCCAGTCTAGACCACCTGTCTGTCCAGTGTTCCTCTGTCCTCTCTCTGGGACCATGCTGACACTGTGGGCCATCTAATGGACCTGCACGCAGAGGAGGCTGCGCCTGCTCCAAGTCACCTGCTGCTGCTGGTACCTAACAAGACAAGTGGGCACTAGGGTGAGGGAGAGAAAAAGGCCAATGTGGGTTTCTTTCTGTATTTCCCCCACTTCTTTTTCATTGTTTTATTGGAAAAAAAAATGACTCTTCATTTGAAGAAATGAGGATCCAAGAACATAGTGTTCATATTAGCAAGTTGGAAAATAAACATTGTTTGTATCTGTTTGTCATGTTATTTGTTTTAGTATGATAGTATATCATTAAGATAGCTTTAGGCACGTAAGAACAACCTAATCTTGTGGTAGA
The DNA here is from genome assembly GCF_014108415.1 of Molossus molossus. Classification (NCBI taxonomy): domain Eukaryota; kingdom Metazoa; phylum Chordata; class Mammalia; order Chiroptera; family Molossidae; genus Molossus; species Molossus molossus. The sequence continues at coordinate 26,775,400 of NW_023425346.1, forward strand.
TAGAAACTGTATTGAATCAAAGCCATCCTTTCAATCAAGCCCCTAGATCCTAAGAGACCAGTGGAAATAAATTAAACAAAGATCCTGACTGGTCATTTAAAACATATTTTTGTGTAGTTTTCTATTGACCTGGATACAGTCGTTCTGTAAACTGCTTTTTAAACCACTTTTGTAAAATGAATTCAGCTATTTTGAAATGAGTGTTAAACCAAAGCAAATGGTAGCCATATGATATAACAGATAAAAACTTTGTTTTAATAAACACCAAGAAATAAAAAGGAAAATTAAAAGCTGTGATTTTACCACCCGAACTGACTGTTGTATATCCAGCTCTTTCTCCCGTGCGTAAGTTTAATCACTGACTCAGTAAATCCATATTTAGTGTCTACTAGTCCAAGGCACTGTGTTAGGCACTTGGGGATGCTTCCGTAAAGACTAAATGCTTTCTATCATTTTAGTTTTTTTAAATAGGGAGATGAAATTTATACAAATTAATTTTTATTTTATTTATTTTTTTTGGTACATACCCTTAGCGGAAGCCGAAACCAGGACTGTCTGGTCCGCAGGCCAATGCTCCAACCGCTGAGCCAAACCGACCAGGGCTACAAATTAATTTTTAATTTATCATAAGTACTATGTGAGGAAGTTATAGAAGGCACATTGGAGGATGTAACATTCAAAATTGCAATGAATGAAAATTAATAATAAGAAGGGCTGGGATGCCTGAGAACAGTCTTAGGTAAATAGCACAGAATGATCTTGCAAATTACATAGTAATATGGTCTGCACTAAAATCATCCCATATCAGTATTCTTCTATAGCATAGGGTTCATGATTCCATTATATGAATCTGTTATGTATAACTTACATACCAATCTTTTTTTATATATATTTTAGGTAAAGAATTAAGAAATAATGGTGCAGTTTATTCTTGTGCACACACCTTAACAACTTGTGAGATTATTTCTTTAGGATAAATTTAAATTCATAGAAATGGACTTATTTAGTCAAAACATATACACACTTTTAAAGATTTGAAAAAACAACATGTTGCTAAATTCACTTCAGAAAAGATGTGCTAGCTTATAGTCCCACCAAAACTGTATCACAGAATACATTTCTCCACACTTTCAAGAACCCTTGGTGTCATTTCTTCAAATTCTTGCCAATTTGATTGGCAAAGAGGGAAAGAGCATTTCACTCTTTTTATTGCATTTTATTGATTTCTAGTGAAATTCAACATTAAAAATATTTTGAACTAGGCAGCAACACATAGCTGTTTAGTTTTTCAGATTCTGAAATATACTAAATGAATGATGAAAAAGTAACAGGAAAAGAAGGTGTTCTGATTCCTATTTTAATTTTGCTATTTTTGGCTTACATTAGAAAAGACTTTATATGAGTGGATACTTTATGGGACCTCGCAGTTAGAGTGTCAGCCTGCGGACCAGAGAGCCCCGGGTTCGGTTCCCGCTAAGGGCACGTACCTCGGTTGCAGTTTGTCCCCGGCCCTGGTTGGGTAGTGCGGGTGGTGACCACTCGATGTGTCTCTCTCACACCGATGTTTCTCTCTCTCTCTCCCTCCCACTCTATCTGAAGATAAATGCAAAAAAAAAAAAAAAAAAAATGTCCTCGAGTAAGGATTAAAAAAAAAACTGGATTTTTTGTAGCTGAAACGGATTTGGGGAGGATATATGAATTGAGAAATTTTTATTGTAAATGTTATGATCTTTAAAAATTACAGAATGTCTTTATTATTACCAAAATTCCATACCACTTATAGACTTAAAAAAAAAAAAAAGAGTGACAAACCTCAGAGGAGGGGGTGGGGGAGGGAAGAGATAAACCATACATGCATATAAGCACAACCAGTAGACACAGTCAACAATGCTGGAGTGGGTGGCGGGATCTGGAGGAGGGTGTCAGTGGGGGGAAAAGGAGAAGCATCTACAACAAAAATAAATTAATTAATAAAAAAAAAAGACTTTTAGGAATTCTGGTTAAAAATATCGTCTCCACTCAGTCCCAGTGTTGCTCATACTCTATCTATGAATAATTTCTTCAAGTGATAATGCTTCTTTCCTTTTTTTCCCCCAAGGAAAAACTGGTCTACTTCCTGGATTGTTCTTTCCAGTCGAAAAATTGAATTTTACAAAGAATCCAAGCAACAGGCTGTATCTAATGTGGTGGGTAGTTTTCTGTTTCTACTATTATCACCTTTACAGAAATATTGTTGAATTGAACGTTTGGTTTCAGCAAAAATCCCATTGTAGCCTCCAAGTTACCACCATCTGAAAGCAGATGGAGGAAATGACTCAATAAACTTTTAATCAGATGAAGGGAAAATAGAACTTGGTATCTGTTTTATTAAGTGGTGCATTTGCAGAATAATCACAAAATAAGATAAATGGTGAGCAGCTATCTAGTAATATGAAGGTAACCCTTTAAATTAAGGTGCCATTTATAAATGTTTTATTCTTATTTATGAAATGATCACTAAATGCAGCTACTTGCTCAAATAATGTATTATAAAGTATGTTATAAAATGCATTAGTAATAAATGCTTAACGGATGAGACTATGGGAAGCTGTTTTAAAGAATATTATAAGACGTAAATCGTATTAAACCATGTATGTGCATCTTTAATACATGAATTTAAGTTGTTATCCAGCATGCTGTAAAGTGCTTCACACATTAATAAATAATAATAAACTGTTTATAAATGGCACCTTAATTTAGGGTGCTACCAATGAGGAGACACTCTAAGTTAACAAAGTGATTTTTTATCTTAGTCTAGCTGTGACATTCACTATATCCAGCTAACCTTTCTGAATATATCTATGACTCCATCTAATGGAGCTAATACAATTTCTGTATCCTATAGTTACTACAAAGTGAAATTTGTAGGGTGTCGTTAGTGTACCTGGAGGAGGGCCTCACGTGCCCACAGGAATTTGACAGGGATGGTAAGTAGGAGCAATTTTGTGTTCGTTACTGGGGCCCTACAAGCTCCAAACTCTGTTGCCCAAACACCAGCGCGGCCACAGGATGCGGGAGACCGAGGGCAGGCAGCTTATCTGACTGACAGCCTCCTGATTGGGAAGGACTGCAGTACCCCTTCTCCTGATGGGCAGGGAAAGGGGCAGCCTGGCAGGAGTCACCACAATGAACTAATTTGTGTTTGGCAGGTAATAAGACGATAGAAAGTTCTTTGCTTTGCAGCCACTGGTCCTGTATGCTATGTAATCCTCTTTAAATGGGAAATAGAAAATCATCTGCTAGGAGACGGTTTTTTAAAGGAGGAGATTTTAGCTAGAACAAAAGGTAGCATTTGGCTTGCTCCTGATAATTGCAATAGCCTTTATCCCCAAGTGGCTTGCTGATGTTGGAGTCTCCGTGAGGCCCAATCTGTAAACTAATTATGAATACATTAAAAATATGTCGCAGGCCTTTGTATTTTTAATTCGGACTGCCTCAGAAATTTGTTTTAGGGTTTTGTTTTGTTTTATTTTTTTGGCTACAGTAAGGTTGAGATAATCTTTTTAAGAAAAATGAAGTACCCCTAAAGGCCAGGCACAAAACAGCCCCCATCCACCGGCAGGTCCTTTGTCTTCCCTTGAATGAGTGCGAGGGGGAAGGAAGTCAGCCAGGAGGCGGGGCCCTCGCCCACCTGAGCCTGGTGCTGACCTGATCTGGTCCTGGGTGAGCAGAAGTCCTGGGGAGCAGAGTTAGTGTGAGTGTGCTGGGAAGGGGGAGAGACTCGATTCCAAATGAAGGCATTTAGTTTATTTTTATTGTTTTAATCGCCTCATACAGAAGATAGCATTATCAGTTGTTTCATTTGTATGCAGGTGAAGGAAAACTCCCTGGAGATGATAGGCAAACCTTCGCGGTCAGCTCACTAATTGCATGCCCCCAGTCCAACCTTTAGGGTTATTAATCCACACCAGGTTTTACTTTTAGAAGACATTCGTTAACAGGGTTTTCTTTTGTTTGTTTGTTTCTGCAGTCCCCATTTTTTTACTTCTGGCCCCATTTTCCATTCTCTGGTGGTTTCTCCCAGCACTCATTGTCTTCACAGTGAATTCAGGGCAGGGACTATGTTTTGTGGTGGTTGGGGAAGAGAATTACAGATTCATGTTTGTACTGCATGAACTGTCTTGCTAGTCAACTTCTTGGAAACAGTTCTAACCAAGTGTCCGAGGCCTAGTGGGATAGCCCACCTTTCCCAGCTGCAGTCTCAGAGAAAGATACGGTGATGACCAGGCCTTGACTGAAGTTGCTGTGGTTTTATTTCGAAAGAGATTCATGCCCAAACTTCTGAATTTTTCTTGTACCCCCTTGCACATGTCCTGGCGTCGTTCATGTGCTTCTGGGGAAAAATCTGTCCCGTCTCCAAGGGGTCAGTGGACGTGGCCCGAGTGAGCGCAGGCCGTGGTTTAAACGAGGAAATGGAACTTTCGTCTTTGCAGGAAAGCCCCCTGAAGGTTAATGCGGTGGTGAGACAAAGCTTCAAAGCAGCTAGGAGCAGGGATGTGCGTGCAACCACAGTGAACTTCATTCTAGTTTTCCTGACAGTTACCCAACTTCTTTGAGCTTCGGAAACCTCATCTGTAAAATGGGGTTAGTGTTATCTGACCGCAGAAGTAGTAAGGAATGGAATTAATAAAACACAAAAACACATAGTAACCATAACATACTTATTGTCTTCTATTACAATGTACTCTTGTAAGGTATATAAATATATTTATGATCTTCTGTAGTACATGATTTAGAATATAATTATAACATATTGTTCCCCTATGCTAGTTTTGCAATTGAAGGGATTCAGACATGTATAGGAAATATATTCATTCAAATTATACCAGTATGTACATACTCCAAGAAGAAAAATATATACTCATAGGCAGCATAAAATATTGTATCTGAGCACTGAATAATTCTGAAAATGAAGCCATCCCTCCATGCGGGGCTTTAGATGTAACCACCCGCATGTCCACATACATTTCCTCCATCGACTCCTACTACCCCGAAGGCTTTCGCATTTAATACAGCATGTCACAAAATGTTGTGCCTGATACCACATTCCGTGTTTGGCAATTTTTCATTCTCACTGAAGTTGTTTCAGTTCATAATCAAGTCACATTTTTATCAGAAGTTGCCTTCCCCTGAAAATAGACACAGAATCACTTCACTGGTGTTTGTAAATGAGAAATTCTTGGGCTCCGGGTCCTCAGTCTCCTCTTCAAGGGAGAGGACAACTGACGTGTTATTTTGGTGTTTGTTTTTAATAAAGACATTGAAGAGTAACTTACCACCAACTAGCACTGTTGATTTCAAATAGAAAAAGGACCCAGTCCCGAATCTAGGTAGGAGAAACCTCAGCATGAAGGACAGTCTTTAGCAAGACAGGACACTGTCCCCTTTCTGTGAGCACAGATGTTGTCCTCTTTTGATCACCCCAGACCAGAGAAAGTTTGGTGCCGCCTGGCTGACCCTCCAGTGAGGAGGAGCATTTGGAAACCCCTGGTGTCCCTAGATCTGCATATGCGGACAACGAAGAAAAGGAAGTGTCATAGTCTCATAGATTTTTATATATTCTGATTTTTAACTCACTTTAAAATTTTTAAATATTGTCACCGTAAAATGATATAGAAACCATTTTTAGTCAAATGCATTAAGCATATACAAATGTTTTAAATTATTCATCAAGCTTCTACGTCACCACCACCCAGGTCAAGATATAGACAGACCCTGCCTGCCCTCCCGAGGCCCCACCCCCTGCCATTTATTTGTTCCTAAGTCATCACAGCCTCTTCTGTTGCCATAGAGTTCAACTGTATTTTATTCATTATTTTATTACCTTTCCTTATTTTTCCACCTATATTGATAGTCCTTAAAAATATAAGGACTTTGGTTTTGAATTTCTATAAATGGACTCATTGTTTTTGCTTTTTTTCTCTCAATATATCTTGCATTTCCTTTCCTTTCCTTTTTTTATTATTCTATATTTTTCTCTGTGTCTTTGGTAGTGATACCCTTTGTTTCTGTTCTGTTAGTGGCTTACCTAGGATTACAACATTGATACTTATCAAAGGCTAAAGCTAATCAAATCTTTTACCCTCTTCTAAAATATTAGCTTAAAATATGTTTAATATGTTTATCTCCTTCCCAATGTATATGCTTTTGCTGTCTGGTATTTTAGTTCTTACTTTTTATTTTTTGTTCACACCACTAGACATTATTTATTCTCTTTTATAGAGTCAATGTTGGTTTCCATTTGCCCAATATTTACCATGTTCTTTGCTATTTATTTCTTCCTGCATCTTAGACCTTCCTTCCAGGATCACTTTTCCTTCTGTTTAAAGTGTATTCTGAGAAATTCCTGTAGTAAGGGTCTCATGGTAACAATCTGTCTCAGTGTCTGCTTGTTTCCAAATGTCTCTCTTTCTCCTCCATTCTGGGAAGATGTATTCTCTCTGGATATAGCGTTTTCAGTGGGTAGTTATTTTCTTTTGGCACATCAAATTCACTGTTTTCTTTCTTTCTTTGAAATTTGATGTTTGTTCTTATTTTTGACTGGACTCGATCTCATTGTTGACCGGACTCAGACATAGAGGTGGAAGCTCTCAGAGGGGACACCCTGCGTCTCTTGGCTGGTCTGTTCCTGGCATGTTTCCTTGGCCTCGTCATTCTCTTAGGCAAAAGTTTAGCATATTCTGTGGCCTCATCCTTATTTTTCTCAGTACATTGTTTCTTCAGAGCAAGATGCCATTTGTGTTGCAGAATGCTGATTCTTGGATGCTTCGGTTTAAGGTTTCTTACTGTCTTTGTGTAGAGACTTTCTCACAACATATTGGCAGATATCATCTTCTTTAGAGAGATTGAAATGTTTGCAGACTCTGCTAGTTCTTTGGGCCCCAGGCAAGAAGCCATAGTAGTATCCGTGAAACCAAGAATATCTTTCTCCTTCTTTTATTACAATGACCAAGTTGAGAACACTGAGACTGGCATTCACAATGCAACCCCAGGCAGATTTGTGATTTCTCTGTTCAGTCCTCCTTGGTCTATAACAGGGATGTCCCTTACTCAGCAGAAGGCCGACATGGCCATGGGTCAAGACACCCTGCTTCATGGTGAAATCTTATTTGTCATTCCCATCACTGTTTTGAACCACACAGCCCTTCCATTCTTCACCCAGAGCATCAGCAACAACTTCTGTGGCCATACGCTTCTCGTAAAAGTTAGTGTTTATTGTCCACTTCAGTGAGTTTCTGGAAGCCAGTGGCTGGGAAATAAGTGTTCAGCTTCATCCTGAAGCAGCCGACCGCCTCCAAATCATCACAAAAAAGAGCGCCGCTGTTTTCTGTCATCTGTTGTTGTGATCAAGAAGTTACCTGTTAGCCCGGCTGGTGTGGCTCACTGGTTGAACATCGACCCATGAACCAAGAGGGTGCTGGTTCAATTTCCAGTCAGGGCACATACCTTGTTAATGAGCCCGATCCCAAGTGGGGGGTCATGCAGGAGGCGGCCAATCGATATTCTCAATCAAGGATGTTTCTATCTCTCTTTCCCTCTTCCTTCATCTCTCTCTAAAATCAATAAAGAAAAAAAAGAAAAAGAAAAAAAAAGAAAGAAGAGAAAGAAGTTACCTACTAGCCTAATTGCTGTTCTCTGGCTGCTCGTAATATTTTTCATTACTTCTGTTTGAGCACAGTTTCACCATGATGCATCCAGATGTCAATTTCTCTTTATTTCCCCTGCCTGGATTGTTGGGACTTTTGAAATTATTTATAACTGTCATTGATATATTTTAGTAAATTCCTGGATACTATCTTTTTAGATATAGCTTCTTTTATATTCTCTCTCTTATTTTCTTCTAAGCCTCTAGTTAAAACTGTTTTCTCACTCTATCCTTCATACGTTTTACATTCTTCTTTCTTCTGTTTTCCTTTCTGAACTGAAATTTCCAAATAGTTTATCTTGATTTATATTCTAATTATTTACTTCAGTCTCCCTTTGTGATAAACATTGTTTTCATTTCAATTATTATAATTTTTGTTTCTAAAAGTTTCCTTTGAAAATTTACTTTGTCATTTGTTATAGTTGTTTCCTGCAGATATTTTTAAGACTCTCTTCTTATTTTGTTAAATTGGGAGGCAATGTTTTATCTTCTGTGTCTTGTGATTCTAACATGAGAAGTTTGCGTCAGCCTCTTTCTGTTGGTAGTCACTCATGTTGCTTTGCTTCCTTTATGTCTGGTTATTTTTGCCTGTGTGCTAATCATTGTATTGAAATATCATGGAAAGTTCTCTGAGGCCTGGGATAAATATGTCCTACTCTACACTGTTTTGCATTTTTCTCAAAGGATCTGGGACACTCCCAGTGACTGATTAGCTCAATCTAGGTTAACAATTTAAAATTCTTAGGTTATGTGTACATAATAGGAGAGCTACAACTATGCTACAACTTCTCAGAGACAGAATTATTCTTTACTCTTTCTATTTTTCTTCTCTTACATTGCTCATCTACAAAGGCAGTCTTCTTCATTATCCCTTGGGATTGGAGAAAAGCAATGCATTTAATATTGGTTCTTCTTTATCTTTTCTTAAGACCCCAGGCAGCACCTTTTCCATTATTCTGTGAGGCCAACTGACCAAAGTTCAAATGTAGAGTAGAAACAGATGCCCTTAGGCAAAATGCAGTATGTTCACTTGATATTCACTTATTTTTCTGGGTTTAGAGTCCCACCTCCAAAAAAATTTTCCCTCTCACTTTCCACTATCTTTTCATCCTTTTTGTTCTTTTAAGGTAATAAAAAAAATTATCTAGCATTTTTCATTGTTTTTAGTTGGAGAGTTGATCTAGATAACACAGTTCTTCATTCAATCTACCTCACTTTCATTTAAATATGCATTTGGTTAATCAAGTTTGTGCTATTTATATAAGCCTTGGTAGGAAAAGGCTTCATAAGAATATGTATTGAAATCCTACAATGAACAGCTTGCTCGTTAGGGCTACATATAAGGCATAGAGATATAATCAGGAATAATCAAGATACCGTCTTTGCTTTATAGCATCGCTGCCAAAAAATAGAGTGAGAAAAAATAAGAAACATAGATGAGGTGGGTTTTTTTTGAGATTCAAAGAAAGGACAGCTCACATCTGTGAAGATTTGAATTGGGCCTTGAAGGATGGTTATAATTTCAATATGAGGATATTTGTAGGCAGGGAATTCTAGTGGAGTAAAAAATATGAACAATGGCATGAAACTGAGAATGGGCAAGATCTGTGTGCTAAAAAGAGAAATAAGGTTTTTTTTTTCAGTTTTGTTGGAAGCAAGATAAAAGAAATGGATTGAAAACAGGGCCATGGGCTGAGGTTTGCTACCAGGGACAAGTCTTCAGTAAGGTGTGTTTAGTCCCTAGACATCTTCACCCTAGAGTAATCTATCACAGCTATTCTTTGAACAAATATACACTGAACAGCAGTATGACTCAGGTGTTAAAAGAACCAGGTCTATCATGGGGAAAAGTCAAGAGAGGAAGTCGATTCATCTAAGATCAAGGCTTCATCTCATTTCGACAAAGAACAAAACTATTGCGCAGAAGCACCCTCAGTATTGTTTATTTCGTCTGGTGGTAGAGAAGTCCTAAAGAAACAGAAGGTGTCAATTTGCTGTATCCCTTGGGGCTTTTGCACACACGCACCTTGCATTTTTCTGGTACACATACCTATTTTAGTATCTGTGAAGTATTTCCAGGGCTCCAGCATTTCAGTTGCAACTTGCCTCCTAATTACTTGCTGTGTTTTGTGATTTTAGAGCTTCTGTTTGGTAGGGAGTAAACACCTGAGTCAAGCCATAGAATATGGGGGGAAAAAAACCCAGAAAATATTCCTAGTTAAAAAAAACAAAACCCATTGATAGATTGCTCCATGGGGTAGAAGTTGTGTACAGTGATACCTCGGTTCTCGAACATAATTCGTTCCAGGAGGACGGTCGAGAACCAAATTGTTCGAGAACCGAAGCAATGAAACCCAATAGGAAATAATGGAAACTGGATTAATTCGTTCCAAGCCCCAGAAAATGCCTATTTACTGGCCTAATTTGTATATAATATGTAGAAAAACATAAGTCTCAACAAGAAATAAAAGTGTACAGTATGTCTAAGGGTTAAATTCAGTGTAAAGCGTGACTCTCTCCACAAAGCGTGACTCTCTCTCTGCACTCACACTGATGACGCGAGCAAGGCGCGCTGGGCCGAATGAACGCCATTCGGCTCAACTCGGCTCATCTCGGAAGTTCGAGTTCCAAATATTTGTTCGGATTCCAAGACAAAAGTTTCTCGAATCTCCTGGTCGAATACCGATTTGGTCGAAAGTCAAGGCGTTCGAGAACCGAGGTATCACTGTAATTTAGAGCACCGATTCACTTATCTATTCTATGAACAATCAACAACTTCTAACAGGTGTCACACAATGTGTTTTTAAACCCTAGAGATACCCAGATGAATAATATATGATTTCTACTCTCAAGGTGCTTCTAGTATGGTACAGGAGATGGGACATTATGTAGGTTTATTATACTAAAACATGACTAAAGTGATAAAAATATATGATAAAACATACTAAGGAACCATATAATTAGCTACAGGTAGTTCTTTTAAGTAATGGGTGGTTGTTTTAAGAAATTCTCAGCCTATGTATCTCTTCATTTGTTCATTCTGCAAACATCACTGGGTATCCTGGATGCTTAAGCCACTTTGCTAGGTGTGATGAAAAGTATAAAAATGAGTCAGAGCTCTCCTGTGAGAGCCTGGAAAGAAATGGAAAGCATGTTCAAGAATCAAGTAATCGCAGTGAAAAAAAGGCATTGATAGTTGCTCCAAAATGGTATGAACAGAAGCATGGATTAGTTTTATCATAACTCAGAGGAGAGAGAAATTGATTTCAGCTGGACAGGATTCTAAATCTATGCAAAGAGGAAGTGATATTTGAGCAGTTTTTGAAGGATGAATAAAATTTTAATGCAGAAATGGGGGGACAGTTTATGTAGAAATAAGGGACTAAGTGATGATAAAATATGGGAAATTCATTCCTGTTTGCTTATTTTGCAGCTATTATTGATTTCTTGCCTTGCCACACACACTATGGTGCTAGTCATTGCTCTTGAAAATGTGTTTTGATGTTCCCTGAGGTCTAGGGTAGATGTGCCCCAGTCCATACTATTTCATGTTACTTCTAAAAGTTTCATGGATGTACTGCTAAAAGGGGACTGAGTCAAAATAAGTTGAGGAAAAGCGTTGAGGAATAACAAACTCTCTAAGTTAGTCAGAAAGTCACCGTGGGACTAGTTTATGAAAAACCTTGAGCAGGACTGAGAAGAGATGAATTCATTCTGTAGGTACTGTGGAGCTCTTTGTAATCAATACTAAATAGCCTCAAATTAAGAGGGATTCAGAGTTTTCAGGATGGGTTTGGGGAATTGAGATGTATTATTTCTAACTTTAATAAAAAGAAGATAGGACTTGTTAAATTATCTGTGATACAAATTCTAAAAAATTATGGAGATTGATGAGAACAATTAAACCTATAGTCTTATTGGCAAGACAAAACAAAACAAAACAAAACAACAAAGCAAAATAGCTAAGTATGTCATCATTATGGCCCAATGCATATAGTAAATCATAAATCACAAGGCATTTTCTCACTCAGAAACTACTTTAATGGTCTCATATGCCTTTGACCTTTCCACATTATGGTCATTTCTAAAGAAGTCCTGGTATAAAGAAGGCAAGCAGGGAAATTGATCTAAGAACTAAAAATATACTATCCCAAGAACATGGGTGTATTCATCAGTGAACCTCAGCAGCAAACCTGTGTTTTCGTGTGACTCCAGAATACAGGCTCAGTGTTGCACCCAGTAAAATAAAGGCATTGTGCAAAAACCATTAAGAAATATCTGTCTAAACCACAGAACTTATATGCATGTATGCGTGACCAATGGATATGGACAACAAAGCTGGGGACAGGGTGGGGAAGGAGGGGGAAGAGGGTGTCAATGGGGGAAAAAGGAGAAACATCTGTAACAAAAATAAATCCATTAATTAATTTAAAAAAAAGAAATATCTCTTGTCTCCACATCCACCAAAAACAGACCAAATGCACTTTATTCTCACTAATCAACTGTTTCTGTTATATCTGTCACAGAGTATTCTCAGAAAACTTAGTTTCACATTTAACATGAATTCAAAAGCATTATGGACACTTAAGGGGATATTTATTGCCTGAAATGGTATGGTTCTAAAGTTAGTATGTTCAATATGGAGCCTACATGTTAATTTTATATGTAACTTTTTTTTTTTTTTTTGCTATTTTTGTTTTTCGCTATACGTTGTACTAACACATTTAGTCAGAGGCAAACACTGACAAATTTTACTTCAAATGATAGAAAACTTTGAAGGCATTTAATAAACTATTAAATTTTCACACCATTTATTCAGCTATAACCTTTACCTATAAAGCAAAAAAAAAAAAAAAGAGTAATGTCAAAGGTCTCATTAAAATAATTTGTTTATTCTTTTAATATAATTTACTCCCAATGCAAATAATAAGCACAAGCATTAATTAAATAATGCAATACCTCTAATGCCCATTCACTGTAGTATGACTTTAATAACAAAATGGACTTATTTATGGGAGTAAAATGATGAGATTTAGCAAAAAGATGAAAATAGTTTCAATCAGAAAGCTATTTATGAATTATTGAGTAGTCTGTGCAAAATGAATATGGAATAATTTTATCTTTGTAAAGTGAGTGTTGAGCCCTTATTCAGATCCCTTCTCAAAAGCCATAAAAAATGGAAACGCAGACAATAGCCCTACCAACCTTGGCCTAATGAAGGTATTTTAAATCTTTCTTTAATGTTTTAATTCTCGTAATGATAGTGCTCTGGCAAAGTCAGCATGGTTGTCATTGGGCAGTTAATTAGAATAGCCATAGATTACACTATTGTATGGCCTCACCATACATTTAAAAATTAGAAAAAAATAACAGTTGAAAATCTGGAAGATGATGGGTGGAGATGGAAAACAAGAAAGAAGAAAAGGAAATTGAATTCCAGTAGTTTATGAACATAAACTTGGTAGGGAAAAAAGTGAAATCAAGTGATCAATATTACTATAAATGAAGGCATGTTCTCTGGTTATAATTTTCTCAAGATTTGGCCATTAACCACAATAAATTTTGTGTCTTACGTAATTTTTAATAACCACAAAAATCTATGAAATTGATAGGATGCTTTATAAATGGATAATAGCTTACTGTCCAATAAAGCTCACCTTAGGCTCTCTCAGAAAACTATTTTAATTATGAAGCTTGACTCTCTGTGGTTTATCATTTTGGTCAATGCAATGCATCTGATTTAGAGCTTGCATTTCTCTAAGATAAAAGAGATTTACTTCACAGTGCACTTTTTAATTTACTGAATATGTGTATTTAGTCTTTCTTAAAAACTCACTACTAAATTGAAATGCGCTGGGAAGCAGTATATCTTACTAGGTAGAAAGAGGAGTTTCTAAATCAGACCACCTGGGTTGGGAACCATAACATTACACTTTGTTTGTTACTATAATCCTTGGAGATCTTGAATGCACTATGGTGTTAATAAGAATACCCACATCATATAGCGAGAAAATTGATGTAACATACCTCGCACATAGCAAAGGATAAATCTTAATTATATTCACTGTTACTGTTGTTATTACAACATGAAGCAATAAAGTATAGTGGTTACGACAACAGGCTTTGGAACCAGGTAGAATCTGGGATTCAAATAGCCAAATTGCCACTTCATGGCAGTATATTTAAAATCTCTGTCTGAGGTTTTTGTTCTTTTTTTTTTTTTTAACAGTAATATAAAGATTTGTCAGGTAGCAGAACACTACCTGCTGTCCAAATACGATCCAACATTTTTGCAGAACCTCATTTTTACCCACACCACAGCCAAAATGAATATTCTTTCCTCTTTGGGCTCTGCACCCATAGTGTCAGAGGAGGGAATGTTAAAGAGAATATGAGAAGGTCTGCATGTGCTTTAAAGCCCACAAGCCCAGAAATATTCCACCTCGTGCTTACTCGCCTTCCAGGGCCGAGAATGAGTACTGCGGCAGTGCTGAGGCAAGGGAGGCTAGGCAGACAGTCTCTGACTGGGGAGCTGCTTTGCAAGGACAGCTCTGGACTCCTGAAGAGGGTGTGCAGCACACATTTGGTGGAGAGCCTTCCTTCTCTGCCGCAAAGAAAGTAACTTTGTCTCAGCCCAATGCCCTGGAAATCAAAGCCTGATAAGCATTCATGCTGTATTTGAGAGGCATGAATCCAGGACACAGTGAGTGAAGTAAAAAGGAAGTGAGGCAGGGGATGATGGGAAATAGTAGAGGGATGTGTTACCATGCCAGCTACTCCTCTGCAGAGAGTCTCAGACGCAGAGAATCATTGAGCAGGGGTGGAAGAAGAAGGAATTCATCTGCCATGTTTCTTCCCATTTCCTGCTTCCTTTTGATTAAAAGTTACCATCCAGTCTTTACTGCCTGCATCATATGGACTCTGCGTAAACCCTTGGACGACTACTCAGAGAGTCAGATCCTATGCTCCGCAAAGTCATTTCATCCAAATCTGAAAGTGGTCAGGGAGCCAAAAGCCTGTTTACATTCTGGCAGCCAAGAGGGAGGGCCTAACATTCCAAAAACGTGATTGACTGGTCATCCTCAGGAAGTGACCATACGGGTCCAATCAGGGCTGGCCATCTACAGGGCCAGCTGAGATGGACAGAGTGGAGTAGGGTCTAAGGAGGGACTCTGAGGGGGCACCTGAGGCATCATGAATGTGTCCAAGCTGCTCTCCTTGAAGAATTAAGTAGGTTCTTATGCACTATACATTTAAGACAGTACCAGCATACAACAAAAGTAGACTAAATAGAAGCCATTATATTTATTCTAGCAAGATTTTGGTTCAGCAATAAATTCAACAGGTGTCCATTTCTTGAAAAGGAAAAAATACTTTCTCCTTAAAGCAAACAAATAAAAAAAACCTCAAACGTATAATATCCCAGTGCCCCAAATCACTAACAAAGATTTGCTTTTCTGAAAATCTGGTTTGATTTGGTCTTGTAAAGTACTGAGAAATTTTACTGTAGAAACTATTTCAGTTATTATTAACATCATTTATATTCATATACATAAAACCCACATTTTACAATCAAAGTACCCTCTGCTATTTTGACAGTGGACATACTTTAGACATTAATAAGATCAGGTATCCATTCAGCACTATTTCCTAAATCATTTTTCCCAAGTGAGAATTTATAAGTGAGTTTCATTCTCCTCCATGAGTGATTTTCCTGAATCAAAACCGGTTATGTGCTAAAACTTAATTCCTCTAAATAGATTTTGTGTATCATGTTTCAAACTGATAAGGGTGATCTGAGTCTATATTCTGGAATAGCAATTAATCCAAAATAAAAAATGGTAGCTAATATCCTGTTTCATAAAATCTGAGCCGTGTCTTTTTTTTTAGCCACGTCTAGTGATAATGGTATGAGAACAGTGGCCTGGTGATTTGTTGCCCACACACATGCCCAAACTTCATCATGGAAAATACCATCAAGTAAAAGAGCATCTGGCCTTCTATATTTTCTTAATATACATTAAGAGGTCCCAAATATCCCATAGAGAAAAATGGGAAACTTAATCCCAAAGGTTTAATCTAAGTCAGAGAAAAATATATTATAGAGAGAACACCCTGTCAGCTATTATTGAGAAATGATAAAGATGGACTAAGAGAATAATAATCAAAAATGGACAAGACCGAGGATCAATTATTAATGACTTCACATTGTTCCAGCAAAGAGACTTTGATGTCTTATTGTCCAGAAGCAGTAACTTTTAAATAATTCTATTTAAATATTTTAAAATCAGTCATTTATATTTTAAGTTTACCCCAGAAGAGATATGCTTTGTACACTCCTAGGTTTAAATCCATATTTAGTCAATTTTTAAAAAGCGTATTTTTATAATGATGTACAATCTGATCCACTGGCATCCTGCAGTTCATTAGCAGAGTTTTTCTTGTGTTTTATATTTTATAGCTATAGAATTAAAAATATGTTTTCTCTTAAAGGATTCTTTCATTTTAGTCTTCTTGAATAAAATCTTGATGATCTTCCAAATAAATTCTGTGACTTTTGTGAATAACTTATTCCAATGTTTGATAATGCTTAAATACTAAAACTGTTCTCTTATTATAAAGCCTTGTCCCTAAAGTTGTTCTTCGAGCCTGGGTCTTTCTATTTTATATTTGTAAAAATGACCTACTCATTAGGATTTTTTTTTTAATGGAGTCCTCTATTTCTTATTTTAGTTCTTTTTCTTGTTAAAGCTAATATTTATTTACTTGAATTTTATTCAAGTCACTTTACCTTTTTTGCAACACTTCTGAATTCATCTGAAATCTCTATTATTTACTTTGATTGTACCATCTAAGGTCATTTCCGATCAAAGGTCTGTATAAAGTGCAATATTGTGCTTTTACTTCTTACGTATTTCTCATTTTGTAAGCTGTCACTCTGGGATATATGATTTAGTTTTACTTATTAATACATTGGAATGAATCTGGAAATGTCCCATTGTAATCTCCGTACAGTTCATAAAATTTTTCAATAGTTAACAGAGATATCTGTTGAGTGCTTATTTTGGGCCACTTTGCTCAATCTGGGGAAAGTAAAGACGTAGTATAAGATAACCCAGCTTGGTTTTTGCTTGTATAACTGAGGGAAAGAGACAGACCAAAAAGTAGTTGTAATGTGAGGGTAACAAAAATAATTATAATAAAGTGTGTTTCAGAGTAGGGGAAGTGGTGGGAAGGCGTGAGTAACTTCACCTGCAGAGGCAAAGGAGAGCTTCACGGACATTACTTTGGAGTTACATTGTGAGCCCTGGCCGGTTTGGCTCAGCTGTTAGAGCGCTGGCCTGTGGTCCAGGGTTACATTATGAAAATGAGCAGGAGTGAGGCAAATGGCAAACAAGGGAAATGGATTGAGGTCCAGGGTTACATTATGAAAATGAGCAGGAGTGAGGCAAATGGCAAGCAAGGGAAGTGAATTGAAGAGAAATAAATGGCCTGGCCTGTTTCACTCAGTGGTTAGAGCCTCGGCCCACGGACCAAAGAGTCACGGGTTCAATTCTGGTCAAGGGCATGTACCTTGGTTGCAGTTTGTTCCTGGTCCTGTTTGGGGTCATGTGGGAGGCAACCAGTTGATATATCTCTCTCACATCAATGTTTCTCTTTCTCTCTGTCTCTCTTTCCCCCTTTCACTCTATCTGAAGATTAAAGAGAGAGAGGTAAAGGGGTTCCAGATAAAAGCGTGCATGCACACTCATATCCCCAGTGTATAAAGTAGTGAAGGCATGTTGCAGTTTGGAAACTGACATAAGTTCAGCATAGTTGGTGTGTAGAAGAATAGGGGAATAAATGGAATGGAGAAGAATGGGGGATGATGAAAAGATAACTGTATACCCTGTTATGGGATTTGTACAGTATTCTGGGTGGTGAGACAAAGGGGAAGAATAAGAAAATGAAGAAGGTGAAACGGATACAGGGATGATTAACCAAGACAAGCAGTAGAGAAAAGGGGCAGGTCTAAGAAGACAGTGATTTCACTGATGTGTCTGTGCTACATCCCAATGGTGATGTTGACCTTAAACAAATAAACAGCCAAATATTTATTCAGAAAAATACGTTTATTAGGGAAACAACACAGAATCGAACCACATGCAAGTCCAAAATAAAGCAAAGGAGAGGGAAGCTTTTTTTATGGGCTTGGAAGGGGCTATTTGGAAGAGTTTGTTTGAGGAAACGGAAAAATCAAAGTGTAGTGACTTTTCTTTTTAAATTACTATTGTTTCTATTTTTTAATTACAGTTGACATTTAGTGTTATTTTATATTAGTTTCAGGTGTATAGCATAGTGGACAATTACATAATTTAAAAAATGATTCCCCCGATAAGCCTGGTACCTGGCACCATACAGAGTTATTACACTATTAGTGACTATATTCCCTAAGCTGTACTTTACATCCCCATGACTGTTTTGTAACTACCAATTTTTACTTCTTAATCCCTTCACCTTCTTCACCCAACTCTTCAATCCCTTTCCCACTTGGCTACTCTCAGTTTGTTCTCTATATCTGTGAGTCTGCTTATGTTTTGTTTGTTCATTTATTTTGTTGTTTGGATCCAGCATATAAATGAAATCCTATGGTATTTGTCTTTCTCTGTCTGACCCATTTCCTTCTGCATAAGTCTGTCCATGCCCTAGGTCCATCCATACTGTTGAAATGATAAGTGCAGTGACTTTTCATTGGCTGAGCTGTTACCGGGCAAGGAGGAATCTTGTCTTCCTCCCGCTGAGGCGGTCAAGTGTCACTTGGTGATGCAAGCTAAGTCTCTTTCTGTTCAGGTTGGCCTTGTGCATTGAGTGGCACATGTGTGCAAGTTCTCTCTTCTAGCCTCCTGATTCCATTTTAAATAAAGTTTCTGCTAAATTTTTTCAGTATTTAGTTAGAAAATACAGTTCTGTCACTTAAGAGAGAGGTGAGGGTCAGAGAAACCATTGAGGAGTAAACATTGTAAGGAATGGGCCAGACAGAGGCCAGTCTAAAACCCATAGGAAGTATGTAAACTAGGAGGAATAAGGAAGGCCTGGAACAGTGAGCCAGGGATTACCAACCAACACTTAGTGGAAAGAGGAATAGAAGTCAGTGAGGGGTAAAAAAGCAGAGGAGGAAGAGTGTAAAGGGTGAAAGAAGAATTTGGAGAGAAAATGACTGAGGGACAGAGAGCTTTAAGAAGGAGGCCAGCAGAATCTAGTAGCACTGAATTCAAGAACAGTGTTGATGGGAGAGAAGGCATCAGATTATTTTTGTTGACCTTATTGTTTAATATGTTTTAGATTAGTCAAGAAAAGGAATGAAAGACTGCAGCGGATTGGGAAGAGAATGGAACATTAGCAGAGACTCTGAGTGCAAAAAACTCGAAAGAATCCTGGCAATAATGGGAAGGAAATAGATGAGAGTAAGAGAAGTGAAATTATGGGATTGAACTTGATTTATTCTATTAAAAAGTGAGAGACAGAGAGACAGAGAGAGACAGAGAGAGAGAGAGAGAGAATGACTTGAGTACGGTCATAGGCTAAAGCAGCAATTTTCAATCAGTGTACCACAAGAATTTCTTAAAAAGCACAGCACCTGACTACTTATTTAGTCAGGGGCACTGACCTCTTTTTCCTTAAAATGTGTGGGGAACATCCAGCACGCAGACCTTATCAATGCCAGCTAATATCACACGCCTCACCAAATTAGTCTGACCAAATATAGCAGGCTAGTTTTTAAGTTGATAATTTTGTAGGGTCTGCAACTGATGTTATAAATATCCAAATAACTCCTGGCAGAAAAAAGGCTCCCCACTCCTGGGTGAATGAATCAAAATTATACCTTTTTCTTTTTAGTCAAATAGGCAAAAAAAACTTTTTTTTTTTTTTTTTTGGTGTACTACAGAATTTTAGTAATTAGTTTATGGGTGTCATGAGATGAAAGAGTGTGAAAATCGTTGAACTAAAGGCTTTTATTTATTTATTTATTTTCACCCAAGAATATGCTTTTTTTTATTGATTTTAGAGAGAGAGAGAGAAGGAGAGGTGGTTGTTTCCCATATGTGCCCTAACTGGGGATTGAACCCACAAAGGGGATACATACCCTCACCTGTAATTGAACCTGCCATCTTTGGCACACAGGACTATGCTCCAACCAACTGAACCACACTGGCCAGGGCAAAGATATAATCTATTTAGAGAGGGAGATTGAAGATACAGGAGAAGAGGGATAACTCAGAAAGTGAGGAGTGAGATGGGATGGAATTAGGAACTGGAAAGGAAAACTCATGGGCCAAAGAAGTATCATTGCAAAACAAGACATGTCTATGAGTTGCTTATGCACTGACAGGGCAACTAATTTCAGTGTTCCTTGATGCCACTGTCATCAAGGTATGGGAGTTTATTAGACAGGTGGACCAGAGTCACAGTCCCACATCCAGAAATGCAGAAGCCAAGAGGGAGAACAGGATGTAATGACAGTAGGAGGAAATAGAAACTGTGAATTCTTATATTTGGACTGAAAAAGGGCATTGCGTGACCTAGTAGAATGAAAGGATGTACATAGGGGAGAGGCCATGTATGTGTTGTGATTAAGAACGATTAAGAATTTAGGACTTAGAGTCAGATAACAGTGATGACATATCTCAGCTCAGGCACTGATAAGTGTGGGAGCTCATGCAAGGACTCCCCCACTCCCCGCTTGAGTCGCTTCCCATGTAAGTTAAAGGCCGTAGCAATAACTTCACATTGTTGTATAGAATAGATGAGCAATTTATATAAAACTTTCAGAGGGCAAGACATATAGGAATTTAACAAAGTTTATATTTGTTTGTTCATTTTGATCACACAGACTCACTAGGAAAGCGGGAAGAATTGTGAATGTTCTAGCACCAGGGCTGCGGATTCTGTGAATCAGGAGTAAGCCATTTGATGGGCCAATTTGAAAGGGGTAAAGCTTCGGGAGAAAGGTGTGATGAGAAAGTAACTAGGAACACATGCAAAGTTTGCCAAATTCGTGACATCAGACTTGACCATGATTTCATGGATATGTTAAATGCCTTTATCACAATTAAAATTTTTGAAAAGTTTTGCTAAGTAATGTCAGAAGCCCTTTTGAAGAAATTGGTCATTATTTGCAATGTCGTTACACCAAGTAGTCAAAAGTTATTTCTCCAGAATTAGGCAACACAACGAAGATTGTAGAAGAAGAAAAAAATGGATGAGAGAGTGGAATGCACCACTGAATGCAGGAGAGAAACAGACAGACAGATGGACACTGATGGAAAGAGAGGGTGAAGAGACTGCTGAATCAGGGCATAGGCTGGACGTGGAAGGAAGTGAAACCAGGAAAAGTGAGAGACTGGAAGAACGCACAGAGGTCTGCTGATTTCAATAACATCAAAAGCAAACACAATAGGATGGGAGTAAGGAAAACTCAGAAAGTGGGATTCGTTAGGCAAGAAGCTGACTGAAGATTGTTAAAGTGGGGAGCAGGTGAAGCAGTGAGCTCATGAAGAACACAAGAGGTGGGCACGGTCATGAATGAACCAGGAGGGGGCTAAGGGTGATGGACAGAGTTTGGATTGAGATACACCTGAGATACACCCAAGCTGGATGCCAAAGCCATGGGATTGTGTGTGATGATAATGAGAAGAGTTAGAGGTTGCTAAAGCTGGATGGTGACAATGCTGGGAAAACTTACACCGATTTTCACACAGAGATCTCCTTTAGCTCTACACATATAAAGAGAGAGTGCGTAGAAAATTCTATAGAGTCTGAAGCTAGTATGGAATTCGTAAAGGAAGAGTCAGTATCTTCTTTTTTTCTAGAGTCCCAATGCCAAGCACAGTGGCTAGTACATTAACACATAATAGATATGCAACAAATGTTTGTTTAATGAATGATTCTGTGAAATCTTAGGTTTAATCTGCCTGGGTTCATTAAACTGTTTATCACTTCTCCAAATCACAAAGCCAAGAGTGTTTAACTGTTAAACCAAATACAAATTTTAATTGTTGTGAAATTGGGAATTTCGAGATGCCCAAACCTTCCTTCCAAAGCACGAAAGCTACTTACGTTTTGGTACTTTTCCTTCATTCATGAATTCGGCAAATATTCATTGAACAATAATGATATTCCCGGCACTGTTCCATATATTGGGGAAAATAGTGGAGGAAAAGGCAAATGAGGCCCCAGCTCATGGAACTTAATCCTCATGGGAGAAAAATGACAGCATGTAAAAGTGTGTGTGTGTGTGTGTGTGTGTGTGTGTGTGACTGTAAAATGTTCACTTCAGCTAGGAGGAGGGCTGGTATGAACAGAGCATAAACAGTGAGATGGAGCATAAGCAGGAGTGCCGAAATGCTGCTCTTCTGTAAGATAGTCAGAGAAGACCTCTGACATGTGACGTTTACTTGGGATCTGATGGATAAGGCTCAGCCACGTGGAGACTGGGGGGTGTACCAGCTAAACAGGTGGTATGAAGCCCAACGGGAAGCTCAAGTTTAACAGAGGAGAGAAATAATATCAGTATGTCTACATTAGAGTATGAAAGGCATATCTTTTCCCAAAACATTACATGTTTAACATGAGTATGATTTTAGTGTAAATTCCATTTTCAAGG
This sequence comes from Molossus molossus, assembly GCF_014108415.1. Taxonomy (NCBI): domain Eukaryota; kingdom Metazoa; phylum Chordata; class Mammalia; order Chiroptera; family Molossidae; genus Molossus; species Molossus molossus. Next base: position 26,797,728 of record NW_023425346.1, read on the forward strand.
AGTACATGGTAGTTAGGAACAGACCCTGCTCGCATTTCAATCCTGGCTCCTCCTTTTCTACCTGTGTTACCTGGAGAAACTTTATCCAACCGCTCTGGCACATTTTCTTACCTGTAGCATGGTGATAATAATAGTACCTACTTCATACAATTGTGGAAATTATAAAGTGAATTGATAGTCATAATGCTTGGCACATAATGATTTTTTCTTATACAAAATAATTCCAACTCCGTTTCCCCTGTCTGCACTCTATGGAAAGAGAGTGCAGTTACATAGTCTTAATGATTCTTTTTGTTGGTTCTGAGTGTCCTATAACTAAATTAGCTGTATAGCAGCAGATTGTTTTGTAATTTTTTCATGTCACACATCACTCGACAATGATCATTTTCATGGTTTGAAATTTTGCACAATCGTGATCACCTGAGTAGCACAGTATAGATGAGCCAGTGAAAATATTTCACTGTCTGTAGCATCTGTAAGAAGCATGCTCATCTTGATGGGTTTCTCATAAGACTACTTCTACATGACAAAGGAAAGATACTCTATCAGTGGCTGTCCTGCAGCTGAATTGATTCTGAAGGAAAGTATGCTTGGCTTGTACAGTGTTTCCAAAACCAACCAACCAACCAAAAAACAAACAAAAAACACAACAGTTTTACTGAGTTGTCAAAAAACCCTCATAATTTAGTATTAAAAAAAACTCCACATATTTCTGGCTTTTTCTTAAAAACAGTTTATTTCTATTAAACTGACAGAATTGGTCATAGTGGCTATGAGGCACCAGTTATGCACAGATTTATTATTATAAGCCTTATATACTAAAATTTTATTCTTCAAAAAAATGGTTTGAGAAAAGTTGTGCATTTATAGAGAAGTCTAGATTAGCTCAGAACACACGAAAATAGTAGTCTTTGAAATGTGGCATCACTTTCTTTAAAAATTGTTAAGAAATTTCCCAAACTAGTAAGCTTTTGTTTAATATTTGGAGTTATGTAAATGCAAAGTTATATAAGTATAATTCACTTGGACCAAATGAAAATATGAAGAGGCAAGTATAGATGATATTCCCACTAATTGAGTACCTTAAATTAAAGAAGTAAAAACAGCTTTTAAGTAATACCCACAGTGTATTGTGTAAAAGGAAGCATATGCTACCATATACTTGGTCTAAGTTAAATTTATTAAATATAAATAAACATATACTTATGTGTATAGTCTTAAAAGTCTGAAAAGTGAATTTCTAAAAGATATACAATTCACATTTAATAAATATTAATTAAATGTGTTTGTCCCTTTAACAGCTTTATTGAGATATAATTGACAAATAACTCTGTGTAAGTTTAAGGTGTATAATGTGATGATTTGATATATATGCAGGGTGGGGCAAAGGTAGGTTTACAGTTGTGTGTTATTCTTATATTACTTATTAATGATTATATTACTTTCTATATGAACAATTATAAACCTACCTTTTCCCTACCCTGTATATAAGTATTACCACATAAAGCTTAGTTAACATATCCTTCACCTCATACGGTTACCTGTGTGTATGTGTGTGTGTGTGTGTGTGTGTGTATTTATTTATTTTTTAATTCTTCACTCTAGGATACTTTTTATTTTTTTAATTTATCATCAGATAGAGTGAGAGGGACAAAGGGAGAGAGAGAGAGACAGAGAGAAACATCGATGTGATAGAGCCACATCTACTGGTTGCCTCCCGCATGACCCCGACCAAGGCTGGGTACAAACTGCTACCGAGGTAGGTGCCCTTGACCAGAATCGAACCTGTGACTTATTGGTCCAAGAGCCAATGCTCTAACCGCTGAGCCAAACTGGCTAGGGCGTGTGTGTTTGTGTATTTAACGTAAACATTTATTATTTACTCTTTTAGCAAACTTTCAAATAGACAGTACAGTGTCAGCTATTATCATTATGCTATACATTTGATCCCCAGAACTTATTTGATAGCCAAAAGTTTATACTCTTGACCAACAACTCCAACCTGCGGGGAAACTGCTCTCTGTTTCTGAGTCAACCTTTTCAGATTCCATGTGTAAGTGAGATGATGAGTATTTGTCTTTCCCTGTCTGACTTCCTTCACGTAGCATAATGCCTTTACGGTTCATCCATGTTGTCACATATGGCAAGATTTCCATTTTATTATGGCTGAATACTTTTTCCATTGTGTGTGTGTGTGTGTGTATCACATTTTCTTTATTTATTCATCCATTGACAGACAATTGGGTTGTTTTCATATCTTGGCTATTGTAAATAATATTGCAAAGAACATGAGGGTTCAGGTACCTCTTTGAAACTAAAAAAAAAAAAAGGAAAAAGAAAGGCTTTATATTATAAATATGTATAGCTGCTAACTCAATAAACTCTTTTCTTTTTTTCTTTTTCTTTTTTGACATGCATCCCTAGTGTTGTATGTTTTTTTTATTCTTATTTCATTTTTGTTTACAGAAAACTGGGCACAAACCAGAAAGTGTGGATTTATGTGGAGCACATATTGAGTGGGCCAAGGAAAAATCAAGCAGAAAGAATGTCTTTCAGGTAAGAGTGTTCCATATATTCAGTGTATTCCTGTTCTTTCTGACTCTGAGGTCTCTTGGGTAATCAAAGTAAGACTGCTTGTTGTGATGTTCCCGTGTGCATTTTCATTTGCAAACAGTTGTGTGAAGGTCATTGTGGAAAACAGACTCTTCTTCCTTGATGAATTTTGGTTTGTTTTGTTGTTTCTCCCCCATGACCGGTTACAATCTAAACACAAAATATACGGTGTGTGTTGATTGATTCTACACCAAAAGTCATTGAATTTTGCAATGTATTTGCTAGCTGGTTGGGGTTCAGTCCTAGAATGCTTGACTTAAATTGATTTAAAGTAGAGCTTTCAGAGATACACAAAGTAAGGTTCAGTATTATGATAAACTATTTGCCGTCATTGCCATTTGGCCACCTAGTCATAAATTGCACCTACCAGTGAAATTCAGTGTGATATAGAGAGCTGAAGAGCTATATGAATTGGACCTTTTCAAATTGCACAATTTAACTTTTTGGAAAAAATAACTATGATTAATAATTTTAATCATGTTTCATTGAATGGAAAGAGCAGATGAAATTCTTGAAAAAAGAAAATGGGGAAACTTAATATTTAACAGATGATGTTACTAAAATCCCTTTGGCAATTAATAACTTTAGATTTATGGAGGTTGATTTTTTTATATTTATATGAGATTTAATTCACTTTTATATTCCCAAGTAACCAATAGTTTTATAGGTATATTTTATAACTTATATCATTTAGTATCCAATAAACTAGATTATTATAATTAATATATTAAATATCTTCTATGAACATTTTGGCTCTGGAAGAAGTCAGTTATGTTCTTAAATGCATCATTACATTAATATATTGGCTCTTACAGAGTATAGTTTGGTGACATTTTCTATGTGAACTTTCACTGGAGAAAAATCTGGATTCTAGTATGTTCTTCACTTTTCAGATGCTAATTCAGCTTATCCAAATAATTTTGACTCAGGTTAATTTGGTAAAAATCACTTTTAACCTATTTTGGGATACATTATTTTTCTGGTTCTAGTATTATTCTATTTAGGTATTCCTTTTGATATGGAAATATTTTTTACCAAAAATAAAACATAAAATAAAATAAAAAGAAAGAAAAGGAAACTAAGCATACCTGCTTAGAAATCAAAATACTAAAGCCAAAAGCAGTTAGAATGTGAATTTTCAGAATCAAGAAAGAAAAATAAATTCTGTTTTAAGTAGAGGAATTGCAGGTCACTGATATGTACTGTCTCCCAAGTTTTTACTCTTTTTGCTATTCAACCCTAAATGACAAAGTTTGAAGGTTATAATCCTAGTCTCTGTGACAACACAGATGATCAGTATGACTTGGAAACTGGATTGCATGAGCTAAGTGGCTTAGTTTTATTTGTATTTATTTTGAGTTTAGCATCCTAATCACCAATGTTATAAAATAAAGACATGAAAATTTGACATTGGTATAATTCTCGGACAATAGAAACTCAGAGTCGGGCTAAGGCAGCTTTTCTCCGTTCTTTCCTTTAACCCTACGAAGAATTACATTCGGCTCCAAATGAGGATGCTAGTCACGTATATATGATATATGCAGAGCTGCACCTATTGATGATAACTATTTATGTATAATTTTACATAGCTAGGAACATCAAAACATAGACATTTAAACCACCTATTTTGATGATATGTATCATCCTACACTTTTCTGATCATGACAAATCATCTCTTGTTATATTTTCTACTTGTTTTTCATAGTTTTGAATATAGTTAGTTCCAAAGATATTTAAAATGATTCTCGCTCTCAGTAGCTTTTTGGAGGTGACCATCTTGCCAGCTAGATTTGTTTGTAAGGAACCTGAGCAATTCCTGGGACCTCCGTGTTCTTGCATACAGTTTATCTTTTCTTTTTTGTCTTGTACCCTTTCGTTTAAAGAAACAAGAGGTGCTTATAAGGATGGTGTGAATAAGAAAACTAATGAAAGATTCAAATTTCATTTCCTGCTTTGTTCTTTTTGGGGTGAATCATGTGATTTTCTTGCCATGCTAAAATCTTTCTGTCACCTAAACTCATGAGCTTAGGTAAAATTTTCTAATAGGTATTCGTAGATGCAGACTATGGGAGTAAGCCTTTTGAGAGAAGCAATATAAATAGCTTTTATAGTTCTGTTAACAGAAAAGCATTGGGAGGGATTAGCCAGAGAGCGAAATCTAGATGACTTACATCAATATTTGATTAGATACATTAGCTGGTCTAACTCTCAAATGATCAGAATAAACATGATTGTACTTCAAAAACACGGTATTAAGACATTGTTGGACGTTTGAATGTGTGTGCACAAGGGTTTCATTACCTACAGAATAATAAAGTGTTTCTTCCTGTCTGAGAAAGACCATCATAGCTTCAGCTGACATGCTACTCAGAAATAGCTTTAGACTTCCAAGTTTGAATTAGGCTTGGTGTTCACTCTCAGTCTATGAATTATAGATTACAGATAGCAAATGGCTATTGAGATTTTTGGTTCTAGAAAAATCAAAGAAGAGAAAAATTAGAAATAATTAAAAATTTGAAATCTGTCTTTAAAAAGTTGATGGATTAGCACTTGTATGCTACATAATTACAGTTTCTGCAGAGAAGTCAAACTTAAAATGAACAGGAAAACAAACAGAAAGTTATGTGCCTGTGATATGCTTTGAAAGACTCAGATGCACATATTTGTGACCAAAAATGAAAATAAAAAGGAAGGATTTCATTTGTTTTGTTCTTCTGTATATGCTATTTGGACATCTGAATTTGTCAATTTCCTTTTTGTATTAAAAGCCAAATTTCCTTCATAATCAAGGTTTTATTCAACTCTTGATGTAGATTCAGTCTTATTTGATTGGTACATGGTAACAAAACAGAGACAACATTAAGTATTAAGGTTTGTTTGGTAGTCAACAACTCTCAGTAAATCAGAATGATGCTCTCTGGCTGAGTTCAAGAACATCTGCTTATATTTCATAACAGAACAGTCTGGCCTAATTGTTACTTCTTAAAAATAAATAATACATTTTTTTAAATTATTAGCAACTTCTATAATAAAGTATATGCAGACAAGCCATATCATGTGCCTCAGTTGGTTGAAACATTGTTCTGTGCACCAAAAAGGTTGTAGGTTCAATTATGGTTGGGGCACAAACCTGGGTTGCAGGTTCAATCCCCATTCAGGGCTTGAATGGAAGGCAACTGATTGGTGTTTCTCTCTAACATTGGTGTTTCTCTCTCTCTCTCTCTCTCTCTCTCTCTCTCTCTCTCTCTCCCCCTCCCTATCCCCCGCTCTGTCTCCCTCTCCCTTTCTCTAAAACAATCTTAAAAGTGTATACACACACACGTGCATGCATATATAGTGTATGTGCATCTATGTATATGGTCACATCTAATAGGTTGACTTCAGGAAACAGTGACCATTTCCACACAAACAGAGAAAAATATTTGTACTTATAAAAGTTTTTACCAATTCTAAGTTCAATTAATAAATGTTCGTTACTGCTAACTTTTGTTTAATTCTGCATTCAGCATAATTGTCAAGGACCATCACAAGTTTGATGTAGCTTGAGCAAACATTTAGCCGCCCAGTGATTTGTAATGAACTGTGGTACGAGTTTTCTTGCTTAACTTAAGAGCAATACTAGGTCTTCATCACCGAGAGTGAATAAAAATATTGATGTTCCAATCACATGTTTTAAACATTCCTGCTAAGTGCTAGTTTGCTCTTTGGTGTTTAGCCTGAAATTTAAAGCACTAAGGATTAAAAGGATTACAACATAATCTTAAATAATCCTAAATGTCATTTACAGAGACATAGTTGTAATAACTAAATAAAACCATGTTAGAGGATGGCAGTGTTGTCAGGCGGCGTCAGGACGCGCGGCTGTCCCTGCTCCCCTCCCTCACCGATGCGGATGCGGATACGTCCCGCGTCTGCAGAGCTTTGCCACTGAAGTTCAGCTGACAAAGGGGCTGCAAAATACCTGACATCAATCAGTGATTTTTCTTAACTTTTGATATCTTCTTGTTTCAAAGTTAAAAAAAATTGTTCACTTAAGTTTTCCTCCTTCGAGCACCAGGCTCCCCGTGTAAAATACTTTTGAAAGTCGGGAGAGTCCCCGACAGGCCTACCAAACGGCAGACACGTCGCAAATGCAGCCCCGCCCTCCAGGGAGCCACCTGCTCCTTAAATACAAGATGGTCTCAAGTACTGTCATTAACTCCATGCCCTTTAATTTAGCACTTAAATAATTTTTACCCCTTTCATGTAAATTAGTTTTGTCTCCCCAAAGAAAATACAAAGAGATTCTGCTTTCCATACTGCGTTATGCTTATTAAACCGGAGGATTGGACACTTTTTAACAAATCCAGTGGTAACTGCTAAGGTTTGAGGTACATTCTAAAAAAAAAAAAAACTACTGTCATAAAACATTTTAGGAAATGTTGTCCACAAGATAGGCTCAGGACTCCCAGACGATTTTCACAGTGTCAACTTTATTCCCTTTTGCAAATAAGGGGGTGATGAAGATGTGAAGTAAGCCAGTCAGAAAAAGAGAAGTTACCATATGATTTCACTTACATGTGGAATCTAATGAACAAAATAAACAAAATAGAAACAGACTCAGAGAGAGCGAGCAGACTGACAGACATCAGAGGGCTGGGGGCTTGGGGGGCTGAGTGAAAACAGTAAAGGCATTGAGCAAACAAAGAAGAGTTCATAGACACAGACAACGATGTGCTGATTGCCAGAGGGAAAGGGGGTGCGGGGGGCAGAAGGGAAAGAGGGGTACATGGTGATGGAGGAGAGTGGACTTAGGTAGTGAACAGATAGTGCACCATGCAGATGATGTATTATAGAACTGTACACCTGAAACCTACATACTTCTACTAACCAATGTCACCCCACTGAATTCAAAAATAAATAAATACATAAAAATTAATCTTAATAAAATTAAAAAAGAAAAATACTATTTCCTTGATCCTTTTCAATAAAACATATAAGGCAGTAGTTGATTACTCATTTAATAGAATTAAATAGTTTTCACTCTGAAAGTTTACCTTTTCTCAGAGCCAGATGGTGACCAGGTCTGTTTTTCTGAGTTTTCTTTAATATAAATTTTTTTAATATAAAAATATTTTTAGAAGTTTACCCATAAACATAAAGTGGACTGATTTATCAACTATGTACTTTAAATAAGATAAGTCTACTATTAATGAACTATAGCTGATTGGAACTATATCTGTTGCCACTTGAAACACACACAAAATGTTAATGACTCACAAAGACGAAAGTCTGTTCTCCTATCCCAGCGCCAGTTGATAACCTCCACAAAAACTGTAGCCAGCCCTGGCCGGTTTGGCTCAACGGTTAGAGCGTCGGCCTGTGGTCCAGAGAGACCTGCATTCAGTTCCCGCTAAGGGCACGTACCTCGGTTGCAGTTTGTCCCTGGCCCTGGTTGGGTTGTGTGGGTGGCAGCCACTCGATGTGTCCCTTTCACGTCGGTGTGTCTCTCCTCCCAACCCCCACTCTATCTGAACAAAAAATGGAAAAATGTCCTCAGGTGAGGATAAAATAAAAAATAAATAAAAAATTGTAGCCAAATTTCCTGGACTTGAGGCTCTCTTTTAATATACAAAAATTTCTCAGGGGAACAGGCCCTGTCCCTAAAAGTTAAGTAAATCTCCTAATAGGTTTATCATTACTTGTATTACTTTTCTGACTTTGGATGGACTCTTCTGGCCGTAGCATATATTAAACACACGCATGTCATAGTTTCCATGGATATGCTTTACATTTACATGTAATTTGATTGCTCTTCCTGATCTGAATATGTCTTAGCTTAAAATGCTTAAGTACTACTTAAGTTTATTAATGCGAAGATAATTTAATAACATCTTGGAAAATGTTATTTTAAGCCAAAAAGAAAACTACTGGTATTTTGCTTTTATCCATTTCCTTCTGTTAAACGTGGTGGCTTAAAATAAATCTGAGCTTTTACCAATTTTCTCTTTCATTTTTCATAGCTTGTAGTTAGACTGAATGTAGAGGGTGATTCCTCACATTCATATGTGCATTAGATTTCAAGGGAAGCTGGTTTTACTTTAGAGAATTACTCACAGTATCTTGAAAGGCATGGCATTAAAAATAAACCAGAGTAAGAGCAGCATTAATATCTAATACGGTTGTGTTTTTGTTTTTTTTTTATTTTGCTTTTGCTTTCTAGCATGTCCCCAATCATTTCATCTACCTCTTAGATATTCATTCATTCCTCGCTTAGAAGGTGCAGCGGGGAGGGCCCTCGAGCCTGGGGACCTGTGTCCCAGTTTGGGCTGTGTCAGTTGTGTCTTTACGCAGAACCCAGGACAGGATCCCTCTGCCAACTTTCAGTTTTTCACACCAAGGAAATCAGGAATAACAGTCCTTACCTCAGCTGCCTTCCATCTGTATGAATGTCAAAGTGAAGTAATCCTGTTTCTGACAGCAACTCTGAAAGACTGATTTCAGTATGAATACAGCTGGGCATTATTCATTTACTAATCACATCATCTCATAACACTTGGAGGGCAATTCCAAAGGTGAATTTTGGAAGAATCTGGATAGGAGAGGTAAATATTTGTAAAATACAATCCAGGACTTCTGGTCCCCTTCTATTATCTGTGCTGCTTTGTGAACTTAACCAATAGACTAAGAGTTAATGCACCATGAGCAAATCTCTGCATTCATTGTATAACTAAGAAAATGTGTCTTCAAAACCTACTGAAATTATTTTTAATACTCTATTCTTAAAATAGTGTAATTAATGAAATGTCTAGTCAATGTAAGTTAATTGTCTTATCCCAGTTAATGCTTTAAAAAAAGCGTTTTGTCCTGAAAGCTTTTACCAAGCTGTTGATAGCAACTTGGAAAAGGGAGCTTAAAAACAAGTGTAGAAACTATGCTCAGAAATGAGTGTCAATGGTAACTCTTTTTATTCTCCAACTGAGATATCAGGACAATACTTTTCTTTAATAAAGCGAAAGAAATATGATTATTTTTATGATTTTGGCTTCATTTTTGCCAGTGGGATTGCACAGAAGATTTTTGATGAATGGAGTGATATAATTTTATAATTGGAGCTTTGATTTAGGAATATTAATGTCAGGAGTGCTTAAGATTTACTGCCCAGGAGAGAGCCCGGGGGCAGGAAGTAAAATTGTAAGAATCTAAGGTGAGACCAAAAGAGCATGCGAGCCTGACAGATGAAGGAGAAACAGAAACAAGCTGATGGACAGAAGGACGCCCCTCAAGTGAGACACGCACGTTGTTCAGTCCCCGTGACTTGAAAACGACTGTCTTTTTGCAGATTTTATTTTTAAGAAATGATAAAGCCCTCTTTATATTAAAAAAAATATATACTCTCAAGTATAGAATTAAGACATGGTAAATTGAGAAGATATTATTAGAGAAAACAATAGAAGTATATGCTGCCTGCTGGTCCCATGGAGCCCGGTGGTCTGTGAGGACACGTTCTCATGTGCACGTGTCTTCATTCCATGGGCGACTAAAGGGTTTAGGGCCACCTTTCTGCATTCATTTCTTTTTGAACTATCATCAAAGCAGAATGCAACTGGATGACAGTAAAATTGACCACAGCCATATTATTAAATTTTAGTCACAAATTAACCAAAGGAATCAGGAATTTAAAATTTCAAGATGAAATAACATAAACCAAAATTAAAAATGTAAAGAAAACGTCAGCTTGGCTTCTGACACGTCTAAAATTTCAGTAGAAGAATGGACGCACGTGTCCTCATGGGCTAGACTCACTCCACACCGCCTTCTGGGACAGCTGGCTCTTCTACCCGAGGTAAGGCGGGTGCATTTGGAATACACTCTGGAGTTCAGTGACACAGGCTAAACGAAACATGTTGTTCTTCAGGCATTGACATCATGATGTGAACAACCTCCTCTCATGAGACCTTCTCTGTCTCAGTGTTTGGAACGAGCAGGTGTGATGGTCTGTGCGGTGCACAGGCTGACAGTGTGGGTCCCCACATCCACAGAACCAGGGTGAGGCTACTGAGCTCCAAGGACTTCAGGCCACACACCCTACCTGAGCAGAAGCGAGCACTGCCAATGGGGGATTTCATGGGCTTGAAGTAAAAGCGTCATGTTATGGTTTTGCTACTTGTGGTTTTCATCTCGTGAAGATATTACATTGATGCTGGCAGGGCAGCATTCAAACCAGCAGAGCCCCTCTTTCATATCTATTTCAAAAGCCTTATATTTTTAAAAGAGAGCAGCCATGTTTGTTTCTTTCATGCTGAATATGATTATTATTTTTTTAATAACAAACAGGCCTCTTCCAGAAAAAGGAACAGTTTAGTCCCTAAAGCTGGTACATAATAGATGGGGCCAGTAAATGCCATCACATTTTACAGCTTGTCCATAAGGATGACACAGGGTGATAGAAAATTGAGAGCTTTTGGATAGTGTAGGATCACTGGCAGATAAAGTGCCAATGCCATTCAGTTCTTAGAAACAAAGGTAGTTTTTAGAAAAAATAAAAAATAAAAAGAAATAAAGAAATAAACAAAAGGTCATGAGGCTGGATCTGAAGGCAAGAGGAGAAAAAAATATATATATACACACATATATACATATACACATGTATAAATATATATGTCTATTTTTTTTTTTCATAGTGTTTACATGCCACAAGCCACTGAGCAGGAGAAAAATCTGGGCAGTGGTCAGCAAAACTCTCAAAACTCAGAGCAATGTTTAAAACAGTGTAAGAAAATAACAAAGCAAACATCCATAAACAAAGGCTTGAAAGGAACACAAGAATAAAAAACAACAACTAAGTTTCAGATGAGAAGAAAATGCTAACACTCGTGCAGAACTGCAGAGACCACTGGTGAGTCTGTGCAGGGAGTGTCTCAGTATATGAGTCAAACACCTTACTCAGAATTTAGTAGAAAGTAAATACTCAAAGATAAGGTTTTGGAACAACAGTCAGGATTCTCGGTATTGGAGGAGGTGAGGAGGATGCTCTTTTTTTATCTTAACAAAACAGGATGTTGTGGGATGACTTACATGAAACAATGAAATGAAATACCTGATGTTGGGGAGAAATAGAAAGGAAGATGTTTGAAGTGTTTTCAGATAACAGATCAGAATCAGGTGACTTGACCAAGGAGGGACATTCACTGCCCAGAGGATTCAGAGGAACTTTGTTTTAGTGGAGAGCTATTAGATTCTTGACTTCTAGCCCCGCCAATTTGCCTAATATTTTATTTCCGGCACTAGAAGAAATTAATAGACTGACTTTCTTGGTAAATATGTGCAGCCCCCCACCCCCCAAAAATCTACAGTGGCAAAATTAACAAAATGCTGCTAATATCTGCAAAAGGAAAAGAAACACTCATATTGAGATTCCCTTCCCAAATAATTTAGACCTTGATTGTTTTTTCTTTTTCTTACTTGAATTTAAGCGATTGCTTCATTTTTTCAAAATTCTCATACCCATGATAAAGGAGAAGGCAAGCTTCTAATATTTGAGATCTGTGATAGATTTGAAATCGATTGGTGGAAAGGGAGGTTATGAACACACTCCCTTGATGTGTAGGCTGCAATGATGAGGGTGGCAGGAAATTATGTGAAACCCTTCTCTTTTGACAGTTACACTGGAACATTTACAACCGCAGATGTTATTTGTCCATTAGAAAGGAAAATATTTGTTTCAAGCCACAGGCATTTTCTACCACAATATCAAAATGAAATTCAACAGCAATTTAATGTTTAATGTGCAAGAAAATAAATATTTAGGGGGTCCCAAACACTACTAGAAAGCAAACTTCACAAAGTATAACCAATGACATGAAAAAGAATGGCTGGCTTTATTACGAACAAATCTGTCCTTTTACTAAAGTAAGGATTGTTCTATTATTAACATAGGAAATCTTAGACGGACTGCACAGAATGCTGCATTATTCATAAAAGCATTGCTGCCATCTGGTGGCTCGTTGGCGTTCCAGCATTGACTTTGCTGATTTGATTTGGCTGGGTGCTCTGGCATGGTATTCAAAGGAGGGCTTTCCTTATGTGGTAGAATATAAACGTGAAATCCCTTGGCCCTAGATGTCATTCATCTGATGGGCGTCCTTTCTTTCTGTCCTGTGGTAGAATGGAGGATTCAGGGAGGCAATGACCCTCAAACATATCTTTTGTCCTAAACAGTGACTCATATTTTCCATGGCTTATCTAAGGAAGTCACTCTTGGCTGTTACTGATGCATTTTATCGACACCCATTTTGCTAGCAAATAGATATGTAGTCAAATATTAGGAGGATTAATTGAATATAAAGATACACTGTGTTGCTGAAATAAGAATATACGTGAAATTCTGTAATCATGCATTTGGATCCAAGCATAAAAATTTTTAAAAGTTACCATTCACTGAATTTCATTTTGAAAAACATAATTTGCAGTGTCAAAAGAGAAATGTAGAGGGTTTTATAAAACTCAAGATTTTTTCCCAGTCATTTAATTTTTATATTGAAGAAATCTGATTAATTTTTAATGACTCAGAGACTATGAAGTCATCTTTCTTCACGGATTTACAAATTAAATGACAAATATTATTTAGCTCACACTGCACTTTTTATCAAAAATAAAATAGTTAACATGTAATTTAAGATATTTTGACGATTCTTCAACATCAGTGTATTAACACATTTTTAATCAGAAGCAATACATTTATCTTTGCAATTTTAGTATGTTTTAAGTTTCTAACAACTGTAGACTATCTTATTGTACACAATGAAAATCCTGATCCTTAAAATGCATATTTATATAGATCACAAGTCTTTGAAGATTATAGGAGATAATGAGTTAAAATTTCCCCAGGAGGGAAGTTGGAGTTAATCCTAAATTCTCAGGGTTTAATCCTGCATTTTCAGTTTCTAGTGTATATTTGCCTATATTATTAAGCCACTATTTATGATTTAGTATAAGTCAGATAATAAAAAGCCATTGCACTAAATTTGGAAGACTATATTGAATGAATGTTATTCCTTGTGAGAAAACTTGTAAATGCCTATTTTTAAAGTAAGACTGTGGATTTCATTTGAAAATTTTTGGATAAGCTTTTTGCTGTGTGATTGCATACTTGACATTACCCTTGATACTAGCTGTTTTTGCCACTAAAAATGTTTCCTTTCTCAAAACATGTAGTTTTACTCATAGAAGAGGATTGCTAACCTTCCCTGGGAAGAATGCTCAATTTTTCCCCTTCCTCTGTCTCTATTTAGGAAAAGAATGTGAAAAATAAAAATAAAATCTTAAAAGGAAAGTAAAATTGACAATGATTCTATCCCTCTTTCATCTATAAGTATAAAATTTCAAGTAATTTATTAAAATAACTGACTTGGATACTACTCCATGGTAGTTTCTAATGGCTCCATAATAAAGATAGTTTCTATGGTCAAGATACCCCCAGTTGTATTCATAAGTTGCTAGTGTGTGTTTCAATAACATTTGTTTTTGGCAGCTTTTACAGCTACTTAACACTAAATTCCCACTGAGTCAGGAAAATCATTCGTATACTGTAATGAATGATGTCACCTTTAATTCTTTAGTATGTAATTGCTGGATGTTACATTATATAGTGGGGCGTGTGATGATATATTTGTTTATGTAAATTTTATGTCAGTGACAGCTGTATCTCAGTGGAAGAACGATTCTTTCCTTTCTTAGGGAGCTAGTTTTGAATTCTGTTTAAGCAAATAGTTTTGCCATATATGTCTTCTGGCTGAGGCTGGGTTCCCCTCAAAGCAAAGTTTGAGACTAAGAATCATGTTGTAACAAGTTGACTTGGGATGCGATCCCAGAAAGCAGGAATTCTGACCTAGCAACAATAAGACAGAAAGAAGAAAGGACCCTACAAGGGCCATCCCTGAGCTGGTCGCAGAGTGAGGACACTTGTCAGGACTCCCACCCAAGGATTGGCAGGATGAAGCGTTTTTCCATCAGGGCCTCATGCCTTTGCTCTGTGGCCGCCTCTGGGATGGGATAATCATCCTCCCTTTCGGGCTGCGGAGGTACCAAGAAGGCTCTTTCAGGTGTCCGAGGGCACTGACTCGGAGGATGTCCGAGGCAGAAGAGGAAAGTATGTGCTAGAGGCAAGCTGCAGTCAGTACAGAGGGTCGAAGTCCACCCACAACCGTTCACACCAGCTGCACTGGAGTCACAGGGGAAGCCAAAAGGATGGGAAGCAGGACACAGGAGCCATCTGGGGCAGTGCGGTTCTTGGAATGCACACGTTGACTCGTGCCTCCCGTCTAACTCACTGCCGCAAGGTGGAGGCTGGCCTCGGTCTCTGCACAGGTCTGCTTGGTGTGTGCCCACTCCAGGAGTCCACGGACAGACCTTCACCAGACGTCTCTGTCTCCGGTCTTCCCGACTGTCTCCTTCTAGTTCCCTGACTGACCAGCAGGGCTGTTCTCCACTTTCTGGAAATCAGTTGATATTTTTACCTCAGCCAACCCTCCTGCCTATAAAGTGAACAAATGAAGCTTATTTTTTATCTGTCTCCCAGTGGGAAGGTTTCTCCTCTTCCTCACCATGGTTCAGCTACAGTCTTTTTTTTTTTTTTTTTTTGGTGCTCACCAACATATTGAGGTGACCCACACATGAATCCGGCTTGAGTTTTTTATCCTTCATCAGCGGGCTTTCCAGAACCTTCCAGCTCAGAGAGAGGCAATGATGTAATAGGGACAGGTAAAGTGGGAGGTTAGGCCCCATATCCGTGTAACTTTTTTGGGTCCTGCTTGAGCCAAATGCTGGATATCACATTTCCACCCATGGACTTTGCCCACTGTTACCAGTCAGTGGATCTGACAATGCCCAGCTCATCACAGGAAGCTGAAGTCACATAGTCACTTGATGTCCTTTGATCGGGGGCTCAGTCTCTATTCTGAGCCAGTAATAGGCCAGAATCTGCTTTTCAACTCGTGAAGGTTTCATCACTGCAGGGGGCAAAGCCTTCCTCCAACCCTAGGGATCTTTGTTGTAACCAGCCACAGACCCCACAGCAACATCACCAATCTAATTCCTCAGTGAGTTTTCTGAGGTACGTGGCCCAAGAGTCAAGGAGCTGGCTCCATCGCTTGGACTTGCTGCAGACATTGACAAGCTTCGAACAGTCAGTCACCTTGGGGTGTGAGTGGCATCCAGAAATACTCCTATTGACCAACAGACTGACTCGGCTGGTAATGGAGGCCCAGGATTTGTGGTCCTAGCACTCTATAAGAACATCTGCGTGTAGTTCAGATTCCCGGTTGTGAGCAACTGAGTGATTGTTGTTTTAAAGCCACTTAATTTGGGGCTAGTTTATTGTAGAGCGATAGCTAATTGATACAAGCAATATGTCTACAAATATAATTCAGTGGCTTGATTCTTTGGGTAAAGATGACAGACTTGAAAGTAAAAGTCCCTTTAAAAGGTTACGGAACCACAGTACATAGTGTCTGCTTCTCACAATTAATTACCAAGCACAGGCTCCTAAACAGGGGTGTAGAGAAAATGCAGGTAGTGGCATTTCATCTGGTCATGTGTCTTTCTATTACCCAGTTTGTTTACAGAAATAGCTGCCTAACAAAGTTAACTTCCAGGAAGGATGCCAGGTTACACAGAACCATACCAGAGTCTCGGAATCACTTTGGGTGAAAGCCCAACGTTTTTGCAACATTAGGTGGAGGCAACATAACTTGGCTGGAGACGTCACGGGGAAAAAATGACAGTGAATGCCTCATGGAACAGCATGTTCAGAGTCTTCAGGACAGTATCTCTGTGGCTGCTTATAAATCAGAGAATACTGTATGTCTATGCTATTTTTTTAAATAGTCTGGACCAGCAGGACCCAAGCTTGTCACGGGTTAATGTTAGACCACCATCCATAGAGGTTCTAACCCCAGAACTAAGCTGTAGGACGTAGGAGCAGATAGCGCTACAGCTGGAAAACCTAAATATAGCCGAAAAGTTTTGGCACTTCAGGAGTTTCTGGGAGAAAGAAAAGAAATTTGATTTCTGTGCCACTGATGGAAAAGCTCACAAATGACCTAACAAAATTACATTTGTCATATTTTCATTGCAAATGGAATTTTTAAATTTTTTTTCCTATAAGTTAAAAATGACCTTCCATGTTAAAAACCATTAGTTAAGAAAAAAACATCAAGTCCATGTTGCTTTGGATTTTGGAATTAAATATTCTAGCAATTTATTTGATTTTGAAAAATGTACACATAGAGAGTGCTGTCATTACTCCTGAGAATTTCCACATGATATCCAAGGTCAGAGATATTTATTTGTGTAAAGTAAATATGTGATTCCCAGACTTGTCTTCATCGATATAATTTTTATATATTTTTCTTCCCAAAATATGTATTTAAGAAGATTTAATTCATTGATTTCTTTCTGGGTTTTTCCTTAAATAATTAATCCCAAAGATAAGCATAATGTATTCATGTTAAAGCTGTATGATACTATGACTATTCTGTCTGGAATTAAATTTTTATTTGAATTCCATAATTAGATTAAATTTTAAATTTCCAGTAAAGTTTATTATTTCTAAACCTGTGTTAGGTTAACTTTAAGAATAGAAACTGATGAAAAACAGGAGATAAAGTTATTCAATTACATAGGAGTCTAGGTTTTAAATGATATTTTTTCATTGTTACTTTAGCAATTGTGTGTTCAGTTATTACATTTTCACAATACTGAGTAGAACTTCAGAATCTTGGAGAAAGTCAGTTTTCAAAAATGTCTAATTTGTGTTTAAGAAATTGAATAACACTCAACTATTCCCATTATGACCCATGTTTCACTGTTTAGTTTGAATCAATTTTCCCACCCCATATAAGATGTCATTTTGATAACACGTTACTTTATCTTCTAAAGTCAAACAAAACTATTTTTTTGCGGTGTAACGCAAATCAATCATCATGAAAATTTCATGTGATTGGGGAAAGTAGTTGAGGTATTTTTCAAATACAAGCTCTAAGAAAGTAACTCCTACTTGGATTATGTAGAAAGCTTGCTGTTGATGAATCCTACTAACTTTGCAAGAACTCAAAGAGAACTAAAAGTGGTCCGAAGTTGTCACGGTAAATAATTAGATTGCTTTTATAAAAGACATGATTTCGAAATAACATACATCTATGATTGCTAATTCATACTTATGTTTATTCACTCATCCTATGAATTTGTTAAATTAATTGAAAAGGAAATATCTCTGAATTGTTCCTTGTAAGAGTACAGTCAAACTCAGAGGCAGAGAAAAGTTAGAGGGATTACTTCTTAAATTATTTTGCATAGTTTCCGTTGTATGAACAAAAACCTGACACTTTAAAAAAAATAAACTTTGCTCAATATTCATTTATGTTTCCAAATACATAAAAGAGATTAATAATTTGATGAAGAAAATATTACCTGAATAATATAAAGGACCGACTATGATAAGGGTTTTGGTTTGCCATAGTTCAATGCAGGGCCCTCTGTGAGACCGGATGAGCTGTTATGCTTGGGAACGAGTTTCTGTTGTTTAGCTCTCCACTGTCTTCACTCTGGGTCCCAGGGGGATGGAATAACCTCTACCTGGAGCAGATATGACAAACTGCATTCTGGCCTCTAAGGCTCCCATGCAGAAATGGCATATGTCAGGTGTGTTACTCATTTTCTGGGAGGAAGGAAACCACAGCGCCAACAGAGCGGGGAAGTGTGATCCCCCATGCAGGGCTCCTGCAGTGGAGGCACCACGTGAATGGTGACCAGTGACAGCCACCGCAGTCCCTACACAGTTACATATCCGGAGCCCCTGATACGGCCTCCACACTCACATAAAGGGTGGTGGTTGCTGTTCAAATGGAATACAATTCCATCGTCTCTTCAGAGACAAAAGCACATTTCACATAATATATTGTATACATGTAATTGATGGAAACGTAATGATGCGCTTGAAAAAAATCAGTTCTCTTGATGCTGATGAGTATGGAACTAGAATTCAGGTTGTTCAACAACCTATATCAACCTGTATACTGATTCACATCTATTTTTAAATCGGTTAGAAAGTGTTGAGAATATAAAAAATGTGTATCACTAATTATTTAACTCCAAGTTGAATGCATAAAGTATAGGAGTTAAAGGTCAAAGAATTCAGGGTGAAATAAGGACTTTCTGAAGGTGACAAAAATGAGGTGTTTCAGAGTATTCGTGTTCAATAAATGAACTATGTTAATAGGTTTATTCCTTTTTTAAAATGTGTTTTTATTGATTTTTTTAGAGAGAGAGGAAAGGAGAGAGAG
This sequence comes from Molossus molossus, assembly GCF_014108415.1. Taxonomy (NCBI): domain Eukaryota; kingdom Metazoa; phylum Chordata; class Mammalia; order Chiroptera; family Molossidae; genus Molossus; species Molossus molossus. The sequence continues at coordinate 26,816,663 of NW_023425346.1, forward strand.
AGATAAAAAACATCAATATGAGAGAGATACATTGATCGGCTGCCTCCTGCATGGTCCCCTCTCTGGGGATCAAGCTCTGAACCCTAGGCATGTGCCCTGACCAGGAACCGAACCAGGACCTCGCATCCATGGGACGTGCTCAATCCACTGAGCCACACCGGCCGGGCAGTTTATTCCTTTTGTAAATGATAAATGAAGATGTATCTTATATCATCAAAAAGTTTGTATTCTAGTCATAGATATTTATACACCAACTTTAAAGATATAAAATGTATCCACGTTGTGCCTAATTTTGTTGGGCTGTCAGGAAATGCTGGGCTGAGAAACACACTGTGGAGGCTTTTGTTGAAATAATTATGTTCTGGAATACAAAGACTTGGCATAGGAAATTATGATTTTTTTCTATGAAGTTTTTTGAATTATATCCTTTTGAGGTATACACTAAAGAGATAATATTAGCTGGGATGGAAGAAGAAATGAGGGCCATTAATGTAAAGTGTTCAATAGCAAAAAAAGCACATTTTGCTGGGGAAATAAGCCATCTATATTTCCAGAATGAGGCATAAACCTTATTTTTAATGCTCAAGATTTGTTACAACAAGTAAAAACTGCTTTAATTTTAGGAAAAGTACCAACTAATGTCAGTGAAAAATGATTGCAATTCAATTCTATGTATGTAGCTATCATGGCAAAGTAATTTTACAGAGTGTATTTTTTTCACTTTGAAGGCATTGGTTTTAAGTCCTATTTTTCTAATGTAGAGCATATTGGTATAAAACAAACAAAAAGGCCCTCAAACAATAGTCCCAGTAAACCAAGTTGCAATTAACTGACACTCCTGGGAAATATTCTAGTGTATGTTGCTGGCACTTGAAAAATTTATACCTTCTGAGGAAAGGCAGGAAAATTCTGTCAAACAATTAAACTGATTGGAATTCCCTAGAATGTAAAAAAACAAAATGAGTTCTATGTTGGAAAAGAATGGTACATAGTTGTGTATATGGCTGTGAATTGGAACAGAAAAAGGGAAAGATTCTTTGCACTATGTATAAACCAGTATTTTTTTCTTTAAAACAAAAATAACGCAAGTCAGGTAAAAAACTTTTAGTACTGATTTATAAAAAAAAGACTATGTGTTTTAGATTTGAAAGTGTGATTAATTAAATGACCTCTAAATTAGCAATAGAATGGTACCCTTGGTATTAATATTTTTGGATAAATGAGACGGTTGTTAAATCTACATTTGACAACCAAGTGGGTTAAGGTGAAATATGGATATGTTATCATCAGATAATATAAAAGATACAAAGAAGGGAACGAATATTTGGATAAATAGTAAAATAAAAGAAATTGGCATTTAAAATTAAATTAGAATCCACAGGAATAATATTGACTGAAAGACAATTATCTGGTGCAATGGGAAGGAAAGACCTGCTGTATACTGTCCTTCCTAAGTAAATACATTTCAGAGTTGTAAAAAACAAAAAAAAAAATAGAACATCTTAGATTCTCAAGGAAATAAAAGAAGCTTTCTTGGCTAGAAGATTGTGTGTTTGGTAGGCTTCTTTAACCAAGAGAAAATACATGTTTTCTAGCCAAATATTACTAGGTCAATATTCTCAAAAATGTGTTCATTATGTTCATGTACTCTAATTTACATAGAAATTATAGCAGATGATGGATACATTGATGACATTGTGATGATGTTTCACTGTTGTATACTTATTCCAAACACATCAAGTTGTTATTGTTAAATACCTACATTTTTTGTATGTCAAAAAAAAAAAAGGAAGGAATTATGTAACATCCCATTCTGTTCATAAACACAATATCATTATTTAAAATAAAAAAATATAAGCCATCAAAATAATGTTTCTCAAACTTTCCCATTATTAAATCCCTAAAGAGAGAATTAAAAAAATCTCTGAAAGTTGGGGAGGGGGTCAGAGGTAAGAGAGAGATTTAGGGATCTTCAGGTGATATTTTTATTTCTTATTATTATTTTGAATATTTTAAAACATTTTAAACTATTAAAAAAATTTTTTCTATATTGATTTTAGAGAGAGAGAAAGGGAGAAGGAGAGAGAGATAGAAACATCGATGAGAGAGAACATCAATTGGCCGCCTTCTGCATGCCCCCCACTGGGGATCGGGCCCACAACCTGGGCATGTGCCCTGACTGGGAATTGAACCAGCGACCTCTTGGTGCAGGGGTCGATGCTCAACCACTGAGCCACATTGTCCAGGCCAGGTGGTATTTTTAGATGGTATTTAGCACATGAGGTTGAACTTTTGCCATTAAAGCTATACTTTTTATCACATATAAAAGAAGTGAATCTTACACAAGTCATGATACTTACAAGGAACTTGCTCTGAAATTTCACTATCAGTGATTTTTTTACAGTTGTTAAGAGTGCTCCTTTTCGTTGATGGGAAACTGAGCTTTGAATTAATGGCTGCTCAGTGAGTCATCCTTTATAATGGGAAGAACGAATTCTCATTTACCTTATCTAACTTTTATCATTTTCCATGAAGATAAATACCAAAGTAACAACAAATTCAGAAACTCTGACTTGGTTAATTTAAGTATACACCTTCAAGTTGGAAAAAAACTGTTCCAAGACACTTTCTATAAATTATAAATTTGGTTAAAAGATTTTTTAAAATTTATTTTAAAATTATTCATGATTTTTACTACTTTATTGATCACAGTGGGAAAATCGAGAGGAAAATTATTCAAACCCAAGTTATTGTCAGTGCACTAGTGAGGTAGTGGCTGTGTATGCTCAGACTGCTGGTGACCACACACCTGCCTGTTAGACTGAGATGCTTACAACTCCCGTTATGTGCAAGTATCTCTGCCTTTTAAAAATGCCATAATGGGGTGCAAATATTTTGTTAATAGTTATAAGCTTCTCTAAGAAAATGTATAATCTTTTCTGCATATTCTTTACCACCTGAAAAATGTTGATTTTCACTTTGCTCGAGATGTTACCACTTGGATGTTTTCAATCTTGTGCAGACTTTTCTGGTTTACCTTTTGTGATTTCTTTTACTTTTGTGCTTTAAAATAAAATTCTTACCCACCCTGAGATGATTAACTTTTTATCTGTTTTGTATATTTTAAAGGATTTCAATGTTTTAACATTTGGTGATTTGATTCACTAATGATATTAAATTTGTTCATAATTTATTTTGGTGTGTAGTGTGAAGTAACCCAAGTAGTCAAACATTCAATACTATTTTGTAAATAGTGCATCATTCTCTATGGTTGTATGATGCCTATTTTTTAATATGTTATCTTCTCTTTTTAAGAAGTGTATTTCAGATATCAATTCAGTTTCTTTGAAATTGCATATGATATTACTGTTTTCACTATTGTAACCATATAATTTACTATAATTACTGAATGAGCAAATCTCCTGGTCAGACTTTCTTTTTCACAATTATTTTAATATCACTATATTGTCTGAAGGCAGTATATATAATATAGTATAAAAACAACCTGATTTTTTTTTTCTGTGTAAATAACCTGCTTTACCTCTTGGTTTACAACTTCATTGAAGAAATTTAACATCTTACTTATTTTTCCACTAATTTAATAGTTACATTAAAATCTATTTAATGCAGATTAGAGTTAGAGCTCAAAAAAGGTTACTTTTATTAATGTTTAGGTCACTGATGATCACTTTAAGTTCTATTTTCTCATCCTCGGTACCTCCAACTTTCTATGCAATTGCCCCTCCCTATTTTTATGTCACTCTTATCTCAAAAATTTCCTCTCTTTGTTCTATATTAAAAATTGCAGAGTTTTCCCTCTCTATTGTTAGTACACTTTTCTTTGCAGTGTAAATTCTGCTCTTATCTGCCTCTAATAAAGATTTTAATTCTGCTATTATGCATACATAGTTTCCCTGCCTTCTTATCTTTTCTAGCCTTGTGTATATCTCACTTTATATAAGCTCTTAAAATTAAAATTTCCATATATGTCCATATAAATGTCAGGTCTTCTTTTAGTGAGAAGCAACACAGGTTCATTCCACAGGTTCTGTCTTATACTAAACCTTTTTCGCCCTCCACAGATATTCTTTTCTCCGTATCTTTTAATCATTACTCTCCTCTGCTAGTTTGCAAACTCTTTTTATAGGAACCTGATTTGTATATGTTTTTCTTATACTTTTTTACACCTTCGATTCCACTTGACTGACAAACGCACTCTCTCCCATTTTAAAATTGGGAGGAAACTGATGTGTCAATTACCTTTTTCTTCTATATGTTCCACTAATTATAAGGAGATGGACTCATGTGTGGGAATTTAAAAACAAGTTTTACTTCTTTTACTTAAATATGAGCATAAATCTGTAATTCTCTAGAAGAATAAACCATTTCTTGGGTTCTTTTTAATCTGCAGTAATTGACTTTAGTCACCAAGTAAAATTTCTCCTCTTTCTGTGCTGGGTCTATTGGCTCCTTAGAAGCTGATGATGGCGGGAGGAGATGGGAGGGGAACAGGGTGCGTGAATGGTCCTAGTGGCCTAGAAAGCAGCTCCCTCCCGTTCAGGAGACACAGTCTGACGATGGTCACAAGGCCATGTGGTGAGCAGTGCAGACCCAAGCATATTAGGTAAAAGGAATTAGCAGGAATTTGCTTAACATCCACACTTTTTCTTTCTGTATTATTCTGTCTAAAGGGTGTAGCAATGCATTCACTGCTAATCTCATCCAGATGATCTGTGAAGGATTTGGGACTATTATTACCAACCTCTGAGAGATCACTGATTTATATCCTCAATTTTTAGGCTTCTAGGATTTGATCTCTTCTGTATTTCCATGACTCAGTAGGGAAGTATTAATCAAATATGTATTTAACCACCTGACTAGTCCAGATTTTTGCTTTTAATAGGTTGTGTTTTTAGTAAATTTACCCATGTCAAATGAATTCTTTTTCTTATTTTTGGCATTGTGATTTTAAATTTGACAATGGAAAGATAATGGTAGATTGTTTTTATTCCATGTGTTCGAGTTGTCTAGATTTTTAGCTGGATATAATTTCATTGCTCTTGTGTGTCTTTTCAATAGATTATTTTTTTTTTTTTAGTAAAGATTAGGTTAAATTATTTACCCTCTTTTGTCTGCATATCCACTCCATTTTTATTTGTAGACTTGGTATTATTTTTAAATATTTATAGTTAAAATATTGCTACACTGATATCTTTGTGTTTAAGTAGTTGACACCTAGAAATGAAGTTCTTAGGTTGGGATACTCTTGTTTTGTAAAATAAATAATAAAAGAGATAACTATAAGGTAACATGTTCTGATAGAATCTAATACAAATTTATAAATAATTAGATTATTATACTTTGTAGTATTACTAATAAATTTTATTTTTAGTATAAAGTATTTGTTATAGTACCAGTTCTTAATAATAAGTGTATCAAAGAGCCACTTACTAATTAAATGAAATATATTACAAATAAAAAATTGTGATCCAATGATATTTGCAAATCAATAAATGTGATGCATCACATAAACAAAATAAAGGATAAAAGTACATGATTATATCAACAGATGCAGAAAAAACAATTGATAAAATCCAGCACCCATTTACACTAAAAACCCTCAGCAAAGTAGAAATAGAGGGAACATACCTCAACATAAAAAGGCATATATGGCAAACCCACAGCCAACATCATACTCTATGAACAAAAACTACAAGCATTTCCCTTAAGATCAGAAACAGGACAGGGATGTCTGCTTTTACCACTCTTATTCAACATAGTACTGAAAGTCCCAGTCACAGCAATCAGACAAGAAGAAGAAATATAAGGCATTTAAATTGGAAAGGAAGAAGTAAAACTATCATTTGCCGATGACATGCTATTATATAAAGAGAAACCTAAAAATTTCACCAAAAAACTACTAAAACTGATAAATGAATTTAGTAAAATAAATATCCAGAAATCAGTTGCATTTTTATACACTAATAATGAACTACCAGGAAGAAAACTAAGAAAATAATTCCTTTTATAAGTGCATTACCCCCCCCCCCCAAAAAAAAACAACAACCTAGGAATAAATTTAATCAAGGATGTAAAAGAATTGTACTTGGAAAACTATAATACACTGAAGAAAAAAGTTGAGAAAGAAACAAATAAGTAGAAGCATATACTGTGTTCATGGATAGGAAGAATTAATGTCAACAAAATGTCCATCCTACTCAAAGCAATCTATAGATTCAACACAATTCCTATCAAGATAAAAATGGTATATTTTAAAGAACTAGAATGGATATTCCGAAAATTTATATGGTACCACAAAAGACCCCTCGAGAAAGAAGAACAAAGTTGGACAATGCTGCCTGACCTCAAAGTATACTACTAGGCCATAGCAGTCAAAACAGCATAGTACTGGCATGAAAACAGACAAACAGATCAATGGAACGGAATAGAGAGCCCAGATATAAACCCATTTCTGGTTTCATGATCAATTAATATTTGACAAAGGAGGTAAAATCATACAATGGAGTAAAGATAGTCTATTCAGTAAATGGTATTGGGAAAATCGGACAGATACGTATGAAAAAATGAAACTAGACCATGTTCTTACATCATGCACAAGAATAAACTCAAAATGTATTAAATACTTAAATATTAGACTCAAAACCATAAAAACTCTAAAAGAAAAAATAGTAAAATCTCAGACAGTTCTTGTAGCAATATTTTTTTTCCTGATGTATTGCCTCAGGCAAGAGAAACAAAAGAAAAAAATAACAAATGGGACTACATCAAAGTAACAACAAAGGGAACCATCAACAAATGAAAAGTCAACCCACTGTATGGGAGAACATATTCACCAATGATACATCTGATAAGGGGTTAATATGCAAAATTTAAAAAGAACTTATAATATTCAACATCAAAAAAACAAACAATCTAATTTAAAATGGGGCAGAGGACCTGAATAGACACTTCTCCAAAGAGGACATACAGATGGCAAGTAGACAAATGAAAAGATGCTCAAAGTCACTACTTATCAGAGAAATGCAAATTAAAACCACAATGAGATATCACCTCATGCCTGTCAGAATGGCTATAATCAATAAATCAACTAGTAAGTGTTGGGGAGAATGTGGAGAAAAGGGAACCGTTGTGTTGGTGGGAATGCAGATTGGTGTAGTTACTGTGGAAAGCAGGATGAATATACTTTTAAAAATTAAAAATGGAACTGCTTTTATACCCATTGATTTCACTTCTGGGAATATATCTGAAGAAACCCCAAACACTAATTCGAATGAATATATGCACCCCTATGTTCATTGCAGTGTTATTTACAATAGCCAAAATTTCGAAGCGGACCAGGTGTCCATCAGTGTACGAGTGGATAAAACAGCTGTGGTACATTTACACAATGGAATACTACTCAGCCCTTAAAAAGAAGGAAATCTTACCCTTTGCCACTGTATGGAAATACCTGGGGGGCATTATGCTAAGTGAAATAAACCAGTCAGCGAAAGACAAGTGCCATGTGATTTCACTCATATGTGCAATATAATGAACGAAATAAGCCAACAAACAGAATAAAAACAGGCTCATAGATAGAGAACAGATTGACAATTGTCAGAGGGGAAGGGGGTTGTGGGGCTGGGCAAAAAAGATTGAAGGGACTAAGCAAAAAACAAAGAAGCAAACCTCTTAGACACAGACAAGAAAGAGTATGGTAATTACCAAAGGGAAAGGGAGATGGGGGAGGTAGTAGAAGGTAAAGGGAGATCCATGGTGATGAAAGACTTGACATGGGGTGCTGAACACACAATAGATACAAATGATGTATTACAGAATTGTACACCTGAAACCTATATAATTTTATTAAGAATGTCACCCTAATAAATATAATAAAAAAGTTTAAAAATTGTAATCCATATTCTTAAACAGCATATTATATGGCATTTCTCAACAGATTAAATGTTTCAACATGTAGGTTAATATTGTAATTGTATAATTTTTTTATTATTTTTATAAATCTAATCTTAGGCCCTGACTGGTTTGGCTCAGCAGTTAGAGAGTCAACCTGCGGATCAAAGATTCATGGGTTCAATTCCAACCAAGGGCACATACCTGTGGTTCATCCTCGTCCCTGGTTGGGGTCGTGCGGGAGGCAACCAATCGAGGTGTCTCTCTCACATTGATGTCTCTCTCTCTCTCTCTGCCCCTCCCTCCCACTCCATCTGAAGACAAATGGAAAAATATCCTTGGTGAGGATTAAAAATATACATATATATTTACTTAGTTACTTTTAAAATTACACTTTAATTTATTGTAAATAATAGTCATTCTCAAGTATTTTACTTTCATATTTTATTCTTTTTTTTTCTGTAGAAGAGGTGGTTTTATGGCAAAAGCAACAAAAAATTTTTTATATTGGTTTCTTTTTCCACTCTCTCTAAGGTTGGTTGATGGAGCAGATTAAAAGATCATAGCACAATGTGAGCATGAATAAAAAGTCAAAGTAAATGCTGAAATTGAAAAAAATACTGGTTGAATTAGTTTTGAGTCAAACATATAAACAAATGCAAGATAAGCATGAAGCAATAAAATAAGTTATGATTTCATGTTCAATCAACAGACTATAAAAGACAGAATTAAAAATTTAATGTTCAAATACATAAAATCAGTATACTTACAGGCATAATAAAAAATTTTTTTAATCCTCATATGTGGACTCCTTCCATTTATCTTCAGATAAAGTGTGGGGGGGGGCGTCAACATGAGAGAGGCACAATGATTGGCTGCCTCTGAACCGCAACCGAGGTAGGTGCCCCTTGACCAGAATCAAACCCTCAACTCTTCAGTCCGCAGGCCGACACTCCAACCGCTGAGCCAAACTGGCCAGAGCAGGCATAATACATTTTATCACAGACATTATAATCATTCCACTAAAAAAAACTTCAGTTTATTTTCTTAAAAAAATAAAAGAAGGGCCCTGGCCAGTTTGGCTCAGCGGTCAGGTCAGAGCGTCGGCCCTGTGGACCGGAGAGTCCCGGGTTCAGTTCCCACCAAGGGCGTGTACATCCCTTGCAGTTTGTCTCCGGCCCCAGTTGGGGTTGTGTGGGTGGCAACCACTCAATGTGTCTCTCTCACACCGATATTTCTCTCTCTCTCTTTCCCCCTCTCTCCCTCTCTTCCCCCCTCTCTTTCTCCTGCTCTATCTGAAGATAAATGCAAAAACATCCCCAGGTGAGGATAAAAAAAAAAACAAAACTATAAAAACTCCTAAGAAATTTCTTTAGTAGATGTATGAGAAAACAACCAATTCAACTTACTTATTTTTCATAGATTTTACATCTATAATATATTTTTTCAAGGGTATGTATGTTGATAACCTTGATATTGAAAAACAAATGTTTAAATTTTTTTCAAATTTAAACAAAAATAAATTTTTGAATAATGTATATTTTATTTTATTAAGTCATTTTTTAAAATGTCAATAGTCTCTTTATTTGATAATTTATGTTTTACCAAGATTATATAAATATAAAGAATATTTATATATAAGTATTTATATAGTAAATAAATAAATTATATATATAAATCTGTACCTGTATCTACAACCCTACTTTACTATAGTGAATCTCTTTTAGTGTGTGTGTGCATTGTTTTTTTCTATCTTTATTGTTGAATCTATTACAGATGTTCCTCATTTTTCCCCCATTGATCCCCCTCCTCCCCACTCCCGCCTTTTCCCACACTGTTGTCTCTGTCCATTGGTTATGCATATAAATTCTTTGGTTTATTTCTTCCCCCCCCCCCCCAACCCTCTTCCTTTTGAGGTTTGTCAGTCTAGCAACTAATTTGTACTTAATCCCTTCACTTTTTTCACCTATTCCCCCAAACCCCCTCCCATCTGGCAACCAACAAAATGCTCTCTGTATCTATGAGAAAGTTTCTGTTCTGCCTATTCATTTTGTTTGTAGATTCAATTGTCGATACATATGTATTCATTGCCATTTTGTTTGTTCATATATTTTATCTTTTTCTTCAAAAAGACCCTTCATCATTTCATATAATAATGGTTTGGTGGTGATGAACTCCTTTAACTTTTTCTTGTCTGGGAAAGTCTTTATATGGCCATCGATTCTAATTTTGGTTGTAGGTTCTTGGTTTTCATCACTCTGAATATTTCTTGCCACTCCCTTCTGGCCTGCAAAGTTTCTTTTGAGAAATCAGCTGACAGCCTTATGGGAACAGCCTTGTAGATAATTAACTACTTTTCTTTTGTTGCTTTTAAGATTCTCTCTTTGTCTTGAACCTTTTGCATTTTGATAATGATGGGTCTTGGTGTGGGCCTCTTGGGGTTCATCTTGTTTGGGACTCTCTGTGCTTCCTGGACTTGTATGTCTGTTTCCTTCACCAAGTTAGGGAATTTTTCTTCCATTATTGTTCTAAATAGGTTTTCAATTTCTTGTTCTCTCTCTTCTCCTTCTGACACCCCCAAGATGCAAATGTTGGTATGATTGAAGTTGTCCCACAGGCTCCTTACACCATCCTAATTTTTTGGATTCTTTTTTCTTTTTGCTGTTCTGATTGGGTGTTTTTTGCTTCCTTACATTCCAAATCGATGGTTTGCTTCTTGGCTTTATGTACTCTACTATTGAATCTGTGTAAATTCTTTATTTCAGTTAGTGCCTCTTTCATTTCTGACTGTGCATCCTTCATTTCTGACTGGTCCTTTTTTATGCTCTTGAAATCCTCACTAAGTTCGCTGAGGTTCTCACTAAGTTCATTGAGCATCCTTATTAGTAGTGTTTTGAACTCAGCATCTGTTAGATTGCTTATCTCCATTTCGCTTAGTTCTTTTCCTGGGGTTTTGTTCTGTTCCTTCTTCTGGGACCTGTTTCTTTGTCTCCTCATTTTGGCTGCCTCCCTGTGTTTGTTTCTGTGTATTACTCAACAAGAAGTTTAGGGCTATCTGAGTCCAGATGCTGCTTGTTTGAAAGAATTTAGGAAAACCTGAAGCAGCATCCAAGACAGGCCAATCCTATGGTAAAGCAACTGGCAGCAGCTTGGGTGGGCCTGAAAGTTGGGTGGGGCAGGGTCTCAGGGAATCACCAGGGCGGGGCTACCAGTGTGAGCCAGGTTGCTGGAGTCCCAGATATGGCAACTCTCTGCCGCCCCAGGGAAGGGTTCGCCAAAGGAACAAAGGCCTCTGACAGCACATTTGTCCCCGAGAAAGCCCCTTCTCCAGCCCTCGCCCCAATGCCAAACAGCTCAATTCTTCCCTGTATGTCTCTGGTGCCCCTCGAGCTGCCTCCCCTCCAAGCTTAGAGGGAGAGAGTCCGATAAGTCCGTGCGCGGGCCCTTTAAGGAGCCGCCTGGGGCTCCAGCCGCCTCGGCCTCCCTGAGCCTCAGTTCCCGCTGGTTTTTCCAGCCAGAAGTTATGGGGATTCTCTTCCTGGCACTGGAACCCTGAGCGGGGTGCCTGGTGTGGGACGGGGACCCCTCAGTCCTCAGGAAGGACCTTCCCAGCCGCGGTGTCCTCCTGATTTTTATCCGCCACACGTGGGTGTGGGACCAGCCCGTCCGCCTCCGCCCCTCCTACCAGTCTGGATGTGGCTGCTGCTTTAATTCCGTAGTTGTACGACTTCCATTCAGCTTGATTTCAGGTGGTTTTGAATGATGGTTGTTCTGTAGTTTAGTTGTAACCTTGATGTGGTTGTGGGAGGACGGATACCGCGTTTACCTACCCGCCATCTTGACTGGAAGTCAGAGTGAATCTCATATTTCATTCTTACAAAATTTTGTTAAGTTATTAATTTCCTCTATACTTATTACTTACTTGTTTCCTGGTAATTCCAAAGAACCTAGATCTTTAATGTCTGACTCATAGGAGAAATACATTTTTTAAAAATATGTTTTCTTTATTAATTTTAGAGAGAGAGGGAGGGAAAAGAAGAGAGAGATAGAAATATCGATAAGAGAGAACATCTATTGGTCACCTCCTGCATGCCCCCCACTGGGGATCAGGCCCACAACCTGGGCATGTGCCCTGACCAGGAATCAAACCAGAGACCTCTCAGTGCATGTGTTGATGCTCAACCACTGAGCCACACTGGCCAGGCAGGAATATAGTTTTTTTTAAATGAATAAATTTATTTTGCACTTTTTTCCAGAGTTTCAACAACTCATATTGTTACCGAGAAACAACCTTTAATACAAATGAGCTTCCCAGAAAACTAGTTTTTTTTTGTCTTTTTTTCCCATTCAGTCACTATTCAATTTATTATAGTCACTATTTAGCCTTTAATTTCAGGTATCAGTGAAATGTTCTGTGTATCTTTTGTTACCTGTGTCAGTTAGATGAACACTTTACCTCATTAAGTACTCTGCTGTTTAAAAATAAATTCTGTAACCACTTTGCAGTCCAGATGAAAAGTGACAAATTTACCTCTCTACTCCTTGTTATCTATAACTAACTGAGTTATCTAAATCCTGGCTGGCTTCAAAGTCCACAATTTTAGGCAGACAAAGCTGTCTTTAATAACTGGTTTGTTTCCATAAAGAAAAAAAAAAATCCAAAGCACTACATTAATTTTCATTGTTGCATTAGAACTAGCTTTTCTCTGGTCTTCTCATCTGTACTGCATTAAGTCACATTCTGTGGTATAATGTTGCAAGTTTGAAAATGCAGAAACAGTTCAAGAAATTGATTCTATTTGTTCTTCTGTTCAATAGACCTTTGATCTGAAATGTTCAATGGTGCCTGGCTGTTCCACGCAAGCCGCTTTTAAACCATTGTTCGCATTGTAATAGCCTTGTTATCAGGTTGTATGAATTAATTCCATCACATTAGGAGGAGGAAGTTAGACTTGCACAGCACAGTCTAATAACTGTTTCGTGTTACTGGCCAATTGATTGGGTAACAAGACGACATAGCACGTTCATAATTTACTTGTTTTGCAAGGTGGTCTTAATTTCAGCATTTCAAAATGACAATAATAAATTTTGATGTCCTCAGGACACCTTGTCTGACTGGCTTTGGGAACACAACAATGTATAACAAAAAATGTCACAATGAAGCAGACCACCACTCTTGCTAAAATTCCTGAATCAGGAAGAAAACACAGGAAAAAGTCCCTCTGCACAATGAAACAACCACCCACAAACAAAAGCAGAAACCACCCACACACTAAAAGGCTGACTCGCTAAAGGGGGAGAAAATAAATACTTAGGAGAAATATCAAAGTTCTCCAGGCAGCTACTGTCAAACCTTGAGCAAAGAGTACCTGCTACTTCAATTGCTAAAGAAAGGGGAGGAGATCCCAGAGTGGTGCCAGGCTGACCACATCATCGTGAACTATTGATGACGCAATTGGCAAGGAAAAGGAATAACATGGAATGTTGATGTCTAACCACACATTGTTGATCTTGGCGATGGTGAAATGCAGTTAGACAATTAATTTGAAAACAGTAATTTAGAAGCTGTTCAAATTGACATATATCACAATAATTATTTGATAAATGGAGTTAATTTCTCCACCTAATTAAGTTTGTATATGTAAAAACAGGCCTACTGATTGATTGATAGATGGATTGATTGATCGATTGATTGATTTCTCCATCTACTTCAAAGATCCAGTGAGCAACTTTTCCCTAAGCTTCTAGCTCTTCAGGTTATTAACCTGAGAGAGATGACACAGTCAGCTCCCCAATCTGTTTCTTGGGCACCTTCCAAGCACACACTTCAATGGTGTGCAGTTCCTCAGGCCCAGAGTCACCTAATACACAATTCCCTGTGCTCTTGGTGATAATCAATGGCTTCTTTTTTTTAAATTTATTTTTTATTTTTTATTTTTTAAAATGTATCTTTATTGTTGAAAGTATTACAGATATCCCATCCCCCTTTTACCTCCACTGACCCCCTCCACTCCACTCCCACTGACCCCTCCAGGCCCCTTCACTACACTATTGTCTGTGTCCATTGGTTATGCATATACGCATATAAATTCTTTGGTTTATCTCTTCCCACCCATCCCCTTCCTTCCCTCTTCACTCTGAGATTCATCAGTCTGTTCCATGCTCCCATGTCTCTGGATCTATTTTGTTTGTCAGTTTATTGTGTGCATTAGATTCTACATATAAGTAAGATCATGTGATACTTGTCTTTCTCTGACCGGCTTATTTTGCTTAGCAAAATACTCTCCACTGATAAGCCCTCAACACCACCATTTGTTTTGTTTCCCAGCAATGAACCATTTCCTTTCCTGGCAGCTCCTCTTTCGGCCCCACTCTTGTGCATCCCTCACAGTAAATTCTCCTGTAAATTTTTCCCTGCGCCTCATCACTGGAATGAACTCTTCCCACCTCTGAACTTTTGTTGTCTGCATGGCCATGTAGAGGTGATGCAGACATTAAATGAGATGACTTAGGCAGAATGGTTCCCACACCAAAAGCGTTCAGTACACATTAGCTATACTTATGAGGGCCTCTCATTCTGCGTGCTGTTGCTAATCTCATTAGTACTCAGCAGGCATTCTAGTGAGGGCTCAGCACTCTGGTGATACTTAGCCTGTATCATTTCTGCTCCTCATAGCCAACCCATCAAGTCTACTTTGGTTTGTTTTCTCGTTAAAAATGGCAAAAAGCATTTATAGAAGGGTTAGGTAACTTGCCCTCTTTCATGCAACTCTTATGGCAAAGCTGAGTTTTAATCCCACAGACCGGTTGCCTACACCTCTAACACTTATTAATCCTGTTTGTTAGACACTTCTTGCTTACTACCTGAAATCTTATGAATGTTTTCATGTACTTATGCATCATCTCTCTAATTACATTTTGCAGCTACAGGAAGCTGGGGCCACAGCCACGACTACTTTAAAAATAGATGTACTAGTGACTGGCAATAGGGTCTTGCATAGAGATACTAAAAAATGTGTTTATTCTTTGTTCAATAAAATTTTATTTTTTACTAAAACATTGGCTCAGCATTAGGCACACAATAGAAACCAGCAAAGCTTGCAGTGAGGTTAGAAACCCCATCACTGGGGCTTAGCAATGTCATGTTATCATTCCACTCACTCAGACGCCTGGTATTTCTTAGTGTTCTTTGTAGTTTTTTTTGTTTTGTTTTGTTGTTGTTGTGGTTTGTGTTTTGATCCTGGGTTTTATTGAAATACTGTCTTAGACCCTTCTGAACTTTCTTTGCTTTTTCCCCTCTAATATACCCAGGGAACCTAAGGGTGGAAATGAATTCATTCTTAGCTATTCGCTGTTCAAATAACAAGAAATGAAGTAGTTTATTTTTCATTTGTTGTGCACTCCTCAATAAGGAAAAATGAGCAGTTTTATTACGTATCATTTGTTGCTTATTTGTTTAGTGTAACTGGCAGACATGGCTTGTTTACTGTTTGAAAAATGAATAAGTGGTAGATAGATTCAGGAACTGACATCTGAATTCTGAATGTGGCTCCCATACCTTAAAATTATGTATGATTTTGTACATGGGTGGACTGTCTGTCTGGGCATTTGGACAAGCAGAACTTCTAAATCCTAAGCTACTAGCTGACTGTGGGCCCCTTTTCAGAGAACTTACAAGCAACAAGATAATAGGACAGATCCATAGACAATACTGCCTTGTTTTGCCTATTAAATTTATATTCATAGGCAAACCTTGAAATTTGCCATATAGACATGCATTGTAGATACAACACTCATTTCATCATCTACATAATCCTTGGATTATTCTCTAGATCCAGGGTAAAATGGACCAGGATTTTTTTCAACTCTCTGCCTCTTCATCTTAGTCTTTTTACTCCCCCATTCTGTAGGGACCTTTGCCTGACCAGTGTGGTTTATTTAAGGCAAAGTGCAGACAACATTTTTCTATTCGGTGAGGAAATTTATGGGTGTAGTCTATGCATCTCTGACACCTCACAAACCTTGTGCTCATTATCTCAATATTTTTACACTGGTGGATACTAGCAAGTCTGACACTCCACCAGAAGTAATGACATAGAAACAATTCTGAAAACAATGCCTTCCAGGTTATATTAGTGACAACTTATCTATATAGAAAACCCAACATTTCTATAAATGATATAAAATTTTATCTCACGTAGAATAAGCAGACCAAGATAAAACAACTCCAGGGTTGGTGATTTCAATAGCTCAATGACATTATTAAGAAAATAGAGTCGTTGCTTCTTCCTGTCCTGCCATCTACTACGTCTGCTTGTCTCACTCATGGCCACATGGATGCTATTGCTGGTCCAGATAACCCATGAAGATCTGACAAAGTTAACAGATTAGGGGAGTCTTTCTTGTACCTCTTGAAATCAAAGAAGCCTCTCCCAGATGGTCTGCAGCACCCTCGCCCCCTTGTGTCTCACCGGAAAGATCTGGTCACCTCCCCAACTCTGTGCTATAAAATGAAAGAGTAATGGGCATATTATGATTGACAAGGAAGGAAAAATGACATTCCCCCAAAATTGAGTTCTACTAGCAAAGAAAGGAAGAAAATGACTGTTGAGTAGTTAACAGAGTGCCTGCCAACTTAGTCCCATCTTTTAGACCCTGCCCCTGGTCATGATCGGTTGTCCTTCATGTTTTCCACCCTGAGCATTTGCTTGCCTGGTCTAAGTGCAGAGCCCCTCCATTCTCCAGTGCAGAGTTCCATAGCCCCTCAGCAATTTTTATTCTAATACTCACAATGCACATGCAACTGTTTAAATAATACTAAATTGACCACTACAGCAATTTAAAAATACAAGAAATCTTTTTATGTATAGTGTAATAAAAATAACCTCTAGCTTCTTGGCCCAGAAGCCACTGCTAAATTCAAAATCACATTATGAATTATAGATATTTTGTTCTTTTTACCTAGTAACACTAAAGACTTTTTTTTTTTTGCCAGACTACATGTCGGATGGATTAAAAGAAGGCAGATTAAATATACATGGTAGGTGCTCTTTTCACGCACATAGCAGAGACTTTATAGCCCACTTATTCAATTGCAAATTTTGCCTCCTACCTAAGTCACTTAATCAGGACACTTTAATTTCTACAACTGCTAAATTCAGATAATAATACCTGCCCCCTATCTACCTCTCTGGGAAGCTGGGAGGATTAATTAGATAAAGTATTTAAAGCTCCTCAGAGAGAAGTGGCAAGTGTAAAAGATGTTATTATTTCCAGGGAAGAATGAAGCTGTCTCTTTTATGGACAGTCCATACTTCTAGAATTTTTCCCTCTTATGCATTCCGCTGAAGTGCCAATTTGGTAGATTTTAATTCATCATGTGAGACCCTTCTCATTCTCAAGTAGTTGCACTTAAAGAAAAGATTTTCAAGTGTTGCCTTCGATGATGGGAGCTGCCTGTGATTCGTGAGTCTCCCTGAGTATTTCAGAGCACTGCTTTGCAAATTGGTGTATATGCTGGGATCTGGTTACATTTGTAAAAACAAGCCAGGACTGTATTGAAGACTGTGACCTAGGCCAGTCAGAGGTCATGCTCAATCCAGATTTCTTCCATAAAGCTTTGGTTAATGAGAGCAGTTCTCACTGGTTTTCCTTCCCTGAGAGCTCATGAGGCCATCAGAAACTTTGCTCTCCAGTTTAGAACTGGTTCTCAAACAGGGCATCTGAGTTCAAACTGAGCTTGTTTTGAACACAGCCAATGGTTCAGAGCTGACTCACTTTGTTCAGGAGGAAAGAAAGTGTTCTCTCATTTACACTAGAAATGGGCCAAGTTGGATCATTTTGGACATAGAAAGAAGACAAATTGAGGGCGCGATTTTTACTTATTCTCATATAAACCTAGTAAATGAGTTTACATTTAAATATCTTTTCTTAAGGAATAAGGTTTTTAAAATTTAGATCACAGAGCCCTAGGTCTCATTTTCTTCTAGGATTCTTCGTTTTAGTTGCATACTTAAGATGTTTCCACTTTTGTCATCTCTACTCCATTTTAGAGATTTAACTGTGCTTGACCTTTAAGTTGTTGTATGAAACATTGAACGCTTTTGTTAACTCTTACATTGGTGGTTTCTAGTTTAGAATTCCAGTCAGCAACCCTTGTGTTTTTTTTTTTCTTGTTTTTTTTGTTTTTTTTTATCCTCACCCAAGGACATTTTTCCATTTTTTGTTCAGGTAGAATGGGAGGAAGAGAGAGGAACAGAGAGAGAGAGAGAAACATCGATGTGAAAGGAACACATCGAGTGGCCGCCACCCGCACGACTGACCAGGGCCGAGGACAAACTGAGGTACGCGCCCTTAGTGGGAACCGAACCCGGGTCTCTCTGGACGGCAGGCCAATTCTCTAACCGCTGGGCCAAACCGGCCAGGGCAACCCTTGTGTTTTAATGGCTGCAGCTGTGGCTTGCGGGTAGTACATGGGTCCCGCGTGGCACAGGGGCTCCTTACAGGGGGAGCGGGGCCTGCCTTCCCAGCAGGCGCGGACCATCCGTTACAGAGCTGGGGCGACTTCGACGTGAGCGTTCCTCAAAGCCTTGAGACTGATTTTCGATGACTTTGCATCACTCACTCCTTCCGGAAAGAAGTTGAACCTACCATGCTTAACAAGTAAAAAACACTTTCTTCAAAGCAGAAGCATATGCATAGAATTTTATCTGAATCTGGCTTTCATATTTATGGGCTCTTAAAAAAAAATTCTTTATTTTCCTCATATTTCTAGTTCTAAAGGAAAAGGAGAGAGAGAGGCATCGGGTTTTACTCAGTTACTCATTCCAAACTTGCTTAGGTGGCCATGCCGTGGACCAGAGGCCGGAGAGGGTGTGCGGGGCAGCCTGTCAGTAGGGAAAAGACCGTCTTTTTACCTTTCCGGAAACAGAGTGGAAAAGAAAATCAAGGGACAGGTCATTTCTAGGTCCTTAGAACTTGGAGAAACAAGAAAGGGAACAAGATAAAAAGAAACAAGAGAGGGAAGAGTGCCAATGGGTGACAACATCCACTGGCTTAAGTCATGAGTTCTCACCCTTCTGATCACGAACTCCTTCACCCTTGAAAGAAGCTGGAAATGAAAGTGGGTGGACATGAAGCTGGCACGGGAGAAGGGAGACATGCTTCCTTCCTTGTAGTGCTAGCATGACTAGCCCTGGCAATGACAGGAGCTTCATTCAACCCCAAAGCACCGTATGTCTATGGCGTCTTCTTTTCAAGCGTTCACAGCCAAGGGGCATGAAGATGACTTACAAAGCTCAGTTATAAGAATTTGATCAAAGGTTTGCTGAGTAGTTTTGAGAAGGGAGAATTACGGTTTTAACATTCAAATACTACCTTAATCACATTCAAATACATCCTTAATACATCCACTACTGCATCAAAAATAAATATTCAACAATTTATAAGAAGGTATCCACACTTTAGTGTCTGATTCAAAGAGCCAGCAATTATTAAAAGAGTGCCCTCATTTTTTTTTTTTTTTTTTGTTAGAAGAACTGTAGTAGATATATTTGTAATGAAATGATAGTAGAGCTAATTTATATTATACTTACTATCCACTAGACATTAAGGACTTATGTTTACTGATTTAATCCATAAAACATCCCTGGTACAATAATAATACCCATTTTACAGAACAAGAAAAGTAAAGCTCAGAGGGTTTAGTTTATCTGCCCAAGGTCATACAATTAGTAATTGATAAAAGCCAAGCTTAGAACTAAAGCACTCCATCTATAGAGTTCATGGTGTTGACCACTCTGCTCCACAGCTAATGAAGTTAAATTTAAAATGTAGAAAGTATCAATTTCTAATTCTGGTATTCAGAATATATATGAAATACACACATAAAAAGGATAATAATTACAAGTTACTATTAGGCTGTGTTAATATAAGAAGATCTAAAGCACAGATAAATTCTGTTATAAGCACGGAGTCAAGATCAAGAACATTAGTATAAAAAATAGTCATAGGGCCAGCTGGTGTGGCTTAGTGGTTGAGCATTGACCCATGCACCAAGAGGTCGCTGGTTCAATTCCTGGTCAGGTTGTGGACCTGATCCCCAGTTGGGGACATACAGGAGGCAGGCAATCGATGTTCTCTCTCATCGATGTTTCTCTTTCTCTCTCCCTCTCCCTTCCTCTTTCTCTAAAATCAATAAAGAAAAAAATGTTAAAATAAACATAGTAATAGGACAGTATTTAACTTATGGTTAGAATTTTTTTACAAGTAAAAATATATTTTTTAAAATGGAGACATGTTTTATGAGGCTCTGAGATAGTTCATGGAGGCAGGAATAGCTACATGGAGACAAAACAAAAGAAGAGAGCATCCTGCAGATCATGACTCTCCCAACACTGTAATGAAGCTGCAGATTCTCTTCACAAGGCCACCTATTAATGATGGTGCTTCATTACGATAATGAAATGGCCAGTAGTCATCCACTGGCTAATGTATGTTTTAAAATGTACCTGTGCTTCAAGTACCACAATCTTTAGTAGCAGTTAGCGACGGACTCCAAATATTCTAGTTTCTATTTTTAAACATTCTATTAAGGTAAAGAAAAGAGAAAAACTTATTTTATCCCTTTGTTAATGTTGTTTTAATAGCTGAACTATGTAAAAGTGTTACATAGCCAAAAAGTTGTCTGTGAATCTGGTATTCATAAGCACATTTAGCTGCATTTCAGACTACATGAAGTTGTGATAGACGAAATCCATTGTCTACCACCTACTACCTAAAAGACTTATTTATTTTAGTAATTCTTAATTTTAAGAGCTTTTCTTAGACATATTTCTTTAAAATTGTGTTTCCAATCCTCTCGTACTTGTAAATAAATTCTTGAATCCACAAATTATATTATTTATGATATATGTAAATTTTGATTTCCCCAAGTAAAATCCATAGACTTTTCATCTGTCTTCCTATAGAACCCCTACTGCCTTAATAATAATGATTTTTAAAATGATAAAAGAATAATAGAAATACCATTTACAAGGCATCCATCCATCTACTTGTCATTATTCAACATCATTATTAGGTAAATATTACTTCTCTCATTTTATATATGAGAAAACTGGGGTTCAAAGAAGTTAAGTAAATTGTGAAATTTCATGCAGTTAATAAATGGCTGAACCAAAATTTGAACTGTGATCTGTCTGCCCTCAAAGCCTGTGCTCTTTCTGCCCTGGCACACTAAGGAGTTTGGCCTTTTCCTGGTTCCGCCCCCTTGTTTACTTTACATGTACTCAGTGCTGCCTCCCGCTGATCTCCCTTGGCATTACACTGTAGCCAGCCCCTCAGTACGATCCAGGGAAAACAATCTGTTCTCCTTGGGAGCAGATCATTGAGGGGTATTGATTGTAAATTTGTCATTGTTTTTCATGAAAGCTAAGCATAGAGTATAAATTGCCACTCACCACATAAAGTTGATGACTTTCTATGCCCAGATGATTTGACAATTTGTGATTTCACCCCCAGGAGATTTTTTGCGAACATTTTTCAAGGCAAAATATTCAATCCCTGTCTAAAATGATCAAATTTTGCCCTGCGGCAAACTTGTAAATTTTTGCAAGGACTTGTGAAACTTCACAAGGCAAGAGATCAATAATTTCACACTGTTCTGTTCTCACCGTTTTCCTTAATGTACACTATTTAGTTTGAAGCTGCCAAGATGAGAAAGTAAAAATTTAAAGGACAAGTAAGGAATTCCCTCCCTATCTTTTATAAATATAAGTGCTATGTTTAGAACATAGGTGAGCAATCTGTCATCAAAAATTTAAAGAAAGCCAAAAAGTGCATTCTGACATTTTAAATTTTAATTTTATCAAAAGAAGGTAAAATGCATGTTTCTACTCTTGTAATACCCTATTGGGTGTATTCCCATACCCAAAAATATTTTTGATTTTCTGCTTATTGTGTCCAACACTCTCCAGACTTCGCTGCAAATCAGGACTTAGGCAAAGTGCCCGGATGGGCTTCGTGCTGTTGTTATGCCAAAGCACAAAGACATTTAATTCCTACCTGTAATAATATTAAACCTTTAATTGTTCACCATTAATTTTATGCATACCAATCTCTATTTTTTCATGTTAAATAACTCTAATTATGTTGAGCCAATAATAAAGTAGATATTTTATCATTGTTTCTCTTCAAACTTCCTATTTTCTGTTAAGTTCTTTTCCCCTGCCTGCATCATAATTATGAATATTTCCCCGCCTTCAGCTGTCGCTCTTTCATTCTTCTTGCTACCGAATTTCTCCTTCAGAGAACTCATCGATTTACATGGTTTCACCTCTGCCTTTACTTGAGTGATTCCGAAATCTCTGTTCCAATCCTTTCCTTTCATGTAAGCACTAGTCATTTATTTCCGACTGTTTCCTGGACATTTCAACTTTGAGGATTCACCCCCTCTTCCAAATAAATGAGCTATATCCTACATTTTACCCCCAAACTACCTCCTTCTCCTGGTTTCCTTTTTATTTTCCATAATAGAAACCCGTAGTTGAAACCTCAAATCAGGGCACAAGGATGCAACAACCCAAGTATGTAGCCGAGCCAGGAGTTTGTTTACTGGATTATAGGAGGCCAGAGGCCTGGCAGAGCTGGGAGCCTGTGCCCCTGTTCCATCTAAGGGTCACCACACAGAAGAACAGGTCTAGTTTTTCCAGATCCTAGTTTTCAAAAAACAGCTATATAAATCTTGATTTTTGTAGTGAAATCTATCAAATATGTTTACATGCTCTTAACTGTTAAACACAATTTAACTCTCTGGAAGCCACAGGAAGTCTGTATGAGCATGAGTTTCCCAAGAGTTGTCCTTTGTGATCACAATACAGGCACTGAGCTAAAAGACAAGTGGGAAAATATGAATGAGTGAAAGGTATAGATAGGTACTCTTGGCGATGATGATGATGACAGCTGACCAAGAGCCCAGCAGAGTGGCGGCTGGCATTCCAGCCATCCCGAGACTTGAGGCACTTAGTTAGCAGAGTGCTCTAAATAAATGGGCTTAGCCAATGTAATCAGTGAGGTAACTGACATTGACCTAAAACCCATAAACCTGAAATTTAAAATGACACATTCTAAGTCAGTGAACAAAAGTAGCCAGGAGCTACAAAGGAGATCTTGAGTCTTCTAAAACAAGCCGAAGATTATTGTTCCTCCATTCGATGTTCTCCTAGGTAAGAAAACAAATCTCTAGCGAGGACTGGTAGATTTCAGTGGATACGCAGCCCACATGTCCCTAATTCTTCCTTTGTGCCTTTAATTTTTTAGAAATCATTTACAGTTTGGTTTAGCCTAAAAGGTTAGTATAGTAAACACTTGGAAATACTTATTATAGACTACTCAGATTAGACTTTTAGAGATTGGTTTAAAGATATATACTACTGATGACATAAAGCAATCCTGTGACAAGATCTTTTAAGACATTAAAAGGACGTGCAGAAAAAATTAAGCACATTGAATTCATTCAATGATTACTTATAAAAAAAATTAAAATTTGATTCAGTACCTCTACACTTGGGGCTTTTACTTGTAAACCCAATACTGATTGAGAAAATTAAAGAATGGTGCAACCTTAATTAATTCAGTATTTTTTTCAATATACTGTAAAAGATATTTTTTAAACATAAAGTAAATGAAGACTATAAGTGTACCAAAACCTTTTAGATTATATAATTAAACACTCAACCAGTGCAAAATCCATGTTATTATAAATTAGCTTAGCAACCAAATAAATAATAGCGAACTTGTATTTTGTGTGTGTGTGTGTGTGTGCTCTAGAAATAGTCTTTTATCTTCCAAAAGCTTTTTTACCTAGGTCAAGGGACGAATTGGTTTGATTAGAAATATTCTAAGGATCAAAACGGAAAATACACTGTATGAAATACTATGGTATAGGGGCTTTTCATTTTTTTTCAGAGTTGTCATTTGTTTGTATGCATTCACTTTTTAAATTTGAAAACATCTAATATTTTGTGAGAAGATGCATATTCTTTTCAATTGAGAAACTAAATTTCCAAGTTAATATAGTATCAGTTTATCGTACTTCAGATTTCCAAAGCACAGGCATTTCAGAATTCTAAAAGACTATATTTAGAGTGAGATCTACATATTCCATGCAGATGGAATAAATCCATGAATATATGTTGCTATCATTCTTGCCAGTCCTAATAAAACTCTATCTTTAGTGTGTTTGAATAAGACTTATACATGAAAACTGAAACATCAAACCATTATATACCCTTTAAGTGTGGATAAAATAATTTTACATCCATACAATATTTTTAAATGTTGATTTTAGCAAGAACTTTAAAATCCCCTGAAATTTGAAATGAAAATTTATAATGTAGAAAATTATGAAAGAAAAAAATGTCTTCTCCAAATATCCCATAACTTTTTTTGACCAAAATCTCAGTGTTGTGATCAAATCTTCCTCATTTACATTTGCCAAGTGTGTTTGAGTTTACAAAGTGTTTTCACATACAACATGGGATACCACTGTGCGTCCTTTGGGAAAAGTGCTATTATTATATGTTTAGTGATGAGATAAGAGTCTCATAGACGTGAAGGACCATCTTCATCATCACACATTTTGGAAAAAAAAAAAAAAATTGCAGAGCTGAATCCTGGCCCAGGGTTTTGTTTCTAATAGACGTGGTTTACTCTGCCAACTTCTGATCAGAACTCTAATTCCCTCCATCCATTTTACATGCATCCACTATGT
This sequence comes from Molossus molossus, assembly GCF_014108415.1. NCBI lineage: Eukaryota > Metazoa > Chordata > Mammalia > Chiroptera > Molossidae > Molossus > Molossus molossus. The sequence goes on from NW_023425346.1 coordinate 26,841,342, forward strand.
GAGCTCAATGTAATTGTGACAATGTAAAATTTTTGAGTTTCTCTTTTTAGTTTACCCTTGTATTTCCAGCTTTGAGCATTTGCTTACTTGCAGTGGGAAATCCTGTTCATATTTGTGTGTGCGTGCATGTGAGTACACATACATATGCATACACGTCATGAAATCCTACAGAGGTAAATTTACTGCTGCCTTTTATTTTCTCCAACAGAAAGATTGCTGTGGTTCTGAGAGGAGAATAGGGGAGAAGGGGCATCTCAATAGCTATGTAGGAATAAAAAGTTTTAGTAAAATGGAAATAGGCAGAAAGACCTTAATTTGTTGTTGTTCTTTTTAATATATAGTCTGGTTTGTAAAGCCCATTCTGGACTGTAAATGCATAATTCTCAGGAGTCTGAAGTCCTAGAAATGGAATGACTTACCAGAATTTTTTAGAATAGAATATTACACTGAACAAGTATATATAACTCTATTCCTTAAAGTGACATAAGCTTACTGCATATTGCTGTCATTGCCTGGCCATGTATTGTATATAGCTTATTTTTCTTCAATGTCAATGTAAAATTTGTCTAGTAACAATATAAATTATATTCCTTGTTAGGAAGGAAATCTGCTTTTGAGTCCAATGGAAAATGTACCCCCCAAAAAACAGTGGAAGCGATCACACATACTTTAATTACCTGTCCTTGTAGGTACTGACAACAAGTGCTGTCTTCCTTTCACAAAACCCACCTTGCTGCTGTTTAATTTCACTGTAGATTTCAAATCACAATTTAGGATGTCAGCTTGTCACCCTAAAAAGAACTGCTATCTCAAATGTGTCATTGAAAGTTTGCTTCCAAAATGAAGAGGAACATAGAATGGGTTCCTGTGGACTTGTGATTTAGTTTAAAACTTCAGCGGAGACTTGTGCCCTGTGTCTTTCCAGGGGAGATTAAACTCACCCCTTGGAAGCCACCTCACGTGTCAAGGGAGGGTTGCTTAGTGTCCATTGCTGCAAACTGACTTTCTCATCTTTCAGACTTTGGGAGACTATATCAAAGTCATTGTTTGAAATATTATCTCCCCAAGTCTTTGGCATTTCTGATGGTTCTAGAACTCATACACCCAAGGAAAACACTGTGCAAATACATTTTGCATTTATGATAAGCAGGAAGAGCCAAACCCAGTGCAAGCCCACATGGGAAAAAGTGCCACATGATTCAGTAGCACATGAATCTGCCTTGGGTGGTGACAGAAGTTGTCATTCAAGGCCACGGACCATGGGGAGAGAACCACTCATCTGCATTCACATATAGTTCAGTCTGGTACGCATCCCACACCTCTCAGCTGCAGACCGACCGCTTTTCCTTCGAAGTCACGTACACAAAATGCCAAACATTTATGCAGAAAGAATCCATGGCAACGGCACATACAGAGCTTGTTGGTTTTCTTTGGAAAACTAAGTTTACCAATTTTTTATTTTTAACTTTTTAAAAAGACATGTTTCTTTACATTTACTTGATTACAACTTGGGAAAAGAATGCGCCGTGCGATTTTTTAAGCAATAGCTGATCTTGGGTTTTGTGAATAACCTGCAGGCTATTCACTCTCCCCTTTTAGAGACCTTGGAGCTATTTTTCTGTGCTGTGTACATTTTCATCCGTATGAATATTTTCTTCTTCCAGTCCTAGACACCTTGGGACATTTTTTTTCTCTGCAGATGCCTTAAAGGACGGTTTAAGACGCTGTCCACTTCATCTACTCCTAGTTTCACCTGAAGGGCAAAATCCCTAAGATCTTGACACAAATACTGATACATACATGGAATTATTAAAGGTGCCATCTCAGCAGAAGAGGATTGCTGCTGCCTTTGTTCTCAGGGGAATACATATTTCACCTAGTAGCCCACTCCCAACTGCTGCTACAATCAGAAATCTCTGAGATGCCTTTAAGCTAATCATCTTTGAACATAAGCCTTTGTTGTTGAATCAGGGACCTTCTAGATGCAAGGCACAGAAACCTTTTTTCTTCTTATTAGTATTTTGTGTGTTTTCTTCTCCACCTTGCACAAAACAGCATCAAGCCTGTCACTACCTCCAGTAAGGTTCACTGATCCGTCAACATTCACCCTGATGAAGACAGTGAGAGAAATCCGTAGCTCCGGAGAGTTCAGGAGAGAACCGAACAGAGGGTTTGAAAAAGAGCATTTTTATATGTTTTCTTGTGACAGCACTAGTTTAACAGAAAATAGTTGGAGTGTGCCAAAAAAGGGTGAAAAAAATGAAAGACAGTAGTAGTAAGTTAGGCTAGCATGACATGATGGATCTGAGCTATGACAAACCAAATTGGAAAAAAGCTTCCCTGGGGACCAACTATACCAGGTTTGCTGAATTGTATTTCTTGATTTCTTACTGTGCAACAGTGCTTTTTACTGTTAGATTGACTAGGCTTCAGAATATTTTTAAAATTGTACAAATCAAAATCCATGTAGCTTAAAAATGAAGGATGTAAAAGGTTTAAGAGTTTGATGTATTGAAAGGCATTCTGTATTCCCTCATGTGAGTACTAAATATACACTTTGTCTGTTTGATGAATTTCAAATCTTTGTGGAAGGCAGTGCACACAATGGCGGTTTACAGGGCTGGAAACCCTGGTGGGAGAGGACACAGGGTGCAGAGCTTCAAAGCTTCTTCCCTCTTACCCCACCCAACTCTGCCCATGAGTTGCGACATGCAGCCTCGTACACTCTCATTTGTTCTGAGATCCTCCTGTAAAGAAGCATTCAAGCTGGGCCCCTCTTAACAAATGCGTGATGCCTTGTCCTCACTACTTGTCCTTTCAATTCTTATGTAGTGGCTTTCACATGCCCTAAGGTGAGGTCAAAAGAAAAATAAAGAGAAGAATTTTTTCGCAGCTGCCACATTTGGCTACTCTTCACAGACCACATGGCACCACCGGATGAGGCAGCGATTCTTTTATCGTCATCCCCCATTAGCTTTGAACAGACACCTGAATTGATGGACTGTAGTAGATGCTCAGATGACTTTAGGTACTTGAGCTATAGAGGCATAAGCAATTTGGGTATTATTTTCAAGGAGTTCACAACCAGTCTGAATAATTCATGAGATTGTCTGGATGTAATGTGGTAGGTACCAACGACAGTCAACTCGAAGCAGAGAGTGGTCCATCCAGTGGGTTTCAGTAACACAATGCCATAAATTTCCTGTCAACCATTTACCTCTCAGTATAGGGAATACAGATGGTTCATGTGTTCTGGTTGAGGTTTAGTAACATAGAAGATCTAAGCATTAAGGAGGGTGAGCTAAATGATAAGGTGTAGGTTCAGAAAACATTCAAGTAGGAACCACAGATGGAAATGCTCATGGCTAATAATGTAAAGAATTAAAATGATATGATTTAAGCGATGGGAAAAAGATGACAATTGCAAACTGGAGTTTGCTTGTCCTCAGTGGTGGGGGGTGGGGTGGGGGGCAGCTGCTTTACAGCTATAGATCATTGATTCATGCAAGAATACAGAGCAAAATTGCCAAATATTCTGCTTTTTTAGGAGAAGCCAGAAATCTGGATTTTAAATATTAGCAAATAATTTAAATTGTGACACATTATTTAAGTCAATAAAATACAGCTGTGATATGTGTTTTAGCCCATATACTTCCAGTTTGTGACCTATTAGTATAGTCAGCTTGAATCATGGATACATAATGTAGAAAGTCTTTGATTTCTGTATGTGGAGAGTGAACTATCTTGGTAATTACTGCATGAGATTCAACTAATTTGAGCAGTAGATGGCTGGAGTGGGTAGGACTGAAGACGCAAAAGGGATTTGAAAGTCAGGGAAGCAGAGGGGTTATCAGAGAGGTCATTAAAGTGGCTGGGGTGGTAGCATACAAAATGGGAGAGAGGAACAGCACTAGCTAGGTGTTGACACCCTCAAGGACTGTGGAAGATTTGTCTTGGAGTTCTTGAAAGACAGAGAGAAGGAAGCACACCAGGTATTACAAAACTGCTAATAAGATTGTTGGGGGGCAGTACTGTTCTGTGGCCTGAGTGTGGCATTGAGAAGATCACAGGGAAATGCCCCAAATCTAGGCAATAGAAGTGCAGAATTATTAGCAAGGGCAATAGAACAAGCCTATGAGATTTTTACTTGATTTGATAGCTTCTATCAAAAATATATCAAAACAATTGGTTAAGTGAATTCAAAAATATAGTGAAGACATCATTTTTAAGATTTGGAGTGAATATTTTCAGATGGTACAGGGGGCAACAGTGACTGTGAGGAAGTGCGAGCCACTGCCTGTCCTCGAGATGTTTAAATCTGTATGGAAGGACAGCACACACACAGGCCTGTTCTGTTTGTTGATGTTAAGTGTTACTATTTTAAAATGCTGAAACATTTTTATATAATAGTTCAAAATCAAATGATTGTTTTTAAAGGATTGTTTAAATAATTGCATTCTGATTAATATCTATACCTATACCTATCTATATCTATATCTATATCTATATCTATATCTATATCTATATCTATATCTATATCTATATCATCTGTATCTATATCTATATCTATATCTATATCTATATCTATATCTATATCTATATCTATATCTATATCTATCTATATCCATATTAGAATGTCAAAAAAAGAGAAAGTTCCAATAACTCTAATAGTTTCTTTATAGGTATTGATACTTTTTAAGTTAAATTATCAGTGCATTTTTCAATGTATAATGCAGGAAGGTGCCAATATTACTTAGTTGTTTTGATCCACTTACACTGTAACCTAAGGGAATAATAGGTATGCCACCCTAGTATTCATTTACACTTAGATTGGTATCCCCTTGGGTTTGGTTTTATTTATGTGTAAATATGCACAGTTCAAAACTTGTTAGTAGCAACACTAATAATGTCATTTATATACTTCACCTTGTCCATTTAAAATGGATTGTTCTATTTATAGAGTAACAGCCTGTAAAATTAAATTAAAAAATTTAATAGGAAAGACAGTCCTTTTAAAAATTATTATAATAGAAAGGAGAGTAATTTTTTTCATAAATTACTCCCAAAGCAACTTTTTAAAAAATCTTTTTTTAATTCTAAAACTTTAAAATAGTCTTATTGATTTTAAAAAATAATTATTTATGTAAAATAATTTATGATAGAGCTTTCAGTATTTGAAATATATATTCTTATAATAGGAATTTTATAAGACCATTAATTTTAGCAATGCTAGGAAACAGAACTATAATTTAGGAGCTATTGTTGATTGTTTCTAGAAATAGATATTGACCCCATTAGTTTTAAGCAATAACATTACTAAGCCAAAGTATTAATCTAACAATACCAGAATTGCTGATTTTAATGTGTTTTATTCAAACTCTTCCTTTAGCATTTAGATTTTACTTAGCTTATCCTACCTAAATATAAATGTAAAATTTTAATAAATCATCTTAGAATTCTCATTTTTAAAGTTAGTACAAAATTAATGCATGTGGAAGCTCCAGCGTCTAAAATCTTTTGTTTGTTATAATCACTTTGGTATGCATTTTGGGTCTGGGGGTATTGATGCCATCTTCTTGGACATTGTTTCATTAATCAGAAGGGCACCCTAGGGTCCTTAGAAGCCTCGTGGCTCAATAATCAATCACCTTGTCTTTTATTCATCAAGTAATGCTCTCAAGGAGAGGAAGTAATCATCAACAGCAACAACAACAAGTAGAATAGCAACTAACATTTATTGGGCCCCCCTTATGTGCCAGGCCTGGTTCCAAACTCTTAACGTGAATTAAGATATTTAGTCCTTACAACAAAAGAAATCATTTTAAAAAATGATTTTGTCAACTTTGTTAGCTGGATCTGCAACTGTTAAAAATGTAGATATATGGCATGTATATCTCCATTTATGTTCCTGTTTTGAGACCCAGGTATGTTGGGAGGGGAAGGTGCTTGATGGAGGCTACTTTCAAACAAATGCATTTTGCACTCACGAGAGCATGATTTGTATTAATGTTGGCAGAGGTTAGATTCACACTGATTTTGGAGTTTTAAGCCACCCCAGTGCATCAAAGATGTTAAGGTTTGTTAATGATGCATACTTCCACAAGCAACTGATGAGAGGCAGGGGCTGCAGGTATCTCAGATACCGGTCCTACGGCTGGGTGTTCTGGGAGAACTAAAAGTAATAAATGTGTTGCAAATATTAAGTGTTAAAAGGATAATGTGATGATAGGCTTGTCATATTCAAATCTGAGTTTAGGTATTAGTAGATGACAATACTTAGTGCACACAAACACACACACACATGCATAAAAAAACCCACAAAGCAAAATCTTTCTTTTATGGCCTATTCAGTTTTAAAGTTGAATACATATAAGTAAAAATACAGATATTTATCTGTGTGACTATATATACCATGTTAGTGCATTTGATGGAAGTTTATTATAACTCTGGAACTTGATGGCAAACTGGCTTGCTCAACTTCCTGAAACTCCTTGTCATGATGATAAATGATCATCTCCTTATCTAAGCCTTCCCCTCCCCCATTCCTGAATCTTAATCAAGCACCTTTAAAGATCTTGCTGTAAATAGCACTTAATTTAGAACATAGAGCATTTAAATTTATGAATGAGTTGAGAAGCTCTGGTGAGCTATTACATAAGTTAACACAATTTTCTCAAACTTTAAGTGCTAAGTTAGCAGGAAAATATTACTACATGTATGTACTTGGTGCTTCTGTAGTTTTGATATTTTATGGGTTAATGAACTTTTTGTAAGATGTGTTGGCTTTTTTCCAGGTTACTGATTGGCAACATGTTAGGATAACACTAGCTGCTGTAACAAATAAATCCAACACTAGGTAAGGGATCAAACAGAGTAGAATTTCATTTCTCACACTTGTAAAGTCCAGTGTGGGCATTGCTAACTGCAGGCTGCTTTCCTGCAGGCGGTAAATCAGGAACCCAGCTCCTTTTACATGCGGTTGCTAGGGTTACTGTGTTCATCTCATTTGCTTCAAGCCAGTGAAAGGGAATGAGGAAGAAAGGGGAATGAAAAAGATGAGTGTCATAGTTGGACTGGAAATGACACATGTCACTTCAGCTTATGTTTTATTGGCAAGAACATGATTCACCATTTAAAAGCAAGGGGAGAGGGCTGGGAAGTGTAGTCTCGGGATATAAGTGTGTACCATTGAAGGGAGATGAACATATTTGGTGTGCTATCATCATCTGCTAAAGGCAATCCAGAAACATCAGAGATTACCCACAAAGAATCCTGGGCTGTTGCACAACCAGTGAATAAGTAGTCATCTCCCCTGACATCTAGCACTCATTTCTGGCTACTAGCTCACTGGTTTCCAGCCACTGGGACTCTGCTTTCAAAGCACTCACCATGTTTGGGGCACTGTTCTGAGTACTTTATATATGCTAGTTTAATTAATGCTCGGGGTAATGCTAAAGGCAACTATTTTTAGTAGGTCCATCCAGTTTATAGTTGGGGAAACAGAGGCACGGGGAAGTGAGTTAATTCCCCAAAGCCATATGGTAAACATCAGTTAGAACTGCATTCAAGTCTAGGCAACCTGATTCCATTAAACTATCTTATCTCCCACGAAACACAGAGAAATATAAGTTAAAAAGAAAGGGAAGAACAGTTCATTTCTGAAAGACATGTCCTCTATCCCTGGCCAGTGCAGCCCAGTTGGTTGGGCATCATCTCATGCATCGAAAGGCTGCCAGTTTGATTCCTGGTCAGGGCACAGGCCCGGGTAGCAGGCTGGATCCCTGGTAGGGAGTGCATGCAGGAGGGAGCTGATCAATGTCTCAAGAACGAAAGAAAGAAAGGAAAAAAAATGTACTCTAACTACACTTAGGTTGCGCAGATTATACTTCTCTGCAGTTCACACCCAGCCATCAGGCTCTTATACTTGTCCCCACAGAATATTTTCTACTTTGTCCATGTCACATGGGCTCAGCAGAGGCCAGGGTTTGAAAATGACCTCTAATCTGAAGGAATTTAGATTCTGTTGAGTGGAAAAGAGATTCTAAAATGACTGAAAAGGACACTCGTGAGTAAAGGAGAGGTAGACAGCAGGCAACAGGATTTCCGGGAAGGGTGGATTACTTCATGTGAATTATCAAGAAAGAGTTCATGAAGGATGGAGACTTTAGCTGGTCCTTAATAATGGACAGACTTAAATCCATAGAGAAGTGTGGAGGATTTCGAAGGAGAGCGATGATGAGAACAAGGATCCGGGTGGGTAAAGACGGTATTTGTAGCAGCATGGCTATAATAGAAGGCACTTTTGGGAATTAGTGAGAGTTATATCTTTATCCATTTTTACTTTAGAACTTACTTTTGCATATATTTTTTAATTCAGTGTAACCATCTGGTAAGGCCTGGCACACTACGATTTGTTGCGGTAGTAGTGTTTATCTCAGGAGCCACGCATGTAGGCACAGGAAAATGAATACTGGGTTCTGGGAACAAAGACTGGGGAGGGATTTCCAAACAAATTCCACCTTCTACTCATTTCAACAAGTGTCAGAGCTATGGAATGTGCTTCACTCATTACGTTTCTGGGCCCCCGTCTTGTTACAGAGAACCTAACGAAGACCTCAGTGCAGCCTGTTTTGCTTCTAAGAGACTCCAGAGTAACTGACCATCCTGATGTCCCTATATCACTTCTCATCTCTGCTTTCTCATGCAGAGAACACTTCATCCCCCCTTCAGATCCAGGGTAGAGCCCCTGGAGGACATCCAGTGAGTCCTCAATTCCCTGAGGAGCCACCTCTGACTATTGCTGTTCTTCTTTGTCAGTCACAAAGCACTGCCAGTGACATCATTGCTGTTTTCAGTATTATGTTGTTTTTGTAGGCAGCGTGAAATTGACAGGGAATGGCGCGGAGAGAGCTGAAAGGGCACTCCTGCGTTTTTGATGCATCTGACACCTGTAGTTACAAGAAAGGGAACAGCTTTCATAAGCATACTGCTGGGTGATGTAGAAGGTGAATGATTATTTAACAGTAGCTTTTCAATGCAATAGCACAGGAGACTCTAAACTGCCTCTGTGCATTCTACCCTAAGAGTCTCTTCCTAACTACAAGCAATCAGATAGTTTCCAGGACTCTCTGGATCAGGAGTCAGGCTTTAGCGAAAATGCAATGTAAATCCAGAACTCCTGGTCTATGAGATGGGGGTTTCACTGTCTCTGGTTGTAACAGGCTACGCCTTGTTTTTTAGCCTGTATGCTTGATTGTGTGTTTTTCTTTTTTAATTTGGATAATTATATTATAGTTAGATAATCTAGAGACTGAAGTAAAAAAGAAAGAAGAAACATACGCTTCTCTCTTAGGGGGAGCCTTTCCCAAGAGTGAGCAAACAAATCTGTCTAAATTCAAATTGTTATTATTATTATTACTGTAATAATAATAGCAAGTCTGCCCTGGCCGGTTTTGCTCAGCGGTTAGAGCGTCGGCCTGCGGTCCTGAGAGACCCGGGTTCGGTTCCCACTAAGGGCACGTGCCTCGGTTGCAGTTTGTCCCCGGCCCTGGTCGGTTGTGCGGGTGGCAGCCACTCGATGTGTTCCTTTCACATCGATGTTTCTCTCTCTCTCTCTCTGTTCCTCTCTCTCCCTCCCACTCTACCTGAACAAAAATGGAAAAATGTCCTCGGGTGAGGATTAAATAAATAAATAAATAAATAAATAAATAAATAAATAAATAATAATAGCAAGTCTGACAGGAAAGCAATAGCAAATGAGGGGACTTACACTCAGTTATATTGATAACTGGGGTAGTTTGCACACTAAGTGGATAAATGACAAAATTGGGGAGTGACTGGTCACACTGTGCTCTATATCACAAGTTCACATGCCATCAATAATGCATTAAACTCAAGCAGTCATACTCAGTCCACAGTAGTCAGTGGTGAACATGGTTGATTCTTCCTGTAGCAGCCCACAGAGTGGATGGCTTCTTGGTCATACCACTTGGTGGCTTTTGTGACACTGTCATCTGATCTTTCTCTAATGGCTTGACTATGATGGCTTCCTTACTCTCCTTTACCTTCTATGTGTGAAAAGACATGCTAGTCTTTTGCAGCAACTTGGAGAATTTTCAGGCAACGCTGTTGACTGTTTTTCTTACCAGTATATCTCCTATTTCAGGTTCATTATGATGAGTGCAAGAAGCATGGTGAGAAAAGCTATCATCAGTCTTACAAGCACTATAGGAAAGAGATAAAGAAAATTCTCTTTGTAACCGTTTGCATGTCCCCTAAATTATGACAACTAAGAAAAATTACAATTATTGACATACAGTTACACATCTTGCCAAATATTCAGCATAGAACCTCAATATATTTCATATATATGCAGTTAAGTAGAAATAACGAATTCAAAGGAAATTCACAACAAACACTATTGTTGAGGACTAAACTGGGTGCCAATTACTACACCATATGTTTTGCATTGTAACTCATTTGATTCTAGTGACAAACTTACTACACATTATTGTGATCTCCCCTTAACAGATGAAAGAATTGAGGCATGAGAAAATTAAGTAATTATCCAAAGTCACCCAACTAATAATGACACAGGAGTTTTTATTCTTCCACACTGGAGCCCTGCCTTTACATAGGTTTCTCTTTGAATTCTCTCAGGCCTCGTACATCTCATTTCTACCTTTTGCTCCAGCTGTTTCTCTACCTTCTTTCTATCACTTTGTAGTTTGAGCATTTTAATTCCTAAATTATATTGCTCTGGGTACATAAAAGTTATTCTTGCCAATGCAAGTCTCTCACATTCCCTAGCACATACCTAGTTGGTTATCAATTGCTTAAAAAAATAGCTAGCATCAATGTGTCCTCCATCACTCTGGCTCCAATCGATTTGTTCTTTGTTACACCCTGTTCTCAGACACTTCGTCCATGTGTATTACTACACAGGTGTTGATACTTCAGTTCCCACTATGAATTTCCAGGTGGGAGAATTAGCAAAAACTAATGTTAAGATTTCACCACAAATGGATGTAATCTCTAGTGAGCAGCTTAAAATACTGAAAGTTTATTATCCTCTTAGCCTACCATGGTATTGACAGCACTTTGTTATACCTTTCATTATAACATCATCTCTGAGCATTTCCACTTCTATCATTACAAGATGATTATGACAGCTTCACTAAGCCTCATTCATGTGAATGGAAAATTAGTGCCCATAAAGAACATTTCTGATAATTATTTTCCAAGATGTATTGGTACTTTTCAAGCTTAAACTCATTAAACCTATTTGAATCTTGCTTCAGCAAATCCACATCGAGTGTTTTTATTAAGTCAGCTTCATACTACTTTTAGGTAAAGATTTAGTCACAAAATATATTAGCAAAATCCAAATGCATGATCTTAATCTCATCGCATGTATGACAATAGTATATGGACAGGTATCATAGTACTTGGGAAGTTAGTATCAAAACAACTATACAGTAAATTATATTATCAAAACAATCCAAAAGTAAATAATATGCCAGATAATGTACTAGTGGTTTTACATTTATTATCTTATTTAACACACATAACCTCCCAGGGTAATTTTTGTCCCCATTTTACAGAGGTGGTAATTGAATGTCAAAGATGTTAAATGATTTCCCAGAGTCACACAGTTCTAGTATGTGGCCAGAACCTTTTTGAGATACACTTCTCATAAATTCTAAAATCCTTATTCTTTGAACTTTACCACACAGCTGTGTTAATTCATATTTCTAGCACTGGTCCTCCTTCCTTTGTTTTTTTTTTTTGTTTTTTTGTTTTTTTTGGTACGTGCCCCTCATGGGAACCGAACCTGGGACTCTCTGGTCTGTAGGCTGATGCTCCAACCGCTGAGCCAAACCAGCCTGGGCTATCACAAGAAGAAAAAAAAAGAGTGAGGCTAAGGATGAGCATGATGTAAAGAGAAATAAATATGGAGGTTTCTTAAGTTCTAGTTCCAGATTCAAAAATAATAACTTAAGAATGATTAAATGTTATTTCCTCAACTTATCCATTATAAGAAATATTTAAACAAACACATATTACAGTAATGAAAATCTGTATACAAAATGTTTTCTGCAAATCTATAGAGAGAGACATACAGAGACATCTCACAACTCTGAAAAATGTGTTTGGGTAGTTACAGTTTCCCAGTGACTGAGATTTTCCTCTTGAAACATCAAGAGGTAGTATGCAGCATTTTGGATAGAAATTCTCCAAATACTTATCATATTTTCCCATGCCTTATCTGAACATGCAGACTGGCCCTTAATGCTTATTGAAATGTGAAAGATGATTGACTCTTACACTGAATTTTTTTCATGTTTTTATAGATTTTTACCCTTTGGTTTCATCCTTATCTTCCACTTCTTTCTACTGTGGATGTTTCATCCTGTGACATTTCCTCTCCTTTTCCTATGTTGCTCTAAGTTGATAAACCTATCTTCTTAAAATGTGTCTAAAATAAGTGTTCTTGGGCCTTGAATGAGGACCTGAAGAGTTTTATAGGCAAAACACAGGTATTTTCCATGAACAGTAACGCAGATGGTAAAATTTTTTAAAAAGTTGTTTTACAGTGGGTTAAAACACGACAAGTGCTTTATTTGCCTGGGGAATATCTACAGAAGATTTTTGAAACAAGCACTTTGGAAAGAGTCCTAGTGGGAGAGGAGGAAGTGTTGTTCTTTTCCAAACAGATAGCAACCTAGAAAAGTTTTTTTCCTCTCTCCTATATAATAAGAATCCATATACCCTTGCAAGTACAGCAGCAAAGTATTTCCTATCTTGTACAATTTTACTTGATAGCATTTGTTAAGTAAAAAATTGAGAATTAGAAAGAGAAAATGGTTGAACTCCTTTTAGACAAACCAAAAAGTAATACAGACATTGAGCACATAGGGTGGAAAGTCTGGGAACTTTCCATAGAAGTGTTATTAGCCTACTGCCTACGTGGGAGAGTCCAGGCCTGCTTGTACTAATGTGTCACCTAGAAGCCCTCCATTCAGTTTGAGCAATAGATTTAGTATACTGAAAGATTACAGTGAAGCAGGACAGGATCAGGTACGGCCTCAGTGAGGCAGAATTAATAGGTAACACTCTATCCTAGGTAATTGTAAATTTTTTTACACTAAGTCAATGGTATATACTTCATTTGATAAATGGATTTAAGTTATCTCTAAGTATTCATTTTGTTATCTGTATAATATCCTCAATGTATGAGTTGGTGTCTCCTAACTTGGTGTAACAAATAGACCCAAATGAATGATGGTCCAATCAAAACAGACAATTTGATATTGAACTAGAATATGCTTATACACATTCTGAGGTGGGGGATTCTTGGGTAGGCAGCTCTCCTCATCTACCCTTGAATAGGCAGTGATTCGGGTACCCTGGCCCCTTGCATTCTGCAGCTCTCCTCGCACCCAAGCCTCATCATCATTGTTGCTCATAGAGAGAGTATAGAGAGGCACACCAGCTGCTTCAAAGCTTTGTCTCAGGAACAGGGTACATTTCATTCCCTCACAGTCCAATGACAAGAACCACACATGGGCACTACAACTATAAGGAGACTGGAAGATGGAGTTTAGTTGCATACAAATTAGAAAGATGAACACAGCATTCTCAGCTGCATTATATATTAAATTATTACAGGGCCAATATCTAACAGAGTATTACCAAACAACAAGTATAGCAACTGCATTATTGTATTGATAGAGCAACTGTATTGACAAACACCTTAAAATGTGTACTCAAAGTCTAAGTACTCTTTTTGTCTGTGAGTCAGGCCCTCCATATGAATCCTAAGACAATGCCTTGGGTAATTACTGTCATGTTTGTCTTTTCCCAGTGACAAACTTTTGGCTACATTCTAAATGGGCAAATTTGATAAGAGGAAAATATTGATGAGGTGTTCCTAAAGTATCATGTCTAATAACCAAACACCAAAAAAATATATATCTATGAATAGAAACTTAATATTTGCTTTTCTTTCCACAATTTATTTATTTATTTATTATATCTTAGATAATCAAAAGAGAGGTGTTAAATGTCTCTACAATAATAAGTTCTAAAGATAAGATAAACAGAACCCATTTCTTACCTTTATCTATTTATCACATTCTTAGAGTTGACAAGAGAATTAATAAAGCAACAATCAATATGTTATAAACTTTAGTTATGTGTATGAAAATGTCTCCAGAAATAACTGTGATAACTTGACAGATAAGATACAAATATTGCCACAATTATCTCAAAAATATCTTTAATTGGAGATATGTGACATAAGATATATTTAAAGTCAAAATTGTTTTAAAATAAAAAGTGCTTAATGCTAATTCAGTACCATTTGTAGGTTCAAAAGAGTTATAATGTTACAGTGAGTTTGTGGGTTATGTATACACACATGGAGATAGATAGATAGATAGATAGATAGATAGATAGATAGATAGATAGAGATAAAATGTTTTAAGTGGTGAATATAATCCCACTTAGTTAATCTAAACAAATGTTGACCAAATGATTATATATGAAAAGTTAAAAACTTGAGTTTCTAATATATGTTTGGTTCTAGATTGTTATTTGCTTAAAAGCATAACCTTAAATGGATTTTAATCCTGCTAACCTCAGCTTCTTCACCTGACAATAACTAATAACCTCTCCTGCAAAGACATGTTGAAATGAGCACTTGAGATAATGAACCTCAAATGCCTATAGAAAACAATTTTTGTGTTCTATATCTGTTAGTCTCTTCCTCATTCTTTCTGTGTGATTCAACCTTTAAAATATCATCACCACCTGATCAGTACCACCACGCTTAACGCCACAAGACATGGCTAAAGGCCTTTAATGCAACTGACATTTATATTTTACTTTTTTTTCCTCCCAGTTAAATTTTTGTTAAACTACTACATAAAAAACTATAGCAAGGTATAAATAATACTTCTTGCTCTGACTAAAAATAATTCTGACACTTTATATTCTTTTTGAAAATTCCAGTCTAATGTGGTGTGAAATTCTGGGCTGAAAATCTGCATTTCTGGTGAAAATACTTACTTAACTTAGTGGCACAGATAATATGGAGGGTGGGAAAAAATTCTATTTTATGATTGTATGACAAAAACTGCTTGGGAGAAGAAGATCAGGCATTCTCCAGTTTGCAGATAACGTGAAATTCTCCCAGGTCATGAAATAGCAGCACTTTCCCAGTTGATGGCCGAACTCATATTACTTATGCAGAGCTATTCTTTCATTTGCACGAAGGAAGTGTATGCCTGCCCTTTCACAACGTGACCCTTTTATCAAAGAGAAAATTCTCAGCGGAATAAATCATGAACTTGACCACAAATCAACTCTTGGGGTTTTATCATCTAACCCTTACTTCATAGTTGGTGAAGATAAAAGCAATGACTTATATTGTTAAGGGTAAATGTAATAAAATGAATTCTTTTTAAATAATTATAAAATTACAAGGTAAATATACACATTCATAGGATGCTAGATCCACTTTCTTTTCTCTAACTTGTCCTGTTAGTGTTTGAAAGCATATTGGGCTAAACATATGTTCAGTTTGAAAGCAGTGCTCATTGAGTTTTATGGGTACTTCAGTATTATTATTGAAGTTTTGTGGAAATCATGTGAACTTGGTCAAATCTTGATCCTTCTACGTGTTTAAAAGACACGGTATTTCCAAAGACAAAATCAAGTATAATAGAGTGATGAAATTATAAGACCCAAATAGTTGAGACACGTCAAGCTTAAGATATAACCAATCTTCTCTTGGTCAGTGGACTCTTAAGAGAAAACAAATCTTTAATGTGAAACAAGTAGCAGGATATCAGCACTTTAGACAAAAATGGTCCTATACCATTTTTCCAAATGGAATCTGAGCAACTTTTATACACAAATTGAGAGTAATTTAAAAATTATAAATGTGCCCTGGCTGGTTTGGCTCAGCAGTTAGAGCGTTGGCTGCTGGTCCAGAGAGACCCGGGTTCGGTTCCCGCTAAGGGCACGTACCTCGGTTGCAGTTTGTCCCCGGCCCTGGATGGGTCCTGCGGGTGGCAGCCACTTGAAGTGTCCCTTTCACGTCTATGTTTCTCTCTCTCTTCCTCTCTCCCACTCTATCTGAACAAAAAAATGGAAAAATGTCCTCAGGTGAGGATAAGAAATAAAAAAATAAATAATAAATATTATTTAGTGCCAAAAGTATGCTAACCAAATAAATCTAGTTGATACTGTTTTCTTTAAGATACTTTCTAAACATGTATATTGCGTAGCTTCTAAATAATCTATTTCATTACAAAAAGTTTGTGGATATACCTAGATTAAATTATTTAGCAAGAGGTTATTATATATATAAATATATATATATACATACATACACATATATATACATATATACATATATATACATATATATATATATATTGCAAACACCTGTTTTCTATCTCTACATCAAAAACTATTGGAACAATCTCAGTAACATTATTAAGAGTACTATAAATTTCTTATATAAAGATGTGCCACTTTCATTCAAATGAAAATGCTACATGAAGGTAAGAAAATGCCTTAATATAGTGACTGAAAATGTGAGAAAGACATAGAAATATTTCTAAGGTTTGTGGGCAGAGATTGAGAGAATAGTGGTTGCTGCAGTGCTCAGATTCATAGCAACAGAGGGATGGCTACCCGTGCAGAAGAGAGGAAATACAGCAAAGTGCTCAGATCATGGGGTTTAGAGTTGATTAGATCTGTGTTTGAATCTTGGCTCTGCCCTTTACCAGCTCTTTGATGATGGGCACACTCTTTAGCCCATATGTATCATGTATCACACTGACAGATTTAAAAAAAACTGGTAATAACACATAATCATACATCTCAGGGTAGTAATGATGCTCAAAATAGATAATATGTGTAACTTGCCCTGTGCAGTGTTTGGCACCTAGGAAACTCGAAAATATTAGTCCTCGTTGGTTTTATTTAGAAGAGGGTTTGAAGGACAAGTGTGACTGTCCTCGGGCTTCCATTTCATTCATCCACTTCTTCAGGAAGAGCTGGAGTTTATTTTCCTGAGTAGCCACTGGACAGTCCTTTTCTTCCCACTCTCTTCACCCCTTTTGGCAACATCTCACCAACCTGCTGATCCCTTGTATTAGTTGTCTGTTGCTGTGTAGTAAATTACCACAAGCTTGGCAACTTAAAACAACACACATCTGTTAGCTCAGTTTCCATGAGTCAGGGTTCTGGGCACAGCCTCTGCTTAAGGTCCCACAGGCAGCCAGAAACTTGTCCTGTCATGTTGATGTGGCTGCGATCTCATCTAAGGCCCATTGGTTTGGTCGTAGATCGAGGTTTCGTGTTCTTAGGTAATTTATAATATGGCTGTTTGCTTCTTCAAGGCCAGTGGGAGAGTACCTTTCCTGCTTCCACTTTTTCAGGAAAGGACTAATCATCTTTTAAAAGATACACTTGATTGTGTCAGCCCACCTCCACCAGGATAATCAACCTTTTGATGAATCCAAAGTCAATGGATGTGTGCCCTTGATTACAATGGCAGAATCATTTCACCTTTGTCACATAACTAAACCTCACCATGGGAGTGACACCCTATCATGTTTATAGGTCCTGCCCACACTCAAGAGAGGGGATTCTGCTGGCAGTCATTCCGGGGGCTGGAAACTTGGGGACTATGTTAGAGTGCTATCTACCCTACCTCTAAATTATTTCAACTAAATAAAGGGCCTTTCATTTGGCAATTATGGATAAGATGTACATGCTAAGTGTTGGTAGCACTATAATATGATCAAAATGCAACAGAAGTATAGTCTGCCAATACATTCTGATCAGAAGATCCTGTTTCATATTACAAATGGAATGAAGGGAGAAAGAAGTTGGCCTGGAAGTAGCTGGGGAATGTTGTAAGTGCTAAAGGAGAGAGAGAAGAAAAACTCTGCCACTCACCCAAACGAAAACAAATTTCAAATGCCCCCTGCGATGTGTTTGCAGTCTGTGCAGTTCACCTTCCAGTGACGTGGGCAGAGAGAATGAGCGCAGCGGGGTCTTGATCAGGCAGCTGATAAAACAGGCGGATCTACATTACATAATTATGAATACTTTCTTGTTTTCCATAATATAACTCACATGGTAGAATTAGTTCCAATTAAATGAAGCATCGTTGCATTTATTTATGGATTCTTATATTTGTTGAAAAACCTTAATTAGTTTTAGTTTTTCAGGAGCATGAAACTAGAGACACAGTTTTGTACTTTTCTTGATGAAAACAGTGTAAGTCACAACTCCTTTCCTAGAACACTTAAGTAACATTAAAAGAAAAAAGACATTAGAGTAGTGCCCCCTTATCCCCAAGGGATACATTCCAAGACCTCAGTTGATGCCTGCAAACACGTATAGTACTGAACTCTGTATACACTGTGCTTTTTCCTATACATGCATATACTATATGGTTCCCTTAGGCACATAGAAATTGCTAACATCACTACTCTCATGTCTTGGGACTATTATTACATAAAATAAGGGTAGTCTGAACACAAGTACTGTGATACTTCAACAGTTGATCTGATACCCGAGATGGCTGCTAAATGATTAATAGAAGGTGGTATATACACGGTGGATACTCTGGACAAAGTGCTGATTCAGATCCCAGGTGGAATAGGGAGAGATTTAATCACACTGTTCAGAATGGTGCACAATTTAATTGATGCTTATTTCTGGAATTTTCTATTTAATATTTTTAAACCACTGCTGACCAACAATATTGTAACTAAAACTGAGGATAGCAAAACTGCAGATAAGGGGGGAATACTATATGTACACTTTGATCTGTGAACAAAATGTTTTAATGTTTTGACATCTTCAGAAAACATGCTATGCTGATAAATCTATGGTATAGCTGTGGGTGGGGGAGAGTTGGGAAAAAACCCAGAATAGGGATGGAATGAGTTATTATTCAATAGGTTCAATAAAAGTGGCCATACTTGAAATTGAATTATATCATATTGAAAATTTATCTTAGAATTTGATTTCATACGTGACTCAAATTTTTTAGTGTTTTTATGCACTAAGTCAACGATAGCCACAAGTAAGAATAAGCAAGGACTTTGCAGTCAGACAGACCTATGATGGGATTCTAGGTTGGCCACTGGGTCACTGGATAACATGCAAGTTCCAAGCTTCCAGTTCTTCATCTGTAAAATAAGAACAATTGTATTCAAAATGTAGGGTTGAGTTAATGATAAGAGAAAGAACACATGAAAATACACAACACCGTGACAGTACGTAGAAGAGCTTTGGTAGCTACAGTAATTCCAAGTCTTTATATTGCTATTGACCTGCTAGGTGATGTTAAGTAAAAAGATAATAGAAAGAGCATTATGTTAACCAATCAGGAAATTCTAGGGAATACAATGGTTACAAAATCATTGAGTAAATTGTGGGAGAAGAAGATGCATGTTAAATATTCAGTTTTAAATCTATTTATTATATTTTATTCTGTGACACAAGTAAGTAAACTTTCTAGAAAAACAGAGACAATGTCTACTTAATTAAATAATTTCTTTATTAATAAATTCCCACATTTTTTAAAAAAAGATAGTAAATCAGAGTAATGAGCAGGATAAGATATGTAAAATGTAAGAATTAGTATTTTTGCTGCAACTGAAATTCACATTTGCCTGTGACATTCCTTGTAACCAAGGCACAAATGATAAAAATAATACCTTTTATTTTTTTTGGAAAAATTTTTCTGGACTTTCATTTTGAAAATTTTATCTTACACTGTTCTTTGTGTGAGATTTCCTTTGTATGATATACATTACATTGCCAAAGAATATTTTTTTGCAGTTTCTATTAAGAAGCTTCAGTAGAAATATGAAAATATAATATTAAAATACAGACTCAAAGAAGATATGCTCATCTAATGACATCTAATAAAAATATCCCTGTGGAATCAACTTTTCTCCTTCATACTTTAACTCTTAAAATTTAATAGCAAAAGCCCTGGCTGGTAGTTCAGTTGGTTAGAGTGCTGTCTCAATATACCAAGGTTGTGGGTTCGATCTCCAGTCAGGGTACAAGAAGCAACCAATGAATACATAAATAAGTGGAACAATAGCTCAATGTTTCTCTCTCTCTCTCTCTCTGCTCTCACTCCCTTTCTTTCCATCTCTAAAATATCAATAAAAAAAATCAATAAATTAAAAATATATATATTATTTAAAAAATTTAACAGCAAATATCCTATTTAGAGTGGTTAAAGCAAGTTGTAAATTAACTGATAGATGGGAAAACACGTATAATGCAAATCAACATTACAGGGATGCCATTCACAATTGTTGACTGCTGGGAGCAGAGTTTCTGACGCACAAAAGATTTGCCTGGAATCTCAGAGTCAAGAAATCTCAGTTCAAACTCAGCCATGACAAAATAAGCAGAAAGATCATTTTATTATTCAGCAGGACAAATTCACCAGCCTTTAAGTGAGGAAATTGGACTAGACAATGGCCAACTTATTCTAGAACTATGTCCACAACAAAGCCTGGTACAGAGCACGTACTCCACAAACAAGTGTTAAGAATGACCCCTATTCCTCTAAGATGATGGTGGTGTGATGTCAGCAGTCTGTGCCTAAAGAGGGTTGGTTGATGTAAATACTTGATATTTCTCTATTAAAACAGGGCAAGTGGCAACAACAAAAACTCTAGGTACAAACAGGTTTCTTCAACCTAGGCAGAACGATCTTTTGGAGCAGATAATTCTTTGCTGTGGGAGGCTGCCCTGTGCACTGTAGGATATTTAGCAGCATTCTGGCTTCTCCCCACTAGATACCAGTAACATTGCTCCTCAAGTTGTGACAACTAAAAGTGTTTGGAGACATTCAGGCCTCATTTTTTAAAAAATGGTATATATAAACCATGCACGTGTATAGATAGATTGATAGTTTTGTCTGTTGCATGTTATTTACTTTTCTTGTAATTTGCATGTATATAAAACCAGTCATTTATATTATTTATTTTATGTTTTCCCATGATAGAATAGGTAATTAACACAATTAGCCCAACTTTCACTTCTTATTTTGAATATAGAATGACTGGAGTCTAAAGGAATCAAGTCTTTTCGAAAATTACAGCTAATGTACTTTATTCCATTGCTATGGTTCTTGATAGAATCATGCAAACAAGCAGTCTGATGTTATTTTTTTGTTTACAGTATTACTACGTTGTTTTGGTTAACAGAATGAAAAACAGCACTGTAATACCACAAGTAAAAATGTTTTATTCTTAGTTTGTTTCATCAATAAAAGCTGACATTTTTGCAAGAAAGATGTTATACTATTGAAATTAACTCTTAGTCAATTGTAAATAATTGTATTATATCGGTATGTTATCATGAAGATTAGAAATCATTTCCTACAGAATCATGTTTTTGCTTCCTCAGCACTGTTTCAATTGAAAGGAATTTGAATGAAGTGCATCTCATTACTAACATAAAGTAGATGGAGCTTGAATAATTTTTATATTTATTTTCCATGGATGGCTATTACATTTCTTATCCTATCTATCCAAATTTTATAAAATAAATTGTTTTAATCCATTCTTTGGAGAGGAGCAATGAATTTATTTTTGCAAAAGCTATGCATCTGAATATATTGTAATATGCATAAAGCTCTGTTAACACAGTTATTTATATAAAAAGTGTAGCTGCCTTACCTTTTATTTAATTTACATACTTTATTTACTTTCTGACAGGTTTTTCTCCTTGCATTTTTATTTACATACCAAAAATGTCTTTTCAGATAAGTCAACTAAAACTTTAATGTACTGTATAATTTAAAACTCTGTAAAATGTTTTATGTATTGTATAGTTTTATATGAATTTTTAGGCTGATGATCTAGAATTTTGGAAACATTTCATCAACGATTCCTGTACAATAACACCATATTTCTTAAATATGAGAAATAGAGTATTGTCTCCTTCTTGAGATTGTGTTTAGAAAAAAAATTACAAAACACTCTCAGTCTATTTGTTTCAAACTGGAAAAAAATCTGGCTATTTTTAAGATTATTATTTTTGCCCTAAAATATTATTATGAACCCTATATAATATGGACATCACACATCCTTAGAGAATCTGGTATATTTGCTGTGAGCTCTACAAAGACCATTATTTTTCCATTCAAGTATTAGAAACAATAAGTTGCCCTTGTGTGTTTCATAAGCGGTATCAAGGATCACTCACCAGCAAAGTAATAGGCCACCGTGTGTTGATTCAAAGTCCAGCTTTAGAAACGCAAACTTTACCCTCGTGCCTTCCTTGTTTTGTATTTAGCTTTTGTAAGCATGGTTTGTATTTCCATAACCCACCATTCATATTCTTGTGAGTTCATGATATAAATAATTTGAAAAATTTCATTCAGTTCCCCAAATTACTCTAGTCATTATGGATGATTCATGAGAGGATTAATCTCTTGGATGTGACATAAAACTAAAGAGGGAAGACACTACCTATCATATCATTTGCAGTTAAGAACATGCTGCATATCTTTAAGCTTTACTTAAAGTGCTTATAGTAATTGGTTGTGCATGCCTTAGCTCCGTTAAAACCCAAACAGCAATATGGGAGAGAGTGGTTTGTTTTTTAAATGTGCAAGAAAGGAAAATTAGTGAAATCTGTTTAAGTCACAAAACTGCCTCATTCAGGACCCGATTCAGCAGCATGGAAAAAGTAACTCAAGTTAACTGTACTCTTAGCATATGTCTAAGCTCACAAATTTCAAATCACTTCAAATTCCTTTCTTTTCCCATGGATCTGCCTGCAAAGAAAAGAGATTCAAAGATGGCAAACTGGTTCAATAGTTCATTAGTCCTAGATTTTCTCATGGTTTTCAGAATAAAAATGTCCCCAGGTACACGCCCAGCTCCTTACGGGTTGAAATGGTCACACGCACCCAGAATGGTTTTCTCTTTCTCATGGTCCCTTCCTCTTTGTCAGTGTCCACCCTCTCCCTCTCCCACCAGCACACACTATTGCACACACGCCTATGGAGCTAACGGTATGATGTATTTTGATTTTATCCACACAAGGAAGATTTGAGGGAAGAAACCAAACTAAGCTAATGAACAATAGATTCAGGTATATTACAGAGATTGTGGTTTAGTGACTGAAATTGCTCCATAATCTTTTAAAGGATAACAGTATTGGGGTAGAAAAAAAAACAACAACACACCTTTCTTTCTATAATGGCATCTCCGAATAAGAAAATATTATTGGGTATGAGCACCATGGTAGCGGCAGATATTTTTCTCTATATCGTTCAGCATGTTCTCAGATACATCTGAGAAGCGACACTGAAGAATTAGTCTTCATTTACAATCAAACGTTCTTGAATAACATGTTCTTTCGATTTTTGTTTTAAAGGTCTAACATTTGATCGTATGTTTTCTCTAGTTAACTTTCTATATTATGTGGCAATCTCTGCAATTATCTTTTTCGAAGATAAAAAAGCATGCTCAGAATGTAGAAGTTATTTTTGCAGTAACGTATGTCATGATTTTTAAACGTTCAGGCCTTTAAACTTTTTTTATAGTGTATGTTCTTGCCAATCCCAGCACAGTCCTACAAAGTAAAATATTTGGCAGTGAATTCATATTAACAGATGGAACAAGAAATTAACACGTTTTGCTTCGCTAATTCACAGTTCTTTTAATATGCTAATTCTAAATCACCTGTTCTAACTTTGACAGGCTACAGACACCTGTTTGGGGTAATATTCCACAGCTAATTATTACACGAGAAATTCAGTCTCCAACAAAAGGGTTTCTGTGTGAAATTGTCATAGTTAAAAAATTAGTTATATCAAATATATACGAATATATTTCTGATGTCTTCATTTAAATACAGTTAACCTATTACTTATCTTTAACTAAAGAACGGCACACAAAAACTAGAGACTGTCCTCTTAGTGTTTGAATTCTGTCTGTCACACTTTACACTATGGTTGCACTGATCAAGTCAGGATATTTTTCTTGGTAGCAGTAATTTACTATAATGCTGTATTTTAAATGGCAGGAAAAGAGTATAGAATTTTCAAGTGGCTGGAAAAATTCCTAACTGTATGTTAAAAATGACTCAGGAGAGTTAAAAAAAAAATACTGACAAGATGTAAGAGAAATAAAAGAAATACTTAGCCTGGGGTAGCATCACATGGAAGACAGAGAATAAATAAATAGAGAGTTCGGTGAACTACAGAGTCTGAAGTATGACTGGCTCACTTGGAGCTCCAAGAGGACTACTAACTTGTTTGCTAAAAAAAAACAAAAAAACAAGGTAATGATGCCAGGGATTCTATAGAGGTCAAACCAAATTTCCACCCCACCCCCTTGTAGCTCACACTCTTAACAGGCAAGTACTTCTATCCCCACCCCCGCCCCTGATTTCCTTTATCTACTCATGTTCCTTCTTATTCCAAAAGGGTCTTCCCCCTCTGTTACCTCAAACAATTTCCTTTCACAGTAATTCTTTTTCACTCCAATTTTCCCACAAAACCCTGCCACAGGGGGACGTGGAGGCAAAGATATGTACGTGTGGAAGTGTAGGTTGGTGGAACAAGAAGCAAAAATCAGAAACGTAAGGTTTTTCGATGTTTGTAACATAATGACAGATGCCGGGGTAGAGTCTATCTCTAGGCTTGCCAAAGGTTCCATTTTGTGTGTCTGGTTTTTTTATTCTCTCTAATTGCTGTTCAGCTTTGTATGTGGCTTTGCTAATGTGTCTTCCTTAGCAGGGATAGGGAAGCAGAGAACTTGTCGTTACTTTAATTAACCTTTATATCTTAGGACCCAGAGAATAGAGTTCATCAAGCAGGCGCTCTTGGAACATTGAAGATTCATGCTGTTGCGCTCTGATTTTGAAAAGTCATTGTACAAAGCGTATTTTTTAAATGCATTTTTATTTTGCAAGACTTGAGGTGGATGAGGAGAAAGCTTGTTTTTTTTTTACATTTAATTTTGTTGTTTTTCTCCCAATTGCCACTCTAGAAAGCACATGGTCTTTCTCTGAAACCATGCTTTATGACATTGCTATTTGCAGAAATTTAACTGGCAGCCCACCCCAGGAAGATAAAATCCTGTTTCATCCAAGTTTGATTCCCCTCCTACACCCACACCTGAAACCGTATTTCTGCCAGAGCCTACATTCTGCTGAGGAGGAAACCAATCTTTTATAATGCTTTAACATACGTGAATTTTATTTTATTTTTAATTAAAAAATTGCATTTCTCATCCAAAAATGCTAGATGACATTTAAAGCTAGAAAAGAGTTTCCAAATAACTCACCTTTACAATTAACTCTTATCAGAACTAGACAGTTACTTCAGTGCACAGGGTCTAAGCCAATGCCTGTGACTGCCCGTGACGCTGAAAGGCCTCCATCATCACTCAAGTTCTCGGGGAAGTTCAGAACACATTATCCCAAAGGGATTTGCTCAGGGCTCAAAGTTTGAAAGAGTTACTGGCACAGAGTTGGAATGAAATCAACTTTTATTTTTAGGAAATAAGATGCCTCAAGAATAACTAAACTTCCTGGTCTATAAGAGAAGAAAAAAGGACTCCAGCAGGCTCCTTCATGAACCTTTAAGGTTTTCCTGAGAACCGTTTTAGACCTGTAGTGGCTACCTCTAAAACAACATGAATGAATTAGATCTGGATTATAAGGCAGAGTATTTAGGATTAACATTGAAAGGATAATGACCTTGACAAATGATGTCTGGGATTTATATTCAATGTGCAGTTCTTCACAAAAATGTTCAAGATGGTGAATGACATTACAATGCAGTTTTACTCATCTGTCCTCAGTTAAAACACTTGAGAAATCAGTTAATAAGAAAAACAAATATCTCCAAGCTGTCTTATTTAAATATGTCCCTCATGTGTAGTACACGAGAAAATTATGTCATTTTGCTGTGGGCTAATACATATGTATATATATCTGAATGTATGTATATACACAAATATACACGTGTGCATACACATACATTTTAGGGAGCCTGTTTAGCCCTTCAAAGGGAATTACAGATTATGCACTGTCCAGCATACTCAGTGGTTAGAGCGTTGACCTGTGCACCGGAGGGTCGCGGGTTCGATTATGAGTCAAGGGCACATACTTGGGTTGCAGGTTTGATCCCCAGCCCTGGTCAGGGTGCATTCGGAGGCAACCAATTGATGTGTCTCTCTCACATTGGTGTTTCTCTCTCTCTCTCTCTCTCTCTCGCCTCTCTCTCTCTCTCCCCTCCACCCTCCCTTCCACTCTCTCTAAAAATCAATGGAAAAAAATATCCTCTGGTGAGGATTAACAAGAAATAAAAATAAAAAGCAAAAGAATTGCAGATAATAACATTAAAGAGTTGTAGCAACAATTATATTTCACGCAATCACTTTTATAAAGCAAGTAAATGTTCAACATATCAGATTTATGTAAAGGAGAAAGGTTTGTTTTAGGTAACTAGCAGATGCCATTAATTGATAATCAGCATTTATTTTCTTATACATATTTAAAATGGTTGATTCTATATACAGGGTGGAGTAAAAGTAGGTTTACAGTTATTCATATGAAGAATTATATAATAATTATTAAATAAATAACAATTTAAGAATAAACTGTTTCCTGTACTCACAACTGTAAACCTACTTTCATTCCACTCTGTGTGTGTGTGTGTGTGTGTGTGTGTGTATCTCAAGGTGCTACATTTACTAACTTATTTATAGAATATTTTAGAAAGAATTAAGCAACCTTCATTTAAAATTTAATTATCTTTGGTTAATTTATCCTAAGCCAGTTCTATTACTATATCATCTATCTTAAGATCATAGTATTATTATAATAATGATAGCTTATAATTTATTGAGCATCTAATGAGCACCAAACACTCTCCATAAGTTATTGCTAATTTTAGGTTTATTGTTCCATTTCACAAACTAGGTAGCTGGAATCCAAAATGATTACTAGTCTCAATGCAGTGGTCAAGATAAATTTCCAACCCGGGACTCTGAAATCAAAAGCCCCATCTTTTCCCACCACATAATACTGATGATCAACGTTTAAGTAACTGGATATGCAGAGTTCAGGTTTAGCAGCAGCCATCACCAAAACCAAAAAAGGCACTTCAGTTGTGATGGAGTCCAATGAACTGTCTATATAAGAATTCAAAACTAACCTACATAAATGTTTTCTGAACAAATCTGTCCTTAGTAATCTATAGGAATGTATGTTTATTTTTATTTTTATTTTTATTTATTTATTTATTTATTTTTAATTTTTTTTTTTTTTATCCTCACCCGAGGACATTTTCCCATTTTTTTGTTCAGGTAGAGTGGGAGGGAGAGAGAGGAACAGAGAGAAAGAGAGAAACATCGATGTGAAAGGAACACATCGAGTGGCTGCCACCCGCACAACCGACCAGGGCCGGGGACAAACTGCAACCGAAGTACATGCCCTCAGCGGGAACCAAACCCGGGTCTCTCAGGACCGCAGGTCGACGCTCTAACCGCTGAGCCAAACCGGCCAGGGCTGTATGTTTATTTTTAGAGGTGTTACTATCTAACAGGCCATGATGTCAAATATATTTTAAAATCTCAGCTTTTATGTTGTTTACAAAGTATTCATTGACATTTCCTCTGCCTTCAAGGAGCTTACAATTTAGTAAATTACAGACTTTATAACTTGAATTTTTTGTTTTAAAATGCTTCTGTATATTTCTATAAAATAATACATATCTTATCAGCATATTTTCTTTAGATGTATTGTTACTTTATAGGTTTTCTTTTAATTTTTATTCTAACATATACTTGCCAACTATGTGTAAAGGCCTGTTTAGTTATAGCTCATGACTGGATTGTAATATTCTTGTGCTGAAGACCATATTTGTCTTATCTATCATCAACTTTCTATCCTTTATCACAGTCATGGATACATAAAAAAATTAATAACTCAATGTTAAATAATTGGATAGGTGGATGGATGGATGGGTGGGTGGGTGGGTGGATGGATGGGTGGGTGGGTGGATGGATGGATGGGTGGGTGGGTGGGTGGGTGGATGGATGGGTGGGTGGGTGGATGGATGGGTGGGTGGGTGGGTGGATGGATGGATGGATGGATCAATGCAAATTCTGGCAGATAATTGTGTGACAGTGAAAGTGAGGAGAAAAGGAACACACACATACAAACACACTGGTTATCCAGATGAGAAAAAATGAAGACTTAAATGACTTCATTTGTCAAACTTTTATTGAATATCAGGCACTAAACATGAGAACATAAAGATGAACAGTTAATAGTGGTTGGCCACATGGTGTTTACTTTCTAGTGGGGGAAGTGCAAACAATAAATTAATAAATGAACATACTAAACAAGACCATTACTTTATTTGATTATTGCTATAAAGGTAAAAACCTGCATGACACAAACTCACACAGGTGACCACTTTAGATAGCACAGGCCTCAGAGGAAAAGACTTTTCAGTTGGGACTAAGCAATGTGAAGAGGAGGAAAAGCGCATTCTCCTGAGCATAGGTAGAGAATTCCTGTTTATTGGCAATGTGGAGAAGAAAAAGGACTTATGAATCTATGTATCCTTTAAGGGAGTTGGTAGCTAGCTATTCACCATGACACACTCTTTGTCTTTCTTACTTAAATCGACATGTGCCTCCCAAACACAACTACATATAAGAATTCATTTGGTAATTGAAAAAAAATATAGATAACAGAACACTTATGTACTACAAATGGGTGGGAAACAGCTGTCTGTGTATTATAAGAGCTTCCCAGGTGTTTCTGTGCAGGACAGAAAGTATAACAGAAGCACTATCATCTTGTGATTTCTACTAGGTGAAATCAACAGTTACAGACTAATATTCACAACCATTATAGAAATAATAACACCAATAAGATCTTCACTAAAATCTCTCTCCATGTTTAAACCAAAAAATGACCAGAGTCGTTATCTAGACCTGAATAACCTTCATCTCCTAAGACATAAATATATATTAAGTATTTATTTGTACACATCAAATAATTTTCAACTCAAATTGAATTCAAATAAGGTAGGACTTAAGGGAAATTCTAGCCATCAGACTTCTCCCTAGTATAATGAATCAATCAGTCAATCTTTGAGAGCTGTGCTACGTAAATGTGCTCCTCAGATAGGCACCGTCAACCAGTCCTGGAATTTGTTAGAAATGCAGAATTCCAAACCACCCCAGAATGACTGAAGTGGGGTCTGCATTCTGACAAGCTTCTCAGGGAACTTGGATGCACATTAAAGTTTGAGAACTTGTATACCCAAGTTGTTAACCTTTGATTGTAAAATAGTTGTAAGGACTTCCCAGTGAAATAATAATTTAAAGAAAAAAAGGAAGGGAGGAGGGAGGAGAAAAAGGAAGGAAGAAAAAAGAAGAGAAGGAAGAGAGGGAGAAAGAAAGGCTTCTCCAGGATGCATAGATTCATAGTTTTCTCCACTTTTGAAATATGGAGCATTTTAGTCTCTATATGTTCTATAGAGCCATCTTGTCCACTGTATATAGAATCCACCTATTAAAGTAAAAGTAATTACAAAAGCTTGAACATTGTTTTTGCACTAGACTAACAGTGAGGAAATGCAGAGCTATACATTTGTACAGGTTACTTACTACCTATGGTTTATGTTTCATTTTAATAGGGGGAAAGTAAATGTTTATTATAATGGAGTTAATTTTATTGTTAATAAATTATACACTATGAAACAGCCTTCAGCCTACATTACATTGGTATTCATGATGAATTTGGGATCCCACCTGACTTCCCCAATTCCAAGCTAGGTGCTAGAGAACACAGAAGCAATACAAATTTACCAGAATTTAACTGTGTGCAGCAGAATCTACCTAGTTATAACTGGAAAAGAGAAGAAAAAGAAAAATCTAACAATTTTTGAAGGCTTTATTTAAATTTGCATTTTAGTCAAATACTAATACTAGTAACGGGGCCTGGTCTATAATATAAGATTCTCAGATCATTCTGTTACCAAGTATGTAACCTCACTTAAGAGTAATATAATTCAATCCATCAACCTTCAAAATATAGCCAGAATCCCACCATTATTTTCAGCCTAGATTATAGTAAATAGCTTCCTAGCTGTGTCCCTGCTTCCATATTTGACCCTATTATGGTTTATTTTTCAATAAGCTGTTAAACTCATTGACATTTTAAAGACCTTAGGCTCCCAAGCTGATCTTACATAATTACAGTGTATGTGTCAGGTGTCTGTTTAAATAGTAATGCCTCAAATACATTTAAGCTAGACTCCTTCACATTCTCTCTTTTGCATTTGATATCTTTATGGCCCTTATCACCCTCTTTAAGCACATGGGTCATATTATTAACTGTTTTTTGTTGTTTGTTTTTTTGTCTTCCTTCACACCAAAATAGGATCCTTCTTGTCCTTCAGTGGCTGGAACAGTGCCACATAAATGACAGGGATGAAAACATAATTCTTGAGTAAATGTTGAATGAAATTAGTGTTCTAGGATATTCACGGTGTGGCTCTATCATTATCAGAAATATTTATTGAGCACTTACTATATGTTATTGTGGCAGAGTCTAGAGAAAGGTTTATAGGATATAGTGTATGCATTCTGGAGACATAGCATGCAGTTGAGTAATAAGGAAATAAATAGGCCTATCTGTAGTACACTAAATAAATTCCTTGGGCATTCAAAGGTGGTCTCAGTGGCAGGAAGTAGAAGACCATTTTGATAACTCGACAATACGGTGATGGCATTTTCAGAATAACAAATGGTCAGCTTCAGTTTTAAATACATGCAGCATTACTTGTGAAACCCATAGTTAGTTAGAAAGATGATCCGTAACCAGCTTATGTGGCTTTACGTTTAATCTACGGACTATGTACTTTATTATGTAGATGGTTTTTGAGAAAACTGTCACGTGCTCAGAATGATGATTTAAGAGGATTCATACAAGGCACAGAGAAATGATTGGCCAGGAGATTCTGACTCATGTGCATGGAAAGTAGCCTGCCTACCTTAAGGGATGGTTTTGAAAATATAATGTACTAAATGAGATAATAATGTATTAAATATTAAAAGAGCACGAAGCATGGAAAAATACTATATGAGAAATTGCTATCATCAGCACCATCTTCTTCTTCCTTGCTATTGTGGCACATAAAAATATCCACAAAACTTTCTCATAATCAGAACTACCAATATACTAATATAAACTCTGTAGAAAATAGTTCTCCCAGAGATAAGCATATTATCATTTTCTGTTGATTTAAGACTCAGGTCATTCAGCTACATTTTAATGCAACAGTTCTGGCAATTAGACATCTAAAAACAGGAGTTTATTCTCATCTTCTGAGAAAAAGTCATAACCTCACTTCCAGATAAAGGGCCTTTATTTAAATAATCAACATAAGATAAAGAGATCCAATGTGGCCTTTATTTGTTTACTAGATGGGAAACCCCTCATAAGCACAGCTATTTTATTCTTTGTGCTTTCCTCTTTCAGAACAACAGTTTTCTTAACCAAAACTGAGACTATTAAAATCAACCTGGCAAGATTCCGATGAGGAGTAAATGATACAATATAAGTTAAGACTTAACGTTGGTGCCAGAATGGGAACTTAAAGATTTATTATATTGTCTTCTCTGCCAACACAGAGTATAGTAAATTGACAAATTTAATGCTCAATAATTACTTGCAAATGAATGAATGTTGTTGAAGTTGCACTAAGCACTTAACTCTTAAACCTCTGGCCAGGAGACCTTCAAGTGACCAGTTTCAGGAAGCCTGCATATAAACGTCTTCTGAAGTTGAAACCCAACTATAAACTTGAAATTTTGTCTTAGTTTCTTCTAATCCACAGATTTCTCTTCCTATATATTTGGGTAGTTATCTTCTTTTCCCCATAATGGTCACCCTCAATGCCTCCTCTCCTGGCCCTTAATCTGTCGTTTGCTACCACAGCTTGTTGATGGTCTCTGCTTGCTCTGTTTTCATGTTCTCCCTGTCGTGTTCTTCTTGTGCATCTCATCGTTTTTCTTTATCAAATTCTACTTTCATCTAATGGTGTTTATTTATATGTTTAAACTATATTTTGATATTTTTATGTAAATTTCTGTTCCTATAGTCTATGTGCCCTAAACTAGTTACTCTTCTATATATACTTTTCTTCTTCTTCTATAAACTCTTCTTCAATCTGCTCTATAAAAATATTTTCAGCTCTTTGCACATTTTGTCTGTTGCCCAAGGTATTGTCTTCTTAACTGGATTAGAAGCTCATCTATATGGGGCCTCTTATGTGTTCTGTGCACTTATGGTTTTCTGTAAACAAAAATAATAAATAACAGGTGGGTAGCTAAATATAGCACTCACTGGGAACCAAGCTCTTCATAGAGGAGGGAAAGACTGGACCAGAAACACTCCACAGATTCCACTGCGTCCGGTGGAAATGTAACTGGTCTCCGGCACTCACTTTTAATAGACCCAAACCCTCTCTTTATTAGTCAATACAAAACAAATATTTCTACTTACCTACCAATTTTTTTTTTTAGAAATGAATTGTAATAAATGTTATTATAATTGTGTGCTTTTTATAGCACCAAACACGAACCCTCTCTTCTGTCTCGTCTTTGCCCCTTCTTGGTAGGTAGACAGATGGGCCCAATAAAGATAATTAAAACTGCGTGGCTGATAACCAAAACTTAGAAGTCTGTAATATAAAACACAAAACCTGGTTAGGATTCTTTAGCGACTGTGAGTCCCTCTTCCCACATCCCGTCTCCTACCAGACAAAGAAGGGCCGAGAAGGAGGGGGCTGGAAATGCTGCAGAGGTGACGGTGGGGGTGCATTTCCCCCACTCCACATCCTGTGCCCTCAGGTCGTCAGCCTGCGGTGGCTGCAGCGGGAGTACTGTCACTGTGGACATCAGGGAACCGGCCAACAGGGCTTCCCCTCCCAGAGGCCGATGGTGAACTAGAAGCACAGCCCTGGGCCAGGGCCTGCATGTCTGGCAAAGCTATGCCAGAAGTCACTTGGCTCCAGTCTAGAGCGTGCACGGAGGGGGAGCAACAAGAAGAAAGGCAGACCCTAGAATCCATCCAGGCTGTGCAGAAGCGGGGGATTCGGGGACAAATCGACAAGATGCAATTCTGGGAGAAAAGACTAGAGGAAGTTGAAGGTGAGGCTGGACAGGGAAGCCTGGGGTAATTCTCTGAGCAGAAGTGAAGCTGTGCATTCTGTGTATTGGACAGCTGCAGTTTGTTGGGGCGGAGGGGTGTGGAGTTGGGTGGGAGCATTAAAGGCCCTCAGATGAAAGGGCTGAGGTTTGAAACAAAAAGGAGTATTTTAGGGTCAAATACTGCAGAGGGCGCAAGGCTTCTGACAAGTAACAACAGCATTACCTGGTGAGAATCTAGTTGACCTGGCGAGACTCTAGTTGACCTGGCGAGACTGTGGCTGTACCTAGGACCAGCTTCGCCTCACAGCCCAAGGCCTGTGCACAAGGCCCAGCAGCCTCCACTCCCTGTGGGAGAAGTCACAGCCCTGGACAGCATGCACTTCTCAGCTGTCCTTTGCACTGTCCCTGAAGAAGGGGGACACCTCAGACAGAAGATCTTATGTATTTAAGAGGGAAGAAGCCTGGGCACACTCAAACCCAGACGCTCAAGTTTATACAGATTGTACAAACAGGTGTTCAGCTTAGGCGTCTCAGCCCAACCTCTAGGTTGCCAGTGACAAAAGCTCAACTCAGACTTGGGTGAGCATGAAAGGGAATGAACTGGTGGGTCCCTCTACTCTTTTCTCGTTCGTTGCTTTTATTCCTGAAAAGGTTTTCCCTCTCAGAAGGTCACACTGAGGTGAGCCTCAGCACTCAGGCATTCAGCACAGGAGAGAGTGTCCCTTTCCGGCTTCTCGCTGGCCCGGCTGTGCTTCCTGGTCCTCCTTGAACCTGGAGCCATGAGCAGAGAAACTAACCCCTGCACCCCCAACCTGGGGTCGGTGGCCACATATGGATAAGGCTAGGATCCCCTGGACTGAGAGGGAAAGGGTGTTTTCCCCTAAGGAACAGCTACAGACGGAACACAGCGACATCTATTATAGTTGTCTTCTTTGTAGAGCTTCTGGGGACCTACTGATCTTCCCAACGTACGTCAAAGCTTAGTCATAACCACTCTACCCAGAGCATTGCTTCCTTTATTGCTTATGTTTACCGCTTGTTTTCATCTTCCCCAAATTCTGTGCTTTCTAAGATTTCTTTGCCAGCTTGGGATCTCTCTGTGGCTGGACTCGTTTGCACTTTGTTCCTATCAGATCTACGGAGGTACTAGGAGTACCTGCTGAGTACCTGCCCCCGCCAGGAAAGTCCATGTTTAAGCAAGAAGGGGTGCTTTCTTAGCAAAGGAAGCTCATACATTTACAAAGATATTATTTTATTTATCTTTTAAAATGTTAATCTAGTAAATACTAGGTGGCCTGCTCCATAACTCTTTGTAGCGCCCTGAGTCGCTGGCATGGCTGAGGAAGGGTCTATGGATGTGGGAGTCGACTTGGACTTGCCGATGGCCCTTGCTCAGTGCGCAGCACTGCAAACACCTTAGAAGGGAACCGTACGTCCACGTGTATCAGGAAATGTCTTTCGAGACTGGAAATCAGTCTTGTCTCAGAAATGATTCACTGTTTTGTTCTGTTTGATTACATTTTCTCATGAAAAAAAATATATATATAGCTAGGCATGGCATGGGTCATATATTAATGAATTTCAAATCACAGGATTTCCTGAAAAATGCCTTATAATTTCCTTTGAAAAACCATATGAAGAGAAATAAACAAGGAGGAGAGGCGAAGGCCATGTGTTATGCCCTCTTACAGACCTGGGGTTCACATCTCAGCTCTCACGTTATTAGTCTGGTCTATGGTTCTTTGATTTTAGGTTGCATTATTAATACAGGCATAGAAACACACCAGCACATAAAACTGCAAGGAGAATACAGATTAAAATAAGATCATTTCTTTCCTTTGTTACAAAATTTACCAGAGATAATATTTGTCTGTTGTATATTTGTTTTCCTTACGTGTTTTCTTCTTTGGAATTATAACACAATCCATGTGGACTGTGAAAATCCTCTATGGCTTTCTGTGAGTGTTTACATACTTAATTCCTGAGGTGAATTACCTGCTAAAATGATTTATGTTTGTCTTTGATGGACCACCACCAACATAGAAAGTATGAGATATTCTCCCTAGCAGAAATACTTCCTACTTTGTAAACTAATACTTATTTTTGTTACCTTTTAGGGAGGAAATGTAGAAAGAGTAAAACTGAATTTGTTAATTCAGGTTTAAACATTCACTGGTACTTTCTTTTCAGCATTGCACGAGCTTAGCTGGGAATAATCTATACACTGGTTTTGAAGCATACTCTTACCTTACGCTTGTATGCTGGTCCGTTGTGTAAAGATAAATTTTTAAGCACTTTAGCATTTTATCAAAGTAACAGGGCACTTGATTTTCATTCATCCATATGAAAACAATTAGGAAAAAATGCCACTTATCTTAAATAGTATTTGTCAGATTTTCTTCCTCAAACTTGGTAAATACAGATCTCTTGACATGTTGATGAATTTTCATCGCTCTGTGGTAAACCTAAGTGACTAGGCTGTGGCCCGTGAACAGCTTTTGTTTCTATGTGACATTAAAATGTTGTTGTTTTTTTTTTTTAAAAAGCCACATGATTATAATGAATATTCAAAATTAGATTTCTTCTCCAGCATGTGCACAATAGGTCAGAAGTCGTGGCTGGAGAAGGACGCTCACTAGTCAATCTCGAGGTTTTATTATTTCTTATGAATCTCATCTTTTTGCATAGTTCAGTGATGTAACTATCAGGAGGAAAGCCAGCTAAATATATACCAGTGTCTGTTTACCTAGACAACTTTGAAAATTCATTTCACATGTAGTTAAGTTAAAGTCGGTGTATCTCTCTAGCTGTATATTATCTTGACTCTAAATTTCTTGGACCGTATGTTCAAGACAGCTTGAAACAGACATTATAAATGAAGAATAATCAGTTACCATAGTTCAGAGCATTTTCTTCAAATACTTTTCAATTTCTGGTTCCAGCAGAATTTTATTTACTCAAATATAAATCTTTTTTTTAATACTCTAGAGCCTCATCCTCAACAAAACACCTCATTTTAGTACAATTGTTTTCATATCCTGTCATGGAATGATGATGATAAATGGAAAATGATTAAGTATATTGTTTGTCAGATTTCTTCTTTCACAATTCAATAAATATTCCCTGAGTCCTCCCTTGTCACCTTACTTACAATGATTATCAAGTGGAAGATATGTTTGAAATCCAAGACAAAATCTAGTTTTTATTTTGGTGTTCTTCTTTGCCAAAGATAAAATATGAATTAAAAATGTGGATACTTATAAACCAAGTTAATCAGTTAGAGATATTAAATCCTTTAGTTGGGGACTTTGAGCTATTGTATACTTACATAAGAAAAACTCACTTGGGCCCAGCTGGCGTGGCTCAGTGGATTGAGCATCGTCCCAGGGACTGAAAGGTCCCTGTTTGATTCCAGGTCAGGGCACATGCCTGGGTTTCTGGCTTGATCCCCAGTAGGGGGCGTGCAGGAAGCAGCCGATCAGTGTTTCTCTCTCTCATACATGTTTCTATCTTTCTCTCTAAATAAGTAAATAAATAATAAAAAAAGTAAAAATAATGAAGTAAAAACTCACTTGGAGCTTCTATTCCCGTGGGAGGTATATCTGCAGTTAATTGGGAGGCATATCTGTAATGGAATGCTTGTATGTTAGGTCTACTTTTAAATCACTGTTTTTGACATATAATGTACTTATTCGATGATAGTTTATTATATCCACTATTTATTAAACACCAAACACATTACTAACAAGAATGGTGACAAACAGAAATGGAAGCAAAAGCAAGTCTTTTCCCTAAATGCCACCCACACAGGCCTTTATATTCCCTGATATTTCAACTATTTTTTTTTTTTTTACTTTTGTGGTATTAAATTATAAAAATTCTCAGCTGAAAAGCTAATTATATTATTTATTTATTTATTTATTTATTTATTTATTTATTTAAATCCCCACCTGAGGATATTTTTTCATTTATCTTCAGATAGAGTGGGAGCGAGGGGTAAAGAAACAGAAACATTGATGTGAGAGGGGCACATTGGCTAGTTGCCTTCTGCACAGCCTGACCAGGGCTGGGAATGAACCCCAACCGAGGTACATGCACTTGACTGGAATTGAACCCATGACCCATTGGTCCTCAGACCAGTGTTCTAACCACTGAGCAACACCGGCCAGGGCTAATTTTATTATTTTTTGTCTGTTCACTTCTAAACTTCCTTGCTCTGAGTGGTCTTAAAGTAGCTTGTACATTTATTATGTCAGCTACAATAAGGCAATAACTTAGAAATTTAACCAAGGAGAGTACATTACTAGGGAACTTAATGATGTAAGTGACCTACGTTTTTATGGCACTTACATTATGGTTTTTGAAGTCCTTTTCTTATTTAATATTTTTGTTAATATAT
Source organism: Molossus molossus (assembly GCF_014108415.1). Classification (NCBI taxonomy): domain Eukaryota; kingdom Metazoa; phylum Chordata; class Mammalia; order Chiroptera; family Molossidae; genus Molossus; species Molossus molossus. The sequence goes on from NW_023425346.1 coordinate 26,879,004, forward strand.
TCTTTCTGAGTAAGCAATCCAGGAACCTGATTTCCGATTGTCTGATTAACACCTATGATGTGTTTTTACTTATTTTATTATGAGTGAGGAAAATGAGGCTCAGAGTTCAAATTACTTACCTAAAGTTACACAACTACATATTGACAGAATTGGAATTCAAGCTCTTACCCACCTTGCTCTCAACTGCACTACTGAGAAAGAAGAATAAAAGGCTTTATAGGCTGAAGTTCTCGTCTCTGTCCATACAGCTAGCACTTTGTATCTTCTAGGGTTCAGTTTAAATCTCTTCTTTAACAGGGCCTTCTCCAACAATTAAAGCTCATTTCAAATGATTAATGTCTTGAATTATTGTACATGACACTCATTTTGACATTTAATCATAGATTATGTTTCAATATTATTTATGTGTATGCACTTCTGATTTCTCTCCCGTGTAATAATAAATGCCATGTATCAATGTATTTTGTACCTTTTTTGCTCTGTGGTTACCTTTGATTTCTGAATGATACAACTTCGCCCTCACTAACATTTAAGCAACAACTTTACTATGCTCACATAAGATATGGTAGGCAAATTCTAACAAGGCCCCCATGATCTCGGCCTCCTGGTCTCATACCCATGACGAGGTTATGTTATATGGCAACAAAGATGATGTTACTCCCTTTGATTTGGTTATGTTTAATAGCAACGGTGAACAGATTTTGCAGATGTAATTAAGGTCTCAAAGCAGTTGATTTTCATCAAAAAGGAGATCATCCTGGGTGGGCCTCATTTAATCAGGTGAGCCCTTTATAAGGGGGTCTTTTAATGGCTTTGTAGAAGTAAGCAGCTTGGTTGTGAAAGGTCTGGGGAAAAGAGTGGTCTCTCAGAGATAGGGGCCTTAGTCCTGCAACATAAGGAAGTGAATTTTGCCAACAACCACATGAACTTGAAAGAGGACCCCTGAGCCTTAGAAGAGACAGTAACCACATCTGACACCCCTTGATTACAACCTATGCAGTTCTGAGCAGAGGACTCAACTAACCTGTGCCTAAACTCTTGACCCACAGAAACTATGAAATAAGATATGTATATTGTTTTTAGCTGCTAAGTCTGTGGCAATTTATTATACTGTCACAGAAAACTAATACATAAAGTTATGTCTAATATACTATAAAACTTGTCAATTTATATGGAAATAATATATATATATCTATACATGTGTGTATAAGTATATATAGTACAAATTATTTATGTACAACTACACACACCACACATGCCTAATTTAGCAACAGAATATCTTAAAGTTTTAATTGCAAAATGCTACAAAAGTTATGAGAGAACATATTTTAAAGGAAAATGCCTAGTGATTAAAAATAATCTCAGAGAAAAAGAAAGTTAACATTAACTTCAAGTTTAGCATCTATGCGTTTAAAGTATAAGAGAAGAGCTTAAGTAAAAATTGGCCTACAAGATTTATAAAGTATAAATAATGTAGTATAAGGTTAATATTTCAAAATTCCTGCCCAAAAGATTTTTATAGATATATCATTTTACTATGCTACCATTTTTCCATCAAGTTTTAATATATGAAATAAATTTGCATAATAGAAATAAAATTCTCAAGTAGCATTGCATAGACAAATATCTGACATACCCATAGTCATATATGTGTTCAATTTATAAGTATTCCATAAGTAGCCATGTATGGTTCCTAAGTCCCTGTCACTTTAAAGTTGAATAAAGTATCTTTTTCAGGATCTTGGGGACACTGTGTAAGGGCAACGAAGCCTACTGAATCATGCCTTCAGAGTTTTGAAACAGCATATGTACAATATTGCTACACTGTTTATGCAATTTCAACATATTACCCAGATAGAATTATGAGTTTTTTTCTAATTCAATTTGTCCTCAAGGTTTTATTTCTCCATCAGTGATATATTGGAAAACTCCTCTAAGCAATAAATACACACAGGATGAGTTGTACTTTTCCATTTCTAAAGTAATATGTTTGGTAACTCTCAATGTCCCCAGATCAACTTGGATATTCATAGGAAAAGTATTTGTTTGCACACTAAATGTGTGTGTGTGTATATATATATATATATCCATCCTTTTTAGTTTTCCTTAAAGTAACTATAGCTAAACCCAAGTCACTTTATTCCCTAAAGAGTATCATTTCTTTGGTTTGAGTTGTAAGTTGATGTTCTCATTCTGCCCTTAATTAGGTATGGAGCTTTGAGTTGATCATCTATTCACTTACCTTCAGCTCCACAGGAGGGAAATAACACCTGCAGTAGCAGGAAGTAGGAGGATCAGCTGTGCATAAAGGAGCTTTGCTATCTACAAAGCCATTCACAAACAAGACTTGTCTTTTACATGATTGTAGTACATGACTACTAAACATACGTTCCCTCCCCTCTTGGAACTACACGTTAGCAAAATATTTTCATTATGTTCTATTTTTGTGGCCATGTACATGGATTGCCTTTGGATCCTATGATGAAAATTTCTTTATGCCCCCACTCTGCTTCTAACCATTCTCTTTTGTAAAAAACAAACAACCAACAAAAAAAACATTCTGCCGGCCACTCGTGTACCATGGACCTGCCTGCCTCTATATTGGTACTTAACTATAAATATTTCCCTCTCTGACTCCTCTACTAGACTCTCAACTCTTCAGAGCCAAAACAGTTTTTTATGCATTATTTGTTTTGTCAAAATCCATATACTGCATAGTCATTGGTCAATAAAATGGTTTTGATTTTTCTTTGATAAAAGAATATATAGATGAAGGAGTAAATAGCGAAATTATTAACAACCAGATTGAAGGTGTACGCAGATATATCTCTCACTCATCCAGCTAAGCTCTCTGAGAGGAATATTGTTGATACCAAAAAAAAACCAACAACAATTATCATAAGATGTACATGAGAAAAGAGTTTGAAACGAGTAGCCACTTTAGAAAGGATAAGGCCATCTTTTTGAGTAAAAGGAGAGATGGCTAGATATTTTGACAGTAGTAGAAGGGTTAATATCATTTTTAAAATCTGACCTCAGATTTAAATTGTGATTCTAATGTTAATCATTATAAGACATAAGCTTCACACCTCATAAATTCAGTCAGTCTGTTTCCACTACCCAGAGTCGTGTTAAATAAAGAACAGTTTCACAAAGCATACATTTCTGGAGAGTCCTTTCTGCACTTTTTTTCAAATTATGTTTCTTGTTGTACAAGCTACCTTTCATGAGCTGACTGCCACAAAGCCCTAAAAATAATAATGCAGATGTTTGAGTCAATAAATGGACTACCTCTCTTTCAGTCAACCTAGTATATAAATACGATTGTATCCCCTACCCCTTTATATCATCCTTAAGTCACAATATCAATTCAAACAAAGAAATGGATATTCTAGGAACTAGGCATACAAATACATTATTTATTCTCTTTGAAATGAATAAAGGGAAAGGAAACTAATAATAATGTGACATTGTTGCCTATTCACTAACAACAGCCTGGAATAAATAAAAAAGTCTTCCTCTGGTTGTCGCGATTGTGAGATATAACCCGCTTTCATAGTGCTAGAGCACAAATACCCTCATATTTTAAAAATGTTTGATAAGATCCTTATCTGTCATATATTTCAGTGGAGGTATTTTGTGCTTTATAATGTGTCTAATAGGCCTATTCACACATGAAGAGCACACGAGGGGAAAGATGAGCATCACTTCATAACAAGACGTTGAGATAAACTCTCCTAAATTACGAAAGTTTGCAAATGCCTACGGCCTTTTTCTCCATGGCTTTTTCTACTCAAATATCAAAATGCTTCAAGTGGCTTTGAGGACACACTTGCAAATTCCTGAAAGTGTTTTTCATCATGTGCTCACCTCTGAGCTCAGAGGTTATGCAGATCGCTTATTGCTTGGCCAAAAGGGTCGCAGATACAGAACACTTTAAAACCGGTTCCTACGTTGTCCTCACCCACTTTTTTACAGACCTGCCGGAACACTCTACCCAAACTTCAGGCAATGATAAGAATAAACGTCACATATGATTAGTTCTGAAGTATAACTACTAATTTTGGTTTTGACTATACAGTACATAGGAAAACCTTGGAACACTTCCAGTTATCTTCACTATCATTTAGTCTGTAAAACACAGAACAGCCATTTAAAATGGAAAAAAGAAAAAGAATTAAACAGTGCACCATTCTATTGAGGCGGCTCTTAGATCAGCATTCTCAGAAGATGAAAACTTGGAGCCTTCACTGGCAAGCTGGTCAGATACATTCCGTGTAATTAAATAAGAGAGCAGTTTAAGAAATAAAATCACAACATCTTGAGCAACCCTTTGTGAATAATGGAGTGAGCAGAAGAGAGAAGAGAGAAAAAGTCCAAATGTGATTTCAGGGTTGCTCTTCAGAAGCAATTGTCTCCACCTCTCATTTGACTCCTCTGAAAAACTTTAATGACTACTTTCCTCAGTGATACTGTTTGTTGTCTTAAATATCATCACGGGCTCTGTGCGGTGTTACTGCCAGATGAAGACGACACGCTGGCGAACTTTATAAAATACCACGCCGCTCTTGGCACGGCATGTCTACGTTAGCTCATTTAAGCCCATCCTGTCCCTCTCACAGGGCTCTTTTGCATAAATGTTAAGGTCGTCACAATTCCAAAAAGCAACTGGAATTTTCAGAGTCTTGCTTTATGAAGGCAAAGACTGGGAAGGAAGCAGGAGATATTAATCCATCGAGCAAAGTGAAAGACAAGGTAGTTTAACTTGTTGGTTTGTTTGCTGCAACTCCAAAGTAAATATACTGTAGCTGAAAGTGTTCCATTTTTATCCGCCTGCTGCAGTAATGGTTGTGTTACTTGAGGGCTTCTACTTCAATAATTGATCAGGGTTTGTATAGCACCAGCTAAGAGCAAGAATAAGAGTGTTGCTTTGAACAAACTGCTGCAATGTTATAGCATTAGGCACAGAAACAAGATTCAGGAAATATAGATATAGAAGAAACAGGAAAAAGATGGATACAGTGCGTGGTAAATACTGCTTCAGGCTAGAAAGTAATGAGAATTTTTCCGTAGAGAGTTTTGACCTGCTATTCAAAAATTGTTTCTTGTCTTAATAAATCCTAAAAGTGTAATTTACTTGCAAAAGGGAAAGAACAAAGGAACCAAAATTCTTTTGATAACAACACTTGTTAAAGTTGATAAGTTGGGTTTCAAATGTGTGAAGAAAAATGTGTGACAATTTGTTTTAAGGTGACAACCTAAGTGTTCAGATACTTCCATCTTTTGCTACTTATCCAGTGGTAGCCCAGACATAACTTCCACTTGTCCATTTGCAGTGGAAACCATGCTGGAGTAGTATGAGCTGAATTCATCTATAAATTTACTTACATTTATTGGTAAATTGATAACCACAGATCTCAATAATTTTTCTAAAAATAGGACTTTTCTATTTTTGTTTAGTTCTCATTTCCTCACATTACATATAAGAAACACCAGTCATTTCAGAAAAGAAAAAAAAAACAATGTTTCAACATAGAGTTTTTCAAAGATAGTCTATATTTTCATCTTTTTCTGGATTGAATCTCACATGACTCAAAGAGGTATCCATTGTTACATATAAACTATGTAGTGCATGCATGAGTGTGTCCATTCAACCACACTTTGCATTTGTCTTACAAGCTATTTAAGAATTTCTGGTTTAGCCTTCTTAAGAGTGTGCATGTGCCTGGGTGGAAATGAACTTTAAGATTTGGAAGCTTTAGGTGGTATGTTCTAAATTTAAATTAAGATTTGCGCCTTTGAAATAACTACTGTAACCTTACAAGGTTACCAAATTTAGTGAAGGAAATAAACTGTGATATTAAAAATAATCATTGTGATTTGTCCCATTATCAAACATATTACAAAGGAGTTGTATATTTATTTTATGCCTAATTGCCATGGAAAAGAAACAAAATTAAGCAGCTAAATGTTTTATGCCAAAGATTAAGCAAAAACAGCATCTAAAATAATTTGTTCTCAATTATATAGACCCTTCAAGATAAAAATGTCCCAAATAATGGCTTCAGCTCTCTACTTTACATGCTCACATACATACCATTGGAATTAAAAAGCGAACATTGCTAAGATCTGGAAACAGCCCAGGTGTCCATCAGTAGATGAGTGGATCAAAAAGCCCTGGTACATGTATACAGTGGAATACTATGCAGCTGTAAGAAAGACATTTCTTATCCTTTGAGATGACATGGAGGGATCTGGAGAGTATTACACTAAGTGAAATAAGCCAGTCAAAGAGAGACAAATATCACATGATCTCACTTATTGGTGGACTACAATGAACAGAATAAGGTGATGAACAAAATAGACCCAGAGACATAGAAGTAGGGTTCAGACTGACAAACTTCAGAGGAGGGGGCATAGGGGAGGGAAGAGATAAACAAAGAACTTATGCATATAAGCATAATCAACAGACAAAGACAACAATGCTGGGCAGGGAGGGGCGAGAATGGGAGGAGGGGGGAAAAGGAGAAACATCTGTAACAAAAATACATTAAATAAAAAATAAATAAATAAAAAGCGTACATTGGGTTGAGAATTTGATGGTCAAGACTCGCCTTTCCACAATGACTTCTTAGGTTGTTCGTAGAGCTCCACAATCAATTGAGTTTGAGAATGTTGCACTAAATAAAGATAAGTAGAGTTCTTTACTGAAGAATTTCTTAGGGTCCTTAAGATGCCAGTGGTCTCTTAAAACCTCCCTGCAGGCCCAGAAATGCAGTGTTCCTAAACATACCTCATCGGGCACATTTTGGTTGAGAATCTCAAGGGATCAGTGAGTTGGAATGTACTTTGAGAAGTACTGACCTCAACCCTAACAGGCTGTGCAGTGAGAAAAATCACTGTCCTTGTTCTTCAACTTTCTAAATTAAAAAAAAAAAAAAAGTCCACAGAGCTCCCAGTATATTTCACAAGAACTGAAAACTCTCTTGAAAATTGTCGTAATGAAAAATCATTTAACATAAAAATGGCAAAACTGTTAGAAGCTGAATTCAGAGCGGTTGATTAAACTCGCCAACCCCAAAGGGTATTTGTGGTAGTCCTCTCCCCACATGCATCGTTTTGTTTGGGATTCAACAAATTTCCACATGGCACACACTTGAGGAATCTCTCAGTGAGTTGAAATCATAAATATTAAATGTTTAAGTGCCAAGGAACTGTTCAAGGTGATTTCATTTTCCTTCTACTCCTTCAGTGTCCATTGATTATGAGGACCAGTGATACAGAAAGTAGGGACACAGAACTGAAAATGCAGAGTCCGTATTTAAGGAGATACCTCGGCAGAGAAGGCAGACAAAAAAAAGTGAGCAAGAGCCTTCAGTGTGATAAGGCGTATGGTGAGGCAGAAACCACAGAGTCCTACGGGTGCAGGTGATGGGCGTTGGGGTAAATTATCCAGACTAGGGAAAGCCAATGGTGACACTTGGGCTGGTTCATGAAGCAATGGAGGGAATTGTTCAGGCAGAGGCAGCACATTCTGAGAAGACAAGAGTGGCAAGTGCACAGGCACAGGCATGAAAAAATTATGGTATGTTTTATGTTTCAAATATAATGCTCAAGGGGAGGGAAAGGAAACTAGAATGGTGAGTGAGAATAATGACAGAGCTTCTAAGTGACATGCCACAGATTTGCTTGTTTTCCCCTCGGCATCAGAGGGACCACTGACGTATCGACTTATACGAGGGGAGAGAGATAAGAGAGAAGCAGAAATAGCGTGAATGCATAAAAGCATGACTGCAGATTGGGATAGAGTTTGGGAGTTGAAAAATTCTGTCAGCTAATGAAGTTTACCAAGGGCACTTTGCTATGACATTTAAAAACAAAATAATTAATCATTATATGGTTGCATTCTATATCACTGATTTTCAAATTATTTTTATACTCTAAATTCTTTCCTCATGGGTTGTGCAATAAAGAAAATGCAGTGAGTCCTGGTGGGGTGGCTCAGTTGGTTGGAGCATTGTCCCAAATACCAAAAGGTTGAGGGTTTGATTTCTAGTTGGAGCACATACCTAGGTTGCAGGTTCGATTCCAGGTGGGGGAGCATACTGGAAGCAACTGATCGATGTTTCTCTCTCTTCCTTCCTCACTCTCTAAAAATAAAAATAAAAAAGAAGAAGAAGAAACTTACCCTTGGGTGAGGATTAAAAAAAAGAAGAAGAAGAAGAAGTAATGCAGTAAAAAAACAAAAACAAAAACAAGAGAGGATGGTTCTGTTTGATTGTTGGGGATGTGGGGATGAGGCTCCAGGGATTCAGCCTGGAATCAGAAAAACCCTGAACACAATATGGTAGTATTTGAAAATTACTCTTTTAAATATTAAAAATCACATGTCTAACCAAACATGCTAACTGGCTTACTTTGTATTAAGAAGGCTTTTTAAAATAATTTTAAAATTTTGGTTTTCTTTCTTCATTCCACAATATATATATTTTTTAATCCTCACCCGAGGACATTTTTTTCATTTTTTGTTCAAATAGAGTAGGAGGGAGAGAGAGGAAGAGAGTGAGAGATAGAGAGAGAGAGAGGGAAACATCGATATGAAAGGGACACATCAAGTGGCTGCCACTCACACAACCCAACCAGGGCTGGGGACAAACTGCAACCAAGTTACGCACCCTTAGCGGGAACTGAACACGGGTCTCTCTGGACCACAGGCCAACGCTCTAACCACTGAGCCAAACCGGCCAGAGCCACAATATTTCTTGAGAACATACTGTGTGCCAGGCATTGGGCTCGATTCTGGGAAAACAGTGGTGACCTTAGACGACATCCCTATGTACAAGGAGCCTACGGGTTAGAAGGGAGGCCACTCTGCACAGTGCTCTGGAGAGACTTCCAGCTATGACTGTGCACGTGGCTGCACAAGCATAGATCTGATGGACGAGGCCAGAGGAGGCTCCCTGAGAAAGTCTCCATTCAGATAAGATGCTGAAGGCGGAGCCAGGTGGGGAAGGAGTGGCTGACCGCGAACTTCAGTCTGAGGGAAGAGTGTGTGCTTCAGAGCTGTGAGGTCAGCGAACACGACACATTTGAAGAACTGTCTGCAGGCTGGTCTAGCTTGCCGGGTGGGGCTTAGAGGGGCCGGTAGGAGAGGACACTGGAGAGGTGATAGGAAGGGGTCACACTTCAGAGACTCTTTTAGGCCGAATGAAAGATTTAATATTTTTCCAAAGAGCAATGGGAAGCCATTCAATGATTTGAGGCAACTCAGCACGACGTGGTTTTTTGAGGCTACACATGGCATCATTTCTATAGGTTATATGCATCGAATCTATGACATTTTGCATTATGTTAAGGATTCGGGGATTTTTGCCTTCCTAGGTTTCTGACTGCTGTTGATTTTTTATTTTTTCTATTTTTAGGCTTTCATACTTTAGGATCACAGGGTTTATTTCCAAAATAACTGCAGGTCAACTAAATTCAGCAATGACTGGAAAACTATCAAACATTTTTTATAAAGGAATGGAAGGTGTGCTGCTTACGTGATAGCAAAACTCCATCAAACACTAGAGGTAGAATGTGTTGACCTATGATAATTAACTTGAGGAGGAAAACATGGCATTAAATTAATTGCTCAGCTGGAAATTATTTAGTAATTTTCTGACTTTTAAATCCCAGAGGTTTTCTTCTTGATATGATATTATTAGACTTCTTAAAATCATCTTAAAATGTAAATTTTGGAAGGCATGACTTTTCTTCACTTCTGGTTGGCAAGTGTTCCTTTATGTGTATAAGAAGAAGAAGAAGAAACTTTTCTTGCATGCTCAATATATGGCGAGCACGAAATCTAAGCATTTTAAATCATTGATCTCATTTTAACCTCACAATTACTTCCATAAAGGAGGGATAGTTTTACTCTTATTTACAGATGGGGAACAGGATTTAGAATAGATAACTTACCCAAGGTTCTACCAGCTCATAAGTGGCTGAGTGGAGGTTTGAACCGTGGAATGCCAATAGACAATCCATTGATTATTTATGACAGTGTCCTGCCTTAAAAATCAATAACAACAAACATGAAAGTGTACATTTTGTGTTGCTCAATAAGTCCCCAAGGTGTGGAGAGAAGAAAAGGACAACTGCTATCAGCTGCTGGGATGTTCTCATTTATCTGAATGAAAGCACCATTGGTGGGAAGGAGGTGTCCTCTGTTCACACCAAAATAGCCTAGTTCTATTGTCCAACTTTGGGAGTGGGGGGGCATAATGACAATAATTACTGGAGAAATAATAAGCAATCACTCTGTTTATCTCCACCCTCAGATCCCTTACGTCCTCCTCTTTTCCTTCTTGGATGTGGCTATGCCTAGTTTGAAGCAACAAGTGCATTTTATTTAAAAAAAAATTTTTTTTTCCTTTATTGATTTTAGAGAGACAGGAAGGGAGAGAGAAATAGAAACATCAATGACTGAGAACATCAATTGGCTGCCTCCTGCATGCCCCCCACTGGGGATTAGGCCCACAACCTGGCCATGTGCCCTGACTGGGAATCAAACCGGTGACCTCTTGCTGCATGGGTCAATGCTCAACCACTGAGCCACGCCAGCCAGATGCAACAAGTCCATTCTAAAAAAATGGAATAAGGAATCCCTCTGCATCAAATTCTGTTTTATCAAAATCATTCTCTTTTCTCTTGTATATAAGCTTCTAAAATATCTACTTTATATTTTACATTAATGACAGATAATAGCACTTAGGATGTCCTGATTTTCAACCAAAGGCACATTAACTGCTCTCCTTATGAATAATTAACACATTCAGTGGATTCAAATAGCCCTGACCAGAGTAACAAGAAATGTTATTAAAATTATACAAAATAATCCTAGTTATCCTTAATTCCTGCCAACCCTACTTTTTAAGAGTCTTAAAATGTAAATTGTTTCCAGTTTGGTGACATGAAAAATTACATTGTTTGGAACTATTCAAAGTAGTTTTAATCATTGAAAATAAGTCCTATTTCATATTTAGCCTATCCAAAATTCTTTACAATGCACATATCTTATGGCAGAATTAGAGACAGCTCTGAATTTATGTTTCCATATGCCACAAAACTCACTGTGATCTATGTGTTCATTTAAGAACAAAATTTTACCCATTATCTATGATGACATTATAGACAATTGTGATGATTTGGAAATTTGTGAATATTGCAAGCTGTTGGTATACCTCAAGTATCAACAAATGCTTGTGGGGCTTTTCATGGAAATTGTGGGTATTGCTAATGTTTTTGGTGAAAAAACAAAGTTTTCATATGGGAAGTTTATATGTCTAGAAATTCAGGGCAAGATAGCGTTTAGAAGGAAGAACACTCATTTAGCAGTATAAGATTTCAAAACAAAAAGGAGTGCCTGGAACTAGAAAGATGATCTACTTTTTATGCTATTAATAAAGACTTAATAAAGGGACTCTTAATGTAAATACACCACGATCACTCTCTCCTGTATGGCGATACAGTAATTTGCCTACTTAGAGGATATTCTTCCAGACACATGGTGATTCTTCAATGTTATTGTCTTAAGTAATTGCATTTTAAAGGCGATAAGCCTCACAGGGTCTATGTCTAGCACTGAAGTTCCTAGAGACAGAAATAAATCATTGCATTACACCCATCACTTTGACAGTCTTTGACTTTGCATAGAATAATGTCTTCCGAAGTCCTGGATTCCATCTGTTTGCTGGGTTCTGGATAAGGCAAAAACGTGACAAAGTCTCAGAAAAATAAGCGTGGAGACCATTGGATAAGGCATCCTGTAAACATATGATTACTAGATACTCTTACTCAAAGTTTCTCCCTGATGAGTCCTTTCCTGGCCACAATATCAACAATATTAATCACCGCCTGCAATATGACACGACTTCCTTGCTTTAATTTTTCTCCCAGAACTTTACATTATTTAACCAAAAACTTTATGTAGTATAATACTATATAATATATAATAGAGAAATATATATTATGTAGATTATTTATCTTGTTTATTTTCTATGTTTACAACTTGAAAGTAAGTTCCATGAGATTACAAAATGTTATCTATTTGGTTCAGTGATATGTCCCCAGTACTGGTGCACATGAAAGCCTGATCCGTAGTTGCTGAGTGAGTGCAGACAGTATGATTGGCAGTATGGTGACTTTTGCACTGATAGAAAAGCACCTATGGGAACCAAGAATTGGTTAAAGTTTGTATAAGAAAAATTTATATGTGATCTGGGTTTTGATGGATGAGTAGCTCACCTTGCAGACAAGGAAGTGTGGAAAGAGGCTAATTCGGGAAGAGAGAAAGAAGCTGTGGAGCATGGCGATGAGAGTTAACAGAGTGCTGTCAGTTCTGGAACAGAAAATAAAGTCAATAGGCATTGAGGGCAGCGGAACAGGGAGTGGAGTGGTCAGGAAGGGTCAGAGAAGAAAGTTAGCAGAAGAGGATCTGAAAATGGGTAGAGATCGGACTATTAAAAATCTTTTATGTCATGGTCTGAAGTTTGAATGTCATTCTTAAGACAATAAACAATCTTTTAAAGATTATTTTCTGTAGGGAAAAATCAGATTTGCCCTTGAAAGAGCACTCTGTTGGCAGCGTGGAGAGTGGATAGAAACTCAATATTTGTTGAGTTAATGAATGATTTCTCAACATTGCTGTAGATCTTACAACTTGGTGATTCTTCAAGCTTTACTATAAATATTGACAGGTTGAGAAAATAAGTAACTCTGAATGATGGAGCAGTTCTAGTGAGGAAGACTAGGTTGCACCCAAGTTTTCAGAACATTAAAAATGGGGAACTTTCCGTAGCCTCTCACTGGTTCTGTACCTATTCCTATCATTACGCTAATCTTGACTATTCCTATTAGTGATGACTTTTCTTTGATCATCTTTAACTGTCTTAAACAGAAGCTTTCTACCTTAAACATAAAAACAACTTCTTGACATTTTGCTGTCTGCCAAAATTGATTTGCTACATATCAAGTTGAGCTATGTACTTCTTATTCACTGTGGAAAGTAGTTAATGCAGGTTTAAATAGCAGTCCTTCCCACTACAGATAAAAACAAACTTTCATAAAAACCAGGTTGCCAGGCAGACTTTGAAGAGTCTCTGATGTAAGAATATTCAGAAAGATTCCTCATTCCCAGTTCCTTTCAATAACATACCTCTCGTTCTCTCCCTGCCCTTAGTACTATGGGAATGGGGTCTTAAAAATAATTTTCTCAGATGGTTGTTCAAAGTTGTTAGCATGTTTAACCCTGAATAGAAAAATACTATAGACAATTTGGTCTTTCTTCTTTTGAAGCCTAAAATGGTTAATGTCTTTATCCAGAAGAGAAATTACAGGTAGTTTCACAATTGTTATTTATATCTAAATGTCAGCAAGTTTTCTAGGTTACATGAATTGGCTTGATTAAAAAAATTATTTTGATCTAAGCCTTCAATTATGAAATTATTTATTCAAGAAAACTTTAGGTAGCAATGTAGTAGAATAAATATTAAGGAAGTACTAAGCTAATTTTTTTCTAATTAAATAAAGCTTCTCTGCCAGATGATATGAACCAGAATTAGCATGCTGTGAAAGTTTTCATTTGTCAATAACAAGATGGTATATTATGGAAAACTTGACATAAATTGTTTGCAAATTCATATGAGGCGGGTACATTCTGACCATCCCAAGGACAAGTTGAGAATATCTTGCAGACCACAGCTTGTGAAGACATTGTATAGGTGACATTTATCCATCTTACACATGGTTTAGTGTTCAGAGGTGTCAGGCAGATAGGAATGAAGATCAGTAAGGGGAGGGCTCCTCTGGGAGGGACAAAGCTCACACGTCAGTAAAAAGGGGAGAAAGACAATGAACAAATAATAACGATAAGAAATATCAAATAGTCATGAGGCTTTAATAAAAATAAAAATAAATGAGGATGGCTGCAGGGCTACTCTGCAGGGCTATTGAAGGTCTGCACAGCCTTGCTGAGAAGTCAAGTCTTCCATTCCTGCTTTTATCAGAAGGCCTCTCACACTCTGACTGTGTGTAATTCAACAACAGCAGCAAATCACACAAGCAGATAAGCCGTTTCGGTTGATCATGTGTCAAAATGTTTACCTTGCGCTATTAACATTTAAAAGTTACCTGGCTTTATCAGCACGGAAACTGATTTTCAATCTGATTTCCTACTAATGGGATTTAAAACTACCTCCAAAAAAAATGGAAATTACACTTTCAATAGTTAAACTTATCTTCTGAATTTTGAGCATGTGAAATCAGGGAAGAGCTACAATTAGCCTAAGCCAGTATCAGTTCAAGCTTCCCCCACATGGTTTTCCTAATACCCTTCAAATTCTGACTTCTGCCATTCCAGCCATATGTCTCTTTAAGCAGACACACTCTGTAGTGCCAAAGTGTGTCAAGGACATCGCTAGGTTACCAAAATCATTTTTATGTGCAACTTTTTTGCAATATTCCAACATATTCTTCCACCTGAACCCCACCCTAACCCTGAAAATACAATTTTAATAACACACATTAAAATGTCATGTTGATAATAAACCCAGAGATATATTACAGGGAATCTGTCTGCCTTTTTTTAACGCCTTTTGGCACTCACATAATAGCGTAAGCACATGGACTCGCACACACACTGCCTTTTTTATTTTTGCAGGTTTTGGGTACAAAGTAGTGCAAAATTCATAATGATATTATTCAGTGTATAAATGTCAATGTAAGAAAGAGCTAGGTGGGTAGGAATATGGATTTGTGTTTGAGCGATGTCCTGAGAGTGAACTGTACGTATGTGATGTGGCTTTTTACTTCCCGGTTGCAGTTTTATCATCATATCATCCTGTGTTGCTGCTGGGAAAGCGACACACAGCGGCTCCTGCCATCTCAGGGAACAGAGATCTCTGGTAATCGCACCTGTTCATTATGTGAGAAAGCCTTCTGTGGGCAAAGAGGAGGAATTCAGTTTTATTCTCAAACTGTTGCCTAATTCTTATAACTTGTGCGTATTTTTTGAGTCATGCTTGTACAATCTGCTACCCTTTTGGGGATAAAAACATTATTGAAATTGAGCAGAGTAACTATAACCAAGCTGCACTTTTTTTTTTTTTTTTTTTTTTTTGTGAATCGTGTTGTAAAGCTGACTGCCACAATACAGCCATGTCCTGTAAAAATTAGCATACACACACGCACGCACACACAAACACACCAGGGAGGATATCGTTGAACACTTGGAAGCTCATTACTCTTTTAAAATAAAGAGTTACATTTTTTTTCCCTGCTGCTCTTCCCATCTTTGAAACACCACGAGACACGGTGTTTCCCATTTAACAAACACCATGGATTCTTTATTGTCTGTGAGGCTTCCATGTTCTGCAGTAAATTTGAATTGGACATGTGAGGTCCCAATTGACAGTAGTGATTAAGCCAAAAATAAGTGCATTCTCCTTTAAATGTTAGCTGCAGCATCAAGTAACATTCCCTCCGTTATGCCATACTGAAACAAGTCAGTCTGCACAGACCAAAATGTTGATGGATACACAGCAGATCAAAAAGAAGAGAGTCATTTTGAAATGCACGCTCTCTGTCGGAGACGATAGATAGGCTTCTGAATTTGTACCTCTTTGCAAAAGAGACTTCATATTATTTTGTCAGTTTGTTTCAATTTGAGGGGTGTTGAAAATTGGTATTCATTTTTTTGATATAACCCTTAAATTGTACAATTTAAGAAAACTGACTGAAAGAGATAAATTTAAATGGGTAGAAATATTTTCAAATCAAAGACCAACTGACATATATAAAAATGATGTATGTTTCTTACAAAGTCCACAGGGAGAATTCTGCAGGCTTGCTATGATCTCTACAATTTGCTTCAGGGCAAACTAGATTCTGGGATATTCTATTATCCCTTTGGTCTGTTTATTATGGAAACTGATGTACAAATCGAGAGTTCTTTTGGTCTCTTTCTTTATATATGGGTGGAACTGGTAAGAATTCACTTAGCTCATGTCCTCACCTTAGGCAAAGTGCTACAGAAGAGTTCAGTGACCAGTAATCAATTATTATTGAGAAGCAATCAATTGCTAATTTCCATAATTATGCACATCTAAACACTACGAACAAGAAAGAGAAACAAAGCTGCACTCCAAGCATTGCCTTGTTAGCAGTATTTTGTTAACACAGGCTCTAAAAAAAGCTGCCGCAGCTGGTACCACAAATGTGTTTCCAGTATTCAGGCCATCAACGTGATTCGTCGCTAAATGTATAGAATCAGCTTCTTGCTAAAAACTACAATTACAGGTGATATACAGATTGAAATCACAGGGCTGGTTTGTCGAAGAAAATTGTCCTAATGATGGGTTTTCGGATGGGGAATGCAGCTCTTTTCTTTCTCTGTGATGGGTTGTGAAGGCAGCTGCACCTGCCTCTATGCTGTATTCTGCCGCACTTAATGATATCTGATGATATCATTAGGCAAAGTGTTCATAAACAGATGTTGAGCCTGTGCCTAAATGCTGTCAGATGAGCGGTTGCTGGCCTGAAACAGTATTATTTATATAGAACATTTACGTTTGTTATGTTAATAACCCCACTATTAGCTCTCTGGATGTTATGTTAGGAATGTAAATGTAGTTAATATGAATAACAACCTCTTTACTCTTTGTGCTGCAGTTGGGTGTAACTTTTAGGCTTTGGGAAGGCAACAAAGATACCCCCACCAAGTCCTCTGACTTCTTTTTTGGTCACTATTTGAAAATTTGATCAGAAGATAAATGGAAAGAATTCACAGGATAGATGTTTGTTAAACATTAGGATTTGATTTTCCTAATATTCATAATTTCTGATTCTGATATCTCTGGGTTTTTCTTGTGTGAGTCCAATCTGTAATCCTAACGTGTTAGAGTTGTGACCAGGGACACCAAAGTGACAACCATTCAGTTCAAGGAGAAAGTTCTAAATTCACTGCTGGATACAGACCCACCTTGTTTCAGCTCTTTCCTCCGCTGCTACCTCATTTCTGTCCCATGCAACATATTGGGGCACTAAAGTCATATGTCATCGTCATCTTTTATATTTGGGTTGGTGATTTAGGCATTATCTTGATGTCATGGTTGCAATGCCTCAAAATGCCACATGACAATTATTGTCTGTGTTTGTGTAAGCCAAAGTTGAATTTTATATCTCATAGTTAATTCATGCAGAGTGAGTTGTGTAAATTCTGACAGTCATCAAACGTGCACTATTTCTCTGAAATACTGTTCTACTGTTAGAGCCACATTTGTTTTTGAAAGTGCCTTTGTCATTTCTAATGACTCTTTAACTCTTTCAGGAATTTTCAGTACTGAAAAATTGCACTCCCTTAATTTCAAGATCGGAGAATTGTTATTTCAAATGTTTTTGGAGAAACGGACAGTGTAACTGGTCATTCACTATGACCATAATTAGGAGTTAGAGTGATTTTTGAAGGTCACCCTCATCTCAATGCTTATGAAATCATTCATATTGCCGAAAGTGGTCCCGATGTTCATGTATGTTTGTTTCAGGGTCTGTAGGTATGAACAATGTAATAGAGTATAAGAGGTATGTGTTTATATGTGTGACCTCTTTCATTTTATCTCATACCCAAGGATAATCAGAATTATCTGTGATTTTAAATAATCATAATGGAATCTCAACAGTGACTGTTTTTCCTATGCTTCTACTACCTGTCGTTTTAATTCTGATCTTCTGGAAGATGCTAGACCCTTCCGTTTCTTTTTATATGGAGATTTACTAGCATCTTCCCCATAAGCAAGTGGGGAAAGTAAATTAAATCAGAGGATATTCTGTTTCATATAAATTGCTTCCTGAATATGATGTTTAGATGGATATTTTAAAAAATCTGTAACTTCCCCTTAAATTGGAGCACTTTGAAGATCACGTTCCTTAAAATGTGACTTCAGATAGTACACTATAAAGAACTTTGCCTTTAAGAGAAATCTGGGTACTAGAAGGAATGAAAGAACTCCCAACATACTGTGGACATCACATGCAGATATAAAATGTCAAAGGCCTCTGAGGACCGGCGGAGTTATTTAGACCTTCCAACATGTTCAGGATGTCATTCAGAAGGGGACATCTAAAGCAGGGAGTGGGAACCTTCCACTCCGGCACCGCACTTTGATTTGCCTGACACTGCCTGGAGGTGTTTAGAAGAAGCGGGAGGATTGCTTTTTTATTTGTTCACCCAGTCAACACTTAGGCAAGCTAGCCAATAAAAATGTTCATTCAGAACTCCTCGGAAATTTAGATCGATTTGAGTGAGAGGATAAAAGGAACTGCTGAAAGCATCAACTATTGTTGAAACAAGATCAATTCATCAAAGTCTATTTAAGAGGCATGGAAGTTTACCACTATCTCCAAGAAGTCTTCATTTCCTGTCTTCTTTTCAGAAGCAGTAATTCTGAGCCGTTCCTTAGGATGAATGTATGTGCATGGCATGTATAAGTCTCCCTTCATTCTTAAAGGTGGTAAATGATGCAGTCATCTAGCTTGTAATCTTCCAAAATGTTTTAGTTTCTTATGTTGAAATTGGGTCAGAGTCACTTTGTGAAAAATATCTCTGCTGAGGCCAATTGGTGCATTCCTTTTTTGAATGTTTCTGTTTGCCTAAAAAAAAAAAAAAAACTAGACTTTTATGCAAATCTCTTGATGCATAACATATATCATTTGAATTTGTCTGATGACATGGTCACCCTATATATCAGTCCAATCTCAATTGAAACTTAGTGGCAGTTATTAATGTTATATTAAAATATAATAGGCTTTTTTGAGCAAATACATTAAATACTTACTATAGAGTTTCTCTGTAATTATAACAATAATCTTGTCATTAGTTTTGTTAGGTTTTTTGTTACTATTTCATTATACTTTTGTTTATGCCCCCAAAATGCAAAGGAGGTATTTGGAGGTATATTTTACCAACAGAAATAATACTGATTTATTTATTGTCCAAATACCCCTCCCTTGAATGAAAATTACTGAAAGTGAATCTGTATATGTTTAAAATTTGTGGCATGTCTTTATGAAACATATATTTGATTTACTGATAGGACATTTTGTGTCCCATAAATATATGATCACTAGAACAACCAGGGTCTTTTATCACTTGCCTGAGTTTCAGTATCTGTAATAGTAAAGACATTTCAGGTGGAACTTGACACATTAATGAATTTAAGAACAAATGTTTGCTTTGTAAAAGTTAAGCTAGTTTTTTTTAAAAAAATGGGTCATAACTAGTTTTATATTAAAGACTAGTTGGAATCATTTTGGTGATGCTCATTAATTCAATATTTCTTTTTATCGTTCATATTTCTAATTTATGAAATTATCGATTTTGTTCTTAGATAGGCCTCAAGGTGCAAATGAGAGATAGCAAAACTTTAGTCCACTGTAGCTATTCTCTTTATAGATCTTACTGGGCTTTTTAAAGATATCCATTCTGTGATGGTATGCATGTAAAACCTGTTGGAAAGTGCATGGTTTATATTGTGTTCTGAAGGTCACTGGGGTCTCTGTGAGAGGAAATTTGGAGATTTCAGGTCAGTAGACACGCCATAGTCCTTTAAGGTTAACGGCCTAAGAATGGATGAAGGAGGATGCAGAGACTGCTTTTGCCAGTAAAAAAATGTTACAAGTATGTGCATGAATATAAAGTCCTACTTGTTATTTAGCATGTGTAAGGACTTCTGGTCTGTTCTATGGTTTGTGTCAGTGCCTCAGCCTAAAGTGGCCATAAACAATTAACTAACAAAAAGAGTTCTAAGAATCACTGTGATTCATGTTTCTCATAAGGCACATCCTTTCATTGGGTGCTTTAATATCATCAAGGAATTGTCCAGCCCATAGTGATACTTCAGAGCTGATTTTTGGTGGGGAAAAAAACCAGCAAGGCTACTGAATTTCTGGATATCATAATATTAACCAAATCTGCCTCATTATGCAAAATGCTTAAATGGACAAAATACATTTGGCATGATGAGCAGAATTTGCCCCAGGTGGGCAGAGTCACCAGTTACTTGGGTCCATCTCGTCTACAAAGACAAGCTTTTTAATGTGGGAGAGTGATCACTGTGATGATGGCCTAAATTTGGACACTTGTAATTACTTTAGCTTGCAATTAAGCAGCAGACTTGTAGAAGGAGAATTAATGTCCAAAGATCCCCCATTTTTCAATCTTGTGTCTACATCAATAAGATTGAACTAATTGCTAATTGGCATTTAGAAAATGAACTACTCTGGTACCCTGGAACTTTGCTATAATATGGCATGGAATTAGGAATATGATATTTTTATCGTAGATAACAGAGAGTTGTATTATTCCTCGAAGTATCACAGAGTCTCATTATAATATTTTTATCTATAATATAGCAATACATATGAACCATTACAAGGGTGTTTGGGGGATTAGTTCATTTTTTATAGCATATATTTATTCACAAGATATAAATTTCCTAGAATTATCTTGAACATAATTGTTGAAGACTCACATTATTCATCAATAATTAAGACAAAGCTTTACCCTGAATAACCCTGTTTGTCCCCTTCCAACCACCTTTACAAGAGTTCTTTGTGTTTTTGATTCATATGGCATTATAGAATTTAAATTGTTTTATTTTCCCCCATTGCCTTTGGCATAGAATATCCTAACATATTTAGTATTTTCCAAGGCTTAATGGTATGTTTTTCAAAGAAATTTATAGTTTGGGAAACATTTATTCAAATAGTTTTCTTTATGTACAGTCATCATATAAATAAATACATATTCTCAAGAAGTTACCACTGGAAAATTATATTTTTAGGATTCATTTAATAGACTTGCCTTTCCCTACCTTCCGGAGTCATTGAAATAAAACAATGATCTTTAAAATATGGCTCTTGCAAAGTACCTAAGTATTGGGGGTTTAATTTCAATCATGACTAACATTATTATTATTTTTTTAGAATAATATATTCTGAAATGTGACTCATGGTTTCCATGATGCTTTGTAGAAAAAGTATGCATGGCCAAATAAGCTTGAGAAAGTATGTGTGCACTGTTACCCTCACAGAGAGTCAAGTTACAAATTAACATTTTATAAGAATGTCAGAAGTCCTGCATAACAGTATTTCTTTGCCTAAGTCAGTGTTTTAAAAATTTATGTAGTTATGAAATTTCTTTTTCTTTTATACACTGCAAAACTGTTTGCTGATGTTCACTTTGGAAAACATTGTTGCAAGCATAGTTTTTCATGAAAGGGACAGGCAGATTACGTACACATAAAGAATCTGTTTCGTCTTGAAAATTCTAAACTTCTTTTACGTTTTTTGAATCTGCTCATTGAATATATATGTTACCCAGTTAGCTATAAATCTTTTTTTAAAGAGTGGACAAGCTTTGAAAGTTCCATCACATCATTATTAACATCTAAACTTTTACGTTTAAATTTTACTTTGTATTTACAAAGTAACAAATACTTTGAATTTTCAAATTTAGGACTTCTCATACTGTTGGAATGGCATATACCATTGAATCATAACAACTTTATAAAATAATTTAAAG
This sequence comes from Molossus molossus, assembly GCF_014108415.1. Classification (NCBI taxonomy): domain Eukaryota; kingdom Metazoa; phylum Chordata; class Mammalia; order Chiroptera; family Molossidae; genus Molossus; species Molossus molossus. The sequence continues at coordinate 26,900,623 of NW_023425346.1, forward strand.
ATGATCATGTATTTTAAAAAATTAGCAGGTATATAAACAAGAAATGATTGACATTAATGCAAGATGGGGCTAGGCCTTAAAGAGAAACTTGTTGAGCTATAAAGAGTTTCTTTGCTCTTTCAGCAAATTGGAAAAGTGCAACAGTGCATTGATACCCTATTGGATAATAGGTAAATATCCTTCTGGTATCTGCACCCTATATTTAGGCTAAGTATATGGTGTAAAGGTTGTTTTTCATTTCTAAAGATCTTCCTATTTTTTGAGAATCTCAAAGCTGTTACTCATCCAGTTTTATAAATGAAGAACCTGAGTAGGAATTATATGTTCTGGGAGAGATATCCAGAAATACTGCCTGTGAGTCTTCAATTGAAACCAGTGACCAAAAGTGTCTTTCTTTTTCAGGGATCTAAAATTATGAGATAGGTGCAGCCCAATTTTACTGTTCTCTTATATTTGTTGATTGATTGGAAAAGTAAGGAATTACAACTGTAACTTAGAAACTGTTTTTAGAATCCACTAAGCTTATACTGAGGTGTCTTAGCAGTTGATTCTTATTGATAAATATTTCCTTGGAATATCAGTAATTGTTTTTCAGTTCAATAATATCAATAATCAAATCATTATTAAAGGGGTCCCAAAGTTATAACGCTGGAGCAAGCACGTAATGCTCTACAATGATGCTCTCTAGAGTGTGACTTCATCTGCTTTGGTATTACTTTTTATAATAAATAAAAAAAAAGAAGCCTTCATTTGTATTGGCTTCAGTGGAACACAAATGGCCCTCTGGTCTACTTCCTGGTGAACGCACTCCTAAGGGCAATGACAATGACCCCACATTCCCCGATTAAAACAAGAAACTCCTGCCATGTCCAAGTCTCTTCACACTTTTAGATGAAACTGGTGAGTCCGAGGTTCAGCATGGGAGGCAAGAGCTTTGAAAACGCAGCTCCTCCTTCCAAAAAACTGAGACTCACCTCAGTCAGACTGAAAATGTAGAAATCTGTGACATAATGATAGTGGCGCTATTTGTGCAAACAAGTGTCTGTCTCCCTGAAAGCAAAGAAGCACATTGCTTGAAAGGATCCCTTAGAACCTTGAAAGTGTGCTGCCTAAGACACTCAGGCACAGAGCAGTATTTCAGCACTGCTCGCTAAGCCAGCAAACAAAATATGGTTCAAATGGTTTAACAATCCTAGAAACGGAAGGCACCAGTTTAATGAGGTCTCCTCTGCTCGAAATTAAAGTGGAAGGAGTTTTACGGAGAACAGTATTCAATAACAAAATATTAAATGATAAACACAGATTGCTTAAAATCAGACGGGCCATTTTAAGAAAAGCATTTTAGTTCATCATGATATGTAGCACCTTATTTAAATTAGGAGGTGTTAATTCGTAGCTTGAATAATATATTAATATAATATGTAAAGTGAATGGCATTGTTAATCACAGTCGCGCCTGGAACGACTTTGCTTCTGTGCACTGAATGTTAATTTTGCAAAACATTAATTTCAAAGATTTTGCAGCAGTGCTTTTGTAATTAAATATTAATGTCACATGTTATTGCAGTAGCATGTTTATGAAAGCCGGCAACACTTCAAGTCAACTCATTTGTTTTTATATTTATTCTTGTACATCTGCAATCCCTTCCATTTCACAATTTCAAAGTGAGGGCCATTTTGAATAGTCAATATGTGAACATTTTTCATTGTAAGCGTTTTTTAACATCCAACAGGGTAAATATTTAATGTTGTGTTTTTAGCTGGTATAATTTTTCAGAAAATTGGCTATAACTTTTAACAACTCAAAGGTACCTAAACTGTCTCCAGTTTTGGCTTAAGTGATCTGAAAATAAAGTGGCAATAAAAGTGATGAGGCTGTGTAAAAATATTTAAGAATTAGAAGGCTTTATATGAAAGTTTGAAATTAGAACCGCACTTCTGTGCATGAGATATCTCAGCAGTTGCTTATTTTTATATATTTTCATTATGACGCTGTCTTATATCAAGAAAATTTAAAAGGCGGAATTCACTTTTGGTTAACTTTGTTCAAGTTCCATAACTAGACAAATAATAGAAAAATCTACACTTTGCAGCCATGTGCTTCACCCTTATTATATGTTTTGAAGTCATACATTTGCTTTAAAAGAGTCCTTTTTATGCTCATCAGCTTTTTCCAAGTGTGCACAGCATATATGTCATCAAATTGGTTTGCCTATGACTGTTTTGACTACATTGCTACATCTGGTGATCTTGCCAATGCTACTCCCAATCTGCTCATTACATTTAGCCTAAAAATTAAATAATTTCCATATTTGAACCTTGACATCAAGAAATAACGTCCAAGGGATTCTATTTTAAAGCTATTATTTTATCTATCTAGTAAAGTCATCTTTTAGAAGCAAGTCCAACAGATAATTTTTTTTTAATTATGGGAAGAGTTACCTATTACCAAAGAAACAAACAGGAAAAATCAAGATACATTATGTTTGGTTATGGGCACATTGAACAGTTAAAAATTATATCTGCACCTGATGTTGCATGTTAACAGCTAATGCCACTTGACAGTGATGAAATTAAAGGATGAAGAAGAGATACAAACTACATTTTACAAGCATGATGGGTCTCCAACAATGCCATTTAAATATTATTTGTCACTATTTAAAATGAACCTTTCCCCTTTAAGCTATGCCATTACGCTCATTTGTCCTGTCACTGCTGACAGGCTATATGACTCACACACAAAAATGGTCATTAGGTACTGCATCTTCATCTTATTTAAAAAAAGAGAGAGAGAAAGAAAGAAAGAAAGAAAGCATTCTGATGCCTCTAAAAGCCTGTAATTATTTTCATCCAAAGAGATAGTGTTGCTCGGAAGGTAATTTAATAACCTTTTGCATGTACCTGGGGAATGCCTCTCCAGGGGACCAAGGTGCCGACATGCCATTCAGTCGTCAAAACATGACCTTTAATGGTTGCTTGGAGAGAAGTTAGCGTGCAGTGTTGTACATAGTGCAATGCTAATTCTGCTTTCTAATATATGCAAAATTTAGTTCTTGAGCAATGATCTTTGTAAGATGAATTAATATAGGTACTGCTCTAGGAAACAAAAGAAATTGCAAAGTGAAAGCTTCCCTCCATCCCATGATCTTTTATACTTCAGTCTGAAGTAGCTAACAACTTGTGCAATTTGTATGTATAAAAAATAGTGTGAAACACTCCAGAAGTCGTTTGCTTCTTTTCCCCCTTTAAGTTGGCTGATGAATTCTATTCTGTATACTTTGGAAATGTAAAGCAGGATTAAAGGGATTTCTTTGATAAGTTTATTTCCCCAAATAAGGCACTGGCCCCTACGCCACCAAAAAGAAAAAAAAAAAAAAAAAGCTTACCTTTAATATACTCTCTCTGTTTTATACCACAAGCTATGTGGCTCACTGAAATTACTAATGCAGCTACTGAATTAATTTAAAAAAAGAAATCCTTCATGGATTTTCCTGTTAAAATATGATATTTTGAACACTTGCATATACAGAAAGAGGCACAAGCTGCTGCTTCCTGTGACAATCAAGTTCAGAAACTCCTTATTTTGGTAGTCTGATATTAGATCCCGCCTTAGTGAGAAATGCTGGGATTTCAACTCCTACCCCTGACACACCATCCGTCAATTTATTAGCACGCTGGTGCAATAAGCCACTGAACAGGCTATAGCCATTCGTTTAGTTTTTTTTCTTTAAAATGTCTGTAATCCTCAGCTCTGCTCTCTCAACCGGTCAGCATTAAAGATTTATGTTGCACTTTTTTTCATTGCCACACCTGAATATGGATTACTTAAATGGGCTGTAAATAATTCATATCTGGGAATAAGTTTCCATTACTGACCAACGTTGTAATTTAATATACTGTATTATGGGTTATACAATTTTAGATTGTTTTCTGTGTGCATTCAGCAGTCAGGCAGACAACAGTTTAAGTAAAAAGGGTGAGATGTTTGTGCAGCTTATTTTCATGTTCACTCTGTGTATGCAAATCAGCGACAGGGCTAAAGGAAGCAGAAAGCTACTTTAAACTGCCTGTTTATCTGCTACTTATGGAAATCTTTTAAAATATGTTTTTATTGATTTTTTTTAGAGAGAGAGGGAGAGAGAGATAGAAACATCGATGTGAGAGAGAAATATCCATCAGCTGCCTCCTGCATGCCCCCTACTGGGGATCGAGACCGAAACCCAGGCAGAGCACATCGAACTAGAACCTCTCAGTCCATGGGATGACGCTCAATCCACTGAGCCACACCAGCCAGGCGGAACATATTTTTTAAAAAATCACTTGACCTGAAACAGAACACGAAAATGTGTAATAGCCTAGTATTGATAAATTCAAGAAAGAAATAAAATATGTTAAGTTAGGTGGCTAAAATTCTCTTAAAATTTTCAATTCTTGAGAATTAAAAAATAGTCTTGATTCTTGTACCCAAAGGTTAACTTCCCTTTTCAATGTGATTATTCTATGCTTAAGATGCCCATAATCAAATTATCATTTAGATGACAGTTAAGCTTGAATGAGGTTACTGGATGAAATAGGCAAAATGTTAGAGTACAGATTATCTTTAAAACATAAGCAAGTGTTTACTCTTAAAAGAGCTTTAAACAATTTAAGATTAAGTTAAGTATAGTAGAAATTAATAATAGATTAATACATGAAAATCTATGAAGACATATGATAATGATTTAAAAAGGAATAATTTAAAAAGATGAATTAAAAAGTTGAATCAGAAAAGAAGGCCAGCATAAACTAGGGAAAAACATGCTGTGAATAAAGTCTGTTAGATCTTGAAATAGGAGAACTGCTAAATAATGCATAGTTTTATTTTTCTATAATTTGCATAAACCTTAAGAGAGTATTTATTTGTATAAAACTTGATGTATCGAATAAGGAGAATGAAAAAATGGCATTCATTTTGTTTTCATTTTGGTATTTAGGAAAAATATTCTGTTACATATGGACTACTTAGACCTAATCATCTGCCTGAATGTGATGTGTGTCTTGAGCCAGGTTGGAAGGGGGCTGGCTGGAGAACAGTGCCCTGGTCTTGCTGCAGGCGATGCAGGTTGGCCCATGCTCTGCTGGGGAGCAGATGGTGAGCCAATGCTTGTAGTCACACTTACCTTCCTTGCTAAATCCATAATCCCTCACTGGACACGGAGCCAAGGCAGGCTTTGGAGGCAGAAAGGAGGTTACAATCTGGACTTGGGTAGTGACTGCCAGCACTGAGAAACAGCTCAGAAATTTCAAATGCTTAACAAGTTATCTGTCTTGTCCCTAAGCCAGTGCAGCATTTTTAAAAGTAATTAAGACATGATTGAAAATGTGTATGCCATCTAAACACAAAAATCTTCAAAAAATCCTCAAAACCAATAATGGGAAGCCACATTTAATATGACATTATGCGGAAAAAAACATTTAAAATGAGTTATATTTTTGTGATTAAGAGGAAATATGTAAAGCAAAAATTTAGAAAAGAGGAACCATTTATTTTGTAGAAAAAAGTATTTTTTTCTTTACAAATCTTGACCTTATAAAGGAAAATATTTCATACATGCCTACAAATATGTTGCATGTATCAAATATTTCTCTTCTAGAAGGAAATGTATAGCTATGCAACATCTAAATCTATATTATGTTCCCCTCTATAAGTTATTCTTTCAGAAATTTAATGATTATAGTTGATTTTTTCTATATATAATGATACTAATGTATGTATATGTATGTTTTTATATGTGTGAATGGGGTTCATCATCAACACAGACATTATAATTCAGAAAGACAAAATAAAAATATTGAGTGGATAGCCAAATTCTAATCATTTGTAATAAAAGGGATAGCAAGTGCCATCTGTTTAATGTAAAAAAAAAAAAAGTGATAAAATGCATATATATCTAGTAAATTGAAACCGTGGAGTAATTAATATAAAAAATATATATATATATTTAAAATGTTAACATATTTCATTAGGGTGGGATTGACTTAAACATGTAGGATCTACATAATAATATGAAATAAGAACAAACAAAATCTGAATATGGTTTGTGCTATACCACAAATATTTTTTTTTAAATATGTTCTAGTTTACTTAGTGGGTAAAATAAAATTCCTTAGTTTTCTCTATTGAATTGTTATGGCCTTCCTTCTCTTAGGCAACACTGTCCTTGCAAATCATTCGTATGCCCACTTGCATTGAATGACATTCACTTGAGCAAATGCCTTATAGCCTTCATTAGTCCTTTGTAGGACCCACATTTGCCAAGCTGATAAAATGCTACCAACATTCTGCTCAAATATATGAATAACTGGAGCTCTTCACTTTGGGACAATCACCAACTCCTTTCATTATTCTCTTTGCTCCCCTTTTTTATTGCTCTTTTGGAAAGTGTTTAGCATCTTTATTCATACTTAGAAAATATCATAATTTCTTCTCTTTATAAACCTTTTTCAGAATTTATTTCTTGCCAGTTCCCTCCATCCCTCAATATGTCATTTTCTGGAATAGTATTTTCTTCAAAAATTAATATAAAGATATAAAGAAAAATGTAGAGGCATCTACTCAGCCTCACCTTAGAATTCAAGAAATGTGTCCTGATATGTAGTACGTTTAGGTCAGTATTTATAAAAGGAATTATAAGAGCAAAAGTATTCAATTTTACAAATGTTATATTTAGTTTACCTATACAATACTATGACTAATATTTTTAACTTCTATTTTATCTTAGTCTACATTCAAAAAGTAAACTCCAAAATATAATGATATTTACAACACATTTTTATGATTTTAATAGGAAAGTTTTATACTATAAAATGGCATGATAAAGAAGTTTATCACTTCACTTCCAATCCTAAAATGAGGACAAATCTTATGATATTTACGTCCTTATTTATTTATTCATTTATTTATTTGAGGGAGGGATAAGTTCATAGGCTTTCAAACAGGCCTAAAAGAGATGGAGAGATTTAATGTGATTTTGGTTTTCAGATGAGAACAGAAAAGAACAAACCTTTAAAGGTTACTTTTAACAGTTCAACTTTCCTATAAAATCACGTTTCTGTTAATATAAAATGATTAATCTAGAACATTGTGGGCATCAACAATTTAAAAACCAACAAATCAACAAAAGATGTAAGATAATTTAATAAGAACCAAAGACAATACAAAGTGTAAGACAGTCTCTCTTTAAACAAAGACACTGGACTTCAAAACAGGAGGTCTGAGTTTTTATCCCAGCTCTGCCTCTTGCAGACTACAGAAATTAAAAATCCTTTACATTTCTGGGCCTCAATTTCCTCATCCATACATTAGCATTTATCTAATGATTTCTAGTATATTGACCACCTACAAAACATTGTGACTATGTGAACCTGGGAGACAGACTGAATAGGTAAATAACAAAGAGTTAAGTACCAATAAGTAGCACAAAGCAGATGATGTCTCTGGGAAGAACGTGATTAATTACCAAATAAGTGGTTCAGGCAATACTTGAAGCCAGTTAACTGGATGAAAATTTATATGGGTTCCTAATGTTTTATATTTAAATTTTTTCATTGCCTAATTTTTGATACAAAATTTGAAACACATTTTGGCCAAATTAAATCGAGACATTAACAATGGGAAACATTTCAAACATAGGCCTTCAAGCAAAATTTTGTAATATCCCTCATGTCTCAGGACAATGTGATGAGAAATGCCCTTGCCATGTACCATGCTAAGGTCCCAGAATTGCAGAGAAATAAGTTATATCAATAGACACTAGAGAGAAAGTGAGTAGCATAAGTGAACTACACAAGCAAAAAAAGGTGCAGCAGATTGAATTAGAAATCTGGTTTATCAAAATCTTTGGAGATGGTTTCTGATCTCTAGTTGAATCTTGAGCACTTTGATAAGTCACCTATTAAGGTGCAGAGAGGTATATGCCTATTCTTATGTCATATGTGAAGTCTCCAAATAAATATTATATTATCCATCAACATTTTTACAAACATTATTTGTTAAGAGAGAGGTTGGGAGGGAGGGATGAGATAAACCAAATAATTTATATGCATGTATAGGTAACCAATGGATATAGACAACAATGTTTGGTGGGAGGTGTGTTAGGGAGGAGGGTGTCTGGGGGGAAAAAGGAGAAACATCTGTAACAAAAATAAATTAATAAACTCAAATAAAGAAAGAGAGAGAGAGAGAGAGAGAGAGAGAGAGAGACCACCATATCTTTTTAAAAAGGAAATAGTAAACACTCTTATGGTGAATGACCTATTGTAGAATTGGAAATGACTACTTTGTCAGAAGTTGCATCTCTTGGATGAAGCATAAAGCAGAGAGCTTGATGTTAATGGTCATGGATGATACAGTGTTGCCATCTGTCAGGAATTATTTACCACTTTTTGCTGACCAAATTTCAATTTAAGGGGCTCCACTTATTGGATCAAATTTACCCTCTATCTTAATTATAAATAGTGTCCATCTTATTATTTATGATCTATTATAAGATACATGGACTTTGATAAGATTATTTAAAATTCTACTTTCTCTACTTTAGTTATTCATCCTTTCTTGATGGAATTTCCACTACTTGTTCCTAAACAATATTCCTGTTAGCCTTCCTTATTCATTTTAAGCCACACTCCTAAGGCTGGCTGCCACAGAAAATATTTTAGAATACAAATTGCTTTCGTAGTTGACCTCTCTTTCTAATTCCTCCATGACTCCCATAGCCTTTAGAAAAAAGTTCAAACTCTTCACTATATCCTTCAAAGATCTCCATGTTCTGACTCCTGCTAATTTCTCTAGCCTTATATCCTATAATGCATCTAAGTCCTGTCCATCCTGAAAATATACCTATAGTTATCAAACTTTGACCTTTTGCTTTTGTTGGCCTTTTATGAACTATTCTGTTTAATGCTCTTCTATGTAGCCACTTCTCCTAGTTTTTCTGTCATTAAACCCTTTATTATATTCCCTTTAGATAACATATCCCCTAAAAACCGTACCTAATTGCTCTCCTCAAAGTCTCGGCAGACATGTCCTTCTTATGTGTTCCCATAATATCTTAAACTATCACAGTTACATACCAGAGTGAAATTGCCTGTTTACTAACTACCCAATTTGCATATGAACTTGGAGTTCAGGAATTAGGATATACCGCTATCTGTAGTCTCAAGGCCCAAGCTATTGTGTGGCAACAAGCAGTATTTGGCACAGTTGACCTCCCTGTTCCTGAAATATCATCTTCTCTTGGCTTCTTTGGCATTATGCTCTCAAGAGACATTCCTTTGTCTCGCAGTTTTTCTGTCTCCTCCTTGCCATCTCTTACTTACGGAGTTAACTAGGGCTTGTCTCCTTAATATCTCCAATTGTCTAGTTGATCTTATTCAGGAATATGGCTTGAAATCATTATCTACAGGTCACATACACTCAAGTCTTCACATCCAGCTTTGACCATAGATCTTCAGACCTGCACATCCAACTGCCTCCTTGATGTTTCCATTTACATGTTTAGTATGCATCCTAAATTTACAAGAACAAACAAAAATAATTGTTTTTCTCTCCACTCAAAATCTTTTTCTGTCTTAGTATTTCTCATCATGACAAATCACTGCAACCACTTAGCTGTTCAAAGTAAAATTCTAGAATTTATTCCTGATTCCTATTTATACCCAGCCCACTCAGATCATCAGTATGACCTCTCAGTCCTACATCAAAGCAACCTAAATGCATCTACCTTTTTTCTATCTCCACCATGGTTCAAGTCACCATCATCATTTTTCTGAGTACTGTAATAATCTTCTAGTTAGTTACCATACTTCTGTTCTATTCTCTTATTATTTATTCTTCAACAGCAGCCAGAGTGATCTTCTAAATATGTTAATGAAAATATGTCATTTATCTGTTCAAAGCTATATAATAATTTTCTATTTAGAATAACATTTTCATATTTTATTCTGGTTTAATGTACCCTGCATGATTCATCCCTTTCCAAATGTTCTAGTCCCATCTTATTCCATCCCCCTTCTTTTTCTTTGTTCCAGCCACACTCTGCTTTTTAAAATTTTTCTTGAGCATGTTAAATCCATTTTGCCCTATAGATTGTGCCCCACCTGTTTTTCTGTCTAGAACATTCTTGCTCTCTTGACTTTTGTATAGTTTTCTCCCTTCTGTCATTCAGAGTCCACCTACTTTCCAAGGCTTTCCCTAATTGCCATTTCTAAAAGTAGAGTTAGTCATTTTCTCTCACACTGCACTGCTTTAATACCCTGCAAAACACCTATTATAAGTAGTATACATTTCCATTAGTTTGTTAATCAATTTTTGATATATCTTCTTCAAACTCACCAAAATGCTAACTTTATCAAAGCATGGGACTTGACTTGTTACTGGAGTATCTTCAGCATCTGGAACTGGGTTTCATACAGTAGACACCCAATAGACACATGTTAGGTAAATGAAATAGCAATTACACAAGAGATCAAGTTTAATGAGTGAAATTTGGAATGTCATGAATTTGAGCCTTGCTACTAATAAATGAAGAATAGACGTTATCAAGCGTTTTGTCTCCAATTTTGGAGTTATTGTTGGTATCAGTGGGCAAGCATTGCTAGAGTAGGTAAGGACCTTACTAAGGATCTGATATTGTCCTAAGAAGTGCTGATGAAGTCAAATCTTCCCTTTAAACTATTTCTTTCCAGAGAAAGAAGCAAGAGAAGAGAAAATACTAGTGAAAATAACAGGACATTCAGCTGTCCATTATATACACTAACAGACTTAATAATTCTCTCTGTTCTCAGAAATCCTAATGAGCAGTTTCTGGTTAACATTACCAATGACAAGATTACTTGGTTTATTTTAGACACAGATCCACCTGAATTTTTTGTGCTATTATGGAAAATTTATACTTTCTTTACTTGAACTTGGAAATTATTTTGTCCTTTCACAGAAATAGTTTAGAAATTATTGAGGAGGAATTATCCCAACAATTCACATTATTCAGTAACCATTTAAGTTTTAAGAAACTTGAAGTCCAATAAAATATATAGAACATAAGCATAATGTTTGTAATATATGTAGGATAATTATATTTAAGATGTTGTAAGTACCAAATAAACGCTAAGAAACTTTGGAAGACAGAGAGAAATTGTGCCCCAATGACAGGTCAGTTGGGTTCATGTATTACAATATCAAGAAAGCTTGAGTTTGAAGTATGTGCAGAAATTCCGCATGTGCACAAAGAAGAATGAGAAGGAGAAGTAAAAGAGGTGAAGAGAAGGAGGAAAGAGAAGAAGAAAGAGAAGGAGAGCATAAGAGAGAGGAAGGAAGAGAAAAATAAAGCATTTCAAGGAAAAAAAAAATTTGAACAGGGTATGAAAAAAGGCTATTGTAGAGTATTTGCGATAGTTTAAATAAGTAGTTTTAGTCCATGGAGCACTAGGGGCAAGGAAGGAAGTAGAAAGTGAGAAGGGGTGGTAGGTAGCCTTTGGGTTTTTGTCACAGAGGAGGTGGTGTGCCAGAATAAGGAGAAGAAATGTTGTTCTAAAGTTCTCAGTGGTATAAAAGACAACTGATCATCCAGCTTTTGTTAAAGCTCCATGCCACCAATGCCTGTGTTTTGCCTTGTCTTGTGATTACTTCTGCTCCCTTCTTTTGCTTATGTTCCACACCAGCTCTAAGGGATAAAGTCAATAAGATGCCACCAGATTCAAAAAAAACTACCCAATAATCGGCCTAAGGTTCTGTTATTTAGATCTCAATGAAACCTGACAGAATAAATTTTTCCACATTAAAATCTCTAGGTTCTTCACTCAACTTTCTGCTGCTCTTTCTGATTGTTAGTTTCTTCGTGGAGAGTGCTGATACCCCATCTGGAGAGTGCCACAATTGTTGGGCACACGGTGCTTGTTAAGCACTCAGAGACCCTGTATCACCATCTGCACCAACCTTCACATCCATCCTGAACTCTATCCATCTTTTCTGGATATGACAGTCAATTCACCCACAAGAAATTGCTAGAAAGAGCTTCGATTATAGAGACAGAACTTCCTGGAGTTGAATTTTGGCTCCTTATTTACCACTTCAAGGATTTGGAGAAATTTTGAAAAATATATCTAACTCCAAATTGCCTTCAATATAAAAAGGAATAACCACACGCACCTTTTAAAGAACTTTCTCTGTGGAGTCACAATTGCAACTATTTTTTGGCTTTAATGTACAAATGTTCTAAGGATAAATTACAGAAGGTGTATAAAACACCAGATACACACTAAGCAATTAATACGTGTTAGCTCCCTTACCACCTCCTTGTTTTGGATTTCTTGATTCCTTCTTCTGAAAAGTTCTAATTGCACATTTTCATCCATCTAACTTGTACCCATCTTTCAATATACAAACTTGATGTATTCTAAATATTTCTAGAATAAACAATTGAGTAAAAGGTTTAGTGTCACAAATCTCTCTTCCAAATAACCTAGGTATTTTATTTGAACCTCTTTTATGGTGGTTTTCACTCTACCTACATCATAGCAGCACAGATATATGTTCTCTGCTGTATTATGTATTAAGTTCCTATTTCAATTTTGTATCTTTACAGCATCGAACATAGTCTTTTGTCAAGCAATAGATCCTGATTATATAATGTTGAATCAATTTTTCTGAGTAGTATTTTATATAAAACCACTGAAAAATAATTTAGATTCTAGAAAATCTATAAAATTATGTCTAGAACTTTTTCTAAGCATATGCTTTGCTATGCTCAACTAGATAGTACAGTAGTAAGATATGAACTTTCTTACTTTCTAGTCAACAAATGTATATCATTCAAACTCCTTGAAATCTATGGTCTTTTTATAACTATTTAAGAACATATATGATCTGAAATTTAAATCTCAGTTCAGATTCAATTACACGTGTGTAATACAAATCAAGATCACTAATCCATAATAATAATTAGCATATTTGATAAAGGTTTCATCAGAAAAACAATTTTTTACCTTAAGGTCAATATTGTAGTGTTGACAGCTTACTTAAAATACCAAGAATTATGCATTTCAGGATCATGTTTTATTTTTTCTGTGATTGTTTTTTTTTTTTAAAGAATGTGATTAATGTATTCTTGAATAATGCTATGAAAATGAAATCCTTATATTTTAGTTTGTTATTTAATGATTCTTCTAATAGGCTTATGAACATTGATTATAATTATTTATTTCTCCTGAAATTTAAAATAAAATATATAAAGTGTGACCTAGATATTTCTCTGCCCTCTCTAATTTTAACTCTACTAGTCTTGCGTTTACTGGATTTTTCTTAAGGATATTTTTTTAATGAGTCATGTACATTCTTCACCTAATGAGCAGGTTTATTCCACTTGCAATCAGCTCTGAAAATGCTTATTTTAGCCAAGATGGAGTATTCATACTGTTTAGTTTTATCATTTGTTTTCAAATAGAATAAACCATGGTAAAAAAACAAAAAAACAAAAAAACCCCGCTTCAATTGATTAGACATTTCACAATCTTAATTTCCTTCCTTTCTTTTTTGCCTCCTGGGAAATGTAGGCCTGTGTTTGTGATGTTAGCCTCTTCACTGTTTGTGGACACTGAGGCAGAAAAAAATTAATTTTGTTTTATCAGCTCTTCTACCTTTGCAATCAATAAATTATCTCTTCCATCTCTTCGAGGGTCTGACCTCTTGCCCTTCCTACAGTTGAAAAATGTCATTTTATTTATCTTTATCATGGTCCCAGTTCTCCCTTCATTTGCCTCCTTTCCTTTCTTATCCTTTTGTTCTCCCTTCGCTTCATTCTATGATCGTCCACATCCTGTTGGTGACTCTCATGCCACTCACCCTGCATATTGCTCTTCCTTATTCCTGGTTATCTTTTCATTTTCTTGTTCATACTAATCGGCTCCTCTTTTATTTCCCTTATATTTATTACTAAATGGCATGCATTGCCTTTGGGCATACATTAATTTATCTTTCAAGACTTTCCATTTGCTCCGTGTCTTTTTATATCTTTCTTTTGGCAACCTCCATTTTACTTCACTTTTCTTGTGTGGGTTGGTGTGTTTTTCTGTTGTTGCTTTTTAATATGCCTTCATAGCTGTAAGTCTCGCTTTCTATATTGTTGGGAGGGTTTATAAAATAAACCACTGTATGTTTGTCACAGCCAGTATTAATTTGGACTGTCTAAAAGTAGGTTTGGACTCACTGTAGTGCCATTTGTCAGGTGCCTTCTTTGTGGCCATATTATAAGGTTTAACCAAATAAATAATTAGAAGCTAATTTCACAATTTAAAAGGACTACAGATGTTATAACTTATAGACCTGAAGTCAGAAAAGGGGAGTTTATCGAAAGGTGAATATACAAAAGGTGAAACATAACTTATTTCAAGAGAAATATATTTAGATCTTTTAAGGTATTTAAATGATAAGAAACTGATCAGTTTATAGCGGATACAAATTATATATGTATATATATTAATTATTATATATATTATTATAATGATACTTTTGTACTCTTTTTTGCACATTATAAGGTAACAGTTGAAAACCAGATATACTTTCCATAAGAAAATCCTTGAAAAGCTTGAAATTTAATAAGGCAAATAAAATGTACCAAATAAATTTCAGTCAGTGTGATGAATATTGTAAGATTAAATAGAATTATACTCAGTGTGTGATGGCAGCAAAGAGATAAGAAGAGTGTCTCAGGAGACTTCCTAGAGTAAATGACATTTCAGCTGAGTATCAAAGAACATACATTGCCACCTGGAGAGGAGGCAAAGAAGTCTGTAGAGAAATTATTCCATGATACAATTGAGAGGTAAGCTTCAACACAAAGAGTAACAATAAATGAAGTAAAAAGAGAATACTTGTTTTACTAAGAAATTTTGATTTTTCCGTGGTTCAGTGGGAGTCATTGGAGATTTTAGGTAGAAAGGTGGCATTATCAGATTCATTTTGGAAAGAGAACTCTAGGACAGATGAAGAAACTGGGCTTAGCAGCACCAATTATCTTTGGGTGGTAAATAATAACATTGATGAGAGAGACTGAGAGTCCAAACTAAGGCAGAAACTGAAGGAATAATAAGAAAATATATGTATTTAAAGAATTCAGTCAAGAGAACTTGGAAATACTCAGGCAGAGGTACAAGAGAAAACAAGGGAGTAGGCACTTTGTGTAGAGTACAGGACCACACACTTGATTTAAATTAGAAAAATAAAGCTTTGAAATGGCTGTCTAGTCAGTTCAATTTCATCCAGATAAGTTCTCCAAATGCCATTGACTGTTTAGTTCACCACTATCTCCTGACAGTAGTTAATGAATTATGATTAACAATTGATTGAATTAAATATATAGTCAAAGGAGAAAATAAAAATAGCTAAATATTGGATTAATACTTTCTTTATTGCATAAAATGAATAGTGGCACATCTAGACTTTCTAACACGCCACAAGGGAGCCCAAAAAACAGTAAAAAATATTGTACAGACATTCACACAAAATAAACACTGATGATAGTAAATTCTAAAAGTGGCAGAATTTGGTTCTAAATCAAATGCATTTTCCACTTTTGCATACTATGTTCGAAAGCATCTTATAACTATGTTTATAGTATATTGTTCAGCTCATTTCCATAATCGAATTCAGTGATACTTATGCTCTTCAAATAGTACTCACTGATCATATTTTATCTCTTCTTTATTCTAAATTGTGGTTCTGTGAACTATAGACCACATCAGGGAAAGATTATAAATATCATAAGTATTATGCTAATTTTCTTAAAATGGCAAATAATGTAACATTTTTTTTCTGCTTTTTCTTAGAAGAACCAAATGAGACAAACCTTTGAGCTCAAAGGTAGATTTTAATATTTTTTAATTACAGAGTATGTTTTGAAATTTTTTCATTTAATACAAATAGTCGTTTTGAGAAGGAAATCGTATGATGTAAAGCCATTGATTTTAAACAGATTTCAGTTTGGTCATCTTTCTCGCCATAATCTGCAACATTTCCAACATAATTGCTGGTTGAATTTGCAGTAAGTAATTCAGGTATTTGTTCCATACATATAACATATGATTTATTCATGCTGTTAATTTATTACCAGTAAAACAATGATTGTGATATATTGAGATCAGATGAAGGGCAAAATACTCTACCAGGTACTTTGCAATGACTATTTTATGTACCACAACTTTTCAGAGGAAGTAGGCAGCAAAGGCAGTGGTGGTGACTGCTTCTTCTTCTTAATATTATTATTATTACTATTACTATTACATTTTATTCCTTTATTTTCCAGAAATTGAATATCAGGGAAATTAAATAATTTGCTCAATATTTCTATGCTTGTAAGTGTAAATCCTGGGTTGGAATCCTTATCAGTCATTTTACAAAGCCCATGCTCATTTCCACTGGATTATCTGTCATAACGTGACATTAGCACTCTCATTTTGGGGGTAGTAATAGGCAAATAGAGAGTAGGCCTTTAACAGCAGTTCTTATTTTGTGCTAAAGAACTACATTATATTTATGCACCAAAAAAGTGAACTATATGAACCCCAAAGAACAACACAAACTTAAACAACAAACGAGCCTTGTGCAAAGATGTCAATTTCCCAGATAACTTTAGCCCATGTTTTTCTTTAATATCAAAACTAAAAAAGTACATTTTGTAAATTAAGTACTTAATTACTAACTTAAAATTTTGGTATATTTATACCTTGCCTTTTCATTTCTCTAGCCCACTTCAATAAGCTTGTTGTATAAAAAGTCATACATATTATATTATATTATATTATATTATATTATATATATTATATATACTTAAAGTTTTTGTAATAATTTGATCTAGTTGTGAGTTTATCTCCTTGTATTTTTTTTTTATCCTCACCCGAGGACATTTTTCGATATTTTGTTCAGATAGAGTGAGAGGGAGAGAGAGAGAGAGAGAAACATCGACGTGAAAGCGACACATCGAGTGGTTGCCACCCACACGACCCAACCAGGGCCGGGGACAAACTGCAACCAAGGTACGTGCCCTTAGCGGGAACCGAACCCGGGTCTCTCCGGACCGCAGGCCAACGCTCTAACCGCTGAGCCAAACCGGCCAGGGCGTGAGTTTATCTTATGAAATGCCATAAGAAATTCACTGTGGCATCTAGGCCTTTCCCTAAAAAATTACATAATTAGAAGATAACACATTATATGTCATTTCTACATTTTTTAAATTACATTTATTTAACAATGGTGGAAATTGTTAACTCCAACAAGCATCTACCAAATGGGGCTCAAGTCTGTTGTATTTAAGTTCCCACTTCACAGGTACCCACAGTAACTTCAGGTTTCTCTTTCCCCAGTGACGTGTGACATATGAGGCAAGTGCTGCATCTTTTCATTTATTCTCGACTGTGGCATATATAAACCCATGTGAAAAGCTTTTGTTTAGTTTTTCTGGGTTCCTAATGAGCTAGTAAGACAAGAGGCCCTGTTTTGTTAATCATTACTTTTTTTCTCCTTTGAATATCTTGGCCCAAAGTGACTATCAGGGTATTTGCTTGACATTCTCTGATCAACTAGAGAAGAAAGGTTGTTGGGGGCTAGGGTTATATTTATTTATTTTTTATTGATAGTGGTGCTGTTTTGACACCATAGAAATGTATTTGAGGTCTGCTTTTGACAAAGAATGGTATTGAATATAGAAAGCAATGTAAATATCACTGGTTATATAATTTTCTGAAAGATATATAACAGTAGCCCTGGCTGGTTTTGCTTAGTGGTTAGAGCGACGACCTATGGTCCAGAGATGCCTGGGTTCAGTTCCCACTAAGGGCATGTGCCTCAGTTGCAGTTTGTCCCCGGCCCTGGTTGGGTCCTGTGGGTGGCAACCACTCGATGTGTCCCTTTCACGTCGATGTTTCTCTCTCTCTTCCTCTCTCTCCCTCCTGCTCTATCTAAATAAAATTAAAAAAAAAAGGAAAAATGTCCTCGAGTGAGGATTAAAAAAAAAAGATATATAACAGTAAGGACCCTTTCTCCAGCAAAGACATATTTTTATATTATTCAGTGATCTCTAGAAATCCTGTGTGAGATTCCAAGCTGACATAAAATCATTGTCTGTGCCCCCTCCATGTTTCTCTTTCTCTCTCACACACACACACACACACACACACACAAGTACAACAGAAACTGATACATTCAAAGTAGATACATGCAGATTGGACTTGGTAGCAATTTAGGCACTGAGCCAAGTATTGCATTTTTCTTTGTTGTTTGTTTTGTTTGCTTGTTTCTTTTTTTTTCAAGGACAGCTTAAAACAATACAAGGATCAGTAAGTCTATGAATCATAGGACTTTAAACCCCTAATTTGAGAAATTTCTTCTTGGTCGAAACATGGCGTTGCAACCAATATTACACTCAATCAACTATTTTCTTATAACTCTGCTGATCTACTCTTAAGAAATTATCATCTGTGTACTGTCAGTGCCAAAGACTTCAATAGAAGTTTTCAATTTACACAGCCCATTACCATAAATGTATTCAGAAATTACTTGATGGTTTATTTTTTAACCCAAACAGTTAATTTCATTCCTTAGACTTCCACAAAAATATCATTAATCTCTCAAGAATAGGAACCAAGTATTCCATTTCCTCAACACCAACACTGCTTTTAGTTCACCCATGTATGTGTGTGGGTGTATAAATTCAAATTTCAAAAGTTGCTGGTAGATTAATTAAGGTGAACAAAAAATAATGACAACACAATAGTACTTTAGGTTTTCTTGTAATTTCTTATATAGACCTCAGATTACACATTCCAAATGGATTTGGAAATTTTAAAATTGTTCTAGATGTTAGAAAATTCTTTCTTTGCTATTTTTTGTTACACAATTTCATTAAGAATTTGATTAATGATATGAGTATGTGCCTCAGAAAACACTTCACATAGACAATTTCAAATTGTGGAATTCCTGAAGTTCATTCATTGGCTCATTGGATCTTTCATTCCAACACTACACTAATCAACATTTCTTAAACTCCTACCACATGTTAAACAATTCTTAGGAGCATTTGAAAGGTGTGATGCACAAGGATAAATTACATGTTTTCAGTATGAAATAAAGAATACTCTATTGTTGCTTGCACAAACAATTGTGTTTAAAAGATAGATATAAAATAGTATGTACTTACGCAGTGTTTGCTATATGTCAATGTTATAACTCCTTTTATATATGTATTCATCTATTTCTCAGGACCTTATTAGTTAGGTACTGCTATTATTCCCATTTCATAGATGAAAAATTGAGGCAGAGAGTGGTAGTGAAACTTGCCCAATATAACACAAGTACTAAGTGGCAGAACTAGGATTCAATAACAGGTAGTATGTTTCAAGAATCCATGCACTTATTTTTGTTGTTGTTGTTTTTCTTTTAATCTTCACCCGAGGACATTTTTGCATTCATCTTCAGATAGAGTAGGAGGGAGAGAGGGAGGAAGAGAGAGAGAGAGAAACATTGATGTGAGAGAGACACACAAGTGGTTGCCACCCACGCAACCCCAACCAGGACCGGGGACAAACTGCAACAGAGGTACGTGCCCTTAGTGGGAACCAAACCTGGGACTCTCTGGTCCATGGGCTGACGCTCTAACCATTGAGAAAAACCAGCCAGGGCATTTAACTATTATATTTTATGTCCTCATAAAAATATAACAGAGTAGCCCTGGCCGGTTTGGCTCAGCAGTTAGAGCGTCGACCTGCGGTACAGAGAGACCCGGGTTCGGTTCCCGCTAAGAGCACGTACCTCGGTTGCAGTTTGTCCCCGGCCCTGGTTGGTCGTGTGGGTGGCAGCCACTCGATGTGTCCCTTCACGTCGATGTTTCTCTCTCTCTCTCTCTTCCTCTCTCTCCCTCCCGCTCTATCTGAACAAAAAATGGAAAAAATGTCCTCGGGTGAGGATAAAAAAAATAATAAAAAAAATATATATATAACAGAGTATATAGAATGACATGGAAGATAAAAAAAAAAAAAAACAATCAATTTTGTTGGTAGTCTAGGAAAAAGTCTTGGAGAAACACATTGAATTTGAGTTTGGTATTGAACAAGGAGTAGAAGAGATAGATATATAGTACCCAGGTTGGAGTGTTTTCTCATTACAAAATAAATATGAGTTACCATGCTTAATTTAATACTAATAAAGGTCTACATCTCCTGGTGGGAAAATAAAACATAATAATAATTGAATTACCCATGAACGAGAAGTCGCAAATAGATGAATACATTTTTGGACATAGCAAAGCTGCACAATCATTTTACTGAGGTTGACCTGTTATTACAATCATGATTAGCTCTTAAAATAGGTCCACAACAGTAAATATAAAATATTGTATATCTAAGAGGTAAAATTATCCTGTTAAATCACATGTAGCTGTATTTGTATTTCTGCTACTTCTCAGTCGTCAAAAGGCACTGCAAATTAAGTTGTTGAAAGCCATTTTAATGGGTGAAATAAAAGGCAATGGGTAAGAAAGAATATATTTCCTAAAAGGAAACATATTGCTTATTTCTTACCTTTGAAAAAAAATGGGACATAAAAATATTGTAGGTGGATTATGGGATGTGGTTACTGGGATGCACCACGTTCATCCAGTGCCACCCTTTGCATCATTAGTACATGCCTGCTCTTGCCAATCTCTCACCCATTTCTCCCCCACTGTGCCCCACCTTGGCTGATCCTCTACAGAAACGATCTGTTCTTTGATTGTAGTTGGGCTGCAGCAGTAACTTTTGCATGTCACTACTAGAGAATCCACTCTGTGGCCAGAGTGGCTCCTTCTTGAAAAACTCGTTTTCCCCCACCAGACTAGGGACTTCTTCTCTAGGACAAGTACAGAGCCTTTTCCATTTGCAAAATTTCAGAATTTAACATTTTATGGAATTGATCCATAAAAGGGAGAAAAAATGAATAGATGAAGGCCATCACAGCTTTACTACAAGAAGAAATCACTGAAGAGATCCAAATGTGTAAAATAGAACAATAAGCAAACAACAGGTTGGATGGAAAGAAAATTGGGCTGCATGTGTTCATCAAAGATGTGGACGGTAAAATCTTCTACGTAATTTTCTAATAAGCCAAGGACTGATATGACATTTCATACTTTTTATAAACCAGATACTTATTTAACTATAAAGTTAACATTCTGCATGATTACACTGAAATGTATGTATTATTACTAATTGTATTATTAATACCGAGTAGAATCAAAACTCTCCACCTGCTGGTCTGTGGAAATGCCTTTGGCCTCTTCTCATCTCTTCGCCACCCAGCCCGCCACTCCTCCCCAGGGCCCTATTAAATATGTTTCCCCAAATTCTTTTTTGTGACTTTTTATGGTCTGAAAGTAAGTAATCTGATTGGTGATGAAAATTCAGAACAACATAGCCCAAATATCCTGGGAATGAGAGTTCTGCCAAGCACTTATGAACTAAGAAAAATATACTGTCTTGCACATGTGGAATGTTGGGGGAACTGTGCAGCTCACTAGGTGTTAGAACAACAGTGCGGGAGTATCCAGTGGTGACATGCATAAAGACATGACCTCCCCGAGAGCTCCAATGACAGAAATGAAATCGTAGACTGTGCTGTGAGAGCTGAAGGGAAGAATGGACATTGTACACATTTCAGGTGTAAAGACAGCACACCCACTGATGACACTGCCATGGTGAAGTGTTCCTACTTTAAGCTTCTGTCAACACCGTGGCTCTAAAGAGTGCATTGTGGAAGTCTGGAACAGTGAAACACCAACAAAGAACGCGACTCTCCTAAATATTCATTAAATGGACTTTATTTTTCTCTGGGAGAGTGCATGGAGCAAGGAATGCCCTGAGAAAGAACAAACTCTGCTGGAAAGAAAATCTGTCGGCAAATGATGACAGAACGAGTTCACATTTTAAAGTGTACTTTGCAAAGAGAAAAACAAACAAACAAAGCCATATCCAGTATGGCCTGAAGTGCATATTCTCATCTCCTATGTCTTCAACCTCCACATTCCCCACTGGGTACAGTCAGAACTTATGTTTAAAATTATGACTGCAAGATCCTTAACATTACAAATATAGTCCATTATGCAACCCTGTAGAGTGCTAAAAGTAGAGAGATGAGCTAAAACATTTTAAAGATAAATTTAAATTACACAGACAGAAAAGTAAAGAGCTTTTCATTCACCCTGAGCTCATCAGGAAAATCAATTAACCCAAATCCCTCATTGCCTGAACACTCTATATAAATTTGTGCTATATTAACTTGAGTTTTACATAACTCGTATTGTTTGTAGCTTGTCAATGATAACACTTACTGAACAATACTCAGGTCTATCAGTCAGCATTGATAGAATTTACTAATGGAGGCCTCTTCTGTCTGGCATGTGTGAGGTCATTATGGGAAACAAAGCTTCTAAAATTGTGATCCTGACCATAGGAGGGCCTTCGAGGCCATGGGCTAAGGGCATGCATTTTCATTAATTTCAGTGTATATGTTGTACGACTTCAAACACATGGAGTAAAATTAAGATATTAGCATGTACTGTGGAGGTTAACATTAGGTATTAGAAATAAGATCTTAATTAGAATGCTTTTAAAGGGGTATACCACAGGAAATCTATTGTGAATATTCTGGTAATATTTTAATATGATTTAAATTAGTATTTTTAATTACTGTGATTTACTTCTAGCTACACCTTTCTCGTGCTTATATTTCATTTCTAGATAATAAAAAAGATGAACCTGATCTTAGTTCTAGTCAAATATTTTGAAATGTTGAATATTAAACTTCATAAAATACACCCACTCTTAAAAAGCATTTCTTCTTTGCTTTTTAGATTGCACATATAAGCATAAAGGTTAGATTGTAAACCCCTACTACTGTGTTTTCTATTACTGGCAGTGATAAATATTTTCCTGTAATCCCTTTTCAATATCTGCT
Organism: Molossus molossus; assembly: GCF_014108415.1. NCBI lineage: Eukaryota > Metazoa > Chordata > Mammalia > Chiroptera > Molossidae > Molossus > Molossus molossus. Next base: position 26,923,633 of record NW_023425346.1, read on the forward strand.
TTGTAAGTAATAAACTGAAGAATATCAATCTATTCCCCTGGCATTAAAATTAGACTCTGCTCCCTTATTGAAGAAGTATAAGTTTTGGATTTTATTTCCAAGTGGCATATATGAACTACTTTCTCCCAAATTTAATCAAATTTCCAAAGACAGGATAATTTAACTAAAATGTGTCTCAAAACATTTGGGTAAAATTGTAATCCCACAAAGAGTAAATACTTTTCAATGGACAGCTAATACTTACCTAATAAAGTTATATACAGTACAATATAATTTTATGTGGAGAGAAATGTTAGTGATCATTCTATTTCTTGATCCAATTAACATACTTAAAAAAAAAACTTTTTATAAAATTGAAGAACAAAAAAATTGCTAGCACATTTTGTTATTTTATTCTTTTTATGATTAACAAAAATATAACAACATGATTATTTTAGAAAAATTACAAAAGAGAAAAAAGTATAAATAACAGTTTTCAACGTACCCATTCTGAACTAGATTATACAATAGAGTTATATGTTTTCTTTCTACCTTTATTTTTCTTTACATACATATTTTTATTTTATAAATTGTGATTCTAATAAATAATTTTGTTTTCTGATTTTTTTCACTAAACTTAGAGTGTGAAAATTCCAAAACACTAAATATTCTTTGAAAATTAATTTAGTGACAACATACTTTTATGATAATTAATATTAAAAACACAATAGTATAAAGTTTTTATATTAATTTTAAAGAAAATATTAGCCAGGTATTATAGTACAAAATATTATAGAACATATGACTTTGCATCATAACTTTTCCATTTATGATTTACATTTACATTTCAGTCTTTTCAGTGCTAATTTCTCAAAAGCTAATTCCTTGAATGATGCTTATAAATAGCCTTTTTCATACATAGTTTAAATTTTTCTCTGATACCTATTTCCTTCACAACACACTACTACCTCCAGTTAAAGACTAATAATTAATTTAATATATTCAATATGTCATACTACTTAATGAGGAGATAATTCTTGATTTAGGAATAGTCTTTGGAGATAAAAGTAGAAGGGAAAACAAGCAAACATTCTGTTTGCTAAGACTTATCAGAATGTTGAAGGTCCCCTGAACCATGGGTTTGGATATCTGGCTTTGGGAGATATGTTTTAACTCAGCAAAGCAGGTGATTTGATAATAGTGACTAATATGATTAGCACAAATGAAAATGAGATCATAAAGCACAATTTATGAGATCTTTTAGAACTAACTTGTGGGTAATTGGAAGTTCAAAGCCAATTTTAAGTCTGGAGATATTAAACTGTTTATTAAACAGATATTAAAATATTTCTAAAACCTTAAGAAATAAAGATACTTTTCTAATACTCTGGTCTGGTATTATAGCTAATGTTATGTATCTGTGTTACCTCTTGGAATATTCAGGTCAATTATCAGTCATCTATACAAAATGGTAATAGCATATATCAAATGTATTATTTTTCCTGTTCGGAATTCTTTCCCTGGTAACAGTGGTAGTTTATGAAAGAGCCATAGTCACCCATAGTGCCTTAGAGAAAAGGGTGTATTCAAAATCAATAAAAACCTCATATCGAAGTAGCACTTTTTCAACATCTTTCTATACACCATCCTCTAGCAGTTCTGCTAAAAGTGGAAACATTGATTGATGTGTTTTATCTTCTTCACCCTCCGCTGCCACCCTCTAGAGCAGAGAGTCTAGAGGGAGAAGAAATGCCCTAGAGTTAGTTTGCTTGAGGGAAATGGAGAAACTTGAATTATATCCACAAACTGGATAATCAATCTCAGAAGTATTGAAAGTTGACTGTACAAGAGAAGTACAGTAGTAAATGATAAACTTTAAATTACAGCTGATAAGTTGAAGAATTTAACATACTGAAGAGAACAAATCATACACTAAACTTTGTAAGTTGAAGAATTTAACATAGAAGAGAATAGGCACACCATTTGCTAGTAATGAACCTTGGAACCATGAAGGTTTTATTTAATAAAATGGAAATTTCAAAAATTCCCAAGTTAGAGTACACTCAACGAATTGCTTTGGAAGCTTACGTTTCCAAATATTTGTAGATTAAAAGCAGGTCTGTCTCTCCCATGTACATAACTGAGGGTTGAGTAAACCATCCTCCAAGCACACATTTGGCCTATTGGTGCTGATCATGGCTACAGTTAAATTCATAGTAAAATGATTTACACTGACCATTAACAAGGCCACTTCCAGACACTGTGTATATAAATAGCCAGTTTCTACATGGCATAGTTCACAAAATTCTCTTTTTAGTTTCCTGAAAAGCAATCTGCATTTCCCACTTTGAACCTTCATTGTAATTGTCTTCTACAAAAATATGTTCTCAATTTTAAGAGAGGTGAGCAACCAAAAATAGTTATAAAACTTGAATAGAAAATCAAGGAGTCTAAATGACGAGAGTTGCCTTTTTAGAGAAAATGCATGCACTTCAAAATGAATAAGTAGGAAAAGGGGTCTTCTTTTAAATAAATGAAGGACCCCAGTACACATAGGAAAATTTTAAAGAGGTTATTATTCCACATTTATTAAACAGATAATTATTGTGCCAGGAAATGGATGCTTATTTGCAATCCTCAAAATATGCAGAGGAATTGGGCAAAAATAACCAAATTACCCATTTTTGTAAGTACATACTTGATGCACATTATACTAGGCACTTTGGAAAGATAGTGATAAAGAAAGGAATGAAGATAGATATATCAGATCTCTGATTATAGCCTTTGAGCAAATCCAATCTAATTGGAGAATTGAATGTACATGTGATAGTGTAAGCAAAACAGATTAAGTAGATTAATAAGGAGTAGTAATATATTATAATGATATTTTAGTACTCTGCTTCTTATTAATCTCCTACTTAATCTACTCTGCTTAAAGTAACAATGCAGTATAGTAGAAAGAATATTACTTTGTGTTTTTTATTTCTGGCTCTGTTAAAAACATTTGGACTGAGTAGTGAGCCAATCACCTAGTAACCAGAATAATAGCTACCACTAATTTGGTTGCCTGGGTGCTTTACACACATTGATTCATTCAATCCCCACATCCACCCTATGATGTCCCTATTTATCTGTCAATATAAGTGACTGTAAATTTTTCAGGAATAGGCCTGCTTTATTGCTATTGTCCCAGAATACTTATTACTAGTGTACCATGTTTAGCCTCAAGAGTGTCCCTGTTTGAATAATATATTAAGTGGTCTCCATGCGATGTGAAATTCACAAACAAGCAGTAGAGGCAGATTTGATCCAATGCTGTTGATGGCCAAAGTCCATACACATAACTCTGTATGTTCCCTCTGGTCAAACAGGTCCACTGCTTCTTTGTCCATAGATAACATTAAGCCTTTAAAGTAAATTAATCTCCAACATTCCTTCTATTTCTGAACTCTAACTACAAAGAGCAGACGAATGTGTGGGCTCATGACACTGGGATGCAAACTTTACACCAGGGTTAGCAAACAGAATTAGAAAACAGTGAAGGAAAGAAGGGAAGACAGAATGGAAGATTTAACATAGTATCTGTTTCAAGTGTAGCTCTGAATTTCAAAAGCCATCTCCTCGTAGCATTGTTCATGGCAAATAGATCACCCTCGACATCCATTAAAGGGAGCTAACTGTATCTCTTCGTATCTTTCTCTGTTAAGAGCATCTTGTTTCTTATATTTTGAAAATGCACGACCATTGTTTCAGGTAGTTGGTCTTTCCTTAAATCAGATTCTAGTTCATAATATAGTGAGATCTTCATTCAGATTCTTTACTTTGCAGAGTATATTGCCTACAAATGACTGTTCGGCTCTCCTTTGATTTTAAGGTGTGCTTCAGATTTATATTCTCCCCAGATGATTATATTTTCCTGGAGAAAGTTGATGCCTTCCCACCAGCTTTGACTTCTCATATTCCCCCTTTTTCTACCCTCATCTTATTGGATGTTTGCCATCAATATCAAATTGTCCTAATCCCAATTTTTCCACCTATTGCTGCTTTTGCAGTTGGCGCTGATTCTTACGCCCCTTAAAAGGTACTTGTGTGGCAAAAGATAGAAAAAAAAATTGGCAGTTGCTGTCAGGGTTAACGTAGAAAAATAAATCTCTTATATTGCCAGTTTGGATTTACTTTTCATTTTTAATGGCCCCAACAGATGTTGGAGGAATCCTCCACTTCCTGCACACTTCCATTTTTACAGCTGGTACTGCTTGACTGGTTCTTGACTTTGGGGGAGCAGTGCCTGGATGTTTACACAGTGATTTACAGACACCCTATCGCTGCAGACCTGACCATCCTCCAGCTCTTTCAGTTTCCCCCTGAAATGACTGACGTCACTGTTACTGGTCCCTTTGGCTTGGCGTGTCCTGCTCCTGAGTCTTCCCCGTTGTGAGGCCATCCGAATGTTTTGATTATTAGGTAAAACACATACAGAGGAAGAGGTATTAATCCAGTGATCTTCTACTTAACAAATCAGGACATCCATCTTTTTTTGGTACGTTCTTTGGTATCTTCTCATTTTTTTAAAGGTACTCATGACAATTTGCATTTGGGTGGTTTGCTTCTTTAGGACTTTTTTTGTCTCTATTTGCCCTCCCCTCCCCTACTCCCTTCCCTTCCCCTCCCCTCCCCTCCCCTCCCCTCCTCTCTCCACTTACTTTTCTGAGGCACTAGACTCAGTGCACTAGTTTCACAAACTGTGTTAGTAGTTTCCTGGGGCTGCTGTAACAAGTACCACAGACTCGTGGCTTAAAGCAACAGCAACTCAATGTTCATAGTTCTGGGGGTTTGAAGTCTACAATCAAAGCATCACCAAGGCCACAGTCCCCTGGAAATGGGACTGTGTTGGTTTGATTTTTTTTTTTTTTTTTTTTTTTTTTTTGGTACGTGCCCCTACCGGGAAACAAACCCAAGACTCTCTGGTCCACAGGCCAATGCTCCAACTGCTGAGCCAAACAGCCAGGGCTGTGTTGGTTTGATTTTTAATAATTGATTCAGGAAACGGTAAGGGGAAAAAATAGTTAAGCCAGTTATTCGGACAAAACCAGTAATTATGTGTCTCAATTATTTTGCCTCCTAATGCATTTGAAGTTAGTAATAAAATTTAAACAAGTCGTCCTCCTTTGCCTGTTCTAGTTCCCGGGGAATGGCTAACAGTCCTGCCTGGCCACCCCTTGGCTTAGAGCTGCATAATTTGCATCTCTGCCTTCTTGTCACATGGCGGCCACCCTGTGTGTCTTCACACAGTCTCCCCTCTGTGTGTCTGTAGCTGTGTCAAACTCCCCTGTATACAGAGACACCAGGCATTGGATTAGGGCCCATGCTGATGACTTCGTTTTGACTTCATTACCTCTATAAAATTCCTATTTCCAGATAAGATCCCATCCTGAGATATTGGAAGGTAGGACGTCAACATATCTTATTGGGGTTCCGGGGGCCTAATTTAACTCGTAACACCAACTAAGAACATTTGTGAGAGTATTCTTCTCACACTTGCTTCCAAAGGAAGCGTTGACAGCTTTCAGCAAATGGGAGGGTCCCGCAGGGCTGAGAGAGCCACGCACAGCTGCTGTGTTGTGTGTGACTCCTGCTCGCTCCGTTGGAGGGTCCCACAGAAAGGCAGCCAGGTACAAGACACCAGCCAAAGAGCATTTGCTTAAGCCTCCGGTTCTTACAATGAGCTATATGTAGCTCCTTTATATTCTATGTAAAATTTGTTTGGTAAACATCTGACTTGAGAAAAGAAAAACTAAACTTTCCAGCATTGTGAGAGAGGAAATTATTCAAGTATCAGTAACACCAGCCGTGGTTTTATTTTCCTTCCCAAATGTTATCACTTAGACATATATCAATGTTGCGGAGATTCTAGAGAAGCTATCAACCACAGTGTTAAAGCCTTGTTCCAATAATCAGCTAAATCATTTTAGACATTTTTGAATTATGCTAGGGAGAGAGAACATATTTGAAATAGATAAAGCCATTTCAAGCCAGAACTATAGGGATATTTGCCTAAGAAGCTGCCGAAGTTTCCTCCTGATGACAATTTATTATTGTTATTGTCACCTCTATTAACTTTTTATTTGCTTCTGAAAAATAGAAGAAAATAAAACATTTTACTCAAGCAGATATCATGCTCATTTAAATAACAGTAATGTGGTAATGCTTTTATTTGAATGTATCTTTAATAAAAATTATGGTTAGCTATCAATGAATAAAGTATTCTTGATGTTAGTAATAAAATTTAAATGTTTTAATGTCAGAAAGAATTATATTTGCAAATCCTCTATTACTAATAATGGAGTTCTAATGCTATGGTGGCTCCAAACCCTATCTCTTAAAAATACTTTTAAAAAGTAATTATGCCAAATATGGAAAGTTTACAAAATAATTTGTCATATATTCTACATTGAGCCAAATCCCTGCAGTTCTCAAGCAATTCTCCACTGTGTTGATTTGATTTTTTAAATAGTTGATTCAGGAAATGGTAGGGGGGAAAATAGTTAAGCCAGTTCAGATAAAACCAGTAATTATGTGTCTCAATTATTTTGCCTCCTAATGCATTTGCTTTGACATCACACAGACCTAGTCTTTTTCATGTATGGTAGCTGGTACAAGATCACAAGGGTATGACACAGTGAGTTGCTGAACAAGTTACATTGGGCAAACCTCATGAAATCAGTATTCTAGGGGCAGGACTTATGAGATAGTTATCTTGGAGTAAGTGATAAAATCTTTACAGCAGCATTAAAGAAATGCAAAGATATTGGGGAGGAAACTAACATTGACAACCACATGCATGGTCTTCCGGGGCCGGTCTGGAAAGTTCCTGCCCTCCCCGTGAGACACCACAAAAGCCATTAGTGGGCTCCCTGGGGTAATTCAAGCTTGCCGATGACTACGCTTCCACTTGGTAATAGCTTGACAGTATGGAAGTGAAAAAGAGTTGAAGAATGGTATTTCAGAATTTTATTTTTAAAAAATTTTAGGACATTTAGACACACGGGTTTTAATTTTTTTTCCTCTTCGCTGATTTTTCATGGAGTTGATGGAGATAAACAGATCAGCCTGGCAGCTCGCTGGCATGGAACTGGAGTGTTTAGGGTTTGTTTTGCCTTTTTGCAAGATTGGTCCACAAGAACTTTAAAAGGAGAAAAAGACGATGCAAATTAAATACGTTAGAAACGTATGTCCCATCTGTTTTTATTTCATTTTTAGAATAAGGTTTTCATACCTTCTTTTATTTTTATATTCTATGATACCACACTATAATGTTGGCCACCTCAGAGACAAGCTAAATTAGCTGTCCTGACCATATGGAAAGGAAAAGCTTTACCAGCTAAGGAAACAAATTTAACTCAGGCAAAAAGGCCTATGTGTTTTAGAGTTTGAAAAAAAAATGTTGCTAAGTACATAGGAGAAGAATGTAACCCACCTGCATAAGTAAAATTTGAGAGTTTGGGAATTCCAAAATAGCTCTCTCTGTTCCTGGCGTCATTCAGGAATCACCCATATTTGAAGTCTACTTCTGTTGTGGGCTGTCATCTGGATGTATTTGTAAGTAAACTCATAATCAAAGACATTGAGTGCCCAAGAAAGTTCATCTACTCCTTCCCTCTGTCTCCCAGTGGCATTAAACTTAACCTCTTCCCCTTAAGAAATATAAAGCTTTAAAACAACTCAGAGAAGAAAACTTTTCCCCTAATGTCTATTCTTTGCAAAAGTGCATAAGACATTCCTTAATAGAAAAAGATTTTATCTCATTCTACAAATGCCAATAGTGTAAAGCATTTGATAGAAGCCTGAGGCTACTGTTTTATTTTACCTGGAGAGAAGCTGCTCATAAATTCACCACGGAAAATTGATGGCTGTTCAGAAATCTCCCAATCGTAGGTGTTCACGCAAACCACAGTGAGGGAACAGTGCCGACAGAGGTCAAGCATGTGTGTTCAAGCAACACAAGGTGGAGAGTCGGCCTGATGGAGTACTACTTCAGATGGATGTATGCGGTTATTTACAATGATTGAGAACATCAGGTTTTATGCATAACCTGAGAAAGCAGATAAATAGATCGGTAGAGAAGCTGTGGCTAAAAGAGAGGCAACTGAAGTGTTTGCTGCCACCTGACTAACTCTCAGCGTGGCTGAGCGAGGGACATTCAACTTTTAGACTGAAGTTAAGATTCACTTTGTTTCACCCAAATACTACCTAAGTGAAGGCATATGTTTTAAAAGATTTTCTATAGACATTAGAATGGCTTTTTTTTCTGGACAGTCCTACCAACAGGTATTTTACTCAAATGCACAGTGATTACTAAAATTACCTGAATGTATTCAAGATGTGTGTCCATGTATTTTTCTGTACCAGCAGAGGTGGAATTATAGTAATGGTTCCCTTTCTTAAATCATGGGACAGTCGGTGTAATGGTCATCTAGCCTGCAAGGTAACTTTCCAACTCTCAAACACCAACTTGGTAGAATAGCTTCAAAGTGTCCCTAGTTCTCCTATGTCATTCATTTGTACTAGATGAAATGGACTAATCAAGAATCAAGCAAAAGTAATGTTGGTTTGTAAAATGTGAAGTTTTTAGGAACGTATAACATTGATATAGTTTTTGTTTTGTTTTGTTTTCCAATTAATACTTGTATTAATATTAAGATACCAGAGGAGACAGATCTATCTATAAGCACCAGACAAAGGACCATCTCAGGCCTAGCAACTGTCTTTGACAGTGAAACATAGTGTTAATACTCTGAACTACATAAATAAATACTTCCTTTCTATTGTTTCTTGGGACTTCTTAATGTTCATATTCAACTCAAATCATTGTCATGTTCTAGTTATGGCCAAGCATAAAATATAAATGGTTTCCTTAAAACATACATGATGTAATTCACATTACCGACCAGAAGAGGAAATGCAGATAAATTTCACTTGGGGAGTATTACAACCTGAAACCACTCAGCCACCAACACAGAGTTTATAGATCATCTGAATATTGTCAGGTGGGATATTATTAAGTCAACAAAGAAAATGGCCATAAGGTTTTCCAAGGAGGAGGATTTTTTAAAATCTAAAATGCATATGGCTGCATGTGCTATGTAATTCCTTCTGATAGAGCAAAAACTATATGTCAAAAATGTGTGTGTGTGTGTGTGTGTGTGTGTGTGTGTGTGTTTTAACTTAGAGCTTGTTTTGCAGTTAAGGAGTGAACTTTTTGCAAAGCCATTGAAAGAAAAAAAGGAGAAAGCACAACTTGTCTTGATTAAAAGGAGGGGGGAAAAGCCTACTTGAGGAGCCATGTTCAAGTTCTCTTAAATAAATACTGGGACTGTCTTCTGGTGACATTGAAAGTACAGTACATGGAAGGAATAGACTGGGATTGGTCCTCTGTAATATTTTTCCCATGTGTTCAGAATGTCCATTAGAAAACAGAATCTGGAAAGGCATCTTGTACAAGCATTCATCTTTGTTCAAAATGGCCTAGTCAGCTTATAATTTTCCATAAAGGGTATTTGTTTCAGAGCACGAGAGTAAGTCCAAAACCTCACTATCTTGCCATATAATATAATATTTAATCTGAAATGTGTACAAAATATTAATCACTAGGGGAAAAAAAGCAAGATAAAAAAGGGGTAACAGGATTAAACATCTCGTAATAGTGAAATTTCATCATTTTAACTAAGGGGAATTTGGATCATCTCTGAATGTTGAATGAATGTAATTTTTACCTAAATGTTCTTAATACCCACTAACAGGTGGCAACTATTTTGAACAATTAAACAGAATGAAAGAGTATCAGTTCAGGAACCCCCTTCATAGTTGTCTCTAGGTTATATCTTTTATGAGTGAATATTTAAAAAGAATACTGACTAGATGGCAGTAACACTGATAATGCAGATGTCAATTACTGAGTACCCACTACAGGCCAGGTTCTGTTCTGTGCTCTTTGCATTTGTTAATCCACAGAATTTATAAAATAAATTGACATTTTATTATTAATGGCATCTTATAGATGTATAAACTGGCACACAGAACTTGCCTAAGCTCATGTAGGTAGTACACTACTAATTATCACGGTGAACTAGTCACTGCATAGACCATGGAGTAAAGAAAAAAAGAATAGAAATCAGTATTTCCTTCCAAAATGAGAAGAAAAACAATCGTATTAATCCTTATTGTAAAAAGTGGGGGGAAAAGTTGAGTTCTTAACTGCCCCTCCATTCCCTTACCTCTCTTATTATGGATGTAGAATACATACACGCACACACACACACACACACACACACACACGACTGATTAACAGATATTTAGAAGATCTCTTAAGCAGCCTCACTTAAATACACAAAATATTAGCTAATACTTTCCTTATTCTTTCTAAAATGAACTAACTGATATCAACACCATGATAAAGGCTCACAACTACTACTCTACTTTCTGTATGCCTGTACCATTTTATATCAATCGGTTGAGCAGAGTGCTTATGAAGAAACCTTTTCATTTTTTTCTACAATGGTCTACATCACTTTTTGTATAGAAATACATAATTAATTCAACAGTATATGAACTGATGACATAAGAATGTTCAAAGAAAGGAAGCTGTTGTTTCTATGAAAACCAAAGGTGAACATTTTGGAAAGACTTGATAAATGAGTTGCTAAAAGAAATTGTTCCAAATCAGGTATGGGTAAGGCAGCTGTAAAAATTTGAAAAAATCTTAAAAATTCACAAGTATTCTGCACTTAGTTTACTTTGCATGTATCACTGAATTTGTGCTCTACTTCAAAGAAAAGAAAAATAGCAGTTCTACATGTATTACAGACAGGTTTATGGAAGAGAGACAGGATGAAACCCCAAACTTTGACCCTCATACAAAGCACAGCTTTGATTCCATACAAAATATGCATTTGTTTTCAATTTAATTAATAGGTTTAGATAGGTATTATATATGTATAATTTTATAATAATTCCTCACTTAACCTTTTAAATTACTCACTAAGTATTGGTCCTAATTGCTTCAGATAAAAATATTGCTATGATGATTAGATCTAAATTCTATACTTCTGTTAATTTGTAATTTAATTTTATGTTCAATGTAAAATAAGAAAAATTAGATTTTTTACAAAGGCCTGGGCCATTTGAAGTTTTTTAAAGGTTTAATTTGATTATGTTATAATGAAATAAAGACATCTGTATGAATACTTTTAACCTCTAATTCATTTTATGAGATGTCAAATGGAGAATTTAGTTTACTTTTTACATTTAATAGACTAGTAGTTTAGAGGCTCCAAGCTAGGTAGTCTTTTAAAAGTATCTAAGTAGACTGAGAAATTTCTCATATACATTACTAATTTCAATTTTTAAATGGAACATCTTGAAATTTGTTTTCCTGCCTTTTTTTTTTTTTTTACTAAGACATTACTCGTTTTGGCAAATTGTATGCAATATATGTTTCTGAAACACAAAAATGGCATGATTCTGTATCTGGTGCATTCACTAATAAACCCAGGTCTTCAGCAGATGGGCAGGTGAAAATGTGATTATGAAGTGTGTGGAGATGGTTTCACTTCTATAATACAGGCCTCTCCGTGTTACTTGGGCATCTGTTATGTTCATGAATTAACTTTATGGTTGTTATCCTTAGAGGTACTTAAAGAAATCATCTTATAGCACAAAAGGTCTCTAGAAGAGGAAAAGTTCCCTTTTTTAGCACAATCACCATAAATGGTCCTCCTGGTTTCATAATAATCAAATAAATAGAAAGATGTCAGCATTTTTCCCACACAGATTTAGAAGTTTGCTGCTGAAATATTGGATTGTACACATATAGCAAGACCAAAGTGAGTTTGCAATTCTGTACACAGATGCAAATTAAGTTACAGGTTACACCTTGCTGCATCATTTTTTGGGGAATAACACATGGGGCAGACAAAGCCAAACCCCATCCAGGTGGCTGAATTCCCCACATATTCATTTGGGCTGAAACTTTCAAATGTCAGGTGCCTGGAGAGCTCATTTAATGAAAGGGTTCTCTCTGCCAACCAGCCAGTAGTTGACATTTTTTTCTCCAGAAGTTGTGAAATATTGTTTATGTATGTAGAAGGCAGGGGCTTCCTGCCGTTGTTGTTTACTGTGGGTTTGGGCAAGTTTCCTTCTTTCCAGAAAGTAACTTTTCCAGAAAGCAAGTTTTCCACAAAAGCAACTTTGCAGACAGCCTCACTCCTTTTGTTTGGTACCCCGGGCTAAAAGCTTTGCGTGGCATTGAAATCATTTTCATTTAAAAACAAGGAGCTCAGATGAACCAGTCCTTTACTCAAAATACCAAAAAAAAAAAAAAAAAAAAATGAGGCAGTAAGGTATCCTTGGTTAACTTTTTAGTTATTTAAAAGTAGCTTGTTGAAGATTGAATATTTCTATGTTTCACTAGAGCCTTTAAATATAAAAGAGATATGAGACTATATCTGACACCATCAGGCATATTATATTAAAATTTATGAACAACTTCATCAAAAACCACTCTCCCTCTCCTGCATAGAGACAGATTTGTTCTGACATAAACGTTACATGGCTGGTTGCAGCCTCAGATTAATGCGAAGACCCTGGCGATTCCTTTTAGACGTTATTTTATGAAATAATACCTGTCAGCTGCTGCCTGATCCTAGAAAAGGGGGCAGGTTTTCCAGGTCATCTTGCCATCTGTCAGCTAAAGCTCATCTGTCCCTCCACATTACCACCTGATCTGTGCTAACAGGCCTCACAGGGAGGCCTGTTTCATTGGCCCAGTGGGAACCAGGGAGAGAGACTGTGTGAGGACATCACCTGTGATGCTGAGATTTAATTATCGCCGAAGTGATGAAGATGTGCACGCAGACTGAATGCTCTTGAATAAATTCATGGAGCAGGATGCGCTGTGCCCTCTGCTCCCCCTCCTTTCACTTCCTCCTCTTTACCCCAGCCCCCAGCCCCCAGCCCCCATGCTCACTAGTTTTAACAAAAGCATTCAGATTCACCCGTAGATATTTGCCTGTACACTCTTGGGAAACACACACTCACACATGCCCAGCTCACGGACGCACACCCACGGAAGCACACGAAATACGTCCGCTAAGGTATCAACTCGAAGGGAGAGAACAGACCATGTCGTTGGCAGAAAATTTGCCTCCGTTTTTTACAGCGAGCCTGATTATTTTCTGCCAAAGTTCCTGGTTATCAAATTTTAAAGCCGTATTGATTGTGGCTGGCTTGAAAATCAGATTTCATTGTGGGGCCGGCTTTCCCCCGTGGTCCTGCTCCGTCGGTGGGAACAGCAGCGCAGCTACCTGGGGTCTCCCGCGGCGCGCTAATGCCGGCGGCCCTGGGGGGAGCGCAAAGGTAAAGGGGGGCAGAGAAAGCCCCCGGGAACCCCTGGGAGTGTGGGCTCCCTCGTGCTCCCTGAATCAATACCAGCACAAAAGCTATTACAGGTCCAGGCCTTTCTGCCTTCAAAGCTGCTTAGGCAGAATGTGGCGTTAATTCCCTCCTGTAGAAAAATGTAGTTGATAATCACCTGGCTGAGGAAAGGATTTAGGGCCAGAACAGCAGATTTCCTCACAGATTACAGAATAAAACCTAGTTTCTCGGGATAAATCAGGATAATTAACTGTCGTGAAATACGTTACCTTTGTTGAGGCATGCCCATGTGATACCTTTGTGCGTCGCTGCCACAGAGAAACATTTATGCCATTATGGGAGGAGAGATCTGATTTCCGCCCTGTTCTAAAACAGGCTGTGCTGCACAATACAAGTTTGATTTTCTTGGTTTTGAGAAGCCTGCTCCTTCAGTCTGGAGGCCAGTTATTAAGCAAGCACTTAATTGAGTCCTAATTATGAAGTTACAGAAGAAAATGATATGCTACAACCAGCCCCTTTCTTGTCACGTTGTGAGTCCAATCGTGTGGCCTTGAACCACCCTTGAGCACATGGCCATCAGAGGTGACACGATGTCCTTCTCACCCTCACCTTCCGAACAGGATGCCTCTTTCCCTGAGCTGGAAGATTTGGCACAGTTCAAGGAGACCCAAGGGGTTCTTCCAGCAACAGTAAACTGAAATTGTATATTTTCTTTTCTTTTTTAAGGGAAATCATGAGCAAACAGTGCCTTAATTCACCTTTCAGAAATAATTACTACAGATTCAAGACATTTATCATGTTGTCATTGGAACCTGGGAAAGGTTATTCTTGTGGTACTTCAGGTCAAAAACAAGAACATATTATTAGAAACGAACACACAGGCTATCCAAGAGATTCCTGGGGGGGACATAGAGGTCCATTGGCTTTGAAAAAAGGTTAGAGGAATGAATTAGGTAACAGGAGCCCACAGAAACTTATCAGGCCTTGAGTAGTCAATTTCCAAAGTAACTCCTATTCATTACATCATGCTGCTCTTTTGAGAACATGTGGGGGAAGTGCAGGTTGTCACTGTTATATTTTTCCAAATACTTGCTACTTTTATTTCCAAGATGACATGGATTTTTATGAAGCTTCCATGTTCCTATAGCTCCAAAGAAAATTTAAATGTAAATAAATATAGAACATAAATATAAAAATTTTAAGCAAAAATATTATTCTGTCAAGTCTTTTGCCAATTGGTGCACATCTTCAACCTTTTAAAAAAAATTTTCAAATATATATTAAAATAATAATTTCTGAAAGAACAATTTGCATATTATATATTTTGTCAATCAGTGTATCACTGATAGATTTAAAATATACATTCTATTGAGTGTTATATCCAGCCTATATTATGTGAAAGTGCATTTAGAAATGCAAGTTTAAGTAATGAATATATTCCCACAATACATACCCTTTAGCTCACAGTAGCACTTACTCATCTACTCTACTTATAGAAGACAAATGAGATTTATTTTGGATAGTTTTAGATGAGTTTAGATGTGTCAGCAGCTTGAGGTAATGCTATGAAATCAGCAAATGAAGTAGAGATGGATGAGATTTTAAAGAAACATAAATGAAAAACTAATGAGCATGCTGAGAGTTTTTTGCTGTTTTGGCTTTTGGCGGTTATAAGAACAATTCTGTACAGCATATAGCACTTCTTGATATGATTTTGACCTCTGGGTGACCAGTCTAGTTTTCAACAAAAGTCATTATCATTTGAGAATCTGTTCAGTAATCAGTGAAAAAATGTCATATTCTTAAGCTAACTCATTATAGATATATATCCCAAGATAGAAATCTTGACAGATAAATGTTCTTAAAAGTTCATAGTCAGTCAGACTTAAAAATATAGGGGATGTGTTAAATTATATATATACACAATTCATCACACACACACACACACACACACACACACACACGATTAATAAGAAAAAAATGGATTTTTCCCAGAGTTTTTTTCCTCTCTCTTTTACAAAATGAATTATAATACATATTTACTCCAATGAGATTATTTAATACATGTTTATTTTTTCTTTATTGATTTTAGAAAGAGAGGAAAGGAGAGGAAGAGAGATAGAAACATCCATGAGAGAGAATATCAATTGGCCCCCTTCTGCATGCCCCCCACTGGGGATTGGGCCTACAACCTGGGCAATGTGTGTTTCATTTTAAATGTCTCTGTTTCTATTTTTAGTTCGGGGGTTGTGAAATTAACAAGAAAAGTTGGACCCAGACAGCCCAAAAGTTCTAGCCGGCCAAAGTTAGCCTACTTTCTGCTTTCCCTAGATTGTATTATAGTCCAAGTACTGACATTTTCAACATTTCATTATACGCTCTTAGAGTTAGAATTTGTATCATCAATAGAGGTTTATCCTCCAAGTAGGCATCATTATTAACATTACTAAGAAGAATGCAATCTATCCATGATTTACTTTTGGAGAAATCTCTCCAGATAATTTATAAAAAATCTTATATTATTACTCAATTGGTACTTAAGAAAGCAAAAGTGTAATTTTGGAGGAATTAAGAGAGGTATCTTTCACAGGACTGTCCTTCCAGTGGAGTGTAATTAAAACAGATTACTTTTACTGTAAAACCAGTCTGACTATAGAAAGACCAATCCACCAAATATGCTCATGGAGCTAGTTACTCTGCAGGAAACTTTGTCATCATTGGCATTCTTATGTGCCAGAGGTTGGGGCCCATAAGAGTCATGTCCAACCTGCTTCTATGGATTGGGACATAACAAAAATTAACAAGTGTTTTTTTCTAAAAATCCCACTCTTTTTTTTATAGTAAAGTTATTAATTGTTGAGGCATATACACAATAATCACTAAGAACACTACTGCAACTTAGAGCTTTCAAATGGACTTTCTTGATCATCCAACGTGATGTTTAACAACCTCCCTACAACTTTAACCTACAACGTCATTATTGCTCTGTATAAATGAATAGACTCTTAGACACTAAGATGAAAGCATTCATAAATAGTCTGTGAAGCATGCGGAAATGTCCAAGGTGACCCAAGAGCTAGTAGAGCCAGGACTAGGACACGGGTGACTCTCTTCCTTGTTGGCAAGTTGGAAGAAAAAAATTATGACTGTAAAAGGCAAATCTTACACTACTGTTGTGGACACATGAAAAAGTAATGAAGACCATGGCCACGGTGCATGCATGGTTCTCAAGGGACCCCAACTAAGTATTATAATTGCCTTACACACACTGGGATTCATCAACTTCAGATGGACTTTTACTAGTGATAAGGATAAAGAGAAAGTCTTTGATCTTCCATATTCCCAATAGTAATATTTAATGACAAGTACTGTCTTCTACCTAATGAAAAAGTAGAAATGAGAGTATAAAAGATTTCCTGATAATAACAACCATATTTCAGAAGTAAACATTTTTTTTTTGTTTTTTTTATCCCACTTAAAGGCTTTTAAAGTATGAAGAGTTATTCAATAAACTTCAATATTAATTTTGTGTCATGTTTTAAAATGATTATTATTATATTTAAAGCTAAGAAGACTGGTGAAATCCCAGGTCATGTGGTAAAATGTATTTTCACAGAGAAATGAGGCAACTTGTTGATCAGCAGGTTTTTCCTTGCTACACATTGTGACAAGGAGGTGATAAAAGATTTCAAGATTCCATTCCATACAATATCTTCAAGAAAAAAATAAGGTATGAGAATGCTAAAAAAAAAAAAAAAAAGTACTATTCAGGGAAGACAGAGGGAAGAGAAGGTAGAAAGGATTTGAGAGCAAGAAAGAAAAATTACTATCGCTTGCCTGAAAGACATTGTCTATCTGGATCAACTACCACCATAGTTTAGTAACAAAACCAACACAAATAATATAAACGCAAAACACCTAAAGTATAGAATTTGAAGAATACAATACTTTTTAAAATGAATAATTGTTGACATTAAAGAAGCTTAAAATTTATTGAGTAAAAGTCATTACTATACAAAAATATTAAAGAAGGATTAAGTTAGACTGCAGTGACCCAGCTGGTGTGGTTCAGTGGTTGAACATTGACCCATGGACCAAGAGGTCACTGGTTCAATTCCCAGTCAGGGCATATGCCTAGGTTGTGGGCCCAATCCCTGGTAGGGGGTGTGCAGGAGGCATCCAATCAATGTGTCTCTCTCATCGATGTTTCTGTCTTTCTCTCTCTCTCCTTTCTTCTCTCTCTAAAAATCAATAAAAACATAGTGTTTTTTTTTTTTAATTTAAATTAGACTGCAGTGGGGAATGCCAACAAAAAGATGGCATTTTAGCTTGATCTCGAAGAATTGTGTAAGCATGTCAATGAGATTTCAAGTGAGAATAGGAATCTTTAAGTCAATAATTTTCGAGACCCTCTTATGTTTCAACACTGACCCAAAACTAAGAATTCCTTGGTCAAAAAAACATAGTTCTTGACCTCATGATATTTATAGTCCAAATAAAAAATATATATTAAGCAACAAATTAAATATTCACTCATTTGCAGAGTGCTGTTCAGGGAAAGTACAGAGTACAATAAAAACACAACATATATAGGAAGTAGTTATCTCTAGAAGATCCACTTCCTATATAAAAAGCAGAAGATACACTTAGTGTTGGAGACCACCATTAACAGTGTCTAGTCTGGTTGGTCAAGGAAGCATCCCTAGGGAAGATGTAGGAAAGCAGGAAAATGATGGGTATACACAAGTGATGAGAGATACTAAGAGAATTATACACACAAGGAGCAAAGAGCCTGTGGCAGGGGAGATTAAGGCATATTTGAAGAGCCAAAAAGTCTGGAAAGAATGGAGTGAAGAGGACAGCGCATGAGAAGGCATAAGACCATGAGGTAGACAGAAATCAGAATGCTGATCTCTGTCAACTATATTGTACATGTTTTTCTTTTATCTCAGAGCAACGAGATGCCACTGATGGTTTTAGCAAGCAGAGACAAGGTGAATTTGTCCTGGAATGCAAGGCACAGAGGATGAGGATGGGGTGAGGATAAGGATGAGTGCTTATCAAAATCTGAGCCAGACACAAAAGTTCCTGGGAACATGAGTTTTTCATTCGTATTGCATTAGTTGATACTGTAAAACTATTGGTCTTACTACTTCACCACTGACACTGTCAGCTTCCGAGTAAATGAAATTCTAAAATTTCATCATAAATAAAAGATGCTTCACTAAAGGTCTCATCAAAAAAGGAGGTGAAAAATGCTGCATATTTATTTTTTGCTTTGCTGAGTCTATTTTACTCAGCTATTTTTGAGGGCAACAAAAAGAACCCAAACATTTATATTGTCATTACCGATGTGCTTCTATAAAATTCTTCCATTTTAATAGACTAAAAACATTATCATAAATATCACCAGAAGTTTATAAACCAAATCATAAGATCTTCTCTGGGCCATGACTACATTTTTCAATAACATCCGAAGGGATGTTAACTGACGGGCAGCTTGAATCAGGAACACCGCATCACCTGTTAAGGGTTTTCATAAGCAGCGAGTTCCACACTCAAATGCTCTCCAGAGACTAGAATAACATATAATTTAGTGATGCTATGACAGACCATGTAAAGGGTCTGATCCAATCAAAAGGAGCCTATTGTTTTTTACTGTAAGTTCCACATACATTCTAAAAAAATTTTTAATTTATTTTCTTTTAGTCTAAGCTGGCATCTCTAGCTTCTTGAAGGATTTTATGAGCTCTTTGCTAAGGAAAAAGCTGAAGCACTGTCTACTGAGATATTTGTTGTTCTGCTAGATGGGCATCAAAGCCCAAATGGTTACAGTATATTCCATCAAGAAGATAAAGCACCCCACTGCCCAATATCCTAGGAGCATCCTGAACTGTCTTAACAATTGTGATTATAGCATTTCTCTTGTGAATATATAGTAGCTCTTTGAAGGTTGAAAAGAATTTTTATACAACTTATCTAATGATTCCTCGCATTTACCAGTAGATACAATGAGATTTAGTAAGACAGTAAGACTTCATGAGACACCCAAAGTCAGAGATGAAGGAGATGGGAGAATTACTAAGAATTGGCATTTCCTTGAAGTTGGAGTTCTTCAAGTTATTTCTTACTCTCCAGGGCTTTGATGAGTAAAGCGATGACTGAGTATTCTTTTCAGGTCAGGTACAACTGATAAATGAAGGAAGACAGATACGGGCTCTTGGCAAGAGAGTAAGGGTCGCATGATATAAAAGCCTAAACGTAGTATGGACAATTATTCCATTTCCTAGTGAATGAAGTAGATGTTTGTGAAAAATAATGATAAATAAGAATGAAGATAAAGATACATATGAACAATCATAATAAATAAGGATGATAAATAATATATTTTCAACTTTTATATGATGAGTGTGTGAACTGAACCTAGGTTTCAGGTCATTTCTCCTAGGTGTAACAATTTAAATATAATTTTTTTCATTCTTTATTAAACTTGCTAAATTTTATACAATCTCAGCAGGAAATAAAGTTGATGCATTAGAGATACGTCTATGAAAGTAACTAATATCTTAACGATATAGGGGTCTTATAACTCTATTGATTGTTGGCTAAAAGTAAAGAACACAATATGATCCTAGAATTTTTACTTGCAGCTTCTTCATGTTTATTTTGTTAATGGATAGTAAACTGTAACAAAATTAAGGATGCTTCAAATTCTAGCAACTTAATGAAAACTGGGCTCTACAATATGTTATACAGGGTACGGTGCAGGATTGCACCATAGTCATAAATTTCACTGATTTGAAATTTACCTAATGTTTCATTTTATCTCACAATGTTTATCTTCTCTTGGAATATTTAGAGTACTTCTCTGAATTTATTTGGAAGGTGTACAGATACATTCATACCTTTAGTGAATTATTATAAAAATTCTAAAGAAAAAAGAACAGAGCAATAAATTGGGTTTTTGTTTGTTTGTTTGTTTGTTTGTTTGTTTGTTTGAGTAGCTAGATAAAAGCTGAAAACTGAATGAAGACCATCAGCATTAACTTATTTCTGCCTTGAAATATCTGCTTTCTGCCTTCAGTGGTGATGTCTTACATAAACTGCCTTTAAAAACTTTCAGATTGTATGGAAACTCCCATATGTATGAGTCATCTTTATCTTACTCTTCCACACTGCGGACGTAAGAGCAAGAATCAGACTTCATGTTCCTCACCGCCAGCAGTTAGGTTCCACTGCAAACTCAAGAGATGCTTGTCAGGGTGGTAGTCTTGTAATGTATGCAAAATTAACGTACCCATTCAGTTATGGGTTAAATGTCATTCACCAAAAATCTCTAGGAGAATTAGACTTTCCTGGGCTTTTATTATCTCCACCACAGCTAAACTGAGCAGCCTAGCTGGGGTTCGGAAAGCTTCAGTGCTGAGCTTTCGTAGTTGCTAACTCGGCTTGTCGTAAACGCATCCAACCTGCATTTCCATCTGCATCGTTGTTGATTTCCTCCAGAAAACACTGAGGCACGCTCGGTCCATAGGCACAGATGACTGGGTTAAGAGCTTTCTCCAAGCATAATGCTGTATGTGATTGAATGCAAACGACCAACTCTGATCATCACCCACACAGTGGAATGGAAATAAGAGTTGCCGAATGATCCTGAATTTTCTGGTTCATAAACAAATAGAAAATAGCAAACCTAATATATTGAGTTTTATGTGCAGTTTGGCCATGAGACAAACTTTTTTTCTCCTTGCAATGTTTAATGAGAAGCAGCCCTTTCATTACACTTTCATTTTAGGTATAACCTTCTCTATCTCTGATAATCAATTGCTTATAATACATGGAAAAATCCTTAAATTTTTTGAAATGGTTTCTGGCATCTAATTACACAGGATTTTTGACCTGGCTAGACCGATAACGTTAACACAGCTTCAATACTAAACAAGTCTGAACATGTGTGTGCTTGACTTTTATTAAACTCCTACTAAAGAAACAGATTAATTGGAGGCTGATTCACTGGTGAACAGGCGTTAAAGACAGAAGGACCTTCTCACATTTTGTTCTGTTATCCAGGCTTATGCCATCTCAGGTTGGCAAGGAGATCCCAACTGTAGTGTTTTGAAATATAACTGAAAGAAATTGTAGAATAACAGGTGCAAAAAAAAATTCAAACCACTTATAAAATGTTGATCTGATTCCTTTCTTTTTCTCATGCCAAATGGCCACCTGACACTGTATGGACCCAGGTACTGCCGGATAGCGTTTCACACGATAATATTACATGGAGACGGACTATGGAGACTTGCAGCTGTCGAAATTATTTCTAATACCATTATTACTTTTTCTCCCTTTTACAAACATTTGTGGGGGGGGGGAGAACTTGGGTACAAGCTGTGAGGAAACCATTTCAGATCATCTCAAAGAACATTGAGATGAAATAAAATGCCCTCCTTGGCAGCTCTGCTTGTATCTAGAAAAGCTGGAATTTTATCCCCTGGTGTTTTTTGCTGTTGAATGGTTTACATCATGTAAGATAAGCAAGGCAAAGTTCCTAGTTTCTTATTAATTTGTATATGTATACGTACATACAAATTTGTATTTGTATATGTAAATGCAAATAAATAAGGAACTAGGAACTTAGTTGCTGGTGAATTGGAGGAAAGTCCTGGAATGTATTTGTGGAATATATTGTGGTTTTAGGCTTCCCCATGTATTATCTTATTCACAATGTCTCTGGGAAATAGGTGTAACCAGATTTTTACAGGTGGGAAAATTGCCTCCTGAAAAGTTTAGAGATTTCCTAAAGTAACTCACGGAGTAAGGTAGGCAGCCAGGACTCCTACCAGACCATTTGACTCTAGGTCTGTCCTGGGCAGGAGCATGGTAGAAAGATGCTCTTTAAGTCCCCTTCCAGTTTCACAATGTGATTTTGAGATTTGATTATAAACTGCTAGAATGATAGAAATAAGCAACAGATTAGTCCACAGATATCTGTTGCAATTTGACTCTGGGCAAGTTTGACCTATTCACTTTCAGGGTCACCACTGGCAAATGCTCAGGTCTCATTCATACCACTCGGAGGCTCTGATAGCTGGCTGCTTCTTGACAAAGCTCCATTAGTGTTACCGTTTCCTCTTTGTAAGTACTTCTGAGCAATCTATTAACATAAATGTTGAAATGAGTGTAAGGATTGCAGTGTCACATGTTTAAAGTCCCAAATGTTAGCCCAGCCAGTGTGGCTCAGTGATTGAGCATCAACCCATGCACCAAGAGGTCGCCGGTTTGATTCTCAGTCAGGGCACATGCCCAGGTTGTGGGTCCAATCCCCAGTGGGGGGCATGCAGGAGGCGGTCAATCGATGTTCTCTCTCATTGATGTTTCTATCTTTTTCTCCCTCTCCCTTCCTTTCTCTCTAAAATTAATAAAGAAAAAAAAATTTAAGTCCCAAATGTTAGAAATTAAACATTAATATGGGAATTTGGATAGGTTACATATTTCATCACACTTTAGTGAGTTTAAGGCATAGAAAAAGAAAAAAAATCAATTGGTTGAAAGTGAAGGGTGAGAAATTAAGGTGGTGGCTTTCTAGGGGGAATTTACACCTCATATTATATTATTTTAAATAGGTTAAAATCCATGTACCTTAGAGAGGCAGAAAGGAATGATTAGTTATTTGCTTGTTTGTTTATCCAGACCCTGAGTTTTCCATCAAAGTTTTGAGACATCTGTAACATTACTGTCAAATTTTTATTTAAATACCCTGAGACTACCTGATGCGTATTTCCTGTCACATAAAATATTCAAGTGCCAGGCACATCAGTATATCAATTCACTTCAAACTAATATGCACATGCATACAGTTTAAATGAACCCGCAATAGATACAAGCATAATACAATGCCAAGTGAAGCACTTATTTCAATAAATACCTCTAAAATAGTATTCTTGACTCTACTTTCTCTCTGTTTTTATTTGAATGAACTGGTTGTTAAGCTCTTCCTACATAGGCTCTATCCTAGATAACAGATAGTTAGCACAAAAGACAATAGAATTACAGGCTGTTTTCTAGTCTTCATTACTAGTAGAAGAGCCTAGTACACTCTTCCTAGTGTGCTCTGCAACAGCTGATTGGAGACTTTCTGATTTTTTACTAAATTTCTATTCCAATGTAGAATGAAAGTCCAAGAGCTGAGTGAACTCTTTCATATCTCAACATTCCAAGCCTGGTAAAACCGTTCCACTTGCTAAATGATGTTATAAATATCAAGATTAGTTTCTTCTAAAATTACCAGTACCAGGTGCATTCCATTTCTCATGTCATATAATATTTTGTTACCAGTGTTCACAGTGTAAAAGAGAGCTTAAAGAAGGAGTAGATGAAAAAAAAAAAGGATAAAGACATTTAAATGTGACAACTGTATATACACAATCTACATGGGAGAAGCTGAAGAGTAGGATTCTTTTGTTTTAGTGCTTTTTTTTTTTCAGTCTTGTCTTTGTTTTGCTTAAGTGGGTAGGGTAGGTGGGGGGAGAAATGTGTAGTTCTCCATTGTCTCCATCATAAATAGATACAAAAGTTTAAATGTATAAATCAATTGCAAACCCATTGTTATAGTATTTTGTTAGTTGCACTTCCCATGCACAAAATCTTAGCACTCAAGATGTCCCCATAAAATTCTTCTCTAAACCTTTGTTTTGAAGTATTCGAAAGGACATCATTCCATGTGGGAATATTACATACAGCCACTGATTCAACAGTAACTGAGAACTTATGTACAAAACATTCTTTACATATTGACAAATATTTCTAAAAAATGAATTGGTATTTTTTGTTGTTGAGTGTTTCATGAATGACCTTTACCTCTGTAGACATATGCAGTTTTCAGTTTTTTGGGTGAGACTTTCAAAATATTTTTTTAGAGTGTTCAATGTTAGCAGTGACATTTTTACAGTGATTCCAGAGCCTTGGAGTTTAGAATATTCTATTTGCTTTATTTCTAATTACTTATACCACCCTCGTTTTAGAGACTGGGCAGATGTAATTGACAGTGATGATATACAATATGTATGAAATGAGCTTTTCTCTATCAGCGGTGTGTGTCATGAAAGACTCCATTGCAATATTTACAGTTAAACTAAACTTTTTAGAAGGAGCAAAATTGCATTTGTTTTGCAGATTTGCTCATCATTAAATGTGAAACATTTCACATTTGTCTTTTTGAGTAATTGGCTTTTTAAAATGATAAGGTGCTCTGAACACTTGTTATGTGGATAGGTCTGACGTTGTATCCCAGAAATCCATATGCCATACAGACAGAACAGAAGAAAGATATTCACAAGCATGTCACAGATTGGACTGAAGCAAGCCAAAAACCCAAGTGCCATGGCATTAACAATAGCACCAGATTTACTGTCACGATCACAATCTGTGCTGCATCACAGACAGAAGGAGAACTTTTGATAGGTAACACCTCAGTGTTGTTGTTTTTTTTATTTAATTTTTTTGGCAAATTATCATTTATCATTATATTTTTGCCTGCCATATAATATTATTACAATGATTTAAAAAATTACAAGATAAGTTTAGAGGCCCCAACAAAAGGACTGACTTATTAGTCAGGCCATGTAGGATTAGGGAGAGAGAGAGACAGATACTCTGTTGTCTCATTACAGATGAAACTAAAGCTGGAGAAATAGAAAACAGCTAACATACTCATGAGGATTTTACCTTCTTTGAGTTCACAGAGGACAATGGCTTACTAATAAAAGGGAAAACAAATAATTACCCCACATGAGAACTTGAAAACCTTGATGTTTCCAAAATATGTGGTTTCCCAGGGTAAAAACTCAGAGCTAATTTTATTTTCCAAATTAGAAGGGGGTGGGTGGGTGGGAATATTTTGAGATATGAGATTGTCCGATCCTTTCTGATCTGTGTGTGTTTCCCTATGATGCAGATATGCAGAGACCACAATGCACAGGATGCCCCAATAGAGACTAAAAAAAAGATTGACAAAGTCACAGCTTGTAGCACAACCTCATGTTGGGCTGATTCAAGGAAAGACGGTAGAATCACTGCACAGAGCTTGCTGGCATCAAATAGAGAAACATCGGTAGATTGTGGTTCTTAATTGAATGCCACTTTGGGGCCTGACTGAAGAGGATGTTTTCACCTATCTTTTGTCTGTCTACCTGGCTAGGAGATGTTTCTGGATAACAGACTCAATGGGTATTGTTTTTTAAATAAAATAATGTATTCTAAAGTTACTCAGTTTTGTTAACATAATTAAAAATATTAAAGCTGGTTACTCAAAGATATAAAAAAAGTCTTAAGGAAAAATTAATTAGCAAGATGCTAAGCTATTTAAGGACAGATATGTGGAAACAAAAGACTCTCAATCCATACATTAATTTCCAGTCGAGTTGGCTGAAATGAAGGAATTTTGATAACAGAAGTAAATATGGTATATTCTAGAGTAAACAAGTAGGTTTCTATACTTTTCAAACCATGTTTTTCACCAAAATTGTGATCATTGGGTTTTTATTCCTTAGCCTTGAAACCAATGCGGGCTTGCGTTCTAGTCTCGTATCAGTTTGGAGACCTGAGCGCTGCATATTCTCTCAACATTCCACTTGCCACAGTCGGTTTTTCGTAAAGGCGCAAGGATTATTTACTGTTGATCATTTTCAGTTGACATGCCTCACTTTTATAGGACTTAATATATTTCTTCTAATTTTCAAACTATGTCAACTCAATTTTAGCTTATTAATCATCACCACGGAGATTCACTATTGTGAGGGTTACAAAAAAGTACCTAATAGTTACTGCTTTCAATATATATATAATGTTGTTACTAGGAAGCAAATCGATACAAGAAGAAAACCACCCTCAGTAAGTTAGAACAAATTGCTTCAATTGTTCTTTGAAAATTGGTCATATATAGTAATAGCGAAGTTATTCTCAGAAATGGATGAAATATATGAGTAAGATACCAAAACAGACCAGAGACAGAAAACTCAAGGGGAAGAAGGTAAAGGAAGGAGAGAGAGAGAGAGAGAGAGAGAGAGAGAGAGAGAGAGAGAGAGAGAGAGAAAGAGAGAGAGAGAGACTTCAATATATATATATATATATTTTTATCCTCACCCAAGGACATTTTTGCATTTATCTTCAGATAGAGCAGGAGGAAGAGAGGGAGGAAGAGAGAGAGAGAAACATTGATGTGAGAGAGACACACCAACTGGTTGCCACCCACTCAACCCCAACTGGGGCCGGGGACAAACTGCAATCGAGGTACATGCCCTTAGTGGGAACTGAACCCGGGTCTCTCTGGACCGCAGGTGGACGCTCTAACCGCTGAAACAAACCGGCCAAGACTCAAGTAAAAATTTGTATCACGTTTCATGAAACAAATTTTTCCATAAAAACACTAATTTTTTTAATTGTTGCATTTTTACTGTGAGTATATAAAGCCAATATAAACAAGATTCAAATGTTCACCAGACATAAGACTCACACAAGGTCTCATGCAGCAGCATCACCTTGAGGATCATGAAAGTGATAAGAGGATGTGAAGTGTTTTTGTTTGTTTGTTTGTTTGTTTGTTTGTTTGTTATAAAGCTATTACTCAAAGCTTATTTATGTCAGAATATATTGAAATTTTCCCAGTTGAAATAAAAAATCCTTTAAAGGTTTTGGAGCTAGTGAGAAACATTGTAGCCGTGATACGGAAGAAGTATGAAAAGGAAGGGGGTTCAAGGGCAACTTGGTGTCAACCCTCGCGAGAGTAGAGAGGCCTGGAATATACTGACAATTCTGAACAGTCAAGAAGGAAGGAAGCATGATTAATGATCATACATTGTGGACAAAGGAGATCG
Source organism: Molossus molossus (assembly GCF_014108415.1). NCBI lineage: Eukaryota > Metazoa > Chordata > Mammalia > Chiroptera > Molossidae > Molossus > Molossus molossus. The sequence continues at coordinate 26,950,914 of NW_023425346.1, forward strand.
AGTAAATAAGAATGATAAAGCCATAGAATAAGAATTGAAGTGAATAACGCTTGCATTAGAATTAAAAAAATCCAGAAGGCAAGACATTTTAAAGAAGAATTTTTATTGATAAAGTAAAATTTGATAGAGACCCCAAAATAGGTATAGAATATGAATCAATCTGTTGACAGAAAAATATGAAAATCAAGTTATAGACAAAAAAATTTGATTGGTGTTAAGTTAATCTAATAAAATTTTATATTATTTCAGGAACATATTTTTATAGCACGGTATACTTGTAATTTTTTAATAAATGCCTGAGACTGCATATGTGTCTCCCATTAGAGTTGAATTCATTTATAAATTTCTCATTTAAACTGTATTTGTTCAGCTTAAATAAGATACAAACTATGAAGTCTTGACTGATTTATTCATTAGTCAGCAAACACATATGAATTTCTACCATGTGGCCACAGTTAGGGGAAAGTTTTTGGAAAGGTTCTGAAACAAAGCAACCAAAATAAGAAGAGAGCCTCATTAGGCAACAATGTTAATAAAAATTGGTAAACTGCCAGGCTGGTGTAGCTCAGTGGTTGAGCATTGACCCATGTACCAAGAGGTCACCAGTTCGATTCCTCTTCAGGTTGTGGGCCAGATCCCCAGTGGGGGGCATGCAGGAGGCATCAATATTTCTCATTCATCAATATTTCTATCTCTCTCCCTCTCTTCCTTCCTCTCTCCCTCAAATCAATAAAGAAAAAAATTTAAAAATTAGCAAATTGAATTAAGTTTATAAAATACAAAAAAAATAAATAAATAAGGGACTCCTGGTTATATTCTTAAGATAAATAAAAATTATCACTCAGGTAATACCAAGAACTTACACCTCATGTTCTTACATCTTAAGTTTTTACAAAACAGATATAAGTTTATCAAAGGTAACCTGAGATGAAACTCATCAAAATGTACTATTTCTACTAGAAAACAATTTGTAGGTTAGATTTTTTTTCTTTTTGCAGTGCTCCAAAGTCTGAAGATAATTTCTGGGAAATTAAGGTAAATTTTAAAAACAGAAATATTGCTAGTGAAATAACGTCAAATACAACTAATTCTTTCAAAGAATTTTAAATCAATTTATTGTGTGATGGGAGAATAATTTCAGGAAGTGCATTTAGAAAGTTTGATTGTATACATAGACTTCCCTATAACAAGTCAAATAAGTAAGTGTCTGCGAGAAAGTTCTCATTGGTCTTTGTTAGTTTTGCATTGTGGTCTTCATCAAATTTTGGTTACTATTTTGTGTTTTTTATTTCTGCCCTATGGAAATTAGTTTTTATTTTGCAATTATTCTTATAAATTTAAAAATTACTTTATTTAACTTAAGCAGAATTGATTTCTTTTATGAAAAAATGAGAAATGTGTACATTTACATTTTCTCTCACTTTAGCATAAATACCTATAGGTTTGTTAATTTTATTTTTATACTGCCAGGTTTACAATATTTGTATTGTGTTTTGTCATTCTAATTTTTAGAGTTTTAGCTTAATTAAGGATTTTCCCTTATTTCATACATCTTTCTTATTTGAAGATAAGTATTTTTGTTAAGCTGTAGTACTTCCATGTATATTGCAGCATTATTCATAATGGACAAGACATGGGAACAAACTATCTATGAATGAATGGATAAAACTGTGACATATAAATATATATATATATAATGCAATCTTATTCAGCAATAAAGAGGATGGAAACTCTGCCATTTATGACATGTATAAACTGTGAGGGCATTATGCTAAGTGAAATAAGACAAAGAAAGATAAATACTGTATGATCTTATTTATATGTGGAATTTAAAAAGTCAAACTTGTAGACACAGAGAGTTGATTGGTAGTTGCCAGGGGCTCAGGGTGGGGTCAGTAGGAAGATGTTCATCAAAGGGTACAAACTTTCAGTTATAACCCTGGCCAGTTTGGCTCAGCGGTTAGAAAGTCTGCCTGCGGTCCGGAGAGACCCAGTTCGGTTCCCGCTAAGGGCACGTACTTCGGTTGCAGTTTGTCCCCGGCCCTGGTTGGTCGTGTGGGTGGCAGCCACTCGATGTGTCCCTTCCCATCGATGTTTCTCTCTCTCTCCCTTCCTCTCTCTCCCTCCCACTCTATCTGTACAGAAAATGGAAAAATATCCTCGGGTGAGGATAAAAAAAAAAAACTTTCAGTTATAAAATGATTAAGTTTGGGGAGCTAATGTATAGCATGGTGACTATAGTTAACAATATTGTACTGTATACTTGACAGTCCTTAGAGAGTAAATCTTAAATGTTTTCACCAGACACACACACACAAAATGGTAAATATGTGAAGCAACGGATGTGTTGAATAACTTTATTGTCATAATCATTTACATGTATAGAAATATCATAGGAACAATTTATTTTTACTTTATTTTATTTTACTTTTTTTTTTTGAGAGAGAGAGAAAGAGAGAGAGAGAGAGAAACATTGATCTGTTGTTCCACTTATTGATGCATTCATTGTTTGATTCCTATATGTGCCCTGACCACGGATTGAACTTGCAACCTTGTTGTATTGGGATAATGCTTTAACCAACTGAGCTACCTGGCCAGGGCATCATGTGATCGCATTAGACTTACACAGTATTACTTGTCAATTCTATCTCAATAAAGTTGGGGGGGCAAAATGTAATCTGGAGTAAAGGCCAGGAATATGCATTTAAAAAAGAAAAGAAAAGAAAAGAAAAGGCCATGTGTTTTTGGTAGCATTGTATTGCTATGTTTGCATTCCAAAAGTCAGCTTTGTCATTCCCTTGGTTTTATTTCATGGGAATAGTGTATTGATATGTTTCTTTTTAAAAGAAACTCAACCTCATAATTTTCACTCCATGGGGAAAATATAACCCACTCATATTTTTTAAGATTTGTAACATTTGATATTTCTGTGATTGTTTTTTAACCTATAGGTTGTTTTATCTTTTTCTTCACCTTCTTTTATCTTTAAAAAAGTAAGTTATTTTGGGGGGCTATTTTTATCTATTTGGTGGTTTGGTAATTAAAGTTGTATTCATAATTGTCATTAACTATACACTTTAAACCTGATATTTAAATCACATACTACATTTAGTTATATTATCCATTGAATGCATTAAGGTACTTACCTGCTTTTCCTCCCTCTACTGAAAAACAAAAATAAAACAAATTTATTAAAATCCTGGGACACAACTTACATAGCTATTGTTTTTTGTTGCTTTGACAGGAATATGGCAAAAGAGTAGAATTAATTAATATTCAGGCTACCATCTTTACAAAATCTAATATTCTCCCTAATAACTTTGATCTCTTTGTTCATTTTCAGAGTGTTTTCCTTCAGCATATACCTTTAACTATTTGCTGTTTAGTATCATTTAATTTTTCTAATAATTTTATTGTAACACTCAATTACTTTTTTATTAATTCAGAAAACTCTCATTTTATATTTTTGCTAAATTGTCTTTTCTTTGACTGTCTATGTTTATTCTTGTGTCCTTGTTTCAATATATCCAAGTTCCCATATTTTTTCCTGAGAGTTTTGAATATTATTGTGACATTTTCTCCTGTGTCCTGGAATAATTTTTTTTCTGATGTGGATTTTTTTATGACTTCTGTTTATTCTATTTTTTCCCTCTATTTTCTGAAAAAGTGAGAACGAGGTATGGTGTCTGTGCACTAGACCCAGATGGCATGCTCTCTGCTCATTAATCTTCTTAGTATAGAAATTACTGCGTTCAAACTCGAAGTATTTAATCTGAAGAAAGCTGCACATTTCTTCTTTGACAATCTCAATCTTTCTCTCTTCCTCCCTCTCCTCGTTTTTAATCCGTATACTGAATTTGTGCACTTTCCTGTTTCTAGACTTTTGCTTTCTTTCTTTAATATGGAGAACTCTAGAAAGACTATTAAAGTATCTTCCATCTGTAGGCAACATATGTCTAAATCTGCCTACAGCTATTTTTCTATTATCTTTTAGGAATTATTTAATCCCATCTAAAAGTTGAGAGTGGATTAAGCATTACCCAGGACCTGCTTAGTTAGAATTTATTTTTCCTGTATTATTCCAATAGTCCTCAATTAGTTTTTTGCCAAGGATAATTTCAAGCGGATTAAAAACTCTGCCAGTGAGGCTCAGTTGGTTGGGCACCATCCTGTGCAGTGAGAGGATGCTGTTCTGCTGGGTGAAGACACATGCCTGCGTCTGGGGCTCCATCCCCAGGGGGGCGCTGCAGGAGGCAGAGATCTTTGTCTCACGTCAATTTCTCTCTTCTCCCTTCTTCTATATAAAATCAATAAACTTTTCTTTAAAAACAAAAATCTGGAGCCTGTACTTGTATATAAGGATTTCTGGTACTAAGAATTAACCAATCAGATGCAATCTTCTTTAAAATAAAAACAACTCCACAGACATTACTTTTTAAATACATCAATATTATGTATGTGTTTGTGTCTCTATTATGTAGATTGCTATAAAGAAAAAAATGGCCACTTTAAATACAGATGGTATTTTGGCATTTGATTAGAATTTATATTGAAGTATAAAACAATCATATGATAATTTTCATAAGTTTGAAACAGAAGACTTATGAATGCAATAATGTCATATTATTTGGGGAGGAATGGTGGTAGCTTGAATAAGTTCTGTTCATTATTTTAAGATTTTTGTCTAGTTGGGACTATGGTTTAAAGAGAAGGATATGTTTAAATTTTGGTTTAAAGTGTGTATCTTACATATATGTATTACATATAATATAAACTATTCTGATAATGACAGTATTTAATTATGAGAGTTTGATGTAAAAGGCACTGATCTCTGATATTTCATTTCTTCCAAATAAAGTGAAAGATGTATAACCTGGTTACCAAACCCATTAAGGTTCCACCACCTTCTAGAAATAGCTCACTGTACAGCAGTTTCAGCTTCAGAGAATAGCTAGCCTATGTAAAGCATGTTCTTTGAAGATACAAGTCTAACACATTGACACATATATCACACACCCACACCTACCAATGGAAAAACAACAACAACAACAACCTCATTAAATTTAATGAGGCAAATGGTGCTATTTTTGATGGGACACTAATGAGAATCTTTTTTTTTTAACCAAATAGAATCTTATTAATTTATGTCAGAAACAGAAGTGGAGACACAGTCATATTAGAAGTGTTAATTCCACAAGGGAATATCTCCAATGGTCCTTTAACTGGGCTTAACCACTTATTTAGTCAAACTTACTGAGGTTCATATTAATGTTACATGATTTAAGATCATTCATATATCATAGCATATGCTCCTTGAAAACAAGAATTATGATTATTCATCTATATATCCCCTATTAAATTAATATAATATAATGTAATATAATAAATATATATAATATAATATAGTAAAAATATATATTTCTTTGGACATTATAAGAGCATCCTTTGTTCTCCTATTCCAGATCATAAATTTATTTTATTTTACTTTTATAGTTTTTGCAATTAAAAAATAAATAAAATTGAGAGACTAATTTTTATTTTCCTTGTTTTCTTTTCTTTTTTCCATCACCATTTATTTCCTCTATGCGCTCTTTCACTTCCACCCACAATCACCACACTGTTGTCCATTTTAAAATCCAAGCAAAAGTCATGCTGAAACTAGCATTGGCATGCATCATTTTAAAAAGTAGTGTATAGAACCTGAAAATTAATTATTTCAATTTAAATGCATTATGAGAACTTGCCATTTAAATGAAATGTCATTGTGAATTATCTTACAAAATGTAATATCCTTTGTAACATGAAAATCTTCTACCTTATTATTTGTTATGGTAAATCTAAAGGTACATGTGATATTTCATTAAGTGCTGATGTGGATAGATGCAGAGAATCAAAAATTTAACTTTATGACTCATGTAAAAATGTATGCATTGATCAACAGTAGTTCATCTGATTGTTACAACATGGCCTCCTCTATGTAAGCATTTGCTAGTATTCCAGATGGAATAATAATATTATATCCTGGAGTAGGGAAATGGGGGAAATGTGTGATCCTTCATTGAATGCATACTTAGTGGATCATCCTTGTGCCAAGCAGTGGTAATAATAATTCTACTTTCATGGAGCTTACATTCTATTTTGGTGAGGCTAGAAATAAGCAATACAATAAGATAAAGCATAATATACAGTATATTAATGTTGCTATGGCAACTCGAAAATTAAGGCAGAGAACAGAAATTAAAAATTTAAATACAATGGACAGAGAAGGCCTTAGAAAGGTGACATTTGAGTAAAATCTGAAGGAAGTAAGGGTTAATTAAGATTAGGGTTAGGTTTTATTGATGACAATGATGATCGCGATAGCTTCAATCACAATGATAATGAAAATGAAAATATAGTAGGAAAGACTATATTAATAAAAAACTTATAAAACTGTACATTTTAAAGACCATATTTTAAGATTCATATTTTAAGGATCACAGTCTTATTCTGTATTTATTAAACTTAACAGATAATGCTTATCTAAATATAAATATCTAAGTCATAATTAACTAGCTGTGTGAAGATGGCAAATTAATCAATTTCTTTTCTTAAAAAAAGACAAGACTTCACATCACTGTATATGAACATTATCTATTATAATTATCCCATTGATTCCAAGTTGTTTATCTGTTTCTATGAATTTATTGAACACAAGGACATTGTGTATTTATCTTTTTTATCCTTCACACAATGGCAGATAAATGTATGGCTCCATTTATTATAACTTTTGAGTAAGTTGAATAAATAATTCATTGAAAAAAATATTTATTAAAACCTTGTTTTAAGAACTAGAGATACACTGGTGACTGAGAGAGAAAAATATTCCTGGACTCATGAGTTTTGCATGTTGGTAGAAAGTACCCATTAAATCAATAACTAAAAGATATATGTCGACTGACATATATTCAGAGAAAATTAAGTAAGGAGAAGATGAAAGAGGGCAGCAAGAGGGTGGACTCTTTCGAAAAGGGTGACCAACAAAGACCTCTCTGAGGCAGTGACATTGAGACAGAACCGTGAATGGAGGGACCCATTTGGGGCAAGAGCAGTCCTGGAAGAGGGAATCATATCAAGGTGAAGTGTGTGAAGAGAGGAGGTCAACACAACAGGCAATCCTCAGATCACATAAACCTTGGAGACTGATAAAATTTTAAATTCAACCATTAGAGTGTTTTGAGCAGAGAAGTGACATGGTCCTAATAACATTTTTTTGATGATTACTCTGACAGCTGTGTAATGAAGTTGAGTGTGGAGGGTTAAGAATGGAAGCAAGGAGGCTACTGAGGAGGCTCTTAGAGAGATGAGAGGTAGTTCTCATCTTGGTGTTGAGTGGTAGAAACAGAGGTGATTCCAGATGAAAACAGAAATGGATTAAATACAATAGTACAAAGATAAATTCTTTTAAAACATCTGTTGACTTTTCAGCACATCATTTCAAGTAACTGTATTGATATAAAAATGGTGATATTAAATTTTATCACTGAGATGTTTGATAGTTTTTAGTAAAAATCTAGATATTGAAGCAAAATAGTCATTGAAACCAACCTTGAGGAATGATTAATGAGGATGTATACTATCTTTTCATGAGTTTCTTATGCAAATTTTATTTTCACCTGGTAATATTAATTGGTAACATATTATTGCTCATTTAACATCATTTTCTTTCTGGGTGCTTCTAAGATATTTTTATTTCTCTTTAGATTTTAGTTGTTTAGTAGTGATATAATAAGAATGGTATTCTTGGTATTTATTTTGTTTGGAGCTTGTGGTGATTCTTGAATCTGTGACTTGATGTATTAAAGCAGCTTTAGAAAATTCTCAGTCACTAGCTTGAAGTGAAGCTTTTTCCCATCCTATCTCTCCTTCTTTCTGGGAAACTGACTTCATATCTCTGAGAACCTTTCTTATATGTTATGGTCTTTTCTGTATTTCCCATTTTTTGTTTTCTGTGCTTCAGTCGGCACATTTTATTGTGACCTAATTTTATATTTCTCTATGTACAATTAAGACAGGAAATCTGTCTTAATTTCACTTATTATATTTTTATTACTAAATTTTATTTCATCCTGTTGATAATTTTCAGTTCTCTGCCAAAATTTTCAATCTCATGATTTATTTTTTTAATATATGATGATTTACAACTGGATTATCTAGAAATAATATAGGTCTTTTTTCATAACTTTTTCTATTTTTGTCAATTATCTATCTATTATAAATCTACTTTTTAAATCAAGTCAGGACATTGTGTGAAAAATTGTAGAGATGATTTGAGAATCTGGATGATGATACTTTTTTTCAGAGGGAATTTATTTTTTATTTATGGCAGGTGCTTTAGGCTAGGAACAGATTTCTCTAATTCGGGTCGGGCTTCAGCTAATTCAGTGCTGGGTTCTGGATTTGTGAGGGCTGGTGCATGTATACTGAGGACACACTGCTTCAGGGTCCCAACCGAAAGCCTGAGGGCCTCTTCATGTTGGTAGAAGATAAACCAGTTTTGTTTCTCAGGCCCTGGGAGTTTACCATCAACTCTGATGACCCCCTCAGCCCATGTCACACTGCTTTTAAATGCAGAATGTCTCTGACTGGTTTATTTCATTTAGCATGGTAATCTCCAGGTCCATTCATGCTGTCACAAAAGGTAAATTTCCTTCTTTTTTACTGTAGAATGAGTATTATTCCATTGTGTAAATGTACCACAATGAAATAGGCCAGTCAGAGAAAAATACCATATTATCTCACCTATATGTGGAACCTACTGAACAAAATAGAAACAGAGGCATGGATACATGGAACAGACTAACGGCCGTCAGAGGGAAGTGGGATTGGGGTGCTGCGTGAAAGAGGTGAAGGGATTAACCTAAATATAGATCTATTCAGCCAGACAGGCATTGCCTGAAACTTTTTGTTTAATGAAAAAAATAAAGGCAGAATACAAAGCCGGTTTCAGGGAATCTTTATATTTTAATGCATATATTTAGAAAGTAAAATGTAAGTAAATATTTTGTGGAATATAATGAACAAAATAAGCTGATGATCAAAATAGCTCTAGAGACATGGAAGTAGGGAACAGACTGACAAATCTCAGAGGAAGGAGAGTGGGGAGGGAGGGAAGAGATAAACCGAAGAACTTCCATGCATATATGCACAACCAATGGACACAGACAATACTGTGGGGAAGGCAGGAGGTGGGTGGGAGCAGGAGGAAGGGGACGATGGAGGGAAAAAGAGAGCATCTGTAATACCTTCAACAATTAAGATTAAAAAGAAAAAGAAACATAAAGATAAAAGCAGAAAATGATAACGTGAACTACAATGAAGCGGATCATATCAATACCACTAAAAACTGGTCTCTTGAAAAGAGACAATAAATTTAAAAATATTGACAACTATAACGTTATGTTAGAAATAAGAAAATGACTACAAACAAATGACGTGCAAGAAAAGTTTTATACACTTGTTTAATAAATCAGAAAACTTAGAAAATGGATTTTTTTAAATTTAAATCTACAAAATTAATTAAATAAATATAAAAACTGAATAGAAAAATTATCATAGAAAACCTTTTTTTTTTTATCCTCACCCGAGGACATTTTTTCCATTTTTTGTTCAGATAGAATGGGAGGGAGAGAGAGGAAGAGAGAGAGAGAGAAACATCCATGTGAAAGGGACACATCGAGTGGTTGCCACCCGCACGACCCCAACCAGGGCAGGGGACAAACTGCAACTGAGGTACATGCCCTTAGTGGGAACTGAACCTGGGTCTCTGTACTGCAGGCCAACGCTCTAACCGCTGAGCCAAACCAGCCAGGGTGAAGAACTTTTAAATGTAATAAAATATCTATACCTACAAAGTCGTCAAAAAGAAGTACTTTTTTATAGCTATAGTTCACCAAACCTTCAAAGACCAAGCAATCCCCATGTTATATAATCTCTTCCCCATAGAAATCTGAAAAACTTTCCAATTTTTTTGAGATTGGCTTATTCATAAACAAAATCCAACAGGGATAGTTCCCAAAAGGAAACCAACTGCAATCGAATCATAGTGATGAATAAGATGACAAGACTCCATATATGGTATTAGGAATCAAATCTTATTGACCAAGTGAAATATTTATCTCAAAAGTGTAAATATCTCCAACATGAGAAATCTGCGTTTGTTCATTCTCACTATAACACACTAAAGGAGAAAAAACATGATCATTTCATTCAATAAAAAAAATTACCTTTGATGAAATTCAATACCTGTTAAAAATAGTGTGCCATCAATAGAAATATATTCTTCAGAAAAAAAAAACTGACATGAATGCACATATAAAATTTAAAACCTCTATATGACTAACAACACTATGAATTAAAAAAAATAACAGATGAGAAAATATATATTTGCAGGAAGGACAGATATAAAGTGAGCACCCCCAAATGATTAAGGAAAGAAGAAGCATGACAATAGATAGCTGAGGAAAAATATTGTAAAAAAGCAATTAATAAAAAAATTTAATAAGTTTAAGAATAAAAAGTTTAACTTTCTAAAAATCAGAGAATTGCAGCCTTAAATAAAGCACCGTTATCAGTCATCAGAAGGAGAAATATTTAAAAAGTCAATAATGCCCAGTTTTGAAAGAATGTTGAGAAAAACATTCTCATTCATTGTTAATTGCAATTTTTTAGTAGAATCTGGCAGAATTTATTAAAAGTGTGTATTACCTTTGATCTTGCTTTTCTACTTTTAAGAATCTATCATACACTCATACTTGTGTAAATATATATATATTTAGATGTGTAAATACATATATATGTGGTATTGTAACATCGGCTAATTGTAATAGAGTAATTTTATTAAATATCTACTTATAGAAAGGTAGTACATAAATTAGGGTACATTGGGAAGGGTATATTGGGAAAACTAAGCAGTGGTTAGAAAGAATGGTGTGCTAACGTGGGAACCGCCCACTATAGATCTGTTGGTGCCACATGAATAAATGCCAGGGCTTGTGGGGCACCTAGGCAGTGGCTAGAGTGAAGGGAGAATTTGACCCAGGAAGAAATATTTCAGTGTTGGTTAGGAGGATAGCGAAGCTGACTGTCAAGGCATTGAGGAATTAAGAGAAAGCCAGGAAGAGAGATTATTTATAGTGGATGGTTAACTTGCTTACAGCTACTGTGATATCAGATATGATGTAGATAATTGTAATGGGGTAAAAATAAATCACTTAGCAAAAAGCAAGTATTTTTAAAAAGAGGGTTATACTCAATGCCTTTTGTTCTGGCTCCCCACTTCTTTGGGATAGGGGTTGAAAGAATACACCAAAAAAAAAAAACCTAACATGTTCTAATTTCAGTTAAGTCAATCTTCTTAGATGTAACCTCTCCATGAATATGGACTCCTAGGTTTTCTTCCCAGTAAGTAACTAGGTGAAATGAGGAGCTTAAGAGAATAGTCTCTAGTTTCCTTCTCTTTTATATATTTATTCATAGTAAATACTTACTGAGTATTTACTGTGTGCAAAACCTTATTTAAGGTTCTGAGGACACAGCAGTGAATAACGAAGCAAAAATCCCTGCCCTCGTGGAACCTTTGTTCTAGGGACAGTCACAGCTGGTCTTCACTTTGTTGGTTGGCCTGTGCCCTGCTGCTTCCTGACCTGTGCTGTTGCCTTAAACCTGGCTTCTGTCATTGTTTATCTGCTTTGTTTTCTTTTCTGCTTGGCATCATGCTGCTTCCACTATCAAAGTTTGCGATTTCTGCCATCTGCTTACATTCTGAGGTCACTTTGTTCTTCAGCCTTCTTGTCCTGTCCTCCAGTTGGGGCTTTCAGCACTCTGTGAGGCACAGGGACACAGGGTCCCCTCCAAGCTAGGTACAGGCTGTGGGGACGAAGAGATGCTCTTGGGCCCGGTCACACACACTGCGCTCTGCCCCCACTGTCCTGCGATCGCAACTCCCACCCCAACTGCCACACACTGGAACCCAAGCACGAGGCAAGGATTGGCCTCCACATGGCTCTCAGCTCTAACCCCTTTTGGACAGGGGTCTGGACCCCTCATTCCCTCCTCAGGGACCCGGAGCCACCTTCATTCACTCTGATTGTGATTCTGCAAAATCTCCATGGTTGAGGTTTATTTTGCCTTGTTGTTTGCTTGTTTAAAGTGGCTGTTGTGCCATCAACTTTTGTTTTGGAAATTTTAAGGCAAGTGGTAGTGTAAGAGCATAATGCAGAGGGAATAGAGCCTGGAATCCCACCCAGTCTTTAGTCAGGTCTCTATGCAATGTTGCCAGGGACTAGCTCCTGCAGCCCACAGGGTGCTGACCATTAACTCCACCATATTCTCTAATCTCATTTTATAATATGTCCGCCCATCATGATTACACATGTGGACTGTAGAGGAACTTCACACATGTTTGTGCTTATATGTAAATAGGTACTCAAACTTGTCCTTTTCTACTCCCCATTTATCTGAAGTGCATTTATCTACTTTCTTAAAATAAGCTAGGAGCAATGAGGGGAGAGGAGGTGACAGGTGAGTATAGAGGTACTTTGTTCTTTACTTGTTTGTACTTAACATGGTAATTATAATAATAGTAAGTACTTTTTGCCAGGCACTTTGTCACAGGATTTAATGGATTACATTTAATTATCACCATGATCCTATGAGGTAGCTAATCTTTTTTGTCCTCATTTTATAGGTGAGACCAAAGCGCCGCGTGGTAAAGTGACATGGGCAGAACTCTAGCTTATGAAAGGCAGGCTTATATCTGACCATAAAGTATCATCTGTAGAGTTCACATATTTAAACCAGACAGTTACACTGTTTCTTTTATGTTCTACATTTGTACTCAAAGTTATAGGCTTTCATTTGTTTGGTATTATCAAGATGCAGAGTAAATGAAGACACACTCAAAACATTTCAGAAATGGATCTGCTATATCCAAATAATTAAATATTACATAACCGCTAAAAATAGTTGTGTGTGGAGAGTTTATAGTAATTTGGGAAACAGAGTTTTGGAGAAAGGTGAAGGCCTAGATGCAGACCTGGCTGCAGACTTGCAGCTGCTGGTGGGGAGGGGGGTTTACCTGCCATGATTTTAAGAACAAGAAACTCAGACCAATGGAAATGGTACAATTTGGGTATTAGTAACTGAACTTTTTAAAAATCCTCATCCAAGGACATGCTGAGACAGAGAGAGAAACATTGATATGAGAGAGAAACATCTATCAGTTGTCTTCTGTACAGGCCCTGACTAGGCACCGTACCAGCAAACTTTCGGTGCACAGGACACCACTCAACCAACTGAGCTACTCCAGCCAGGCAATAATTCTATTTTTTATTGTAAGAAAAGGAGCATAGCTTTGGAGTAGATTATCTGGTAGCACCTATGAGTTTCGAGTTGTTTGGAGAGACTGTGTCCTGTAGGAAACGCTTGCCACGGGCCGGATGATAGGAGCAGGGAATGCGTGTCGGTGGGCCTGTCGGGGCCATCAGCGTAGAGAGGACTGGGCTTGCGTTAGATGCTGCAATAGAGAGAGTGCTCCCCATCTACTCCTTCTGAGCCTTTTCTTCCTTTGAGTCATAGTTTCTCTTCTGTTCTAAAATACTCATTACTCTCAAGTTTCTTTTTCTTTCTCTATCAAAATTGCATTTCAGATACCTAGGACTAAGTGTATGTAAATGAGTAAAGCTGTAAAAATGTACTAAGAGATATCAACAAAACCTTAAAATATGAGGACATACTTTATTTTTGAAGAGGAATTCTTACTATTGGCAATTTTTTTATTTATCTCAAAGTAATATACCATCCTTTCAAAAGCTTAATGTGATATTCTGGGGAAAGAAAAAAAAATTAATGTATTTGAAAAGTTTCGAATCAATACTAGTTCCAAAAATAAAAAAAATAAAAATTAAAGTAATAGCAAAGGGGAAACATATCCTATAATATACAGGAAAAAATCTAAAATAAGAGTTATGAAAAGTTTGAAATAGCATAAATCAAGAAATAAACCTCAAAATTGCATAAAGAGCCCACAAAAATGACCATGACCCCTATTAATAGAGTATCACAAACCAATAAGGAAAGGAAAGGGTGACCAATACGTGGTGCTAGATAGCATATTATGTGGGAGGAAAAAATAAGCAATTGATTCTTACATATCCCAAAACAAAACAAATCTAAGAACAATTAAGTAAATAAATGTTTTAAAGCATAACAAATAGTAGAAAACTATGAGTCAAAATATTATATCTTCATGGGAAAGAAATTTCTAAGGATCAAATATTGAAAATTACAGAGAAATAATATCTAAATTGTATAATGTAAAAATTTTTAAATAACATTTTGTATATAAATGATTTCATTAGAAGGGCCATTTAAAATAAACTGGACAGAATATTTATAGCAATTATGGCCAAGGTTTAATAAACGTATTGAAGTCCTCTTTCAAATAAATCTTAAAAATCCTATAATTGAAAAAATGTTTAAAAATACTAGCAACAAACTCTAAGAAAATAAAAAATTATTTAAAAAATACTTTCTCCAAAATTTGCTAAGTATACAGTGTTATATTACTTAGGAGAAAATATGAATTGGAATGGTCCCATACCTAAATTTCAGTGAGATAATAGGACTTAGGGCAATCTTTCTAGAAAGTAATTAGAAATGCATTTAGCAAATTTCCAAAACTGTAATACCTGACATAATAATTCTTTCTCCAAGAATCTCTTCTAAGAAAAACAAAAAGAAATTTTAACAACAAAAAAACCTTTGTTTGTGCAAATAGCTTCATTTGTCATGACAAAAAATGGAAATAACTAAATTATGAAAACAAAAAAACTTAAATATACTCTGATAAATCTCTATGGATAGGATACTATAAAGTTATTAAACTAATGAGCTCAAAAATAATGTCATAGAAAAGCATGTGTGTGTGTGTGTGTGTGTGTGTGTGTATGATGTTAAAAAATAAAAACAAGATACAATAATATTGTATATTTAATTTGGCATATACAAAATGCATATGATGTATATATTGAAAATTCTGGAAGGAAATACATGAAACATTCAGAGGATTGTATTTGAATAGTGTTATTAGAGTTAGTTTTGATTTTTATTTTATATATTTCTAACTTTGCTCATTTTTAAAGCATTTATATACTGTATAGGGTGTCCCCCCAAAATGTATACAGGATATCTGTAGATTCTATTACATTTAGAAAATAAAATGTATTTTAATAAACACAGGCTTTATAATTATTCAACATTGTTTTTATATTTTGGGGGGACACCCTATATTTATAATCAGAAATTACTTCATTTAATATATTTTTTCAGGAAAATAATATTATACCAATATCTGAACAAATAATCATACAAAAATACTATCTCTTCATTTAAATATTTAAAAGGCTTTATCTAAAGAAATAAACTGATCATTAGAATTCTTATCCTGAGACAACAGAATTAGTTTGTCATCCAAAGAAGCTCTTAACACTTCTAGAATCACACTACACAGCAACTGACAATACTGCCAATATAAATTTTAAGGTCAGATCAGCATATGGATACTTATGGGAAATGCAGTTCATTAGTATATAAGGAGATTATCCAAGTCTCTCAAATATAGTAGCAGTTTAGAATAGAGTCATGATAATGAGTTCTGTGAAGAGATTCTATTTACTCATTTTTTTGAACCAGAGAATTTTGGAAAAGAATGTCATGGGGAAAGAATGGAAGACAGAAAGGTAAAGAGTATGATCTTAGAGCAGCAATTACCGTGAATTGTAGTCTTGTCAAAGATGGCATAGAAACATCAGTGTAGCTGGGGTTCATTGTATTGGATGTCTGTGTAGCAGGTTTATTTTGTCAACCTTATGCTATCATATTGTCTCGGTTATATTACAAGAATACAAAGCATAAGTCCTTGGTAATTTTTGGTGCATAAAGAATGTTTTACTATATTCAGTTATCATAGCAGTGAGTGTTCTCTGAAAGTCTTGATGTAGCCTGAGCCTCTGCTATAATTTACCAAGAAGGATTTGGAGTCTACTTTCAAAGACTGGCCCCTTTGAGAACACTGACTTTCTGTGATTTTCCTCAAGATGGCATATCAGGTATCTGTCTGACATCATGGGAGCACAGGGTATCTGTTGATGGCAAGGAGAAGACCATGGAGTCATATTCTCTGATAATGTTTATTCCACATCTGTGATTTGTGTCCTACAAGGCTCTTGGGACCTAAACCACATGTGCTGTATTTGCATTAATGGGAACTTGAGAAAGAGAGGCCATAACACTATTAAAATGTTTAGCTTTCGCTCCCTCATCACACAGACAGATGCTAATAACTACTCCCAGGCCTTGTATCATGGAGCTGCAGGATGCAACGCAGAGTGAACTCATTGTTTCACTACCAGGGACTTAAAAACAAATAGTTGCCATCTCTGCCTCTGATAGTTTGCCAGGCTTTTAACTTCTTTGGTTTTTCCCTCTTTAGATCATGGGGAGGTATCTAAGATGTATTCTAAACAGCACATTACCCCCAAGTCTTTGCTTCTTCTTTTGTAAAGAAACTCTTGCTTTAAGGTATATTTACAAAGCCCAGAGTCTAAGCCAAATTCCAAAGAACCACATCCTAATTCTGTTTCAAATGGCAGGAAATTGCTTATCGGAGCAGAATCCCCCATACAGGGTTATTGATCACCCAGACCTAATTGTTAAAAGCGTGTCAAATATTCTGGAGTCTTTCCTTAGGGTTAAATACCCAACTGTTAGTTTATATATGGGGACATCTAAAGCTTCTTATAAACCAGGAGAGAGAGAGAGAGAGAGAGAGAGAAATGCCAAGGAGCAGGGCTTGAAAATTACATCTTTTATTAGTCCTTAGGCCAATATATTTGCAAATTGCATTCAAGACTCTTTAGTGGGTAACAAAATCAATTTAATGAGTTGGGATTAGTATTTTTTAGTGAAATGAATGAAAAAAGGTATAAACTAGAAGAAACTAATTAGACTACATTATGTATTAAGGGGAAGTATTATTTCATAAAAATTTTTTCAATTATATAATATATGCATCTATACATATACACAGTATCTATAATATTAGACAATATACAATAATAAGTGGATAGATAGATAGATAGATAGAGAGATAGATGATAGAATTGTGTATGTGTTTCTGTTAAAATAAAAAGGTACTAGTTATCAGTGTAAAATATATTTCATGTCATGGATCATGGCCAAAAAGTTTGAAATCCATCACCAAACTGTACCTTCTGGACAGTGACTTTTTAAACTTTGGAACAAATTCTTCCCTCAATGCCTCTTTCATCTGCTTTCAGGTAAATTGTTCAGATACATATAAGTATAACCTAATTAAATTTCAAACATTATTAGAAAACTTTCTGGATGAAACTCAGTGAGATGTGGATCCAATGCCAAGCCATTCATTAAGAGTAGCAAATTACAAGCCAGATACTGGTTCTGGTGATGGGGAAAAGTTCTCCTTAGTGCCCTGCTCCTCAGTATCCTAGACAATACTAAATTGCACAATAGTTGATAATGAGCCTCAAAAACTGGGGGAGCAGCTCACTGTATTGAGGATCTTTAGCTATCACTTATCCGGGGATTGGGATTATTTTCTAATATTATTAATTATCCAGTTAATGGAAATAGGACCATCTTGATGAAGCAGGCAAAAATCTATAGTTGAAACAGGTGCTAGGGAAAGTTTAAGCTGATAATATTGGAAGGAAGTGTGTCTGCTGGACAGAACACAGGGCCGAAAACTAAGATAACAGAAAACAGTCCAAGCTGTTAGAGTTAGAGGGTGTGTTCCAACTAGAAATAACAAGAACATTTCACAGGCCAATTGGATAATCAGGGAGTACGTGGAAATGGCTCATTTTCGGATACTCATATGACCATCTGCCTTGAATTCAAGGATGGATTATTGTTTGATTAAATGTCTGGTTATCTGAGTGGATGAGGCAGATGGAAGGTGGATTTAAAGAAGGGGGGCAGTGAAGGACAGGGGAATGCTCAGTAGAACCCCAGTTTCTGAAGGGGATACTGGTAAAAAGGACTCCTGTGAGCTGAGAGGGTCTGTGCACCATGTAAGCCACGAGAATGAAAATCAGAAGCCAAGAAACGAGATGAGGGCAGAGTTACAGAACTGAGCTTCAGCGAAGACAGCATACTGAAAAACGGGTGCACTTTCAACTGTCAGGGCACAAGATCACATCAAGTCACTGTGGAGTGAGGTAAGAGTCTGATATAAATGCCAAGTATCTCAAAAGCCTAGCATCTAAAGTCAAAGGCAGAGGAGCAAGTTGCTTGCGCTGTGTGGAAAGAAAGGCAAAACGGCTGAGAACCAGAAAGAGCCTTAGAAAGTCCAGGAGGCCAGAGCAGAGGCCCTGTACATCAGACGGGAATGGCGTCTCTGGTATATCGTCTTTCGGAAGAGCTGTCCTGGCACAAACTTGAAGACAGCACCATGTTGACAGTTAGGGAAGTTGCAATACAGACCCAGCTTTAAGAGACCATCTCCACTCCTCTGACACGATGGTATGGCTCTACTGATACATCTGCTCATGGAGCCCGCACTGCTTCCCCCTTGCCTCACATACCAAGTCAAACCTGTTTTCCACATTTTAAGGTCTTTTGTTATCTGAATGCCACAGCCCTACAGTACTCATCTAAGTCAACTGAGCTATCATTTATTTCCTAACCTTTTATTGAGAGCCTGTAGGATTGTAGGTGTTCAGCTAAGTACTGGAGACACATGCTCTTTGTCCTCCGGGAGCTTAAAGTATAGCAAGGGTTGGAAAAGCAATGAAATAAGCGCAATAATGAGAAGAACACCATAATGGAGTAAGTACAGGCTACTGGAGGTACACTCCTTTTTTGACCTTCAGTGGTTAAAAGAGCCTTTCCTAAGTGGATGATGTCTGAGTAGTTACTTGAATAAAGAGAAGAAATTTGCCAAAACCCAGGAGACTTTCGATGACTCGATCAATCAAATAAAAATAACCACCATATTTTTCTAAGTAGTTACTGTGTGCCAGGTATTATGCTAACTTATTTTCTTGAATTATATTTCATATAACAATAGTCCTATGAGGTAGGTATTATTTTCCTCAGATTATAGGGGAGGATATTAAAACACAAAGATTCTAAATGACTTGCTCAAAGTTATGCAGTTAGCAAGTAGAGGATTTGAAAAGGTTAGAGAGAGAAAGAGTAATTATGAAGTGCTTGGTAATTCATATAAGGATAAGGAATTCAGGTTTTATCTTGAGGACAATAGGATCTAGTCAGTGACTTTTAAACTACAGGAGACATATATGGGTTTGAATTGATTATCTGTGTATAGTTTAGAGTGGCCTTCCCCAAACCAACTTTCAAATCACGTGTGGAGCTCGGTAAACAAACTGATTCCCTAGGTTCTACTCCAAGGGTCAGATTCTTTAGGTCCCTGTGAGCCTGAGAATCTGTACTTTCAAAGATCTCTGAGGATGATTCTGATATCAGTCAAATAAGAATTCAATAATAAGTGGTTGTAGAGAGTGGACTGTACCACAAACTGGCAGTAGCGAGCTCTGACAGCAATAATGGCACCTTGGATTGGAATAGATACCAATTAAGGATTTTTCAGTTTATAACTCTGATTTTTTAAAAATCACACCAAGAAAAATGGTGTAGATAATGTTATTCAGGGGTGTGTCCTTAAATGAGAAGAGTTGTGACTTAGAGAGAATGACAAACACCTGCATGTATAGGGTGCGCACAGGAGAGGAGCCCAGAAACAGGACTTAGGAACAGCTTCTTCATGTCCTCCAGAGATGTCATAGTCTTTCCTGCCTCTGAGTCATCATACAAGTTGCTCTGTTATTCTTTTCCCTTCCTTTTCTTCACTAAACCCTGCCTGTCTTTGTAGGAACATTCTCTAACATTCTTCCTTGAGGACTCCAATTTACTCTCAAGAGAAACGTTGGTTTGTTCCTAATAAATTAGTGCATATGTTCATCTTGAATCATAATTAATTATTGTTCTCTAATTGTTTTTCTATGTTGGTTTTGTATGTCACACCAGATTTTAAGGCTTTTAAGTACAGGGTTACTGCTACTGATTTGGAACATCTCACATTTCCTAGAATTAGACTCTAGGGGGTGTTCACCAGGCACCTAAAGACCAGTGGCTGCTGTATGGCCCCTAGTGTTGTGTGTGATGAACAGTGATCCCCATGTGCCAATATACACAGAGTAGACCTATTGTCCTGGTGTAATTATTAATAGTACCATTTTTGTCTCCAAATGATCACATGTAGACAATAAATTATATAGTCACCCTTCTGATAATGCTACCAATATACATAGTTTAAAGTCTAGCATTTTTACTACTTCTAATACAAATATTATTTGGGGGGAAGGGAGAGTAAGGAGGGTTAAGGTGTTTTTTCATACATTTAGCACAGAGATGGGTGTGTCACTCCAGATGTCATATGTCTCCATTCTAAATAGATGTGGCCTGATGCTCAATTGATAGAGGTCATTTTCTATTATATAGTCATAATGTTTTTTAAAATACCATTAAATTTCATATATATAATTATATATATTATAATGTTTATATAATATGTTACTGTAGTATACATATTCTATGTTACTAAAGTATAGTTTTAGAAATGCCAGATATTTTTTTCATGTTTGTTTAAAGATAAGCCTTTTCAATACATGGTTAGGTATTTTCCCAAATAGGCAGAATTATTATTTTTACAAATTTTCCAGAAAAATATTCAACATTTTCAATTTATTTAAAACTATAATTCATGGGGAAAGAGAAATTTCTCCTCATTCATGAACTTCCTAAATACACATATGCTTAGTCTATCATCCTTAATGAACGATTATGTTTTTTTATAGAGGGCAATGTCTAGATTGTCAGGCTATTTGTTAAATATAATTTCAAAATTTTCAGAAACCAAAAGTAAGGTTTTACTATAGTACAAACTTTACTTCTGCCCAGACCAGAGAAGACATCAGAGAAGAAAATAAGATAGCATTATTTCTTGCAGTCCACATTCTTTTTATTCATTCATTTATTCATTTATTTATTTATTTATTTATTTTAGATGGAGAGGTAGAGAGAGATAGAAACGTTGATGAGAGAGAACATCGATTGGCCACCTCCTGCACACCCTGTACTGGGCATCTGGCCCACAACCTGGGCATGTGCCCTGAGCAGGAATCGAACCAGCAACCTCCTGGTGCATGGGTCGATGTTCTACCACTAAGCCACACCAGTCGGGCGCAGTCCACATTCTTCAAGAGCAATTCTCAGTTCCTTTATTATCCAGGTCAAAGTGGCATCAATCCTGTGAGAATAGTTCCTCTGTGCCCTGGCTAATCTGTATTTACTAGAACAGCACAGAGGCGCTCTGTTTATGTCTGACAAAGTAGTTACAAATCACACTTCTTCTTCAGATCATAAATACACATTTATCTTTAGAATATATCACCAACTGAGTCATTTTGATATAAATATTGCACCTCTTAAATATAATGATGATAATAGAGGCTGTGAATCCACAGATTTGTGCAAATTCTCCCTTTCAATAACTGAAAATATTTAAATCGCAGAAGCTTTAGTATCCTATGGGGAGTGGCAGACAGACATGTCAATAGAGTGGGACCTACTGTTTCTTCTGAGTAGGCAGACTCACTGGCTCCTGCTAGGGAATCAGGGTGCTTTTGCCAAGTTGGTAGGTTTGGGTTGTGCTGTGACCGGCAGCCCAGAAGTGACTGAATCAGAGGGAGTCCTCAGCTCCTTCACTCCTGTTGGCTCTGTTATCACACAGAAAGGACTCTGTGGCAAAAGCCTGTGACAACACAAGGTGGGCAGTAGTCTGCAGAATCATCCAGCTCTCTGAAACTAATAAAGAAACCATCTTTGGATAAAAGGTCCCCAAGATTATGAAGAATCTACATGATGGTGGCATTGCCATCTCTTACTGCTTGGCATCCTTGTCTGGAAACTCAGTTGGCTGTGATTTTACTTGAAGATTAAAGCACAGATTTTTATGTGTATCTTTTGTTCTCCAAATGTAAAAAATATAAAATACACCTACATTCACTTCTAACTGGCAGTATTGTAATTCAGCAGATTTCTGTTTTTCACTGAAACCTGGAGTTGAATTGTCTTGAGCCGGAAGGCATTCAAGCTGCTGTTTTTCACTCAGCTATATTTCTCCATAAGCATTTAATTGTTTCAAAAAGTGATGTACAGTATGCAAAAAACTGAATCTAATGCAAATAAGTCTGTACAGCACCAAAGTTAACAGGTGTTCTCATTAATGTAAGTAGACATGGAACAATTCTTGTATGTTTTATAAACACTCATAATCATAGCCAAATATGTTACAATAGCATAGAGATACTTACATACTGCAACATCTTTTATTCTTGTTGTGCGATCTCAGCACTTACTAATCGGAGACATTTGTGAGTAATTAACCAGTGGCAACAATACCTGTTTCTACTTAAGTCTCTGTATTTTAAATTAGCTCATATTTCTAAATAAAAGTATTGGAAACATAACTAGTACCACCTGTCCTCCCATAGTTTGCTTATTTATTAATGTTAATGGTGGTTTAATGAAATTAATGGCTCCAATGCTGATGGACAACAATGAGCACCTTATTGAGGTTCTCTGAAGACTTTATCCATTGGCCTAAGGAATAACTCTTGAAAATCTTAAACTTGTCTCCAATTTCCCACATTATGAGCTCCCACTCGGAAAAGTCCACGTGTCCGGTGAGATTCTTGTATGCTCTAGTGTTGATTACCCCTGCAAAACAACTGGTGGCTTTGGAAGATAATCAAGAACATTCTAGTCCAGCTTTGTGCCTTGAAATACAGACCCATTCTATTGTTTGAAGTCTAGAGCTTATTGACTTATGGGTAAACATAGTCTCAGACTTCAGTTCTTCATCTTCAAAATGAATTGCCTTCTTTACTCTGATAAAAGTGTTACCAGTGGCTGTAAACAACTTACATTGCCTGAAAGCACTCAATGGTATTGTAAACTTCAGAACTGTATTGCAATGGAGGATGAGTTAAGTATACTACAGCATGTCAAACATTAGGATATAATGTATTCACTTAAATGTATAAAATAGGTAAAGTTTATTCATTATTTACTAGCGCCCTTTAGGTATGGGTTGTGCAGCCCTTGGCTTTAGAGTGATTATAGTGTAGGAGGAGGAACAGAGAAATCCACAGGGCACTGCATTGTGGACCACCAGGCCCTGTGGTGGGGCATCTAATGGGAGCACCTAAGAGGGACAACTATTTCAAAGAACCTTTTCTGTAAAGGTCACATTTATTTATTTTTATTGTTGAGAGTATTACAGATGTTCCCCATTTTCTCCTACGGCCCTGCCTCCACCCGGTTCCCACTCCCCAACCCCAGGCTTTCGCCACACTATTGCAGTCTGTGTCCACGGATTATGCATATATGCATATACATTCTTTGGTTAATCTTCGCCTGCCCCCTCTTCCCTCTGAGATCAGTCATCACAGTTAAATGATAAGATAGAGGGAATCAGAGGGTTCTGGGCAACAGGAGCAACCTGCTCTAAGGAAGAATCAGAAGCAGATGGCTGCATGGTAGGGGTGCAGAGGGAAATGTGGATGTGGGGGTGCTGCAGATGGGGTGGGTGGTGGAGCACACAGGTCTGGCTGGCCAAATGAAAAGTTTGCATTGCAGCATTACAGCTGTGGGGACTCTCAGGATGATGTCAAGCAGAGGAATGGGACATTCAGATCCAAATTTTACAGAAGGGAAAACACCAATAAGATGGTGAGGGGACTAGAAGATACTGTTATTAAATCCATGTGGGAAACAGTGGCGGTGTCCAGGCAGTTAAAAGCATAAAATGTCATAACAGTACACGTGATATAATCATTAAAATATAAACACATAAATAATGTTTATCAATTTGTGAAAAAATATAGAAAAATAAAAAACAATTCAGTATAACCTGGGGAAAGAAGTTTTGTGTTTAGGTTACACTTTTGTATTTGTTAAAATTTTTAAGTTGGGCATTACTTAAATCAATGATAGAAATAATAAAAATCATTCTTTAAGAGCAGCAAGGGCAGCCGATTCCCAAATGCCACGTGACTAGATGAGTAATACTGCACAGTGAACATAGCTCAAGCTAGAAGCTGTTCTGTGTTTGGCAGTTACGGATTGAGCTTAGGTACCAGTGAGCGCAAGTCTTCGTATGATTAGTTTATCTAGAGGCAACCACTCCCCCCAAGTTTAAAAATTAACGTTAACAGCAATAAAACTCTGAGCTGGTATCTTTGTACACCAACTGCTTCGATTAGTCACTTTTTCAGTCGTTTTTCATATGAGCACCACAGGCAAAAGTTTTGGTGTAGCTGACTGCAAAACTGTGGAAACTGCTAAACTATCTACTAATTACTTGGATAGTATTCTTTCATGAATATTGAGAAGACTGTTTCTCGGTGCTTAAAATATTGTACTACAGATGAAAGAATGAGCATGAGTTTTTGGGCTGGGTGGTTTGTTAATAAACAGAAAGACAGAGTGGGCAAGTGATATGGGTGTGAACGTTCATGGCAGGGCTAGTTTTATTATGCAGAACAAATCTGTGTTGTTAGAATTCATGAACCAAATTTCTTGGGTGTCAAAGGTACAGCTCAATTTCAATTAAAAAGCACTGTTTCTTAAAAGGTTAGCCTTAAACCTTAGATTTAGGAATGCACTTGAGATCTGTCGTATATGTAGTCCCACATTTGTTTACTTTCCATTAAATAAGAAATTGCTTACATGGGCAGGTTATTTTGACATGATGACACCACTGAGGGTTTCGATAAATGTACATGCAAATCAATCAACCCCAAACATATTGAAAACATATCCAATAAACATCTGGAAACTAATGAACGCACATTTGTTAACACAAGGGGAATTGTGGAAATGCAAGATCCATTTTTGCTCAGGCCTATTTAGTAGCATGTAGATTTAAGAACATTTCACAGAGTCAGAAGAAACAGTGTAATTATAACATAAGGTTCAACATCTTTAGATATGTAGAACATTTTCCATTGCTTAAAACAAATATTCCCCAAGAAAGTATAAAACATTTTTCTGACTTGCAAAGTTTTTGCAGTCTATCATTTAAATTAGTTAAATAAAGGGAGCTTTACTGCTCCCCAAAGCTAAGAATATAACACCCTCCATGCATATTAGCTTGTTCTTCTTGACAGACCAGAAAAGTGTTTGTGTGTGCCAATTAAAACAAAAATGGATCCCTAGTGGCTTGTTCCTCACACAACTTCTGAAGACTGCTATCATTGTTTGCTAGGGTAACCCTGGATAAGGCTGCTAGCCAAAATAAACAAAGTTTTCAAAACTTTCATGACAGATGGGGGTTACAAATGCATTTTAATAAGAGAGTTGCCAAAGCAACTTATTTTTTATAATCAGCATATATTTACTTAACATCTAGCAACATTGGGAACACAAGGCAAATACTTTCTCACAAAACGTTTTAACAAGTAACAATTTTGGAAAGACAAATTGAAGACCTTTTACTTCTAACTGATATTTTACTCTTAGTTTTATGTTAACTTAGCTCGACATGTTAATAAAAATGTTAGGAGTTGCTCAGAACTGACTGAAATTTGAGACAGACATGCAGCTTGATAATATAATTTCTTTGGTGATCATAAACACCTTTGAGACCAAGTAATTTAACTATTACAGTATAACCATGACAACCTTCATTTGATCAGCTGTATCAAATGTGGAGTGTGATGTGAGATGAAAGAAAAATGTGAATATGAAGGTTGTTAAGAAATTATTATTGCTTCAATGTTAGGTCTTTGTATCTCATGATTATGTAGCAAATATATATATATATATATATTTATATATATATATTTATATAAATATATATATATATTTGCTGTTAGATAAAATAAATATATGGCCAAAATTAATAAAACTAATTTATATTCACTTGAAATATATTTAGTATATTTTGACATAACTTTTTATATTCACTTAATTCAAATATAATTATTTCATTATGAAGTCCAAAATGTCTCCAAAAATAATAGTAATTAAATGTCATTCCTCTTAAATGGGTAATCCACTTATTTTAAAAATCTCTATAGCTACATCATTATACATTTTTAAGGGTTCTTTGGATATCTGGCATATTTTATTACACATTTCCTATATACAGTTTAATTTTTGTTAAGGTGGAGTAAACCCTCCTTAGGTTTACAGACAAAGACTGATCCTAAGCAAAATGTGAAAGATACTTAGTTCAAATGAAGGACCATTTCAGTCTTTTCTTGGATCTAACGGAGTTTTTTGGATGCCCCAATTCTGTTTTACGTACATTTTTTTTCATAGCAGGATAGTGGTCCTTTTTGAGAGAAATAAAAAGAAAAAAAAATCTGAGTAAGGATGCTGGCTGATCTTTTAAAAGTGTGCTCTTTTTAGTATAACAGTAAAGAAACAAGCAATTTTTGTCTAGGGTTTATATTCCAAATTTCGCACTAAAATGAAATGAACATGGTCCTTTCCCCATAAGCAGAGTCCTTGACTGGATATGACTGTTCGCTGAGGACTAGTGAACTAGAAATCAAGATCTTTGTAATCTCTTAATTCTGTCATTTAAAATGATGTCAATTTGATAGAATGGCTTTCTCATTTTCTTCATTTGCTTCATTTTCTTCATTTGCAAAATTACTTTATGATAGTGGAAGGAAGCTGCACTCGAAGAGTGTTTATTATGTGCTTTGAGATCATTAAAGCTGATATCACTTTGCATACCAAGTGGAAGTATTCATATTCTTAATATACTAAAGTTTCAATACCAGCAACCTTTAACAAATAACATATCATGACCAATAGTTTATGCATAATTCCATGATGTAAATGTGTCTTCAGTAATTATTCCCTCCTCTGAAATCTTGACATGAGCATTATCTGTGCCACTCACATTGGGACTTAGTATAAGCCATTTTCTATTGTTATTTATCTTTATATGCATATGTCCTATTTATCCAAACAGATTGTGAGCTCTTGAGGGTGGGGGCTGTGTATCCCTAGCTTCTAGCAATTTGCCTTACACTTAATGGATGCTTAATTAGTTCTTGTTGATGGTTAGGACAATGTTTGGTCAGAAACACATTCTCTCAGTCTCCTGAACAACAAATTATTTGTGGAATTGATTCTACAATAAGAACAGTGCTACTATGAAAGAGGGGAAAACATATCACTCATTATTTGTTGCATCTCTGATAGTCTCTCAACATGCATTCGAGGTCAACTGGAACAGTAGCCAATAATATTTAACCACCAAATATGTTTTACTGATATCTATCTATAGCATAAAGTTGTCCATTGATCATTATCAAATTTGTATGATTACTCTTTATAAAAGATTGGCAACGACCAAATTAAAATATCTACAGTGTTTACTCTGTTACACTATAAATAAGATTAATTTGCTTTTTCATTCATTTTTTCTAATTCTCCACAATAAATTCAATTATTCTTATAGACAAAAAAAGGGAAATTCTAAAAATGTTTTTTCTATTCTGATAAACCAAAGTATAAAAAATTTTAATAGTATAAATGCCATTCTACATATTAATATCTTATTTAAATTAAAATATAACATAGGAGCCTTGGTCAGGTTGCTCAATTGGTTGAAGCACCGTCTTATACACTGAAGGGTCACGGGTTTGATTCCTGGTCAGGGCACATACCCAAGTTGCGGGTTTGTCCCCTAGTCAGGGTATGTATGGGAGGCAACCAACTGGTATCTCACACTGATGTTTCTCTCTCTTTTTCCCTCTTCTTTCCTCTCTTTCTAAAATCAATAAAAGCATATCCTCAGGTGAGGATTTTAAAAAATCTAACATAGAAAAGACTAACTGCAGAAACCGTATTGGCAAGGGTGATAGTTAATTGACAATATTGAAAAGGACAATACTTCAATAAACATAAATGCTACTTGTTAAAAGTCCTTTAAGATGTTTTAAATTAATACATTAATACTTAAAGGTGGGCTATCCTTGCCTCCATCTTCAGAGGATTCATACCAGGACAAAGACCAAGGTTCTAAGCCCAAGGGAAAACTGTTGTTGAATTAATACCAAAAAGACTTAAGGAATGTCTCCATTAGTCAGGTGTCCAGTGGATACACTTACATAACTTCCTAGGTATGCATTTGTTACCATCAATAATTCAAATGGATTCCCCAGACAGGTAATTAAAGATAGATGCTATTGCAACACTAGCACATTTCATTAAGATTGCTTTGGATGTATCCCTTCCAAATAGGACTTGATGGAGAAAAAGGACTTCAAGAGATGTTTGTCCAAAGGAGGCTTCAAAGGAAAATGGAGACCAGTAGCTCTTGCCTAAAGTTGTCACATTTTCTGAAAGGTTTTTCTTTATCCACTTCACGCCTGTATCTGTCACTTAGGCAAAACATGTTATAGAAAGAATACATTAGTAAGGTTTAATATCAAACATTTTATGTCTGTTAGTTCTACATCACTTTAGATTGTCATCAGGAGTTGCTCAATCAAAAGGTTCAGTCAAAGCTAGCATTCTTTACTGATGTCTTTTTTCCCCAAGAGTGTTGAAAATTCGATTGTTCAAAGTGCAAATATGATTCCAAAGATCATTTGTCAGAAAACCTAAAGAGGTCATGTAAAAAAAGTGGATTGAGAACCTGAATTAAATGGGCTTTACCAGTCAAAGACTTTGAAACTGCTTTCCTGTGAGGGACTGGAATGGAAGAACAGAACAAAGTCAATTACTGTCTGTAATTAAGAAGTGGATGCTTTTAAACTGTAGAGAGCAGTAGCAGACTTCTCCAGACTGCCTAGTAACTCAAAAGATCAGTGGGAAGACAGGGGGAAGGATGTGAACTGTATCTCTCTGATAGCATGTTTTGAAGGAATTGTGTTTGTATAGTTCTCCGATCCAGCTTCCCAAAATAAATGCACAAATCAATGATTACGTATGATTAATGCAGTGAAATACTTGGACAGAGAAACTCTTAAAATACATTTTTCCTTGCGGTTGTTTTAGCAGTAAAAGATCTCCTTTCCATTGCATAGGATGCACCAAGATGCAAATGTACTGCTTCAGTACTTATATTTTATCAGTTTGCACTTACTGGCCTAGAAACTGAACTATGTTGGTTTTATCCGATACCCTCAGATTACAAAAATCTAATTATGTTTGTTTCTTGTACTTTGAAAATTTTCTTTTTCATAATTTTCCTAATGGTTTATGTATAATGTCAGGGAAATATATTGTAGATTATGTTTGGGCTAATTTATTTTTCTTTTTTGTATGCTAACAAATTGTGATGTGATGTAACACAGTCATAATCAAAATATTTACTTTAGATGAAGATGAAGGTCGGGGTCAAGGACGTTGCCAGCTTTCTTGGGTTCGTTAGAAGTGACCTTATATTTTTAGATTGCTATTTCTGTGGCAACACTTTATAAAGTAAATATTTGGGATTTTATGCAAGTAAAGAATACTGCAAGGGTGTTCAGATAATTAGGCAAACATCAGCCTAACTGTCTTTTACTAGATACATAAAACAGAAGACTATTTGGAGGCTATTTTGAGCCATCCCAAATCTTACATGCAATTCTACTTTTTTTTTTAAAAAAAAAGAGTGATTGTCCCTGGTAATCTGTCAAATTCTAGTGTGGGTAATAAATTTCCTCTTATTTCCTAAACTTTCACTTCTCATAATTGCATACAGTTTGGATAGTTCCTCTCCTTACAGTGGTAAAATGTTGGTATCGGTCTCCCTTGACAATGGTTGCCCTGCAGTAGTGATGTTGCATCTCTATATAGTTTGTCTAAAAATAAATGACAAATATTTATGTATGTGTGTAATCGAAGATTTCTTTCACACTCTGGGATCATTGTTATTAAATGTTGCCATAAGAATCACTGAAACCTTCAGAGTGAGCTATTTTGGGTAATAATTGTCACTTTAATGATAGAATTATGGAGACAGCCTGAAGCATGATTTGTGATTTCCTGAACCTCTGCCACATTTCAGTGTTCACCTCCCACTTAGAGCAAGTAAGGCTGAGAAGAGGTGACTAGCTCCTGATTCAATATGTTGAAATGTCAGTACTCTAAACCTCCAAAGCCTTGCTTGATGTGTGACAGCAGTCAGGAAATGTTCATCTTCCTGTTGAAACAAAAAGTCAATAATACAGAGGGAAAATCTTCACAGTTCAGATTGATGGCCTAATACAGAAAGCGTGCCCACACCCACTCTAATCAAATTCTTCTCTACCTAGCCCTTTATGTGCGAAATCAAGAGCATTGCCCTGTTTCTATAGGGTCCCATCCTCTCTCACAATTCTAGGGAGAAAGAGATTTACTGCAATGAAAAACACATCGTTACATGCTAAATATTGCCAACTATTTAACAGCCCTGAGAATCTGGAATGGGAATGTTCATTTGATAAATACTCTCCATGAGAGGTTCGAACATGCAAATGAGCTTCTATTCTAATATACTCCCTTTGTAGGGAAATTGGTCCTTTATTAATTTCCTATAGATCTTTATGATAGGAAAGTAGAAATAGCCAAATGTTATTCATTTGAATGACCTTTTAGAAAAGTCTGCATTTAGCCTCTTTGGTAAATAATCTGTTTTAGAGCTCCCCATAAAAGGAAATCAAATATAGCGATACTATTAGATTTGAAGAAGACAAACAGGAAAGAGCCAAAGTGCAGAATGAATTCTGACACACCCGGGTGCATTTTTCTGAGGTTCTGACTTAAGTGGATACTGTCTGCATTATTCTGAACTTCCTGGCTTGCTTCTCCTTGAGTTGGAGTAATTCAGCTTTAGAACTACTCTGAGTTAATCGTTCTATTATGAAAACAATAATGTATTTGTTATGACATGAAAAAAACAGTTTATAGCGAGCATTTCAAAATGATCCTGGTCTCCCAGTTCCCAGAAAGACAATTACTGGAATACAAGATAATATTTCAGTGTATTGAAGTGTTTTTATTTTTTAAAAGGATATATATTTTATAAAATGTAAGAAATCTATTTTATCTGGTTTGCTTACCTGTCACTTTTTTTTTTTTTTTTTCCCCTCAGATCACAACAGCATCAGGAAATGAGTTCCTTCTACAGTCAGATATTGACTTCATCATATTGGATTGGTTCCACGCTATCAAAAATGCAATTGACAGATTGGTATGTATTTGTTTTGGCTGTTACCTTTATTAATTAAAATGTAGTCATTTAAATCTTATTGCTGAGGCATATAACACGCACACATTTAAATGGATCCTATGGATTGAGAGATATTAAGTTATTTTAAGTTTAAATAGAGTCCACTAAAAACATTTCAGCGGACAGGATTTGTGAAACTAAATGTCATTTGATTTTGCTCTTTCAAAAACACAGGGCATTCATATAATTTTTATGAAATAACACGAACATTCATCTACTGGAGACTGTAAAAAGCACACAAGCGCCTAATAACTACTGAAAATTCACATTTTCAGTTAATGTAGTCTGTAATGCATATTCTTGAAAATAAATATTAATGTATTAAGCTCATATTCACTGTTACAATACCAGTAAATAATAATCCTTTGTACTGATTTTCATTGTTCTTTCAGTTATCTAGAACTTCATGAAATTACCCTAAATCCTTTATTCAGCGAAGATTTTATAGAGTCAAATTATTTAAGACTACTAAGTTTATACAGATTCTAGACCAAACATCTCATTTTAGGACACTAATATTTGCAAAATCTTGAGGAAGAAATATTTTTGAGAGCTTTTAATAAGGTTTACAGCAGGAAACTACACTTTCTATGTGATTTCATTGCTAATTGAAGTCATTCATCCTATCATTTTGATTTGGGGACTAAAACTTTAAAAAATAAACTAACAAAATGACTTTTCTCCATCTCCAATATATGCTGATTTCCAGGCAGGTATGAGTGTTTGTGCCCCACCCCACCCCCACGCGCACACACACACGTGTAGAACTGCGCACACACACACACACACACACACACACACACACAGTTTGTCATTAAGAGTGGACTCTGGAGTCAAACTGCCTGAGATTAAATCCTGATTGTATCCTTTACTAGCTGTGTGGCCTTGGACAAATTACTTATCTCTTTTGGCTATAGTTTCCTTGTCTGGAAAGAAAGGATAATAATAATACCTACCTCATAGGATTACTGTGATGAATTATTGAATTAATGCATGTGGAGTGCTTGGGGTAGTGCACAGGATTTAGTAAGCACCATAGTTATATATATAAAACTATTATTAAATTTGAATGGTCTTCTTAGCATAGAGGCCCCATTCCCAAAATAATTATCTTATTTTAAATGTCCTTTTAAATCTAACATCAAAATAGATCCAAAAATTATTTTCTGAGTTCTTTCTTCCTTGTAAATTTGTTCTGACTAATTGTCTGGTGTTTCCAGCCAAAGGATCCAAGTAGTTCATCAAGAAACCTGGAATTATTCAAAATCCAGAGATCCTCCAGTACTGAATTACTAAGTCATTCCGATAGTGACATAAAAGAACAGAAACCAGAGCACAGAAAATCTTTAAGTAAGTATTTTTCTAACTTGCTCATTTTAACTTTGTCTAACTGCAGTGCTTATGAAATATAAATGCATTAGAATGAGATCTGAGCCAAACACACTACTCATGCGAGATTCGTGGCCATTTCCTGGCCGGGGATTTGTGCACTGGGGGGCAGTCTGGGCATTTTGCTCACATCATTGTTGGTAATGCTGTTTGAGAAAATAATTGTTCCAAGGTCATGGTCTCCACTTACACCAAATATCTGAATCTCTGAGTAATAGCCATGGCGTTCAGATTGGTGATTGATTTTGAGAGTGGAAATGTCAAGCGTCTCCAAACCTCGGTGTGCTGACTATTTGATTTCCATCCATTAAAAGATGTATGAGCGACCACCACAGTTGGCCCAACTTAAACCAACAAACTTCACATTTTCAGACCACCAGAAAGATGTAGAAATATGGGATGTGAATTCAATGTTCTCTAAGGTCACATTTAGTTCTAATATTCTAAAGGAAATGAATTTGGAATTAAAAGGACCAATCTCACCAATTATTTCATGATCTTGGGTGTATCTCTTAAGCTTTCCCAATCTGCTTCTTGCTCAATAAAAAGGGGTTATTAAAATGTGTCAGTCACACGTGTCTCATAGAGTTGGTTTGAGTCCCAACCTCCTGAAGGAAGAAGTAGATACCTTTGGAATCAGAGAAAACCAATTTCCCAAAGTCTCAAAACTTATAGTTTATTTCCTGGATCATCCACCTAGCTACTCCAATCTTCTGATTTACCATTTTTCTGCCATTTCTTCTGACCAAATTGCAGTGTAGTTACATGCTAGTTTTTTTAATTTAGGGAGAACTCAGTAAGTAGAGAAAGAATGCTAAGAGAATATATTTATATTTATATATATATATATATATATATATATATCTTTAGTGCATATATATGTGTATATATATATATAAAACATACATGCATACTTACACACATATAACAAGAAAGAGGAAAACTATTTATATATAACGTATCTTCTAAAGCTAAATAATTAGGAGCCTAAAATAAAGAAATAACATGACAACTTCAAGTAGATTCATTCTTTCAAAGTTAAGTTATTATTTTAAGAACTGAACCATAATTTCACCCACTGCTAGATACATATTTAGTTAGCCAGTTGTGTTAAGTTGGAGTGTAAAATGATCAGTATTAATGTCTCAAACTTCATAGTGCTTTGCAAATATGTTGTGTAGAATTAACTATTCCATTTGAAAAGATTCTTCCATATGATGGTAGAATTTGAGGTTATCTCATTTGAACATTTCCCTTTAACTCCTGGTCATTGTCTCCTTTCACTTCATACGGGATCAGACATAAGGTAAGATTTTGGAATTAAAATTAAATTGTGAGTATGTAATATTAATTACGTAACTATTTGAGGTATATATAAAGGATATGAGGCACTGATTGGAGATCTGGAACTCAGATGTAATTGCTGTTTTAGAGAGACCTTGATACATTTCTAAAGTCTTTATCTCTGGAAAAAACAAAGGTTTGTAAAAGCGTGTTTGAGAAACATTGAGGCAAATGGATTCTTTGTTCAGTAATAGTCATGTGAAATGTCTTAGGATAATACCGGGGCAGGAAATACTGGGGGGCGAGCGGGGGAATACTGGAGGGGAAGTATACCACCTACTCCTCTTTTGAACTGATTTTTAATTGAGGGAGACATTTATTTGTTGTTTGGCAAGAGACACACATGATGTACTCTCTATAATTCAAGGTGGATCTAATTTTATAGTGACCTTAAATTCATCATTTCCTTTGCAGTGCAAAAATAATGATAGCTAGTAAATAGTGAGCTTTTGGTGTTCACTAGGCATTGTTCTAAGTGCTTGTCTTATACTGACTTAATCATTTCACCAACCCAATGAGGTAGGTATTATTATCGGCCTTATTTTATCGATCAGAAAACAGGCACAGAGAATTAAGACAACTTGTACAAAAACAAATTCTGGAGACAAATTTCAAAGTTTAGCAATCTGATATTAGATCCTGTGCTTTTACCCATTACACTGTATTGAAGAGAACAAGTAAAAGGTAAACTTCATTTATCAACCTTGGACCCCAAAATATATTAGCCAAAGAATTAAAACCAGATGTTTTCTTTGGACTTTGATTCACTATTAAAACAGAAGGGTCACTTAATCTTTAATGCTAGCCCTAATTTTAGAAAATGTTTCTTTTCTGTGTTGATGGATATTTATAGTTGTAAGCCTTCATTAGGGCTAGCATATTTTTTTTCGCAGTGTAAGATACGGTTAATAGCCACCTCTTGCTCTCAATTAAGTTTATTCCATATTTATGTATTCATTTTTATTTGAAAGGCACAATGATCGACCCACCCACACAGGATCAAATCAGACTATGCATTTGAAATAGTGACCGGCATATTTTATACTGGTGGTGTTTCTTCATTTTTTTTCGAGTAGGAAATATGCTGTGTGAAACTCCTCTGATCTCAGTCCTAGATCTGAACACCCAAACTTAGGTTTTTAAAACATGCACTCAGTTATGTCACCCTCTTGAGGTTAAATAATTATGTAGAATTAGAGATTCACAGTATCTCCTTCCCTATTAGTAGTCTAAGCACAAACTTTATTGTCAGTTTGCTGCCTTTGGCTCCTGTGCCCTTGATGTTCCCACAAGCTTTGTCGCCAAGATTGCAGGCAGATAAAGCCAGAACTGCTTTCGTAAAGGCATCTGAGCATCATTAGCAACTAACAGGTGGTCATTTCATTGTCCAGTTTCTCTGTAGAACATGGGAAAAAATATGCACTCTCAAGGAGTGAATTCAGAAAGTTAAGTGCTTAAATATACTCTCTTTTTAAAAAATATGATTCTAACCTGCCAACACTATTAAGTACTAATCAGATATTTTAAGATATCAGTTGAGTCTAACAGACAAGAAGCCAGAAAATTTAATGTAAGGGCCAAATCACTGTGGGAAATTCAAGACACCAGCATGGGCTGGGAGTGGAGCGCAGCTCTCCAGGGATGGCTATTATGGAAAGTGAAGAGTCAATCACAGAAAATGCTAACATATTTTTCCAAGTCTTCCACTGATGGCTACGAGGAAGTCTGAGTATAAATCTGCATCAGATAACCTTAGAGAGGTTTCATAACTTCTCTGAGCTTCACTTCCTAGATCTATAAAAATGGGTTTAATACCGTCCTTGAAAGAGCGTGTGAGAATTTGAAATTAGATATGTAAATACTTAGCTCACAGCAGGCACTCAATAAGTAAAAGCTCTTATTATTATCCTCTATGTCCCCAAGCAGATGGCACCAAAACAGGGCACGAGCCAAGGGTGGTGCCTGATGGAAGACTGGAGCAGGGCATATATACTTGACATCCTCTCCCTGAGGGTAGAGAAAAGAGGGGAAAGGAGCCAGGATTGGAAATGGGAACCATAGCTGCAAAAATCGAAATATGAGCAGCTGGTCTTTCCCCTGGCGACGCCCCAGGTGAAAATGGCAGCCAGGGCATTCTTGGGAGAAGCACACCAGGAAATAGTCGAAGGCAGCCCAGAGATGCTCTTGATGCTTTTATACCCAGAAGACCATGTCATTTAAGAAGTTCCAGTTGATGGAGAAGATTCAGCGTCTAGCCATTACACTGTTCCTTTAGGACATAGCTCTAGTGTCTTCATCCATTTATGTTTCATTAGTAGCTACACCTGAAGGTGCACAACAAAAAAGTTTTATTTCACTCATATATGCTTTTATTTATTTAAAAATTGTTTTTTGTATTTAGTTTATGCATTAGGGGTAATATATCCCATGTAATCTATTGCTAAACTGTAAACATTATTTTTATATAGAATCAACATTTTTAGCATTATAAATGAGCATCCCAAAATGAATATGAGTTAGAAGAATAACATCAAAAGTCAAGAGAACTAAAAAGAAATGAGTTTCCTTTTATCTGTCTTTTTATTAAATCATCATATAAAACAAATGTGTTCTGGGTGAAATCCTGTAAGTATTTAGACATTGATCTTCCAGTTTGATAGCCCCTTGGTAATAATAAGGTGTATGTACCAGTATACAGGGTAAAGAAGAAGTGGAAAAATTGGGTAGTGATACTTATACAATGTAGAAAATAAATATGCGTGTAAACCTTTAATGATATCTTATTTTAAAATGTGCCTGCAAAGAAATCATGGTCATGCCAAGTGGAAAAAAGTGTGATTGAGAAGGCAGTTAATGTTTGTACTGATGTAAATAATGATAATACTGGTCATCCACAACTGTAAGTGGACTGTTCTCAAAACTCATTTGTAAACTGGTTGCTCAGACCTCAATGTATTTTCTTAAGAAAACCATGTCCAAGCCACAGAAGCACACTTGAACCTTATGCAATCATTTAGAATGTTGTTTCCAGGGAACAGCTCATTCTGAGTTTATTGTACCTCTGACCCTAGCAGCTAAGACTTTCTAGTAGCATTGCTTTCCGTCTGGTTTTCTGTTCCTCCTCCCCTACTCCTGCACCAGCTCCACCAAAGCAATTAGGATTCTCAGATTGGCTTTGGCTAGGAGGACCCGGAACCCTAAAAATCTCCAGTGGTGGCGGTGAGGGGAAGCTGAGTCCCCAAGTCAGGAGAAGTGGATGAGAGAGAATGGAGGACTAGGGAGGGGAGCCTGCAGCGTGGGTGGGGAAGTGAACCCTCGGCAAGGGCAGATTGGGTAAGATAGGTGTGCGATGACAGACCAAGTCCGGCATTGTCCTAATGTTAACATCTGGTATCTCGGTGGTGTCTGTGTGAACGGCCATGATACTATTGTTTCAGTATGTCTGAAAAGTTTCACAAGTTAACAACTGGAGTACACGTGTACACACACACACATACACACACACACACACACACACACAGTAGGCATTACTCTAGTTCATAATTCAATACGAGAATATACATGTTTTCTAGTTGCAATTTCAAGACTTTTAAAGAAAGATCACATTTTCTGAATATGAGTTACATTCTGAATATGAGTTACACTTACCTCTTTAAATATAAAACACTGAAAATTCATTGTTTTCCTGTTCTTTCCTCCAAAAGCCATTATATTTTTTTCTTGTGACCTTTAATGGTATCTATGTAATTAAGGCAATTGATAAGATGTTTATTATTATCCAAAATGGAAAAGTCATATAAGTGTTTGGGTAAATATGTAATTAGCAATTGTTTTAAACACTTATTCTGAAGCTTCTTCTGAAGACTCACATAAATCCAGATTTTAAAGTTTCTTCTTTTTAAGTATTTTATTTAAAACAGACTAATCTTGCCAGTGCATGAAAATAATAAGATGAATAGGCCATCTGTCAGGAAAATAGAGACAATATTAAAATTGCAGAAATAAATTATTATATCTAACTCTGAAAAAACAGAAAATCTCTTACATGAAACAGACAAAAAGGCCATAATATTTTTGTAGACTATTATGGATTATTGTGTTGTCAAAGGGACAAAGGTTTCTGATTTGGTAAGAAGGTCAATCATCCGATTTTTTTTCCCAAAATCAATATTGCTAACCTGGCACCAATTTTAGAAAATATCCTCCTGAGAAAAACATATGATTGCACTGAAGTGTAAAAATAAATGTTTGTTTTCCTATAGTTAGAAGACAGACAAAGTGCCTGAGAAACAGTGAGTGTCAGTTCTCTTCTGCATCGCATTCCAGAAGTTAAAAGAATTTCTTATTTCAAAATATTCCAGTTTCTGAAGAAAAAAAAAATGTAAAGTTGTAAGTAAAAATGCATGTTGCTAAAGCTGAAGGATTTAAATGTCCTGAGAAAAAACAGTCAAGATTAGGCACACACTTGATAATCAGGCACCCGAATTACTTTGTCAAAACAGTGTTATTCACAAAGCTCCCAGGGCGTCGCTGGGGTGACCACAGTGATTGCCCTGTAATGTGTTCCCAAGATAGCAGCACGCCCAATGTTCCTGGGACCCGTAGACTGGAGCTTCTTTAAAACATTCCGTTTTCTGTGAATCATTTGATAAGACTTTGTTATAAACTGAGCAAAGAATGTTCTGATTAATCTCTTCTTTCCCAGCCAAGGGGATGATCTTGCCTTCTGACCTGTGGGTGTCCATTCTCATGTATCTTGTAGCATCAGCTACTCGGAAAGTCCATCTAACCCTATCAGCACTCAAACACTAGATCACCCCCTCTCTCCTGGCCCTGCAGCAACCTGGTGACCATATTTACCCTTAGATGAACTACATTTAATCAATTCTTCATCTCATTGGGTCAAATAGCATTTTTATTTCAATAACAGGCCGAATCCAGAGGGCTCTTTGTTCTGACTCTCAAGCAATAATTCGTAGCATTAATGCACCA
This sequence comes from Molossus molossus, assembly GCF_014108415.1. Lineage (NCBI taxonomy): Eukaryota > Metazoa > Chordata > Mammalia > Chiroptera > Molossidae > Molossus > Molossus molossus. The sequence continues at coordinate 26,990,032 of NW_023425346.1, forward strand.
CTGTGATTGTAAACAATAGGAAAAAACGCTATTTGATCTCCTCTGAAAGTTTCCTTCTGCTTATTCTCTGCCTCTCGAATAGCTATACATTAACATTTTCTTGTAAAGTTAGGCAGATAATATTTGTTCACTCTTGTCATATCAAGTTTAAAGTGTTTTATTTAAACATGAGATTTGAGGCATTCTTAGTGAATCGCTGTGCAGAGAAAAGCATTTCTTTGAATGCAGTGTTCACCTCTTCATGGATCAGGATGTATTTGGTTCACTCCTTTTTCATTTCTGCCATATAGGAACAATGCTACTGTTCTTCAAAATCCTAAAAGAAAGTAATTTGTCTTTATATGTATTTATTTGGGTGTTCCCAATAGGTCTAATTGTATGCTTAGGAAAAAAATATTTATTGTGAACATATAATCTATGAGATTTTTTTTTCAAAAACATGTTTATTTCTCCTTACTCATGGCAAAACTCACATCCATGTAAAGAAAATCAGGTATTTCTTCCACCCACAATTATGAGAGGCATTGAATCAGTCAGTCAATCTTTCTTTGATTATTTAAGTATAACCTGAAGCCAAATACTTCTGCTACCCAATTGCCCTAAAGTAAATAACTACACTCTTTCTTTTTATTCAAAATTAACTGGTCTGGAAAAAAAAAAAATAGAAGCAAAATAACAGATGCAATCCCCTAATAGCAAATGTAGGACTGGGATAGTACCGAGGAGATGGTGTCCTCCAAAACCGAAGTCAAAGGTGAAGAAGAATTTCTCATCAAATTACTGCATTGGAATGGCTCAAGTTCAAGTTCCTCAGTATAATCTCTTTATGGCCTGCATTCTGGTCTCCAGTTTTTTTCTTCCACACCCTGACCCATGATTTATGTTCCAGGAAATAGTGCTTATAATTCTGACTTTTACCTTCAAAGTTTTCTTTGCTAAGTTAATACCCTGTAAGACTCAATCAGGCCATACCTCCTCCAGGAAACTCCCAGACTTCTGAGGCATGTTAGGGGATCCTCCCAGTCTTCCTGTAATATTCAAGCCCTATCTTTAGCATAGCAATTGCTAAAGTGCGTTATAACAAGCTAGTTACGGCTGGCTCTTTGTCTCTTCTAGATTGCCAGAGTCTGAACAGGACCCTGTCTGTTTTACCGGTGTATCTGCAACTAGCAGAGGCTTGCTTGTGCTTGAGAGGATAGTTGACCCTTGAATAACAAGGCTTTGAACCGAGTGTGTCCACTTATACACGGATGTTTTTTAATAAATACTGCAAATGTATTTCTCCTTCTTATGATTTTCTCAATAATATTTTCTTTAACTTACTTATATTGTAAGAATGTAGTATATAATACACAAAACATGTGTTGATTGGCTGTTTATGTTATTGGTAAGGCTCAGGTCAAGAGTAGGCTATCTATAGTTAAGTTTTTGGGGAGTCAAAGGTGATATGTGGATTTTCAACTGTGGAGGAATCAACACCCCTAATCCCTGTGTGGTTCAAGGGCCAACTGTACTCATAAATGTGCAGTGTTAAACCACTAATGAATAGATGAGGAAAATCAAGTGACAATTATAACGTACTTTTCATTATGTGCTAAAAATGAGGATGGAATTCCTGAAACTCTTTTGGAAAAAAAGAAGCAGTTCTTTTTCCTGACTACTTGGACTAGATTGATATTTTAAGATCACTATTTATATATCTCTCCTAATTTCTTCTTAAAACTGTAAATATCAAAGCAATGGTATATTTTATGCAGGCCTCACTCACATGTTGTGCCTACAAGAATCATGTACCAATAGGTATTTTATTATACCTGACTAAGATCTTGGGGGAGGGGAAAGGGAAAATCCTAGTAGTCCTTTTGCTTCAAGTTACTGTCTTCTCAACATCTTTTAACCTAGGGAAATATTTCCATCGTGAATTCTAACCTATTTTATTCCAGAGAAGAACGCTGATTCATACTCTTGAGGCTCTTCTATGAGCTCTGAGAGTTTTCAAAGCTCTGCTGGAGGCAAGAGAACAGGAGAAATGCTATAATGTGCAAGGAAAGAAAATAGTAGTTTTGATCATTTTAGAAGACTCTGAGGATAATTTTATTTAAGATCAACTTATTTACAAAAATCTAGTTTAATACAAAAGTTTAAAGGTGTTGTATGCACCCTCTTCAATAGGTTGTATAGGACTGTGTCAGAAATACGGGTCTGAGAGTCAAAAAATTTGGATACAATTCTCACCTCCAGGATATACTAGCCATATGAACGAACAAGTTTCTTAAGTTTCTTGATTTTTGTGATAAATATAATGGGTATAATTATGTAAATAGAAAATAATGCAAGTATATAAATATGTACATAATCTAAGGAGATAATTAGTTCTAAAGATAATGTATATGCTGGATCTAAACTATATCCAAGAACTTTATTTATATTATGATATAAATATTAGATATGATTATTTCCAAATGGGTATGGTGTAAGCAAAATAATCATGACTTTTGTTTGTCTACTATAAATCAATCAGTTTCTCTCTTCAGAAATATAGCAAAAATGTACTTTGCCAGTGATTTGAAGAGTTGGCAAAATCAGATTAAACGAATGTGCAATTTACCAAAGACTTACTTCTTAAAAAATATTTTCATTATTCTATTGACTTAAGGGATCATATATACTTTTACCTTTGATTTTGTTAAGATATTTGAGTGTTATGAGGAATAAATACTTAGTTTTGCCATTCCTGAATGTAAGCAATTTTATTTCAATTCCTAGAGATTAAACTTCACCATGTCAAATGCCTTTTCCATTCTTTTATAAAGTAGCAAAATTATATAATGGTAGAATTTTGACACAGTTATATAATTCACTTAAAAGTAAGGAAAGGTTTCATTTAATATATTGTTTTATATATGTGTGTATGTGTATATACATATGTTTACATATATATTCTCATATATTAGCATCAAATACAATATTATACCATATCTGTTGATAAAGATATGACTTGTTTTTCTTTTTTTTTTTTTTTTAATCCTCACCCGAGAAAATTTTTCCATTTTTTGTTCAGGTAGAGTGGGAGGGAGAGAGAGGAACAGAGAGAGAGAGAAACATCGATGTGAAGGGACACATCGAGTGGCTGCCACCCGCACAACCCAACCAGGGCCGGGGACAAACTGCAACCGAGGTACGTGCCCTTAGCGGGAACCAAACCCGGGTCTCTCAGGACCGCAGGCCGACGCTCTAATTGCTGAGCCAAACCGGCCAGGGCAAGATATGACTTTTTAAACTAAAGATATAAGAACCACATAAACATAGAGACATTTGTAAGGAATGTACTGAAAGACACTGCAAATCTGGTCTCACCAGAGCACACTGTACTGACAGGCTGGCATTGGCAGGTGGGCCTAGATGCCCACCATGTCCGCTGTGTCTGAATGAAGGGATTTTGATATCTGGGAGAAGCAATCCTGCCTGACCAAGCTGTCAATTATTGCTGAAGGCAAGATCTCTCTATTCCACTAGACTGTAAATACCTGAAGGGCATAAACTATGACCTTCCGATGTTTGTGCCTCCTTATCCCCATTACCTAGAACAGAATCAGAAACATAGTGGTGTTCAACATTAAACGTCTGAGTGGGTAAATCAGTGACTGAATGAAAGAGATGAAGAGAAGAAACCAGTTATGAATAGTATGTATGAGGATGAAGGAACAGGTTTCGATATGAGGCACTGAGCCCTTGATGGGTGCTTTAGTTTGGGTTTCTCCTGAGGCAGTCCCCAAGACAGGATTTGAGTGTAGGTAATAATATTGAAAAGTGATCCTGTAAGGACAGCTAGGAGATGGGAGAGAGAGCCAGGAAAGATAACCAACAAAGAGAAATAAAAGGTACCCGAAGTTTAATGTTGATGTGAAACTGGGAGCTTTTCAGATCAAAAAGAAAAAAAAAAAAATGGCAGAGAAAAATTGATACATATTAGGATAGAAAAGAAAGAACTACAGAGCATAAAGTGCTTGGGGAACAGCAATAGACAGCAACAAAACATTAGAGAAAAAACTGGAGATCAGCTTGGAAATAAATGTACAGTGAACATTAACAAAAGGTCTTGTGCCCAGCTTGTGTGGCTCAGTGGACTGAGTATCAGCCTATGGATTGAGAAGTCCAGTTCAATTCCCGGTCAGGGCACAGGCCTGGGTTGTGGGCTCGATCCCCAGGAGAGGGTGTGCAGGAGATAGCTGATTGATGTTTCTCCCTCACATGGATGTTTCTATTCCTCTCTCCCTTCCTCTCTAAAAAATCAATAAAAATATATATTTTTTAAAAAAACACACGAAAGGTCTTGTGTGGAATACTAAGAAATGTTGACTCTATGCTCTAAGTAATGGGAGCCTAGTTACAGACTTTTATGTGAACAGGAGACATTAGCCGATCTGATCTTTAGAGTAGTAGTTTGTTGGAATGGTGAAGAATGTCAAAGAGACAGCACACAAAAAAATGAAAGATTGGGGGTCGGGAGATAAATCAGGAAACTGTCACAGTGGACCAAGTAATATAATGCAGCTGGAACTAGGCAGTGGAAATGGAGAAAAGAAAGGATCCAAATTTCTGAGGGGATATTGATAGGTTTTCTTAATGTATATTAGAAGAATTCTTGGCAGTTCCCAAATACCCATTGCTTCTGTTGTTTGGGAGAAAAAAATACCAGAATGCCCAGGAGTTCAGCAGAACTTGCATCCTATATCTCAGTCTTTCGGAATCCTACAAGATCCCTGCTATAAAACTGTGGTCCACCAACAGCAACAATATTACCTGGGGGCTTATTAGGAAATACAGAAACGTCACGCTCCACCCTAAATCTACTGAACAGAATCTTCATTTTAACAGATAATTCATATGCACATTAAAGGTTGAGAAACAGACTACCATAGGACAAAAATGATTTATCTCAGTAGGGTTTTTGAAGTCTGGCGCCAGAGTGGCCATTGAGACTTTGACAAGACCTACTTAGGTAGAAATCTAGTCTGCCTTTGTGTAAATAACTCTGCTTATGGTTAATATTCTATTGGCCATGCCACGACAATGTTTTGATGCTGAATATTTATTTAATCTCATAACCCCCTTCAACCCATGATTACAGACTGAGACAGAACCCAGACTCACAGTTTTCTTGTAACTTTTGCCTATACCACACCCAAATCATGACCTCTGAACTATCCATGTTGAAAAATCAACAGTGCTAGCCAAACAACAACAATGAAAGTTAAGCCAAGAATAAACTACCCTCACCAAAACCAACAGCCAACAAACCAAAGCTCCAAACAATTTCTTGGAAGAAATCCATTAATTCCCTGGATATTCTGATGTGCAAAGTTCATCAAAAATGCTATTTACTCTTTATTTTCCATTTGACTCTTCTTCTGGGATCATACAATCTTGTATGTAGCCTTCTTTCTGTTACTTCTCCAAATGGAAAAAACATAGTATTTTATTGCTTAATGTCTTTTATATTTTTATTGTTTTTGGGCACTTGAATTCATTTCCTCTTGCCTGTCAGGTTAGATGCCTTAATTCTGAATAAGCCGCAGCTTAGCTGTTTCACATATACAGTGAGCTTATGTGCTCTGCCTGCCAAAGCAATCAAGGCCCACTGGCCTGGACTTTGGTCAAGTTCTGTGGAAAATGGCGAAGAAAACAAATGAATGCAGGCTTATAGTTTGGTCATCAAGTAATAAACCAGAAATTCAAACTTCAGTTTGATTAATCTTTCTAGTAGTAAGAGAATCCACTGACTGCGAAGAGTTGATAATGACTATTTCTGGGATTTTCTGAAGTAAAGCATCCTTTTCTCAGTTTTACCGTTATCTATTCTAGAAAATGGAAACTGAAATAGGCAAATGATAATTCTTTTCTAAGAATCTTCCTCACAAATTTGCCTTTAAATATCCAGTCTTAAAATTTTGTTGGATAGTCACCCTGGCTGGTATGGCTCGGTTGAGTGTTGTCCCATGCACCAAAAGGTCACCCATTTCATTCCTGGTCAGGGCACAGGCCCGGGTTGTTGGTTCCATCCCTGGTTGGGGTGCATGCTCTCTCACATCGCTGTTTCTCTTTCTCCCTCTTTTCTCTGTCTCTAAAATCAATAAATATATTTATTTTAAAAGTTTGTTGGATGGTAATGAGACAGATTGAAAGAGTTTCCTCTAAATTATAGTAGGGCCTGGAACACTTTACTTATTTAGCTATATTATTCCAGGACAGCTTACATAAGAATAATTAATCTTCATTTTTTGTCCTAGTCAGTACCTGGGTTTGTTATTGAGGTTCTAACCTTATTTTCAAATTATGTATAACTGATTCCACAGGAAAGGTTTGGCTAAGAACCCATATAATTTTTGCTTAACTCATTTTTATTGAACAAAATCCAGAATTTTAGTCAAGAAGCGTTAGATATTAATCACATGTGAGTTGGATCATTAAAATTTCCTTACCTTCCAGAACAGCGGGTCATTATGGAATCATAAGAAGTGAGCTCACTTAATAATCTTTACAATTACAGAAAAGCAATTATTTTCATAAGTCTTAGAAGAAGCTTTTAACTATTACTTGAAGAGCCTATTGGAATATTTGAATGTATTATGTTGTGTTATTATAGATGTGACTTGTGAATTGAAAAAAATGTCTTCTGACACAAGACTCAGAAGTTCTTTCCAGCGTGAATAGTTTTAATTGTTTAAATATTAACAGTTGTAATTATATTCTTTACACGGCAAGTAGAGGTAGAGGCCTTATTGTTAGAATATAAATTCAGTATTATTTCTTAATTAGTACACTCTTAACTTTATAGAAAATTAGAGCCGACATGCATATTTTATACAACAGTTTAGAACAATTGGTGACAACTTAAGGTGAGCCAGTTAGAGGGAAAAAGTAAAAAAATACCTCTTCTAAATTATGATCACCTTTCTCCTTCCTTTTTTTGTAACCACGTCTCATCTCTGACTTTGAAACCCAACAGTTTTAACTTGGTTCTTATTGCAGTGGGCTAATCCCTTTCATAAATCATGCTCAAGAGCTGAAATAATTTGCACATCATTTAAAGAGTATTTGCTTTGAAATATTCACCTCAAGCCCTTTTGTATATCCTTTCTCTCTAAAGATTTGTAGTATTTGTTTTGTTCTCTGAGGTATAAAAGACCTGGATAAACTTTATTCCTGTTGTTTAAAGATTAGTTAACGAAAATGCATATTAATTCAGCAGGGACAGGCACAAACCTCAGTCAACACGATCATACATATGCCCCTCGGGAATAACAAAGTACAAAATGTCATTCTTCAAATCTCCTTGGACTTGCTCAAAAGAGCATTGAGGGATTTAAATTTCCGAAATATGTCTACAAATGTATTTTCTTTGTTGTGGAGAACAGGAGCTATACTGATTATTTTTCCCCAGAAAATTGATTCTAATTTGTATTTGAAGAAAAATTAAGCTATCTACAAAATGGCTCTTCAAGAATACAGAGGAAAAACAGCCACCGTAAAGGTAAATTCAATGTTAAAAAGTTACGTAACTGATAGATTACTACATTTTTAATCTATTTAACTTCAAACCTCAGATCCTCAAATAAAGTTTAACAGTAGAACATCCTTGTTTTCCCTCCTAAAATCAAGTGGACCTCATAAAATCAGAAGTTAACATGTTTAGGTAAGGTTCAATACTTCCAAATGTATAAACTCAAATTTTACAATTTGCTGGTAAACTCAGTAAAAGAAAATGTCTATGTTCTCAAATAATATATCTGTTTTGTATGTTAAGATGTGTCCTGTTCTGTTCTTAAACTGAAAATGACCATAAACTTTGGCACTTAAGTGCTTATCCGGAAATGACTAAGTGGATTCGGGGGTAATAAATCACTCATATGGATCCAGCCACCCACAGTCTTGTTCCACTTCTCTCCTTTACAAGTATAGTAATAGACATTTCCACAGTCCTCAGGGTGCCAAACTTTGCACCATTAGGAAAATCTGCAAGTAGGTTGATTTATCTTCCTCACTCAGTTAGCTAAGACCCAACTAAGTAAAAACCAGCAGGAATGAACTTGACTTGTTAAACTTTTTAATAGGGAGATGCAACAATTACAACTTCCCTCCTTTGCCACTTCAATTTACATTGGATGGGAAGCCCCTTGTGAAAAATATTCAGATGAGATCTCAAATTATAGGTGCATGGCTGGATGATGCTGACTCTGGGTTTTCATTATACACAGAGGATTGTCTGCTGTTTGCAATTAATCCAGACACAATCCTCTTGGTACTTTGGGAGGAATGTGGAAGAAATAGCCATTTTATAAGTTGTAAACTCCTAAATTACCCTAAATTAGAGACACTATTAATCGGACATTTAGATATAGATAGGATCTACTTATGGTGTAGGCTCATCTTCCCCTGATGGAGAAATCAATTAAATATTTAGGATGTGGAATACCTTCCAGGTTGGATAATGCATTTCATTTAAATTATGGTCCTCCAATCTGAAACATTAAAGGGGATCTTAACGGATGGAAGCACATTACTGTCTCTTGGATTGGGCGCATTAACACTTTAAAAATGAATGTGCTTCCCAGGATTTCCTATTTGTTCCACCAGCTGCCTGTCGATGCGCCAGATAAACAGTTTAAGTATAAGTATGTAAAAGATGCGTAACACTGTGTGCTGAGGTGCACCCTGGCACGAAAAGTCTCCAAATGTGCCCCCTTTGGGTGTATTTTATCAATGCCCTAGCAATCTAAAATAAGAGGGCTCATTTGATCATGGGAGAGTGGGAGGGAAACACAGTAAAGAGATACAATTAGTCCCCTCAGAAAGATTCTGTGTATTTCTAATCTTGTATCATTTCTCCCTAAAATGTGTCTTAATAAATAACTAAAAATAATCACAAGAAAATATTGGGTCATATGGTAGATTTTGAAATATGCTTTCCCATTATAAAAATATTGCCCGGCTGGTGTGGCTCAGTGGTTGAGAATCAACCCATGCACCAAGAGGTTGCCGGTTCGATTCCTGGTCAGGGCACATGCCCAGGTTGTGGGCCTGATCCCCAGTGGGAGGCATACAGGAGGCAGCCAATTGATGTTCTCTCTCACAATGTCTCTCTCTCTCTCTCTCTTCCTCTCTCTCTAAAAATCAATAAAAAAGAATTAAAAATTAAATGTTTGACATAAATATCATTTGATTTTCACTCAAGGACCATTACTATGCCAAATTTTTTTATAAGAACAAAGCTTACATGGCCCCCATGCTACAGAACTATAGTATAGAATAGTAAATTTACTGTTTACCAGGCTGTAGGCCTTGTTCTAAGCAGTGTACATGTTCTCTCTCATTTAATCCTCTCCACGCCATGAGGTACAGTGGTACTGCACAATTATTCCCATTTTACTTGTTGGGTAACTGAGGCACCAAAGGGTTCATCAGTGTGCCCAAGGTTACTCAGCTAAGAAATGGCAAAGTTAGAATTTGAAACTAAATATTCATCCTCCTCAGCAGGAACTTTAACCATTGTTCTGTGAGGCTTCTGGGTTCGGAGTGAGGCTGAAGGTTTCTGCTACTTACTAGCTCTGTAAACCCTGAGCCAGCCATATAAGCTGGCTTAGCTTGTTTTATAATCTTGAGAATGTCAATCATAATAGTACCTACCTCACCAAGTTGCTCAGAAGCATAAATCAAATTATATATGTGACTTTTATTGCAGTGTTTGGCATAGTGTACTAATTGCATTAGTACATATATTCTATTTTCTCCCAAAGTACTTTGAAAAATCCTCCTAGTTTGATTAAGAAAAGGTTACTTTAGAGATAAATGATTAAAATTTCTACAGATTAACATATTTTCAAAAACTATTTTTGATTTATTGAGGGAAACAGTATATTGAATGACTTACGGAAGATTACAAACTTCCTGAACTGAGTCAGACATTCATCCTCATTAGTTTCCATTTATCAAAGTCTTGATTCACAGTTGACATAAATATATTATGTTAGCTTACTTAAAGAAAACAAATGTACCCAATCATAAAGGAGATGATGAAGATAGGGGTCAATCTCTCTGTTTCTGAGGCTATGCCAAATCTGATAGAACACATGCTTCAGTGCATCTGCCTTGCTTCGGAAGACAGCAAAAAATTCAGCTCCTGGTATAATTATATAAGTTGGATGGTCATACTGAGGAAGTTAAACATTGGCAATAGAATATGGGATTACAAAGTTCAATGAAGTTGCAGGAATTTAACTGAAAAGAAATTACTGATCAGCATTTTGGGGTGGGGGAGAATACACAAAAAAGGAACAAATTGATCCTTTTGAAGCTGGGTGGAAAGAATGTTCCAGAAGCCTTCCTTTCTAATCACTGTCATTGAGAGACCCTCAGGCCTCTTATTTGTTAGTAATTGATACCTAGACTTCAGGCTCAAATACGAAAGACAACTGCTATTTAAAGGGCTTGTCAAGAAAGTCAGGAATTAGTTGGAGTTCTTTTTTTAACCCAGTCTTTCACTATTGGGCCAAGTTCAGTGTAAATCAGGGGTGAATATTAAGCAGATAATTTTACACTTCCAATGTATTAGGAATCTGATACACTATCCCATCCACAGTTTCAGTTACCCACAGTCAACTGTTGTTCAAAAATATTAAATGGAAAATATTAGAAACAAATAATTCAGAAGTTTTAAATTGTGTGCTGTTGGAGTAGTGTGATATAACCTTGCACTGTCCTTCTCTGTCCCTCCCAGGATGTGAATCATCCCTTTTCCAAGATATCCACTCTGTGCACACTACCCACCCCTTACTCACTTAGTGGCTGTCTTGGTTATCAGATTGACTGTCTTGGTATAACAGTGCTTGTCTTCAAGTAACCCCTATTTTACTTAATAATGACCCCAAAGCCAGTAATGTAACTTGTATTACAGTATATTTTTATGATTGTTCTATTTTATTATCAGTGATCGTTTTTAATCTCTTATTGTGCCTATTCTATAAATTAAACTTTATCATAGGTATATATGAATAAGAAAAAAACAGTATATATAGGGTTTGGTACTATCTGTGGTTTCATGCATCTATTGGGGGTCTTTTGAATGTACTCTCCATGGTTAAGGGGGACTACTGTATTTAAAACATCAGAAATGTGCCCAGCCAGTGTGGCTCAGTGGTTGAGCATTGACCCATGCACCAAGAGGTTGCTGGTTCAATTCCTGGTCAGGGCACATGCCCAGGTTGTGGGACAAATCCCCAGTGGGGGGCATGCAGGAAGTGGCCAATTGATGTTCTCTCTCATTGATGTTTCTATCTCTCTCTCCCTCTCCCTTCCTCTGTCTCTACAATCAATAAAGAAAAAGAAAAAAAGACATCAGAAGTGTGCTTTATTTGGCTAGAAAAACAGCCTGTTCAGCAAACTCTATATTTATTTGTTTGCTTATTTATTTGAAGGTCCTAACAGTAGCAATGGGCCTGGCCAGTGTGGCTCAGCAGATTGAGCATCAGCTCGTGGACTGAGAGGTCCTGGTTCAATTACCAGTCAGGGCACATGCTTGGGTTGCAGGCTCCATCCCCAGCAGGGGGCGTGCAGGAAGCAGCTGACCCATGTTTCTCTCTCACATTGATATTTCTATCTTTCTCTCCCTTCCTCTCTCCCTAAAAAATCAATGAAAACATATTTTTATAAATAGGAATGTCACCCAGGCCCAGTCAAATGGATTAGCCAATGAACTTTGAAAACCAATGAAGAAACAGGTTACATAGAGCAGTGCCCCTCCCAATGTTTTTCTTACCTTCATAATATCGAGGGATTAAGGATTCCCCTGTATTATGATATGGTAATAATATAAATGGTAACTCAGATTAGAATGCTCTATATCAAAGGACTGAGAGAGGACAGAATAATCTCTAAAAAGCTAGAATCTACATTTGGGGTCTAAGCGAAGATGATGAAAACTCTAAAAAAACTAGAGTAGTGGGTGGGCACTCAGTCCACACGCTCCCATCACAGGCATTTATGGAGAAGTTGTTTTGTCCATGTACCGTTTGAAGCACTAAAATTGAAGAGGTTCCAAATGTTTTCATTCTACATTGACAAAGAATGTTTATGATCACATTTTTAATAGGTATTTTTTATTCTATCTCACAATTTAATTTAATGATAATCTTACACATGAAATACTGTTGAATATACCTGCTTGATTTTATCAACAAAATGAAAACAATGATGACTGGTTATATATGCTTTTGGCAAAGTACTTTGCTTATATTTATGATTATCTCTCACGTTGAATTTATTAGAAATTTTGCATTCACTTTAAGGATATACTCCCATCTATGGCTGGTTAGGTGATACCATGGACCATGGTCCACTAAGAGCTTATAAGGGAAATTTAATAAATTAAAATGCGGCAAGCTTGAGTCCTGGTGTCTTTCTTTCAGTGTTCTAGAGGCTGAAATTATTGCCTAACTTGCCCTAAGAATAAGAATCTGTCACGTTTCAGTAACAGAAACAGTGTTCAATGACATAGAGCCCAGCTGTTAGGAAGCAAGTACTACATTTAATTCCAGAATAAGGCAGCTCACCTGGTTGTCTAGCTATAGTTTAATGATGAAAAGTCATGATGCTAAAGCCAGATGGCCTGGGCATAAGTCTCGGCCCTGCCAATACCATCTGTATGGCCTGGGCAACATGTTATCATAGATTTGCAATAAGCACTAAGTCAGCCCCCGGAAATGCTCAGAACACTGCCTAGAATACAGTAAGTGCTCTTGAAATGTTAGTTATTTCTATTATAGACTTCTGCTAGACCAAATAAACCTAGCAGTCTATATACCTGCATAATTTTAAAAACAAAATGGTAAAAATATAAACCACAGAGAGGCAAATTAATTGGAGGTGATAGAACAATTTAGAATAATTACACATGTATCATTTAAATTTTCCATTGTCTTAAAATTATATATATTATGTAATGGTATGATATATATAAAGTGATATGGCTAAATTATTTCCAAAAGGTTAAATTATTTTTCTCCCACAGGGGAAAGAATTTTGATCAATCTTTCTGTATTAAATATATATATAAACATCAGATGTGCCATGTGCTGTTCTAAACGCATAGCATGTATTTTCTCATTTCTCATCTTTAAAACATCCTATACTGTAAGAATACTTTTATATTCATTTACAGAGAAGGAAACATACATATTTTAGTTTTGTAGCCCAGGTCATAACTTAAGCAGTCTAACTCAGAACACATGTTGCATTTTTAAGCTTTCAACAATTTTGTTTTTATTTTTCCTTGCCTCTCTTTAAGTTTTGCTTGTTAATATGTATAAATAATTATATCGTGAAATGATTTTTGTGTATGTGTTTTGAAAAATGAAGAGATCTTTATTCAGATATAAATGCATGTGTGTATATATATAATATACAAAAATAAATTTTAAGGGCCATATTGACAGATGGAAAAAGCACAAATGTCAAGGAAAGTTGATTTAGAAAATAATATATAAATAACAAAAATTAAACTCTAGGATTTATTGAATTAACAGATGGTGAGTTAAAAAGTAAAAACAAAATCTTAGAATGTAATTTGATTTTGTAAACTAGTGAAATTATTTTATGAACTCGTTCAGAAGTTTGTTCTTTTCTAATTATATTTTTTAAAACTCTAACCTTTAAGTTCCCAAGTAAATTGCTTCATTCACTTAACCGTTCCAGTTTAGAAATCTTCATCTATACATATTTAGTATCAGAATACAAAATATAATTCCAGATAAATATTCATATGATTATGTAGGTAAAAACATAGTTTACATATTTGTATTATTTAATAATATATAGCAAACTTTGTACCCTAAGTGCAGATACTACACATTACTTTTAAATACCCCTCATACACTAAAGCCATAAAGAAAATTTCAAAAAAAATTCTAAATGCAGAAAATATAAAGAAATGAAATATAATAAAAGGTGAAACTGATAACAATATATGAAAGAAAATGGCGCAAGTCACTTGCTAATTAAAATAACATTCCCTGCAATTGCCTTTGTCCTAAGAAATACTTCAATAAATATCAAATTTAATACTATGCAACCAAAGAAATATTCAGAAGCAAATTTTTTAGTATTAAAAAGAAAGTAAAATAATTAACTCAAGAAATATTTTAATGAGTGACTATAACTAAAGAAGTCTAAAAGTAGAAATGATAAAATTAAGAAAAACAAATTAATTAGAAAACTGTAAGTTATTTGAACTAAAAGGTAGTTCTTTGGAAAATAACCAATCTTATTAAGAATTTTTAAAAAGTACTGAAAATATAATTTAAAAGATTATAAAGCACAATTAACAAAAATGTATAATGTGAAGCAGATACAAAAGTTAAATCTCAAGACAATAACAGCATATAAGATCTTATTTTGATAGATAGGAAACCAATGAAATTGGTTATTTTGGAGGGTATAATCAAAGTAACTTAAGAAATTAGAATATCCAAATACATTTTTTCTATATCTACCTATAAATAAATAAATAAATAAATAAATAAATAAATAAATAAATCTGCCTCAAATATGTTTTGAGTCTGAAGATTTACTGCTGATCAGTAATGTAGATTTTCTAAAGAACAGGTGAATTTCATGTTATTCCGAAGCACACAACTAATCAATGAGAAAATCTTAAAATATACAGTGTACAACCCAAGAATCCAGCAATAGCAAGCATGTCACCACAGCGGCCGCCACAGAGGCCATGAACAGCAGGGTGGTCAGCACAGAAATGGAGATGAACATGACCAGAGCTTCAATCCTGACTTTCCAAGAAGTTTTTCAAGGAAGTCAACTCTGAACATCTGCACGTAGACTATTCGAGCACTATTAGCAGTGTGTTCAAAAAGCAATAAAGGGGAAGGGTATTCCTACTGAAGACTGGTGGTCATAGGCCATGGAAAAGAAGAGTTTGAAAGTTCTCTGTGCCTTTAACAATGAAAATGGACTTCTCAAATCTTGAAGTTAAGAACTCTGAATTTTGTCATTTAAGATCATCAACATCCATTTGACAAATAGTTTAAGAGACAGAAATTTATTTTTTCTCTTTCCTAATGTTTCCCCCTCCATTGGATATACCACCACTCATTGCTTTGAAGTCAAAACTCAGTTGCTTTGGCATCGCGCAGCAACACAGAATAATTTTGGGGAAATGATGGTTGCAATGCTTAGTCTGTGATCAACTTGAAATAATACTTGTAAATATTAGTAAATTAGTCAGAAATGGTCAAGGCCATCTGACTTCTTAAGCTTGGCCGTTAGTTATACCATATTAAACTTATATAGTTAGTTTTTTAATGGAGGCAATTGGCTTGATCTTTCGCCTTAGGCAACTGATGTTCTGAAAATCATTCTTTGCAACCTGGTTTCAATGTTTGGAGACATAGTTTTATATTTTTGTATAGTAAACAGTTTTTGACATTGCTAGTGTCTTGGGTCAGCCAACAGAAAGACAGCTTTTAAAAATCAGTTTTCTGCCTTAACGAGGGGTGTCAGATTAAGACTTGAAGACTTCAAAAAGGTCTCCCTGAATGCCGTCTGCGAGCCACAATGGCATGGGAGAAGTTGGATAATTTGGGAAGCCATAGAGGAAGATGCAAGTTGAAAAGATTTCCTTTGGCCAGTGTTTAATTCAAGTCAAGGGGTCAAGCATGTGATTAAAATGTACCTGGTTAAATGGGGAATATAAGAATACTTTACTTGCCTTTGTTTCTCCACCCTGCCCTATAACATCTCGAATCATAAAGATGAAATAAGTTAGAGTATTTCAGATCTGATGATCATTTAAAAGCAAAAATTAAATTAAAAGAAAAATATTACATGTTTCATAAACTGTATCAACTACTACACTTCCTTGCATCATAAACATTTAGATAAGAAATATATCTGTCTGTACAGGTATACATACAAATATTCTACCTCAATCGTATATTATATATGTGAAGAAATTTGGAAATGAGTACTGTTAGCCTTTAAAGCATTTGTACTCTACAAACTTGATTTCAGTTCTATGAATCTGTTTAAAGAAAATAGTAATGACCCTGGAAGGGGTGACTTAGTTGGTTGGAGCATTGACCTGTGCACTGAAGGGTCTTGGGTTTGATTCTGGTCAGGTTATATACATAGGTTGTGGGTTTAATCCCCAGTGGGGGCGTGTATGAGAGGCAACCAATCAATGTTTCTCTCACATCAATCTTTCTCCTTCTCTCTCTCTCTCTATCTCTCTCTCTCTCCCTTGCCTTATTTTTAATTAAACAGATCCTCAGGTGAGGATTAAAACATAAAAAGAAAAGCAATTTTCTAAAAGTCTGAATTAATGTGTTTTTGGTCATAGTGAAAAATCTGAAATAATCTAACGGCCCACAGTGGACAGTTCTTAAATAAGTCATGTTACATCCATATGATGGTGTATTCTATAGTTATGAAAATTATATTTTCAAAGAACAATTGTGGAATGAGTGTGCATATGGCATAACGTGAAGTGGGCGGAATGAAAAACAGGCTACAGAACTTCTCTGATAAGGAGTGTGAAAGCAGGGACCTGGTCTGCTGGTACAGAAATGTGTCTCTGAACAAAGTAAGGGCTCGTTAAATAACTGTTAAATATGTGAAAGAATATATGATATCAAAGAAAATATACCAAACTAGCAACAGCAACAGTGGTTAACTCATAAATTATCATTGGTTTCCTTAATTGTTTTCTTCTCTGTTCTTTTTGTATCTTCTAAATTTTTCACAATAAATAGACGCTTGTTTCCAAAATAAAATAAAATTATAAAAATACGGTATTATTGTAAAAGATAAACATTGTTTATAGGAAATATATCTCACAAAGTTTCTATTATGCCATGTTAATGAATATCGGACTCAGCTCAGATATGAAACTCTTAGGTCTGCTCACACCAACTTGCTCCCCCAAACTTCACCTGTCCCAACATGTGACTACTCGACAGATAGATTGATAGAGAGAGACATGGATATAGATATATATAGTGACTACAGTGCATATTTCTTGTTTTAATTTCACGTTATCCTCTGCATACAGGAAGGCCTGCGTGACACATATATGAAGAAATGTAAACCCAGAAACTAAAAACATAATTTATCTTCAGCGAGCTGGAATGTAAAGGTTTATAAAACTAAGTACTTAAATAATGTTAAATTAGAACCTTTATTTTACACTAACCAGACCTCAGATGTGAAGCACAAATTATGGTTTATTGCTTGATATGGTAATTGCATTAGGGTTATTATTCTCTTTACTTTTCCTTTTTGTTCTGAGTTATACTTAATCCAAGAAGTGATACAGGTTTTTTTTTTTTTTTTAGGAAGATTTTACCTAAATTTTGATCTTGTTTAACTAACATATGGAATCATGCATATGATTCCTTCTGTCTTTGACCAGAATAAAGTGGGAGAATGAGGAGGAAGCTGACATTTACCATCGTAGAGGATCCTTAGGAAAGGAACCCAGAGCAGCAATGGCCTCAGCTGGCTCTGTGTGGCCTCGTGAGTCAGACAAAGGGCCCCACACTGCTGGAGGAGATGAACTGGCAGCTCCCGGGGGTACTTCGCACCCCACTCCCATCCCCAGGGGAGAATCGACACACAGAACCTGGGATAGAGGCCTCTTCTGCCAGAAAAATTCTCCTTAAATTTGAAGTTAGACCTTTGCCATCTCAGCTCCAACACGCTTAGTGAGTCTAGAATACTAAAGCCCACCTGAGTAATCTGGAAGATTTTCTTCAGGTTGGGTTGCACTATGAGACCACTCTTTCCATTTTGGCACATCTGTGAGGTGGTGAGGTTATGATGCGGGATCTTAGACGGAAGGACGAACAGACAGATGGACAGATGAACAGACTACAGCAAGAGAGAAAGATGGACTGGCATAGTGGGATGGGCTGGCTAACCAAATCTTAAATCCATAAGGGCAGTCAGGGAAGATCAAGCACAGACTGGAACTCCCCAGGCAGGAACTAACAGAGTGGCTGACCTCAGGGAAGGCATAAACCCTCTTTTAAAGAGCGCACCTGATTAGAACAGGATTCACCTGATCTAGTCTCGCCTGGGTAAGGAACTGCAAGTCAGCTGATTGCAGACTTCCATTTCCTCTGCAAAGTCCTTTCACGGAGCACTGAGGTCGGTGTGCAACTGAGTAACTGGGGTCCGTAGTCCAGCCCAGCAGGTTTGACACATTAAGAAGCTGTCACAGGCACATTCACTTGCCCATTGTCACGTAGTTGTCACCTGGCTGGCCAAAACTACAGTTAGCTCCCTTACGCCCCAGTTCCTTCTGTGACGGGAAGACCTGGCAGACACTTGCACACTACAGTGTCCTGTTTATGAACACATTTCTCTTCTACAGTAAAATTTAGCTATCAACCACGTTTCACCTTCTTTCCAAAACACGGGATTATCAAGTGACTCATAATGGTTGGAATATCTATAAGTGTAATTATATTATATACTCATTTAGCTTTGATTTGGTGGTGATGATAGTCTAGGCCAACCTAGCTAGAACTTCTAGATTCTTAAAAATAGTGACTACTTTTCTATTACAAAAAGTTAAATAACGTCTTTTAATTTTTTAAATTGATGTTAGGAGAATAAAGGTCAATGATAATTCATTTAATTATGTTTACCTTAGTGATGACTTTGTAAGTTAGACATAATTTTATAGAAATTAAGAATACACTAAAATTATGTAATTTTATAGAAATTGGAGATTTAAACAACAGAACAAATTACATTAGTGATTAAGGACATACAACAATATAATCTAAAATGAATTTCTATTAATATGCCAAGCAAAAAGTAAAATTAAATAAATAACCCTCTATCAGTGGTTCTCAGCCTTCCTAATGTCGTGACCCTTTAATACAGTTTCTCATGTTGTGGTGACCCCCAACCAGAACATTATTTTTGTTGCTACTTCATAACTGTAATTTTGCCACTGTTATGATTCGCAATCAGAAATATGTGTTTTCCGATGGTCTTAGGCAACCCCTGTGAAAGGTTATTTTGACCCCCAAAGGGGTCGCAACCCACAAGTTGAGACCACTGCTCCATATATTCATGTAAATTTAGAAGCTATGCTTAGCCTTGCCAGACAAGTTATTTCTATTTCTAAATGTAAATAACAGAAATTTCTATGACAGTTTCCAGTCAAGACAACTTTGATGCAATGGAAATGATATAATTAAGGCTAGTTTTGCTTCTTGCTACTGGTCAAGACATCTCAAGAAGTTTATATTGTAGGACTATAGCTTTTCTAAAGATTTTTATTAAAGGCTGCAGCCTCATAATGCTTCTTAGTTTCTTATCATAGGTAACATGATATCAAAAATCCTATTGGCTGTCTTTGGATTTTTATATCAACTTAAAGCCTTTTATTGGGAATTTTTCTTTATCTTATAAGAAAATTCTGTTCATCTGCTAGAAATCAGTGATGTCATTTTCATAATCAAATATTTATTAAAACAAGTTTTACCTTTAAAAATGTTTTTAGAACTTTTTTTTTACAATAGTTCCTTCGGTTAAAGAATGCGTTTTACCTTTACAATGTTCTCCCATCATTCCTTCGAATGCTTCTACTACCATCCCTTCATTGTTGCTCCTTTCTTTCCCTCTTCCTGATTTCTCCCCTTCCTAACCGCCTTCCGTTTTTGTTCTGTTGCTTTCCATGAACATTGTTGAATATATTTCATGAGCACTAACTAGAACATCCGAGATGAACAGAGGCAAGGGCGAGGGAAGCGGGAGAGAGAGGAGGAGGGAACAGCGGGCACCGCTGTCAGTCTTACACTGCTGTCTGCAGCTGGCTCTCCTGCCAGGGCTAAGCACAGGAAGTGCTAAGGTGACCAGAGACATCAGAGAAAAGCAAGAGTAATCTGATGACTATAATTGGTGAATCATGGATTATTGCTGTAATCTTTACCTTTAATGTTATAAATAAAGGCTATTACAAGTATATAAAATCTATGCACTGAATATCTTTATTGTGTTGATATCTGTATTTTTAGGGTATAACTGACAATATTTTAAAATCAGTATTTACTCCTCTTTTTTTAGCAGAATGCTAATATTTTCTATTTTTTTCCAGTTTAAGAATCTAAATGCTGATACATTACATACAAAAAAAAAAAAAAAGAGGATAAAATGTTTGGAAATATAATTACATTTTAGACAGTATTCATGTGAAGAAAAGTATAAATATGTTTTTCTTTTCACACTACTTTTTGACACCTTAGCACATAAAAATTAGAAGCCATCTCTTGTTATATTAGCAACAATGACATTCTTAATTAGAGGCACTGCCTCAATCTGTGCCCAGGTATGTCACTTCCCATCACCTCTCGTTCTTCCACAGAGAACAGAAAACCCGTCACTTGCCTTAGATACTCTCTTCAGGGCTCCCCATGTTTAACTGACACCCCATGTTTGCCAGTCAACAAATGGCTTCCTCGAATAGCAATGATTTGATATGCAACTGAATTCTCTATTTCTCTTCATTCCACAATGGTTTTTGTGGTCCTTGCTGCTTTCTCCGTGTCCCCTTTGTTACACTGTCAGGGTGAGGGGGGAGCAGTGGGGTGGGGAGGGGATGATAACATTATTCCAGAATAGAGCTTTTATTTTGATTGGCTGCTGTATTTTCAGTCTGTCATGGTTCCCCACTTCCATATAGGACAAATAATTTGGGCCAAGCATTACAGTGCAGTTTGGAAACAATTGGCTTCTATGGGCACAATCTCTTATTCTTTCCATATCTACTTTTTAAAAATTATAAAAATCAAGCCAATTTTTTTTTTTTCAAAACAATGCAGTTTCTCAAGATTCATGGAAAAGACAGCTTGGATTGCATTTCTTTTCTCAACTTAAGCATACGATGAAAAGAATGAGTTGTATAAGTCCAGTGTATATATTTGTTTAAACATTCACACATTGTGTTTTGAGTATTAATGGAAAAAAGTATTTTATGCAATGAGCTTTGTCTTCTGGTTTAGTTCTTCAAGTTCCTGACTCCTAGTTCTATGCTCATAAATCAAGCATATTCAAGCACAAAGCAGGTAATTGAGGGGAGCCATTCACTGGTAATTCCATCCTCTCTTTTGTGGGCACATTTGCAAATGTAAGTGATCTGCATCTGTGCAGACACCCTTCAGGGGCTTGTCTATCCTCACATCGTTTTTTAGACATCCAAGAAGTTTCTTTGTAAAACTCTCTTTCTGTGATGCCAGATGGTTGATGCCATCCTACAACACCATATTTTGAGCAAGGAGGACCAGTTTAGCAGGTAGATGAAACAACACCCATTGCAATTATTGTCACATCTCCCAATTCAGTAATGGCAAAATGTACTTCTCATCACATGTTCATTCCAAACACAAAAATGAGTAAAATTGACGTGGTTTTCCTTTTACACCGAGAATTGAGCACAGCTGCTCCCTTACAAACATTAAAAGGAGAAATAAAAGATAATAACATCTTTAATTTCTCATGATTCTCAGCATCTCTTAGAAAAATAGCTTCGTGATACATGGCTCAGTGGCCTGAAAATACCTACATTTTTTTTAAACACTTTTAAGCACTGTTTTTCTTCATATTATAATATAAGAGCAAGAAGATTTCTAGAAAATATAGAGACTTGGGGAACTAAGGGAAAAAATCTGAAAACTTGATATACTGCCTCGTCATGCTGTTCAATTATTCCATGATTTTTTTTTTATTTTTTGCAGCCTTTTGTTTAATCTCTACCCTGTACCATTCATTTACCTCGTCTGAGAAAAATCTTAGTAGCTATATGCATGACAAATATTAAGTAAAGATAAACATTTTAAATACTTGTTAGACTTTCAACTGTTTTCTCCCATACAATTAAAATGCGTTGGCCAGATAAGTAATAGTAGTTGGCTTTGTATTACATAATCTTCAGGGATTTACATATACAATAAATTTTTATGTTAACATAACAAAATAGGCACTTCTCATTAAATTTTTTTAAAAAACTTAAAGTAAACCCAAGTGTCCAAAACTGTTGTTTTCATCTATCAGAAGGGTTGGTTAAAAACTTTCCTGACACCACTTTCGGATCACAACAGAGACATAATACGTAATTCAAGTTATTAGCTTTTCACATTTAGACTCACAGATCTTCTAGACACAACTATTTTAAAAGAAGAACAAGATTTTCATGGAAAAATATGAATTATACAGTCATTTTATTGAGTCTTTATGGCTAATGCACATGGGGTTCAGAACTATAATGACGATATTGAGCACTTAAGTCATTAGGCTGTCATATTACAGCAAAATTATTTGTACTATATAATCATTGTTTCCTTTTTTATATTACACAGATCTAAGTTCAGTTCATCTATCTTTGCCATTACAGTAGCACTTTATTGTTGTAAATACCTTTTTTTTTTGGATGATTTGAGTATGTTCATTGTATTTCAAGTTCATGTTTATTAGACCTTTGCTTCCTTAAAGATGGGAAACATGATGGAAGGAAGTTTGCAATCAATCCGCCTCGTGGTGGCTTGTTTGATTGTGCATGGCTTCAGTGTCGATTGCTCTGTAGTTCATATTTTAAGTACTTGTACACACGCTAATACTTCAAGGTGAAAGGGAGCCAGTTGTTGTTGTTTTTTTCTTTTTTTGCTAGCAAACATTTCCATCATACCCATCATATTTAAAACATGCCCTTGTCCTTAAAATTAAAGTGAAATACTGTTTGTATTCAACATTTTCTTTTAAGGATTTTAAAGATGAATGGGGTTAGATGATTATTTGCGATAAGAACAAAATCATTTGGGAAGAAAAGTAAAGCTGAACCTGAAAAGTTTACTTGTAAGCATCGGGTGAAAGTGGCTTTGGTTTTGAAACTGTGTGTGTGTGTGTGTGTGTGTGTGTGTGTGTGTGTGTGTGTGATATAAAAGTTGGGAGGCGAACACACTTCTGAGCTTGAATACTTTTTGGCTGAGATGAAGTGAATTGATTCTCATACTGGAAAATGGCATGTTAAGTAAAATCAGTAGTGTATTCAAATCATTGTACAGTCAAGTCAGATAAATATATGACAATTAAAAGCAAAACCAAGCTTTAAATTAAACAAAACCAATTTATTCTGTAGTCAAGTCTACACTAGTGTGAGTGTGTGTCTCCAACTTTTCTCCCCAGAACAAAACCATGATTTGGGTGAATGCACTGTAGACCACACGGGCCTATCCAGTCTTGCCTTTATCAAAATAGATCATTTGAAATTAACCCTTTGTGAGAAGTTAAAAGTTATTTTTTTGCCATGGATTTTCAAAAATAAAACATTGTTTAATTGGTGGTGGAGGGAGGAATAAGCATTGTCACTCTGAAACTATTATAACTGCTCAAACTCAGAGAGCACAGATTATAAACTGGAAACACCCAGCATCCCTGGGAACCTATAGTTAACCCATTCACCCATTCGCTTTCCCCACGTATATTTTAGGGACTAGGTTTAAATGCACGGAGAGATGACTAGCAGGTGTGACATTCCATAGGCAGCACACTACAACAGAGCAGCACTTGAAAACTGGCTAAAATTCAGAAGCCTAACTATTGCAGATAGAAGGCTAGAGTGGACCCCAGCCAGGGTGGCTCAGTGGTTGAGCGCTGATCCATACACCAGGAGGTCACTGGTTCATTCCCGGTTAGGGCACATGCCCAGGTTGTGGGCTCAATCCTCAGTGGGGGGCACGCAGGAGGCAGCCAATTCTCTCTCACCAACATTTCTATCTCTTTCTTCCTCTCCTTTCCTTTCTCTCTAAAATTAATAAAGAACAACAACAAAAAAAAAAGAATAGAGAGGAAGTTGTTTCACCTGTTCTACCAAATTGAGATATAATTAATTAACATCATCTTGATTTTTTTTCCTCATTTTTAATCTTTTTTAATGAATCGTTCTGGCTCCCCACACATATTGTCCTTCTCGGACACTAACATAAGGCCAGGTAGAGAAAGAACTGGAAATACAAATCAATTCAGAAATAGCTTCTGGTTCTGGTGGCTCTGATTTCTGTCATTAGCCCATGGTTTTGCAGTTGGAAATCTATTTCACCTCACACATCCCTGCCCACGACTGGGGAAAGGCCATGCCAACTACAGCAATGCCCCACACGTGGGCTCCAGGGGTTGTCTTTGTACTGACTCATGCCCTGTTCAAACAGGACCCCAGAGCCTTCTTCAGAACTGTCCAGTACAGATGCCACCAGCCACACGTATTGGCTGGGCGTTGAAATGCAGCTGGTCTGGACTGAGGTTTGCTAGTTGTAGCAGTGACATGCATACCACATTTCAAAGACTTAACACAGAAAAAATAATATAAAATGTCTCGTTTATAATGTTTATATCAATTATATGGATAAACGACAATACTTTGGGTAGGGGTTAAAGAAAGTTTTATTAAAATTAATGTCTGCTATCTTTTCTTAATGTGACTCCCAGAATATTTATAAATACATATGTGGACAGTGCTGGGCTAGGGGGTCTGTGATCTCAGAGACCTGCTAGGCCAGAATCAGCCTCTAGCTTCTACACAATTCTCTTTCTCCCCCCCACATACCCCTTAATTGATACAGAGAATGGAGTTTATCATCCTCATTATCCTTATCATCATTAGCCATGATTCTCCAAGCTTTAAAACTTTTTTCCTTCATCTCTCAGTCACTTTCCTCCCAATAAATACCACCTGGTATAATTGTAATATATCCTTAGATGCACAAGCATTCTTAAAAGATACTTAATGTTGATTTCATATAAATTCTATTTTTCTGATTTAAATAAGATAGAAATATAACAATGTAATTCTGTACTTATATCTGTGAATAGATAAGAAGGTGAAGAATAACACAACTATTTCCAGATATTCAGGGTTTGAAGAAGAGGCTCTGAGAGCCTGGATCTGTCTCTCTTCTCAGACCTGTTGTGCTATAAACTCACACTGCTGTTCAGTGATAATAAGCAATTATAATAGTCTTTCTTTATGAAATATGAGGTGAAGGTTTACTTTCTTAGCACATAGGACTTCATCCATAAATGTAAAAGGTGGTGAAAATAAGGAATTAGAGCTTTTATTTTTCTTTAAAAAATGAGTTCAGAGTATTATATTCATCCAACAAATATATACTGAACACTTGTCCTTTGCCCAATACTGTTCTAGGTACTTGGACTAGAGTTTCTAAAAAAATAAATAGAATAGAATAGAATAGAATGAAATACAGGCAAAAAGCCCTGCTTTCATGGAGCTAACATTCGGGGGGGGGGGATGGATGCTAAAAGAGGAAGTAAAATATATATTAGCAATATAATAAAGTTTAAAAACTTTAAAAAAAAAAGGAAGGGAGATAGAGAGCATCTAAAGGAGGAAGGCTTGCAATTTTAAATAGAGAAGAACCTTTAGAAATAATGACATTTAAGGGAAGACCTGAAGGAAGTGAGGAAAGTAGCTATATGGATATCTAAAGAAAGAATGCTTAAGTCAGCTTATGCAAAGGCCCTGAGGCAGGATATGCTCATGAGACACAGCAAGAAGATCTATGTGTCTAAAGTAGAATTAGTGACTAACAATAAGTATAACCAGTCTTTCCGTCTGAAGGTATGTTAGCTTATCAGGAGATATTTGTTCTGAGTTTTATTTTTACTCTACTGATCAGAGCTAATTTTGCTTAAAAGTGTGATATAATCCTATGACCTCCAACAGTAAAACAAAAGTCTCTGCCTACTAACCTATTCTCTCATTCTCCACCAAACTCACAATTTAGCTCCTCAGAGCTTTAAATTCTCTCCAGAACTAACATTCCATCTATGATTAATCAAGTGTTAAGGATCTTAAAAGTGTTTTTAATGTGTAAAATATGTCTTAGCTATGATTATTAAAGTGCGCATTTGTGTGCCCTAAAGCTTGTCATGGGAAGTACTTCTGAAACAATTCTGATAAGCATTATCATTATATAAACTAATGTTGTTGGCATATTTATCGAAGCAGACCTCCTGCTATTTCTATTTGGGTAGACACAGATTTAAATCTTAAATTAAGGTATAAAACAAAATGTTTTTATGCTTGTTACTTAAAAATAATTATTATTAGCAGAAGTTGGAGTAGTCACCCACCCCATGCATTCACCTGGAGGAAGGTGTACTGACAACAAATGTATTGCCATCAATACTGCAATGACTGAACATTCAGACAATTAGAGAATTTGCTATACAATGCATGAAAAGTGTGAAACAATGTACTCTGTCTCAACAAGCAATTTCTAGGGCTCCTTCTGTGTAAGATGGACACAGCTCTTTACTGACAGCTATTTTAATATTTAATTTAATTTTTCTATACTTTCTCCAAATTTCTTAAATTATCCACATCCATTTTCTGTTTAGACACATAAGTATTATGACTTTTTAAAAATTTTTTTAAATTTATTTTTTTAGAGAAAGAGGAAGGGAGAGGGAGAGAGAGAGAGAGACATCTATGAGAGAGAAACATTAATTGGCTAACTCCTACACACCCCCACTGGGTATTGAGTCTGCAACCTGGGCATGTGTCCTGACCAGGAATCAAACCAGTAACTTCCTGGTACATGGGCCAATGCTCAACCACTGAGCCACACCAGCCAGACAGTATTGTGATCTGTAATTGGTAGTTCCCAAAGCCCAAGGACCATTTCTATTTAACTCACTTTATAGAGTGTAGTGCAAGCTGTAACTTATAAAATGATGGTGAGGATGATGCAGATGAGCAAGAGAAAGAGGCAGAGAATAAAGACAGTAATTTACTTTGTGTACATACAAAGCAATATGATCTTTGACACCAAAGTATTTAATCCTTAAAACATTGCAACTGAGGTGTTTGTATTTCTGTTATAGATTAGTTAATTGGAATGCAGGGAAGCTAAGGCATACACTTTCTAAGCGCTGGATCTGGGGCTCAAGCACAGATTTCTTAACACAAAAGCCTACGCACTTCCCAACATGCATCTTGCTCAGACACTATTCATTCATCCATTTTTACTGACCACCAACTACGTGTCAGGCTTAGGAGCGTGCAGGGAGCACTGTTAAATTTCAAACTACACGGTGCATGTCTCTCTCATGCCACTCCATCCTTTGCTTCAACATGTTTTCCAACAGCATTTGATTTCCTGTAGACTCAAAACTGGCAAAAGAAATATTTTTGCCGACCGGTTAGAAGACACAGAGCACGTGATTCTCGGTGGGCCACTCCCTCACAATGGAGCGAGGATTAAATGCGGTTTTCCTGTGCAAAGGCCACTGTGCTTCCCTGCTCTGTCCTCCTCTGCCTTCCTCGGCCATTGCATGAATTAGCACCTGTCTGTGCTGTCAGGGGTGTTTTCGGACTCAAGTCCACAGGTGGGTTTTTTTCTGGTTTTTGTTTTTTATTTATTTTTCTCTCGGGCCACAGAGTGAAAATAGCTAAACTTACTTTCCGGTGACTAATTTAAAAGGGACTATGTCCTGGTAAATTTCCTAACTGAGATGCATGACGAAGATGGGAGGAAGTCAGATCCTGCTAGCATATTTCTCTTTTCTTCTTGGTTGTGCTTTGACAGTTTGAAGGATTAAGGGATAACAATGAGAGTAGTTGTTATTATTACCCAAGTTTTACCGTGTCTTTCTCACCATTCACAGTGTCCCTGTTGGAATGGATGCTGATGGCTACATCTGTTGTGGTATTTAAAGTAGATATTTAAGTCAAAATGAGGATGTGTGTGCATCGCCTCATTTTGAGCTTGCTTAATGTTTCCAACCATATTTTAGAAATAAATCCCAAATGCTTTTTTGCTAAGTGCATTTTACTTTCAATTTTAAACCTATGTGTATTTTAAAGGTCATTTAATCTGTGCATTCCCAGTTCCTCCGGTCTTAAATCATCCCTGTGTTATTTTATGTAAGAGGTACTTAATGTCTCAAGAAGCTTTCGGAGACCTTTAAAACCCCAAGACATTTTTTTTTTTTCCAAGACCAGAAGTTCTGTTTTGTCAAGGGTAAACAAACTTGAAGAAAACCAAGGTCTCAGCCTGTTCAATAATCCAAAAGTTCGAATTTCAGGGAGGTTGGAACTTGGCGAGATGCATTTTCCCATTCGTAGCTCAATTCTCTCTATTCTCTCCTAGTTTAGGCCAAAACACATGGGAGGCTCTCCAGCCGAGCACTGTCCTTGGTGACAGCTGTGTCTGCAGGAGTGGCCTGACAATTGGCAATTGGATTCTCTCCCCCCAGGGAAAGGGAGGCTCAAAGCCCCAAATAATAATAATCTATTACAGATTTCAGGTTACCAAAGCTAAAGAAAGGGATACTAGCAAAACACTTAGCATTGCTACATGTCAAAAAGAAGGCTACTGTAATTTCCCCCCTTGGGGCATGTATTTTTTCGTACTATTATGCATACTTATGCATATAAATTTAAATATATTTCCATATTCAATTCAAAATTCCCTAATTCTAAATATGTAGAATAAAACAGAATTAATTGATGGCATGATTGCGTTTGGAATCAAATCTAAAAGTCCTGGTCCCTGGGAGCCCTGGGCCAGCAGTGCATGCCTAAAGCAACCGAACTGGCCTCCTCGGAACCTTCTCCTGGATTTAGGAACAGTTCTAACCAATGAAATTAAATCTGGGATTAGAGAGACAAGGTGCACTGAGAAAAACCTAGAAATGGTGGCTGAGAAATCTGTGTTGACTATTTACCCTGTTTCTTTGTATGTGGCCTTAAGCAAGTGGCCTCAACAATTTGGGTATCTTTTTCCTTATCTCAGAAGTTAGGAGCATTTACTCTGTGTTCCCTCAAGTCCACTCTTAGATTTACTATTTCATGTTTCTGTGACTGTAACATGAACTGTGACCAAGAATGGGGTCATCTGATGGTCAAAAACAAGAACAAGCTTGGCAACTTAATTACAGCGAACTCGTTTAGGAAAAGAAATAAGATATTTGGGATAATAATTGGTTTGGGGAAGAAAATAAATCTCCCATCCCTATTTTTTAATGGAAGGAAGAGTTAATCTGAAGGTGTGGTGAGAACACAGAGACCAGTTGGTTCCCCCAGGCCTGGCATCGCCGGCTGTCAAGGACCCCAGGTGGATTCAGAATGGACAAGAAATAAAACAGCCTAGATGCTGACTACAAGTGTGGGAATTAACTGGGTTTCTCCGGGTCTTTCCATAGTTTTTCCCCCTTCTTTAGAAATGTATATTATGAGCTATGGTTATTGCGATGGAGCCAAGTTTCCCCCGGGCTCCAGCGGGAGCTGTTAGGGAGCCTCCGCTCCGCTCGCTGCCGGCTGCAAACGAGCAGTTGTGGGTTCGCGCGGCGCACCCCACTCCCGTGACCGCTTAGCCGCAGCCTGCATGCCGTGTCCTCAGACCCGCTCAGCACACCCTTTGCGTTTTCAGTGCCCTTCCTGTGGGGGGAGGGGGTCTCTGTTTTGCACACACATTTTGGAGCAAATAGCTTGAAGTTTGTGTCGAAATGAGGTCTCTAATGTGGGATTCTGTCCCGGTAGAACCATTTCGTGAGAGACCCACTTGACTCGGGCCTGACATGTCCGGCTCTCCGACGTCTTGAAAAAGGCGTGGAAGGCTGCTTGCCTGACAACCAACTGTTCTGCAGGACAAAGCGACCCCTGCAGAGGGTGCCAAGAGCGTGGGCCGCCAGGAGCCGTCTCAGAGCTCGGGAATGTGGGGTGAGAAGGCCGGGCCAGGAGCGCGGCCAGGGCGCTGAGCGGAGCGGGGGGCTCAAAGGAAGCCTTATCTCGGGAGGAATCCTGGTCTAGAACTTTCATGTCAACTCTGTGCTTAGAAAGGGGTTTTAAAGAAGATACATGTTGCTCACACGGCATTTGCCAGCCTTCAAAGCATTATTGTTTCTTTAAATTTCCAGGCATGCTTAGAATGGAAAAGCAGCCGGCACCACCACGCCAGATTTAATTAAAGCCTGTGTAAAGTTAACCAAAGGCTCCCCTGTTTTATTACCTGAGTGACTGAGTAAATTATACAGATTGTATGGTAAAAGGGCAGAAATTTTAGGAACACCCTGAGAATTAGCCTAGGAATTTCGGAATACCCCTCTTCCCGCAGGCATTTGCCTACAGGAAATTGTGAGCTTCTTGAAGAGTGAAAACAAGGACTGAAATTTCTTTGGGTCGGGAATGCTCCTAGCATGAGATGTGATCAGTCAGTACTTGAGGAAAGTATGTTTTTAGGTTTTGTTTAATAATAATATTTTTAAATAAAAATGAAGGAATCTGGAACTCCTCCCACTCACAGGGGTATTATGAGAACTGCTTTTTGTTACGTAGGAGTATTCTCTCAGTAAGAAACGTGCTCTCCTGGAAAGAAAGGCACAATGCAAATTCAGATCTATAACGAAACTGTACAATCTGTAGCATATGACCAAAGCGGGCTTGAGTCACTCACTGGATAAAACATTCTAAAGTTTGGGAAAAGTCACATCCCTGGTGTGTGTGTGTGTGTGTATAGTTGTGTATGTTTGTGGGCAGGGGAGCAGTGACCCAACATAAACACTTTTTTCCCCACAAATTAAACATACACAAAGTACTTAAAATAGTTTCATTCAGGGGTGGAAACCATTAGCAGCATCACGAGATCACTAAACAATAGTAAAGCTCTGTTAGTCCATGATTTTTCTATATTCAAGAGCACAGTAAAATAAAAACAGGGCTTTGGATCAGTATTTTCCAAAGGAATAGCAACTTACAGTACAAGAGTATTGGGATTGCTAAGTACCTTCAATCCTCTGTTACAGTTTTCTGCTTCCTTCATTGGGAAACCTTTTTGCGGGGTGTGTTACATTGCGATGAGCTTGGGTGTTATAATAAACAGAGAGGAAGGCTGCAATAACGTATTTCAGTTAGAAAGAAGCACTTGAAAGAAATTGGTTTTGCTATACACATGATGTAAGCCAATCAATAGTGGTTTAGTCTGACAAGCCCTGTCAATATCCATTGTCACAGTTCAGAAAGTCTTTAATGGATAGTTCTTCAAAACCCAATGATTTCAGCACATGTTCTAAGTCTTGAAATATACTCTACCTGGCAGAAATTAATCACAGATAAACTCTTGGGGTTGTATACAAAGTTTTTTGGGTTTTTTTTTTTTTTATCCTCACCCGAGGACATTTTTCCATTTTTTGTTCAGGTAGACTGGGAGAGAGAGAGAGAAACAGAGAGAGAGAGAGAAACATCGACGTGAGAGGGACACACCAAGAGGCTGCCACCTGCAAGACCAACCAGGCCGGGGACAAACTGCAACCGAGGTACGTGCCCCTAGCGGGAACCAAACCTGGGTCTCTCTGTACCGCAGGCTGACGCTCTAACTGCTGAGCCAAACCAGCCAGGGCCAAAGTTGTTTTTGTGTTGTTGTTTTTTTTAACTTAGAGCCAAATATCAGTCAATTAAAATTTTAATATATATGAGTATATATTTAATTGATGCAACTGCTAAGGGCATAATCTAATAATACCCAATACATTGTAAATGCCCAGTAAATGTTGAAAAAAGTGAGAGGCACTGAAAGGAAGGTTGAGGAGGGCACTTTTCACACCACCTGTTCTGTTTACTTACCGATTATTACAACCATGACTGTGGTACAGGACATCTACCATACCCTCACAATTCATAATAATTCTTAGCTTTTACAAATGCTTATTCACTAGAATTTGCGTCTGGTGTTTTGTATATATTCAGACATTTAATTCACACAATAATTCTTGATGTGGATATTATCAGCCATTTAAAAAAAATGGAAAATGAAGACACAACAATTTTACATTGCTTGAGTAAGATTCCACCACAGATAAGTGACAGACTTGAAATTCAAAATCCAAAACCTATAGTATTAAAAAGTGAGCAGGAACATATTTCTTAGAGGAAGAGCACTATTCGTTGGACACATCCTAGCGATTCTTGTCAACTTTCCCCCTAAATGGTGACCTTCAACTCTTATTCCTATGAAGCAGCTAGAAATAAAATGAGCAGACTCTGGTTGGGCTTAGAGAGAATGAGATTTCCTGGTTTAGCTGAGACAAGAGCTATGGGCTTTGTAGACGTGGATGTATGTGCTTATACTCCTGCGGGCTAAGTGAGCATCTTTGAAAAACACTGTGTGATAACAGGAGTCAAGGAAAAGGACTAAGAAATCGAGAGATCCGGCTAAGTCACTAGCCATTTTTGCTTAAAAGGGAGCCCCAATCCCCACCCTACTTCCCTACTTCTCTATTCACACTTGTCTTGCTACATATGGGCACCAGGAACGTGGTGAGTGATTCGGATAGTCTCTTTCTGCCCAGGAGCAGAATTCAGTGTGTGTTCACCGTGGTTATGGCTGTGTGAGACCCAGATGCGTTCTTCAGTTCTTCTGACTGGCCGTCTAGGAAGTATTCAGCCATTCATTCAACTGCTGTCTTATGATTCACTAATCTCACCTCAGGCAACTCATTTTCCCTTTTAAGTCTATAGTGATAGACCTAAAGTTATTTTCATCAGCAGTTCAGGTAAACCAGCTCATTTAAAACCTTAGGTGGAGCCCTGGCCAGTTTGGCTTAGCAGTTGAACATCAGCCTGCGGACCAGAGAGTCCCGGTTTCGTTTCCCGCTAGGGGCACATACCACAAAAAACAAAACAAAACAAAACAAAAAAAACCTTAGGTGGGAAGTACTTGGCCGGGGGAGGTGCTGCCATCTCTCTGTCATTAGTACTTGGACAGCATTGCCAAAGGGAGAGGTGGGCAGCAGTGCAGGCTGGGAGTTCCCAGGGGCTCACCATCAGCCCTGCCTTCTAAATCTGTAGAATGGACAGCAATAACAGAATTTACCACATGATTAGAGGATGAAGTGAGATACCTATAATATGTTTTTCTGACCTAGTTCAAATTTTATGTTTAAAAAATAAAGATATGTTTTAGCATATTCTTGATTACACATACGACCAGGAATTTAGAGATTAAAGAAAAAGATTCAAAGCTTTCCTATATTATTCCCCTCCATACCCACTTAGAATATAGTGTCTGAACATGTTTTCACAAAGGTACAAACACATACACAATATGTGATGCTGACTCTCTCTCTCTTTATGGAGAGAAGAATTCAAACACTGCTAAGCATGGTCTAGTATCTGAGTCAGTATGTAGAATCAACATCAAAATTGTCTAATAATCTTAAATATGAATTTTATTTCATTCTTTGACTTGATTTTTTTTTTCACAGAAATCTAAGTGTTCATTTCAGAGAATCTTGCCATGTTCTTATCTCTATGATAGAATTACTGTGCCTACAACTCTACTGTTTTGACTTTTATTTTGTTCTTTGTAAACTGATGTTCCACTTGTCTATAAGGCTCTCTTCATTTGATTTGGCTGTGGCCTGTTTTCTATCACTAGGAGAGAACCCATTCCTGTACTTAATATACAATCTTTCCTCGTGGAAAACATATTTTCTCTACATGGTGCCCCCTGTCTGGATTGATGCCCTATGTTATTTTTTTTTCTTTTCCCAGTAATTTCACTTTCAAAATAAGCTACTGCCTTAGCTGAATAACCACTTACTTTATTAGCAAATTTATCAAAGTTTTCAATAGTTCTCAAGTGACAAAATTTTACTGACATTATAAAAAGTCACAAGAAAGCAAGATATAATATCTAGTCAACAGAAGATGTCTTGATGATGAGAATCTTTATTCCACATCTTATAGTGTATCTGATTCTGCTTCAGGGAAAATATGTCATCATATGTCTCTATACAAATGATAGGTTTTTGCTATTTAGGTTTATTTCTATTTTTCTTTCTTTTTCTTCTGACTATGAAGTATTTCCATAACTCTGATGAAAAGATCTTTTTTCAACTCTAGCTCACAATAAGAAAACAGATTTACAATGAAAGAAAAAATACATTTGTAATGGTATTGCTCAATATTTTCACTACAGCATTGAAATCGTCATCATCATTATCGTCACCGTCAGTGTCATAACCATCATGGAAGTTATTCATTAAGTAACTCAAAATAATTCTAAATGCTATAAAAAGAGTGAACAGACCACCAACTCACACTATAGACATACATTATCAACATAGACACACCCTCGGATATATTATTGGCAAAATAAAATTATTAAGCACATTCCTAAAGAGACAATGAAGGGTTTACTTCATAGACATGAATACATTAGCGGTAAAACACATGGATACATATATGACTTGGAAAAGCAGTCATGGAATTTCCATATGGCTGAATGGCAGGGACATGACAATAATTGCCAGTTCTTATTGACACTGAAAATGTAAAAATGTGGTTAGAGTTGACTATTTAATCTAGATAATTTACTCTAAAAGTAAATATTTTTATTGTACGGGTTCTCACTTCTCTTTAAATGGACAGATAGAATAAATATGAATCATTAGCATACCCTTCTGTCTCAAACTGATTATTTATTTTGTATTTCTACAATGTCTAAGTGGAAATTAAGTGGTTAAAACCAAGCACTGCTGTTAAAATGCCCTGCATTCCCTCTTGCAATTATTTCCAGATTTAATCATGATTTGTGTTTCAAGTTAAGTCACTTAAAGTTTCAATAACTTAGTTTCTCAGGCTGCAAGTTGGGGGTTGAAATTATGACTCCTATTTACATTGAGCAAGTGAAAAAAAAAAAAAAGGCAGTATTAAATGGCCAGCAGTACATTAAGCCCCAACTTACCCTCTCTGCCCACTCTGACACAGGGAGTTATGTGCAAAGTTTTGCAAGCTCTAAAACCGCACGCTGGAAAGGGCAAAACAGTATTTATTACAGCCGCGTGAATTAGCACCAGCGTGTATGCCCTGGAAAAGAATCAGGCAGGAGGCCGAAAAGAAATTTAATAAACTTTATTTCTCTTCTCAATCAATTTTGGGCATGGTGCTCTTATTTCAATAATTTAAAAAGTGGTACAACAGGGTAATTTGGAATACAAGAAGGTCAGATTGGAAAATATGAGTGGAGACAATTCAGTTCTTTGTTATGTAATCCGTGCGATGGCTTGAGAAGTGTTTTGGAATCTCTGGGGATTAAGAGCCTGATATAACCTTATTTTGTCATTTTTTTCTGGATCTCCCTCTTTGGACACTGCAGTGTGGTAAGATGATCACACCAAGCAACTCGAGTCAGCTTTGCTCTGAACATCCTCCTGGACTTGCCAAGTGGGGAGCTATATCTTAGCTGCTAAGAAAACTATCGCCTGATGCCCCCTATTTACAACGTCACCCAAAAAGTGACTAGTAGCCTAGAAAGTTGTTTGTGTTAGCATCTGTCTACCTTCCTTGGACAACATTTCTGAAACGCTGACTCTCCCAGCATTCCAAACTTAAAAAAATAACGACAACAACATGTAATTGTAACATGGGAATACCGCGAGAACAGCAATTTGGCAGAAAACGGGAATATTTCAAAACAAGGTCCACAGCAAAAAAACATTCTGGCAGATGTACAGTTCTGGGTCATATTATCCAAACCGTTGGATTCTGGATGATTTGAGGGTTTTCTTTTGTGGTTCCCAGCCCTTAATAGAATGGTAGTGGATGTTCATAATACAAATTCTGTTTCTTCTTCCTCCCCTTGCTGAGGATGGAAATAAATACACAGAGGGCACCCATTACAATGAACATTCTACCTCTAGAGGTG
This sequence comes from Molossus molossus, assembly GCF_014108415.1. Taxonomy (NCBI): domain Eukaryota; kingdom Metazoa; phylum Chordata; class Mammalia; order Chiroptera; family Molossidae; genus Molossus; species Molossus molossus. The sequence goes on from NW_023425346.1 coordinate 27,025,830, forward strand.
GTTTTAACACCAGCGTGGCTGTGTCAGGTATAAACCTTTGTTCGGCTAATGCCTATTCTCATCTGTAATGATATTTATTGAAGATCCTAACTATTCTCTGGTGTGAGCAGCTTTGATGCCAATTAAATCTCTCAAATGGTTAAGAATAGTGCTTAAAACTAATGCCTTTGGCCTGTGTGTATTGAGACTTAAATTGCACATTCTTAGGCTTTTAAAAATATTCTAATTGTTTGCATTTGAAAGAAAAGATCACCCATCGATAGGGGAGAAAGAGGAAAGCATAAAGGACATAAAAAAGTAAATTCTAAAATACCTGGACAGTTAATCCAATTCAGGTTAATTTTTCCTAGAGGGGAAACTATGTAAAATTAAGAGTGATTCCTCCGTAAACCAGATTAAATGCTTCGGAATTTAAGCCCATATCTCTTTAGTTTCTTTTAATATTTTGAATAAAAAGTTTAAATGAGAATGGAAAAAAAACTGTTTGTTGGCTTAACATAAACCTTTAAATTGCTGTAAGCTTCGCCCTCAAAGAGTAGTTGAATCTTTGAGGAAAAAGAAAAGGCTGAATTCTATTTTTCATAAATGATGGATTATTGTACCACACTGTATTTTCCAGTAAAGTGTCCTTTTATTTGCACTGTGTGATTACAAGTTTCTAAAAGTATGTGTGGGGTCACTTGGGTGCTGTGGGAAAATGGAAGGAACTCTGTTCTGTTAAAATCGGTAGTGAAATCAGAAGCAAACTATGTCTTGATTATCATAGGCTTGTGTTTAAATGTTGCTTGCCTTAATTGGTTATGTTGTATTTACTTAAAACGAACAATTTGGCAAGTTTTTCTCCCTTGACAACAGAAAAGTGTAAACTGTTTTATAAGTTTGGCTGTTAAAGTCAGTTTGTAAACCACGATATTAAAATATTTTCGTGTTGTTCAGAGGGACCCAGCCATGGACTTTGCATTGTACCCGTGTGTTTGTTACACGTGTAGTCTGTGATTACAGTGCTTTCTAAGTTATTTGGTTAATAAAAAGTATACCATATATTATAGTCATCTATTGACTTTAACTTCTACATAACTCGCCTTGGAACAAAATGAGCGAAATGAATGATGGCAGAGGCCTTGTAATTTGACTTGTCATCTAAGGATGGTTATTTATGGCATCAGGAAATGGAATTTGAAGATCTACTCTGTCTCCAGGAAAGTCATCATAAGAGGCAACTTCGGAGAGTTTGGCTCTGTTAAAAACTGTGTAATGATATCCAAGTCTCTGCTGGTTTCTGTCTGTATGAGAAGGAAACAAGATAAAGCATTTAAAAATATATTTTCATTTTCTTTGAAAAACCAATACACCCTGCACACGTCTCTCATATGGGGAGCCTGATAGTGTTATTGAAAAAAATATATTATACATATATAATCTCTATAATTAAGAATACTATCACCAGAGTTACCTAAGGAGTTCCAAAAAGTTGTAACTCACTATGTAGTTATTTTCGTAATCTCGCATGAACACTGTGTGTATGTGTTTTAATTTGCAAAGTCCCTCCTAATGACATCATTTCACTAATTCCAAAGTGGCAGAAAAAATACTTCTTTGGCCCTGTATGTCTTGGCATTCTGTCATGGACAATGAAAAGATTTTTGAGGTAAGACTAGAAATAGAAAATATAGCCTTTGGTAACCTGTGAACATGTAGATTGATTGTCCCATATCATTTCAAAGGCAGACTTGAGACCAAAATTATGAGGCAGATTTTTTTCTGAAAGACGTATGTGTTCCTTCAGCTTCCTATACAGACCCCAGACCCCTGGGGCTGTAATACAGCTATCAGCTGAAGAAAACCACATATGACTGGTGGTCATGGATTTGACTGGACCCAGATGGAAGTTGATAGCATATCATGTAGGCACAGTTTATTCAGATGCTCAGAATAACTCTTGAATCATATAATTTTGAATCAGTTAAATGCCTGATATTCATGGCCCTGTAAAAGCAACTGTTGCTAATGGCACTTGCTATTTCTCCAAAATGAGCTGAGATCAATTCCTCTGCTAAGATCCCTTCATCTATTGTACTTTACACTCCTTATCATGCTGTATTATAATTACACAAACCATATGCATTTTTATCCACAACAATTAAATCCTGCCATACATGTAGTAGGTGGTCAAGACGTGTTTATTTTTTATCATCTAGCAGCACTATCCAGAAATATAATATGCACCACATGTGTAATTTAAAATCTTCTAGTAGCCACATTCTAAAAAGTAACAAGAAATAAATTTTAATAGCATATTAATTTTAGTAATGTATTTTATTTAACTAAAAATAACGAAAGCATTACTTCATCCCATGGCACAAGCTGCATTTCACATGACTAGTGGCTACCTTACTGGACAGCACAGGTCTAAAGCAGTGCTGTTTAAACCATCTTCAAGTACTGCATGCATAGAAAATGATAACATTCGTACAGCTCACTGGAGTAAATGGATAAGACTGTTCGTAGCCAATGGCAAATGCCCCAGGGGCTCAGGCTGCCTTGTCCTGCTCAGTTACCCTGAGTGCTGAAGGGGAGAAAGAAAGTTTTCTCTGCCCCCAGGTTCTTTCAGCTGGTATAATAATCCGATAGACATGAGACAGATTAGCAAGAGAAAATTATGACATTTAACTACATACAAATGTATGGGAACCCTGCATACATGAGAGTCAGAAGCCCCACATCCCTACATGCATGAGAGGTTCAGACACACACACACACACACACACGCACACACACGCAAAGGGAAATTGAGGTGTATGAGACATTCTGAGCTAGAGATGAGGCAATGCAACTGGGGGCTTCAAAAGGTAGTTGCAAGGAGAGCACGTGTTCAGTAAGTATTAGTTTGCCCTGCCATTTAGGTGCCCGAGAGGTCATTTCTGGTGGTAATTCTTATCACAGGCCAGCTTCCTAATTTAAATTCTTCTAGATAGTTCAGGGGCAAACAGAAGTCTCTCTTGAACCTGCAGGGTCTAGATTGCCTTTAGCTCAAAATAATCTGCACACCCTTGAAGTACATTTTGGGGCAGCTCATTCTGAACCCCTCCAGCATCCATGACTCTCACCTTATGTGCCATTCTGCCAGCACAGTGGGGAGCTCTGATCTACAGCCATGATTCCCAACCTTTTCAAGTGACACATCCAGTGACCCACTGTACATGACAGTGGCTGTACTCTTATAGCCATTTCATTTAAAAAATAGGTAGCATGCCCTGGCCAGTTTGGCTCAGTGGTTAGAGCGTCGGCCTACAGACCAATGAGTTCAACTCGATCAAGGGCACGTACCTCGGTTGCACTTTGTCCCCAGCTCTGGTCGGGTCATGCGGGAGGCAGCCGGTCAATGTGTCTCTTTCACAGAGCTGTTTCTCTCTCTTTCTCTCCCTCTCTCCCCCTCCCTCCCACTCTATCTGAAGATAAATAGAAAAATGACCTTGGTGAGGATTTAAAAAAAAAAGTTAGCAAATAGATGATAGGCCAGATGTTCGTGTGTGTGTGTGTATATATAAAATATATACTTATAAACAGATATCTTATAGAGAGATGTTATTAAATTAGTATTTATTTTTTTATATTTTACAGTTCTTTTATATTTTCTCAGTGTGTGACTAGACTTCCCACCACAAATAAATAAAAACTTAAGCAGGTCTTATAACTTTTTTCTTTAGTTTAAGGCAGTGATTCCCACTAGGGAATCATTTTCCTCCTTCTCCCCCCACAGGAGACATTTTTGAGGTTCACAGCTAAGGACGGGGTGCTACTGGAATATTATGGGTAGAAACCAGGGAGGGTTCACAACATTCTACTCCTCCTCCACAGGACAACCCTATACAAAAACAAAAAACAAAAAACACAAAGAAAGAAAGAAAAAGAACTGTCCAACCTAAAATGTCAAAGATGCCAAGGTTAAGAACCCCGCTTTAAGGGTAGTATAAATATTATGGTCCTTTTAAGTAGCAAGTATTGCCTTAATTCAGGATTGAATAGTGCCTAATCTCATGTGATAATCAAAAATTTTAACTTAATTTAAAATTAATTTTTTTGTACCCTCACCCAAAGACATTTTTTCATTTATCTTCAGATAGAGCAGGAGGGAGAGAGGGGAGAAGAGAGAGAGAAACATCAATGTGAGAGAGACACATGGAGTGGCTGCCACCCACACAACCCCAACCAGGGCCGGGGACAAACTGCAACTGAGGTACGTGCCCTTAGCGGGAACCGAACCCGGGACTCTCTGGTCCGTGGACCGATGCGCTAACCGCTGAGCAAGACAGGCCAGGGCTAAAATTAAAACTCTATTCTGCACCTAGCTAGGAGAAAGGCAAGATGTTTCCTTTCTTCCTTAGCCTTACACAAGTTAGCAACAACTTTGTGGTCAAAGCCAGAGGGAGGAGAATACAAAAGCGTCTTTTTTTTTTTTTTTATCCTCACCCGAGGACGTTTTTCCATTTTTTGTTCAGATAGAGCGGGAGGGAGAGAGAGGAAGAGAGAGAGAGAGAGAAACATCGATGTGAAGGGACACATCGAGTGGCTGCCACCCGCACGACCAACCAGGGCCAGGGACAAACTGCAACCGAGGTACGTGCCCTTAGCAGAACCGAACCCGGGTCTCTCTGTACCGCAGGCCGACGCTCCAACTGCTGAGCCAAACCGGCCAGGGCCAAAAACGTCTTTATTTGACCAGTTGTAATAAGGCTTCTCACACTCTGAGCCAGGAAGACTTTTTCTTTTTAAATTTTTTTAAAATTTTTCTAATTTTTTTTAAATGAAAAATTTTTTAATCCTCACCTGAGGCTATTTTTCTATTTATCTTCAGATAGAGAAGGAGAGAGAGAGGGAAGGAGGGAGGGAGGGAGGGAGGGAGGGAGGGAGGGAGGGAGGGAGGGAGAGAGAGAAAACATAGATGTAAGAGGGATGCGTCAACTGGTTGCCACCTGCATTATCTGACCAGGGCCCAGGACGAACCACAACCAAGGTACGTGCCTTTGGTCTGAGGGCAGATGCTAATCGCTGAGCCAAACCAGCTAGGGCTTCTTTTTAAATTTTTATTGAATTTATTGGGGTGATAGTGGCCAATAAAATTATGTAGGTTTCAGGTATACAATTCTGTAATACATCAGCTATATATTTTGTTGTGTGTTCACCACCCCAAGTCTTCTTCATTTACCATTTATCTCCCATTTACCATCTTCTACCTCTCTCCACCATCTTTTCCCTCTAGAAATCACCATATTGATGTGTGTTTATGAGTTGTTTTCTTTACTTAATACTTTCGACTCTTCTACCCAGCCCCCAATTCCCCTCCACTCTGACAGCTGTCATTCTGTATCTATAAGTCTGTTTCTATTTTGTTGGCTAGTTTACTTTGTTCATTAGATCACATATATAAGTGAAATCATATGGTATTTGTCTTACTCTGAATGGCTTATTTCACTTAGCATAATGCTCTCTAAATCCATTCATGCAGTGGAAAATGGTATAATTTCCTTCTTTTTTATGGCCAACTAGTATTCCGTTGTATAAATATACGACAGCTTTTTTATCCACTCATCTATTTGTGGACACTTGGGCTGCTTCCAAATCTTGGCTTCTGTAATGCTCCAATGAACACAGCAATATGTATATACTTTTTGAATTAGTGTCTTGGGTTTCTTCCAATAAATTCCCAGAAGTGGAGTCACTGGGTCATAAGGCATTTCCATTTTTAACTTTTGGAGGTAACTCCATACTGCTTTCCACAGCGACTGCACCAATCTATATTCCCACCAACAATGCATGAGGCTTCCCTTTTCTCCACATCCTCGCCAACACTTGTTTATTGATATATTGATGATAGCCATTCTGACAGGTAGTGATAATCTCTCATTGTGGTTTTAATTTGCATTTCTCTGATGATTAGTGTCTTTGAGTATCTTTTTATTTATCCATTGGCCATCTGTATGTCCTCTTTGGAGAAGTGTCTAGTCAGGTCCTCTGCCTCTTTTTAAATTGGATTTTTTGTTTTTTTGTTGTTGAGTTTTATAAGTTCTTTCTAAATTTTGGGTATTAACCCCTTATCAGGAATATCATTGGTGATACATTATTCTATTCAGTAGGTTGTCTTTTCATTTTGTTGATGGTTTCCTTTGCTGTGCAAAACATTCTTAGTTTGATACAGTGACATTTATTTATTTTGTTTATTTTTTTCTTTTGTTTCTCATCAAAATGGAAAGGCAACCCACTGTATGGGAGAGCAGAATTGCCAATGATATATCAGATAAGGGGTGAATTTCCAATATATATAGAGTGCTCATACAACTCAACAAAAGGAAGACAAAGAACCCAATTAAAAAATGGGCAGAGGAACTAAATAGACACCTCTTCCAAGAGGACATACAAATGGCTAAAAGACATATGAAGAAATGCTCAACATCACTAATCATCAGAGAGATGCAAATTAAAACAACAATGAGGTATCACCTCACACCTGTCAGAATGGCCGCCATCAACAAATCTTCAAACAAGTGTTGGCAAGGGTGTGGAGAAAAGGTGATTCTAGTACACTGCCGGTGGGAATGCAGACTGGTGCAGACACTATGGAAAACAATATGGTGTTACCTCAAAAAATTAAAAATTGAGCCCTGGCCAGGTTGTTTCAGTGGTTAGAGCGTTGGTCTGCGGTCCCGAGAGACCCGGGTTTGGTTCCCGCTAAGGGCAAGTACCTCAGCTGCAGTTTGTCCTCGGCCCTCGTGGGGGTTGTGTGGGTGGCAGCCACTCGATGTGTCCCTTTCACGTTGATGTTTTTTCTCTCTCTCTCTTCCACTCTACCTGAACAACAAAATGGAAAAATGTCCTCAGGTGAGGATAAAAAAAAAAATTTAAAAATTGAACGCCATTTGACCCAGTGATCCCACTTCTAGGAATATACCCTAAGAAGCCTGAAACACCAATCAGAAAAAATATATGTACCCCCATGTTCATAGCAGCACTATTTACAATAGCTAAGATCTGGAAACAGCCCAATGTCTATCAGTAAACGAATGGATAAAAAAGCTGTGGTATATATACACAATGGAGTACTATGCAGCTGTAAGAAAGAAAGATCTTTTATTCTTTGAGATGACATGAAGGGACCTGGAAAGTATTATCCTAAGTGAAACAAGCCAAACAGAGAAAGACAAGTATCATATGATCTCACTTATTTGTGGACTATAATGAGCATAACAGTCTGAGGAATGGAGTAGTCCCAGAGACGTGGAAGTGGGCTACAGACTGACAATCCCCAGAAGAGGAGGTTTGGGGGGAGAGATAAACCACAGAACTTATATGCATGTATGCATGAACAATGGACATGGACAACAAAGCTGGGAACAGGGAAGGGAGGGAGGGGGAGGGGAGAATCAGTGGGGGAAAAAGGAGAAACATCTGTAACAAAAACAAATAAATCAATTAAAAAAAAAAGAAATAGTTAATACAAACATGTTGGCTTGCCATGGGGGGAGGGGAGGAAGAATGTGGAGGAGTTGGCTTAAGTTCTCCTGTATTGGAACTGCCACATCATTTCTGATCTCCCACTGCAAGTTCTTTCTGTAAGTCATGTTGATTTATTAATTTTAAAGCCATAAAAAATGTATTTGATTGAAGCCTTTCCATTTTAAATGAGTAACTGAGCTCCTGATATTTTTATTTTCCTTCCTCTTCCATCCTTTCACCAGTACTTCAATAAATGAGAGTATCAGATAAAAGTTCTATGAGACTAGCCTCATAACCAGACTTGACCTTGAACAAGTTACTTATTTTTTCTGCCTTAGCATCTTCATCTCTAAAATATGTAGGATTGTTGTATATATTTCAAAAGATCATTGTGATAATTGATCAATACATTTTAGCTGAACATTGCTATATATTAAACAATATTTGAGGTATTAGGGACACATTAATGAACAACATTTACAAAAGTAAAAATTCCTACCCACATGAAGTTTAGATTGCAGTAGAATAAAGTGAAATCATGGTAGATACTTAGGAGGATACCAAGTACATAATAAGGTCTCAATGCATTTTAGATATATTATTGTTCATTCACTTGAATGATTGGCTTATTCTAAGGTATACTTTGAAAGGAAAACAGGTTCTTTGTACCTAATAAAGTACACAAAATTCTCACATTATGTCAATAATTGTTTTAAGATGGTGGAAGACCCAGTGAATATCTGTTTCTTACCATATAGAGACAATAAATTTCTATCAATTACTTATAATAAGATAGATACCTTGGGTGTATTTGGACTCTGTGCTTAATGAAGGTCAGACCTGAAGTGTTATGTTTATCATTGAATTCCCAACCATTAGCATGGAGCCTGATGATCAGTAGACATTCACAAATATTTGTTCAGGAGTGAATTTGACACCTAATTTGGAAGGTAAAGGTGAGGATAGGAAGCTGATGATAGGAGACTGCTAAAGACACAGAAAAAGTTTGAGGCAAATTTGTGCTTCAGAATTTCCCCCAGAACTGGTGGTCATTTGACATCACTAAGAATAAAAAATATCTTCTTCAGGAAATCACTTTGGGTTAACATGAAAAAAAGATTGACAAAATTATCTGGGCAAGCAGGACCTTTGAAAATACCTGCATTACCTACAGGTAATATAGAATCATAATTAGTTAAAATTAGCCATTCTAAAGTATTTATCCCCTTGTTTAGAAGAGTTTTTCATTGAACTTAATTTTGTGTATAGATACAGATACGTAGAATTGTCCAGCAAAGGTTATTATGTTAACTGTGAGGGAATAAAAGTGAAAATAAATTGTGACTCTGTGGCACTAACCACGTTCTCACTTTACACTCCTGCTGCAGCAGAGCTTATATTTTCCTACGGGCAAATCTTTACTCATATGCCCTGTCTAAGCAGAAGGGCCTAAGCCATTAATTCAGGGAGTTGTTCCATAACTACTGTTTTCTATTCATATTAGTATAAAGTAATAATCATAAAGGAGAAATTTACTGAAAGCCTCTACCTTTTTTTTTAAATCTCCAGTGTTCAGACTGCATCATAGTGCTTCCGATACAAGCGACAAAAACCGAGTTAAAAGCAGATTAAAGAAGTTTATTACCCGAAGACCTTCCCTGAAAACTCTGCAAGAAAAAGGACTTATTAAAGGTACAAGACATTTTATACTTTTATTGTAGCAGTGATAAATGAATGTGCCTCTGAGACCATAGCTATTCAGCTCTAAAAGAATAGTAGGATATTTTATTCTTTTTAGGTTGCTTATTAAATGTTCTGCTCTATAGGAGAGAAAAAAAATAATTGTCCAGAAGAATAACCACGAAAAAATAAAGGATGCATCATAGGATTATTGAAAAGAAAAACACAACTTAGTTTTGCCCTCAGTGAATCTGAGCCCAGCACCAGGAACAGAGAAGAGACATCTTAGTGGTCCATTACAATGACTCCATGTCTCCATGTGTCTGGACAATCCCAACTTATACCTATTGCTCCCGCATACCTAATAATAGCAGCGCTTTCTACTCTCAGGCATGTCCTGATTTGGATAATCAGTTATCTTATAACCCTAGTTATAGTCTGAAGTAAAGGCTAGGGAGAAGAGCTAGGAAGAAAGTCCAAGACAAAATAGTATCATGAAAATTTGGGGATTTGAGATCTGGAAGACTGAGAGCTCCAATTAAACTTAAATAAGCAGGTATTTTGGTGGATATATCTAAAGAATAAAATATCCTAGAGTAACCTACCCCCCCACCCCCGACTAGAAAAACATAGACTCTGGCATTATACTCACTGGAATTGGTTCTACCACTCATTTGGGATGATGTTGAACAAGTTATGATCTCTCTGAGTCTCAGATATTTCATCTATTAAATGGGAATACTTATACCCACCACTGAGAGAAATAAATGAGATAATTTATGTAAAGCATTTAACAGAGTTTCTGGGACATAAGTATTCAATTAATATTCACTACTATTAATAATATTATTATTTATTACTGTTGTTATTATTGCTAACATGCCAGATAGATGAAAGGTTGGATGGATGGACTGACTAGGTAGATAGATTTTTATAACTGGAATTTATCTTATAGATCACACAACAAAAATATGTTATTTTTCTGACCAAGGAAACATAGTGTCGAGTCTATTATTCTGTTTTTCAGATTTTCTAACTGATGAATATATTTTGAAAGTTAAATATTTTTAAAAAATGAAAATAAACTCTGAGAACAAAATTGAAAGACTGATTTTTATATGTCAAAAAGTGATTTAATATACAATTACTTATTAGAAAGAAGGCAAAGCAGATTCTCATATTTTTAGCAACTCTTAATATGAGAATTATTTAAATAGTTTACAATAACTGATCTATCAATTTCAGTCCACTTTGAAACAGATGAACATATCACAAAAATCATCTGTCATTTCACCAGTCTTAGAAGGTGAAATTTTGTGAAGCATGAGCATGGATATCACTAATAGAGTGGAAAATTCTTAGAATGTAAGCATTTCGAGTGGAAATAGCACATATTCCAAATCGACTCATCTCAGACTTTTACTCTCTGAAAACGTTCTTTTCAAGTGCCACAGACAGTATTTGATCCTCTTCGCATTCAATTACATATAATAACATACTAATATTCGTTTCTACCTTGGAATCCATCCCACGGATTTTCATTTTCTTAGACTGGATTCAGTTACAGGTTACCTGCCATCTTTAAAAAAATGTCAAACCCAAACAATCCCGATCTGACATAAAGTCCAAAGGTGGCATGACTCTGGCAAAACGAAAAGTCTTCTGATTCAGTGGCAGGGTCTGGCCCAATCAAGACGCTGCAGAGTGAGTAACTGGTGCTCCAGCCCTGCCTCCGAAGGCAGCAGAGGGCTGGGTGCCTGCGGCAGCCTTCACACTGATACCGCGGACTTCTGAGAACACTCCCTGTGTCCATTTGCTACTTAGAGCCCCATTAACTGTTCACCAAAGCTGACCAACGAGTCTGTCTTCATTAGGAGGGCTATGAAAAATCTTTGTGAAATTCTGATTTGATAAGCTGCCATTCTTGTCTTCAGTGAAATTTTCTTCCAAATACAGTTCATTATGCAAATAAAGTCACTTCTTGGGATTGTTTCAGTTTTAACTGTGAATTTTTTTAAAAGCTTTTACTGAGACTTTTCTTTAACCGAGTAAAAAGCATTAAACCAATTTTTAAAGCTACAGGCCCAGTAAAATTGAGTACTTTATGTTTATTTTCTTAGCATCGCTAAGGCAAAGACTTTGAAAAATCATTGAAATCAGGGTTTTCGAAAGGCTGCAAAAAATCATACAAAATAAATTAATGATGAATGGTTAAATGGTTAATTTCTCCAAGTAAAATGACTTAACTCTTTCAATGAAAAGTATTTCGAAAAAGAGATAATGGCTTTTTAAATTGTTCTGCAGTGCATTTGCCCAAAGATTATGGAGATAAACCAAAGAATTTATATGCATATATGCATAAGCAATGGACACAGACAATAGTGTGGGGAAGTCTGAAGGGGTGGGAGTGGAGAGGAGGGGTCACTGGGGGAAAAGATGAGGGACATCTATAATACTTTCAACAATAAAGATAAAAATAAATAAAAATAAATAAAAAATAGAAGAAACCAGCAAACTACAAAAAAAACAAATTCTTTAAAGTGCCAGATGGTCCAGATCCGGAATACAGGCCTTCCTTATCAAGGTTCAGGCAAGCTGGGCGCGGCAGTTTGGGTGTTCCAGTGCTTCCCAGATCCTGGGAGCGGCTCTGCAGGGCCACAGACACTTGGCAGGGTTCAGTCTTCCCTGTAATGTTACCCACACGTGGAGAGGCCTGAGCTTCGAATTCAGCTGTCTTTACTGAGCACCCGCTGTGGGACAGAAGGGCTGTGCTTTCCTGGCTTTATAATGCGCAGCATACACGTGAAAAGAGAATCGTCCCGGTGTCACATAGCCTAAACTCAGTCACAAACCCTTTCTGCAAAACCTTTTTTGTACTTATAGAGATCTGGCCAATATGTGATTTCATTGGCTCGAATCTAGATCTGGAAACAGTCACTTGATGCGGTTGCATTTTGTAATTTCTTTAAAGTGACTAATGAGAAGGCCACATTGTGATGCTGAAAAGGGGCCTGCAGGTAACTCCGAGCTCTCACCCAATGGAGAGATATCTTCAGAGTTCAGGGGGGTGTAGCAATCACTGTGCCATTGCAGTGCTAGCTTTGGAAAAGCCTTCAATTTCTCCAACTACGTTCACACTCAGTTAAGGGAATGGTGAGTGCTTTTTAAATGTATGTGTTTATTGCATTGAACATCTCATTGGAAATAAAACTCGAATCAATTGAATATGGAAATTATAGGCGAGAGGGCAGCTTTTAGGGTGGTATGTGTGTTTGTATATATCATCTATTTGCTTTTGGAACTGAAGTAGTAACATTAGCATCAACCCAATTACTTTATGTAATCTTTCAAGTAACAGTACTGACATCCAAGAACAGAAAACCCTTGGCAATGCAATTTTTAGAAAAGATAACAGTTGTTTGGTTTTTCAGGAGGAACTAGTATTTCCTTATATCAAATTATAGAGTTAGAGAGAATTGTGTGTTTAGAAAGTAGTTTCTTTCATCTTACTGTGGGCAAAACCATACCGGATGGTATTAGTAGAAATTGAAAGCCGTGGTGGACTACTTCTGTTTTAATCAGTATATTATAAAGAAAACCACCTGTTTAAAGATGAACTAGTCTGCCTCCAGGATTTATGATGCAGGACAGTGCTTTCCTGCCTCATCTCTGTTTTGCTTCTTAAGGGGCCCCACTTGGAAATGTTTCTGTTCGTAGTTCTGGTGGTTGCTGCCATATCTTACGCTACTGTTATTTGGAGTATAGGTTAATTTCTTTCTGTCAATAGTTTCCTTACCTTTAATGTGATCATGTCTTGATTTGTCAAGCTTGGAAGTTACCTCCGGTTTCTTTTACAATCAGCACAAATTTAACTCAATTGATGAGACCTCGTCTACCTGGCCCTTCCCTCCCCAAATACTTAGAATGAAATACAGCTGGTCTGGCTGTTTCCATTGGCTTACTCTAAAACATTCAACATATTTAAATCTCGATTTATTGTTCTATTAACCACAGAAAATTGAGACTTAATGCCTCCATTGACTTAATGAGACATTTAGTGCCCTTTTCCTCTCTCATCTCCTCTGCCATTGCTATTGTAACCTTTACTTCTACATCTTGAAAATTTATATTATGTCACTGGTTTCTATAATCGCAATTTATTTATAATTGATTCTAAAAGTTAAAAATAAAAAAATTCATAAGATTACAATTGTATAAGGTTGTTTACTACAATGCCAAGTATTAGACTTCCTTCTCTTTTCTTACAATATCATTACTTCTGTGACCCTCAGAGAGTAATGCCCCTTGATCATGGTGGAAAAGATTCACTTTTCCTTTACATTTGAAGGTCATATTAGTATTTTATGCTGTTTCACAACCACAATCAAGTCCTTCATTCCCCCACATATTTTGTATCTAAATGTGAAAAAAAATTAGTCATCAACATATACTCTATTTTAATTGTGTAAATAATAAGAACATTTTGGCCAAGTAATGTACCAGATTGGATTAGTATATCCATGAGTCCAATGCTGTGCCTAATGCACCACGTACATTATATTCTTATTTTTGAAGTTTATGCTCCATCATTTACTTATAATCATGCTATATTTTAGTTGGATATATTGTTTGATTGTGAATTTCTCATACAGACATTTTTCCCCCAGAGTTAAATTTCTTTCTTGATTTCTAGGCCTGTATGTTATTAAGGGTTTGTTTAATTATCGCAATTAAACAGTGTATATATATTCTGGTCTAGAAATCTCTGCTTTTTCCCCCAGAATAACTTTTAAAGTCCTCCCACCATTTCACACTAATTTGAGTTGGTTGCTTTCCAGTCTTTACCTTTATCACACTATGACTTCCTTTCACTGATTTTCTGAGTTGTATTCATTGTCTTCTGAATGCCAGGCTTGTCTTTATTGCTTTAAATTCTTTCATTATTATGTAACAGCTTCAATAACTCATTTAGAAAACATAAGACCTGACCTGACTGTCTAAAAATATCTTCAGTATCCCCATACACTTGGATCAATAGTTTAGTTGGGCATAACATTCCATTGCCTTTGTAATACAGAATTGCAGGTTCCATTTCTTATTTTTGTTACTTTGATTTTTTTCTTTCTTTCAGAATCATTGGGATTTTTTGGTCTTTATTTGAGATTCTATAATCAAGATAATGTGCATAGTTGGCAGAATTTTAAAAATGTTGTATGCTTGGCATTCAACTTGAAGAATTGTAATTCTCTTCAGCTCTGGAATTTTTTCTCTTTATTATTATGTTGATAAGTTTCTTCCATCAATTTTCTGTTTCCTTTTTGGAGATATTTATGATGCGAGTACTAGATCATCTATTGATTGATTTTTCTCATATTCTTTCTGAAAGAATTCTCAAATTTATCCTCCTGTCTTCATATGAATTCATTTTAACTTTAACAATTCATTTCCAGTTTTTTTAGATGCCTTCTTTATTCTCTGTTCTTTTTTGCATATATCACTCTGTCACATGACACAAGGGCAAAAATTATGTTGACCTCTCTACTCCCATAACTAATAGTGAGGATGTCACTTGGTAAATATTAACTAATTGAATAGTGGGAAAATAAAAAACAGGTTACTTCTTTTGTAACTTATTTAAAGATAGATAAATTTGTTGTCACTTCGGACTTTATTTTATTTTATTTTTTATTTTGTAGTTTAAAATGTTCTTTTCAGTTCTTTGAGTCCTCATTTGCATGTAGGTTCCTTTCTTCCACGTATTTGTCTCATTTTGTTTCTATCACATTAGTGACTTGGCACAAATGTCTTGTGTGCAATGGTTGTTGTTCCTTATTACATAATGAGGCTGCACAAAGACTAGCTAAAGCTTTGTATACATGAGTAGAAATTGTCAATGATATGCTTAGTACTGTAGGGTGATTTTCAGGGACTCACTCCCACCTCAAACATCAAATATTTCCAAAAGATACAGAATGACTTATACACTCATAAAGAACTGAATTAATCTTTATAGGTTTTTAATGATGATAGAAAATTTTCAACTTTATTTTACAATTAAGAAAATTGAGTTTATTTGAAAGCACAGCAGCTTTAAAATTTGATTGAGCCAGGTTTGAATCTGGATTCTGCTATTTACCAGCTATATCACTTAATATTTGGTTATTGATTAAATTTACACTATGAGATTTGTGTGAAATGATATATGGAAAGAATCTTGCATAGTGCCCAGCTTATCTTAACCATTTAACGACTTCTTTTCTTCCTCCTCTTCTTCCTTCTTTCTCTCCTTCATTCTACACGTACAGAGTGTCATCTAATTGCTGGAACATTTAAGTAATCACCTACACAGACACAAGTAATTGTTTAAGGTTTCTGTCATATGGGAAAATAATGTCTTTGAAATAGAACTTCTATAACGTGTGTCAATTATATTGAGAAGTAAAGAAATGTCTGCCACTCAAATGGAAGAGACAAAGTATCAGCGCTAAACTTGCAATAGCCATGTTTGTGAATAGCAAAAGCACTGAGTTAAGAGAAAAGTATTTTTTAAAATGATTTATTATTACTGATATATGACAGAGTAAATGACCCATCACATTATTAATTTACGCAAAAAGTGTATGAGCAGCACTGCAGTATACGTTTGAGTAGAGCCGTGCCCCAACCTTGCCACTTGATCAGTGTTAGTCTGAGAATAATTGTATTTGAATTTATATACTGATGCATGGGTCTATCATTGCTTGGTCCGGAAATACTCTCACAACTTCCACAATATGCACTAATGTGCCTAAAAATATCTTATAAATCTTCTTCTCTTTAAACTCTTTTATGGTTCATAATTGAACTGTGATCCTTACAGTGAGCTATGTCATGATTTAATATTAGCCAAACTTAATAGCCAACCTTAAGCTTCTTTATCTTGGCCTACAAGCTTCCTGGTTCCCTTGCATTTACAGATCCCGGCACTTTCTGTTATTTAAAGGCTCCGGGGAGCAAACGTGTTGGTAATAGAGTAGCAGCCACATAGCTAGCTTCTGTTCAATAATAGAACACAGGTCAGCGCGAGAGATGGCAGCTGCGGAGAAAAGAAGTGCACCTGGGTAGCAGGTTAAGCCCATGTCTTTTAAAAGCCTGTTATTCAGGGAGGAAATGATCCAGGTCTTATGAGATATTGAAAGCAGGATAACTTTAGAGCAACAGAGAAAAATGAGGTCCAGAGATGGGAGCAAATTAGGTAAGGGGAGAAAGAATAAGCCAGAATAATAAATTGGTTTTCTTGTGGTTCAATAATTTACTTTCTTATGGAGACAGAACTTTTTTACACAGGCATTAGTTAGAATTTTTTTTCAAAATCCTCATCCAAGGTTATTTTTCCATTTATCTTCAGGTAGAGTGGTGGAGCGAGAGAGAGAGGGAGGGGGAGAGAGAGGGGGAGAAGGAGAAGGGGGAGAGAGAGAGAGACAGAGAGAGAGAGAGAAAGAGAGAGAGAGAGAGATGTCAGAGGGACACATTGATTGGTTGCCTCCTGCACGACCCTGACCTGGGCTGGGGGACTGAACGGCATCTGAGGTACATACCCTTGACCGAAATCGAACCTGCAACTCCCTAATCCAGTAGCCAATGCTCCAACAACTGAGCCAAACTGGCCAGGGCTAGAATTTAATATTATTTGAGGCAGTGACTTATAAATCCTTGATTTTTAGTATCTACAAAAAATAATGTTACCAATAATTTCCTGGTATAACCCACAATATTTTGTGTATTTGCAAATAATAATAATTATAATTCACCTTTTTCCTTCCTTTAAATTATAGTCCTTGCTCTTTGAGTCAAGTTCAAGATCTTTCTCCTTTTTTGACTAAAAAAAAAATGCTAAATATATCAGGTTTTAGTTCTAAAACTGACTAGATGCCAGGCAATAGCCATGCTAAATGCTGGGTATATAGAAGGAATAAGACCCAATTGTTTCCTAACCAGCTTATTGGCAATTTATTTTTAGCCAATGACCTCTAAAATCCATATTAAATATTGCCCTGGTAGATGTTAGTTTTATTTATTTCATGAACTATGTACGCTTAAGAAATTTCCCAGAGTTTTGGCATACCCTGCACAGTTAGTCCAAACCTGGAGCCAGATCGGGATATTGCCTCTAAGCCTTGTAGTCCAGGACTGACAAGCTTCTATAAAATGATAAGAAATAGAGCATCAACACCAGTAAGGAAACAGCAACAGGGAAAGACAGGTTTGCTTCGTAATATGAATCGATACCATGTCTTAAGCATACCCTGTGCTTGAACTCAAATTGTGTGTGGGTGTAGGTTGTAGGAAAGATACAGAGCCTCCCCTTGCATCTCTGACATTGCCCCAGCCGAGATGTATACGCTGTCTGAGCCATATCCTCAACTAGTTGCAGCTGACCAAAATTCAGGCAAAATGCTTGTGACGGGAGGCTGCTTACCTCTGGGGAGGTGATCTGTGACCGTTTCAGTTCTCTGATCACATCCTCAATCTTCCTTCCGTGAAACCACCTGAAGAGAAGAAAGAGATACAGGGCCCTCATCAGCATTCCCAAGAATCCCCCTTTTTAAAGGTTGGCACTTAGTGTTGATACCCTCTGTTCTCCAGCAGGTCTTCCCCTACCACAGTTTGCTCATGATGCCTAAACCCTGCTGCACAGGCAGTGGGAGATTCTTTAGCTTAGTTCTTGTTAGTGTTTCAGGGCCCCTGTAGACCCTGTGAGCTGCATCCGAAGCCATCGCTGGCTATTCACTTTCTCCTTGGCCGTTTTCTGATGCCACTGCCTACACAAAGTGCTAGCAGGTGGTTTCATTGAGTGGTAAGGTGGGTAATGGAGGGGGAGGAAAACAGAATTTCATCCTGACCTGAGAATGATAATTGGAACAAATGTATGAATAAATGCTTCCCAGGCCGTGAGAAGAGTTGAATTATCTTGGTGGTTGTATGGTTTTGTATTTTAAATATGTTTTTATTGGTTTTTTAGAGAGAGATGAAGGGGAGAGAGAGAGAAACATCAATGTGAGAGAGAAACATCGATCGGCTGCCTTCTGCACTCCCCCTACTGGGGATCAGCCCGCAACCTGGGCATGTGCCCTGATTGGAAATCAAACCGGGACCTCTCAGTCCATGGGACGAAGCTCAATCCACAGAGCCACACCAGCTGGACAGAATTGAATTTTCTGTAGCACTTGAGAGAAGAGGCCCACTCCTTTCTCACTCAAAGTATGACTGGGATTTGAGAGTCCACGTTCTGTGTACATTGAAAGTGTCTTAAAGATAGTACATATCGGAGCTCTCAGAACCACTGTCTCCTCATCAGGTCCAGAGTTAGCTGGTGTGTGGACTGCTATAGACACAGAATTATTAATACTGACCATTCATTTTGACGTGTCCTAAGATTAAGATAGGGTTCTTTCATTTCCTTTAGTATCACTGACAGTTTGGCTTACAAATATTTCCCCTCGAATTTATGTCTCTTATAAATCAATTATGTTTCACCAATTCCCAAAATAAAGGGGAAAAAGAGATGTGTGTCATTTTCTTTGGGCAGAAACAGACTTTGTTCAATATTTAAAAAATTGCCCCCTTTTGACTTGTTATTCTACCTGATTAGTGACGTTGAAATTTCACCAGCCTCTGTGAAGTTTAGTCATCAGAAAAATAGCTCTTCATTGCAAAAGTGCTACACTAGCATTTTTCTATTTTTCTTTGAGGGAAGGAGGCAAGAGGCCATATCACAATTTGGATAATCATAATTGGTGGCCTGTCAGTGTTAGTCCAATTACAATGTGGAGAGGTATATATCCCAACTTTTCTTTGAAATTGACTATATTGCTCTAAGTGTGTTTTATCAAAGCATTTTCTGGGGCAACAGATCTGAAAACATAAACTTTATGTAGCATTATTCTTCCTTAGATATTTCCCTTTAATATGTTCTTTCTTTTTGAAGATAAAATAAAAGTACATAAAAGAGTTCTGGGAATAGGCAGCTCCATGTCATAAACACCCTTCACTCCCCCTGGCCCAGGGCCCCCAGCCCCCAAAATTTGGAAATGATTTGATTGAAGTGATGACGGCCTTGATCTTGTTGGAATGCTCCTCCTTCTTCATCGTCGTCTTCTCTCTATGGGAGGCAACTACCCTGTCATGGAGTCATTCCGGGGAGGGAAAGAGGCATTTCAAGCAGCCATATTTTCCAAACACAAAATTGAGATACATGGCCTGACAATGACATACTATTTGAAATAGGGACCGTGCTCAGAGATCCAGGACATATGGTTGAAAGAGTTTCCTTATAAAAAGCAACCGTTAAGATAGTTTCTAGATTCTTAGTCACAAAAGGCACGTTCCTCCACCCCTTTTATTTGCATTTAAAACGATGACCCACAAATCAGAGGACCGACCGGTTGTCCCCCAAACATGTCGCTTTGCCAGCACGAGAAGCACCCTGTTGGCTAGAAAGTTAAGTGCACAGCCATCGAGGAAGCGATGCAAACCAGACTGCCAAACATATTATGAATATATTGCTCTTCTTAAAAATGCTAGTTGGTTTTTCATACTGGAGTATTGACTAACTGTCTGTGTTTGATGTATGGTTTACCAGCCTGATGTCGACTTATGGTTAGAGCTTAACTTGTTAGTTCTGCTTTTGCAGCCAATTCAGAATAACTGCAGATGCCTCGAGATATTAAAATTGACTGCTCAAATGGACTCAGTGTGGGGGTTTCATTGGTTGTAAATTGATAACAGCTGAAAGAGTGAATGATTAAAGTGTACATGGCATAGGACACAGCTCTTTCATAGGAATTCTTGTGAACAAACTCCCTGAGTGTGGGAATATTTTCTTTCTTTTTATATCATAGTTATTTCTAAGCAATCTTGAGTTAAATTTCTGAATTGCACAGGAACATTCAGGAGCCTGCAGACAAAATAATTCCTGAGAAACTGAGATAAATTTTGATGAAGTGGGCTTCTATTCTGTAGGGAACACTTAAAGTTAAGTAGCATTCCATAAGGTGGTAATTGTGTCTATTTCCCAGGCATTTGGGTTAAATAAGCTGTATAGGAAGCATAAACTGTCATAACAGAAGAGTTGGAGTGTTGTGTACATCTCTTTCTTTAACTCACAAAAACCAAAGCCCCAAAATGCCTCATCACGGATAAGTCAAACAAAGCCTCTTTTTTGCTTCTTTATTCTCCAGGGAACAGTTATTTGTTTTCATTATTTTAAAAGATGATCGGAGCACTTTCTTCTTATACAGGAAAAAAAAAAAAAGAACACAAAAGAGAATTAAGAAAAATTTTCCCCCCTCCTCAAATCAGCAACACATATGAAAAAGGTTTTATGAAAATGTACTTTCACAATTTAATTGTAGCGTAGGGCAAAAGCCCCGTAAAGAATTCATAGAAATTTAAATAGGTTTATAAGAAAGAAATGCCTGTTTAAACACACCTTCTTCAGCTTACATTTTTCAAAGAGTTCAATGTCCTTACTATCCAATACTGCGACCTAACTCCATTCTGTTTTCAATGGTTTCTAGTATTTCACCTTTGATATTCCATGAAAAAAAAAATTAAAAGCACTTTATATAGCTGATAGAAAACATCAATCTCTAATAATAACATTAAGTTGGACTTTGTTGAAGAAATATAAAGCTAAATATTATGTACCCATTTCACATATAAATTTTTAAATAAAAACTGAAACATTGTGCCCAACTAGCATATACCAAACATCTAGCAAATGTCACATATTAATTCCAATTAGTGGAATAAGCGATTTAGAGATGTTTAAAAATAACATTGGTAGATACTAATACATATATAGGTTCAGACATGTAAGAGAGTCAAATTATGAAGACAACTCTAATTCTGAAACAAAATAAGTCATATGTATTTAGCCAGTATTTATTTAAAAAAATATGTTACATATTTATTGCTCAAATTTTGCCCCAAATTATAACCCGTATAGCTGGACTAAATCTTAAAATTGCCTAACTTTATGCCTTCCGGAGACGCATGCCGCTGTTGCATCACGCTCTGTGTTGAGATGGATAACTTGTGGAGCTAGGCATCAAAGAGGCCGCTACGAGGATTGACGTTCTCGTAAGATCTATTTCCCTTAGAAATGGAAGAGCACGAGAGAAAAATTTTCGTTCTCTTTCAACAGTTGTTGAGCTCCAATTTTTTAATGATTTTCTTATCTACCCATATTAGACAGGAGGGAGCTTTTAGAGGAGATGTCATCCAAGTTAAACACATGTGAGGGTCATTAACTTGAATATATTACTCCTAACTTGTCCCTTTGAACTTGGAACTCAGACTCATAGGAGGAAAAGAAAAGATGGAGGCAGGAGCTGGCCTCGGTTAACCTCACAATGAAAGAATCTATCGTGGAACTAGAGGCTGGGAAATAAGAAAGCAGATGGTCTGAAAATATCTTGAGGACATCTAAATATCTTCATATTCCAATAATCTGAATTTCAGACAAGTTTTACTCCCCAGACTCCCTCGTTTGTACCACCACATACCTTTACTTTCTGAACAAGAAAACATGGTGTTTACATCCTTTGTGACTCCACATTTTAAATGCACTGGGCCCTTGAGCATGTTACAATTTTTCCACCTTAAAAAAACGAATTAGCATAGGGGAACATTCAATATTATGTAAAGAATTTGACAAGACCTCACTTAATGTTTTTTTAGAAACAATTAACATGTCAAAAGAGGAAGTGAGAGCTTATTTTGGTTATAAATCTGTTTACATAATTACTAGTTGAAGAAGTCAAACATTTTTGGAGGGGGGAGGAAGCAAGGTTAGGCCCTCTCTTCATCAAAAACTGAATTTCCAATGATGTCAGATATCTCAAATTCTCTAGCATATTTCCTTTATTCATGTACACACTTGCACTGATGGCCCTTTAATCAGAAAGATCACAGATTTATAGGATGAATGAATAATCTTGAAGAAAGGTAATGTTGGTCAGAAATACACATGACAAGAGATAATTACATCTGTGTGTGAGGTTATGTTCAACTCAAGATGCCACAGTAACATGGGGAAGATATTCCAAAGGTGGCCCCGTAGTGCGAGAATATGAGTGTTCTAAGTGTGACTGTACAGCGCCACGCACCAGGGCACTGCATTAGTAGATATGCCTGTCTCATGCTGTAGTGTGGACCGAATGGACAGCAGAAATCCTGGCCAGGAAGCTGTGGCCTGAGAAGCGAGTGATGAACAGGAAGTGGGTAGTGGAGGAAAAGGGGACTACAACCTTGGTCCAGGACCCAAAGATAGAGAAAAAAAATAGCCCACTGGAGAAATTTGGGGAGGTAGAATGTCATATCTGAAGAATTGTGGAGATGGTTGTAAATACTTTTCAGTAAGGTTTTAGTGGAAAGCTCTTCCCTGTGATAACCCAAAGCCATCTATGTCCACAGTCAGTTTTTATGGAATGGACGCAACCAAAAGCCTAGAGGGAGCTGCTGTCTCCCAGATGCAAGTCTCCAAGTCAAGCGTCTGAGGAGCTGCTGTGGGTTTGCATTGAGCTTCCGTTCACATACTGAGCTGGGTCATAGATGCTCATCTGAGATCTGCCACGAGGAGTCTGCCCTCACCAGTTTGGCACACCCCCTGGAGGCTGGGACTGGTCCAGGCAGCCGTGGCTGCAGGAGGGTCCCAGCCTGCTGCCCCAGGCACTGCCAGCCTGGAATCCTCGACACACAAAACCTAACAAGAAATACAACCATTCTTGAGAACGAGATACTTGAACACAACACTGTACAGTGATACCTCGGTTCTCGAACATAATTCGTTCCAGGAGGACGGTCGAGAACCGAAGCAATGAAACCCAATAGGAAATAATGGAAACTGGATTAATTCGTTCCAAGCCCCAGAAAATGCCTTTTACTGGCCTAATTTGTATATAATATGTAGAAAAACATAAGTCTCAACAAGAAATAAAAGTGTACAGTATGTCTAAGGGTTAAATTCAGTGTGAAGCGTGACTCTCTCCACAAAGCGTGACTCTCTCTGCACTCACACTGAGGACGCGAGCAAGGCGCGCTGGGCCGAATGAACGCCATTCGGCTCAACTCGGCTCATCTCGGAAGTTCGAGTTCCAAATATTTGTTCGGATTCCGAGACAAAAGTTTCTCGAATCTCCTGGTCGAATACCGATTTGGTCGAAATCCAAGGCGTTCGAGAACCGAGGTATCACTGTACTTAGTTTTATGTTATGTTTCCGTATATATAGAATGTTTGAAATAATTAAATACGTGAAAGGCTATTCCCCACATTGGGTCTGGGTACATGTGGAGTGAAATGAAAAGGCGGTGGTGAGAAACTCTCCTCTGCTCTTTGAAAGAGCTATATGTGCTCTGGTTTACTTAGGCCTACAATGTATTGCAGTCATGAAGGCATAAAAATCACTGAATGTTGAAGTAGATTGGAAGTCTAGGCTTGGCTCTGCTACTTACTTGCTTTGTGAATTTGGGCAAGGTCATGAAACTTTCTGCCGTAACACTTTCCAGATAATACCCCTTACGACTGCTGATACTATATAAAAATCAATTAGCATAGTAAATAGTAACTGTTAATTATTATATTCTATTCCTGATTATACCCTTACTATGGCATGGCATATTACAAATGTTCTTCCTCCTGAGGCCAGAGTAGGCCTTCTGAAAATTGCAAAACAGATAAGTCATGGTACTATTTCATGACAATGCCTTCATAAAGCCAACATTTTGAGCATTCTGTGTGCCTAGCACTGTGCTTGTAGCTTTGCACATACTGTCCAAAAACAAGGATGGAGATCTCTGCTTGCATTCCTTTATGCTGTGATTGTTATTCATACTGCCTGCTCATACATATTCTTAAATCACCATGTTCTAAGAGGTTACAAAGTTACATAAAGCAGAGTCCCCCCAAGTAGTGAGTAAAGGAGATAAATGTACAACAAATATGGCATAATATATCAAATATCAGATGCTTTAAGGGGCATTCGGGTCACAGATTACAAGTAGGAAACTGTGGGAAAGATTAATGTTTTCCTTATGATCTTTAAACTGAGTCTTGACTTAAATATTTGAACATGTGGAGAAATGGGTAAGATGTTCAAGGTGCACAGTTGAAGGAACGCAGGGGAGTCTGGCTTGGATGAAGTGCAGAGGGCTTGAGAAGTGTCTATGGCAGGTGTTTTGCATAGTGCCAGGCTAAGAAGTTTTTACTCTATTGTATAAACAATTTTATTATTCGCTTAGTGCCCATTATTTTTATTGATCTGGTGAGCATTTGTGGAAGATCTACCATGTGACAAGCAATGGGCCGGACAAGGGGCCCACAAATACATAAAGATATGACTCCTTCTTTCAAAATTAGACACTCTAGCACTACTTAGAAAGAAATATTCAACATATCACTTCCAAACCCTGCAAGCTTGGCTTCACTTCAGAACATCAATCGAAAGATATACTAGAAAGCCATATTATGGAATTAATGCTTTTTATCTAAGTTTACTTACTTCCTGTCTCACCTCAACAGGCCATGCTCCAGCAGCCTGTGGGTATGAATGAAGTAACACTGATATAAAACACAAAATCACAAGTCATGGCTCCCACTTGTATTATCGTAGCTACTCAGCCTTTCTTTGTCTTCAAGGACTCCCTAGCTATTTCTGACAGCACCTGGAGCGCACTGCGTACGATGAGGACGGCCTACCTTATGTTCTTCGTAGATCGCTCATTGCCCATAAACCGATCCGGGAAGACACCTCGCCATGGCCGTGCAGAGATGGTTGCTTCACCGCCTAGGTGTCGTTCAGGAGCTTCTGAACTTACAAAACATTCCAGGTGCCAAACAGTGCTCCCTCCGGTTCCCACTACATTTCTGGATGCACTCTGCTGCCAGAGCAGATGGGAAGACTGCCCTTCTCCCCAGCCACCTGCATGTGAATTTAGGGCCGAAAGCAACAGCTCTTAGGCTTTGAATCTGACAAAGGGAGAAAATAGTTTCTTTCCATTCTGAGGCCCTTTCCTTAACGGAACTTACATCTACTCCCTGGGACTTAGGTAGGATATATGTACCATTTTGCCATCTCTCAGAATTCTGTCTGACCTCCATCAGCTCAAAATTCCTCTTAAACCACTGTCTTTTCACCAACTAATATTAATGCTTGCAATTACACATCTGCGCGGTGACCATGATTCTGCCAGTTCTGTAGGCAGACCCAACCGAAGTACTTTGTTCCATCTTTATATGTGACCATCCCCCAGCAGTGAAGGTCCTGCTAGTGGGAAAGGGAATGTAAATGAAGAATGTGCAATAAACACAGAAAATGTGCAATATGCAAAGTGCATTCACAGTGAGATACTGTTTATTCGATTCTGTGGGCAGCTTTGAGACAGGAGAAGGTGTTTTATAAATGTTACTGTGTAGCCACTTTCTATGGTAAGGGCTGAAAAAGAGAAACGCACACTGTATTTGACTGGAAGCCCCAAAGAGACGAAATGTTATCAGAAAAGTGTGCGGCATGACCTCCCAGTTGGGGCTCGTAACCCCTTCTCTCCACTTACATTCTTGGAAATGTTTTTCCATTATTTGCACAGAATAGCTAGTGGACCTGCTTGTTCAGAGCAGTCCACAGGATCGAGCAGACCTGCCCAGGGCTTACACACCTCCACGGAGCTAGCCAACACTTCCACCGGGCCGCATGTTTCCCCAGCTCTTAATATGGTTTATTATAAAATCCTTTACCTGCCTCAAAGCACTTTTCATCAAAGCGGCTTTTAAGCTGAAGCTGAGGACTAAAGAATGCCTTTAACAGAATCCTGAAATAGCTTTTAACCCGAGGCTGAGAAGAGAAAGTGCTTTTAACCTAAAGTGCTTTCCTCTTAGGTACTTCAGCATGTACCTAGCACTCAGCATTAGTGGCTAGGAGAACACCCTTAAGACCCAAATGAAAGAGACTCCATTATAGATATTCAAACCTGTTATATTAATATATTACAAGTAATATTTGAAATCATTAAGCCGTTTTACTCCAACTAAATTTGAATCTTTTCTTATTGAACTATGCATTTGTGCAAATAAACTGAAGTCTTACCTCTTGGGAGACTCACGAACCCATGCTGCTATTAGGAAAACGACCTTGTTCTTTCCTCGATTTTACTTAAATTCAAAGTGAGTCAAAATGTCCCCCCTCTCTCCACCCTGAAAGAATCTTTCAACTTTTACCAATCACTGAATGACATTTCCAGCTTTTGTCCATATTCATTGAGCTAAAGAGGTAAATTAAATTATTCAGAATTAATCCAATCAATTATCTGAATAAATTGTATCAAGTTTTCTCTTTAGACTTGTCACTCAAATAGACATAAAAGTACTGATTTCATAGTAGTTTTAACCCCCAGTGAAGTTCCTACTAAGTCAAGCAAGTAGACAGCCCGATCAGGGAGTTTTAACTTCAGAATAATTGCAGTGAGTTATGTGATTGAACAATTGAATTCTGGACAGTTTTCCATTTTAAGATTATAAAATATACACAAATCTGGGATAAAGTAGCAAAATTTGACATCTCTGAATTTTATTCCTCCTCCTTTTTCAGTTCCCTCTGTATTCTAAGGAAAAGGAAGACAGGCAAATGAAAAGCAGAAACTACTGTCAACTGAAAATCTAAATAATCAATCTTTGCTAAACAACATGTGTCCATGTTAATCATCCAAAATGCACTAATGCAAACTAAAATTAAATGTATTTTTCTCACACTTGAGTGATCATGGCACAGTCCTGAGATAGAAATCACTTTGTTTTATACATTGCATTCATTCATTCACTCATTCATTCATTCATTCATTTGGCAGCCAGAAGGGAACGTGGTAGAACATCAGAGAAATACAAGTGGAAGAAATGGCACTTATCTTCTTCTACTTTATAAAGTTCTCTTCGCCTTGAATATTCTTTTCCAACTTTCTCTACCTGAAAACTTGTATTCATGTTTACTCTTCCAGCGCAAAGTTAGCAACTCCATGAAGTCATTCCTGTCTTCCTCATTCTGAATTATTCCAAAAGTATAATTTTATTATCTCTTTACTTTAATATCTTCTAACTGGACTGTGAACTGTATCTGGTAGACTAGAGACCATCTTAATCAACTCTACTTCCAGAGAGGATGTTATCTGGAGAGAGGTCGGAGGGAACGGAAGCAGGCGTTTTAGAATTACTATTTATTCGTAATTTCTTCTTCCTCCTTCTGGAAACCGAGTGGGCACCGCTTTGGTGGCGTCTGCTCCTCTCAGAGGCTTCACGGTGTTGAGCTTCTCCTGCGTTAAGTCCTTCGGGTTCTCCTTTGATTCCCCTTCTTAGACTACTGGGCACTATTCAAATGCTCCCGGACTGAACTGTTCCAGTCCTGAGGGTTCAAATTCCATCAGTGGGTTTTCCTAAACGTAAAACTTCAGCTTCAAGCTCTGGACTCACAACGCAAATGTCCATTTAATATCTCTTCGGATGTTGGGCAGACACCTCATATTGATCCAGAGCAACCCTTGGGTCCCCAGCTCCCACAGGTTCTCTGCCTCAGAAACATCACATTTGTCAGCTGCAGTCACCCTCCACTCAGTGCTGTCTCTTCTCCTCTTACCAGAAAATCTCACCTTTAAAAATACATCCTACATTCCACCCCTCTTAGTCACTTCCCTTGTTACTGCTCTTATCTAAGGATCATCGTCTCTCTTGGAATATTTTACCAGCCCCCAAACTGGCCTCTCTTCTTCTTTTTTAAATATGGTCTCCACACAGCAATTAGAAGGGTCATTTAAAAACATAAACCAGCCCTGGCTGGTTTGGCTCAGCAGTTACAGTGTCAGCCTGCAGTCTGGAGAGACCCGGATTCGGTTCTGGTTAAGGGCATGTACCTCGGGTGCATATGTCCCCGGCCCTGGTTGTGTTGTGTTGGTGGCAGCCACTCAATGTGTCCCTCTCACGTCAATGTTTCTCTCTCTCTCTCTTCCTCCCACTTTTTGTGAACAAAATATCAAAAAAAAATGTCCTCGAGTAAGGATTAAAAACAATAATAATAAAAAAATCAAAACATAAATCACATTATGTCATTCTCCAGCTCAATAATCTCCAATTACTTCGAAAGAAATCATACTTCAAATCTCATGTACTTGCCGACCTGTAGGGTCCTCCCTGCTTTGGCCACAGGCTACCTTTTCAATTTTATCCTCATCGTAGTTCTTTTGTTTAATTACTGCTGGTTAATAGGATCGTATAGGTTTCAAGTGCGCATTTCCATGATACAAAATCTGTGTAGAACATTGTGTGCCCACCACCCCGACCCTAGTTCTTGTTGGTCTCACCCCAGCCACACAGGCCCCACTGCTCCTCTAATGTACCCCACTCCCCCCACAGCCTCGTGCTCATCGGCGCCTCTGATTGGGTGCTCTCCTTAATGTCGACTCACCCCTTCACTTCCTTTGGTGTCTGTGCCATGCCAAAGCCTCAGACACGTCTTGCTGACCACTCCCACTAGCTAGCTCCCTGCCTGGCTTATCTTTCTCAGCACCATCCGGCCTTACATTAGGTGTTAATGTGTTTATGTATTTGTTGTCCCCTTTACATACAGGCTAATGTAAAAGTAATGTAATGTAAAATGTATGAAATATTCACTTGGTGAAACTGTCCTCTATCCTGTTGTGAGTCATCATATACATGTGTGGAGGAGGGTCTGTGTACATGTGTGTATCCGTGTGTTGTGTTGCTTTGGGTAAGCATAGGAAGGAAAACATACAGGACGAAGTTGCTGCCAGAGTAGACAGATACAGAAAAATTCCATACTCATTGTTCCATGCGGAGTAATAAATTCTTCATTTAGCTACAAATTGGTTTATGGCTGGTACACTCACCAACATGTCCAGGTATTCGCTGGACCCAAATCAAGTTTGATTTCTATTTGCATGAGAGTTTAGGAGCTTAGAGAAAGGGGCCAAAGGGTGTTCCGTGGAAGTACTGTTTGGGGTTGAGGGTGAGACTGAGAAAGGTGGAGACCTCTGGGAGCCTGAAAAGGAAGAAGGAGAAAAGCGGAAGGTGCTGGGGAAGAAGCCTGCCACTCTGTGTGGGTGGCCGCTGACCTGTCCCTGGAACTGGCCTCTGCTGATGAAAGGGTGCTCCCCCTGCAGCCACTGTCCAGCTCCCCCAGCAAACTGCAGCCTGCCCTTGTCTGGGAAGACCCTCCCCATGGAGCCGAGGCTAATCTCCTCCAGTCTTCCAGAGTAGACACCGTCCCTAACCACCAGGGGCTTCAAAATCTGTTAAGTTAGATGAGACACAAAAATATGAATAAACATGCGGAGGGAAACTATACACAGAAGTGTATCTATTTAGAACTTCTATTTATTTATATTCCAAACTACTTAAAAGTTAAAATAATTAAGCTTTTTCCTGTGCTTGCCTCTTACGAGAAAAGAAATCACAAGTAAACCAGGCAATGAGAGAGATTTACTTCCAGTGTATATTAGAGATTCCACAGAGAATCAGCCCAATTTTTGATAACTGTGTACCAAACAGCAGTAGCTAATGTGTTTAATCAAAGCCCATAGCATTGTAAGATATTGCAGTACCTTCTGAAGCACTTAAGATAGATTAAATTCAGCAGTGTTTTAGCATTAGGCATTATTTTTTCTGCATCTTCATTCAAAGACATAAACCATCAGTCAACTATAAATCATCCATTTCTCTAAAAATTCTCAGTAAAGTTGTGGAAAACTATCTGATGGGTACTCATAGGGGAAATATTTTTACGGATGGAAGTAGTGGAAACATACAAGGTTGGAAACGGGATCCTTGATAAGCAGTATGGAAACCAACTCTCTTAAAGGAAAACCGAATGTCCCTTAGAATTTAAAACCAAAGCATGAATTCAGTTAAACTGCTGAAATTTCCCATGTGAGGAATATTATCTTTGCCCTCCAGTGCCCACTGCCCCTCGCTGACGGCAGCCTAATGTGGCACGATCTGCCCCTGTGTGGCATTCCGGAGGGAGACAATTTCCAACTGAACACTATCTGCTATGGAGACAACCGGGCTATCTATATGTTTCTCATCCCAAACCACTTTCACATTTAATCTCAACCAACTGGGCATCCTCTACTGGAACTTCAAAACCTAAGCATTGGATAAATAGAAGTCATTATGACAGAGCTGCCGGGGGGGGGGGGGTGACAATGCAAAGAGCCCCCTGACCCAGCTGTCAGAGTTACAAAACAATTGCTATATTTCTTGCTTCCTATGTGATGGATCTCCTCCGCACCTTGGATTTTCAACATCTCAAAGACCATTCCCCCAGACTCCAGTCATTTCTTTGACTAATTAATAAATTACTTTGAGTTCCCAGTCAATTATTTGAATTCCCTTCCACCCTCATCCCTCAATATCATTCAAGTAATTGTTTCTTTGCTTTAGATGGCCACAGGTTTTGTTTTTATCTATTGCAGTCAAAAAAACCTTCACAAATATACCTCATGACCAAAAGAATTGCCTAGTGTGTACGTGCGTGTGTGTGGCCGAACAGTTCAGTTGGTTGTTTTAGATGCTTTGTTTTTTCTTTTTAAAAATGTACTTGAGTAGCTGCAATGGCCCTCTGTCCCAAAAGCAGAATAACATCATTTTGAAAAACATGTGGAGACTGTCTCCCCGGGTAAATGATGATAACACCGTCACATTATTTGAACATTTAACTGCCTCTATTGAGTAGTTTTCCTCATAGTTTTGATTCATTTGGAATCTAACTGACAAAGATCCCATTACTGGGTGTTCTTTCCATAATTTGTCAAAAATATATAGCAGAGATGAAGGCGAATGAAGCTAATTTGTAATCTCAGAGACTTAACCTGGTTATGCTGATGAACTAACTAAATCGGTCAAAAGTTTGAGAGCTTAAAGATTAAAAACCACCATTTCCTAGTTAAACTCTAATTCATTATGTAAACAACATGATTTATAAGTGCAGTCATGTGGAAGGTCTATTTGTTTTTCTCACCAAAAGATGCTTTCCACGAAAAATTGCAGAAAATGGATTTTCTCCAACCAATGTGTTGTCTGCCACCCCTGGTATATGCGCTGAAGCACTACAGTAGAATGAAGATGTAATGATCACACTAGCCAAGGCCATAGGCATTTGAAGAGCATTCCAAAAACATTGGCACCCCTAGCAAGAGGTGTTTGCTAAATACAAAGAGCTGTTAAGAGAGGAAGAAAGGATTACCAGTGAGCCCACAGATGGGAATATAGGTGGGGAGTCGGGAGCTCAGGGTTCTGGGACTGCTCCCTTTTTAGGAATACCGTAAGGAAGAGGAATGCAGAAATACTCCTTTATGAGCCAGGACAACAGGCATGGAAGTTTACGGGGCAAAAGTTAGTTCCTTAATGCTTGCCAAGAAAACAGAATATCTTCGCTCTCCCTTCTCCTTCCCTTACACTATTTTAAGATAGAAGGTCCTGTGGTTCAAACACATTTCTATAATTTAAAGCTCCTTCTTGGTTTATCAGACTCTGGACTGTATCAGCTTTACGAATGATGGCCGTCCTGTAACAGCCCTTAAAGTTGACGATGACATTAATTTACTTTCTTTGAGTAGCACATTTTACTTTGCAATTTCATTTCATGGACATCATCATCTCCTCTAAGTTATAAAATTCACCGTTTTATGTTGAAGGCTTATGTTGTAGCCAAGATTCTTTTGGTTGTAATTGATATAAAGTTGTCTAAACTTCAAAAGTAGGAATGGAATTTATTGGGCTACTTAATTGAAAAGTCCAAGGGGCAAGGATAGTTTCAGGCCAGGCATGACTGGATCTAGGGGCACCATGTGCTATCAACTCTTCATCTCCTCTACTGCTCAGCTCTTTTTTCCACTCTGTTGGCTTAATTTCCCAGTACGTCTTCCCGGAAAGTGGCAACATAACATGTGGCTACTCAGATTCAAATCCTCATAGTTTACCAGCACTTATAGAAGGAAGTCCCCTCTTTCCCAGTAGCGTTAGACAAAGCATCAAGATTTACTGGACGGATCTACTTGGACCATGTGTTCACATCTGAACCCCTTCCTGTGGCTAGGGAGACAAAATGCATGTTCATCCCTTGAGCTGGAGGTAGTGGGGTCAGCATTACTCCAAACAAATGGCAGAAAAATGAGACAGTTGTCATCCTCAGAGGAAAGTTAGGGTGCTATTATCAGAGGACAGAAGAATAGTTACAGGGCCAGCAAAACCAACAGATGTCCACTACAGTTTTTCTAACCAGTGCCGACTGTGACAGTGGATCTCACCGAGCGCTTTTGTGATTATAAGTTGTGCCTTGAAACATCAGAGACATTGTTCTGCCCAAGTTCCAGTCAAGTTTATTTGGTTGCATTATCCGCTCTAATTTCTAACGCACCTCGTGGCAAGGACCTTTGGTGCCTGCAGTTAAGCATCAGAGAGTGAAGAGATGAGGATATCTGTTTTATTCACCTCTCTCTGCAAATCAGTTCTGGTGCCCACTCACCCATTGTATGTGGTCATCTCCCCAGAGGGCTGCCCCTGGCCTGCAATGTCTAGGTCTCAGTCTAGTCCCTGCAGCCACCTACCTCGGTCTGCAGTACACCGACTGTAATTTTTTGCGTGGAGATGTGCGCTGGCTCAGTTTAGGCCACAGGAAAACCTCTGATTTAATCAGGTTCAGCTGAAGAGCTAAGTCCCTAGACCCCAGAGCCATACCTTCTTGGGTTATAGAAGAGAGAAGAAAATTTTGGGCTCTTCTGGTAATTAGCAGAAGCAAACATCTTCCTTATAGCTAATGAAGTTCAATAAATCTAGGCTCCTTTCTTACCAGGGCGCTATTAGCAATCAGGAAGGGTTAGTTTTATCCTGTGAGGGATTGCCTGCACTTGCCTGGACCCCCCAGTAAGTGGCAGTAATGCACCTCCCCCATTATAACAACAGAAAAGAGCACCTCGCCCTTCAGAGCACTCTGGCAATCAAAATACCCTGCAATTGAAATTCTCTCCTATTTGCCCCAAGTCAAAACCCTTCCCCAAGTCCAGTCTTTCCTTATAATTAATTCACACCACAAAACTTCTTAATAAAGGAGTCTCTTTGCTTTCTCTACATCCTCACCTTCTCTTCAAACCTTGACCACAAACATCTGCTTTTCAGTTTCATTCTTTTACTGAAGCCTTTTTTATTTATTTCTTTTTTTTTTGTGGTCATCAACAGCTTTTGATTGCCAAACTCCAATGAGAATTTTTCACCTTTATCGCCCATCACCATTCTGTTGCATCAGAAAAGTTGGTCTTCACTTCTCAATATTCATGTCACTATTCTCCAAATCCTCCGATTTTTAAATTTCAGTCTCCTTCAAACAAACAAGAAACTTGAAAGCCCTCTTTGCCTCATCGGTTGGCTCACCTCCTGCATCCAATAAAAAAAAATCCCTTGAATTACCCCTTTCCTCCATGGTCTTCGTTTAGGTCTTTAACTTTTTATTATTATTATTATTATTTAGTAGAGACTGATGCTTTGCAGCGATAGACAAAAGACTCAACGTCTTTATGCTTCTGTTTCCTTTCCTCTCCTGTAAAATCAGAATGATAGCATCTACCACGAAAGGGTTGCGGATTGGTACAAAGATTAAATAAGTTAGAATGCATAAAGTACTTTGAACCTTGCGTGGCTTAGTCTAAGTGCATAATAAATCTTCACTATTATCATCACACACCCTTGCAATAGCACTAATCACATTATAAGTGTTGTGAGTTATTCTTCCCCCCTAGACTGTAGGAGGGCATACCTTATGCATCATTGCATTTCAGGCGGCAGCACAGGGGCTGGCCCAGAGTGGGCAGGTAATAGACAGTGGCTGAATGAGTGAACTACTCTTTGCATCCTTCACAACACCCAGTGTGTGGTAGGTGTTCACAAGCTATTCACTGACTTGAATCCAATAGAACTAAATTAATCTGCAGGACATGCAGAATAAGTGCCATACTATTTGGTGAGGCATAATGAGTTTACATTTTAGGGTGAGAGCAATTTCTTTTGAGGCTCTTCCTTATGATTGAATCTAAACTTATGGTTGCTGTGTAATTGCACATTCTAAGCAAATTTAGAATTATTTCTTTTCTAATTATTTGCTTTCCCGTTGCAGTTTCCATATTCTATGAGCTCTCTTTGTTTTAATTTTCACAGCATTGCTTAGATCACCAAAAATCGAGATACTTGTTATCATGTTGATCAGTTAGCTGTTGGTGTGTTACGAACAAACACGAAATCTCAGTGGCATGCAGTGAAAAGCATTCATTTCTCATTGTCTGTGCGTCAGACACATTAGGGCAGGTTTGACGGAACAGCTCACTTTAAGCTGTAGCTCTGACGGCCCTTGCCGTCTCACTGAAGCTTGGTTCTGTTCCATGCCCTATGTACTGATCCTGCAGCCCAGACCGAAGGGGCAGTAGCTACTCAGGGAAGTTCTGTCTTGGCCACGGCAGAGAAGTAAGCAGAAAAGCAGAAGTCTGTATCGTCTCTTAAGGCCGCCGTCTAGAACTGACACGTTGTCGTTTCTACTCACACAACATGATCTAAGGCAAGTCATATGGCCAAGTTCAACCTCAAAGATGGGAAAAGAAAAGGTGCCCACTCTAGTCAGTTTTACCACACAGTCGCACAGCAGAAGGATTTAAATGTATAAATCTAATTCAGAGAAGATGAAAATTGTGAACAATGGTTAAATTTACCACACCTCCATCCTGATTCTGGTCTTTACGACATCTTTCCTAGGCCTTTAACTAAATCTCATTAGCCTTTAACTAAACTCCTTGTGTCCAATCTTCCACATGATTTGTGCCCCAGATCTGTTTATGAATCTTTTGTTTGCAGGTGATAGAATACCCAGTTAAAAATGGCATATATTATCTTTTGTAACAAAAAGTCTAGAGGAAGTGTTTTAGGACTGAGTTGACAGTTCAACAATATCATCAAGGTCTCAGATTTTTTTTGTAGATTTAGGTCTTTTTTTATGTTATCTCTTGCTTGCAGGCTTGTTGCTTCATAGTGACAAGGTTGCTGCAATTGCTCCAAGCATCACATGACTTCACAGTGATTTCAAGGGAGAAGAAAAAAAGAGTGTCTTCATTCACCCCTCTCCTTTTATCAGAGAAAAAAAAAATCTTCTCTTGTAGTTTCCTAAGTTTCTTCTCCTTATATTTCACTGACCAAAATTATCTAATCACCTAAAGCCGTAAGAGCAGCAAAGTCATTGGAGAATGTTTCCAGGTTCTGTTTAATGAGTGGACTCTAAAATCAAGAAAAAAGCCCAGCTGGTGTGGCTCAGTGGTTGTGCATTGACCCATGCACCAAGAGGTCGCCAATTCGATTCCCGGTCAGGGCACATGCCCAGGCCTTGGGGGGCATGCAGGAGGCAAACAATCGATGTTCTCTCTCATCAATGTTTCTATCTCTCTCTCCCTGCCTCTCTCTCTAAAAATCAATAAAGAAAAAAATTTTTTTTAAATAATAATAAAAACAGGAAAGAAGTGTGAGGGGGAGGATACTATATGTACAAGAAATCTATGGTATCGCAGACTTTCAAATAATTTAACCTACCTGCCCTGATATTTAAGATCCTTCGCAACACAATTTTTATCTCCTTTTAAAGCTTAATACATCAAGATTTGTCTAAATAGGAGAGAGACAATGTTTCGCTGAGCATACTACATTCCTTCTCTCATTCTTTCCATCACTGATGTTTGGGTTTCCTCTCCCCATCTTTCGCAGGTGCTCTGTCCCTTCTCTTAGCTCTCCCGTTTAAGTCTGACTTCATCTCCAGGGGTCAGCCCTTCTCTGGGAGTTTTCCACGGGTGCTCAAGACTGGTCTGAGGCCCGGCCACAGACTCCCCTTGCATCTGTGCTTCCCCAGTCACAGATTTTTCATGATGAATGTTTCTACCGGTTTACTTATCTGCTGCCTTACTAGACAAGAAACTTTTAGAGCCTAGGTAATAGGTCTTGGGTGCTACATTACCACCGCCTTTCCTAGCTCCGGCCCAGAGCAGGCACTCCAGACTTTCTTTTGCAGACTTTCATTCTGAAGGAATGAAAGAATAAATGCCCCAGAATGCTTTCATGTCTTCTGTATCTACCTAACAAAAGAAAAATTCCCCAGATTTTAATATACACTTTATACTGAAATCTATTTTTGTTAAAGGGCCCTCATCTCACAAACGGCTCCCCCTTCCCAACAAAACAAACTACATCTGCACTAAATGTCAGGAAAGGACATGTACTATAGGACACATTTCTCAGCACTTAGTATCTTTTCTGAAAACTCTTATATTCTCTTTAGTATATTATTTGAATACTTCTGTTAGCCCATATAAGATTATAAGCGTCTTGATTTCTATTTTACAATCTAATATGCCTACCTTTGTTGCTATAAAGATAGAAGATAATAAATATTTGTGAACTTGATTTGAATTATGATTTTCATTAAACGGTTTTACACTTTATAGCAATTATTTCTAACTATAAATCTAGCCAAGGTAAATTATTCTATCTGAAGTCTGGGTTATTTTTTAAGTATTTTATGTAATTCTTTCTTATGGTGGTGGCTCACTATTTTCTAACCTACCTTTGATATTTGGTTATTTTTTACTCTCTACACTAGGTTGAGGTGTTTTGAGCTTATCTTCTTTCTGTCTCTTGAATAAAAACGCACATTTCTGTATTGTAGTACATTGTTATTAGTGCTTTAGCCTTAATTGCTTTCCTCCCTGCTGGGTTGTCCCAAATTCAAGCCATCACTTTTTTTCTAAGAAATGGATAAAAATCATGACTTCTTTGAAGTCTCAGCACTCCATTTTTACTATCCCTTTATAATGCAATATTATTTAGCTTTCTATTGTGCTCCATTTTATATTCTCTTCTCAGTTCTGCCACAGATGATGTCTTGCAGTTGATCATTCAATGAATGTTTATTGGACATCTAGTATATGCCAAACATGGTCTGGTGACTCGGGACCCAGTAATAAAAGAAATAGTTATAATTCTTACTTTCCTGCATTTTGCATCCTAAGCAAGGGAAGCAAATAACCAGCAAACACATCAATCGAATGTGCCAGGTGGAGAGAATGCTATAAGAAAGGCGGGGAGGTAACATGGAAAGGGCTTGTTGGAATTGGTTGCCTATTTTTTAAAGAGTAGGTAGGAAAGGCTACAATCAGAAGGTGGCATCTGATTTGATACCTGGAGCAATGGAGTTCCATGCAGAAGAAATAATAAGTGCAAAGTTCAGAGGCAGAAGTGTGGCAAGGCTGTGGATGGAGAGGCTGTAGGCAAGTGATTCAGGTGAAAGGGAACAGAAGAAGCAAACGAAATCAGTTAATTGGCAGAAAGTCTCGTCATGTGCTGCTTTGGAAGCGGAGGTAGGGAACTGGCTTTCATTCTGTATGAGATGGGAAACCCTTGAAACTACTAAATATTTGTTTCATTATAAATAATAAACATTTATGCTGTTTCTAAAAGTTTTGAAAATGGATTTGTGGTTTAGGTTGCACAACAATATACATGTACTTAACGCCACTGAACAGTACACTTAAACATGGTTAAAATGGTAAATTTTATGTTGCGTATAATTTACTATAATTTTAAATCTCTGTTGGTGAATCCTGTAGGCTGGAATCTGTGCACAGCCCTGGTGAGTATAAGAACACACCAATGATGCAGGCATGCACAGTCTACTTTGAGAAAACAATTTCATATATTATAAATGTAAATACACAATGCAAGGCAGCATAAATCATGCTCTAAATGAGAGGGCTAGGTTAGGATTTTGCCCAGTATGTTCTAGGAAACATTAGTCTAGAAAGATGCCCTTTGAAATAAAAGGATCTTACTCAAATAAGTGTGGGAAAGAGTGCATGGTCCAGCCCCTCATGGAGACTCGCAGGGCACACTGGCGTATCACAAGCTCTAAAATGAACATTCATAAAAGAAACCTGCTTAACTTTGTTTAACCCAATGTTGCTAAACCATTTTGATCACAGCCCTTTTCCCCATCGCCTATTAACATCCTGAGGAACTGGCTCTCCAACGAACCTGTGTTACTGGAGACACAAAGCTGAGATGGGAAGGATAGAGTTTGTGGAGAAAGTGCTATCTGAGCTAAGCCCTAAAGGAAACGGGATACTTAGATTAGAGAAGAGGAAGGGCATTTAAGAGGAGAAACGTTTAGAAATTCACTTCCCAGTTACACCTCCTGGAACTTGCCTTGTCAAGTATCATTGAACCACAGAATGAATTTCCTAAGTGTAGTAGCAAAATCAAAATTTTGATGATCGCTGAAAAATTTCTTCTGAAACACTCAAGACATCAATTTATTAAGATGAATTATTTTGTAGAAGTTTACTTAATTCCTTGTCATTATGTTATAGACAACAAAGTTAAGCCCAGAGAGACTATAATTTACTCAGGCACCCCAGCCTAATCGATGGCAGAGTGTTAGTTTTCTTTCTCTGGGGCTGGAGTCTTGTTCCATAATGGAGGGAGTCTTTGCATGTCTGCAACAGACACCTTGGAATTAAAGCAAAAAATTGATTCCTATGCAAGATGCAGATTTCATCATGCAGAGGATATGGAAACGGAATCAAATTAAAGAACAACGCAAGCTTGGATTTTAATGAAGCTCATCTTTGTTTCTTTTTGCAGATCAAGTGTTTGGCTCTCATCTGCACACAGTGTGTGAACATGAAAATTCCACAGTTCCACGGTTCGTAAAGCAATGCATTGAAGCTGTCGAAAAAAGAGGTGGGTAACTGAATATGCAGCAATTTCTCCCCTTTACTGCACCCTCTACACAACCCATGCTCAAGTTCACAGAGCCACTTGGTTCGTCTGGGAAGCCATGCAATTAAAACCTGACTTTTGTCAATCGGTTAAGAGGATCAAGTTTCTTATGAACTTCAGTTTGTTTTTATAATAGGGACATCAGTAATTCCCACTAATGTTCTTTTTTAATTTTTTTTTTATTTTGTCTGTCTGACATGTTGTTGATTCAATTGCAAACTTCTTGTTTTCAAGCCAGTGATAAAACATTCATAAAATATCAGCACTCGGAGTGTTAGAACCCTCCTAACATTCACGCTGGTAGATGTTGTGCCAGGACAATTTTTGGTAAGCCCCCAACGTTACCCAAGTGAAGCAAATAGCATTTCTACTTGCAAACAGTGACATTCCATCTTCCACGTGTTTCTGTTCAGTCGGAACCCGGCTAACTGGTTTTCCTGGAACAATTAACAGATGCACCTGCAGCGTCACGATGACCTTTGCTCCCTATATTTCAACCTTCTGTTTTTCATCTGAAATCATTTCACCTTACTGAGGGGGGCAAAACAAACCCTAATTGACACATCATTTCTATGGCAGTCAGTCTGTGAGGTGTTTTCCCTTCAGACTATGACTTCATTCATTCAAGGTCATCGTCCCTGGAAGATACATACAGTAGATGCAGAATCTCAGGGAAAAAAAAAATGTATTATATAAAAATATGAAGCTTCATCACCATCTGTTACAAGTTTACAACATATTCCCAGGATCTAGGGGGATATATATCACGTAAAAGACAGAGGTGTTTTCAGAAAAAGAATTGGTGAATCTATTCCCATTTTCTGCTCCCAATCTCTTAAAACAATAGAACCAAGGAGAAAAAATCTTTACGAAGTTGTCTGCTAGAGCGAAGCTATTTTAATTCTCTGAGTGTTACCTGGCTTTATTATAGAAGCATAATAAAAATGGTCTGCAATTTCCAACTCCTGGAAATTCATACTTTAATTATGCTGTAAGGACCGCCTTGGGATCCTATTATTCCCATATCAGTAGGGAATGGAGAATAACAAGAAGGGGACGAGTGGGCAGGGAAAGTGGATAAAGAGAGTGGCTTTGGGGGAAAGCATATCAGCGCATCAGAGAGAAGAGCAGAGAGTTCAGAGCGAGAGTAGAAAACAGTAAAAGCAGAATGAACACGAGGAGAGATATCTGTGAGGAATGGAGTCAATTCAAGTTGAGAGAGAAATGTGTTTTTATTGCATGTTGCAATCTCATTTAATTTTACAAGTACATATTTGAGGAATAAATATTATTTAATAAGTACTTAAAGCCAAAATGGATCACTGAAAATGTTATAATGTTATTATTGCCAATAGCTAAATAATCATTTTCAGGAAATCTTCATTCACTTATAAATACTCGGTACTGACGGTGTGAGCACTGTTATATTAGAGCAAAAATTCAAATAGGGCTTTGGGGGAAGCTGTACATAATAAGATGTGTGCACATATGAAAAAGGGTTCTGTACCTCTCCATTCATGTACATACCCCAGGCAAGATGAAAA
Source organism: Molossus molossus (assembly GCF_014108415.1). Lineage (NCBI taxonomy): Eukaryota > Metazoa > Chordata > Mammalia > Chiroptera > Molossidae > Molossus > Molossus molossus. The sequence continues at coordinate 27,066,441 of NW_023425346.1, forward strand.
TTCTGCTAGATACAGCCTTGTGGTATGCAGATACCGTAATATTGGAGAGTAGAAAATATCTGCAAATAGAAACTGTATCCTTTGTTCATGGCATTTTGCTGGCATTTTTAATAAAATAAGACAATGTTTTTGCTGACAGGAGCAATCGTATCTGGCATTATATTTCATTGTCCTGGTGTTTACTCTTAAAATGAATTTGTAGATCCAGTACTAAACAGGTGCTAATCACACATATGATTATTAAAATAATTCCCAAGCATTTTAATGAAACTCAAAGACCACACTTCTTCAAAGAAACGGGTAATTCCGAGCACTTTGGCAGTGTCAGCTTAAAGGAACTCTATGGAAATGTTCAATAAAAACTCAGAGGCACAAGATAAACCTCTCACTTCATTGCAAGATTTACAAGTGTGTACTTTTGATTTTATTTTTCTATGATCATTTTGTTGGATTAATATTCCTGCATTTATACGCCAATTCTATTTACTCAAAGTGCTGTTTTTACTAAATTCTGGCATAAAGCACCTTAGGACAGAAATAATTTATGTGAATCTAAGTCCAATGTTTATGCAGGCTTCTGATGACATTTTATGCTGGGGCTGGTATTAGGAAGTAGCATAGAAAGTGCCAAGTCTCTCGGCATGGCTGGGACTCAGCATATCTAGGGCCCTCTTTTTAATGGCCAGATCCTCTCTCAGCCAAGATACTCAACTGCAGAGTCATGGGAAATGCTTATGGACCAGTTATGGGAAAGGCACATTTAATGAAAACTGTGTGTTTACTCTCACAGTCTTAGGGAAACGGCCTCAATACTCACTGCAGCAGCACATCAACTGTTATAAAAAAAAAAAAGATTTGTTTCTTTTCTCTCTTTTTTCCGTAAGATTATTTCCTCGCCTTAAAAAAAAAAAGCACCTATACATTGTCACTGGATTTTTAAATGCTTCTTACAGGCTTTATTTCAAATGAAACACTATCTGGAAGGCAGATCTCACCGTTTTATTAATTAATTCATCTATGCATCTGTCCATTCATTTGTTCATTCCTTCATTCCTTCAGTTTGTCACTTGCACTTGGCAGAACCAAACTGCTCATGCTTTGGTAGTTCCCCCAGGGAAATTTCACCCAGAGCTTGGCACAAGCTGTGTTCCTGGTAAGATGGTATTAGTTACATTTTAAATTTTGCATCTCTTGGACATGCCTAGAAGAAAATCTATTAGTGAGCCGAATGTAAACTAATTTAGCGAATAACTTGTTTAGTATGTTTCCTTATCTTGATTTAGTTTTCTTCATTCCTCAAACCACGAGAGCCTTTTTTTCCTCACCAGCTATTATAACTGGATTAAAGTCGCTTCTGTGGTGGCTGACATTGTCTGCTCAGCCTAGAAAATACACAGAAAACTTGGAGGACGAAGTGGCAAGGAGCGTGTCAGTCTTCACAGCCCTTCCAGGCGGGTCGTTCTCCCTCGCCTCGCCTGGACGGGTGCAGAACATGTATGTGAGACATCATAAGTTGCCAATGAAAAACTCAATTTACGTTTCTTCTTCCAAAGAAATTTCTGTGAAAATATTGACTTGTTGTTCAGCTAATGCTCAATACATATGGTAATCTGACCAACAGCATGAGATCATCTGACACCTCCCTTTTTTGAGGTCTGGGGCGATAAGCATGTAGAGTAAGGCATTTTAACATGCAGATGGCATGTAGATCTAAATAAGGAGAAGTCCATTTTGCCCTGTTTTATAAATATTTTGTGTAGTTTATGATGGATGACCTCAAGAGTATATAGAAATTGCTTACCTAAAATTAGGGTCTCTTGTCTCTCTTAGAGACAAGGGACTAGGAGATATGAACTTGAACTAAACAAAGTATATAGTCTAAACTGGTGTAATTTGTATTAAGACTTTAACCCATAGTTCTTTTTAACAAAGCATGTAACTGACTGACAACTCCGTGTGCAGGTCCATTATTTGGAAAGAGCCATACATAGTCTGAGACACATCGTAAGCACTCAATAAACATTGGCTGAATGAAGTAACAGGCATCAAGTGTTGCATTTGTGCAAGTAGCTATTTATTGTCTTCTAAGTGTCATTCTCTTATATCAGCAATTTTCAACCGTTTTCGTCTTAGGACACACATAAACTAATTGCTAAAATTCTGCGACACACCAAAAAATATATATTTTCTTGCCCGTCTGACAAAAAAAAAATAGGTATAATTTTTATTCATTCACACCAGATGTCTATTGTCGTGTTGGCTGTTGTCATTTATTTTATTTGACAATCTAAGGAAAAAGACGTCAGTGCTCCTGACTAAATAGTCAGGTATTGCATGATTGAAAAATTCTTGAGGCACACCTATTAAACATCACCACTCTACTACCAGCTGAGAATAGAAAGGAGATATACTTTAACCCAAAAGTTGCACACAAAAAGCAAAAACTATGATAACTGCTATGAGAGAAGAGGACAGATACAAGAAGAGAGAGTAACCACTACAATTGTTTTTCTTTAATGTTTGCTCTAAAATGAGTTCATAGAGAGCGGGGAAAATGGGCAGAGATGTTGATCAAAGGGCATAAACTTGCAGTTATATAGGATGAAAAACTCCAGAGCTCTAATGTACAGACATGATGACTGTAGTTAATAATGTATTGAATTCTGGAAATACTCCAAGGGAGTAGATTTCTGATGTTCTCATCCCCCCCAAAAATTGGTACCTGGGCAAAGAGATGATATGTTAATTACCTTGACGGTAGTAATCATATCAAATCCTATTGTACACAATAGATATATATAATTTTTATTTAAATGACATAAGAAATACTGAAAAATAAACACATACTTGTCTGGTTTTTGCCTCTTGTTAAAACCAGGAGAAGTTTAATCTGGCCTTACTTCCCAGGTTATTTTCTTGGCACATTGCAACAATGCAATATAAGAAGTCACTTGGTGTGAGATGCCTGAAAGACATTCCTTTTTCTACCCAACACCACCAGCCACTACAGAAAACTAACTTTATATATTAGTGGAATTAACGCAATGAGTGAGCACATGTCTACCCTAAATGTATTTTTATGTATCCAATATATTTTTTCGGTAAGGGAATAGGACGAGGTTTTTTTTTTAAATCATTTAATTTAATTTGGATTGGCATTCACCCTTTTAAATATGTTTTAACAACTCATTCTTCCTTCATGATTCCCAGCTCTGGGTAATATGCCCCCAAACGATTGGACAACATTGAAATGATATCTAGATCTGTTCCACAATGATGTGAATGTATTCAACACTTCTGAACTGTACACAGAAAAATTGTTAAGATGGTATATTTTATGTTATTTTTAAATCACAGTAAAAAAAAAAAAAAAAGAAATACCAAGTTTTTCAAGTTTGATGATCCCAGCTATAAGCGACTTTGCAGAGTGCTCCAGCAGATGCTAATCAACAACTTGGTCCTCTCTTCCTTTTTTCTGGAACACAAAACACTATGACAAGAATGATACACAAACTTACATATTTGACTTGGTGCCTAAAAGCCACCCTGGGATCCATAACCTTGCTTAAAGATTTAAGAAAGACCTTTAGTCTACTTCTGAGAAGGTCCTTAGCCTCGAAAACTTTATCTCTCAACTTGACTTCTTAGCAGCTGTTATATTTTTTTGCTGTCGTTTGTTTGACAGGATCCAGTTATAGGTTCCGATGTCTGTTTAAAGAAACAAGGAGGCTGTTGGCTTTAAAATTCCCTCATTGCTTGTGTGATCAGCATTTTCCCAGGCTTTTCTACATCGTTTGCCAAGCAAAGGGACTGACCTTTTGTAGCAAACACTTTTTCATTTCAAAATGCTCACTTTGATTTTTGTCCCATTTTATGCTCATTCCAAACTGTTTACAACCCACTAAAAATGACTGTGAATTATATGTTTGTGTAATGGATTCCTTTTGTGGTTGGAGTGGAATGTTTACTTTGAACAATTAGTTATCTTTGGGTAGATTATAGCATCTTGGAAAAAGAATAGCTAAAATTATTATTATACCTTAACTGTTTCCCTTTGGTAATTCCTCTGCTGTTACATGAAGTTTGAGAGAATGTCACATTAACCAGCCCATGACATTAGAAACAAAATCTATTTCTCTACCTATGTGAATATTAATTTAGAAATATTTGTTAATATTGTAAGAAGGCATGGTTATACATCTATGCTTATCTAACTCATAAAAATTTAGAATATGGACTCTACATAATGACATAGATATTGAAATATATATATATATATATATATATATATATATATATATATTGCATTTGTACACTAGGGAAGGCAAGCACATGTATGTATTATTACATAAATAATAGGCATGATTATATATAGCTATTATGCCAAGAGATACCAAGCAGTATACCTGTTAATAAAATTTATTTTCCTCATATGCAATTCAATGCACCGATCTGCCTCTTGAGATCCTATCAAGTGTTCCCTTGCAAAAGTAAAACTTTACATAATCTTTTCCCTTTGCCTGAGAATCCAGGCCCCTGAGGTGCAGATCATATTGCCTTCGCTAGACGGGCTCCGCTCTCAGATCTGCTAATTTTGTACTGTTCATTCTTTCCCACTTTGGGATAATCTATTATAGTTGGATCCAGGCACGCACTAAAGGCTGATACTTTCATGAAGAATGTGCAATTTGTACTGTTTGGTTTGTGACGAGATTCTTGAAAACTTTTATGATTCTATCTTGTTCCAGAGAGACTTCTGCTTGCTAGTTTTATAAGCAGTGAGTGGCGAAAAAAAGTAACAAAAACAAAACAAACTGATAAAAATTATATGCTCGAAAAAAAAAAATCAAGAGTTGAAGATAAGCACTTTTTCTTTTTCCCCAGAGAATATTCGTGGACTGAACAAAAATGTCTCTGAGGCCACTGACCTATGTGTTGCTTTTTTTTTTTTTAAGTGCTTTGCTTTTCATGCCTCAAGTTAGGCACCCACATACGTTCACCACAGAGACGGTCCTCAAAGATCCTCTGTGAAAGTTTGCAGCAAATTTTCCTTCGTTTTTACTTCTGGGTTAAAATTAAGTCCACTTTAGTGTTTGGTTTTGTTTGGTTTTGTTTTAATGCAACCCAACGACAACCACCTTCCTGACGGCGAGAGTGTTGTGCGGGCTCCAAGTCGGAATTGGCTCTTTAGGGTAGTCGTGCTGGGGCCTCTGTGTCTGTAAGAAATCCACATCCAGGGCTGGAGGGAAAGACGAAATCAAAAAAAGAGTAAACAGGAAACAGCCAGCAAGAGTATAAAAGAGAAACTGGACAAAGACAACCGAAAGAAATCAGAGATGACAAGGTGGAGAGAGAGAAAAAAAGCCGAGTCTTGCAATTAAGAAAACAAATGTAGATAAAAAAGGCACGCTTGTGAGGTCTGTAATGAAGGGAAGACAGACTGTGGAACCAGTTACCATCTCTGCCACAGTCACCTGATCCCTGCTTCTCTGTTCCAGAGACATGTACTCTGGTTCAAGAGAATGCTCGTTAGTTAAATCGTGCCCTGAACGGCAAGCGTGCATTGAATGTTCACGAATTCTGTGCATAGACATCGTTAGTAATTAATTCACTGTACTTATTAGTGGCATTTAATGGAGTTCGTCTACATCTAGCAGTACACGGCAGTCTTATTATCAAAGAGAGAGCTTAAAGGTTACAGAAGTTAATGCAGGAATAAATGTGCAGTTCTACAACCGGAAAGGCTATCTGGCCTGTCCAGCCGTGTGGCTCTGGTCAAATCAGTCGGCGGATATTCCCACACTTTCGAGTCCAGAATGCATAAGAATAAATAATGTCTCTTCCCAGATAAAGCCTGAGTCAAATTTCCACCCTCCGCCCCCACTCCCACCTCCATTCTAAAGTTTAGGTTCTTAGCATACTTTTCTCTTGAGTCAGTTGGAAGGAAACAGTTCCACAATTAATACCCTGGGCCAGTGATTTTCAACCTTTTTCATCTCATAGCACACATAAACTAATTACTAAAATTCCATGCCAACCAAAAAATATAGTACATTTTTTTTTCTCACAACAAAAAATAGGTATGATTTTGAGCCCTTCACACTAGACAGCTATTGTTGTGTTGATTGTTGTCATTTTTTTTCCTTTGACACTCTAAGGGAAAAGAGGTCAGAGTCCCTGATGAAATCGTCAGGTATTGCATGTTTTAACAATTGTTGCTGCACACCGGCAGAAAATCACTGCTCTAGACAATTAACTTCTTATTGTGAATGCAGGGTTTAAATGATGCAACACCTCAACATGTCTAAATGCAATACTCTAAAATAGCTTATCATAGTTTCATTTCCATTATAGGAGTTCTGGGTCTGGGAGTTTTCTTGTTATAAGCCCTGATATTCAGAAGTTAATAGTTCAACCGTAAAAATAATCTTGGCTAAAAGTTAGCAGGATATTTTAGCCTGGAAACAAATGTTTACAAATTTGGGGAGAAAAATTACATGCATTTGGAAAGTTTTCAGGTTTTAAGTAAATGAGAGCAAAAACTAACAACAATAATAATGAAGCAGTTGGGGATTTTCAGATATTTGGTACCCTGGGATTCCAAAATGGATTTGTAGTTTTTAAATAGAAATTTTTCATTTTCATTGCATAATGTGAACCAATTGATTTTTTTTTAATTATCCAAACTTTCACAAGGGTGAACACCATTTTGTGAAATGATCTGTTGTTTCTTGATTGAACAAGAATCTATGCACTATATTTTCATAGGCATTTCTCTAGAGCTTAAAATTTATGAAAATTAAGAGGTTTTAAATTTTTTCAGGAAGCTATGAATGAGACCAAAATATTATACTTTTTTGTGGATTTCTAATGAACAAGTTTCCCTTTTAAAATGTCTGAGGAAAAAAAAAAAAGGCCTTTTCCAAGGAATTTTCACACTTTCAAATGAAGTGTGTCCAACTTAAGCATTCATCATTAATCTACATATAGAGTAAAAAAGACATGCAGAATCTAGGAAAAGCAGTTGCATTGGTCTATATAATTGAACATGGCATATTTTCCTCTGTAGGATAGTTTAGAGTAATTTACTCATCTCCTTAAAAGATTCTTGTCTTAGAGACTCTTCTGAAATCTGGAGAGTTTATCTTATAGTCTAATAGGCTGTGGAGTTAGAAATGTTTTTCCTGGGGTCAAAATAATCTTTCTTGCTGGTTTTATCCCTTTGTGCTGAATTTTTATACTTTGCAAGCCACTTCCTATTTTCAGTTCAGAAAAGAAAATCAAACAAAAAAATCAAGGGCAAGGTACTTTGAGAAGAAAAATTAACTGTGCAAGACCAAAATAGCTCTGAAATGATGCTGCTGGAAGAGTTCTTGAAGTTATAGTAAGACTGTAAAATTGTACTCTTTTTAAGGAAATATGAATGTCCTAAGATTTAGGGTAAAAGCACAGCTAAGAAAAATGTTTAAAGTATTACCTTCAGTATATTGTATACTATTTCATATAGGAAACATAGATTTATTTTTCTTTTCTAACAGTGACACACAATGGATTCTCAGTAAATGATGAATAAATGGATAAATTATATTCAGCATTTCTTAAATCATTGGAGAGTTGCACACCATTGCTACATCTGCATATGGTTGAAACTAAAAAGATCAATGATCAAGGGTTGTTGGTTGAAGGCAGCTGCATGATGTGAAGAGAGAGAATAATGTGGTTTGCAAATCTGCTTTTTAAACATTTAAACCATTTCTGATGACAGTATATTATATATTGCTGTAAATGATATCATTCTTTTCTATCTATATCCAGTTATGCTAAACATTTGAAGTCATGTTTCCTTACAGATTTTATGCTCATCAGTTTTTGGATACTACATTTAAGTTTACCATCCAGCAGCTAAAAGAATATTGATTCTCTATTCATTTTCACCGGAGGAAGTCATATCCTATTAGGCATTGTTTCAACACCAGTAGCCTGCTGTTTCTAATAAAGTAATTGAATGATAACTATGACTTGTAAGTGACATGCCCGAGATTAGTCAGGCATAGACTCCCGTCCCATAACCACACAGAAAGTTGAGCACTGCATCTTTAATTCAGACTTTGAATATCATGTTGGTGCTGTTCTGTTAGTTCACTTCCTTGTGAACATCTCACCTTCTTGATGTACTGTTATTTTCGGTGTATAGCTCAGGAAATTTTTATCTTAATGATATATGTATATGTGTCTTTATAGATATATATTTAGTTGAAAGAGTCTGTCAGGCAATTTCAAATAACAAATATATAGTCAACTATATAGACCTAGAAATATTAAAACTAATGAAGACAGGACACCAATATTCTAACTTCTGACATGATTTTGCTAATGGATATTGATTTCATTTTCCACAAATTTACTTCACAGCAAAAATAAAAGCTAAGCTTTGTTGATACTATCAAAAGCTCTATTACAACTTTGAATACACCATTGTCATTAAAATAGGACTATTGTCTTTCTTGCTTTAAAAATGATCTCTTCTCATTATGTTTTGCATTTTTGACAGTTTGGGTTAACTTAACTCTTTAGTCTCCCCGCCGAGCAGTTGAACGCCTGACAGACAGTATTGAAATCACTATAGGAAGCTTTCTTTAATTTCATTTGGAAGGCAGGCGGTTAGTTGGCATGAATTTGAAATTGCATAGCATAATATCGAAATCCATGTGTTTGGCCTAGAGTTTGACAGGATAAGAAACATGCATTTCCTCTGGATTTAATTCTTGACTCTGATATTTTATGCTACTCATTCTCTCAGTGTTATTTCAGTCATGTCTAAAGCTTCAGAGATTCCTTCAGTGATGTCAAAGCTCCTCTCTGAGACTGTCTCCTCCAACTACTCCTTACACTCAGACCTCAGGTCTAGAAACAACCCTTCTTGAACTTTTCTCTGTCATTGCACACTCAAACTTTACAAACTAAACTTAACCCATTCCTCAGCACACCTGTTCTTCCTCCTTCATTCCTTAACTCAGTCAGTGGCACCATGACCTATTTTGCCTGCTGCCCTAAAACATTATGTTGGATATTTTAGCTTCTTCTCTCTTATTAGACACTACATCACTCACCAAGTCTAATGATCTCTCCTTTCTTACCATCTCTTCCTTTCACCTCTATGGTTTTGATGGGGCCTCCATAATTTATTTTGAGGTAAACCTTCTAATTGATAACATTGCCTTTGTTCTCATCTCTGCCCAGGCCACCTTCCTCAATGCTGCCAAATTATCCCTCTTCAAGACAAATAGAATTGTGTTACATTTTCCATGGAACTCTCCAATGGTTCCTCGCACCCATAAGGATAAACAAAATTCCACACAGATTGTTCCCATTAAAAAGGGATAAACATATGACCTCTGTCTACCCTCCAGCTTCATGTCCTCAAAAGCTGCTTTTCATGCTCCAGGAATACCAACTACACAAAGTTTTCTAAAAGCTGTATTCTTTCTATGTGCTTTTCATACTCAAAGACTCTCTTCCTATCCATCTACCTGCTAAATGTATATCCATCCACAAGAGTCACCTTTTCCAAGGAATATTCTCTGACTGATATCCTCAACCACCTCTCAGGGGCTCTTGGACAATATTAGGGCATCCCCCCAGCGTTCCAGCGTGACAGCTTTGCTATTGCATGGGTCTGTGAGGGCTGGTTTCCCCATCAGGAGTGTGACTCCCTGAGTCTAGCGATTGTGTCTGGTTTATCTCTGTCTCCTCAGTGCTCAGTGCATCCGAGCTGGCGTGTGGTAGGGGCTCAATTCTCGATGGATGATTAAATGGATAAATACATGGATATTATCCAAGATTTCCTCTCATCAATTCATCCATGAATTCATCCATGGAGAATCAAATCTTATATAGATTCCTGAACTGCTAGAAGAGATAGTGATTAAATAGCTCTTGAAACATAATGTGAAGTCACATTATCCAGAAGGTAGAGTAACTACCTTAAAAGTGCAAGTAATGCATTGGTTTTTTTTTTTCCCCTTTGCAACATGGTGTAATATGTATCTATATCTTTATGCCTATAAATACCATATTAGCAGTAGTTTTTGATAGTAGGGGGCAGGACAGACATGGAGCAGTGACTCTCGTGTTCCTTCCAGGTTTTGGACAAAGCCTACTTCCTCGTCTTTAATAGAGAGAAAGCAGTTCTCTCAACGAATGGTGTTAAATTGTTTTATAAACCTGAGGGACTCAACTAACTAAAGCCAAATTTGATGTTTTGGGGACCTCCTGCTGTCATAAGAGTAGGACTATCATCTTTCTGGTTCAAAAAATTATGTTCTTTCATACAGAAACCTCCAGGCATTGTGACTACTTCCCTGTAAGTTTGCGTATAATTTTTCCCATTATCACCCCCTAGGTCTCTTTCACCATCACTACTTTCCAGGCATCTACCATCCACTGAATAGCCATGTTTCTGATTATCTTTTCCCAAATGTATTAGCTTGCATTATTTAAGGCTGAATCTCATTTTATTATTTCCTGCTTGTATTTCTAAACTCCTTAAATCTATTTGTATGATTTTTTGTCTTCACAGATGTCCACAGTTCCTCCCAATTTAGTATCATCAGCAAATTTAATTAATGCTCTGTTTACCTCTTCTTCTAATGAAACCAGCCCCTTGTTTCATTTCATCATACAAAGTAAAAATGTATTGGCAACAAAGTAGTCTGAAGAAATGTTCCCTCACTGTAGGAGGGGAAGTTAAGGATACAGCAAAGAACCATGTGGTGAGGAGTGGACAGGGCAGTGGGGTGGTTTGCTAGTTTTCTGTTGCCTAAAGCAAAACCTTGTTCACAGCAACCACACTTTGGCAGATCGCCTGGGTTGGTGCTGGGTGTGTGTGTGTGTGTGTGTGTGTGTGTGTGTGTAGCTATATTACCCTGAAGACATTTATTAAAGATACATTTATTGATATATTAAAAGCATATTTGAATCTATAAATACAAGTATAGATAGAAGCTAGAAACCTTCAATCCATAGTATAGCTACAAACCTAGATATATACACAACTGCATGTATACAGGCCCACAGTCATTTTCAGTGAGCTTTTTCTAACACTCACTACTGTCTAAAGTTTTATTTCAATCCCTTTAGGGTTCAATAAAATTTCTTATCAATAGTAGATTTGTAAAATAAGTTAAGAAAAAGATGAAGTGTATCCAACAGGCACATGTCAGTGAAAAAATAGATGTATTTTAACCTTTAGAATAAATAGGCTGGAAAACTGAGCTTGACCAGAGAGTTTCTACTTGTTAACTTTAAGGTAGGCAAGTTTATGTTCAGAGAATTACATTCTTAGTCTTTGAAGGTGTGGTCATACAGGTATGGGGTGATTGTAAGGAAACAAAGATAGCATATATAAAGTACCTGCTGTGTACCACACCTAGTGCATTCCAGCATGAGGCAATGATACAGATTTAAAGCCTATAATAATTACTACCTGATACTCATAGACTGTATTCCTAACTCCAATAAAATCTTGTAAATATTTACCGCGTTGCATATGAAACATCTATCTTTGGAGTGTGAATGCATTAGTATAAATCTATAGACTCCACATAAACTTGCAAGTCTACGCTTTGATTAGGACAGACAGATGGCAGACCAATATCTTTATTGTCAGGCACCGAAGGTAATGCACATTCACAGTATTGAAATGAAGGCTGACATACACTTTAATATAGCACAAGGTCACCAAAGATGTCATCACCAATGGGTGGTGTTAACAAAATAGTGACTGGGAATATTGTTAAGTAGTCACAGCCCTGTACTGTTTCTCTAATGAGAAAAATCTGATGCATAATACATTCTTATGAGAGAATTTTCTCAGATGCCAAGACTTTACAGGCATAACTTCTATAAGCTTTAATGGGAGTTTCTTGCCAGCACCTGTTACAGTATAGAGTTCTAACTTTTCACACATAATCCAAGACTGGCCTGGAACTCTGACTTGGAAAAACTAATATAGTTAAACCTTCTTGTAATGTTTCCTCACGTACAACATTCATCTTTTAATCCTTGGTCTGATATATGTGTGTCCGTGTTTTCTCTTCGAATTCTTTTCCCACCAGAAAGGCTTCTCTGTACAAGCTTTCTATGGATAGGAACAGATAAAACAATTTTTCTGGTGGGAAAGATACATAAGGGGGAGAATTATTAGGCTAGAAACTGAATAGAGGGTAGAAATCAACTCTTCTTAACTGAAAATAATTGTAGCGATAGAGTGTGGGTGCCTGAGGAGCCACCAGAAACAGCTAGGGTACCATAGGCTAAAGAGCTACTAGCCAGCGGTTCTAAATCCAGGATCACAGGTCAAGCCAATCTCGCTTGGCCACATTTGTCCAGATCTTTACAGATGACATTATAAGGAATTTTTATATTTTAAAGGATATTATAATTAACCCCATGGATAAATCAGCTGGGTGATGTTTTATGTAGAAGGGAAAGAGTTTAAAAAAATTCTTAAACTTCCATATTTTTAAATTAACTCTTACACATTCTCATTACCAGAACCAAAACAAAAATGTTACAGGCCTCCGTTTAACTGAAATTGCTCGAGATTGTACAGGAATACTATTTTATGAATAACTACCTCCCTCGCCTACTATTTCTAACATACATGGCATATGAGAATGGAAACAGCCCGTCATACTTCCAGTCCTGAGTCACTTGCTGTCATTGTCCTGCTTGACAGGATGGTGGGCTGGGGGGATGCTTTCCACTGTGGAACATTGCCAAATAGTATAGTTTTACTTCCATATATATATATATATATATTTTTTTTTTAATCCTCACCTGAGGACATTTTTCAATATTTTGTTCAGCTAGAGTGGGAGGGAGGGAGAGAGAGAGAAAAACATCAACATGAAAGGGACACATTGAGCGGCTGCCACCCACACGACCCAACCAGAGCTGGGGACAAACTGCAACTGAGGTACGTGCCCTTAGTGGGAACCGAACCCAGGTCTCTTGGGACCACAGGTAGACACTCTAACCACTGAGCCAGACCAGCCAGGGCTAGTTCCATATTTATCACAGAATTTTACAATTAATGTTGGCAGGTAACAGGGCTACAGTGGGAAGGAATCGGAGGCCCTGGAGCCCTAAGAAGACAGTTACAAACCTGTTAGTAAAATTTCTCACAGGGGCAAAACATGGGGTCTAAGCAAGTACAGCTCCAGGACAGGTCATGACTTATTTGGGGTACCCGTTTGCCCCTTTCCTTCTTTTTCTTTGCTAGATGGTTATTTTACTTTACAATATGGGCTTAGGCACTATAACTGACCTCAGGTACCCTTCTCCTAGCAAACCTACCTCAGAATATCATTTTCACCTTAGCTTGAAGTGTTACCCTAAGTATAGGTATTTTAAAATATATCAGTAATTTAGCATTAAATGGCTTTGTCTCCTTCAGAGTATGTATAAGCATCAGAGAAGACAGGAGTTCTGTTTTGTTGTTTTGGTTTGTTTTATAAAGCAAAGAGAGGCAAAGGGAGTCATACTGCCATCTCTAAAAACATGCTGTGTCCCCGATCTTAGCACCCTCCTCCTCTCTAGGGGTTTTGCTTATAACATTCGTTGCTTTGAAATTTCACACAAAAAAAGACACTATTTTCTTTTAATATTCTAACCAATAAAATAATAGAAATGCATTTGTTTCTGGGAAGAGTCTCTGCTAACAGTCTTAGCTAAGGTGTGTTTGGAAACTTGAAAGTGGTTTGTGAATCCTGGATTTCATGCATCAACTGTTGTTCAGGACCATGTGTCTCCAGCTGATACTGAAAAGCCCTAGGCTGCCTTACTGGGGAGACTTAAGGCCACTAGAGAGCTGAGAGGTGTCATCAGATGGAGCCAGTGGCCTATACATGGGCAGCCCCATACTCGTGGCAGGAGCAGAAGAAGGTGCCACGGGAGAAGCCCCCAAGACTGCTTTCTCAGACCCTCACTAGGAGGAGACAGGCCTGGTTTTCAGAGATCTCATGATTCCAGGGAAGGGTTATGGGTCTCTTTACAAAGTCCCATTCTGTAGAGCAACGTCCTACATGGATGTATGTAAGTTCAGCTCCTGAACCTCAGTTTAGAACATTAACACTCACCTGAAAGAAAAATCATTATATAAGCTGTCCCTGAAGGAAGGTCGATTATTTATTATACTTTCCATATGCTGGAAATTACTATAATGATAAGAATAAATCCTGTTTAAGGATAAATTGTGTTTAGTCAAATTGAAAAATGTGCCTCTTCTCCTCCAGATCTTTAAATCCAGCAAATAAAAATAAATAAATAAATAAAATAAACACTATTTTCCTGTATCTTAGTCTATCTCAAAATATCAGGAAATCCAGGCAGGGTAAAATTTAGATGATAACAACTACTCTTTTGAATTAGCTTGAAACCAACCTGGTACACCCACTTCCTCTTTCTTTTCCTCCCCCATTATGTATTATATTTTGACCTCTTATCCTCCATCTCTTCTTGTCCCTCATCCTGCACAGGTGACATGTTACTGCATTTCCCTTCCTCTTAGCTAGAGTCTGCTCTCAGAATAGGATTTAATAGATTAATCCACATTAAAGTGTACATGATTTTTGAGGTTCCATTGACATCTCCTCCATGGGATTTAAAGAGAAAGAATAAAATTCTAATAGCAGAAGTTTAGACATAAGCAAAACTGTGTAAATGGAATATTTTAAGAAAGAATTATCTTCCCAAAACTTCTGAGAAAAAAAATACCATAATATAGCCCTTATAACCATGAAGGCTGATGGCATAATGAACAGGTCTTCAGATTTTTATGTCTCTTTTCTTACATTTCTATCTTCTATTGCCCTGAAGCATCAACTATAGTGACCAATAATGGCTTTTCTCACATTATTCCAAAAATTCAAAATCTGCCAGCCCTTGGGGAAAGTAGGGACATTGAGACACTCTTTATTTACATTTCATACAATGGAAATAATTAAATGTCTTTGTAACTTAGTTTCTTACCCTTAGACAACCTACTATAATATTGTATTTAGTGAACATCAACGTATATAACACACCTTAGTTTAATATGCCTTCTTTCCATAACAACAGATTCAAAAAATAGCAGATGCTAAATATCTAACAATAGATGCTAATTATGTGTGTGTGTATATCACACAAATATTTCCGTTAGACTTTTGATGTAGACCGATGTGACAAAAGCATCCAGAAGCAGGAAATCTGCTTTGTATTACAATCGTGCTAGATGAGTTTAAATAAGGGAACCGTTAGTATTGGAATTTCTTTTTTTTAAGTAAACAAGAAATGTTTTAAGTAATTAGAGTGTGTGCGATTCTTTCCTAGATGGTTAACAGCCCTCAAGTAGTCAAGAATGAAGCTGAGAAAACAGGTCTCCCGAATACCACTTAAAAGAAACTTTTGCTAATTTTTCCAATGATAGTGTGATAATAAAAATCAAGACAGCCAGCAATGCTAGCTCTGGGCCTTTGTCTATACATTTCTTTTTGTACTAGTCCTACAATCATGAATGACAGTAATACAAATTGTCCAGGGTTAGTTAGAAATTTTAATTAGAGAAAATGGTTAAGTCCTTTTAGCTCTGTGCCAGAGAACTTATATTTGTGTCTCCAAATCTGGGTGTGATTTGTCTAGTAGTAGAATCATTGTACAATACTTAAATTTGGCGATTTCTACTGTGTCTCATGAAGATTTGGAATCTGACAACATGGGTCTTAAAGCATCTTTTAGCTAAATTAAAGATACAAGATTGAGCATTGAAGGACACAGTCGATTTATAATAATCACCCAGCATTTTTTTAAATGAGCCTATGAAAACAGAAGATCATGTCAAAATTTTAAAAATACAATCTTTGGCACAATATTTTGGTAATAAAATAAATATTATCATTGTCATTTATTACCAAGAGTAATATATGTATAAATGTACACAAATAAACATGCATACACATATTATAACATATTTGGGTAATTCACAAAATAATCAATAAAAGTACAATCATTTGTATAATCCCACTATACATAAGTAATCACTGCTAATAATGCAATGTATTATATTGCATATTATATATATAAACATATACATATCAACATATATTGCTTAACTGTTTAAGATATAATGCGAAATTGAATAATGATATTTACTTCTAAAGTTGGCTACAGAGCACATATACACACCTGAGTGTATTGCTAATGTGTTGTGTGTGAGAAAATAAATAAAATTGCAGGTGCTATTGCCACTAGTACATGAATTTGCATGTAGGATTCACTTACAGTGCCTGGAAACAATGCTGGTACTATAACTCTACAATATCTGGGCTGTGTATTCTTTGTGCTTTGCTGTATGTATCCCCAATGCTTAGCATACTCTTGCTACATAGTAAGTTTGTAATCAACATTTGTTCACTTGAATAGAGAGTTGAAGATCACCAACTCAAAAGTCTTCCCATCCAGAATTTTTCTGTCCTTCCATTTAATCACAATTTAGCACAGGTCCATCTGCCCAACAGGGAGGATTAAGCAGAAGTATTAACAATCTCCACGTGATAGTCTCTCCTGTATTCTCAAAAAGATAACCATCTTCTTTATGTTCCTTGAGAAAAGAAAACTCCATCTTTTGGTCTCCTCTACTGTTACGGTCAGGAACATCTTCTTCGATTAGGGAGAACCAAATGACCAAAGAATTTTTCAGTAGTTTGGAAGGCATCAAGAAGTTGAAAAGATCTAAATAGGACTTTGCTTATGGTTAAATATGCGCAAACAGGTTTGTAGGCTATTTTGCTCTTGTGTCTGAAATTCAGTTTACCTAACCCACTTAGAAGCAGCAGGCAGAGAGACCTCTTTCTCACCTGAATGCCTAGCAGAGCAAACCCTCTACCCCTCCAGGAAGTGTCTAGCCCAAGTGTCTGGATTAGAGGCACCTCCCCAGAGAAGATCAAAAGTTATGCTCCACCAACACAGAGACACTGAGAAATGGTTGAATGTGTTCTAAATTAAACTGCCCTGGTGGTGAGCAGAGATCTGCCAAAATCTTTCAATTAATCACTTTTACCTTCAGGGCAGAGTTAGCCCTGAGAGTATTTCAATAGGTTTTTATTGGAACAGGGTTATTTCAGATATTAAACTATGTTGCACAAAGTAAAAATAATGTTATTTTTAAGTTGCTACTCTTGTTAAATAAAAGTTGGCAAGCATTTTTGGGGGTCTGTATTGTGTCTGTGTATTTGTGTGTGGGGTGGGGGGAGGCTTTCTCCTGGACCACAAGCCTCCCTGATTTAAAAAAGTGAACAGCAATGAATTAGTTGGTAAATATATTAATATAATCATTTCATTAATATGTCATAAATAGTAGAAGAAAGGTTTTAAGTGTGTAATTCTCTACAATACAATTGAGAAATTTTTTTCCTACATCTTCAGCAGTAAGTTAATTAGAATCACCTGCATTTCCTTGGGTGGACACCAAATGGATTGCAAACAAAAACAGATTAAAATAGCTGCTGGAGCTCATGGCATACAGATGACAAGATTCACAAAAAGGACAGCGAGGCACTGAAAATGTTCACTTTTCAAACAGTTTCAGAGGAAATTTAGCTCTTGCAACTTCTCTGTAAAAGCTGCTTGTAAGTGTTTTGCTGAAAGGCTAGAAGAGCTTTGTTTCTGATCCCTTGATGAGTGAGAGAAATGTTTAAGAAAGATCACTTTACAGAGAGATTCAGGCTGAAATGCGATGACTGTGATTCAAGCCAAGCCAAAAATTACAGTTCAGAATGAAAGGGGAGGTACGTGGTTTGGGAATCCATTTTCCCACATTCCTGAATCTCAATCATCCCAGCCAATGTTTTTTTTTTTTTAAAAAAAAAAAAAAAGTCCAATGGAAAACAGTGAGGTCACTTTGTTTAGATATTTTTTAAAATAGGTATGGAGGGATTGAAAAGAATGAGAGCCCATTTATGAATTTTAAATCAATGTCTATTTCATGGATGATGACATTAAAGGCCTGACTTTATGCAACCACTGACTTCATCACAAAAGGAGCCATTTTTTCAGAGCTTTCTTCTTGTTTGTGTATGCAAGCTTTTATTTCATGTTTTTAACTTACGGAAGCATCTGTTGCTAAAATTTTAAAAAGAAAAATGTCTACCTGGATGTAGTCCACAGATTACTTCTTCCTGGTCTCCAAGCTTTCCTTACTAATGACATCTTCAAGCTATGCTAGCAAGTTTGCTTACACACTACCAGATGATAATGGATGATAAATTTGACTGTTTGTTCTTATCACTTATATTTATTTTTTAAAAACACTCTGAACAAGTCACATGACCAAAAGAATGCTTTATTTACATCAGCATAATCACATCATAACAACAATGAAACTCATACATAAAAGAACCTCAGAGAATGATATGAGATGAACCAAATACAACCTCCAATTTCAATATCTTCCAGACACATGAAGTTTTCCTTGAAGACATGAATGCTCACTTAATGATAATCACAATCACTGGCCAATATTTGTCTTCAAGACTAGAATTTTTTTTTAAAAGAGGAAACATGTCAGAGAATTTATCAAAGACTATTTCCAGGCACTTTGGTTCCCATGTTCCAGAAATCATTTCAGTCAATTATCATTAGTCTTATTAAATCAAGGGTATTAGGTGGCCTAGTGAAATTTCACAGGCAAACTCAAGATTATTCTAAGATGTTTTTACTTTGATATATTTCCTAAGCCTGATATAATTCTGTGAATCATATTTGTCTACCATTCTGGAGGCTTTATACTGTTAGGCCTCAAATTCTTAGTTGACTTTAGCCAGATATGTAAGAATTAATGTATAAGAAATGAGGGAGATAACATCCTTAGAGTCAGATTGTATTTTATCCAGGCATTGAATAGCATATACAAATGGCTTCCATTTATATCACACTAACCATATTGGAACTTGTTTTTCCCTTGTCTTTTCCATTAGTTGCCTATCACTTAGAAATCTGTAAGTTAAAAGGCATGACTTTAAAGGCAACTGGCCCAGTAAAAAGTCTGAATGGCATATTAGTTGAATTAAATGTATGGAAGTTATATGCAAAAATTATCTTGATATATAAAAGAGTCATAGCAGATGGAAACTAGGAACTAGCCTTCAGTAGTAATGTGAGTTTTACAGGACTTTTTATGCATGACTCTCTACATTTTCTGGACTCTAATGGTATAGATAAGTACCTCTAATAATGAGAAAATTTGTGAAATATTATGGCATGAACTAAGTATAAATATAAGGGAGAAAATTTAACAATGAGGAATGACTGTGCACGTTGAGGACAGATGGCTTTTCTGTTTCTGGTAACATTTAGAGAATTCAGTGTTATTTGCCTTTATTTATTAAAGTGTCCAATATCATACTTAGAAAGAATTGAAGATAGGGGAAACTAATCAAATAAATGGTTTTCCAACAATGTAACTCTATATCAGAATCTTTAATAATACTCAAAAGCAGAATAGCCAGCCCTTTCCCCCATACACAACCTCCAATTGCTATTGTCATAGATCTTTTCATGGCATGAGTGGTACAATATAAAATCATTAAGAAATATAACCAGTAATGTACTTAACACTCAAGATATTTTGTCCTTTTCCCTTCCCATGTTTAAATTTGTCTCCTCAGGTGCCCAAAAAGGACAAGGTTAGTTGAAGAGTAAGAACTTGGCAGAATAGAAAATTTAGATACATAAATACATAGATAATAGATATATAGATGATAGATAGATACATAGATAATAGATAAATAATAGATAGTTACATAGGTGATAGATACATAATGATAGATACATAGATAATAGATAGCTACATAGATGATAGATAGATAGATGATAGATAGATAGATAGATAGATAGATAGATAGATAGATAGATAAATGATAGATGTATGATACATGGATGGTAGATAGATAGATACATAGATAGATACATAGATAGACAGATAGATACATAGATAGATAATATTTTTAACTATGATTCTTATAGATTTCATTTTCTAGTATAACAGCTTAAACCAGTTTGGGGAGGGGGTTTGATAATGATCTTAACCACTCAAATGTTCAATGAAAAGTCCTTGGTGAAAAACCCTCCTTCTGACCCAAGACTCTCTGTGTTTGATACTACATGTGTTTTTTTTTGTTTTTTGTTTTTTTCATTCTCACCCAAGAATATGTTTTTTTTATAATCTTCGAGAGAGAGAGAAACATTGATGTGAGAAACATTGTGGGTTGCCTACTGTACGCGCCTGTCAGGTATCCAACCAGCAACCTGGCATACAGGATGGCGAACTAACTGAGCTACAGGCCAGGCCTATTATTAGATACCATTCTGTCCTTAGTCCCATGTATCATTTTCTTTGCTTTGTGCTGTTTCCATTTTAGGGTATTTATTTAAATCTGGAATTTGCCCCTATCTGGAACACTGACTATACAAACAATATGAAATAATGGTTTATTTATTAGATCATATATTCTAAGCAGTTTCTCAGAAATAAAAACAGAGCACCCTTTTCTTAGTGACCTCTTTAGAGTCTAACATTTTTAAGAAAAAATTTAGCAACAAATATTTGTCACTTCCTTATCTTAAGAGGATAAAATTTTTCTGTTCTGAATGAATCTACTATAAAATATCTGGTAGATGAAAACCATTTAATTCATGAATGAGTAATCAAAAATGGGTTGTTACCCAAATCAAGTAAACAAACAAACAAAAAAAATAGTGAAGGAAAATTGAAGATTAGTATTTGATATTTAAAAAAAGAAAAATGTGTTGCCACAGTTATTTCTATGAAACAATAATTTGTAGAGAAACTTGTAAAGAAAGGGATAATGAAACAAATGGAAGAGAAAAATGTATCTATCTCAGTAATAAAAGGAACACTGGAAAAAAACATGACTTACAATAGAAACTTCTGCAAACATAGAAAAATAAGAATGAGATAATGAGGGGTACACTGACCCTGAACCCTGAATTAACAAACATACTCTCCCACCATTAGAATTGAAGACATATAATTAGTATTTTAAATATTCATTATTTAATCACAGGTCATCGATGTCCCAGGTACCAATAAATAAAATTATTATATAACAGCAGCTTCACAATCTAATAAAACTTTTGTTTTTATCATTAAAAAGTCTATCTTAATGAAAAACAAGACAAAGAAAACATGTCTGATTCTCCTCCCTAAAAAAAAATCCCAGTGAAATAATAGAAAAGATGTGCTGAAAAAAATATATATAATAATGGTGCTGAAAACAGAAAAGGTGCCATCAGCAGACCAGAAATAGACATTCCAGGAAGACAGAAAGCAGATGGGATCAAACAAGTGAAAAAATTAAAGCAGAAGAAACACCATTCCCAGACGCCATAATTAGGCACAGTTCTTTCCGGGGATGTCCTAGAGAATATCGAAAATTGGAGTTAACAAATAAAAAGAGCAGAAATTGGCAAGAGGATGATCAAAGAAAGTCACTTGCTAAACACTGAATCTAACATCTGGGAGAGCTGGGTCCTTCTCCATTCATTCTGCACCAATGAAGCACTTGCACCAGCAGCTTGAGCCTGAGGACTAGTTCCACCGAGACGGAAGAGAGCATGCAGGCATTTGAGGAGGAAGATGGTAGAGAATGAGGTATCTTAGGTCTTCTACAGCAAGCACTGTGTGAGAGAGCTTTGCCTAGGAGCAAAACTGTTCAAGTATCCACACCCAAAATAAAGTCCTCCTGACTTCGGTAATTGAAGAACCTCTAACCTCCTGTCTACTCACCACCCATTCATTCTGCAGGAACCTTTCATTCAGCCTGTTCATTAGAGATCAAAGCCAGTTAAGAGAGGGAAGAGAGATGTGTTCAAATGCAGAAACACTCATGAATATTATTTATTTTAATTAACTTGGTTGTTCAATCATATGTGTAATCTGATATTTGAACAATGTTTATTCTAAAGAAGTTCTCCATGTAGAGAAGAGAGACAATAGAGGGAAGGATAAGAAAGTGTTTTCTCATGGAAAGAGCATAGATGTGGGTATATCTGAGTGAAATTTTACTTCCATAAGTTTAAAAACAAATATATATATATATATATATATATATATATATATATATATATATATTTAATCCTGAGAGGCAAAGCAAATTCCCCACAAACCATCAAAAATCAATTTGGTATCAGCCCCAAGAGCAGCAGTGCTAGAAGATAAGGGACCATTATTTTCCCAAACTAGAAAAGTAAAAGATTATGAAACTCAAATAAATATTCAAATCAGCAGTTAATTACGAAACAACAGAAAACAGCCATCGAGATGGAAGAAGTAGGGAAAACTTACTAATTACATACTTTTATGAGAAAAGAACTCTTAAAAATAAATTCGAGAGAGAATAACAGTGGAATACAAGAAAGGAACAGTAGTTGACTCTGACCTAGAGCTTCACTGTCCAATGTGGTAGTCATAAGCCACATGTGGTTGTTATTTAAAATTAAATAAAAGAAAAATTTAGTTGCTCAGTTTCATTAACCACATTTCAAGTGCTCAGCAGCCAGCCATATGTGGCCAGTGACTACTGGCTTGGATAGCTAATATATAGAACATATTCATCATCACAGAAAGTTGTATTGGGCAGGGCATAATTTGAAAATATACATAACCTAAAAAGGGCGAAGAAGAAGACACAGTAGGCTTTGACTTTCGAGAGATCTCCTTTGTTGAACAACATTTTGATGTTAAATTCAATCACAGACCTTTAAAAAAATAGTGACTAATATTAACCCATAGATAAGTCACAAAATATTTTTAAAGAATAAAGTAAAATAAATCTGCAACTACAAGCAGCAATAACATGAAGAATGAAATTGGAAATGATGAGGAAGAAAAGAAAGGGAAGGAAAATAAACCAAGTTCCTTATTTTTTAATATCAAAAGGTAATTTGATATATTAAAATATAGAAATAGACAAATGTAACTAATAATAACAAAAAGAAAGAGGATATATGGATAAGTGGTAGTAACTATCACTAAACTCTATCCTTTCTAATAGTGAGTCAACAAATACCATTCAAAGTTAATAAATTAATAAACAGAAAAATGACACTAACATAAAATCATCAACAAAAAAACTAAGACACAACTGCTAACAATGACTATCAACTGCAGGATAAAGTATTAGTTGGTTTTCATCTTATACTCTTCTATGTGGTTTAATTTTCATTTTTACCAAGGAAGTACATTAACGTATGGTTAAAAAAAATCTACTTAAAATATTTACTATACAGTCATAGGTCTTACATAGAATAAAATTATTCTTGTTTGAAGATCAAAATTGTGTCAAGTGTTTCGTAAGATAATTATTCCTGAAGGATAGGCATCTCACAAGAAACTAGTCATAGTTAAGTCAGCCATAGATCCATCATAAACACCAGCCGTTGACACAGAGTAGAAGTGAAATTTAGAAAGAGACTCCAGTTTTATCCGGTACTCTCAGGCATTAAGTTTAAAGTGTGTCAACAGTTAAATCAGCAATAAAAGATTGGGAAACACTAATTTTAAAGAAGGAAACATGTGTCATTCAGAATGCGCAAAACCTTCCCTCATGTGAAGCTCGGAACCCAAGCACGACCCTCAACAAGACAGACCGAGTGTGCAGGCGTGTTGGGGGCAGGCTGGGCGTTCCTGTGCTCACTAGCTCTCGCCAGAGGGGAAAGCAGACCAAAGCACTGCGAGAATGACTGTTCCTGCGGTAGCTCTGGCCTCCTGGGAATTAGGAAGTGCCATAAATCTCAAGAGAGGGACTGTTTGTACACATTTCCCAGCCCACATTTCAGACTCCAGAGGTTCAGATGCATTTTTTTGTGTGTGTTCTAGAAAAACAAGCAGGCTGTGGGGGCACACCCCGAAACCAGGCTCAAACTCCACATCTTCCTGATTTATCCTTCATTTGTGCTACCAAGAATGTTACCTAATCCACAGTTTGCACCTATTTTTAACAGGCTCATCTGCATTGTTAGCAACTGCCCATATTTTGGCAGATAAGCCAGTCAACTCTGGAAACAGTGCCGGGCTCTTAGATTTCTTTTTGGAAAGTGTCTTAAATTGATGGTGGGAATTACTCATGACAGCTACATTCTTTCCATTGGGTTTAGACCACGATTTGGTCTAATAACTCCTAATTGTGTGTCTATTCTAGTCTACACTTCTTCAGGAAAAAAGGGTGGAAACACTTTTGAAAATCCCCTAGTGATACCTGAGGATACCTGTCAATGGGAAACACTATTTTGAAACTTAAGAAGGTCACCTGATGATGAACAAAATCCGCAGTTTGTGAATGTGGATTTCTTCAGAGACATTTCATTGCTGCCGTTGATGCTGGTCTGATTTTTTAAAGAATATAAAATGACTTAGTTTCATCGTGTTCCCAAAATATTTTTAGCATAACAGGCAAAATTCCTGTCAGCATTTACAGTCATAGTATTTTCTTGAAAGAAGGACCTCTCAAAGTAATTTTTCTCCAAACATCACCAAAGTACAACAGGGATACCTTGAAGACGTTGCTCATTTAAAAATCATAAGAGGCCTAATTATATTTCCAAAATAAGTAGTTTCCAATCCAACAAGGAGAATGTGGTCATGAAAAGGATGTCCAAATCCATCAATTTACATTGGTTTGGTTTGGCATAACTTTTAAAGTTCGTGGAGCAAAAAGAGGATGGCACGTGAGTCATTGTAATTTGGGTAATATTTCCAGGACTTTGGGTTTGCCATTCTGTGAGCCACTCAGGGGAAAGCTAATCAACTTCAAGACGGTCCCTATATAATTTATAACTGCTAAAATTCACTGATATGTTCCAGATTATTTTGCAAAATGTAATACGCTCCTTTTTAATATGTACTTTGTCATTTTCACTCTATTTCTGTAATTTAAAAAGTATGATAGCAGGGGAGCATGAGCCATTTAAAGCGGGAGCCACTAATGTCAGAGACTGTTATCCCTCATGAGATAAATAGTATTGATATCTCTGAATCTAAAGGGCTTGAAGTTGTGTCAAGTTAGAGTCAAATTGCATCCAATATGTTTTGCTTTACTCCCTTTTACTTTCTGGTTTTTATGTAAAGCCACAAAGCAATTTCTCTGCTGTGACTTGGTTCTACAACCACAGTGGTGGCACTGGTGTGAGTTACCCTCCCTGTCGTCATTCCCAGCTCTCCCTCCTTTTATCCCAAAAGAAAATTGGGTTATTAATTTAGGATGAGGCTGCTTTGTTTAAACAGTATAGTGCTTTTCAATTGCTCATACATAATATATCTAACCCATACTGCTTTTTCAACTGTTTTTGATTACCGAACTTAAAAAAAAAAAAATTCCACTAAAATTTATGAAAGACCAAGAAGGGCACTTCTTATGTTATAACTTTACATTTATAGAAGAGAAAAAGAAAGATTTGGGATACTGAAGAATTTCATTAATTGAAATTCAGTGTTTAACTCTAGACAATATGTGCATTTCAATAACATATAAAATAATATTAGAAAAGGAAGAGTCCTAGCTTCCAAATAGAAAAACATTCAACATTATATCTCATATGAAGAGAGATGCATATTAAAATGAGGTTTAAGAAGAGTTTTTATTTATAATTATAATGTGTTGGAATTCAAGTAATTTCATTTACTATTAATCTCTGATAAGGATTCAACTAACTAGGAAAACAAAAATTAATTATAAAAGTATATATAGTAAATTTTCTAATTTTTATTGTAATAGATGCTGACATTTCATCTCTAATTATTATTTTACACAGGGCTAATTTTACTAATTCTTTTTAAAAAAAACGTATTAAATTTTCTCATTTGGAGCATATAGACTTATGGATCCCATTCATGTTTTTATTTTCCAAAATTTTCTGTTTCCCAAATTCCTTCAGAGTAACTGATACTTAAAGGAAACCATCAGGGATACTTTCATTTGGTCAAACTTTGTGTCGATGAGCAAGATGACAATATTCACCATGTGCAGTTCTGAATGGTCTTAGACTACTTCCAAATCCAAAACTATTACCGAAGTCCCCAAACCTGCCATCATGAACATTTTCTATAGATAATACGGAGCATCAAAAGGTGATTTTAGGGAATTCCAAAGTATTTTCTTTCATGGCCACATGTTCAGAAAAATTAAGCCTACTCCCAACAGGGAAATCTTTGAAAGGGACACACTTACTTGATTGCTAAGATTTAATATTTTTAAAATCTATTACCTATTTAAAATTAAGTACCAAATAGAATCTAATGACAAAGCAAGAAAGAAAGCTTAATAAATTATAAAGTTCTGGGTATATGTGCATAAATTGAAGACCAACATTGTTCTATACCAAAACTAGGAATCAAATATTAGAAAAATTTTAATTAGGATACTTGTCACCTTTAAGTTGCCAAATGTACAGTGAACATACTAACTGGAGTACCTTTGATTAATGGAGCTGTTTTGTGCATCAGGAAATAGAATGTATTTGATTTTATTAATGTATACGTCTTAGACACTTTCACTCCACACTAATAGGTGTCCAACCTTATTCCAATTCCTCACATAGTCATAGTTCTCAGGAAAGGACAGAGACTTGGTCATTGATTATTAGATTAGTCTAGAACAGCGGTTCTCAACCAGTGGGTTGCAACCCCTTTGGAGGTCAAACGACCCTTTCACAGGGGTCAGCTAAGACCATCAGAAAACACATATTTCCAAGGGCAATTCATAACAGTAGCAAAATTACAGTTATGAAGTAGCAACAAAAATAATGTTATGGTTGGGGGTCACCACAACATCAGGAACTGTATTAAAGGGTCGCAGCATTAGGAAGGTTGAGAACCACTGTTCTAGAATTATAAAACACACCACTTAATAAATTTGCTAATAACTGTTCCACTTTTAATGACATTATCCCAAGTTATTCTATAGTTTATTACATGGAAGAGTAAAAACCCACGTGAGGATGAATAGGTAGGACACAAGAACTTCCAAGGCAGTGAATATACTTTCCATGATGCTATAATGGTAGATATATGTCATTATGCATTTGTTCAAAACTATAGAATGTATAGCAAGATTGAATCATAATGTGAAAGTGGACTTTGAATGATTATGGTGTATCAGTATGGTTCACCAGTTGTACTAAATGTGCTACTCTGGTGGGGGAATGTTGATCATGGGAGAGGCTATGCTTGTGTGGGAGATCTCTGTACCTCCCTATCAATTTTGCTATAAACCGAAAACTTCCCTAAAAAAAGATGAAGTCTTATAAAAATGAGTGATTACAAAGTAATAACAATAAGTAAAATTAAAATAATGAATTATTGTTTTAAATTATGTCAGTAATACCAGTGTTACATGCCGGGTGATTCTACCCTAATCCACTGATGAAATATTTTGCACAATGACAGATATTTACGACAATAAATTATGTAAAAACAGAGATGTTGCAGCAATTAAGAAACTCATTTTATGTCAGTAAAGAGCTTTATAAAGCCTTTATTCTGTTACACTATAACAATAATTTCTAGCAATTTATTTAATACTTACGATTGTGAATTACAATGTTCAAACATGGTGCTGCACCACCGTGCAGAACTTGCTGAGATAGGGACTTCTACATTGGCTGGTAATTCACCCAGGCGTCTCTAAGGGCAGAGACACATCAGGGAATACATATGCTCTTAACATTAAAATTATATTATCAACCTGTTTAGGGACAGTGATAGTGTTTGAAAGTGTTTCTCTTTTCGTTTTCCTGCTTCTGCATCTTTGTGATAACTTAGTATTGGAAATAACTACATGATACCATAGATTGTGGAAAGCAAGTAGTTGATCATCCAAAGCCATTGCTAGCATAAGTTATTTTGAATTATAGAAAACCAGTTTTGAAATAATCTGAAACTAATTTCACCATTTTGTCAAGGATTTATTTTTATGTTTTTCCTCAAATAATGGAGTACCTCAGAACATGTAATATACTATAAACTCTAATATCCTAGAGTTTATCAAACTGATTATATATCTGGGATAAAAAACGTATCCTTCAGTTTGAAACAATCAGACCAATACATGTTATGCTATTAGTGACACTGGAAAATGAGAATAGACTAGAACAGGACAGGATAGAAACTGGAGGGAGGGAAGAGAGGGTTAAAAGAGAAAGTAAGAGACAAGGAAAGGAGAGAGATAAGAAGGAAGGAAGAAAGGAAGGAAGGGAGGGAGGGAGGAAGTGTAAGAGGGAGGGAAGGAGGGAAGAATACTTCACAAACACCTTGGATTATTCTATCTTTCCAATAAGGGGCAATAATACATGAAGGTTCTCCTTCCCTGACACCCTCCCATCCCCAATTTTATGCCTATGCCTATGTTTTCCTTGGAAATGAATCTTACTATACTTCGAAATCCCATGCTACCTACTGCTCTTCTATGCTTCAACTAGACTCAGATTTGTTGATCATTAACTGTCACAGAACTTCACGATTAGTCTTTTGGGTTTAAAAATACTGAGGACTGCTTGGACATGGAAATGTGTTTTCTCTGTGAGGAAGAGATGTTTGATTTATTGCTCTCTTTCTTTCCATATTTATTAATATTTTTTTGCCATCCCAGGTTTTATAACAGCAAATATAAAATGTGCTTTTTTTTATTTTCAGGTCTAGATGTTGATGGAATATATCGAGTTAGTGGCAATCTGGCAACAATACAGAAACTAAGATTTATCGTCAACCAAGGTAAGTGATTTCTTCACTTCAGACATGTTTTCAGTGGTTTTGTCTCTACCAA
Organism: Molossus molossus; assembly: GCF_014108415.1. Classification (NCBI taxonomy): domain Eukaryota; kingdom Metazoa; phylum Chordata; class Mammalia; order Chiroptera; family Molossidae; genus Molossus; species Molossus molossus. The sequence goes on from NW_023425346.1 coordinate 27,095,318, forward strand.
TATTTCAGATTCTGTGCTGCAGGCATTGTGAATGTATAATGATACATGTTTTGAATGGAGAAAGGGAAAGTTAAAGAAAATAAACAATTATTGCCAGAGAAGTAAATGATAGTTTACATGAAGATAAATAGAATAGAGGGACCAACTAACAGTTTATGTGAAATAAATAATGAGAGGAATATGACAAACTAAAAATGGAGAAGAGAATAATAAAAGAGTAAAAGAAAGAAAAATAACCTAATTTCTAAAAATATTGCTGGTTCCCTGGCCAGTTTGGCTCAGCAATTAGAGCATCGGCCCTTGGACCGAAGGGTCTTGGGTTCAATTCCCAGTCAAAGGCAAATACCTGGGCTGTAGGTTTGATCCCTGACCCTGGTCCGGGTCATGTGGGAGACAACCATTTGGTGTGTCTCTCTCACATTGATGTTTCTCTCCCTCCCTTCCTTCCACTCTATCTAAAAATCAATGGAAAAAAATATACTCAGGTGAGGATTAAAAAAAAAAAAGTGTTACTGGCATAAGTAGACATTTAATATATGTTGATAAATAAATGAATGATAGCCCTGGCCAGTTTGGTTCAGCAGATAGAGCATTGGCCTGCGGTCCTGAGAGACCCGGGTTCGGTTCCCGCTAAGGGCGCGTACCTTGGTTGCAGTTTGTCCCCGGCCCCAGTTGGTCGTGTGGATGGCAGCCACTCGATGTGTCCCTTTCACGTCGATGTTTCTCTCTCTCTCTCTGTTCCTCTCTCTCCCTCCCACTCTACCTGAACAAAAAATGGAAAAATGTCCTCAGGTGAGGATTAAATAAATAAATAAATAAATAAATAAATAAATGGTAGAAAATGTAAGAGTCAAAATCACAGATGTTAGAAAGATATATAATAGATAAGTAAAGGAATTAAAAATTAGAAATTGCATATATCATTCAAGAACTGCAAATTAAAGCAATAATGTGATACCACTACACAGCTATTAGAATATCTAAAATCTGAAACACTGACAACTCCAAATACTGGAAGTATGTGAAACAACAGGAACTTACTCCCACTGCCGGGAAATACAAAGTGGTACAGCCACTTTCAAAGATGGTTTGGCAGTTTCTTATGAAAATAAACATATTTTATTATGTTTGCATGTAGTATGGATATTCTTACCATAATACACAGCAATTGCACTCCTTGGCATTTACCCAAATGAGTGCAAAACTTATGTCCACACAAAAAACTTGCACACGAATTTTTGCAGCAGCTTTATTTATAATCGGTAAAGTTTGAAAGCAACTAAGATGACCTCCAATACATGAGTAGATAAACAAACTGTGGCACATCCATATAATGGAATATTATTCAGTGATAAAAAGAAATGAGCTATCAAGCCACAAAAAGACTTGGAAGAACCTTAAATACATATTGCTAAGTGAAAGAACAGCCTGAAAAGGCTACATACTAAATTATCCCAACTGTATGACAATCTGGAAAAAGCAAAATTATGCACAGTAAAAGTTCAGTGTCAGCAGAGGATCTGAGGGGAAGGAGGGATGAACAGGTGAACACCGGGGCTGTTTAGGGCCATGAAATTATTCTGTTTAGTGAATACTGGACACGTTTGTGAAATTCTATATAATACCCAAGACAAAGAGTGAAACTTCATGTAAACTGTAGACTTCAGTTAATAATAAAGTATTAATGTTAGCTCATTAGTGGTAACAAGTGTACCACACTAATGCAATATGTTAATAGTAAGGAAAACTGGGTGCGGGGGTGCAGGGCAACAAGGTAAGGGGAAGAGTACGAGGGATATATGGGAACTCTGTATCTTCTGTTCAGTTCTTCTGGAAATCTAAAAGTTCTCTTAAAAGACTATAAATGGAAAAGCAGATTATACAACAGTATTTTTTCAGAACAAGTATGTATAAGTATACATAGAAAAAGTGTTACCAATACAAGAAATTTTTGACAAATATATTGAGAGACGTATTTCATTGTTTTGTGGTATAAGTACAATAAAATATTTATTAGAAAAACTATGAATTAAAATAGAAAATAAAAACATAGACATGTTAAAGAAAAATAAGGACACTAAAACATTGTAATGGTGTTGTAGATAGTTCATAGGTTTAAAATCAGACATGTGTCCTTGGCATTTTGTTTAACCTCTCTGCACTGTTTCTTATCAGTAAAGGTGGGGGTGGGACACAGGGGGTGGGGTGGGAAATGCCTTGGAAACATCTGTGAGAACTAAACGAGAAAACATGTTGCATTCCCTTAGTAACATAACAGACTCATGGTAGGCGTTTAATACATGTAAGTTTTCCGTTCACTTCAAAACAGTCAATGGTGTCTCTGCCTTTGGGAGAATTCACAGTCTTCACACTTTGGCTTCCCACCTAACTTCTAGCTAGCCTCAGATCCTCTGAATTTCCTTCGCAGTACATTTCCATCTGTACTCCCATATTTCATGCTGTTGTACACTTAATGTCTTTGCACACGCTCTTCCCTCTACTTTCCATATCGTCATGGTTTCTTTCCCGCCCCACATAAACAAGTGTCTTGCCTGGTAGATTTCACCTTATTCTTCAAGGTCCAGATTATAAATAATTCCCTCCTGGTTTCCTCTTTCTCTGGGTAATTGAATTTACTATAGTACATACTCATGTAACTTCTAAAATTCTATTTCTTACAAGAACCAGAGATACAATGGCATCTTTTGGAGAGAATATTATGACATGTACTTAGTGAATATATTTTACAAATATTAAAATCTTAAAGTCTTGGAATGAAAAGATAGGCTACTGATGGAAAGATCTGCCTCTTAACAGAACTCTATCCACCTAGTAAGGTAAGACCTGAATCATTCTTGAATCTTCCTCGATTAACCTGTAGTAACCCTGAGTCTCCATAGAGGGGATTCTTAATTAGTATTTATTGACTAATATGTGTGTGTGTTGCACATAGACATGGTATTACTGAGAATCATTAAACTCTCCAGTAGTTCAGCTTGGGTTGAACCACCGTTAAGTGTTGACTGAAGTACTTTTGACCAGTAGCCACATGACTCATTTCTGAGAATCTTTATAACTGACAATCTCCACAACTCTGTTTGCTCACCAATGGGAATCTTTGCCTTTCACAATTACTCTCCTTCCTGGGCAAAGAAACAGAACAAAATTTCACCTCAGTTACTCATATTGGCCCCATTAGACTAACCCAGAGTGCCCTCTCTGTGGGTAAAAATTAGACAAAATAGCCCGGCCTTATTTTCATTCCTGTTTATAACCAGCTAAAATTACTTTTGCAATGTATTTCATACTGAAACTATATCCTGATTGGAATTCTAGACAGCTGGGCAACACATTTCTTCTACAAAGAAGAAATCTCAAAACAGAAGCCATGGTAGAAACAAACACTAGTTGCATTTCCTGCCTGAAAAAAAAAATATGCTCAGCAGTTTAGAAAGGCAAAAAAATAAATAAATCTGCAGTGAAAATATAAAATCTGTCCATCTCATCTTTTGCAATCCAAACTTCAGCGTCCTGTGAGGCTGTGTAGCTGCTCATGTTTCCATAAGAGTTGACAACATAAAGCTGGGCAGAGGCCTGAGCTGGTATCTGGTAGCACAGAATTGTCAGTAAACTGTCTTCCTGGTTTATAGCACTGTCAGAATGCAACGCACTCAACACAAATTATGCTACATTAGGACCTTTAATACTGGTGGTTTTGTCCAAGTAGTGTTGTGGAGTTTTTTTAATTAGATGATAAAAGAAATGCATATACCAGCCTTTCTCAAATGTTGCCAATCAGATTATCCTTTGAATGAAGTTTTTGCAGTGGCCCCATAACCTTCTCCTCCATCTATACCCTGGTCTCAGGTAGAATTTCTGACTTAGAAGAGAATCAGTGCTGGCGTACAAAGAGGCTGAATGTGTTCATCATGGCCACCCTTCTGTGTGTGTGTGTGTAAAGAAATAGTGTCAATGTGGTTATAATTCCATGAAAAGCATAAAGTGGTATGTGAATGCAATGCATTCTTTTTTATATTCAGAGATGGAACATGAACGATTTGGGCATACCCTCTTTGTTTTCACCTTTTATCTCTTCCATGTTCATATTCCACAATGTTTCCTTGTTAGAAGGCTCTAAGTATATGTTTAAAATGAACCATCTTTACTCAACATTAGGCTAGACAAAAGAGAAATGATTTGGGGGATTTTCAAGAGCAGCTCAGTTGCAATTTATGTATTTCACTAACTTTCTTGAATGCTATAATCATCAGCAATTCTAAATACACCAGTTGAATGATTCAATTTGTTTCAGTTTTTTGTTTGACTCACTAAATCGGTAGGACTTGTATACCTTTATTACACTTCCAGATCAGATGGCATACAAGTTAAACTCAAAGTGATCACTTTTGAAAAGCACTTTCTAACTATAACTGGAAATGGTGGTAATAATAATAGTTATTGTTATAAATGGCATTATAACATTTTCATAACTTATTATGTAGCAGGTGCTATAGTAACTGCTTTACTTATATAATTTAATCCTTACTACCATCCTGTAGAATAGGTGCTGTTACTGTCTCCATATTAAAGATGAGGAAGATGAGGAAACTGAGGCTCAAAGGTGTTAAACATTGTCCTAAGATCGTAGAGCAAGTGAGGAAGCTAGATGGCCAGGTCTCTGACTCGGAGCCTATGTTGAAGAGGACTGCCATCATTTGGCATTTTTTATTCCTTAACTGTTGATTACTTCTTTATAAAAATAGAGATCAGTATTTTTGTGCTACACACATTTGTTTGTGACTTTCTGTTTACACCTGCTTTCTGGTACTGGTGAGTGACAAGTGCCGTCACAGGAGATTGGCTAAAACTGTTCAAGAAAGATGCCTGGGAAAATATCAAGCATTGTAGTTATGAATAAGCCTGGCACTGCTGTTCTCTGTAGGGCTTTATATATCTATGTTTGGACCAAGTAATGGCTTTAACACAGTATTCCATTGCAGCCTTTAGGAAAGGCATCAGGATTCTCAATTTACTGGGCTATTGGTGCATTAGCGAGCAGTGCTCTGCCCTGTTTGGTGTGTTTGGTGACAGCTGTCAGTGACATTCTGCTGATGCAACTCTTTCACTCTATGGGGGCATCCCCCAAAGAACGATGGTCCATGACCTTAGATGTCAACCTGTCATCAGCCTGTGACACTGAGTTGATTCTTCAGAATGATCTGTGACCTGATGATATTCTTGTATCTGGGTACTTTTGCAAAGGACAGACTTCAACACGAAGGATACTGCATAACTGTCTTGAGAACTTTTGTCAGTGGGTCTTGGAAATCCCACCAGGCTGAATTCCTCCTCCTCCTCACATCAACAATCTGGTTTGAGCTGCACATCTAGGCTTACTGCCCCAACTCTAAATTTAGTTCAGACTCTGTGGTATTACTTAGACATTCTCTTTCACCTTGTAAAAAGGGGACAAGAAAGACTGGCTTCCTTTTCATAAAATAGCAACTATGAAGCTTCTCAAACCCATGAGCCAATGGGAGAGGCATGAAGCATTGCAGAAAGAACAGGCTGGGAATTTTCCAGACTGGTGGTGCCTAGTAATAATAACAAACATTCCCTCTAATCATTTCTGAAAAAAAAAATACACACACACACATATGTATGTATGTAGGTATATATGTATGCATATATGTATATATATTTCTATTGATTTTTTTTATAAAGAGAGACAGAAACATTGATGTGAGAGAAAAACATCAATCAATCAGCTGCCTCCTGCATGCCTCCTACTATGGATAGAGCCCAGAATTCAGGCATGTGCCCTGACTGAGAATCAAACCGGACCTCTCAGTTTAAGGGACGACACTCAGTCCACTGAGCCACACCAGCTGGGCTCTAATCACTTCTTGAAACTGAAAGAAACTCTTGCTTATCAGAATTTTAGACATGTTTTTCAAATATATATATATATATATATATATATATTTTTAAATTAAAGGAAGATTCTAGGGACATTCTTCTTTATTTTCAAATCAGGGGGAACAAAACATCTAAATGTCATAAATCTACATGGCCAAGAATCTTAATTGGGTGTGTGGGTGTGTGTATGTGTGTATGTGCATATGATTGTGTGAGTTTCCAATGGAAGAGGTTTTTCCCCACTAATTTGCAGTCTTGCACTTTGCATATTTTTAATTCACCCAGGTCTTAGTGGCATAATAATCCACATTAAATATTGGTTTAAAGAGATAAATTTGCTTCTTTTGAGTAAGCTAAGAATAAGCTCCATTGGAAATAAACTATTAGAGAAACAACTTTTCATTATCAACTATATCTAAACTACTTTTACGTATGTTCATGCCGCAAAGCAAAACACTAACTTTAGTAGTTATCCCTGTGCTTTTCATACGATCAAAAATTGAATAAAAGAAGAGGAAAGAAAGAAAGGGTGTGAACAACCGGCAGGTTCATCATGAAATAAGCAACTGGATGAAACAGAAAAAGATGTGGGAAAGGATTTCAAAACCTTCTAGTTCTGTTCTTATAAAACAGCCCTCGTCTCAAGGCCAGTCATTTTTCTATTAAGTGTGTTTATGTTGCCCTCTTATTTTTAAAACAAGGTATTTCCTTAAGCTTACTTCTCTCTCACCATCAACCACAGCAGCAACAACAACAAAAAAACAACTGTGTTATTTGCTCTCTATCCTGGTGCTCGGGGCGATTTTTTGGTAATTCGAATCGTGGATATTGCACCTTTCTGGTTTCCATGTGACGAGATTATCTTTTTACAATGATTTATTTTTCCAATTAAAGCTAAAAAGATCGCTTGATCATAAAAGAGGTGGACTTTAACATTGTTCGGGGCTTTGGAAACTTCCTAGGCCTCATTTATCAGCTGCATTGAGTCAGGAAGCTCAAAGATGGCAAAACTTGTATTGCTCTCTAGCTGCTTAAGGAAATGTATTGTCATTAGTAAATAATACTGAACCAGAAGTCGAAACAAATAAGCTCTTCACATTCATAAACATTTATACAGCTTTTAGTTTCTATATAATATTCTCATAACAACTCCATGAATATTTCTAGTCTTTAGAGTATATAAATTCTGGCTACCTATTCAAACCTATACCATGTGTTTATTATAAATTATATTTTATAATTTATTACACACCAAGAAATAGGCCTGACCTGATGCTGTGGTGAACAATTAAAGGCAGACTATCTAGTGGGGAGAAAGCACAGGATAAGAATCAATGGACCTGCCTCTTTATCTGGATTCTGAACTATTTGTTATTCTAGTAGAAACTATTTTAACAACCACTTTGAATCACAGACTCTTCATTTCCAAAATGGAAATGATAATGAAAATGTAAAGACTTTAAAAACTCTGAGTCAAAGGAGTGATATTTAGTATTAACTTTAATTAAGATGACAATATTTAAATAAAATCAGATTTGTATTACTTAGTTTTCTCAATATAAACATGATATTTAATATTAATAATCAAGTATGGCTTTTGCCTTCCACATGACTGAATTTTCTTTGATGATATTAAGATTATTTTTCTAGGGAGAAAAACCAACTACAGGAAGTCTTTGGAGACTCCCTGCTATCCAATGATTCATCTCATTACTAGCTAAATTCACTGTCCAGGACTTCTGGACACAAGAGAGATACTTAGTTTTATGTTATCAATAGGCTTTTGGGGGATTCCACATTCCAAAAGAATAGACCCATGATCATTGGAGAGGGCAAGTAAAGTCTACTGAAATTTTAGGTCCTAATGAATTATGATTTTTCCACGTAGATGTGGCCACTGAGTCCAGAAGTTAAATAAGCCAGAGTTATGCAACTGCCAGTCTCCAAGGAACATTATAAAAACCCATCATCATCATAAATCATCATCACCATCAGAATTCATGAGTAGTTACTAAAAATTGTGAGCTAAAACATCGAGCTTACTTCTGCTCTAACTATGCTCTATACAGCACTGACTCCCAACCCTGACTACACTTCAGAGCTGTATTGGTTATGCTGCTGCATAATAAGCAATATAATCACCAACTTAGCTGCTTGTAGCAACACATTTAGCAACTCCGAATTTCTGTGGGTCAGAAGTCTAGGAACGGATTAGCTGAGTCCTCTGTAAAGCTACAATCAAAGGGTTGGTCAGAGGTGTGTTCTCATTTGGAGGCCCGACAAGGAAGAGGTCTGCTTCCAAGCTCACATGGTTGTTGGCATGATTTTGTTCCTTGTAGGCTATTAGACTTAAGGGCTCCATATTACTAGCTGTTGGCCAAAGGCCTTGTGGACTTCTTATAGGCTATTTCACAGCACACCAGCAGCAAGCAGCAAGGATGAGAGCCTAGTAGCTGAAGCAGAAGTTATAATCTCATGTAAGATAATCATGAAGTCTATCACCCATCATCTTTGGTGGATTCTGATGGTTAGAAGCAAGTCACAGTTCCTATCCATTCTCAAGGGGAGGAGATTACACAAAGCATAAACCCAAGGAGGAGGGAATGATCTTAAAATCTGTTGGCCACAAGAATTAAGTAGGGGAACTTTTAAAAGATACGGATTTTGGAGCCCAGTCATAGAAATTCTGATGGAAGGATGGAGTTGGAACTCTAAGTATGTATTTTGAAAGAAAAACTCCCTAGCTGAGTCAGGTGCCCAGCCAGGTTGGGCAGCCCCTGTACAACATCCAGCCAGTTTCATTCTTGCTATCTAGTGGAGACAAGATCTACAAGCCATGAGACATATGAAATTTTTGTTTAAGGAAAGCAGAAATAGACAATGAAACACTTTCAAAAAATGTTTTTATTGATTTTTTAGAGAGAAAGGAAGGGATAGAGAGAAAGATCAATGTGAAAGACAAGCATTGAAGGGCTGCCTCCTGCAGAGCTCCTACTGGGGATTGAGCCCACAACTTGGGCATGTGCCCTGACTGGGAATCGAACTGGGACTTCTCAGTCCATGGGACAAGGCTCAATCCACTGAGTCACACCAACCGGGCATGAAACACTTTTTTATTAACAGGTTTTCTAATGATAAGAGTTTTTCTTTGACTATTTATTGATGTAGTAATGTTCCCTAACTTTTATAAATTCTGAATTATGATTTGGAGTATAACTTTAAAATGCCATGGATATAACATGTATGTTTATTAGTATGATTAAGATTACTGACATATTTTTCAAAACTGCAATCCTTTTTCAATGTTGTAGATTCTAGAATGAATGAAAAGGAAAGATGTTTTGCCTAAGGGCTTCCTAGCAAAACTAAGAAGTAAATGAAGTTTTGAAATGTAACAGAATAATGCTGATGCTAATGATGGCTAGAATTTAATTGAGAATCTACTACATGGCAGGTATGCAAAGTTAAAATGATCTCTGACCCTCACGAAAGTTTGCAAGGTAGATACACTTTATTATTCACATTATTCACACACAGAAACCATGGCTCAGAAAGATTAAGTAACTTTTCTGTGGCCACAAAATTAATATGTTCTGAAGCCAGACAGTGAACTCATTTTAAATTTACTCTAAAGAATATATTGCTAGTTGCTGGATTCAATTTACCATGGGGGAGGGGGAAGAGAGACATTTTCTTCTTTTTAACATCAAAGAATCAAAGCCACTTATTCTCCTTATAATATTATACTATAATACTATAATACCAGTCTGTGTGACCCTTTTATAAGAGAAAACCTCATTTAAAAAGATCCTTCTAATAAATAACACCTAATTGCCCATGACTTCATCAAGAATAGAAAGTTTGATTCACCTTTGTATCCCCAATATAGGAAAGTGCCCAATACTCTGTATGAACTAAATAAAGATTTTTCTCTCACAAAATAAAAGAACGATAAACTTCTAATATCAAATAGTCTCGTTGGTAGATTGTAGTAAGTGCCATATCCAGGTGTCTCAGTAGAGAAAACTCAAGCTATATTTTACATTATATTTTCTTTCCAACTCCTATAAATTAGTACTTAATTTTAGATTGAAGAATTAGGGGACAGAGACAAAGAGTAGAGCATCCTGTCTCTGCTTCTATAAGACAAAAGCTTGAACAGAGATGACTTACTTCTCCCCACCAGTCTGGGATTAGCAGTGGCAAATTGGCCATGATATTGGGAGGTGTGGCATAACCCATCTTGGCTCTCCTAAATGGGAACCACTGGCTAGGCCAGTGGTTCTCAACCTTCCTAATGCCACAACTTTTAATACAGTTCCTTGTGTTCTGGTGACCCCCCAACCATAAAATTATTTTTATTGCTACTTCATAACTGTAATTTTGCTACTGTTATGTCTTAGGGAACCCCTGTGAAAGGGTCGTTCGACCCCCAAAGGGGTCATGACCCACAGGTTGAGAACCGCTGGTAGGTGGAGAGAAAAGCCAAACTGGATAAACAGTAATGAGACTATCTTGCTCTTATTAACCCCATGCATTGAAATTTGAAAGTATGCTTTTGTTTTGTTTATGCGTAGGAAGTCCCTGTTACTGGTGATTACAGCTTCAGTGACTCTCATATATTTATGTAGCACCTCTTTTCCCAAATACTCCATGTAGTTTTGAAGCATTTCTTAGCAAAAGTGTGCTATAGAAAAGGGGAAAATTATTCTCGTCACCTCAAAGCTACTTCTAAAGTGAAAAGTAATAATAGTGCAAGGTCAAGAAGGAATTTTTTCCAGTTCCATGCACACCATAAAAAGTAAATGTTCAAACTTTGCAAATGTAGAGGCTAAAGCAATGCTCAAAACACAAAAATCTGAATGACTGAGTCACACAAACTCTAAAACCCGTTTTCTTTTATGCGCTCACATTCACTGGCCCACGGGAGAAGGGGCGACAGGTATCCCTATCAGCTCTCCTCCTCTCTGAGGGTCTCAGCACATCAGTAACAATATGGAACTGAGAGGTGAGCTCTGTAAAATAAGTTTGGGCATTTACATCATCCACTCATTGACAGATACCCAAAGAGCTCCTACCATGTGCCAGGCAAAATGCAGGATGCTAGAAATACAACAGTGAATATAACAAATGGCGTTCTCATCCACACAGAGCTTCTATTTCCATGGATTTTCCAATCTAACAACCCAGAAGTCTGGTAACTTATTAGAAGTAAATTAGTGAGACAATACTGTACCAAGATCCGCAGGCCCCACAGGTTCTTCCTCCCACCTCTCCAATCTCGCCACATACCTCTCTCTCTCATCTACTATTTTTCACCCACCCTGACTTTCTTTATCAGACACATCAAGCTCACTGCCTTCCCAGGGATTTAGCTTTTGCTCCTGTCTACCTGAAATGTGCTTTCTTCAGACCCTCACAAGACTCACTGTTCTCAACATACAAGTCACCTTCTTGACTAACACATCTGAAACATGCTTCACCCCACATACCCAGTCACTTTCCATTCCAAGATCTTGTCTTCTTGTCTTCAGAACCCCAGCTCCCTGAACCTGCCTTGCTTCTTTATTTATTGCTTCAGTACCTGCCTGCCTCCCTACTCTGTACCCTCTCTATGAGCAAGACCTTGCCTATTTTGTTCACCTAAATATCTTCTGTTCCTATTGTACCTGGCACATGATAGCCTTCAAGCAAATAGTTGTTGAAATAGGAATGAATTTAATAAGTGAATTAATGAATAATGTCAAACCACCAATGACTATAAGACCCTGATTAAAAGGGAACCGTTAGCTTTTAGGACCAGAAAGAAATATAGCCGCAAGAAAGTCTTTAGACTTTGACAGTCTTTGTCCAGCCAGTCCAGTGAACCATCTACTTCCTCCACCTCCCACCTCCTACCTCCACCTCCACCTGAGGTCTCAACCTGAGTGTTTAACGTGGACCACATAGGGAAGACTTGGCAAAAAGAGGAGGCAGGTGTCAAGTTCGAAGACCAGAGCCAGCCCTCACATCCCGATCCATTAGGCCAAAAAAGATGACCAAGCATTGGATGACCCCCAAGCCAGGTGGAACTAGGACCACAGTTAGGGCTGTCACCTGCTTATGTGAATTTCCAGAGTGTGATCTCTCTCAGTGACATTGCTTATTGCCAAGGCCCTGCCAGCTCCATTTCAATCTGCCAAAGGCTACCTCTGGCTCAGGTTACAGTGACGTACTTGGTCTTGTCATGGCTCAAATAAAGTAGTATAAACTACAGAGTATATGAGAAGAATCAAGAAAAGAGGAGAATTGGTTTAAAGAATAAATCAAGGCCTTAATTTTCCTAAGGAAAACTTCAAATGGGAATTTTGTCGTTCAAAAGCATTAGTTGAAAAGCTCCTCTGAGTAAGGCTCTTTTCTAGGTACTGGGAAGGGCCTAGGGGAATCAGGTTGCCGTGAAGCGTTCATTTCAGCCTCAAGAGATAGAGAATTAGCAAATAAACAACATGCTCGCAGGTCATGTCAAGAAGCAAGATACTGTATTAACATGATAGAGATGGGCATGAGAGGGATGGTCCTTAGATCAGATGATTGAAGAAGCTCTCTTTGAGAAGGATCCATTTGAGTGCAGACCTACCCTGATAGGATGGAGCAGAGGGATGAGAGAGCAGACAGAGGGAAATGGTCCCAGGGGAAGAAGGCTTGCATGAGATTAGGACACAGAGGTCGGAGGTAGACAAAGCCATTCCAGCACGGCCTTTGTGAATCAAGATAAGCTGTGTCTTTCATTCTGAGTCACTGTGATGGAAGAGGATGGTAATCAGGAAATAATCATATATATATATATATATATATATATATATATATATATACACACACACACACACACACACACACACACACACACATATACATATACATATATTAATCATTCTGGGTTTTACGAGAATAATAAATTGTAGATGGCAAGAGTCGAATTAGAGGAACAGTTAGGAGATTGTTACAGTAGTTCAGTCAAGATCTAATAACGGTGACTGACTTATATGAGGTAAACTCCATGTTCCAATTCGTGTCCTTTTCCATGTGCTTTTTAAACCATTTCCTTCAGACAATCAGGTGCAATGAGAACACTGGCCCAAAAGTTAGAAAGCCTGGGTCAATTTTCATAGCACCTCTTGCTAGCTGTGTCGTCTTGCCTGAGTCACATAACCTTCCCAGGGCAAGTTTCTTAACTTTAAAGCAAGACTTTCTGTTCTCTTGGGATGAATCAATCACACGAGATAATGAACCTATTGCATTAGAAAATGCTACACCATGTAGAAATGGAAGTTATATTGAAATGAGTCCCTCACAACCATCCTAATGGAGACATCTATTGCAATATAATGAGGTATATGGCTTTCTACAGTAAAGAATCCTTGATAAAGAGCTAATCTCATGTCCTTCTTGAATTATTTAAACATAACTCAAAATTTTCCCTGGACCACACCAACCCACAGGAATTGCTGCTCTTTTTAAATCCTATGCTGGCCATTTCAGCTGCTCAATACACAATAATCTCATATTGTATATGCTGTCACATATCATTAGCAAAAATTATATGTGCATCTTATCTCCAGACACTGAATACTTAAGAGCAGAGGTTATATCTTTTAAGTCTGTTTGTCCTACTTCACCTCGAAGGCTATCTTGTACTTGATAGACTGTCTACACATTTTAATCAATTTCTAGACTAGGCCCAGGTTTGGAACATTTTGTTAAAAAGAAGGTGAGGCATTTTGGTCATGCTAGAGATCAGTCTCAAAATGGACTATTTCACTGTGTATTGCTGAACTCTGTTCTCAAAACAATAGCAAGAGATGCATAAAATGTTAAAACTAGGTACTGCTGATTTTTATTTTCTTCCTTGTTTCTGAACAGTTGCCTAATTTCTTAAAATTAACACATATTTCTTTTGAAATAATAATAAAGATATAGGTAAAGACGTGGGTAAATCCTCTGTAAGAGAATGACATTTATTCCTTAGAACATGCCAAGAGCATGTCAGCACTTGAGTTCTCTAAGGCACTTTCAAATGCTGTCTCACTGGACCTCTGTAAGAAAGCTGTCCACTTCACGGATGAGCAGAAGTCCTATGAGGTTCATGAACTGCTGGAAGTTGCATTTGTCCCTTCAGCTGCTATTTCGAGAAGGCACTATGTGTGTCCAGGTAATCTGGAGAGGTGCAGGATTTGAAGCCTAGCTATGACCTTCTAATGCCTGGTTCCATTGTGGAGGCTTTCGGGGCCAGCAGGGTGACCGATAGACTACTGAGCATAATGTCTGTGAGATTCTACAAGGCCCATTAGAATAATTTTGCTTAAATATCAGTCTTTCTTGCTGTTTCTCCATCTCCTTACCATTTACATTTCTTTAGACTGTCCTTTTGTGATCTCCTCACCCTGTTACATTTCTTCTGAATGAGTACTCTGCTCTCCCTTCATGATAATTTATTCCTTTCATATTCTGACAACAAGGAGGGTTCACTCTCTTTCCTATGCTCAGGGTGTTGGGATTCAACTCCCCATTAGCCATAAGGGCTAGGGTGTATGTATATTATCATTTGATTGGTCCCAACGGAAGGAGCAACATATCTCTTTTTCTGAGCAAGAAACACACCATCATTGGTTTTGCTGATTGATAAACTCTCCTTCTTAAGGCAAATTTCATAATTCTTGGAATAAATCTCAATAGGAATTAGCTTCTTTTTCACTTCGTCCCCATAGTGTTTTGTACCTGCAATTCAGCACTAGTTTACTCTAGTTCATATCACATCTCTTTCTCTTTCCTGACTGTTAGATGCTGTAGGATGAGATGTACTTCATAGTTACCTCTGGATTCCCCATTATGCCCATCATGTGCCAAGCACCTTATAGGTCCTCAGTAAAGTTGTACCTGCCAGAACCTCTTATTTATACTCATCAAATACTCAGCTAGGAGAAGTCTATGCCTTGGTATCAACTTTACCCTTCTCCCCTGACTTAAAACTGGGGTCAATCTTCAGTCAAAAGATAGAGGGACCAAGGGTGCCTCTGGGAACTTCAGGTCACCTGCCCCCATTCCTGATGCCTTTAAGACACTGAGTCCTGCCCTGGCCGGTTTGGCTCAGTGGTTAGAACGTCGGCCTGCGGTCCCGAGAGACCCGGGTTCGGTTCCCGCTAAGGGCATGTACCTCGGCTGCAGTTTGTCCCCGGCTCTGGTCAGTCGTGCGGGTGGCAGCCACTCGATGTGTCCCTTCACGTCGATGTTTCTCTCTCTCTGTTCCTCTCTCCTCCTCCTACTCTACCTGAACAAAAAATGGAAAAATGTCCTCAGGTGAGGATAAAAAAAAAAAAAAAGACACTGAGTCCTCATTAACCCCCTTTCTCCCTATTCATACCTAAAGCACCCATCCTCTCTCGTCCTTCTCTACCCTTTCCTTTCCCCTTACCCTCTACTGAACTTTATCGTCGCATCTCCCAAGAGTCTGCTCAGATCTTCCAAGGCGACAGTCTGTTAATCGAGTAGACTAGTTCAGGCTCTCTACCACTCCTGGGAAGGACAGCGTGTTGGGCCTCTGGTAATCAGGCCAATCATGAGGCTATCAAGTTACCACACTTGGCATTTCAACAAGTACTGTTGACTAGCCTCCTGTCATGCCACATGGACGACTGTAAAGCTGGCCGTGCCTGAAATTTTGTTTTCATGACTCAAGAAAATGTTGTCTCTCTCACACGTTGACTCTCACTACTGAATTGATATAAGCCCTCCTGAGTCCTAAAGCCAGGTGTAATTCTGAGATCACTGGCCTCACTGCAAATCTAGTGTCTAAGAATTCCTCCTAATTAAACACTTTAAAAAGACACAAAGTACAACAGAAGCACAAAAGGCCATGTAAAGAGCCATTTCAAGAACTTTAAAAGTGAAGCGTACTAGCTAAATAAATTCAAATCTCCAAACTGCAAAAATGGAAATTTAAAAATCGAAAAAGGTACTCCTAGGTATCTGTATATCAGTTTCCTGAATTATACCACCTTGTGTTTATGAAAGAAATAACATTCAGGTACTTTTTATTTCACTGGGATAAGAAAGGGAAATGTTAACTACAATGCAGCTTCTTTAGCTAAAATTCTCTAACTAGTATTAATAAACTTTTTAAATGTTCATTTCAATGCTCACCCCAACAGAAAGATGCCTTAAAGCAAAACCTCTCATTCCTTATCAGCTAAAAGCCATGTGTTTTGCATTCCCTACAAAAGAAAATGGCTGAAATGGGGTTTTTGAATGGTTTAAAGTTTCAAGGACTTCTGTTGTTCACTGTTATTCTTCTACAGAAAAGAAATTTATAAAAATCACATCTTTTAATGGTCCCTCTGCTCGAAAATTGGAAATGCTCCCAAATATGCTCCACTGTAGGAACATCAAAAATAACATGTAAACTACAAATATGTTAGCCAATTGAGAATATTTATTAACTAAATAATTTAATAATAAAGAAAATGCCTACTTGATTAATTGTTACAGAGTAAAAATTACAATAAAACTGTCTTGATCAGTGCTTTGCAGAAGTGCCATTCCTGCCTGCGCAGTTGTTTAACAAGGATTTAATTGGAAAGATAAGTGAATGCACATTTAAAAGTACTGTTAATTTGCTTTATAATCACCCCATTCTTCACAGTATTGACAGCACAAGGCACAAACCCCTTTCTGTTTTACAAGTATTATTTTCCATATGTGCACAATAAATTCTGAAGCAGTAATTGGAAATTTTATGGGTTTCAACATACCTAGTGTAGTGGGTTTAGAGGTACACTCTTCCTGTGTAAGAGGTAACCCTGTTCCAGTTGTTGTAAAGGAGTAACAAACCTGATCTGTATATTCCCCCCATTTAGTGCCGATCATAATCATATTTTGTCCACGCCTAGAAAAAGAGGCATCTTTTACATTTTTTAAAATCGGCCGTGAGAGGGGAAAAGAATGTCCGGATTATTTTCCATCTGTGCCTCTTTATTTTCTTAAAAATATGCATAAGCAGTAGAAGTTCTGGCCAAGGGTAGTTTCTAGACGATATGGCCATAGCAAAACACCTTTTCTGGAGAGTGCACCTGAACCTATTAAAGGAGACCAGGGAAGGAGCAAGGAACAGCTCCCCTGCATGACCTTTGCTGGTACAGGCACGGACACAGACACTCCCCTCACACGCACACATCCCCTGGAGTTTGCAGTCACCTGGCCAATAACCCCATCAGCATGGTTCTCAAAGCAAGGTGAGTGTAATGCCCAGACTTCTGAGAAGAGGGAACCTCCCTGAC
The DNA here is from genome assembly GCF_014108415.1 of Molossus molossus. Classification (NCBI taxonomy): domain Eukaryota; kingdom Metazoa; phylum Chordata; class Mammalia; order Chiroptera; family Molossidae; genus Molossus; species Molossus molossus. The sequence goes on from NW_023425346.1 coordinate 27,112,546, forward strand.
CAAATTTCAATGGTCTGGGGACCAGACCAGCGAGACCTCCTGCTTTATTCTTGTTGAGAGTCTAAAGCTGCTTCAGAAACAAGTCATTTGCTTAGTCCAACGAGGAGAGAGAACCCATTAGAGTATGTTATTTATTTGCTGATTCTGAATGAGCCACAATCCTCAGATTTTATATCAAAAGAGAAAAAGAATAAAAATTTGGGCCTTGTCTTGAAAATGGTGAACTATAATTGAACCTGTTTAAAAAGCAAAAATGGTTGCAATTGTATATTGTCTCTCCATGAGCACTGGCTGCCCAGCTGATTGTGATGAGAGACAAGTGTCCCCCAGTGTCTCACGTCACTAACACTAAAACCAGGAAGGATCTGCGGAGCATGCTTATCGTCCCCCTCGGCCATACCCCGTCCTACTGGAACTGGTAGAAATATCTTTAACTTTGGTTAACTGTAGGTATGTTTCTGTACACAGCAAGAGTTTAAACTATGAAAGCTTAGAAAATCTTTTGAGAAAATTTTTCACTGGAGTCCTTTTTAGTATAAACCTTTGTCCACTTGATGAAACATATTACCCCATATATTATCATGAAAAAAATGGTTTTTATTTTTAGTTTGGCTATGTCTCTATACCTCTAAACCATCAAATTTATATTAGCTATTTATGCTTACAGAGTAAAATAGATATATATTGAGTTTCATATATCTAGAGATTTGTCAATAAATGCTAATTTCCAACCATTAATAATGATTCACCAATCACATGACTCCTTTTTTCATTCCTTTCTACACACACAAATAAAAATAATCTTCAGCCCAGCCAGAGTGACTCAATGGATTAAGCATCATCCGATGGACTGAGAGATCCCGGTTCGATTCACAGTCAGGGTACATGCCTGGGTTGTGGGCTCCATCCCCAGTGTGGGGTGTGCAGAAGGCAGCCCTTCAGTGTTTCTCTCTTACATTGATGTTTCTCTCTCTCTCTGTCACTTTCTCTCTCTCTCAAAAAAATCAATAAAAACATATTTAAAAAAACAATAATAATAATCTTCAAACTATGTACATATGTGTGCCTACATGTCCTCTTTCTCTCTCTCGCATATTGTGAAAAACAAACACACATATTTACACATTTTAAAGATCATTTTTGTTTCTCTTTCAAGTTTCTTCACCAGAGGCATGAATTTTAAAACCATTTGTCTCGGGCGAAAGTGTCTTTGGGATCAAGACCTTTTACATGCCCCATTTCAACTAAACAGAGTTGAGACTGGTGCCGTAGCAGAATGTCCAGCTGTCCTTTAATTAACTGAAATGAGGAAAATGTAATGTTTTGATGAGAGAACCAGGATTCTGTGCGGGATAATGGGAAGACTATATGTTTCTGTGCCTTCCTGCATATGACGGAGCCGTGGGGTGCAGGAAAGCAATGATGCTTTGTTATGCTCCAGTAGGGGGAGCTTTCTTTTCCCTACTGTACAAACAGCATGGTGCATGTGTTTAAATACGCCATCCTAAAATGCAGACTTTTCATTTTCATTTTGCAAGTGGGAAATTTCACTATGTGATGGGCACATTACTCTTCTTAGCGACACATTTTGTGAAAACTCATTTGGGAAAGAATAGGAAATTTAGAATACTGCCTTCATATTTCTTCTGGAAATGTTAGCCTGAATCCATTATTTCTAAATCTGATGAGGATTACAGTTCATTTGTATTTCTCAGCAACCCATATTGTATTCTGTTTTGTGAAGTAAATAAGAGATGATACCGTTCTAATAGTGCCTGTAGTTTGTTTTCCATATGAATAGTCTTATTTTGGGGGCAAAGGGAAAGAGAAGGAAAACAGGAACTGAAATACTTGATTTAACTTTCTCTAGATGGAATGTGTTATTTTGACAAAAAAATTATCTTATAAATAATCTAAACTGGAGGAGGTGGAATATAAACTCGCTTAGGTCACTGAATACATCCATATTCAAATGACTATATAAAAAGCACTGTTCAGTAACACCCAAACCTATATCTCTTTTTAAACTCTGTTTAAAATACTCACAGACTAACCTGATTTGATGGCAGTGTAGGTGGAGGCTTCTGTGCCAATAAGGGAAATTCTTCGTATGGAAAATAATTTCCCACCCATCCTTTTACTATGCTGGTAACACCACAATTAGAAAAATCAATTAACAAGTCAGGAAGACAAATAATTGCACCCCTTATACTAAGTACAGTTGACTGTCAGTGGCTGATCAGACGTTTGTGTTGAGAAGGATTATAAATTAGAGGGCACACTCTGCAATCCGTTAGATATGTATGGTTTAGGCATTTTTATTTTATTTTTAAAGATCCTCCATATGCATACCACATATTTTTTTCTGGACCATAGTAAAAATAATTTGACTATTGAATGTAAAGATCATGTGAGGCTTACACACTAAAGCAACATCACGAACAAAACCCTGTGTATCAGGCAGGATAGTATATAACCTAGCGTAACTCCAAGGTAATACAACAAAGAACAGAAAATTCTGAAACAGTCAGAAGAGGAGAGGAATAGAAGATAAAGAATAAAGAACTCAGGAGAAGTCCTAGAAGCTATTGAGCAGAAAAATCTTGACTCTAACAATGAGTTAGAGGTAAAAGCCACATTTGATTTAACAATTTTACCAGGACTAGCTCAGTTTTACCTCCAACAAAATTCCTCCCTGGGTGTAAGGTAACACAAACCCTGAAAAAAAACAGATGAAACCCACTGTCTACATACACCAGACCTCAATATTCATTTTGTCTATTGACTTTTAATAGGCTATCAGCGCATTCCTTGTATCAGCTTATATATGTCCCCTTCACTGGAGACTTTCATGAAATGTTCACTTTTTTACTTGTTAAGATATTTGTTCTTTCAATACATCAGGGTGCGGCGGTGATAAACTCAGCACTATTAAGGAAACAGAATAGTAAATGACAAGTACAAGTCAATGAGGACGCTTTGTACTTCAAGAGACATAAAACTAACCCCATTTTTTTAATCCGCACCCGAGTATATTTTTATATTGATTTTTAGATGGAATGGAAAGGAGGGAAGGGAAGAGAGAGAGAGAGACAGACAGACAGACAGAGAGAGACAGAGAGAAAGAGAGAAACATCAATATGAGAGAGACACTTCGATGGGTTGCCTCCCACATGACCCGAACCAGGGCCGGAGATCGAACGTATAACCCAGGTAGTGCCCTTGACCAGGCATCAAACCTGCGACCCTTTGGTCTGAAGGCTGAGGCTCTAACCGCTAAGCCAAACCGGCCAGGGCACCCAAATTTTCTTAAACAAAAATATTTATTCCATATAACTGGAAAATTCAGAAAACCATCACTATTCCAGCATGATTAAATTCTTGAGGCTTGAACAACTTCCTCAGGACCTAACCTCTCTTGATGTCAGTTCTGCTCCCCTTCACGGTAGCTTCTTTTGCAGGTTTCATGTGGTGTTAAAATGGCCACAATGTCCCTGGTTCCTGCTTTCAGTTCATCAGAAACCTCTTTTCTCGGTGTCCCTGAATCCACAACTCTGACTAAGAGACTGGGATGGGTTGATTGACCTAGGAGAAGGTCGAATGCTCCAGACTTGAAGGCAAAAGTAGGGTCCCAACCATGGTACATGGACGGGGATCAGAGAGGAGGATGCTCCCTTGAAGAAACTTGGTTGAGTATGTCCAGAAGTAAGATGCTCTCTACAATGAGTAAATGAGCTTCCATGGTTAAGACAGTGAATGTCATGCCATGGAGAGTGGTGTACAAAAGAGATATCAGGCATCACTCAAGTAATGCTCTTATTTTCTAGAAGTCCTCAAATATCCTTAAAAATACCTAGGTAAATTAATTTCACAGGGTTTGGGGCTTTTCTTAAACATGCAACAATTGCTTTGAGAGAGAATATACATCAATTGCACTGAAATTGGCAGGTTCCAGAAGGGGTAATTGTGTCCCAGTTAAGATGGTTCGCATGCTCAGACATTGCACCAGCCTCACATTACCTCAGCATCTCTGAAATGTTTTAGGAGTAAACCCCATATGCTTTCAGGGTATTCTAGGCTACCAATATTGAAAAGAAAAAGTATCCTTGAAGCCAAGCACAGAATGGTATGTAAGCATCTATGCCCTATGACATATAAAATTACAACACAGAGTGTGCAATAGGAGAGACTTGACCTTGGACATGTGAAGATAAGTGTTGGAAGAGTCAGAAGAATGGTATAAAACTATGTACCTGAGAGACAGTTTAGGGTGTGATAACAAATACAATCCAGCAAACAGTCTGGCAGAGTAGTATTGAGAACTTCGGCGATTCTAGGGCGTCCAGAAATCCCCCGTGACTCGCTAGACACAGGGGCAGGTGCTTCTTTGGTTGATTTTTCTGGCCACTGTTAGTGGAATCTGTGCAGAAAATGTCTTTATACAAGAAGAGATAACTGTTTTTGTTGTTTCAGGGACACATGGCAAAGCATTCAAATATAATGCAAATAATTGCAAACTGATGTATCCAGCAGTTAAAATATTGAATAAATAATTTAGCTTTTACACATGGGTGATCTTTGCTGAAAAACTACAAATCAGAACACTTCTGTTTGAATCTATTTTATTTTGTTAATAGATGAGCTAATATGATAGGCATTTAATTGTATGATGTATTATTAGCCATTTTCTTAGGCATACCATTAACTTTAAACAGTATTAATATTTAACATTTCATAACACACATTACAAAGTTCTTATTTTTCCAGCTTAACAGAAAATGTATGTTAATAGTAAATCTCTTTAAAGTGAGTTTTAAGATACTCAGTATGCAAAACCTATTGCACTTATACCATTTGATCCAAAATATTCAAAATGTCACAGCACAATAAGGGGAATGCTATAAAATGACAATGATGCCAAAACTGTATCATTATTTTGTATTTCAATACAATGTATTGCATAATTAAACATAATTATATGATTTGAATATTTAAGAGAGCATTTAGGATGTGATAGGAGGCATCTAATTCCATCAACTTCTCAGGGTTGGTTAAATCAGAGGATGTCAAGTTGCGATTAATATTTGTTATTGGGTGGGAAACAAACACAAGTTTGCTAGAAGAGGACTTGTAGCTGACTGCCGTCATGGGCACTAACTCTTGGCATATCTGAGTCTGTTTGAATTGGAGCTAGCACGGTTTTCTCTCCTTGAGAAAATGCTGCCAGTGTTGTTAGTTAGTTGAGTTAGGGAACAGTACGCCTAGTCTCGATGGGTCAGTTTAACGCATTGTGTTGCATGGATATAGATTATGCCCTTAATTCAAATCAGCATCCTCAGAAAAGTGTGCTCGTGATCATGTGAGAACTGGACCAGAAAGAATAAACGAAGCACCACAGATCCATCCGTGTCCAGAAAGACTGCTCGGAGGGTACGCCCCATGGAGGAAACCTGTTAGCTACCTTGTCAAGAGGCCAGTGTTAGAAGGCAATGTTTAACAGAGAAGATGAGTCATGATTTCTTGTAAATCAGTATTTTGGAGGGGTGTAGTTTTTCTTTGTGAGAAAAGTTAAGGACCTGAGCTTTTCCCAGCCCTCCCCACACAGAGCTTCTCCTTCGGTTACCATCACTGCAACATCAGTTTTGTTTTATTTTATTTTATTTTTAAAAAGCACTGTGGGTTGAGGAAAGGTTTTTTATTTCCATCTTGCCGGATTTTTCACTGATCTGAATACAGGGCCAACAGACTAGGTTTATGGTATGTTCTAAAATTAGAGAAGAAACTCATGAAAATTTTTTTCCTATTTTGTATTTATTTTGAAGTGACTGAATTAGAGGGCCAAAGATAGATAGGTAAACTTGTCTCCAGTTCAGAGTATTGTGTATTTCAACTCTTTCAGAGACTTATGCTGTCACAACTAAATATAAAATGAAAAGACAGAATTTTACAAAACATCTCCTGTATCTGTTAGTATCCAAGCCAGATGAATTTCTCCAGAGTTCACCACATTCTCCAGAAGCTGAACTGCATCCAATTATTTTAACCCACGCCCAACAGGAATCTTCTGCTCCTGTAAGCAAATATAATTGTAACAGGCAGAAACTGGTATGTTTATTTCCACCTCTGTGACTTGCTGGTGACAATAGATCCGTGTTCTGGGTCTTTTGTTTTCCTGAGATTCCCTTGCTTAGCCCATTTTTCAAACTCAATTCAAATTCCAAATTCCATTGATGAATTTAGCTTATTTCTTTACTCATTTGCATGTTTTTGGTTTGTTTGTTTTACTATATGTTTGATAATAGCTAATGCCTTAAAATCAAGGGTTCTATTTTTCAATTTCCTGTATCACTGTATATATAAGTACATGACACTAATTAATAGATGTAGTTTTCTCTTTATACTAATTCATGCACTTATGCCTTGTCTCCTCAACCAAAAGAATCTAGATCCTCATGGATAGGATCAAATCTTATTCTACATGTTTTACTCTCAAAATGCCCAGAAGAGTACTTGTGACCTAATGGATGCTTGATAATGATGGTGATAACAAACGTTTATCACTGTGTGCTAGGTACCGTGCATGCCAAGGGTTTGACCAGCATTTCCTCACTAGTCATCGCAGTAATCCTGTGTAGCAGGTGCTAGTATCATTCCCATCCTCAGATGAAGAGACTGAAAACAGTGAGATGAGGAATTTGACTAAGGGCATAGAGCTGGTAACCAGATTCAAGCACAGATATGATTAAACAGAGTCCATGTTTTCAAGTTAGTTGATCAATTAATTAATTCCACAGAAAACCAAAATATGCAGGAGCCAGGAAATTTCTAGTCCAATATATCCTCACCTTTAGTAGACAGGCTGCAATTTTCTGGAACTTCACTTTGCAAAGAGCTGGGTGCATGGTGTCAAACCAGCAACTTGCTAGCCTGTGCCGGCCAGTACATAACTATGTGTTATTGTACACACTCTCGAGTTTCTTCTGAGAATACACTTCTACTCCACAGCCCTCAAACTTATGCAATTCTCTCATTTGTCCTAAAAAATCAAGCTAAACTCATCAAACCCATCACCTCTCTGAAACTGTCGTTAAATACCGCAGGCAGAAGTAACCCCTCCCTTCTTCTGTTGACTTTTCTCCATGTTCTCCACGCTTCCCTCATGGCCTTTAGTATTGCATAGCAGTGTACTTACGCGTGTGCCTGTCTCTGCTTTCTCACTTGAAGAACCTGAACTGCGTAATGACAAGTATTGCGTCTCACCTTTGCTTTTACTAGCTGGCATAAGGACTAGTGCAGAAGAGATGTAATTACTTTTCACTTTATTAAACTGATATAAATATTTATTAAACATTTTTAAGAGATAAGTTCAAGTATTGGTGATAGAGGAGCAGAAGAGGAGTCTGCTGTTGTCAGCACCTCAACTCGCAGACCCCATTCAACAAATCAAAAGCCTTTTTCTTAGCTGGACTGAACCTCCTTAGAACACAATTTAACACTATTTTGGGTCTTCAGTGAGTTTGCAAAAAGAAAAAAAAAATGCATTGTATTCATGAAGGAAATGAACTGCACCAGTTCTAGAAATGGCACGATCTGGGTCCCCTGTCACCTCGCCCAACTTCACAGTCTCAGAATCTTCGGAAGAGCAAAAATCTCAGCTTCAAAGACAATTCCTTAAAATTTTCCAAGGATTGGAGCTTCTCTCACAATCACCTCCTTGGTGGGGAGGAGATTTGAAGGGATGGGAACTGGGCCATTTCTTTCCCTAAAAGACTTTAGATTGAAATAGATTATATATCTAAAAGCTCTGGGAAGTGATAACTGCCATTTAGCATTCCTTCGTTTCACGTGTTTATGATGTGGTAGAGTCTTGCTTCAGCCCAATGAGCAGTCCCATTTGAGTCTAATATTGGACGTGATATAAGACGTGCATGTCTTTTATATTATGGGGCTTTTCTATTCCAAACCTCTGTCTCTTACGTCTATGTCTTTGACAGCTGGTGTCCTGCAAGGCAATGGCCAGTAAGAGGCATGATTGCACTAAATTGGAAGCATGAGGCAAAGGAGTGTGCCTTTATTAGAGCGGCAGGGAAGGAAATTTGAGGGTAGTGGGTTAGGAGAAATCATCCACAGATGCCGATCTCTGTCTGTTAGTGGATGGGATTTTTGAATTGTGGTAATTCTTGTTTCTCTGTGACAGTTCATCAAAAATTGAGGGCACCACATTTGAAAATTACCCATGGTTTCATTTCCAAACTAGATGCAGACTCGGTGCCTTTGATTATTAGAATTATTCAACTCACTCAGTGGGGCAATGAGGAGGGGCATTGGGAAACACCACCCCGGCCGCTATTCTGTAAGAGTTGCTTCACCGAGCATGAGGCCGCAGTGCCAACGCCATCACTTTTTAGCAAACGTTATCGAAACACACAGCAGCCGCCGATGAATGAGCCAGAATGATAATTTGGAAATTTATTTCTCTCCTTCAGAAATGTCTGTGTGGGTGAGAGGGCAGTCAAAATGAAAACTGTAGAGACAAACTTCTCTCTGCTTTTATTATCATTTTTAGACAAATTGTGGACGACACCTCAGCAAATGTCTCTGGGCTTCTCTCTTCCCCCCCAAACTCTTTTTTTTCCAAAGTAATATAAAATACATCTTGTACCAGCTTGCCCATGGGTGAAGAGAAGACAATATTAAAAACTTTTCACAGGTAAAACCAGTTTGGTATAGCTCCTTTAGCAAAAGCTTAAGCACGAAAGCTGCTTTCTTTCCATTTGTGTGTGTGTGTGCTCATTCTCTCTTTTTTTTTTTTTGAAATTGAATTTATTGAGTGACATTGGTTCACAAAGCCGTGTTTCAAGTGTAGAACTCAACAAAACATCATCTGCACACTTTATCATGCTTGCATTGCCTGAGGTCTCTTTCCATCCCCATTTATCCCCACTTTGCCCACGTCCAACCCCCAAACACTTTCCCTCTGACTATCACCACACCATTCTCTGTGTCTATGTGTGATATATATGTATGTATGTGTGTGTGTATACACATATATGCATATACAGTTATATACACACACACATATACATATATGTTTTTAATTCCTTCTCTCTTTTTTTATCCAGCCCTCAAGCCCTCCCCCCTCTGACAGCTATCAAGCTATTCCATGTATCCAAGCTTCCATTTCTATTTTGTTTGTCATTTTATTTTGTACATTAGATTCCACAAATAAGTGAAATCATATAGTATTTGCCTTCCTCTGACTGGCTTATTTCACTTAGCATTATATTCTATAGGTCCGTCCATTTTGTTGCAAAAGATAAGATTTTCTTCTTTTTTACAGCTGAGTACTATTCCATTGTGTAAATGTACCACAGCTTTTTTTATCCACACATCTACTGATGGATACTTGGGCTGCTTCCAAATGTTGTAGTGCTGCAGTGAACATAGGGGTGCATATATTCTTTCAAATTAGTATTTTAGGCTTCTTTGGGTATATTTCTGGAAGTGAGATCACCGGGTTAAAAGGCAGTTCCATTCTTAATTTTTTTTGAGGAAATTCCATACTGATTTCCCCTGTGGCTACACCAATGTTAATTCCCACCAGCAGTGCACAGGGGTTCCCTTTTCTCCATATCCTGGCCAGAACTTATTGTTTGTTGATTTATGGGTGATAGCCATTCTGACAGGTGTGAGGTGATATTTCATTTTGGTTTTAATTTGCATCTCTCTGATGATCAGTGATGCTGAGTGTCTTTTTCATATGTGTTGGTCATCTATGTGTCCTCTTTAGAGAATTGTCTATTTAGGTTCTTTGCTCATTCTTTAATTGGGTTGTTTGTCTTCTTGGTGTTGATTTTTGTAAGTTCTTTATATATTTTGGTAATTAACTTCTTATCAGGTGTATCAATAGCAAATATGTTCTCCCATTCAGTGGGTTGTCTTTTCATTTTTATTGATGGTTTATTTTGCTGTGTAAAAGCTTTTTATTTTGATACAATCCCATTTGTTTATTTTTCTTTTATATCCTTTGCCAAAGAAGACATATCAACAAAAAATATTTCTATGAGAAATGTCTGAGATTTTACTGCCTATGTCTTCTTTTATGATTTTTATTGTTTCATGACTTGCATTTAAGTGCTTTCCAATTTGAGTTTATTCTTGTGTATGGTGTAAGTTGGTGGTCTAGTTTCATTTTTTTGCATATATCTGTACAATTTTCCCAACACCATTTATTGAAGAGACTTTTACCCCATTGTATGTTCTTGCCTCCTTTGTCAAATATTAATTGACCATAAAGGTGTGGGTTTACTTCTGGTTTCTCTATTCTGTTCCATTGATCTACAAGCCTGTTCTTGTGCTGACACCATGCTATTTTTATTACTATGGCCATGTAGTATAGTTTGCTTTCAGGTAATGTGATACTTCCAACTTTAAATGTAAATAGATTAAATGCTCCAATCAAAAGACATATGGTAGATTAATGGATAAAAACAAAAAAAAAATGACTCATATATATACTGTCTACCAGAGACCCACCTCAGAATAAAAGATACACACAGACTTAAAGTGAAGAGATGGAAAAAAATATTCCATGCAAATGGAAATGAAAAAAAAAAAAATTGTGGGGTATCAATACTTATATCAGAAAAAGTAAACTTCAAAACAGAGGCTATAATAAGAGACAAAGAAAGTCACTACATAATAGTGAAAGGATCCGATCCAACAAGAGGATAGAAAGACTTATAAACATATATGCACCCAATATAGGAACACCTAAATATATAAAGAAAATCTTGGTGGACATTAAGGGAGAGATTGACAGCAATTCAGTCATAATAGGGGGTTTTAACACTCCAATGGATAGATCGTGCAAATAAATAAATAAAGCAACAGCAACCTTAGATGACACACTGGATTAGATGGATTTAATTGATATTTACAGAACATTTCATCCCAAAGCAGCAAAATATATACTCTTCTCAAATGGAACATTCTCAAAGATAGACTACATGTTAGGAGGCAAAATAAGTTAATAAATTCTTGAAAATTGAAATTATATAAAGTATCTTCACTGACCACGATGGTATAAACCTAGAAATCAATTGTAATAAAAATACTGAAAAACATGCAAACACAAGACTAAATATCACATTATTAAACAATGAATGGGTTAACAATGAGATCAAGGAAGAAATCAAAAGTTACCTGGAGAGAAGTGAAAATAAACACAACAACTCAAAATCTATGGGACATCGCAAAAGCACTCTTTTTTTTTTTTTTCCTCACCTGAGGATATTTTTCCATTTTTTGTACAGATAGAGTGGGAGGGAGAGAGAGAAACATCGACGTAAAGGGACACATCGAGTGGCTGCCATCCACACGACCAACCAGGGCTGGGGACAAACTGTAACCGAAGTATGTGCCCTTAGTAGGAACTGAACCCGGGTCTCTCCGGACCGCAGGCCGACGCTCTAACCGCTGAGCCAAACTGGCCAGGGCCAAAAGCACTCTTGAGAGGGAAGTTCATACATTACAATCCTACCTCAAGAAGCAAGGAACATCTCAAACAATCTAACCCTACATCTAAAAGAATTAGAAAAAGAACAACAAACAAAGCTCCAGAGCAAGTAGAAAGAAGGAAATAATAAAGATTAGAGCAAAAATAAATGACATACAAACTGAAAAAAAAAAAAATGCAAAAGATCATGAAACCAAGAGGTAGTTCTTTGAAAAGATAAACAAGATTTACAAACCTTTAACAAGACTTATCAAGAAAAAAAGAGAGAGGACCCAAATAAATAAAATCAAAAATGAAAGAGAAGTCACAACTGACACCACAGAAATACAAAGGTTTATGAGAAAATACCACGAATAACCGTATGCCAATGAATTGGACAACCTGGGCAAAATGAATCAGGAAGAATCGGAAAGTCTAAATAGATCAATTACAAGAAATGAAATTGAAGCAGTATTCAAAAAACTCCCAGCAAACAAAATTCCTGGACTAGATGGCTTCAAAAGGTGAATTTTACCAAACATTCAAAGAAGAACTGACACCTATCCTTCTCAAACTATTCCAAAAAATTCAAGAGGAGAGAAGACTTGCAAGCTCATTTAACGAGGTCAGCATTATCCTAATTCTAAAACCAGATAAAGACACTACGAAGAAAGAAAATTATAGGCTGCTTTCTTTACATTTCACCAAATTATGACTGGGGTTAAGTCCAGACTTTCTCGTCAGGGGTAGGAGAGAACTCAAATGAAAGATGTGTGGAAAGGAAGAGAAGAGTGAGCATTGGCCTTATCTCCTGCAATAAAATGTCTTCTTCCCTGGTCTCCTGTTACACTCGGCTACACTTGTAATGTTGCTGAAGGCACATGAGCACCACTGTAAAGAGACAGGACTTAAACTGCAAGAGGGATTGGAAGAGAAGTGGGCTGGTGATTCACATAGGAGCATGTCAAAGATTATATAAGTGGCCAGTAATATAAACATCATGCTACTAACACTGTACAGTTTATCATATAAATATAATCGTCTTCTTTTAGAAGAATAATAAAAGCTGAATCCATATGTTACATATTATTTAAATTTGTTTCTACAAGATGTATTAGTCCCACAGAAGAAGCAATTCTTCCACCAGAGGAGGACAGCAGCAGTTTTATTATATTACATTGTCATTTGTTTAATTTGTTTGTTCCCAGTAGTAGTTTCACTGATTTTTATGAACTGTTACTTTTATAGAAAGTCAAGTTGCTCCTGATGGATGTTGCTTGTGTTCATTTAAAAGAAATAGGTCAGAAGGTAGATGACATGGATTTACTTAAGAGAATCTGTTTAAACCAATGTTTCTGAATTCCCAGACAAATCGAAAATTAATGTAGAAGTTAGGTTCTGCTAAGGATAATTCTAAGATTTTGTCTGAGTTTATTTAAACATGGAGATCAAGTTAAAGCTTGGACTGGAAGACTGCTTATGAGCAAAGATAAATGAACAATTCTTATATTATACTTTGAAAAAAATCCAACTAAAAGCATTCTCTAAGATTTTTCTTAAACTGGTTATTACAAAATACTAATTTTATTTACATATAGTTAAATGTCTAGCTTTTAGGCATATACATTTGTAGCTATGAAAATCAGTTTCTCCTGTCATTTCTCCTAATTTAAACTAAGCCTTACTTTTTCCCTATATTGAAACAATTTAATTTATATTTTCTATTAACTGATAGATTAAATGAGAAATGTTACCCAAGAGTCATGCCCCCATTTTTTAACTGCTAAAAGTGCATTCTACTGAAGTCAGATATTTGGAAAGGAGTTTGGGAATAAATGTCCAAAAGGACCTGAATAAAGCTGTCCTGACAGGCTAGCAGCAAGGCAGGTGGAAGAATCAACAACAGATTCCAAGTCTTCTAGATATCAAAGTGTGTGAACCTGCACAAGCCATTCATTTGTAGCATCCTGGTAACCGTAAAACTCTAGAAGAAAATAGCAACCTTATTGCAACACAATCCAGATAATTACAGTATTAGAAATCTGACAATATAGACATGGCAGATCTCTACCAAAGCCAATTGAAGACAAGCTACAATTCAGCAAAATAATCTTTATAAATGTAAACAATGTATTATACATTGTTTATTCTCATTGCAAGATTATAAATCTAAATACCTAAATTATTTTGAAAATGAAATATAATCAGATCAGAATGATAGGCAGGTAAAATCTGTCATTCTAAATAGTTCCAAATAATTTATATTTGGCTTTGGAATGTCATGCAGATATCTTAATATTTGTGTTTTTCTTTTTTCTATGAAAACCATTTTACATTTCCCAAGCATATTGATCAAGGCACAGAGAGATGGATCAGAAACATATTGTGTTAAGAAATCATTCTGAAATTTAAAATGTCCTTTCTAAATTTAGACAAAAGGAGGTTCACAGTTCCACAGATGACTGAAACTAAAAGAATGCAGAGATTTGCTTAGCCCCAGGCACTCCTTTTAAAACTGTATATTGACGAAATGTTAAAAGAATATTTTAAAACTTTCTTTCTCTTAATATTAAATAACTATTACAAAAATTCAAACAATAAAAATAGACAAAGAAAAAAAAATTATCAAGTAGTCACTCCATAAATAAACACATGCATGAATAAATATGTTAGGAGTCAGTGAACAACATTCTGAATAGCCCTTTATATATTGATATGGACAGACAGTGATGAATAAACAGAGAAAAAAAATAGATTCTGCCACAGTGGTTATTATATCTTATTGAAATGTTTCACATATAGTTTTACTTGAATTTTAAGAAAAATAAATACATTTAAATGAGCTCAACTAATTGGCTAAACTTCAAATAATGTTTATTTAACCCCTAAAAGTTTTATCTCCTAGATGGTAACCTCAAAAAAATGTTAAGAATTTGAAGTCCAAAAAATTATTTTCATTTTAGACTAAATCTTTTGTTATTCATTTATAAGAAAATTAGTGCAGGTATCCTTCCTTCCAGATGGTCTTCTTATTTAGGATTTTTGTTATTGACAAGATTAGCATTCACATTTGCAATAATTATGCCTAATGTTGTTTAGATTTAATTCTATGCTACAACAGAAAAATGCTCACACCTAGTCATTTTACCAAGCTTTCTTCATTCTCAAGTGCTTCATTTTAGTTTTCTATTTATTATATTTCATTATTCAGTTTCAGTTTCAAGAAGAGATTATGAATAGGTTGCTCTGTTTCTGAATGAGTTTCTCTGAATTTTATACACCTTTTTATCTGGCACTAGTTGTTACTGTGAGTATTCTGAGACCAAACATTTTCCCTCTTTCAATATGACTTACTTGTTCTGCCTGCAAAACCATATAGATTTTTTTTTATCCTTAAATCTTGGTAGCTCCATTAGGATGTGTTAGATTAATCATCTTGTATCAATTTTTCCTTGGACTAAGTGTATTCTTTCAGTGAAAAAAATTTAAGTTCGTCTCTATTTTTAAAATCTTTTCTTCTACTATATCTTTGTTTTTTTCCTGTTCCATTTGCTCTTTAGTCATCTTCAAGAGCACTAGTTTTGTCTTCTCTACTATAATCACTTTCCCCATATATAAAAGTATTCACAGACATATAAATAACCTTTCCTTTTCATTTTGCATAATTTCTTCTAATTTGTATACCATTCTATATTTTCAATTATGTACATTGCTTCTACTTTGCTTTTACCTTGACATTTATACTTTTAATTTCACTTATTTCCTGAGTTCTGTTGATTTTTCCTTACTTTGAATACTTATAGGTCTTTTTACAAACTATTTTCTCATACATTACATGTAAATAATTTCTTTGAAACTATAGATAACTATTTGAACTCTCTATAACTATTTGGTTTCTTGAATAATTCCTCTTGTGATTTAAAACCCTCTGCCTTTTTACTTGTCTAAGCAATGATCCCATAGTTTCTGTAATCCCTACTTACCTTTTTCTGATTACTGCTAATCCTTAAATAGGGCTATTTAATTAATCAAGCTCAGTCTTATTGTCTATATCTATCTATCTATCATCTATCTATCTATCTATCTATCTATCTATCTATCTATCTATCTAATCTATCTACCTATCTATCTATCTATCTATCTAATCTCTATCTCTCTATCTTTCAGCTACACAGCTCTGTCTCTTCTTCCTCTCTCAGAGAGCTTTCTCCTTTGGAACTCTTCATAAGTTAGAAGACTGGTGAATAAACAGTAGAATGTTTTTGCCTTCTTTGCCACCTTCCTTGATGTTCTATGCCATAAAATTTCTAAAGTTTTTCCATACTCACAGGATTTCCCCATTCCCACGGCCTGACACTCTAATCAGATCATTAGATATCACTGTCAAGACTAGGACCCTTTTAAGAAAACCTCTTTCCTTTTTCATTTTTGAAGTTTTTATTGTCTCTCAGATTCTCTCCTCAATTTGGTATAGACTCCACAGTATTTTACAATACACATGACTGTTTATGATCTGAGGCTGTGGCTAATTTTTGTTTTATTGAAGATTGAGAAGGTTTGTACTTAGTGTTGTTGTGGTTTCCTATTTTTCAGTCTTTATTGCTGTTGGTGTGTTTTCAATGCACTCAATTCAAATGGTTTTTAAAGGAAATAATCTAGGACCCAAGTTCCTCTGGACTTCTGAAGTTTGTGCCGCGTTTTTTTATCTTACTTCAAATATTCCTGAAAACTTTTTCTTTCTAACGAATTAGTTTAAACAAATGAAATATACTAATCTTTCCCAAATCTTTCTTGCTTTAGTTGACTTTATCATTTTCCCAGTGAAGGATAAAGACCTTCCTGTTCTTCATCTCTCCTCTCTCATGACAGTTTCTGGAATGCTAGGTCCTGCACTGAAAAGAAGTGGAGACCTGTGGACACCCCTGGCAGGCTAATACTTTTACGTATGGTCACACTTATCATTTAATTTTTAATGCAAATTAATATATTATCACTTTATTAATTTGCTGGGAATATTTATTATACATTTTTTCAGAGACAAACTCAAGTATTGGTGACAGAAGAGCAGAAAAGAAGTTTATTGTTGCCACTACCTCAACTTTCAGACCCCATTCAACAAATCAAAAGTATTCCTCTTAATTGAACTCAACCTTCTTAACAATATTTTATTTTATTCAAGCATAACCATTGAGGATTTTAGCATCTCTCTTCTCAAAAATCTTATCAAAGAATCATATGTAATTTTTCTCCTAAGGGAAATTCTAGTAATTTAATTTTTTCCTGATCATTATATTTGGAGTGATGTTTTAGAGTCCCTTTGGACAGGTGCTCAGAGGCACCAATGGTTCTTGCTGGACAGTTCCTCCTTCTGGCTTTCCACCTTTCACCACAGTAGAGCAGCCATCTGAATTCCCTTAAGTACTTATGTTTACTAGTGATTTACCTTCTAAATACAATGGAGAAAAAGCAAGATTTCCATAAAGAGGTGCCACACTCCTTGGCATCCCAGCTTATTTTTGTGAACAGAAAAGAAAGGTGTGGATTTCTAATTAGTTAGATTAGACTGTATGCATCCTGGGCATGCCCACCAGAAATTCTCCCACAAAGAAACACCACCCATACAATGAGGAGCCATAAATGACTCTGGAACCCGTTTTTTCTGCCCAGTTTAATTTGTCTGCTTTCTGGCTTGGGCAAGTTCCCAGTGCTCTTTAATAAATATACATTTATGTTTGTCCTCCCCAACCATCTGTCATCTTCTTTGTTACCTACTTCCTGATTTGGGATTTTAAAAAAGCCTACAACAGCCTTTGCTGGTTCCTCATCTTTATCTCACCTATTGAACTAGACTCAGAAGGTTCAACTTTGGGCCCTCTTCTCTACCCACACCTTCCTCAGAGAACTTGCAGCGTTCAACTATCACTTGCAATGAAATTACTCTGAAACCTACTTTTTTATCCCTTAAGTCCCACCTTTCAACATAATATTAGTAATGTAATCTTCATTGCCTGAAAATATATCTCCGCTTAAGTGGTCACTAGTCACTGATATGATAGAGAAACTTATCTTTGTTCTAAGAAATCCACTTCCTTAGCATACATTCTACTGCCTACAAAAATGGACTGCTCTTACTATCTTAAGATGACAAGTTTGAGTCATTTCCAATCTTTGCTTTCTGACTATTCCAACCACTATAGTTTTAACAGCACTTCATATACACTTATGTACCATACATGGCATTGTATGCTTTACCAATATTATCTCATTTAGAAATCACAGAACACAAAGAGGTAGACATTATTACCTCAGTTGTATTGATAAGGAAACTGAGGCTTAGTGAGGTTAATTTGCCCGAGGCCACACAGTTAATATGTAACAGCAAAGATATAAATCTGGAGTTGATTGAATGTAAACTCAATGTGCTCTTAGTCTCTATGTGTCTTGTCTTAAATTCTACCCTCTTTAGATCTAGGGTAGTCTTTTTGAGTCTGTAGTTACTCTCTTTATAACAAACATCAACTGAATGACTGTTAGGTCTCAGGCATAAGGCGGCAGAATATAAAGATAAATCCTAGGTGGTCACTGATTGAAGAATTTTGGGGGTTAGCCCTGGCCAGTTTGGCTCAGCAGTTAGAGCGTTGTCCTGCAGTCTCGAGAGACTGGGTTCAGTTCCAGCTAAGGGCACATACCTCGGTTGCAGTTTGTCCCCGGCCCTGGATGGGTCATGTGGGTGGCATCCACTTGATGTGTCCCTTTCACGTCGATGTTTCTCTCTCTCTCTCTCTCTCTCTCTCTCTCTCTCTCTCCCCCTCCCTCACACTCTATCTGAAAAAAATGTCAAAAAATGGTTTCGGGTGAGGATAGAAAAAAAAAAAAAGAATTTTGGGGGTTAGTGAAAAACTGAGGCACTACAGCTCAGTGGAGGGATGGGTAATTTTAATGAATTGACAAGTACTATTGTTGCTCTGTCAAATAATTCACTCTTAGTAGTTAATACATATGTCTTTTCTCTTACTTGATTCAGTACCTATTGCAGACGATAATCTCATTTGGGAAAACACCAGTTCTCATTTCATAGTTTATATTTCACTCAGGAGCTAGTTGCAAAAATTAGGCATCCAGTCCAGGGCTTTGTGCTCCTAGCGGTAACCCATGTGTGTTTGGGATATCATGTGCATTCGAGAGCTGAAAAACAATTGTAAGTTTCTCAAAAAATACCAATTTGGTGCATGACATCCACCCCACTGTTCAGAATTACTTTATTATTTTTGTTACTAATCCTTTCCTAACAACTTCTGTTCTGCCCAGAGGATCCTCTTCCCCAATCCACTTGGCCTTGCTTTTCATTTTTTAATAGTTTCCAAAACACATTCATTAACTCCCAAAATGAGATTTTGACAACCACTACATTTCATTTCTAAGCACAAAATAATATGTGCTCTAAAATGTGAGTTCTGGAATCATAGTTTCTTGGGATAAATTTGAGCCTTGCTATACATAAGTGACACAGCCTTGAATAGGTTAAAACAGCACAGGACTCTACTTTCTCAATCGTAACATAAATTTAATAACACTTCTTCCTTTGTGAAGTTTTGATATAAAAGGCAAATGGGGTAAATGATTATTTTTTTATTATTCTGCAAAGTATTGCTAGAATAAAATTTTTAACTCTATTTTAAGAAGAATTTGTGTTTAAAGAAACATTCTTTTTTCACTTTACTTTGCCTAAATAAAACAGCATAACTGATTTTTTTATATAAATACTATTATATTCAATCTTTCCTGGATAATATGCTCTTTCTGAATGATAGTCAAATACCACTCCATAATTCCCTCTTTTAATTTTTTAATGTCAATCCTCGTATATCATCGTATAGTGTATGAAAAGATTTATTTATAAAAATTTTAAATTATACTCTGATATAATTAGGTGAACTATCTTTATTTTTCCAGATATTTATTACTTGTGTGTGTTTAACTTTACAACTCAATGAGAAATTATAGTTTCATTTTGGAAAATCTCCAGTCAAACTCTGATCTTTGCCTATGATGTATCTGGTTTTATTTAACTGAAATGGGGGAATTGAATACTGTTAGATTTTTCTGCTATTCTTAGTTGACTATTTGACTTTTGTTGTGTCATTCTGTAAGAAACCTTGACAAGTTAAATTTATCCATACAGAAACCTGTAGTTAAGAGACCTGTGAGACGACTATAATTTCCTTCCCATTAGTTTCAATGAATTCCATGCATGTGAAAGAGAACATGGAAAGTGGAGTCTGGAGCCCTGCATTTCCCGTTGTGCAGGTATATTGAGGAGGGAGATATAGTCCAGGTCTCCTTACGTTGTTCCTCTGCAGCACATTACCCTTAATCCTCCTTTGAGCAAATACAGACTAGAGCAGCTATGCCAAGAATTGGAGACTTAACTCTTTGAACACAATTGGCCCATGGACATGTACCTTACTCTTTGCACAAAACCTGTGAAATGGTTAATATATAAATGTGAGTGTCTTGAAACCAATGTGAACAAGAAGAATTGAGCTGTAGCCAGCATTTATTTAAGTATCATTTTTGCCATCTGGATTCCTTTGTAGGGAAAGAAACATTTGAAGGGAATTGCCTTTGGTCACAAAGGTGATTTGACTTTCCTCCCTATTTATATGTTAATCATTCCTAAGGCGCCATTGTTCAAAAGTTCCATAAAGGGGCTTTTTTTTTTTCTACTGCTTCTTGAAACTTGAGGTAGCTTGGAGATCTTGAAGAGGAGATGAGAAAGTGTATCAAACATTTCTGTAGACAATGTACATTGGCCTCCATATGTAAAATTCACCTGAACAATTTAACCTTGGTCAAATTGGAAAAATCATGCAACAGTCACTCAGAGAGGGCCCATTGACCCTTATTCATTGGCTCTTTCCTAAATCACACATCATACGATATGGAAAATCTTTTGGAGATCGATGATCAAATTCAAAATTATATTAGCCACACACTGTCAGCATTGAAGCAGAAAACAAAAACGCGACTGTGGCAAAGTGGAATAATTTAGACAATAGTGAGCTCTATCACACAAATGTTTTAAAGATTAAAACTTGAGAAGATTGGCATTCACAGCTGGGAATTACACATTTCATTCTCCTGTTTGAAGGAAAGGCTTTCACATTAGTATGGTTTAATTTATTTTATTGCTATGTTTATAGGATTTAGAACCAATGGTTATTTTGTGATTATTATAAGATCAGGTAATTTTTATCCCATGTGAGAGCTCTTTAATAATACTGTATTAATTAAATCTCTCATCTGAATAAAGGGTTTAAATTGTGCAATGGGCAATGAGGAAAAGTCCGTGGGATCCCCAGTCTCGCAATATATTATTTTAAAATATATTAGATAAAAACATTTATTGGGATTGGGTACTGACTCCTGGAACGTATATAAAAGAAATACCTACAAGTAAAGCTCTTTTAAACCAACAATAAAGAAATCGATCTACAAATGCAAAATAATGCAATTCATGCAAAATATTTTTGTACTATTCACATACACATGAAAAGAATAATTAGAATGAGAATAAAAATTACCAGTATATAATTCTAAATATTTACCTCTAATAGTCTGAATGGGAAATTGATACCTTATTTAACTCTTGAGCAGGAATGCATGATGTTTAAAAATTAAGAAGACATAAAATCAAAAGGTAAATGTTCAAATACATATATATATGTGTGTGCATGTGTGTGCGTGTGTGGATGTATTAATCTCATCATTAAAAGGAGGAAAAAAGAGCCTTTAAAGTTTCCATTATCCATTATGTCAGGTAGCAAATATCTTCTCAATGTAACTCCAGACATTAAATCTGTCGAGAGGAATGCTGTAAAATAAATGTCTGGGACACCTTCATAAACAAAAATCTTATTTCCATAATTCATACAGCTGGCTGGCATTTATTGGCACGTCAGGTGCAATGGGGACATTTCAGGAACATTAACATGTACAGCATCATTTGTCAACAAAGCAACAATGTAAGCAAATCGTTCAGAACTCATACAGATTTACAGCTTTCTCTGCCAGCTGCTAATTACGGTGTGCTCGGCCTATTTGGTATGGTCTTTTTATTGGAAAATGACAAAGGGGTTATAGTATCCCAGTTTGGAATATAGATGTGGCTTTTAGTAATAATATGAGTATAATATGACCATGTAGCTTGGAGTTGTGATCCAGTTTTGCTGGTCTTATAATTGATCAGCTTTGATTGATGAAAGACAAAGAGAAATTCACAGCCTATTTCATTTCTGATGTAAGTAACCTCTAAAACAAAGAGAAAATAGGAAAAAAAAATATCAAAGACCATGTCATGGCAGTTCTGAATGTTTTCCCCTATGGAACATGACACATAATATTTACCTCTCAGAGAAGGCTGATGTGTTGATTGCTGATGGAGCAAATGTTACAGGAGCCTGGACATTTCAGATTCTAGGTGGTGCTTTGAACAATCAGGAAGGCCTTCCACAAATACGCTTAAATAATGTTAAGGTTATGACATAAGGTGACAAATGTCAGCACCATCAAAGTTAACATCTATAATCACCCCCTGCTTAAGTTGTTCAGTTGTAGGAAAAGACACAACTGCACAAGCAAATGATGAAGTGTCAACTTTACCTTCAAATTTCCCGGATTGTGTCAAGATATATTATAATCCATAAAATGAATAGTGGTGCTGCCTTCATGAAGCCCATGATGTAAATCTGTATTTAGAGATATGGATGCCTCCTATTTAACCAAAATATAAAAAGTTAAATTGGTAAATATTTATTTAAACATTATTTAGATTTATCCCATGCCCAACCTTATTAAAACCATTAAATTCTGGAGTGAACAGATTTGACATTCAGCAAGTCAATTGCTGTCAAAGTAGCAGACTTGACCAGATATTAAAATATTTTAAGCTTTGCTGGCACTGGATCTTCGGAGAAGAAATGTAGTGAGGCATCTCTAGATCTGCTAATGTCAAGCCAGCAATGGTTGATGGGATTCGATGTGCATTATACTAAATAAGTATGTTCTCATATTCCTACTCATAAAGAGTTTAAGTCTAAAAAATAGTCTATAGATAAATGGGGTCCCTCCATTTTACATAATCTTCCAGTGGGATCCCTTGCCATCTTCTCTTAAATATTTATCATTGTCACTATGTATTTTGATTGTTGCTGTCTACCTCCTCCATGAGACTAGGGTTCCTACAAATAGAAAATATCTTGAGTTCACTTTTGCACCCCCAATGTCTAGCACCATCTGGAATATAAAGCTAGTCAAATAAATTAATGAACCCATGCATGCATAAATACTGGGGCAACCCTTGATAAGATTTTGATGAAGGAGACATTTGTTTCAATGTTTTGTCCACTAGTCCTTTCTTCAGGATATATTCTCCCAAATTCTGTAAGAAGCATGTTTCATATACTCTTTTTTTTTTTTCCTCTTGCAAAACCCACTTGCAGAAAAGTATCTGAAACTCACAAATATTAAGATAGAAAGTATAAAGAATCTTTAAGTCTTATCTTTTCCAGGGAAATTTATATTCTAATCAAGATCTATTCCTTAAATTAAGACTGGATCTTTTAAAAAAAAATTTTTTTTTCCCTATATTGATTTTAGAGAGAGGAGGGGAGAGGTAGAGAAAGATAGAATCATCCATGAGAGAGAATATTGATTGGCCACCTCCTACATGCCCCCCACTGGGGATCAGGCCCACAAGCTGGGCATGTGTTTTGATCAGGAATTGAACCTCTTGGTGCATGGGTTGACACTCAACCGCTGAGCCACAGTGGCCAGACAAGACTGGATCTTAATTTGAGAATTTTAGGCATTCCTTCTCATGTAAAGGAGGATTTTTTAAAGGGGAGGGAAACATTTTGGTTTCTTTTAATAGAGAGAAAAATCACAATTTTTGTCCAAATTATCCCTGCTTTGTGCCAAGGAAGGAGTTGGTATTGACTCTAGACTCTGGGATTATGTAGCATCCGAATTATACCAGGAATTAACCCATTTCCTATTTGCCCTGAGAACACTCGCCTGGGCGCCTGCAGCTGTGTGCAGCATTTACTCCAGATAACCCACGTGTTACAGTCCTAACCTGATCTCCAAAGTGTGCCATGAATATCTCGCTTTTATTACTAGTTTCGCATCACTCTAGTATATCCACAGTCTTTAGAAACAAAAGGCGTCATTCTATGTATAGCATTTGGTTTTTAGTAGTGGTCTTTCCATTTGCAAAATACAGTAATTCTCAATTGCTGAAAATGTCAGATCCTAGAAAAAGGATCGCAAAGGGGACGACTACAGCTAGATTCTGTGGTGAACGTATGGCACCGAAATGGTGTGACAGGAGGTGACAATGTGGTCAGCCGCGATGACGTAAACAACAGAAATGGACAGGAAACTGTGGTGGTGGATCGTAAGGAGAATTCCGCAGCTGTGGACTCGGCTGATCCGATGCTGTCTCATCCCACCGAGCACACAAGGCGCAAGGTTTGGTACGAGACAGTTTCGCCGCCTTCCGTATACACCTTGGCGCTGAACTCCCGCACCCTGTCCAAGGACAGTCCTGCGCCCAGGTCAGCCACGCTGACTCGGACTGTTGTTGGTGGGAAGAACGCTGGAGAAAGGTCGCCAGGCAGGGCGGCCAGGGCTTCGAGGTCCTCTGTGCTCTGGCGATGCCACCCGTTCTCCTGTCTGGAAGACACTTCCCCAAGAGCGCGCCACCAGCAGCAGGGAAACTGCATCCACTGGTCGCTGCACAGTGTGCGCTCGCCCAGGACGAGGATGGCACGAGAGAGGAACGGGGTCTTTCTGCAGAATGTGACCTTCCTGCCTTGAAACCTACCACACGGGGGGAAAAATTACTAAGTATTGATCATCATATACATTCCTGTTACATTAGCAGTAGAGACCAGATCTGTTTAGAAATAACTCCAAGAAGAGTTTTTATATTTTATTTTCACATTGAAAACCAGTCAGCTGTGCTTCAGCCTCAAAGAACGTGTTTACGTAAAATTAAATGAGCGCTGGCAGCGAGACTCACTTTTTTTTTTTTTTTCCTTGACGGGAAATGGGTTAAAACTCAGTCTCTCGAATGGAAATATGGCTTTGCTGAGGGAAAATGCTATGGTCGGATTCCTATTAAAATGAAATGTTTAGGTTGAGTCACTATGAAGAGAATCATCTCCATTGTTACGTTTGAGCAGAGCCGTTTCAACCCGTGTAGTCACTTCCTGTGCGAAATAAAACTTTCTACTAAAACTAGAGCAAGCAGGAGTTTTTATATTTTAATTCCCAGGGAAGCTGAAACTTTCCATCCATGTCATCACATAACCCCAGAGAGATGGAGTTGATGGAAGCTGATCATCTGGAAGAAAGACATGCCAATTATTTGAATAAAACCCACCATTTCTTAATCTACCCAATTTGCTTAAAATAAAATGATTACTTCTGAAAATGAATTACTTACATATAAAATAACAGTTTTTCAACCCTTACTGAAAATGGTCCTTATCTTCATTTAGAATCATTAAGCCGGTTCTTTAGCATATTCTGTTTCATCCTTCCAAGTAACTTTGGGTACACTAATTAACGATTCATATATATATATACTTGAAAAAGAATGGATTGATGTTTACCTTTTTAAAAGTCTTCAAAGAAAATACTTCCAAAATCCCAAGAGCATTCTTCACTATTCTTAGACGTGTCTGTATTCACAAATGTGGTTTCCAACTACAAAACCTCCACTACTAATCATTAACTCAGATTGTTACTGGTGAGATGATGAAATTCGGTTCTTGTCTTCTTGAAGGAAAGATTTCGATCAAGAGACAAAGTGCAGCAAAGCAAGCAAGAACGTATTGGCTGCAGCAAAAACACACGTAGGACAGTGGGACGAGGAAGGGCACCGAAGAAGCAACAGGAGAGCCTGGGCTGGGCTGCTTTGGCTCACTGGGGAGTCGGAGAAAAGGGGGCTTTGGAGACAGGTCCAGGGGGTTAGCCCAGGACAAGCTGCAGCTGCCCACTGCTCCCCCGGTTGCAAGACTTGTGGGGTCCCTTAGAGGGAAGAAGGGGGAAGGGATTGGTACTGGCATACTCCCTTGGGGAAGAAGGAGCACTGGGTCCTTTGGGTTGAGGGTATTTATCTCTCATTTGCCAGTGGGAATCTTAAGGGAGGTCTCAGAGGAGGGTCTTAATAGAATATTCACCAGCTTTCCAGGTGTGCTCTTTCAGGGTCATGGGTCTCTACTGATGGTGTGTTACCAGGGCAGAGGGTCATTAGTCTGTGCAGCTGGTCCTGAGGCAGTCAAGGTGTCACTTGTCTGGTTTTGCTGCTTTTTGGGGCTGGAGCTGAAATACAACTGAAGCCTAGATGTTATTTTTAGGGAGGAAAAGGTCAGGGGTGGGTGTCTAAACCGCATGCCTAGAATATGGAAAGTCAGGGGTCCACACCACAGGATCAACAATATGGTAGGAAGGAAAGGTTATTCTGGGGACGAGGTTCTTGTTTTTTCAGTTTTGCTCCTTGCTAGGCATCCAGGGCTTTCTGCCCTGGTGAGTTTCTGCACCTGGCCCATCATCCTTGCTCTGCTCTCGTAACAAGATCCCCTAAGGAATTCCATAAGGAACCATTTACTATTTTCAATAATACATTAAGAATGCTATTCTAGCCTGGCCAGTCTTGGTCAGTGGATTGAGCGTTGTCCCATGGACTGAGAGGTCCCGGTTTGATTCCCAGTCAGGGCACATGCCTGGGTTGTAGGCTCAATCCCAAGTGGGGGGCATGCAGGAGGCGGCCAGTTGATGTTTCTCTCTCACATTTTTCTATCTCTCTCTCCCTTCTTTCCTCTCTAAAAAATCAATAAAAACATTTTTTAAAAAAGAATGCTATTCTAAATCACCTCAGAGTTGACTATAGTTTTATTTCTCACTAATTTAAATAGGTGTCTCCTTTTCTTGTCCTCTTTCTACTCCTAATCACCACCTGTTCCCTGCACGAATATACATCAACTACGTATATAGAAAACATAAACGATATGAAGAAGTTTTGAGAATTCATTTACAATTCAGGAAACATGGCAGAATCCGGGACTTATCTTACTATCAGTTAGTTGATTTGCTCAAATACAAAATATGATAATAAAGAGAAAAAAATATAAAATTGGTGCTCCTTGCAAGACCTATAGAACATTTATAATTTATGGTTTATATTATATATATATGCCTGCAGATGTTGATAGAAATACAGATACAGGTAGAAAGTCTACCTTTAAGCCAGTTTATGAGGAAATGCCCTCATATGGCCTTTCTAGAAGAAAGCAGGAGGCCAATCATAAGAACTCTCCAGTCTCTCCCTTAAAATGTTTGTCACCAGCTTGATAGGAGGGAGCATTTAATCAGCCTAATAATCCCCTCCTGTTGTTTCCTTCCCACATCTAATTTAAGAGAGAAACTTTAATCTCAAAAGGTTAGTATTTAACTTAAGCATAGTGTAGACAAGCACAAAAGATGGATTTAATAAGGAAATAGCATTTAGATGCATGAGAAAATAACATTCAAACTAATAATGTGTGTCTATTTTTTGTAGATCAGTAGCAAAATAAACACATTCTTAACCAAACAAATCTGATAGTCTAATATCAGCAGACTCTCTTGAAAATATATTGTAAGGATGTATTTCAGATAGAAGTTGAATTATTCCAGAAGAAACATCTGAAATGCAAGAAGAAAAGGTTAGCGAAGAACCCTAAACTTGTGGGTAAATCTAATGAAACAGTGTCAAAAATGAGAAGTTTGTGGGGTATAATAAAAGTCTAAATACATATAAAATTTGTTCTAAAATACTATATAAATTTGGTAAGGGAGTGAACAAAGTAAAAACCTTGCAAGATCTTCAGTAATTCTGGAAGAATGTAAAGACTGTATTAAGTGAAATACACATTTTAAAATTTCTGGGCCACTGAGTTGTGTTTCATGCCCACCGATAGCTAGAATGTGTCATTGGAAAGAGATTAGGAGCTGGGTTGGATCAGCTACCCAGGACGGTCACATGTTGTGTCTCTTATCACCACCCTTCTTTTTTATATAGTAATAAGCACTCCATTCTTTAAAAAATTGATTTATTTTATTTTTGTTGAGGATAAAAATTGAACAGCCGAGCTGTTGAAGAAATAAATTCTTAGAAATATATTGGATACAAGAAAGGAGAGTAGAGGGCGGGGGGGGGGGAGGGGGTTGCCAGGCTGGGTGAAATAAGTGAAGAAATTAAGCAAAACAGAAAAACTCACAGACACAGATAGCAATATGATGGTTACCAGAAGGAAAGGAGGGTGGAGGCAGCTAGAAGATGGGAAAGGGGTATAAATAGTGATGGAAGAAGATTAGATGTGGGTGGTGAACACACAATACAATTTAGAGATGATGCATTATAGAATTATACACTTGAAACCTATTTTATTTAACCATTGTAACCCCAATACATTCAATAAAAATTTTTATTATTACTAATAAAATGATTTCTTTAAAAAAAATGAACTTGAGTCTTAAACAGAAGGAGATCTATGTACTTTCTTGAAAGCAAAACATCAACAGCTAATAGGAATACAAGCAATTCTGGGGGTAAAATAGCCAGCTATGGAGAACATTATTGGTTTATTCACAGAATGCTTTCCCTTGGAAGAATAGCAACAAATCACTTTCATAAGCTGGGACATTTCAGTCGTGTTCTTGCTGTCCATAGATGCTAGCCTAAGTAACTCTCCCACCAGCAGGCAACGATGTACTTTGAGAAACATTTGTACCCTTAAAAGTTCCTCTTATTGCACATTTCTCCCAGAAATAAATTTGAATGTTTCATAGTTAGGAGGGGGAAAAAATGATTTTTGTGGTAACAACACTATAATGAAAAAATTGTCAGTTAGAAACAAATAATAAAAGATAAACAAATGAAGGCATCACTTCCAAAACCAGAAAAATCTACCTCAGAGACCAGAAAATACTTTCTATCCAAAATCAAATAGTCGATATTTTCATACAGTTAGAATTCATCATAAATGTTCCGACTAACCTATTTTAGCCCCTTTCTGTTTCTCTTGGTGGACATGGATCACTTTTCTCTCGTTTCCTTTTTCAATTTTACTATTTTTTTTTTTTTTATCATGTGTATCTGCCTCAGTGAATTTTAAATGGCTAAACTGTTCGCTTAAAATTCAGGTGTTTTTCTTAGCAGATTATTTTAAGCTGAAGCTGGTCCTTTCACATACTGTTGAATTTCAAATGTCCCCCTTAAACAGAACCATGGAAGTCATTGCTTTTCCAGCCTCATCAACACTTCAGATAGTTAATAGCTGCAGGCACATGTTACAGGAGAAGTTGCTGAAGAAGGGGACTTGAAGTGAGTTTGGCATAGAGTCATGGATGGTACTAAACACATGGATGGAGCTATTTACTTCAGATTTTTCTTGTCGGCCTGATTTGGCTATATTTTCAAAATTGACACATACTATGCTGTAGACTTCTATTTTCACTAGCTGAGAAACAGAATGATTGCAGACTTTTGCATGTTATGCATTTTTAAATATCACCAAGTTAAACTTAGATTTTGATTCTGTGCCCAGGACCCAGTGGAAAAATCTCCGTCTTCAATAGTTCCTATTATCTTTTAGTCCCTGGGCCACATACTGTATTTCTTCCATGAGTAAAAAACTCCCACTTGGAATTCCAAGCATTGCATAACAAGTGGACTGTTCATATTATATGTAACTCAGTAGACTTTCATACCCATATTAGACATTTTATCTTCATGATACTCTTTTCAGCAGTTAAAACTCTTAAAATCATAGTTCAGAATGGAGCCAACATTTAATTCATCCAACAAATATTTATTAAACACCTACATCTACTACGAGTATCACAATTATGACTACTGTTGCTTACATGGTTCTTCAGTGCTTTAAAGTGCTTTTACAGACCTCATCTGGTTTAACTACTGTGTGAAATTGCCCACCGTCTTGAAGGAGCTTTGAGTCCTATAAAGGAGATTAAATCAATTGCCAGAAAAACTGACCTTTAAAGTCCTTGCCAATAGTGGATTCAATGGCATCAGCTAAAACAGTATTTTAGGTGGTTTTGGTCAACTGGCAAGTGATCTTGGGCAAAAAAATTCACCTGCAGAAATATACATTTATTTTTTTATTGTATTGTATTCATTTTATTCCCAAATGATTATTTGTTAAGAATTAAGAAAAAAATAAATTAAAATAGCATTTAAAAATAGCACCTATACACATGACATAGCTTGAACATGTCATATTTCAAATATGAACAGTTCCAGAAGTAACTTACCTGTATGTGTCATGAGCTAACTTTGGCCCATGGGCCTTAATTTGCCAGTCCTTGTACTGAAGCAGTAGTCTTGAAAGTTTGGCTGGAGAACATTAACGACTATAGCTACGTCCCTAGACTGGTCTCCATGGCTTAAAATAATGAAATTCGCTAAATTTGAAGACATCTCAATAACTTATCTTACTTACTCTTCAAACATGATTTGCATTTTCTCTTTATACCTTTAACATTTGTCTTACAATGTTGTGGTCTTGATATTTGTTTCAATTTCATGAGTTTATGTTTTGCTGTTTGCATGTACTGGTATCTCTTCATAATCTTTGCTGTTCTTAATCTTGAAAGGTTTCTGGCCAGGAGAAGTTAGGAATAGAAATGATGAGCAGTACGAGGCAATAGAATACATTAATGAAGATAATTCTGTTTTCTCTGACACAGGTAGTATTCACAAACCTTAAAAATTAGCATTGACCAGGAATCAAGCAAATGTCACTGGTTTCAAACAGGAGAGGAAGAAGCCTCCCTAACCATGGGGCTTGGCCATAGACAGCCTGGGCTCTTATGATTATTCTGCTAAAGAAAGTTGGAGACTCAATTTTTCCTTGGTAACTATTTGTCTTTCGTATCCTAATCATGAGAATATAGTTGAACATTTCCCTTCATCTAGTGTTGAAAATTTTGTATGATGCGGCATATGACTGTTTCCATCCTAATTCTTAAAAACTTATTTCAAATTACATTCTGTTAAGTGTGTCTCAGTTAAAATAAGAAAACTATTATAGAGCTTAGCTTAGATTTTTTTTTTTTTCTTTTCTATATCCACTCAATTGTTTGTGACTTTCTTTGGGAATGACTTGTTAATCTTACCCATGTCCCATGTATGTGCCTTCACATAACAATAAACATTGACTACTGGACGTTTATCTTACCCCTTTACAAGATACATTTCTCAGGGTTTTGTTTTGTTTTGTTTTTTTGTATAACATAAAATAGTAAGGCATTCATTACTCATTATTAAATCCATTCTTTTTTCCTCTTTATTGAATTCAAAAGGCAAATCAGCTAGTCTTTTTTTTTTTTTTTTTTGGCATGCATCAACGAAAGTATGTTATTATGAGGTATTCGAAAATAATATATCTTCATAAAACAATATAGGTGGAGGTTTAAAGAGAAATAAGGAAAGAAATTGGAACCATCTGGATATCCAAAGTAGAGAAAAGTTTTTGTTAATGGTTGTCATGTAACCCGCTGCAAAAATAACACTCTATGGCTTGCTAACTGGACGGGAAAGTGCAGAGCTATCAAACGTCTAGAAAGAAGACACTGCTGGAGCGTCACAACTGAGCAAATAAATTTATTCTTAAGACCTGTACGCAGAAGGAGAGTGGAGATTCACACTTCTCAGGTCAGCAGGGATTAAACGTATCTCAAAGATATTCTACTTGGCTCTCGGACTGGAAATGCGGCTGTGTTGTTCCCCAGACCACGAGGGGGGAGCAGCCTTTTTTCTTGGCAGAGGTGTGTAGGGAGATCACCTCTTAGTGATTTGCTCCTAAATCAGCCTGACAAATTGGGGAAGAGTAGAGATTCCGTGAGAGAGAAAAAAGTATATGAATATATGCTTTGGAGATAAGAGAGGAAATGGAAATGACAGAAAGGAAGGGAGGGAGGGAGAGAGAGGAGAAGGAGGGAGGGGGAAGGTGGGAGGGAGGGAGAAAAGCCCTACAGAAACAGACTGAACTTCCTTACATGTAAATGATGCATACAAAAAGCAGCGTTCTTAGAAAACTGATTCAACAGATATTAAGTACATAATACATAAATTATAAATCAATTTTAGGAGGATTATTCATTCAATATAAGCATTTTGGGGGCTTTACTTCTTGTCGTTTCATCACCAAATAACCACTGGGGCAGGGTGTGTGCCTCTTCATAAATGAGATTAGAAAACGGGGTCTAATCAATTCTTCTTAAGTCAAACCAAACAAGCAAGCCCTAAGGTTGCCCATTTCCCTGTATGTTGGCCTGTGCAACAGAATACTTATTTAAACAGGTATATCAGTCTCAGAGATCCGTATGTGTAGTTTGTCAATTGAAAGCAAAATATTCCTTATTGATTTTGCCTGCCCAGCTGCTGTACGTACGTAGTCAGCGAGACTCACAGGGATGTAAATAGAATGAATCAACTCCTTGCAGGCCCTGGGCCTCTTTGAGTCATGTGAAGTAGGTTTCTGATGCCTTTATGTTCAGGCACAGCCAGGAAGACAAGAGTGCTACTGTCTTCTGGTGGTGCACAGAGTTACCTCAGGCTATGCAGGAAAAATGCTTTTTTCTTATTTTTAGACCTGAATCAGTCTATGCCACTAAATGTATTCTTGCGAATACAGATAACACTTTGTTGTCATGCTCATGGGAAGGCGATGGAGTAACCTGTTTGGATGCAGCTGCAGGCCACCTGTAGAGAAAGTCAAATTAGGGAGAGACCCCACTGTTCTTTGCATTAATGCTTTTTGTATTGTTGTTTGACTTTTCCCCCTCTGTCTATGTATCTTTTTCAACTCCCGGACATGGGGAGCACATTTTAAGGCCTTCTGTCCCTTTAAGGCATCTAGTGATTGAAAGGACTCTAAGATTTGAAAGGCTGTAAAAACTCCCCAGTTACCAATGAATGATGGCAATACAAAGAATCTTAAAGCTGTTGAAGTTGAAGTAGTCTTCTTACAGCTTTAGTTTGTTTGGTGAACTTTCAGCAGCAGCTCTTGCAAGGTACTGTTCAAATATTCCCACCTATCTGCGCTGCTTCTCCTTGTAAAGACGTATCATGTTCTCAGCGGAGAAGTAGCCATCCATATTAGCAGTTAAGCTCACTGCAGATAAGAAGAAAAAAAAGAAATTTCAGAAGAAGAAAAAAAAAGAATAAACTCTTCTCCCTTTCCTCATCTACCAATTTGAAGCTTTAAAAAAGAAGCCCCTAAATGAAATATCTACATTAGCCATAAATATTAAAGGAGGGAAATGTGCAAATAAAACTTGTTTCTGGAAAGCTTGATTTTGGCTGAATATCAAAAACCATTTCCTGACAATGAGATCCATTAGACTACAAAAGAATCTCTCAAAGTAGTGGTTGCATTGAGTATAAGATTTAACATTTAAGGTGATACTGAAGATAGCCGTAAATGCAGGGTTTTATTCCGGCAGTTGGAAAGACCAACTTTTTTGAGCCTTATTGTTTCTTATTCCTGAAAATGAAAATTCATATTCGACTGTAAGACTGGAATTTTCCAAGGTCCTCCATCACGGATCCTTACAAGAAAACTGAGATGGGATGGATTGTGTCTGAGACCTATATTATTCTTCAAGTGTCTGAAGCATCATCAGATTTGAAGAATCATCCCAATCATTTGGAGGATTCCCCCTGTTCAGGTTTCCAAGGTTTATCAAGCTCCTACATTATCTCAGTTAAACCTCCTACAGTTATGAACTTCAAGTTTTTGATCATTTAGTCAATATAAATTTATTTATACAAAATGCCCTGTCTGGGAAAGTATTAGATCTAGAGAGCTACTAAGATATTTCCAAACAAATATTTCTAGATGAGGCTTCAGAGTGATGGCCATGATTTGATTCATTCTGTACATGGAGATTGTATGCTCCTATTAAAATTAAACGATAAAGAATAGAATTTGCTGCAACTAAACAGTGACGTTCAGACAACAGTCATTCTCAGATGTATGACATGCCTCCTCGAAACTGCTCTGTGCTGTCTCCTAAATGTCTCTCACTCTCGAATCTCTGTTTCAGTGAAGAACAAATGGAAGTAGCAATAATGCCTTACATATCATAATAGTTTCCAGTTTTCAGATTGTTTTTACATATATTTTCTTTAGTAAATGCTCACAACAACCCAGCAACTGAAGCTAGGAGACTGAGAGCCAAGAATTGAAGTTAGAGATCTGACTCAGCTCCTTCCCGCCCTATCCACCTTTGCTCTGTGGCTGAACTCGAGCATGAAAATCGTTTTTACATTTGGCATTTTCTTCCACTGAGACTGGCACACAATTAGCACTTGAAACTATATATCAAGGGAAAACTATAGTCCTGAGGGAAGAAGGTAAAACCTAAATTCACAGAAACAAGGCACTCTATGTGTAAGATGCTTGGAACCCAGGGTTGGAAATGAGACAGATTCCAGGGAAAATAAATAAATAAGTGATTATGTCGACATATACTGCTATGAAGCAGATTTGGGGCATTTTGTGTAAAGACACTTTTGTCTTCCAGGGTAAGGAGATAGAACTGATGGACCACAGGGAGCTAATTAAGACCTACCTTAAAACCATTCATCTGTATCTTTCCAACTACCTGTGTGTTGAATTCGAAATGGTTCTACTGATTTTATCCCTGATGTTTTTTCATTGTTTGACTTAGACGCGATTTAACAATTAACATGAAAAACTGATTTAAATAGTAGCGATGATGTTATAATGGTGCAAGAAAAAGAAATTGTATATTCAAACACTTGGTTCAAATCCTGACTCTCCTGTTTACTATGTGTGCATAGTTATTTCCCTGAACCTCCATTTACTGTCCTGTAAAGTGCAGGGAATACCAACTAATAACTTTTTCCCAGATAGTTGTGATTTTTAAGTGAGATGCTGAAAGTGAGAAGGTTTTATCTGGGATACACCATATCCACGTAATCTACTATCACACTTTGCTTCAATTAGTTCAATAGCTTAGTAAAAATAATTTATTAAATTATCCAGATAATTACCTCTTTAACACCCTAGTTTGATCTTTGTGTGCATTCAGTCCATAGCAGAGAAATTAAGAGTGAAATGGAAAAGACATTTGAAACTTACAGCGGTCCTTGGACCACTGTGTATGGACAGCCTCTCTTTTTTGTCAGCTTGTATATGAGACATCCATATCCAATCTTAAAGCCTACTTTGTTAAAGAAGTTTTCAATGCCAGAAATCCCATATGGTTTTGATGTCAGTAAAAGGTGTACATTTCCCTCGGGGTCAAATCTAAAAATTGGACCACTGCAGGCTCTTGACCACATGTGTAAGAATCCAAAGGACCTGTGATCTCACCTGCCTCAATCACATGCCATTATTTACTCCACTTGCCTCTTTTGAATGGGTGTTATCCTGGCCAAACATCGTGCATGAGAAGGTTAAATAGTATTAAGAAAGTCATTACAGGTGCAAATACTAAATTATATGAGTTTTGACATAATAATGCAACAGAATTATAACTATGTACATAATTCAAATTCACATAAGCCATCGATGTGAAGGGTTCCTTGAAACTACTTTCTTCTCCCCAATGAAATGTCAGTCTTTCTTTGTTTTAATTTTTGCAGAATTTGGAAAATAGATATCTTCTACAGCATTAACGATTATAGCAGATACCTTTCAGTGATAGGACTCCAACTTAGAAGGAAAAATAGCACCAAAATTCTACTATGTTTTTGAAAGTCTTCCACATGGAGCAGAGTCTGAGAAGGCAACTCAAAGAAAGACTAGAGTCTTAGCAAAATCCTCCAGGTCTCTCTTCTTTCATTAGCATTTTTCATAATACACGTCTTTGGGCTGTGCATATCTGCCAGAGAGACTTTTCTTCCTAGATAATTTGATATTTTGGAACCCAAAGATGTCTCCTAATTTTGCAAACATCTATGCATTATCAAAAGCCCTGTGAATTATTAGTCATTAAAATACCAGTTAGCTACTTTTTCTGATTGCTTTTTCATTTTAATTGTTCCTATTTCCTGTTCTGACCTTAATGTTGCAGAGAAAGGAAGGCATGCCACAAAAGAGAGTGATCTTTCATTTGTGAACTGCAAAGCTTCATAGATCCTAATTTGGCCAGTGTGTTGCTGCAAAGCCTTGGAATGCTGTTTTGCAGTTTCAAAAGTGATCGCACTCAGCTTCCCAGAATTTCTGATGCCTGGAGGATGCCACAAGAACAAGGGCAGCCTTGTTAACAAATTGCAATCTCTCAAAAACAAGATAGGATTCCGATATAAATCATCATTTCAGCGCACAAAGCTATGTTCTCCACCCCACTAAAGGACTTCATTTACATCTAAAATGGTTAATACCGATCTCCACTAGAAGTCCTAAGTGGAGGAATGCAGCTGCCCTGTGCTTCGTGACTCTGGGGTTAGGGAAGAATGACATCACCAAATTTAAGCATATTATCATGCTGACATAGAGGCACCTTGTTTTCTCTTCTGTGGATAGAACAGGGATTGTGTTCTGGGTCTTGTTTTTTATCTCCCAAAGAATACCTTTTTCCCCACTTCTTAGCAGCTGCTATATGAGGGGTTGAAAATGTCACTTCAACTCATGATGAATGATGCTTGACCTCTGGACGGGTTACTCTGAATTTCAAGCAATGCTAAATTAATATGAAAGATCCCAACTCAAAGGACTTCAGCTGTTATGAATTGCTTCGAAGATGGATTTGTGGAAAGCAGTCAGTAGCTTTAGGGTTTTTTGTTGGGTCCTTGGTGGTGGAGGAGGGGGCTGTGCTCTCCAAGCGAGGTATACAACAGAGTGTGATAACTCTTTAATGTGTTTTCTCCTGTGAGATTAATATCTTTTTATACTAGAAATAATTGTCAGTAAGCAGAACCCGTTTGTTAAAAAAAAAAAAAAATTCTCAAAAGGGCAACTGGCCCACATGTCTTTGTTGTTTTTATTTGAATATAATTAATTATGTAAAGCAATAGTTAGTAGAAGATTAACAATTAGTAGATTCTGTCAAGTAGTCACGCGGAAATTACTAACTAATTGAACAACGGGTCTTCTATTGTGTCAGAAAGCAGTGCTGAGTGTCATTCTTCTTATCTTTGTACTTTGTTGTTTTTCACAGATGCCCCTTTTCTAAGATGTATGTTTCACAGCAGACTAATAAATAAATAACCCTGGTTGTAATTTTATAGTATGCAAAAGGGGTTGAAATAAAAACACCTGTTTTAATTAGCATTATGGTTTGCTCATTTTTAAAAAAAGTGATAATCCTGATGCAGTAAGGTGACATTTTTAAAGCTTTGGATTTCCATCTGTATCTTATATTGTGATGTTACAGGGTTGTCTCAAGTTAATTATATTAACTTGGGAAGCATTGCTTGCATTTAGGATGGAAAACTTCAACTCATAGACAGAAAAGCAGATGCTATCATTCTTGTCAATTGCTTTATTGTGAGCTGCCTTGGTACCTTTTCTGTATTTCTCAAGCCAAAGGGAAGTATAAATCTCTATTTATTTTAAGTTCAACATAAACTATGCAATGTCAGTGTTCTGTTTTGGCTATATGTGTCTTGTGTATCTTTACATGTGTAGCTTTTCCGCCCCAAATCCAGAAACCTGTAGTCAAATTATGTCTTCCTTAATTCTTAATTTGTTTTGTTGTGTCTAGGCATTATGGAGATCAGAGCATAAGAAAATTTAAGAATAGGACAACTCTACATGGCTCAATCCTCTCTCCACTTAATTTTTCTACCACCTTTTTGCTTTTGTACATCAACCTTTTAAATGCTGCAAAAAATACTTGCAGCATCTGGGCACAACAAGGCATGTTAAGGATGGAGTAGGCACTCTAAGTAGGAATTTCCATGCTTTTGTGAGCTTAATGTTCCTTTAACATAGAGAGCAGCTGTGTTTATGTCAATAATTACACATTGAAATAAATGCATGTACATGTGTTTTTTTATGGGATTAGAGATGTTAGGAATGGCCTTACACAAAAGATTTTTGTCCCTCCCATCCCCACCCAGAAAGTTTCGACAAAATTCAAAACCAAGTTATACTGTTTTGAGATTCCAAAATATTTTTCTGGGCAATTGGACTGCTTCTAGCTTCTAACTGGATTGATAGGCTTATACGTTTCTGCTTGCCTCACTACTCCACATCTGTTCTCCACTCTTCACTGCCCTGTGCAGTACCCAGGATCTGACCTGCGTGCACCACGAGGCCCCCTCACCAGGAGGCTTCCAGCGAGGTTGGGCCATAGGAGGTGTCTGCAGGAGAGCAGAGGGCAGGAGGAGACAATGCGAGAATGCCACAGTTGTTAATGCTTAATCCCCAAATTAGTGTCATAGGCAGTAAATGCTCAGCTTTCAAAGCAAAGTGAGATCAAGGAAAAGTGGCTCGCTCTAGGCAGGATTCCTAGGGATGGGAAGACTTCCTTTGGGTTTTAAAGAATTGATAGGATGGGGTAGGAAGAGGGGATGGGTATGAAAGTTTAGGTCAAGAATGAGCAGGAACCAAATGAAGGTAATAAAGTACAGTTCTTATTTGGGAACAGCGATGATCCAGGTCTGAGTGAAGTATAAAGTTAAGATTAAACAGCAGATTGGGCCATATGGTAGAGGCTTTTCACTTGATGGAATAATAAATTTAGTCTTTAAAACACATAACCAAGGTGTGTTCAGTGTATAAATACAATCTGTAAATGTAATGTACTATGGAGAGTCACTCCAGTGCCTTATCACACATTCAAAATAATTATGGCTGTTCTACCACTTAAGGCAGCTCTGTTCATTAAAGAAAATGTAACCCAGATTTTCAAAAAATTAAAATATAATGTTCCTAAAACAATTGTATGCCTTTAAGCAAGATTCATCATTCCGTACTGTCTTTCTAAACATTTTGAACTCAGGCAGAGTATAAATCTGACAAGTTACCTGTACTTAACCAAACAAGTTTCCAATTTGATTGCAAACTATGAGATTGTTGTTTGCATAGACACAACCATTGAACCTGGGAAACACATAGTACTCCATGCGTTTTATTCCTCTAAACTTTAGAGGTGTTTTGCCCCATGCAATTTATAACCATTGTAGTTGTTCATTGGTAATATGTCAAAGAGCACTGGGTTTGCAGTCACCAGTGTTCTTCAGCACAGATGACCTAAATCACAAAGTGTGACTC
Source organism: Molossus molossus (assembly GCF_014108415.1). NCBI lineage: Eukaryota > Metazoa > Chordata > Mammalia > Chiroptera > Molossidae > Molossus > Molossus molossus. The sequence continues at coordinate 27,151,369 of NW_023425346.1, forward strand.
GTTTAGTGTACCAAAGACTACTGCTACCCTTCTAGAGACAAAACTGTAGTGGAATTTATCTAGTCCAACAAGTCGATTTGTGTAGATGCTGATTATTGGAGATAAACTCTTAACACAAGAATCCACATTGTCGGTTGGAGATTCTTTTCATATCAGAGTCTGGAGCTGTTTGCTTAAATAATTATAGTCTTTGCCCTGGCCAGTTTGGCTCAGTGGTTTGAGTGTCGACCTGCAGACCAGATAGTCCCGGGTTCGTTTCCTGCTAGGGGCACGTACCACAAAAAAACAAAAATAAAATAAATCTTTTAAAAATAATAATAATAATAATAATTGTAGTCTCACTTCTAGAACATAAATTGAAATGTTACTTTTCTTGCTCTGTTTTTATATAATCATTTTCCTCTTTATTGTTTTAGGTGGTCTTGCAAAATAGTTTGTGAGTGAGGCAATATTGGAAATTGAACTGTGACACCAACTTCCTGTACAAACTTGAGCAAGTTAGTTAATTTCTCTGGTCCTCAGATCTTCACATGGTAAATGTGGATAATCCTATCCCAATTGGTTTCTATGGAAGTGACATAAGATCATGTGCGTAAAGTGCCTATCACAGTGAGTGGCACATTACAGATGCCAAGTTAATGGCTTTTGTTGTCATTATTATTATTATTATTATTCAACTTTTACTTCTGTGCTGATTAGTTCTCAAATTAACCTCTCTGGTCTTTATCCCTTTTACTAAGATCCATATCCAAATATTCAAGTGTCCACTATTGCCTCATAAAATATCAATCACACACCAAACCAAAATCCTTTTCCTTGGCATCTTTTTGAGAACAAATTGAATGACTACAAAGTCCAAGCTACTCTTTCTCAGGTGTACAGTGTAAGACAACTGCATCGGCACATCAACATCCTTCTAACTAGAAACAATAGTTTTACTTGACTCTCTTTTCCCTGTACCACAGCTACTTTCATTAAATTTTAAGGTTTCACATATTCAGCCTTTTCTGTGCATTTCTACAAACATTACTTAGTTCTGGTCTTTATGATGACTTGGTCTATTGAAATAGCTTCCTAACTAATCTGCATATTCCTATCTTCTCACTCCTCAAATGCATCATTACATTTCCCACTGACTTAACTCCGTGAAATACAGTCTGAATGATATTATCTCCCCACTTTTGATGGGGAAACTTTTGATGATTCTCTCTTGTCTAAAGGAGAACATTTAATCTCTTAGCATAACAGTTAAAGCATTCCACTGACTTCCAAACTAAATTCTCACTGCACTTCATAACCTACCTTTGCACTAGCCATAAAGAAGCTGCTTACCAAAAAAAACAAATTTTGATCTATTTCATATCCGTTTGCTAGAATAGTGCTTCTCAGACTGTAGCATGCATCAGAATCACCCGGAGGGCTTACTAAATCACAGGTGGCCAGCTGAATCCACTCCAGAGATCCTGATTCAGGAGATCTGAGGTATGACTTCATCATTTACATTTCTAACAATGTTCTGTATTGTGCGAACATGGCTGACCCGGATGACCACATACGTACAACCTTGGCCTAGAACATCTTTCCTCACCCATCTCAGTCCGTTCAAATCTTATGAATCCCTTACTGCCATTGCCTTGGAGAAATTTCATCTGTCACCCACCCAGAGTGAACCAGTTAATAGCCTGTGCTAGCAAAGTGACAGAGGTGTCAGGCCTGGAACCAGATTCACTGAACTCCCACTACATACCTGAGTGAGCTTGGGTGAGTTGCTTAGTCTCTGAATCTCCATTTCCCCATCATTAAAATTGAACTACCAGTACCTGTAGCATATGTCAGTGTGAGGATAAAATGAATTAATACATGTGAAGCACATAGAACTGTACCTGAGAAGTGCTCAGCTCTATTATGTGCTAACTAGTAGTTTATACTTTTAATCTAACACTCCACTTAGCCATGTAATGACATTTGGAGTTTGCAGACCTAACTCCTTTTCTAAACATCAAGTTCTTTGAAAGCAGAGACCACATCTTTGTGGGTCCCCAGAATGATAGCTCTGAGCTTAGCACTTTACAGAAATCCAGTATAAAAAAATTAAACTAAAATTGAGAAAGTATTGTAAAGTCATCTTAAGTAGGTAAAAAATCTTCTAAACAATAAACAAGCCAACCATTTCTGTTCCTCTAATCATAAAGATGAAAAAAATTAGGTCAATTATTAATAATACTTTGAAAGTAGGTTTGCCTTTTCCTTTGAATTTTCTAAACTCTATAATTAAAACGACTTCAAATTGAAAGATTGTATAGAAGAAATTAATCTTACTGGTAAGTAAAAATGCAAATCCCGTGGTTGATGATAGATATGACCTGTTAGCAATAGTTACACTTTTATACTTTCTTTTCTTACAATCAGCATGTTGAGCCCAGCCTAATCCAATTAACTGTAATTCCCTTTTGTGGAGTTCGTAAAATAGTGCATGATACTGAAACACCATTGAAGTCTTATCTCTGGTTAGATAATCCAAATGGATTCTCATTTTCCAACTACCAGCAGGTCTTTATAAACTTCAGGAAAATAGAATATTTTGACTTCTCTGAACTTATGATAAATGTGATACACAATAATTGGCCTCTGACCTTTAATCCTTTTACATGCCTACCCATCAGTTTGCTAGACTTCTTTCTCTGCTAGGTAATGGTTTTATGAATACACCTGAATGTCTCTCTTGTATTTCCTGACCTTCTAAAAAAACTTTTCTACAGTGAATATACAGTGTTTTAACACAACAGAACCTTTCAAGTGAGCTCATGGTGCCTCTTGGACAACTTCTTTCTGGTACATATAGTCACTCTGATCTATCCTGCTCACTTCTGCCAGAGTACCTTTACAGAATTTTACTGTCCTGTTGTTGTTTTCCAGTCTATTTCAACTGCAAGGTCCTTCATGCCCTGGCCTGTGCCTTCCTTTCTGTCCCCAATACTCCGAGATTCGGAACATAGAATTCTGCGCTCTCGAGCAAATCTGGTTCCACAAATGAATCAAGTTTCTCAGTCCTTGGCATGACTATTACCTCTAACATACTTTATATACCTCTACCCTTCTTCTTCCTCACCCTCCTCCCCACCACTTTCCCCATGGCTGCTCATAAATTAAGATAATTGTTGTGTGACACCTCAACTCTGAAGCCTCCTTTGACCACCATCCAAAGCTAGATACCAAACTTCTACATTGCCATAACAGTCAACACAAAGTTATATGGTAACATTTACTATGATCCATTGTGACTTATTTTTGTTTTTCTAATTCTTATATACTGAAAGATTTTTGAACTTAGAAACCAGATTTTTCAGATCTATTTTTCTCACCCCAGCAGCTACAACTTGCCTATCACAAAGTTTGAATTTAATATTTAATAAATGAATTAATGAGTGACTGAACAACCTAATTATGTCTTCAGTATCAATTTTATTTGAACTGATTAAAAAAATACATTTTGAAAGAGAAAGATAAAACAAATACAAAAATTATGCTGTATATGTATGCTTATGTACATATAGCTATTATTATTATTATTATTGTTATTGTTATACTAAGAAATAGTGTCTGAAATCAGTGGAGGTAAAAATTTAACAAGTAATGCAAATATATCCATAAATAGTAAAATAGGAGTGTATTGGGCACGAGGCACTAGGCTAAGCCCTGGGGATACAAAGATTAATAGGAACAAACTCCTTTGGCGGAGGAATATAGTATAGTGAAATGATTTAGGGTGTGCCCCAGGAGTGATGGGATCATCGAGCTAGGATTAGAAACATAGTAATCAGGAGCTGAATTGGAGCCCAATGTAGGCCTGAGTAAGGGTTAGCAGCATAGATACCTGTGTGATGTCAGGAACCACAGGCAAAGGCCCAGCAGGTAGTGCCACGGATTTGTTTAGCATTAGACTGGAAGAGAAGACAAGCAAGAAGAGTATCTGCTTGCAGAAGCCTGTATCTCCCCACATACATCACAAGACATGATGCGATTAGCCCGAGTACATTTCTGCTCTGCCCCGAGAAGAGAGGTTCTTATGGGACCACACAGCCTGGACTGCTCGAACATGTCACAGTAACAGGTAACCTGAGACCATAATAAATGGTGTCTTTCCTTCTACAAGAGGATGTGTAGAAACCCTCAGACTTGGGAGTTTACATAGTTATCATCACCATCATCTTTATTTGAAAAGGTACTTATTAAGCAACTAATTGAGCATGTCTCTGTGTTAATGAAACAAACATAAAATTAAGAGGGGTAGCTCCTTTCCTAGAGATAGCACAACCCTAGTAGTGACACTAAAGAGAACTTGAGACTAGTCAAGATATAAAGAGATTAATATATAATTTTTTAGACATATTTTAATCCTCATTCTGTCTTTATAACTTCCCACCAATACCTCTTGCACTTAGCACGGCATCTGACACCTAGTATGTGTCTCATAAATAGTTTTAATTAATTAATATATTAGCTGATTTCATTGGTATTTTATCTGTTTGACTTTATATGGTTAATTGTAATACTGAAATTGACATATAGTTTATGTTAATGTAATATATAATGTCAATTCCTCATATAATAAATGGTGGAATTCATTCTTTCGTTTCATTTTCAACAAGCTCCCTCTTTGTTTTTGTTTTTTTTTTACTTTGTTTCTAAGTAGTTTCTTATTTCATAAGAAAACAGTTATTGCTATTGGGGCTCATTTTATTATTTGTAATTATTATTGTTATACAGTTATTAAATATCAATTGTTTATCAGTTGTAATTTAAATATTGAAACATTTAATTTTATCAGAAGTTAAATCTCCCATAAGATTCTCTCATGTATTTAACAAAGATTTTATGTCTATTGTTAGTTCAAGTCTTTGTATTTCTCCTCATTTGCCCTTTGTTATATATTTTTTTAACTATACAATTAAAGGCATAATTTATTATGGGCATGTGAGAAGAGTTACAGTAAAAAATGAGCATATATTCTGTATATGCCATAGTTTCTCAAATATCATGATGGTAAAATAAATTGGTGCACTAGCTATGAAGACATTTGGCAAGGTCTATCAGTATTTTAATCATACACACAACATTTGACCTGGAAATTCCAGGTCTTAGAATTTGTTATATTCACACAGGTTTATATGTATACTTACATAAAAGTGATCTATGTACAAGATTTTTCACAGTAGCACTATGCAAGCTATTCAACAATCGAAAATTGGTAAATTACTATGCATCCATAAAATTAAATATGTAGCTGTAAAATATAAAGAATGAGAAAGCTCTTTTTGTCCTGATTTTGAACAATTTCTATGATATATGGTAAGTGAAAAGAACCAAGGTGCAGAACACTGTGCAGATTATATTACTGTTTATGTTTTTGTTTTGTTTTTTTAAGTGGTGGTAGAGGGAAATATTGTTTGAGTACAGAAAATTTCTTTGAAAGCATACATTGGAAATTGATAACAGAAATTTTCTCTGGGGATGTGAACTGGCTACCTAGGGAGAGACTGGCAAGAGAATATTACAGTATACTCATATATTTGTAACTTTAAAGGATGTGGATACATTATGTGTTTCAAAATAAAATTAAAAATTTTAAATAATAATAAGCACCAAACTTTTTATATTAAATAGTTATAAGTTTTCAAGTGTCATGTTATCAGGTGTTTTGATAATTTTGATCAACTAGTTTTTATAGCTAGTTATAAAATAACCCACACTGTAAATTTTTGTATGAAATATGATTCTCTAGAATTATGGTAGAAAGGGACACAGAGTGATTTTATGCTTCATAGCTTTGAAAGCTGGAAGCCCCTAGAATCAGACAGGCAGACTCTTCTGAGGTTAAAAATATATATATATATCTAAAACTTTTCATTCACAAAAAAATAAATAACCAATTACTGATAATAGATGATTCATTAAATAATCTATATCATTACTCTGAACTTGAAACATTGTATAGACACAGAGTTAAGAAAATGCAGTTATTCTGTTGTTTCACAAAGAAACTGAAGCATAGAGACCCAGCTATCCGGTCAAACTTTATGCAAATAGTTGTAAAATTTATAAATTTCCCAACTCTTATTTCAGGTACCTCTGTAGAGCCCTGACTATTCTTGTGATATAAAGTAGAAAATTTACTTAATTATTCCCATGAACCAAATAATCAAGATAATTTAGGTAAAATATAATTATTATCCTCAATTATTGCTAGAAATCTCTTCATTTTGATGATCTTAAATTGACAACTAACATGTCTTATCTAGAAATAAAATGGTTTCAGTGAATGAAAGTATCACTGTCTTCAGCTATCAATTTTGTTCACCTTTTATTTCTATTTTTCTGATGGAATATTTCCAGACAGAAGTCTTCTAAACTAGTAAAAGCCAAGTTCTTCCCCTGCTAAATGATACTATTCCTAACCCCACAAATACCAACAATGTAATAAAAGGAAAATAGAAGCCAGAAATGATATTAGATTCTGAAAACATTTTGCCAAAGTCTGACTGACAAAAAGAGATACTGTCTAAATAGAAATTTTAATAATGTTAGAACAAGCCTGTACTAGATCCTTTCCAGGTGTTACTTAATTCTCACACAAAATTGGGAGGAAGAAATGACAGCTCTTATTAGAGAAATGAGGAACTCTCACATTAAAGTATCATTATATATTTGCCTATACCTACAACGGACATGTTTTCTGTATTTGGTCATTTATAGGGCTTGATTATATTTATTTCCTAGATATCATTGTGAGATATGTTTTGACGTGAACTTCTGTTTGATATTTACAAATGTAATATAACTCAGAGGAATAAATAGCAATGGTGTTGAAATTCAGAGCAGATAGGAAGAAAACTGAAACATGATTTTGTTGAAATTTAATCCTACGAATTCTCTACCCTTTGGAGTATGTAATGTATGAAATCATCCATGGAATTCAAGCAAATTTAGAATCTGTTTAGAGAAGACGGTCAAATAAAATGAACCATTGTGTACAGTGTCTGCAGAGTACAAAAAGCCTTTGACTGAATGGAAATAAGAGCAGTGTTGGAAGCTCTGAGTAAGAAAGGAATTAAAGAAATATATATTGGTACCATGATATATACCCTTTCTTAAAACTCATGATGCCAACAAGTAAAGTCAACTCATTTTTGTTGTTGTGTCGGTGGTGGTGGTGTTGATAGAATCTGAACAAGGCTACCTCTCCTCAATTCCTAGACAAAAGAAAAAAAAATTCTAGATATCTAGAAGTCTGGAGAGAAGCGTAACAGCGTAATGTCATCAACATTATTTTGTAAGGTGGTAATATACATGGAGTTATTACCATGGGAAGATATTTTATGTTATGTCATTGTAAATTAAAAATGCACAAAGCAATGACACATTTGTTATGCTTTCCATCTGTGATGCTTGCTTCACACATTTCAGTTGTACCTATTCATTATGTTATTATTTACATTCAAATGAAATCTGAGGAAAAATAAAAATAAGACATTTTTGTTCCTGACTCAGTTTCTGTGCTGAATATAGAAGGCTGTTCCACCACCTTCAAAGAGAACTAAATGTATTTTATATTAGCCTGTGATGTTACTTGCATGCCTTGGTCTTCTTAAGTGATGTCTGAAGAAATATACACAACATGATGTAATAAGAAGCAAGCCAACCTGGCATGCTAAAATATCCCTTTGGATATTAAGAAATAAAACCTTTAAAAAAAAAACAAAAACATTTTAGTGTCTTAGAGAGTTCTGGAAATATTCTTGGTTCCTCACAGTTCCAGAGACAAAAAGTCCAAGATCAATGTGTTGGCAAGGTTGCTTTCTCCTGAGGCCTCTTGCCTTCGCTTATAGGTGGCCATCTTCCTCCCGTGTCTTCACACAGTCTTCCCTCTGTTTGGGTCTGTATTCTAATTGCCTCCCCTTATAAGGACACCAGTCATATTGGTTTAGGGCCCATCCACCAGAACTCATTTTACCTTAATTACCTCTTCAGAGGCCCTGTCTTCACATACAGTCACATTCTACGATAATGGGGCTTAGAACTTTAACATATGAATGGGGAGGAAGGGGCACAGTTCAGACCAGAGCAAACCATATATTTGGAGTGATATTCTTTGAGTATATTGAATTTGTTCCTGCTTCTACTGAAGGTCAATAGAGTATTATTCTATGGCACAGAAATGAGATGTAAAATGTCTAGAACCTAATCTATAATCACTTGAGTAGGATTTCTGAGCACCTGATGAAGTCCTCTCCTTTGAGAAATGGAAAGCAGCCTCAACAGCAATAGCTTTGAAAAGCACATAATACAGTCCCTGGTATAAATAGTCTTTATTGAATCTGTATTTGTCTAATAAAAATTAAGTGATCAAACAAATTAACTGGCAAACTGGTCCAGTTTCCTAAGAATGTCCTCACTGAGTCTCATGTGATACCCAAGGTATTGTAGGAAGCGGCTTTAGTGAGTCCAGCATGTGACGATCTGCTTTGGGCATAGGATTGACATCACCATGTTTGAGAATTTGGAACCTCTCTGATCCACTAGAAATCAAGTGTCACTTTAAGGAGCCAACACAACAGGAAAGGTTGAGCTAATTGAATGATTCAGTGAACTTCCTTTTGATCTTCTCCCTTAAACACGAACCTAAAATTCAACTACACCCTTGTAGATAGAGTGTTTTATCCACTTTAATATCTAATCTTCCAGTTTGATTTTATGGTCAAACATATTATTATTTTTCAGATCTATAGTCCTTTGGCATCTCTTTCATTCATGATGGGACTTTCTTATGCCCAGCAGGCCTTCCAGATAAGGTTTCCAAATGGTCATCTGCACTGGAAGCAGATGCCACATTCTTTATGAGTTTCACAATGTAATAGGTTCTTGTCACTATATTAATGAAATCAGAGCTATCCTCTCCATATCCTGGGAAAGCTGGGCTATCTCTTCCTCTTTTTTATTGCAACCGTGACATCAAAGTTGGAAAGAGGCTCTAACAGTGCCATGGGGAAAAAAAACACAAGCTAAAAAAGGACATGTGTTTCAATACACAAAGAATTACCTCTGTACTCTTCGGTTACTACTTCAGGCTAGATAGTTCAGGTGGTCTGCAACCACATTTCAACCAATACTGGGTTACTATAGTGAATTTAGTTAAAATCAGACCTGATATTGCAGGACTGGTTATACCAAACTATAGAGCAATATATAATACAAGAAGAAAGTGGTAAACTATTCATGATATTTATTTATTACATTTCATTTATTTTGGGGAGGGAGCTGTCACATGGGAGGAAGTTGCTACTGGAATCTGGTGGACAGAGGGCAGGAATGCTAATAAATATCCTGCAATGTGGAGGGCAGTCGTTCAGAGCAAAGAATTTATTAGTGACACTTAGATGTGCCTTTTTCCTTGGAAATTACCGTGACCTACTGTGGCTATCAAAGGCCCATCTTTCAGTTCTTCTTTTTAAGAAAGATTGTTCCCAATAGCTACTGTCGATTTTTTTTTTTCTTTCACATATAATTGTTTTTAGCTTGATGTAGATAACTTTTTACTTCAAACATAAATAAAATACACAAAATACCCTTGAAGAAAGAGCATTTCAAGATGACCTTGTTTGGATACAACATTTAGGTGTAGTCTCATAAAACACACAGTATTTGGATTTGGGAGTTTTACTCATCTTCAGTTCTGTTGAAATGCTTTAAACCAAAAGCCGTGACCCAAATGCATTGAAGATAGTCTATGTGGAAGTCAGGAGAAACCAACACAGATGAACAGAATGAGGATTGTGAGGGACTTTTATTCAGATAGACTTCCTCACAGTATTGGACTCTTGCATGCAAAGTTTTCATATGACCAGCGGCATCATGCGGAGGTAAACCCTCTATTGGTTTGTGATGTTCACTGGGCACGTCTGCTGCCTTACTGCCTTACAGTTTGTCCTTTCGGCCTTCATTCACCTTCCTCATCGTAGTGGTAGCTTGGATATGACTGTTGCTTACTGCTTTCCAAATGTTTTTCAGATATGGCTTCTCATTGATACCAACAACTATTCTTCTGTCTTCATTTCGCAAATAAACAGATATATAATGAATTGGCAGTAAATCTAGGCCTGATATTCTGTATAATCTTCTCACTCTGGCATCTGTCCTCTTCAGTCCATCCGCACATAACAGTTTGCCCCATCTTTGCCCCTTTCCTGAATGCAGTTTTTTTTTTATTGCCAATTTGTTTTATATCTCTTTATATAAGAATCTGTTCCTTCTATAAATGCGTAATTGTAAAAGATGAGTCAGTTTACAGGTAAAAGCATAGCCTTGAGGAAGACATTTAGGGATAAAGATTTAAAAGTCACTATCTGAGATGTAATAGTAAATCTACTACTGCTTGCAATTACCATTTATTTACTTTTTCCCTTTTAGTTTCTGCTGCAAAGTTTAAGTCTGAACATTGTGGTTTTTGGGGTTGAGGGTGCTTACTGGTTCCTTATCCTGGATCGATCACTTGTCAGCCATGGAAATATTACTTCATCTACCCATGCCTCATTTCCCTATCTGTGAAATAGAAATGATGATAACGATATCATGGACCTCATTTTTTTTATTGAAAAAAAAATACATTAGATAATGAATGTAAAATGTATAGCATAGTCGCTACTGGAATGTAAGCACTAAGTAATTGTTGGCTATCGTTTTTCTTGTAGAAAGCATCCTGAAATGTAGTCATGTGAATTTTTTTCCACAAAAAGTTTTGATTTTGACAATAATTTATCTTTAAGGTCATATTAAAGAAATCTCAGTATGTGTATATCTAGTTTTCTAGTTCTCTGTCTACCTACGGTAAACTTCAGAAATCAATATTTATTGAGTAACTTCTACAGACTCTTATAGGCTTCATTATAGTGGTTCTCAACTGGGAATAGCTTTTCACAACCAGGATGTATTTGACAATGTATGGAGATGTTTTTCGTCATCACCACTGGGAAGTGTCACTGGCATTGAGTGAGTTGAGGCCAGCGATGCTACTAAACATCCTAGAATGCAAGACAGCCCCCAAACACAGAATCAGTCTCGAAAGGAAGAAGCATAAGACGTCATCACTGCTATCAGTTTACTTAGAAAATGCATATCAAATAGTACAAATGTCTTTAGAATGATACCTGTTAACACGGAAATAGGATTACAGTCATCTTGAGAACTGGTTGGATTCATGAGGAGGTGTCTAAATATGGGCAAAACTGTATGTTTAGATAAGTCACAGTGGCCTTGAAAAATATACCTTAAAACCCTCTGGTTTATAAAAACTTAATATAAAAATTAGATACCATATTTCCAACTATTTCCCATATTATTTCCTCAAGAACTTGTTGGTGTGCTACAAATTGTTTCTGTGTTTTTGTTGTTGTTGTTTTCTTTAAGTGAAGACTACATAGATATCTAGGGTAGGTATGCAGGTGTAAGTAGCACAAGTTGATAATGATGTTCCATTGCATTTCAAGTGGACATAATTAAATGGTATTTATTGATTAGTAAATTTTTAATGTATATTGAAATATTCCATTTTTACAATCATTTGAATTAACTGGTGTTAATATGACATGACTAATGTTAATGGCATTTGCATTTGGTCACACAATTATTTGTTCTTGTTTTCTTACTCAATATGAAACCACTTTCTTTTTGCCTGAACATTTTTCTTTGACAGTCTCAAACCTATGTATCAGAATAGCATTTTATGTTGGACTTTTTTGATCAATTTTTGGTAGAGATAGTTTTGTGTGGGGGTACGTGTGTGTGTGTGTGTGTGTGTGTGTGTGTGTGTTTAAGTTTCCACTTAAAGTTCAGTGCCAAAGCTACAATACTTATACATTTTCTAAATGTGTTTTAAGCAATAAGTTGTACAACATTTTTAGAACATGTGTTAAGCTATTTCTCTAAGAATGAAGCTCTTAACAAAACATAAGCACTCTGCATGAGATCTTAGCAGCAAAGTGCTTAAAAGATAAAGTAAGAATTGGTACCATGGGAAGAACACCAGCTGTAGAGCGCACAGGTCCATTATGAGAAGTATGGTAGTGGGTAGGGAGAAAATGATTTAATCAGGAGTAAAACCAATTTTATTATAAGGGCACGCAGGGGGTGTGGCACCATAGTGAGAGGGACATTTCAAAATATCTGACAGATTTCAACAATGTGAAAACCCCGTTCTTTAAAGTGACAGTAAACCCCATCAGGTCTCCCTTTTTGATGCTATTGTTAACAGTTGACTGTTTAAAGCTGGCCTGCTAAGATGCTGTCGTCCTATTTCAATAGTGTGTAGCCAAATAAAAGACTAATTGTTGAAATACAATCAATCAAAAATGATTGCAGGGCAGAAGGAAGGTCTCCTCTGCTGATTTTGTTGTGGATCAGATTATTGTATTATGATTGAGGTAGCAATGAAGACTGAAAAGGAAGGAAAAAAGAGCCCATCTGAAATACACAGATCCACCTTCATTCCTTCTCATTGCAAACGTCCTAGTGAGCAGGAGCATCACTTACTAGCCCTGGAAATAATAGTCTATTTAGGAAAAAAAAGAGATCTGATAAAGATTTCAGCTAATATTTTTTAAAGGACACAAACAGTATTAGCAAAACAACTCATGCAGAGATTCCCTACAGTGACAATTCTCAGCTTTTTTTTTTTTTTTTTTTTTTTTACATTTTTGGTACAATTTCTTCTCTGCATTGAAAAACTGGCACCAAGAGGGCATGTGAATCTGAGCCTAAGACACTGGTAAAGAAACAAAATTCCAGTGGACTAAATACCTGTTAAGTTCTTGCCAGGATACTCAGGTTATCTGAAATGATTAGCTTTAGTTTGTATTAAGCCCAAAATCCAACATCTTTTCCATATCGCATGTTTGGAAAGACAAATACTATGTATCAGCTGCAATGCTTTTGTGCCTGCATCCTTTTAGTAGTATGAAAGCATGTCCTTTTCAGACCCTATTATACCACTTCTTGGGGGAAAATGATTCCAGGCTTTCATATTGAGGGCAAAATGGAATAATAATAATAATAATAATTGCCCAACATCCCTGTATTTTTTTCTAAAAACTTCACATTGGCATTTATATTCTTTAATATTTAAATGTTTCAACTCGCTGAGGCTTCCCAAGCAAGCATTTCCGTTGCTTCTAAGAAGAGTTGGTAAGCACTTGTGGTTTATCTTCAGTGTGTTATCATTTTGACAGCTTTGCATAGCCGGCGTGGGCCAACAGGGGTCTGTCTAATATTGTTGCTGGGCACATTTTCCTCGATGAAATGGAAACTAAGAAAAAGATATTCTTGAAGCAGTAAGAAGGAATTAATATCCTTTCTCACTCAGTATTCTATTCCTTGCTGACTTTATATTCAGGGGGAAAAAAAGAAAAGGGAAAAAAAAAAAAAGTGTTACCCAGTATTCCCTTGTACATAGCAAGGCTAACACATGTAAAGCAATAACTCATTTTCTATCGCCATGCTTAGCATATGTCTCCTGTTGGCTCAGCAAGGCCTTTAGCCCGGTCCCTGGAGCCGGCCATCATTGGCAACTCTTAGCCCCTCGGCCTCAAAACCAAATAGCTTTGAATCACGTTGAGCTGTGATGCTAATTTTCATACCGATGCATTCTGGGAATAAATGTCTCTGACATTCTGTGTCAATGGCGCCGTCTCTTTGTGTCTCTTGCTTTTTTGTTAGCTGCATTCCTACAGATGGTATTCCATTGAAAATGTTCCCTTCCTACGGAAAAAGGGGAAGGAAAAAAAAAACATGCACAGCACCAAACCTCTAGGTGCAGAAGGCTGTTAACGGTTGCTGATGATAGTAGGCAAACATTAACATAATAATTAGTGTCTTGTAATTGTTTCATTAAAACCAGTTGTTCCATTTCTCCTCGTGTTTTCCCAGAAGAGAAGCTGAATTTGGACGACAGCCAGTGGGAGGACATCCACGTTGTCACCGGAGCACTGAAGATGTTTTTCCGGGAGCTGCCTGAGCCGCTCTTCCCTTACAGCTTCTTTGAGCAGTTTGTGGAAGCGATCAGTAAGTACCTCGCCCAGGAGCTCGGTGGGCCGAGCTGGCAGCCTGGAATTATTCAGGAAATGATAAGCATGGCGATCATAGCAATCCTGCAGATAATAATATCCCCAGTGCGCCACAACTTCTATTTTAGTGTTCGTGTTTTGATGGCTTATTTTTATTTCTGGCCCTGTGATATTATCTGAGGGTTTTTGTTTTTGTTGTTTGTTTTTTTTTGTTTTTTGTTTTGAGAAAAAAATAGGCATTGTGTTTAAGGTAGCCAATGTTCAACCAAGCCTCTTCAGATGAAAATAGCTTTTCATAAACTGTTGTAAAGAGGTCACCGTTGGCACCCAACCCCTTCCTTTATACTTTCAGAATTGCAGTGAATTTAATTGAGTACAAAGGGTTCTTGAAAAAGAACCTCAGTGCATTAAATATTACATTTCATAAAGAAGTGTTAAATCATCCACTGAGTCATCACCTTCTCTTCACTCATTCAACTTTCACCCACCGACACTGGTGAATAGTCAGCTCCAGTCTGCTTATGAGCAGTGTGAGGAGTAAATTAAGTAATGGCAAGTTTCTTCTGTTGAACTGGTGAGTTTGTGGGAGGCTGAGTTATATCACTTACTAGTCAACTGTCGTACACTCTATGGAACTTCCTTTTCTATTATTTTCTTATCCATAAAACACATACACACTTAAGTAAAAATGAAGGAAGGAAGGAAGGAATGCAATCCAAATGCAAGGAAACTTCTGCTATTGATTCTTAGAGAAGCGACTACTAGTTCATCCCTAAATTTAATAGCTTAGAGCACACTTCGTATAATTGTGACAGCTTGGGAAAAGTTTCCTGGCAAATAAGTTGATTCAAGGAGGAAAAAGAAAGAAGAAAGAAAGGTAAAATTAAAAAGCTTGCAAGCCTGGAAGGAGCTTAATTAACGTCCAAACAAGAAAAATCTGCAAGAAAAAAAATGCTCTACTTAGGAGGTCTGGTCTTGGCTGGCGGTGTGTGCTGTGTTCCCATTAGTGGGAGCGGGAATTTGGGGAGCCCATTTGGAGAACAGCCCCTCAATATGCCCTTTTATTCTGTTTAGTTTTTTTTTTGTTTGTTTTTTTTTAATTTCACACCAAAAAAAAGCTCTGGCAAAATGATATCAACAGGAATAAAGCAGAGTTTATTCTTCCAAATTATTCTTCCAAATTCTTTCTCTTGTTGCCTGCTCACGATTTCAGGTTGTGCTGCTCTGTGGTGGTGGTGGTGTTGAATATAGTAGCCCTGACTATGGGTTTTGAGGTGAGGCTGGACCTCTTATCTCCTGTCATAACATTTCATTTCATGAGCCCTCTGCTTCTCGAGAAAAACAGTATTTTATAGTTCCCAGGCTCTCTTAACTTAAAAGGAGGAATAAAGAAAAAATAAACAATCACACATTTCCATAACAGCTGATTCTGATATTCTGTCTTGGAACACACAAGCACGGGACATCATTCACAATTATAGGACCGTGTTCTGGTAGGAAATTGGAGAGACTTGCATTGGGGTACCTATCTCCAATCACGTATATTTAAAGAAGTCACATAAATTTCACATTATGGTTTCCTCACTTTTAAGTGAAGATTATCTTATTTGGAAACATATTTGTACACATGCTGATCTGAGGGCTGTGATACAGGATCCCCATTAGTGACGCTTCCCTGAGTTCACCTGATTTTAATGATATTAGGCAACCATTCCCTTAGCTTACACTTTATGGGAAACAGGCCCTCAGAAACCAGGTGAGGGTGTGTTCTTTGAATTTCCAGAAAGAGTAGGACCATTCCTGTACTAGTCTAGGATCAGGTCCAAACGGGGCAGGACTTCAGAAATGCTCGCATGGTCAGAACAAGGCAAAGTGGAGGTGGGAAGCATCTGTTGCCGGCACTTAAAAAATGGGTCATGGTGAGAATGAAAGAGACAGTGCTTAAGAAAGTTCTTTATAAATGCAAGGTGTTGCATAAATGTTAACAGCTTTATTGAAATCACTCTAGAAGTGAAGAGACGGGACAGTTTTCCTTCACTGCTCAAGCAAGGAGAACCAATTTGAGCAACCTTGCCTTACCTAACTCGAGACAGTGCTTAATGAATACATAAAACGAAGGGACTAACCAACAGGGTAATATGTCTGAGAAATATGTTGTGATGCTGGATGGAGGCATCTGTTCACTAACCATGTATTTTGGGATAACCCTGAAATTAGTTTTTCTGTTCTCAACTCAGCTCTAGGTGTAAGTCATTGAAATATTCTCAAGAAATGGGAGACCTTTCTCCAAATCCTTGGCAATGGTAAAACCATACCTGAGGAAGCACTGGTACCCCATTGTGCACCAAATGAGTAAAAAATATAAATGTAAAGCTATTACTGTTCACCCAGTCTCAGAGGGGTGCTGAGCTTAATCATCGCTCTCACTGCCTCTTGTAAAATCTGTACAGTCAGAAGCTCAACAGACCTGTCCACCAGTTCTTGGCTTTTATAAAAGGAATAAACCAGGACCCGACCAGATAAAGTAAATGACCATATATGTGGGCTATGAGCCTCTCTGGCCATTCTCACCCTTCTCTTCTGTGCTCTGTGCCGTCGGAAGCCTGACCTCAGCCAGCTGTTTTTCCTGTGTGCTCTGGAGGGCTATCTTCCTGCTACCACGGCTAGTGGAAGCCACAGTGGTAGATAGCCTGAGAAAGGAAAGAAACGGCCAGGCAGTTTATTAGTTTACTCTCCAGCCACTGTCCCTTGCCTACCCATCTGCCTTGGTTGGCTTCTGTACCTGACGATCTGTCTCCTCCATGGCCTGAGCGTGGGTGGACAGACCCAGTCTGGTTCCAGCTTCTGTCTTGTGATGTGGATCCTCCTCTTCTTCCCCTCCAGCCTGGTAGTGACTTCCTGTTGTTGTTGTTGTTTTTTATTTCTTCTCTCTTCTTTATTTAGCTTCTTCATTACTGGGTAACTTTTTCCCTGAGTCAAAATAATTTGCTCCATTGGTATAAATACTTCACGTGTTTTCTGTTCTTTGGTTTAAACACTAGCAGAACAACATGCCAGTCAATGTCACAGTTCATGTAGCTGTAATGTCATTTCCCTGTTCTCTCTCGCTGCCCCAAGCCCAGTTGGTGGAGGCTTAGCATTTTTATTTGGTCCCAAATTGAGAGATCTGTTACCATTTTATGACAGAGTTAAAAGGTGAATAGACCAAAGGAATTTTACATCCATCTGGAATGCTTTACCTCTGAGGAAGAAATTTTATTTCATGTATAAGCAATTAATGACTACTTGTGCTATTTGAATTACTGTTAATTTTTATTATATGTCTGAAAGTCATCATTACATATTCTAAGAAAAGAGGACAGAAGGCATTTACTTTTTAAAATAGTTTTTTGGACCCAAAACAAACATTATTATGATAAGAACCTGCAATTTCCATACTGATCCCTTGTCTGATGACATCCATTGGGGTAACAAAAACACTAGAGATTGTTTTATATTTCAGAATGCAAGTACCAGAGTTATTGATCTGAAATTCTATAGTTAAGGTCAATGCAACTGGGTCACCTGCAGGGTTATTTCATGGGGATTTAACCCACCGACTGCAATGACTAATTCCCTGGAATTGACTTGTGCTCAAGGCTTTATTAGTACTGTAAATGCGAACTTGGTACAAAAATACAGCTCTAGGGTTTTATGATAGGTAATGCAATCTGTGACTACAGGCCTGCAGGGGTCTGGACATTTCCAGTACATCTAAATCCTAGGAAATGTACTAAGTTTACCTCTATTCCCAGTTTCTGTCTGTCCTGGTAACTCTACAGATCCAAAAGAGAAACAAACAAAACAAAAAAGTGTCTTTTCTATTTTAATATCTGCATTTTTTTCCAAAATTTCTGGGAAATGGAAAGAGAGGAGAAAAACTGATTGCATTTTTTGTAGTTATCTCATTTTTTCCCTAAGAATACCAAAGCAGGAGATATTGGAGAAGTGGAAAAATTATGTGGAAAATAATTTCTAGCACATAAAGTTACTATGAGAATTAAATAAAATATTTTTCTTACTCTATATTAGATGCTCAATAAATGATTGAAAAGAAATTCATTTTTTAGAGCAGTAAAGCAAGTCACAAAATAGTTCCCAAGTTCATATGGCTCAAAAGATTAAACTCAGCATTCGGTTTCAGACTCTAAAACATAAGTACTTTCCATCCTCCTACACTGCCTCTCTGGGAATGTTTATCTAAAAGAAATCTTGCTGGAAGAATAACTAACTAGCTGTTGCCAAATATCTGGCTGTTATATTACCCTATGTAACACCTATATGTCCTCTATCATTCTGTAGAAAACAACAACCTTTTCTATTTTCTATTTTTTTTAAATCACGGTTAGACCTCAATTAAATGATCAGAAATTTTAGTTTTGAGGTTTTTAGGTTAGAAATAAGGTAGAACTTTCCAAGAGTGAGCAATGTTTCAATATTTACTACTAGATACTAAAAGCATCAATTCTTAAAATGTGAGCTTCTCTGAGTACATTTTTAACTCTCTGCTGTATTTTTTATAACCAATTTTTCACCCATAACCTTTTGAAATTCATTTAGACAGACACAGCATTGTTTTCCTACTTCGTGTGAGTAACTATTTTAAGTTTAAGTGTTTTTTGGTATTCTTTTTTTTTTTTTTTTAAGGTTTTCACTTGTATCAAATTACAACATGCAACAACCCAAATTTTACAGAGGAGTCTGTGATGGAGAGTGGTGAATTGGGGCTATCACTTCACATCCCCAGGCTTACTCATTGAACTCATTTTTATTTCTTCCAGTGGTTACCTTTATAACTCTGGATAATATCTCTACTTTTTGAATGATCAACTATGGATAATACCTAATATGAAATATTAATTTATTCACTCCACTTCCTGCAATATTTGGTAGTCATAAAATATATTTAGATGTTAAATAATACACATAAACCTGTTTCTTGTTTCATCAACAGTCAACAATAGCTCGTAACTGTCCTTTGTAAGATGAATGTGTTTTTCTTTCCACTCTTTCTTCTCCCTCTCTTTCTTTCACAATCATTAACTTCTTTAAATTTTAATGGTTGTTCTAAGTCTTCAGTGGTTTGACCAATTACAAAATTAATAAACAGCATTTATATTTACAATGTTTTTAGTCTGTAACTTTGCCTGTCCAAGTGGTTTCACAAAGATTTCTTCTCTAGAGTTGTCACAATCCTTATACTTCTCAAAAAATATTCCTCACCCAGTCAAATAGAATCTATTTTATTACACTCCAAAATATGTTTAAACTCTTGGCCACATTTGGTTCTCTTTGTAGTTGGATCATCATTTTCTTATATATATTTTCTATTTATTTTTTCTGTACTTTTTGATTGCTTTTCTTTTTCTTTGCTTTTTTCTCCCTTTGTAATGTCCTCACTCTTTTCTGACACTATTGCGCAGAGTCCTATTTTTCCCAGAATGCCTGTTTGCTAGAACCTTCTGTCTGTCTAAGTCATATTGAGTGGTTGCTTCCAGGAGAGCTTCAGGGTGTTCAGCCAGGGATTTCTTTCTGCTTTCCCAGTTGGAGACACTGTTTTCTAGAAGACACACGTATTAGTTTTCTTATTGCCACCATAAAAAATTGCCTGAAACTTAGTGGCTTAAAATATAGTGATTTATTACATTACAGCTCTATAGGACAGAGTCTGACGCGGTCTCACCGGGCTGGACACAAAGTGTCAGGAGGACTCCACTCCTACCCAGAGGCTCCAGAAGAATCCACTTCTGTGCTTTTCCAGCTCCCAGGGGCTGCCTGCGCCAGCGTTTCCCTTCCTCCACCTTCGCGGGCAGTAGCATGGCATCATGTCCCTCTGCCCCCTGCCAGTCATCCCTCCATCTGACTGCCTTTGGCCTTCATCTTCCATTTCTGAGGACCCTTGTGATTACACTGCCCCCCCCCACACACACACACACATAACCCAGGACACCGTTCCCACCTCAGGGTTCTTGACTTAATCATAAGAAATCTTTCACCATGTAAGATAACATATTCACTGCTCTGGGAATCAAGGCATGTAAATCTTTGTGGAGTCATTTTTCTTTCTACCCTGTGTTCCTCCCTCTCTTCATGTTCACAGGTAGCACCTGCTCCACGTCCATGTCACAAATGCTCCTAATCCATCACTGTTCACGTCCCTTCTCTCAAACCCAAGTGATCGACAGAGCTGACATGACCGTGAAACTATAGATTGATTAGTAGATGATAGAGAAGTGAAGAGAATTTACTTCATGCATTTACATACAAGATGTCATCTGTTATTTGTGAGGGATGGGCTTAAAAATTTGACTTAAGCCTGGACCAAAGCTCATTTATTCAAGGACTATCTGATCATTTCCTTTTGGTCAAGTTCTTCACTTTAGCTCTTTGGTGCTCATGACTGAACATGTGAGTTTGTAGTTGCTGAATTTTTGTATTCTGAATTTTCAAATTTGCCTCTTGTGTGCAAAAATAATTAATTTTCTTCCCACACCTGAGTAATGTTCAATATAGTTCCCATCAAGAGAATGCAATCAAAGTCGATTTCTTGATCAAAACAACCTTATTAATTATTTAATTACATGAATAATTAATTTTATATTAATATTAATTTCTTTGTCATGTTTTCCAGCTTCTCTTAAGAAAATATTGTATGTACTGTCTATTATATAAATCATGCTTACTGTATTCATGTGCATATACATGTATGTACATATGCATGTATCTATATAACAGATAAGGAAGAAATGATGAACTGAGAGAGTAATAATGTTATATACATGTCTTCAATTTAAAGGCTGTAGTCACATATACATTTGAAGACAATATATTTTTTAATGCCCAGACTTTGTAAACACTGATTAATTAAGCAGTAAAACCAATTGTGAGAAACAGTACCCATAACATTGACTCAGCGCCATTAAAATGCAGACTGTTAGTCACCAAAGTTAGAGCATACCCCATGCCTAGTTCTTAAATACAACTCATACATTTGTCATATATATGACATATATAAAATATCCTATATTCTGTCAGTCACACCATCCTCATATAAAAATGATTTAAATTAATGACATTGCCCAATGGCAGGAAGTATCAGTTGCATGTCCGAATGTTTCCCGCCATGGCCGTTAATGCCATTTCACCTTTAAAGTATACTTTCAATAAGTAATGCGGGGTGGTGGGGGCAGTCAAGTATATTCGCAAATATTTCCTTTACTCTTGACTTTCTCTTGCCCTTTGTTCAAACTATTTCTGATGCATCATCAACTCCATGATGACACTCTTTGGGAGAAAAGAAACAGAGCTTGCAAGGCACTTGACTACAAGCCATCGCTAAACGTTAAAGCATGATAGTAACAGATTGCCTTACAACTAGAAAGAGTAAAAAGCGGGGTTTGGAGGGTCACCACAAGGAAGCCAGAGATGTAAAGATAATGTAGCATAAAAATATCCTCCATGCACCATTTTAAGGAGGTTGAAATTAAAGTAAAGATAGATTTTACAAATATTCTCTTTCTACTAAAGTTTCCACTGCAAGCTAACGTTCTTACAGACTTGGCAGTTTTGTGTGTGTGTGTGGTTGATTTTTAATCAGTGTGTGTGTGTTTAGCAAACAAGAAATTTTATAGCTGATGCCTAGCTTGTCTCTTAACTCATTCTAAGTATATTCATAATTAAATTGTAAAAAAGGAGTAGTTGACTAGAGCCAAATGGCTTGCACAGGTGTCTTTTTGTAGGAATGCTCTAGTTGATAGATAATAAACAACTGGACCTCCATCTCCTGAATTTCGCTTAATGAAAAGTCCTTTATAAGTAACACTAGAAGGTGATTCTGAACTTGAATTGGTCCTTAACTCTGAAATGAATTGAGCGGTAAAACATCAGCTCCATTGAAAAGGTGGTGCTTGTCTTTTTGTTTTTCCTTAAAACTTTTCTTTCACTTGCACTACTTTCTTCCATATTCTTAAGAGGTTGCTTTTCGAAACAATACACTTTGAAGCTGAGCCATCAGCCAGTCACCCTTCATGAGTCAGCTTCCTGAGCATCTCTGTTCCCATTGACTAGACATGCTATCAAAAGATATGTAACAAAATGCGAGATTTCTCCTCCATACCTCAGTGGGAAACAGTCATCCTGACCCATTCCTGTAATGGTAGATTTAAGTCACTGCTTTTCATCGCCTGTTATCAAGTTCACCGCTGCATCAATAGACTCTAATGAAACTGAGGGTTTATGACCTTTCAATTCATACCGAGGTTCCTGCCTAACTTTACCTTTTTGGGGTGGACACCAATAACACATTGTGATAACCACCGAGGGGCCTTCCAGAAAAACCTGTGCCCACCCACTTCCATCTCTGACTGGCCAAATATCCGGGAGAATAGCCTCTCCTACTTCCCCAGGAAGTTTTTTTTTTTTTTCCTCTCTCACTCATTTTAAATCTAGTGTGATTCTAACTATAAATATAATCTAAATGCTGCAACTGGCTTGCCATTTCATTTTGAAGAAAAGCCAGATTCTTTGCGAGGTCTTCCAAGTCCTATGATGATCTGGTGCCCCACACTTCTCTTGCCGTCATTCATGCCCATCAGTCTCCTGGTCTTGCCCAATCCCTCTACCAGTAGCATGTCCCCAGATTGCCATTACACGCTGACTTCTCAGTGAGGTTATTCTTATCAGCTAAGACAAAATTTCCACCTGCATGGCATACCACGCCCGCATTCAACTTCTGACTCCACTATTTGCTCCCTGTAAGTAAGACCTCGAGCCAGTTCTTAACCTCTCTAAACCTCAGTTTCCCCAACTATAAAATGATATAAAAATAGTATCTTCTCCACAGGGATTGTAAAGAATTTAGTGAAATGCTAATCATGACAAAACACATACAGATTTCTTGGCACATTGTAGTCAATAATCGTTAGCTAGTATTATTAAGTCAGAGTAGAGTCAGACCATCCTTATACCACACTCTCAGATGACCTTTTTGTCCATTCTCACAAGCCTTCCCACCTCTCTAGAAAAGCGGCCTTAAATAAATAAATAAATATCTTTATTCTGCTTTAATATTTGTTTCTAGAATGCCAAACCCAATATGTTTAGGATAATATTACAGGATATTCTACTGCTTCACAGTCTAGGGACTTCCACTTTCTTTCATTACCTCATGACATTTCTCCTTTGTTTTCCCAGCCATTCCCAGGCACAAACCTATTTGATTAGTCCAAAGCCTGTCACTTTGTTCTGCAACGTACATCTTAATCGTAACCCAGAGCTCTGCTCACCATTTTCTCCAACATGATGCTGCCTTGCTTCTGTGAAATGTTAGTAAATCTGTGACATTCACAGTGTCACCAGAAGAGACAACTTCAAAGTAATCCCCTCTCCCTGTTAGGAAATTGGCTACCTTGCTGATAGTATATCCTGTGTTTCAGCTTGTGAAGGTCATAGACTCATTGGTAGGTGAGGAGCTTAAGGTGTGGCAGGGTAGGCTATACACCATCCTGTGCACATATTTGCAACACTGTAGGTCTTTCTCACAGTAAAAAATATTAACAGAAGTATCAGATAAACCATACTTAAGAAGTTAACACTCCTTATATGCACACCCAGACCTAGGGACCCAGGCACACACATGCACACACACTAGTTTTCTAAACCTGAAATGTTTCATATTTTTCTTTTCAACTCTCACAACTTATGATAGTTTGAAAAAGGTAGATGTATTTTTTTTACAATTATCTCAAGAGAATTTTCACATTAACCTGCCTTGAGCTATTTTCAAAACCTGGTAGAGTGAGAACTGATCCCTTTCCCTGCTTTCTCTGACTTGCTCGCGCTCAGTCACATGCTCTCCTTTGCTCAAGCTCTTGTTTTTACTCTAGTCCTCCACCTTTCTGTCAATAAAGGAGTGTTCTTTCAATGGCTCCTAAGACTGTCATGGGCTCCTTGAAAGGCAGCATTTCTTGGTTCGGCTCACTCCTTATTATCCTGGAGAATTAAACTTCGGATGTGATGTCTGCCGGAGTGCTGTGCATCTCCCGGGGGGGGCGCTGCTCATGCTGGAGCAGCGGAATATGCTCACTGAGGATTGCCATGCGATTTGGAGACGGAAATTTCTCCCTGAAGATCAACTCATACATTTTCTACCTGTGCTTTGGGAAGCAGAAACATGCAAAATGAGTACATTTTTATGGAAAACAAGTAGCAGTGCTGGTTTTAAGAGTAAAAGTAATATACTTAGAAGAAAGAAAGCAAACATTTTTAAAATTTCATGAACTATAAAAAAGTTATATTGGATAATTATGAGACTTTTTTTCTTTCATTGACTGGTTTATAGTTTTCCATTTAAATGTGCCACTCCCCCCGCCCCCGGGCCGCCGCCCTTTATTTCTTGCAACACCTTTATTTTTCAGAAAATGAAATTCTAAAAGGGTCAAATGCCTAGGGCCCTGAGTCCGTGATTGCTGGCTAACCAATCAGCCCTTGGCTCCTTTCTTTTTCTTCTCACTTTGCATGTCCAGCAGGTGAAAGGTTGACTCAGATCTCTAGTCTATTTCTCTGCCAAGTAACGGATGGGCAGACCTAATTAGTGCCATCTGTTGTGCTAGTTGTGGGTTGATACTGTCTTACCAACAGATGAAATCAACAATCCTTTGGGCTCCTCCTCCAGGCCCCTAACTCCCAGCTCACTGGAAGGTTGTTCTTTGACACATTTTGTGTATCCTTCTCAGAATTTGCACCTAGGAAGAAACTATTACCTCATTGAAATATTTTTTTAGAAATTTCTATTCCTTTGTGCTCTGTTACAAAAATGTTTTAGGGGAGAAAAATGGAATGATCCTAAACAAATATCAGACACAGAAAAACCCCAGAAACCCCTGTCAGTGATGCTCCGGTCTGTAATGCTCTGGACTTCTGAGAGCAGGACCTCTGGATAAAGACAGAGCAACTCGACAAGCAGGAGACGCAGAGCTCTCCGCAAATGGGAAAGACAGACCAGCGAGAACAAAGCTGGAAAAATCACATTGGTCATTCAGGATCCGCAGAGTATCTTTCTTTAGCAGACTCTCCATGTTTGAAAATATTTAAAATGTAGGCTCCAATCCCTGCTCAGTGTTCTCTATACTTTCCTTCCCTGTTCTTTCAATACCATACGAATCCCGTCATGAAGCTCCACACTGGTGCTCCTAAAAAACCTGTGTACCCCCAAAGGCCCCACCTCCAAACACCATCACACTGGAGGTTAGGGTTTTAACATATGCATTTGGGGAGGATACAAAAATTCAGTCCATAACAGAAATCATACTTCAATGGAGTGTTTTAGTTGTACAATTTTATCAATGCATGATGAAGTTTCCTTCCTTATATCTTTCTATTATTTCAAACCAAGATTTAATTAGCTCTTTATTAATATTATTTCATTATTTTGGGGGGGGTCTGAAATTGAATTTAAAGACCAAGGTGTCACTTTTACCCCTTTTTCTCTCTCAGGTGAGTTTGAGCCTACATGCAGAAATATGCATATCACCCTGTACAACTGTGCTCTTTCTTCATGATCTCAGGCTAAGACAATCACACCAGCAGGCGTTGTGCTTTAAGTTGTAAGTGTTCATATTCACAAGACATATGTCACCCGAGTCATGTGACAACTGAACCTGGGACAAAACCCAAGGCCATAAATCCTTCCGTCTCATCATTCAACCTTCCTCTTAGCATCATGACGTTTACACTTTGGGCAATCGTTTGCCACGCCCTTGTCCAGGTCCTGAAATGCATGTAAAGATTATGTAACACAGACCGGAAAGCCATTTGGAACAACGGTGCAATTATAAATAATCATTTACTACATTTGGGGAAAACTGTAAACATGGTGCCAGTAAAGAAGAAGTGTATAAAAGGGCAGTCCAAATTTACAAAGCAGAATTATTTAGACATTTAGACAATTTTTAGAATTAATTTGTATTGTAAACATGTAAACTAATAGAGCAATGTTAATATATGGGGTGAGCAAAAGTAAGTTTACAGTTCTGAGTACATGAAACAGAATTTATTCTTGTATTATTATTTATTCATATCACAACTGTAAACCTACTGTTGCCCACCCCTGTATAAATGAACACCCTCGAACTGTCCACATAATTATAGTTCCCAATTATGGTGAACTTGCCCTATTCCACTTACATACCCCAAATGCTATGTGTACACTTTACCATTTAAGTTCATATTTATTGAACTTTGTGGTAGACATTTTTGTGGTAGACATTATTAGTCCCATTACTTCAATTTAGTAAAACTAATTAGCATGCCTAAGGCTACCAGCTGGGAAGTTGCAGAGCTGAGATTTGAATCCAGAACTGGAAGATTCCAAATCTGTTACTTTTAACCACAAAACTACCAGTCTTGCCTGATTTGGACAAAGTGATAACAAGTGTCTATTTAGAAATGAAAGAATTAGTACATTTGGTTCAGATAAAGACTACGTTGTCAAGAACTACAATGAGAGGAAATGAAATAGAACGTGAATAAATTTCTCCACTCATACACATGGTCTCAAAACCCCATTATTTAAGAAAAGCTTCTGTCTTGACTATTCAATTTAAAATAAAATCAATAAAAATGTTTACTGCTTTCTGTATCCAAGGCAACATTATAGGGGCTCATTCTTGTGCCTAGCTCATTTGAGAAATGTTTACACCGATGAACACCGAACACACCCAGCAGATGAGGAAGGAAATGCTTTAAAGTGTATGTAGAAAAATGTCCTTATTACATTATCCAGCAACTGAGTTAAGAGATAACATCATAGCCCTGGCCAGGGTGGCTCATTTGGTTGGGCATCCTCCTATGCACTGATTCCCGGTCAGGGCACATGCCCTGGTTGTGGGCTTGATCCCCAGTAGGGGATGTGCAAGAGGCAACCAATCAAGGTTTCTTTCTCTCTGTTTCTCTCCTTTCCTCTCTCTCTAAAAATATTTTTTTTAAATCTTAAACAAAAAAAGAAATATCATCATAAAGATTCTTACAACTTTCATCATATATGTTGTTTAATGGAAAGGTGAGACTAAACAAAGCATCACTTTGCCTCTCGTGTCATGTGCTAGAGATTTATTTTCATAGAGTCCATAAAATAAATTTGTTGTTTCAGCTCATCATATTCATAATTTTTTTAAAAAGCCCAAATATAGTTAAAATATTGCTATTATGTCCACTCACACTCAATGGTAGTGCTCTCTTTAAAAAATGTTTAACATCACCCTGGCTGGGTGGCTCAGTTGATCAGAGTATCATCCCATGCACCAAAAGGTTGTGGGTTCAATCCCCAGTTGGGACACATGCGAGAAGCAACTGATCAATGTTTCTCTCTCACATCGATGCTTTTCTCTCTCTCTCTAAAATCAATAAAAACATATCCTTGAGTGAGGATTTAAAAAAGGGTGCTTAAAATCTTTGTTGAAACAGAGCAAACATGCACAAAAGTACACAGATCATGAGAGTATTAACAATGGGGACTTTTTTTTTAAATAAAATTAGTTTTCTAGGCTTGTGACTCTTTTCTCTGATGATTAGTTGTAAATTATTTGTGTTGAATTTTTTTTTTTTTTTTTTTTTATCATCCTCACCTGAGGACATTTTTCCATTTTTTGTACAGATAGAGTGGGAGGGAGAGAGAGAGGGAAACATCGATATGAAAGGGACACATCGAGTGGCTGCCACCCACACGACCAACCAGGGCCGGGGACAAACTGCAACCGAGGTACATGCCCTTAGCGGGAACCGAACCCGGGTCTCTCCAGACCGCAGGCGGACGCTCTAACCGCTGAGCCAAACCGGCCAGGGCTATTTGTGTTGAATTTTTAAGTATGAAACAGTATTAGTAGTCTTATGTCTAGGTATAGAACTACACAATATTTTTTTCCCATCTCTTAATCTGACCTAAGCATCTCTGGGGTAGAAACCATGCCTTACTAATGTTTGTGGCTCTGGTGCTCTGTGAATATAAAAACATAACATGCCTTGTGGTGGTTGTTTCATCAAATTCCTCTTTAACATACCAATGGGCTGCTGAAATGGGGAGTGGGAAGGATCTGTGAGTGGGTCAATAAGAGAGGTGGACACTGCTTAATTTAACCCATTTTACTGATCGCAAATTGAAGAATTAACCGCTTATATCTCTCCAAATGTCCTTATCGGTCTTTGAAGCTGTTACAAAGCTCCCTTCAGAGGACTATGCCGACTCTGGTCTTCGTATTTTCTATATATATGTCAAATTAGCATTACTATATAATTGACAGAGATCTCATCTTGGTGGTTAAAATGCTTCTAAGAGAGGAAAGGGAAAATTGGACAAGCAAATAAAGCACTTTGATCTGGGCTGGTGAACTTTTGCCGTCTTCAAAGGGTTACCTGAACTCCTACTAGTACAACTTACCAGACTTAAATGCAGAGCAGTGGTGGAGAGAACAGTGAGATGTACTATAAAAATAAATTACTGTCATGAATATTAAGCAACAAGAATATAATAAACATGACTGTTTGCATAATTCTGATTTATTGGTACTGATATGCGTATAAATTACGACACTAAGTGTTTATTCTAGTTGTTTCAGAATATGGGCCAAGCAAAGCTGGATGGACCCTTCCTGCAGACCTTTCCATCTGCCACCAAATTCCTATTTTGCTACTCTCGTTGCTGTGTTTCTTATGTCGGTGGCATCAGGACCGTGTGTGAGCAGCCATTCCCTTTAGTTGACTTTGCAGACAGAAGTAGAGTACCTTCCCACAACCTGGTGTTACAACCATCACCATTATGAATGCTGTTCCCTCACCATGGAACAACTCAAACTGCAAAGTATCTCAAAGGCTATTCTTACTTTCTGTTAAATAGTGCTCACTTTTGACACAAGGGGGTTCATTACTATTTATGAACCTCTTGGCACCAGAGTTGGGATTTCCCAGTGGTAAGCAGCACTGAATCTTGCATACTTACTTAGCAGTGGCTGTTCTGTACCACTAGTTCTGAGAGAGAGAGAGAGAGAGAGAGAGAGAGAGAGAGAGAGAGAGAGAATAAGTACCCATGTAAAATTTGGTGGTACCTCAGCTACCATAATATAACTGCACAAGCAGTACAATGCTGGTCTTGCTAATACTCACAAGTAGAAGTTATTAAGATTAGCCATCAGTTTTAATTGACACTATTCTGAACCAGATATTTGTTTAAAAGATGGCTAGAATAAAGTAACACCCAAAGAAATTGCGTTCTTCTTTGGTTTCAGCTTTAGGTTACATCTCATCAAAGTTTACTTTCAGGAGATTAATTATTTTAGAGTTTTCTTTTCTCTAACATTGGTGCAACCCACAAGGGAGGCAGCCAAAAACTTACAAACCTTAACAAAAGATGCAGTTTTCACATATCAGGTACATTACATGGTAGAACTTGAGGATCCCTGTAAGAAACTGCTCGTGCTATAAGCACTTGGCTGTAGATGAAATGTCTGCTAAAGTTCATGATGAAGCAGGAGCTGCTAGCTACTTAGAACTGGAACTCTTACAGCATTCTTGGTGGGCATTTTAGCTGGATATATCAAAAGGCTTAAAAACATACATACTTTTTTATTGGCTCTTCCATATCTAAAAATTTACCTTGGGAAATTTTCAGAGCTATGCACAAGAATTTGTACCATCTTGCTTCCCAAAATGTTATGTATAATAGTAAAAAATGCAAAAGTAAATATATGTCCAAACTTAAGGAAGCTAAATTTGGCACATTTATATAATGAAATATTATACAGCTGTTAAACTGTGTTGTGGAAAACATTACTTCACAAGGGAAAATGCCAATAAATATTCAAAGAGAGCATAAGCATGCACAGTATTAACTTATTTTAAAATATGTATATAAATATTTATAAGTAGAGAAAAGACTGAAAGTACTTACTTCAAAATATTAATAAGGGTTGTCTCTGAATGACTATACAGTCATTGTTTTTATTCTTTTTCTTTTCTTTTCTGTGCTGTTCAAGTTTCTACACTAAGAATAAGTATATTTATAATGATTAAAAAACTAAAAATAAAAAGTTTAAAAAGAGGGCAGTTGGCCATGTAGTAAGAGATCTCAGAATCGTTACTCTAAAGGGTTTCCAAATGTGGTTTTGACCCAAATCTCCGTCATAGAAACAGATTCCTGAACATATTGTGACAAATTTTGATTCAGTGTGCTTGGAGTGAAGTTGAGAAATTTTTACGGAAAATCAACCAGCAGAGCCTCAGCTGGTTCTGATGTGTGGTCAGACCTGAGAACCACTGATGTCAGTCCTCTGTCCTTGATAACCACAAAAACGAGGAGAGCAGCTACTCCTTCTCATAGTGTCTTGACATCACAGCATCTTACCTCACATGAAGGTATGCATTTCGTGAGAGGCATCCTGGACGAGTGAGAGGTAAATTCCCTGAACTAGAAAAGAACATGCAACTACATGTGGTCTAGCAGCACAGTCACTAGCAAAGACAACACCGGCCCTACAGAAGGGAGAGGTAAAGTGCAATGGTCGGAATGACTTCACAAAGGACTCCTTCATTGTACATGGAGTTTGAAGAGCCAGCTAGGAAAAGAACAGGAGCCTATGTCCAGCCCTGAAAAGAGTGTTGATTTTGGGAGAGGGAAGAATCAATAGAATGCAGTAAATATTTTGGAGGTTGCAGCAGAAGCTAAGGAAGAGGAGAGAGACACTGTTAAGCCAGTAGTATTATAAATCTCATGTAGGTTGCAGCCTGCAAATGTAACATTTGACTCCACATCCTCCTGCCTAACACAGTACCTTGCACACAAAAAGTTACATGATCAATATTTGGTCAATAAATTAACTAATACATTGCTGATAATTCAATACTACAAAGGGTTTACATTTAATCTATAGCAATGGAAACCCCATTAAACTTTTTGACCCCATTAAACATTTTCACTACTTAGTGAAAAAGTGTTTTAGAGAAATTATGTTGGTGGTAATTGGCAGGATGTTTGTAAGAGAAGAAAGAGTCAGAAAGCCCTATTGTGTTATCTATCCGGAGCCATGCTTGGCTACCAATCAATGTAAACTGGGACATGAGACTCGTTCATTTGGGGACCCAGTTTTTTCTCTTTGTAAAATGATGAAATTTTACTATATCAAAATTCTGAAATTGAGACCCATGGATATGCAAGAGGTTCATGAGCCACTGCCCAAACGGTTGGCCAAATTTGTGTTAATGTCCACCTATGTGTTTTCTGGAACAAGATTCTCAGAATCACCTGAGATCTTGTTAGACATAAGTTTTCAGGGGCCCTATTCCAGACTTTCTGAATAGCAGTCTCTGGGAATGGAGCCCAAGAATCTATTTTTGTAAGTTCTCTAGGTTTTTTTTACGCAAGCGAACGTTTAAGAAGCATCTAGTAGCTTGATGAGTTCTATGCCCCTCACCAAGTTAAAACTCTTTGACTATTCTGTGAAAGAAAGGGAAAAAGAAGGCACATACAAGAAAGATTACCAAAAAAAAGTTGCAAAGATTTAATGACAACTTGGATAAAAAATCATGGTCAGGTTTTAAACCTAGGTGACCAAGAGAATAAAAATTATTTGATAGAAACAGTGAAGCTTTGATGATGAGTTATTTAAAAAGCAGTAGAATATTGGACCAACCACAACTCAGTAATGAACTGATTTTCTTTCTTGGCATTATTCTTGTAGACATAAGAACGGGACAGCTCGAAGTAATTTTGTGCTGCAAGACATTATTTTAGAATCACCCAACTAAATATGGCTATTGGAACACTAAATAGCTGATCAGAAGTTGAAGTGATATATTTGTGTGTGTGTGTTTGCACGTGTATGTAGGAAAAAAATTCAAGCAAAAAGCTGGATTCCCACATATAAAAAAAGTAATAGTATTTGATGAATATGTATAATGTAAAATTCCTATTTCATAGGAGAGATTGTTTTAAATTTTTAAACAGAGCATTGAGAAATCACCACAAATTGGTAATTGGATAAGCAAAATTGAATTTCAGGTAATTTTGACATAAGCTGTCCAGCTCTATAAGCCAAAAGTTATCCTTAAAGTAAATGAAACCAACTTCTTTGATTCAAGGAAGAGAAAAGATATGCATATTGAAGAGAACTTTTAACTCCAAGTGTACACTATCATTAAGTGTACTTAGATTTGCACCATATAATTATTATGATTGTAGCAATTAATCAATCAGCTGATTAACATGTAGGGTCAGCAGGATCCAGTGATCTTATCTTGAAGCCTGAATTAATTAATTATGTTTTCTTCAACATTATTATTTTCTGTTTGTGTACCCAGTTCGTGCAAGTTTCCCCTATTGACAAAATGTAGTTTCATCTCTGTACTCATCACAGCGGGTATGAGCACTCACTGAGGAACTTTTGCTGATATCAAGTCAGAATTATAAGTAAACTGAAATATTTTTAATACTTCCTGAAGTAATCATTTTGTTATCTTTATCATTAAATGTGTTCTATAAATTATACAAATTAAGATTCTTTCTAATGATTTTTAACATAAGATGAAAGAATTTTGTCTGTCAGAACGGGTCAAATTCAATAATATTGTATATCATCTAACAATTATATTATACAGAAAATTTACCTTATATTGCAAGAAATGCCCAAACCTGAACTTTGCAAAAGTTTTATGGAATTCACAGTCCAGCAGGTGAAACAGGCATGGATGAGATATTTGCAAGTGTTACTCTGTGATAAAGACTGAAAGGTGGTGAAAACATGAAGGTATTCCCAGTGTGTTTCAAGGTGATACTCTTGACGGAGATGCTCCCTATGAAACGAGGTGGAATACAATAGAAATAAATACATGCTGATATGTGACCTGTTGCATATGTTGGAGCTGGCTTTTTCCCCCCTTTTTACTGAGAGTCGCTTATTAGCAGGACTCGTCTCAGTTGGAGGCTCTGCCTTTTTGCTTACAGACTGTCTGACGCCTTCATAAAGTGGGCCACTGCATTGTTGATTACTGCACACCAGGGTGGTCCGCAAGCCGCTGTTGTCTGCCATCCCACAGTGAGACAGCATCTTCTGAAGTTCTGGTCTCATATGTCCTTAGAGAATGGTTTGTGTTTCCTAAGAAGCTTAAGTCTGGATGATTTACATGTACCATTTTAAACTCCTGTTGTGTAATGCCTGGCCTGAGACTTACAGATGCTGAGAACTGTTTTCGGGTCTGTGTATGACATTTAGTTATATATTGTATCATCTACTCTCACTTGTCCATGTGACTGGAGGAGAGATGATGTTCATGAGATGTTCAGTAATGAGACTCTGAAAATCCTGTATTCTGCTGTAGAATACTGTCACACACATAGATGCTCTGGCTACTAACTGTAATCTTTTAATCAAATGATTAAGTATTTTGTCAACTCAAATTAGATGTGTTTAATTTTTGCTTGAAAAGAAGAAAGAGAGAGGCAATTGGGTTAAGACATGAAATGGCCAGAGTTTGATTTTGCCTGGTTTGAGTTCATTTTCTCCCATTTGCTCTTTTGCTTTTTTCCAAGTGAAACAGCATGTTTTCTGGATGTGAGAGTTTGTTAAATGATCACACACACACACACACACACACACATATACAAAATCCCAAAATACTTTCAATCTGTGAATGAAAAAATGGACATTCATATTCTCATAAGTATTAAAAGAGAAATGATACACAAAAATTCACAGAGATGTGACCATGAAGCTATATTGACTAAAATGAGAAGACTCAGAGTATGAGATTGCTAATAAACATGTGGTGGGTGTGGGAACAAGTCTGTATGTGAGATGTATCATTTCCATAGTTTAAAAGAGTTGAATTAGCTTCCACTTGACTAGATGAGAGCTCTTCGTTCTTATTTTGAAAGCAATCAATTGAGCGTGGTTAATTAGGATATCACCAAGTAGTTAAGGGGGGGGGGGGGGGAGGCAAGGCACTTATTAGAAAGTATATTTTAGATCAGCTCACATTACAGTGCTGATCGAAGGATTATGGAAAGAATTCACCAAAGCTGTGGTTGTTATGTGCTTTCTGCACAAAAACATTCTGTTCAATTGCAACAAATTATTATAATTATTTTATGCGGTGCTACAGTGCTACCTTTATGGGAATCATTGACTTATAAATGAAGAACACATTCCGGTCTTCCAAGCAATAATCATAAGAAAACAAACTAAAAAGATATTGGGGGGGTGTCTCTAATTCTGTGCATCAGAGCACTTTTTTCTTCTTTTAAGATTCTTTAAATTGATTTTTAGAGAGAGAAGAAGGGAGAGGGGGAGAGAGAGAAACATTGATGTGAGATCAGAACATCATTGGCTGGCCCCCGCATGCTCTCTACTGGGGGTCGAACCTGCAACCTGGGCATGTGCCTTGACCAGAAATCAAACTGGCAACCTTTCTGTGCATGGGACAATGCTAAACCAACTGAGCCTCTCCAGCCAAGGCCATCAGAGCACTTTTAACTCAAATATACATCATCTTTATGTAATGGTAAATTTCAAATAAGCAGCCATATTAACTAGCTATCTAAGGTTTACGTTGTACCATTTTATTCAAGGTGTACATTTTGTTTAAAAGTGTTTCAATGTCCTTAGTAAATCAACTGCTTTCATTAATAGGGAAAACGAAGATGGATTCCATATTTTCATGTGTGTGCCATCTTCATTACGTTCTGATGGTGTATATACACTTCTCAAAATAGTCTCAGATATCTATCAGCCAAGAGGCTGAGTATCATTCCCCAGAATATCTGTCCACTCAGAGGATGGGCACTCCACCTCTCAGATCATTCCCCACATGCACTAATAGGCTTAGGGGGAGTCTTCTTAGCCTTGAACTAAGATGAACATTTACATAGCTTGAAGCTTGCAAACCAAAGTACAAAGGCAAAATCTACATTCTTTCCTAATGCCTGGATGGCTTCTTGTTACTCAGGTTTTGTGTTTGAGCTTTAGCCTTCTTTCATGCATGAATTTGAGTTATTGTGGACAGAGTGGCCTAATCTGTTTGAATGCAGGAGAATACAACTGTTAAAATTTCAGAAACTCTAACATTTTCAAGAGAAATTGCTGGGCCTTTTTAAGGCACAAGAAAGGGCCTTTAGACCTTGTTCTTATGTCTGAACCTAACCAAGCATCACATGTTGAAGCTGGGCATGGAGAGTCCTTCCTTATTCATATAACTGAGTCTGAGATATTTTACATTTTTCATCTTTTTCTCCTTTTATTACAAAAATACTTAAATTCTCCTGCAAATAAGTGTGAATCTAGGTGAGAATCTAGATCATCAAAAATATTAGCTTTAGATTTTTCAAATAAAAATAGTTGCCCTGTATCCAAAGTTATAGCAGAGGTTCCCACCATGGACTGTTAGCAAATATAAAATTTCCTATGATGTCAACCCAGTTATGGTTTTCAGAGAAAATCTCATGCTTGTAAAGATTCATTGTTAGTATATTTTTGCATTTTATTTCTTACTTTTATTTTTATTCTTTTTAGTATTACGGGTGTGACTAGTAGGGCAGTCTTTGCAATTCAACTGTGTAAAAAGAGGGTCATGCTGTATGATCATGATGAGACATATGAGGGACATGACCAGGTCACCAAGGTCACTGTAATACCAGCCCCACAGTGAAAACAATGCATTTAGTGCCACACCAAGTGACTTATAACCAAGTCAAGGGATTCCTCTGACCTTACTTTATAACCTCTAGTCAATATACTCCCTGTGTTTTGGCATAGTCAAGCTATTTGACATCATGCAAAGTATTTCTTAATAATTGTTTCCATTTCTTTTTCAAATACTGTATTAAAGCAAAACTTCTCTTGAGCCACCAGCTTAAATTTCTTCTGTCTCATTCAGCATTAGCATCAGCAACATCTATGCAACCAGTTAAGTAACTAGCATGTGGTTCTGTCCTCTAATTGGTATTTGTTAAAGAAGCAAGAGGCTGAAATTCAGATTTCTTGTTCATTTCAAAACAGTTGTCAAATTCTCCTTTGGACAGGAAAAGAAAACTTTGCAGAAATTGACATCTCCGTCACTGGTTAGGAAGTAAATATGGAAGCGTAAAATGGCATTTTTAAACAAAACTGCTTTTCTGACCATAACTGAATTTTCACATTGTCAGCACTTCCATTATAAACATTTTATTTTTTTAAGTTTGGAGTTTATAACGCAAATGTAAAGATTTGCTATGGGCTAAATCTCAACCCAAGAGCAAATGTTTATACCAATTTTGAAAACAATCAGCTTGCCCATTTGTAGTTATGCATGTGTTCATCATCTGTTATTGCTTGTCCAATGCTCTCCAACTTCTGGGAGAAAAGGCAGACATCTGGAGAGAAGAAACAATGTTTGCTCTCCGGCAGATGTAGTCTGTTTTCCACAATCATTGCATAAGGACGGTATCAAATAAATGTGTGCTCTTTAATATAAAGAAATAAAAGTGACAAGATTCTGCATGCATATCAATACTGTTGAAATACATTATAGGACATTCTAAGAATTGGTCAGTTTGAGTCAATAATATTCGGGGTTATACCCATTTTATAGATGGAAGGAACAGGGACACTACCATGAATCACGGCATTGAAATGCCCTCTCCTATCAAATATATCATACTTCAGAGATTGCCAGAGTAAGTGAAGTGGCCAAAAACAATATTTTCTGAAAGATTAAAAATTATCTCTTAACTTCCAGGTCCATGTTGGTGAAGTTCCTTTTTCTCTTCTTTTAAATTAATTCAGTAACCTACATAATCAATTAGCATCTTTAAAACAATGGACAGAAACTAATTACTACCTGGAACAACTCTGAAAATGTTCCCCAACTGTGGGTCCTTCTAGGCTGGAGATCAAGGATGGGTAAAAACAGTTGTGTTTTGTTTTCCAAAATGATATGATAACATTTCATTGTGTCCTTTTCGTCCCTACATTCCCTGGCGCCATGGATAACGAAGGACGAGCATGGTTTATCACATAAAGAGTGGAATCACAAGTGATTTAAGTTCTCCTCGCTTAGGCTCACATTAGCTCGACCACAGGAAACAAGCCATTTTTCCTCTCTGATTTTGTATTTGAGGTTCTTGAACTAAGTAACCTCTAATCATCTCTTCTTGCTCTAAAACTCTGTGGTTGCATGATGTACTTTAAAGTACCTTCCTCAGGTGTTTGTAGTTCTTGGTGAATCAAGTCAATCAAGTCTTTGATTTCCCCATAGTCTTATATATTTCACCCAATAAGTATTGCCTAGGTCAAGAGCATAGCCAAATGAAGGAAACAGGGAAGAGCCTTTGCCTTGTTTTGAGGAAGGTAAAGTAAAGATCTTTATACACAGCAAATTCTGGTTGCCAATACATTCATTTGGTATTGGCAAGGGTTTCTGTGGTACTGGGGACAAAATTAAATTCTTGCTTTAATGTGTGATATTTACCTGGTACCTTTCTACTGGGTTGTTTTTGAAATATAATTAGTTATTTGACAACTAATTAGAATAAAATATTATCTTTAAAATTAACTCTAAAGTCTGATTCTATAGCACTCATCATATGGCTTAGTTTCACCAATATCAACACATTCCCGCATGTTGTACATTTTTGCTCAAGACGCGTTTTCATGCCGACCTCGGGGACCCTGGGAGGAAAATTCTGTATCTTGACGCACTACGTGAATTTTTAATATGGAAAACCATCATTTACTTATGTTTTGTCATCACCAGAAAAAGTCACATGCAGTGGATTCCCTGCAATGTAGGTTTACCGGTCTCACAGAGAGTGAAAAACAAGGTACACCTAAGTTTGGTTGCCTTTGTTGTATGTTTGTTTTGATAAAGGTTACAGTAGTAAACAGTAGAAGTGCTCAATCTTGGAGAAGTTCATATAGATTTTTTCCAGCTGTATTAAGGTACAATTTGGTACACAAATTTAGAATTCAACTTGAAAAGTTTGACATATGTATACACTTTGAAATCATCACCGCAATCAAAATAACGAGCTCACCCTTTGCCCCCCAAATTTTCCCCCATGCTTTTTCCCCCGGTGCCTCTCCCTCATAACAAATGATTTGCTTTCCCTCACTATAGATTAATTTGCACTTTCTCGAATACTATCTGAGTAGAATTATACAGAATGTACTCATTTTTGGTCTGGTTCATTGCATGCAGGACAACTATTTAAAATTCATCAACGTTGTGTGTATTAAGGGCTTACTCCTTTTTTATTGCTGAGTAATATTCTACTGTATGGATATGTCACAATTTGCTTATCAATTGATCTGTTGGATTTCCAGTGTTTGGTTATTATAAATAAAGCTTCTAGGAACATTTGTGTATAAATCTTTGTATAGATATATTCTTTCATTTCTCTTGTGGAAATACCTAGAAGGAGAATGGTTAGCCCATGTGGTAGATGTAAATTTAACTTTATAATTAACTACTAAGTTGTATTTCATAGTAGCTATACCATTTTTTATTCTCATCAGCAACATATGAGAGTTGTAATTTCTTCACATCTTCATCAGCACTTGAGATGGTCAGTCTTTTAATTTTAGCAATTCTAATAGGCTTGTAGAGTGTCTCACTGTGGTTTTTATTTGTCTTTCCTTAATGGCCACTAATGTTGGACATCTTTTTATGTTCTTATTTATCATCTTGATGTCTTTCGTGAAGTCTCTGTTCAAATATTTTTCTCATTTTTTTATTAGGTTGTTTGTTTTATGATAAGAGTTTGAGACTCATTTATGTATTCCCAATATGAACCCTTTTTCAGATATATGCTTTGCAAATATTTTCTTCTAATTTATGTCTTCTCTTTTCATTCTCCTAGCAGTGTGTATTGAAAAAATGGCAGCTTTTAATTTTGATGTTCAACTTACAATTTTTTTTCTTCTATGGATTATGTTTTGTGTCATATTTAAGAAATCTTTGCCTTATCCCATGTCACAAAGATTTTCTTCTATGTTATCTTCCAGAAGTTATATAGTTTTAGATTTTACATTAGATCTACGATCAATTTTGAGTTGCCTTTGTGTGAGGTTTAAAGGTTTGGATCTCGCCCTGGCCGGTTTGGCTCAGCGGTTGGAGCGTCGGCCTGCGGTCCAGAGAGACCCGGGTTCGGTTCCCGCTAAGGGCATGTACCTCGGTTGCAGTTTGTCCCCGGCCCTGGTTGGTCGTGAGGGTGGCAGCCACTTGATGTGTCCCTTCACATCGATGTTTCTCTCTCTCTCTCTTCCTTTCTCTCCCTCCAGCTCTGTCTGAACAAAAAATGGAAAAATGTCCTCGGGTGAGGATAAAAAAAATAAATAAATAAAATAAAATAAAGGTTTGGATCTCAGTGCACTCCTCTCTGCATGTGGAGAGCCAGTCTTTCCAACACCCTTTGTGGAGAACACTATCTTTTTCCTACTCAGTTACCGTTGTCCATTGTCTGTTATCCATGTAATTGTAGGCTTACTTTGGAACTATCTATTTTGTTCTATTGATCTGTTTGGTATTTTTTTAATTTATTATTGTTGACACTATTGCAGATGTCCCCCACCCACCGCCTCTTGTCCACTATCGATCTGTTTTCATAACTCAATGCTGGAAAAACATTTTCTCTATTACTGTAAATTTACAAGTCTTAAGGTCAGGTAGCATTAGTCCTTCACCTTTGATCTTTCCAAACTTATTATTGCTATTCTAGGTCATCGGTTGGCAACCTTTTTTTGTCTGAAAGTAATAGTAGTTCTCTGATCATGAAAAGTTTACAATTTATAGGCTATACAGTCTCTTTTGTAAGTACTCAACTCTGCCATTGGAGTGCAAACACAGCTATAGCAATATTTTTTAAATAGACGTGGCTATGTTAGAATAAAACTTAATTTACAAAAGTAGGCAGCAGGCTGGAAATAGACTGCCGCTCATAGTGTGTTGACCCCTGTTTTAGGTCCTTTGCATTTCCACATGAATTTTGTAATCATCTTGTCAATTTATATCAAAAAAAGATATTGATTGGCTATGATTTGAACCTATATATCAATTTGGGATGAGTTGACATCATAACACTATAGTCTTCCAACCAATGAACATATTATATCTCATCATTTATTTAGATCTTCTTTAATTTCAGCATGTTTCACAATTTTCATAATACATATCTTGAGCATCTTTTGTGTTGCTATTATAAATTGTTTTCTTATTTCAATTTCTGATTGTTCATTGTGCAAATGGAAATAGAATTAAAACTGTGTTTTGTTCTTATATCCTGCAACATTGTGCTACTAAATTATTGGTGCTGGTAGATTTGGGGGGCATCATCGAATTTTCTACATTGAATGAAAACATTATTATTTTTTCATTTTCTGTCTGGGTGCATTTTATTTCTTTTCCTTGCTTCAGTGCACTGGCTAAAACCTCCAATGTGGTGCTAAGTAGAAATGATAAGAGTGGACTTCTTTGCCTTGTTGTTTTCTTAGATGGAAAGTGTTCACTCTTTTCCCACTATGATGCTGCAGGTGTTTTCTTCTCATCTATTCCTAATTTCCCGACAGTGTGTATTAGAATAGCTGTTATATTTTGTCAAAAGTTTTTCTGAATATGTAGAAATAATCATAAAGTTTTTCTTTTCCAGTTTGTTAAATGAATTTACAGTCATTTGCCAAGTTCTGAAAACTTTTCTGTGATTTACCACGGAGATTGATTTTATCTGTAGGGCACTGAAAATCCACTGAGGATTTTAAACAAGTGCATGACATTAAAATTTGCAGAGAAACATGTGTATTTAGGGAAGAAGGTGGTGAACCAAGGAAAACAGGGGTAGGGAGTCAGGTAAGGAGCCATTGGTTATTTAAGGAATGTTTAGGGAGTAGAATTTATAGAAGTTGACTACTTACAGTAGAAAATGAGGGGAAATTAAATATAGAGAATGAGAAAAAATGGAGGTAGAACAGATTTTCAGGATTATAGCTTGAGCAATTTGTTGAATTATGGTGCCATTAAGTAAATTTAAAAATAATGGAGCAGGAGAAATTTTTACATTTCAAAAAGACGGGCACTCAATTTGTTAGCTACATAAATCAGCACATTGATCCTTTCCCCTGCAAACATTCTCAATGAGGTTGCTACAGCTTACTTTAAAAGGAAGGGAGAAAAGAATAATATATTTACAGGTCCTTAGTCATGTTTCATTATCAGTATAGCACTGATTCAGCCTGGTAGGTACAATGGATTCCCATAAGTAGAGATCCCAATAAGTGAAACACTTCTTTAAGTATGAAAGCTTTTGATTTTTAAGCCTAAAATGTATTGCATTCTTCTTTAAAGCATTTTCAAGGTTTTCACGTTTTTGCCATCCACTCTGGGGGTACTAAAAGCACCTTCATTTTCCAATGAGTAAATGGAAACTCAGAGAGGTTAAGTTACATGGCTAACGTCACACCTTAAAACTGTCAGCCTCAAGATTGGAACCCAGGAGTCTTTATTCTAAATCTGACTTCTTTCCACCTTACTATATTGCCGCCTTGTACATTGTGATCTAGTGATGCCTTCATTAAAACATTAGTTAAATAATCATAAGGACAAAAGCACAATCAAAATTTAGAATAAGAGTTCTGAAAAGAGTCTGAAAAACTCACAGTGAAACTAGTAACCTGTTTACTTAAGGTAGCATTTTTTAAATGATTTTATTGATTTTTTTTTTTAGAGCGAGAGGAAGGGGGAGAGAGAGAGAAACATAAATGTGAGAAACATCAATTGGCCGCCTCCTGCACGCCCCCTGCTGGGGATCGAGCCCACAACTGGGGCGCGTGCCCTGACCGGGACTCGAACCAGGACCTCTCAGTCCCTGGGACCACACTCAATCTGCTGAGCCACACCAGCCAGGCAAAGCAGTATTTTTTAATGCTAAAATAAAACGTGGTGTTACAGAAGGAGAACGACCTGGGTGTCAGACAAGCTTGATTTCAGATTTGGGCCCTGCCACATACTGTGAGACGTTGTGTGGCAACCAGCAAACACTCCGCACCAGTGTTCCCATCTTTAAAATGAGGATGTTGCCCAGATGGTCGGATTCTTGTAAGCAATATTGGAGGCATTAATAATATTAATTGTGTAATGTCTAGGCATTGTGAGATGATCATTTGCCTTTCTTCCCCTTAGTAAAGAGTTGATTTTAGCTTTTATGTATCCCTGCCTTATCACGCCTGGTGGTATGAAAGACTTTACATACCTTTTTGAAAATCATCAATTACCATCCAAGCTGGAAAGACTATAAGGGGCATAGACTGGAAACATGAATCAGTGTCTTTCTGCTTATATGAACCCGCAGCTTCATTCTGTTCTCCACCTTCATTCTCACTGAGGTCACCCCAGCTTGACAAGTGGAGCAGAAAAAACTTTGAGAAGAAAGCAAAGCACCTCAGCGTTCCGTGTGCCTATCTTTTGGATTTATTTCAACACCGAGAGCATATCGTTTGGTTTTCTTCTAGGACCAAAGACCATTAACTTCGATGCAATGTGTGGTTTTTCACTCCGGGCAGGTCTCGTTGAAACATGTTCTAATTCTGGGCTGATTAAGTGCAGCTTGGTTTCTGGACGGCAGTTGTTTCTGTTATAACAGTTTTCTTAGTTATTGTGCGGAATCCGCAATGTGTTTACCTTGCCTGCAAGATGATAGCTCTGTCTGCAGAAGTCATCTTTGACCACACTACCCACAGGTCTAGAGTAAAAAGATACCGCAAATGGCCAAAAATGTCAACATAAATAACTATCAATAAATATTATGGAATGTAGCAGAGCATTTGGCTTGTATCTTGCTAACCTATTGGAGCTAACTGTACGGCTATTACTGTCACAGGGGATGCACCCAGTTTAGCTTCACACGGTATTTACAAAGTGTCCATCACCATGGTATCTAAACACTTGGCAATCTAATTAGGCTAGTCCAATTACTTGTGTGGAAGTAGAGGAGGTGTCCTTCCTTATATCCCACTCCACTGGAACCAATTTGATTGTGTTTTTAAAAGCAAGAAAAACCTTCTGTGAGAATAGCTTTCTAGGCGTGCTTCTTCCAAGAGTAAAAGACTGTCTGGGTAAAGAAATGACTGTTTCCTATTCCTGAAGGTGATAATGTTCAGAATCAAGCAACTCTCCAGTGTGTACAAAACACCACAGCCCAGAGATCTTGATTGAGAACATTCTACTCCCTTTTCTTTTGAACTTCACTCTGGGGGCAGGTAACTGAAAAGTGCTTTCTAAAAGCAGTTCACCTGCAGGTGAATTATTTCCCAGGACCTCCTGGGTGAGAAGGCCATGTTCTCTCTTGGCCTATCGAGTCCTTCTGATCCTCTCTAGGAGATTTAACTAGGTCAGGCCTGGATTTAGTCTTGATAACAAAGACCTCCCATCAGACTTTATTTCTGACAGGTAAGGAGAACTTAGGACATATTTTCTGGGGTATGTGTTTACTGGTATGTTTTAACAAGGCACGTATATAAGGTGACATCAGTCTGAATCCAGAGTCCCATTCTTCATTTCTATTCATGTGTATGGGGTGGAATGTTATTTATTAGTCAAATCGCTTGTAAACCTTTTTAGAATTTTGAGTTACCCAAATATTTTAAGAAGCTGTTTCTGTGCACTGAGGCAAACTGTGAATACCATGGTTTTACAAAAAATATATATACATACATACCTCAGGATAAAGAGCAGTTCTCCTTTGGTAGTGTCAAGACTTCTCTCTGAAATATACACTAATTCAGGTCGATTCTAATCAAATTTATCTGATATTTTATTTTATTATATTTTTCATAACTAAGTAACAATCAAGTCAACTTGGCCTGTAATATTTCAAAGTATAATTTAAAGTTGCATAGAACTAGCATTTACCCTAAAAATGGGCAGGCTATTATTAGTTCTGTGGTCGACCCATCTATATGACACCTATTGTTTGATGCTCAATTGTTTTTAAATAGTCTTATTTCTTCTTTGTCATCTCTTAATCACAGAGTCTCTACAAGTGTCTTAATGATTTGTCCTTATTATTGTGGCTTTGGACATAAGTAGGAGCCTTTCTCTCTAAGCTGATACCGTTTTAGTGTCTTTACCCTCCTGATCCTGTTCTCTTGGTTTGGCACTGCTCTTGTATATTCATTCTGGATTGCAAGACATTTCTCTTACTATA
The DNA here is from genome assembly GCF_014108415.1 of Molossus molossus. Classification (NCBI taxonomy): domain Eukaryota; kingdom Metazoa; phylum Chordata; class Mammalia; order Chiroptera; family Molossidae; genus Molossus; species Molossus molossus. The sequence continues at coordinate 27,195,727 of NW_023425346.1, forward strand.
CACTTTTTCAAAAAATTTGAATTCATGGAAAATGTTCCTGTGCAGCTACATCAGTTCCTCTAGCTAACTGTTTCTTTTCTTTCTCACCAGAATCATGTGCAATTGGGTTCTCAGAATTCCACTTTTCAGAGTGTTCTAGTCCTCTTGAACCATCTCCCTATACAGAATTTCTCACCAAGGGATCTTACACCACTTTTTCTCTGGCCATTAAAATGATTGCAATGAGAGAACATCTCCTTCATGACAGGAACGTCACGTGCATCATCTCACTTATTCTCTACAACTGTCTTATAAGATAGGTCCATTATCTCCATTGTGCCATTGTGTATGAAGACTGGAGTTCAGAGAAGACAGGCATGGGCAGTAATGACAGAGTGGGGTTAATTTCCGATATATTGGGCTCAAAAGCTTGTATTTTTAACAATTTGTTCATTTCTGGGCTACTTATCTGAGGACCCAGAATTAAACCTTCTTAATTGATGTTTCTCCTGTCTAAAATCCTAAGTAATTTAACTATTCCTATGTCACTATGAAATATTGTGTCAGTTGGATTGTGTTCAGCTGCAACGGACAGAAATCAGCTCCAAAGGGTCTAAGCAATGAGAAAGTTCATTGGCTCACGTAACTAGAAGGGTTGCATGAGATGGGGTGAATTACAGGATTTATTGATGCAGAGGTTCGAAGATTCTCATCATGGACCCAGGCTCATTCAATCACTGCTCTGCCCTCCACAGCGCTGGCTTCATCCTAATGCTGATTCCCTTGCTGGGCAGGATGACCATGAGTAGCAACACAGACTTTCTCTGTTACATCTGCTGAGACACAGGTGACCATATTTCTAAGAAATCCCAAGCAAACATCTCTTTTACCTGATTTAAATTGTATGACATGCCTATGTCTTAATATAGCCAAGGAAAGTACATTGTCTTGGATTGAGTGAGACTAATTCCAGATCAGGACCTGTGGTCCGCTAGTCATGAGTGAATCATATAATACATCCCCCAAACAATACCAGAGTTCTGTTTAGAAGAGGGAGAGGGATACACGAGGAAAGTAGTCAATGGTATCTCTATTCCAACTCATCGACCCAACACTCACATGTTCCTTTCTGCTCCAACACTGAACTTCCAAACTTTCATATCTACTCGAAACCACTCACTCCTCCCCAAAGCCTCATACGGCTACTGTCGCTGGGTCCAAGAATCAAAGTTGGTGCTCCGTGTTCTTTATCAGGTATGATGTGACTAACTAAAAGGTAGAAAACTGCTACCAAAGCACTTGCTATTCAAGAGTAAAGAAAGAGAGAGTAACTGCCACTAAAATTTTATTTGTGAAAGTAAGTGATGGACAGGATATGGTAGTTCTTGGTCTGTAGGATATATGGTGTTCTGTTGAGCATGAAAAGTGTGAATTCCATGCCCTGGCCATGGAATGATCTGAGTCAGCCAGTCTAGTAGTTCCCAATTCTACTTTCTGGAAAATTCTCACTCACCCCTCATCTCCCAGGGTCACAGGTGAGGAAGTGTGGCGGAGGGTATCCTTTGGCAGCATCCTCACCCCCAGGAAAATGTTAAAGAGTTGTCTGTGCTTCTAGCCAAATCTGGATTTATTTGGTGATAAAATCCTGTCTAAAAGCTGAGAATATCTCTAGCATATTTGTCTCTAGCCAATTATTCCAATTTTCGGTCATTCTAGAGATAATTTGCCGTCATGTTCTAGATACTTCGGACTGTTACTAACCAGCGCCCGTGTCCCGCCGGCTTCTCTGGTGCCCTGTTCCAATGGCGCTGCCTTTGTCTCACATCTGTCCTCAAAGGAAACTGGAACCCTACATGGGTGTTCTTAGAAAGGGATGCTAGAAATAGCTGACACAGACCAAAATCCTGAATTTTTAATTTTTCTGACCTGTTATCCTAATGTGCTAGTGTAGATGGGCACATGGTCTGTATTTCAAAATACAACAGATGTGTCTAATCAAATTTTTGCTGCTATGTGACAAGAATAATTGCAAACTTCACAGCCTGGAGTGATGGTGTCCTCAATGCGCTCCCCTCTAACTCCTATATCCAAACTTTCCTCTATGTAAAACCTGTTACTAAATGCACACTCAGTACTGTGTTGGGTTTTTTTTAATCCTCACTCAAGGATATTTTCTCAAATATCTTCAGACAGAGTGGGAGGGGGAGAGAGAGAGAGAAACATCGATGTGAGAGGGACACACTGACCGGTTGCCTCCAGCACGACTCTGACCAGGGCCAGGCACGAACTGCAACTGAGATAAGTGCCTTTGACTGGAATCGAACCCAGGACTCCTCAGTCAATGGGCTGATGCTCCACCCATTGAGCCAAACCGGCCACAGCCAGTTCCGTGTTTTTGAATTACATGTGCATCTACTGCTCCCTCCTCTTCCACATTCAGTATAATTCTTCAACTCTCGAATGTCTCTTCCACTCTGTTCTCTCAGGAATTCTAGGAGAGCCAATGGGGACAGCAATTAGATTTATGAAAAAGTCAATTTGCTAATATTACTTTCAACTACATTTTGAAGTTCCATATTTCTGGGCAACATTTTTAGGAACCAGAAATGAGATCTTCTGTGCCCTGAGAGTTTAAAGCAAGAGTAGTGATTTAACATAGCCAAGGACTCAAGGGTGGAAAAAAGGAGACTTCATAAAAAATCATAAGAACAAAAATCAATCTTAAAATGCACAGCTTATGAATTATTAGGGAATCTATCAGGGAATTACTCATTTAGAGATAGACCTGCATAAATCCCAATGAACTGTGTATGTGATGTATCTCTACTGGGGTCATCTTTATCTGAGTACAAGTACACTAAATTACAAAAGCAAGAGCTAAGTGTCACCCAAAGACTGACCTTTTATCTAGGAGTAGTAACAACAAAGAGAGTTAGTGATACCAGCAAATAACATAGACATATGTCCTAATATTATCTCATTTCACATTGTATTAGTTTTCTATTGCTGCTATAAAAAAATACTACAAACCTAATGATTTATAGTTTTACAGTTCTATAGCTTAGAATTTTAACATGGGTCTCACTGGTTTAAAATCAAGGTGTTAAGAGGGCTGTGATCCTTTCTGAAGACTCCAGAGAAGAATTCATTTTCTTGCTTTTTCCAACTTCCAAAGGCCCCCCACATTCATTCCCAGCTCCTCGTCTCCTTCCTTCATCTTCAGAACCAGCAACAAAGAGCAACTTTGTATTTCTCTGCACATTCCTCCATACTCACCTCTCCTTCTGACCACAGCCAGGGAATCTCTGCTTTTAAAGAACCATGTGGTTAGATTGGGCCCACCCAGTTAATCCAGGATAATCTCTTCACCTCAGAGTCCCTAGTTTAATCATACCTGCAAAGCCCCTTTTGCTGTGAACATAACATATTCATAGGTTTCAGGGATTAGGACATTGGCATCTTTGTGGGTTCTATTATTCTGCCCACCATGCATGTTAAGTAGGATATAACATTGCCTAAATGACAAATACTTGAAATCCTGCATTGTCCTTGCACAGAGTAATTCAACAACAAATGTTTAGGAAATGTCAACTATGAGAAGAGAAGTGCAAAGAAATGAGGAAGGATACAAAGGTAAAATAATAATAATAGAAGAACCCTCCCCCTTAAGGAGTATGTATTCTTATTATGAAAATTAGATTATCAATGATAACTGCCTTGAAAATAAGTGTTCAACAGAATGTGTTGATTCAATCTTCAATAAAATATAATTCATCACAATTTGGTATAAATCATAATAAAAAGTTTATAAAAGAAAATGCATAAAGAAAAACAAGGGGTTTGAGGAGTGCTCCGTAGATTTAGTAATATTAGAATAGAGAATAGTGAATACTGTTGTTAAATTTATATGCAGTCTAAGTTTTAAATCCCATAGGATAAAAAATACTGTGGAAATATTCATCTGCACCTTAACAATACTTCGATGTAACACTCACATAGCCTCCTAAAAGGTTTCCTCACTGCCTTGATTCTACTTTCTATTTTCAATCCTTGTGTTGTTTTTAGCACACAGAGCAAAATTTGGCGACAGCTTTGACTTCTGAATGACTAATGAATTGTTCATCTGTGTGTAGGATCTCCCTGGTGCAAGCTCTGTGTGAGTCTCCAGGACTCTCTATTCAAAGATGACATCGTCGATTGTGGTGATATTACCCATGTATACAGACCCAGCTGAAAAGACAAATGAGAAACCAGCATTCCTGTCTAAAACTCCATGCCCTTAAACTATGTTCTTTGTTGGCAGGCGCAATTTGCTGTTTGACAAGTCTGTGCTCTGACTCTTCCTTTTTATGCAGCCTACATGACTATCGCTCTGGATAAGTCACCCTGTTCCTCTTTCTGCAGTTATCTGTCAGTTATTTTTTGTCCTAGTGAAGCCCAGGGTTCGGATGTACTTGGGCTTCGACTCACCCTTATTCCAATCCTTTGATGAGTAATTCCAACTTTCTGTTTGAAGCTGAATACAGAAACGATCCCTTAAAGTCAAGGAAGCAAGCCGCAGAGGGCCACAGGATCATTCAAGTTCACAACAACAACAACCAAAAAGTGGGTCCCAATAGCACTTCCCAAAGAGGAAGATGAGAGAATAATTAAATTCATATGGGAATAAAATAGAGTCTTCAAATATAGTCTTCTCTCCTCCTATGAAAGAATCAGAATTTTAAGTGTTTTGGGATATTAAAATTGGTAGCTAAGTTTAAACTTTAAATGTCTATCAGGACTCAGATCCCTGAGGTTAGACCTTAAAATTTAAATTGTAATGAACATTTATTGAGCATTTATTATGTGCCAAGTACTAATCTAAGCACATTAAAATATCTGTTTAAGCTTTACAGCAATCCTAGGGGACAGGTACTATTATTTCTATTTTACGGAAAAGGAAAATTGAGGTATAGAAGTGATCTTCATTCACTCAGCTGTCCAACAGAGGGAACAGCGTTCAAACCTAGGCAGCATGGCCACAGCCAGCTTCCTTAGCCACAAATCTACAGCACCTCTCAATGTCTCCTATTTTAGAGTGTAGTTGGATATAAATGCGCTGCCTACCCCAGGATGGAGCCCACTGAAAGAAGCTCATACTTCAAAGTAATGCCTAGAACAGTGCCTGAATGAATGATAAACTAAGCCTACCATGTCATGAGTCAGATATTTGAAGGACAGACACAAGTATAGGTTCCATGTAGAAATCCAAAAAGATCATAATACCAGTCACAATTTATGGCACATTCGCTATCCTACCCAAACTGTGTTGAAGACTCTCTTTAGAGTCAATGTAGCTTAGACAGCATGATGAGGCACCTGTCCCTCTCCCAACTTTACAAATGAGGAAACTAAGACTTAGAGAGTTGATGGGGCTTGCCCAAGATTTTGTCCAAGGTCAGACCACTAATACCTTTCAGACCTAAAAATTTCAATCCAGGTTGGTTTCTACGGTCCAAAGATTTAACCTCTTGTGTGCTAAAGGCTTTAGTCCCGCAGAACTTTAGTCACTATCAGGAGACATATGGTATGAAGCTGTAAGGGTGAATCTAAGATTAGGTTATATTTTATAATTCATATGAGCAACAGTGTTAATGAACAGGACATGTCTGAAATAATGGGACATCTTCCAGACCCGAAAGCTGGAAAGTGGAGATTTGAAAGTTGAGATTTGCTTCTAGGTATACATGTAATGTGCTCTGTTTCTACTTGAGTAGAAGTATTTCTACCTAACAAACATAGGGAGAGGACCACAGGGCTCCAGTGACTAGAGGGATCCAGGATAGATTGATATCATCACCAACACAAAGATTCCAGCAAAAGAGGACCAAGAGAAAGTCTAGTGTATCCCACTCAAGTTAAACTTTGAGACAAGCAGCAAAGGTAACATGCCTTTCACGTTGCACATGTGGGTGCATAGACTAGAGTTTTGCAAGTGTCCACCACTGCTTACGCACAGGGCAGACCTTGTGCACTAGGGGCAAACTGAGCTCACGGTGGCAGTTGAGTGTTGTTTCCAAGGCATGGACAGAAGCGACTTGAAAACTCTTGGAATTAGGCTCCACCCAAAAAGGCCCTTGCTGCTTCTCAAAATTCTTAGAGCAAACCTTGCCTCTGACCCCTACCCTCGTTCCAACTGTCTTTATTTATATCATTTCCTTTTGGTTCCTTTCAAAATGCAAAGATCTTACATCTTTTTCTGTATGTCTAGTGCTATTATATTTCTTCTTGGTGTCAACAAATTTCTTTTGTGTAATACATGTCCTACCTTCTACTGGAAGCTGAGCTAAGACAGGTGATACAAACCAGGTTGAAATCCTGGTGAAAATGATGACTCAAGAGTTGGTTGGGGTTTGCTTTCTCTCTGTCACACTGTTTACCAGGACTGCAGGAGGCAGTGCAGAGGACATACAAAGGCAAGAACCCCCATGAGGGCACTCCGACTGTCCCTGCCATTTCTGCACAGAGGCATACCCCAGGGGTCATGCTTTCAACAGCCTACCTACACAGAGTGAGGGATCCAAAAGGTCACTGAAGACCAGAACCCTCTGTGAGCATCCTGTTCTTTGTACTTTTCACCTGGTATCAGTGACCACATCATCATTTGAGTCCACCCTACAACCACATTTTAGTGTGTATATGACAGTTGTATCTACCCAAGTTTCCACTGTCTCATATTCCAATATCTACTTCCTTATGACAGCAAGACTGGCCCTGACCTATTAAAGTAATCTATAGAGAAACTGGATTTTATATATAAAGCTATTTTTTGAAAATAATTGTTTTGCCCTGGTCAGTTTTGCTCAATGGGTAGAGCATCGGCCCTTGGACCAAAGAGGCATGTACCTCGGTGGCGGTTTGTTCCCAACCCTGGTTGGGGTCCTGCGGGAGGCAACCAATCGATGTGTCTCTCTCATGTCGATATTTCTCTCTCTCGCTCTTTCTTTCCTTCCCACTCTATCTGAAGATAAATGGAAAAATGCCCTCGGGTGAGGATTAAAATAATAATAATAATAAAAATAATTATTTTGCATATTGCAGGTTTTCAACCATGAACACTTATCTCTATTTAATCAGCAGGTAAATTGACCTAACTCACTAAACAAAATGAACTAGAACATCAGACCCAGGCCAAAGGAAACCACTGGCAGAAATTACATGGAAAGATGTCTTAGGAAGACTCATGTAGTCTTTCTGGCTTTCACTATACCACCTCCGTTCTACAACACTAGTTCTTTGAGAACAATGTGATAATGGCATGCTTACTGAGAAATGATGTCAGAGAGCTGAATACCTTCCTCTGTGTTGTTGGTTAAGCAATTGACCATTACTCTGCACAGTGTTCAGGCAACACAATACAGTGAAGAAGCAGACTTAAGTCTTGATTTGATCGCTCTCAGCCTTTTAGCTTAGACCAAGTGTAGGTTTTGTTTTGAAGGGTCCTTTTGTGAAACTTACTTGGTTTCAGTGGTTCAAAAGTTGGGTTTTACTAACTGGTTTCTTTGTATCAGTGGGAGATGTGCCTCCAGGGGCAAAGGCGTGATGCTCTGAGTGTTTCTACTTGAGTTTCCACCTGAAAGAGCTGCTCCTGGAGTCGGTCATTCGTGGTAGCTCTTTTTTCTTTTGTTTTTGGTACGTGCCCCTAGCCTCTAGGGCCTAGCGGGAACTGAACCCGGGACTCTCTGGTCCGCAGGCCAACACTCCAACCGCTGAGCCAAACCAGCCAGGGCGTCGTGGTGGCTCTTTTTGACAGATCAAGGCAGCTGGCCACAGTGCATCATTCTGATTTAGGAGATAACTTTGCCTTTAATGAAGAGAGTAAAGGAATATTGATTTGACTAAAGAAGTTCATCTTTACGGATATCTTAAATGAGATCACATTAGAGAAAATCCTGGCACAAATTTTGGGGTGATGAAATAAATGACACATTTATTGGTGTTTGATAAAAACAGTGAAGGCAAAAAAAGACTCATGTACTTTACTTCAGTAATGATCTCTAGTAAAGTCACTGAATGATGTATAGCCATGTTCTTCAATTTGCTTTGCTGGGGGGAGTTCTGTGAATTTGAGTTGTCTGTCATTTATCCACATTTCTATGCAACCTTTAAAGACTTGATTACGCAGCATATTGAACTGCCTTCTAACACTTTATTTGGAATGCTTTTAATTTCCTTTATGTATTGACAAATATAATGCAGAATATTTATATAGGTAAATTCATAACTTGCTTAATGTGAGTTCAGGCCTATGCTCTCCTCTTAAACCATCAGCTGAAGGTAAGGGAATTCTCATAATTGAGCTATTCAATTCTCCATAATAGAAACTTTATAAAGGTTTTATATATACCACAAACAAATTGTGTATACTGGGTGCTATGAAAAGCCCATTATAAATAATTTTCATTGATATAGCAGCTATTTTAACCTCAGCCATGCTATGACTACTCTAATAAAAAGAATATTTTACCTAAATAAAGGGAGATGAATAGCATTATTTGGAACAGATTAGTAGCTTTCATTTTAGGAGAGGTGTAAATTATTGATAAGGAGAGTAATTTGGATCTGGTAGAACTAAAATGTTGAGATACAGCATTTAGCATACTTAACTGACATTAACATCAGTGTAAACTGATATTTTCAAATAAAAATTCGAAATGAAGCAGAAAAATACACATATATATGGCAGATATAAAACTCAGAAAATGGCTCATTGTTCAAATATGAGGAACCATCATAATTAATGGGTACAAAGAGCCCAAATATGAGACAAATTTCTAATACAAATATATTTAAAAACTCAATAATTTTTTTTAATCCTCATCTGAGGACATTTTTTCATTTTTTGTTCAGATAGAGTGGGAGGGAGAAAGAGGAGGAGGAGAGAGAGAGAGAAACATCAGTGTGAAAGGGACACATCGAGTGGCTGCCTCCCGCACAACCCAACCAGGGCCGGGTACAAACTGCAACCGAGGTACGTGCCCTTAGTGGGAACCGAACCCGAGTCTCTCTGGACCACAGGCCGACACTCTAACCACTAAGCCAAACTGGCGAGGGCGAAAACTCAATAATTTTTAAGTTAATTAATGGACCTCACTACATGCTATTACATGAAAGAGATAGTATTGGTTGATTTCAAAATTTAGCAAGAATGTGCACTTGCCTTAAATTGGTTAAATTTAATAAAATGGTACAGAACCTCAACTCAGCCACAGTGATTCATATGCAAGAAAAAATTTGTGGGACCAAGAACACAAAATAACATTTCTGTGCGATTGGACCTTCTTCCACTTATCATGATACCCTTGAATGGTCCAGACTGAGAGTAAGTTAAGTTAAATGAATTTCTATGCACTCTGCTTTGTCTAAAGTAGAAATATCCAAGGTCAATGGTAAAACATAATTTACACTATTTATAGTGACTTAAACTCTAATATGAATAAATGAGCAGATCAAAAAGTTATTGAGACAATTTCACAGTTTTATTCTTTCTAAAAAGTTAAGTTTAAAAAATGTAGATCTTCCCTGGGTGGTTTGGCTCAGCAGTTAGAGCATTGACCCTCAGACCAAAGGGTAGTAGGTTTGATTCCCAGTCAAGGGCACATAGTTGAGCTGCAGGTTTGATACCCAGCCATGGCTGCAGTCATGCGAGAGGCAACCATTCAATGTGTCTTTCACACATCAATATTTCTCTCTCCCTCTCTTCCTTCCACTCTACCTAAAAAGCAATGGAAAAATATCCTTGGGTGAGGATTAACAACAACAAAAAATGTGGATCTGAGAGGCAATGTTTCTTCTTTTTATAACAGAGCAACTGCTAATGTACTTACCCTCCTACTCTAAATAACTACATAATTTGACAAGATGTAAGAGGCATTAAGATATTGGAAATCTAAGAGAAAGGAATCATGTGAAATGAGTCTGATGATTGCTGTAATTTTCTACCTGGATACATTTTGATTTTGCAGCATAGGAAAAAGGAGACCAAAAAGGATGGTGGTGGTGGTGGGTTGAAGAGGCAGAAACCAAAGTTCAAGACTGCTAAATTGTCTGGAATTTGTGGAGGATGGTATGAGAGAAAAAAAAAAAAAAACTCTACAAAGAGGGAAGGTTTCCAGAATTATCTTTATGGTGATTTGCTATATACAGGGTGGGGCAAAAATTGATTTACAGTTGTAAGTGAAAGACGGAGTTTATTCTTGTATTTTTACTTATTAATTATTGTATTATTTTTCACATAAACAACTGTAAATCTGCTTTTGCCCCACCTCCTGCATATGTGTCTGGGGGCTGGGCTACATGTGCAAAGGGTCTCCATGGGGTCTACAAAGATACCCTGGTTCAGGATTAAGAACTGAAGCAAGATAACCAGCAGTCTTACAGTGTTGAGAGACATTGGAATTTTAGTTTAGTTAGAGTAGAGAAAAATCTGAGTAATTTCAACACTTAGGTGAGACTTCTGTAAGCCTGAAACTACCTAACCAGACCTATAATTGAGTTAAAAAACGAATACCTACCTGAACAGAGAAATAAGCAAGCCTCACCAGACTGAAAGAATCTGACAGTAATTTAAATACCTTCCATTAAAAACATCTACTCTTTAAAGAAAGGCAATAGAATCCAGATTCCCTCTGACATATTATCCATAACTATACCATAAAGATCACTAGAGATATAAAGAAGTAGAAATATGGCTCTTAATCAAGAAAAAAGCAGACAACAGAAGAAGACCTAAGATGACCAGGACAATGAAGTTAGCAGACAATGATTATAAACCAACTATTGTAAATATATTCAAAGACTTAAAGAAAAAGCTGACCATATTGAGTAAACAGATGGGAAACCTCAACATTGAAATAGAATGGGGGGGGGGGGGGAAGAATCTTATGTAAGTTTTGGAACTAAGAAGTATAATATCAGAAGTAGAAAATAAATGCTGAATGAGTTTAGTAATAAATAGGTATTTAAAATAGAAAGAGTTAGTGAACTTGAAGACAGATATTATGCAGCAAGAAGAACAGAGGAAAAAATATTTGAGGAAAAAACCCAGAATGGAACTTCAGTGATGTGTGGAACAAAATTAGTGTAACATACATAAATTAGACATACAATGAGAGAGTAGAGAAGAGAATATATATATATATATATATAAAGAAAAAGTGACCAAATGTTTTTAAACTTGATGAAAAATTTCAACTTATAAATCCAGGAAGCTCAGTAAACCTTAAGCAGAAAATATACAAACCATAAACAAAAACTCTAAATAATATACTTAAACTTAAAACCAAAGGTAGAATTAAAAATCTTAAAAGTTTATAGAAAAGTAAAATTGTACTGGATTTCCTACTCAATGCAATTAGGAAAAAAAAAAAAAAAGTTTGTAAAAGTAACTCACAGATGACATTATTATTCCATAGAAGAGCCTAACAAATCTATAAAAATATTACTGATGAATTGGATTTGATTGAACCAGATGGAATATACTTTGTAGTCACAAGTCAAACAATATTAATAGAGGTTTGAGAAAACGAATTCATTTGGGTCTTCTTATAAAAAAGTTATTGAATACTTACCATGTGAAAACACTGAGATTATAAATTTTAAAAGTTAAAGGTAAATAAGGCATAGTTTCTCCAAACAAAGTTCTACCAGGTTGTCAGAGAAAAGAATGTATATAACTGATGCGCAATAAAAAGTGGAAAGTCATGTGCAAAGCAAGAGGAAGAGATGCATTCTTAGGAAACCCAAAAGAGAAATCATGTGTTTGCCTCTATTTTCACTCTCCCACTAGAAAGCATTGCAGTCCCTTAAACCAAGTTCAACTCATATTCAGTGTATGCATGTTGGGAAAGCCACATAAATTCTAGAAAAAAAATTTAGGGATTGTCTTCTCAAGAAGAAAACCTTAACCTTGTATAGGGAAGACTATTCAGCATTACTTTTAGAAATTAAGGATGAGTGAATGGGAAGTGATGCCAAAATTTTCAACTGAGGTTGTACCTTCCTAACAACACAGAGCACAACCTGTGAGTAGCCTGATTTCTAACTGCATCTTTGCCCATAACTAACTAGGTGACTTGGTCATTCACTCAATCTCTCTGAGTCACAGTCTTCACATCCATAAAATCAGAGAAGAGAACAAAATGGTTTCCAAGGTTTACTCCAACTCTAAAAATGCCAGGATTCTATAATCTGTGGCTCTCTGATTCCAGTTGCCTTTAATAAGGTTTTTTACGTGATCTTGGTGATTGGGAAGAGATTACTGGATTTCCCAAGTGTCATTAATCCACATGCTAACTTCATTAATGGTATTTTCAGTAATATCATTGTTAAATATTTTTCCTAAAATCAAATGACTTTTATACTGAAATATATCTGGTTTTATCCCAAACAATAATATTTATGAAAGCATACATTTTAAGTGTTACTTATGTGCTTTCCTAATATTCATTAAAATAAATACATAACCATTAAATTTGTCTCTTGTGCCACCAATAATATGGGTATTCTATTTTAAGAAATACTGCTTTACTGTATTAAGAAAGACATCCAATATCTTTGCTAGTTGACAGTCATTCATAAATGTTATTAGAATAGGTCAACCTATATGCACCAGTATCTATAAAGACTAAAAATATATATATTACTCTCAATCAGAATCTTCTAAATCATGAGATTCAACACTTAAGTGGGTATGTGCATTACCTGGAAAACAATTTGCAAAATAGATTTTTAAAGTTCACAGTAAATTGGAGAAAAGGCTACATTACATTTGAACCTTAATAAATACTTAATAACCCATAGACAAATAGCCATGAATTACTAGAGTGATTTCAAGCACAGTGCCTCTGCATAGAGCCAACCTGCTCCCTTATTTTTGCTCATTATAAAATAGGAGTTATAATACTGCAAAGTTTATTAGCTCAGTTGATTTGTGTATTTTATAAAATAAGACATTTGAATAATATGAAAACAGAACCATTAGGAAAATTTATTTCCTTTCTTATCTCTGTCTAGTCTCCTCTGCCCATGATAGCTTTAAAATGTCTTTCTCATATAGAGGGGAAAGCTTGGACATTTCTCTAACTCTTCCCTTTTTTATAGACGTTGTTTATTTCTTGAATGAGATTGTGTGTCCTGCATTCGTGTGTGCGAGTGTGTGCATGTGTGCATGCGTGTGTGCATGTGTGTGTGTGCGTGTGTGTGCATGCGTGTGTGCATGCGTGTGTGTGTGTGTGCGCGCGCAAGCTTAGGTCCTCAGGTGGAACCGTGGTTCCTGTGTTTTCGTCCTCGAAGCTGTTTTTCTGGAAGGGAATGGAGGCAGCTGTGTTTACAGCTCAAGTCTTGGCATACATTTACCAGAATCTATTATTCATATCATTCAGTATCAGGGAGAGATCTCAGGCCACCTGTCTATCTGACAAATTCACCCTTTTGTGAGCTTTCTGTTCATAGCAAATTATGTTCACATTGATGAATTGAGTTTTTATGAGCATTGCTAACTAACATTCTCACAGAAGGCCAGGGGCAAGAGCCTGCAAGTGTTTCTGGTCCACAAGTAAATGATAAAAAAAAAAAAAAAAAAAGAAAGAAAAAAAAATGGTAGTGTTTAAAAACAATTTGCCATAGAGGGATAGTTAAATCATTTGGCAATACCTTATTATTTATAATTCCAAGACTTTCCATAAATTATTACAAATACTCTGCTTATAACAAACAAAAACATGGAAAAATCCACACATTATTTTTCTCTGTGGCACACAATATTCTTTAAAAATTGTTCGACATTTTGACAGGTAACCATGGACCAGGGCAGAACATGGAGTAGTTGAAGTATGTGCAGCATTAATAAATCCAGCAATTTTATACTATAATGTGGAAAACTTGCAGCAATTATAGCTTAAATTTTAGCTTCGTATTTCCATAGATAGAAATGGATTTTTTTTAATCTCTAGAAACCCTATACTGGTTATGAAGCTAAGCCATGTGGCATGAGTTAAATAAATGAGAGCAATCTTTCACAAAAGACTACCAGAAATCCCTCTAAACGGTGGGTGGGGAAATACCCAATGTTCATGATAGAAATGAAGATTTCCTCCTGTTTACATAGAGAATCGGTTCTTCTCTCAGGCTTCTGAGAGAAGTCCCTTGCATTTATTCAGACTCGTACTCTGCATTTCATTTAAAGCAGCTGAAAAAGAGGAGAGGATTTCACTAGAAAGACACATTCTAGTTTTACTATACCCACATTTCAAAGCTCTAATTCAGAATCTACTTAAAATGATAAACCTGCCCCGGTGGCAGATCCACCAGTCAGTATGCATTTGAATAAAAAAAAAGCAACGAAACGGAAATTTTACAGGGGACTGAGAAATATCAATAGCAATTCGAGTTCTCAGTTCATTCCCAACCTGTGACCCTGTCTCCCCAAAGTCAGGTTATTCCTTTTGAGAAAGCCTAATGTTATCCCCTTAAATCTGAGTGCAAGTCAGTGGAAAATTCTGAAGCTCTTCACAGTAGCCTGCCAAAATGTGTCAGACACATCACCTTTCCAGGCAAAGACACCATAACACAAAGAACACTTGGCATTATCCCTTGAAAATGCACACCTTTCTGAGGAGCAAATGGGAAGTGTAGTCTGTTAAACACCATATGTGAGGGAGCAGCACCAGCCTCATTTCTCCTTCCAAATGCTGCAAGCTGCTGCCTAGTCGTGGTGCGTGTGACTCTGGGCTGAAACCGGCGACAGCCAAGTGTCTACCTGGTCCCAGTGTCAGTTGGCCTGTCGACCACTTGAGATTCTGCTCAATATGATACGATGCTTTTGTGATCTCAGAAACAGAATGCCTAGACCTTTATGTTAATTTAGTGGCATGTATGGAACTTGCGCAGACATTCCAACGCGGCCATTGATTTGGGGGGTAAAGTGAGGAGGTTGGGTCTGCCGTCCTTAAAATATGCAGTGATGCAGAGGCAAATGATTGTTTTTAGTGTTTTTTGACTTTTCCTTATGATCTAGATATATTACAGATTGATGCTTAGGTCTTATTAAAAATCAGTTTGGGGAGAGCATGGCAACAAAGTACCGCAGTCACCTTCCTTGGAATGTCCCGTGACAAGCATGGTGACCGTTCATCCTAGAGTCTCTATAGTAGTCCACTTTGCAGCGAGTCTATCCTTTCATCCAACCACGTGTTTCTATTTTAATTCAGAAGATATGGTAAATAGAGCTTTAAGGCAAGAGGACACATTGACCTGCAAGAATGTATTACTATAACATTATGACAACTAACACAGGAGACGGATGATTGAGGGATTTCCGCCCTCCGTACGCAGTGTTGGGTCAGGGGTGCACTCTTGGGCGGAGGCACGCAGGCAGCTTCTGCAGCTCAGGACCACGTCCGCAGCCACGCAGCCGAAGGATCACCATTTTGCTCTCTGGAACTGCTCCTGTGTTCCAGGCATTGCTAGGAGGCTGAAAGTTGGCTGCAGCTGGCAGAGCATTGTTCTTTTTTTAACCCATGTGATAGGTATCTTCAACAGTGTCAAACAAATTTGTAGAGCTGGTGATTAGTTGCCCAAAGAGCATAATGTATGCATTATTAATTAAAGAAGGTAAGTTTGGCTAATTGTCATTTCTATACAGTAGCAGTGCACTAAGATACATTTTAACAATCTATAAATAATTGATAATTTTTTTTCTTTCATCTTCTTCCTAGTTTGCATAAAACTAATGACTTGGTAAATGTTACTCACTTCAAAATATTCTACTGCTTCTATGAAAATTAAACTAACACTGTAACCTTAGCAAATAAGGAGCTTTTTTCCCCCTTTTATTGCAAGTTTTAAAAAAAAGATAAGAAATGTAACACTTGTAACAAAAATGTGAGTCTCTGAAATCCAAATGAGAATCATAAATAATATAAAATCAGCATTAAGAGTGGGAATTTAATAAATATAATGGACTTAAAAATATGAAGATTCATATACATATGCGCACACACATGTGTGTGTATACACATACATATGGTCATATATATATTCCAGAGCCCAAAGTGCTGCTTGTTCAGCTTTCAAGAGCCTAAAACTATGACCCAAAGGTTTGCTCCAGGATTTCTTCCACGTCTGGTGCTGATGTTTCAATACTTACTAATAACTACATGAATAATTCTTTAAATCTGGTTGGCAGAGCCACAGAATTTCTCTCAAATGAGATGTTTGAGTGCAGTTTCTGCGTGCTTTGTTAATTTGATTGTAACACCTAGCTGGATCCTTGTAACAAGAGGTTTACTGCGGCAAAGTGTCCACTCATCCTTTTCCTGAGGAGTTCTCTGTTGTTTTTACAAATCCACAATCTGTCAGTCTTGTGTAATGGCACAAGAGCTTACTCTCTAATTTTCAGTGCAACTGAATACATTCCCGGAGTTATTGATGGCACTATAATTTTACGTTTATTTTGTTTGGAATACATTGTGGTTGAAAAAAAATTTTTTTAAAGAAGACCCACACACTGAAGTATTGCCTAAGTGACATATTGTTATTTAAGCCTTTGTCAAGTCTTACATATGCTTCATTATGATAAAAAACAGGTTGTAAGGACTGATTCTGTGACCTTTTTTTCTCATTTTAGTCCTACTGATATGTCACCCATGGCAACCTTAAACTGATTTTAATAGAGTCGATCCTATTATTCATTTAAATTGAGGTGCAAGAGCACTTAGACCAGGGAAATTTGCATTCAGCAAATGGGGATTTGATGAGCAAAAATGATAAGATATATGTTGTATAACATGGCCTATTTTGCTAGCAAATAAACAGCTCTTGAAATTGATAAACTTCAGAATATTTTATCCTCAAATGTTTATACATAAATGATTAAAATGCATTAGCAATGCTGCTTTTGAAAAAAAAAAACACATATTGGGAAAACAACACAGTTGTGTTGCTTAAATTTGTAATTAACAAATTTATTACTAATTCTGTTCAGTTCTTTAATATGCTGTATTCCTGAAGAAGAACATTAATACACAATGGCAGAAAGAAGCTAATTTTAAGACTTTGGAGAAATGAATGTCTTTTAATGCTGTGTGTTTCTCTTATCTACATGCCACATTATTGTAATAAGTACATTCAGGAATAATTTCTTTTCAAATATTTTTACAAATCTTGCTCTTATTTGCATGCAAGTAAGTTGTCAGCTTAAATCTTTGAAATGCAAAATATATCTCATTTCTATATTTCATCAAGGAGCCTTTCATGTTTAATAAATTACAACTTAGATCCTCCAAGACTTTGTTTTTCATTAACTAAAAGCAAAAGGATACATTTAAAATCTTAATCACAACCTGCAAGGGTATTTGCATGTTGCTGATATTTGTCTTGATGGGACTTTTAATATTTGCAAACTAATCAGGATAGCAAGGTTATACCAATAATTTCTGAAGACAAAAAACTTTCTGCATTATTTTCTTTATTACATTGAAGCAGAAAAGTTTTTTTAAAAAGTTCCGGTACCTTAGCTCCAATAAGCTCTATCCTTTCTGCACATACTCCTAAAGATTTGAATTGGAGAAATGGCCACATCTCAGAAGCACTATTGAAAAACCTGTAGAAGAATGTCACATCTGGGTACAGTCCAGTCTTTTTATTAGTGCTCGATCAGCATGTATTGGACAGAATCATTAGCAACACAGAGCAAGCAAGGTAAACCTCCCACCACCACCACCCCAATAACCACCTCGTGATACTGCATAGAGATGTGGATCCAGGAGAAATCGAAGGACGTCTTCACTCTTTGAATTTAACCCCAGTATGGATAGGAGACAGGGGTGTTTCTGCTTTTTTTAAATTTTAGTTATTATAAAAATAAAATTGTTGCCCAAACATCCTAGCTAATCGTGCAGGAAGTCTTTTGGACTCTGAAACAGGACGGATCATCTCATCTCAGCAGAGGCAAAAAAAAATCCTGACAGCCCAATATCCTTGTTGGGGTGGGGGAGAGGGTCCCATGGGCCACAGCAACACAGTGTCACAGAAGAGGCAAACTTCTGCTGAACTTGCTGCCCCAAGACCTTTGGTTAATCTTTTGCTCTAGAATGGAAGATCAAAAAACCCGGGGCAGTTTCACAAATATGCAGCTAATGTCATGCAGTTAAACTGATGTAGCATGCATGTTGTTTTGCAAGCTAACAGGTTAAATATGGCTTGGCTTTAAGATTCCCATCAAATTTCGTTTTTATAGAGAAATCTCTGAAAGCAGAAGGGGTTGAGGGAGGGTGAGGTAAAAAGAAATAAATCATTGTAGTCTCAGGAACAGTAATCCTTGTTGAGGATTTTGGCTGATTGATATAAATAACATCGTCCCCGCCATCTGTCCGAAGAGGGACCTTTCCAGTCAGTGTTAAGCTGCAACGGCAGAATAATTAATGAATGGTGTCCTTTGTGCTGGTAATAAAGACAAGACAAATTATGTTATAATCCAACTGCTGCTCATTTGTCACAGCCAAATAAAATGTCAAATAAAAGTGAGGGGGGCACTGTGTTTGTTTAATGGACTGCAAGCTACCTGTTTCTATTGTTGACAGACAACGAAAGAGTACATTCTGCATGTTGTAGGAAAGAAAACCTCCAAACGGAATTCACGTTTCCTCGGGGTGGGGGCGGGAACACAGGGGGCCATGGGGGAGGACTGACAGATAGACACCAGAGGAAGTTTTAATTAGAGAGCCCTAGTAACACCCGCTCCTCAGAGTGAGTTGGTTGCGACGACAGTGCAGAAGCACTGCCTGCAAAGTCCAAGTTCGAAACACAGACGAGCAATTTGCAAGCCTGTAAGAACTTGGTAGGGCTCTCGCCTTGCATTTCCAGGATAGACACATTTATCCAGTTGCTAGGAAAGCCAAATAATGAAAACATAGCTGGGATTTAGCAAGGTCCACTGGGAATTACCTATGATAGAGGGCAGGGCTGCACTTCCTCAGAACATGCTCCTGCTGTAAAAATTCACAAACCTGGCATTCGTACAGGCATCTGTCGCTTGCCCTAATGCCAGTTCAGAGTATACATACAAACATCTGCTTCCGTGCACAAAGGGATACAGAGCGCTTGACAGGTCTGTGTTAGCAGGGTGCGCGATGCCAGTTCTTTATGCAAAAACCCTAATGCTTCCCGTCAAGCCATTAGAAGTGATACAATCAGCCCAGGCCCCATTAAGCCATCAGTGTCCACCTGTGATAAAGATGGCCATTTGTTTTCTTAAAGCCCACTTAATGTCTGCTTAACTCAATTTGTCAGGAAATGTAGAACAATTTCCTCACAGCCTGAAATTTGGTAGTGGTTCAAAGTCAAAAGGCCAGGTCTAGTCCTATTCAAATGATATAATAAACAGTCTTCAAATCGAAATCTCCCTTGAGGAGCTGATGTTTACTTTAAAAAAAAAAAATTATGTTAGCTGGAAAAGAATAACATTTGCATCCTTTATTGTGTGTGTGCGCGCGCGTGTGTGTGTGCGTTTTAATTTCTCTAGTCCTGGAATATGTCTACCAGTGAAAAGGGCCATTGCTTGATTAGATGAGAAAATAACTTTATTCTCTTTTTAAGTTCAGCCACAAATTGGTTTCAGAAAGAGCAGAAGAACCTTTGCAAAGCATCGGTTTCTTACTATAGCGATCGTTCCAGCCTCCTTAAGGAATCCCATTGTAATATGCACAAATTTACTTTTTAGTCTAATTTAATTTAAAACATTCTCCATATTGCTTACATGTCTAGCCATTTGTTGCAGATTGATATTGCCTTTTTAGATCCCTTGAAAGAGAAAACTAAATTATGGGTTTTTGAAAATATTTTATCCTTTAAATATATTAATCAGTTTTGGAATAATATCAGTGGAGGCTGGCTTTGCCCCCATCCAATGCATTTCGAATCACATGGCCAATTACCTGTGCTCAAATGCAGCTTCTGGTCCTCCGCAGGATGGAAAAGATCAGAAGACACTTCCGCGCTGCACCAACAGGGGGCTCTCCAAAATATCCCACCTACATTTGCTTCCTACCATTCCAAATTCATAGTCCATACAAATTAAACACTGATTTTGAATGAAATTTATACCCAAGAAATTAAATTTTATTTGTCCAACAAATTCTACATTCGGAATATTTAAATTCTGGTCTCTTGTGTTTCTGCTGAGAAGAACTGGGAGCTAGCTGACTCCTGATGCTAACTCTGAAGGATACTGTCTGAACGCACTATGCATAGCAGGTGAACTGAAGAACTGAGTCAATTATCTAGATAGTTTGAACAAAAGATATTAATTAGGCAGCTAATGTGTACAGAAAGATCGAGGCAAAAGTAGGGTTTAGGGATGTCAGTTACCTGGATACTACTTCATTTCTCAACTCCTCTACAGGTATAGAAACTATTAACAATTGTAGTTTCCAAAAGAGAAGAGAAATCGATATGACTTAGGGGGGTAGGTATGGGACTGAAATGTTTGTTTCAATATAAGATGAATGGCAGCCTATTTTCTGACTTAGAAATACTATCACACAATCTCATCCATGAACTGGTTTTGTGTTTATAGGATTTATTTTCCACCCTTGAGAGGTTCAGTTCGATGGGTAAAATAATTCCCTAAGAAAAGATTTGATTGAGAAAGAATCATAAATTAGAATATGGAGCTAGAATATATTTATATGCATGGCAGTGCAGGATACGTGGTCTCGCTTCAGGTTGCAAATATACATGCCCGTGGCGTTTTATCTTCTCTGTACTCTCCCTACACCAGTAACTTACATCCATTGCTTTCACCCATGAGAAGCAGGTGTCCAACCCTGCCTTTGCTTTCTTGATTAAGGAATATACTCACTAAATAAAAGATTAACTGCAGCCTGGATGATGTGGCTCAGTGGTTGAGCATTGACCCATGCACCAAGAGGTCACTGGTTCGATTCCCAGTCAGGGCACATGCCCAGGTTGTGGGCTGGATCCCCAGTGTGGGGCATGCAGGAGGCGGCCAGTCAATGTTCTCTCTCATTGATGTTTCTATCTTTCTCTTTGCTTCTCCCTTCTTCTTTCTCTAAGATCAATAAGGAAAACAAACAACAAAAAAAGATTAACTGCAACAAAAATACCTAGAGAAAAAGTCAAGTATATTACTTTCGTAAAAATGGTTTCATCTGTGAAAATAGCTGATTTTTCTGTTTTATGTGCATAGAACAACTAAAGTTTGCCATCTATACCAAACACAGAGAATTATTTTTATTATCAAGACTACACATAATCATCACAGAAAATTTGGAAAATGAGTTTTTAAAATGGAAAAAAAGTCATCGATAATCCTATTATTCAAAGATAACTTATCATGGGTTAATATTTTGCTATATTTTCTAGCAGTTATTTTAATTAACTTCTTTGCAAAACTGTAATTATTATATGGTATCGAAGCAAGTGTACAAACTTACTTTAAATTGTCTCTTTTAACAGATTACAAACATAATAAATATTTATTAAAGCTAACTTGAATGGAAAAGTAAAAATAAGAAAATTAAAATCACTCTGAACTTTATCACCATATTTTGGGGATGTTTCAATCTACTTGTGCTACATCCCCCACCCCAGCCTACTTAATTTTAAAACTTATACAACATAAAATATATATATATAATATTTATCATTGCTCGTTTTTTTCAGTTTTTATCACTTTAATTGCCCCCAACTCAGTTTTTAAATACAATTATTTTAGAAATAAAGAATTGTTGTCAAAATTCTTAGCAATCAACAGGAGTAAATATTCAACTGTTCTTGAAAGTTTTGATTTGTAAGAGGGAAAGAGAAAGTTCATTTAGTAATTCTTCGATGCAATGTTCCAATAATGGTATTTGCTAGCGAATGCCAGATTGAATAGCACCAGTCATCATTGTAAATGGTCATTAAATGTTCCCAAACCTGAATTGTGAAGGGTGGACTGCAGGAAAACCATTTCCTGGTATAAGCATGAAATGAAAGCCAGAAATAATCAATGGGGCCTTCTGACTTGGGGGTCCAAATAAGAAAAGGAGATACTTGGTTTTGCTTATAATGACTCTATTCTTGAGTTACAAATTTTGATTCAGCACTTGGTAATCTTAATATAAGCCTTCAAGTAAACTTTGCAAGAAAGCACTGTTACTAAGAATCTTTGAATAGATGAGAATATCTTTCTGTTGGTTTAACATGCAAAAGATAATTTAAGTATGCACACAGTTTGGGGGCTACAACCCACAGCCTTAAATAGTAGATATTGCTTTGTTTTAACTTAGAATTTAGCAAGGTATGTCTCAGGAGAGCCGGGTTGTTTACTCATTTAGTCTTATTTCGGTTCAAAATAGTGTATCTACACACTGATGTTTTCTTAGAACCTAGCTATTATTTTTAATACTGAGATAGATATTTTCACTCACAGAAGTTTTCTTTAACTTTGTCTTTGATTATTATACATTTTTCAGATGTTCTGGTTTCCGCAAATATACGTATACTTGTAGATAATCTCAATTCTTTGACTTCCAGCATGTCTCCTTCCTAGCATTGTTTTGTGTCCACATTCTGGGGAAGCTTCGATATAATTGATCTAATTTTTTTCAAGGACAATTTAGCCTTTAATGCAAAATTTAATTTTGCTTTGCATTTTTAGTTTTCACACTGTCTTCCCTCACCATCCAGCTCCCTATAGTCTTCTCCTAGTATCTTTTCATCTTACCCTGTTCTCCCCACATGGCTTGCTAATCCTCTTCATGAGACCTTGATGTGTCAAATTCTATTGAAGATGTTAAAGTGTTTCCTAATTGGCTCGTGGTCATTGTGAGAGTTCTGTGCTTCTGAGCATTGTTTTCTCATCTAAAATGAGTTTTTTCATAGGTCATGCATTGTTGAAAATTGTGTTGTTTACTCATTTCAAAAGATGGAAATGTATCCAATATTCTATGCCTATCACATTTTACCCTCTGCCTCAGATGTAGTCTAAGTCTTGTTTTGGAGCAATACCCAGATGACAAACTGATCACAGCTCTCATACTAATTCTTATCTAGCATATTTATTGTCTTGTGGCCTTACTGTCATCGAATTTTCTCCTGCCATATTCCTTAACTCACTGGCACTCTAAAAGATGAAATGCATAAAACATTAGAATTCCAAGAATTTATTCCTAATAGAATTTTGCCCATCTCCACCCCTCTTGTGTTTTGCATATGGAACTACAATTCCTGTGGTGATATGTGTCCTTATCAGGGCATCCTTTCTGCTTTCCACTCACAGTCTCTTAGGTTAATTTATGGACATTGCTCTCTCTAAAGCACTGCAGGTAAAAGAGGAGCCTTCCTCTGTCGTTAGGAGGAGAGAACACTAGGAAGAAAGAAGAGGAGGAAAGCTAGGACTCAACAGCATTAGCTGTGTAAGGTAGTGCTGCCCAGTCTTTCAGGTTGGCATAGACCTTGCGTCTTTGGTTCTGAAGTCAGGCAGTTGAAGAAAGATAAAGATATGTCTGTCTGCTTTCCGAAAGGCAGGTTTTCTGGTCCAGTGGTTCAGTAACACAGCTCCTCCCACCACTGACATTTTTCAATTAAGTTCAATCTGTCTTGAAGGAAAATTACTCTTAACTTTTTATCATCACCTTGACGGTCAGTCCCTCTTTATTTTAAGAATTCTAGTCAATTCTCTTTGTCTTCAAGCATATTTGTTGACAAGTTCCAAGAGCTGGTTTAGGTGTTGCCTACCAGATGCTATTTTAAACCAAAAGTCAAAATTTGCATCCTTTTTTTCTAGAGGGCATCACATTGAAAGTTTGCATTCAAATTCTCCCTTGGAGTGTGACCTCTGCCTATAACTTCTTTACATTTGCGTCTTTACCTGGAAATGGTGACGGACCTGAGAGGATATTTATTTTTAGTCCCATCATTTGCAAGGCCCTCTGAGCTTCTACAAAGATACTTAGAATCACAAAATGCAAATCAATCATTTATCACAATGGTACATTTCAAAATATTTTCCCATTTGGGGGCTTTATTCTTTCATTATCTAAACTATACCTTGGTTCTTTATAAAAAGAATTTTGTACTTTACACCATAGAGAAAAAAAGTTTCTATTGGCTTGAATTGCCGGGAAGGAGGTGTGTGAATGGCCCCAAGTTATACATTTGCAGAGGAAATATCATCCGATGCTCAAGTCGGCCTTTTCTTGGCGCACAAAAAGAACCACACCGAAGCTAGGTTTAGAATCTGTAACAAAAGAATTCCACAATCTCTTACCTTTGGAATGGACATTAATTAAAAGAAACAGTCATATCCCCCGTGATCGGAGTTTAACTACTATTAATCAGAGTTCACCATACAATTAACACTTTGAACTGATTAGCAAATGGAAATCCTAGCAGGAAACTTGCAGGTTAGACTAGGGAATGGACATCATCTGTTACCCAACTCCGTGTCCCTCATCTTTATAAAAGAAGAAGAAAAAAAAATTAAGAACTCCAGTCCTAACGAATTGGGCAGATTTTGTTTTCGGGGAGGTGTTTGCCATTACATATTGCACATAATGTATGGCACTGTGAGGAGGAAAAAATTGGAGTCAAAGTGGCTGGAAAGTTAGGTCTGCTCTGTAGCACTGTGAGATTGTTGACATCTGCCGAGGTTGGAGCGCTCAGTAAGCAGGAAATGGGGTGTCACTCTGAGTGGTAGTTTACCATTATCCTGGCATCCTAATGAAGTGTCTGCAGCGCACAGAGCTTCTGGATGGCATCTTAACGCACGGCTAAGCAAAAGCACTTCTCTCCCTGTCACTGTCATCCATCTGCCTGCACCCTACTGCAGCCAATGGGATGGAACCATGCTACAATGTGCTATAAGCCATTTAGAGTTGCACATTGCATAATCAGTCCCATCAAATATGTAAAAAATGGCTATTATTGGTTATTTTCCTCAAACTCTGGCACCTGGAGTTTGAGACATTAAAGTTAAACTTTTCCAAGAGCTGCTTATGCTATTAATTCCTCGTTCTGCCCACTATCTAAATGGGAATAAGTTGCATCCTCACATGGCTTAAGTCCTGTTCCTGGACTGAAAGAGTTGTGTGAATATTCATTTAAAAACTTCCCTGTACACCCCACTTGGTGAATTCATCAGTTTACGATATAATGGAGTGATCATTTTCTTTGAGATACTCATTTTTAAGAAAAGGACAAAGAATAAAGTGACTCAAATCGCAGATTGGTTGTTTTCCTCTTAGAGCACGATATTCAGTTCACAGTGAAAGTCTGAGGTTTTTCAATACATTTCTTTAAAGACACAGTGCATTTCACCAAGTTCATTTGCATTTTTAACAAGCGTTGTCAATGCTGGATGATTACATTGGGTGCTTTAAGACTATCTGCGATGAAATTCAAATGCCTTGGAGAGGCTATCTCTAGTTATCCGGTGGCATCATTAGGGCAAGATATGTGTGTCCTACTCCCGAAACTTCTAGAGAGACTGGGCTCTAGAGGCGGCTGCAAAGCAGCTGGACTCATGGCAAGAACTGAATGACAAGATGGCCACAAAGTTGAGAAGGCATTGTCTGTAAAAGGGGCAACAGGAATCAGCTGAATTGGGGAGGTGGGCTGGGGTTAGATAAACATAACATAGTTTGGTTGCATCAAGAATTTCTTCGCAGACATTAAAACTATGGCAAACATCACAGCGGGGAGGCGCGCCCGGCAGCACAGTGGGAAGCCGAGCGGCTGCCCCGGTGCCTGGCTCCAGCCACCGCTAGAAGTCTCCGACTTTCATTAGCACTCGACAGTTCACCGGTTCCCCCAGAAAAGGACGAAAATCCAAGCAGCAAAGGCCCATACTAATTATTGTAAATACTCCCAGGTTACAGTATTTGGGGGGCAATGATGGCCGGCTGATGTTAAACTAGAACAAAAGAGTCATTCTGAATTTAAAAACAATCAGAGGGTTGGTTTGCTGTTTTGTTTTAAATTGGGGCAGCCTTTCCTGCCATTGGTAAGGCAGCGTGTTGGAATATTAGACCACCTCTTTCCAACAAAAGTTTAGGTGATAAGTGTGTGCAACTCCTGAGCAGTAAAAGTACAAGTTAATTTCACAAATGACTTCCCCCCCACCTCTGCCTTCCCCCAAATTTATGCAAGCTTATCTCACAAGTCTCTGAAACAGAAACTGTTTCCTCTGAAGAAAATTTGTAATAATACACAAATTAGAATGGAGCCAAATGTAACAAGGTAAGCAAACGAATACACATCTCTGCAAAATGCTGCACCTCAGGTTAAAGTATCCCCCCTCCCTTCAAACAATGGAGTTATTTGAGAAAAATATTGGCTTCCTCAAGGAGAGAGTGGTTTGCGATTGATGTCCAGAAACATTTAAAATGGTAAAGGTTTTGTAATGGAATGATAGGTGTTTATTTCTGCTAAATCCAGGCTGGGGAATCTGGTTTCTTCATTCATGTTCCCCCAGCTGCTGTCAGCATTAAAGCCCATCAGCTTCCCTTCATGTTGGAATATTTCTCCAGAACTCATTTGCAAAAGAGTCGAAGCAATATTAAACACCACATCTAAACCTCCTTTAAACACACAAAGAAATAGGGAAGAGCACATCAGAACTAGACCGTTGAGAAAATCCTCCTTTCAAATTTACTGTCTGCTTCACATGCTAGTATAAAATAGCCCACAAAGTCCCGTTTGTGAACCATTTGAAACAATCTTGATTTGCTTAAATTGTCACATTCTTCTTGCACATTTCTTCCTAAATGCAGAAATGGCAAAGAATTCTTCTCCCTCTTCATTATAAAAGTGCAGAATTTCTGGCTTGTTTATTCCTAATGGAACACTTGAGAAAGAAGAAAATATATAAATATCTCTTTCAGAAGATTAGTTGTCTCAATCTTTTAAAAAGAGAGTATGTGTTCATTTCTTCCCCATGGTAACAACTTGGGCTCTTCATTGTAATTTTCCATTGTCAAATTAATGCATTTCACTTTACTGACTTGATCCCATCCTTCTAAAACATTGTACCTTTTAATATCCGTATTTCTTCCATACTAGATATTAATGGATTTTATGAGGACATAGATAGTTAGGAACAGAACCTAAGCAATTTTAAAAACAAATTTGTTGGAAGACCCTTCTACTCCATTGTAACTCACAGAAACAGAACCTGAAAAAACTCACAGTCTAACAAAATCAAACTATAGTTTACTCCTCATGAGACCTTTTCCCAAGCTAAGGATTTCAGGTAAGAAATGGCATAAGTGTTTTGAGTATTTCAAATCAAACATCAGAAATGTTTTCTGATTTACTAGTAAATATTCCATTGACAAGGTCAAGAACAGAGAAAATTCTGGCCACCAAGACAGAAGAGAGAATAAGCATTAAAAAAAAAAAAGTAGATGGGGTTTATCAACTGCAATTTCTGAAGTTCTATACAGTCCCTTTACAGAACGTGAGGGAAGTCTCTTACCTATAATGGAAGTGTGTGGTGTATTTTCCTACCATATATGTGGTTCTTCAAATATTATATTAAGGATGTTAATGAAAAAAATGGCTAATATTTTCAAGAAACTATAAAGAAAAAAGAGAGAGAGGGCGAGGAAAGCAAGCTGTGGCAAAAAGTCCTGGGCTCAGCAGCTTTCTGGGGGAAATGGTGAAATGTGACTATGTGATTTATAATGAGAAAAGGTATCTACAACATACAATTTTCTACCTAGCTGCAAATAATAATTCATAGTGATGTCCCTTCCAGATAAAAGACCTTTGCTATGTAGGACCCATGTGGTAAAATGATCATGATAAATGTCAGACCAGTGCAGGTAACGGCTTTACAAACCATTAAGATTAGCTGGCTCTTTTTCCCGATGATAACAGTAACCATGCTGTGACTCTAGGTGGTAATAATATCTCAGTCCTGATAAATGCTAGAGCCCAGCAGAGGTGTTTATCATTCCCAGTTCAGAAATGCTGACTAAAGTTGCCACATGTTGCCTGTTTTTCTTCTTTTACAACAGTCTCACAATTAAAAAAAAAAAAAAAAAAGGCTGAATCATAAAATTATTTGATTCCTCATTTCTTAAAGGGTTTGTATATTTGTGCTGCTAACTCTCCCGGCTCCCGATGTCACTGTGGGACCTTGTCAAACAAACCGTCCAGAAAAACATTTCACATACTAACCGTTATCCCCTTTCCAGAGACTTTGCATTCAAAATACATGGTTATGAATAAAGTTTAATGTGCTTCCTTTAAAAAAATGGTTTAACCCAAACGAGAGGGGGAAATGATTCTTAGTTAGTATATGTCTTAATTGCATGATAGATCCTAGTTTTCAAGTGAGATTTTTTTTAATTCCCTATAAATTTAATTTTTCTACCAATAGAAAGGGATAGACACTTACATTAAAACTTCATATCTAGAAAAGTATTTGTAGGGTTTCTACCCTTATGACAATGTACAAAGATAATGCTTAATATAAAGAGCTACTTGAGTATTTGAAAAGAATTACTGGTTTATGATTAGAAAGATGTCAAATGATTCAAAATGGTAAGCCTTGTTTTTTATGTGTGTGTTTTTTAAAAGCCTATAAAACTAGATATATATGAACAAATATAGTCTAATGAAAATTCTCACAGGAGAACTGAATTTCAAAGAAATAAACTAGTGAGCTTCATTTTCTCAGCACAAATTATGGCCTAAGGGTGAATTAGTATCATTTGTAAGTTACAGATATGTACTTGGCCACCATGACGCCTCCAAAATTACTCTGAAAACAAGAGATTCTATGGAGGACAACATGATCATGCTTTTCCTGTGAAGGCTGCTGCTGGGGGCCAGCCATTGCTTGCTCTGCGTTCGCACAGAGGGGCATTGCTGCGAGTTTGAGGAAGTCGGGTCTCAGGGTCTTAGGCTGGGGAATCTGAGGAAATGCTACCATCCTAAATCGAGTGCACCAAGGCTATGAAAAGACCTGAGCGTCTGCAACTCGAGCACGTGCCCTCAATGTGACCAGTGCCCTGGAAGCTCTAGAATAACACGGATGAAAAAGAAAAGGTGATTTTATCACCTTCCTGAATGCACCTGTGGGTGTGTTAAAAGGCTAAGAAAGAATTTGAAGGTCTTCAGAAGTTAATTAGATAAAATATACATGTTCTTAGTCTGGTAGTCAGAGGATTTCTCGATTATTTTTTATTTATTTGTGGTATAATGAGCTGACATCTTGGAAGCTTTTGTGTTTCAGGATCACCTTGGAGGATCCCTTCAGTGAGAACAAAGATATAAACTTCATTGATACTTATATTATGATAGGTCTTAAATTCAAACATCTCTTATGACATATTGTGTATTCTCTCTTCTCCCCTGAGGTTATAAAGTTGCAGAAGGCAGGCACCACCTATGTCCCTGCCACAGGCGGCACATGGGCCTTAATATATTTGGTTTTCTTCAACCACATACACATATACATGTACAATACTTTTTAAATGATTTGAGAAAGATACATTTATTTTCTTTTTGAATAATTTTTTAATTACTCATTGCCAGAGAGTAGGAATAGAGGCGGCAAGAAATAGAGGTTGCATTCAGCCAGTGTGGCTCAGTGGTTGAGCATAGACCCATGCACCAAGAGGTCACGGGTTTGATTCCTGGTCAGGACACCTGCCCAGGTTGTGGGCCTGATCCCCAGTGGGGGGCATGCAGGAGGCGGCCAGTCGATGTTCTCTCTCCTCGATGTTTCTCTCTCTCTCCCTCTCCCTTCCTCTCTCTCTATAACAAATAAAGGGAAAAGTAAAAAAGAAGTCGGGGTTGCACGGAGGATGAGGCCGGCTCCTCACAGCATGCTCTGGACGGGCCAGCTCCCCCAGGATGCATCTGGGATGCCAGCCCTGTCCTCACGGGTGAGGGGACCCACCGGCTTACGGCGCTCAATTGTCCAGGAGTATTTTTTTTTTTTATCCTCACCCGAGGATATTTTTCCATTTTTTGTACAGACAGAGTGGGAGGGAGAGAGAGGAAGGGAGAGAGAGAGAGAAACATCGACGTGAAGGGACACATCAAGTGGCTGCCACCCACACGACCAACCAGGGCCGGGGACAAACTGCAACTGAGGTATGTGCCCTTAGCGGGAACCGAACCCGGGTCTCTCCGGACCGCAGGCCGACGCTCTAACCGCTGAGCCAAACTGGCCAGGGCATGTCCAGGAGTATTTTTGTTACTGACATTTATTAGCTACCGACAGTTATTTCCATTTTAAAAATTCTTCCTAAAAGGGCTTCTTCATTCAAAAACAGACAAAATATTGACACCTCATGGAAGGACAAGCTATGATATGAGAGAAGCCTGTTGGCCAATGAGGTGACAGCTCTAGTGCCCAGGTGACCCCCAGCAGAACAGAAACAGGTCTCACCTGAGTCCGTTCCATTCCATTCCAGCTGCCTCTTTCCGACCCTGCGAGTCACATGCCTCTGAGTTGAACTGTTTTGACACAAATTCTCAACACCTCAAGTCAAACATGCCAGGTATCACAGGCACTGAGAATGTGCCTTCCTGTTAATGCAATGTAAAGTGTGGCTTTTCTGGTTCGGAGATGGTGAGGGGTATGGAACCTTGGAAAAGTGCGGACGCCAACTCCAGGTTAGCCTGGAGGCCATTGTTTAGGGTACAATGCCGTGTCTGTTTATAATCTATCTACTGGGGAATTAGAACCAAACGCTCTTTGATAATGGACAGCAGTCTATGTATTTACAAAATGGCCACATAGTGTGGGGCTGTTTCTGTTTTTTGGAAAGAGCACTAAAGACTGAAAGGTATGGCTTCATATGACTTTGGAAATAGCCTTGAACTATGAGCAATCATGCATCAGGGCTGATACAGAGGATGAGTCAAAAGAAAAACTTCAAGGGGACTTTCATTTAATGAGCACTTATTATATGTGCATTTAATTCTACTAACAATCCTGTGAAATATGTGTATGGGGGTTTTGGGGTACTTTTAGGTAAGAAACTGAAAACATCAAGAGTTCAAGAAACTTGCCCCAAATCATATTTCAGGGAAAGAATTCTACCTCGTTTTTTAAGACCTCTGCAGTTTACCACTTCTCTTATTTATAATGGGAGTCTGAAGTTACATGTCTGTTTATCTGTACCCATGTGTGAGTCTTGCATTTTCCCTGGGAGTGTATCTTCCTAAAGTAAATGCAATTTATTTAAAAAAAAATTTATCAAGCAAGTATTGGCATGCCTTGGATGATTCCTCAACACCCAACTCAAGTTTTATAAATTACAAGGCCTATCCTCGAAGATGTATAACCCATTGCAAAGGGCACTTATAGAATGTTCTGAAGATACTCATTTCCCCTAGAAGCCCGGACTGCCTTGAACTAAATTTTGAAATGGTCATGATATAAAAAGCATAAATCAGATAGAAATGGACTGCTTTCTTCCAAAGATGGCCCTGACGTGTAAGTGACCGCCATCTTTTCATACCGGATGCATCATACGTTCCAGAATAACTCTCCGAGGCAGAACAGCTGTGGTACTGCTGACCTCCTCCAGACAAGGGGGCACAGCTGTCCTTTAAGAATGACAGATAAATGGAAGGAAGAGTGTGCCCTGGCACACATGGCGACCGGGAGAGTTTGGTCTCCTCTTCTGAGTGGGCCTATATAACAAAGCACAATTTATTTTGAAATATGATTCAACATGTGGCCATAAATAAGTTAAGAATAATAAATAGATGGACGATAAGGCCAGAAAAGTGTTCAGAGGTCAGTAGGTCCAGGGTTCTGTACTGCACAGAACTCTTTCCATCATCGTATAACTTTCTCTTATCTCTTTGCAAAAAGGCATTCGGTTGTAAATATCCTTGTTTTAGTAGCAACATTTCATGCAGATAAATGCAAATGTAACCATCATAAACCATATTTTTTTTTTAAATGTGTCCTCAAATCCATGAATCAGGGGAAACTATAAAGCCACATCCTCTCACAACATTAAAGTCTATTTCACATCATGTAGAAGAAGTCATTTCTCTAAGGAGCCTGTTTTGAAGACACTCATTTCCAACAGAGTTCGGGGTAGTTGGAGAAAATGGGGCCAGGTGGGTGGGAAATGGGCACCAGTAAGAAACAGTTTACTAGTTTATGTCAACGTGTGTGTTATGTCTATTGTTACATATACTCTTTTTTATTATTATTATTGGGTGGCAAAAATGAAGTCCCACAGAAAGGTTTTCTGCACAGTTGTGGGTTCATGGCTTAGTTTGGAGAGGTCATTGGTATGGGTGGGGAACTAAAATGGAGGCGAAAGAGCACAGATAGATGCAAAAATAAGTCATTAGGAAGTAAGGCAGGAGCTACTGTGAGTGAAGGGGCAAAGAACTGCGGAGTTTTTCACTACTGGAAAGACTTCTATACCCGCCTTTTAGTACACAGTTTACGTAAGAGGTTCTCTAATTCTCCGTGTAGGAAACGTTTCTTGTTTCCCACTTTAGTCACAATGTAAAGAAGTCAGAGATAACTCGGTCTTCTCAAAACTCTCACTATTTCACAGTAAAGAGAAACCAGATGCTGAAGGAGAAACATTAACATGCTCACGTGCTCACTGAATCAGTTGAAGATGGTTGACACATCTTCAGTAAGCTGTGCATGAATCTTAGCTCACTATCCACTCCTGTATCACATATGCGATTCCAGCTCCTAATATGACACGTCAGTAAACCAGATCTGAAAAGGTGTCATTTCGATTTTAATGTTTCCAATTGTATTTTTAGATGTTGCTCCACTTAGAAGTGTTTGTGTTATTTCCTGGTGTTACCAGGTATGGAAGAGTGGGTGTGGTACTGATCTGAATGGGAACCCACTGTTTTCCTATCAACTCTCCACAGATTCTATTCTGATTATAGTGTAAGAAAAATAAATTGCTCCTCTTTGATAACATTTTACCCCCTCAAGCCATTGTCCAGTTCTGCCTCTATGTTTGTATAACTTAGCCACTCACATG
Source organism: Molossus molossus (assembly GCF_014108415.1). Classification (NCBI taxonomy): domain Eukaryota; kingdom Metazoa; phylum Chordata; class Mammalia; order Chiroptera; family Molossidae; genus Molossus; species Molossus molossus. Next base: position 27,228,750 of record NW_023425346.1, read on the forward strand.
TGTGTACCACAATTCAATGGTCCAGTTCTTCAAGTGTGGGTGAAAATTGAGAAAGGGAAAAAAAATATTTCTATAAAATACACTTTATGTGGAATGTTTCTACAAGCAGATATGGAAGCCACCACATACTTTTACAAGGATTCGTCTATGTGACTGGACTACTCACCAATCAGATCATCAGTCTCCAGCCTCTCAGAAAGGGTTCAGTGTTGTGACACGTCAGACACCAGAGCAAGTGCACTGTCGCCGCTGGCAACAACCCAGTTCGACTCGTTTTGAATGCTCACTGCAACCAGATAGTATGATTAATGCTGAAAATGGAAAGTAAACCAGACCCAGTAGGGGACTCAGAAAAGGGGAAGGGGGGGAAGGGATGAACATTTGTGAACTACTTACTTTTTGCTAGTCATTGTGCTGGGTACATTACATACTATCTTGTTTAATCCATAAAACTGTCCTCTTAGATATTATTCAGAGAAAATAAGAAACCTGTCCAAGACCAGCTAATAAAAGCTGTTACAGAATTCAAACCGAGTTCTGTCTATTCCAACCCATGTTCATGTCTTTTATCTGTTCACTTACTCTTTCTTCGTTTATTTAAAACATTGTATGCCCTTGTAAGAGCTTCTGAGCTTTCCAGGAAAAGTCCCAGTCTAATGGGAGAAATTAGTAGGCAATCAAGCCATGCCATTTTTAATTTTTTAATTAAAAAAAAATTTTTTGCAATTTTTATTAATTTAGTTTTGTTACAGATGCTTCTCCTTTTTCCCCCAGACACCCTCCTCCCAATCTTCCCCCCTCCCCCAGCATTGTTGTCTATGTCCGCTGGTTACGTAAGCATGCATATAAGTTCTTTGGTGTATGGTATATTGTAATAATTATGTATGGTTCCAGTTGCATTTTGCATTCAATATTATTTTGTATTATTTTGTATTAGTTTCAAGTGTACAGCTCAGTGGTTAGACAATCATATACTTTACAAAATGGTCCCCCCAATATTCCTAGTATGCAACTGGCACCATAGATAATTATTACAATATCATTGACTATATTTCCTATGCTGTACTTTACATCCCCGTGAATGTTTCATAACTACCAATCTGTACTTGTCAATCCCTTCACCTTTTTCACCCAGCCCTCCAACTCCTCCCCTCTGGCAACCATCAGTCTCTTCTCTGTATCTATGAGTCTGCTTCTGTTTTGTCTGTTCATTTATGTTGCTCTATAGATTGCATACATAAGTGAAATCATATGGTATTTGTCTTTCTCTGATGGACTTATTTTACTTAGTATATCCTCTAGGTCCATTCATGTTGTTGCAAAAGGTAAGATTCCATTCTTTTTATGGCCAAGTAATATTTTATTGTATATACGTACCACCACTTCTTTATCCACTCGTCTACTGATGGGCACATGGGTTGCTTCAAGCCGTGGCAGTATTGTGTGGAATATCATATAAATAGAATGTCCTAAGAACAATGGAGCAGAGACGGAGAACTGACTCTGTCTAAAGGAAATTCATAATTATTTTACCTAGTGGTTAAATAGACTTAGTAAAGTTTTCATTGCTGCCCAAGCACCATGGCAGGGACCTTGCAAATTCATATATTTCCAATTAAGCAACCCCCACCTTTCTGAATCTCACCCTTGACAGCATCCTATGTTCCCAGCCTAATCTATGGCTGCTACATCTGTAGTTCTCAATGTCAGCTGATCTCTTTTTTGGAGATTCTAACATTGACTTGATCATTACTATGGCCAGAGATTTTGGTAAATTTAGAAAGGTCTCTCCTCCCCTCCCTTCTTCTCCCCTCTAATACCTTTTTTCACTTTTTTTAAACAGTAAAGCATACTTTTACATTTTTTAAAATATGTTTTTATTGATTTTTTTTAGAGAGAAGAAGAGAGAGAGAGAAACATCAATATGAGAAAGAAACATCAATCTGCTGCCTCCTGCACGCCCCACACTGGGGATCAAGCTTGCAACCTGGGCATGTGCCCTGACAAAATCAAACCCGGACCTCTCAGTCCATGGGATGATGGTCAATCCACTGAGCCATTCAGGCTGGACTTTTTTTTTTTTTTTTTAATAATAGGCATACTTTATTCAGCACCGTCACGATAGGTTTAGAGACTACTGTTACCACCTGTTCTACTACCATCTTTATTGCCTGAACCAAGAGGGTCAACAGATCCTCAGGTAAATTCTATTACTAGCATGGCTTATATATTTTTGCACATAATTACCCGTGTGTAGCATTAGGTTCAGAATGCTAGACACAAGGTATCCAAGTGTCCCTAAGAGCTCTTTCCTGGACATACTGTACCAATTTTATGATCATGGTTACTGACTTGTGTTAGTACTTTTCCTGAGTTTCTGGTGTCCCATTGACTCCAACTGGTCTTACGAAGCATCACATTGTCTTAACATCATTGAGCTACAAGGATGCTTTCTACCCTTTTGGCAAAAAGATTAGATCTGTTGTCTTCTATGATATTGCAAGTGGCTTTTCTTTTTTTCTTTCTCTCTCTCTCCCCTTTGTCTCTTTCATGGCAGTTGTCCAATCCATATTATGTTGGAACTCTTCTAAGAATAACTGCAATTTTGAAAGCTGTAATTGTGGGAGGGATTATTTACAGGCCTTTGTGGTTTTAGGAGGAGGAAGAATAAAAGCTTCCAAGCACAGTTCTACTAGGAAGACTGCCCCATCCCACTTTAGCCAAATACCATCTTCTACAGGATATTTTTCCTATAAATTCTTATAAAAAGTGGGGTTTTGTTGTTTTTTGTAACAGTAATTTGAAAAAACTCTTCAGTTTCTGAACTCTTACTTCACTTTATGAAGTTACCTACCTAGTAGCAGGTGATTACAAAGTGGCCTTTAGGAAGTACATCATATGATTAACTATGTTTGGTGTTAGTGTCAGAGAAACATTCATAAAGGCGTCAGTACACTGAGGCTTAGTTTCTTATGCTCATGAAACTCAGAGGCAGACAGAATGGGGCAGTGTCGCTGCTGCACAGATTCAGGGAGCACCTGCTAGCTGTGCGCCCCGATCTGCTCTGCACCCCGATCTGCTCTGCCTCTGTTCTCAACGTCGTCTCCTGCTATCACCGTTCCATCTACATGCTGAAGAGCAGAGGTCAGCACCCTCTGCATGCCCTCCCAGAAGCCCCACATTGACTTAAGCCTCAATGGCCAATCTTAGTCACATGGCCACTCCAGCTGCCAAGGAAGCTGGCAAATGAACTCTTTCAACTGGGTCTGTGGCCATTCCCTCCACACTGGGATTGTCTTGCTAACGACGAAGGGAGTGGATATTGGGTGGGTGTTGTCTTACATGTTATTCTCTTATACATCATCTCAGGGTCATCTAGAGCTCCGTGCTAGAAGTTAGAGATAAAAATATAGAAAATGCGCCCAGCTGGTGTGGTTCAGTGGTTGAGCTCAACCCATGTACCAAAAGGTCACCGGTTTGATTCCCAGTCAGAGCACATGCCCAGGTTGTGGGCCAAATCCCCAGTGAGGGGCATGCAGGAGGCGGCCAATCGATATTCTCTCTCATTGATGTTTCTATCTCTCTCTCCCTCTCCCTTCTTTTCTCTCTAAAATCAATAAAGAAAAAAAAAAAAGAAAAATGTATAGAAAATGCTGCCCTAGCAGTTTGGCTCAGCGATTGGAGCATTGGCCCAGGGACTGGAAGGTCTCGGGTTCAATTCCCGTCAAGGGCATGTATCTGGGTTGCAGTTTCCATCCCCTGTCCCTGTTGGAGTCGTGCAGGAGGCAGCCAATTGGTGGGTCTCTCTCACATGGATGTTTTTCTCGCTCTCTTTCTCCCTTTCTCTCTCCCTCCCTTCCACTCTCTCTAAAAATCAATGGGAAAAAAAATATATCCTTGGGTGAGGATTAACAAAAAGAAAATAGTACAGAAAATATTTAAGTTCAATAAATAATTATAATTCTGTGCACTGGTTAAAACTATGGTAAGATGAATTCTCTAGAGCATGTAGTAACTTTGTTGTTGTTGTTTTTTATCCTCACCCGAGGACATTTTTCCATTTTTTTGTTCAGACAGAGTGGGAGGGGGAGAGAGGGAGAGAGAGAGAGAGAGAGAGAGAGAGAGAGAGAGAGAGAGAGAGAGAAACATCGACGTAAAAGGGACACATCAAGTGGCTGCCTCCCACACAACCCAACCAGGGCCTCGGACAAACTGCAACCAAAATATGTGCCCTTAGCGGGAACTGAACCCGGGCCTTTCTCGACTGCAGGCTGAGCCAAACCGGCCAGAGAGTAACTTAGTTTTTATTATGCCATCCAAGCACATAAACGTAAAAAGGAACCAAAACAAAGAAAAGCAGTTCATGTGGCATGCAGTTTGGAAGAACTTAATGTTTTAAAAAGGTATATGACTGTTTTATACTTTCAATTTTTGCTTTTGTACTTTCCTAATTTAGAGCAAAAACAAAATGTGTTACAGAGACAGGATAGTATAGAAGTATTAAAAGTGTTTTTACTCTTCCACAAAAATCAAGCAAACCACAGAATATTGGTAATCGAATGGCAATGTGTGCACTTGTGTGTTAGTTTCCTCTTCTTGCTGTAACAAAGGGCCACAAACTCAGTGGCTTCACACAACACAAATTTATTCTCTAACGTTCCGGAAGCTCCGTTTCCTTTCTTTGCCCGGTGTCCAGAGGCTGTCCACGCCTCGGCCTGGGCCCTTCATCACACAGCCACTTCTCTCTGCTCACTGTGTCACATCACTGTCTCTCTGCTCCAATCCTCTCGTTTCCTTCTTCACCACCTTTGTGATTACACTGGGCCCACCTCGATCATCCTGCAGAATCTCCCCATCAAATTACACCTAATTTAATCACATGGGCAGCATCCTTCTTGCCATGAAAAGTAACTTATTTACGGGTTCCAGAGATTAGGACATGGACATCTTTGGAAGTTCATTATTCATCTGACCATGCCTTGTATAATAGTAAAACACCTGTAAGATTTGATTAGTAGCTAAATCAGCATGTGCTATACATGACCTCCCCAGGAGTCCCACAGAACACTTCCACTCAAGTCTTAGTGGCCCATCTTTGTCACGTGGCCACGACCTAATTCAGAGTCAAAATGAAGAAACTCCATGACAGTGTTGAGTACACCTAGTCCCTTTGGCCACTAAGTAGGACTTTAAGCTACTAATTCTTAGTCCAAAACTTTCCTAAGAGTCTGGCCGGTGTGGGTCAGTGGTTAAGTCGACCCCTGCACCAAGAGGTCACCGGTTGGATTCCTGGTCAGGACAAAACTCTCCTAAGAGAATTACCTCATGTACTAATAAAATCTTATTTTTTTCTAACCTTTGTTTTTATTTCTTATTTTTTTCAGAAAAGCAAGACAACAACACAAGGATTGAAACTATGAGATCTCTTGTACAAAAACTCCCTCCACCAAATCGTGACACCATGAGAGTCCTCTTTGGACATCTGACTAAGTAAGTTGGAAAGGTTTCTGGTTGTGTCATCATGTACTCATTTCCTACTTGAACAATATTTAATTTCAGGTCTCTCAAACACGCGTTTCCAAAGGCATCTGTCTCAAATTGTCTCCTCTCGCTGATATGAGTCTGCAGAAGTTTGAGAATGTACTAATAGTAGAAAGGAGACGCTACAAAAGGAAATTCTGAATGAAGTTGTTTTTCCTGGCCTTTTCAAAAAATAGATCCTTGCTGATTGGTGGTCAGAACTGTAGCCAGAGCCCTGGGATGAGGCGTCATTAGTTTGTTATACAGTATAACGTAAGAGCATGAGATGTTTCAGGCATGAGTTTGAAACCTAGCCCTGCCATGTACCAAGTACTAGAACCACAAATTAGTCACTTAAACTCTCTGAAATTTTATTTCCTCACCTGTAAAACATTGACTCAGGTTATTAAGTTGCTGTCCCTGTAAACAACTAAGAGAAGTGTATTCCAAGCAGAGAGAAACGAGTGTGAAAACCCAGAGGACCCAAAGAGCTAGTTGTGTTTGCAAAGCAGGCCAGGATGCTCCAGCCTAATGAACTAGGGAGATGGTGGTGGGAGTCGGGGTCCCAAATGTTAAATGAGTGTCAGATCATATAGGGTTTCTTGATCCACAGTAAGACATTTGTATTCCATTGTAAATACAATGCAGAACCACAAAGAATGCTAAATTGAGGGAACATAAAAGATCACCCCGGCTGCCATGTGGAGAATGGATTGCAAAAGTGAAAGCACGGACACCTGTTAGGAGTCAACCCTAGTAGTCCAGGCAAAAGGTTATGGTGCCTTAGTGGAGCCCTTGGAGAGGTGTTGGGCAGGAGGGTCCAGCTGTGCCTGGTTGGGATGCAGTGGAGAAGGGAGAGGAGAAATTGAGTGTCCCTCTTAGGTCTTGGGCTTGAGCAAATGCAGAAATGGTAGTGCTACACAGATAGGTGAGGCTGGAGGAGGAGCAGGATGAATAGGAATTGCAGACTGAAGAGGTCTATTTTGGACATGTCAAGCTTGAAATGACTGTTACTCATTTGCCCTCTGTAACGCCTTCCTCAGATACCGCAGAACTCAATACAGGTGATGAGGTTTAGCTTCCATCATATGAATATAGTAATGTTCCTTCATCACTTTTATCACCCATCATGCCTTGGGTCTGGTCATTCCTGAAGATTATTCAATGAGTTCACTTCGTGAATTTTAACTGTAAATGTAATACATGCAATTGCGCACACACAAAAATATTAAACAACAGTGGTGAATATTTGATTTAAAAGTGAAATTTGCCTACTAGAAATTAGCCTGCTGAGCAGAAGTAACTAACATTTTAATAAATGTCCTTGCAGACCTGTGTCTGAGCACATGCAAACGTGTGTGTAGTGGTTGAATTGTGTCAAAATACATCAAGTAGCGCTTATTGTTCTGCAACTACTTTGCAACTCATGGAAAGCCTTACATTTCATTAAACAGACTTATCTGATTTTTTCTAATGACGACATAGTATTCCATGGTATGGATAGCTTGTAATTCGCTTAACCAGTCCCTGCATTAGGGAACATGTTTTTATCTGATTCATCATATTAGTTTCTTTCTTATTTTACTCATGAAAGGGCACCTGTGTCAAAGTCCAGAAGACCCCTTGTTGTTGGAATGTCCTTTCTTGTCACCTCCACCTACTGGCTACAGTGGGAAACCCATTGTGATTTAACGAAAGGATCTTGCGCTTTAACGAAATAGATAATCTAGAGTCAGATCCTTGTTCTATACTTTACTCCCTTTATAATCTCAGGCACGTAAAATCATATTAAATAATATCAAGCATATCTTGTGGTTATGAGAATTAAATGAGATAATGCATATAAAATGCCTGGCACAAGGTAAGCATTCCTCAAATGTTAATTCTTTTCCCATAGGGTCCAGTCACACCAGGAAGGGGGTTTCAAGTTACAAGTAAATACTGGCGTGCTTATCTCAGTAACTTTAACTAGACAAAGTCATAAAATAAATGGAAAAGTATACCCTTTAATGCTGTGCAACACCTAATCTTATAGATCCTGAGAAATATCAATTACTCAGTCTCAATTAATCCTTTTTCCCAACTGAAATAACAGCTATAAAATAAAGAAACTGAGAATCAGCTAAATCCTTCTTTGAAAAAAAGAAAACACACAGATGAGAATCCATCCAATTAAAAACCTTCGAAGGAGGAGAATCCTTCACCTTCACGCCACACAATTTCAGTGTGAACAATTAATGCCTGGTTGTGTTTTTATGTCTAAATTAGTTTCCTGATTTTGTTAGGACTTTCATTCAGTTCAGTAGAGATGGAAGTAGATGTTTTTAACTAAGATTTAAGATCAGATTATTATATCACCTTCACAGCATTCACATTAGAAGATTTTTCATTATAGATAGAGAGAAAAGTGTTATTTGCTCACCACCCACCTTTCTTGAGTGGTGTGACCATATTCCACTGTGCCCTGATTTATAAGCTGGGTTTAATTATGCACAAGTGTGTGCACAAGATTATATCTTGTTAAGCATTTCTTGCTAAGTTTTTGATAAACAGCCAACCATGGCATGCCATCAAAGCCTGAAACGACTAAATAAGAAGATTGTTTAACGAGAATTTAAATATATTCATGTTTGAAAGAATCATTAGAATGTTTTCCTTAGTCCTGATGCATTTGGTAGTTCTTCAGAAAATCTACCATCAACACGTGGATGTCGTGTTTATTCCAAATTGTTGCAAATATATATATATTGTGAAGTTTGTTTAGTGAAGGTCAGGGAATGTAATGAAGTGCCAGAAATTCCACTTGACCTGCGTGCTCCTCAGCCAACAGAAGAGAACTCCATTTTTGCAGAGGTCTGAGTTAAACGTTCCCTTGAAAGCAAAGCAACTACCAGCTGAGAAAGCTCAATACGGCACAGTTGGGCTAGAAAGGAAATGCAAGTTCTGGCCACAAAGCCAGAATTTTAAAGGGCTGTGATTCTACTAACCATAGATTACACAATGACTGTAAAGACTAAATCGTCTCAGAATCCAGGGTCCTCATTCTTGATCAAACTCAAGGTCAAGTTCTATGCTCCTGTGGTGATAGCTTGAGATCAGGAATTCAGAATCAGCTATCATTTCCAAAATACCAGCCATTGGAAACCTTTATTATTAGCCATTTCACAAATTGACATTACAGTGAGAAGTGCTGGAAGGTCCTGGGGTACCTTCTGAATCATGACATACATGGCAAGTTCTGTCTCTATAAAAGATAAGTGCTTCCCTGGCTGGTTTGACTCAGTGGTTAGAGCGACGGCCTGTGGTCCAGACAGACCCGGGTTCGGTTCCCGCTAAGGGCACGTACCTCAATTGCAGTCTGTCCCTGGTTCTGGTTGAGTCGTGCGGGTGGCAGCCAGTCGATGTGTCCCTTTCACATCGATGTTTCTCTCTCTCTCTCTCTCTCTCTCTCTCTCTCTCTCTCTCTTTATCTCTCTCTCCCTCCCTTCCTCCCTCCCACTCTATCTGAACAAAATATGGAAAAAATGTCCTCGGGTGAGGATTAAATAAAAAGGTAAGTGCCAAGTGCATGTCCCTTCAGCCAACTTCTTTGGAGAGGCAGGGGACAGTGTGAAGATGAAGTTAATGGGGAGAAGGGCCAGGAAAGATAAGGCTGACTTGCTGATATGTAGCTGTTGGAGGTTGAGAGCCAGGCAAAGGATTTATATAAGAAATGCAGAACTGTCGAAACTGTATCTATCGGACAATTGCCTAATATGCTTAGTGTTTAGGAAAGAGTTGCCTGACATCAGTGTCGGGCGAACAAGAGAGAATGGAAAAGGAACCCAGGAGGCCTCCGGGGAGTTGTAGAAGCGTTGGAGAGGGAAACATCAAATGGAAAGAAATGGCCCAAATCTTGAGACTTTTCAAAGAAAAACTCCACACAGTTTTTATTTCTCTCATTTCTTTGTCCCCCATATCTGGTCAGCCATGGAGGTAAGTCTGAGGTTGCAAAACTGGGTCACTGTGAAAATAGTCCCTCCGACATTAATTTTAAAAAGCAAAAGGAGGCACTGGGGAGAAGGGTGCACCCTTCTCTCTATTTTGCAGATACAGGAAAGAAAAAGATGAGGTTATAGGAAACTAATAGCACAGGGTAAACCCCATTTTGTCAGATGTGTGTTGAATCAAGCCCTCTACATGCTGCCCATTGGGATGCACCAATGGCATACATGTGATATATCTCAATAATAAAAATTTTTCAAATTGTTATGCCTTTCCAGTGGTCATCTTACCTGCTGGAGCCCTATCCTCAGTAACAGGGGAGCTGGTTATGCAGATAAAATTGTTTACAACAGAACATTTGCACTGGTGGAAACCTGGAGCCAGCCCAAGTACCCAGGGATAGGAGACAGGACATGGTACACTGGATCAGCTCCTAATTTGTTAGTGAAATGTAGTTCATAGCTAATTGTTTTTGTTTTTGTTTTTTTAATTTGGGAAAATTCTTGTGCTAAGTGAAATAAAGTCGAGGATACAGTATTTTCTGTACTCGAAGAGAACATAACTAGAAATACGTGGGAAAGCTGTGCATCTGGAAAAGATGGCAAAGATATTTGCTGGGATATTAATATTTCTTTCTTAGAGCTGTTGAATTAGGAGAGGATTTTTCCCTCGTGTATTTCTTTTCCTCTTCTACCAACGATGTAGAAGAAGACACTGAGCTTGAGAGACGAGGTAGAGAGACAGGCTAGGGCCCGACCAGTGTGGCTCAGTGGTTGAGCGTTGCCCCAGGCACCAAGAGGTCGCCAGTTTGATTCCCAGTCAGGGCACATGCCCAGGTTGTGGGCCTGATCCCCAGTGGGGGGCATGCAGGAGGCGCCAATCAGTGTTCTCGCGCATCAATGTTTCTATCTCTCTCCCTCTCTCCTTTCTTCTCTGTAAAATCAATAAAGAAAAAAAAAAATGTTTTTTAATTTAAAAAAAGAGAGAGACAGGATTGGGAGGTGGGCAGACTGAACGAGAGTCCTGGCTCTGCCACTCACTGCAGGTACAACTTGGAACAAGTGGCTTTAGTCTGAGCTTTTGTTTTCTCATCTGTAACGTAGGAATCATAACTGGACCTATTTCTGTGATGAGGAGTAAATAAATAATCTCTTCAACAGCCCATATTAAGTTCTAGCTAAACATTATATGTTGGCATGTACTATTTTTATAGTGAGAAAAATGTAAAATAACTTTGAATGAAATAAATACAGGAAGAATTGCAAAGGCTGGGTTGCCAAATTTCCTGGCTTCCAGAAAATTCTTATATCTCACCACCAAACCTTTTCCCAAAACCATACTTTCTATGCTGGCCCGGCTCGGCCCATTTCCCCAGTCCAGTCCCACAGAGGCTGTTTTCACATGTTTACCAACCACGTGACCCCCACGCTGTGCTGATCCCCACGCGGACCCCCATCCTAACTCTGTTCTGTCTCTGACTACATCCACCCGATCCATTGTCCCAGTTCTCAGATCCGGCTATTTTTTTTTTCCGAAGGGGGAGCTTGAGAGAGGAGAACCTAGTCTTACCTTTCCGCAGGCGTGAGGCGGTTAAAGGCGGGGGCCCAGCCTCCGTCCCAGCAGTTTCCTGGGGACAGTCCTCTGGCTTGTTGTCTCCGCTCTCAGGGCGTGTGCACAGTGAGTTTCCTGCCAGGCACGGCCGCACGCCGGCTTTGAGGAAGCCTGGCTAGGGAGATACTGTGAAGCCTGTAGGGTTTCCTCCTGTGCCTCGAACCCACAGCACACACCCCTCCTGGAAGCCCATCATTTGCACATCCACCTGGACCTGAGGGATCCCTGTCACCACTGCTCTTCGCCAGGTGTTCTAGCTGTGGCCACTGTCTTTTCGCACATGTTCATGTCAAGGATGAAAATAATCTATGATTATTACACAAGCTGTAGAAAATAAATACAAAAATACACAGCTAACCGGAACCTGTTAGCCAGATTTACCTTGTGGCGTGCGTTTTGGAAAACAAAACAATCTCCTATTTTTGAAGGGGGTGACGTAAAAGTACATTCAGCTCCCGGATAGGTACACACTGTTCAAAGAAAGTCATCTTTCTTAGAAATGGGTGGCGTGTAGAGATGACTTATGAAATAAACTCATTCGTTAACTTTCAGCGCCAACCTCGGAAGAATACATCTGCTGCAGATTTCAGATGCAAATAACCAGCTTCTAGGAGACTCGCTCTTGGTAAAAATCAGTTGAAAGGGGAGCTCAGAGTCTTCCCTTTTGTATTGACCCTAAGAAAATCTTCCAGCTGTTCCTAGAATTCCAAGGTGAACAACTGATCTGGCCGAATAGGCCGATCTCATGGAAGCCTGCCAGGCGAGGGCCTCGCTGAAAGGCGAAACTGTGAGCGTGGCTGTTTTGTGAGAGTAAACTGATATTTAAAGCTGCTCTGTGGTCTTCATGGATGTTAAATAAAATGTTCTACAAAAGCATGTCCAAGGCAACTCAAAGGATGACGGTCAAGAAATATAAGGGTTGGATGAGGAAGCAATGGTGAGGAAAGGACCCGTCCACCCTGTCTTGAGCGTGGCAGAGTGGGCATTTCTGGTATTTTGGGGGGAATGAGGCTTGGTTCAAGAAGGGACTGGAAAGCCAGTAAGTCCTGGCCCCGCGTGGGCTCACAGAGCGGTGGCTGCGAGCTGTCTGCCTCCCGTCAGGCCTCCGGATGCTCAGCCGGGTGTGCTTTGGAGCGGGCTGTGTTTTCTGTGCTGGCTTCTTGGCACTCCGCCCTTTTTCTGTACACTTTGGTCTCTCACCCAACCACAATACCTGATATCCAACGACTTGCAGGCCATGGGTATTTTTACTGGAAAACGAGGAACCTGTGCAAATTGTTATTTTCTTTTCTCTCTCTCTCTCTCTCTCTCTCTCTCTCTCTCTTTTTTTTTTTTTTCCTCCCTGAGGGACAGGGGCTGCAAGTTGTTTGAAATAAGCCAGAAGCCTAATCGCTCCTTTGCTTGTGTATTTGAAATGGCACCCTAATCACTTTGAAGAGCTAATGTACTTCCTATGGGTCTGAAATTTCTCAACTGGACTCCCGTGGCAGAATTTGGCCTGGTAGTTAAGAAAATTAATTACTCTGATCGTGAGGATGAAGCAATAGTTCCCAACTCCCTGTAGTAATCATTAAAATGTCATCTGCTTAGGAGACATTCTGGCACAGGATTTATAAGGTTTGTGAGCTGGGGACTAAGGTTCAATGATCCTTCCAGTGGTGGATCCTTGTTTTGGAGGAAGGTTTTGGGAGATAAAGTTTTTTAAGACCAAAGTGAAATTATTACTTTTGATGTTTTGATTTACCATGTGAATGCTAAAATTAACCACTGAATAAAGGGGGGGAAACACTTAAAATGGCTACTGCTCATCGATCACTGTCTTCTCCATTGTTAGCGGTGGCCCCCCTAGTGTGGGTGTTTCTCTCGCAGGAGGTAAGCTTTTTCAGTTGCCACGCTTGTTCCCACTATGAAGCTTGGCCTTTTACCTAATGGAAAGAACCAAGGATTTGGAATCAGAAAACATGAGCTCACATCCCAACCTCAGCCCTTAGAAACTGTACAATATTAAGAAAACCTTTTAATGTCTCTAACCCTCCCTTTTGCTCATGTGTGCAATAGGTCGAATAAATTTGCACTTGTAAAAATGTTAGCTGTAAAATCTTATCCACCCGTTTCTTCAGGAAGTCTTAATGAGTGACTACTGTATTTCAGGCACTGAATTACATCAGAGGTTGGAAATTATGGCCCAGGGAACACATCCAGCCTGCTACCTGTTTGTGTTAAAGTTTGGCTGGAACACACACACACACACACACACACACTCACACACTCACCCTTATATATGTATGTATTGCCAATGGCTGTTTGCACGCTGCAAAGGCAAGAGTTGTGAAACTATAGCCAGGTACACAAGGCTCAAAATATTTACTCCCTGACTTTTTACAGAAAACGTTCCCTGACCCCTCAACTTGATCCTAGAGGCTGAAAGAGGACTCCTACCCTCACATAGCCTATAGTTTCCTGGAGTAAATTAGTAAAAAATTATAATACACGTGGTGTCATATCACAAGACACTGAGAGCACCAAGCAAGCACTGAAATTTAGCCTAGAGAAACCAAAGAGTGCCTCCCAGATGCCAGAGGCTATCTTGAAGGATGGCGGTTCGGCAGACAACAGGCTCGCTCTAAGCAGAAAACATACTATGTACAAGGAGGCACAGAGGAGGATGGCGAATTCTAGAAGTGGCAGAACATAAGCTGAGAATGTAGTCAAATTGAGCTCAATTGTGAAGAACACTATATGCTTTGCTGAATTTGAAATTTATTCTGTAGACATTAGTAAATCACTGACGTGTCTGAAGCAGGGAGATAAGGTGATGTGATTTGTATTTCTAAAGGTCACAAGCTTTATAAGTGTGAAGGACAGCCCGTAGGAGGCAACGCTAGAGGAAGTGAACCCAGTCCTGAGGCTGCTGTGATAGTCCAAGCTAGAGATTCCAAACTAAGGGAGGTGGGGGCGGAGGGGCTGGGTAGAGGGATGGATACAGGAGTCAATGAGGAGGTTGATTCAACAAGACTTGCTTACCAAGTGCATGCAAGAGGTTAGAAAGAAGGAAGATTTCAGGACGGACCCAGGTTTTGAACTAGGTGAGTGATGATATCCTTAACTTACATAGAGGAAAAGGATAAAACTGGAGGCATGAAAGAAGTTGAAATTTTGGGGACATGATGTGATTTGGTCATTGTTTATATTCCGCTAGCGAAGTCAATTAGAGGATAAAAAATTTATGTTGGGAACACAGGAAAGGTGACTGGGATCTATGTATGAATGTAGGAGTCATCGGTTTAAAGATGGCAATGGGGTAAGGTCATAAACAACCCCAAGGGATGGTATGAAGAGAGAAGAGAGTTGAAGACAGGTTCTTGGGGATGTCTAACACTGAAGGGGTCATCAGAGGAAGAAACTGGGAAAGGAATCTGAGAATGGCATGCATGGTGACAGAAAAGAGAACTTGGTGAGAACAGAGTTATTATTTTTTGTGGCTAAAACTATTACCTCCAAAAGGAGGCCTAGAACATTCTTGTGATAACAAGACATTGGGCAGAATTTCTAGTGGTGACTAGCTACTGTCTTAACCTTCAACTTCTGGCTCTTAAAAATCACAGGAATAAGTAGATTAAGCTGGAAAGAAAAAAATGTTATTGATAGGAGTTAGGTCTTTAAAATATTGGTGAAGGAGGAAATCACAGAGAACTGACATGGCCACTTTGCCAGTAGAGCATACTCAGCAGGGTGTACTTTGGAGCGGGCTGTATCCCCAGAGCCTGGTAGAGTCCCTGACACTACAGACATTCAGTGATTATTGTTGAACACATGGAATCCCAGGACTTCACTGAATGAGAAGATGTTAATCTACTAGCCAGTGATTGTTCCACTTAAGATCAACTGGGAACTCGGAAACTTGTTCTATTTCAGACCAGGACTAGGAACTATTACATCCTGAGGGTGTTGGTTAGTAACCTGTTCCTCTCAAATTCCTCCCTCCTCACCTGATATTTATCTTTTCTTCATGATGAAGAGAAGAGCAGCCCAGATTATAGAAGCATCATGCATCAATATTAAAACCGCCTGCTCAGAGGCCCTGGGTGCAATGACCGATGAGTGCTGAAAGGGGCTGCTGCCACTGAGGGACCGTGGCCGGGGGTCTGTGGCCACCTGTCAGTGCTGGAGCCTGTCAGACCAGTCACTGCAGTCCAGCGGGGGTGCTGGGGGTGCCAGTCTCCTGATTTCTTCATTATCTGGGACTTGTAACGGATTTTGGAATATAAAAACTTAGTTTTATATCTACTGGCCTCCGTAGTACTACCTTGAATTATTTAGCATTAGGTGAAGCAAAAAAAAAAAATTCACCTTGATTACAAAATCTTGCCCTCTGCTCTTAAGTGTATGAAGAGATTCAGCTCCCTGTTTCACGGAGCAGAGACACAGTGAACTTCAAAGTGAAAAGGGGGAAAAATCAACCAGACCTCAAGTCACCTGATTTCCAGTCCACTCGACCACACTCTGCTCTCCTGCCAATACCAATAGTCGATTGTGTTCCAGGAAAGAAGGAAGGTAAAACAAGAAGTGAGGAAGACCAGCCAGCAGTGATAGGGACACAAGCCCACCACTCACATTGCCTTTCCCTGTTCAATTCAACGCCAGCTACCATCTCAGCCCTTTAAGTAAAATCACCCAACTAACGAGTAAACAGACATATTGGTATGAGGGTTTTCCTTGGTGTCCCTGTTCCCTTTCTCTCTCTCTCTCTCCAACTCTCATTACTCCCTCCCTCCCTCCCTCTAACACATTTCTTTCCACCTAAAAAGCACCGGGGAAAGTTTTATTTTTAGGAGTTCTTTATAAAACATGTTCCATGTCCGCATTCATTAATGCTGTGTGTGAGCATGTATGCACACGTAGACTACATTTTCTTTCTTTTAAAGGCAGCGACGGTTCTGTCTTTACCTCCTTTTCTCTCCACTTTAAATGGAAAGCGCTGAACCCAGATGCCCAACCGCGGAAGATTCTCTTCCAGAAGCAGCATCTGGCTTCCTGGCAAGCCCTCCAGGAGAGCTGTTCGGGGAGCTCCGCAGTGGTCCCCCGGCCTGTCACGTGTCTCAGATACCGTGGCCTCTCTGGCTGGCACGTCCAGGCAGCTGCCAGCTCCTTTCGGTTCACCTTTAATTCTGAGAACGACTTCCCTCCTGTCCACGTCTTCCTGGACTTACTCTTCCCCCCAGTGCCCAGAGAACTGCAGGACCAGGCTCATGTCGCGTTGCCGGCTGCCTGACACCTTCCTCCCCGGGCCTCCGTCTCTGGAACCCGAGTGAACTCCCGAGCCATTGAGTCCTCCGTTCAGATCGGTTATTTTTAATACTCTTCCTTCACCACTTCTTGTCAGCATAGCTCCTTGTGAACCGGGGGGCTGCTCCCTGCAAAGAAAAACAAAACATTCCATCGGAGTAATTTATTCTGGTCTGTACACAAGACATGAAAGTATTCCTGACATTTGTGTATTATTTCGTTAAATCACGTTGGCTCCCCGCATCCTTGTCACACCATGAACAAAAGAGCATCGCAGGGCTGGAGACGATGAGGCCGCACAGCCGCCTTTGCAGAGAGCACCCACTTCAGCGTACTAAATTTTTTAAAGTCGCTTATTTTATTTTTTTTAACCTGTTAATATATATATACATTTTTTTTCCCTTGTGAAGGTTCTGTAAGTGTTTTTATGGATAATTGTGAGGAACAGAGTCCGATGGTAGCCCGCACCGGGAAGCGTGACAGGGTGCTGACAGGGCCCGCAGCCCTACCCACGATGCAGAGGAGAAAGCAGAAATTACAGCTGCAGGGTGACATCCAGGAACGGTTAGCGCCGGGTAGCTGCACATTTCCACGTTGTTGGGATTTTTTTTTCTTTTCTCATGCAAGAAAAAGTGCAGATTATACCCAAGATTTCAGATCTCGGGACAGTATCTGGGCTAAGAAAAGACTGGGCCGTAGCAGTGGACAGGAGGGAACCTCAGGCATGAGCAATAACTGGCCTGTGCCCTGGCCGACTGAACCCACACTTGACTTTGAAGA
Source organism: Molossus molossus (assembly GCF_014108415.1). Taxonomy (NCBI): domain Eukaryota; kingdom Metazoa; phylum Chordata; class Mammalia; order Chiroptera; family Molossidae; genus Molossus; species Molossus molossus. Next base: position 27,245,931 of record NW_023425346.1, read on the forward strand.
GGTATCCCCCCCCCAAAAAAAGGGCTTTGGAATGAGATCCTTTGGGGGACAAAGACATGAGTTAAGGGGGTGTTTGATCTGGACATTGGGACAATCTCCCTTGAGACCATCTATATAACAATAGAGCTCAAATTTAAGATTTGAATATTTAACTATTTTAATCTTGCCCCAATGACATGTTTTTGGTCTGTAAATTTTTTTCTCAGGTTAATTTGTTAATGTGTACAAAGGAAGTTAAAAAGACATGCAGAATTTAGAAGCTTTATACTAAATGTTGCCCTTTGTATGGAGATTACTGTTTCTCACTCCTAATTTCCTTTCTTCTGTGTCATGCAATCTTTTGAACCAGGCTATTTTCTCTTACATTGGTCCCCCCCCCCTTTTTTTTTGCCATTCTTCCCAATATCACCACTGCCCTTAACCATGCTTCCCCCTGAGAACTCACTCCGCCTCCAAAGCATTCTTGCCTACGTCATCCATCACCCATTTATTCGCGATACAAACGTATCGAGTACCTATCATGAGACACACTGAGCTGGAAATGAAGAGGGTTTTATCAGGATAACAATCGCCCTCTAGGCTCTGGGAACCTTCTTCAGCCACATCATCTAGCTCCGGTCCCGTCTGGGAACGTTCACTTGACTCAATAGCGCTCTTGGTTTCCCACTTTTTGCCTCTAGTGCTTCCTCTTCTCACCAGGCTTGGCAAACCGGCCCCTCTGTGGTGGGCATGCAGTGGCTCCATCCGTCTGGCTGAGGAGCACCTGCTCTTCCTTTCTCCCAGTTCTAGAGACTAGAACACGCTGGGACACGAGTGGGCAGACAGAGGCGCTGGCCCTGGGGACGAAGCCGCTCTTTCCTGCTTTCCGCAAACTGAAAGTCACTGTCCACCTCTGAACAATCTCCTTCCCCTTATTAATTTTGTTGTTTTATTTATTCATTCATTTTACTCATTAGCTAATTCATTTATCTCTCATAGTGTTTGGGATATGAAAAGATAAGAGAAATTACCCCTGTGATAAAGGAATTTTTATCTGATTAATTTGTGTCTCTGTGCTTGGACATCGAAACAGAATAAGTTTACTCATGCAAAGAGATACTTCACTGAAATCTGGTGCCCCCACCCCCACCCCCACCTTTGAGCACTATTTTAGCAACGATTTTATGTCCCAGGAAAACCCTGCTCACAAACAGACGTCTGCTCTGATTAGAGCAGAACTCGCCCCGCGGGCTCCCGCTGGCGTCTCCGCCCACTGTCCTCACTCCACGGTGTCCACTGTCCTCACTCCACGGTGTCCACTGTCCTCACTCCACGGTGTCCACTGTCCTCACTCCACGGTGTCCTTCCGCGCCGACCTTGGCGTCCTCGCAGGGGGGTTCCATTCATGCCCCCGGGGCCACGTTTTCTGCTCAGGACCAGACATCCCCCACGGAGACAGTGAGGCATTTCACCGCTGGTTTCCATGTCCTGCTGTATATTCCTAACTAGTGGGAAAGGAGAAATAAAATGCATGCCCCGTCCTCTCGGACTTCCCTCCCCATTCACATCACACTGGAAATAACCGATTCCTAGACTTGCACATTCTTCAGGTGGTTTGTGTTTCCCTGACAGTCCCAGGAAGTGACCCTTCGTCTTGGCAAAGGAAGGCCTATTTTACCACATTTCTGCCACTTTTTCCCCCAAGTTCCCCTGCAATGGCTTGCATAGGGCTAGGTGTGCCAAGGGGCAGGAATTAAGGAAATGGGCATTGTCCCACTCTAGGAATTTCAGATCCTAAAGCACTTTTATCCAAGAATGGTCACAGAAGAAAAGGGGTATGCGGTTGTATGGGACTGAGGGGGCTGGAGATCGTGGGGGCAGAAAGGACATGGCCAGAGACACTTTCTTCACCATGAACACAGCCCCCTGAAAAACAGCAGCTAATGGGCAGTCTGTAGCCATACAAAACAGTGGTTTGCTACACGAAGTAAACAACTCTTTACCTGTTTGCAACTGCAGAGCAGACGTAGGTAGACTGCATGCAATTACACAGGTTGGAAGGCGGCCAGGACACTGAGGTCCCTGACCCCTTCTCTCACTAAAAGCACCACAGGAACCTGGATGACCACAAGTCATCGGGGCCACCATCCCCAGCTCATCCAAAAGCCTTCACCTCTCACAACCCAGGTTCTAGCAGAAGACTTTCACAGTGTCAACTAATTGGCCAGAAAAAGAGAATGCCCTCCATCCGTGCCGCTGGCTGATTTGAAGTACTTGAGCAGAGGGGGATTCACGTGGTGGGCAATGGGCACCGTGAGGGCTCTTCCACCTGCTCGTCCTGTGGCGAACATCCCTGCCGCCCAGCGGTTCAGGAAGTTCCAGCTCAGGTTAATCCAATGGCCTAGGGGTCTTGTTAAAAATATAGATTCTGATTCCGGGGGTCTGGGGGAAGGCCTGAGATTCCCTGCCCTGTGTGGCTCAGTTGGTTGGAGCCTCCTCCCATGCACCAGATGGTCATGGGTTTGATTCTTGGTCAGGGCACATACCTGAATTGTGGGCATGTAAGAATGGGAACCAATCGATGATTCTCTTGTCTCTCTCCCTCTCTCTCCTTCCCTACCTTCTTTCCTCTCTAAAATCAATTGAAAAAACAAAAACAAAACAAAACTTCCTGGTGCTGGTGTTCAGGGAACCATACTTTAAGAAAGCATCTTTGATAAGGAAGAGGGGAAAGTTTTCTGGGAACCAAGAGAGCAGAGGCTAGGGGAAGAGAAAGAGGATTCAGAATGAGATTGAACACCCAGAATAATTAGGTTCACTTTCATTTATCTCCGAAACAAAAGGAAGCAGAAACATGGGGAGGCCAAAATAATAAATAATACCAACCATTCCTAAAATGGCTTCTTCTGTGTAGAGAGGCACAGACTTTGATCCCTGAACATATTTCATGAATGAGATGTCTGCTCTGAACAGGGTCGTCTTTCTCACTCCTTGGTTACTGCTATAGCAAAGAGATACCCACCAGGAACCGAACCCTAAGCGTATGTTTTCAGGGTGAGTCACGAGAAGACGAGATGGCAGAATGCAGACTGTTCAGGTTTGACCAGTGAACGGGAAGGGAGAGATGGTCTTCCTTCAGAGCTTTGTAAATTAACATCAGAGTTGCTGAAAAACATCAAATAATGGGCCATTTTGCAGCTTATATTATGCAAACTTAGTTTATTGCCGTGTGGTATGGAGGCTTTCATGCTAAGCCTGCATGTGCCATTAAAGGCTTAATTGTTGGTTGGATTAATGATTTTATTCTTTATCTGGTTATTTCCTAAGTGCTTTTTATACCCATATCTACATATTTTGTGACTTCTTAATGATGGGATTCACTTTAGATGTATGGAAAGAAGCACGCACACACACACACACACACGCTTAATAAGTATGAGTCAATTAATCTCTGGTGAAAGCAGTATCAGTTCCTCTGTTCAGACATGCTATAAACTAGATAAGGCTGGAGTTTAAATATACATTTATCCTAATATATAGCTCATCAGTATAGCTGCAAAAATGCTATTACTTGCCAAAGATATATAAATGTAGGATATAATTCAAAATATATCATTTGAAATGTTCAGCTATCTAAAGTGAGCATGGTGAAGTGCATATACAAGAAGGAGAAGAATATAAGCATCAATCAATGAATCAACAGTATCTATCTATTGAGTGCCTGCTATGTGCTCCATACTGCACTGGGGAGAGTTAGGAATTTTTTTTTTTTAAGTATAAAGTTCTGCCTTTGCGGAGCTACTGAACAGAGGATAAAGCACTTAAGAAAGAAAGAAAAAAAAGCATAAAGAATAATTAACTGCCAAACAGCACATGCGAGGATAATTGGATTAAAATAGTTGAAAAATTTCCAATGAAAGGTAGAGCTGAAATTTGGTTTTGAAGCATGGGTGAGATTTGGGAAGCACAGGGATGTTCTGAGTCTGCTTGTAAAAAGCCAAGGGGTGCAGGATGTGGCCTTGAGCAATGGCGGAGAGACCCCAGTTCAGGGAGGAGCCAGATTATGGGTGGGGCCGGGCAGAAAAGCTGAAATCTATGTCTCAGACCACAGGGGACCAAGACGGGTTATTGAGTGGCTGAAGAATCTACGTTTTGCTTTTGTTTCCATTTTAAGTTTCTTAATTTATAGACAGATCATATATAAAATGGCTTTGGGGATGGAAGATTCAAAGACGGTGGCAGAAGCAGAGCTGGGAACAGAGCAGTTGTCCCTGTGTTGGCTGTGGAGTTCAGCGGGAAGGGAGCAATTCCCAGAAGAACCTTATGGGAAGTCAAGAGAATTTGCTGATCGTTTCGCTATGATGCATGCATAACTGGAAAGAGTTCAGGACAATGCCAAGGTGTTCAGTTTGTGGATGAAAGACAGTGGAGTTTTCACTGATAGAAACTGAGCCATCTATGGACTTTGAGCACCAACAATGCCGGGCATTGTTCTGGAAACTTACGCTACATTGGTAAACTAAACAGAAATCACCTTTGCGCTCATGGAGTTTACATAATAAACGTAATACACACACTATAAACAAATAAATATAATAAACATACTATACAAAGAAATGCTGCAGCTCAGTAGAAGGTGATGCCTGCTAAGGAACAGGTATAAGTCGGGCAGATGAAAGGGATCAAGAGTGCAATCAGTGCTGTGCAATAATAAATCAGGTTTGGGGGAAGCAGGTGAGATTTGACGAGAGCTGAAGGAGGGAGGGAGTTTGTGAAGGGAACACGTGGAGTCAAAGTACTCCGGGCAGAGAGAACATCCAGAGTCCTGGGGTCTTGGCCTAGAGCAAAGCAAGGAGGCCAGTGTGGCTGAAGCAAGGGAGGGTGGGAAGAGGAGGAAGAGTCACCTTGTTGACAAAGCCAAGTCCCATGAGGCCTTGGGGATCATTGTGAGGAATTAGCCCTTTGCTCGGAATTAAAAGAAAGAGGGAGGCAGTTTTAGAGTTTGGAGCAAGAATAACATGAACTAACTTCAGTTTTAAAAGAATCGCTATGTTGAGAAAACATTCTAGGAGAATAGGAAAACCAACTGGAGAACTATTTAAATTGTCCCATCAATCTAATTAGAAAGAGTTACTTGTGGGTGGAAAGTGTCTCCCACATTTGACTCTGATAGATTGAGAGGATCTAAAGAACTGGATTTCAGCCCCAGCTTGGATATAAACTTCCCAAGTAACTGTGGGCCTGGCTTCCCTTTCCAGCCTTGGCTCTATCATCTTTAGCATGGGAATGATGCTTAACTTTACCCACCCGGCAGTGTGTGTGTGTGTGTGTGTGTGTGTGTGTGTGTGTGTGTGTGAGAGAGAGAGAGAGAGAGAGAAATCTAATCAGATAAAAAGAGTAAAAAGCAAGAATATATACAGTTATTAGAATTTGACACAGTTGGAAATCAGGCAGAGAGTCCAGCCCAAACCATTCATCTTTGACTGAATCCAAGAGAGAAAGTAAAGAAAGCACTGGATTCAGAACCAGAAAACCTGTTTGTGTCCTGAGGGATGACTCCTTCATTGTGTCACCTTGGTTAACACAGCTTCTCAGAGCATCAGTTTCCTCTTCTGTGTTAAAAGAGATGACAATACCTATGCCTCAAAGGACACTTGTAAATAAAAGCCCACTGTAAACTGGAAAGCACCAAAGAGATGAAGGTCCCTCCCGTAAGCTCCCAGTGAAACCATAGACAGCTCGACTCAGCCTGTTGTGAAATTGTAATTAATCTTTTTCTCATACATGTAATTCCTTGAAGGCAGGAATCATTTCTTCCCGGATTCTGTGGTGCCCCATGTAACCAGCTCAGGCTAGTGCAATAGGAAGTGTTTAACACATTATTTAGCAAATGAGTAAGTGAAAGTATGATGCTAAAGGAGGAAATGTAGATTTGAGAATCAGGCTTTTAGAGGGAATATTTCAGATCACGAAAGTGGATGCTTTCACCAAGAGTGTTCAGAGCCTGAAGAGAGAGGACGGAGTTAAACACCATTTGGGCGGCAGGCACAGTGAGAATCATTAACCGCCAAGGAAAGAAAAGCAGAAAGTCAACAGATAATTCAGAATCATCAGCATTATAAAAACCTGAAGAGTATCATCAAATACTATAACTCAGTAAATAACTTCCACCCCAAAGGGATCCAAACAGATTGCAATGAGCTGTCATTTCACCAATCAGAAGTCTCTAATAACCACCCATTTATCTAATAACCACGCTCTAGCGCAGAGATAACATAAGTTCCTAATGAAAGCGTCAAGATTCAAAAGTTCCTTGTGCATTATCAAAGGATGATAATGTCGTGTCCGTTGTAATTTTAATATTAATTGTGTTGTTTGATGACTGTTAATCCACATATGATCATGTAATCTTTAAGTGTTTTTCAGCAGCGCATTTGCTTAATCGAAACCTTATATTCCCCAGGCCTTCTGAGTAGAACAAGTTTACTGAGGATGAAGGAAAGTTGCACATAAAACTGTTTTCCCAGTCTGTTTCTGAAGTATATACTCACCAGGCCATCTTGCAACACACCTAGCCAATGATCTCCATCTCCTTCCCAGAGCCGTTTTTTTGTGTCTTTTTAACTGACATTTTGGAATTCACCTGAAAACACCAACAATTTGCCAAGACAAAATTTGGCCTGTGGGGAAGACACCATATTCAACTCCAATCTGGAGAAAGCAATGTACTCAGTTCTTTGATGCACTGCGATTTTAACATTTATATTTCCACCATGTCACAATCTGAGGATTCTCACTTAGTCCTGGGAAAGCTGGCCCCTGGACAGTAAAGAGTTAAGACCAGAAAGTGCACTTCCCCTCCCTTGTTTCCATCCCTTCTTCCCTGTGGTATCACAATATGAATAATGCCGTACACATAGTTTTTGCAATGCTAATATTTGAACAGTAAAAGGTACCTTAGACCTTCATCAAGATTTTTTAAGGCCTCATTTTGTGCCAGTGTCAAGGTTCTGTGAGGAATAATTAATATAACAAAACAAGGTCTATATGCCCATCGATTGCCAGGCGATTTATGCAGGTGACTCATTAATGCCGAGGGGGGTTCTGCATGTAAATCCCAGAGCCTCGATAGGGAAATGGGACCCAATGATTTTTTCCCCCTATAAAAAATACAAACAATGACAAGTATAAAAGCAGATAACCTGAATATCTATACGAAAGGCTATATGGCTTGTAAAAGTTTTCCATTTACATCCTGTCACCTCTTCTTCTCACACGTATAAAAGATGGGACAATTATTTCAACAAACCCACCCGTATAAATCAACACAGTTTTGCTGTGGGAAGACTGGGTGTTTAAGGCATTTAATATTTCAGCATTGCCAGATTATCACCGGGATCCATTTCTCTGTGTGGTCAAGGGCATGATTAGCACTGCGACAGGATATTGGCCATTTTTGTATGAAGATCTGCAAATCCTGGTAAACAAACACCAGTTGGAAAAATTAAGAACAAGTCTGTGGACTGGAATGCACCCTACTTGTAATGGGAACAAAAAGCTGGCAATCAAATCTAAAGAAAAAGCTAAATCACAGCAGAATGACCTACTTTAAGGCATTTGCCAAAGAGGCAGTGTTTTTAGACAGCTCTTCTGAAGTAGCGTCTTTCTGTCTATGCCATCTGCAGATTTATTACTGCCTGAAAAAAACAACCAAAAAAAAAAAAAGAAAGAAAAGAAAAGAAAAGCTCTATTTGAATGATGCTAAGAGCCTGGCCTATAGGAAAGATTCCAGTATTGTGGGCACCACACCCACACCTACTGATGTGGTCCAAGGTTTTGCTTTGGAGGCACCTAATTAAGAAACCCTGACTCATTTACATGGAGACGTTTGATCTAAATTACACTCCAAACCGCACCAAATTGGGAGCATCTGTGAATGTGAAATGTTTGTTCCCTGTGACGGCTAGAACAGGGCCAGCTCTGGACGGCACATGTTCAAGTGACGAAAAATATTTCACATGTAACGTACTTCTGAGACCCACTTTTCCACTAATAATTCATAGTGATCCTAACCAGTATCTGTACTTCCACAATTATTTCAGGCTGTGAAAAATTATGTCACTTTTTTTCCCTGCAGTTAGAAAGAGGTAGGAGACCACCTACTTTGTTTGCTGTCATTGATAAAAGCCCTTAGGTGCAGCCAATAGCAAAAAGGCAAAGCTGCATAGTGTAGAGGCCGGTCATATATATACATCTTTACTGGGGATCGGGAAATGCAGAGCGGCCACCTCAAGGGATACATGGTAAGGATGTCTCCCTCTCATCGCTGCCTGAACTTCTCCAGTTTCCCATTTGATTTGCTGGTTCTCAGCAAAGCTTTGCCTCCCTACTGCTTTGAGGCTATGTTTGTGTCCAGAAGATACAGCTTACAAAGGTGAGGCTATCGAATGATTAAATGTCTCATTATCTGCCATTGGAGGTCATTCAGATACATCCATCTCATTTCCATCAGGTAAAATGTCTCAGAAAGAAAAAAAATTTTTTTTTTAAATGTCTGGCATTGGATGCTGTGAACAGTCATCAGCACATAATTCTCATGAAAGAGTGTTGTATTTCAAATACCATAAACAGTGTTTTATAGACACACTTAACCCCGCACTTTGGCACCTGATGGCCATTTTACCTTATCAGGGCCATCGATCACCTATGTTTCTGTGGGAGGCCAAGGGATAAGGAAGAAACTTTAAAAAAATCATTCCAGATTATTTTGTCTAAGAAAGGCATTAATGCATTGATCTGATGTACTGTTCTTTGCAGTAGCTAGAATGAGATTTGAATATATTAATATTTTCAGCAGTGGAGCCCAGGGAGCCCAGCTAATAGCTTATGCATGGAGACACAGATAGACTTCAGACAGAGGTAGGGTTTGCAGCTCTCATGTTGGTAATACTTAGAGAGATGGAATGAAAAGGGCTGTTCTCCCTGCGTCTTTGTTGTGGGCGTGCACTGTGACAGTTTGGAGCCAGAGTTCTTCTGGTTGTCTACATAGCCTGGATTCAATAAACTCTTATGTATGCATATTATGACAATGTGCTCAAGGAAACCAGATTTTTTTACTCTACCTTCAAGAGCGAGCCCATGTAGCCTAAATCTGGTGCTTATTTTTCTCGTCCTCATTCAATATGTTAACCTATTCATAATTTAATACAGGTTATGTTCATTTTATAATTAAAGTTATGGACTTCGTTGGGAAGGCCCCCAGACTATACTGCATGGGGGGGAAAAAACCTTTTTTTCTATATTGTACTGTACAGTTCAGTATGAATCCTAAGTCTGATCATTCCAGGCTATATGAATTTGCTAGGCCTGCCATATCAAAGTACCACAGAAATTTATTTTTCACACTTCTGGAGGCTAAAAGTTCAAGATCAAGGTGTCAGCAAGTTTGGCTTTTTCTGAGGCCTCTCTGGTTAGACGGCAGATGGCCCCCTTCTCACCCTGTGCTCACGTGATCTGTCCTCTGCACACATGCCTCTCTGGTGTCCCCGTCCCAATTTCTCCTTCTTATAAAGGTATCAATCACATTGGATAAGGGTTCATCCCAACTGTCTTATTGCAACTTAATTACCAAAGGCCCTATCTCCCAATAAAGTCACATTCTGAGGTGCTGGGGGCTACGGCATTGACATACGAATGGGTGAGGGAAGACATAATTCAGCCCGTAACACAGACCAAGGCCACAGTCATACGCATAGCGACGACGTGTCCCCGTGCCAAATGTTTATTGATTTGAGATCAAAACCCAAACTAAAGGCAACATTTTAAAATCCGTAGCAATTTTCCAGCATGATTTTCAGTCATTTTCTCCATCAGTGAGGAACAAGGATGACTTTCCCAGGTTTAAGGGAACCAGCAGCAGCGTGACTCTTCTCACACCTTCTTGCCCGACTGGAAGGAAGCAGTTGCAGAGTACAGTAAGTGTTACCACAGCCTGAGCCCCACCCTGCCTTCGGGGACCCCTGGTCCGCAGGCCTAAGTGCCTCCCTCTCCATTAGGGCCCCCTCCATTAGGCGCAGATAATGTGAGAGATATCACTTTCACAATAAAACATTGCACTTACACCACACCTTTCAACTCAGCATTTCCAAATGCTTTAAAAATCATTATTATTTTTATTATTTATTTGTGGAATCCCAGCAGTCTACTCAGCACTGGAGAGTGCAGTCAAAGCCACAAAGCGATGGTCTCAGTTTCGCAAACTTAAACCAATTCTCCGGTTTCCCTCTTGACGTGCCAGTAAAAATCTGAAGGTGGCCGTGCATGTGCGCACACACGTGTGGGGAAGAAGGGGGAGAGGAACTCATCTGAGTTACCCTGCTACTTCGAGAGCTGAAGGGATTTGGGAAAAGAGCCACCGGGGCGTGTTCTGACCAAGTTAGAACCAAACCAAGAAAGAAACAAGAAAGCAAAGACATAACTTTGGACATAAAATTCAGAAAATGGAAATGAATTGCCCTCATCAAGGGCAACTACAATAACACGTTTAAAAGGGTTATTAAGCAATGCAGGAAGTACAGATCAATCATGCTCTGCGTATTGTTCAATGGCCATTATTTCCTGGGTCAAATCGGCTTGACATTCAATTTAATACAGCCTTTCATCAAGTTGAAAGGCCCTGGAGAAACTTTCACTGGCCACCCACACTTTCTGACAGGGTTGTGGCCTAGTCTACCTCATTCTGTTTTCTGACTTTTTACCATCATTGTATAATATTCTGCCTTCTTCTACTGGAAACAGAACTACTGCTTCCCAGGACTTGCAACCTGGCGAACATATGTTGGTCATTCCTATAATGCTAGAACTTGGTCCAGTCAGTGCCTGGCACATAGTAGGATAGTAGGTGCTCAATAAATATTTGAGAGATGAATAAAGAACACACTTTCATAGTGTTCTACAAGGCAGCCTGAAAGCACACGTGATACAAGCTGTTACCACAACCAAATCATAAGCCGAGACAGATCGCAACAGGGCAGAGGCAGTCTGGACACATATTAAAAATATAATGAAATAATCATTTAGATCGCTTTAAATCAAAGTGACCGAAGGCATTTGTAGAAAGTATATGTTGAAGTTATCTTGACTAGCCTTGAATTTAGCCAGGAAAGGTCTTCAGGAAGGAGTTCTAAGTTCGGAATTTTTGTTACGATGAGAGGGAGAAATCCTAAGCTGGGAATTGTTCTAGAACATGGACCGGGGCCACAAAGGAACACGGAAGGGAGAAAGAGAGATTGATAATTGGACTTAAAAGATCAGAGGAGGCAAGGGAGGCAGGGAGGCAGAAGATGACTTGGAGTGTTCTAATGAAAGGCTCTCAAGAAGATAAAGATCACCTGGTACTGAGAGCTATTTTAAGGGCATTGCTGGTAACATAGGAACCTCACTCATAACATGATTGTGGATACACTAAATGAGAGATGCTGGAAATCAGAGCCGCCACAAGTCAGCCCAGACGAGGAGGAAGTTTCCTCGGACCCCGGTGCTGGGTCCGGCCACCACCCTTGGCAGTGGTGCGTTACCCCCAGAGCTGAGAGCTCGGGGGGGCCTAGGCACACACCATAATCACATGTTCTCCGTCTACATGGAGAGTGAGTCACAAAAAGGGCGTTTCCCTGCTCAGAAAAAAAGTATGCAACATCTCTTTGTCTTTCCCCATCTCAAATTGGTGATGCGGAAAGACCGTATGCTCTTCTGCACGGAACTATTCTGAGGCTTCAGTATCCTGAGCGCCTCCGAGGAACGATGCTGCCAAGCAGAGGAGAATGTGTGTGTGTGGGGGGGGGGGGGCGCCTTCTAAAAATGAGTGCACTAAGCCACTGAGGAGTCACTGGCCTCATCTCGAAACCCTCCAAATAGCAGCAGCAGAGCTAGAAACACAGTACAGAAGTCAAAAGTGCCCGTCTACCCTAAATTAAAACAACTACAAAAACATTCGAAATGCATGGCTTGGTCCAAGCTGCTTTATTGTATTTTGTATTGAGAGTTCACACGTTTACGTTCCAAAGTGAGATGTCTCTTTAAAAATGTAGCTGCTGGGTTTCAGATCAGGAAGTAGTAAAGTGGCTTCACAGAGAGACACATATGGAAGGTTTTTGTTTTCGGGGAGGGAAGGAGTTGGTTTTGTTTTTAGTTCTGTGGAATTTCAGTCCAATCAACACCTAGGCCACTCCTTTTATGAAAAAAAAGAAAAAAGAAAAAAAAAAACTTCTTCTTTTTCTTTTCTTTTTAATGATTCAGTGTGCAGAGAGTTTCTTGCAGGCCTCTGGGAGTTTAACCAGAGACTCTCAGAAGGCAAGTAGAGGTACAGTAGCAACCGTGAGCTTCTGACCTTTATTCTCTTTTTTAAGAGGGAATGACTGACAGGTTTGTGAGGTCTCAGCAGTAGAAGGGAAGCTGTCCCATCCTCTCATTTCAAAGATGAGCAAGCCTGGGACTTCCCCCGGCCATCTAGCAAGTTTGCAGGTCCTGTTACCAAGGTTTACTTTTGGGGTGGAAAGAAGACGAAAATAAGCCACTTTGAAGGCCCTTGAGCTCCAACTTACTAATTATTCTAGGTGGTTAAATACACGCAGGGTTCTTAGACTTTCAGTTTCCAGCGGAGGTAATGTCATCACAGAGGTCTCTTTTCTGTCAAATTCTCAGTACTTCCTCGCTGTCTTAGCTCCACCCGGGACTTGAACCTTTGCTTCCAGGCAGGGATGTGTCGCTCCACCAGATGAGTGAATTTTCTCATCAGCTCCGCTCTTGCCTCCCGGGGCTCCATCTGGAAGGCTTGGTCCACGCCCTTCTGTGCAGATCCATGGTCCTCTGTGTTCTCTGCTCACCCCAGATTCTACCACTCCTTTGGATAGTTGGGCTCAATGTCCAGCTCCTTTAAGATATGCTTGACCAGAGATCTGGCCCTGTTTGAAGAGACCTTTCTTTCTTCTCAACTCAGTGCCCTTCTTTTGAAAAGCCTTATAGGTGAACTTGACATCTATATACAGCAGAGTGAATGTAGGGTAAAGGCTATTCTTATTCTTTATTATTATTATTATTATTATTATTATTATTATTATTATTGCATAACACCTACCATGAATAGATACAAACACTAATCACGTGCTCTATACTTTGCTGAATATTTAAAATCTGTGATCTCAATTCAGCAACCTATAAAGTGAGTATTATCCTCAATTCATGTAGCCAAAATCTAGCATTCAGAGAGACCACATTATTTTCCTAGATCACCCAAATAAAAAGTGGTGAGGCCAGTATTTGAATATGGGTCTATCTGAATCCAAGGGCTTTATGCTTAACTTCTATGCAAAACTGCCTTTCTTGCCCTGGCTGGTTTAGCTTAGCGGTTAGAGTATCAGCCCATGGACCAAAGAATCCTGGGTTTGATTCTGGCCAAAAGCACATACCTCAGTTGCGGTTTGTCCCCAGCTCTGGTTGGAATTGTGCAGGAGGCAACCAGTCAATGTGTCTGTCTCACATCGATATTTCTCTCTCTTCCTCCCTTTTTCCCTCCCTCTCTATCTGAAGATAAATGGGAAAATATCCTTGGGTGAGAATTAAAAAGAAACAAAACTGCCTTTCTTGTCAGAGTAACCTGCACATAGAAGCCACAAAATATTTATGAATTTGATGAATGGAGGAATGAACACGTTAGTATGAAAACTTTCCCTGCACTAGTCTCACTTGCAAAAGGGAAAATGACAAGAATTCTCAGTCTTGGTGCCTCTGAGCAGATGTGATCACATAGAGAGCATAAGGAAAGCAGAAAGGTTCTCAGAAGCTAGCAGGCGAGTCGATCACTGGCAGCCTACCTAAAAGCCACAGGACTCCCAGGGAGTGCAGCAGCCTCCACTCAGCCTGGGCAAGCATTAGGAACTTCAGAACATGCATCTTAAATATTCCACTAACCCCATCCCTTATTTTCCCCTCGCCCTTATTTCCTTACTCATTTCAAATGTATTTTAACCTTTTCATACTGAATGCATTTTGACACGCAATAAATTGCTTTTATTGAATAAGGTAGAAGTGGAAATCAGTTAAATACACAATAATATTAATCAACCAAATGTGATTGGTGCTCAAATTTACAGAACAAGTTTGGAAATATTACCGAAAGGATAGAAATAAGTGGCTCGTGACCTTGCAGAGCATTTCATCAAAGCAAAGGACTGTAATTGTGAAGTTGTGTTTTAGGGAAGATCCGAATGTGTGATTTCCAGGAGGTATTTAAAGATACAGCTTGTCGGTATTAAAATAGATGAGTGTAAAGGCCAACGAAAGAGAAGTGGGATTTTCATAGAACGGAAAAAAAAAGTTTTTCCACTGAGCACTACAGATATCTCTGAGTTTGCAAATGATTGTGTCCTCAAATACCATAGGATTTACAAACCAATATTTTAAAACACAGAGGTGAGGTTTGACTAAGACTGAAAAATAGAGTTTTGTTGAATTTTCTTGGTAAACTAATCTCAAGACAAAAAAAAAGAGAAGCTCATTGTATTGCAGGTTCCGTAGGCCACCAGATGGCATTTTTCTCTAGTGCCCTCACCAACCCTCAGTCGAGTGTCCTAGTGATACAGGAGGCTGAGAGAGGTGGACATTTCTCCAGGCATAGTGCACGGATATTTCAGTGATGATAAAGGAAGCCCTTGTCCAGATCTGTACGGTTGTGGTCAAGGGCAACGATGTTGAGGCAGCTCAGTTCGTGGGAAGCAACTTAGTCCAATGAATGAAACATGAAAAGGAAGTCAGGGGAAGGGAGGCGAGTAGTTCCTACCAAATTGCCATGCCCTCTGCTCCGTCAGTGGGTGTCCTTGCCCACAACAAATTCTCAAAGACCTCTGGAGAATCCGAGTCGAGCCCTTGCCAGGAGTTTTGAAAGGATGGGTATCTGATTTAGATCTGAAGAGTCTTTTTCCTGACGTATATGTGACATTTGTACTTGATCCAAACCCATTTTGGGGACTGAAGGCCCTTTGAAAGTAATGTAATCTGTGTGGATTGAGGGTTTGACATTCAAGAACCCAGAGTTTAATCCCCAGTCACATCCATGAACTAACAATACCTTCAGTTACTGATTTCAATGCTAAGCTGGGAAACGAAAAACTGCCCCAAACTCATTTTTCAGAAAATATTATGGCCAGTTTAACCCACCTATTCTTCAACCCATGTGTTATAAGACAAGCTACCATAAATTTTCAGTCAGAAGCAGTCTGTAGATTTATTCAGAGGTTAGAAGAATCCATTTCCTTTTGTTTTTGTTTTTTTCATTTGCTCAGTCTGTGCAATTATGAAGCAAGAATTTTCTTCCCCGTGTTAAAGAGTGTTGACTTCTCTTTACTAAGAGAAAAAGGTCTATGTCTTGAGAAAGGCTTGGGGGAGTCTGTAGGATTTCTAAGATTGAATTTCCAGAAGTCTTTAAAGTCTTTAACAGGCATCATACAAGTCCAAACTATAATTATAACATAATTATAATATGAGATCGTTTTCTTTAAAATATTCCCTGGTCTAAATTTATTTTTACAAAAAAAAATTAAATATAACCTAAGCAAGCCAGCCAATTCAAATAAATCTTCATTCTAAATTTAATTTGCTTTTAAGTTGGCCTACCCTCATTCATGTGAACATTTGATTCATGAGCTTTATCTTTCTGTGAAGTGTCCAGCCTGCTAGTCCCGGATGTGAGGGAAGCGTTTACCTTGCTTTAGAGGTGCAGGAACCCTAGCTTCCCCTTGAACAATCATGGTCCTTTTCTCCCAAGATAGCCAGGAGCGGCAGCGAAGGGTGCAGGGAATCCATCACGAAATGTCCTCTGTCACCGTGTCCTCTTAGTTTACATACTGACCTGCAGCATGCAGCCACACTCCAGACCCTCCGGAGACGGAGCCAAAGGGGAAATGGCACTGAGTACCAATCCCTACGTCCTGTTGTTCTGTGGTCTCAATTAAGTGCTAAGTAATTATCGCTGGCATCCTTGGCATTGCTTGTCACATTGCATTTAAGAGTATCTTTTCAGTGTTTAAATATCAGTAGTCCAAAACCCACAGCTAAAAATCCCATGTGTTACTATATTCTTTTCTTTTTTTCTCTTCAAAACTATGTTTTAAAATGCAACCAATTTATCTATAACCACTGCAGGTAGCTTTCAAATACAACAAACAGGAATTGGTATTGTCAATTTTGATTAATAGTACTTCATTAATACACATCCTGTTATTCAGTCTCCACCTGCACTTGCTGATGTTGCCTGGAATCAATTAACTCATATAATTTGATTTATTTTACAAAGACATTTTGGGATGTGCTGTGCTGATGATAAAGGTCCTATTTTAGCAGTTCTTGATTGCAAGTTAGATTGTACCTGAATGGATTTCTGTGTCTGCATGGATATTTATACATGAGTGTGTGTTTTGCAAGGGAGTTGGAAAAAAATGCTGCTTGAAAAAGTCTTGAATTAAAGAATTCATTTTAAAACATAGTGGGGGGCATTCCTCCTGAATATTCTGATTTATCTGAACGCTTCCGACTTTATCCTGAAATGTTATGTATCCTTTCTCTTGATCAAGCCATTTTACATAGCAGATTAGTGAGTCTTCCTTTAAATCAAAGGGGAAACATAGCATTACAAAGCACCAAAGTTAACTAGGGCTAACTAAGACACTAGAGCCAAATATTAGATTCAGCTTCATGTGGTATAATTTTGTTTTCCTTTGCCTTGTTCTAGATATAATTTCTTTTTCTCCCTTAAATATTTACTAGCCATGGTTTCCAGATTAACCAATTTGATCCCAATTATGCCTCTGTGGGAACATTTCTTCAACTTTTATAGGTACTTAAGACATGCTAAGTTTGGTATAAGTGACAAAAGTCCAGCTCAAACTGGTTAGGCCAAAAGGAGAATTCATTGGATTACTTAACTGAAAGTCCCATAATTAGATATGACTTTGGGCATGAGCAGATCTACGTGCCAAAGAATACTGCCAGGAATTTGACTCTTTCCATCACTAAACTCTGCCTGTCTCTGGATTAGCTTCATTTTCACTTAAAATCTTTCCTCCTGGCACCAAGATGGTAGCAGCAGGATCATATGTATCAGCTCAGCATTCCTTGGGGCCAGTAAGCTCTCTTTTGCTGTGGGAATAGAAAGTTCTCAGGACTAATTCTCCTTGGCCTGGCTTGGATCCCTTGTTTATTTCATGTTTGTTCCTGATCCGTTCGCTGTGGCAGAGGAATTCATGACTCTCATTAGTTGGACTTGGGACACAAGCCCATCCCTGGAGTCAGGGACAGGGTGAACCCCACTCAAACCACAGAGGCTGGGAGTGGGGGTGAGGTGGTTTCTTCAAATATGACCTTACCGAAAAGAGGAAAAAATGATGAGTAAAAGGAAAAAAAATAAAAGTCTACCTGTCCGCAACAGTGAACTGTAACTACAATCTCTCATGTTCCCAACATAACTATCCCATTTCTGATCATAAAAATATCACAATCAATAGAGCGCTGGTGTCTATAAATAGAAAAGCTTGCCTGTCTTTCATTCACATTTTTGGGTAAGGACATCAAAACTGAGGTAATTTTCACCATGCATGTGCTCCTTCATCTATGTAACACTAATGGCCCCTGCGGTGGGACAGGCACTGAACCAGGCACTGGGACTATCAACATAACAAGGCAGCTCCTTAGGGAGCCTAGATGTGGAAGTAGTACAGTGTAGTAATGAGATACAGATTCGACGTTAAAGAAAGCTGGGTTCCAATCCCAGCTCTTCTGCTTATTAGTCGTGTAAGTGTAGACAAAGTTCTCATTCTTTCTGTGCTTCAGTTTCCATATCTAAAAATCAGTGTATTTAAGAACTAAATGGATAATATATATAATCTGCTCAGCATAAGGCCAAGCACATCAGGTAATTGTTCAATAATTACAGTTACTACTGTGTATATCGGATGAAATAATACAAACAAATCCCTTTACACAGTGCCTGGTACGTAGTAAGTACTCAGGAAATGGTAGTTAGCAGCTATTATCATATGAAATAGAATGAAGGACTGAATCTAAAGAAACACAAAATTTAAAAACCCAAGAAATATCTGTTATGATAGACTTGGAAAAGACCTCAAGAGTTCACACAGACCTATCCCCATCTTCAGAGAAAACCCTTTAGTAATTTCAGATATAGTCGAATTTAACTTCTCTTCAAAGAAAGTGTTCCCAAAAGAAACTCTCTTCCTTTTTGCTCTCATATTTCATCCGTTTACATAATATTTAATTAAATTACATAATTACAATAATAAGTACAACTGGCATAAACTTGTTTGAGACTCTCTCCTGGGACTTCCCTCTAGTGGGAACAGATGTGCACAGTTGAGAGTCATTAACTAGCCGCGAACATTCAGTATGTTGTAGGCATCGGTCAGTATGTTTCACAGAGGAAATAGAGACCTGGTTAAGCAGAAGTCAGCCAAGAGAGCTTCTAGGGCATTACTGTACTCTTCTGCATTCTCTTCTTCCTCTCGAATGACACCTAGTTCTTGAAAATGTGTCTCATATTTGACATATTTACTTGTATTTTTTAAGCATCCTTCTATAGCTATTATGCGCAAAAGTTTTACAACAAGAATTTTAAACATGCCTTCTAGAATCAGTTTTGTTGTTGTATGGTGACAACTATGTATTGGGTAAAAAAAAAAAAAAAAAAAAAAGGCAATGTGAATAGAAAAATGATAGCACGTAAAGGATGAATACTTGATGCTGCCCTAAATCCATTTCTAACTCGATGACTTTGTGTTAAGTTTTACGTAATAGTCCTTAAAGGCTGAAATCTAATGAAGTTCTATTTGTAGTCAGGTACTTCCGAAGAGAATATTAAAAATAGCTCAATTGACGTCTAAGGAAGTTACATTTCTATGATCAGAGTAGAAAATAAACTATCATGTAGAATTAGTCAAATCCAAGAGACATATTTTTCACTGGTGGCCTCTGAGATAATCTTTAAAGTTCTAAACTATAAAGGCATACTCCAATCCTCAAGAGTATCAAAAAGATTTGGATTTTTATTAAGTAATCAGTGGCCACCCAGCTGATACCAACATTCTATCGAATGGTTCACTAGTTAAGCAAGACTCACACCAGATCAATTCCTAGGTCTGTGTTTGAACATCATAAAGATTGACTGATTTCCCTGTTTATGTGAAATATGTTTTCTGTGGTCATTATAATTTCAAACAATTTGATATAAATAGCAATTTAAAGTTTAATAATTACTTTTGGTGAGAGAAAAATCTATGAACCAAGACATCCTTTTTAGTTTGTTTTTCTTTATTCTTTGTTTTAAAGTTCTTTTTTTTTTTTAATCCTCACCCAAGAATATGTTGTATTGATTTTTTGAGAGAGGGTAAGAGAGAGTGAGAGGAAAGGAGACGGGGGGCGGGGGGGAGAGAGAGAGAGAGAGAGAGAAAAGAGAGAGAGAGAGACATCAATTGATTGTATGCACCCCCAACCAAAAATGTAACCAGTGACCTTTTGCTCCAGCCAACTAAGCCACACCAGCCAGAGCTTTAGTTTGTTTTTATTAATCCATGAATTGAAATAGCTATACCATCCAAATTGCATGTCCTGCTCTACGATGAACTTACATTAATAGCCATTGCACAGACTGGAGGAGTGTCCTTCTTGACACAAATTTAAGGCCAAGAAAGGTACACTGGTTGGTCCCATTCCTTGGTTCAAGTCTTTACTCATGGTCCAAACAACCATAACACAATATTGCCAGGTCTATTTATGGGAGAAAATGGACTATTCTGGGAAGTACTCATGGAAAACATTGGATGAGGGACACTGAAACAGAGACTGGAACCAGGTGATGAAAGGACTAGCATGTCCTAGAGAGGATCTGGGACTTTGCCTACCAGACAACAGAAAGCCATTGATGGTTTTCAGGTCAAGAAGATGAACCCACGTAACAAGCTAAAAGAGCCCAGCCGCATGTAGACTCAGTCTTGGAAGGCTCTGTGGCCTGTGTTTGAGGACAGGCAATGATAGCAGTCCAAGGATACTCAGGAGAACAGGAGAAGACAACAGGCCTAGCGCAAGGAGCTGGCAAAAACAGGAGAGCAGATCAGACTCCCCATCTCGCGTTCAGAGCTGGGTTTCCGTCTCAAGGGGAAATGAAAGACAGAACCAAGAAATCAACACCTCAAGCAGAAGGGTCATTTGGGAAAACTGGTCCCATACAGCTCTGTCCTGCTGCATCCTGGAATCAATGAGTTGTCAGAATCCATGGGCTCTTTAGAGGAAATGGGTATAGCTGAGACAGGCAAGAAATGACACCGGGAATTCTTAGGAAATATCCTTTGTCAATTTGCACGTCATTCCTATTCAAATTAAAGTAAAATGTGTTCAAACCTCTAATTCTTATAAAATTAGAAACCCAGCATCTCCAGGTTATTGGGAAGGATTTATGTTTCACCTGGTTGTTTCTGGTTTGATTTCCTGCTTTGGCTGAACCTGCAACTCACATGCCTCACCACTTGCCCGTGTTCCCTTCTCCTGACAATGCCTTTGCTTGCTCTCCACAAGCTCACTTCAGGACACAGCACTTGGTAGATGTGGACAGAAGAAAGATTACCCAGCCTAATAGATCATTTAAATTTTAAACTTAAGTAATAGGCGTCCCTATTACTACAATGTCCTTTGGTTCTTCTCCCTCCACCAAGAAAATGGGATGCCTTTTCCGCTTAGCCTCCAACTTCTGATCATGTCATTCTGCTCGAACACTCTCCGTTCACAGTCTCTCTTTTTATACACAACCTCCATGCGTCCGTTTCATGCTTTGCACCGAGAACGTGGTCATCTCTTCTTCTATCTGTGTCCGAAGGATTATCTTTTCACAACCAAAATGGCCCAACAGAATGTTTTGCTAGAAAAGGAAAAAAGAAGATCATTTTTCTCCATTAAGAATTCTACTTCCAGCTATTAACATACTTTTTTGTTTGTTTGTTTCTCTATTATGTACTTGAATCTATATGTTGAGCACAGTTATGTGTTCTTGTAATTTAGGTATGGATTAGTATATGTAAACTGATTTGCAGATACTCTGCTGGGCTATACTGACCTGTACAATACTGACTGTTCTGACTACTGCTTTCTGGCATCTATTAGGGAAAACGGTCATGTCAGAATCTACCTCCTGCCTTTCTGCTTGACAATTTATAGACTCAGTGTTATTTAGACAGGTAGAGGGGTAATCTCACCAGCGAGGCAATTCCCTTGGGCCATTTACATGCAAGATACTTCCCAATTGGAAAAGTGTATGGGAGGATTTCACTGAGAACTCCAATAAAGAAATTCCTGAAATTGCAGTGTTGAAACTAGTAAAAGGGCTCTGCTGTAAGAAGCAATATTCTCACCAGGCTGTTGATACCGTCTGAGAAATTTACATCTTGAGACAGTGTCTGATGGCGGTGGTAACGAGCCCAGCGCCAGCGGTCCTGCAGGTCTGTCAGCCGAGCTCAGTGCAGGTAAAGCAGGGGCAGTTGCTGCCTTATTGCAGAAGAAATGTGGGCCCCCTAACTGGCAGGAGCGCAGTGTGAGCTATTTAGTGGCTAAAGAGGAATGAAATCCTCTGGAGAATTAATGAGCACAGGGTCTGTTTAGTTTCCAGTTTGAGGACCATATTTATGTGCCTGGGAGTTGATTTAAATGGCCTCTTGTCTTTCAAATACTAAAATCCACCCCCCTCCCTTGTGGAGAAATATTGATGTTGTGGATAACTGAGAGAGAAAAAAAAAAAAATAGGCAAGGATCTATCAGCTATACTCAATGTACTGCATTGCTGTTAAACTACTTCAGCTCTCTGTCACTCATCCCCCCGCCCTGTATCTGTCCCACCCCAGAAACTGAACCAAACAACTGAAATGTAAAAAACCAACGCAACTCACCAGCACTGGCAAACATGGTGAAAACATCACCTTGGCAGGTGACACACTCGGGCCTTGGCTAGGGCCTTAGTGAACAGTATTAATAAAGACTAATTGGATAGCTTTTGTTGAACTGTTTCCAAAGTGATGAGCAAAATACAGCCAACCTAAAGAAAATATTTAAAAATCTCCCACTGAGCATGCTCAGAGAGAACATTTGAACTTCTTTTATTTTTAAAATGCTCAACCATTTTCTTCAAAAACTTGGCTTGATCTTCCTGCTTCAATGATAACTGAAGTTATGCCAACTTTGATGTTTTTAGCTTCAGCTGTGTTAGAGATATATGTGATCCCCCCCCAAAAAGGTTGGAATGATTTTTTTTTTCCTGAGTGAAGAAGGAAGCATATGTTTTAAATGCTCATGTGCCTTTTTTGAAAAGGATGAATTATTAACATCCTATAATATTTTACCTTTGGGTTTAAAATAAAGAGTTTAGATTAAAAGTCAAGAAGACATTTTTAGAAATTAGGACGGAGACTCTGGCCTTCGGGACTGTGTCTGCAGATTGTGTCCGAGTCACCAAATGCACTTGCTGATTTGCATGTCTGCAGCTATTGTTTTTTAAACAGTAGCAGAGACAGGGCAGTGTGGAGACTTGAGCAAAAAGGACCACACACAAGCCTCATTTCAGGATGTCAAAGGACAATAGAATAACATGCAAAAACACTGGAGTATCTTGAGTACATTTTTCCTAACCAGATCTATGACAGGAAGACTAGGAAATAAAAATGAATTTAGAAAGCTTTAATCCACCTGACTGTCTCATTTTCCCTTTTAATCTATAGAAACAGGAAGGCAGGAATAAACAGTGTGAGGTCGGAGGCTGAGTGGTACTGAGTGTAATTGATGCCATTGAAGGCAAGGGTACCTAGAAGAGAGGGCTGTCAGGCTGGCTTTGAGAGCCAAGCTTCCGATCCTCTCTGTTACCCCTGTACCAAGGTTTTCCTCAGATTTCCCTTGGCATCAGTTGGTCATCGGATCTCCTTAGGACACACCGGGGCTGGTGAGCAAAGCAAACCAGGGTCATTGTGGCTAATACAATCATTAGCTGCAAGGGTAGACAGCAAACCTAGCAATGCAGGAGAGATGTGTCAAGAGGCTCCCACAAATCCTGTGGTTAGTACAAAACTTATATGAGAAATGGCTTCTGCACGAGGGTGGAACATTCCCCAGGTTACTGTAGAGGGAAACGTTGGAAACGTTGGATGATATAGGTGCTTTTAGATCAGATCGAGGTAATTTTTGCAGATGACTATGCAATGCCACGTCTAGTAGTATCAAGTTCCATTTCACTAAATCACCACTCCCACTACATTCTGGTATGTACCCGAAACCCTGGAAGAACAACAAAAGGAAAGAATTGGTAAAGAAATGACAAATGTCTCACTCTTATAATGTCAGAAGAACTATGGGCAGAAAAATTGAAACCAGAATGAAAGGAAGGTTTAAAAGGAAATTGAGTCTGTGTTTACAAAAGGATTCCAATTCCGAGTGAATTGTCCAACTCAACCAGTTGCTTTGGAGAAACATGATTAAAGTGATGACTGAGGTGTTGTGTGTCCTAGCCTCAGTTTCCTTTATTCCCCTCTGAGTCCAGTAACAGCCAATCAGAAAGGAACCTGGCCTGGAGGCTTGTCAGTGATAATAATTGAAAACATCTGTCCATGTAGCAAGTGTGGGAAGCTAGCGCAGCTCCCTGACAGAGGGAGTTCTCAGACAGCAAAGCCATAACCACGACTGTGCTCATATTCTCCTTCGCAGACTTTCCTCGCTGCCAGCTGTCTTTATTCTCCTGCCAGGAAAGCAAGGGGCCTGGGGCTCTCACCAGAGCCGGGGTTAAGTGAGCTGGGGAAAGCAGAGAGACAGGCTTGCTCCGAGCTCTGGGGGTGGAGACAAGGGCTATCTGATTGCGAACTAGGGGACCCGGGACTGAGGGAAAGGAGAGCAAACAAACCAATGAGGTGTAAGGAGGAAAGCGGGGTAACAGGATAAGAAGGGTTCGGATTCTACACCCAGATGACCTGGGTTTAAATCTGGGCACAACCCTTTCTGTGTGACACTGGACTACCTCCCTGTGCCTCGAGCTTCCCATCTTTTTAAAATGGGAATAAAAATAGGACCTATCTCATACTTTTACCCGCTAGAAGATGGCACTTGAGGTTGAGAAAAGTGGAGGCAGAGACCTCTACCGGAAGGCCCCATGCCTTGGTCATGAGTCGGACGTCCCGGCTGAGGTGTCACATTGACTTACATCGGTGATTTCCAACCCGCGTGTTGCAGGAATTTTTAAAGCATGCACGACCTGACTATGTAGTCAGGGGCACTGACCTCGTTTGCCTTAGATTTTCAAATAAAAAAAATGACAACGTAGTAGCCATCCAGTGTGAATGAATCAAAGCTATACTTTTTTTTTTTTTTTTTCTCAGATCGGCAAAAAATAGGTATCTGTTACGGTGTGCCGCAGAATTTTAGTGATTACTTTATGGGTGCCATGAGATGAAAAGGGTTGAAAATCACTGACTTAGACAGTGGCCATGTTGTTCTTGTACATATCGCTCGTGCCTGGCGGTGGCCTTTTAACAGCTCCTTTACCCACCTGTGTTGCTTAGCGGCTTGTGATCTCAGTACTGACTCTTTCTTGTGCCTCTTCTGCCCCCGGAGCCCTGATCTCGGAGCACCAGCGTCTGTCTGACCCAGGGACACGCCTCTCTCCTAAGGAACCACGCCCACGCCCACGCCCACGCCCACGCCCACGCCCACGCCCACGCCCACGCCCCGCCGTTTGCCGATTTCTCAGCTTGATGATGAACATATCAGGGGAATATATGGTCAGAAGAATGCCAATAAAACATTACTTCAGCCAACTGAAGAGAAAATTCTAGATTGTAGGTTAGAGAAAATCTAAAACTAGGGAAGTTGGAGCAAAGAGAAGGAAAAAAGTAAAGTTCTTAGTAGGAAGATGTAGATGTTTTCCCAGCCTCCTAGAAAAAAAGAAGAAGAAGAAAAAGAAAAAAATCATTGAGAATATGATAAACTAATAAGTTGAGAAAGAAAATGTAAAAAAAGATTATAAAGGACAACTTTAAAAAGTACCAAATTATCCAGATGATTTCATTGTTTAAGACACCTTCTGTGTATAAATTAACCACCTCTGGAAACTGCATTAACAGTCAAATCACCACAATTGTATTTACAACAAACTCACAGTTAGTTGATGTATGGTGTTCACTTAGAAGCCAAAAAGAATGAATCCAGCTTGCTAAGAACCACCACTGGGGTGGGGCTGAGGTCCTGAGAAAATCTTGCTCAACACATGGGTGGCAAGAAATAATACAAAAGGAGAAACTTGGGGAGGCCGACTTTGTATCATTAGTTAAGAACAGTTATATATTGTATATGTATCCAACATAAACACTTGGCTGAGGATGTTATTCTACTGACAGTGTTTGCCTTTCCTTATGGTCATCAGCTGGTGACTACTGCTACTTGGCTGCAAAGCACTTCATCCATAAAGAAAAGCGCCATAAGTAATAATGAGTGCGAGTTTGTGTTCGTTGCAAAGCAAGAATTCAGATTCAAGAGTTTCTTCATCCAATTGAAATGAATCAAACTGTTTAACCAAATTGGGCTTCTGTAAATCAGGAGTGTTGTCATATTAGTAATCCTCCTAGATAAGGCATTGCAATGAGGCGCCATGCAAGGGTACAAATGTATAAACACAAAATAAATAGAATCCGTCGAGCCTCTTCTATTCAACAGCCTTGTACCTCTTCCCTTCCTCTATTATTACTATTAATAAAATTACCATTTAACAACTAACATTAGTAGGTCTTTTTAACCATTGAGAGACTGCAGATTTCTTTCTATGACTATCTCTTCGACACACATATACACTCACAGAAAGTCCTGATCTTTGGATTATTATAAGGACGACAAAATTTGGGGGAGGGAGTAATGCTTACCCATAGGTATTTAAAATACATATTATAAATATTGTACAATTGATTTTTAAATGAAGCAGTTGTATATATGCTAATCTGAAAGGATCACCATATTTCTTTAAATCTGCTTCAAATAGTTATCTTTGGAAATCAATGACATTCTAAATTCACAATTCATCTACGGTGACACCTCTTTGCCCTGTAATTCTCCCTTCTGTTTCTATACTCACTTGAGGGCAAAGTGATTCCAATCCCCCCAGCAGATTGCCTCTCGATTTCCCAGATTCCTTCTCATCCAGGAATACCTTGTATTACTTCTGTAGATGGATCTAATTTCCTTTTCAAATTGCTTTTCCACTGAATGACACTTTCCTGGCGTACATGCCACCATTCTCCAACCAGACCCCACGTAGACCTTCCTGGCTGATCCCAGGGCCCTTTCACACCAAGACTTCAGCCTCAGGGTCCTTCCCCACAGAGCAGACAGCCACCAGCAGCCAGGTAAAGCAAACCTGTGTGTCATCCCTCTGCCAGAGTGGGTCTCTTGATCCATCGCCACCATTCTTGTATGAGTGTTATGAAAACAGAAATGCAGACTACAGACACACCCTTATGCTTCCAAGAGAACAGGAGGCTCATGTCTGTTTCCCTAAAAATCCCTAGTGTCTGCGTTTTTTTGTTTCATTCTTTATTTTAATAAATAAATGTATATATTATCATAAAGATATACATGCACACCCTTTCTATAATATATAAAGTATGCCTAAACATTTATTTAAAGTATACACATATATGTGTAAGCTATTACTACAAGCCCCTTATATTTCAGAGCGCCCTCATTATACAATTGATTACTATGTTTGCCATGTGTTTCCAAGCTTGTCAGCTTCCCTTACATATTATTTTAACTTTTAGGAAGAAAAAAAAAAGTGTTTAAACTTTTTTTTTTTAAGAGTTAAATTGTTCAACAATAGGATTTAGGAATTAGAATTCCTCAGCCCAACTGTCTGATTTTTCCAAATGAGGAAGCTGAGCCTGCGGAAGGTTACATGAGTGCCCAGAGAGAGGCATCCAGGGTGCTGTTTTGCACTTACTGCATTCCCTTTTCCAAAAAGTACATCTAAATGTTACATTAGATTGTTGTATTTCCAAGTTATTTTCACTAGTTTTTCTCTGTGATTTTTTTTTTTTTCAAAGAATGTAAAAAGGGAAGGCAGGAGAAAGGAGAAAGGGGAAGTGGGGTGACATGGAACCAGACTCAAGGTCTTCGCTGATGAACTTGGCTCTCCCCCCTGGACTTAAGAGCAAACAGCTAAGAAGAGTATTTGTGGAGAGCTCTGTTCTGACCGTAAATAAAAAATATTGAAGAGTACCTTATTTCTGATCAGTTCATCTCCCTTTCTTCTGGAACAAAAAGGCATCCCGACAAAGAAAAATTAACCTCTCGGCCACCTAACAAAGCAAAAACTATTTGTAACCTCAGAATGGTATAGAATGCCCAAACTTTCTGATGGAAGGGAAACAGGAGTAAAGCTGAAGGTAACACACCACCTAAATGCAGAGATTTTGCAATCTAATTGAGAGATAAAGCATATGTGCATGAAATAACTTAGAGATAAAAATAAAACATGTCAACAACAATGTAATACAATCTGAATGTTTAAATGCCAAGAAAGCAAATAACAAAATGATCAGAATACAATTTTTTAAAGGCTCTCTAGTCAAGATAGGCTTAAATATGGTTTTGGATATGGTGACTGACATAGACCGCAAAGCGATTCAAATGTGTGTGGCCATAAGGACAGATGAGCAGGAAAATTGACCTCTGGACCCTGAATGTATGCAATCTGCTTTCATTATCTTTTTTAATTAATAGATTTTGTTTTTCAGAACAGATTTAGGTTTACAGAGAACTGGGCAGAAATTATAGAATTTCCATAAACTCTCTCTTCCAACACACACACACACACACACACACACACACGTTTCCCTATTACTAACATCATGCATTAGTGTGGTACATTTGTTGCAACTGATGAACTGATATCAATATATAATTTATTAACTAAAGCCCATAATTTACATTAAAGTTCATTCTTAGTGTTGTAATTATATAGGTTTTGACAAATGTTTAATGACATGGATTCAGCATTATAATATCATACAGAATAGTTTCACTGCCCTAAAAATCCTCTGTGCTCTGCCTGGTCATCCCACCCTCCCCGCTACCTCCTGGCAACCACTGATCTTTCACCGTCTACAGAGTTTTGCCTTTTCCAGAACGTCAGGTACTTGGAATCACCGCGTAGACTTCATACTGAGCTCTTTCACTTAGCAAAATGCACATAAGGGTCCTCCCGTCTTTTCATGGTTTGGTAGCACATTTTTTAAATCACTGAATAATATTTCATGATATGAATGTCGCACCATTTGTTTATCCACTCACCCATTAAAGGACATTCATAATCTTTTTTTTTTTTTTAATTTAAAAACAAAGCTCTTTAAACTTAAGTTTTAACTTGTGTTTTAACCAATGCATTGCTCAGACAGGAAATGTGGTTCCCGGAGTACATATTCTTTTCACCTGGAGGCTTCTTTGTCTAAAGGAGCACGTTGTCATGTTCTGCGATACGCTACTAGGCTACCATCTCCGCTTTTCACCTTCTTGCTTCCACTCTTTGGTGACAGGAGAACAATGCGTTTTAGAATATACACCCAAAAGATGATCGTTATGAACCTGGATTCTGAATTTTTAAACGAATGTGGTTATTAGCAAGCACCTACTGGGAGTCATGTCTTCCCCTTTCTTCTAGCACTGCAGCTATGCGTTGTCTTCACTGTGAATCGGAACATAAGTCAAATGTGAAGATGGGGGAGGGAGGAAGAAACTTTGCCCCCAGGGTTCTTTCAGCTGCTCTAATAATCAGATAGACTTGAGATGGATCAACAAGAGAAAATAACCACATTTAATACATAGGTATGTATGGGAACCCCACATGCATGAGAGATACAGAGGTAGAAAGAGAACATGGGGATGTAAGACACACTGAGCTAGGGATGAGGTAAGGTGCGTTGGGGCTTCACAAGGTCATTGCAGGACCAGCACATGTCCAGTAATTAGTTGTTTGCTATGTAAGTAGGTCAGGGAGATAATCCCTGATAATTTCTTGTGGGCAAGGTCCGTAATTCAGGTTCTTCTATGTAGTTAACAGAGGGCAGAAGTTTCTCTTGAGCCCATCACTCAAGTTGCCTTCAGCTCAAAACAATTCGCACACCACAGAGGATCGTTGTAAGGTGACCTGTCCTGAACCCCTACAAAATTATGCCTTCTTCTCGCCTATTTAGTTGTGGTATTAACTAGGCCCAAAATGCAATTCTTCTGAAAGTGGCGTCCCAAGCTATTGTTGATTCTCTAAGTGGAATCAAATATCACCTGGCATACCTGTGTCTTTCTTTCTGACACCAAAAACACTGATAAGCAAATTGCTTAATAATAATAATAATAATAATAATAATAATAATAATAAAGGTTGCCCTGTCATTTGAAGAGAATTTACAAGGAAAGCCCTTTACTTAGCTCCATGATTATTTATACACATTCATTTTAAGACAGCACACGGGAGTCTTTGCCAAGAAAATTTTAAAGTTCAAGCAGAAAAAATAATCACAGTATCTTTCAGTCATTTGCTGCTTATATTTGTTTCCTTAAAATGCACAGCTAAATGCTCTCTACATACAGCTATCACTTGGTAGACGGGGTGTATCTTATTACTGGGTTATTTTCCAGTACATTTGGCATAGTTAAGGTAAAGTGTATTAACTTTCTCTCAAAATAAAGATGAAAACAGAGTTGTAGCGGCTGTGAATACTTCAGCCATTGTCAGGAAGTTAAGAACTGACAGGAGCTCCGGATAATCAACTCTGCCTGGTGCATAGACTGTAGTTTTCCCCTGGGATATCTGGTCTAATCCTACAATGTATCTGACTAGCATGAATGTAGAATTACTTTCAATAAAGATTTTATTTCAAGCTTGGATGATTTCCCCCAAAACATCTTGTCACTAAGGCAAAGTATATCATAGAATATCTGATTTTTTTTCTCCCCCTACAAGTCCGCTTTTGAGGGGGAAATATACACATTTCAACTCAAGTACTCAACTCAAGTCAATTCACTGTAAAAGATCACATCTTAACATATCTAGACTGATTAAAGATTTACTACGTTAAAGAAATCAGAGAGCTGTCAAAAAAGCTTACCCTGAAGTCTGCAAATGTAAAGAATACGTAACACATTCACTCATCTGCAATTTGCACTCTGCCTGTAGTGGCCTCCAATCCAGAGCAGGCAGGACAGATGACTCCACGAGCTAACACCCGGCTTCTAGAGTATTTGTCTTTTTGCAAGGAAGGAACATTTAAAGGTCACATCGTCCAATAAGTATGAGATTGAGATTGTTTCCAGGCTATATGAGAAATATGAATGCCCTGGTCCTGATCACACTAAAAGGATCTTCATTTCTCCATTTATCCTTCTCTCTGTCTGTATCCTGTTCTCTGCCTTCATGATGCCAAACTAAGTGTTCGAGAGAGGGGAGCGGGACAGTCAAAGTAATTGCTTTATTCACCAAAAGGGTTCATTGTGTGCTTACATTATGTCAGCCTGGGTGTCACTCTGCTTAATTTATGCTGGGTTCATATATTCTTAAAAATACCTCATGTTACCTACAGTTTCACCCCTTACTCACTAAAAGCATACAAATCACACAGTTTAGTTCTAATGGGACAGGCATAGTTATGTTAATATTATTTTAATATTTAATAATCATAGCACATTCTATTTATACAATGTTTAAAATTCAAAATCCCTCTTATCTCTATTACTGCATTTTATGACTAACATATAATATTATGATAAGACTCCTGTGCAAGAATGAAAACTTAGCAAGGATATAACTCACGAGGCATGAAAAAGTCTAGATTTTAGTTTAGGCTTTTTTACTTAATTGGCTGTGTGACTTTCAGACAGGTCATTTTACCAAGAAGTCTTTAAAACCAGCTGCACATCAGCTTTGCCTGTGTAGTGTTTAGAAACGCAGAGCTCTGGACCTCACCCCTGGACTACAAAATCAGAATCTCTGTGTGATCCCTTTGCTTTTTGAAAAACTCTAACCAGAATGAAAAAACAGTGTGTCCCAATCTTCCTTTCCTTATTTTTAAAGTAACAACTGACAGAAGCAAATGTAATCGTGTATAATAAAATTCAGTGTTTCTATAATTTACAAAGGGTTTTGCACACATTTTTTACTTAACCTTCAAAACAACCCATGAGGTCAGTTTGTCATTAATTTCACTCCCTGGGCAAGGAATCTGAGGCCCAGAGAACCTCAGAGAACAAGAACCTATGCTTCTGAAATTCCAGGTTGCAGGTTTCCCCTGGAGCAAGTGGTTCTCTCCTGGGCACCAGAGAATGACACCCAGTTTTTATTGAACCCACACCTTACTGCAGGCCAATTGTAAGGTCGTTTGTGGTTGAGTCCCTGGCATTGATATGGCTTTGGATGCACCTCAGAGGATATTAACATGCAGTGAGGACTAAGACGCTCTGCTCTAGAATGGCCAGAGCAAGTTTAGAAAATATAAAGTACTATACCTAAAGCACGATGGTTTTAGCCCAGTTTTATTGATAAACCATGCATTTGGAATGGAAGGAAATGATTCATGAACACAGCTGATCGGGGCTAGACTCAGGACTAGATTTCAGGCTTCCTCTTTCAGAAGCCAGTTCTCTTTCTACTAGAGCTTTCTGCTTCCCCAGAGCTCATGGCTGCCATTGCAGGTTGGATGTAGCGTGGCACCAGTTCCTATAACCTTCAACAGAAGGAGGGGAAGAGCAAGATGAGGAAGAAAGGCAAGTCAGACTATGATGTGGGGCCAACAGAGCGCGGCAGCCCACAGGAGCTCTGGGGTGTCCATGTCCCATCAGAGCGGTCTCTAACTGGACCGAAAGGACTCGGCCTGTCGACCTGCACTGTGATCGGCCACCAGCCCTGGGCTGTCTCCGAGAGGGTTGGGGTGAAGCTCTCTTCAGCTGAGGCAAACCTCGCAGGGGCTGGCTGCTGACTAGCACCTGCAGTTGGGTGTTCTTCCTTGAAGAGACATCTGGGCAGAACATGTCATGTCCACCACAGTCCTCTATTTGTGCCACTCGAATCCGTGTTTTATGAATGTTTGAGGAACTGCTCCCTCAGGGCTCCAGGAGGCCTCACTTCCCTAGGACGCCTCTGAAGGGGAAGCTTTAGGACAGATCACACCCTGCAGCTGAAGCTGGTCTGAGCCCACAGCTGACATTCCTGGTCTCCCTCTTCCACTGTCCATTCTGGGGCATCTCAGTTATCACCTGCTGGTCACGGTGGCTGACCCAACACAGTGACTGCCAGTCTCATCCTGGGGGATCCAAGCTCCTACTCTCTATGTCCTCTCAGACAGGGATTTCTGCCCTATTCATTAAACATAGAAACTGGATGGCAGAGGACTTGGAGGCCCCACGTATTATTCTCTATCCCCACTATATAACAGTGCCCTATCTCCTCCACTTGATCAGGTTTAATGACCCCTGACTAGGTGGTCACCTTTCTCCTAGCTTGCTGGTCCCTGGACTGAAGGGGCTCCAAGTGCCCAGAAAGCATCACTAGTTTATAAAATAATGACTAGATGTATTATTCTAATACAGTGATACTATCTCAATACATCCTTCTTGGCTCCCTGTTTATTTTGCTCCTCAGGTATACCATCTTCATAGCTCTCTGTGAGTCAAGTTATTTTGGTTGTCCCTTGGTCCTTGCTGCTTATTATTATAATTGTATTTACCCGGCTACTAGCAATTAAGCCCACCCCTGATCTTTATTGTTTTACTGTCTTATCATCTTCAGTGCTATCAGTAAGCTTGGTTCTATAATGGACTTTCCTATAGCTAATGCTGATTTACAGGTAAAGGCCCTATAATATCAAACAACTTTTTTATGGAGTATCAATGGTGCTTAGCAATAGTCTTTCAATCTCATTAACCTTGTAGTTACTATCCACAACATCCTACTATTATTTTTAAATGCCTAATATATTACACATTACTAGTCTCTCCCCCATGGATATAACATCCCAATTTACCACCAGTGAGAGTTTTAACACTTGGCCTGCCGCCTTGTACCAGGACCCAACTATACTTGCCTCTTACTGCTGACAGACCCCTTATTTCCAGCCAGCCAGCCATTTGTGCTGGTTTTCCTGGGAAAATCCTGAAACCATTTGGTTAAGTTCTGAAACAGAGTTTGACGTGCAGGGTATTTCTTAGGGATCAATCCTTATGGAACAAAGTGGGTGGGAGCAGGATTAGTAGAGGAAGAATTTGAACCTTGATGTAAATTCAATTTAGCCTCAGCCAACCGCATGGGTACATGCAGTCCATTGTCCCACACAATGGGTAGGTGCAATGGTCACATACATTAGTTAGTGCCCTAGGGCAAGGTGGATCACTGCAACTGAGGCAAACCTTGAAGAAAACAACTGAAGTCCATCCACTAACCTCACTCCGCACAGATAGGCAAGAAGTCCTTCCTTGAAAGAAAGTCTAAGTGGCCCATCTCTTTGTCCAAAGCAGTTGCCATTATTATCAAATTATGAATATAAGATGGTCCCTTACCAGCCTGGAGACTAGGAGACAACCTGTTATAAAGTCCAATATAATGCTTGATAATGAGACATTTAATCTGCCCATAGAATTTATTACAACAAATGAATACAGATGTGTGTGCTGGACAATAGAATCATGAGTTAGACCAACACCCATATGTGCAAGAACACATGCAGAAGTGGGGACACTTTATTTTTATTTATTTATGGTTTTTTTAAATCCTCACCCAAGGATACTTTTGCATGTATCTTCAAAAAGAGTGGAAGGGGGAAAGAGAGAGAGAGAGAAACATTGACATGAAAAGACACATCAGCTGGTTGCACACAACCCCGACCAGGGCGGGGGATCGAACCGTAACCAAAGTATGTGCCCTTGACCAGAATTGAAGCTGAGACTCTTTGGTCCCTGAGCCGATGCTCTAACTGCTGAGCCAAACTGGCCAGGGCACACTTTATTTCTCCACTTCAATACAGGTTGTAAACTTATATGTTTAATAACAAAATAAATAGTTTCTATCTTTGAACTGAGCATTGTATACATTTTGGAAAGAGTCTGGATTTCTGCACATACATTGAGAATTTTACCTAAAATAGAATTTGGTAGTCATGTTTCAGATGACCAAGAAAAATGGTGCGATTTTCTTTAACTTCAACCATCTATAGGGTAAACCAGATAAAAATTACATTCTACTCCGAACTCCTTTCACCAGTTCTGTTCCAACTGCGTACACGTGGGAAACTCGCTGTCAGATAGCACTTGGGAAAGAAAGGCACCTGTACAGTTGTAGGCTCCAACAAGCTCTCAAGAAGTGTTAGCTCTCTTCATCTCTGCCTTCACGATCTTATTATCCCAGAGTAGGTAAGAAACTCAGGTGTGCAAGAAATGTAATTATTGTGCCATAATCAAAACTAATAACTCTGTCAAGGCCCATTCTTCTAAATTATTTCAATATAGTCAATTCAGAATGTCTTGTAGACATTTCCTGGCCCGTTTCTGGTTCTGGGGGGTAACATACAGCCTAAGCATTTGGTGGGGGAAGGATAGCATCTATTTGTACAGTATTCCAATAAATAGGTATTGAGTACCTAAACTATGAGCCAAACACTAATCCTGATCTAGGGATACTGCACTAAACCAAGACAAATAATGTCCTGGTGCTTAAGAGGTTTACATTACACCGAAGAAAGATAACGAAGCAGATAAGCAGGGTGGAAAGTGTCTGGCTCATGTCCCCTGTCCACGTTGGTCTTCATTCCCTTCTGGTTTTCTGTCATCATCCCCAACTTCCAATCCCAGGTCTGAGTTTCAGTCACTGTCCAGGCAGAACTCTGTGAAGCTATCTTGATGCCACCTTTGCCTCGATAAACCATGCAGTCATTTTTATTTAACTATTCCTGATATATGGAACATGAGGAATTCTGTAATCTTGTTATATCCCTAGGTTTTCCATAAGGAGAGAATATGGATCTGTCTGATCTCAGAATCCTCGAACCTTCTAGCAGCCTGTATCCCAGGGAAAGAGACAGAAAGGGCTTGGGACTCATCACTTCTGCGGGACCTCACCTGGGTCTCAGTTCTCCTCTCCCGAACTCTCCTTCTCCCACTCCAGAAAATCTTTCTTTGGTCTGGCAGCAGGAGAGCCTGGCTCTTCAGGTACCTTCTAATCTATTGGTTAGGTCATAGCTGCAATTCTGAGTTCTTGGCCACTGAAGATTTTGAATCTTAAAGGAACAGTTCTTTGCAATTCAAATGCCCTTGATTACAGAAGCCCTTTCTCTGCTTTTCTGCTCTGCTGTCCCTCCACTGAGGTCAAAAATGCTGCTGACTAAATTTGGGGGAAAGACAAGAGGTACAAGGGAGGGTAGGGAAGAAACCTCAGTTATTATACATTACTCTATCTCATTTCAAATGATAGTGCAACTTCCCCAGAGTGTGCACTCTTTCATCATTAATTTAAGAACCAAACATTTTAAATGTCATTTAACTTCCATCCAATACAGAAATCTCAGACATTTCTGATTGTCTCCTAATGGCAAACTCATAGACCTTTTATGTACAAAATATTTAATAACCTTCATAGATATTCCCTGTACTTTTCTAATATACATATGGACAAATCTATAGCAACCAAATATTAATAGTAGTAATATCTAAATGATGGCATTATGAGGGGTTTTTATTTTCTATTTTGTCTTCTCTGCACTTTCTAAACTTTCTATAATAAATATGAATCCTTTGTAGCAGACTAGTATATCTTCAACTCTAGTTTTCAATGTGGAGGTAAAATCGGTCTGTGGGCCAATACTAGGAACTGAATTTATAGGAGCACAGTTGATTTTTTCTTCCATATCATGGCTTTTTGCATTCAGTCATTATGGCTTCCCTAACTCTTCTTTTTTCCAAGTCAGACTCCTTCAGTCCTTTTGCTTCACATTAAGGAGGACATCGCTGTGTGGGGCTCATTCACCTTGGGGCTCTCCAGTTACACAGTCTCTCTTAACCATAAGTCACTGTAGAATGTATCTGAAACTTCATTTTCCTCAGGAAGTAATATTCAGCATGGACAGTTGAATGACGATACCCAAATTGCAACAGATTCTCTTTTAGCTCTTCAGGGATCTTTTTAAACAGAAGACAATTTTCAAGTAATTGCTGAAGATTTAATGTAGAAGCCCTTAGCACGAAGTGAAATAGCTATTTTCTTCACCTATGTGAAAAGAAAAACTAAAAGAGAGATTGATGAATTCTGACTTTGCATATTGATACTGTTCCTTTTAGTTGTATCTAACATCATAAGGCAGATATTTAAGTTCTATATTTTCCACTAATATTCTATATTATGTGCCTTATTCTACTTGGCCCAATTAATGCTTTAATTCATGCACAACCCCCAATATTCTGTATCAAATGGTATTAGCACATTCTAGTTTTTTAACTGTCCTATTAGACTAATTTGTGGTAGAGAATAATGACCATCTTATCATTTTTTTTATTCTAAAAAGTACTCCCAAAATATAATATATTCCCTAACCTTTCTCCCCTAGATTTAGAGTAGTGTCCTCCCAGGATGGTGACATTATCTGTGGTACTGGTAGATCCCCAGAGCTCAGGGAATCAAGTCCAAGAAATTTGTTCCTGCTGACGTGGTCAAATGCTGATGGCCAGGACCAATTTAGAGCTTGAGAGAAACGCCTAAGGGAACCCACAGCTGAAATTCTGTCTATCTCACCAGTAGTATAGTTCCATTCTCAATGAGAAATGAATGCTTCTGATGTTTAAAACATTCTGTGAACCTGGAACAAAAGGTAATGCACATTAACTTGGTTTTTCTTCCACCTGAACACCCTTCTCATCTTTGTAAGTATATGCTTGGGTATGAATTAGGTGATTAAAAAATAAAAATATGTCACCCAAGACCTGTTGACTCTCTGACACGCTTCCCTTCCAAGTCTTCCTCAGGCTTTAGGATTAGGAATCCCTTGATTTCAAATGCAAAATTCTTGAATCTTAGATATCGGATTTAAAAAATAACCTCTATCTCATCTGGGTGCTGTCATTTACTATCAAATGGCTTTGATCAAATTATGCAAACTTTCTTCAGGTTCATTGTGTTTACTTGAAAATAATCAATCTGGAAGTTTTATTTCACACCTGAAAAAGAAAAAGAAAAAATGGTGGGAGGAATATTATCAACAGAGTAGGATGTAACCAGTGGTTGGTGTGTGTGTGTGTGTGTGTGTGTGTGTGTGTGTGTGTGTAACTGCACAGGAACATGACATCACAAATCAATGAAGAATGGGCCATTTTCTCAATAAATGTTATGGGGAGACTAGCTTTTAGAGAAAAGTGAATTTAAATTACCATCACATTTCACACAATAAAATATATTTAAGATTAATTAGAGGATGTGAAAATGAAAACATTAAAGAAAAACTGAAAAACATTGCTATTTACTTGATCTCTTTAAATGGATGGATATTATAATAACAAAAACAAAGGTCGGATTTCCCAAAGAAATAGTGCTAGATATGACCACATAAAGCGGTAGATAAATAAAATTAAAGAAAAACCAAACCCTGGGACAACGTAAGTACAACAAAAAGAGTGAAAGGTCTTGCTTCTTAATACATAAAGAATTCACAAGTCTGCATAAATAAGATTTTCATTGTAGCATTGTCTGTAATAGCAAAGAATTACAAGCAACCAAAAAGTCCACCAGCAGGACAATGGTTAAATAAATCAAAGTATTTCCATACAACAAAATGTAATAACTATTCTGAAAGGATGAGGTATTTTTATATATACTGACTTGGAAAAATGCCCACAATATATAGTTAAAGGAGAAGAAAGCAAGTTGTAGCATTTTATGTATTTTTTATCTCAATTTTTAGAAAAAAGAAAATATATATGAAGATAGGTAGATGAATAGATAGATTTAAAAAAAATCCAGAAGGAACATCCACCTGTTAATTATACTTAACATGAAAGAGTTTTAATAGGAAATGAGAGGATTTTACTTTTTACTCTACATACTCCTGATGAGTAAATTTTTTTCAAAGACTATGTATTGGTTTTATTATACAATATAAGTAAATGGAATAAACAAACAAGGCAGAGGATATGAACTGCTCTTCACAGAAGAGAAAATCCACATGACCATTTTTGTTTTTGTTTTTTTACTTTTCACCCAAATCCTGAATTCAAAGAATGACAGACCATTTTTCACCTATCAAATTGACAATGATTTTTAAAAGAATAATACCAACTGATAATAGTGATAACAGGACTACATGTTCCATGCAGTGGAATGTGCTAACATATCTCATGTGATGGTATTTGAAGAAAAGAAAAGCCATAACTTAGTGACCTAGTGTGAGTTCTCAAAGTGTGGTCCAGGACCTGCAGCTTCATCACCTCAAACTTTCAAGAAGATCGTATTCTCAAATACCTCCCGTACCTGCTGGATCAGAAATCTGGGGATAAAGCCCAACAATCTGTGTTCCAACACAGCTTCCGATTATTCTCATGAGCAGTCAAGTTTGAGAACCACTGATCTAGTTGTTACATTGCTACTATGTTTATCCTACTGCAGGGTTTTTCAACAGCAGCCTGATGACATTTTGGGCTGGCTCGTTCTCTGTTGTGGGCTGTCCGTGCATCCTAGAATGTTTAGCTTCTACCCTTTGCTTCTACCCACTAGATGACAGTAGCAACTCCCCACCCAGTCCTGATGATCGAAAATGTCTACAGCAATTGCCAAATGCCTTGTGGGGGTGGCAAAATTGCCCCTGGTTGGGAACCACTATCTAAAGAAATATTCCAAAATGTGAAGGAAGAGTACATGGAAACTTTTTTTTTTTTTTGTCTTTATTGATTTTAGAGAGAGAGGAAGGGAGAGGGAGGGAGATACAAGCATCAATGAGAGAGAACATCAATTGGCCGCCTTCTGCATGCCCCCACTGGGAATCAGGCCCACAATCTGGTAATCGAACCAGTGACCTCTTGGTGCACGGGTCGACATTCAACCACTGAGCCACACCAGCTGGGCGAAACATTTTTTAATATATCAATTTTACTTATAATAAGGACTCATATGATACAACCCATCCTGTCCTAGATAAGACAACAAGTAAATAACAAATATTACATATGTAAGTAAATAATAAATATTATGTATATAAATAAAAGTGAGCTCTGGCCGGTTTGGCTCAGTCATTGGAACATCGGCCTGCAGACCAGAGAGTCCTGGGTTTGGTTCCCGCTAGGGGCACGTACCAAAAAAAAGTGAAAAAATGCTAGATACAGAATTCTATATAATTTTGAATATGTTTGTAAATAAAATATTTATTTATACATTTATAACACCTAAATCCTGGCAATGTCATTCTCCTGTTCAAGACCCAAGAATGGGTTCACATCATCTTGAGAATTAAATCCCAAATCCATAGCATAAATCTCCCAACATCCTCCCTCACTCCCTAGCCTCCAGCCACACTATCCTCTCTACCCCTAGATCCACCTACGACAACTTTGCCACTGGGACTTTCCATCTACTCTTCGCTGCCTGGAGTTCTCCGACGCATGATGTGCAGCGAAGCAGGTCTCTGCTCCAGTCCTTTGCTTGGGAAGGGCTTGTTGAGCGCTGAGTGCTTTGACTGCTCTGTAACACTGCTCCCTGTTCATCAGAATTACCTGGGGCTGCTTTATCTGTAGCCACCTAGGCCCACCCATGCTGAGTAAACAAGCATCTCTGGTGGATTTGAGGAAATCAGGATTTTTTTCAAAGGTCCTTAGAGTCAGCGGAAGAATGACTATTTCTCTTTTTCTTAGTTTTTCGGTTACATTGAGCTACTGTTTATCATTACTGGTGAATTATTTATTTATTATACTTTTCTAAATTTTTAATATTCTCTTGAGATCTGGCCAGTATGGCTCAGTTGGTTGGAGCATCATCCCGTACACCAGAAAGATGGTAGGTTCGATTCTCAGTCAGGACACGTACCCAGGTTGTGGGCTCAATCCACAGGGGACAACTGATCGATGTTTCTCTCTCATGTCGATGTTACTCTATCTCTCCTTTACTCTCTCTAAAATCAATAATTTTTTAAAAAATTATCTTGAATTGAATGTATTACTTTATAACAAGAAAAAGTAAGTTAAAGCTGATTTTAATTTTTTTATTTATCTTTATTGTTGAGAGTATTGCAGATGCCCATGCCCCTTTACCCCAATGCCCTCCTCCATCCAGTTCCCACCCAACCCAGGCCTTCACCACCCCATTGTCTGTGTTCATGGGCAATGAATATATGCATAAAATTTTTTTATTAATCTCTTCCTGCCCTCTCTCTTCCCTTCCCTCTGAGATTCATCAGTCTGTTCCATGTTTCCATGCCTCTGGTTCTATTTTATTCATTCATTTATTTTGTTCATTAGATTCCACATAAAAGTGGGATTATTTGATATTTATCTTTCTCTGACTAGCTTATTTTGCTTAGCATAGAAATCTCCAGGTCCCTCCATGTTGTTTCAAGGGTAAGAGAACCTTCTTTTTTACAGTTGCATAGTATTCCATTGTGTAAATTTACCTCAGTTTTTTTATCCACTCATTTACTGATGCACACTTTGGTTGTTTTCCCCCTGTTGTAAATAGTGCTGCTATGAACATAGGGGTGCATATCTTCTTTCTGATTGCTGTTTCAGAGTTCTTAGGATATATTCCTAGATGTGGAATCACTGGGTCAAATGGCAGTTCTATTTTTAATATTTTGTGGAAACTCCACACTGTTTTCCACAGTAGCTGTACCAGTCTACATTCCCAACAGCAGTGTACTAGGGTTCCTTTATCTCCACATCTTCACCAGTACTTGCTCTTTGATGATTTGTTGATGGCAGCCATTCTGGTAGGTGTGAGGTGATACCTCATAGTCTGTTAATTTGCATCTCTCTCATGATTAGTGAGTGACACTGAGCATTTTTTTCATATGTCCCTTAGCCATTTGTGTGTCCTCTTTGGAAAAGTGTCTATTCATCTCCTCTGCCTATTTTTTAATTGAATTGTTCATCTTCCTTTTGTTGAGTTGTATGAATACTTAATATATTTTTTTTAATTAACCCCTTATCAGATGTACCATTGGCAAATATATTCTCCCAAAAAACAATGGGTTCCCTCTTCTTTTTGATGCTGGTTTCTTTTTCTTTTTTTTTCTTTCCTTAATTTATTTACTTTTGTTACAGATATTTCTCCTTTTTTCTCAAACCCGCCCCCCCCCCACACACACACACACACAAACACCCCACCACTGCCATGCTTGTTTCCTTTGCTGTGCAGAAGCTTTTAGTTTGATGTAGACCCATTTGTTTATTTTTCCTTTGTTTCTCTTGCCCTAGGCACTGTATCAGTGAAAAGTCTGCTACATGAGATGTCTGAGGTTTTGCTGCCTATGTTTTCTTCTAGGATTTTTATGATTTCATGACTTTCATTTAAGTACTTGATTCATTTTGAGTTTATTCTTATGTATGGTATAAATTGGTGGTCTAGTTTCATGCTGATTTTTAAATCTGCCTTTCAAAATTGTGATCTAGTTGAAGCATAGTGATTGGCACATAATAGATCTTCAACAGATAACAAATTTAGTGTTTCTTTATGATATTATCTACTATTTAATGTATTGGATGTAATAACCCACCTTACCTATGGTTTTTGTCACATTATAGAATACATATTCCAACTGGAAATAAGTCATTTTGAGATCTATGGGCTATTCAGTCTTTATACTTATCATTTCTTCTATGTTATTAGGTATTCCAGAAATTACTTTAAAAGATAGTTTAGTATCCCCCTACAATGTCCAATCAATAAAAATACAAAAGAAGCAGATAATTAAAAATCTTCAATCTTCTGCATTAAAATCAGTGCAAAGAGGGTACTTAATAGATGCATAGAATAAGGCCACATCAGCTATGAATATATATGCTATATATATGCCATTGTTACATATGCTCCTTTCCCATAATGTGTTTTGAGAGAACTACATACACATGGCTTTAAAGATTATTTAAAAGCAAAAATGTATGAATACAGCAGTCATTCCCATTTAGGAGGACAGTTGTTAACTTGTTTAGAAAATAATAATAATATGATATTTAGATCTAAATTGAAAGACTATATGATTAATTTATACCAATTGATTTATAAAGTAACGTGTACAAATGGCTGAATTACCAGTGAATGACCCCCTTGAAACACATCAGTGTTAAATGCAAAGTCATTAGTGAATCACCTCTTCTGCTTTTACAATATTTGGTTTTTTTCTGACATAGAGCCATGACTTTAAGGGAGAAAGTGGAATTCCTGCTAAGTCTCCAATCTTATTTATTTATATATAAATCCAGTGTAGACAGCAGTATAGCTTGTGCAAATTGATAGGCAAGCATATGGTTAGATTTCACCCCCAAAGTAGCTGGAGCACATAGGAAAAAGAAGTTCAGCACATTGAAAATTTATTTTATTTTTAACAGCCTCTTTCACTTAAGTGGTCAAACTCATAATTAACATTTCACATACAGTGGCTGAGCTGTATTTTGTAAGCCAGGTGTGACCTGATGGCAGGAGTACATTTACCACCACACTTGCCCCATTCGAGTTAAACCACCTTCAAGTTATGTGCGTTGGAAAATCACAGCATTACAGAGATAGGGAAGGGAACACTTTTAATACACTTCCAATAACTTGAGAGTTGTCCTGCAGGCAATTATGTGGCTTTTAGCTTCCTTTGCAAGTCATTATGGTAACAGAAAAGCTCAAACTTAAAAGGAAGTTTGCATCCATATATCTGTTTAGAGC
Source organism: Molossus molossus (assembly GCF_014108415.1). NCBI lineage: Eukaryota > Metazoa > Chordata > Mammalia > Chiroptera > Molossidae > Molossus > Molossus molossus. Next base: position 27,288,913 of record NW_023425346.1, read on the forward strand.
TGGGCTATTATTAAATGCTTTGGTCTTCTCAATTCAGCATTAATTTTGAGTTTTATAGCAAAGCCCTCTTTCAGTTTGAGTCATTTGGCTGTAATTTTAAGCAACCAAGAAATTTCTTTGAGCTAGCAATTCAGCTCACTCTTGGAAAAACTTACCCAGCGTAAGGCTGCGAGGATTTTTTTGTCTGGGGCCCAACATCTGTAGCACTGGATTATAGATCGTTTCTAAAATAATCTTAAATCGATGGATCATTGTTCCTTCCTTCCATTTGGACTTTGGCATTTTCTCTCCTTTTTATGCTGTAAACTGTATATCTTCCTTTTAAGTTCTTGCCAGAAAAATGAATTCTTACCCACTTCAAGATTTTATAAACTTGAATTTTACTTAGCGGTATAAGAATTCCTTTTACAATGATTATATATCAAGTGTTATTTCATGAACAAATTTATAAAATCATAATTATTTTCATCAGGCTATTTTAAACTAGGAAGTATTAATAAATAACCTTTTCTAAGAGTTGTACTTTGGGGTCTTTTTCCTATTAGTCAAGCGTTCACAGACACTAAACTTTGAGTTCTTCATGTTTAGAATCAGGTATCTTTGCTCTAAGGATTTCTTAAGAGTAAATTAATGGTGAGTAAACAAACATGTAGAAGAATTTCCAAATATTGATCTAAGCTCTAAATGTTTTTGCACCTTCTTACCCATCCATCAATTCACTGTATGTTAATCTCGCGGCAATGTTTTTGCTTTCACCTTTCTCCTTCAGATGTGTGCTTTCGCTTTTTTTTTTTTTTTTTTTTTTGGTCATAGCAGAGGAGTATCTTTTAGTTCTTTGCTGAAAACAGCTTAAATTGTAGCTCAAAATTTATGGCATTGTCATGGAATCTAAGGCCTAATGAAATGTAAGCCCTACCAGAGGGCTGGAACTCTCTAGTAAGGACCAAAGAGTCTGACCCCTTTAAATTAACTGCTACATAGTTCTGAAAACCCATAACATTTTTAGGCGTATTTAGTAGGCCTTTAGCAAAGCAACTAAAGCAACAATTTTTTATATGTGCTTCTCATTGTCACTCAGGAGAATCTATAACATTCAAGTAAGTTGGGGAACACGAGTCACACAAAGATAAACGATACTTTCTGCAGGACTTGTCAGAGCCTTTAGCATGCTGTTGTGTATTGTGAATTTTCAAGAAGAAAAAAATGGCATACAGTTTGCTTCAAAACTTATTTTACTCTGGAGTGCTAGTTTTATAAAATATATCACAGAAATGGTGTTTTGCAAAACTTACTTTCGTGAAAGCTGTCCTGGAGGTATTGCCAAACCCCTAGTAAAAATGCACTTGGTTTCTGAATCAGATCCCCTGTCCAATAAACAACCCAACTTTATTTTAAGCTACTGGAAATACAACTTACTCTTTTTTGAGAGGTTTCCATCTTAGATACTACATTGAATTTATCGAATTTTTTTTTTTTGCCATACGATGCTTTTATTTCTTTCAATAGCCTCTGTTTCTCCTCTCCATGTGTTTTACTCGTTGAAGTCTTCAGAAATAAGGGCCCCCGCAGTGCTCTGCTGGTCGGCACAGTGAGAATAGAAATTATGATAGCCATTGATGTGTGGTAAAGAAAACCACACAAACTCAGATTGCAAGAATTTCGTAGAATAGTATTCTAGCTGTTTTTCGAAACTATGGTTGACTTCCTATGTGGTCCTAAATGAACCACTTAACTATTTAAGGGTCTATTGAGGTAGAGTCGGTACGTTCACATGTGAATAATGAAGTTCATAATAGCATTAATACACTTTCCCAGACACCCCCAATTTGGGAAACTTGTTGCTAGAAATGTTTATTTCTACAGTCTATTAAGAAGAGGTCTAATCTAATTTAAATGTTAATATGAGAATATATATATATGTATATATATATATAGCCTATATACCTGAATCATATAGTTTAGTAATTGGTAACACACCCCCCCCCCCCCGCCTCAAATTAGTCTTCACTCTCAGTATCTTTTCTAACTTACAGATTGACTAATTTCTCAACACACCAACTACTACTAGTTGGTTGATATTTAGAACATAAATTGCCTATACACACACACACACACACACATAGGCACACACACCTATATATGTGTATATATATATATATATATGACATCCACAAATGAGCACACATTTTTTAACAGTGAATAAGCAAGATAGCTTGTGTTTTACACAATATACATTCACATTTTCTTACTTTTTTCTTAAATATATTTTTCTAAGGGTTATTGAAAGTAACTTTATTTTTCCAGCTTAGGAAGCAGTTCCAACCTAAGAAAATTTAACCTGCAGTAATGCAAGTAGAACAATAATACAAAACTATATGTTATTTAGTAAAGTCTACTTCTAAGAAGATTAGCTTAAAGCATTCATAAGTTAAAGCTGATTTTCTTAAAATAAAATAAATGTGCAGAGAAATGGACACAAAGGATGCAGGTCTGAGATGGAAAGATTGTTCCATGTTTACACGTGCAGAACATTTGTCCACAGAAAATTAGGAAACCAAGGCACTGGCAGACATCCACGACAGAAGTCCCTTCCATGACCCAGCAGCTGAGACAGAGAACCCTTTCCCCACGGGGATGTTGACACACCGCCCTAGCCTCCTACCTCCATCCTATTGAAACTCAGTCTTTGTTTCCTCCTCTAGCTTTAGCCCTGCTCTGGATTCTAAGGCGAGACCTTTTGCCAAGAAGGAAAAATATAAATATCTCTGGAGAAACTAAAAAATGTCTAGTCCCATTTCAGCCTTCTTTCTCTCCCCCAGTGGCTTGAGTCCACGTGCTATATCTTTCTGGTATGCCCCAGAGAGCTCAATCACCCTCCGGCCACCCAAGTGCCTCTAGATGCTATGGACCTTTTGCAGCTTCTACCCCCATAACCTCCTCACAGCCATAACTGCCCCCTCCAACAATCAGCTCTTGGCCCTCCCTTGATTTCTAGCGTCATTTGGAGAGTTTAAAATAATTCTGGCTCCCAGCTATCCCAAATCTCACTGTTTCTGCTACCAACTGAAATTATAGCCATTATTTAGTGGGAAAATAGTCTTTAATCCTCAGTCTATCCTTATATCATTCCTCTTTCAGTCTCCATGGACTCCAGGTTTTAATGTTCTTCTTCTACCCTGTTGGCTATGATGTTCTACATCAGTTATTCACCTTCAAACTTTCAAAATGCTCTCTTGCTTTTTATTCTACCTTCTCCATGCACTATGACCTCTGAGCCCTGTTCTCTGCTAACTAGATCTTATCAACTTTGACCTTTCTACCAAGGAGTGATGTTGTGAAAGCAGTTTTGACCTAGTAGGCACTCAATTAATTGATTAGTTATGTTATCTCTCTTCCTATTTACCTTTAACAATGTGTGTGTGTGTGTGTGTGTGTGTGTGTGTGTGTGTGTGTGTGTTTGGTGGAGTCATGGAAGGAGTTGGTACCACTTCAAAACCAAAAGAAAAAACTGTTTTCCTTCACTGTGAATCTTACAAAGAACTTGTATAATAAAGAGATCTGAGAGAGGCTCAAAGAGTTCTTAACCCAAGATGAACAGGTGGGTTAAAGGGAAGCAAAGGCCCACTCCTCTGCCCCTGCTTCAGGTCAGGAGGATGTTTGAATCATTCCATTGACTTTTGGTAAATGTAGTAGCAATGTGGCATCGTTCCTTATAGTCCAAAGAAAACTTTAAACTTGAAGTCTCCTATAACTCACTGATACAATGAAAATATAAGAATATCTTCCAGAAATGTAACCATGCCAACAGTACTCACAGGTACAAATACTCTTCATTTAAAACAGGAAAAACGCCCGGCTGGTGTGGCTCAGTGGTCAAGCGTTGACCCATGCACCAAGAGGTCGCTGGTTCAATTCCCAGTCAGGGCACATGCCCAGGTTGTGGGCCCGATCCCCAGTGGGGGGCATGCAGGAGGTGGCCAATCAATGTTCTCTCTCATGGGTGTTTCTATCTCTCCCTCTCCCTTCCTCTCTCTCTAAAATCAATAAAGAAAAAAAGAAATAAAACAGGAGAAAGGCCTTGGCCAGTTTGGCTCAGCAATTAGAGCGTTGGCCCATGGACTGAAGGGTCACAGGATCGATTCCTGGTCAAGGAGACGTACCTGAGTTACAGATTCTATCCTGGGCCCCCAGGGCATGAGGGAGGCAACCAATTAACGTGTCTCTCACATCAATGTTTCTCTCTCTCTCTCTCTCCTTCCTTTCTTTCCACTCTATCTAAGAATCAATGGAAAAATATTCTTGGGTGAGGATTAACAAATTAATTAATTAAAATAAAACAGGAGACAAGATATGTTCATTATTTAGTCCAAATTTGAGAGTCGTTTTTCCCACAGTAAATCTGTTGTAACCAGGCTGTCCATCACAGTACTATAGTGAAGACTAAAAACGAAGACCCTCCTATGGAAGGATGGGATAATCGTGTGGAAGATGACAAAGTGGAAAACAAGCCCAGGCATCACTAACACACACCGCAGCGACGATGAGTGCCCGGGCACAGGAACCAGACTGCCTGTGCTACCAGACACTTCACCACTCTTGGCCTCATTTGTAAAATGGGCCTAGTAATAGAAGCTACCTTGTGGGATTGCTATGAGGATTAAAATGAGATAATAAAATTGCTTAGAATAATACTTGGTTATTATTGATATTGATCAGTTCGAGGACATTTTGCTGACCATGAACTTGTGCTGCGAGGAGTCACAAATGGATTGCTTTGGTCCTTCTCAATCTTTTTCAGAAGAAAGAAAGCATAGCCTCTTGGTCACAGAAGTGATATTTTAGAGATTTAGGTTTACGAAGGGGTGGAAATAGAGAAAGTCCTCCTGCTTCCTCTGACTGAGGGCTGTGTAGGTCCACATAGGTCAAACAAACAGTCCTCCAGAAGTCCAACCAGTGTGCCAGTGTTCTGTAATGGGCTCTGCGACCCAGCACCCCAGTGCCTTGCAGTGACGTGCTCCTTTGCCTCTACCTGTTCTCTGCACTCATACAACCCTTGGGTTGAGATGTTCGGTGGAATGCAGAGTTTGTATACAATCCCTATTTTCGATATACACCTCCCTCTTCCCAATTTTAATATAAAACCAAGTAAGCTTCAATATTAAGAATAGGGCTTTATTTTTTCCTAAGAATCCTGTATTGAAGCAGGCAAGACATTACCATTAATAAAACCACAGGCTAATGTTTCTTTGGTAGTCCAGGTTTTCGTACAGTCTTCACACAAGCAAACATGTCTTTGATTCCAGTGGAACTCTTGTCGTATACAAATGTTACAGGACTTAGCATTTTACCTCGATGTAAGCTAAATTGGCTGACCAAGATGAATATAGAGACTTAGAATTTTGCCATACACCTACATGTCTCAGAAACCGCCTTCTCTGCTATTCATATTGTCAGCATTTGTCAGGAACACCCTACTTACACTAAGCACTAAAAATGAATTTTTTCTCAGTTTGTGTGTCTACCTTCCATCATTAATCATGCATATATTTTTCTACTTTTTAAAAATGTATCTTTACTGTTGAAAGTATTATAGATGTCACCCCCCTTTTGCCCCATTGACCCCCTGCTCCTGCTCCCCACCCACCTTCACCAGGCTATTGTCTGTGTTGCTTTTTGATGTTTGGATTCTTATATATTTTATGCATATCTCACCTGTTTCCTCCATTGACTATAAACACCTCAAAGGCTGGATCCTATTAAATCTCCACAGTAATTTTTGCTGTGTAATTTATTCGTTTATTCATTTCACAAACATCCATTGAGCACCCACAATGGCCAGGTACTATGGGGATACAAAGTTGTACAAGGCAATGAATTCTTCCCCCAAAAGTCACCAGTTCTATTCCTACACAGTAAAGCATAAAGAGTAGAAGATTAAATAGTTGTGGCAGATGTTTTTCTGCAACTAGAAAATTTTTGACTTATGTTGCATTCCGTGTTTTGCCAAAGCCAATCGGTGCCCTCATTTTCCTTCTTTAAATTGGAGTTTAATTTTTTAAAAATAAAGAATTCAAGAACACTGAACTTTATAATTCAAAAGTAGCTACAATTTTACCTCAAAATCCAATGGAATAATTTTCAATCTCTTTCCTTCTCTCTCTCTCCACAGGATAGTGGCCAGGGCCTCCAAGAACCTCATGTCCACCCAGAGCTTAGGGATCGTATTTGGACCCACCCTTCTGCGAGCTGAAAACGAAACAGGGAACATGGCGATACACATGGTCTACCAAAACCAGATAGCTGAGCTCATGCTGAGCGAATACAATAAGATCTTCGGCTCGGAGGAAGACTGACAGACAAGACAAGTTACAGAATATGTTCACATCTGTCTCGATGCCTAATATTTTTACATTTCTGTAAACATATTTCTGAAATATTTTTTTCCTTTCAAGCGACAGATGCCTCATTTTGTGAAAACTTCATGATGATTTTGTGTTTAAGTTCCAAACATTTGAATAAAATAGTTGACAATATTTGCCTATATGTGTTCTACATTAACCCCTTCATCACTCTTCCTTCCAGCTCTTCTCGGCGTGCACGAGGCATGCTCCACTCTGTTCAGTAACGCACAGAGTATGGCACGTAGCCAAAGAAATCATTTTAATGCTGCAAGCCTTCGGTGTGTGGCTGTGTGTGTGGAGATGTGTCAGTGAGTGTGCGTGTGGCTGGGAGTATGTGTGCACACAGGTGAGCCTTCTCATTACCCTGGCTGCCTCATACATGTTCCCACACTCCTACTTATACTCAAGAAGAGCCGAAAGAAGAAGGAAGGCATAAATTAATATTTTTTAAATAGAACAAAGGAGGTCAGGTTCTTAATGAAAATAGACATGTTTCATCTTTTAAGAACAATGTGGTATGTGTAAATACAGTCCAGCTATCCTTAGTGCTATAAGGTGAGATGTACAAATTCTCGTTGAATGGCGATATTTTCCTGAAGAAAAATGACGGTTCAAAACATTTGCCATGGGGTATGTCTTTTATATATACTATGTTCAGTTCCATAAACATACTATCTTATAAATTAGAGGCAAAATTAGTGCCCTGCGCTTTTGGTCTTTGTATTAGACAGGAATTGCATGACTGCTCATTTTTAATGTTAACATCCATTTTGAAGCTTCATCAAACTGTATATCCTCCTTTTCTCTCGCTGTGTCATCTTATGTACAATCTTTATTATGCTTCTGAGGATGCTTCACTGGTGAATTACCTTAAATCAATATCGAAAGAAACTTTTTTAGAAGGCATTTTTTCCATATGCCCTAAGGATTACTTGACTAGACTTGGATTGCTTTATCCAGTTGATGGTTAGTTTCCGTTGTCATGGATAAACAAAAGGGTAACTGTCTCGCATGTAGCAAGCACGGTTTTATTTTGAAAAGTATGCTCTAGCTGAACACGTCTCACGCCCAGCTTTGTGAATATATTCTGCTGATACAAATGTAGACTTGTGTTTGACAGCTTTTTAATCAAATTCAAACGGAATAAATAAAACTAATCCAGTGCGATAAAGAATAAGTCTAGTTATCAATTTGTTCATAAAATGGAAAATAAAGCATGTAAATAAAACGCGCAGAGCACGAATCCAAGAGCAAACACTTAGGACAGTAATGAGCTCAGAGGCACCCGCTGTCAGCGTAGACGGGTTATACGGCAGAGAGAGCGTCTGCTCAAGAGCTCGCTGCTCCAGCGTCCACAGACCTGGCTGAAGGACAGACGTCCCTTGCCCTCTTGAATGTCTTCATTTTGGCAATGGTACCAGTAAGTCGGCTCATGGCCAAGAACAGAGAAACCAACCACGATGAATTCTGAAGCATAGTTTTACCAAGTGGGTCGTATCTACATAGCACAAAGCCACGGAAAATCACACGCGCAGAGCCCCATGATCTAAGTCCCTGGTGACAGTGAGCTAACACACGAGCCAGAGTTAAGCTCTCCTTGTGTCTGAAGTTGTACTGACACCTTTCAGAAAATCATGGGGCCATGAGACGGGGTTCCTGGCATTCTATTTCAAGTCCTCCTCATTTCCACGACATTCCATATTCTCAATTTTGTCTTCCCCAGGACTTTAATTGCCTCTCTGTTTGAAAGCGGGAGGAATAAGGTTAGGTTCCCAACGTGAAAATCTTCTCCCGTCACGTGTCCATTTTTAAAGTCGTCTGGGAGCCCCAGCCCGAGGAAGCAGCACTGGCGGCCAGGAGAAGCGGCACTGCCGGCTCTGAGCGGGGACTCCCAGCCCCTGGTCTCCGCAGCTTTCCAGATTTATAATCTTCAAAAGCACCAAGTGTCTTGATTTTCAATCTGATGGGATTTAGCTGGATTCAGACCCCAGCTGTGCCCTGTCCCTGCCTGCTGAGGGCATTTAATCAGAGACTGTGTTTCCTCCCTGGGAAAAGACAATTCCAAGGTGCTGAGCCAAAGTGCCCATCATAGGATCGGACTTGCACACACCGAAGGCACAAAGAAGGTTAAGACCGAAAGGTCATCAGATTCCATGACATCTCAAAGACAGCAACGATGGTTATATTAACTAGCTATAACCAGTTTAAAGGCCACGGTTGTAAGTATCATAGGGTAACTCACTGAGCCGGTATTAGATTCTATAAAACTGATCAATATTCTCCATCCAGAAGACATGAAAAGACACTGAGTATTTCTTCTTTGAGCCAGGTACAAGTCTAGGCACTACTGATCAAATATAAAAGAGGGCAAATATTCCTACCCTCTGTAGCATCACAGTCCAGTAAAGGAGACAAGCAACCAAGGACTAGTAACACTTTAATACACTCAGGGACCACAACCAACTTGGTAACCTTGTAACCCTGGGGCTCCGCACTATACACAGAGATGTTGAAAAAGTATTTCTTTGTCCAGTTTTATTGATGAAAAAAATATTTTTGAATGAATGAATGAGCAGAAGCTAGTACAGAGACACTACTAAAGCTCAGTGATTGACAAAGAATCAGATTGCGCCTGGGTTGTCAGGTGAAGAAGTATTACTGGGAAGGAAAGGCTTTCGAATCTAATCCTGACCAATGGGTAAGATTAAGCAGACAAAGGAAAACGCAGAAGACATTCTAAGAAGCAGGAATGGCATGGACAGAACTGTGGCAGACCCACTACCTCCAAGGGAAAGTGAGAAGTGACGTGAACAGAGGATGTCATGCAGGCCTGGCCATTTTGGAGACTAGAACTGAAAAACATGTTGGGGTCAGACACAGGTCATGATACAATATTTAGATTTAATCCTGTAAGCAAAAGAGATTCTATGGAAGTTGTAAAATAAGAAAGCCGTAGGGAAATTTTACTGTAACGAGAACCTCTAAATTCACCAGAGCACAGAGGAGACCAATTACTTTGAGGACCCTGGCAGTTTCTTGTGTATGTGTTTGTGTGTATGTGCATGTGCATGTGTGTGTACCCTTTGCACATCTTCTGGAAATGAGATGATAATCTAGTATCCTTAGAAGCACTTCTATGTTATGATGAGCAGATATTTTGAGAAATTATACCCTTTAAATAATGGAAGCACAAGTAGTCTCTCTGGAAAATCAAGCTAGTTGTTATAGCCGTTTCAGAGGGACTTGCAGGGACTCACCCAGGACACGAAGGTTGCACCTTGCTGACTGACACAGAACGCTCGGCAGTGCTGTTTATTTTGTCCTGTATGTTGAGTCTGACTACTCAGTGGTGCCGTATGACAGGATCACCTTCCACAGCTAGTAATTGAAAGCCATATGATGGTTCTCCCTATCCAATTAGAAAACAAAGGATCCAATTAAGAAAAATTAGAAAGGCTGTTAAAAGGGAACGATCACTTGCCAATGGTGCTGTCCTTACAGTTTAACACAGTCAGAAATTGACCTGTACTTCTCCTTCTCACATTTATTTTTGTGAATTATAAGTTAATCACCCTGTCAATTCCTCATTAAAAGGTCCTGCAAAGATTTTCATCCAAAAGGACTGTCATGAAGAGTTCTGAGTCAAATTGTTCTGTTGTCAAAAATAAAAAATAACATTGAAAAAAGATCACCTCTCCTGGGAAAATCAAACCATGGTACAAACCAACAAAGACTTTCTTCAAACACAGTAATCACATATTATTTCCTCAATGAAAATGTTTCGTTTTATCTTTAGATAATAGATAGATATTTTCTTCTTCTTCTTTTTTTTTTTTAAATCAAGGTATGCAAACTCAAATGCTTACTAGGGCCAGGCAGGGAACACACGGGAGTCAAAAGGATCAGGCATAAGGCATTATGAAGTGGTAGCAGCTGGAGAAAACTTGAGCTCGCCCCTGGCCGAAGGGCCGGCTTCTGCTTGGCTCAAGCTGCCGTTGCTTACGGGGGAATGTGGGCACAATTTGCCATCCCTTCAGATCTTTCATGGAAAGCCAGAAATTCAGAAATGTATGTGAAACCTGATTTTTAAGGGCACCTAATAAAACACATCTGAGCCGACTCAACCCCAGCACCTTTATTTCTGTGAACTCAGTGTTACACCCTCCCTGTTGCAAAGCCTGCTCCCCAGAAAAGGACAGCACGTGAGCAAATGCTGGAGGAATATGAAGGAGCCGAAGCAGGGTGACAAGGAAAAAAAAAAGGCAGAACTTGCTGTTTGCGACCTAAGCAAATGATCCACTCTAGCTGGTCTCAGGGTTCCCATCTATAAAATAGAATACTTGCCTTAACTACCTATTGGAATCATGTGAAGAAACTTAGAACAGGTAAATTAAAACATGAAACTGTTGATTGTTCCTGTTGAACACAGATAACAGACCTCCAGCTTATTGACTAACAATTACCTTGATGATCTTCTAAAGATGATGAAAAGGGGGACTGGAACCGGACTCTAAAATCCTCGAATGCCATACCAAGAAGTTTTATATTAAGTCTACAGTCAACCTTGAGACCCTAAAGGTTATTTAGCAGGGAAGTGACTTTATCAGAGCTGTAAACATCCCCGGGGGCATTTTATGGAGTAGTGTGGAAGCAGGGAGAAGTTATAGACACCATTGCTAGGCAGAAGATTATCGTCATAGAATTATTAATGCAGATCTGAATTCAGACAGTGACAAGCGATACGGAAATCAGTTTCATGAAGCATCTTCTACTGAACTTCTGAGCTCCATCCAGCACCTCCTAATAAAGACTGCTAAATGCAAAGTACCATTGTTATATACTGCAGGCCCGTGTGCAGCTGAATTGCTGGGTTGGGGTAGGGGTTGATCCTGGTACTCTGACAATGAGTTGGCATTTGTCAGTAACCATCTTAAGATGTCTTGACCAAGTCACACCCAAGTCGGATGAGAATGCATGCTATACCACCTTCTGCTTCCAGCTGATCATGGGGTCATTTCCATCTTACCTGGCTCGGAGTTCTCCCTTCTTCGTCTGTGGGGAATACTGCTCCTCTGGCCCCCCAGAAGACCACCAAACTAAATTGGTCCTGGGAAGACTAATTTTGATTAGCTAAGATTTAGTGAGTGCTTGTTATGTGCCAAGACCTCTACTTTATATGTCTTGTTTTATTTAATCTTCACAACTCTAGGAAGGGAGGTATTCGTACTATCTTCGATTTCTACTTGAGGAAATGGGGGGTGGAGGAAATGATGAAATTGCCCAAGTTCATGTAGTTAGTAACTGTCAGGTTAGTATTTGAATCTAAATACTATGACTCCAAAGGCCCCTGCCTTAACCACTCTACCATCTGCTCACTAGATTAGGAAAAAGAACTGAAGAAATACAAGCTTATAAACACCTTAAATATTTATACTCCATATGTGGGTACCTGCTCACTCTCCTGTTAAAATACCTAAAGAGAGTTTTACTTTCATGCTGATTTTCATGAAAGGACCAGAGAGATTCTAGGTATTTCCCCAAAGAAAAACCACATACCTTTGTTGTTAAGGATAGATGGCTAAATCTCAGTCATGCTGTTGCTATTATGATGTTAATGTACCATTTCATGTTCGTACATGTTTTACTTACATTGTACCACATTATAGAGAGGACAGAATGGAAGCCCATTGGCCCACATCTTAAAAAGTACCTGTTTGGGGGACTTCTACTCTGTGTCACATCATATTATCCTGTTTTGGGTCCGATTTGTCAATGCCCTGTTATCATCCATCATGTTATACTGCCTAATATTGTATTGAAATTAGATCTGGCTCTTTAAGGGTTCTGTGTGAGATGAAAAAAAAATGGGCCCCCAGGAGTCTTTTTCTTTAAAACGATTGAAAATGAGGCAGGCATCAAGACACGCTGTGTCTCAGGCTGCCGGAGAGTGATCCTGAATCATCCAAATGACGAGAATACAGTGAACGTCTGTACAGAAAGATGGCAATGTTCTGTAGTAGTGTTGTCAAAATGAAGATGTCTAGCTGTCTAGGAGAGACCTGGCAGAAGGATCCACGCACCCATGCACCCTTGCAGTCTATGTGGTTGATTTTTGCTATCTTGTACTTGAAGTGAACTCTGCAAGGTCCATGAAAGTCTTCAGCAATTATCTGGATTTTATAAACACTCTTCATCCCATTAGGAGAGCGCTAAGAAGGCAGTGAGGGGGAGCAGTAACAAACACGACGCCCACAGTTGGCGCTCAGCACACACATTGGACGATGAACCGAGACGAAAACCCAGAATATAAGTAACATTAAATATGAACATAATTCACCACTGGGTTTCCTATCAACTAGATGTAGCAAGTTAAATGTAGTCTCAAGTCACTGGTATCTGTACAAACCCCTAGTCCCACCTGTAAAAAGATCATCAAACAGATACTCCTTCAACGGTCCCCAAGAAATGCTTCTTTCCTAAACTCAGCAAAAGAAAGACGGTGAGATTCGCTGATAAGCCCTGCCAGTCTAACAGCCAATTCTGACGTCCTGCTTTGGATTGGGAAGGATCCGGGGATTTGTGATACCCAGCAACGTCTTCGCTCACCTTCCCTGCCTGGCAAACGTACAACGTGTGTGTCAGATCGACGCCACAGAGCACAGGCTTTCTGACCAGTGCATGAAACCTCAACAGCCAAGAAATGTGGCAACTACAAAGCATTGATCTGAAATAGCCTCCCTTTCCTCTGGCACCATGTAAGCTGACAAATTTACTGGAGACACACACACACTCACATTTTCAGAGCAGGACTTGCGCTAACCATTCTCACATCACCAGCGAAATGTGTTCGAAAGTCCATATTGTGCAGCAGACTTGAAGACGTGTGGATTTTTCCACATCATTTGGTGACATTTTACACAGTTTAATTTCTGCTCTTTATTGCTAGACCCTACCTTTTATTCCCTTGCAAACACCCACCAATGGGATTTCCTTTAGCATTTTAACCCTGGGCTCAGATTCCTTTCTCTCATTCAGCATCTATTTGCACTGCTGCTACACGACGTTGCCATGACGTGACCATCTGTCACATTCTAGTCTCCTTGATGGGAAGGAAGGGGACAGAGGTGTTCATCTGCTGAGGAGGAGCCAGCCCACGGGGGTGGGACGGGAAGGAAGCCTTAGACCTCCAAGAGAGAACGTGGAAGGCTCCAGGGAAAGTGGTCCAGCCCAGGATGTCCCGTTCGTGCAGTCTCCCCGCAAGTCCAGGTGAAAGGCGGCTTTTAAGTTGGAGGGGGTGAAGAATACAATTGAAACCAAAATTGGTTTGAGCTCACTATTTTTCTAGCTATCAGTTCTAAGGTCACAGTCACTAAAACTGGAAACTTAAAAATGACTTCAAAAAGGCAAATGCTAACTAGATTTCACACTGGATTTCATTTTACTTGGCATTACAGAAAGAATGCAGGTATTAAATAGACTGTTTCCTGTATACAATAAGGTTAATTAGTAGTGAGGGATGGAAAATCAGTGTAGACATAAGTCTTTTCGACAGGTATCAAAAATAATCCCCTGATCCCTACAGACCCCAGCTGCATTGAAAGAGGAGCAATATAAAAGCTTCTTTAAACACAAAATTTTCAAACATTCTCCAGGTGTCCACAGCACCAGTTAAATAGGCCCTGAGCGCCTGTTCATGGACTGGCTCCCCGCTCCCCTCTCCTGCTCTAACTTAAAGGCGCAGCTACTCATGCTGAATTTTGAGGTGCAGCATAAAGGCTCTTCATACAAAGCAGCCGGGATTGCAAAGGGAGATGGACAGGAGAACAAAAAGAAGAATATATTGCGGCCTGAATGGGACTTCCCTAAGCTCCTTATCAATAAGGTTAATAAGGGTCTATGCAATTTACTGATCAGTAAGATGGAACAACCCTCTTCGCATTCCAAATCTCCACATTGGCGCTGGCTTTTAATGCTTTTCACAGCCAATCACATAAAGGCCCCTTTGCCCCACACCCCAGAGAATAAACTCCGGTTCACTGTCCTGGCCTCTATAAAATCTCTGGTCCATTATTACACTTCTACCTGCCCTAGTTAAGCAGATTAACAGTTATTTCCTAGAATTTGATCTATGAGGTTCTTTGTAATTGAAGCTGGAGGACTCAGATATTTCTTAAAAAAAAAAAAAAATGTATTTCTGAAAAATGCATTCCTCTTTTCTCTGGTTTAATTTTGTTATCCTCAATCATATGCATGCTATAAAAAAAAAAAAAATTCCAAACTTCTATCTCCTCTATAAAATACATGTCATATCAAAAAGGTGACAAGAGGGGGGAAAAGTAATTAGTGAGTTCACAGAGTTCAGTAGAAAAGTTAAAATGGAGTAACACATTACTTTTTATGTTAAGATTTCACAAGACAAATCTTGCCTGTGTTTTAATTGCATGTGACCCTGGCAGTCCTACTCTGAAATGAAGTGCCGTAAAATTAAAGATGACAGACGCTCAAAACAAGTCTTGTGATCTTGATTAGACTACAAAGACCACACTCTCTCTCTGCTGCAACTCAGATATCATGGACTGTTTTATTTGGGGAATTGCTTCATTAATGCCTTCTTTGACTAGACATGTTTATTACTAAAAAAAGAAAAAAGAAAAGAAAATACTGAATATGGTGACATCTTGCATAACTAAATAATTCCAAAAAAGCAAGTTATAAATGAGTGTTTAAATCACCGAAAGACCTAGTATTTTTATACATACTTACATGTGGATAATCATATGGATATGGGTGGGTGTAGATGACTATGTGTCTATTACATATCTATCTTTGATACATACATTACCTGTTCTAACCCAGGAATCTTCAGTATAGTCTGAGAAGCAGCACAATTCATCAATATAATATTTCCTTATAGCCATGTAAAGTTTCCAAGACCAACAGAATGTACACAACTATACATTATCCTATAAAAATTATGTCTGAGAAACACTCCTTGGAATTTTAAAACTCTCCAAGCATAGTCTGAGAAAAGAATTGGATTTGACTCATACCTAATTTTTCAAAGTTGTCACCGAATCATTCTATCAAAATTATATAAGACAAAAAAATACATGCTTTTAAATCAATTTCACTTCTCCCTTGTTAAACAAAAGCAAAGGCGTGGCTGGGGGACAGGTCCTCATTGTATTACACTCTGAGTGTCTCCTCTGCACACCCATGGCCAGAGGAGCCTCCTCAGTCTCTCACCCCCTCTCAGTCAGGTCTTCATCTTCACTATGAACAGGTCAGGTTATTATTCATCTGTACGAGCAGGTACTCTCTCAATGTCTATGATTCTATTATTTTATCCCATTTCAAGAACACTATTTTCAATTTATAGATTTCATTTTAGGAAGCAAAAGGATTTGTACTGGTTAGATGACTGTCACTGTCAACAGGGATATATGGATTCAACCTAGAATCACGGCGGGAAAACCTGGTTTTAGGAGTTCATCCTTTTCATTGTGGCTGTGATTCCAGGAAAGTCTATGTGCATATTTGTTTCACTTTCTTTAAATGGAAAATACATACAGAATTTCTCCTCTACCTAACAGGGCTATTATGAGAATAAAATATGATGACATATAAGTGTAAGAGATAAAGCTTCCAAATTAGTCGTATTTTCAGTACAACTATTCTATCAATGGTCTTCAATACACACAAAAGGCTTTTTTCATTTTCAAGCCAAATGGTCCTTCAATTTATAATACTGTGTCTTCAAACAGCCTACTCACTTGCCTTTAAAATGAAATCTTTGTCCATGTAAAAATCTTCAGATGTTGCCCTTTTCAGTGTGGCTCAGTGGATTGAGCATTGTCCCGTGCACCAAAAAGTTGCTGGTTCGATTCCCAGTCAGGGCACATGCCCAGGATATGGGCTTGATCCTCTGTAGGAGGCATGCAGGAAGCAGATGATCTGTTTTACTCTCACACATCAATGTTTTTCTCTTACTCCCTCTCCCTTCCTCTCTCTCCAAAAATCAATAAATGTTGTTGTGTTTGTTTGTTTTTTAAATCAGATATGGGATGTGTTGTGTCTTTCATATGAGAGATTTTATTCACCAGAAGAACCCAGGATTATGGACATCAGAGTGTGCATTAGAATCGAATGAGCATAGTATTGAGAAATCATGTTAAGCATGTTACACTAAGAGAACTGGAATCATATCTACTTTCTGTCTCTTAATTGCTCCTGTCTCTGTGTTTATCTCTCTCTAGGCCTCTCTGTCTTTGTCTTTTTCTATCTCTGTGCTCCTCCTCTACCTGTTCCTCTGTCTCTTTAGTCTCGTCATCTCCCTTCATTTTTTATTCCCACCCTCATACCCAGAGCAGAAAGCTTAGCCCAGGATTTATGGTTCCCTGAATCCCTTGGCTTTGGCAGATACATGAGCTCTGGGAACTTTCATGCTAGATAATTTGTGCATTTTTCTGGAATTAAAGTCTAGGGTTCTCATCATATTCTCAAAGAATTCTACCATTAAGAATTACTGTTCTAGATTTATTTCCCAGCTTATCAATTCTGCTACCTTATGTCTGAATTAAACCTCAGATGGGTCCCTCAAACCAGATCCCAAGGTCGACCAGGCCCTGAGCATCCCCATGGCTTTCTGTCTGACTGCCCGGCAGGACAGGCTGGTCCAAGGAGTTAAATATAGATCCAACAAAATCAATTACTGCACATCAAAGAATGATGATTCAATTCTTAGAGGAACTCTCATTTAAAATGAATGAAAATAGTA
This sequence comes from Molossus molossus, assembly GCF_014108415.1. Taxonomy (NCBI): domain Eukaryota; kingdom Metazoa; phylum Chordata; class Mammalia; order Chiroptera; family Molossidae; genus Molossus; species Molossus molossus. The sequence goes on from NW_023425346.1 coordinate 27,306,091, forward strand.
AATAGGGGCATCCATGAAATTAAGATACTCTTCCTGTTATTTAATGGAGGATATTTAGTATTTTAAGAACAAATTCAATAGTAACACAAATCATCCATTCTCACAATGCCTACATTTAAACTGTGCCAGACACATGTCCTGTGCCTGTATGGTACTTCTCTACCATTAGCTGCCACAAATCAAAGGGAATGTCATTGATTTTAATAGGATTACATAGAACCCAGTAACAGGCAGGAAGACTAGCTTTAGACTGAGTAACGGACCAGTAATTTGGATGTTTAACTAAATGATTGGCTGCCAAATTGACAGGTCATCCACACGGAACTAGCCACCATTCTATGAATTTTCATGACCAGGTTCACAATGGTTCATTTGCATGTGTGAAATTCTGCTGTGAAGCTGGCTTTTGAACTCGCTAACCCAGCCAAAGATGTGTTTCACGGGGCCCTGCGTCGGTGCCCTAGAAATGCCATCACATGAGGGTAGCATCGATCTTCCCAAAGCCTTCTATTTAAACACAACCTGTAACAGAAGGGCCAACCAACACAAATGATAATGCCTGGAATGTAAAGAATAAAGTGGAAAGTTGGACTGTAGAAAACTCAGATTAGTGCCAAAATGAGCTTTTGGATGAGGAGAGAGAAGTTTAAAGCCTTTAGTTCTCAAGAAAAGTTTTTGGTTTGCATGGGGCCATTGCTAAGATTAATTTCTTGACCCTTCAGTGAATGTTAAGATATCCTTGTCATCGTTGTGAACAAACAGCTGTTAAACAGCAATTGTGTATAATACGCTGGGACAAGACCACAATCACAAGCCGTGTAAGACACACTTTTCCCTCAAGGTATTTATGATCCAGTCATAGGTGAAAAGACACGAGGCAAAAAATAAAAATTACAATTACCCACATCTATTGTCGACTTACCATGTGCCAGTGATCTTGTAACAAGACTGACAGAGCAGTGATGTAATGAATATTTCAAATGAGAAAATGTAAACCTAGAAAGGTTCTGTCAATGCCCAAGGGAATAGAGCTAGGAGGTAGTTTTGAACCAGGTATGTCTACCTTTAGACAAATATTCTTAGTTTCTTCCCATTAAAAAGATAAAAAGTCCAAAATAGCCCTGGCCTGTTTGACTCAGTGGTTAGAGCGTCAGCCTGCGGTTCTGAGAGACCCAGGTTCGGTTCCCGCTAAGGGCATGTTCCTCGGTTGCAGTTTGTCCCCGGCCCTGGTTGGGTCGTGTGGGTGGCAACCATTCAATGTGTCCCTTTCACGTTGATGTTTCTCTCTCTCTCTCTCTCTCTCTGAACAAAGTATTGAAAAATGTCCTCGGGAGAGGATAAAAAAAAAGTCCAAAATATATTTCCTGCAACATATAACAGAAATATATATAAATATATATATATATTATATATTTATATATAATATAAATATATAAAATATATTTCCTGCAACATATAACAGAAAAAAAAAAATATATATATATATATATATATATATATATATATATATAAACTAAGCAAGGGACCATTTCTATGGTAAGATATTTTGAAGACATTTAAAATCTACTGTGTGTGAATAGAAGAGAAATTCTGCTAAGAGAAAAAACAGGTTATGAAATCATAGGTACAGCCTGATGCCATTGTTGTTATAAATACCGTAGCATGTATGCACACCCACAACAGAATATTAGCAGTGGTTATCCTTGGGTTGTGAGATTATCAGTAATTAGTTTTCTCCCATTGTGTCTGGCACATTCCCAAGTTTCTGCTTTGAGCATTTGTTACTTTTTTTTTAACTTAGAAAAAGCCCAAATGCAATTTTGAACATATATAAGCAATAATCTAAGACTATATGTGGTAATTGATGTAGACAGGAAGACCTGAGGAATTTCAAATTACATCAGGTTAAACAAGGGCCTGAAGAAGCCAGGAGAGGATGCACAATGGCACTGACTGTTGAAGGAAAGGCAGGTCAAAAAGGAAGGCATCGAGGCACGGATGTCACACGAGCAAAGTCCCAGAGGCAGAAACTGGAAAAACGCGTTTGGGAAATGATGAGACTTATTTGTTACCATGGAGCATCCCGACAGAGAAAGGGTCGCAGAGATAAATGACTTTATATATTTTATGGATCACGTTTTAAAACGTGGAACTAAGTAAAACCGGGATGCCCTTAGGTGACTACATTCCTAGGACACAGAAGCATAGAGCGTTAGGTGTGTCCTTGGCTGAGACGTCGGTTTTCAAGCCAGCTTCACGGTGAAATTTTATACATAAAAAAATAGGTAAGGGCCAAACTGTGGAAGCCCTAAAACGTCACACAAGTAAGTTGGACTTTCTCCTGTAGGCAGTGGGAAACGTCTGAAGTTTTAAGCAGGGGGTAATGAAAGCAAAAACATTTTACTAAAATTAATCTGACAGCACTGGGTAAGTGGATTGGAAGGAAAACAATTACATGTCTCTTTTCATATGCTTCTTTCTGTCGATTTTTTTTTCTGTGAATATCCTATCTTTCTCAATTAGGATTATAAACTCCTTGAGAAGAAAAATTGTATCTTATATGTCTTTGTATCGCTGACATTTCTGAGGAATAGAGGAAGCACTAAACAGTTGTTATAGGTGCCCGCGTTGGATTCAGAGCCTTCTGTGGGACCCCCAGTCCTCAAAGGAGCAAGAGATCTCTCTAAGCCTCAGTGTGCTCACCTGTAGAGTGGGACTGTAACGCCCACTTCATAGGGCTGTAGTGAGGATTGAGTGAGACTACGAGATTGTGTGTGCGAATCCCTTGCAGTGTAAGTATGCACTAAATCGTAAGCATTGTTCTAGAAATCATGATCATGCCAAAAAAAGTATCAAGACAAGTTTGTTAGTACAGATGATGTTGATGTTTGACCTTGACTCACTGAGTGGAAGAATGTGAGCCAAATGTAACTTGGAAGCCAATTATTATGGGCGCATTTAGGCACAGGAGAGATTTGAAGGGCAAAGGTTGAGCCCATTGAAACCCATGTATATAGAACCCAATAGGAAAGTGTTTGTATGCCAAAATCAGTCACCACTGATTTAAAAAGAGAGCTGGCTAAACGGGGCTTGCTGTAATGATCAGTGGTATCTGTGATAGGAATGGGTCATATCCCCATCCATGAGAATGAACAAAGAAACCTTCCCATTGGATTTCTGCTAACCAATCTTGTCACAACATATCCTTGCTTTATGGTATTGCCCACATGTAGCTGGAACAGACAAATAGCTCCATGGCTTAGGTTTAAATGCCCTGAGAGATAACAATTTCTAGGTCTTGGACAGGAAATGCACAAGATGACTGTACGCAGCTCACTGTGCAAAAAGACAAAAATGCCACTGAAGTCTAACGTGACAATTTCAAAAGGACACAAGAACCAATTCAAAGAGACTGTACCAGCCTAAAATGGGACAACTTAAGCACCAAATTATAATAATTGTTATAGCCCTGGATGGTTTGGCTCAGCAGTTAGAGCGTTGGTCCACAGACCAGAGAGACCTGGGTTCGGTTCCCGCTAAGGGCACGTACCTCAGTTGCAGTTTGTCCCCAGCCCCAGTTGGGGTCATGTCTCTTTCTACCTCTCTCCCTCCTGCTCTATCTGAAGATCAATGCAAAAATGTCCTTGGGTGAGGATTTTATATATATATATTTATATATATATATTTATATGTATATTTATACACACACACACACACACACACACATATAATACTAACAAAAGAAACAAAATGTTCACCACTCACCAAAAAAAAAAAAAAGTACGCTAAGAAAACAAAGCAATACTCTGAAAATTGATGTATAAAAGAAACAAACCAAGTATTTAATCTGACTCTTGTAATTTGAATAGTATCTCAGGATCATCAAAAAGTTGATGTGAAAAAACATTTTTGTAAGAAATTTTTACTAAGAAGGAAAAATGTACACATATTCAGAAGTCAAGAGAATAGTATAATCAAGGTCAAAATATTCATCACCTAGTTTTAACAGCTATTACCAACATGTTTCTGATATCATTTCATCTCTCTGCTGCTTTTCTGTATTTGAGTATTTTAAAGCAAATTCCAGATATCATCTCATTACAATTGTAATTCTTTTAAAAAGAGAGATACATGAAAAGTTTCACAGTGATGGCATCCAGAAAGTACACTGAAGTTAAAATAAAACCATAACAGATATAAGTGGCTTTTTATTAATCATCTCACCTCACCATCTAACCAACTCCTAGAACACCTAACAAGTATAAAAGGTAAAGTGGTTTTCATGAGCAAGAAGAGGAAGGTACTTTGACTGAGCATTGCTGTCAAAATGGACTTGTACCTAAAGAAGCAATACAGATCACCAGAAATTATTCTAAGGGACCAAAGCTGACCAGCACTGGCGCATTCTGACTTACTTGACAATGAAGAGTTTTATTTACCTTTCTAATAAATCTGGGGCCTGAGAGTACCCCTACTATCCCCACCACAAAGTGACCCTCGAGTATATCTATAAAGAAATAAAAGAGGTCACGAGACATATTTAATGTCAGAAATCTTCCTTCATATGATCTAATCTATCCTTTCCCCTTAGATGAGTTATTTAAAACTTCTACAAGTAAATCCATTCTCCCAGGTGAGCACAAAGTGACTTATAAAACTGCCCTCTATATCCACGAAATTGATTTTTTTGTTAGCTTTTAAATTCTTCAGAATCCAGAGGAAGGCTTCAAAAGAGCCTGTGGTGTGACCACGGCTGTTGTGATAGCAGTATTTCTGGCCAGCAGTTGTGTTTAAAGCTGCAGGTTAACAATCCAATGACTCGAACAAAACGATGTCTCGGCAGCAAGTGGGAGACAATGGCTGGTGGGAAATTTCATTTTTCCATCAATTCGAATTATTAATTTCCACATCTGAACTTTTTTTAATCTTTTCTCTCTTAAATTTTCAATATTTTAGTTACAACTTTAAAAATACTTTCTTGGCCTATATGTATTTGTCTTTAAATTGTGTTCTTTATCTGCCTTCATTTATTCCTAATCAGCCCTGAAAGACGAAAGACGATCTACATACATCCAGAAGAAGCAATGCCACACGTTCCTCAAGGTCCAGATGGTATCCAGCCGGATGTCCGGCTACCAGCGTATAACACAGGACGGGAAGAGGCAGGAACATGTATGATGTGAGACACATCGAAAGGTCATTCCCCCTCAAATGTTTTTTCTATTTTTATGGCATGATGCCTGAATTTCACCACGAAGTCACCATGTGGAGGAAAATGAGACCTTTTATTTATTTATTTTTTTATCCTCACCCGAGGATATTTTTCCATTTTTTGTACTGATAGAGTGGGAGGGAGAGAGAGGAAGGGAGAGAGACAGAAACATCGACGTGAAGGGACACATCGAGTGGCTGCCACCCGGACGACCATCCAGGGCCGGGGACAAACTGCAACCGAAGTACGTGCCCTTAGCGGGAACCGAACCCGGGTCTCTCCGGACCGCAGGCCGACGCTCTAACCGCTGAGCCAAACCGGCCAGGGCGGAAAATGAGACCTTTTAAAATGTATTAGTACTTGTTAGTATATTGGCCATTTTACATGAATTCACTCAGTAGCACAGATAAGCCTTTCTGACATGGAAACAGTAAGGTCGATTCATCTTTAAGGGATGTGGTCCAGTGGGAGCCATGAGGTGTGGTACCGAAGGAGGGTCCGGGAGGCTGGGCTCTGGCTCCGCTGTCCTACATGAAAAGCTCAGTGCTGGGGTAGATGAGTGGGGTGCGAGACGGGGCTCACATCGAGAATGGTTGTCAAAACATACATCACTCAACAAATTTATGGTAGGAACACTGTTCTAGCTACTTTGGGAGACAAAAAAATGAAGCAAATCCCGAGAATAATAAATCTTGACTATGTCACCAAGTTCAGCCTTGGTTAGCTGAAAACTCAAATTTTATGAGTACAGTTCTTAAGATTATTCATCTTTTGCTTCATATTTTCCCACTTGCACTCGATATCTTTTGCCAAACTCATTAACACACACACACACACACAATAACATTTTGACTGTTTTTTTACCCTGTTTTTCATCCATGAAATTCCAGTTTGTAACAGGGATGCTGGATACTGAATAATGTGACTATCAGTCTTTGAGATTTGAACTGCAGCTCCGTTTAAATACGCCGTTCATGAAAGGCACAGATCATTGACCAAATATGTGAGCAAAAGGAAGTCAGCTTCTAAATCCAAAGCAAAGTCTGAAATGGAAAACCTGCAGTTAAAGAGGCGCTGTGGTCAGAGCAACAGGCGAAGCTGCGGAACAGAAAACCCACCCGCTTTGGGTCCGGTCTACTTAGCTCTGACTTCCACCTCTGTCATCTACTGGCTGTGTGGCCTGGCACAAGTCGCCTCCAAGCCTTCGTCTTCTCACCTGAAACACAGGAGTGATAATATCCACCTCACAGAGTTGCTGGGGGCATTGCTGAGCTAGAGTACACAGGGCCGCTAACGTGTAATAGGTCCTCAGTAAAGGACAATTGTTGTTTTTGCCCCTCTTGTCAAGGGAGATAAAAAAGGCAACACTGGAGGAACAGAGGGAAGACATTTGAGTTAGTGCACAGATGTTTTCCCTCCAACTTCCACATTCCACACCACTTCAGTCTGACCCAAAAACACAGACGCCAGCCAGAAGGGAGCCCACCCAAGAGTCATAAAGATAGATGCCAAATTGAATTAGTTAACCCTGCTTTAAATATAAAGACATTATATTTTGTGAATCAATTCCTTAAGTTCCCCTCAGACCACAGGTATATGAAGCCCTTAACTACGTTTTTTTAATGTTTAAAGTACAGTAATTATAAAGAAAAATATAATAAACATGCATCAACCCACCCAACTGCAGAATGTTAGCACTTTGTCAAATTTGCTTCAGACTCTTTTAATTAAAAAAATGAAACTTGCAGATAAAATCGAAGTCTCCTTTGTTCCCTGCTTGAATCTCATTCCCTTCCCGTCTTGAAAGTAACCATTCTAACCACTCCGATGCTGTTCCTTCCAGAAAGTCAGTGTTTTCTGCTTTTACCACATAAGTTGCAAATACATAAGTAATATATGCATTATGAAAGTTAGCATTTTTATCCATGGATATTTCACCTTCATTTTGTTTTTTTACATCTGGGCAAAAACACATAGAACTAGTTCACTCATATTAAATGCTACACAGTAATTAATTTCTTAACTAAGGGAATTATGCTTGGACAAGGAAAATTAAACCCAATATTCTTCACCAGACTCCTCAGGATAAGTTTTTACCATTCCAGAGTTATTTCTGTTATTTGCACAATTTAGACCTGTCTCCCTTCACCTGTGAGTTCCGCGTGGTCCCTACTAATTATCATTCATTTGGTCTATATTTATCACACACCAAGCTTGGCAAAGGCAGTATTTCAGGCAATAGAGATGCAGAAGAGATTAGATCAGACAAGATCCCCATCCTCAAATAGCTATTGTCTACTGAAAGAGATGGACAACACACAACGTATCAAATAAATAAACAAGACAATCTCAGTGTGTGATAACTTCTCTCAGAAAATGAAGACAATCATATTATGAAGATAAGCGGGGTAATGGAGAGATATCTACTTTAGCCAGGGCTGTCAAAGAAGGCTTTCTGAGGCGTATTTACAGTTGAATGGGAATTTGGGAACAAGCAAGAAGGAGGCAGCGAGTACGGCAAACAGAGATGGGCATTCCAGGCACAGGCAACAGAACATACATAGACGAGTTCACTCACCATGGTTATGACACAGAACAGGGAGCAACAGAGTGGAACAGAGTGAAACAGGGAGCGAGTATTAGGTGAGGATGCCAAAGAGGAAGGATGGAGTCGTGCGGGGAATTATGAGTTCAGATCCTCGTCTAAAGAATGCTGGAGCCTAGAATTCTTGTAATCAGGGGAGCTGCATGGTTTAATTTAGAGGATTAACTGATCACCTTAACTTCTGGATAAAAAAATGGATTATAAAAGTGTAAGAATGGAAACATGGAGACCAATCAGGGCACTGTCTCAGTAGACCAAACAAGAGATAATGATGGTGAGGACAAAGATGGTGGCAGTGGAAGTGGGAGAGAAAAAAAAGGAAGAGATTTGAAATACTTTTGGAGATACAATCAGAAGGACACATTGGCCCTGGCCGGTTTGGCTCAGCGGGTAGAGCATCGGCCTGCCATCCAGAGAGACCCGAGTTTGGTTCCCACTAAGGGCACGTATCTCTGTTGCGGTTTGTCCCCGGCCCTGGTTGGGTAGTGTGGGTGGCAACCACTCGATGTGTCCCTTTCACATCGATGTTTCTCTCTCTCACTCACTCCCACTCTATCTGAACAAAAAATGGGAAAAAATGTCCTCGGGTGAGGATGAAAAAAAAGGGGACACATTGATGGACTGACTCTAGAGGATGAAGGAGAGAGAGCAATCAAGGAAGACCCCTAGGTGTAAGATGCTGAACATCAGTGCCGTTTATTGAAACAAGAATGGGAAAGAAAAAGGTTTAGTCTTGGAAAAGTCAAGACTTCTGCCTTGAATGTATTTAGTTTGAGATGACTAGCTGTCAATACATATCCAAGGGGTATTTTATGTAGTCAGTAAGCATTTGGGCCTCGTGGGAAAAATCAATACAAGAGATTAAGCGTGTAGGCAATATTTAAAGCCAAGGGACTAGATGATGTCACTTAGGGTGAGAAGGTAAAAGAAACAGATAAAAATGGCCCAGAAATGATCCTGGGAGGACTCCAACATTCAGAGAAGGAACAAGAGAGAGGAGTCATTGGGAAAAAAAGACTGAGAGAGTAACCAACAGGTAAGGAGAATCCCAGGGGATCTGGTATGAAGGAAACGAAAGAAGGACTTGTGTCATGACAAGAATATTTTGAACGGAGTGGCGGGGACGAGATCCAATCTGGATCTGGAGAGCATGACGAGTGAATAGGAGGCGAAGACAAGGTGACAGAGTTCAGAGTAGATAATTTTCAGGGAAGTTTTGCTTTAAAGGGTGGAAGAAACGTGATGCACTAGAAGGTATTTTGTTGTCATTAAAGATTTTCTTGCCTGGCCAGTGTGGCTCAGTGGTTGAGCATTGACCCATGCACCAAGAGGTCATAGGTTAGATTCCCAGTCAGGACACATGCCCAGGGTGTGAGCCCAATCCCCAGTGGGGGGCATGCAAGAGGCGGCCAATCAGTGGTCTCTCATCAATGTTTCTATCTCTCTCTCTGTCTCACTTCCTCTCTCTCTAAAAAATCAACAAAGAAAAAAAATTTTTTTTTATTTTTTTAATGTGATAGAGGAAATTGGTGATACAGGGAGAGAAAAACTGCAGAGATTAAGTCCTTGAGAAGGCAGCAGAAGATTATGTGTATACATGTATATGCTTAGATATACACATGTATATATGTATATATAGCATTATATATAACATGTAATATAAGTTATATGTGTGTATAATATATAACATATAAATGTGTATTATATAACACATAAGTGTTACATCGTTATATGTAATATAATATATAACATATAATAACATATATAAGTGTGTAATATGTAATATATAACATAATATAATATAATATATATGTGTGTATACTTTCTGCTTCTATGTTACAAAGAAGGAATACAGTTGGTTTGTATGTTAGGTGGTGGGAACATCAAATTTTTGTTCCCACCATTTTTTTTCAATAGCTGTTAGGCAGGGTCATCAACCAAGAATAAGGGGGCAGGGAGAACATCTAGGGTACTTTAGGCAAGAAGAAAGGAAGGAAAATGGTTTTAAGAGAGTGGGAAAATGAGTCTCTAGGGCAATCTAGCAGTATTGAGTGTGAGGTTCACGACAGCAAGGAGTTTTGTTTCATTTGTTCTCTGTTCTGTCTTTGGCTCTGAGCAGGTGGGAACTCCCTAAAAAATTGTTGAATGAAGACATGAATAAGTGAATGAATGAATGAATGAATGAATGAACGAACGAACGAACGAAGAAAAGATGAACATTTGGGTTACATCGGGGTTGATTTTGCCACACTAGTACAATGGGGTAAGACAGGAGGATATGGTTGAGAGGGGTGAGCACAACAGTGGATCTTCATGTCAACGGGTATTAATACCTGGGTAAACATAAAGGGAAAGGCTGATTTACTTGGTCGGTGAATTGGTGTTTTCAAAGGGGAAAAATGCCTTTGTAAATGTAATACATGAAATAAGCTAAAATAGACTTTCATTAGGAAGATGGTGGCGGGCAGGACCGGAGGGAGGGAGAGTGTGTGAGAGAGTGTGAGTGGACGTGAAGGTGGGCAACAAAACCCAAGCAGTGCAGAGCCACGGGGCAGAAGGTCCTTGTGCTGTGGATGGAGCAACCGGCTACCACAGTGAGCAGCCCTTCAGGGCGCTTCTCCCTGCTCCACAGGGAGGTCCCACCATTTTGGAAGATCCCAGGTCTTCCCTGGGAGGAGTCAGTGGGAGCGGCTAGGGCCCAGCAACCTGAGCCCACCAGTGCACCTGGCACCATCGGACCAGTGGACACTCTGTGTCAATACACACGGGTGCACAGTAGTGGAGCTGCCAAGGTGTTGGTCGCAGAAGCCGGAGACAGCCGGGACCCAGCACCATCCCCCATAGTAGCAGCCCAATCAGAGTCAAAATATACCCCCAGCAACAGAGGCTGGGGAGCAGACATCAATCCTAAGGCAACATAAGCACAGACCAGCAGCTGAGACCCATCCCCAAAAACTACAGCAAAGGCTGAGCAGGAGTTGAGCCCACCCCGGGCAACAGCACTCCCCAGCCCCCAGCAGAGGGACCTGGAGCTCCACAGAGGCCTGTGCGGTCCAGAAGCTCACAAATGCAGTGGGAAGCCAGAGCCCAAGAGGGACTGGTGCGATCCAGCTGCCTGCCCTCTGGAACTGCAGGGTGCAGGGCACCAGAGAGGCCTGTGCCACCCAGCAGGGACTGTGCGATCCAGTTACGTACTGGACCTGCAGGGTGCAGGGTCACCAGGAAGGCCTGTGCAACCCAGCTACGCACAAGACAAGCTTAGAGAATGTGAAAATGGAGGCGGAGTGAATAGAAGCTACACAAACGATCTTCTAGGATCAAATGGGAATTACATCTAAAATAAAGACAAATCCTTGAAAAAAGCAACAGAAAAGAAGCAGGACAGGACCATATAACCAAGGACACTGGTAGAATCTGTGGAGGCACGAGAGGGTGGCAGGCTTGGAGCCCATGGACAGCAACAGCCTTAGCTGTGAGCAGCGCCCTTGGGGAATAAAGACCAAGCCTGCTCCACACCCCAGGGAGCCAGGACAGAGCACTAAAATAGCCACAGCCACTCACCTGGGGGCTACAGCAGAGGGAGGGCAGACTGGGCTGGAACTCTGTGGAAACAACCGGGGTTTGGAGGGTACTCAAGAGTTTTTGCTGTATTGCGGCCACAAGGGCAGTAGCCAGTGTGCTCCTTCCCAGAGCTGTGGAGGAAAGCTGGAGCTCCCACCCCCCCACCTCGGAGATTCAGCCTTTCCCAGGAGAGGCAAAGAAATGCAAATTGAGGCTCATTAACAACCAGCATCTATCCCACCCTCTGGAAATCCTCTTATGCAGAATACCAGGGCTCCATTCCAAGGCACTGAGTAACTGAGTCTACTAGCCACCAGAAAAAAATAGAGAATAACTGAACCATTCCTGGATTTGCAAATCTACCAGGAATGTAAGACTTGACAGTGGTGCTAAACATGGACCCACCCAGGCTCATCCAAACCCAGTAGAGGGAGCCACAAACAGCAGAACACCAAACCCACTGAGATAGCCAAAATGGTGAAACAAAGAAACAAATCCCAAATGAAAGAATAAGAGAACTCTATCGAAGATGAGATCAATGAAAGGCAGCTAAACAAATTATCAGAGGTAAAGTTCAGAGCCATGACCCTGGGGAAGCTCAACAGCATGAGTAAGGACATCAGCACCATGAGTAAAGATATAGAAACACTGAAAACCAACCAAGTGGAAATAAAGAAGGACATAGCAGAAATTAAGAACACATTGGAAGGACTAACCAGCACATTAGAGGAAGCTGAGGACCAGTGAATTAGAAGATAGGGTAGAAAATAATCAACCAATCATAAAACAAAAAGGAAAAAACAATTAAAAACCAGGAAGACAGCTTAAGAAAACTGTGGGACAACTGGGAACATAATAAGATTCGCATCATAGGAGTCCCCAAGGAGGAAGAAAATGAGCAAAGGTTAGAGAATATATTTGAAGAAATAGTGACAGAAAACTTTCCTAACTTGGTGAACGAAGAAGGCATTCAAGTTCAAGAAGCACAGAGAGCCCCATGTAAGAAGAACCCAAACAGGTCCACACCAAGACACATAGTAATTAACATGCCAAAAATTAAAGACAAAGAGAGAATTTTAAAGGCAGTAAGAGATAAGCAACAGGTTACCTAGAAAGGAAACCCCATAAGGCTCTCAGCTGACTTCTCAACAGAAATACTACAGGCCAGAAGGGAGTGGTATGAAGTAATCAAGGTCATGAAAAACAAGGATCTGAATCCAAGACTACTCTATCCAGCAAGGCTATCATTCAAAATAGAAGGTCATATAAAGAGCTTCCCAGACAAAAAAAAAAAGGCCAAGGGAACATATTAATACCAAACCAGTATTGCAAGATATGCTAAAAGGACTGCTGTAATTAGTAGAAGAAATAGGAAGAAAAATAGAACCACACTAAACAAAAATGGTAATAAATAAGTACATATAAATTATCACCTTAAATGTGAATGATTTGAATGCTCCAATAAAAAGGCACAGAGTACCTGACTGGATAAGAAAGCATGACTCACATATATGTTGTTTACAAGAAACCCACCTCACAACAAAAGATTCATATAGATTGAAAGGGAAGGGATTGAAAAAAGTCTTTCAAGAAAACGGAAAGCAAAAAAAAAGCTGGGTAGCAATACTCAAATCTGATAAAGTAGATTTCAAAATGAAGGCCATAACTTGAGACAAAGAAGGCCACTACATAATATTGAAAGGAACTATCCAACAGGAAGATATAACCTTGGTAAACATATGTGGACCCAATTTAGGAGCACCAAGATATATTAAAAATCTTTTGTAGGACTTCAAAGGAGAAATCAACAGCAATACAGTCATATTAGGGAACTTCAATACCCTGCTGACATCACTGGATAGATCTTCTAGACAACAAAAATTAACAAGGAAACACAGACTCTAAATGAAGCACTAGATCAAATGGATTTAATAGATATCTACAGAGAATTATACCCCAAAACCACAGAATTCACATTCTTCTCAAGTGCACATTCTCATAGAACATTCTCAAAGATAGACCACATGTTAGGGCACAAACTAAGTCTCTACAAGTTCAAGAACATTAAAATCATATCAAGCGTCTTGTCAGATCACAATGGCATGCAACTAGAAATCAATTGCAACAAGAACATGCAGACATTTCAAAACATGGAGTCTAAATAGCATGTTATTGAACAATAAATGGATTATCATGGAGATCAAGGAAGAAATTAAAAACTTCCTGGAAACCAATGAAAATGAACACACAACAACACAAAATCTATGGGATGAAGCGAAAGCAGTTCTGAGAGGGAAGTTCATAGCACTATGGGCCTACATCAAGAAGCAAGAAAAATTTCTAACAGACTATCTAACCTCACAACTTCAAGAACTAAAAAGCAAACAAAAAGAAAACCCCAGAGTAAGTAGAAGGAAGGAAATAGTAAAGATCAGAGCCAGAAATAAATGACTTGGAGATCAAAAAAAACAATTCAAAAGATCAATGAAACAAAGAGCTGGTTCTTTGAAAAGATAAACAAGATTGATGGACCCTTAGCTATACTCATCAAGAAACAAAGAGAGAAAACCCAAATACACAAAATCAGAAATGAAAGAAGAGAAATAATAACTGACACCACAGAAATACAAAGGATTGTTAACAGATATTAAGAACAATTATACGGCTACAAATTCGAAAATCTAAGCAAAATGGACAAATTTCTAGAAACACATAGTTTCCCAAAACTGAACTGGGAAGAGATAGAAAACTTGAACAGACCAATAACAACAAAAGAAATTGAAGATGTAATCAAAACTCTCCCAGCAAACAAAAACCCAGGCCCGGATGGCGTCACAGGGGAATTTTACCGAACATTCAAAGAAGAACTAATGCCCATTCTCCTCAAACTATTTCAAAATACTCAAGAAGAAGGAAGACTTCCAAACTCATTTTATGAGGCCAGCATAATTCTAATTCCGAAATCAGAAAGAGACACTACAAAGAAAGAAAACTACAGACCAATATCCCTGGTGAACATAGATGCCATAATCCTGAACAAAATACTAGCAAATCGAATCCAACAATACATCAAAAAATTATTCACCATGACCAAGTGGGATTCATCCCAGGGATGCAAGGCTGGTACAATATTTGCAAATCAATGAATGTGAAAAACCACATAAACAAAATGAAAGATAAAAATCATACGATCATATCAATAGACGCTGAAAAGCATTCGACAAAATCCAGCACCCATTTTTGATACAAACGCTCAGCAATCTGGAATAGAGGGATCATATCTCACCATAATCAAGGCCATACATGAAAGACCTACAGCCAACATCATACTCAACAGGCAAAAACTAAAAGCATTTCCCTTAAGAACAGGAACAAGGCAGGGATGCCCACTTTCGCCACTCTTATTTAACATAGTACTGGAAGTCTTAGCCACAGCTATCAGACAGGAAGAAAAAATAAAAGGGATCCAACTGGGAAAGGAGGAACTGAAAGTGTCATTATTTGCAGATGACATGATACTATACGTAGAAAACCCCAAAGACTCCATCAAAAATTTACTAAACTTAATAAATGAATTTGGCAAAGCAGCAGGATACAAAATTAACATCAAGAAATTGATGGCATTTTTATACACCAATGATGAACTCACAGAAAGAGAAACTAAAAAACACAGTCTCATTTACCATCGCGGCAAAAAAATTAAGATACCTAGGAATAAACTTAACCAAAGAAATAAAGGACTTATTCGCAGAAAACTATGGGTCATTGCAAAAAGAAATAGAGGATGATATAAAAAAGTGGAAGCACATACCTTGTTCATGGGTTGGAAGAATTAACATCATTGAAATGTCCATATTACTTAAAGCAATCTATTGATTCAATGAAATCCCCATCAAAATACCAAAGATATAATTCACAGAACTAGAACAAACACTCCAAAAGTTCATATGGAACCAAAAAAAGACCTCAAATATCCACAGCAATCTTGAAAAAGAAGAACAAAGTTGGAGGGATCACATTACCAGGTTTCAGGTTATACTACAAAGCCACTGTACTCAAAACAGCCTGGCACTGGCACAAGAACAGACATATAGACCAGTGGAACAGAACAGAGAACCCAGAAATGGACCCAAGGCAATATGCTCAATTAATATTTAACAAAGGTGGCAAGAGCATACAATGGAGTAAAGACAGCCTCTTTAATAAATGGTGTTGGGAAAATTGGACAGCTACATGCAAAAAAAACTAGACCATCAACTTACACCATACACAAGAATAAACTCAAAATGGATAAAAGACTTAAATGTGACTCATGAATGCATAAAAATCCTAGAAGAAAATGTAGGCAACAAAATTTTAGACATCATATGCAGCAGAATTTTCACTGATACCTCACCTAAGGCAACAGAAATAAAGGAGAAAAAGAACACATGGGACTACATCAAACTCAAAAGCTTCTGCACAGCAAAAGAAACAACCACCAAAATGGAAAGACAACCCACTCTATGGGCGAGCATAATTGCCAATGATACATTAGATAAGGGGTTAATTTCCAATATATAGAGAGTGCTCATATAGCTCAACAAAAGGAAGACAAAGGACCCAATTAAAAAATGGGCAGAGGAACTAGACACCTCTCCAAACAGGACATACAAATGGCCAAAAGACATATGAAGAAATGCTCAACATCACTAATCATCAGAGAGATGCAAATTAAAACAACTATGAGGTATCACCTCACAGAATGGCCGCCATCAACAAATCATCAAACAACAAGTGTTGGCGAGGGTGTGGAGAAAAGGGGACTCTAGTGCACTGCTGGTGGGAATGCAGACTGGTGCAGCCACTGTGATAACGTTATGGTGCTACCTCAAAAAATTAAAAACTGAACTTCCATTTCACCCAGTGATCCCACTTCTAGGAATATACTCTAAGAAGCCTGAAAAAACAATCAGAAAGAATATATGTACCCCCATGTTCATAGCAGCACTATTTACAATAGGTAAGATCTGGAAACAGCCCAAGTGTCCATCAGTAGATGAATGGATAAAAAAGCGGTGGTATATATACACAATGGAGTACCATGCAGCTGTAAGAAAGAAAGATCTTTTATCCTTTGAGATGACATGGAGGGACCTGGAGAGTATTATCCTAAGTGAAACAAGCCAAACAGAGAAAGATAAGTATCATATGATCTCACTTATTTGTGGACTATAATGAGCATAACAGTCTGAGGAATGGGGTAGTCCCAGAGATGTGGAAGTGGGGTACAGACTGACAATCCCCAGAAGAGGGGGTAGTGGGGGAGAGATAAACCACAGAACTTATAGGCATGTATGCATGAACAATGGACATGGACAACAAAGCTGGGGACAGGGCGGGGAGGGAGGGAGAGAGAGGAGTCAGTAGGGGGAAAAGGAAAAACATCTGTAACAAAAATAATAAATTAATTAATAAAAAAGAAGAAATAGGCTAAAATATAGGAGGTGGAAAGGACAGCTAGATTAAGATTTTAGATGTCACACCGGTGCTGCTGGTGGAAAGGCCACAGATGAATTCATGGATGATATCAGGCAATAAAATGATTATTAGGAGCAAGAAGTTGTAAAAACTATGAGGTTAGGGTGGCGAATGGGTTGTCTGTGTGGTTATTAAACGTCTTTGTGAATTGTTATAGGAATGGAAGGGAAGAAGGAAGAAAATGGGGCAGGGGTGGCAGACAATCAGGAGAGTATTGGGTGGCATAGCAGGTGGCTTAACCTTCAAGACATGCCCTTCAGGAAAGAGAGAAAGTGGCAACGGAGTTGCGTGAATCTGGAGAGAAAAGTCTCTCCTTGAGAGAAGAGCAGGGAGAGTGTTCTCAAGGGAGCCAGGTTTTGTTAAGGCAAAGAGCACCTTCAGAGGCAAGACTGCCACTACAGGGTACTTTGCTATCCCCTATTTGGAGCTCCAGATACATAGTCAAGGGTCTAGGGGAAGGACAAGATACCATTACGTAACTAT